>NC_137164.1:53747445-56721783 GCF_951394435.1 Stenella coeruleoalba | reverse complement strand
AAATGGAATTCAATTTGTCATTATATGCAGAAATAGATAAAAAGTTTAAATTTCGGGATTATTAGAAATAGTAACATTAATTTTTAAATGGAGCTTTGTGTGCAATATCAATGAAATGTCATTGCAATATAATACATTACATAGTCCTTAGAGAAATAAGCAAGTTCTTTAAAAAAATTATTTAAATAAGTGGATAGAAATGGAAGGTGTTTGAGTATAGCCATTTCTCAATCTTTGAATTAAAATGTTATATGCCAAAAATTATATGGTGATCAGTTACCAGAATGTATGCCTATTGACCTATCAACTTGTAACATAGATGAAGTCCTCCTTCAATTATGTTGAAACAAACAACCAAAAATCTGCCCGACTTACAAAATATCTTGTTACCCAATAGTTAGTGTAGTTCACTTTCTTGATAACTGTATCAATATTTTAAAAGTTTCTCCTGTGTCTACATTTAATTTAACACCTGAGAACAAATCACCATAATGAGGTTAGAGGCATTCCTTGTTTGTAAAGTCTGGGGTCTGGACTTCAGTTTATGACAGCTGAGTTTGGAAAAGAGAACACACAGGAACGTTTCTGGCAGGTGATTATTAGGAATGAGTATATGGAATATGAAATTCTGGAAATATATTTCCCTAATGCTTTCCATTGCCAAATAATCATTAAAAAATTCTCATGTACTTGAGGAGCACATATCTCATTTTAAAGAAAGCACCATATTTAGTCCTCAGAACAATCCTGTGAGTAAATAAAATTATGTTCCTGCTTATAGATAAGAAAATAATGGTTTATAGAGGGTAGATAATCTGCTAAGGTTGTATAATTAATGAGTGGCTGACTTGGGATCTATGCCAAGGTAGTCAGATATCAGGTTTGTACTCACACCATTACATGTGCTGGAACAAAAAGTTTAAGAGACATCACTTTAAGTGAAAAGTACACAATTCCAGAGAAAGGAAAATTAAATAAAATAAAAAATAGTAAATTTATTTAATCACATTAGCCGAAGACAATCTCTGCATAAAATTTTCTGTATTTCTTTCTAGATCCATTATTATTATCAGAGTCAGTGAATGTCAATGATGTTGATTTCTTAACTACTTCCCGCTCAGCATCTGAACTACTTTCGTTGTTTTTTTAATAAAAGCAATCATATTTTTCTTAATTATAAATTTAATTTATGCACCTTAAAACAAAACTAGGATAATATTCAAGGAAAGTAATGTATGCCGAAAGTAAATGCTGCCAATTAGCCATTTGGACTTATTTTCTTACAATAAAATGTTGTTATGTGAATGATATCATACATATAACACTGCAATTTTTACAGCACTAAATAATTTTATTGTCATTTATCCATTGAAATTAATAATAAAATAATATTGTATAGCTCATATTTCACTAAAATATAGTCATAATTACTTAACCTTATGTTTTGAATTTTGAATTACAAACCTATGTTTTCAAGTTAGGGGTTTTCCTCCTTCACCTATACTTTGATAGCTATTGACAAATTTCCATTAAAATCAAGAAAGATTAATTTCAGCAAGCTAAGGTAGTGTCCATTTACTTTCACCTATGTAAGCATTTTAATCTCTCATCATTTGACAGATAAAAAATAATGAAATTGAAACTGAAAATCAATGAAAATCAATTTGAAAGGAAATCAACAAAACCAAAAGATAGTTCTTGAAAAGGATTAATGAAATCAATTAGGTTCTAGTCAGGCCAAATAAGAAAAAAGAGAGAGGACACAAATTACTAATAGCAGAAATGAAAGGGGATCATCACCAAAGATCCAATGGAAATCAAAAGGATAATAAAGGAATACTATGAATGAGGCTGTGCTCACAAATTTGATAATCTAGATGAAATGATCAATTCAATGAAAGACACAACCTGTCAAAACTCACACAAGAATAAAAATATGAATAGCTCCTTATCTATTAAAGAGAAATAATCAAGAATAAACTTCCACTACAGAAAGCACTATGCCCAGATGCATCACTGGTGAATCTTCCAAAACATTTAAGGAAGAAATTTTACCAATTCTCTACAATCTTTTTCAGAGGATAGAAACAGAATATTTCCTAACTCATTCCACGAGGTCAGCATTAATCTAATACCAAAACCAGAAAAGATGTTACAAGAAAAGGAAACTATGCACTATAACCTCCAATGAATGTGGTCCGAACGTCGGTTGGAAAAGAATTTCCAGACACAAAGCAGAATGAAAAAAAGATAGAGCTTATTAAAAGGAAGGGTCACTGCTAGAACAGCTGAATTCCTGATAGCCAGGGAGAGATGACCTCGAGCAAGGGTTACTGGTTTGGTTTTATAGCCAGGGAACAAAGGAATCTGCGAGTCATCTGCTGATTGGGCAGAGTATGTATACTTCCAGTGTGCAGAGCGTGAGAAGAATGGGACAAATACCTTTCCTTATATGGGACAGGAAAGGGACAGAGCATGCTGCTTGGGAGGGCTCTGGGACATTGTAATGGTCACAATGTGACAGAGTGATAAGAGTCTTGTAACTCTGTTCCGGCAATATTGGCCCTTTGAGTTTAGCTTGTTCTTTGTCCTTACAGCACCACAGTTTGCTCCTTTCATAATTCTTAATACGAGAAATTTAAAGTTTCATAAAGTTCTGGAATTACATGACCTGAGGAATTCCATTAAATGATATATTTATAAATGAAACAAGTGCTTATTTCAACTAGTATATGTATTTATTTGTATTTTTATTAAAAATGGATAACTTCTCTAAAAACATTAAAATATTATATCTGAACAATGAGAGGTATCAGGGTAAGTAATACATAGCCAATAATTATTGAAGATGGTGTACTAATTCAAATATTAATTAGTTGTCATTATATTTTATGTTTATTAACAAAATCCAGCATATTTATACATCATCAAAACAACAAATAAACATTGAGTCCCTAGCATAACCCATATACTTTAGCTATTATCCTAAGTTCATATATTGTCTGAAATTCCTTGGATCTCAAACGAGGATTTTTTTTTTTTGTTTCTACTGCAGTTGTGTGATATTGCACCTGAACCTAGGAAAGAAACTTTTATCAAAAAGCATTTCATATCCTATGAGATAGAGTAGAAAATCAAATTATCTTTATAAGTAGAATTCATAACCTTAGATTTCCTGCTGGCTTTTGAAAGTATGTCTCTATACACATTTACATGTCACTGGTGTTCTGGTCATGCTAATTCTGGTCCAACTTTCCGAGAAACACTGCCAAAAATTGCTAACCAATTTCCCTAAGTAAACTTGAAAGTAAAATTCCAGAATTTCATTTTTATCTATTGTCTTTCTCAAAATCTTCTGCCTCTGCTTCATATTTCCTTATATTTCTTTGTGACATTCAATTATATTTTCTATTACCATCTCTAGTCATGGATTCCTAATATTTACTTTGATTGATGCCTTTATTTCATCTGGAATTCTGATTATACTTTGAACTTTACTTGAAGTTTATGAATATTACTCTCTCAAGAAGACATGGTCTTGCTTTCAAACCTTTTATTATTTTTAAGTGTCAACTTTAGCAACTCTTTACTTCTCCACTAATTAGGTCAATTTAGATCACATAATACTTTCTAAATGTAAATATATGCTTAAATACTTTTGATTTATAAAGAATAGTCACTTTAAATTAGGATTATTCTTTCCTATTGATAAATTAAATAGTAAGGGGGCCAGTAGACTGAAGTGGCTCTGATGCCCTGTCAGTCTATGTAAGCAATCCAAAACCTAAAAGCTACCAGTCAAGATCCTTTTTGACCCACCTCCTAGAGAAATGGAAATAAAAACAAAAATAAACAAATGGGACCTAATGAAACTTCAAAGCTTTTGCACAGCAAAGGAAACCATAAACAAGACCAAAAGACAACCCTCAGAATGGGAGAAAATATTTGCAAATGAAGCAACTGACAAAGGATTACAAATTACAAAATTTACAAGCAGCTCGTGCAGCTCAATAACAAAAGAAAAACAAACCAATCCAAAAATGGGCAGAAGACCTAAATCGACATTTCTCCAAAGAAGATATACAGACTGCCAACAAACACATGAAAGAATGCTCAACATCATTAATCATTAGAGAAATGCAAATCAAAACTACAATGAGATATCATCTCACACCAGTCAGAATGGCCATCATCAAAAAATCTAGAAACAATAAACGCTGGAGAGGGTGTGGAGAAAAGGGAACACTCTTGCACTGCTGGTGGGAATGTGAATTGGTACAGCCACTATGGAGAACAGTATGGAGATTCCTTAAAAAACTACAAATAGAACTACCATATGACCCAGCAATCCCACTACTGGGCATATACCCTGAGAAAACCATAATTCAAAAAGAGTCATGTATCAAAATGTTCATTGCAGCTCTATTTACAGTAGCCTGGAGATGGAAACAACCTAAGTGCCCATCATCGGATGAATGGATAAAGAAGATGTGGCATATATATACAATGGAATATTACTCAGCCATAAAAAGAAACGAAATTGAGCTATTTGTAATGAGGTGGATAGACCTAGAGTCTGTCATACAGAGTGAAGTAAGTCAGAAAGAGAAAGACAAATACTGTACGCTAACACATATATATGGAATTTAAGAAAAAAAAATGTCACGAAGAACCTAGGGGTAAGACAGAAATAAAGACACAGACCTACTAGAGAACGGACTTGAGGATATGGGGAGGGGGAAGGGTGAGCTGTGACAAAGCGAGAGAGAGGCATGGACATATATACACTACCAAACATAAGGTAGATAGCTAGTGGGAAGCAGCCGCATAGCACAGGGAGATCAGCTTGGTGCTTTGTGACCACCTGGAGGGGTGGTATAGGGAGGGTGGGAGGGAGGGAGATGCAAGAGGGAAGAGATATGGGAACATATGTATATGTATAACTGATTCACTTTGTTATAAAGCAGAAAGTAACACACCATTGTAAAGCAATTATACCCCAATAAAGATGTTAAAAAAAAAAAAGCTACCAGTCCCCCAAAACCAAATGGGCTTTAAGCTGTAGCCAACCAATCATTTCCTTCTTCTGCATCATTTTTTTCCTACAAATATCTCTCTCTTTAGTTCCTTTGGGTGGAGTACTCCTTACAACTTCCGGTTTGGTATTGCCCTAGTCAAATGGATTTTTGCTCAAAGAAACTTAAAATTTTAATATGCTTCAGTTTACATTTTAACACTATACTTGGTGAACATTACAAAATAAAAGTTAAATTTTACAAAATTATGGGCTTTTGTTTTATTCTTTTAAAATTCTGACCTTACTTTAGAATTTATTTTAAGAAAATACTATATTAAATGAATAATATTAAAATATGCTTGTTTGCTTAACATTCTCTTAATGCTTTAAAAATGTCAGAGGGCTTCCCTGGTGGCGCAGTGGTTGAGAATCTGCCTGCTAATGCAGGGGACACGGGTTCGAGCCCTGGTCTGGGAAGATCCCACATTCCGCGGAGCAACTAGGCCCGTGAGCCACAACTACTGAGCCTGTGCGTCTGGAGCCTGTGCTCCACAATAAGAGAGACCGCGACAGTGAGAAGCCCGCACACCGCGATGAAGAGTGGCCCCCGCTTGCCACAACTAGAGAAAGCCCTCGCACAGAAATGAAGACCCAACACAGCCAAAAATAAACAAAACAACAACAAAAAAAAGTCAGAATATTCAAACAGTAAGTACCTTCCCTTGTTTTGTAGCTCTTTCAAATGATGGGAAAGTAATAGAGACTGAAGATACTATAACAAGATATTAGGCATTTTACATAATTTATTTGAGCCTTAATTTTCTCACTTTTAAAATATTTACATTGCCTAAAGTTACCATTCTACTTGAAGCCTTAGATATTATTATTTCAATTATGGGCCATTTAAAAGATTAACACCTTTCATGTGTCCTAAAGAAAATGTATTTTTAATGGAAATTTTCTTAAATTAAGATCATGGCATAATTTGAGGCATGTTTATGTGGTACTGTCCTGGTGAATCTAACATAACTGTTCATTCTTAAAAGAAAGAAAATTAAGTCACGAGGGAAAATGAAGTTATGAGATGATGGTTGCTCTTTTTTCTGTCTCTTTTCCTCTAACATTGAAACTGAGCAAGACCCTGCCGGACCTTCCTGTGTCCCCCTCCTGCCTCTTGTTTGTAGAAAAGCTTTAGCTTAGACCTTCCCTGAGTTCCAAAAAGCAAAATTAATCAGAGAAGTGAGAAAATGCAGAAACAAAGGAAACCCATCATTCAAGACAAAATAATAATAGTTTAGCTATAAAACAAAGTCTAGGACCTTTAGTTCCTCCTCAAGGGCTATAGATAATACCCTGAATCAAATCCTTGAGTTGTTTTGAAGATACTAAAACCCCCACTAGATGGAATAAATTAATCGAATGCTGACCACTAGCTTGTAGATTCTAGACTGTTTGGAACTAGAAAATTGATAATTAAGATTCCTGAAACACCACCCTGTTACCTCACCAACAACCAAACAGAAGGATGTACATGGGGTCATCAGGTACTCTTTGACCCTCTCCCTCACCTTGCCTTTATAAACCCTTCCTGGAAAGTCATCTGGGAGTTTGGGTATTTTGAGCATGAGTCTTGCAATAAATGCTGTACTTTCCTTCACCACAATCTGATCTCAGTAGATGGGCTTTGCTGCACTTTAGACAAGCGAACCCAAGTTTTGTTCAGTAACAACATTAGTGTGTGACAGACGTTGTTTAAATTGCTTCAAGTAAGCTAACCCATTTAATCTTCACAACAAATCAAATAAATGTGGAAGTTGAAACCACAGAAAGTTAAGCAACTAGCACAATGCAGTACAACCAGTAAAGGGAGGAGATGAAATTCCAAACCTCGGATCCTAGGCTCTGCATTCCTATTGGATATTCAATTTTAGAGTCATGCAAAGGACATATACACTCTGGGGTCCTTGGGAGACAGAGGCCTTTATTTCTTTTACATAATCTAGTATGAAAATGGCAGGTTGTCCTTAAAACTTGGAGAAGCCTCTGAAATTAAGTCTCAAGAGTACAGGCATAAAAGAAGAAATGCAGCATGCCAACTTACATATTACTTAGAAGAAATTGGGGAAGAAGCTGTCAGTACAAAAAAAATATGCCTTTTGAATACTGTAAATAAAGGTGAAAGTTTAAAATGTTCTGAAGAAAGAGTGGCAATCTCTATTTTAAGAAGATTCTACAGAAATAAAAGACTAACAAAATAACAAAGCAAAGGCTATTTATTTAGAACTTATAAGAGAGTCAACCACCATCATATGCTTGTTGCAGTGATTCAAAGACAGGAAGAAGAGTGGGAGAGCTTCTCAGTGGTAAAAAGGATAGGCTTCAAATATGTCCTCATTTAAAGGTGTTGGCATGTGAAAGCTGTAGTTGTATAACTAGAAGTAGGGAATCCTATGTGATTGGTCAGGGGTGCATATTTGGCTTTCTCTGGTTGCTTTCAGTAAGAAGTGGGGACAAAATTAGGAAGTTGTTAGTTATGAATAAGCCCTGGCCATTTTGGCCCAAATCTTAGAGAAGTTACTGTTTAGCTTTCTGAATTGTCACTAGAGATAGCAATCTGGCTTCCTTCATGTCCAAATGACAGCAGGTTGGCTTCCTGGGTTGTTTATTGTAGAGGGCTGGTTTCTTGAGCAATTTGCTGTAGGCTGTGGGTCAAAGTTTTATTTTTACATATCATCTAGCTATTGTCTGTTTGTATATTCAGTCTCTCAATTCAATTACATGAAATGTAAACTAGATGAGTGAAGTTGTACCTTGTTACAAGAAAGCAGTCATAAGACCCATCTTGTTTAATTTTAATGCTGGAAGAATAGTGAAGACAATTTTTTTATTATAAACTTTTCCTTATTATTTTCATATTGCTTAAGTGACATCAGATTAGTATATATTTTTACAATATGCTGATCAACCTTGGAATATAAATTGCACAAACACACTCCACACACAAACAAACACACTGAAAGACAGAATAAAGAAAGAGAAAAAGAAGAATTTGCCTTCTAATATGGTAGTAAAAAAGAAGAGCTAGGGACTTCCCTGGTGGCACAGTGGTTAAGAATATGCCTGGCAATGCAGGGGACACTGGTTCGAGCCCTGGTCCAGGAAGATCCCACGTGCTGTGGAGCAACTTAGCCCATGCACCACAACTACTATGCCTGTGCTCTGGAGCCCACGAGCCACAACTACTGAAGCCCACACATCTAAAGCCCATGCTCCTCAACAAGAGAAACTACCACAATGAGAAGCCCATACATCTCAACGAAGACTAACCCCTGCTTGCTGCAACTAGAGAATGCCCTGCGCAGCGACGAAGACCCAACGCAGCCAAAGATAAAAACATTAATTAATTAATTTTTTTAAGGGTTTGTTTAAAAAAAAAAAGAAGAAGAGCTAGGTTTAAAAAAAAATTGTTGGGAAAGTTTTTTAATAGGGAACAGATCCACTTATTTTAGGATTTATTTCAGAACTACACATGATATATAACTAAAACCATTAAGATTTGTTAATTATGTTATGCTATTGTTTGGGTTAATATTTATGACATGACTCCTGAAAAAGTCCATAAGAATGTTAATAAAAAATATCAGTTAATATTTACTCTATGACAAAATGTGTCAATGCATCTAAGTTATCCACATAAAAATCTATTTATAATTTTAGGATTAAAACAATCTATTTTTAATACTTACAAGTATTCTGATTGCAGTAAGTTAGAGCTTATAAAGACACCCAATAGTTTATCAAAAGATGAATTGCACATGAATTTGGAAGTCTTAAGTTTGATCTATGACATTACAATTTATTAAATTGGTAATTTTGCATCAATTACTTAATCTGAAATCTTTGTCTTTAAAAGTTGTAGAATGATAATGACATGTCTACTCAGTATGTTGTTCTTAATGAGTCCCAAATAAGATCATATGCATTTAGGTAACTAAGTAAAATAACGTATGTTAAGGAATCTAGACATGCTATGCTAATATTTGGTTTTAATAACTCCATTTCCCAGAAAGATCAACTCATCCAAAGCTAAACAGGGATTGAGAAAATTGTAGCAAAATTTATTTAAACATAATGCTCAAAATTTAACTTTTATTTTAACAAAGAATGTGTTGGGTTTTTTTTCAGATTTTTACATAATATTTTTCTTTTGAGACATTTGGTTAAAATTAAATTCACAAAAGTCTCAAAATAATCTACCTAGTACTTCTTGCAAATTTTTTTAACATTGTTTTCCCACAAATACACAAAACATGCTATTATATCAGCTATTAATACTTCAAAAATATATATCTATTAATATTAATATGATATTATAAATGCAGTTTTATTTGAAAGTGATAACTATAATTTTCTTTTATATATATATATATATATATATATATATATATATATATATATATACAGGAAGCCTCAGTACATTTTAGAATATTTGTTCTGTGCTTTTCTTTAAACCTCATTTATGAGATTTATTGCCATCTGTATTAAACTACCAATAAATAATAAAAATGAAATACTTGAATTGTTAATTACTTGATATCCATCTTTTGCATTTTCACCATTCACACTACAGGAAAATGTGCAGTAAATTAATTGCACTAGTGATGCGCTATCATTATTCTTAAGTTATTTTGCTGGGAGCTGTTGCCCATTCTCACATTCAAAATTTACACATAAAACTAATAATGAAAATACTCTTCTTCAAGGCTGAAAATCACCTGCAAGCTCTAGCCAGCATGGAGTGGAAGAAGCTGAACCCATACCCATGAGACAAGATTCTGAGGATTTTTAACAAAAGTGCTGAAAGATAAAAATGGTTAAGGAAATATTTGTTGACTTGAGACAATTTTCCCAAGTTACAGCATTCAGCACCTGATGAGAACAAGAGAAGGCAATTGGAAACATGGAAAGAGTAATAAACTAAACTTAGGGAAGTTGAAATGCCTAAATTGCCACAGAGGGAAGAATAGGCTCTATGACAGAGAAATATGTGCTTACTCAAATGGATATAGTAATGTTATTAATGACTAGAAGACCCACCAGAGATTATGTTTCACTGGAAGATCTAGACGATCCTCCAAACACCAAGGCTATAAGAAGTTGAGGGGGCACTGATGTCATTAAAAAAGTTATTGGGGGCTCTTCTCTATAGTTTAGTATTTACAGTAGGAGAGACAGCACAGAATATGATGATTTGCTAGCAAGTAAGTGTAAGGATCACAAAATAAGAGAAACTAAAAGATGTCACTTAACTGACAGAGCAGGATTTCAGTTTCCATAAGGACTGTCAAGGTTATACATGGATATGTTATTTAATAATAAAATGATTACAATTGGCAGACTAAAACTAAAACTGACTTAAGGAAAATGACAATTTACTGTTTGATGTAGCTGAAAATCCAGGGGAAGAACATGTTTCTACTTCTGGCACCCCTGGATCCAGGACAAAATTACAATCAAGACATTATGTTAACTAAGGATAGCAATAAAATAGGAACCCAAGGTTTCATCTAACTTTTTTCAACATTTTTTGGCTGCAATTAATATTCTAGAACAAAAGTTACTATTTTATCATTATAAAATAATATGAAAAAATATGTTTAATCATCTGATATGTTCAAAACAAGTTAGTATAAATACTATAATTAGAGTAGTGGTACTAATGGAATTTTACTTCCCAACTTCATCAGATTTATAGAACATCCTGGGAGAAAACTAAGCATATGCTGTGTTCTCATAAACAAAGCAATTTTGCATGAAATTGCTACTTTAGGAGAGAACAAAAATACAGATTTTAAATGCTATGTTTAAAATTCAGGTATAATTATAAAAGTTGACAGAATGAAATGATGAGAAACATCATAGATCTAGAATAAATTATGTCTAAACCAATTAAAATACTTACCACTATTATAGAACATTGCACATATTGTTAGAGTGTAATACTGACCACTATACAACTACATGGTAATACAGATATTTTCTATAGCTTTAATTAAAGTAATTAAAAGAAAATATAAAATATATGGACTTATATAGGACAAAATGCAATATGGTAAATTTTTATTTCTCCACATTTAAAAATGCCATCAGTACTGTTAAAGGGTGACTTCATCTATGAAAATCAAAAACATGAAACACAGTAGTAATAATATTTGAGAGGCTTGAAATTGCATTTATTGTTTTATTTTATATTGTAAAAGTTATATAGTTGAAGGATTGAAAATGGAGATTTTTCAGCCAAATTGTAGATCTGTCAACTTCATAAGAATGCAGTTTTTATAAAAGTCATATTCCGCTTTTCAAATTATATGTTGGTATAGAATTCTCATTTGCATCTAGAACTAAATCAATAACAACTCTGCCTTCATAGTAATTTTAAAACCCAACACTAGAATAATAGCTAAGACCTTGTCTTGAACATTATCACCTCTTTGTTTAGGGAAAGTGAATCAAGGTTTATTCTATTATCTTCAACATTTTCAAGATGTAAATAGATTTCCCACAGTCAGAACATACAATCAATTATTTTTTTAATTAAATAGGCTTATTTGTAAAGCTATATAGACAAAAAACTGTATGCAAGGCTCTGAGATTCCTATCTAAATGTTAAAAAATACCCATTTATCTTTGTTTAAAATGATTTGTCCATGCCATAGTTCAAACATCTTGGAATAATCCAGCTTACAAAAAGAGCACAATAAGTATATAGTAAATTAACAAGTCAATGAATAAGGCAAATTTTTCCAAAATTATTAACTGGAGTTCTTCAGTTATAAGCACCAAAAACCAACTATGCATGATTAAGCAAAAAACAACTTTTTGTGAGTTACCAGGCAGTGCGTACATTTCCTGGGAACTGAGGATAAGTCTTAGAAATAGTTCAGAATCTAGTGCAGCTTCTGTTTTAGGTAACAGGAACTGTTCCCTCATAGATGATAGATAGATAGATAGATGGCTAAATAGGTAGATAGATGATAGATGGATAGATAGATGATAGAGTGTAATATAGACATAATCTTCAATAATTTTCCTCTTGGCCCTGGCTTCACTCTGTTAATTATTTAAAATTTTAGAGTATTAAATTATTGTCTAACTTGGGACACATGCCTTTGTTTAGGTGAGGTGGACATTTATCATTTTTGCTTTTTTTTGCTGTCTCATTTTGTTTTCCAAATTAGGAGATTGAAGCTCAGACAGAAAGGGTAAAATAATTAATATTCAATAGTTTGTATTAATCTTATGGTTACCTTATAGCTTTCCAGACTAGAAATTAATAACTTGAGAGCAAAGTTGAAGATTAAAAGAATTGGTGTAATGTAGGTAAATTTAAATAGGCTTAAAATGAGGAAAAAACAGTAAGTTAGTATTTATACTTTAATTGAAGTATGTAATAATGAGGATAAATACTCATGAATTGAACAGGTGATCATTTTCTGACATTTTCTGACATTTATATAGAATAAATTATTATTGAAGAAAGTTTTTAAAACAACTCTAATATATTTTAGGAGAGGCACTCGATTTCAGTTTAACGAAGGATATATTTACGAATTAGAAATTTTTTTTAAGATAGCTTGTGGCATTTTGCAATTCATGATCTAATACTCATTTCACTCCAGGCTTTTAGATTTTCTTTGTCAATTAAATGAGAAACCTTTTAGATTACATTTATAAGTCCTTTTGTCTATAGCTAAAAGTCACTAATTTTCTTAAAGTGTCACAAGAATCTCTCTTGTGCTTGACATCTATTGATTGCATCTACTTCATGGTTTTCTTCTCTGCTATAAATCTATGTCCTGGTCTTATTTCAAAATGGTAATGACTCTCTCAATTTTCTTTTATCTTAAAAATAATTATGACATTTTAACATTCAAGCTGGACAGGAATATAATTAGATATCATCTCAGTTACTCTCAAGTAAATTACCTTCTTTTTTAAAGGTATACATACACATTCCAGAAACAACAACCTAATATTTGAGCATGCATAAATATCAATTAATATGGACTGGAAAGTACTAACAGGGACAATATATATTTATCTCTCATAAGCCTGTACCTGAGTCCACAAGTTCCTCCTCACAAATCCCAAGATTTAACCATCTTATTTATACAAGCTTCCAATATTCCTTCCCTGATTACAAAGGGAGTAGGGATAAATTTTATAATGAATATTTTTATATCTATTTGGTAGCTGGACCAAAATGTCTTCTTATTCAACTTGGAGATTTTAGAACCAGATAAAGTATTTAGGAGACTGAGAGAAATTTCTCCAGTCATTAGAACAGAAGTTATTCCAAAGTGAGTAGGGAACAGCTAAGAAGCAAGTGATTTTTATTTTTAAACGGACATTCTACAGAATTGTCCTTAGTTATTGTTTAAATATTCGTAGAATAAAACTTACATGGAGAGAGGACTAAGAAAAATGAGTGGGGGGAGTTACAGAGACATCCAAACACTACTACAAGCTCTCTTTCCAGTTCCATTATGATACTAAGGGTTAAAGGCACACAACTAATTGGCTAGAGGCGCTTTAATTTTTTTTTTAATGCAGTTTTTACATTTTATAAAGGAAAATAGGCTTATCTCATTGTCATTCAAAGTTTATGAATGACGATGCCTGGGGGTTTGAAGACTGTGTCAGTTTGGTAATATGTCTCCTTTCCATTATGCCACTGCTTTATAGTATTCAAAGTAATACATTACGTATACAAAAAGATGATAATTAAAACTAAGAAGGTAACTCACATTTCAGAATACTGGTCAGTTTCCAAGTCATAGACATAATTTCAATTATCCTCCACTGTAAGATTGAAAGGAAAGTAGCAGTTAAAGACAGGTAAGAGGAAATCACAGTGAGAAAAAAGGATTTAATTTCATTAATCATCAATAAATAAAATTGAAATAAAAGTAATGTTACATGTACATATTTTTAATTGTGACTAAAAGTATATTTTTTAATTTATTGCACTTTAAAGTTTTTATTAAAAACTCTGATTTTTCTTTTTCTCCTTGCATGAAAAGTATTCTGAACTTAGTATCTGTGTTCTATGCAATCATACTGAAGCTACATGGTAATGTTCTCAGTGATCAATGATTTAAAGGTTTCAAAATTCTCCTATAGAACAATAAAAACTTTGTAAGTAAAACTTTCCATCATTAACATTGTAATAGTATTTTAGAAGTGTGTATGTGTACTTGTTGACATATGAAGCTAAAGGTGGATATTTGCACAGGTTTTCTTCCCTGGTATTTGCATAGCAATAATTTAACAATGACAATTTCGAATATTTACAAGTAGTTTGTTATTTATGTTTCATTTAAAATTATAAATAATTAAAAAAATAATAATCGCTCAAATGTACTGGAGAAAAGTCAACTCTGGGCAATTAAATAAAAGGGCTGGCAGAGAGAAATCTTATGCCAAATTACTACTTCTCTCTAAATGCTAAGTATATTTTCTCTATTCCATATTAAATATACTTTATTTAAAATGTTTTAATGATTAATACATTCATGTAATTTGTTCAGTAACTTTTCATTCAGTATTTACCATATGCTATCCTCCATTCTAAGTGCTGGGAATATGAAAAAAGAATCTCCATTCTCATGGAGTTTATACCAGTAGAAACAGAAACTGATTCCCAACAAATCAAAGATCAACTAGATTCTTTGATTGTGTTTTTCAAAATCGAATTGAATTTGTGATCTATTTTCACATCTGAACTTTCACTATGAGAATAAAAAAATAAGGATTTGCTAATGAGTGATCTCCATGTCATTCCTAATTATACAAAGTAGTATATAAAATTATTGTAGAAATTACAGTAAAAAATTTGTATAAATAATCTCAGCCAAAGTATGATTTTATATTGCCCTCACTGAGATCTGATATAGAATTGTAAGAAATAGACAAAATAATTCATTCATTAATTTTTTACATTTCAGTCCTTTTTAATAAAACTCTGCTAGAATCTTTTTTGTTCAGCATAATATTTTTTCACTTTAATGACACTGACATTACATCATAAAACATTCAAACAAACATAAAAAGTTGAGCTAAAACCTAATTCTTCCTTATCAACACTAATCGACATTCCACTTATATAACAATGCATAGTAGTAACTTTTATTAAGGACTGTAACACTGATGTTCAGCTTCAGTCTCAGAATTTGACCAAATGATCTGTATTCAGCTTTAGCCTAAGCCTCTGAAGGCCAAACGCCAATCCCTACACTTAAACTTCAATTTAGGAATCCCTGAACCTGGGATGATGTAGGTACTCATCACATCCTATCATTATAACATCAGCAATTCAAACAAGAAATATTATTATGATTAACTGCCGATATTTAAATATTCTCTTTCAAATAGAAATAAACACTCTAGATGTAACTTAGAGTAAAAATTTTATGTAACATTAATATTCTATCAAAGTAGAAATGCTTGTTATTACAAAAGTAATAATCCAGTTATTCATTCATTTTCTAAACATTGCTTGACAAATTGTCATATACTGACACTGATAAGGCTGGCTTTTTTGGTAGAATTTAAGTATATTGGGGGTAGATGTATGAAATCAATAATTTAAAAAAATTTATTATAGGTATTTAATAGGTAACAAAAAGAGGGAAAACAGTTTGAAATAAGAGCAAACAATATGGACCTTTTATAGTATCAGGAAATATCAGAGAAAACATTGGTGACAAAGTGACTTTGAATCTGAACCCATAAAGAGTAAGGGTTAGTATTAGGGTTAAGGACAAATGGAGCAATATTCAAGGTAGAGGAAATAATAAGTGCAAAAGCATTGAATCCAGGGGGAGTCTGCTGCTTACCAGGAATTCAAAACAGCTAGAGTATCCCTGATTTTATAATGAAATGATATGATGCCTAAGGAATAGACAGAGCCAGATAACACAGAAATTTTAGGCTATATTAAGGATTTTTTAAAAATTATCTTAAGAATAATAATCTGTTAGAGAGTATTATAAAGAAGAGAATTGGTAATTTTGTCTTACTATCCAAAAAATATTACATTGACTGCTCTATAAAACTTGACTGACATTGAGAAAGATGGATATATTGAAATAAGTCTGAGGGTTATTGCAATAATGTAGGAAAAAATATGATGAAAGCTTGAACTAGTGGTAATGGGAATATATAGACATGTATGGATAAAAGGAAAAAGTTGAGAGAAATTGGTGATTTACTGGATATAAGGGTGGCATAAGTGTCTCTGGTTATAACACTGCCATTTTCACAGATAGAGGACTCTTAGTAAGGACTCAGTTGGGTAAAAACAACTTCAGTTTAGACTGGGTCTGAATTGATTTCAAGATACCAAAAGAAGCTATGAAGTGTTAGTTGCCATCTTGATTTGGAATCAGAAAAATAACTGGAATTAGCATTGATATTTTTCTTTTTGTTTAACATCTTTATTGGAGTATAATTGCTTTACAATGGTGTGTTAGTTTCTGCTCTATAACAAAGTGAATCGGCTATACGTACACATATATCCCCGTATTCCCTCCCTCTTGCGTCTCCCTCCCACCCTCCCTATCTCACCCCTCTAAGTGGTCACAAAGCACCGAGCTGATCTCCCTGTTTAGCATTGATATTTTTCAACTGGAGAATTACAGATGGAATTTAAAGATATGGGATAGTTAGGATTGTCTAGATAAAGAGACACTAAGGTTGAATCTAGAGAAACTGTAAATTTTCAAGATTGGTTTAAGGAGGATGGCAATGAAAAATACTGTTAAAACATGTATGGAATAGGAGACATATGTGGTAACATAGAAACCAAAGAAAGAAGGCCAGGAATGTATGTAAGCAGCAATAATACTGCCAGCAATGAGCCACTTGGGCTCTTGTCTTGTCTGCCAAACCGACTTTTCCTGATCTGGAGTAAGCGCATAGCAATAGGTGCTCACCACATGAGTATGACCCTGGTTGTTATCACACTAGAGTTTATAGAATATTAGCTCATTCCTAGTGGCTTCTGCTTCAGCAACACTGTTAGTGAAGTGCTTCAGGGTAAAGTAAAAGAAAAAGCACTAGCTTCAGATATGGACCGTTTAAAATAAAGGTGCCAGCAAATAAGGCAATGATCTAAGGATGGCAATTAAGATCCTTGAAATCATGAGAACAAATAAAATTAAACGAGCCAAAAAGTGGATGCAACTAAAAACAGTCTTCAGGGCATCAGCAATGGAGAAATTAACAAATTTGGGAACAGATTTTGTTGGTCAGTGGACAGCCACCAGGTGACACAGTTCATGGTTTTATGTATCAATTTGAAACATAACACGGCCTCTTTAAATGATGTGAGGACACCCTCTGTCTGTATACTTTCATAATAAATGTTATCTGCAATGACAGATCATGATTGTATGAAGTTTATCGGATCACTTAATGAGGGTAATAAATAAAATTATCAGAGACTATCTTCCAAAGCAACATATGGTGCTGAGAGTTCAGTTCACAGGTTGATACAATTAATTTTTATATGGTAAGCCAATTAAAACATTAGAAAAACTTTTGCCTTGCGGGGCTTTGTGGAAGAGAATGAAGTGCCCAAATATGAAGATTGAGCCATTCTGCCCATAATGGAACTGTCTAAACCTCCCATGTACGTATTTTGCCTAAACAATAAAGAGGCCCATGGACAGCGTCCTAACCACATTATGCAACCACAGTTTCTGTAGCCAATATCTGTCATCAGTAGAAGACAATGAGAAAATAGGAAGTAGAGTAATATCAGGGGACCTTAAGATTTGTTTAATATGATGCCACATAAGATGTGAATGAAATGAAAGTTGGCATGCTTATGAGAATTTCAAAACCATGGGAAGATTCTGAGGGAAATCAACTCTGTTGAATATAGTTTTCAAGTAAGTAAGATAAAAATCTTCATGCATCTATTGAAATGTTCAAAAATTTCTGTAAACATTTCAGGTTTAAGTTACAAATACTAGCTTTCTTTCAACAGATACTGGAGAACATATGGTTTACACAGCTGCAAATATTCTTCAGCATAACAGAGGCCAAATGAAGAAATGTCAAAATTATTTTACATGTTATATTTTAATTCCAAGGTTTTCAAGGACTTTAAATACCATAAAGTTGAAGAAAGTTTAATAAGACTTCAACTTTATTTAAAGTCCTTGAAAACCTTGGAATTAAAATATAACATGTAAAATAATAATAATTCAAAAGTTAATCACAAGGTAAGTCATTCAAGGTAAGTAAAGCAATATAATAATAATAATAATATGACAAGAAATACATTGGCTTTGCAGACTAATATTAAGGAACAAACAAAACATGTTATTCTCTTTTCTGACTGAAGTTTCTTTCATGTCAAAAAAATAGCTGCTTTATAATTTGTGGGGCTATTTATCTAAGGTCAGCATAAAATATACTTGCACACCTCTGCTCTTTTTTAGTAATTTCATAGTATATCATGCTATTCAAATTTAAGCTTCACCCTGGATCTTCCATGCATTCCATTAAAATTGATATTTTGACAACATAAAGTCTTATCTGTATTTTATAGATACTTAATAAAAACTTGAGAACTGACAAGGCCAAGATTTTGCCTTTTTCATGGAGATAAATGTCTTAATAAAACTCCCTTTCATCTTCATCTTAGTTGTTTTACATGCATGCCTGGAACTTCATTTGAATGCAGAGATCTGTACAACAGTAATAATTAGTCTATAATGTCTGATTTTTAAATCTCTAAACCAGGCTAGTTGCTGTAACTACTAATAAGTAATGCCCTTAAAACCATATATTTTTAAATTAAAATTAAAGAACTGGATAAAAGTAAAAGTGAGTTAATAGATTTCCTTAAAATTATTATGCTAATTATATGTCTTCATTTTTTTAATAAGCTATTACAGCCAATTAAAATGTATGATTAAGGGTTAGAATACTGTAGACATATTTATATCTTTTAAATTTAGCCACATTTTAAAATAAAAATTATTTTAAGTGGTTTTACAGATAACAGCATAAGCACAGAATATTGTAGAAAATGCTTTTTCTACTACCTTAGTTAAAATATTATATGAGTAAAATTTATCACATTGTGCTAAAGAAACAAGAAGGTTTTTTCTTGATGGGGCAGTCAGAACAACTGCCTCTGTACCCATTTGTCACTACACACACACACAGAGACACACACATATCCTATCTAAAAGTAAAATGAGAAGACTGGTAATTTAATGTTTCATGAGACAGGAGCCTATATTGTGAAGTCTTGGGCAGCTCCTAGGAATGCTTAGCATGAGTACATGCTCCATAAATATTTGTTGAATGGATAAATGGATGAGGGTCTGCTCTGTATGGTAGTTTTGATAATCTACTGGTGAGATAGTAAATTATTTGTTAATTATATGTGTAAGTGATTCATTTATACATAAATAAGTAATAACACACCCAGTCTCTAATGTTAAGCACTAAGATTATTAGAGTCCAGTTTATACAATTCTTGAAGTGTCTTAGTTTGTCTTTTATAGTTTGAAAACTTTACAAAAGGATTGTCATTGGGTATAGAAAAGTTCAGAAGACTGTTTTATCATATCAAGGATTTCCAGAAATAATGATTATATGCAGATACGATATTCCCATTACACAATCATGGAGTGATGGAACAATTGCTTCATTAATGTGAGCATGCTTAATAAAGTAATTATTAAAATATTTCACTGTATAATTCTTAACTATCATTCTTTTTTTTAAATTCAAGTAACATGGAGCAAAAGTTTTCTGACCCATGTTTTAAAATTCTAGCCTCATTAAAACTATAAAGTAATATAGGAAGAACCTCATTCATTTTACATCACTATTTGTATCTTTTCTTCAATTCTTTTGCTATCATCCAAATTAAATGTGAAATACATTCCTACTCTCTTTTTTTCATAAAACATGGTTGTTAATGCATGAATTACTATTGCTATGTATTACTATGCTAGGAATAAAGAAAATTTGCTCCATGTGCTTCAATGTTAATTGACAAAATATATATGCTTTTAACCTCTGGTGATGTTCAATAAAGTGTATTTTGCAACTGCATTACAAATTTAGGTTACTATTAGATGCTGTTGTTTAGCCTCTTTTTATATTTGAATTGTGAATAAGTGATAGTTTAATGGACAATCAACTTTTAACTGCCAGTTTTAGCCATTATAATATGTACTCAAATTCCTGCTTAGACCTGAAATACCTCTTTCCCTAGTTAAGTGCTGCCTTCTAAAGATGATCTCAAGTCATTTCCAAATGGAAATTAGTCCTGTGTCTTTCTATTCATAACAGGTCATTTTCTACTTTTAACATAATCTTATCAATAGAATTATATATTTTGGAAATTTTCTATGAATAAAAATCAGTCTATTTTTAAAATGTTTTTGTAATAAAATAATTTTATGCTATTAGCATAATAAAGTATTTTACTTAATATAAAATATTAAAAACTATCTTTTTTGAGAAATTATTAGAATAAATTGAGTGATTCATTAGTAGTATGATTTATAAGAATTAACATTTGGGTTTTATTGTTTATGCTAGGTATATGATGTATGTAAATATTTTAAAATATACTTTGAAATGTTTTCTGACATAGATGTTTTTGAAAAACACATCAAATATATATGTTAGAAAAGTGGACAAACATTCATGAGAATGAGAGAATTGTGCAAATACTTTTAGCATTACAGTGACTATATGGTATTATGCATTTTCACTGTTTAAGAAATCTTGTTCAACAGTTTTAATTGGGGGGATGTATTACTGAGTGAAAACCACATTAGCTAATCTCACAAAACAAGATTTTCTTTAGGGCTAATGTAAATTCTTTAAAGAAAAAGCATTGTATTTTATGCTTTTTAAAATGCCAATTTACAGAACAATACCCTTAAATGTATAATAGCATACTTCTCAGAACAGTTATAAACTGCTCTCTGGGTTTAAAATATATGTAGAAACAGAGAACAGAGAATTGAAGGTGCTGGAGAGGGTGAAATGAATGAAGGGGATCAACTGTAATGATGGATGGAAACTAAATTTTTGGTGGTGGGGAAGGTTGTAGGGCACACAGAAGTAGACATATAATGTACAACATGAAACTTATATAATGTTATATCAATAAATGTCATACAGAGTGAAGTAAGTCAGAAAGAGAAAAACAAATATCGTATATTAACTCATATATGTGGAATCTGAAAAAATTGGTATAGACGATCTTAGTTACAAAGCAGAAATAGAGACACAGATGTACAGAACAAACATGGATACCAACGGGGAAGCGGATGGACAGGTTGGGATGAATTGGGAGATTGGGATTAACATATATACACTACTGATATTATGTATAAAAAAAATAACTAATGAGAACCTACTGTATAGCACAGGGAACTCTACTCAGTGCTCTGTGGTGACCTAAATGAGAAGGGAATCCAAAAAAGAGGGGATATAAGTATATGTATAGCTGATTCATTTTGCTGTACAGTATAAACTAACACAATATTGTAAAGCAACTATACTCCAGTGAAAAAAAGAAAACAAAATAGATGTCACTCAATAAAAAAGAAATCTAAAATTTTAAAAATGAAAGAAAAAAATTCTGGATTTAATTTTACTAGACATTTGCTTGTAAAGTTTTTACTATAATGTTCAGTTTCAAGAAAATGAATTGGATGACTTTTCAACTTCTGAATAAATACTATCAAAAATCTTCTCACCATACTTTAACTTATTCTGAGAAATTTCAATTATTCAATAAATATTATCCACAAAATATGTAACAAACTATAAATTTAGGGGCCTAGGGAAATAGTGTCAAAAATATGTCTATGGTATCATAGGGGAAAAAAAGTAATTTTAAGTTAATTAGCAAGCAAACTAAATTGTAAGATAATAAATTTGCATTTCCATACTGAAATGCATGTTATTTGCCTAAAAATTTATGAAAATGACGCTATTTTTCACTAATTCAAAGACAATGTTAGTTCAACTTTATGATGTGTAGGGTATTTTAGTTAAATTTGTAGTGAATAAGGTGGTTTCAAGCATTTAGGACACATATATTACATGAAGGAAAATGTAAATTAAGTGAAAAGAGATCACATACTCAGGTGAATTAGATTTAGATTTTTTTTCTAGAATCAAATCTTATATTATTAATCTTATCTGTCTATGTCAACCTGGAGAAATTATATTTGTAACTTGGTTAAATAAAGAGAAACAATTCTGAAATACTGTATCCAAATTTATGTTAAACTCTTTAAACTTAACTCAATTTTATCATACCTCTGTGTGTGTGTGTGTGTCTATATTTTTGACAAAGGTAACATGGTATCATAAGGAATTTAGTGAACTTGCACTTTATGATGACATTTAAGAACACTAATTTAAAAAATATATATCCCAAGACCAAACAGAATGTGAGGATAAAGAAGAATAAATTTAAAAACTTATTATAAAATATTGCTTTCATTTAAATATTTTGATTATCATCAAGTAACTTAATAGAGTCCCTTTCTCTCTGTCTTTCTCTCTCTTTCTGTCTCTCATTCCTCTATTATATATACCAGACACTACTATTGGAAAACTAAATGGTCTCCATAAAACAGTGTAGCTTTATGATCATTTCATATCAACTGTGAATTGAGAAAACAAATGTTTAGTAAACTATGTGTTTCAAAATCTTCCAATAGGTGTTTTAAAAAGCATAACATGTATTTGCTCAATAGTTTAGAATCTATAATATACCAAACATACATTATTCATGTTCCCAATAATAGGTTAGCTAAATATTATTGTCATCTCCATTTTTTAAGTGCCGGAATTGATATATAAAATTTAAGTGACTTATTCATATTTATCATCAGTAAAATGAAAGAATTCAATTTTTAAAAATCTACTTACTTTCCTTAAGTTCTCCACAGAGGAAGCGAGAATTATTTCTCTCTTTTTTATTTGTGTTAAAAAGAGATTTTAAAAATATAGATTTTTATACACATTAAATAAAACCAGCAATTCAAAAACTGTTTAATTTGTGAATGAGCTGGGTGTGTACTTCATGTGTGCCCGAATGAGATAGCCCAGTTCTCCTACTTGAAATTCTTAGCCAAGAAACATTTTATTAGAAAAGTAAAGTGTAAGGTTATTCTGCCCACTCTATGAAGAAGATTAAGTGGTTACTGTATGAAAGCATTAGGGATGAGATTACTTTAGGATCCAGAAAAGAACCTCAGACAGCTCATAATAGATTGGTTCTAAACCTAAGTAGGCAGGAAGCTAAAAACAAACTCAAGATTGATTTAGTTGTAGAACTAGCTGCAAGATAAGAACAAGGCAATAACACTAATTTTTCTAAAGCTTGACAAAAGGTTATAGGTGTTTTGTTCATTACTGAATACTGATCAATTTTTATCTGTTTATGAAAAGAGTTTAAAAAACAAAATCATAATAAAATTATTTGGACAGCAAAATTATTTTACAGATACACAATATGTCCTTATGCATTGCATTAAATTCTATATTTCTATGAATGCATCACAATTATTAACATAATTTGATATTATATGTGTTAGTTATAATACTCAATAGCTAGATTTTCAGAAGGAAATACACACCCCTCCAGTAAAAACCTGAGGGTATTATTATTTTACAATACAAAAAAAAGGAATGATGCACAGTTATTTTAAGGACATTTATTTTGCTTGAATTTCTTCAACCATCCTTTTCTTAGAATGATTAATTATAATGAGAGCCTACAATGTGTTAAGTACAAAGCAGTGACAAATAGAGAGATTAAAAAATGTTTTCTTCATAGACTTTACATTCTAATAAAGAGACAAAGACATCAAAATTATTAAATAAATAAAACCTGTATTATGTTAGATGATGATATGTAATATTAATAAAAAATAAGAAAGCAAATGGTGATAGCCAGTTGTAGGCTGATTGCAACTGTACATATTATGGCTAGGGAAGGTCTCACTGAGAAGGTGAAATGAAAAATGAACAAATAAAATAGACTCTGATACAATAATAGTAAACACACATCCAATAAAAGTCTCTTACACATCAATAAGATAAACAGCACAAAATGAGAAATGGGAAAAAGATATGATGAGATATTTCACAGATGAAGGTATACAAATTGTTAATGAGGACATGAAAAAATAATATTCAATAGGGAAATGCAAATCAAAACTGTAATAAGATGTAATTTTTTACCTATCAGAATGGCTATAATAAATAAAAACAAATGATGGTGAGGATATAAAGAAACAGGAACCCAAATCCATTGCTGGTAGGAAAGTAAAATGGTTCAGCCACTTTGCAAAAGGTTGTTTCTTAAAGAATCAAACATAAAACTACCAAATAGCCCAGAAATTCCAATTATAGATATAAACCTAAGAGGAATGAAAACATAGGTTCACACAAAGTCTTGTACATGGATGTTCATAGGAGCATTATTCAAAGCAGCCAAAAATTTAGAAACAACCTAAATTTCCAATTAATTGGTAAATGGATAGACAACTGTGCTATATCATACAATGGAATATTATTTAGCAATAAAAAGGAATGAGCTACTGATGCATGGTATATTTATTGGATATCCTAAAATAAATGTCAACTAAGTAGACAGATAGGTATCTGAAGTTCAGAGGTGATATAACAGGAATGAGCCCCAAGGCATCCAGTGTTAAGTGGTCTGGGAAATTTGAAGTACCTAGTTAATTGAGGTAGAGACTGAAAATTTAACTTCACATTTAGCAACATAGGTGGTATTGCAAAAACGGTTTCTGAATAGTGGTAGAAGAAAAACTACTGATATTACATTAAGAGAGAATGAGAAGAAACAAATTGGAGGCATATAATATACATTCCTTCTAGGAGGTTTTGTTTGTCTGTTTGTTTGCTTTTAATAGAAGAAGAAAAATAAAATAGTAGCTGGAGAGGGGAAGTATGGTTAAGAAAGTTGTATTTAAGATGGCAGAAAGCATGTCTATTGATGGGCATGGTCAAGTAGAGAGGAAGCAAGAGAAGAAAAGCGCTGCTCTAATGCTCTTGAATAAGATAGTGGGGATAGGCATACTACACTTGTGAAAGTGTTAGCTTTTTCATGAGTTTGGGTATCTCATGCAGAGTGACCAAATTAAGCATGTGGTCAATGCAGGCATGTTGAAAAATGTGCTGGTCTGCACCGAGGCACTGGTGGGTGTTCACTTCTAATTATTTCCCTTTCTGAATAATGTCAAAGTCAAAGGTTCTGGAGATCTGTTTTACAACAATGTAAATATATTTAACACTTCTGAACTGTACACTGAAAAATGGTGAAGATGGTAAATTTTATGATATTTTAAGCCCAATTTAGAATGTCAATACCATCATCCAAGAGTGAGAATAGAGGAAAGTTACTGGAAGAGAGAGAGAAGAAGGCTTGAAAAAAATCATAGAGAGAGTTAATAGTGAGTAGATAAGGAGAGAAAAATATGATTGCTAGTCACCATAAGAACTCTACTGCTAAAGTTAGTGATACAAATATAGAATGAGATCAGTCAGCTTGTTTTTCCTCCGGCTTTACTCAACTACCCAGGAAAAGACGCTATTGAGAGGCACTATGATGAAGAGCTAATTAGCTAGACATGATAATGCAAAATAATTATAATAAGGGATAGAGTGATTTAAGTCGGTTGGAGATGTAGGCAAATGATAAGTCAGTGCAAAAATTTAACTGGGAAATTAGGAAAGTGGATATATCCAAGTGGTGAGGTAAAAGTGGTAGGATCTATAGCATACTAGTTCAGGCGGGGTATGAGAATTTTCAGGGTCATAGGGGGAATGAACCCTAAATGTAGGGGATTATAGGTGGAGAGTAAGATACATAAAGTTGAAACTGTTGAGGTGATATCATTATTTGTAAGGATTCGGTTTCAGGAGTGCAAGGTTGAGGTAGGTGGTAGACCACAGTTGGAGGAGGCCTTCAAAAAGGCTTGACCACAAGTCAGAACCAGGTAAATGGAATTTCCCCACCCTCACCAAGCCCATCCTTGGAATGTGCATTCCACTTGTCTTTCCTGCTCCCAGAAATTGCCCCAGGGAGACAGCCTTGAATAGAAATGTTGTATTGAAGCTACCTGGACTAGGTACATGACTGAACTCATTTAAGGCCTCTATATAAACTTTTTTAAGATTCTGGGGGCAGGGTATGGAATCTGCTTCTCTTGCAGTCACTGAGGACAAGCCTCTTAAGTAAATTCCCTTGCTTATTAAACCTGCCACCTACTAATCTGGAGTGGTTTGCCTTTTTCTTCAGTCTTTTCCTGCCCTCCCTGTACTGGGGAACTCAGTTTCAGGTTATACCCAGAAGCTAGGAGGAGGCTGCAAAGCAACAACTACATCAGTATCGAGAGGTCAAGAAACTGAGAGGGCCAGCTGTTGTGAGGGTCAATTAGTAGATGCTAAAATCACCAGCAATTCTAAAATGAGTTGTGTTGGAGACAATGGAAATGAGTAGGAAATAAAGTTTTTAAGATGAGGTACACTATGGTTGTCAGCAGAGAATTCCAATGAGAGATCTGGGGGTGTCTGAAGATGTGTGATTAAAAGATGGAGATTTCTAGAAAAGAGGAATGGAACTTCATTTAAAAAACAGCAATGAGGAACACAGAGGATTGCCTCCCAGTTTTAGATTCATAGATAGAAGGTGCGGTGGAGAAGATTGTGTACTATTTGAACAGTCTGCAGGAGTGCCCTCTGGAAAGAATTATAGCCAGAAGATGAAGAGACAAGTTTAAGGAATAAACTTTATTCTAAATGAATGCAATGCAGCTATTGTTACAGAGTATGAGAAATTGATTATCCCAAGCACAAACCACATATTTTTAAAAATTCTCTTCCTGAGCAACTGATTTTTAATAGATTCGAAATGAAAAGTTTCTGAAGCTAGCATTCCTTATGAATAATCTGCATCCTCTGTCCTTGTATCGTAAACAGAATATTTTAGTTATTCTTCTCACCCCAAACCTTTTTTTGCAAACCTTACCCACAAACGTTTTGCAAGATATATTGCCTATGTTCCTCTGTTTCCTACAAGAGGTTTCTGTCTTCCTGTTTGTAGAGCTGCAGTTATATCAGTCTAATTATTCAAACAGAAATTGGTAACAGAAAATCTGAGATTCAATTAAAATTCTACCTCCTACTTAGTCTAAAACTGTGGGAAACTCTAATACTCTTTTGAGTTTAATGTTCTACAAGGTAACTTAATGATGAGAAAAATAATGCTGAACCTTATAACTCTTTTGTGATAACTATAATCCAATAGAAGAGTTAAAAAGCTTATTTATATTGTGAGATGTTCTGAAAATAATCTCCCCTTATAATAATCTCAAAAAGACCAAAACTATTACAAAAATAAGGTTTGTAATATAAGCTCTAGTATTCTTTTGAGTAAGAGGCAATCATATATATATATATATATATATATATATTACATACACTTATATAATATATAGATATATACTTTATATTTTATGTTTAAATCTCAGTTCAGTGGGTTAGTAAGAGATGCACTTTCAGTGACCTGAGAAGTCCATCAAATGACCATTCTTAAGTGAATAATGGTGGGATCAGAGGCAAGTTAAACACTGTTAAATTCATGGAACATTTTGGAACACTATTCTTAATGTTTGTTTAATTAGAAATTACATTCTTAAAGTGTAAATACAAGATAAATAGAATGGATTGTCTCAAATACTCATGATTTTCCTGAGTTACTGTAAAACAAAACTTTGGAAAATCCAGGGAAAGGTTAATTTTTTTTAGGTAGTACTTAAAGGAGAACTTACTTTGACTCCCATTTCCAGCTTTTTGGTCTAGACTATTTTCTAATACATTTTCAACTGAAAAAATACATTGTGTTATTACAATCCAATGTTAATTTACTTGATTGAAATGGCAGTTCGTACAGACTCAGTCTACCAAAACAAAACAAAACAAAAACCACATATTAAGGGAAAAAAATTAGAATTTAGAAGACCAAAACACAAATTTTATACTATTTTATCCTTACTTTCATGGATCAGGAAGATTACTTCAACAAAGAGAAAAACTGAACAAGTTTCTCTTATATCGGAAATCACATATTTTGTGTGTAAGCATAATGGTCTTACTCTCTGGGCTATAACTTGTAAGAAGAATGAACACTTAAACATTCCTGAAGTGAAAGCTTGGTTGTAAAATTATAAAGCATGTTTGAAGAACCTTAATTAGGTAACTGTTCAAAGTTTCTAAGGTTATACAAGATTTCTGCTCTGTATAAAATCTGAAAAATGACAAATTAAAAGTGAAGCAAAAATTCTAAGGATATAACTGACATTTAACAGCCTTGGTTTCTCACTGTCTAGAAAAAAATGATATTAAATTTAATATAAAGTGGAATACACAGTACTTTATAATTAGATACTTTAATTCAAATACCTAAACAGAACATTTTAATGTAATAAAATTGTTCTACCAAAATGCAAGATTTTTATTCATCTCAAATGTTCATCTCATAAAATAATGTGACTTTACTCTTTACAAAATGAATATTCTGTATTCACAGCTATTTATAGTGATACATGGCTGAGGGAATAAAACTTCATATGAAATCAACTTTATTATTCTATGTAAAGCTTATTAATTGGATCTACAAAGATACTAGATTAGATAATACTTTCTATTCTTTGCTCCTCTGTGTCATCTTCAAATAAAAAGAGAGTCTCTAACTTCAACCGGTGCCTTCCTGTTATCATGAGTACAATCTGAACATGTGTAAAAGGACAATGTCCTTGTTTATGTTGAAATAACAAGATGGAGTGAATCTGTGTCCTTGAATCATTTATCACCAACAAGGCCAAAAGGGCTTCTGTTACTGCTTCCAGCCTCCCTTAAGGATACATCTTATTAGGTCAGGTTCAACAGGAAAGTCTGCTCCTTTTATTAACTAAAATTCAACCGATTAGGTTTCTTTTTTTTTTTTTTCTGATTAGGTTTCTTAATTACATCTGGAAAATCCCTTCACCATTGTCATAGGGCATAACCTAACTCTGGATGTCATGTCCTGTCATAAACTCAGTTCCTGCCCACACTCAAGGGGAGATGATTATGTCAGGGCATAGGCTATTTGAGGGGTGGGGTGGGGGAGTCTTATAATATTAAGAAAATAAGCTTCAATTTCTACAGATGCCATACAAAACAACATATATTGCAAGTAGCACTGTATTATTTAATACACTTTTCATCCCACAAATTGACTTTAAAAGTGATTTAAATGACTAACATATATCATGAATTGTCTTACTTACTGGGATTTTAGCACGTCACAATACAGAAAAGGTCCCTTTCTATTGAGGAGATATAATTTTAAAACTAGTAAATAAATTAACCAGATAAAATAAATGTTGATACATTTCATGAAGACAGTGAGCTAAGCAGAATTATGAGGCAGTTACTGTAGTCAGGGATGTCAGAGGAGGTCTCTTTAAAGAAATAAACTTGAAACATTAAAAGAGGAAGGAGAAGTTTACTATGTATATGGTGTAGAGATGAAGAAGGAATGTAGTATAAGGTAGCAGAGAAATAGGCAAGAACCAGATAGTCTTGTAGGCCATGAAAAAAATGTTTGCTTTTTATTCTCATTGCAAAGGAAAAGTATTGGGGGATTTTGTGCAAGGAAGGGTTATGATAATGAGAGTATTTTTTTTTTTTGAAAGATAACCTTGGCTGCTTGGAGAATAGTACTGATATTTTAGGAACTCAGAAATGGAAACAGGAAGAACAAATAGAAGCATCCATCAAAGTTTAGGAAGTTTGGGTTATATTGGTAGATGCTAATATGAGATGGTAGATGCATTTGGAATAAACTTTAGCAATATAGCAAACAGACTCTGAAGTAGATTGAACAGAGTAAAGGTGAAGGGAAGAACATATAAATGTATCTTTTGCTCACTTAAAAAACTAATTCTATTCAAAAGGCAATTCATTTTATTAAGTTCAGATTTATAATTTCAAGGGCATTCTGCTAGAGAAAAGACAATTGATCAGCAAGAGAAAATTAAATTTTAAAAATGTCCAGAGTAAAATGCCTTAGCCTACTGAAAATTTACTTGTCAATGTTTAGTAATAAAATTATACAGAATTGTCAGAGATTAAATATAAAACTAAGGAAACATGATGACAATCTTTTTTCCTAAAAATTTAATGTAAAATATTCACAATTACCTCAAGAAACATAACAAAGAAATGCTAAAAAGTACAAATAACACTCTTGCACCAAACTTGAGTGACTGTGCTTGATGCTCCAGTCCGTGTCTTAAGATTTACAATGCAAGGTCTGAAGCCGAGACCTGACTCCTGAAAACTCATTAGGTAAGTACCTTCTGCCCTTCAGAGGGAGAAGAGTAGAATTAGCATGTTTCTAAAATGACCAGGTGAGCTTCTCAACAGAATCAGTCAACTTCTGATAAAACTTAAGCTGATAAAATATTTAAACAAGCTGATAAAATATTTAATTCCTTTAGAAAAATTATCTATCTGCATGTCTCATTATTTTCATTTAGTAATTTTGTAGATAAATATCAACTATTAATCTCTGCTTAGTCTTTACAGATTAGAAAGCATAACTTGTCAGTTAATTATAACACTCTAGTATATTAGAAAACTATTTTAAAGTAGTTGCTGAATCAAGAAAACTGTTAGTGACACAAGCTGAATACCCTACTGTCATCCTTATAAACATTAAAAGCAATTAATTTACCCTTCATACTCTAAAGTTACCTTCAAGGATAATAGAATTAACAACCATGAAAATATTCATAGACAGTCTTATATGAGGAGAGGACAAATGAGACTAGTACAATGGACCAAATGAAAATTTAAGTGATCTGATTTTCAATTTCCTGTTTTATTGTTGTAGGTTCACTAGCAATATCTGGTAGGGAATGTGTATTTAAAATGAATAAATATTTGAAGAATAAAATAAAATATGTTATATACACATTTTTGATACTACTGTTACAGAAATTGTAATGAATGTGCAAATTTTCATCACCTTCAAGATCTTCTTTACTTCACAAAGTGAAAGTAATGGTTTCTTTTTGAATGGTCCTCTTGAACTTTGACTAAATCTCTGTGTCCTACACTGTAATGTAATGCATTAGTTAGGAACTTTTCCTTCTCTCTCTTCACAACCAGTAACCCCATCTCCTCATCTATGGTAAGTCCCTAAAGGGTTAGAATAAATCATTTGTCCTTCCCAGATGCTAGAAGAGTGCAGTTATGGGGAAAAAGTTAAGTAATGTTTGGTATTAAATGAAAAGTGAAGAACAGAGGGAAGAGATGGTGGGAAGGAAAAGAAAGGAAATAATGAATGTGTATTTCTCTTCTACTCAAGGTGTCTCTCACTGTATCACATATAGGTGATGGATACAAGTCACTTGGTAAGTACCATCATCAATGTGGCAGAGTGAATATACTCTGCCCAGAGAGGGAGGGCACAGCAAAGTTACCTTGCCGGAGGGAGTAAAGAGTCCAGGACAACAATCCTACAAGGTACCACAGGTACTACTAGTGCCACTACATACACGTAGAAATGATTTATTTTGGAATCAACACATCTAACACTTACCACAACACACAGGCACACATATTTAAACACATACTACACACACACACACACAGGTGCATAATGATTTTGTTCTACTATTTATCCCAGAGATGGCGTGGCCGAGATATTTTTTAGAGTTTAGTAAGGAGATTTCATTCTTTGGGGGAAAAAAAAGGAATTTATGTACAAGTCTTCCTTCATCATGTAGTACAAAGAACATAAGCCTCAAATCTGATGATTTTCATTTCCTGGTGTCATTGGTAAGTCATTTAACCATCCTGAGTCCCAAGTTTAAATCCTTCTCCTTTTTTCATCTCCTACTAATTTCATCTTGTGCCAATCTGTCTGAAAATGCTGTCTCCAGATGCTGATAGTCTTTGCTGGCCTGGTGCTCTGGAAATATTTAAGTGGAGAAATCTGAGCGTTTTGCAGGGATGTACTTAAATACATAAAGTTTATTGAGGAATCATTTAGGTTAGTATCTAAGGCAGTTATTTTGTGGATAGATCAGAGAAAACAAGATTGTATGTTTCTCTAATACTACACTCTTAAATGTTATTATTAAATTAACTTAGCTTCCAAACAAAGCACATATGTTAAATGTACTCAGGCATTGAAGCAAATTTTTGTAATTTCTGAAAATGCAATCAGATCTACTCTTAAAGGAGGTTGGATGTTTTATGTCATATTCTTGTGTTATTAAATTGTTTAGAGAAGGATTGATCATTTAAGTTATTTGAAAATTTAGTTTCTTACATATTAGAAGAAATTATCTCTGCTACATTACCAGTTTATTGAATTATACTAACAGCAAATTTAAAAGATGATTCATTGTTAAGTAAAGGACTTCATTTATGGTTTTCTTACATTTTATTTTCAAAACAGGAATAAGAGAACTGTAAATTCTAAATTTGTGCTTTACATCTCATCCTTTTTTAGCTTGGATGGGATTTTAATTTTTTTTCTGTAAAACAAAAATAATACATCTAAATGTTTGATTATTAATTTTTAACAATTATTCTGTCTATTCTGTGCCAGGTTGTAGTTTGAGCTACAAGGATACGATAGTAAAATATATATACATGCCTTGTCTCCACGGCCATGTGTACAGCTTGCAGGGAGACCCTGCAGCCACAGATGTGTGCACCAACAGGCTGGGCATGCTCAGCTGCTTGTGGACCCAGACCCAGCCCCGTCTCCCATCACTGACCTGCACCACCATGCCCACCTGCAATTAGCCCCTCCAGTTGTGCATCTGCTCACACCTGGCCTGATTCCAGATACCAGCCTCCACTGTCCTGGGCCTGTGGGGAGATCCAGCATCTGTGGTAATATATACCTACAGCAGGCACCCCGCAGCCACCAGTGTGCCTGCTGTTGGCCTCAGCCCTTGCCAGGAGGGTCCCTAGATAGTTGAGCTCAATGGTGCAACCCAGGGACTAGAGATAGGGCTGAATCTGGGCCCACAAGCAGCTATGGAGGCATTGGCTATTGGTGTGCACTTTTGTGGCTGCAGGATCTCACTAAGGTCACACACATGGCAGTAGAGGTCAATGAGGTCAGGTCAGCAGCATGCAAGTGCACAACTGGAAGGGCTAATCTCAAGCGTTTCCCTGGTAGTGAGGGATAACTGCAGGGGTCCAGGCTAGCATCTTGCACTCATGCAGCCACTGAGGCCAGGGTTGGCTGCCACGTGGATCCCAGGCTCTAGTGAGGGCGGAGAAAACAAAGCAGGGCTGGGGACCCAGGTGGCTGGCATCTGCCAACACAAATACCTGTGGGGTAAAAACTGATGAAATCTGCAAGGAGTCCGAGGCAGCTGTGGTGGTCCTTGATTTCTTCCGTGGCAATAGCTGCTGGGGTCCTCTGCAGAGTAGCTTACTGGAAACCACAGTTCCTCCTGTTATAAGGCGGCTGCTCTTCTTCCTTGTTCCTAGGTGCCTCTACTTGTCTCAGCTTTGCTGGTCTCTGGGAGGGCTGAGACCAAAGCAGGTCCTTTGAGGGTGCTCTGAAAGGTTGGAGAAGCTGGTCTCTCATCTCACTCTCCCTTTCCCAGGGAGGGGGACTATTCTAGCAGGTGAGCTCCCTTTTGGTATTGCTGGGGGTGGGGTAATGCAGGAAAAATGAGGCTGTTCTTCCTTCTTTTTGTGTGTGATTATTCTTAGTGTTTTCTTTTTCCACTATCTTGTCAAAGTCTATTACATAGACTCATGAGCTCTCCCAAAGCAATTTTTGTTCATGAATAGTTGCCTAGTAATTGATAACCATGGGGGAATGGAGGCTGGGGTCCTCTTATTTTGCTGTCTTTGTGACATCACACCCCAGCTTGACACTGTTTTATTAATCTCTTTGACATAAAATATATTTAATGACTATAGACCTAATAACTTTATTATCATGCATAGTAATTAAAAGGAGATAATAAAATCCAAATGTCATAATTTTCATGTTAATTTTTATTGTGTTACAATATGGTCCTTGAATATGTACAATCATTTATGTTTCTCTAATTTTACAAGTAGAAATAATTTTCCCAAGCATTGTATCTCAATATTTATCTGAGTTACCTAGGTACAACTATTAAAATAATAACCTGCTCTTTGTCTATGTGTTCTGCAAACTCTAATAAATTACCAAGTTTGCTTAGTTTCAGTAGTTTATCTCTGACAAACACAAACTGTTCCCAAACACTTCATTTGTAAAGTTTACTTTGAAAGGCCGCGATACTGCTGATACTTATATAATTCCTCTTTGTTTCATTCTTGCAAAACCCAGAAGGCACTAGGGAATGACTACAATGGATCACAAACATGAATATTTCAGTACTTTATAGACTCTTCCTCAGCATGTTGCAGAGTGTAAAACAAAGTTCTATTTAAACCATGTCAAGGAAAACAATAGCAAATCTAGGATTTTCCAAACTAAAGCCAACCAGTTCCAAATGTTTTTCTTAATGAAGAGTTACTATGAGAATATAATAGGATGAAGGATGATGACTAAAATGGATCTAACATTTTTTATAAACAAATAAAAGAAAATTTGGGGTCATTCTGGCAACTTCAGAAAAGGGAAGCTCATAAGACCAACTGAAGGGTTGGGGGAAAATTGGGCTGTATTTTTACAGTCACTCTCATACATGCACATGTTCATATCTGTTATGTTTGCTAATGGATTCTAGATTTGACACTTGATGGGTATTTAAGACATGTTAATATTTGTTTTCTTAAAGATTAAAATGATAAAAAATAAATGATAGTGAGGCTTAATATAAGATTTTTGAGAAACATGACAGCTCACTTGTTCTTCTCCTGTTTCTTTTTCTTGTTGGAGACCAAGCAAGAAATAGGTTGCAGTAAAATCATGGCAAACTCTATTATAGTTAAAATGAGATGGACAAAAAATTAATAATTCTTTACAAAGAACACCTAAAGATATTAGCAAATCACTTGAGAAAGCTATTCTAAAGAGCATATTCTTAAGATAAACCTAATAATCATATTTAAGAACATGGAAAAATTTAAGTATAAATTAAAACACCTTAAATAACAGAATAAAGATCACACAAGAGGAAATGCCCAGACTGCAGTGATGGTTCAACATTGAATAACTTTACCTAAAATAACATGGAATTTCCTTTTTTGAAGATGTTCCGACTAGGTTATTTACCAGTCCTAGAAAGGAGTAAGTGGCTGCATATTAACATCGTCTCTTAGCCATAGGTCTACAGAGCATCTTGTTGATAAATGAACGGAAAGTCTTGCTAATAAATTAATTATTTGTTATCAGCAAAACAACAAAAGTGCATATGTGTGTGTGAGAGAGAGAGAGACCTCTGTTTCTTTTGTGTTCTAGATAGTTGCAACAGATTGTAGCTTTCACATAAACAGCCCAACAAGCCAGACCTGCTTAAATATCCTAGCTTCCCTGAAATCATCAGAGAACTAATATGCAAAAAAAAAAATAATAATAAGTGAAATACTTTATGGAAAGTGATCCACATTTAATAAGAGAGTAGAGACTTATGGCTCTTCTCATTATTGATAGAGCATTGAAAATAGGAAAATCTACTGTAGATGGAGGTAAGAGGGAGATGACAAAATTCTGAGAGAAATCCCTCTTACACAAATCCTTCAAAAAGATCTCTCTAGGCACAGAAAGGATAGTCAAGACTAAAGAGAAAGAAGAATTTCACATTGAACAGAAAGCTGACAGTAGGGTATAGAGCATAAAGAGAATTACAGTGCCAAAAATCGAGCCTCAGCTGTAAAGCACAGAAAGATCTATAGAATCTCATCTTTCCTCATATCTCCCAAAGAAGGAAAAGGTCTGACCTTATGGTTAAAAATATTTGAACCTGGGCTTTCCTGGTGGCGCAGTGGTTGAGAGTCCGCCTGCCGATGCAGGGGACGCAGGTTCGTGCCCCGGTCCGGGAAGATCCCACATGCTGCCAAGAGGCTGGGCCTGTTAGCCATGGCTACTAGGCCTGCGAGTCCGGAGCCTGTGCTCCGCAACGGGAGAGGCCACAACAGTGAGAGGCCCGTGTACCGCAAAAAAAAAAAAAAAAAAAAAAAAATTGAACCTATTAGTAAACTGAATCAAATTAAACATTCAAAAAATCCAGATCTTGCTCATCTACTGATCAGATTGATTCAGGTCCCCACTCAGTCTGGCTCAAGAAAGGGTATGTCATTTTAATAGATTAACAATATTACACTAGTATCACAATACACAGGAATAAATAAGAACATATGACACATGGTCATAAAAGAAACTATCAGCAGAAGCAGAAACTAGATTTCCCTGCTACTGATGTTTTCTGAAAGTGGCTCTAAAGTAATTATAATAAAAATGCCCAAGTACATACTTAAAATTGTGAGCAATGTGTATTATGTTACGGGGAAATTATCAGAGACAAAGAAACCAATAAAAAGAATAAAATGGAAAAAAATGTTAAATTAAAATACATCATAAATAAAGAAGTCACTGATGAATTCTAAAAATTAATGTACTGAACAGTGGAAAAAATGAACTTGAATTAATAATAACCAAAAAAGTCTGTACTGAAAAACAGTTTTTAAAAAAAGGCTAAAAAAGAAAAAGAAAGAATTGGAGATCTATGGTAGAACATGATATGGCCTAGTGCACAACCGGCTTGCCAAAAAAGAAAAAGAGAGTGAAAATGCGGCAGAAGAAATAAAGACATACCAGCTGAGAGCCTTCAAAATGGATGAAAGACAACCACTACAAATTTAAGAAGCTCAGGAAACTCAAGCAGGATAAATACAAGCATTGCCCCTATGATGGTTCATTTTATGTGTCAACTTGACTAGGTTAAGGGATAACCAGATAACTAGTAAAATATTATTTCTGAGTGTGTCTTTGGGAGTGTTTCCAGAACAGATCAGCATTTGAATCGGTAGGCTGAGTAAAGGAAATTTTCTTCACCAATGCAAGTGGGCTTCATCCAATACATCGAGGGCCTGAAGAGAACAAAAAGGTGGAGGAAGGGAAAATTTGCTCTCTGCTTGAGCTAGGACACCCGTCTTTTCCTGCCCTTGGACATCAAGGTTCTGTCGCCCTGGTTCTGGAGCCTTAGGATTCAGACAGGTACTGACACCGTTGGCCATTCTGGTTCTCAGTCCTTTAGATTTGGAATAAGAGCTACAGCACTGGCTTTCCTGGGTCTCCAGCTTGCAGTTGGCAGACTGTGGGACTTCCTAGCCTCCATAATCACATATGCAAATCACTCATGATAAATCTCTTCCTATATATCTGTTTCTATATCTCTATCTCTGTCTATATACATCTATCATCTATCTATCTATCAACTATCTATCTATCTATCTATCTATTTGTCTATCTATCATCTATCTCCCATTTGTTCTGTTTATCTGGAAATTCTATAAGTAAATCCCCTAAAGGTGAGGAATTAGAAATGTGGATGAGAGAGACACAGCTAATCTATTAATATTTCTATTCTTTCACAGACATGCTATGCTAATGCATTTAGATATCTGCTCAGCTGAGTCTTGTTGAATTAATACAAAGATTTGTTTGTTTGATTGATAGTTGCTTTTTCCTGAATACTGGAATAATTCTTTCTTCAGAATGAGCAAACATGCATCAATTTGTTGCATCTGGTTTTCTTGGAAATTAAGATTTGAAGGGCCTATATGTAAAGTGGTTGCACTATTATAAACTTTACCTTATGTTTCAAACAACAATGTTGCATTAAGGTATTTATGAATAGCATAATTTATGTTCTTTCAAAATGACCCAAAATCGTAAATGTGTTATTGGACTGCACAACCAATGTACTATACACTTCTAAGTACAAGAGTTGATCCTTTTCTTACTAATCTACAAATTGGATATGTTTCTTGTACTTTAATGGAGGCTCAAAAAAAATGTCTTCATTGTACTATGAAATCAGAGAAAACAGGAAATTCATCTGATGATTATTTTATCCTATAGCCTAATCACAAGTGACAAATAGTTGCCCAATAATAGAAGGAATGGCTTGGGCAAAAAATGTTGAGAAATATCTTTGTACACTGTCCTCCATCATAGCAAGAATTTTTAGATTATTTCAATTCTGAATAAACGTAACTTATTTGAATCATATTCTCTTTCAAGTACTTTTCAAGTCAGATCATAATATTCTAGATTTGAGGTCAGTTTAGATAGCCACAGCCTGAACTGTAAAAATATATGTCATATGTCAGATCTGTGTGTTTTCAATTTCAAGTTGTATTTTTTCCTCTTTTATTGACCAATCTTTCTATAAGAAAATATCAGAATATTATAAATTTACTAGAGGTAAGATGTGACTCATTTATTATAATCATTTAAAATACGCACATATATTGTTTTACATAATACTCATTTGCATATATTTTATTTACTATAGATTTCTCCATACTTAGTACAAAAAAGAGATTTAAAAAAATTTTTTTTCTAGTAAAAGTCTAAAATAAAACAAAAGCTTCCAGCAAGTTCTCTTATGTTACTCTCAGTGTCTCAGATCCTGAAAATACTACTGAATTATTCCAATGAACATTTCAATGGAAATGAATTACTAACCTCTAAAGTGAAGACAGTCTGTAAAGGATATAAAATGAAAAAGGGACATTACCAGCTTTGAAGTGAGCAGTTTCAGACAGCCCTATAGTGGTATTAGTAATTCTAGTGTCACTGTAAAAGAAAATGTCAGTGCAGTGATATTGCTGTTTTTTTTTAAAGACAGTGAGGACTGCAGTATTTCATCTGAAGCATATCTCTCTGAAACTCAGGTTTAAAATAGAGGGTCGTAGATACTATTGGGTACTTAGGGTGTTAAAGACATTTTTTGTATTTTATACTTGCGTTTAGAAGGAACAATCCACTTACTATTTTGCAAATAAATAGCCAGTAAAAGAAAGCAACTATTTTGTTGCTTAGCCAACACATATATTCTTCATTGTCTATGATGCAACTTCTCATAGCCTCTTGGTTGCTTTTACTGAAAGTTCAAAAGCAAAAGGAAAGACATTAGACTGAAAAAATTAAAAAGTGTACTGAAAGTTGATCGTAATACTTGACTTTTTTATTATTCTGCCAAAAATCTAAAAAGGTTTAGCAGTCCTTTGAGGAAACAATCTTAATGCGGAATGTATCCGTCCCTTTTATCTATGAAAATATACTACACATTATGGATATCCTAAGTTGCTGGAGGTTATAAAAAGCAATATGCAAGATAAAGTAAAACTGAACTTTATTCACACTTCAATTTTGTTTTCTACCTTTTTAATGGTATCTATAACTTCCTCTTTTTTTTTTTTAAGGTTTTCTTCTAAGAGGACAAACAGCCTAACAAGAATGCCTCAAAGGCTTTTTGTTTTAGAGATTATAAAGTTGAACGTGAAGTAAAGATTAAGAGCTTGTTTTACAATGTTTAACATGATTTGGGTTAAGAAATCTTGAAGATACCACTCTAACTCATCTAGAAATAATAGCAATGGGAAAAGAATGGCTGTATGTTTTTGTGATCTAGATGTAATTAAACACATGATAGGTTATAATGTACCTGAGGGGCCAGGTTTATAGAAGTTGCTGGTGAGGAATTAATAAAAAAAAAGCAGTATAGAATAATAAAATGACTCCTGGCTTTTGTGACAACGAGCACAAGGAGAAAAACAAAGAGTAGCTTATAGGATTGTAAGTAACTTTTCTTCCAAAAAAATTGTGAAATCAATGTAAATGTATTCTAGTGAGTAGTTCATCTACACTTTAACTATATTAATTAAGCAATCACATAAATATAGTTCAGAAAAAGATTATACTTTCGGCTTTTTTTTAGGAAAACAAAAGCAACATAGGACTCTTTAGAATTTATTTTCAAAATATTTTGTAGAAAGTTTTTAAGTTATTATTATGTTACTATATAAAGGAAACTATTTTAAATAGACTACTTCTACTGATCCTAGTTTTATTTTCCCTGGAATGAGTATAGTATTTTTCTTGCATAATGGTAAAATAAGATCAATTAAAATAAAATAATCTATATCCCAGAGTTTGAGAAGTGAGTGCGTGCATGCTTGTAAAATTTGATAATTCTTTTTCATTTTGAATGAGACAGTCTCCATATATCTTCTAACCAATTATTACTTGTATGAGCTTGTATGAGCATGCACACACACATCATTGTATATTTCTATATGCAGTTTTACAAGAATATGGTAACTTATTTTAAAAGTTTTAGATTCCCTCTTATATTTTAAAAAATCTGCATTTTGACTATTAAAACTTGGATTACCTAGAACAAAAAATAATAATCAAGTCAAGTATTTGAAAAATTTTTTGTTTGCCTTACGCAATTCACTTGTGTGTGTATGTGTGTGTGTGTGTGTGTGTGTGTGTGTGTGTGTGTATAGATGCATAGAGTAGCAGGGGATTATAGAATAGTAAGGTCCACAAAGATTCAGTGGACTCTGCTTACAGTGGATTTAGATAAAGTTTGAAGGCAAGCCCTTAATCTTCAGAGTATTCCAATGACATCTAATCAATTCCTCATATGATCCTCCTTACTCAGGTCTACCCTGAGAGCCTTCATACACACTATGATGCCAATAGATGATATCAACTCAAACTCCAATTTTCCTTACAGAAAGTTAAATTTTAACTACCATCAAAGCTATATCCTAAATGGATGCCACAACATATAAGCTCTGTGTGTGTGTGTGTGTGGGGGGTGTCTCAGGGTCTCCCTTATCCCCAGAATCATTCTGATAAGAAAATCAACTTTTCCCTCTCTCTTAATTGTTTTTCCCAGTCATAACTGGATGTACAGAATACTCTTCTGATCTCTTCTGATACACTCACATGATTATTTAAGATACCACTTGCCCTACCTTGCTCAGAAAAAATGCAATGTCTGATCCTGTGACCAAATAATATCTAAAACTTATTATTGATCCCCAGTATTATGTGCAGAGATTCTTAGAAACAGTTTAAACACTAGTGATCTCCTTTAGGATAAGGTATGAATAAGAGAAAATTATTTAGGAGGAAAAAGATGATAAATCTTCCCTTAAGATTTATCATATGCAAAAAGTCATATAGTAAGTATCCTATTTCATTCATCTCATCTCATTCATTCATTCAGTAGTACTTTTATTCAACAAATGAGTATTAAGTACTGTGTGCCAGGAATTTAAGTTACTTAGGGTCTTACATGGTGTGCCTTGCTTAGAAAAGTCCTTACCCATTTTAAGATTTCAAGATTATAAAATTATTATGGATGAATACATTTCTAATTGGCTTTGATTTTATATTTTTAACCCATCTGAATATTACTAAGTATATGATATGAGGCAGAAATATAACATCGTTATTTTTATTTTTTAATTTAGGGTTTTAATTTTTGTCTGTTTGATTTTTATTTTGGTATAATGGATTAGACAGTTTTTCCTAACTGTTAAGTGGCCTGTCATTTCTCCATTAATAAGAAATATGATATTTATTAAACACTAAAAATGATACAGTGTTATGGTTATGGGCTCAAATTTTGAAGCCAGGTTTCCTAGGTTCAAATTTTGGTAATACTTATGTCAGTTTGTTCAGGTTGTTTAAACTCTCTGTGCTTCCAATTCCTTATTTTAAAAAATGATAAAAATAGCTCTTGCTATTTAGTTTTATTTATGTAGTTTACTTAATATATAAAAATATACAGAGCAGAATCTAATATAAAAAGGAACTAATTAGCTATTTTTATTCCTGGATTCACAAATATTCCTGGTTACTTTTACTGGGTTCTTGATTCTATATATGTTATCTACTTGACAGTCTTGTGTTCAACCCCTGAATATACGTTCATATCAGTAGGCTTAGCTCTCCTCTTCCTCCACTTCCTCCTTCTTTTATGGGGGGGGGGATTTGGGGACAAATTTGTTTGCTATTTAGCATATTTCCACCCCCGGTAAAACATTATTATCAACTCAACTACTTTAGCTTTACATCAAAATTATGTACTAATTTTGGATAGAACTCACATTTGAGAAATGTATTAGTTTCAGGAGCATAATATGCTTCTAATTAATCCAGGCATGATTTTCTGTCTTTTAATAAAGTTTTGCTCATTGATTTTAACAAATATTGCACAATTATTTTACTAAGTTTAGTGTTAGGCATTTGATAATTTTATTTTCACTTCAAATGAGATAATTTCCCATATATTTTCAAACTAATTATTACAAGCATATTAGAAATCCAATGTTTTTGCTTATCTATATTTAAACACGTTACACCCTCTCTTTAGATTTACAGGTGTCCATGCTGATATCTTATATCTGTGAATAGAATGTTTCCTCTGAGTACTTTAGATAATTCAATATGGGATAAAGCATGCTCGGACTTTGGGTAGGGTTTCATTTATGCGTATCATTTCCTCCTTTTTCCAGTACAATAGCTATTTTTTCCAGCTTTCTTTAATTTAGCTATGATTCCCTGTTTCCATATTTGCCTACTTAGAAATAAAGAGAATTGCATACCAGTGCTTCCTAATCATTTTAAATGGGATGGACGATTCACATGTGTTGACACATGACACATAGCCTGTGACGCTCCAGGGAACTGATTACAGAGACACGGTGTGGCAGTTTCCAAAGAAATAGTACTGGTGAAATGAATGGACTTAGACAATTTCAGAAGAAAGTGTTAAATTACATAAATTTAAACCTCTGTGAAAGCTGCATATTTTTATTGATATAAGTAAATGTATCTATACAATGGAAACTCATTCATAATAATCAGGAATAAATTGTCATCAACACAGAATTTGCAACTTCACCTGTTTTATGAGATTTTTCTTTTCCCTTTCAATACCATAAGATTAAACTGTAAGATTCTTGTAGAATTACTGAAGGCCTAAACACTAAAAATTGCAACTTATGAAGGTGTAAAAATAATGAGAAATATAAAAACAACTGAAGTCCTTATATTAACCACTTCTGCTTTATGTGTGCATTTAGTTTTATACTTACAGTGTACATATATTTGGTTTTACTAGCCTTTTTAAAGCATGTATAACACTTAAGAGAATTGAATTCATTTGCTTCCAAATTTTAATTAAAGAGATAGACCATTTTGCTAAATAATTTTGTAATCAATTCATATATGTTTGGAAAATATTAGTTCATTTAATCAATAATTTCTCATTAATAAATAATGCATTTTAAATTTAGAAAGATGTAAATCATTTTACATTTAAATAAATGTTAATCATTTGAAAATCATATCTGATTAATTCAAAGCAAAGCCGAAATAGTTATGAGTGCTTTTCTTTTTATATGAGTTGTCTCTACATTAACTAACCTACTGACATCTCAAAAATATTTAATATTAATATTTTAGAACTGCTGGTGGCTCATAAAGACCAGAAGTAATTTTTATATCACATTTCTTCTGACAAGTACAAGCTGTAGATGAATATCAATCCCCTTTTTTCAATATATTTTCTAGATAGTGTGTTTAATAGCAAAATCATGCCATAGAATTTACCATGATTAAAATCCACTAGACTAATCTCCTTAAGATTAACTCTCATAATAGAGAGTCAATGAATTGTGAATGCACGCAGGAAAGCAACTATTGCTGTTTTCTGCTTCATATAAGCTAGAAATTAATACTAGATTTTCTAGTGCCCAAACATCCTATGTTTTTAAATTAAATACATGAAGAAATTATGTGCCTTAATTATATCAAGAAGAAGAACTGGAAAGCAATATACTAGACATGTGAAATTGTTCTTTTTTTTAATTTTTTTTAAGGAGAGAAATAAACTTCCCCCTCAACATTACAAAATATCTGAACACAAAGTCCTGAAGAACTTTCTTATTAAAGGGCTAGTCCAGTAAACTGAGAAAGCACAATATAATTAAAACAAAAACTAAGAGAGTACAGTGTCTTAGTATACTAAGACACTTAGTATACTAAGATGTATAGGGACCACAAATATTCACAGTGAACATCTTCTATAACTTACTTAGTCTCCCCCATGACAACTTTTTTGGTCCCCCTAGTTGAATAAGGTGCATAAAACATCTTAATATATGAATGAATTATCAAAGTCTTTCAGTTGGGTAAACATTAAGGTTTTTTTGTTCTGTTTTTGTATTAAGACTGGTGGTCATTCTCTGCTCTCTCAGCCCCCAGTAGCTCTTGCCAGAACTGTAGAACCTTCTAAGTCACTTCAACTTTCTCCTTCAGCCACTAGATAAATTACAGTCCTCAAGGTATCTATAATGCGGTCATCTCACCTCTTGCCACTCAGGTGAAGATCCCAAATTACCAAGCTTTTGAAAAATCACAGTTCAGAGAAAGTAAAATATCTCCAGCAAGGACCTCAATAGATGCTATTGTCAGGGGAGGGCTATGAAGGTATAACCAAGCCAGAAAATTGTCAGGTTCAGCATGGCCAGCTTGGTAAACAGCAGCCCCAAGGGGCCAGAGATCAGCACAGAGATAAACGCTGCATGTGAAATACAGCTCTGAGAGCCTTAGAGTTGTTTCATGACAAGGACCTCATTCTGCTGAAGGTTAATTTTTTCATTATTGGAATTTACAGGACTTAGAGTGGGTCAGTAAGAAATCTGATGTTTAGGAATGTTCCCTCTTTTAAAACGTGTAGGACTGGATTAGATCTGCCAAAAATACAGATTTGATTTTTAAATTTTGTATTTTTTACCAATGATAATCCTGTGAAATATTTGGTTCAGTGAAATATATGTGTATTAGAGAACAAAAATTCTGAGCACACCACATATGAGGTATGTCAAACTTAACATCTAAACATGGTCAAATAGAAGCCTGATTCTAATTGTAACATGCACTCCTTCACTGAGCTAGGCATCCTCTATGGCAGAAACAAATGACTGGAAACTTAAAGTCTTCTTTAGTATATTTCAGGGCTGTACCACTGGTAAAAAAAATGTTCAAAATATTTGTTTTTCCTTTTTTTGGAAAGGGGAGGGGTAGGCAGGAAATGATATCTTACCCCATCAAATTTTTTTGTTTGCTTTTTTAATATCTCTAATTGTGCTAACAGAAAATAAGTGTTCTATAACAATACTTAAAAATCTAGTAAGTATTACCACATGTCAGGTTCTGTATTATGACCTAGAGTTAGTCCACTTAAAGCCAATTAAACATTCACAACAATTCAAAAGACAGGTATTATATTATCCCAATTTATAGATAAGGCAACTGAGGCAGAGTGACTAGTATTTCAAGGTTACATAAGTATTGCCTGCAGAGTCAGGAATCAGAGGTTATTCCTGGCCCTTACCTATGACTTTATAGTTCCTCTTTAACCATTGTATAATACTGCCTTGTATCTGTAGAGCACTAAGTACCTTAGAATTTATTCTGATGTCTATAACCTACTTTGTTCTTTATCAGAGAGTACATATACATTTTTTCTTTTCTTGCCAGAGTTCACATGTTTGAGGTCACTGGAAGTGCTCCAAACATTATTATCTGTAAAATGCTGAAAAGTATGTTTCTAGTAGTAAGAGAAGTTGCAGCTCTTGAATAGTCTCATATTGTTCTTCTGTGCAATTTTTTCATGTCTTAATGTTGCCACAATATTTGCAATTGATGCTGCTTGAGACCCAGGAGTAACCTGAGACATGAGCATTATAACTAGGTTCAGACCTAAATTCTCATTGTCCTGTTTATTCCATCTGCCAAAATCATCTCCTACTGTTTCTTCCTCACTCATATTTCTGGGCTTCACTCAGCATCTCCTTCTATGAGCCCTCTGAATCACAGAATACGAGAAACTAAACCATACTCCCTTGCTGCTAGGATTCTGGGTATGAGATGCACTGAAAGGAGATTTGGATGATTAAGTAACACAGAGGCCATGTTCTTACTGCCATTTTGGTGACTGAATGAGGCTGAGACATTCATGTTGGGAAGAAGCTGAGACATCCCGTCTCTGCTGTCCTAAATCTGCTCGCAGATGCTGTTAACTGTGGTGTAACAGAACCAGAAGCACAACCAGAAGCACAACTGCAATACTTTCTCTTTAACCCAGTACTTCAGTTGTGACCCCTGATTTCCCCTTTCAGTCACTGAAACCATTTTTAAGCTTCTCCTTTCATATATTAAATCCTTTCTGCTTTAAATATCTAATGGTTTTTGTTTTCTGCACAGAATTCAGACTTTCAGATAGTCTGTCCCCATAATCTCCTAAATACTTGCTCACACCTTCTGAAGAGGCATCACAATTGACAGTTAACACCCAATGTCTCCCTCATGTCAGTGGTCATGTTTCATCAATAGGTGGTTTTCAATCACTATTTGCAACTGCCTCTGTGTTCATGAATATACTTTTCCATAGCGTTTACCTAGAAGAGCACTGAAAACTTTTCACATTCACCTAATTTCACAGTCTTCTCCCTTCTCTAATTGTAGTCATGCTAACTAGATATTCATAACACCTATGTATCTTCAACGTGTTTTCTTCCTCATTACAATTGTCTTTTGTTAATGCCAACAGAACATAAACCTTCAAGATGAGCAAATGTAATAGCTTTAAAGCTATGATGAATTATGGATTTAACAGTTTGCCTGGTTCCCTTACTTAAATTTCCCACTGCTTTCTAAAGTAATACAAATCTACATGTGTCAATATCTTCTGCTTTTCTATTCTATTACTATCAATCTAATTGAAGGTTTTATTAACTTTAGATTGAAATATTGCCTGAATCTCTAGCCTTTCTCCTTGTTTTCAACCTCTCCACTACAAAATTGCTAGAATCTACATGTTCTGAAAAACTCCACGGTTCTGAAAAACTTCTTTAAGGCACGCCATAGTGGGACCCAACTCACATTGCCAGCAACACTTCTAGCCATCTCCATTTACCCCAATCATATCTAATTTTATTTTTCTATATTGATGCTATACTTGCAATATCTCACAAATATATAATCATGTGCATTCCTCCATGGAAAAAGTAATCTATATAATAAACATATATTAAAATTATCTTAGACATTTACCATCCATATTTTCCTGTGCTATAACTCCTTTGTGGTATTTCTTTCTCTCCTATTTGATTACTGATTTTCTAGGGTTCTTTAGGCTCATACAGAGCACAAAAGCTTCTGCAATACTTCTAAATTCCAACTAAAATGTACTAGAGGTTAATCCCTTCTAATGTTTTATGTCACCTTGCCTCAATTATCTTTGTACAAATTGCCCTATTAAATTCTAACGTGTCTCAGTAGATGAAACACGTTAAATTCATTTTTTAAATTTTTTAAAATTTAATTTAATTTTATTTTTTATTATTATTTTATTTATTTATTTATTTTTTGCAGTATGCAGGCCTCTCACTGCTGTGGCATCTCCCGTTGCAGAGCAAAGGCTCCGGATGCGTAGGTTCAGTGGCCATGGCTCACAGGCCCAGCCGCTCTGCGGGATGTGGGATCTTCCCAGACCAGGGCATGAACCCGTGTCCCCTGCATTGGCAGGCGGACTCTCAACCACTGCGCCACCAGGGAAGCCCAATGGGTCTTGTTTTTGTATCCATTCAGCCAGTCAATGTCTTTTGGTTGGAGCATTTAATCCATTTATATTTAAGGTAATTATTGATATGTATGTTTCTATTACCACTTTCTTAATTGTTTTGGGTTTGTTATTGTAGGTCTTTTCCTTCTCTTGTGTTTCCTGCCTAGAGAAGTTCCTTTAGCATTTGTTGTAAAGCTGTTTTGGTGATGCTGAATTCTCTTAGCTTTTGCTTCTCTGTAAAGGTTTTAATTTCTCCATCAAATCTGAATGAAATCCTTGCTGGGTAGAGTAATCTTGGTTGTAGGTTTTTCTCCTTTATCACTTTAAATATGTCCTGCCACTCCCTTCTGGCTTGCAGAGTTTCTGCTGAAAGATCAGCTGTTAACCTTATGGGGATTACCTGTGTGTTATTTGCTGTTTTTCCCTTGCTGCTTTTAATATTGTTTCTTTGTATTTAATTTTTGATACTCTGATTAATGTGTGTCTTGTCATGTTTCTCCTTGGATTTATCCTGTATGGGACTCTCTGTGCTTCCTGGACTTGATTAACTCTTTCCTTTCCCATATTAAGTAAATTTTCAACTATAATCTCTTCAAATATTTTCTCAGTCCCTTTCTTTTTTTCTTCTTCTTCTGGGAAGAAGAATTCTTTAATTCGAACATTGGTGCATTTAATGTTGTCCCAGAGGTCTCTGAGACTGTCTTCAATTCTATTCATTCTTTTTCCTTTATTCTTCCCTGCAGTAGTTATTTCCACTATTTTATCTTCCAGGTCACTTATCCGTTCTTCTGCCTCAGTTATTCTCCTATTGATACCTTCTAGAGAATTTTTAATTTCATTTATTGTGTTGTTCATCACTGTTTGTTTGCTCTTTATCCTTCTAGGTCCTTGTTAAACATTTCTTGTATTTTCTCCATTCTATTTCCAAGATTTTGGATCATCTTTACTATCATTATTCTGAATTCCTTTTCAGGTAGACTGCCTGTTTCCTCTTCATTTGTTAGGTCTGGTGGGTTTTTGCCTTGCTCTTTTATCTGTTGTGTGTTTCTATGTCTTCTCATTTTGCTTAACTTACTGTGTTTAGTGTCTCCTTTTCAGAGGCTGCAGGTTCGTAATTCCCATTGCTTTTGGTGTATGCCTCCAGTGGCTAAGGGGTTCAGCTTTGGTTTTGGTCCCGCCAAACAGGATTGGGTTAAAGGAGCAGCTGCTTCAGGGGCTCTGGCTCCCTCAGGCCAGGGGGCAGGGAGGGGGAGGGATGCGGTGCGGGGTGAGCCTGCGGCAGCAGAGGCCTACATGACATTGCACCAGCCTGAGGCGCCAAAGGCAAATGACTCTTAATCTAGAATGTAGGAATCTTTTGAGTTCTATCTTAGTTGAAGATCTTTTCCCTCATGTAAAGAAGAAAATCGAAGATAATGTAGTTGGATGCAATTCAGGTTGCAACCCACTTCTTTGAGGATTTAAAAACAACTGTCTTACTCTTACAAATTGAAGACAACTTGTACAACTTGTTTGACAAACTGAGACTTCAAGAACAGAAAGAAAGCCTGCCTATCCTTTTTCTCAATCTTAAAACCTCCCCTTGTAGGTATTATAAAAATTCTGGGCTCAGGAAACAAAGGTCCTTCTTAGAGGAACTTTCACTCTTTCTCTGTACCTTGAGATATGTCTTCTCTAGGTACTGAGAGCCATTTCCTTGAAAAACAAACTTCAGGGGATAATACTTTTCAGAAGAAAAAAGACCAAGGAGAATCTATTTGGAAACTAAGCAAATGAAAAATCTTAATAGTCTTCTCCACAAATATTAGAAAAAAAGTTTAAGCCATCTGAACAGGTAACCTTTACTTATTCCACCTGCCATAAACTCAAGTTGAATACAGCTGTTCTTTTGTAACCTAGTGAGTTTTGCATTACTGGACCTGTCTCATGGCTAAAATATTAAAAGGAAAGCTGTAAGATTTCTGTTTGTGTCTGTGTGTTTATATATGTCTACATTTGTATGTTAGAGATATATATTTTTCTACCTTCAGTTGGTATTACCAAAATGAATTTATAAATAACACCACTTAATTAGCTTAAAGAAAATTAAGCATTGATTTAAATACATAACTAAAACTTAGATAACTTCTGTGTCCCTCTAAATGCTCTGCTTGATCAGAAATTCAGTATATCCATTGTGCCTATCCCCAAACACCAAGTTAACTCTAGGCTTTCTCACTGCAGACAAGGCTGACTGTGTGGCCCCAGCCAATCAGATATTTCCTGTTTTTCCTTCTTGGTCTTTATTCTTTATTCCATAAAAGCTTCCTGTCTTCTGCCCCATTTTGCAGTCTTACAAAAGGAGACTGTCCACCTCAAGAAGTGTTAAATAAAATGTTATCACCTAAGTTGTTTTATTTTTAGCAGAAATAAAAGTTCAGTCTTTTAGATTTTCTCTACCTCTTCTTTTCCAAGAAGGCATCTGTCTGTATAGGAAAAGGGTTATGTGATCTGTGACAATGGGGAGAGTGGGGCTTAAATACTTGATTAACCCAATGGATTCCCTTTGATCTTTGCAATGGATTATCTCACCTATTCTATCTCTACATGGGCTTTTAATGAGATAGTTGGCTCTTTGGCTTTTTTGAAGGCATCATGAAGGAATTTACTGTTGCATTCATGTGATTTTAATACAAATGTTACCTTTTCCTACAGCCCCAAGTAGAGATGGAAGCAAAAGACCCTTGCCTTTGGATTTTCATTTAAACTCTCTATTACATCCCTCCACATGACCTAGAAACTCAGAAGCAGGTCAGGACACACTTGTCTAGGACCCAACCCCTGTCCTTCCCTGTATTCTCTTTTTTAACTGTCAGATTTTTTTCGGTTTTAAGTCTTTTTTCTTTTTTTTTTCCGCACCCTGTATATCCTACGTGTTCTATCGTACTTGTTTCTGGTGTAGAATTCTTCTATACCCTCTCCTGGAGCTAAGATGACATAATAAATACCACAGAAAAGTATTTACTTGACAAAAAAATGCACATCAAATCAAATTGATATTTCTTAATTAGAGCTCAGGTACAGAAAATTGAGCTAAAGTTCTTAGATGATATCACATTATCATTGAATTTTAATATTGTAACATTGTTAAAATGTGACTTGTTCCAAATCACTTTTGGCTGAAGTATCAGAACACCAAAATAGGTAAATATTTGGTAAGTATCCCCACACCCGAAATGAGAAGGTAGCTAACCTAGGCAAGATATACAATAAAGGTGTGTACACATCTGTTTTGAGACTAGAGCCATCATAAGCCTTCAGTAAAAATGCGAAGGGAGAGATAACTTCTTTGGAAAATGTTATAATTCTGTGGCATTTTCTTAATCTCCATGGAGAGGAGAAACATATGATTTTTTTTTCTAATTTGTGCTGAGATGGGCTTCAAGGAGACCACTCATAACTGATTTTGTGTCCCTTGATTTTGAGGTGATGGACATGGGCTAAGCACAAACCTAGAAATGCTTCAAGTTGAAGACTGTAAAGCCAAGTGTCTGACGACAGAGTAAGAGAAGAGGACTTCATAAAGAAAGACTAGGATTCCCACAATCTGTCAAGGCAATCTCTCCAAGGGTTGCCCATGAACCAGATGTTTGCTAAGAGGGAACTAGCAGGTCTGGAGCGATCTTAAAAGTTCTTTGCCCTCAAAAGCTTCTTGGAGGCATAAGACTGGAAGAAATCTCTCAAAAAGGAACTGTAAGAGGAAGAACTGGAAGTAGGCAGCTGGAGGAGTCAATTTTCCATGTCATAGAAAGTGTAGTAGAGCAGGACCACAAAACAAGCCACAAGTTGTACCTCAAGTTAAAGTGTCAGCTTTAAGCATCTGATAATGCCAGAGGAATTCCAGATTACATAACACCAATGAAGTCATACCTTTCATACCACTGACCTGTCTTTACTAGGACTGATCCAGATTTGCAGGCCTCAGAAAGCAGTAGCCTGTGTGTGTGTTTGTGTGTGGATGGGTGGCAGAGTAGGTGAGGCTCTATTTAGAGATATAAAGAATGAGACCAACACCCTTTTTTCCAATTTGGGTTTCCTAAATCTGAAGCAGTCCCAACTAAATGAGAATCATTAACTTTAAATAAAATTCAAGATACTTAGTGACTCATCTAGAGAGAGAAGAGGGATGTACACAGACCAAAGAGTCTCAGGAACTACAAAACCCCCAACAATAATCTTCTTGTTTGGCCAGTGCACAAGTCAACTTTTCTGGTACCAGAGGTGTAGGTGCTGTCTACTCCCTGGGAGAAGCAAGACGGGAAGTGCAGAGGGACAGATGCCAGCATACCCTAGCATGGCTTTTCTGTTATATGGTGTCCACCCACACCTAACACCTTTGGCTAGGGCTGCTAATTTCTGTATCTTGGAGGAATTAGTAGGCAAGCCTCTTAAGTGAAAATGGAAATGAAGCAAGAGTAATATTTAAAAGCTTTCACTCAAATTAGTCTGCTATGCTCAGGTTTTTCCACTCTAAGTTGTCTTCTCCTGGACACAAAACAAATTATGGAAATCCATGTCCCCTTAGGCGTTACTCAGGGTTTTTTTGTTACATTACAAGATCCATACTTACACATTATGTTCTTGGCTTCTCCAGAGTCAGCTTGGGAGTAGAACGCTTTCTATATACATTTCTATTGTTAAAACTCCTTTCACTTACCTCTGTTTTTAAAACTTTGTCATAAGGAAAAACACTACCCTGAGCGGTAGCTGGTCCTCAGGACCTCAAATCCCTTCTTGGATAGTAGACCATGGGCCAACCTAAAATAAATAAATAAATAAAGTTTGCTATGCACTTTCCATAGCCTGATTCATTACGTGTTTTCATGTACGTCAGCTCTAGAAGAAAAATGAAAAGAGATCTTCAGTTATACACTTGGCCATGGTGTTGGGAGGATATGGAATATACAAAGTATTTAATCTTCCATGTGTATATCACAGGTTTAGTTTCCTTCCAAATGTTTATTAGTGAGGACTGCAATTGCCAGAATCTCATATATATCTTGTCTTTTTCACAAGAAGCACCCCACTATCACAAACAAATATATACACACAAGTAAGCCATTTCTGACTCATCATTTTTCCTGTAAATGCCAGCATAAATATCAATTCTATGTGGAGTTTTATATTCTAAAATCAAACTATGTCCCCAAATTACAAATCAACCAATTTTTATTTTTATCTTCTATAAATCATCTCCCAAAAGTACATGAGAACTTCATTATATCTTGAAAATCACAAGCAAGAGTTCAGACATGAGTATTTACATGGGCTTATATATCTATCACCCTTCAACAGCCATGAACGTAGTTACATGGATGGATGTGAGTCTTAGAGACTTATGGCTTCTTCCAGTTCACATCCAGAGAAATGTATCACTAGTTGATTCCATGTTTCATGTTATTTGGTACTTATTTGGAATATACTATACATGTATACACTTCTTCAAGGTTAACACATGAGTTGAGAAAAAAAGGGTAAGGCAACAGAGATCTATGATCTTAATGTTTTACTTTTGTTTTATTTTTCTCTTCAGCCTCCTCAGACTTCGCAAAGAAAAAGTTTTCCATAGCTTTTCTTTTCTGGAATGGAATTTAATCATATCCTCTTTCAAATTGAGGAGAAATAGGAACATGGCATGTTTTATCAGAAAAAAAACCTGTGCCATGCTTATCAATCAAAGAGAATACAAAATATTAACACCACTGTCATTTAAAACCAAATTAAAGTCAACTGCAATAAAGAAAATGTACTAGCGACTTCTAGTTTCTGCCAAATATCTAGTTCATCCAAACCTCCAATGTAATGTACTGAAAATGATATATATCCCTTCTGGGTCTGCCCTATAATGGTCTGGCAATCCTTCATGTTCTCTCTGTTTTTCCCTGTTTCCATAATTAGAAGTGAGGGACTTGAAGGTTCTAAAATTTGTGAGAACCATAAGTGTAAAGAGACAGAACCCTTTAATCACTGTGAAGAGGACAGATTCTGGGCCAGAAATAACTGCTTGGAATGCATGCAAGCAAGCAATTCATTCTTATTGTTGGAAACCAAGATAAATTGGGCTATAAAAATTAACTGGAAATTCACATGGGGTTTAAAATAAGTTGTAGTGGGAATATTTGAACAAACAGGGAGTCTGTAATGAAGACTGTGGTCAGAGAGATTAGTTATGTGCTGGAGCTGGCTTGATTGTGTGAATTTGTGCTTCTTTTCACAACTGTATGCCCAATGATTTCACAATATTATTTCTTAATTAGCTGTTGTGGGAGTATTTATGTCAGATAAATAGACAAACAACATGTACCAAGTTTTTTCTCATTGTTTTTGTTGTTCTTTTGAGTTTGTTTGGTTCTTTCCCAGAATGCTGGGTGTTAAACTATCAAACCACTGAAGGGTGTGTTGTAACTGAATTCATAAATTAAATATGACACATTTGGTGAATATGACAAGGAACAGTATGTGATCATAGAAGAGAATAGCTGAAGAAGAAATGAGAGAAAATTATTAGAAGACTGTATGGTAGAATGATAGCGATACCATCACAATGATGAGTTAAGTGGAAAAGAAAACATTTCTTTCAAAGGAAGGTGTGGTGAATCCCTGGCAGACAGTTACATTGATGGAAGTATCTAAGGAAGAGTGTGGTGAAGTTATTGGCCCTTGGCTTCAAGGGAAAAAAATTGTTACAAACAGGAAAGGGATTAAATAACTAGATGTAAAAATGGAAGCAAACAGGTAAAGTATAAGCTTGCACTATGTTAAATCATTATACTAGATATTTCTATAAATAACATATTAATTTCATTATGAAATTTATTTCATTCAATTAGAAATAGCTTTATGCTTTTTTCTCCTAGATTAATCTGGATTAATTTAACTGTTATATTCTCTCTTTCCTTCATTAAAAGTACTTAATTTTTCCACTTATTTAATCTTCAACTTTCTGGGGATTTTTGATTGTCATAAACATAGAGAGTATTAAAGGATATCCATGCAATATGTTTATTGTCATAAACATAGGGAGTATTAAAGGATATCCATGCAACACAATATATCATAAACATAGGGAGTATTAAAGGATATCTATGCAACACAATATATCATAAACATAGGGAGTATTAAAGGATATCCATGCAACACTACCTACCACAATTTTAGGAAACAACTTATAAAACACTTAATATTCTTAGCAAATATAAAAATGGTATACTCTTTTTAATATCTATGTTATACTTTCAGAAAGAAAAATGTTGGTAATCATGTAATATATTTCACTTTTATGATCTATGATTTTTTTTGGTTGTTGTTCTTAATCCTTATTAGGAAGTTTTGTTTAATACTGTATTTAGATTCTATCAATTTATTAAGGTAGCTGTTTAAAAATTATATATTTAGTTATAATACTTTCTTACCCTGGAAATCTGTAAAATTGGAATTTTTTTTCTTAAATTTTAATTTTATAATGAAAAAATTAGTATTCCAATGCAAATTAATATGAATGCAAATGTCTATCATTTGGGGTAACAGAACAAGTTTGTAGGTCTTCTTTTATTTGTTATACTTGTTAAGTAGAATGATTACCTGAAACAACTACATGACAGACATAAAATTTCAGGAGAGTAAATTAATCATGTAAGTTACTCACTATCAGTTTAATGTCTAACAGTTACCATTTTTACACATTTCAAGAAATGAAAAATTTTAATATAATACAGGAGTCACAATTTCAAAACAGAAGAAAATAAAGATTATGAAAACCTTAATGTATTCTGGCGTTTTAAGTGTATAAACGTAGTCTATCATCTAAGTTAACATATATGCTTAAACAATTTTCATTAGTGTTTTCTAACAGCAGAGGGAGATATTGAACTACAAATTATTTTTCAGTACACATCTTTTGCAGAATGATTTGTAGCCAATTAGACTTGGATTTTGAACTTTATTTTCTTGAGAAAATACTTTAACTATTTTAGTAAGAAGTCTTTTCCCCAAGATCTGTTTCACAACCAAGAAGGTGTTTTATAAAATCTGAAAATTAATGTATTTCCATTATGCTAATACATCATTTGATATTTTACTTAAATGTCTCAGAGTTAAACATTAAATAACACAAACCTTAAGCATTCTATATGTCATTAGAACTGGCTGGTGCAGTAAAGCATGTTTTTTTATCCTCAGCCAGACTAGAATGGCTCTCTCTGTTTGTTGTTTACTAGCTGTGTGACCTTCAGCAAGTTATTTTTCTTTCTTAATATTCATTTTCCTTATCTGTAGAATGAGAATAAAAATATTATGTCTTTTATAGTGTTGCTGTGAATATTTTTTAAAAATTCAAATATAATAAGTGCCCAACAGTAATTTCCCAGTAAAAATTGTCAACATATTTATTAAGTTCTTAATATTATCATTACTACTTTTAGAATTCAAGAAATATTTATTGAAGTAATACATGAAAAAATATGTACATATGCAATTATTACCATATGAAACTAGATTATCTAAAACATTTCTGATATTATGCATTTATACTGTATAATACTTTGTGTATGATAGATTCAAATGTGCCTGATATGACTTGAATATTATACATGCAATTACATGTTTGTGCCCTGTACAGTATAACCATCCTAATATAAAATTTCTGTTTTAGATTTTTATTATAATAGCTAATTATTCATTTACAAATTTCAATAAATGTCATCAACACACATGCCATTTCAATTGTATAAATTTCCTAAAAAGGATATTAAAAAATAAAGGGCGGATAATGAGCTAATACTGTTACCACATAGTTGCATCTTGGAACAAGGTTACTTTAATGGCTTCAAATGGAAGTATCAGATTGAATTTAATTATACTGAAATTAGTAGCTGTGGTTTTCCTTTGGGTTTATATAATTCTCATTCAGAAGATTGGTATAGATTCCATTTCAATGCAACATTATTCTATACAGAATGATTAAAACTTGACCCTTGTTAAATTAAGTATCTCATTTTCTGATTTCTTTTATTATGTTGCTATACAATATAAAGGGAGTTTCTAATAAGTTCCCATTATAGAAAAATGTTTTCTCCACTAGCAGGCCCTACAGCTGAAATTTCTACCAGTTAAGTCTAATGATAAGGTAAATAAGAATCAAGTATTCCTCATAGATCTAGAAGAGCTAGACTCAAAATCAATCTAAAGGGAGAGAAAAGATTTTGACAGGCAAGATGAGCAACAAGAAGTAATACATTTTTCAGTCAGAAGGAGCAGCTCAAGCTAGGCAGTTTAAGTAGTGGAGAAAAGAGAGGATATTAGGGAATCAACTGTAGGTGTAATCTACCACCAAGTATATATGTAGGCATGTAAGAATTTAACAAGGAGTCAAATTATGTAGAATTTCTAATGTCAGGTTGAGTCCTTAGATTAATAAAGGGATAGAAAATCTTCTTAAAGACTAACAACCTAGTTGTGAATTTATTTGCCAACCATTAGCTCATGAGTCTGAAGATGATAAGGGCAGGTCAAGAGTGAAAGTCCGTCCTCCAGGATAGCCCTGAGCCCTTGAAGATGTAAAGATTACCTTAGACAAGAGAGTGTAACAGTGATAGCCTAAAAGCAAAGGGCAAAAGTAACTAAAGACATTTTCTATAGACCTTTGAATACCAGAGTAAAAGGATAAATTTATCCTATTAAAATATGCGTAGTGAAAATTTAGTCCATACCTACTTATATTAAAGAGCAATACACAGAAGCCAAAGCTTATCCTTTCAGAATCACATACAGACAATTTTCATTAAGAAACGGAGAAGATAAGTTTGCATAAAACTTTCTGGCATACCTTATAATATTTTACAAATTATAAAGCATGTGCTTTGTTCCTATGTTAGGTAGATTGTGCCCTTTAGGCAGGATATAACAAATAACCCATGACCCTTAAGCAGTATTAATTCATTCTCTACATTTTCTTTAACTGTTCTTTTTCTTTATTCTTATACTCATTAAGTTTATGTTTAGATGTTGAATTATTTGCTTGTCTTTCTCTTCAACTCCAGATCTTCAGCTTCTATTCATCCAGTTAGTCGGCTCAAGCACATCTGGCAAAATTGAAGATTGGCATGCTAGTTTTCTTTCCCAAATCAGCTTTTATAATCATTCTTCTCATAAGTTACAACATAAGCATGCTCTTGTCTTACTCGTATTTCTATGAAACGTGACATTTGCCATTAGAAATAGAGCACGTTATCCCCAGGTTGAGATATATGAATATAATTATTTTGTAAGATTTGGGTTGCTGGGTGTTTGATGACTGCTACTTAACAACTTTTAATATCTCCTGATTATAATCAAAGAGTGCTTGTCCTGGGACAGCCAAGCAATGAACATAAGAAAGAAATATTGAAGACAGCTGTTTCTTTTTCCATCCAAGTGCCAAAGCAGTAGCAAGCCTCCATGCCTTATCAATGCATTGATAACAGAACCATGACCAACACATTAGGAAAAAGTGTGTTGTGATTGACATCCTCTCCACCATTCTCTGTACTAAGCAAGAGGTCAATGAATACAGTTGACTCCTGAACAACATGGGTTTGAACTGCAAGGGTCCACTTATATGGAGATTTTTTCAGTAGTAAATACTACAGTACTACACAATCACTGATTGGTTGAATGTGCTGATGCAGAACTGTGGATTTATAGTATAACTGTAAGTTATACTCAAACTTTCAACTGAGTGGAGGGTCATTACCCCGAACCCCCAACATTGTTCAAGGGTCAACTGTAGTCAGTCTATAATCCATTTGCTTCTATTGCATGGTTTCAAGGAAGAAAAAATAAAAAGTATAATTTTTACTTTTGATAGATCAATGTGATATATTTTAATAAATAAAACAAGTAGAAGTATGTTTTGTATTTTATTGAACATATACTCAAACTCATAACATAGTTTAATTATGTTTTGCCAGGAGATTATTGAAAAATATAAATCTATTTTTATTTCTACTTGTGTACAAGTTTCTTGCTGACACTCACTCTCATTAGTCAACCAATAATCAATTATGTTGGATTAAAGTCACAAGAACATGTTGTGAATTTACCTGTACTGAAATCATTTAATTAAAATACTGAACACTCTTTGTGAGTCTCACCCTTAGTAGTGGCCTAACAGATTCCTTTCTCTCCCTGAGGGGACTATAAAATATTTCAAAATTCTGTTAGTACACAAGGAGGAAATGCTAGAAGAAAATTTATCTGAACAACTGAAAAGAGAAAATAATCTCTGACCAACAGAAACATATTATATGACAAATGATTCAAAGAGAAAGCATACATGTTTGATAAAATCTATAGCACAGAGGAGAAGGAGAAATTCATATTTTCTGAGGAGTGAAAGAGGTGTTCCCTAGGGTCTTCATGTATTTAACTCCTAGATATCGGAGGAGTTATTTTCATGGGTGGGAAAAGAGAACAGTGAAGGAAACAGAGATAAGTACTGAAGAAGTCTGTTTCCAAGCTATCAGAAGAGTCAAAGCTAAAAAAAAAAAAAAAAAAAAAAAGAATTCCGTTCTTCCATTAGGAATCTGTGAACTGTAGAGAGACAGACTTACTTAGGAAATAAAAATTGCAGTAATGTGTAGCATTGATTAGAATGAAAAGAAAGAAAGAAAGAAAAACTGGAATCAGAAAACTTATCCTAAGGGTATGCAAGTAGAAATATTAAGACAACTCAAAAAATAGTGTGGGTAAAATGCAAAACCAATGTGAGAAAGAATAAATATTTAGGATTTAGAAATAAACTGAATGTTGTAGTAGTGAAAATAGAGAGGGTTTAAGGATTGAGATTCAGGTCACTGGGAAGATACACTGATGTCAATGACCACATAATAACATAAGATAATGAGCAGTCTTCTGAAAGATGGTGAATTCATTTCTGAAAATATGCTTCACTATATGTTAGGGTGCATATTTTAATTACAATGAAAAAAGGCAAAATTTCAATTTTACTCTTATTTCAAATATCCTATATATTAAAACATTACTAGCTTATCATAGCAAAAGGAAGATGTGTTCTCAAATATATATAATAGAAATTTATTAGATATTTGTACTCTTTCTAGTTAAAAGGATGTATATCAATAAAAATATTCTAGGAATTTACACTTAGTGTGTTCTTTTAAAACTACTATCGTCTTATGCTGCTATCTTGATGAAGTCATTTACTCTATATTAATATATATCTAAAATCTACATATATTTAAATGAATACAAATAAACTCTGTGTTGTTCTACTTTGTTCACACATATTAAGTTTAAACAAAAAACTGATTCATTGCTTAAAATTTACATGATACCTATCTGGATATAATATTTAAAGATTTAAAAACAGATCTGATAATATGCATTAATATATAACCACTAAATATTAATATATAATGTAATATATATTATATACCGATGATATACCTCTATAAATTCCAATCTACATGATATTGCTTACTTAGTGATGTAAATTGCCATGGAAATATGGTAATAATTTAATGGTTAAAAGTTTAATATATAAACTAAAATATAAGTAAATTAAATATATCCCCCACTAATCCATTAAAAAAAAACCTAGAAAGAGGGAGCTTCAAGATGGCAGAAGAGTAAGATGTGGAGATCACCTTTTTCCCCACAGATACACCAGAAATACAGCTACACCTGGAACAACTCCTACAGAACACCTACTGAACGCTGGCAGAAGACCTCAGACCTCCCAAAAGGCAAGAAACTCCCCCACGTACCTGGGTAGGGCAAAAGAAAAAAGAATAAACAGAGACAAAAGGATAGGGGCGGGACCTGCACCAGTGGGAGGGAGCCATGAAGGAGGAAAGGTTTCCACAAACTAGAACCCCTTCGCGGGCAGAGACTGTGGGTGGGGGAGGGGGGAAGCTTTGGAGCCACGGAGGAGAGCGCAGTCCGAGAGGCTTGTCTGCTCACCCACCGGGGCGGGCGGGGCTTGGGAGCTGAGGCTCAGGCTTAGGTCAGAGCGCAGGGAGAGGAATGGGGTTGGCGGCGTAAATACAGCCTGAAGGGGGCTAGTGCGGCACGGCTAGCCAGGAGGGACTCCGGGAAAAAGTCTGGAGCTGCCGAAGAGGCAAGAGACTTTTTCTTGCCTCTTTGTTTCCTGGTGCGCGAGGAGAGGGGATTAAGAGCGCTGCTTAAAGGAGCTCCAGAGACTGGCGCAGGCCACGGCTATCAGCGCGGACCCCAGAGACTGGCGCAGGCCGCGGCTATCAGCGCGGACCCCAGAGACGGGCATGAGACGCTAAGGTTGCTGCTGCCGCCACCAAGAAGCCTGTGTGCAAGCACAGGTCACTGTCCACACCTCCCCTCCCGGGAGTCTGTGCAGCCTGCCACTGCCAGGGTCCCATGATCCAGGTACAACTTCCCCGGGAGAACGCACGGTGCTCCTCAAGCTGGTGCAACATCACGCCGGCCTCTGCCTCCAACCACTCGTGCTGCATTCCGTTCCCCTCCCTCCCCCCGGCCTGAGTGAGCCAGAGACCCCGCAGCAGCTGCGCCTTTAACCCCGTCCTGTCTGAGCGAAGAACAGACGCCCTCAAGCAACTTACACACAGAGGCGGGGCCAAATCCAAAGCTGAAACCCAGGAGCTGTGCGAACAAAGAAGTGAAAGGGAAATCTCTCCCAGCAGCCTCAGGAGCAGCGGATTAAATCTCCACCAACAACTTGATGTACCCTGCATCGGTGGAAGACCTGAATAGCCAACGAATCATCCCAAATTGAGGAGGTGGACTTTGGGAGCAACGATATATATATATATATATATATATATATATATATATATATATATATATTTCCCCCCCCCCTTTTCCTCTTTTGTGAGTGTGTATGTGTATGCTTCTGTGTGTGACTTTGTCTGTATAGCTTTGCTTTTACCATTTGTCCTAGGGTTCTGTCTGTCCTTTTTCTGGTTTTTCTTTTTTTTCATATAGTTTTCAGCGCTTGTTATCACTGGTGGATTTGTTTTTTGGTTTGGCTGCTTTTTTCTTTCTTTTTTTTTATTACATTTAAAATTTTTTTAATAATTATTTTTTATTTTAATAACTATTTTAGTTTCATTTTATTTTAACTTTTTCATTCATTCTTTCTTTTTTTTCTCCCTTTTATTCTGAGCCGTGTGAATGACAGGCTCTTGGTGCTCCAGCCAGGTATCAGGGCTGTGCCTCTGAGGTGGGAGAGCCAAGTTCAGGACATTGGTCCACAAGAGACCTCCCAGCTCCATGTAATATCAAATGGCAAAAATCTCCCAGGGATCTCCACCTCAACACCAAGACCCAGCTTCACTCAACGACCAGCAAGCTACAGTGCTAGACACCTTATGCCAACTAACTAGCAAGATAGGAACACAAGCCCACCCATTAGCAGAGAGGCTGCCTAAATCATAATAAGGTCACAGACACCCCCAAACTCACCACCAGACGTGGATCTGCCCACCAGAATGACAAAATCTATCCTGATCCACAAGAACACAGGCACTAGTCCCCTCCACCAGGAAGCCTAAACAACCCACTGAACCAACCTTAGCCACTGGGGGCAGAAACCAAAAACAACGGGAACAATGAACCTGCAGCCTGCGAAAAGGAGACCCCAAACAGGGTAAGTTAAGCAAAATGAAAAGTCAGAGAAACACACAGAAGATGAAGGAGCAAGGCAAAAACCCACCAGACCTAACAAATGAAGAGGAAATAGGCAGTCTACCTAAAAAAGAATTCAGAATAATGATAGTAGAGATGATCCAAAATCTTGGAAATAGAATGGAGAAAATACAAGAAACGTTTAACAAGGACCTAGAAGAAATAAAGAGCAAACAAACAGTGATGAACAACACAATAAATGAAATTAAAAATTCTCTAGAAGGGATCAATAGCAGAAAAACTGAGGCAGAAGAATGGATAAGTGACCTGTAAGACAAAATAGTAGAAATAACTACTGCAGAGCAGAATAAAGAGAAAAGAATGAATAGAATTGAAGACAGTCTCAGAGAATTCTGGGACAATATTAAAAGCACCAACATTTGAATTATACGGGTCCCAGAAGAAGAAGAAAAAAAGAAAGGGACTGAGAAAGTATCTGAAGAGATTATAGTTGAAAACTTCCCTAATGTGGGAAAGGAAATAGTTAATCAACTACAGGAAGCACAGAGAGTCCCATATAGGAAAAATCCAAGGAGAAACATGCCAAGACACATTAATCAAACTATCAAAAATTAAATACAAAGAAAAAATATTAAAAGCAGCAAGGGACAAACAACAAATAACATACAAGGGAATCCCCATAAGGTTAACAGCTGATCTTTCAGCAGAAACTCTGCAAGCCAGAGGGAGAGACAGAACCTATTTAAAGTGATGTCAGGGAAAACCTATAACAAAGAGTACTCTACCCAGCAAGGATCTCATTCAGCTTTGAAGAAGAAATTCAAATCTTTACACACAAGCAAAAGCTAAGAGAATTCAGCAACACCAAACCAGCTTTACAACAAATGCTAAAGGAACTTCTCTAGACAGGAAACACAAGAGAAGGAAAAGACTTACAAAAACAAACCAAAAACAATTAAGAAAATGGTAATAGGAACATACATTTCAAAATTTACCTTAAATGTAAATGGACTAAATGCTCCAACCAAAAGACATAGACTGGGTGAATGGATACAAAAACAAGACCTGTATATATGCTGTCTACAAGAGACCAACTTCAGACCTAGGGACACAAACAGACTGAAAGTGAGGGGATGGAAAAAGATATTTCATGCAAATGGAAACCAAAAGAAAGCTGGAGTAGCAATTCTCATATCAGACAAAATGGATTTTAAAACAAAGACTATTATAAGAGAAAAAGAAGGACACTACCTAAGGATGAAGGGATCAATCCAAGAAAAAGATATAACAATTATAAATATATATGCACCCAACATAGGAGCACCTCAATACATAAGGCAAATACTAACAGCCATAAAAGGGGATATTGACAGTAACAAAATCATATTAGGGAACTTTAACACTCCACTCTCACCAATGGAGAGATCATCTGAAATGAAAATAAATAAGGAAACACAAGCTTTAAATTATACATTAAACAAGATGGACTTAATTGATAATTATAGGACATTCCATCCAAAAACAACAAAATACACTTTCTTCTCGAGTGCTCATGGAACATTCTCCAGGATAGATCATATCTTGGGTCACAAATCAAGCATTGATAAATTTAAGAAAATTGAAATAATATCGAGTATCTTCTCTGACCACAATGCTATGAGACTAGATATCAATTACAGGAAAAGATCTGTAAAAAATACAAACACATGGAGGCTAAACAATACACTACTTAATAACCAAGAGATCACTGAAGAAATCAAAGAGGAAATCAAAAAGTACCTGGAAACAAATGACAATGAAAACATGATGACCAAAACCTATGGGATGCAGCAAAAGCAGTTCTAAGAGGGAAGTTTATAGCTATACAATCCTACCTTAAAAAACAAGAAACATCTCAAATAAACAACCTAACCTTACACCTAAAGCAGTTAGAGGAAGAAGAACAAAAGAACTCCAAAGGTAGCAGAAGGAAAGAAATTATAAAGATTAGATAAGAAATAAATGAAGAAGAAATAAAGGAAACAAGAGCAAAGATCAATAAAACTAAAAGCTGGTTCTTTGAGAAGATAAACAAAATTGATAAACTATTAGCCAGACTCATCAAGAAAAAAAGGGAGAAAACTCAAATCAATAGAATTAGAAATGAAAAAGGAGAAGTAACAACTGACAATGCAGAAATATAAAGGATCATGGGAGATTAACAAGCAACTATATGCCAATAAAATGGACAACCTGGAGGAAATGGACAAATTCTTAGAAATGCACAACCTTCTGAGACTGAACCAGGAAGAAATAGAAAATATGAAAAGAACAATCACAAGAACTGAAATTGAAACTGTGATTAAAAATCTTCCAACAAACAAAAGCCCAGGACCAGATGGCTTCACAGGCAAATTCTATCAAACATTTAGAGAAGAGCTAACACCTGTCCTTCTGAAACTCTTCCAAAGTATAGCAGAAGGAGGAACACTCCCAAACTCATTCTACAAGGCCACCATCATCCTGATACTGAAACCAGACAAAGATGTCACAAAGAAAGAAAACTACAGGCCAATATCACTGATGAACATAGATGCAAAAATCCTCAACAAAATACTAGCAAACAGAATCCAACAGCACATTAAAAGGATCATACACCATGATTAAGTGGGGTTTATCCCAGGAACACAAGGATTCTTCAGTATATGTAAATCAACTAATGTGATACACTTTATAACAAATTGAAGGAGAAAAACCATATGATCATCTCAATAGATTCAGAGAAAGCTTTTGACAAAATTCAACACTCATTTATGATAAAAAACGTCCAGAAAGTAGGCATAGAGGAAACTTACCTCAACATAATAAAGGCCATATATGACAAACCCACAGCCAACATCGTCCTCAACGGTGAAAAACTGAAACCATTTCTACTAAGATCAGGAACAAGACAAAATTGCCCACTCTCACCACTATTATTCAACATAGTTTTGGAAGTTTTAGCCACAGCAATCAGAGCAGAAAAATAAAAAGAATCCAAATCAGAAAAGAGAAGTAAAACTGTCATTGTTTGCAGATGACATGATACTATACATAGAGAATCCTAAGGATGCTTCCAGAAAACTACTAGAGCTAATCAATGAATTTGATAAAGTTGCAGGATACAAATTAATGCACAGAAATCTCTGGCATTCCTATACACTAATGATGCAAAATCTGAAAGTGAAATTAAGGAAACACTTCCATTTACCACTGCAACTAAAAGAATAAAATATCTATTAATAAACTTACCCATGGAGACAAAAGACCTGTATGCAGAAAATTATAAGACACTGATGAAAGAAATTAAAGATGATACAAGTAGATGGAGAGATATACCATGTTCTTGGATTGGAAGAATCAACATTGTGAAAATGGCTATAGTACCCAAAGCAATCTACAGATTCAATGCAATCTGTATCAAACTACCAATGGTATTTTTCACAGAACTAGAACAAAAAAATTCACAATGTGTATGGAAACACAAAGGATCCCGAATAGCCAAAGCAATCTTGAGAAAGAAAAACGGTGCTGGAGGAATCAGGCTCCATGACTTCAACTATACTACATAGCTACAGTAATCAAGACAGTATGGTACTGGCACAAAAACAGAAATACAGATCAATGGAACAGGATAGTAAGCCCAGAGATAAACCCACGCACATATGGTCACCTCATCTTTGATAAAGGAGGCAAGAATATACAATGGAGAAGAGACAGTCTCTTAAATAATTGCTGCTGGGAAAACTGGACAGCTACATGTAAAGGAATGAAATTAGAACTCTCCCTAACAGCATACACAAAAATAAACTCAAAATGGACTAAAGACCTAAATGTAAGGCCAGACACTATAAAACTCTTAGAGAAAAACATAGGCAGAACACTCTACGACATAAATCACAGCAAGATCCTTTTTAACTCACTTCCTAGAAAAATGGAAATAAAAAGAAAAATAATCAAATGGGATCTAATGAAACTTAAAAGTTTTTGCACAGCAAAGGAAACCATAAACAAGATGAAAAGACAACCCTCAGAATGGGAGAAAATATTTGCAAATGAAGCAACTGACAAAGGATTAATCTCCAAAATATACAAGCATCTCATGCAGCTCAATATCAAAAACACAAACAATGCAATCCAAAAATGGGCAGAAGACCTAAATTGACATTTCGCCAAAGAAGATATACAGATTGCCAACAAATACATGAAAGAATGCTCAATATCATTAATCATTAGAGAAACGCAAATCAAAACTACAATGAGATATCATGTCACATTGGTCCGAATGGCCATCATCAAACAATCTACAAACAATAAATGCTGGAGAGGGTTTGGAGAAAAGGGAACCCTCTTGCACTGTTGGTGGGAATGTAAACTGATACAGCCACTATGGAGAACAGTAAGGAGGTTTCATAAAAAACTAAAAATAAAACTGCCATATGACCCAGCAATCTCACTACTGGCCATATACCCTGAGAAAACCGTAATCCAAAAAGAGTCATGTACCAAATGTTTGTTGCAGCTCTATTTACAACAGCCAGGACATGGAAGCAACCTAAGTGTCCACTGACAGATGAATGGATTAAGAAGATGTGGCACATATATACAATGGAATAATACTCAGCCATAAAAAGAAATGAAAGTGAGTTGTTTGTAGTGAGGTGGACGGGCCTGGAGTCTGTCATACAGAGTGAAGTAAGTCAGAAAGAGAAAAACAAATACCGTATGCTAACCCATATATATGGAATCTAAAAAAAAAAAAAAAAAAAAAAAAAAAATTATATATATATATATATATATATATATATATATATATATATATATATATATAAAAGCCTAAAATCTCTAGACCATCCAATGTCTTATCAAGTGTATCAGCCAGGATTCAACCAGAGAAGTCTACGAAATATGGAGACTGATAGATTTGTTAAAGGAAAGTGATCCTACACAATTGTGGGAGCTGGTTAAGCAGTTGCTGTAAGGCTGTTTTCTCTGCATCCAATGCTGGAGCTTGAAGTCCACAAAGCAAGTAGTCAGCAACGGAAACTCACAGTCTGGAAGTCCAGATTGTGAGCTGGAATCCCATGATACCAAACTGAAATTCAAATCCATTTGTGTTCACTCTGACGTTAGTAAGAATAGTGTCCCTCGGAAGAAGCCAAGGTCTTTTATCACAGAGCTAGACCCACTAACTGTTCAAAGTCCATTATATGTTCCAATAATTTCCTATTTTTTTAATTTTTAAAATGTGTTTAGGATGCAATACTTATTAATAAGAATATGACCTTTTCTTAATTAGTATTTGAAATAATGAATCAAATCAAACACTTTTGACAAATTCCCTGTTAATTTGGTCGTCGTGCCTTCCAGCAAGAGGGCTTACGGTATAGCCAAGGGACAGATGAGTCCACTGCTCAAGAGTTGTTGCAGGAGACATGCCCTAAGTACTTGTCCTTCCCACATGGTCTAAACCCAGCAGCCTGTGTCTCTGACATGCTTCAGGCAGTGCCAAATACCCATCATTGCTCCAACATACCCCAAACTGGGCTGCTCTGGGCAGTGTGAGAGTTCCACATACCTCCTGAGCTACCTCAACTTTTCAACCATTGGCTGAAGCACCTGAATAATTCCTTGGCCCCCTTGCTGACTCCAGAGATACTTCTGGACTATACGTGTTCATGACTTAGAGTCTCAATAAATAATAGCTCATAAAACCAATTATGTTTCATGGTGTTTTTTTTTTCTTAAAAATTTCTAATGAATAAACCACAATTATATCAGTCTAATTCCAGCTCTCAACATATTTTCTAAGATTTTAAAATCTTCAATCCCCATTTATCAAACAAGCTATGCAGAAAGAGCAAGCCTGTGCATGAATGGTATTTGTAACATTCTATGAAAATTTAATTGAACGAGTACATTCATATTATAACATATTGTGAATTCTTGTGATTCACAGTTCACAGTAGTTCTGTCTCATAAAGTCACCACAAATACTGAATTAATGAATACTGAATCATTGCTCCCAAGAGGAATACAGGGCTAGGTAACTGTCAGCCTCTGGTCACAATTATTTCAACAATTGATCAATCCCTAATCATTCTTATGTGTGTTTTAGTTTAAAGACCCTTCATTACTATATACTGTTGACTCATTAACATTGAACTCATGGTCAGCCTCGTTACAATTCATCTCTGAATGAAGCTTTGCTAAATATTTTCTCCATAAACACATCACAACCTTCTTGTGCTTAGGAATAGCAAATAGCACTATGTTGGGGACCAATTTAATCAGCAAAATCAACAGCAAAGAGTGCAAAAATGCAAAAAATGTGGCACTAAATATATTCTGAACAGGACACTCTTTTACACTATGAGTGCTCAAAGAAAAAGGCAGAGTATCAATTCCTCTTACTTCAGCTAAGAACGTGCACAGCTGGCAATTCAAATTTTCTACCTCTCTGAGCATGTACATGTCAGTAAAGTGCAGTGAGTATTGATGTTGGGGTTACAGATAAATATTATGTGGCAAATGAATTCAAAAATACAGAACTGGTGACTAGCTAGGATAAACTGTTATCATTTAATGCTATCCTTTAACATAGCTGTTCTTATACAGTTGGGCCTTGAACAACATAAGTTTGAAACGCACAGGTCAACTTATATGTGTTTTTTTTTTCAATATATATGTACTACAGTACTACAGGAGCGGACATTGGTTGATTTTTATTTTAACATCTTTATTGGAGTATAATTGTTTTACAATGGTGTGTTAGTTTCTGCTTTATAACAAAGTGAATCAGATATACATATACATATATCCCCGTATCTCCTCCCTCTTGCATCTCCCTCCCACCCTCCCAATCCCAACCCTCTAAGTGGTCACAAACCACTGAGCTGATCTCCCTGTGCTATATGACTGCTTCCCACTAGCTATTCTACATTTGGTAGTGTATATATAAGTCCATGCTACGCTCTCACTTCATCCCAGCTTGCCCTTCCCCATCCCCGTGTCCTCAAGTCCATTCTCTATGTCTGAGTCTTTAATCCTGTCCTGCCCTTAGGTTCTTCAGAACTTTTTTTTTGTTTTAGATTCCATATATATGTGTTAGCATATGGTATTTGTTTTTCTCTTTCTGACTTACTTCACTCTGTATGACAGATTCTAGGTCCATCCACCTCACTACAAATAATTCAATTTTGTTTCTTTGTATGGCTGAGTAATATTCCATTGTATATATGTGCCATATCTTCTTTATCCATTTATCTGTCGATGGTCACTTAGGTTGCTTCCATGTCCTGGCTATTGTAAATAGTGCTGCAATGAACATTGTGGTACATGACTCTTTTTGAATTATGGTTTTCTCAGGGTACATGCCCAGTAGTAGGACTGCTGGGTCGTATGGCATTTCTATTTTTAGTCTTTTAAGGAATATCCATACTGTTCTCCATAGTGGCTGTATCAATTTACATTCCTACCAACAGTGCAAGAGGGTTCCCTTTTCTCCAAACCCTCTCCAGCATTTATTGTTTGTAGATTTTTTGATGATGGCCATTCTGACTGGTGTGAGGTGATACTTCATTGTAGTTTTGATTTGCATTTATCTAATGATTAGTGATGTTGAGCATCCTTTCATGTGTTTGTTGGCAATCTGTATATCCTCTTTGGAGAAATGTCTATTTAGGTCCTCTGTCCATTCTGGGATTGGGTTGTTATTTTGTTATTGAGCTGCATGAGCTGCTTGTAAATTTTGGAGATTAATCCTTTGTCAGTTGCTTCATTTGCAAATATTTTCTCCCATTCTGAGGGTTGTCTTTTGGTCTTGTTTATGGTTTCCTTTGCTGTGCAAAAGCTTTGAAGTTTCATTAGATCCCATTTGTTTATTTTTGTTTTTATTTCCATTACTGTAGGAGGTGGGTCAAAAAGGATCTTGCTGTGATTTATGTCATAGAATGTTCTGCCTATATTTTACTCTAAGAGTTTGATAGTGTCTGGCCCTACATTTAGGTCTTCCACAGATGCAGGGTACATCAAGTTGATGGTGGAGATTTAATACACTGCTTCTGAGGCTGCTGGGAGAGATTTCCCTTTCTCTTCTTTGTTCTCACAGCTCCCGGGGTTCAGCTTTGGATTTGGCCCCACCTCTGCATGTAGGTCACCTGAGGATGTCTGTCCTTCGCCCAGACAGGAAGGAGTTAAAGGAGCGGCTGATTCTGGGGCTCTGGCTCACTCAGGCTTGGGGGAGGGAGGGGTAGGGAATATGGGGCAAGCCTGAGGCAACAGAGGCCAGCGTGAGGTTGTAACAGCCTGAAGTTCACTGTGTGTTCTCCTGGGGAAGTTGTCCCTGGATCACGGGACCCTGGCAGTGGTGGGCTGCACAGACTCCTGGGAGGGGAGGTGTGGATAGTGACCTGTGCTTGCACACAGGCTTCTTGGTGGCTGCAGCAGTGGCATTAGCGTTTCATGCACGTCTCTGGTGTCCGTGCTGATAGCTGTGGCTTGCATCCATCTTTGGAGCTCGTTTAAGCAGTGCTCTGAATCACCTCTCCTTGTGCACCCTGAAACAATGGTCTCTTGCCTCTTAGGCAGGTCCAGATATTTTCCCAGACTCCCTCCTGGCTAGCTGTGATGCACTAGCCCCTCAGGCTGTGTTCACGCAGCCAACCCCAGTCCTCTCCCTGGGATCTGATCTCCGAAGCCCGAGCTTCAGTTCCCAGCCCGCACCCGCCCTGGCGGGTGAGCAGGGAAGCCTCTCACGCTGGTGAATGCCGGTCGGCACCGATCCTCTGTGTGGGAATCTCTCCACTTTGCTCTCCACACCCCTGTTGCTGTGCTCTCCTCTGCGGCTCAGAAGCTTCCCCTCTCCACAGACCTATCTCCACCAGTGAAGGGGCTTCCTGTGCATGGAAACCTTTCCTCCTTCACAGCTCCCTTCCACAGGTGCAGGTCCCATCCCTATTCTTTTGTCTCTGTTTTTTCTTTTTTCTTTTGCTCTACCCAGGTACATGGGGATTTTCTTGCCTTTTGGGAAGTCTGAGGTCTTCTGCCAGTGTTCAGTAAGTGTTCTGTAGGAGTTGTTCCACACGTAGATGTATTTTTGATGTATTTGTGGGGAAGAAGGTGATCTCCACGTCTTACTCCTCCATCATCTTGAAGGTCCTGTACGTTGGTTGATTTTGTGGATGTGGAACCACAGGTAGAGAGGGTTGGCTGTAAAGTTATATTGGATTTTCTACAGCATGGGTTGGCACCCAGAACCCACATGTTGTTCAAGGGTCAATGTGCTATTTTGTATACCAGTCTGCAAAAAGATCTATCAAATCAGCCTTAATAAATATAACACCAGCAGGAAACACTCTGAATATCAGCCATGAAACTTTCTAAATATTTAAGTGTGTTCACAAAAATTGTTGTGGCAGTACTACTATTTTTGGAATTCCAAGAAAAAGTAACTAACCACAATTTACATAATAGTGAATTAAGAATATATACATATATGTTCTTGAGTGTGTATGTACATGCCACAAAAGCAACAAAAACATAAACCCTGAAATCAAAGGACCTGTCAAACCTAACTCTTTTACTAAGCTGTAAGATAAATTTGAACAATTCTTTTCACACTTTTCCTGAAATTTAACTGCACCTAAAATATTATTGAGTTAAGTAACCTCTACAACTCTTTCACATTTAAATCAGTTCTTTTATGAACTTTAAGACTGTGAGGTTCAAAATTTTTCTATATACAAGTATATTAACATTTATCAAAGTTATGTAAGTATTCTGAATTTATATTATTGTTGTGATAATGAATTTTTTTTCCATAAATCTTTGTAAGTTCCTCAGCTGTAAAACTGCTTTATCTATCTAGAAGAGGTACAAACATAAGAAATTAAAATTTTTTTAAATGACCTCAATACAAGATTAAGATAAATATCACATTTAAGTAAAGTTACATGTCATACCATTGTAAACTTATTTTCTCAAATTGTACGTACATTTAAAAAGCTTGTTTATTTGTTTTAAAGGGAGATGAAAGAAGTGAGTCCCTGAGAGGAGTCAGTAAAAGTTAATAGTGTGGGCAAGGTTTTGCTGAGGTTTAAGGTCATTTAATGAAAGAATAATGACATAATTATCACAAGAATAATCACATTCTTGTGATTCTGTGAAATCACAATGGTCCACAATATGTTATAATATGAATGTCATTATTCTTTCACTAATGTTATTTAATGAAAGAATAACGACATAACCATCATAATTCAGGTGGTTTATTTACCATTTTAGGGCAGAGTAAAATAACTAATATTCACAAAGATGATACTGAGCTACCAAGAAAAATATGGATTTTAATATCTTAGGACTTTAACAAACAACAGAACAGCAAAATTAAATCCTTAGGAGGATGAGAAGCAGTATTATATTAATTATTACATTTGTTGAAGAACTAGGTGATTAGAGACATACAACACCTCAGCAACTTGTACCTGGTGGACTTGTTTCCTCAAATCTCACTCCTGCTTGCATTTGTTCTTCAGAAAATCCACCGGTCTGTTGGATGCCCACTGACATCATTAGCACTTATCCACCCCTTCAATTACTAAGATACACTTGTATCTATTATAGGCTGGGGTGGGGTTGGAGGGAGAGATGAATATTTTAAAGGGAAGATTATATATCTACTTGGGGAATCTTATAAAATATGTGGGGTCCACTGTAGGTCAGGGAGAGTACAGAGCTCCTGAGATGTAGAACATGTAACATGAATCTGATCCAAAGGCCTTCTGATTGTGTATTGCACAAAAGGCTCTTCCCTCAGGCATACCTAGAGTAAGAAATGTAGACCTGATATAAACTGATTTCGTTTTGATGCCAGTCTTATAGCCAGTCTTAGTTCTCTTTGACATAGAGATAGAAGGACAAGAAAATATAGATGGTTAGCATACTGTAGTATCATGTGGAAACTGCTATTTATACACACATCTCATCACTCATACAGTCTTTCAGATACATCTAAATATGTACTAACCATATATACATATATGCATGTATAAATATAAATAATTCATCTTTGTGTTTTCAACTGATGCAATGATTTGCCCACAGTTGTCCGTAAAGTTTACACATTGAATGAAATGTTTTAGAAAGCAATTTTTTTATTCAAAAGGACAAACAGAAGTGTTCTTTTTAAATTTGTTCCTCTTATGTAGAGGACTAACACCTGATCTTATTATAAATTATGTTAACTCATTAAAATATTTGTCCTGAGTGGCAATGTTATCTGCTGAATAAACGAATTCTGAAGTCAGAGTGAACTGGATAGGTTAAAATCTAGATTTTTGCCCTTACCAGTTCTGTAACATTATATATATTACATTCGTGCTCCAATTTCCCACTGTAATAGTAATTGTGGAATAGCTTTGTTCTAAGAATAGCTTTGTTACTATGTATAGAGTTATCATAGTAGTTAAAAAACATGGGGAGTGCTCACAGTTGTATAAAATATTACTTATTATTACTAATATAAAACAACTAAGTTTTTTTTAAAAAACTACATGTTTATAGAGTAAAATTTGGACAAGTTAGCATGCTTGCCACTTTTTTCAGTTGTCAAGAATTTTTATAAATATCCACTAGAGGGTGCTGAAAGAGAATAAAAGCTTTAAACCAAGGGAGTTGTTAGGAATGATTCTCTTAATTCTTATCAATATCATACAAATATTCAAGGTTGGTTTTAGACTGAAAAATCCTTATTTTCATTTTTCCTCCCCCCCTACCAAATCGAGGATTTCTACTAGTTTCAAAGATTTGTAATTTTTTGTTGAAAGCGTGTTTCTATGTATAGGAAGGAAGAGCAGGTAAGTGCTATTTTGAATTGCTTCGGTTCTTAAGCTGGAGAAGCTGTGCTTTAAAAATTGTTTTAAGGCTAAATAATTGTTTAAAGCTGTGAAATTTCTAAAAATTAGTGTTTGCTAAGTTTTAGTAGGTTGCAGTTACAAATAAAACTACTTTTTAGAAATGCCTCTGGTTATAATTAGCCAAAGAAAAGGCTACAAAATATTTCAAGGAGTATTTGTTTTACTGTAGTCATGTGACTTTAAATTTAATACTATTTGAGGCTAAAGGAATTGAAAGTCCTTCTTAGTTCAAAAGAGTGTTTTATGAGGGTTAGATTTTATTTTTTATTTCCCCAGAAAATCTGGTATGATATATCAAAAACTAACTTGTCCCCTGTGTCCTTTCCCTCCTAAAAAAACAACAAAGGATGTCTGTCAATTTAAACAAGTATAACTTATTATGGTTGCCTGATATTAGGTCTTAATTTTTATTAGAATTTATTAGTGTTAATACTTTATTGGTATTTGTTATTTATCATATATCATAATAATTTATGTACTATTTCAATATAGGGGAACATGAAAATTATAAATAATACTGGACATATTTTCTTGAACCTACAATATACATAGTAATGTTATGTAGAATATATATACCTAGAATATATATACTTTCAAAATATGTCATAAGAAAACCTCAATTATTCCAGAAGATATATTAGATATTAATAAAGTAAAATGTATACAATAAAAGCATCAAAAAGATAATTATATTAACAAAAAAATCTATATTTATCTTCATGTAGGTGTGTAAGTAAGTTATAAATGCGTTTTTGGCATGCTGAATATAGATTGATTCTGAAGGACTATCTTTCCCTGGGTATCTGAGTGAATTATTTACAACTCAAAAGTTTATTCTCTAAGTTATGTAACACTTTTTAAAATATTATATATCGAAATGTAATATTTCTTATTTTGTTTGGAGTTTTTTGGCAAGATTTCTGTTAACAAAAGAAGTCAACATTATTCAGTGGATTCTGTCAAGGATAATTCATTCACTTTCTTGGTTAATATTAATACTCCAGTGATGACATTAATAGTTCAGTAAATGTCTTTTTATACTAACTCTACCATTATCAAATTAAAAACGCAAAATTAAAAAATACTGAATCATCTGTTGAACTATGTACATATATTTCTCAACCAACATGTGTACCTTGCCAATTATTTTCTTTCTTTACAGAACATAGATCCAGTTGTAACAAAGAAATTTATTTCTCTCTATATATACATTATATTCAAGCTCATGATATTTACAGCTTTATCTTATTGAAATAATATGTTGAACAAAATGAAACTGACATATTTTATAAAAAATGGTTGAATATCACAATTACAAGATTAAAACTATTAAAGTAAGTTTGCATCCTTCAGTGACACAGCAATATGTGATAGGGAGAGGCAGTGAGCTCCGAACTGTGATTGGCAATAGGAAGACATCCAGAAATTTAAAATCCCCTGTAGGTGGTCCACGAAGCCTATCTTGCATATTTGATTCAGTGGTATTTCCCTACCATTACTGTTAATCATCTGAATACAAAGTAATATAGTCACACAGATTGTGTTATAATATCTGCCATATGACAACATTTGGAAAGATCCATGGGGATCAATATTTTTACTTTCATCATTAGGTTTTGTAATGTGGACAAAAATTAAAAATTAAAACTCTATATGTTCCTGAGAAAAAGTAAGTAAATGTCCTAAGATTACATGATAATGAGAATGTACAAAGAAACTATTGAACTTGAATAACTACTTATAACTATGTCTTGGAAAAAAAATATGAAGTAGACACTAGCCTTCCCTCAATGAGTCTTTACAATCAATATAATCCACAGTCTACCAATATTCCACTGGACCTGTTTCTCTTGAACACTGCTCATTATTCATCATGGAAACATTCATCAACATTTTTTAGTTGTTTTTTTGCAACTTTGTTTTCTTTTTTTTTTAGAAAAAAGTCTTCTTAGTCATCCATTTGAAGTAGGGGATTTTTTGTTGTTGTTGTTATGAAGACAAGAAAACTTACAGTCCAAGCTTCCAGGAGAAATTTTTTGTTTTGTTTTCAGTTTTGCCAGGTTAAGCAATGGCATCAAACAGTTCCTTTGTGTCAGCAGATTTCAAATCAAAACAGGAAATTTTATTGTAAGACCTCTCATAGAATAAGGCAATTCCATTATTAGTTTTATACTTTTGTTCTCAGATCAAATTGAGCATGAAGGAAACTTAAGATTTAAGTAACAAATTAAACTTTTTATTAAATGTTCAATGCAAAAGGCAAGTTTCCTAAATACCCATTCATGTGTCACTTTATAAAATATATCAATCATATAAATTTTTCTAAGATACATAGACTTTTCACTGAGATGACATTATTCTTGATGAATGTGTGGAAATGTCCTCATATACCAAGAGGTTTTTGGTGAAAGGTGAGAAGATCTTCTATTCTTCCTCATAAAAAGTCACATTCCTTTAGTTAAATTGCGTGTTATTGTCAGAAGTGAAGGTATCCATAATGATTATGTTCTGACTCTAACAGAACCAAAAAAGTAAGTAATTATAGTAAAGAGTTTGGGGCTTCTCTTTTAGTGAAACATGAAAGAGAATCCTAAGTTTAATATTTGGGAATCAAATTCAAAGGTTACTGTATAGCATGGCGTTGTGAAAGATAGGCAATATTCTTTTATTATTATTTTCTGTGAATGGAATTTATGTATATAAGTCAAATTATTTTTTCAAGTAGACTTCACCGCATTATTATTTTAAAGAAAACTTTTACTTTGAAATAAGAAAAAACAAAATGTCTTTATTAATGTTTATAAAACCAGTGCACAAGATCTCTACAGATCTATAAATTTAGACATTATTTGAAAATATTTGTAATAGTCTTCATAGAATTATCATGAATTTCACTGTAATTCCCTGAGAGTACAGAGCAGACAGAGCCCACAATAATAACTGTTTCTCAAGTATGTGTGCTGTATTTTTCTTTTACATTAATGATACAAGTATTTACTTAAAAAGTGACATTTATTTAGACTTATTTCTTTAAATTCTTTCTTAAAAGAATGAAATCACCAACGAATATTGAAAGACCATCTGTAGTATTATCATCCCCAAAGAGTCATCAAGTTTTATACATTCTACCTTCAGAGTATTTAAATATGTCTCATTCTACATTGCACATGGTGCAAAGACCTCTCTCTTCAAACCTTCCATTTTCTTGAGTTGGAATCAATCTGCTATACATCTTCACTTGACCACTTAAATGTGGCACTGAAGAAGGTGGGCAGGTGTTCTGAAGTAGAACTAGACCTATACAGAATTAATAAATCTCTTTCACTGTTAATTTTTTTCCCTCTTTCCAGTGAACAATCTTTTTTTTTATTCTCTTCGTTCCAGATAAAGTATTGGTCCAATAAATTTCATAAAATATTCTTCCATCTGGTCTGTGTCGCATTGGATAAGCAGGGAAGGAAAGGCCTTCTCCTAAGTCCTGATATCGAAAGTACTGTGCTGCCTTACATATGCTGCTGCCCTAAGGAGACTAACACAGATAGGTTTATTTCTTTTGACTGCTTGGTACTCTTCAATGTGACAAGAATATTTTCACGTTTGCTATTTAAGATGCACATTCTAAAAAGCATAACTTAGAAGATATGATTTAAAAAGATTACTTTTTAGTATTTTTCAATGTAGAGTCACTGGGGTAAATTATGTGGAAAGAGTAATAAAATTGAGTATTTATTGTGATCACTTAAGATATTTATTATTAAAACTTGGAGCAAGCTACGCTGGAAAATACTTTTCCAGGTAATCATTGGAAATTAAAAATGTTGCTAAAATAAATGTTGTCCAACAATAATTAACACATTCTGCCATGAGCATTTTGGAAAGAATGACTGCATTATTGACTTAGTGAAACAACTGAGGAACTGTAGTTAACAAAACATAGAGCTGGGTGGATTTAGCTATAATCATTTCAAATGTGCTGTTATGTACTTTACTATTAATTTTGAGGTAATGCTAAGTAATTCATTATCAATATTACTCCTTTGAATTAAGTTAAAAGTTACAGAATGTTTCTCAAACAATAATTCTTCACCTAACCTTTCTTTATGTTCCCACCGAAAACTTATGAAAATTGTAGAGAATTTTTTCAAAGGCTTGTTAGTCACTCCTTTTATCCCTGACTATTGTGTAGTTAACCAGTAATTTATGCATGAAAAAGATAACATATTATATATAGGCAAAGGATTCAAGAAAAATAACAGCAAATATACACTAGGTATATATTATGAATAAAATCAACACATCCTCAAGCTGGAGAAGATATATCAGTTTATAAGGAATTTATTTCCATTTGTCCCATATGGCTATTTGAACAACTTTTCCACCACAGACTATACTTCCAGAGCATTTCTCGTGTTATTTTGCCTCCAAAACCTAAATGAATGCATTTGTAGAATTATGTCTACAGTGTTAGAAGAAAAATTATTCTAGTTCCTTGTTTTCTCACTGATTCTAACTCTGTTTTGTCACTACCTGTCTAAATCATTAGACTGATTTAAGTTAACTTGGCTCTCAGTTAGCAGCAGACTGTGCCCAAAAGTAATTCATTTCCTTTATTCTCTCTTATTCTCCTTATTATCTTATTCCTTATCTTTATTCTCTTTCTCCACACCCTCATCTGTATTATAATCTCTATTCTATCAAAGCACACAGTGCTATTAAATGAGGAACTTAGTGAGAAGCTGTAAAATAAAGAAAAGTGAGAATATTAGAAATTGCCTCAAAATCCTTAGCTTTTAAAACAACTATTCCACATTAAGGATATGAAAACTTTGTGAATTTGAGTGCATAACTGCAGACAATCATTAAATAATAACCTAATCTGTATCTTCCTGTTTCGATGATATAAGCTGCATAAAACCTCTTAAAAAATACTTTTTCTGAAATGAGACCTAATATAATACAGGTAACCTCTAGAACCTATAGGGAAGAGTGTTTCTAAACATAGCCTGTTTCAAAATGAATAAATGATAGCATCTAGTATATTCATTTTGGCTCTGAAAAAGTCCACATCCTTGGAATGTAGGTAAAGAGGAGTGAGTTTTAAAACATAGGCATTTGGGGAAATAATGAATCTGACAGTTGAGAGTTTTATTAGTGATGATTCAGAAAATTTTAAGAGTTGAAGAAACAAGTAACTTTTTAAATATAATCTTTTTAGGAAAAAAATGCTCCCTAAGCTAGTACCATAAAAATCAGGTTATTGTAATTTTTACGTATTCATTTAACTTGTTTCATTTTATCTGGAAAGACATAATTTCGTATTTTTGAAAGTGATAGGCTGTTTTCAACTAGAGACAACCATGTGTAATGAAGATTCTTGAAGGTATTTTTAACTGATCATATTTCCATTCCAAATAAATACTATCTACCTGAAAAAAGAACCTCATTTCTAATCTCATTGTTGAACGTTGGCTGTAGGGAAAGAAAAGAAGTATAAAGCTTAGAGTCTCAGACATGAGGCTTTAAAGATTTTTTTTTTCAAATGGTGAATACAAGAATACAAATGTTTCAGGAAAGCAGTTCATGTTAACATTTTAAGATTTAATTAGTGCACAATTTCAACCATAAATACCAGTTAAAAACAATAAAACTGAAGTAACTATTATATTGGTAGCATACTTGCAGTTTTTCTGCACACATGTGCAAACAGTACAGTACTGTGCTAGATGAGAATTTAATATAGTGTATTATTTAGCCTGCTGTATAACACACTATTATTAAACATTTAAAGAAACATGTAATTATTCGCATCAAAATTCACTTGCACTGTATTTGGTATTTAAAGGGAGAGGAAAAACCATTTGCCAGAGGAGGAGTTGAGTCCCAAGGTGGAGCTGTCTCTTGTGTTAAATGACACTGGCCTATTAAAGCGCTCTGATGGGGAAGGGCTTAAAGGCTGAGTCAAAAGCCAAGAAGTCTATTTACGCCTACCTCCCAGCCCTTGGCAATCTGACTAATAACAAACTGAACTAACAAGAAAGACTAGAAAGGGAGGAAAGAGAACATTGCTGCAGCTTGCATCTACAGCCTAAGAAAGCAAGAGTGATCAATCCCAGCTCTGTTACACATCTTGTTTATTTACTGCACTCGGCAGCTTGCAAATGGTTAACTATATGCAAAAAAAGTCAGCATAGCTGTGAAGTATGCCGTGAATTTTAATTGGGGAATAAAAGGACAACTGCTTCAGGATGATCTAGTATGCACTCTGCTTGAAATATTTTCAATGAAATGCTCAGCATTTTGTGTTTGACCAGAGGTTTTAACTTTATAAAGCGATGGGACTTGCCAAAAAGTGATATTTGAGAAGAAAGTACGTGGTGGTCGGTGTTTTCTTTTTTAATAAAGAAATTGAATTTACTTTGAACATCTCTTCCAGCTGTGCATTACAGATAACGTCAGGAAGTCTTTGCTTTACAGGTAAGATGAATGTTTCCAGGCTTTCCTTATACATATTTTTGCATTATCCCAAAGTGATTGAATTTCTGTTTGCCTCTTTAAAAAAAAATAACTTTGCATTAAAGGATATCCAGTTTCATTCTTGCTCACTGGCACAACTAATGCTGTAGCAGATGCCTGTTTTCTGTGAGCAGCAGACATTTAGTCCAACAGCTGGCTGTAGAGAAGAACAAGTAAAATAATATGCTACTATTTCTTTTACAGCATGCAGTTTGTTATGGGAAACTGAATTATTTGTGCTTTTTGAAGGGAAGATTACTTCCAAACACCATTGTTGTATTTGAAATACAAGCACAATATGAAAAGATTCTTTGTATTTTGTATACCACTTTTATTTTTTCCTGACTTGAAAATATGTAAATAGAGATTTTTTTACCTCTTTAACACTGTATCAGATTGTCAATATAGAACCACTTTTCACATTTGTGTGTATTTCTGAAAAGACTAGAAACTGTTCCCTAGGACATTTTGAAGAGCATAAAATGCACATAAGATTTAAAAGAAATAACGAGAGGAGAGAGTCTCATCTGGAAGTTATTTACTCTTTTCTTAAGATACTGTGCCTGGTGAAATGCATAGTATTCTTTCTTGGTAATCTATGGAAAAGTAGTTTCAGTGTTTGTGGATGCTAATCCACAAGATGAAGACTTCCAACTTCAAGCTGCTTGATTCTAAGCATAGCCCTCAGAGCTGTTTAAAATCAAACTATTTCCCTATGGAAACATTCAGCCTGCTAACTTTCCCTTTATATAGAAAGGGACTCTATTGTTTGATGTCTTTGGTTGCCCTTTTACCTTTCAGGAACTTCATACTATACATGTTTTCAATAAGACAATGTATTTTCATGGAGTGAAAGTTTGTTTTCAGGATTATTGATTGGATTCTGGGATGTATTATCTAATTGTGATTTTTAATTAGATTCAAAGTTCACATTCCATCCAGAAACATGAAAGCAATTATCATTTCCAAAAGTCGAATAGTTATAAGATGTGGTGTTTCTTTACCTTTCGATTTAGTCTATATAAATTTAAAGTGCAATATTTAAAAGAAGGGAATAAAATTAGATACCATTAGACTTCAAAGTATTTACCACACCACTGCTGTCATTTTAGAGTTAGAATTTTTTTTTTTAATTGCTATGTCAGGTGCAGGTATTACATTTTTAAGGAGTTGGAATATGTGATATTGTTATCTTGAACTGTCATTTTTTATTTCCTGAATTAGAGATATCCTCAAATATTTTAATATAGTGAAGCTTGCTTTATAGTTCATTGTTTGCAACATTAAGCCTCATAATAAAGATCAACTGCTTAACTATGTGATGACATTCAGTGCCCTAAAACCTGGTTCAAGACCTCATTAGGGAGTCATTTGCTAGAAATTTATATGAGGCATTGTTTGTTCTAATAGCCTGAAATATGTGTTAAAGATCAATTTTTCTTCTTTATTTTTTATGATATTAACCTTATCCATAGTAGAAATTAAAAGTAGCAGTGAATATTCCACCTCTAGAAATTCAATATAAAGTGTGACTGAAGTGAAATTTGAATGGATGCCTTTAAGCATATATATCTGATACTACAAGGCTTATACAAACTGCCCTAGACAACATAGTTAAAACAAAATCTTTTATAAAGTTCAACTTTACTATATAGAGACATATTTTTTCTCAAAGTTTTTAAATAAATAATGGAATTAATAAGTATCTTAAGCCAAAATCAACGCAGGTTAAACACAGAGTTATTAGATGTTATATTGTGATATCCAGTTCAAAAACAAAACTAAAGGAAGTGTATAATGCATGCAAACATACATTCCTGCTAAGGATCATCTTTGAATTCCCTACAGGTCTCTCTGCTTCTGGCTAATACCTACATATTTGTCTTTTATTGTAATCCTTCAGCCTTAGATTCATCTAGTTTGAGCTAAAAAATAAAAAAAGCCAGGGTCTTCTCAAGTATACATTTTTGTATCATATCAAAGTATCAATGGTCCATTTAGCCAGCACCCCTCATGTCTATTAAAATGCAGATTATTTGGTAGATTTGAAGACAATTGAGTTGACATTTTAAATTCTCCCTGACCTAAATTTTAGATTTTTATCACAATGCAAGTTAAAAGTAAAATAAACCTGCCAGTCATAATATTTGTAAAAAGTAAAAGAAAATGTGGACTCAGCAATGTATTTATATATTCAGAATAATAATATTTTGCCTTTTAGAGGAAAACCTATCATTTTGAAAATGTCAGATTCATCTCCTCCCTGCTCCTGGCCACTGAAGCCCATTGCTATTGCATTTTATCTTACAGAATCAGATCCATCACAGGACAACATGAAACTTTGGAGTCATCTCTTGTATTCATCTCTCCTTGCCTGTATATCGTCACAGTCCCAATCACCAATGTCCTCTGCCTCAGCCAGAGGTTCTTGTGACTCTCTTTGCAATTGTGAGGAAAAGGACAGCACGATGCTAATAAATTGTGAAGAGAAAGGTATCAAGAAGTTATCCCAAATAAGCGTGCCACCATCACGACCTTTCCACTTAAGTTTAGTAAATAATGGTTTGACAATGCTTCATACAAATGACTTTTCTGGGCTTACCAATGCTATCTCAATACACCTTGGATTTAACAATATTGCAGATATTGAGACTGGTGCATTTAATGGCCTTGGCCTTCTTAAGCAACTTCATATCAATCACAATTCTTTAGAAATTCTTAAAGAGGATACTTTCCATGGACTGGAAAATCTGGAATTCCTACAAGCAGATAACAATTTTATTACAGTGATTGAACCAAGTGCCTTTAGCAAGCTCAACAGACTTAAAGTGTTAATTTTAAATGACAATGCTATTGAGAGTCTTCCTCCAAACATATTTCGATTTGTTCCTTTAACCCATCTAGATCTTCGTGGAAATCAGTTGCAAACATTGCCTTATGTTGGTTTTTTAGAACACATTGGCAGAATATTGGATCTCCAGTTGGAGGACAATAAATGGGCCTGCAATTGTGACTTATTACAGCTAAAACTTTGGTTGGAAAACATGCCCCCTCAGTCTATAATTGGTGATATTGTGTGCAACAGCCCTCCATTTTTCAAAGGAAGCATACTGAGCCGGCTGAAAAAGGAATCAATTTGCTCCACTCCACCAGTGTTTGAAGAACACGAGGATCCTTCAGGATCATTACATCTGGCAGTAACATCTTCAATAAGTGATGGTGGCATGTCAACCAAGACCACGTCTCTTTTAAAACCACCCACCAAAGCACCAGGTTTAATACCTTATATTACAAAGCCATTCACTCAACTTCCAGGACTCTACTGTCCTATTCCTTGTAACTGCAAAGTACTCTCCCCATCAGGACTTCTAATACACTGTCAAGAGCGCAATATTGAAAGCTTATCAGATCTAAAACCTCCTCCGCAAAATCCTAGAAAGCTTATTCTCGCAGGGAATATTATTCATACCTTAATGAAGTCTGATCTAGTGGAATACTTCACTTTGGAAATGCTTCACTTGGGAAACAATCGCATTGAGGTTCTCGAAGAAGGATCGTTTGTGAATTTAACAAGATTACAAAAGCTCTATCTGAATGGTAACCATCTGACTAAATTAAGTGGAGGTATGTTCCTTGGTCTCCACAATCTTGAGTACTTATATCTTGAATACAATGGCGTTAAGGAAATATTACCTGGTAGCTTCAACCCAATGCCTAAACTTAAAGTCCTCTATTTAAACAACAACCTCCTGCAAGTTTTACCACCACATATTTTTTCAGGGGTTCCTCTTATGAGGGTAAACCTTAAAACAAACCAATTTACCCATCTACCTGTAAGTAATATCTTGGATGACCTTGATTTACTGACCCAGATTGACCTTGAGGACAACCCCTGGGATTGTTCCTGTGACCTGGTTGGATTGCAGCAATGGATACAAAAATTAAGTAAGAACACAGTGACAGATGAAATACTCTGCACCTCTCCAGAGCACCTAGACAAAAAGGAATTGAGAGCACTTAACAGTGAACTTCTTTGCCCAGGTTTGGTCAATAACCCATCCTTGCCAACTCAGACTAGTTATGTAATGGTCAATACTCCTACAGCCACAACTACAGCGGACACTATTTTTAAATCACTTACCGATGCTGTACCACTATCTGTTTTAATACTAGGACTGCTGATTGTATTCATAACTATCGTGTTCTGTGCTGCAGGGATAGTGGTTCTTGTTCTCCACCGTAGGAGAAGATACAAAAAGAAACAAGCTGATGAACAGATGAGAGACAACAGTCCTGTGCATCTCCAGTATAGCATGTACGGCCATAAAACAACTCACCACACTACTGAGAGACCCACAGCATCACTCTATGAGCAGCACATGGTGAGCCCTGTGGTTCACGTCTATAGAAGCCCATCCTTTGGCTCAAAGCATCTGGAAGAAGAAGAAGAAAGGAATGAGAAAGAGGGAAGTGACGCAAAACATCTCCAAAGAAGTCTCTTAGAACGAGAAAATCATTCCCCACTCACAGGATCAAATATGAAGTACAAAGTCACAGACAAATCCACTGAATTTTTATCCTTCCAGGATGCCAGTTCGTTATATAGGAACATTTTAGAGAGAGAAAGAGAACTTCAGCAACTGGGAATCACAGAATACCTAAGGAAAAACATTGCTCAACTTCAGCCTGATATGGAGGTACATTATCCAGGAGCCCATGAAGAGTTAAAGTTGATGGAGACATTAATGTACTCAAGGCCGAGGAAGGTATTAGTGGAACAGACTAAAAATGAGTATTTTGAGCTGAAAGCTAACTTACATGCTGAACCTGACTACTTAGAAGTCCTGGAGCAGCAAACATAGAGAGTTAGAAGGCTTTTGCAGAAATGCTGTGATTCTGTCTTAAGTCTAGACCTTGTAAATAAGTGCCTTATATGAGTGTATCATCAATCAGAACTTAAGCACAGCAGTAATCCTATGGGGAAAAAAGAATAAAAAGAAACTCAGGGATAACTGGGAGAAGCCATTGCATTGTCTTCAGGCAATTTTATCTATCCCCAATAAAATAAATCCTTGCACGTAAATCATTCAAGGATTATAGTAATATTTTCCCATATACATAAAGTGTTTCATAGAAGTCCTCTTGCACATCTAAAAGGGTTCAAAATTTAAGCAACCCTTATTTTCTTGAGTTATATTACCCATGGATTAAATAGAATTGGATTTTGTCATTTAAAAAGTATACCTATATATGTAATTATAATATGTAAGAAATATATTGTTTATAAAACCAGTATATATACCACAAAAATGTAAATTCTTAGATACACCTAGTTTTCTTGCAATAAAGGCAAAAGGAACTGGAACTTTAAAATTACAAATAGTAACAGTAAAGAAAAAATGGAAGGTTGAATTATATAGGCTATGAGTGGCTCAAGACTTTGAACCTTTGATGATTAAAAATGCCCCTGCTATGCTTTCTAAATTTAAAAATGGAAATGATTAACAGTTCAGGTGGAATGGATAAGAAAACTTTTTGGTTTTTCTGCACATTTTGTGTGGACAATCTTGTTAATGCTGCTGTGAATTAAGGTACGTCATTTGTGCTCAAAGTTTAATTCTTATTCTTGGGATATTTTAAAAATGCTACTGATATTCAACTGTAAATATGATTAGTGCATCTATTAAGTTTGGTTTCTTTCATAGCATTAATCCTTTGTAAATTTGAATACCACAGTAGAAATATGTTTCTTGTGGCAAGTAAGAATTTGCTGGTGTAAAACAAATAGGAAATATTATTTTATTTTTATTGATGTAAACTGGTAGTTGCCATAAATTAGTAGCAAAAGGAACATATAAAGGGTAAGTAGTTTAAGTTGCCTCAAGACTGGGACAACGTAGCTTTATTTTACAAGAAAGTATAGCTAGATTTTTATGAACTATTTATTCTGTACAGTTTTGTATATTTTTGGTTCACAAAGGTAATTATTCTTGGGTGCCTTTCAAGAAAATTAAAAATACTGCTCACTACAATAAAACTAAAATTAAAACCCTCTTTTTAAATGTGCTTTCTTCAGTTAGTCTAATCTGTAATTCAGTCAAGTCAGGATTAATGCATACACATGCACGCAGGCACACAAGCACAAACAAGCAAAAACAAGATTTCTGTTTGTCGTCACCCACACAGAAGCAGTTTCTTCACCATGTGCAAAAAGGCCATTAAGTGTCTCAATGTGATTGACGTGGAACCAAACTTTAAGTCTGACCCATGGTTTTCCCTTTCTGGCAAATCATTTTCCCACTCAATACAAATAGAAATTATTTTATTTTCTTCTTTCTGATTATAGAATCAATCATACAGCAGATTTTCACAAGGCAAAATGGATTTAAGATAATTTAGTTCTGTTTCCTGAACACCACTCAGATCCATGCACAGGGTTAGGAAGGAACATATTTCCTATGAGGAAGGATGTTTTTAATTTACTTTACACTATTTTAGTGATTCGTGAATGTTCTATTAAATGTGTTGGTCTTCAACACTCAACTTTCTGCACTACTAGCTAAATATACATTGTTTCTTTGATTTTGAATGAGAAGACTTCCCTGTTAAAAACAGTAGGAGCCTGTGTGGCACGGTATGAAGAACAGTTATGAGTTCATTATGACATCGTATCACTAAGTTTTTAAAAAATCATTGCATATATTAATATAAAGCAATAAAATATTATATATTAAAAGGTCCATTGAAAACCTAAATTTCTCCAGTAACTTTTAAGGTTGGAAAGGACAAAGATGGGAATTCTTTTTTAAATTAACACTTACTAAAAGGAAATCTGAGTGCATATGTAATGCTTATATGTTTATCCACTAAAAAATATTCAGCACAATAATGAGTAGTAAACCCTCCAAAGCATAAATTTAAATGTTACACTCGAAAGAAAAGAATAAATCAAGAGCAGAATTCATGTTATTGCTCAGTAGAGTATCTGCCAATATTTCCTGATCCTAATCAAGTGCATAGAGGTATTAGAGAGACTTAAGAAATCCCCATGCCTGCAGGATCATTGGAATGGATCCATGAATGCAGACAGAAACATGTCCTCAGGAACATTCTTCTCTTTTGAGTGATGGAAATATTTTTTTTAAATCTTCGTTCATTGTATACATTTCATTCTTCAACTTAAAATCAAAGACAGAACAAAGTTGCTTATGGAGTCATGTAAAAATATCCTTCAAATTAGGTTCAACCCCAATACTGAAATCCTATAAGAGTCTGGATATTACTTACAATGATGTAGGAATAGTTATGGTTTCCAAAGAGTAAGAGTAAGGGCTTAACTCTTTAATTCATGATGGAACTTTTCTTATGTAATTTGTTTCCCTACTACAAGTAGTTGAGAGTTGGGAACTCTAGTGATGGTCTTTACCTCTTAATGGGTCTTGTGACTGGTGATAATCACTCAGAATTTTGGTTATTTTACCTGTATTTCATATGTCTTCTCCCTCCCACTACAGAATAATTTTAATTATATTCCCTGTTTGATTATTTTCTTACAAGGCCAAGGTGGTCTCTTTCTGCAACTAATTGTCAGATTCAGAGACCTAAATCCTAATTCTTCAGCCTTATTTACATTGTACCTGGGCATTCAAAAAAAATTAGACTTCTCATTAACCAAGGATTCTTTTTTTTAAAATTTAAACAGAAGTTACATTTTGTTCACTGCATATCAGGGAAAGCTCTGATTCATGTCTGAATCTTGAATGTTTGTAGTACTGTGATAGTAGTGTATAATCATACTGGATGAAACCCTTTCGATTCTGTCAATCTGTTAGACACAAATTGTATTAATGTGTATTTAACAAATTACTTTCACTAAATAACCATGAAAATACTTATTGGAAATTTATGAGTGTTCTTCAGATATCTTCCATTGATCTCCATACTGGGATGATAATTTTGCAATCTATATAAAAAAGGATTATATCAATAATGCTGATTCTCCCTCTTGAATCAATCTCATATCACAGAGGAAAGTTTTTCCTCGTTGCTCTAATAGTAAGTAAATGGAAGTAGCAGTATCATCTAAGCTGCTTTCATGCTTTGATTCAATTACTTTAAAATGCTTAAGCTTTAATCCAGGATTGACAAAAGTGATATGACTATCCCCTGTCATTAAAAAGAAAATTTTTTAATATACTGGTTTATATCTTTACATATATTGGGTTGGCCAAAAAGTTCATTTGGGTTTTCCCGTAAGATGTTACAGAAAAACCTAAACGAAATTTTTGGCAATACATACATAATTATATATATAAATATATATGACTACATATATATATTTTTTGGAGAACTACTAAAGATGAAATAGATAATGATAGATAGTCTCATATGTGTAATTTATTTGTATTATTTATTATTCGATGATAACTAATAGAGGTATAATCAAAGGTACTTTTAAAAGAAGAAGAATACTAATAACGCAGAATTGTTGGGCAATAATCTGGTTTTTTTTTAACACAATCAAACAAATATATATCTAAGGGAAGATCACAATATTTCTTGTATGTAAGACTTTCTACATAATAATCTTTGGAGGAGGCTGTTCTGTACATGAAAAGGGGTATCCATGTTCAGAAAATCCTGACTATTTAGAGAAATTTGGATCTCCTGGTAATTGGGAAATGGTTTTACAATGAATTTGAGGTTTCGTCTCTATTTCTTTTCCCTGAACACTTTGTTGGTTCAAGCATGAATGGCTGCAGTTTTCTTCTTGAGAAGATGGAATATCATACAAGGACAATCTTTTACAATAGGAAAGGAGACAGTTACAAGGAGGAGTGGTCCTATATATCTGGGCAGCCAAATCAAGAATGATCTCTTTAATGAGGAGCACACATATGATTAAAAATACAATGTTTCTTTGTGATTTTTCAATTCCATACATCCTGAAATATAGATATTTGTCCAAATATTCCCTGAGACTTATAACTATAATAAATTATAGGACATAATAGTTGTTTATCATTGAATTATAAGATGATTATATTATTAAAATTATATTCTTTAACAACTTTTTGTCTTATATGGAAATAAACTCCATTATCTATTCTCTAGAACCCATCTAGTTTTTTAAAGTTGAATTTATATTTACTATACACACATCTATTCTATGTATGTGGAACATAGAGGAGACTGCCAGATGTAGAATCCTTTTCTAGCTGCTTTGAAAGTATAAACAATTAGACAAATACTCTTCTGTTAGTGAATGTCAACAGATTAGTGAATAAAGAATGGAAACAATTCAAAACAACAAACTGCACACACATACACAGAATCATTCATGTATTTCCAATTTAAATGATTTAAAATTGCACAATTTTTAAATAGAGAATTATTTCAGAAATGTGAAATATGGAAAGCAGAAGACCTGACCTTCCACAAATAATTATTGCCTCTTACATCTCTAAGCCTCTACCAGTGAGAAAATTGATTATCTGTAAATGGTAAGGTATTTTGAGTTGCCTGTGTAAATCTCCAGGCGTTTCATTGTCCTGTCATCATATTTGATGTTCTAAAGTTCTTGAACAGATGCTACACGCAAAATGAATCATTTTGTTGCCAAGATGAAAATGTTCAATTTTAAATTCGTGGTGTTATCAGTGATGAAAGTATCATTAGTGAATGGATGTTAAATGTATTTCCATCCCTTTATTTGGTGTTATGAGCAGTCTAAAGATATATAAGTCCCCATTACTGTGTTTTCATGACTCATACTGTTATAAGTTAATATACTGATACATGGTAGAATAAGAAAAGGAACAATAAAGTTCAGAGGAGTCATGATTCTGGAAGAATAAGATCAGTTTAAGTGCTACATATGATTTCATAAATTAAGGCTTTCAGGGACATGTTTTGGGCCTATTCCTAGCATTCTGAAGTATTTTGGCTTAGAAATATATATCTGAAAACATTGTATTATGATGCAGGAAACACAATTCCAAGATAACAGCACATCATAAACTTCTAGAGTTTATTCTAATTTTCTCATTTTACAAATAAAGGAGTTTGCCTTACATTACACAGTTAGTAAGAGTAATAAGGCCAGAATTGGAATGCTTTCTTGTTGTTGTTGTTTACTTTGTTTTGTTTCATTCTCAGGGCACTGGTCTTCACCAGACTGCCTGTCATGACAATGAATATTTACAGGCCATATAGAATCATAAAGAATGTATGTCTTACCCTTGCACATACTTTGCTTCTGTGTTTAGGTAGGACACTCAACTTCATGGAAGAAAAAATAGATGTTTGAGTAACTTTAGACATGGGTTATGTAATTCTAAATTATTCAAAATGGTATAAAAGTACATTTTAGATGCAGCTAGAAAAGTGCTGAATGAGTTAGTGAATTAGGACAACACACACATGTGGCAGACAGAAACTTATTATGCAGTTTTTTATAAATTCAGAATTACTATTTAATCAATATTCTTATATTTTCCAAACACAATTTTTTAAGAATGTAATTTCTGTCATATTTCTTAGAATCAAGCATAGACAAAAAATACAATGGGTATAGTTCTCATAATATTTCATTGATTTAAAACTTCACATACACACAATATGTAATATAAGTGTTGTTAGAATTATGATACATATAGAGATTATGGTATCGGATATCGGTATTTTCACTATTCCATTTTCTAAGATCTCTGCCTGAAGTGACTACATCTACGTGGTAATGCTTGTAAGTTAAAATAAAGATAATTATTTCAATGAATTTATCATTGGAATACTAGAAAGACAGCTTTATAACATTAAGGATTATACTTTTCTTTTTTAGTAAAATTTTATTTTAGAGCAATTTTAGGTTCACAGCAAAATTGATCAGAAAATGCAGAGTTCCCATATATCTGCTGGTCCCACAAAAGCCAAGCCATCCCCAACGTAAACAATTTATACCAGAGTGGTACAGTTTTTATAATTGATTAATCTACATTAATACATTTTTATCACCCAAACTCATTGGTTTACATTAGGATTCACTGTAGATGCAGTACATTCTATAGGTTTTGACAAATGCATAGTGATATGTATTCACTATAATGGTATAATACTGCATATTTTCACTCCCCCATAAATCCACTGTGTGTTGTCTGTTCATCCCTCCCTGGCAACCACTGATCTTTTAACTGCTTCCAGAGTTTTGCCTTTTCCAGAATGTCATATAGTTGAAATCATACACTATGCAGACTTTTCATATGGACTTCTTTCACTTAGTAATAAGCATTTACTATTCTTTCATATGTTTTCGTGGCTTGATTCCTCATTTTGTTTTAGCGCTGAATAACACTCAATTGCCTGGATGTGTCACAGTTTACTTATCCGTTCACCTACTGAAGGATGTTATGGTTGTTTCCAAGTTTTGGAAATTTTGAATAAAAATGCTATAAACATCCGTTTGCAGGTTTTCATGAGGACATAAGTCTTTGACTCATTTGGGTAATACCAAAGAGCATAAATCTCAGATCATAAGATAAGAGTATGTGTAGCTTTGTAAGAAAACACCAAACTGTCTTCCAAAACGGCCAATTTGGAGTCCCTCCAGCAGCGAATGGGAATTCCTGTTGCTCCACAACCTCACCAGCATTTGGTGGTGTTAGTGTTCCAGATTTTAGGAATTCTAATAGCTCTGTAGTGGTATCTCATTGTTTTAATTTGCCTTTTCCTGATGTCATATGATTTGGACCATCTTTTCGTGTGCTGTTTTGCCATCTGTATATCTTCCTTGATGGGGTATCTGTTAAGCTCTTCAGCCCATTTTTAAAATAAGGTGATTTGTTTTGTTATTGTTGAATTTTAAGAGTTTTCTGTGTATTTTGGATAATGCATCTTTATCAGATGTCTTTTGTAAATATATTTCCTAGTCTGTGGCTTGTCTTCTAACTCTCTTGACAGTGTATGTCACAGAGCAGACATTTTTAATTTTAATGAAATCCAGCTTATCAATTATTTATTTTATGGATTATGCCTCTTGTGGTATCTATAAAGTCATTACCATATTCAAGGTCACCTAGATTTTCTCCCATGTTATTTTCTAAGAGGTTTTTGGTTTTGTGCATTATATTTAGGTCCATGATCCATTTCCATTTTGAGTGAATTTCCATGAAAGATGTAAGGTTTGAAATCAGATTCTTTTTTTTTTTTTTGGCATGTGAATGCCCATTTGTTGAAATAACAATATGTTGGGTTTTTTAAATCATATGCAATTTAAAATGGATTGTTTCATTATTTACAATATAATTTATTTTAGTCTCTATATTTTTATTTATTTAAAAAATTTTTATTGGAGTATAGGTGATTTACAATGTTGTATTAGTTTCTGCTGTATAGCAAAGTAAATGAGTTATACATATACATATATCACTCTTTTTTAGATTCTTTTCTCATATAGGCCATTACAGAGTATTGAGTAGAGTCCCTTGTGCTATACAGTAGATCCTTATTGGTTAACTATTTTATATATAGTAGTGTGTATGTGTCAATCCTAAACTCCCAGTATATACCCCCACTGTATCCTACCCCCTGGTAACCATAACTTGTTTTCTACATCTGTAGTCTCTATACTTAATCCTTGAGTGCCATTAACACTACATATTATGTCTGACAAGGCATAACATATAAGAGAGAAAAATGTCAAGTTATAAAGATTAGTATCATTGGGCCTGAATTTCCTGAAGCCACAGTGTTGAATGTGAATGTAAAACAGTGAGCTTAGCAGGACTCTTCTTAGCAGTGTCCTTTATAAGGTTTGTATTATACCCAGGAGTTTTTTAGTACAATTCTGTACCTTTTTGTTCAGCTGGAGTCATATGGCAAATATGTTTCTTTTTGATTCATCTTTTATATATATTCGGATGGAAACCAGGCAAAATATTCACAATTTGGAAGGAATATGAGAAATATATGAGAGTAATATGAGAAAAAATGTCACTCCTCAGGAATGCTACATTTAGTGAATTAGGAAAGTATTTGCTCTCCACTAGAAAGAGTACCTGTACTATTGATGCTTAAGAGCTGTGTGCCATTGCTGCATATAATACCCAAAAGCCTGGAAATAACTGATCTCTAAATCACAGAAAATTACTTTCTTCCCAGCTCTCATATTGAGTTACATAATCATAGGAAAAGAATCCATCAAAATAGGAATGTAATGATTCATAGTTCCAGCATTGGGTAAAAATGTTAGTCTCAGCACTTCTAGGGAAGACATTAAAAAATGAAGCAGCTAGCAATAATGTACATGCATATATGTGTTAATGTATAAAGACATGTAAAATAATCTCAAAATAAATTTTCAAAATTATATTTATGCAGTTCACAGGTCCAAAAACATTGCCAGTGATGCCTAAATGATTCAAGATGAGGTAATGTCCAAATCCATATCACATTATATATCCGGATGTGATTAGACTTCAGTTTTACTACAGGGTCATAGTTCACCAAACAATTTCCTGTTGCCTTTGTCAAAGTTAATACTGCCTTTTCTGTATTGCTACTACCCTTCTCTGAAAAATTCCAGATTAAAGGGGTACATTATATCTGAGTTTCTTTAGCTGATTTTTTTTCCCTCTGCAATACATTTTTTTTTAAACCCTAGAGGAATAGAATTCTAAAGGAAAATAATTACAAATGACCTTGACCTTTTCACTTGAAAATTAACTTCTCTGATAATCAGTCCTCTTGCTTTGGACTTCAGTAAAATAATAATGCAATGACACTTAATTGTGTAATTAGTATTAAATTCAAAGGAAAGATGAATTGATCTAGGACTAGTGTTTCATCCTGGGATATTTATTCCTTTCAAAAGCACATTTTTGTTACCCTTTTCTCTAGTGTATGAGTCACACATAGCTACAGCAATAAAACTTCAAATAGAATTTTTAAAGAAGCATTTAACTGTTGTAGCTCTCAAAAATTGTTGATGACTCAACCTTTTGTGACTCAATTACAAGAAGAGAGGTTATTAACTGATATGTGAAGATATGTGAGGATCTTATTTGTAGATCTTGTTTAGAGAACAATTATTGTTTAGAAAGATTAAATGAATATAATGCAGCATTTTGGCTGGGAAGACATATATGTATGTAATTCACAGAGGTGGCAGATTCTGAATGATACTTCATTTGTCAGTCATTGTGACTATGCTAATTAAAGAGAGAAATTTTTAAAAATCTAAAATAAAAAGCAAAAGAACAATAAAGTTTATAGTTTAAATTACACAGAAAGTTTCAGGAAAAATGATAATGAGAGTCAGAATTACCTACAATCAATCCTATGAAATTTTATGATTTTTTCATTATTATTATTTGCAGCCAGACTTTAATTCACTGGATGTTTAAATTGTGGTAATAAAAGGAGTCTCACAAATTGATCGCAAGTGATCTGCAGAATAAAGGAATTTCCAATCTTTCATTATTTTTACGAGAAATATTGTTGGATTAAGTGAATCTATTCCCTCAAACTTAATTTTAGTTCATAGCATCAATTTTATAAACAAAGACAAAATCTTAGCTGCTAATAAAATTGTCATTGACTGTTTTATGTTTGATCTCTTATCCAGAGTTGAACATGCTATACAGATAAAAGGAGGTTGGCAAGAAAGAAAGTATAAACATACAGATAATTAGCCTGTGAAGACTTTCAAATGAATCATCCTTTTTCTAAATAGTTTTGTCAGGATATCTGGTTAGTTTAAGAAAACAATATCTAGATATACTGAGTGGTAAAATGGAAAGTGCATATACTATCCAAGGAGAAATAATATTTGTAAAAGACAAGAAACACATTGTATGTCTATAAAATCCAAAATGATAATTTATACTGTTTTAATAACTTTGGAAATATTATAATTTTTTATAAAATAACAAAAGATATTCTAATCTAATATTAAAGAAAAATTAAAATTATCACACTTCTTAATTGGAGAGGAGCTAATAAAGAAATTGCCATTTTGACTATATCCATTGCTGTGATAAACAAGATTTAATGCCTCTTTATTTTATTCTTTTTAATTTTGAAATCAAAGCCAAACTCTTAAGTAATATACATGTCAAATGCAAACTATCTCATTTACATTTCATTAAGCAGTACTTTTCTCACTATTACATTGCTATTGCATTTGTCTGGACAGGTTTTTTCATTTCTGTTTCACTATTAAAGATGGTGCTTTGTCCACAGTGACTGAAGTAATGAGCACTTAAGAATGTGGACTTTGGATGGTGTCAAATGGTTAGCACCACTGCTGGCAATAGTATGAGTAGATGACTGCATTTATTCACTTTTTGAGATATTCCTCACACATATATTGAAGCTATTCTCTCCTGGGTACTTGGAACTTTAGGCATCCAATGTGGGTGAAAAGGAAGCCTCAGTGAGGCTGCTGGGAAGACTTGTTCATGGCAGGGTCACCATCACAGCAGGAGTTGGGCTTTCTGACCTGGATTTCAACATCAGCTTCCATTCAAGTAATTCCCTTTAACCTTGAATGACCTGAATTCTATTAAGAACCTAGGATCCTTCTAATATGTCCTTAGATCATGACTAAACTGAGAAAATAAATGCAATGCAACAGTTTGCTCCAAAAGGAACATGTCTTTACATAGCAGTAAGGCCAGTTGATCACAGAACATTTCCTAACATTTTAGTTAGGAAATTAGAAGAGTTTTTATGAAACAGAATTTATTTTTATGTAGGCATTTACTGACATTTAAGTATATCCAAGGGTATGGAAGTTTGATTTTAAAATGTAATTGAAGTATATTAGTTCAATAAGTCCTGCTCACCTTATTGAGTGCAAATTATAGGCTGAAGCACTATAGACTATAAAATGTTTAAAAAAATAACAAGTTTTATTCTTCCAATAGCTTTTCATTTTATAAGAGAGACTTAGCAACCCATCCAAAATACATAACTAGCTATGATGAATTTTGTATGAGCAATTTACTCTATGCAAGTGTCTTTCAAACTTCAGTATTAACAAAATTCCCCCACCACTTTTTGATCATTAATAGAAAATTAAAAATTAAATTATATATGTTTCTGCAGCTAATCCAAGTCTTTTCCACATTTCTCAAAATTTAAACACAGATTAATGAATAATTTATTTGCACTGTATTCAGAAACTCAAAAACTGACTCTTCTTTAGCCAAAAGACCTACAGATTTTTTTCTGAACATTTTGCGCATATTCCTATATTATATCTTTGGTTTATGCTATTCCTTCTGTTTCTAAAAGGCTCAGCCCATGACTTCCCTTCTCAATGAGTCTTGCCATAATAGCCTCAATAATTTTCATTAGACACTAGAATATATTGCCTTATATAGTTATCTTTCTTGTTATTATCCAATCTCTGTGTCTAGATTGCAAAGCCTTTGATGTCAGGAGGTATATTTTATACTTCCTTGTGTTCCCACATTTAACTGAGGAGTATATACATGGCAGGAGCTCAAACATATACCCATAATTATATAGTAGGTAATTTTTGTTCTTTGTCAAACTCCATCAACTGTTTGAAAAAAATGTTTTTTCCTTGGAATATCATCATTGTTGAAAATTTGTATTTGAAATATTCTTTAATCACTGACCCATGTGTACTAATTCACTAGGAAATATTAATTTGATACTACCACTGTCATCTTCTAAGAAATGAAAGGAATAGGAATTTGTTCCTGTTAACATGTATATTCTTTATTCCAAAATCTATTGGAGAAGAAAATTATAAATATTCTCTGGGAATGTTTGATTAGTTCATTAAAAATTATTATAATGAGAACACTTAAGATGAAATTTACCCTCTTCACAGATTTTTAAGTATATAATGTAATATTGTTAACTATAAGCAAAATATTGTACAGCAGAACTTATCCATCTTGCATAACTGAAACTTTATACCTCTTGATTAGCATCTCCCCATTTCCCCCTCCTTCCAGCCCCTAGCAACCACCATTTTGCTCTCTGCTTTGCTTCTATTAGTTTGACTATTTTAAATACCTCATATAAATGGAATCATGCAGAATTTGTCCTTCTGTGACTGTCTTATTTCTTAGCATAATATACTCAAGATTCATGCATGTTGTAGCAAACTGCAGGATTTTCTTTTTCAAAGGCTGAACAATATTTCATTGTGTGTATATATCATATTTCCTTTATCCTTTCATCTGTCATGGACAGTTGGTTGTTTCCACATCTTGACTATTATGAATAGTGCTTCAATGAACGTGGAGGCGCTAATGTTTTTTCAAAAATCTTGATTTCAATTCTTCTCGATAAATACCCAAAAGTGGGATTTCTGAATCATGTGGTAGCTCTATTTTTAGTTTTTGAGAAACCTGCATAGTAGTGGTGGGAAAACTGTATATCCACATGCAAAAAAATTAAATTGAACCCTTATCTTACATCATACAAGAAAGTCAATGTATAACAGATTAAAGAAAGTCATACAAGAAAGTCAATGTATAACAGATTAAAGACATAAAGGTAAGTCCCTGGAACCGTAGCACTCCTAGAAGAACACATAAGATAAAAGCTATATGCATTGGTCTTGGCAATGATTTCATAGTTGTGATGCCAAAAACACAGGCAGCAAAAGCAAAAATAGACAAGTTGGATTTTTATCAAACTAGAATGCTTCTGTGAAGCAAAAGAAACAGTCAAACAAATGAAAAGACAACCTATAGAATGGGAGAAAATATTTGTAAACTGTACATCTGATGAGGGGTTAATTTCCAAAAATATGCAAGGAACACCTACAACTCAATAGCAAAAATAGCTAATAACTAGATTAAAAAATGAGCTAAGTACTTGGATAGACATTTCTCCAAAGAAGACATACAAATGGCCAACATGTATATGAAAGTGTGCTCAAAAATCACTAATCATCAGAGAAATGCAACTTACAAACCACTATGAGATATCACCTCAAACTTTTCAAGATGGCTATCATTAAGAAAACAAAACCAAAAGGTCACAAGTGTTGATGAAGATGTTGAGAAATTGAAACACATCCACTATTGATGGGAATTCAAAAGGTGCAGCCATTTATAGAAAAAAAACTATATTTTACTGAGAAATTTTAGCATCTTGGTGATGGTGATTTAAGACAATAGCAGAAGATAAAGTTACCTATAATTTTACTCTTTTTTCCTAAAATTCTTATATTGTGTGAGGATGGTGACTTACTGTCTTGCAACTTAGAATTGTCTATTTGGTCAATTGATTAAGAATGCAGGTGTTGCAATAGATTGGTTGTTAAAGAAATTGAGAAAAACAGTTTATTCTGTTATATTCCGGTGATATTATAGCATCTATCTTCTCATGTTAAAATACTAAGCGTTTTAATTTATTAGCATATTACCTTCAGATTATCATAGATTATTAAAGATCATAGCAAGAAAGTATTTTTGAAGACAGTAGTGACATCAAGGATTGTGTTTTATTTATAAACTAGTTTTGGAGAATTTACAAAATAAGGATACACAGCAAGGCAGATAAAACTTGTGAGAGAGTGTTTTAATTGAAGTTCTTTTAAAATGTTTGATTCAGATTTGCCAAATTAAACAAAGATGTCAATGGACAAATGCAGTGTAAATAGTTCTATGCTTTAATGCATTCTGTAATTGCTGATGTCACACCTGCCTTCCAGGGAAAGGTATAAAACATAAGAAAAGTGAAAAATTATTCCAGAAATTGTTAAAGCTACTATTCACTGATGTGTTAGGATCAGTATTAGTGAGAGGTCATAAGGTTGTTGACAAAATATTTGGAATCAAAAGCCGAGAAATAACAATGAGTTGGAAGAGACTGAAGCAAATGTAGGAAAGGTATTTTTTCAGGTTATCTACAAGCAGTAAATAGAAAATCTGCCACAAATAGTTAAGCATACATGTAAAACAAAAGTAATTTACTCTATCCTAATATATAATATTAATACTGTATTGAATTAGCTTGCTATTAAATCATAAAAACATTGGAATATAAATCTTTGTTTTTTACTTTATTATATAGTTATTCTGTACTTGAAGAACATTAAATTTCTATAAACCATGATATGAGAAGATTTTCATATATGTCTATTAAATTTGTTATAATTTGTCTTCTTAGTGTGCAAAGTCTTAATTTTGTTTTTTTGGATTGATTTGCCTTGAGAATACTTTGAAATACTTTAACTTTCTAACTGGGTCCAAATATTTTGCATATTTCTAAGTGATAAATTATAATAGGCACTTAAGACATTTTTATTCACGATTTTCTTTTTGCAGAATACAATGGGCTTTATTTTTATTTGTTTACTTTTTTTCAGGTTTTTTAGTAATCATTTGATTCTTTATTTAGATACGCCTCATAAATAATGTGATATGTTCTCAGAAGAAAAAATACAAAATCTTGATGAAATCACTTGATAAAGTCACCTGGATTAAAATACATATTTGAAAAGACTGCGCAAAAAAAAAGAAAATGGTCAGAAGAACCTAGGGGCAAGATGGGAATAAATATGCAAACCTACTAGAGAATGGACTTGAGGATACGGGGAGGGGCCAAGGGTAAGCTGGGACAACGTGAGAGAGTGGCATGGACATATATACACTACCAAACGTAAAATAGATAGCTAGTGGGAAGCAGCTGCATAGCACAGGGAGATCAGCTCGGTGCTTTGTGACCACCTAGAGGGGTGGGATAGGGAGGGTGGGAGGGAGATGCAAGAGGGAGGAGATATGGGGACATATGTATAACTGATTCACTTTGTTATACAGCAGAAACTGACACACCATTGTAAAGCAATTATACTCCAATAAAGATGTTAAAAAAGAAAAACAAAAAAGCAACAAAAAAACAAGGTGCCAGTCAGTGAATGCGGAAAGATGCTAAAAATGATTGCACTGAATAAATATTATGATCATTATTTTGGACTCATTGAGGATGATGCGTCTTATTCTGCAATTGATTTGTTTCCTACTAAAGTTGTTGCAATGTCCTTCTCTTATTTAAATATCCCATAATAAAAGCTCCATGTCTGCTGAACACTCTTGCTATTATAAATTGAAGCGTTCCTTGTATTCATCATATCATCATAAGTTATGCTTATGATCCCTGCTGACATGGATCTCAGGATATCATTAACACTCTTGATGGGTGGTAATGGCTCTAAAGAGAAGCAGAGATGCCTTTTGGTTTTTAAATTGAATTTTTATAGTAGCAGCTCCTTGTCTGTAAATTGTGTTCTTCTTGTAGGAGGTCTACTTTCAAGATTTATTTGACTTTATTCTAAGTTGATTTACATTTCATTTTCTTGGCTTTTTATGTTTTCTAGTTTTCTTGCTAACGGACAATTCATGTCTAGCTCTACTAGTACAGTTAAGAGGCACTGTTCATGAGTGATCATTTATGATTTAAATAGGTCAAATATACCTGAGATGCTGCAAGCAGTTAACAAAACTATTAAATACAATATGTGACATTTCCAAATTATTATTTTTTTTTAAACATCTTTATTGGAGTATGATTGCTTTACAATGGTGTGTTAGTTTCTGCTTTATGACAAAGTGAATCAGCTACACATATACATATATCCCCATATCTCCTCCCTCTTGAGTTTTCCTCTCACCCTCCTTATCCTACCCCTCTAGGTGGTCACAAAGCACTGAGCTGATCTCCCAGTACTTGGATCTAACTGGAGGTTTAGAGTCAGTATAATTTTAAGTGTCTCAGTTAAAAGACTCTAAAAATCTATACTTTTTCTATGCCTTTAAAATATATTTGCCAAAAAGGCTTTTAAAAATATTATTATAGGTATTAAAATAAAACACCTTAATAATTATATGTATTGTCCTTTTATTTTCTAACACGATAGTTCTTTAAAAATAAGGCATCTTTGGTAGTTGGCCACAATCTGTTAAACATTCTCCAGGAGAAATTTCTGGAGTTAGATTTTTTTTCAAAAAATGTTATTTCTGGTGTTCTCTACTCTCACCTTTTTTTCTGTACTGTGACATTGGCCTGCCCATTGTTCTGTCTACATCACTGCTATTATACACAACATTTACAATGAACTTTTAAAAAATGTCCTTGGACAACTGTGGTTCCAAAGGTTAATTTTTTTTTCAAGATGTAATAAATCAAAATAAACAAAGCCCCTCTTCCTTCCCCAGTCTGATCAGATCTGATCTTCAGACTTTTTACACTTGACTCTCTCTCTACCAGAAAATACTTCTCTCTTCGCTTTGAATGGACAGTGCTACCTCATTTATTAGTTCTAACCTCAGACTTGCCCAAAGTTCCATCCTGGACAAAATCCTTGGGTGTATACACTCACTTAAGACTATATACCCCTTTTCAAGCACTAATAACACTCATACTTTTATACTTATTTGTGTATTTGCTTGATTAAAACCTCTTTTTCCCTAGTAGACTGTGAGCTCCAGAAAGTCATATTGTTTCTTTTCTTGCTCACTATTTTATTTCCAGAAGCCAATGCAAGATACAACATTTAACAGACACTGGATGAATGTGTGAAGAATGAAGGAACAAATGAAATTTAAAATTTTCAGAAAGTAGGTTTCATTAGGTATAGAAACCTGGCAAAAAATTATATCCAAAATACAGAAATTTTAAAACCCACAATTTTCATATCACTGGAAAGACAGCTTTGGAACATAATTTATGGCTAAGATGAATTCATGTCTCCTGTGTGCTGGTTGAATAATTCTGGTCAATGTGTTACTAGGTGGAAACTGTAGCTTCCTTATTTCTAAAATTGGAATAAAAAAAAACACGGTGCTGAGCAGGAGGCTATTATGCGTGTTAAATGAACAATGTATATAAATATTTAACATCATGTCTGCTGTATCGAACTTAATAGACATAATCTATTAACATTTTCACCAATGCTCATCAAATGTCAATACGAGCTAGCCACCATGTTGTATGGATAATAATGATCGCCTGCCTTTGACTTTAATGAGGAAGCTATGATTTAATGAATAGTTAAGTAATAATTAGATTATAAAAAATACAGTATAACCTCATTTCTTTGGGAAAAGAAAAAAAGTATCTATTAATCATGGAGAGTCAGCAAAGAATACAATGAATAAATAACACATACGGCTTCCTCTAAAAGAGTAAAACAGTATTGTTCGCATACTGAAAAGTGCCAAAATGTTTCACATAGCAAAACAAGCGCACCTTAGAGAGAAATTATGAGCAATAGAAATCGATAGTTAAGTGGGTTGAGCCCCAGCGTCATTATGCCATTTTAAGCCAAGTACAACTGTGATGAAGCACTAAGCATGGACCAAATGCTCCTCACGTTATCACAGAAACGTGGTTAGCATAAACATTTTAGAAAAATGTCAACAGAATTTAACAAACCAATAATTAGCTGGTTCACATGAAATAGAGAGTGAAGTCCCAGTTTACTATCATTTTCATGGAACTATTCACTAAAGATCTGGTATTAGTTTTCTATTATTGCTCAACAAGTTATCCCCCAAATTAGAAGCTTAATACAGTAGGCATTAATTATTCACTGTTTCTGTGGGTCAGGAAATCATAAGCAGCTTTGGTTCTGGGTCTCTCACTAGGTGACATCAAGGTATTGACTGGGGTGCTGTCCTTTGAGGGTCTGACTGTGACTGGAGGGCCTGCTTCCTACATAGCTCACCCTTGTGAATGTTGACAGGATGCCTCAGTTCTTTGCAATGTGTCCTTCTTTGTGGTGCTACTGAAGGGTCCTCACACCAGCTGGCTTCCCCAGAACAAGTGATACAAGAGAGAAACGTGTACACCACAATGTCTTCTATAACCTCACCTTGGAAACCACACACTGCTATTTCCTCAATACCCTAGCAGTTCCATAAGTCAGTCCTAGGTAATATGGGAGGAGAAGAGAAAACGGTGTCAGTATTATGAAGCAGTAATCAATGGGAGTCACCACAGTCTTGGACCATTTAGCAGTTACAGTTACAATAAAATGCAATTAGTGATATAATTTTGGAGATTCTGAATTGCATTCTACTAAAATTACTTTATGAAATGAGATTCTATGGGTTATGTTAACATTAACAGTAGGATAAATAATGTGTTTATTTGTACTCATATTTGATAGTCTTAATCTATCAATATTGCATTCCATTCTCCACAGTACACTGAGAATTATCTTCAAAGTTATAAATTAAACATTTTCATTTCCTTTTTGTGAAAAGAAAATGCACTCAATGGCTTGCCATTCTCAAATGAACTAATTATGTATTATCAACTACCATCCGTATAACTGAGCTTGATAATATAAGGTAGTGAAGGGGATTCATGCTTTGTATTCCATACAACTCAATATGTTCACATACTGGACTACTGAAAGATGTCTGTGGAGCGTTATAGCATGTGACCCTTCCTAACTCACTCAGGCCAATTACCAGTTGAATCTAAGGGTAGATTAATATCTTCCACTAAGAACACATTTTATTCTAATTGGTTTAGAAATAACTGTGCTGCAAGTACAGGATAAGAATAATAGTGAATGAGATTGCCAGCTTCCAACCAGCCTAGCTAGCTAGATTCTTGTTATTTTTTGTTTGTTTCTTTCTTTTCCCTCAATATTTCAGAAAGCCAAAAATCAAATTGATTTCATTTCTTCCTAAGAAACAGCCTGAATGTGATGAGAGCAAACACTTAAAATTTCGGTTGGTCAAGGAGCCTCAAAAAATCTCACCTAAATGATCATCATCATGTGTACCAGGGTATTCATCCCCATGTTGATCTGAAGTAATGTTCAGCTTTGAATACAACTGCTTGAATTACACGTCTTCCATTTCTAGGGAAAAAATGTGGCTTGCATGTATTCTTATTGACTTTCTCTATGCAATTTTCTTCAGAGGCATTTCATCAATACAGAACCTTTGCAGAGTACCAGTATATACCTCAGAGTTAGGCATCTCTTTAGGATCCATAAATATTAGAGTGCATGCTTCTGGGTGCAGGCATATTTATTAAATGGTCCAGTTTCTTTGATCTAGAGGTCTGCTCTAATGCTCTGATGCCACAAGATGTGAAGCATCTGTTACTATTCATCAGTGACTAAGAGGATTTATGACTTTCCATTAATCAACTGGAAGAGAGGTCTATTTATTCACTTAGATGGCAGGTCCTCTGTAGATTACAAGAAGCACATGAAGAGAGGGAACAGTTTCACGAGAGCGAAGCACAAAGACAAGTAAATGACTGACAAATAAGTTAAGAGGGAAACATGTAACATCACATCCCAGGAGGCCTCCCAGATTTTTGCTTTTGTAATAACTTCTTTACATAAGGAAATATTTTTATAAGACTGATATATTAACTCTATCACTTTCAACTTTCATTTTTAAAGAGCTGCTACATATGTAATTCCTTAAAGTGTTTTCAACATTTAAAAAATAACTTTTTTGTTAAAAAAAAGAGGAAGCCTGAAAGCCTTGCCCTTCCACTTAACATCACTACAGATTAATTTCTAGCTACTTCCTTTTTTATTTAAGAGTGTGAGAAATTTGTTGAGAGAGTATACACATGCATGCACATTTATTTGGTGGCTAAAAGTTAAGACATTTTAAATATTAAAAAACAACAAGCTAATAATAAAATGGAAAAATCATAATAGTATTCATTACTTTTTAAAAACAATCTCTCCAAGTGGGATTTTTTTTCAGCTACAAACAGCTGCTTAAACATTCAGAAATCAATTAAGGTAATCCATCAAATGAAATGGGTAAAGAAGAAAAAAATCATATGGTCGTATGAATAGATGCAAAAAAAGGCATTTGAAAAAATTCAAATTCCATTCATGATAAACAATCTCAGAAATCTAGGAAAAGGGAGAACTTCCCCAACTTGATGAAGAACAACTAAAAAATCTATAACTAACATCATACTTAATGGTGAAAAACTAGAAGAAGGAATAAGTAAAACTGCCTTTTTCACAGACTATATGATTTTCTATTTAGAAAATCCCAAATAATAGAAAACAAAAAACACACAAAATCCTCCTGGAACTAATAAGTAATTATTTCAATGTTTCAGGTTGTAAAGATAATATACAAGAGCTAATAGCCCTGTATAAAGAAAAGCAATGAACAGTAGGAATTTAAAATTTAAAAAACACAACATCATTTACATTAGTAGAAATGAAGGGAAGGAAGGAAGGAAGGAAGGAAGGAAGAAAGAAAGGAAGAAAGGAAGAAAGAAAGAAAGGAAGGAAGGAAGGAAGGAAAGAAAGAAAGAGAGAGAGAAAGGGGGAGGGAGGGAGGGAGGAAGAAAGACGTAGGTATAAATTTAATAAATGATGTGCAAGGTCTATAGGAGGAAAATGGAAAACTCTGATGAAAAAATCAAAGATGATCTAAATAAATGCACAGCTATTACAGACTCATGCATGGAAAGATTCAATATTAAGATGCCAGTTATTCCATACCTGATCTATAGATCTGATGCAATCTCAATTAAAATTCCAGTAGGTTATCTTGTGAATTATCAACTGATTCGACAATACAGAGAAAATAACAAGATCCCAAATAGCCACCAAAATGTTAAAGAGAAAAAAAGCAGAGATTGGACACTACCTAACTTCAAGATTTAATATTAGGCTACAATAATTAAGACAGTGTGGAATTGGTGAGAATGAGCACACAGATAAATGCAAGATAATAAAGAAGCCAGAAACAGATCCACACACATATAGTCAACTGATTTTTGATAGATGAGTAAAAGAAATTTTATAATGAAAGAATAATCTTTACAACAAGTGGTACTGGAACACCTAGACATCCAAATGTAAAACAATGACTTTAGATACAGACCTTATAGCTTTCATGAAAATGAACTCAAAATGAATCATAGACATAAATGTAAAATGCAAAACTGTAGGACTTCTAGAAGAAAACATAGAAGCAAATCTCAGTGAGCTTGCTTTTGCTGATAATTTTTTAGAGACAAAACCTAAACAGCTCAGTCTATGAGAGAAAAAATTGATACTTCGGACTTCATTAAAATGTAAAAAAAAAAACTGCTCTGCAGGACTCTGTTAAGAGAATGAAAAGAGAAGTCACAGACAGGGAGAAAATCTTTGCAAAACACATATTTGATAAATACTGTTATGCAAAATATGCAAGTAACTCAAAACTGAATAAGAAAAACATTAAAATGGGCAAAATTCAGAACAAACATTTCAGCAAAGAAGATATACAGATGGCAATAAGCATGCAAAAAAATGTTTACCATTAGGGATTTTCAAATTGAAACAACATTGAGATATACCTATTAGAATGGCTGAAATCTAAAACTATGACCTAAATCCTGGTGAGGATGTGGGATAAAGGTACTCTCATTCATTGCAGATGGGAAGGCAGGATGGTCCAGCTACTTTGCAAGACAGTTTGGCAGTTTCATAGAAAGCTAAACATAGGTTTACTCTACAATCCAGAAATAATATTCCTTTGCTCAAGTGAGGTGAAAATTTATGTCCACACATGAACCTGCACCTAAATGTTTACAGGAGCTTTATCCACAACACACACACACAGCTTCTGAAAAAACATAAATGTCTCTTCCATCTGAAAGAGCATAACCAAAACAACAGATAAAGAGCTCAAAATATAAACAATGATATATTGAGCATTTATTTGTATTTTTTGTTGTAAGAGGTATAAAGCAAGAGGGACCAACTCTCTCCATTGCTGACTTCACAAAAATTAGAAGTAACCAAGATGTCCCTAAATAAGGGAATAAACACACTGTGGTTCATGCATACAATGGAATATGTTTGCGGGGATTTCCCCCTACTTCTCTTGGTTCTTTTGGCTACTCTAATAATTAAATGGGCAGAAGGCAAATTAAGAGGAGAAAACAAACAAATTTAATTTTGTACATACGGAGAGCTCATAGACATGGAACCTAAGATGTGATAAAAGCAGTCTGTTTATATACCTTTTAGACAAAGAAACAATAAATTTGTGAATATCTGACAAGACAAAGAAACTTAGGCTTGGGTAACAATTAGTGAAGAAACTAAACAGTTTATTTCTACAGTCTTTTGAATTTCTACAGGCCTTGAATTCCTTCTCTTTGGCCATAAGGAGGTCTCTCTACCTCCTGGCACAGGGAGGGTACTTTTCACATACGAGATTTATTTCCTGCTTTCAGGGGCACAGAGAGCAGGGTCAGAGTGTCCTACTTGCATAAGCCATTTCCCAAGTAATTTTAACTTAAGATAATCAATATGCTACTTTGACATATTTGGGGGTGGCCTGCTCTGAGTCCCCTCAAATGTTATTCAGCAATAAGGAGAAATGAATTATCAAGTCACAAAAAGACATGAAGGAACTTCAAGTGCATATTGCTAAGTGAAAGAAGGCAGTCTGAAAAGGCTACATACAGTGTGATTCCAGCCACATGACATTCTGGAAAAGGCAAGACTATAAAAACAGTAGAAAAACAGTGATCACCAGTGGTTCAGATGAAGGGGAAGGGATGAGTCGGTGGAGAATAGGACATTTTTTAGAACAGTATTATACTGTTCTAAAGTCATGCATTAATATTGGCTCATCAATTCCCATAAATGTACCACACTAATGCAAGATGTAAATAATAGTGGAAATGATGTGGAGAAAGAGAAGGAAGGATATGAGAACCCTCTGTTATTTCTGCCCAATTTTTCTGTAAACTTGAAACTGCTCAAACAAATAGTCTATTAATAGTCTATTAAAAACACATTTTTATTACTCTATTTAAACCATATATTTGTAGGATATTATTATAAAAATAAAATAGAAGATATCTATTTATCCTTAGAAGTGTAAGACATTCTGAGACATTCTGAGCTAATTATTTACACAGCAACTTCCAGAGCTAAGGTTTTGTGCTTCATTAGAGATTTTTTAAAATCCAATGTGATTTTAAACTATTGCCTTGGATTCTATTTTTATTGACATTATATTTATCATTTTAACTCTTTATAAAAGTATAAAAACTCTAAACCACACTGCAATAGGCACATATAATGCCTGAAAAAAGATGTGTCATTTTCATCTGAAAGAGCATAACCAAAATTTATACATACAGCCTAAAAGATAAACGATAATTTATTGAGTGTACATTCACATTTTTCATTGCAAGGTATAAAGAGGTACAAAGTAGGAGGAGCCCACTGTTTCCATTAGTAAATAATTTAATTGGTTAGACTTAAGCAGGACATTCTGAAAGTCATATTTATAATATATATATTAAAATATATAGTTTATGTTCAATAACATTATTATTGAATATCTTCAGTGATGTTATTGAACATAAACAATAACATTATTCATCCATTCCCTCCTAAGAGCTAACCCCAGTGCTTGACATACAAGAGGAAACTTCTAAATATTGATTAATAGATGTATGTTTCAGTCCATTCTAACAAATGTCTCACGATACGCTAAGGTTACACTAATTCTACTCTTCACTCAGGATCATGAAGTTGCTAATTCATTTTGAAACTTCATATTTCAGGATCATTTCTGGATAAACATTTCTTTCTGCATTTCCTGATTCAAATTTTTCAAATCCTTCACAATGAAGAGTGTGTGGAGGGGGTAATTATGTCTCTCATAGACAATATTTTTAAAATTAATTTTTATTGGAGTATAGTTGCTTTACAATGTTGTGTTAGTTTCTGCTGTACAGCAAAGTGAATCAGTTATAGATATACATATATCCCCATATTTTTAGATTTCCTTCTTATTTAGGTCACCACAGAGCATTCAGTAGAGTGCCCTGTGCTATACAACAGGTTCTCATTAGTTATCTATTTTATACATAGTAGTGTATATATGTCAATCCCAATCTCCCAGTTCATCCCATCCCCCCATCCCCTTGGTATCCATATGTCTGTTCTCTACATCTGTGTCTCTATTTCTGTTTTGCAAATAAGTTCATCTGTACCACTTTTCTAGGTTCCACATACAAGCAATATTATACAATATTTGTTTTTCTCTTTCTGACTTACTTCACTCTGTATGACAATCTCTAGGTCTATCCATGTCTCTGCAAATGGCATTATTTCGTTCCTTTTATGGCTGAGTAATATTCCATTGTATATATGTACCACAACTTCTTTATCCATTCCTCTGTTGAAGGACATTTAGGTTGCTTCCATGTCCTGGCTACTGTAAATATTGCTGTAATTAACATTGGAGTGCATGTACCTTTTTCAAATTATGGTTTTCTTCAGGTGTATGCCCAGGAGTGGGATTGCTGGGTCATACGGTAGTTCTATTTTTAGTTTTTTGAGAAACCTCCATATTGTTCTCTATAGTGGCTATACCAGTTTACATTCCCACCAACAGTGTAGGAGGGTTGCCTTTTCTGCACATCCTCTCCAGCATTTATTATTCGTAGATATTTTGATGAGGGCCATTCTTTCTGGTGCAAGGTGATATCTCATTGTACTTTTGATTTGCATTCCTCTAATAATTTGTGATGTTGAGCATCTTTTCATGTGTTTGTTGGCCATCTGTATGTCTTCACTGGTGAAATGTCGATTTAGGTCTTCCACCCATTTTTTTCATTGGGTTGTTTGTTTTTTTGATATTGAGCTGCATGAGCTGTTTGTATATTTTGGAGATTAATCCCTTGTCAGTTGCTTCATTTGTAAATATTTTCTCCCATTCTGAGGGTTGTCTTTTGATTTTGTTTATGGTTTCCTTTGCTATGCAAAAGCTTTTAAGATTCATTAGGTCCCATTTGTTTATTTTTGTTTTTATTTTCATTACTCTAGGAGGTGGGTCAAAAGAGATCTTGCTGCGATTAACGTCAAAGTGTGTTCTGCCTATGTTTTCCTCTAAGAATTTTATAGTGTCCGGCCTTACATTTTGGTCTTTAATCCATTTTGAGTTTATTTTTGTGTATGGTGTTAGAGAGTGTTCTAATGAAAGAAATCAAAGATGACACAAACGTATGGAGAGACATACCATGTTCTTGGATTGGAAGAATCAATATTGTGAAAATGACTGTACTGCCCAAAGCAATCTACAGATTCAATGCAATCCCTATCAAATTACCAATGGCATTTTTCACAGAATTAGAACAAAAAATTTTTACAATTTGTATGGAAACACAAAAGACCCCGAATAGCCAAAACTATCTTGAGAAAGAAAAATGGAGCTGGAGGAATCAGGCTCCATGACTTCAGACTATACTACAAAGCTACAGTAATCAAGACAGTATGGTACTGGCACAGAAACAGAAATATAGATCAATGGAACAGGATAGAAAGCCCAGAGATAAACCCACGCACCTATGGTCACCTAATCTATGACAAAGGAGGCAAGAATATACAATGGAGAAAAGACAGTCTCTTCAATAAGTGGTTCTGGGAAAACTAGACAGCCACATATAAAAGAATGAAATTAGAACACTCCTTAACACCAAACACAAAAATAGACAATATATATTTTAAATAACAATCCCTACTCCTTACAAATTGAGGTCCTGAATAATAATTACAAAGCAGCCTTGATTTCATGATTTATTCTTTTTTTCATGTTTGCTTCATTGCCAATATACTTTTAGTTAGAAGGAAATTGTGATGTATAGAGCCATGAAAACATTAAAGTTCTTTAAGACTTCCTATGTATCCTTGGAAAAAGTATTCTAGTTCTAAGAATACAGCCATTTTTGTACTATAGATATGTTTATCACTTAAAATTTATACCAATTTTCAAAGTGTAGTCATGTAAATTAAAGGGAAATATTGTGGGAATTTATTAAATTATTAAAATATTTGAATGCTCTATGAGAACATTTGACTTTCTTTTGAGATCTATTAGTTTTACAGAACAGAAAAGAGAAAATAAAATATTAAATTAGTAGAATAATACCCAATTCTGGGTTAATAACATTATTGGGAGGGTATGTTGACAGAAGAACATCTGTTTGTTCTAACTGTAATATATAGAAATCACTGAGTTAATGTATTTAATTCTATCATCCTTAAGAGGAAGATAAGCAAGCACCTGTTAAGTACAGTACAAAGATAAAAGAATATCTGGAGAAAGAGTTAGAGCAAGAACCAAATTGCAAATCAACTTCAAAAAAATCACGTTTGTTTAGATGATAAGACATACAAGCTTTAAAGTAATAAACACAATGCAATCTTCAGAATATCACCTGGGAAATAACAAAGACACAGACAAGATGAGAGAAGGTAAACATTATGAAAAGAAAAAAGAAAGACATGTTTATGGGACCCAAACTTATAAATACCACATCAAAGAGATGAATGTCAATTTGGAAAAATAAAACAGAACTCAGGGAAAAATAAATGTTTCAAAAGGTTCCATTGTTTATCATTGGATTTATTTGACTAAACATCTAAAAGAACAAATACTTATGGTCAATCTGAAATCAGTATCTACATAACACTAAAAGCAGCCACCTTCCCGTTGCCCAGGAACAAAATCTGCACTGGACTTGATCAGGAAAACCTCTGTGTTCTGCAGAAGGGTTCAGGTTAAAGTCATTCACAGCTGTGGATGGATTCAGAGGAAGACTTAAAGCACAAAGCCAGCAGGTTAACAGTGTAAATATTTCAAAATAGGATGGAAAACTGTCTTATTCTGCTCTCCTTTTAGGATTTTTATCACTTGCAGGAGAATGAAAGGAAAAAGTAGAGAATTCAGATGATATGGGATCATATTTTAGCAATGATAATAGCCTCGCAAGAGTCTGGTGAGAGGCATTGGGAGATCAAGCACACAGCATAATAAAAGAGAAGACTATACATTACTTGTAGCATGAATACAATTTTGTTTTTGTATTACGAACAGTGTAAGACATGTCAAAAGAAGTGAACTTGTAGTAGAGTCCCCTGTTGCTTTTTTATACTTTGTCCTCTTTCAACCTCTCTTCTAACCCAAACTTCTAGAAATACTCACTTTCCTCTTTCTTTTGCTCCAAAATTGTCTTCATTTTAATTTTTAATGGCATTCCCATAGAATCAAAATTTTTAAAAAACTTTTAATTTTTGAGTCTATACAGTGTCAAGATGTTAAAATACATTAATCACTAACAAGCATTCATTCCTCTTTTAAATGATACAATTGAAGCTCACAAAAGTTAAGATGTAACTTAATTAGGAGTAACTTAGCCCAGAAATTAAAAGACAAGTGTTCAAATTCAAGTCTGCCTTGGTCATGCTTCTAAATGATCCCTTTTTCTTCTCTCACTCTATCAGTGCTTGCATCATCTTTTTCTCCTTCTATAGCCCTGATAGATAAATAATATATTAATGTAGTTCACTCCTATATATTAACTTATAATATTTGATACATAAAATTCTACCCTTTTATTGGAGAACAACATGAATTAAAAGGAACATTTGAAGAAACAGGAGTACTCTGAATAAAATATAAACAAAAGGGCACATAATAGGCTGAATGTGGTGAAACTGAATATTTTTTTCTTACAATCATGACGTCAAGCAGGCTAAGCTCCTTGTTTGAGAAACTGTCCACATATGCTAAGGCTCTTTTAATAGCTCTTGGTGAAGAACAGTCTTGAGACACTGGGGCCATTCTCTTTTTGAAATCATAGTAAATAAGAATGGAATCCAAATTGAGTCATGCCCTCTAGAATCTCTGATACAAATATCTAAAAGAGTTCTCAATACACAGTTCAGTAGTTATTATTTATTGAATTTACTGAATGAATGTTTTTAATTACTATCCAGACTTCCCTCTACTTATTTCAGGGATATACCTCTATCAAAATTCTAAATCCGCATCCAACTTTATCCAAACCCTATACATGTTGCAAGAATTGTATTACTATGCATGTTCTAAGGATTATTAGTTCTAATTTCTGTCTTGCTTCTGAGTCTATCATAGAAACGTTCCTCAACCACTTCATTCCTTACATTTTAATTTGTAAAATAAAGCACATATGACCCAGAATCAAATTAAGAACTTTCATTTTCCTTCTACCTCAGGCCCATTGAATACAATACTTGTGAAATGAAGACAGTGCCTTTTATTATGTTAACATAATAGTCTTTGGAAGCTGAGCATGTTTGTCAAAGTCTGTATAACATCTCAAATTTCTTAGGATTTACTTAGTACAGTTTATCCCTTTTGTAACATTCCATCATTATGAATTCTTATTATGAGACAGAAGAGGTCAATTATAGGCTAGAGAATAGCAAACAAACAAAATAGGAATAAGAAAAAGATAAAAGATTTACAAAATAAAAGTCAAACAAGCCTCACCTGTTTTATTGTGGGTTTTATTAGCAAAGGGCACTCAAAATATGTCTTAATCTCTAACCATGTTTTCAATCTTAGATTTCAAAATAAAACCTTCTGCAAAGGAGCTTTTAAAAAAGGTTTGTAATAGCTCTTTTCTTATTAAGGAAAACAAATACAGTGCCAAATCAAATTTTAATGTCTTTTTCTGGCTATGTTCACATCAGCAAATGTCTTATCACTAAATGTTAAATTATTGCATAAATGTATGGCTAAATAGGTTTCAAAAAACAATCACCAACTTATGACAAGTGTCAAAAAGACTAAATGCAAGCCTTGCTAATAAAGTTCAATGTAAATTGTGAAGTGGTATAAAATCAAGTCGGCCTCTGTTAATAATGAATCACTGAAGTAACAGACTTTCTTCCCTACCAGGAGGATATATAATCAAGAGATAGAAAACTATCTTGATTAACATTTAATAATTAAGTTCAGACATTAAAAGAAATAAAACATGTTACTAATTTTAATGATCATAAAATAGATGTGGCAGAGAAGTATACCAAAATAGTGATGATTATGTTATTAAAATTTTCAAGGAAATTATTTAAAAACTTAAAAAAATAGTCTCCCATTATGTAAACACTTAATAACATTATATAGAATGAGTAACTCAAGTCTTCCAAAAGATACCATGCGCATACTTCGTGAAAACACTAAAAAAGAGTCTCTATAGTCAAATCATCCTAATGTCTAACAAGGAAATAACACCATATTATTCTATTTTTCTGAAGATAAAGTTCCAGAAAATCAGTTTGACTTCTAATTATCCTGAAAATTGACATTTTATTACTTATGGAGATTCGATCTTAACTGCACAAAATCAATTTACTGTATAAATTCTATCCTCACTTTACTTCTATAACTTTGAATTCTTCAAACTGTCAAATAAATTTCGTATTTTAAACTTCTTTCTAAGCTACAAACTACTTAATGATGCTCAGCATTTTCTCTCCTGTGATTTCTATGCTGTGTGAGAACAATTCTCCCAGATTTTCTTAGTATTAATACTGTTAATTAGACAAAGAAACCATTAAACTGAGGAACCTCTAATGCCATGACAGCCTACATAAGGAAACCAAAATGTAAGCCTGTAAATGCCTCAAGATTAAGAAACTGAAACCTAATGATAACTAGTCACAAACAGCCAACGAGGCTTAAGCTATAGCTACTCAAAAATTTTCTTAATTTGCTTCATCCTTTTCTCTATAAAAGTCTCTCCCAGAGCTCCTGTCTGTGGAGCATCCCTAAATACTTCCAGTTTGGGGCTGCCTGATTTGAACTGATATTTGCTAAAATCAACTCTTGAAAAATTTTAATATGCCTTAGCTTACCTTTTTTCAAACTTATTTTTTATTGAGGAAACATTGGTTTAAAATGCCATAGTTTATCTTTTAACAATTCATTCTGTAGGAAGTATTGGAGTAGACACTTGCTTTACAGACCGGTATGTGTTTTGAATTTTGAATCACGGTGGTTGAAAAGTCATAAGGCATTAAGAAAAAACAGTGGAATTTTTTCAATGCCTCTCAATGTAGTGACCAAAACAATATCTGATACCAAAGGCAGTTCCTCCAACCCTCTGCAAGGAGTGACGGACCAATAATCTAAAAGTCTATGCTCTCAAGCAGGTACTGCTAACTGGGTCACTGGGGAATAGATGCCAGGAAGTAGGAATTAAGAAAAAGGGAGATATCAAGGATGGGAAGCTGTTTTACAGAGAAAGATGGGGATGATATTTTAGATGACTTAAGTTACAAAGAATTGATCCTAGAGACTTTTCACCATATCTGTCATTCTTCCACAAATATTTGTTAAGCTCCTACCAACAAACACATGAAAGAATGCTCAACAACATTAATCATTAGAGAAATGCAAATCAAAACTACAATGAGATATCATCTCACACCAGTCAGAATGGCCATCATCAAAAACTCTAGAAACAATAAATGCCGGAGAGGGTGTGGAGAAAAGGGAACACTCTTGCACTGCTGGTGGGAATGTGAATTGGTACAGCCACTACGGGGAACAGTATGGAGGTTCCTTAAAAAACTACAAATAGAGCTACCATATGACCCAGCAATCCCACTACTGGGCATATACCCTGAGAAAACCATAACTCAACAAGAGTAATGTACCAAAATGTTCATTGCAGCTCTATTTACAATAGCCCAGAGATGGAAACAACCTAAGTGTCCATCATCGGATGAATGGATAAAGAAGATGTGGCACATATATACAATGGAATATTACTCAGTGATAAAAAGAAACGAAACTGAGCTATTTGTAAAGAGGTGGATGGACCTAGAGTCTGTCATACAGAGTGAAGTAAGTCAGAAAGAGAAAGACAAATACCGTATGCTAACACATATATATGGAATTTAAGAAAAAAAACATGTCATGAAGAACCTAGGGGTAAGACAGGAATAAAGACACAGATCTACTAGAGAATGGACTTGAGGATATGGGGAGGAGGAAGGGTAAGCTGTGACAAAGCGAGAGAGTGGCATGGACGTATATACACTACCAAATGTAAAATAGATAGCTAGTGGGAAGCAGCCGCATAGCACAGGGAGGTCAGCTCGGTGTTTTGTGACCACCTAGATGGGTGGGATAGGGAGGATGGGAGGGAGGGAGACGCAAGAGGGAAGAGATATGGGAACATATGTATATGTATAACTGATTCACTTTGTTATAAAGCAGAAACTAACACACATTGTAAAGCAATTATACTCCAATAAAGATGTAAAAAAAAAAAACAAGAACAGAACAAAGTACATTTCTATATTAATGAAAGGTAACATTTTAAAAAATGGAAAAAAATTCTTGTGTGCCAAGCAAAAAGGTAATCCATTCTTGGTGTTACTATACCCTTTTTTAACCAAGCGACCATTAACTTATGATAGAGTTTATATCTTTCCCTGATGTATAAATTAAGAGTCAAGAGTCATGTTATAAACTGGCTATTTCAGTATACCTTGGAATGTTGTGAATTCAAATATATTAATGATTTTAGAAGCAAAATTGTTGGCAAGTTTTATTTAAGGAAATCATATTTTTATTCTTAAAAATTATCAAAGAATGTATTGTTCTTCATGGAGAGTCTCTTGAGAGTAAAGCAAGGGCATTGATAGGCAGAAATATGGAAAAGCTCAATATATATTTTTTTAATCCATAAACCCATAGCAAGGCTTCATGTTTTTTATATATCTGTCTCTCTCTCTCTCTTTCTCATGTCTCTGTCTTTATCTCTATCTTTGTCTATCTGTCTAAATTAAAAGTTAAATACTCAATCCTTGTAAAAAAGCATGCTGGAAGATATTAATGGGATATGAAGAGTATGCTCTCTGAATTTTTCTCTTTGTCAGTATTTTTTAAAGGGCTTAGTAATCTAGTTCATCCATATTACACTGTGTCTTAGTTGTATATTTTGCATAATTGCAAGGAAGAAGAGGGTGAAAATATGTTTACTTTTGACAAATCAACCTTATATTTTGAAAAAAATAACATATTGAAAATATTGTTTTATATTTTCTTAAAAATAAATCAGACCCTTAACAAAAAATACTTTTATTAGTATTTTCTTCAAATATTTGTATACTGGTAATCAATATACAGTGTTTTATTGTTGCAAGGCTACTGATTATCACTGGTAGCAAACCACATTTCTACTAGTTTATTCATTCATAAAATTTATGCATCATATATTAAACAAACTGGAGGTTGTAGTTTCTATGAAAAAAAATACAGTAACAAAATCATTAATATAGTTTTCCAAAGCCCTATATTTTCCAGTATTCCTTAAATGTTTCTCTTTTGTTGATGTTGTGGATGGTATTTTCTACAAGAGATTTTATACTTCAATCTTGGGGAGGAGGGAGTATTTATGCGACCATTAAAAGCAAAATGCAATCTTGTGTTTAATGTCTGGAACTTCAAAACTTCAGTTACATTTAATTAGAATTAATTCTGTTTTTGATATTGCTCTGTTTTACTAATCCACTAAAATGCATAATTAAACTATTATTTATGTTCAACTATTAAATGTGGATATGTACCTCTCTGTATGTATTTACCAAATATATATAAACCTTTGTTCACAGCCAATTGATAACATCCTAAAATACAAAATGTCCAATTTTATGAGGCTTTATTTTTACTCAATACTCATCTAACTTTGGTTCCATAAACAAGATATATTTAAGAAAAAAAGTAAAATCCATAATAAAAGTAATTTTATGTCAGTAAATCCTCCTTGATACACTTCTGAGAAATCAAGCCAGTGAATTATTCTAATGACTAGGCAATAAATTCTTTGCAATTTTGTTTTAAGTGTGAAGGAAAGCTTAATTGAGGTCTCAGCTGATAGATCACTGTAAGTATTTTTGTTATGGATAATGTTAAAGTACGATTTCTAAAATGTAAATTCTTAACCATCGGACAAATATAAAATGAACTTGTATCAAGAATTTATTTAACTCATTAATTAAAGAGGAAACTGGTAAGGTGCTATGACCAACTCCAAGAGGAACTAACAAGCTAGTATATTTATAGGACATTTAACAAAAAACAAGTTAGGATAATAATTCCAGGTTAGATATAAAACTGATAAATTCCCTGTAGGGTCATTAATTTTGGATTATCTGTACCATTGGGCAGAAATTATTTACATTACTAGTAAATCAAATTAACAAAGTAACTTCACTCAATCTGAATCCTTTAATTAACAGTAAACTGTGAGAGAAACTCAGTACCTTACCCTGAGAATCCTTCCGAAGATTTTGCCCCCATAAGGCACTGAAAAGGTGTGCCTCCAACTTTCCTGCCTTATGTCCAAGCTTGGGATAATTTTTCCAACTGATTATTTAATAATTGGCGTATAACCCAGAATGAGTGCAGAGAACTGAGTGATTTTGCAAATTCTTATTAATACAATAATATTTTGCACTGCTTAAATCTTAAAAAAATAAATAAAAATAGAAATCTTTTTTTGAAGCTAACAGAATTAAATCATCCACTGAATGACTGAGACTCACAAACTCCATCTATTTTACCTTGAGATACATTTCCAATGAACTGATTATGGGAAATTAGTCAGTGAAACTTTCTTTTTAATCTACATACAGATATTTTTCAGGTGTGTATAACATGGTCATAAATATAAGACTAGCATATTAAAATAATATTATATTAGGATAGCAATCTCTGGGAAAAATAGAATGGAAATGTGAGTTAAAATATAAGATGCAAGTATATATATACTTTTTTCCTATTTTACAAGTACTTGTTCATGTTGTTTTCAAAAGGATACTGAAGCATTTATGGGTATAACCTGTGTTAGCTTTTGAATTCTGTTGCTCATAATTTTTAGAAGAATGTCATGGATTTATTTGACCAATTTAGCAATATATTTACAGTTGCAGTTTTGTCATTTCATCATTTTATATTAATTAAACTTAAAATTTTAAAATATTATAAACACAACCTAAAAAATGGTCAAGAAAATACTGTGGATTAAAATTGGGTATTTAGTAAATATGTGACCCCAAATGTTTGAACAGTACCAGTAACAGGCCGTTTTAAAGATTTTGGACTTACAATGAAAGCAACTGAAAGTCAGGCAAGAGTTTTAGTGGATTACTTGTAATTACTGTGTCTAAATAAATGCTGTGCTAAAGAAATCATTCTCAGTTGTATAGCAACAGAAGATATGATGAAACATATTCTTTGAAAAGTAAATTTTGGAGACTATGCTTCAATCAACAGTCTGTCACTACAATTATGAAGCCTCCTTGATAGGACACACACAAAATATCATATTTTTTAAATGGTTAAAGCAAGCATATTGGAGTGTGTACATCTCTGTTTCTATTGTAGCTTTTACTTCTAATAAAGATAATGTATGTGATCTACTATCCAAAGTTAGGTAGCAGCATATGTTACTTCAATAAGCATAAAGCAAGAATACAGTTCCCTCTATGATCTTATCTGTGACTCTCATTTGAGTTCCCCATGTCCTAAAAGCCCAATTGTCACAAGTTTGTCATACTTGACAAGTTCACAATCATGGGAAATTTATGTTTTAAACGTACAGAAAATTTTAATAAATCAATTACCAGTACCTCAGTATTTTAGAAGAACCAGACTAAGAAGGCTAAATAAAAACAGAAAGAAACTTCAGGTTAGCAGCTGAATCAAAGCAGAAGACTGAAAAGTTTAAAGTAAGCAGAAAAAATTCAGAAAGCATAGAAGTCTGAATCTAGTTTCAGAATATCAACCATCAGTAAAAACCTCAAAGATATTAGTTAATTACACTGTATTTGGGTTTTCATAATGATGACTTCAAGTAATTATAAAACACTTAAATTATGGTCATTGTTCTCTTTTGAAGATAGCAAATCATTATAAAATAAGCTGTAAAAAATAATCAAAAGGATGTTTTTAAAATGTTTCTTGCTGAAAGTCTTAAATTTTTATTAGCTGGAAAGACCAAGCAGACAGTATTTTACTAGTTCCAGGATACATGGAGCTCCTTACACCTTAAAAAACTTGAATGGATATTTTTATTTCAAATTCATTTCAAGAAAATTGCAAGTTTCAGGAGCTTTCTAGAATTGCCTGCCAAGAAGGAGAGTATTTGACATTTATAGCATAAAATAATTTCACTGCAAAAGATGTTCATTATCTGCTGTTTCTGAGATTGCACACTTTCTAAATTAGCCAATTCATCTGATGTGATGTAAAGAGTAATTTACATATATAATGAATATTTAATAGTATAAATTTAAGATAACTTTATGTTATCAGACTGTTTGGGCTAGTTCAATTGGCAATGAATCATTTTTTTCCCCTATCATTTTACAATAACTTATTTTTTCTGTATATGACAGAATGAAGCATTAGAACTCACCATGTGTGTACCAGTAATACAACATTAAAACAAAAAAAACTCTTGCATTTATTTTTAATAATTATATCTGATTTATGCAGAAGACAACCTATTTAAACACAGCAATTTAACCAATAAATTCAATTACAATTTTATAAACTTACCATTAATTACACAAGTTAATGTAAACACAAATATACAGGACGTGAAGCAACATATACATCAGAAATCTCTCAATTTGTCATTTTACTTTACTTAATATTAAAATTAGATTAGCTTTTAGGCATTCTCTGTGGAGACTGAAAAACAAAATGGATGAAGTTCTGAAGACCTATTATTACAATATTTAAAAAATATTCAACCTAAAGTAAATAATGACTCTCCTGACGTTAATCACATGAAATATTTTAAATGGCATCCTGAAAAGTCTTTGGAAGTAGTTGCACATTCGGTGAACTAGCGACCAAGAAACAAAACAAAATAGGAAACAGAAACAAAAGTTTTCATGAACCAGTTCCTCAAGAGAAACTTTACAAAGAGATATCAGAAAAATATGACTCATCAATCCTGATAAAAGAGAACATGATGTAATATTGTGGACATATGTCTTTGCTAACATAATATAGAGTAACATTTTTTGTATGAATGTTTGCTATAATGTCTCTCATCAAAGGCCAATGGCATAACCAAATTTCATCAAAGCAACTCTAAAAGCAGCCAAAACAGGGTAGTTACACAACTGTCTTATTTCCAGATGATCATAGGTCATTATGTACATAACTGAGAGTAATGGTGCCACTGTACATGCTTCAGGAGACTCTTCAAGATGACTGATCCTTGCAATAAAACTTTAAATAAAGAATTAGCACAGAGTTTAGGGTTATATTATCTGATAAAAATCTGCAGTGCAAATATGATGCAGATTTAAGTCAGGTCTGTATACTTTTCCAATTAATGACGCAGGGTGCACGAAGATGCTGGTGCATAAACAGAGAATGAAGTGAACTAAGCAAGGGCCTATGGATGGAACTAAGACATTCTTGAAGAATGGAGTCCTTAAAGTGATAAATAAAGTGATGTTATTAGAATGCTGCATAGGCTCTAGTATTACAGAGAAACAGTCAGCTTATTCAAGATGTCATGAAATAACCAATGTACAAATGGACAATGGAGAACCAAATTAAGTACATCTGAAATTTTCCAGAACATGTTTACTGTCAAGATCATAGTAGTTTGTTTTTGTTTGGTTTAGTTTTTTAGGACCACTGACCAGATGATATACAAGAAATATGTACAAGTTGGTCTATTTAAAATTCTTCATCATAAAAACAAAGTTTAAGAAAATATCATTGAGACCATAAAGTATACAATTATATATGAATCCACGATTATTTCTCTATACATGGAGTGCCAGTGGAATATGAGTGGTAATTAGAAACGAGAATCCTCTTGGGCTTATTTAGCTTAAAACTAGCTTAAAATAGTGTACAATTTTCATGGAGAAAAATGGTACATGTTTAACGTCATGATTATTAAATTAAGGCTTATAATTGGTTTTCATTTAAAAAATAATCCTTTCTGAATCAAGATAAAACCACAAACCCTGTATTAATAAAAAACTGTTAGAAATGCTGTTTTATTCATATTCTGACAAGAAAGCCAGATGTGCTTTAAAGATTTCTCTATTTGTAACTTTGTCATCAATGATAATATATGAGAAATATTTTCTACATCCTAGACAATTGAATCTCATTATTTAAAACCTTTAGAGCTGTTGATTTTTTGTATATAAATAATAAATCTTAATAAATAATAATCTCCCAAGTGTTAATCTTCATTGTGACTTCTATAAGTTTCTTCACAAAATGCAAGTCACAGGAAATAACCCTATCTTTTCTCATAAATTATTACCACCTGTCACTATTATATGGACTCATCCCTGAATTTTGTGTGGAGATGAGAATTCTCTAATAAAAATTTAATTTCATTTTGAAAATCCAGGTATTCTTTATCTAACTTGCATGTTTGCATCTTGCATATTTTCTCTCTGACATGAAGACAGAGGGAATGTGTTTGTGTGTTATTAAAGCTACTTCAAAATTCTTGTCAGCACGGGTACAAGAAAAATGAGCACCAGGTTTTCACAAACACAGATGTGGTGAAATTAGTTACTTCATCAACAGGGTTTTGATAGGGGCCATAAGGCAGGTATTGCTCCCCAAACATCCAAAATGTTTTAAGAAATACTTAGCTCTGCATTCATTACAATTTGTTGTATAAGCCTATTCATGCCATTTAAAAGATGCTATAATAGCAAGTGAAAAAGCTGCTCACAAACCAAACTATCCATTATGATTATCATTTTAAAATTATTATTTCTAAACTATGCCTGGAAAATTATAAACTGAAATTATAAAAATAACTATGTCTGCATAGTAAAATTGCAAGTATTTTTCTGTTTTATTTAATGTCCTATATTTTCTAAACTATGCTTAATAAGAATTTATTGATTATGAATAGAAGAGGAAATAAATAAGTGTGAGGCATTTAAAATGTTACCAACATTTAAGTTCTTTTTTACTTCACACATAATGCATCTCGTGCACAATCATGAGTGTAAATGCCCATTAAGGTTGCTCTGATGAGTTAAAAAAAGAAAGAAATAGCAATCAGAAATGGATCATTTTAATTTAGTTTATGAGACCAGCCTAAAATAGATATTAGAGTATAATTTCTTCCCATTTGGTACTATACGGTGCAATTCTGTATCAACAGATTTTGCATGTAAACATGGTGAGTTACAATTCTCATTCAGATTAACACACTGTAGTGCAGTTTTTAAGACTGTGGAGTTGACATGAGTTGAATCTAGATTCTGCCTTTACTACTTGTGTAAACTTAGCAGATCACTAAACTTTTCTTCCTACCTCTATTTCTTATTTATAAAATGGGAAATATCTCAGAGTTGTGAGGATTACAGGAGTGCATACAAGTAAATCCCTCAACACACTGATTGGCAGGTTATGAGTGCACAGTTACATTAACAAATATCATTTTTGTTTTTTGTTGTTGTTTCTGTTGTTGTTTTTTATCTGCTCCTAGTGAAATGAACCAAAATTTAATTGTGCTTTCTTTACTGCAGTATTCAAGTATTCCTGGTAGGAATTCTTTTTAAGTTTGACATTCAAATTCCCAAAATAATGAGTTCCACTCTGTGGGTTACAAGAAAAAATGAAATTAAAAAAAAAAAACTAAAAGTAATCATTCATTCAATAAGATAGTATTGCTCTGCATTTAAAAAGAATGATAAATATGGATGTTTGTTTTTTTATAAATGTTATGTGTAATTCATTTATCAGATGGTTAGAACAGGATTTGAGATTAGAAGTAGGACCTGAAAAAAATTCCTTTTAATAAATTGATTTCAAAAAATGATACCATGAGTTTGAGAAACTTAGGAATGTTTTGCAACCGTGATAATTCTTTGAAGGCTGACATTTAGCATAAGTAATATGATACAATTAGAACATTAGCTAAGACATCGTAAATATTTAGAGTGGTTTAAAAATTCTAGTTTAAAATATTATACCCTGTTAATCATTAGTTTAACTAATGTTTCCTTTCTGTTAACTTCTAAATAAAATCTAACAGTTATGAGAGGGGCAGCAATTCCTAAATTATATGTATCAAGCTTTCAGCTCTTTAATAGTAATAGTGAATTTTTCTAAGGCTGTCAATCAATATGATTTGATTTAAGGAAAAAGGTTTGGAATGATTAGAAAACACTCATATCTGTCAAAAACCTGGCAATATAAAATTTAAAGTCTCAGCAATCTAAAATCCCAAATATATGTTTTTCCTAAAATGTAGATAGGTTGTTAGTAGAATTAAGTTTATATAGAAGAATAGAACATTGATGATCTTTTGTTTAAGATAAGGTTATATTACAAGATAATTATTTCAGCCAATGGAGTGCCACTTCTCCTGTTAAGGAAGGGGATTGGATGGGTGAGTTACAGGACACAACACATTGAATCATTTGTCATCTTCCTAAACATAAAAGTCTTTTGGGGTGCCACAGCACCAATTCAGAAATATCTGAATTGCTCCTTTCTTGTAGGTTAGACTCTAGAGCCCTTATTGAGCCAGGTAGATACTAATTGTATCAAAGACAATAAAAGCACAATTTGATTTTGGCAGCATTCTTTTGTAAGATATATTTTGTTTTCCTATTTTAGCTTACAGAAAAATACTCAAGATGAAGAATAAACACAAACTTTGAGTTCATTGTTCAACAACTTACTTAAGTCAACATGTCCTCATTATCTGGATGTGCCACACAAGGCATCTCCCTAGTTAGCCTTGCTTTGTTGCCCATGCTTTTTAATGTTGATAATAGCAAACAAATGACATAACAATTAGACAATATCATTAAAGTCCACTAGCAAATCATCAAGATAAAGAAAAACTCAACCGAAAAAAATGAACTGAATAGAAAAATAAATCCAAATGCATAATTAACATAAAAAAATTCTCAGCTTTATTCAAAGTCTGAAAAAAAGTACATTCACAAAAGACATCTATCTCTGATCACTATAGGCCAGAAACTATACTGTAATTGTATTATCCCATTTAATCCTCACAATAATACCTTATGAGGGAGATAATATTATCCCCACTTCACAAATGGGTAAATCGTGGCAATGACAGGATAGGACTTGCCTGATGTCAAACAGCTTATAATTGGCAAAACCAGGATTTGTTTTCTTGAGGTCTATTTCTGTAGACACACACAGACACTCACACACACACATGCCAAGGAAATAAACCAAAAAATAAAATCCACTATGCTTATTACAGTGCTATTTGTGCTAGTAAACAATTGGAGCCAACCTAAGTATCCCATTACTAGAAGAATGATAATATGAACCATTGGACATGCATAATATGCAGTTACTCTGAACTTGTTAAAGAATAAAAGTCTGTGTGGATTGTCATAAGTATCTATGATACTTCTTTGGCTAAAATAGCATGTTGCTAAACAATATAGTAAAATATAAATAAAAAACTATAAATAAAAAGTATGTGTATGTATGTATACATGAATACACACATCTGTAAACATCTATATACAATTATATGGAAAAATATCTAGAAGAATACAAGTTGTTAAGCTTGATAATGACTTTGAGGTGTGTTTTACATGAGGCAGAGCAAGAAAAGTGTGGTGGAGATTGGACTTCCTTTTTACACTTATGTAGAACATGCATTATTATGAATTTAAAAGAATGGCTTATTATTATTATATTTTACCGGATTACTCTTATACTATTAAGGTGTACACTTCTATGTGGCTTTGCTTATAGAATCCACAGAGAATCTTAACTGAAAAGAACCAACTGAATTCAACTCCACCCCATTCCGACTTTGAAGCTGCCAGGTAACTATATAAAGGTCAACAAGAATTGCTATTAACTAGGTCAGACTGGGTGTTAAAGTACAAAGTACTCATCACTTCTTTACATGAAAATTCATTTTGGAGAGTAAAAACAAGGTTGTGCTTTACCTTAGCAATGGTATGATGATGGGAGAGAAGACCCCACAATATTTGAATGTTTATTTATGAGAATAAAACATCTTAAAGGACTTAAATGTGTTTATTTACTGTGTGAATTCATTTTATTCTGTTGACATTCATTAGGAGATAAGGTGTTACTTGGTATTATTAATTTACTTGTAGGATTGTAGGAAAGCCCATTAGTACGTTTCTTTTTTTTTTTCTTTCAAATCACAGCCTCAGATTCAGGAGATGTTGAGCAATCTTGAGAACTGTAATCCTACTTCTTACAGTAGTTTACATTTTTACATCTGATAAATTCACTTGGTCTTTTCATTCATAGCATTAAATTGAAGAGTTTTAAATTACAGTGGTTTTTTTTAACCTGGATATTTCATAAAGTGATTATGAAGCATTTTTATAGCACGATAAGGTTGAATAACTGTTTTCATTATAACCATTTCACTCAGGTGACCTAACACCTCACGAAGCAAATCGGTATCTTCACTCAGTTTCATTTCCACTTTCACACAAGCCAAATGTTTATACAAGTGTTTATATTTTGACATGCACGAAAGAAAAAATATTTGTTTCCTAACATTATATATCCTTATTTGGAAAAGCAATTGTATATTTTTGCCTCTTTTTTCTTGACAAACGATAGCCATAAACTCTTTACCTTTTGGTTTGGTTTTCCTTTCTGAGGATACTTCGTAGTGACGTATCAAGTACTTTTTTGGTGCACTCACATACTATCTATATTATTTCTTAATTAATTGTGTTTTTTTCTCTTGCTGCTTGTTTTTCGTCTCAAAAATCTGTATTTATATTTGCAAAATATACTTATCTATCATATGACTGATTAAATATGTAATTTTAGATAAAGAGAATGTTCAAAAGTTGACATCAGAATGTACATGATATAAATGGACAAAAAATACAAGCTTTTAATAACTATATCAATTTTAAAGCATACTTAACTGAAATGATCTTCATATACCCTCAATCTCTACTATGAACTTCAATGTATGGTTATATGCATTACATATTATATATATGACATATATTTCAATATATTATCTATTTTCATTTTAGTCTATATCCAAAACTTAAACCTCATTTTATTAGTCCTTAATTTGAACTTAAGAAATGCTTACATTTTCATGTATAATCACCAAGTAATGCTATTACTCAAGTGTATTTATCATTATAATAGTATTGAAAAAATTAAAACATTCAGTGTTGCTTTTTCCTCCAAAGTTCGTAAACTCAAGATTAGTATTATATTTCCTTAAACGATAAATAAGAAGTAATATTATCTATGAAATCTGCAAGCATAGAATATCAAATTACCTTAATTAATTCTCAATGCAATACTGAATCACCAAATTTTTTAACCAAAATTTGAAGTAACTAACCATTTTGACTTTGAAATCACTAAACTATTAGTTCATAATTATATCTAAAATGCAAGATTCTCATGTAATTATAGGTAATTTACATAATTCACATATTATCCAAATGATTACTAAACTTATTCCTAAACTTTACATGGACTACTAATAGCTTAGCTTGAAATATTTCATCTTTTTATTTATAGGCACATATACAATTTGCCTCCTCAAAATCCCCATTAGGATGTCTAATAAACAACTAAATATCTTAGCAGATCCAAAAGTCAGCTTCTCCTCCCTCCCTTCAACCAAATCAGCACCTATATCAATATTACCCATCTCAGTAAACGGGTAAGTGTGTTCTTTTTCTACGTTCTTAGTCCCAAAACTTGGAGCATTTCTGTCTTTTCGTTCACAGTCTATTACCAAACCACAAACTACCTCTTCTTTTAGAATCTAACCACATTTCACCAACTTCATTTCTTTAATGTCTCATTTGTAGTATTATAATACTCAGCTGAGTGGAGATGCTACTTCCTTGTTCCACGTACCCCACTTGCTTCCCCTTCTTAGGGTAAAGGCTTAACTATCTCTGGCAGCTTCCCAGGACTTACATGATCTCTCTCTTAACTCTCAGCCCTCCTCTCCGATTTATTTCCCCATCATGTATTACAGTCACACTAACTTCCAATCACACTAGCCTCCTTGCTATTTGCACTTACTTTTCTACCTGGAATGTTTTCCCCTGGATTGCTAAGTAGGTCACTTCCTCAACTCCTTCATATATTTGCTCAAATGTCAGTTGCTCCATTGAGACAACCCATTCCACAGGTCTCCTTACACCCTAATTCTGGTGAGTTTTCTCTATATTACATATCTCTATCTTATATGTGTGTATTTCTTTTTTCACTGTCTGCATCCCCTCCATAGATTGAAAGCTCAATAAGGACAAGAAAGTGTTTTGTTGTTTTTTTCTATTTATTCACTGCTGTATACTCAGTTCATAGAAAAGTGACACATGTTGAGCTTCCAGAAAATACTATTTTATGGAATAAGTCATTTTGAAGTTCATCAGATGTACATCTAGTACATCATACCTGAGTATAGGGATAAGGTGAACTAGAAACCATGCACTAGAATTTTATTTGCACATGGTAACATTTAAAAATATGAATGTACTTTCTAGAGGATCACTAAGGTCAGGAGATGAAGACAGTTACGTTATAAATGATATAAAACATTCTACTTTCAGTTCATAATGTAGTAATTTTGACTGAAAATAAGGGCGTATGAACATACACACTCACAACCTCTTCAATAAGTGGTGCTGGGAAAACTGGACAGGTACATGTAAAAGTATGAGATTAGATCACTCCCTAACACCATACACAAAAATAAGCTCAAAATGGATTAAAGACCTAAATGTAAGGCCAGAAACTATCAAACTCTTAGAGGAAAACACAGGCAGGACACTCTATGACATAAATCACAGCAAGATCCTTTTTGACCCACCTCCTAGAGAAATGGAAATAAAAACAAAAATAAACAAATGGGACCTAATGAAACTTCAAAGCTTTTGCACAGCAAAGGAAACCATAAACAAGACAAAAAGACAACCCTCAGAATGGGAGAAAATATTTGCAAATGAAGCAACTGACAAAGGATTAATCTCCAAAATTTATAAGCAGCTCATGCAGCTTAATAACAAAAAAACAAACAACCCAATCCAAAAATGGGCAGAAGACCTAAATAGACATTTCTCCAAAAAAGATATACAGTTTGCCAACAAACACATGAAAGAATGCTCAACATCACTAATCATTAGAGAAATGCAAATCAAAACTACAATGAGATATCATCTCACACCAGTCAGAATGGCCATCATCAAAAAATCTAGAAACAATAAATGCTGGAGAGGGTGCGGAGAAAAGGGAACCCTCTCGCACTGTTGGTGGGAGTGTAAATTGATACAGCCACTGTGGAGAACAGTATGGAGGTTCCTTAAAAAACTACAAATAGAACTACCATATGACCCAGCAATCCCACTACTGGGCATATACCCTGAGAAAACCATAATTCAGAAAGAGTCATGTACCAAAATGTTCATTGCAGCTCTATTTACAATAGCCCGGAGATGGAAACAACCTAAGTGTCCATCATCGGATGAATGGATAAAGAAGATGTGGCACATATATACAATGGAATATTACTCAGCCATAAAAAGAAACGAAATTGAGCTATTTGTAATGACGTGGATAGACCCAGAGTCTGTCATACAGAGTGAAGTAAGTCAGAAAGAGAGAGACAAATACAATATGCTAACACATATATATGGAATTTAAGAAAAAAAAAAATGTCATGAAGAACCTAAGGGTAAGACAAGAATAAAGACACAGACCTACTAGAGAATGGACTTGAGGATATGGGGAGGGGGAAGGGTAAGCTGTGACAAAGCGAGAGAGAGGCATGGACATATATACACTAACAAAGTTAAGGTAGATAGCTAGTGGGAAGCAGCCGCATAGCACAGGGAGATCAGCTCGGTGCTTTGTGACCGCCTGGAGGGGTGGGATAGGGATGGTGGGAGGGAGGGAGACGCAAGAGGGAAGAGATATGGGAACATATGTATATGTATAACTGATTCCCTTTGTTATAAAGCAGAAACTAACACACCATTGTAAAGCAATTATTCTCTAATAAAGATGTAAAAAAAAATTAAAAATAAAGTATCATTGAGTGAATATATAGTGAGAGGCTCATTTCACATAAAAAACAAGTATTAGAAAGCTTGTTTTCACAGTATCTTTTAACTTACAGTAAATGAGGTGATAGTATTAAGTAAATAATTAGAAAACAGTATGTATTTATTGAAGTATGAGCACATAAAAGGAAGTTAAGGTACTTATTCTCAACAGTAAAATTAGAATAATTCTTAGAAAATCTACTCTTTAATATCATAATTGTACTTTCTTGGTCAACTTTTATAAAAAGAAGCTCCATATTATACCTCAAAGGAAGTCCAGATAAGATCATTGTGAAAATGTTCACTATATCTCACATCCGTATATTATACAAACAATTTTGTTTCGCTTGCCTACATTCAGGTCAGTTAAGAGCTATAAAACATCAAACTAAATGTTCTCTACTGTGAAGTGGAAAACATTATCAAGTCATAAATAATGTTATTAATAATGAGAAGGATTCTTGACATAATACGCTGAGGTTAAGTCTAAGTATGGATTTAATTTCTGGTTCCTGTTCACTTACTATTAAAGTTTACAATCAATCAATATGATAAACAGACACTTGGATATGGGATAGTATTTATAGTTTTAAATCTCCAACTTGGACCTGAATGTTGATGCTAACTGTATTATCTGAAACTCTGACTTGAAAATAGATCACATGGGATGAGATGATTGTTTAATAATAAATTAATAAATTGGAATTAAAATTTAATACATAAAAAAATACTCATTGTGATAGTTAATTTTACATGTTAAATGGGATAGGCTATGGTGCCCAGCTGTTTGCTCAAACATTTGTCTAGATCTTGCTGTGAAGGTGTTTTTTCAGATGCGATTAATTTTTAAATTAGTAGATTTTAGGTAAAATAGATTATCCTTCATAATGTGTGTGGGCCTCACCCCATCAATAAGCATTTCAGGTCATGATAAGTGCTATAAAATACATTTTAAGGAAGTAAGGGGGTTGAGAGAATCAGTTGAATCTGAGATGAGGTCTAACTTACATTATGGTTAGAGAAACTCTGTTGGGTGATACCAGAGTTATGAATAAAGAGAGTTATATATAATGTGTGAATACAGGAGAAGGGCTTCACGGGCCGAGACAAGGGCAGATGTAGAAAAAAGGTTGCAGAAAGAGGCAAATGTAGAAAAAAAAAAGAAGGTTAGGACTTTGAGGGAATAAGAAGGCTGATGTGATTGAAGAAAGTAGTAAAGAGGAAAATTACAGGATTTAGGTTTGGAGAGATATGCAGAGGCCAGTAGAATTGGCCTGCAGCCACAGTTAGACGTTTTGATTTTATTCTAAGCCTTTGGAATCTCTTGAATAGAGGAATGATTTAATCTCAAAATGGAAAATACCAGTATGACAGGCTAGCACAAATCAAATTGCAACTAATGAGCCCACTACATGCTGAAACTAATCATATGGTGAGTGGTGATGAATAAAAAGGGGGGTGAAGTAACATCTGTGAAAAACAACTACTCCATCACAAAGAGGGGTATCTGCACATTGTTACCTTTTCCCAGACCTTCAAGCCAGTGAATGCTGTCTGATTTGGTGAACCTATTTAGTAGTAGTCCGATCTCAAAATGTATGTAACCTATTAAAGTTCAGAGGTTATTTCATGTGAACACTCATTTCTTTTTAATAGATACACACACAAAATGCTGCCCTCTATGCTTGTCACTTTATCTATGGATAGGTAACACATTACTGCCGTTCTTGCATATATAAGTCTAGACTACTACTATCTTTCCCACTGATACGTCTCAAATGGGCAAATCTCCTTCGCTGCTTCCCTTAGGATGATGACCAGAGGAATTCTGTTTATTTTCTTGCTTCTAATGGTTCTTCTCCTACTGCTTGAGAATCTTTCTCCCCTATACCCCATGTCCAAAGTTCCATCTTAATGATGGAAAATCTATTTCAACTTTTTTTAACACTGATGTGAGGAGTAACTGCTGTGATACCATGGACTGCAATGAGGAGAGATAAATAAGAGGAAAAGAAAATTAAATTCCCGTTACTCTATTATCTCCTGTCAACGCTGGGCTTTACCCGCAGCTTTCTTCTCACCTACACTTACTTCCTTCTCTGAATACTCTATTTTTGTCCTTTCCTCAGAATTCTCATGCAATTTCTGTGGTAAAATGCCCAGTTGAGCCATCATTTTAAGGAGGAGGAAAAGGAGGGGAATTTGGATAGCTTTTTGAAATGCAAATGAGTCTTTATTTAGTTCTTTGTATTTAAAAACACCAATCATGATTACCTACACAACTGTTATTTTAGACATACCGTCTCTGGGTTGCAGTCCCAGGCTGGGTTCTGCTAGAAGCTCAGAGGTAAAGATTACTAGGAAGCAAGTCTGCAGAAGGTTTACTAGGATTTACCCCTGGAATCAACACCTGTGAAGGGAGGGAAGAGGAAGAGCCTGGGTAGAGGGAGTTGATCTGTGAAACAATCCCAACCATGACTATGGCTGACCTCCCAGGGTACTCTGGAAATGGAAGGACCCTTCAGAGCTGTCATGAGTTTGATCTAGATGGCTTGGCCTCTATAACTCCCCATTGTCAACCACTGGATGTGGGCCACTCCAGGAAAGTGGGCTTGATAGGGATCTCCTTTGTAGCTGAGGCATTTCAGAAAAGAACTGAAAATTAAAGGTAGTTTTATGACAACATTCTCAGTAGCTGAAGCAACAAGTTCCTCAGTCCTGAAAAGAGATCTGAGCACTGCATCATGACATCCCCCAGAGAGGGGAAAGAGTCCCAGGGAAGAGGTGCAAGGTTACCTGTCTGGATGAACTGTGACCATGATCCCTGGGAAGAAAGAGAATTGAAGGGACACGGATAGGAACAAAGAAGTGGCAGGGCCTGTATCTGTAGGATTAGGTGAGACCAAAACAGTTTTTTTTATGAGATTCTTTTTTTACTTTATATTTTTTCTCCCTTCCTGGCTCTTTCCCAAATAATCAGCTGTAATAGATAAGTCAGAAAACCACAAAAAAGATTGTATGCTTGCCGTAGACATAGGCAAGGAAGGTGGAAAGTATGGGATAGTATGTGTTTGGGCCTGGGGAGGAGAAAGACTGCTGGCAGTAGAGGGAAAGGAGATCAACCCCCCAGGTTCAGAAGAAGAGTCGGTGAATCGCTATGAAGCCTCTGAACATACTCAATATCCCCAGGAGGTTTGCATTGTCAGAAATATGAAGTTTCTTACATGAAGAATCCTTGGGTTTGTGTCTCATCTCCACTCTTCTGATCAACTGAAAATTTTCAGAAACAACAGATGTGCTTTATAACTGAAGCCCCATCTGCTGGATTAAGGGTTATGGAACAGCACCCACTGTCCCTCCAGGTATTTCCTCACATCCTAAATTAAATCTATGCGAAGAAGCATTGTGACCTTTTTAATACAAACTATTTAATAGTTTTAGAATTATAGAGTACAAAAAAAGGAACCAAGGATCCTGAAAAATCAATGTAGGGAAGACACAGATGTTGAAATGTGTTAAAATATAATTCACAAAATTGTCAAGAAGATCAGATTATAACTGTAACGTATATATAAATTGAACACATATCAAATATTTTAACATATTAATTTCTGGTTCAAAGAGCATGTGAGAAGCTAAAATTCTTATAAAATGGCAAAATTGGTGGGTTAGATGAAAAAAAATAGCTGCTTAATGTCCAATAGGCCCATAAACTGCTACCTCTAGGGTTATTTGCTCCAATGGACACAAATTATTTGCATCTCTACTGGACAAAAATCCACAAGTGAACCTGTGGGTTCTCTAAGTCTGAGATCTTTAATCAACAGTAAGTAGGGAATAGAACTAAAAATGTTTCCCTGGAATCTGCATAATCCTAATCCTAGGGAGATCTCAACTCCCACAAACATTGAAAGACATTGGCCCGACTTTTTGTCTATGTTCAAGTTTCAGATACTTTTTTTAATAACAGTTCAATATAAAATATAGAGGAATACTTTATTTCAGGTTTCAAGAAGAGCTAGTTAAATGAGGAGTTAGGAAGCAACTGTAATCTAAGAAAAGAACTACCAAAGTTGTATCTGAGTGATAAAATAAAGATTAGGAGAATTATCTTTTAGAATATACGTTCTCTGAGCCTTTGAAGAATTCTAGTTAACAATTTACTTTGGCCCACGAATGTTTCCATTAAATACCTACACACCTGTTTGCTTGTGCCTGGCAGCATTTAGAATGCCATCATTCTGATAAGTATTTACCAAAGGGAACATGGTTATTGCTCAGTATTAAACCAGGAGATGAAGAAAAAAGAGGGCTGTGACTGGAAAAGAAAAAAGCAGGTGTAGGGCGGTGCATGGGAAGGAAATAGCGAGCAAGACATCTCTTAAAACAATAAAGAGTCAGGAGTAGAAAGCAGGATTGAAAGTAAAAGAAAGAATAATTTGAATATTAACTTATAGTTTATGTCATTTTCACTCATTCAACTCTGCTAATTTTTCAGATATCACCTCAAATCGTTTCTCCAGAAAAAGTCCTTCACAGACCATGTCTGCCCAGAATAAATGTTAGATTTTATACAAAATCAATTTGACTGGTTTTGTCTTCATTATTCATTCAATTATATAAAGGCTGACATATTTAACCCTCTTTTAAACCGTCTTAAAGCATATTTTTAGTTCCTTGATTTGAGGAATGATATACTTTTGTATGTGTATCAAAAAATTAACAGAGTAGAATTTCGATTAAAAAACTTGTTTAATTACTGGCATGTAAACAGTTTAGCTCCAGAGAGAGAGTTTCAGTGCCTGGGTATAATTTATGGAGAAAACTCGGAGTTGAATAAGAAAGTAAGGCCAGAATGTTCATGTAAAGCATAGGAGAATACCAGACTAAACATCTCTCAAAAATAATCAACAATGCTGATCTCTAAATAGCATTCTTATTTTTTCTCATGCTTTATTTTCTGAATCTGATTCTCCATATATATTTTTCCAATAATATGATATAATGATATAATATAGTTGTGAAATAGATTTGATGTTGTCCTTTAATGTCTTTATCTGATTTTGTTTGAGACCTTTGTGTAGATTCCTTTGCTATCAATAGAATGCTGTGTGTTTGGGAAAGGTTCAAACAAAATAGAACTAACCGGAAGAAGACATTGCCATATATTTTATGAAAATACATGCATGTATGCTCTTGTCAGCATACGTACATATGCACACAGACCAACACATACACACATAAGCATGCAGATATTTGTTTACATAGAACAATAAACTCAACGGCTAAAGAGTAATAAACTCTCTGATAAATAGAAAGATCAGAAAACAGTCACTTGCACAAATGATGTCCTTTCCTTTTTTCCTTCTAAGTGATAAAATGTTCCATGTTATATCACAGACTATTACAATTCCAAGTCAGCTGGTGAGATAAATGAAAAAAATACACACTTCTAAACACTTGCACTAGGTACAAAAAAAAGTGTTTAAAGAATGGAATTTAAAAATCATTTAAGCTATGCTTTAAGGAAAGCTGATAGCAGCAAATTAAAATATTCTATATTCAATGTGCACTGTAGATATCCAACCACAGAACAGTCATTCCTCAAATTTTTATTGACTTCATCTCAAAATAAATTCACTATTTTTAAAGGGATATTCTAAGCCAGTTTCTTTAGGTTTCCAGCTTCGTTTTTAGAAAAAGCTTATTCATGTGCATTTAAGGGTTTTACCATTTCATCTCTATTAATAATAAGGAATTTTACTTTGACTATGTGTTACATAATAAAACATACAGCTTTTTGTGTTTGTTATCACATCTGATCATCACAACAGCCATATGAGAGAAGTTCCCTGAATTTTCATCAATTTATGGATAGATGAACCCATGTAAAATTGTTAAATAATCTGGCTAAGGCCATAAAGCTAGTAAATGAGAAATTTTTTGAAAAAAGTCGATTCCTAGCTTGTTGTTACCATAATTGCCCCAACTCCAATGAATGGAATTTAAATGTTCCATATATGTTCTTTTTCATGTCAATTGGCTAGTTCACTGCTACAATCATTATTCTATTCCTTTGAAAAATACCAACATATTGAACATGTCACTTTTTCATTGTCCATGATTGTCATCCTGTCCTTAATTCTTTCCTTATGAGATCCTCTCTTGTGTATACATGCTCAACTCTTGTGGTTACTTGTGCTCACCAATACCTGGTTTTCCTCTCTTTGTTAGAACATCAACTACTGCACTTCCCAGTGGTCTTTTGAGTGTGGTCTGGACAAATTAATTGTTCTGGTCAGTGGGTTGTAAATAGAAGTGACATGAATCATTTCCCCGTTGAAACATTTCAGGCCAGTGTGGGATTCCCTAGCAGCCTTCTTCCTTGCTGTGGTGACAGAAAGGCTGTATCCCCAGGTGGTATAGTCAAAGGATGATGGATGAAGCCCTGTTATCTTGAGCAGCTAAATGATGATTCGTATGTTGTAACGTAATTGAAAAGTATATAATTTTGTGTTAAGTCTGTGATTTTGGAATTGTATGCTTCTGCAGCATAATCTAGCCAATTCTAGTATAACACTTTTGTAGATCTCTCCTTTTTTTGTCATTCCCTTAGAAAAACCTCTATCTACTCTGCTTACATGTACCCCAGCATTGCATGAGGCTTAAAGAAATACACACAGCCTTTGTGCCTGGCTCCCGTCACTTTTCCTGCTTATTCTTCCATTATAACACACAGCTCGGGCCACTTTACCACATCCTGGCTCATACCAACTTTATCAACATTTCCATTAAAGCCAAACTAAACTTAGTGCAGTCAATGATGGACTGTCTGTGTGCCAAGTGTATCCCCTGGATAATTGCTTGTGTAATGGCAGAAGTATCAAGTGGCTCTAAGTATTGCTCAGGATCAAAGATTTGAATGATTATGAAGCGCACACAAAGGAACTTATGCAGATGACTGTTTAGTACAGAGTGTAACTCAGGACAAGTGTTACACTGTGGCCACAGTTGACCGTGACAGTAAACAAAGAATCTGGAAGATCCCTGGAGTTCCCATCATGTACATTTTAACCTGAGGTAAAACACTGAGTGTATACCAGATGATTACAGAACAACCTTGGTTCTAATTCTTATAAGACAAAGTTCTCTGCCTTCCTAGACCTGACTTTTTCTGTTGCCAGTTGACTAAACATGCTGTAGCATGAATTATTATTCCGCTCACCCATTTCCTTTGTTGTAAGTTGAGTATGGTTAAATATATTCACTTTTGATACTGAAAAAATGCATATCCCACTTTGTAAACTTAAATCTCAAATAGGTCCTAAAAACTAACCATCCAATATATTACATGTCTTTTTCAACTTTATCTTCCATTCTCTGAAAAAGTTGGCTACATCTCCACCTCTCCTTGTAAAACGACTGCCCGCCCCATCTCCACATTTTCACCTGATGACTTTTCTTATTTCCATGAAATATAGGGACAATTTGACATAAACTACCTCAAGTTCCTACAGTCACTTCTCCCAATGGGTAAACTCATGTTTCAGGAAACTCCAGTCTGCTTGATTGCTCACTGAGTGTCCATTTTCCATCTCTTTGCTTCTTCTTCCTCTTCTTTCTCATCCTTAAATATCTGAGTTCCCAGGCATTAGTCTGTGTCCACTCACTATCTATATTCGCTGAAGAGGTGATCTCATTAGTTCTTTAAGTTTAAATGTTATCTTTCTATATACATATCTCTGGAGCCCACCTGTGTGCGTCTGTATCACATATCCAGTTTATAAGGAAGTACATCTATATTTCTCCATTTTGATGTAAAATAGATGTGTCAACCGTAAATTGTTGACCCTGTCCCTCCTCAGTATCTTCATATACATAAGCAGCACCTCCATTCATCTAGTTGTTTAGGACTAAAAACAGTGCTGTCTTCTTTCTTTAGACTTCATTTGTATTTTCAACCTCATTTGTTCTTTTGATGGACAAACTATACTCCAAACTGGCCTAATTTCTGCCTCTTCCTCTTACCTCTTCTTCCTTTGCATGGAAATCTGAGCCACCATTATCTTTGGTTCCTAGACCATGAGAATGGATTTTATCCTAGCATCCGGTGTGGTCTCTGCTTATATAAATCATATCATACATTCAACTAAGCAGAATCCTACAACAACTTTCTTTACAACTAGAATAAAACCAAACCTTACCATTGACTATGTTGACTACAAACACGTGTATGTTCTAGCCCCTGCCTACCTCTTCAACTAATTTTTCTACCATGGTCACCCATGCCCAATCAGTTTCTTGAGTACATTATGCAAATTTCTACCTCTAAGTTCTTGAACATACTATTTATTTGACTGGAATTTCTTTCTTTCTTTCTTATTTCTTATCCAATTTTCTTATTGCTTTTTCCTATGCATTTTTAAGTCTCTGTTCAAAAATCTCATTCTGAAAAAGTATTTCCCAAGCGCCCTGTCTAAAAGTCTTCCAAAAACACACCCTCAAATCCAATACCTCATCTCTCTCCATATTCTGATGCTGCTTCATTTTTCTTTGGAAAATGTATTCTTTTCAGAAATTATACACACACACACACACACACACACACACACACACACACACACACAGAAAATGTCCCAAATCCCTAATCCAGAGGTTTTTCCACTGAACTCTCTCTTGGTGGGCTTCTGTAAATTCCAGGACCATAACATCAAAGGAATTTTATGATATTGGAGACGTGAAGGAAGGAACACGGGACAAAAGCTTTGCATAGCTGAGGGCAATAAAGTAGAGCTTGTTAACTTTTGAAAAACATATAATAATTTTCCCAGAAGAGCATCAAAGTGCTATGAAAGTTTCATGGTGTATGACATCTGAAGATACTTAAGAATATTATCAGCCCACTGAGGGCTCTACCAGCCAGTAATTCCCCGGCTCCTTCAGTTGTGGGTATTATCAATTTCCTAGAACAGAACCTCTAAGTAAGTTTCCTTTATTCGTCTACATAGCACATTCTGATTTGCCTTTATGTTGATCTCTGCATATTTTGCTTTAATTATGAGCACCAAATAATTCTGAGTCTGGCAAACGAATTAGAATATAACTAACAGCTGTTTAATATATTTCAAATAGCACTGCATAGGTGAAAGTGCTTGAAAGCCTACATTTAAAAGTATCATTTGCAACCTAAAATGTATATCAATGGGCACAACTAACAGTGAAATAAAATTCTCCTACTGTATTGCCTTAAATAAGTTTAAAGAAGCTGAATGTTATTTTCTTCTTGCTAAACATATATTTCGCTTTTAAGGTTTCATCAATTTAAATAAAATTAAACATAATGTGAATCATTCTTTTCTCTCCTTTATCATGTACATCTATATCGGTACCTACATCTATATCTCCTTATTTTTCGACGGCTTTCAGTTCTAAACAAACATAAAATGGAAAGATAAATTATAGTAGCAAAGAAAATAGATGAAGTTTAGAAAATAATATATCAAGGTCATACTTTTTTTCCCTTTTGAGGCTGTATTATTATTATCATTATTATTATTATTGAATAATTGGTTCCTAGTATTTCCTCTATTTGGAAAAGAAATGCTATTTCATTAGTATGAAAATAAATGTTGCATACGTAAGTGATATCATATGATATTTGTCTTTGTCTGAATTACTTCACTTAGACAATAATCTCTAGGTCCATCTATGGCAATACTGCAAATGGCATTATTTCATTATTTTTTATGGCTGAGTAATATTCTATTGTGTGTGTATATATATATATATATATATATATACACACCACATCATTATCCATTCATCTGTGGATAGACTTGTGGAATATAAAACAATGATACAAATTAACTTATTTACAAAACAGGAATAGACTCACAAAATAGGAATAGACTCACATAGAAAACAAATTTGTGATTACTAAAAGGGATAGTGGGGTGGAGGGGGGATACATTAAGAATTTGGGGGCTTCCCTGGTGGCTCAGTGGTTAAGAACCTGCCTGCCAATGCAGGGGACACAGGTTCGAGCCCTGGTCCGGGAAGATCCCACATGCCATGGAGCAACTAAGCCCAGGCACCACAACTACTGAGCCTGCACTCTAGAGCCTGCGAGCCACAACTACTGACCCTGCGTGGCACACCTACCGAAGCCCATGCGCCTAGAGCCCATGCTCCGCAATGAGAAGCCACCACAATGAGAAGCGTGCGCAATACAATGAAGAGTAGCCCCCGCTCACCGCAACAAGAGAAAGCCCGCACACAGCAATGAAGACCCAACGAAGCCAAAGATAAATAAAAAAAATAATTTAAAATAAAAAAGAATTTGGTATTAACATATACGTGCTACTATACATGAAATAAGTAAGCAACAAGGACCTACTGCATAGTTCAGGGAACTATACTCAGTATCTTGTAATAACCTGTAATGGAAAAGAATCTGAAAAAGAACATATATATATCTGAATCACTTTGCTGTGCACTTGAAACTAACAACATTGTAAACTAACTATACTTCAATAAAAATAAATAAATAAATAAATGTTGCATCTCACATTTAGATGCACAATGTTTGAAAATATCTGAATGAGAAAAAGAGAACTTGAAAAACTACCTGGGAAATACTAAATATATATCAAACTATAGCAAAACTATAGCAAGATTAATATGTGGAAATAAAGTTTATTTCTTTCTCTCTCTCTCTCTCTCTCTCTCTCTCTATATATATATATATATATACACACACACATATAGATAGATATCTTTCTTCCTCATTTTATTTACATATTTTTAAACTAAACTTAGAGTAGTTACAGAAGTTAGCTGCTGATTAAATTGTACCTCTCACCCAACCTCAGGTGAAACAAGACACCATTTTCTATCGATAATGAATTGCATGGTTTTAAAATTCCTGAATCTTTGTACATGTCATACATACTCTACATGTTCATACATATTCCAACATTAGAATAGAAACTCATGTTTTTCAATATAACTAATACCACTTAGATAAAAGTTTAATATTTAAGCTTAATTGAACATGAAAAAGATAAGAGATAACAGAATACTCAGTTGCGATCACTTTTAATTATATTAGTTCATCAAATGTACCAGTTTATTATAAACTAATCAGACTGATAATGTTAACAATACGTAATTATTTCATGTTTTATAATAGTTAAATAAATTTAAGAGAAAGTTGAAGAAATCTTTTTGTTATTAGAGTCAAAAGTTGTTATATTGTTATAAAATTAACAAATAATATAAGCAAAATTTGTAGTAATTATCATTTTTAATGTTCCACAGACATACAAAATGATATTACAACCAAGGACATTTCATGGTAGACAAGAAATTTAATTATAATTTAAACATGTTTAGTGATAAATGAAAACACATCAATTATTGTGAAAGGTGACTTTTGATCCAAAGCATTTCTTAACTATTAGTGATTATCAAAGAAGCATTAATTTATGCCCAGAATTCAGAATTCTAAATCACTGTTATATTGCACAATATATGAGAAATCAAGAAAAACAAATAAATTAACGGAGCTGGAACAATGACTAAATCTAAATGAGTAGCCAAGAGAATCCTAATTCTGGAAGTCATTTCAAAGGAACCAGAAATCTGAAATCCAGATGTTAGGGACATAATTCAAGTTTACTGAGTGTCCGGGTCACTGTGCTGAGGACTTTCTCTTTCTTTTACAATTTAATAGGTCTACCACTGCCAGAGATAATTACTCTATCAGAGTAGTTAACCAACCAAGAATCTGGATAATTAAACTTTCTCTGATTTGCAGGAAGAGCCAGGACGCAGACCCAGGCCTGTATGTCTGTAAAAACTGAGTCCTATACATACTAAATTCTTTCCCTAAGGGCTTCTTGGCAAAGCCACAGATGCAGATTCACACACTCATGGACATTTGTGTATGTCATACACATTCATATAGTCCCAATATTTGTTGAGATGTTCCAGGAAACTTCATAGTAGAGGTAGGTCAGTTTACTTGGGGGAAAAATACTCAAACCAAAACAACAATAACAACAGGAGTAACAACAAAACAATTTGGGAAGAAGTACTCTACTATCTTATGTATTTTACTTTATTAAATGGAATCATTAATTTCTGTATATCAACTTTCTTGGAAACAGATCTATCAGGATTCCTAATGTTTAAAGAAAAGTAAAAGCAACAATAGCATTTTAGGTCTTTATTTACAAATTGTAGAAAGAAACTAAAAGCTGATGTGTCTCAACACATTGTCAACTAAAAATCAAACAAATTAAGATACAGAAAATGTAATGCATAATGCTTAATATTAAGCAATTAGTTATAACTTAAATTTTTTTTAATTTTACAGACAAAAATAAAAGATCATACTTCTAGATTCAAAACCAACTATGGAAGAATCTTGGCTAAAAACTTGCAAGGATTTGCTAAGTATAATTTTATACCTGATACAAGTATACACATAAGGCAGCGTTTTGTAACAATAATTAAATTGTTTGTAACGAGCCATATGCTATGGAGGTTGATAGTCTAAAACTGAGTTACATATTTAGATTTTTATGTACAGGTTCTTCCTGTGACTCCAGTATTAGGTTATACATTTACAAAACTACAATTGGAAGTTGATCCGATAAACCCACAAACCTGTTTTTTCAGAGCATTCATAATTAACTTTCATCTCAAACTAATTACTTTGCATTGCATGTGATTATGGAAGTATATTTGAAATATTTTTCTTGTCTGGAACAAGTCATGAAGTAATTTGCAAAGAAATGGAAAACCCAACCGGTTCTCACAATTTTAGGTATCAAATGTCTACAACTGTCAAGATCCTTAGACACAAGCACGGATGTGCTTTATTAGGTTAGTGGAGGGCTAATAATGCTCGCTCAGGCAGGTTGACATGGTGGCTCAGGCAATGTGCGTCCTCCCGCTGAGTAAGGACCGTAAGACACTCTCACAGTGCCTGCAATATTTCAAAGATGGGAGAGAAGAATTCTTGAGATAGCCTCCTCTGTTCACAAAACCAGCATGTAAGATAAGCCACTTAATTTACTCATAAGAATATTAACATTCCAAGGATCTGAAAGGGTGAATGAAGCATGAAGCTTCCCCTGTCACTTATCTAGAGTTAAATGAAGGTGAGGACAAAAATTTCCCTTCATTTTGATGGAGAAAAAAACACAACTGTTTTTCCTCCTTTTGTGCCTTCCCAATTTTCTGAATTTGACTGCTCCTGGAAGTTGTAAGGGAGGAAAAATATCTTTTACTTCTACACTTCTAAGTTCACCCTTGGGCACCCTATAAGAAAAGCCATATTAACAAGTGAAAAGCACACAGATTTATTTAAAATAAGTGTTATGTGACACAGGAAACTTCATGAGGAAATGAGGACCTCCTAAGTAGTTAAACCTGATGGGTTTTAGGCTAGGTTTGATGAAGAGTGGCAAGTAGTGGGAAAATGCAATAGGACAAAAAGGGGTATGAGCTAAGTGTAGTAAAATGGGAGAAATGTAGCAAGGCCTGTTCATTCAGATTTCTGTTGCTATCCCTTTGGTCTTGGAGATAAGAAAGTTCTTGTCCTCTGGGTATAAAGCACCTCTCACATGATGGTCTTATGACCTTCTTCCTGAGAGTAGAGTGGGAGAAGGTCAGAGTCATCCTTAAACTTGCTTTTTTCCTCAAATTCCTTCAGCTTAAATATTCAATATGCCAAGGTGTCATATTTTGGAGGCAGCATGCTCTGAACCTCTTCAAGATCTAAATCTCTGAGGGACCATTTCAAATTCATTGTCTAATGAGTACCACATACACAAATCTAACTGTTTTGAAACAAAGTAAAGCAATATAAATGTTATAAAACAAGTAATAAAGATGGCTATATTGAATTCATATCATGCATTCAGAACTGATGTAGATGATGAGAACAATGACTGTGAATTATACAACATTGCCTCAGCGTCTTACCACCAGAGAATTCTAGATTACGTTGCATGGATTTAGTTTTTATGTTTTCCTAGATTATCTTCTGCCATGATCTTAAAATTTTAAGAATGTCTGATCTTTTAAAATTTAAAACAGTTTCAGGTGTATAGCATAATAGTTCAACATCTGTATACACCACAGAATAATCACCACCACAAGTCTAGTTACCATCCATCACCACATAGTTGACCCCCTTCACCCACTTTGCCCACACCCCAACCCCCTAGCCCTCTGGTAACTGCTTATCTGTTTTCTGTAACTATGAATTTGTTTTTGTTTTATTTTGTTTTTCAGGAACATCAGATCTTATAAATTAATAATACTTAATGTCTCCTAGAGATCACTCTATACAATTTAGAAAAATTTTAAGTAGATTTTCCTTTTAAGTACAAATATGAAATAAATTATTAGCATTGTGGTCAAAAGATCTTCCACATAAATATTTCATTGAGAAAGCCATGAATAAATAGAAAGCCATGAATAAATATGTAAACACCTGTAAAAACACAGATTCTGAAAGTGCTTCATTTTTTTGTGCATTATATAAATTTTTCTCTTGATAATATGATCTAATAGGTTGTAATTATTCAACTAAGATTTATTTTGTTGCTACTAGTCTATGTAGAACATTTCATATCTTACAATTCAAAATGTTTTTTTCTTAGTAAAGAATTAATATTTCTACATATTTTGCCTTATAATAAGGAAGTTCAGAATTCTTATTTAAGTTGCCTGTCTAAAAAATGGAAACTTTTAAAAAATCATTTTTGAATTTAAAGATGGAAAGGCAGACGTGTCTAGTGAAAAGTACACATGCGTTAGAGTGAGACTAACATCAATCTGAACACTAAGTAGTAAGACTGTGACACTGGAAAGGTCATCTCTGTAAGCCTCAGTTCCAACTGAGGCAGTGAAATTACATTAAACTGATCCTTCATGAAAAAATAGTATGAACACTAAATGCAAATCATATAGCATTATAAAATAAAACAGCTAAATCATACTTGATAAATGAACTACTAAGTAACCATATAACTGATTATTGTCTTCATTGCTGTAATTTTTAATTTATTGTTACATATTGTTTCATAATATCAAATTGACTTTTTGTAGAAAATGAATGCTAAATTAGAGCAGATAAAATAGAGTTTAAGACTGATAGTTAAAGTACAAAGTACACTAAAATCATTTATGTTGGTCATGCTGAAGGAAACTGAAGTAAACATTGCAAAGATAATGAACATTACAAGATTTTAAAGAAAAAAAATTATTCTCTATTACTATAGACTGAAAGTGTTTGTTCCTCCAAAATGTGTATGTTGAAACCTAATTCCCAATGTGATGGTATTTGGAGGTGGGGCCTTTGGGAGATGATTAGTCCAGGAGATGGAGCCCTGATGAATGGGATTTGTACCGTTACAAGAGATTCCAGAAAGCTCTTTTGCTGCTTCCTCCATATGAGGACAACAGTCTATAAACCAGGAAACTGGCTCTCACCAGATGCTGAATCTGCTAGTGCCTTGATCTTGTATTCCCCAGTCTTCAGAACTGTGAGAAATAAATTTCAGTTGTTCATGAGCCACCTGGTCTATTGCATTCTGTTATAGCAGCAGAAAAAAACTAAGAATAGCCATCATTCTGGTCACGTTGATAGACAATTAGCCAGCTTCCACATTCTCTCCTTCTAAGGCATCAAAACCTTTAGAAATTTGAAATGAACAAAATCAAGATCAAACTAATTCTTCATACAAGTGTCCTAGAAGTTGGGCTTCTCAGGTTCTTGATAATGACGAATGTTCAGTTATCCTTTTCAATGAATTTAGCCTTGTAATATAGTTTCTTCTGAGTGTCACCAGATTTTCCTGTAATTGTTGCTTAGAACTCTTTCTTCCCAAAGATGCAGAGCCACTCTCCAGACATCTGTTCCTTGTTATTAGAGCCATTGTCTACCCAACAAAAGTGTACAAATGTGAACAAAGTTCAAAAGCCAATATATTTAAGTATTAGTCTCTCCTGTTTTGAAGTTGTCAGTTATCTAGGGACCATCCAAATAGTAAGAATGCCAGTGTATTTTCAGAATCCAATTAATTTCTGAAAATTTTATTGATATTTTTGATGAGACATTAATTTATAAAGAAGAATAAAAGTTTACTAATGTACAATGTTTATATCTTTCCAGTTATTGGCACGTGTTTGCTATTCCAGGAACATTTTTCCAGATATGAAAGCCCCAATGAAAGTGAATTAATAAAAGTCAATTTTAAGATAATTTGTCCTGCATGTCCAAAATTATATTAATCAAGTTGGGGCAGATTCTGAAGTCTTATTTTTATGCCATTAAAGAACAGAGATCCCCAAGTGGATGGAATACTGGAGACTGATATATAAAGAAAACTGTTCTTTGGAAATAGTTGATAACAAATGACACATTCTAGTCCACCACACTGTAGTATGGCAGTAAATTGGTCCTATTAAAAAATAATTAGTTCAGTTGTTTATGTTGCATTCCTTACCATTTATTAGATGAGATTTAAGATTGATGGTGCTTAATTTCACAAATTTTAACTTATTTATGTTTTCTTAAAACTAAACCCAAGTCATTTAATATGTTAAGTGTCAAGATACGAGGACTTTGCAGCTCACAGCCCCTACATGCAAGCTGTACTGTATCTCAAATACTGTAGCCTCTTCTAGTCAAACAAATCTGAGGGAAAGAATGTTGGCTTTCATAAACTTTGGAAGAATATCTTTTTGATATGTATCAGTATTGTCTGATATTAAATTTTAAAAATTGTGGTATGTGTGTATAATTTTCAACATATTTAGCATTTGTATAAATAATCTTGGAGACAAAAAAAATGTAGATTTACTCTTTAAATTCTGCTATAGAACATAATGGTTTCTCTAAAAATACCTCAAATGTAACTTTTCTATATAACTGTCATTCAGCATTTAGAACTTTGAAATTAAACATGGGTATAGCCTAGGTCACCTCACCATAATTGCATTCTCTTGTCTTTAGGACCAATAAGCAATTTTGGGGTTTTGTTTTGTTTTGTTTTGTTTGAGAAATGAAAAAAACTGAAATCTTAAAACTAAAGGTCAAAGAAAAGCTCCCCTCAAGTGTGGAGGCATGTGGTGCTTCCTAGTATGGAAGGGGAAGGGAAGGGAGTATGGAGATTGTTGTAGCTGCTTCCAGCTGTCTGCAGCATTCCCTGACTTGAAAGCTGAAGTCTTGCAAGCATTTCAGAATAGAATGCATTTCTTTTTCAAGTCAGCAGTTCATAACAAATATCCATCTATAGCCTTTAGGCTGCATCTAAATTATTGACGAGTCTACTAACGTGCTGATCAAGCAGAGCTTTTCTGTTCCCTGACTTCTAGTATGCAAATGCTCAACTGCTCCTTCTTGAGAGTAAACACTTTTTTAAATTGCCTTTGATATTTCATCAATAGACAATTAAAGAAGAAAAAGACAGAAAAAAAGGAAATTACTTCTCAAAATCTCTGTGGGATGAATCACATAGCCAGATCAATTTATTTATTTATTTATTTTTCCCAAACAAAAGACAGAGCTGGGAGTTACAGATTTCCTTTCTGGGTGTAAAACTGTAGAAAGAATCATTTGGAAATAGCAATAAAATTATATACTTTTAAATGATGAGATGGAAGTTTTAGAGATAAACTGGGTAACAGCTTATTTCAGGTACTCATAATAATTAATATTTTCTCAAATATATTGTCTTAGTAAGGCAAATCACATGTTAATCCAGTGCTCTAGATTCAGCATTAATATTATTTGGGTATGCAGCCAATTAGCCACTACTGTATGACCAAGTAACTACAGGCCTAATAATATCTGACAAGTTTTTAAAGATACAGCATGCCAAAGAGGTTTGGAAGATAGAATCACCCCTATTCTCTAGTTATTGGATGTCAGTCAAGAAGAGGATGGGAAGAGGAGAAATCATTGCATTAGTATTTCTGTTGCATTTTCTCTACTTCAAGGTTTATCAAAGTTGGCATTAGAGACTTTTGAGCCTCCTAACTCTTGGTTGTGGTGGGCTGTCTTATGCTTTATAATGTGTTCCACATCATCCTTAGCTTCAACTCTCTGAAGGCCAGTAGCAACCCTCCCCAGGTGGTGACAACCAAAAATGTCTCAAATATTTTCAGACATTGCCAGATGTCCCCTGGGCAGGGTTGGGGGAATCAAAATTGCCCCGGGGTGAGACTCATTGCTTTAGTGAGTGGAAATCTAATTGCCAATACTAGGTGAAAGTAGAAAACAACAGTTGGATGTCCCTAAATTACAGAACATACTGATTCTGTAATCCATTAACTCACAGACTGTAAAGTAAAATTATTTTTAGAGTCTGAGTATGAAATATAAATAATCAAATTATAATCAATCACAGGACTTTGAGCCAACTCTCAATTAAACAGGAACCATATATACAGATGAAATACATAAATGATCTCCACATTTTATTTTTGTTATTTGCCATCAATTACTGCCAAATGATTTGAATTGGAGCTCCCTTATCTTCATTATTCATTTTCTTACTGAAGTGCTTATGGAAGTGCCTGAAAGACTCAGTAGGAAAAGCCAGGATAATCCTTGGAGTAGATTCTTTAGTCAATGAATGGTGGGCAGTTGCTTATGGTTTGAAATTTTCCATGAATTTTATTACACTTCTTATTGAGCAAATATAATTGACAACCTAAGAGGTAGCTGGTTAGGTTGCTTAATTAACACAGGGCTAAGTCACATATTGATTGATAATTAAAAATTTTTTTCTCCAATTTACTCATTTGTAAAAGATAATTAAATCTCTAAATATCTCTAAAAATAGTATTCTTAACATTTATTTTATGAACTCAAAGAGAACTATGGTAGGGCTTCAAGAAATTTAAAGTTACTTATAAGTTGGTATATTGTATAAACTTTCTATGGGTTTAGGCATAAACATCTTATATGTGGTGAAGATACAAGATGGAAAAAGTTACTTTTGTTAGATTCTCAGAGCAATATGTAATGCCCCAAATTCAGAAACTCTTACAGGACTGCTGATTTCGTTTTTATGCAAGATCAAGATATGGCTATGTAGGAGAGTCGGGCAGAAAGATTTTATTCTGTTATTTGGTTTTATGTGATTTAAAATACTATAATTACAAAAAGAAAAAAATGAAGTTAATAGTTTGGATGTTTTCAACTTGTCTTAGGCATTCAGCCACGAGATTAATTGAAGACTTGTTATTTGAGTGTCCTTTAAACACAGCTTCTTACATGATTTTGCCTCAATGTCTAAAAAGTAATACATTAACAAGCACATTAAAATGTTGTACACCCTTCTATCATTCCTGCAAGATTTGTATTTAATTCCATCTCGATATTTTATGGCCTGTAGGGTATTTGAGGTCCTTGTTGCAAAGTCCCGCTCTTTTCACTGATGTAAACGTCACTTGCAAACCTTTCTGTAACTTTTCCAATGAGATATTATTTTTCACAGGTTTAGAAATTCAGGTCTCCTTGATTGCTACAGTTAGTAATTTATTTACCTGAAATAGGCAGTCACTCACATGTTGCTTACTTTTTCACTCTTTCCTTTTAACACTATGACAATACTTAATGCTCATCATTTACGTCTAATATTTTGTTCACATTCTTCTTTTCTCTGACATAATAAAACTGTCGGAAGTACCTGCCATCATATGTGTCTCCAACCAACTTTTATAATCTTATCTCCAGCTATTTCCAATCACCCTGTCCTTGAATAGGTATATGTTTTAATTTTCCTGAGTTTTTCACATACTGTGTCTTCTGGCAACTATAATCTCTTTCTCAGGGATGATATTAAATACCACCTTCTCTACACAGAGTGAGTTACTCTTTCCTAATAGCCCCACAGCCTCAACATCGTGCTTCTATTATATAACTCAATGAGGGGAGCTTCTTACTAACTTTTCTAAAGTAGATACCATACCGAAATCATTTCTCCATGCTTAATCTGCAAAACACGATCCGGCACATACAGTGTCCTCATTAAATTTTAAATCAATGCCAGAATGAATAAATAACTATGGAAGTGGCTGCTAAAGTCACATAGAGGATATTTTCTGGGTGTTTAACTTACTCCTAAAAAGTAATAAAGAATCATTGTGATTAATGATATGAGTTAAACTATCTTACCTGGGTGATTTGGGAGATAGCTGCCAAGAAACTGAAGTCTGACTTAGTAAAGTGAGCAAGGCAGAAAAAGCAAACAAAAATCCAGGCAAAATATGAAAAATCGAATTAGTTCAATGACAGTAGCAATAAAAAAAGGGAATAGAAAATAGTGTGGACTTTTATTCCCATAATCTAGAAAGAGTGTAGTGTACATAAGAGTTAATTAATATATCCAGTTATTGAAAATGGTGATTAGTCACAATTTTATATATATATATATATATATATATACACACACCCATTTATAGTTTAATAAAAGCTAAGTCAAGTACTAAATTAAATGGGTTACATACTTCATCTCACTCTCTAAGCAATTTTATGTAGCAGGCATCACTAATCTTATTTTATAAATCAATAAACTAATATTTATAGGTGAAAAGCTAATCAATGTTAGAACTGAAGTTTAAAAGCAAATCTCTCTCTTCATCTGAAATGCCTCTCGTGAGATATTTAGTAAGTTTAAAAAAAAGGAAATTAGACTTTGAGTAGACATGAATAATGTTCAGAAAACAGATAAATTACTGATTTCTTAATCACCTGTTGCTATAAAATATCTCCTCTAAATCATCATTTCTTCTCTTACCCAGATCACATTTTTATACTCTAGTATTTCTGATGACTCTTGAACTTGCTATTTTCACTTTATTGGGAAACTGTAGTTCATTTAGAGTAATATTTCTCTAGGCCTGATGAGTGAGCAAAGCACTAAACTTTAAGTGATAATGGTGGTGATTCACAGATGTTTGGAATTCAGGGAGCATATGAAATATATTGTATGAAAATTAGAAACAAGATGAAATACACAAAGGAAAACGCCCATATAAAGTATGATAATAATACAAATTAAGATAATGTAAGTGAAAAACCACTAACTATATATATAATAATGAATATTAATAGTCTGTGGCTACTATCAATTATAAGCCAATAATAGGGTGACTATATACCCCAGTTACTTGAAGACAGTCCCTTTTTATGCCTGTTGTACTGGTGTTTCGTTCAGCTGAAACTTTGTACAAAATTTTTCAGTTTTTAATGAGGTGTTATTATTAAGTTGCATTAATATAATCCCCCTGGATTTGAGAACCTCCCCTTTAAAGACAGTTTTCATGATGCTAACTATTAAGAGAAAGCTTCTTAGATGAGTTCAGTTAAAAAGCATTAACTCATTCTGGTCTATAATGTGAGTGGGAGCAGGTTTTAAACATAGCTGCCTCTACCCATCACTTGATGTATCAGCCCGTTATGCATGGACCCACACTGCAGTCTGTGAGTTGCATGAAGTTATCAGGCCACAGTAAATGGTTAGTTGGGAAACAGGATAAAGTATAGATTTGCTGTATATAAAATGTGTGTGGGAAATAGAAGCTGAGTAGTTTAGTTGTTGAGTATACAGGGGGAAGTCTCAATGTCTTGTTATATGGTGATTTAATCATTTATTATATGGTGTTAATCTATATCCATTTTTATAGTAACTTTTTAAATTTTGTAATAAAATATTTTTGACAGCACAGCAATAAACTGAAAAAGAAATGAAAGGGGATAGCATGTTTAATAAAAAAACTGCCATTCGAATTTCTATTTCTGAAAGTTGATGCCATGTAGCCTACATCATACAGATATCAGAATATCACAGACCACATGAACAACAGACATCTGCTGAAGTTGCTTCAACATTTACCTCACAATTTATCACTTATAGTAAAAAGGCTGTGCAGAGCACAATAGTTTAACATGTGAACTTAAACAAAGTGCATTTATATATCACCATGTGAAGCATGGTTTTTCATGTAGATCAAATGATCTCATTTATTTTCAATTCGCAATTAAAAGATTTATTTATGTGTGTGTGTGTGTGTGTGTGTGTGCAGGTATTAAAAAAATAGATGTTAATGTGCTAGCTGTGTTACCAGAAGAACACTTCAAAGAGTTAAATTATACAAGGTTTACATCAATGTCATCAGAATATTCAAATGGAAAATCAGAGTTGTTTTTTTTTCCTGATGAGGATTTCACTTTTCTCATCTAATTCACGGAGTGAAAATAAAGCTTTCAAAATTTCACTCTATTGTAAATACAATCTCATAATATTATCAGTGCCATTGTAAATATAGCTAAAAGTCCAACATGGAAAATACAATTATTTGCTTTGAGGTTGATAAGGCAAATATGAGTTTTAGAAGACTACGTTATTTTTCTAAAAACAGTATTCTTACTAAACGCACGATGGGACAAATGTATACTTGGAATTTGTTTCGGTATACACACGAAATTGTTCTCAAACAAGATGCACAATCTTACCAGTTTAATAGAAGCAGAAATCGCCTGAAAAGTATAGATAATTTTATATGTAAACAGAATAAGTGAATCACAAAACTTTTTAATAATTTTGAATATTTAAAAGTATTTTGGCTGGTATTCTTTTTTGCCTTGTCACTGGTAATCCACTAAATTTTAGAACTGAGCTTTTGAAGAACTACACTGCAAATTAACTTTAGAGTAGTAAGGAATTGTAAGACAATTCTCCATTGGTCTCGTGCATTTTGCTAAGGAGAGACTGATTGCCATTTGTTCCAGAGGTTCTATTCAAGGATATTTTTATAGCAAATAGTGTTGCAAGATAGAGATAGTGTCTTCCTCTAAGCAGAGGGAAGGCTTGTATACTGCCCGTTATAAAAGGTTCAGCTTCGATAAGCTCAAGCTTCATCTCTTGTAATTCAGCCCACTGTAAACGGCTGTCATCTGTTCTTTTTATGTTGTCTTGTGGGAATTGGGATTTGGAAATCATTTGAAAAGATGGTGCTCTGGCTACTGTTCTTGCTGTAAGCTGACATATTTGCACATTTTAATAGGAAGACAGATTTGAGAACAACCTTCATTAGAATGTATTCTGAGTTACCAGTCATCTCAGTTAAAGATATTATGTCAATAGAGAAAACTCAGTTAAAGAGAAAAGTACCTTCAATTCAGTTAAGCATATATAAAAATTTAAATAAGATTGCAAGATATTTGTTAAAAAAAAAACCTTAAAATAATATGAACATATATTTTAAATTCTCAAAAAATAAGAGTAACACATATTAGACATTTAAGGCTGAAATTGATTAAAATACTTGAATATGTATCAAAACTGTCTACTCTGGTTATGTTATATATTAATCTGCAAATGATCAACATAAAAACTATAACTGCTAATATAGATATCTGTATATAGATGTACATGTATATATGTATATAGATATGCATATTATGTGTCATAGAATACTTTTATGTATGCCCCAAAGAGACACACTGGAACACATATAGAAGAGCATAAAGCAGGTCACCACATCTTATCCTGCAATTTATCCTTTTATTTATAGCAAGAGTATGTGATGGCCATGGTGAAGATGATGACATAGTCATAAGTTAAATATATCTAGTATATGTCCAAAGTGTTATGTGATCAGACTTAGGTGCAATTAAATTTAAAAAGTACTGGTAATATTTTTATAAAGTATTTTTAAGTCAACAGCTAATTGCATTTGGGTCTTCTCAGTTACACTGTATAAATGAGTCTCAAATCATCAGATAAATCACACCAAGTAATTTTAGTAAATCATCAGTTATGCTTCATACAAAATTTCAGAGTTGATTTTTTTAAACTATGATTTTTAGTTGACTTGTGCTTGAATATTATCCACTATCTGAATCTTTAGATGTGTTGAATAATTGATATGCTCTCATATATATTATTTGAATAACATACAAACAGGTCCTATGCAAAATTACAAATTTATGTTAATCTCCATTTCTCTATATGTAGATCATATTGACAGCTTAATATTTAACAGTCAAATTGTTTTATCAATGATAGCAAAAGAAGTCACACTTTTTAACACACTGTTATCTAAATCAAAAAATAACCATCGTTTTACACAAAGATAAAAAGTTATTGATAAGTTACCAACTATAGTTTCACTGATAATGTTTTTTAAAAAAAGGATCAAATTAATTTCTGAGAAAAATGCAATCACAATTCCAATTTCCACTAACTAAGGACATTTAAATCTAAAACTGTGTTTATTTAACACATTAAACCAAAACTTAAAGAAAAGCAAAGGAATTTTTAATCTGATGAAATAAGTAGGATTACGAAAAGCATTATCCATTATAATAAATCATGTTTCCTAGAGTCAACTTTGTTCCTATTGTCTCAGAATGACAAGTCAGTTAATCATATACAGCTACAAACTGCTGTCAGCTGTCAACTTTCATATTGAATATCTTCAACATTCCTATTAAATATTTCATTTAATATTTAATAATTTAATATTTTATATTAAATACTTTCAATAGATATTAAACAATACAGACAAGTATATTTTTAGAAATTTAATTATAAATTACCCATTTGGAATTTGGAATTTCAAAACCAATAAGAAAAATTGGTTTTAAAATCTAACTGCAGTTCACCAAAGGATATAAAGTGAAATAGTTATACATGATCTCCAGCAAAAATATATCACAATGTTATTTTCAGTGTCAGAAGCAATTTTCCATATCTGGTGGAGAAAAACAGAGGTACACTGTTCTATGCATTTTGAATTACTCATTTTTGTGTGACTAGGGTACATGGCCCAGGATATAAAGAGGAAACTAGAGTATCTAATTTTTTAAAAGACTGATTTGAAGTAAAGTGTATTATGTAATTGAGGGCATGCATTTGGAGATGTAAAATTTGAAATCACTTTTTATAAACATTTTTTGTGAATGTAAATTCTAAAACAAGATTCATGGTGTGTGATTTTAAAAAAGACTACAGACTGTTTATAATACTTGTACTTGCTAAAGGCATAAACCACTCCTGACAAATGTAACCATACGTAGATGTTATTCCACTTAGCCTAATGATATCCAGAGAAACCAAGGTACAGACTACATGAACTTTTAGCTCCTTGAAGCATGGATTTTCAAAAAAGAGAATATTTTAAAGTAACAGGAAATAAACTTAAATAGGTAATTGCATTAAAAGTAAATTGGATGATTTAATGTTATAATTTACTGTACAGGTAAAACTATGATGAACATGAGGTAAATAATAAAATCCATGTGCCTACTTATAGTAGATTCAGACTATTGGCCAATAGGGAGAGAGTTAAAGGTAGAAATATTCAATGGTTTGTTTTCAATGCTGGATAATTATGATTTTTTTCTTATCTAAGAAAGTCTCTGTAGGTACCTATAGTATACAGCAGGAAATGCCATGGTCGATCAAAAATAATATAATCCATTAAAAATTATATGCTAAGAAAATATTTTAAATGAGTCTATATATAAAAAAGTGCATTCATGGTTGCAGTGAACTGAGGATTCCTCAATGTATCAGTTACAACCAACAAATAATGTAGCTCCAAGTGGTGAAAAAGATGGACAAAGATGAGGATGTTACTTGACTTGTATAAAATATTTTTATTAGTATATAATAAATATAATAATAGCTTTCAAGATAGAGCCTGATACCAGCCAGTGGCATAGAAAGTTGAGCAGGTATTGGAACTTTTTGAGAAGGACCAGGCAATCCTGCCATGTGTGTGTATACATTTTTCTGATCCTCTCCTTAAAAAAAGCTGGAGCCATTTACCAGGTTAATGTGCATTAGGCAAAAGAAAATACCTAGAAAATTTGAGGACTACTGGATATGTTATCTGAATAGACATTAATAAGAGGAAATCTAGAAAATATTATTGTCCCCAATTAGAGAGAGGAATTATGAAGGCTAGATACAAAATAGTGTTCTATTTCATGTACATCTCACACTGTGTCTGAAAGGTGTTTGGAGATCAATTCAAGTACAGCTTCCCCCCTTAGTGTGTATCTAGGGTTGATATGCTCAGTAGTTGCCCACCCTCTCTTATGGTCTCCTGACCTGTGGACTAAAAGCCATTATGAAGGGAACTTCCTAGTGGGTAATTTCTGCTCCCTAGTCAATATCGCAAATCAGAAGCAGTATGGTACCGTGGCAGGTATTGCAATAATGAGCGACAACATCAAAGACTTAAAAGATGCTGAGGTGTTAGTCCTCATTACATCTTCTCTCTATTAATGTATTACTATTTAAAAAACAGAATCAGTCATGTTATAAAACAAATCATACATTCACTCTACTTTTCTAGGGTACAGAGCAAGTGAGAGCTCTGCAGCAGCTCCAGGATACAGGCATTCTTCTCTGTGATCTAGAGATGTCAGAGGTATCTGTGATGGATGAATGTGCTGTGTGGTGTATCTGTGAAGCCTCAGTAGGAGAACTGCTATGTAGATCCTTAAGTTATAAACGCATGTCCATGCCTTCTGGAGCAGAGAATTGTTCTCAGTTTGAAAATGAAGTCCCTGGCATAATACCAGTCTTTGGAAGAGAATAACACTGGCCTGTGGACACCAAGTGACTGTGCAATCAAACCTTCCCATCATGAGCCGATTAACATAAAACCCACTGAATCATAGGCTATCCAGGTGCAGCAGTAATCCACTGTATGATGGAAATGTCAAAAAGAGGATCGGGCACAATCAGTTCCAAAAAGCACAAATAAATTACATGAACATTTGGCACTGATTCCTTGACAAATATTCCTGTTGGACAAATACCTCTCTTTCAGACATATGGATTATGTGGAAATTACCTTTAACCGCATAATCAGGAAGAAAATGTCAAACCTGGTTCACAGAAGGGGCCGAGCAATATGTTGTTGATGCTAGCTGTAAACATGCTGCCACCATGTTATGATGGCACCTGTGCCACCCTGTGTCCCTTGAGCACTGTTCTCTAATTGTAATAGATATGCCAAATCAAATTGACATATAGGGCCAGATTCAGGAGACAAAAGTTGTAAGTAGGATTAGCATATCTCCAGATCACTCCCTGAGACCCATTTGCAGAATATATGCATCCCATCTCACAGCCTTAGGAGCTCATATCAGAAGTTCTGTTCTTCGAGGAAAGAACACTTCTATGGAGAAATAGTAAAGGTTCCACTAAACTGGAAGAAGCAACCACTGCCTCACCACTTCGGTCTTCCGCCTGTAGACTAGTAGGTAAATGTAAGAGTTACTACAATGATGGCAAAAGTAATCCTGATTTCAATGGCATTCTAGAGTTGTTTCTATACAATAAGAGCATTTATTTATTTGTGGCATGCCTCAAATGAAGGACATTCACTGGAGCATTTTGGTATTTCCATGACAAATGGTAATTGTGAACAGAAATTGCAACCCCTCAGACCTGACACAGATAGGGAAACTAAGGTTTAAGACATCTTGGGGATGACTTGTACACTGTTGGTGGGAATGTATGTAAAACGGTATAGAAGTTCCTTAAAAAACTAAAAATAGAACTACCATATGATCCAGCACTTCCACTCCTGGGTATATATCCAGAAAAAAACTAACTGAAAAAGAACCATGCACCCGAATGTTCACAGCAGCACTATTTACAATAGCCAAGACATGGAAGCAACCTGAGTGTAAGTGTCCATCAACTCACAATTGGTTTAAGAAGATGTGTATATATATACATACATATATATGTGTATATATATATATATATACACGCATACATATATATATAAAGGAATATTACTCAGCCATAAAAAAGAATGAAATATTGCTATTTGCAGCAACAGGAATGGACCTAGAGAATATAGTACTAAGTCAAGTAAGTCAGAGAAAGATGAATGTTATATGATATCGTTTATTTGTGGAATCTAAAAAATAATACAAATGAATCTATATACAAAACAGAAACAAACCCACAGATATAGAAAACAAATTTATGGTTACCAAAGGGGAAAGGGAGGGAAGGGTAGGATAAATTAGGAGTATGGAATTAACAAACATAAACTACTATACATAAAACTGATAAGCACAGGAAACTATATTCAATACGTTGTAATAACCTATAATGGAAAATAATCTGAAAAAAATATATATGTATAGCTGAATCACTTTGCTGTATACCTGAAACTAACACAATATTGTAAATCAGCTAATCTTCAATTTAAAAAAGTATTTTGGGGATGAAGGTCTGGGTCACCCAATAAGGCAAGCAACCTGGACCACCTAAAGAGCAGGCTGAGGAAAGGGAGGCTTAATGACCAGTAAATACTTGAGATGATTGCTCTCAGTCAAGGCCTCAGAATAAGCTGCAGCCAGCAGAGGTCTTTAGCTTGTTCCATTTGGTCTTTTTAGAGATTTGGAAAGCTACCACCTTGACTGGGACCTTGTGATGAATGAAGAATTTAATGACTAAGTGGATGGAAGTGATACAAGGGTGGGGTCTCCCTTCTCAAGGGCATCACTTCAAATTTTCTCTATCCTAAGTATTACTCCTGATGAGTCAGTTTGGTGCATACATCAGCCAGCTCTTTACAGGTGCAAATTGACAACACCTCACCTCAGTTTTTCTCCCAGGCTAACCTAACACAAAAATGTGGCCACCTCGATAAACCTACTTGGCACTTGCACTTGGGGAACTTGGAAGTGAGGGCAACTTCATGTGCAATGTGTTGTCCTAGTTGAGGGAAAGATGAAAGTGAAGAAAAAAGCTGATGAAAAAATGCTTCACTCTTTCCTTCCCCAGGTGAACAGTACCCTGGCACATTTCTTAAGGCATCTCAAAGGTTCTGTGTGATTGAGCTCCAGGCACCTGAAGCAGCAGTCAGTTGGACAAAGCACCCTTGTATGCTGTATCCTTTCACACTCTGTCCCCAAGAACCACTTTCTGCCTGCTTCTTAAAATCACATTTCCAAGTAAGCCACTTGTACACAAGACTTTTTCTCAGGTTCTGGTTCAAGGCATCCTAGACTAATTATTCTGATAGGGAAAATCCCTGAGACATAAAATACAAAGAGGCCAAGGAGCAAAAAATATTAGAAGAAAAATCACTTTTTAATGACATGGCAACAGACTTTTCTACTGAGATATTTGGTCAATATTATATTTATTAACTAATAAACTGAACAAATATTTATTTATCAACTAGCACATGCTAACTGCAGTTGCTGCTATGGTGAGTAGGACATGATTACTGGAATACGGCTTAAATATTTTTAAAAAGATATTAAAATTACAAATTTAATAATTACAATAAAAAGTCTGTAATGTAAAGTAGAGAAAGGGTGTATAGGAGTATACTAGTATTTTAGATGGTCACGCAATTAATGATAGTGGCTTAGACTATATTGTTGGCATTGAGAAACCCATTTATTTTGGGATCTTAATTACTATTTCTTCAATAGTGTCATCGATTTTCCATACTTTAGTTCATAGCACTCAGCTAAAATAATTAACCGATGGAAGTTTTTATTTTGTTTTATCTATTTTTCCAATACAATAGTCTTCTTTGAAAAGTAGCTAAATATTGAAAAAGAAACATCCTTCAGAAGCAGAAGATGAAAGTTTTCATTCCTTACAGCATTTACCTGCCATATTAAATGAAGTGAGTTAATTAATCTAATGGACCCTCTGTTCATTTCATAGCAAAGTGGGTGCTTTGATGCAAACTTTGAAGGGTAGTTTTGACTATTAAAATAAAGTATATAAAATGCATTGTTCATAGTAATTACTTAATAAACAATATCTGTGAATTGCTGGTTCATAGTAACTACTGAATAAACAATATGTATGAAAAGGCAGGTAAATGCTAATTTTGTGTTTTAGTTCATTGTTTTTTTATGGTAACAGAATATGTGAAAGTACATGTCATATTTGACATAATGTAGATATTTGAAAAAATATTAATATCCAGTTCCTTTTCAGACTATGAGAATTTATTCTTGAGCTACAACTCCCAACATTTCTATCTGCAAGCAAATCATGTTTCAGTCAAATTCCCATACACCCAGCAATAAGCAAAATTATCAATGTGGAAAATTAAGAGCCCTCCATTTGGTGCCTGGAAAACTGTAATTTTCATCTGTTTTTTAGATATTTACTTCCGAGGCTGAGATTGGAATTTAAAAAGTGGTCTCTCATTTTACTGCTGGTGTGAGTAACATTTGGCATATTTTTGTCTTAATAGAACCTACTTAAGATCTTACCCTATCTCAGAAACCTAGGATTCATCATTTGTTTCAAAATAAATTTTTCAGTAGGAGAAAGGTTAAAGCAGGTGTTTTTGTGTCCAGAGGTTGATGTGCCTCTTTAGCTCGTTTCATTTCTGCTGTAAAAGTACAGACAAGAGAAATAAAAACTTGCTGTCAACCACAAGATGTTGTATGTTTGTAGACATTTACCTCAAGCTGACAATGGTAAAAAGCACACCTTTTTGTGAAATGTAATTTATTCTTATCTCTAAATGTATATTGAAACCATAAAGAGAAAAGCTGCTCTGCAAACCCTTCTGGAATATTTTTGCTCTTAAAAACTGACCAAGAGTAACTATATATTTTGAAGTAGTATACTAAAATGTGATAGTTCCACAATCTGTAAGTAACAACTTTTATTTTTTAATTTATATTTACATAGTATTTGTCTTTTGGGCTACAATTATTATATTCACCATCTCATAATATTTAATGAATGGTGTTAGCTGTGTATTTAAGTCTGCACTAAAGACAATATTTTCTTATGAATATAGCTCCAATGTACACATACTACTTTGAAAATTTTCCCCTTATCTATTGTTATAATGGCAAAATATTTGGAGTAAATCTCAGCATGCTAACTAATTGATTTATTCATTGAATTTAATAAATTTTGGCAAAAACTATGTGACATAAACATCTATGATATTCATGTTGATGATAGCAAACACTACACTTGAGACATATAGACAGCCATTAATGGCATAATTTTAAGTTGAAAATAGAGCATATTCAAGGTAAATGGGATATTTAATTAAAATTATTTGGAGCAGAAGGTAAACATTACAGAAGGACAAAACAAATCAATGGGTGGTTTGTTAAATTTTACCTTTTGAAAAACATGATTTTTTAAAGAGCTTCTTGAAGTATTGAACATCTAAACATTCTAATACTACATTTAGAAATTGATGCTAGTTTTCTGCATACAGGTCTTTTGTCTCCTTAGGTATTTTATTCCTAGGTATTTTATTCTTTTTGTTGCAATGGTAAATAAGATGATACAAACAGATGGAGAGATATACCATGCTCTTGGACTGGAAGAATCAACATTGTGAAAATGACTCTACTACCCAGGTAATCTACAGATTTAATGTAATTCCTATCAAATTACCAATGGCATTTTTCACAGAACTAGAACAAAAAATTTCACAATCTGTATGGAAACACAAAAGACCCCAAATAGCCCAAGTAATCTTGAGAAAGAAAAACGGAGCTGGAGGAATCAGGCCCCTGGACTTCAGACTATACTACTAAGCTACAGTAATCAAGACAGTATGGTACTGGCACAAAAACAGAAATACAGATCAATGGAACAGGATAGAAAGCCCAGAGATAAACCCATGCAACTATGGTCACCTTATCTTTGATAAAGGAGGCATGAGTATAAAATGGAGAAAAGACAGCCTCTTCAATAAGTGATGCTGGGAAAGTGGGACAGCAACATGTAAGAGAATGAAATTAGAACACTCCCTAACAACGTATACAAAAATAAACTCAAAGTGGATTAAAGACCGAAATGTAAGTCCAGAGACTATAAAACTCTTAGAGGAAAACACAGGCAGAACACTCTATGACATAAATCACAGCAAGATTCTTTTTGACCCACCTCCTAGAGAAATGGAAATAAAAAAAAAATAAACAAGTGGGACCTAATGAAACTTAAAACTGTTGCACAGCAAAGGAAACCATAAACAAGACAAAAAGACAACCCTCAGAATGGGAGAAAATATTTGCAAATGAAGCAACTGACAAAGGATTAACCCCCAAAACTTTAAAGCAGCTCATGCAACTCAATATCAAAACAAACAACCCAATCCAAAAATGGGCAGAAGATCTAAATAGACATTTCTCCAAAGAAGATATACAGATTGACAACAAACACATGAAAGAATGCTCAACATCACTTATCATTAGAGAGATGCAAATCAAAACTACAAGGAGGTATCACCTCACACCAGTCAGAATGGCCATCATAAAAAATCTACAAACAATAAATGCTGGAGAGGGTATGGAGAAAAGGGAACCCTCTTGCACTGTTGGTGGGAATGTAAATTGATACAGCCACTATGGAGAACATTAAGGAGGTTCCTTACAACACTAAAAATAGAACTACCATAGGACCCAGCAATCCCACTTCTGGGCATATACCATGAGGAAACCGTAATTCAAAAGGAGTCATGTACCACAATGTTTGTTGCAGCTCTATTTACAATAGCCAGGACATGGAAGCAACCTAAGTGTCCATCAATAGATGAATGGATAAAGATGTAGCACATATATACAATGGAATATTACTCAGCCATAAAAAGAAATGAAATTGAGTTATTTGTAGTGAGGTGGATGGACATAGAGTGTGTCATACAGAGTGAAGTAAGCCAGAAAGAGAAAAAGAAATTCCATATACTAACACATATATAAGCAATCTACAAAAAAAAAAAAAAAAATGGCTCTGAAGAACCTAGGGGCAGGACAGGAATAAAGACTCAGATGTAGAGAATGGACTTGAGGACACAGGGAGGGGGAAGGGTAATCTGGGACGAAGTGAGAGAGTGGCATGGACTTATATATACTACCAAATGTAAAACAGATAGCTAGTGGGAAGCAGCCGCATAGCACAGGGAGATCAGCTCAGTGTTTTGTGACCACCTAGAGGGGTGAGATAGGGAGGGTGGGGGGGAGACGCAAGAGGGAGGAGATATGGGGATATATGTATATGTATAGTTGATTTACTTTGTTACACAGCAGAAACTAACACACCATTGTAAAGCAATTATACTCCAGTAAAGATGTTAAAAATGAAAAGTTTAAAAAACTGATGCTAAAACCACAATTACAATTCAAGTAATATTTTAGAAAAAATAATTTGATGCCACAATACAAGAAAGATTGTTAATACAGTAGCTAATTAGAAAGCTGTAACACTCACGAAGGGCAAAGGTGCAAGCTAGCAAGGGCCTGTGCTAATGTGCTTCTGTGTCAATGGAAATTAAGGTATGAATATCAAAAAGAAAGCCTCATCGGGTTTGTGAAATTAAAAGATACTGGTTCAAAGCTATTCGAAATCCTAAAGCAGTCTCAGATATTTAAATTTTGCTGATGAAGAACAGCTGTGGTCATATTAACAACAGTAGAAAAGTCAGAGAGATAGCTGGTTTCCAAACCTGGTGAATGGGGATTAATGTATGACTAACCTTGCAGTTTTGGTTGTAAAGTGATTAGATAGTAACAAATTGATCAAGCTGATTTAGGAGTAGAGGTACACAGATATTTATTCAGATTATGTATTAAATGCCATGGTGCCCTGAGATGGAAGACTCCTTCTTTCACTTCACAACTTTACCATTTTTGCTAAAAAATGCCTCTCTAGGAGCCTCAGTACACAGAACCAGGAAAACTGACTGCATCCAAGAGAACATGATTTACAGGTAGAGAACATTTTCACAAAGAGTTATTACATTGGAAGAAGAGGTAAATGTGTTTAAAAAGTAAGGCGGCTAGCCAGAAATTTGTAAAGCAAGTTGGAGGCAAACAAAGAATCCACAGAAGACAACTGATAAAGAACCAGTACTCAATGTACTTTGTGCAGGTGCAAAGAAAATTACGGCATTTGTGCTTTTTAGGGAGAAAAGCCTTGAAGCAAGGATTGGACATCCCAGTACAGTTGAGTTAGACAACGGAAGAATGGGATCTGAATAAACGGATCCACACTGATTCCAATGAGGGTGGACTCATTTCCAGTTTTGAAACACACCATTCACTATTTTAACTTCCAGGTCCTGACAGAAATAACAAAAATTCTTGATTTCATGTTGTGACTTGTTTACAAATATTTTACCTAGGATGCTATGCCCTGTGCCATGAGCTACTGTACCCGTCCAGTGATAAGATATAGAAGTGCAATCACACCTGGAAAGTGCCCAGGCAGGATGAGCCAATAGAAACACTGCACCTGGAAAGTGATACACACGAGCTGTCATCTCTGTCCTACAAAATATGTTAAGTTATAATCACTGGAGACAGCACTCCCTATGACACTAACAGTAAATAGTGAACCTAGGTGACCTTGATAATGAAATGTTTATAGTATCTAACAATTATTGAGCAATTTATGTATACAATACATGTTTAAAGTACTCACTTATAATATTGAATTTAATGCTGACAGCAAACTGGGATATGGATTTTGTTATGACAGCCACTTTAGAGATGATAAAGAAATGAGAAAATGAGTTTGAAGTCACAAAGCAAACAAAAAAGAAAAACAACGAAACAGGAGGGGCCAAGATTAAACACAGTTGTCAGTTGCTCAGTTACAGCAAAATCCAAAACCTTATCACTAAATTATATTACATGTTCTCACAAGATAAGGTTTTCTTTAAGGTAATATGCTTCAATTTTATGATATGAAATTAAATTTTTATGTAAATGTCTTTACAAATATATCTTTATTAAATATTATTATTCGCTGAGTTGCTAACAGTTCACTAGGATTTACAATTAATAAAAATTATATAATTATAACCAATTGTATTACAAATTAATCATAGATTCCATAAAATTAAATATTAATAATGGACTTAATGTCAAAAAATACTGGGAAAGGATTGATTTCATAAATAAAAAGGAACTTTTTATTCTTATTTTGATAAAGAAAATCCTGAGATTGATGATAGAGAATTTTTGAGGTTGAGAAAAGAAAATTATGGCATAATTTTGAGAGAAAGAAATCATGGTATGAAATTCAGTACTACTATTAGTATTGAATTAATATGGTACTTAAGTAGTACCCCCTACTATTTACACATATAGCCCATAACCCACACTGTAAACAAATACATGTTGGTGTTAAGTAGTCATGCCTTTGATTTGAGGGCATATGCTTTCAAATTTTTATTGTGAAATCCAATGATTCCTTCTAATTAAAGGAAGATACACAAAGGGACAATTTATGGAGTCTTTTTTTTCCCCCAACATTGAAATTTATTAAACTTCACATTATTAACAAGAATTGTCAAAATAATATTTCTCTAAGGTATTCTACACACTAAGCAGTTATTGTCACAGTTTAACACTCATGATTCCTGTAAAAGAGATGGGAGAAAAATATACTAGCTATACTTGATGGATGAAAGCAAGTAAGGGCAAAATTCTAAAATATCAGGCTATCAAACCATCTGGGTCTGGGGAATTTCAATGAATTGGACACAAAACAAGTCACCTCAGTGAGGACGGTGAGAAAATACCTAGGGGGATTCACAAGAAAAGGCTTAAATTACACATCAGAGTTCTGCATAATAATAGTGAATGAGTCTTAGCCTTTGTTTTGGAAAATAGGTTGGTTCCCAGATTACCTAAGGATGTAACAGAGAACTCCATGGGACAGATGGGAATCCTGAAGAAAAACAGAAAGAAAAAAGAAAAAAAAAAAAGAAACTACAGTTTCATGGACATTTTGCTGAAACCTTTTAAATGTGAATAGAAGCTTAGAGAGACAATGGAATAGGCTAACTAACAGAAATTCTAACCATTTTCAGTTGTGCAGATGTGGCAAATTTCCAAGAGGCTCCTTCAGATTAAAAACACTGAAATGTATGAAGAGTGGACAAACCTAGAATACTTTACCAATGCAACTCAAATATACTTTAACTTTCATGCATTACAGAAACCTCCAAGTAATTTAATATCAATAGTAGTTATCTAGGATCTAGAAATTTATTTATCCCTTCTCTATTATAGTATCACCCTGTTTGCACTTCCAACTGTGAAAGCCACACAACTGAATTCTCTACATCTTGCAGTGTAGACTTATGTTACAAATATGTATGTAATCATGATTTAATACTTATTTTGTTATGTTGTATACGCTTTCATATGTTACATTATAATATATATAAATGAATTCTAAGAGTTTCATATTTTCTATTTTCCATTGATTTATTTAGCAAATATCTACTGAGCACCCATTACATAGCAGGCACATATTAGAAAAATTTTAAGTGTATTTGAAATCTGAAATGATTGGGATTAGGAACCAAGATGGCAGAGTAGAAGGATGTGCTCTCACTCCCTCTTGAGAAAAGACCAGAATCACAACTAGCTGCGGGACAATCATCGACAGAAAGACACTGGAACTCACCAAAAAAGATACTCCACATCCAAAGACAAAGGAGAAGAAGCCACAATGAGATGGCAGGACGGGTACAATCACAGTAAAATCAAATCCCATAACAGCTAGGGGGGTGACTCACAGACTGGAGAACACTTATACCACAGAAGTCCACCCACTGGAGTGAAGGTACTGAGCCACATGTCAGGTTCCCAACCTGGGGGTCCGGCAACGGGAGGAGGAATTCCTAGACAATCAGACTTTGAAGGCTAGCGGGATTTGATAGCAGGACTTTGACAGGACTAGGGGAAACAGAGACTCCACTCTTGGAGGGCACAAAGTAGTGTGTGCATCGGGACCCAGGGGAAGGAGCAGTGACCCCAGTGGAGACTGAACCAGACCTACCTGCTAGTGTTGGAGGGTCTCCTGCAGAGGAAGGGGGGATGGCTGTGGCTCACCGTGGGGACAAGGACACTGGCAGAAGAAGTTCTGGGAAGTACTCCTTTGTGTGAGCCCTCCGAGAGTCTGCCATTAGGCCCAACAAGGAGCCCAGGTAGGCTCCAGTGTTGGGTTGACTCAGGCCAAACAACCAACAAGGAGGGAACCCAGCCCTACCCATCAGCAGTCAAGCGGATTGAAGTTTTACTGAGCTCTGCCCACCAGAGCAACAGTCAGCTCTACCCACCACCAGCCCCTCCAATCAGGAAACTTGCACAAGCCTCTTAGATAGCCTCAACCACCACAGGGCAGACAGCAGAAGCAAGAAGAACTACAATCCTGCAGCCTGTGGAACAAAAACCACATTCACAGAAAGATAGACAAGATGAAAAGGCAGAGGGCTATGTACCAGATGAAGGAACAAGATAAAACCCCAGAAAAACAACTAAATGAAGTGGAGATAGGCAACCTTCCAGAAAAAGAATTCAGAATAATGACAGTCAAGATGATCCAGGACCTCAGAAAAAGAATGGAGGCAAAGATGGAGAACATGCAAGAAATGATTAACAAAGACCTAGAAGAATTAAAGAACAAACAAACAGAGATAAACAATACAATAACTGAAATGAAAAATACACTAGAAGGAATCAATAACAGAATAACTGAGGCAGAAAAACGGATAAGTGACGTGGAAGACAGAATGGTGGAATTCACTGCTGCGGAACAGAATAAAGCAAAAAGAATGAAAAGAAATAAGACAGCCTAAGAGACCTCTGGGAAACATTAAGCGCAACAACGTTTGCATTATAGGGGTCCCAGAAGGAGGAGAGAGAGAAAGGACCCGAGAAAATATCTGAAGAGATTAGAGTCAAAAACTTCTCTAACATGGGAAAGGAAATAGCCACCCAAGTCCAGGAAGTGCAGAGAGTCCCATACAGGATAAACTCAAGGAGAAAAATGCCGAGACACACAGTAATCAAACTGACAAAAATTAAAGACAAAGAAAAATTATTGAAAGCAGCAAAGGAAAAATGACAAATAACATACAAGGGAAGTCCCATAAGGTTAACAGCTGATTTCTCAGCAGAAACTCAACAAGCCAGAAGGGAGTGGTATGATATACTTAAAGTGATGAAAGGGAAGAACCTACAAAAAAGATTACTCTACCTGGCAAGGATCTCATTCAGATTCGATGGAGAAATCAAAAGCTTTACAGACAAGCAAAAGGTAAGAGAATTCAGCACCACCAAACCAGCTCTACAACAAATGCTAAAGGAACTTCTCTAAGTGGGAAACACAAGGGAGGAAAAGGACCTACAAAAGCAAACCCAGAACAGTTAAGTAAATGGTCATAGGAACATACATATCGATAATTACCTTAAACGTGAATGGATTAAATGCTCCAACCAAAAGACACAGGCTTGCTGAATGGATACAAAAGCAAGACCTATCTATATGCTGTCTACAAGAGACCCACTTCAGACCTAGGGACACAAACAGACTGAAAGTGAGAGGATGGAAAAAGGTATTCCATGCAAATGGAAATCAAAAGAAAACTGGAGTAGCAATATTCATATCAGATAAAACAGACTTTAAAATAAAAAATGTTACAAGAGACAAGGAAGGACACTACATAATAATCAAGGGATCAATCCAAGAAGAAGAGGATATAAGAATGATAAATATATATGCACCCAAAATAGGAGCACCACAATACATAAGGCAACTGCTAGCAGCTGTAAGAGAGGAAATCGATGGTAACACAATAATAGTGGGGGACTTTAACACCTCACTTACACCAATGGACAGATCATCCAAAATGAAAATAAATAAGGAAACAGAAGCTTTAAATGACACAATAGACCAGATAGATTTAATTGATATTTATAGGACATTCCATCCCAAAACAGCAGATTACACTTTCTTCTCCAGTGCGCACGGAACATTCCCCAGGATAGATCACATCTTGGGTCAAAAATCAAGCCACAGTAAATTTAAGAAAATTGAAATCATATCAAGCATCTTTTCTGACCACAATGCTATGAGATTAGAAATGAATTACATGAAAAAAACGTAAAAAACACAAACACATGGAGGCTAAACCATATGTTACTAAATAACCAAAAGATCACTAAAGAAATCAAAGAGGAAACAAAAAAATACCTAGAGACAAATGACAATGAAAGCACGATGATCCAAAACCTATGGGATGCAGCAAAAGCAGTTCTAAGTGGCAAGTTTACAGCTATACAAAGAAAAATCTCAAATAAACAATCTAACCTTACACCTAAAGGAACTAGAGAAAGAAGAACAAACAAAACCCAAAGTTAGCAGAAGGAAAGAAATCATAAAGATCAGAGCAGAAATAAATGAAATAGAAACAAAGAAAACAATAGCAAATTCAATAAAACTAAATGCTGGTTCTTTGAGAAGATAAAAAAAAATTGATAAACCATTAGCCTGACTCATCAAGAAAAAGAGGGAGAGGACTCAAATCAACAAAATTAGAAATGAAAAAGAGAAGTTACAAGAGACAATGCAGAAATACAATGCATCCGAAGAGACTAGTACAAGCAACTCTATGCCAATAAAATGGACAACCTGGAAGAAATGGACAAATTCTTAGAAAGGTATAACCTTCCAAGACTGAACCAGGAAGAAATAGAAAATATGAACAGACCAATCACAAGTAATGAAATTGAAACTGTGATTAAAAATCTTCCAACAAACAAAAGTCCAGGACCAGATGGCTTCACCGGTGAATTCTATCAAACATTTAGAGAAGAGCTAACATCCATCCCTCTCAAAGACTTCCAAAAAATTGCAGAGGAAGGAACACTCCCAAACTCATTCTCTGAGGCCACCATCACCCTGATACCAAAACCAGACGAACACAATACAAAAAAAAGAAAATTATAGACCAATATCACTGATGAATATAAATGCAAAAATCCTCAACAAAATACTAGCAAACAGAATCCAACACCACATTAAAAGGATCATACACCATGGTCAAGTGGTATTTATCCCAGAGATGCAAGGATTCTTCAACATATGCAAATCAATCAATGTGATACACCATATTAACAAATTGAAGAATAAAAACCATGTGATCATCTCAATAGATGCAGAAAAAGCTTTTGACAAAATTCAACACTGATTTATGACAAAAATTCTCCAGAAAGTGGGCATAGAGGGAACCTACTTCAACATAATAAAGTCCATATAAGACAAACCCACAGAAAAAATCATTCTCAATGGTAAAAAAACTGAAAGCATTTTCTCTAAGATCAGGAACAAGACAAGGATGTCCACTCTCACCAGTATTATTCAACACAGTTTTGGAAGTCCTAGCCATGGCAATCAGAGTAGAAAAAGAAATAAAAGGAATACAAATCAGAAAAGAAGAAGTAAAACTGTCACTGTTTGCAGATGGCATGATACTATACACAGAGAATCCTAAAGATGCCACCAGAAAACTACTAGAGCTAATCAATGAATTTGGTAAAGTTGCAGGATACAAAATTAATACACAGAGATCTCTTGCATTCCTATACACTAATGATGCAAAATCTGAAAGAGAAATTAAGGAAACACTCCCATTTACCATTACAACAAAAACAATAAAATACCTAGGAATAAATCCACCAAGGGAGACAAGAGACCTGTATGCAGAAAACTATAAGACGCTGATGAACAAAATTAAAGATGATACCAACAGATGGACAGATATACCATGTTCTTGGACTGTTAGAATCAATATTATGAAAATGACTATACTACCCAAAGCAATTTACAGATTCAATGCAATCCCTATCAAATTACCAATGGCTTTTTTTTTTTTTACAGAACTAGAACAAAAAATCCTAAAATTTGTATGGAGACACAAAAGACCCCAACTCGCCAAAGCAGTCCTGAGGGAAAAAAACGGAGCTAGAGGTATCAGACTCCTTTTCTTCAGACTATACTACAGAGCTACAGTAATTAAGACAATATGATACTGGCACAAAACAGAAATAATAGGTCAATGGAACAAGGTAGAAAGCCCAGAGATAAACCCATGCACCCATGGTCAACTAATACATGACAAAGGAGGCAAGGATATATAATGGAGAAAAGACAGTGTCTTCAATAAGTGGTGCTGGGAAAACTGGACAGGAACATGTAAAAGAATGAAATTAGAACACTCCTTAACAGCATAAACAAAAATAAATTCAAAATGGATTTGAGACCTAAATGTAAGACCGGACACTATAAATCTCTTAGAGGAAAACATAGGAAGAACACTCTTTGAAATAAATCACAGCAAGATCTTTTTAGATTCACCTCCTAGAGTAATGGAAATAAAAACAAAAATAAACAAATGGGACCTAATGAAACAGCTAAGGAAACCATAAAGAAGAGAAAAAGACAACCCTCAGAATGGGAGAAAATATTTGCAAACGAATCAATGGACAAAGGATTAATCTCCAAAATATATAAACAGCTCATGCAGCTCAATATTAAAAGAAACAACCTAATCCAAAAATGGGCAGAAGACCTAAATAGACATTTCCCCAAAGAAGACATACAGATGGCCAAGAAGCACATGATAAGCTGCTCAACATCACTAATTATTAGAGAAATGCAAATCAAAACTACAATGAGGTATTACCTCACAGCAGTTAGAATGGGCATCATCAGAAAATCTACAAACAACAAATGCTGGAGAGGGTGTGGAGTAATGGGAACCCTCTTGCACTGTTGGTGGAAATGTAAATTGATACAGCCACTATGGAGAACAGTATGGATGTTCCTTAAAAAACTAAAAACAGAACTACCATAAGACCCAGCAATCCCACTACTGGGTATATACCCAGAGAAAACCATAATTCAAAAAGACACATGCACCCCAATGTTCACTGCTGCGCTATTTACAATAGCCAGGTCATGGAAGCAACCTAAATGCCCATCGACAGACGACTGGATAAAGAAGTTGTGGTACATATATACAATGGAGTATTATTCAGCCATAAAAAGGAATGAAATTGGGTCATTTGTAGAGACGTGGATGGATCTAGAGACTGTCATACAGAGTGAAGTAAGTCAGAAAGAGAAAAACAAATATCGTATATTAACGCATATATGTGGGACCTAGAAAAATGGTAGAGGTGAACTGGTTTGCAGGGCAGAAACTGAGACACAGATGTAGAGAACAAATGTATCGACACCAAGGGGGGAAAGTGGTGGTGGTGTGGGTGTGGTGGTGTGATGAATTGGGCAATTGGAATTGACATGTATTCACTGATGTGTATAAAATTGATGACTAATAAGAACATGCCGTATAAAAAAATAAATAAAATTCAAACATTAAAAAATAAAAATCTGAAATGATCAGTCACTTCTCTGTGATTCTATATGACTTCCATGTTAATACATTTAATTTTTCGTATTTAATAATTTGAAAATCTCCCTTCTTCTGCTAGATTGTTTGTTCCATGTGTTTTATGTGTAGGTAGAGCCTGCTATATAAAGCTTAACAGGTATTTAATAAACAAATAACAATGTAACCACCCTAAATTTATAAAATATATGTGGCTCTAAAGTAATGTTTTATACTTGAAATTTATCTGACACGCTAATAATTTCTCCAAGTTATCTAATATTTATTTAATAAAACATAATAGCTCCATGTTACTTTTTCCTTTACTGACTCTTGTGCTTGTTAAGCACTGTAATCTTTATGGAAGGTTTAAGGCTTTCTCTTTTATTCACCTCATTCTATCCACCTGGAAGATGAGTTATCCTCTATAGGTAAATGACAAATGACATTATCCAGGAGGATGGGATTCCTAGCGAAATAAGTGAGTGATTAAAAAATATAAACATTGTAAAGCAATTATACCCCAATAAAGATGTTAAAAATATATATATAAACAGATTGGTAGCTCTTCTTATGGCTCAGTGACACATCTTTCTGTTCTTGTTCTTGAATCCTTTCTAAGTCGGATCACTCTTTGCTTAACCGTCTATGCAATAGGGACTTCCCTGGTGGCACAGTGGTTAAGAATCCGCCTGCCAATGCAGGGGACACGGGTTCAAGCCCTGGTCTGGGAAGATCCCACATGCCGTGGAGCAACTAAGCCCATGTGCCACAACTACTGAGCCTGCGAGCCACAACTTCTGAGCTCACGTGCCACAACTACTGAAGCCCGCGTGCCTAGAGCCACTGTTCTGCAACAAGAGAAGCCACCACAATGAGAAGCCCGCTCACCACAACGAAGAGTAGCCACTTCTCGCCACAATTAGAGAAAGCCCGTGCACAGCTACGAAGACCCAGTGCAGCCAAAAATAAAAATAAATAAATAAGTAAATAAATTTATGAAAAAAATCACGGAGGAACTGAATGGCAGCTATCTTTGACATGCTTCTTTTATCTTTGGGGGAAAAATGAGTTTTTCCATTGTTATTTTAAAAAATTAGAACTAGACAGTTGGCAGGTGTAGGGGAAGGTGAGTGATTGGTGTGAGTTGAGAGTCCTGTTGTGTGAAAACCATACCACCTTTTAAACACCAGGGCCATTGTGAGCTGGGGCATCTGCTCCAGTTTTGAGGAACACGGGGTGGGAGGAGGAGTAGCGGCACTGAGGAGAGGAGAGGGGGAAAAATTAGTCTGTATTAATCTTCTACATCAACTCAATAGGAATTTGAGGACTGACATAAGGATGTAGTCTAGATTTTTGTATAGAGCCAAATGACTCTTCCCACCTTATAGTTAATTCAGGTTATTTTATTACAGAGGACATATGGACAGTCTTATTTAAAGACAATCTTATTTAAAACTTCTCGTTTGCATTTCTATAGTGCAGCAATTGCAACACTAAAAATTCATTTCTCAGAGGGCCTTGAAACTTATATCTAATTTAAATTCTAGCAAAGCAATTCCTTCACTAGAAACTTGAATTAAAACTGAGCTTATTGGGCTTCCCTGGTGGCGCAGTGGTTGAGAGTCCGCCTGCAGATGCAGGGGACACGGGTTCGTGTCCCGGTCCGGGAAGATCCCACATGCCGCGGAGCGGCTGGGCCCGTGAGCCATGGCCGCTGAGCCTGCGCGTCCGGAGTCTGTGCTCCGCAACGGGAGAGGCCACAGCAGTGAGAGGCCCGCGTACCGCAAAAAAAAAACAAACAAATAAAACCTGAGCTTATTTTGGAGAGAGATGGGATGAAATAAATATATCCATTATGCTGGTCAGCCAAGAAAGAAAAGGCAGGATTCTAGAGCTAGATGCTGAAGAAGCAAGTTCCTGAGTCCTGGCAATTTTTTTGGTCTTAGCAGGAGTAACAGCTTCTTTGGCATCCTGGTTGATACTGACACTGGGAATCATTTCTGGAAATCCAGGCTAGCATCTCTCTCTTCAGATCTCCCAAAAATACAGTAAATATATTTTATGATATTTATTACATCCCTTTACCATAAAACTAGGTAGAGCATATTTTATTCTCTGCAACTAAAAGCTGGTCTGTACCTCGAGCATTATAAGAGAACACATAATTGTGTGAGCTTATAGTCACATTGAGATAAACAATATAAATAGCATTCCTTCTCCTTGTGTATCCATCCACACATCTTTCTTGGGGATCTGGTTCTTGCAGCAAGGATTGAGGGGCCAGACACATAGTAAACCAAAAAAAAAAAATATATCCTCCGTTTGTTGTTTTGTAGCTTGTTTGTATAAGGTTTTAAGGCACACCATCACAGCCTAGGGCACGGTTTCTAGTTTTTGCTTTTGCGGCTCACATAGTAAAGTATATCATTCTTAGTAAATGTGCATTTACTCGCATTTCTATGGAGTGTGGGCTCCCTTTTACTGAATTTCAAAAAAGACAATCCCTTTCCTATTCTACTAACAAATCTAAAATAGCTTGGAAAATTTGAATCTGGTATTTTTAAATTAGTCAATTCGTTAACATAGTATTTCCAGGAATTAAATCATACACTAACATCACATTTACTATAGTAAATTTGAAAGAACTATATAATAAACTATTATCAGAAGCATAAAGTTCTAACAATGTTTTTAGAAATTATATTATAAGCTAATATTACATACTACATTATTCCAAGTGTTTTCATTTTTAGCTCTGCCAAAACTTTTTGTAGTAAACAACCTAGCTGGCTTGTCTACCCACTTGGAGATGCTCAGAGTTGACACAATATGATATAACTGTCCAAATCAAGAAAAGGAAAATTTGGTCTTTAAGCACAAAGTAAACCTCATAACAGTATCTGTTTCTGAGCTCATTACTGCTGACTGTTTGAATCATTTATGATTCTAACATGCCTTGCACTTTTATTTCAGCTGCCTGTACAGCTGACCATGTAGAAGAATAATTATATTACATAAGATTAAACTGTCATAAACCAGACCTTTACAGAAATGCTTTACACAAACAGCATAAACAGTAACAATAGCTCTGTATAATTTTTAGCACTAATATCAACACCATCAAAATTATCACCCAGTTTTGTTTTGAACTGTGAAGCTATGTACAGACTCACAATCTGGTATCAAATTCCTTCCTGGATCCTTTGGGAGAAATAACTGAGTTGAGCATGGACAGGATAAACCCTGCATGAATGTGACCAGTTTATCATAGCCCTCTGACATTTTTTCTGTTTGATGGTGACCAGTCCCCTTGGACACATTATAGGAACTTAAACTGCTATAAAATAATTTACCTTTGAGTTACACTTCTTAAGTGGCCGATCCTACTGTCTGGTAATTCTATCAACAACATTCCCCTTATGCTTCTAAGTTCAGCTTTTAAACTGAACTGACAGTCTTGCTGTTATTTTTCTATTGTTTGACATGCTCTACGGAACACTGCTTGTCTATAGGGACCCCCTTCTAAGAAACAAAAGATTAAGAAAGGGAAGATTTGGGGGGTTATTTTGGTAGACATAAGCATGGATTATACACTGATTTTAGCTTAACTATCAATGTGATATCAGTAGGACCTACCTGAGTCATTCTCCTTTATCAATCTTTCTTAAGACTTAAAAATCAGGTCTATTGAAGTTTTATAAGGTATGCATTTCATGGAAAACCTATAACAGAATGGTTTGGGCCTGGAAAAGTAATGTGCAAAACTTTTCAATTTTTGTAGTTGAAAGGACTTAAAAGAGCATTTCAATGGCTCAGTTCTTTTATAGATAAATGCCAGTGAGATAGTATAAATGATTTATTTATAGGCTTGCTATTAGTCTGGGCTGAACCAGTATTCTAGTCTATAGCCAATGGGCTCTACTTGATATATCCACCAAATCTAAATGTACTTTAGTCACTTTCTCTATAATATAAACATTTCAAACTACTTACAAGCTATTATAACAACACATTCTTCAATGGACAAAAAGATAATTTGGCAATTAAGTTCAGTGATATTACTCTTTGTTCCTTTAGAAGTGTTGCTTCAAGTCAATTTACCATTTTATTACTGTTCAGAAAAGAATCATTGGCACGTTTACATTTACAAAAAAGAGCTCTCCAAATTACCAATTCTATCATATTAGAGACTGTTTTACAAAGTCTGTTTTACAATTTGTAAAGCTTCCAAATGGCTATTTCATATGTCATAAAATATTTTTACTGAAATAGCTATAGAGTAATATTTTCCCTGAATTTAAGAATTCTGGTAATAGACTGAAATGAAATTCAAAATAATCTAAAGCAATATGTTCTAGTCTGCCCTTATTCTCCAACAGCATCAAATAAAAATATAAATTACTAAAATATTCTTTCAAGTATAATACATGAACTTGCATATAAAGCAATTCTATATTCAATACTCTATAAAGCATAATTTGCAATTATTTATCTTTAAAGCTAAATTTGAAAACCAAAAATATTTTAAAAGTTTTTAAATAAAGATAACTTTATTTCTGTTTATTCACACTGTAAAGTCATAGATATACTTATAAGACTTATTTCATATTTTTAAGCCTGAGATGTAAAGGTTTTCTTACCAGATTCACTGTTTTCCTCCACGAATATAGTTACAGAGTCTAAGATAAAATTATTCAATAGACAAGGTCATCAATCTGTGTCAGGAACTATGTATGTGTCTTATTTATTACAACAATTCTATTAGACAAGTACAGTATTTTAATTCCCATTTCACAGAGGAGGAACTGAGGCTTAGAGAGATAAACTCTCTAGTGTCACAGTCCTACCATTTAATATTCAAATTGATATTAGTCTCACTCCAACACATGTGCACTTTTCACTAGACACTTTTGCCTTTCCATCATTAAATTCAAAGAGGATTTTAAAATAGTAATACCTAAATATAATAGATATTGACATTGCCTAAGATATCCAATAAAAAAAGTGATAAAAGAATTATGGTAAATTGAAGAAACATATTAGTTAGCAGCCATCAAAAATAAAGATCTAATGATATGAGGTTCAGAACTAACTTCAAAATAATTATGACAGATGAGTGGGTAGAAATATAGAGAAAACAAGCTTAGTCACGTATTTGATTAACTGCTGAAGCTGGGTAATGAGTACAATAGGTTCATTAAAATAATCTGGTTTTTTTGGTATAGGTTTTCAAGTCCCTATATTTTGAAAACAGCTTGACTAAAACAGGATTACCAAGAACACTTAATGACACAGGAGAAATCCATAATATATTCTTAAGTAAAGGAGAAATAGTTAAAAATTATGGTTGGCTTACCCTTTTTGAATCTATCTCTGGAAAGAAACATACCAAAATGCTAGATACAAAAATGTTCTTCATCTGTAGTAAAATGTTACAGAATATTTATTGTTTTTCTATTTTTATATTCCTTGTAAGTGTTACCCTGAGTATGCATTGTTGCTTCTTTACTTGGAAAAATAAACATGGTTAAAAGCACTAACTGTAGGCATTTTACTTCAAAGTTCTTTAAAAAAATGAAAATGGAAGTAAATTGAGTAAAATACTAAATTCCCATAGATAATCTTATTAACAAATAAGAAATAAGAAACAACTATTTTATAATTCTCTTATATTCAAAATAGTAAGTTGGTTTGAAACTTAAATGTTATGCTCAAATTAATTTGCCATAAATTTTGAGTGTGTATGTTTAGCATACAATAGTCAAATTGTTAAATTTATCTACTTTAATCTTTTTTTCTGAGTACAAATAAACTTTTTCAAATGGCATTAAAAATAAAATACCTTTAAACATAATATACTGATTTATGAGAGGTTCAAAAATCTAGGGAAAAATTTCCATTGATTTTAGAGAAAAGATACACGAAGATTACCCAACAATACTGTGTGAATATCTATTCTTTGTGTACTTGAATTTCTCTATTTAAAAAGTGATGCTATTTTAAAGAGAAACAAGTCATTTTGTTCTGGTAAAGTTACCAGTTAAAATAATGTGCTTATGATATTAAAAAAAACCCACTATTTTAATAATAATCTATGCATTTGTATTCAGGGAGAATTTATAACTTTTCCTGTTTACTTTTAGTTAACCAAAAGGCTAAAAAAAAATAAAGGAAGGAACTGTCATTAATGGTCTCTGTAAGTTGACTGCTATTATTGACCATTTTTCCTCCTCCGATTTACATCTTCTCAATCTCTTGTGTGGCTCATATCAAGCTTCCTTATACTCCATTTCTCCTTTGTACTGTATTCCCTAATAACTGATGCTTTCATAGTCCTATGATTCTGAGGGACCACTCTAGGCAATTTTTTCCAGTATAAGTGGGCCTTTTTTCAATGTCCCCTTAAAAAACTGCATAATTTCCATGGTCCATATCCTTTATATTAAAAGCTATAAAAACTACATTTATTTTATCTTTTATCTAATATCTGGGCAGAATTGGTGTCTCTTCCCACTCTTTGCTGTGAAATACTTAAACACAAGATAATATGTCTTCCTGTTTGTTTTCAAAGATACTAGAAATTATTGAACATATCAAAGGAATTACAAAACATTTGTCAAAAGATGAATAAAAGAACATCTAAACAACTTGAATGACTGATGCATAAATGTGTATTCAAGTGTTACCCTCTCTCTGAAATTGGACAAGCCTTTTTTTTTTAAGTAGTGTGATAAAATAGAAAATAAAATTATACCCTAATTGAGAATTTCATACGAATATGAACCTTGAGAGGACGCACAATTCCTTTGAACTGAAAAATATGCTAGGTTTTGCTAGGATGGCTACACTAGGGAAAAAGAAATATCTGGTTGACCATCTTCCAGACTCTGCCCAAATGATACTGTGGATGAGAAGGATGGTTGTTGCCAAGATTCATTTCAGAAATTATAGATAGTTCCTTCTCCCCACCCCCATCTCCACCCTAAAAAATGTATTAAGAGCTTTCTTAGAGAATTAATTCTATAGACAGAGTATCATATTATTTCAACATGTACTCTATTTTCCTGGACATGAGACTTTAGGGGATATATGTTTCTGCAGATGTGTACCCTCTTCCAAAGAGGCACGACTGAAAAATCAGAGGCATTTATATTTTTAAGCATCAGGAGCAAAGGAAACAATAAACAAGACGGAAAGACAACCCTCAGAATGGGAGAAAATATTTGCAAATGAAGCAACTGACAAAGGATTAATCTCCAAAACTTACAAGCAACTCATGCAGCTCAATATTAAAAAAAACAAACAACCCAATCCAAAACTGGGCAGAAAACCTAAATAGACCTTTCTCCAAAGAAGATATACAGACTGCCAACAATCACATGAAAAGATGCTCAACATCACTAATCATTAGAGAAATGCAAATCAAAACCAAAATGAGGTATCACCTCACACTGGTCAGAATGGCCATCATCAAAAAGTCTAGAAACAATAAATGATGGAGAGGGTGTGGAGAAAAGGGAACCCTCTTACACTGTTGGTGGGAATGTAAACTGATACAGCCACTGTGGAGAACAGTATGGAGGTTCCTTAAAAAAATAAAAATAGAACTACCATATGACACAGCAATCCCACTACTGGGCATATACCCTGAGAAAACCATAATTCAAAGAGTCATGTACCACCATGTTCATTGCAGCACTGTTTACAATAGCCAGGACATGGAAGCAACCTAAGTGTCCATCGACAGATGAATGGATAAAGAAGATGTGGCACATGTATACAATGGAATATTACCCAGTCATAAAAAGAAACAAAATTGAGTTATTTGTAGTGAGGTGGATGGACCTACAGTCTGTCATACAGAGTGAAATAAGTCAGAAAGAGAAAAACAAATACCATATGCTAACACATATATATGGAATCTAAAAAAAAAAACAAAGAAAAAAAATGTTCTGAAGAACCTAGGGGCAGGACAGGAATAAAGACACAGATGTAGAGAATGGACTTGAGGACACGGGGAGGAGGAAGGGTAAGCTGGGATGAAGTGAGAAAGTGGCATGGACTTACATATACTACCAAATGTAGAACAGATAGCTAGTGAAGCAGCTGCATAGCACAGGGAGATCAGCTCAGTGCTTTATGACCACCTAGAATGGTGGGAATAGGGAGGGTGGGAGGGAGACGCAAGAGGGAGGGGATATGGGGATATAGGTATATGTACAGTTGATTCACTCTGTTATAAAGCGGAAACTAACACACCATTGTAAAGCAATTATACTCCAATAAAGATGTTTAAAAAAAAAGCATCAGGCCTTCAACATTTTTATTTGTAAAAGGAGAGTGTTGGCCTATGGAAACTGACAGATTCCTTTTCAGCAATAAAATTCATACCTTCAGTCATTTAAGACTGAGGAAAAGAAAACTTCTACCAATAAGCTCCTCTATTTTCTTTATATAGTTCAAAATATTAAAACTATTGACTAAAGCATCCCTACTGCTTTGATATTCCCATTTGAGGCTATTTAAGCAAGAAATTAAATATTTCCTTACAAATGCGCATATGTTTCCCTTTTTATTAAAAATTTTAAAGAAAATATATGATGATGAAAAATAGATATCTTCATATAGAGAAAACTTGATACTTGAATGTAAAATCTGATCTAAATGATTTGTGTTAGTTAAGAGTTGTGGAACATAGTTCTATTTTTGGTTTGGAAAGTAATATATTCTGGTTTTGCAACATATTTGACTTTGTGCCTATGTTTTAATAGGTTATTACTAAATTAATTTACTTCCATAATTAATTGATAAAGATAAGACGTTTAGAGGTATTTGAAATATTATAAGCCCAACACATCTGCAACTCAGTTTTTTAATCTGGCCTGTTTGACACTGTGAAACAAAGGCAAAGTAAAGAAAAGAACACTTGGGCTTCCCTGGTGGCGCAGTGGTTGAGAGTCCGCCTGCCAATGCAGGGGACGCGGGTTCGTGCCCCGGTTTGGGAAGATCCCACATGCCGCGGAGCGGCTGCGCCTGTGAGCCATGGCCGCTGAGCCTGCGCGTCCGGAGCCTGTTCTCCGCGACGGGAGAGGCCACAGCGGTGAGAGGCCCGCGTACCGCAAAAAAAAAAAAAAAGAAAAGAACACTTTGTCTTTATTGTTGTGGTTGTACTTTTCAAACAACTCTCAATAGGTAAAAACACCATTCAAGAATTGACTTTGTTCTTTATTTAAATTCAAAAAGGATGAGTGATATCTTCCAATTAAAAAATATTATTTTTACATAGTGTATCACACATGTAGATGTCCTGTTAGTGATTTCTTTAAAGTTGTCATGGAAATTAAAAATTGCTGATATAACAAAGTTTTTTTTTTTTTAATATTTACCTTACAACAAAGTTTGCTTCATCTGAATTTTCTTTCCAGAGTCTGATTCGCTGACACTTTGCTTTAATGCCTTGCAACCATTCAACAATTTTGGAATTGATGTTAAATAATTTGGAATTGATGTTACTTCAGTATGTATGGTATGATTTTATTACTTGGTATAATGTATGATTTTATGGCTTGGTATAAGCATGCCAATTTATATTCATATCTGTAACTAATTTATTGCTCAGTCTAATTTTTTTTAAAAAGGCAGGAACTAATAATAATATTCTCATTCTCCCTTGTAGAAGCAAATTAAGTGTGACTTCTTAGAAGCACAATTAGACAGAAATCAAAGTTATTTGCTTAACCAAAGGTCCAGTTATGTTAAAATTATTTAATATACTAATAGTTTTATTGACTGTCCAAATTTCATCTCATAATTGATATTTTAGGAAATTATTTAAGTTTACAAAATTAGGGTAATGGCAGTCAAAAATTTGAAAAGAATGAAAAATGTAGGTATAAGGAGAAATTATTTCAGTGTACTGAAAATTTGAATTTATTGCCTTTGGTAAGAAACTGCTGAGCCAGAGAGATAGACCTTAGCTATACAGCAGAATTTGACCTAAAATATTCCTCATTTGGCTTTTATAGGTCAGAATTTCATACTTGAAAAAAAGAAAAAAACAACTATCCTGTATTCAGTTTTAAAGCAAAATTATATTTAGCACCGATAGCAAATAGCTGAACAAACACAATTTCCTGAAATCCAAACATTAAATAAGATGAGACAGATAGTAGGAATTTCATTTTCTACAAGTTGTAATAACAGTAGAGAGAGTAATGTCTGGCAGATGTTGCTTGATGAAATTATAGTACCTTTGAATGAAATACTTAACACAAAATTCATCTCATTCCAGCAGCCAGAGTAAGGAGGACTGGATTAAAATTCACTGCTTCTTATTAGCTGTTGATTCGCATACAAGTAAATAAACTGTAGTTTTGCCTTCTCAGGAAAGTTCTGTAAACATGATTTTGAGAAACTTGAGTTTTCTTTCTCAATAAAATTCTGGGGGCTGAGGAAGTACATATCTTTTTTTATTGAAGGATCTCATTGATAAAAGATTCCTTTTTCCCCAAAGAACAGAAGGAGATAAACCTTTATGAACAGTTGCTATGTGTTGGACACTTGACTATTTTCCTTGTGGAGAGATAGAATGTTGCTACGGTTATTGGCTCTGGCAGTGCTGTCCACTAAAACTTTCAGAGGAAAAAGAAAACTCAGAAATGTAGCAGTCACTAGCCACATGTGCTATGGAGTACTTGGAATGTGAGTAGTTTGACTAATAAATTGAATAATTTTATTTAATTTTCATTAATTTAAATTTATATACTCACATGTGCTAGTGTCCATGTATTGGACAGCACAGCTATAGAGCCATACTCAATCTCCATGTGTCTTTTATGTGTTACTTAACTTCTGTAGGTCTCCATTTTCTTACCTATAAAATAGGGATAATATGTATACTACTTCTCCGGGTGACTGTACAGATTAAATGAGTTTTTGAATGATGTGGACACATAGAAGTCACTAAATAAGTTTCCTATAAATAAATTCTCAAAAGAGACTATTACCTAGGCACCATTGTTCACATTTCACAGAAAAGGAAGCTGTGAGAAAGATAAATTGTTTCACTTTCCAAGGGTCACAGATCCTACAAGTATTGGGACTTGAGTCTGCACCCAAGTAGAATGACTTATTAATTATTCTATACAGTTTTTCCACATGGACTGACTCATCTGCCAATAATGATGGATGTTACTACTTTTATCATCTTTAGTGAACTCCACTCTTTTTTTCTCTGTGCATAATGGAATCCATGGATGTAATTATCAGGGAAGATAGCTTTCCATCTTCCAATATCTGTGGGAAGAGTAAAAGCCTAACTTCCTTGAGTACCGTGCTCTAAGATGTAAAACTATCTCCTGTCATGAAGACAAGAAAGAATTTACTTTTCCTTTGGGTAAAGCCAGTTAGCAAACACATATGGTCTACAGTCACCCCGCTCCAGCTCTTAAACTCTCCCACAGAGCTGAGTATCCAACTTGGTCTGTGCTTTCTCCCCTAATGCTGGAAATAGTATTGCAATAAAATCAATGTCTGTTTGCTCGTATTTTCTGTTCTGATAGCCTTTAACATAAAAATGCATGAATTTTACAATAAAGTATCAATCCTTAAAGTACTGCATAATGTGAAGGATTAAGTTAGATAGTGGGATTACATAATGCAGCAAACATTCGAAATTTTCTTTTAACCATCTTATTTCGCTCTTTCCATAAGAAGTTTTATAGGCTTCACTGCATGGCTTGCGGGAATCTTAGTTCCCTGACCAAGGATTGAACTCACGCCCTTGGTAGTGAAAGCACAGAGTACTAACCACTGGACCACCAGGGAATTCCCACAAGATGTCCTTTATAGTAGCTACTAAAACCATCTTGTCTCATTTTTCTTTTTTACCACAAACCATTCTTTTAAAAATCAGCCACACTGGGTTTGAATTATCTCCCTCAATTTATCTGGAACAACTTTCAGTTAAGCATATCCTACTCTTCAATCCAAAAGCTAAACAAACTTAATAATTACTGTTAGCATTCCCTGGCAAATAATTTTAATATGATAATTACTATAATGTCATAAAACACTTATGATTCACATAACAAAACAAATAAGCTTGGGCATGTTCCAATAAAACTTTATTTACAAAAACAGGAGACCAACAGGATTTGACCCATGGCATATAGTTTGCAAATCCCTGCTCCAGACCCTATCAACTTTTACTAGACAATGCAATAATAAAAATCTTATTGATTTCCCTGCCTCCAGACTTGATTTATACCACTTCTTAATAAATAAAAAATGTATTTCAGCAGTTAGATCTGTTTAATTATGAAACTGACTTCCATCAAACATAGTGACTTTGTTAACATCAGTGTGTTTAGACATACTTGGTGTGGATACTTCAGTTGGAACTTGAGAATGGGGTGAGTCTTTTCAAAGATTCGGTTCACTTCTATCAGTTTTAAATAAGGATTCAATGAAATCTTGTGTGGCTTCCCAGACGGCCTGGGGAAGGAGTTAAAATTAAATGGACACATTTTTAAGACCTCTAAAATGAAATTATTAAAATCATCTCTAAAGGATTTAGTTCTGAGTTTTGAATTTAATCATATGAAACATTTTCAAAGATATATTGCATTTTTTATGCCTATAGCAAATCAAATTTATTGAAAGAATAAAATAATACTCAATTGTGTGTGACCTAACAAACTAGGGAATAAGATCATTGAAATATTAAAAATAAAAACAAGTCAATTCTAGAGACCTGTGCAAGCAGGAGATTTAAAAATATAGCACAAGACCAAGCAGTGGATATGGAGATAATGTTAGAAGTGTACATGCCTTAAAACGTCTCAAAATAGTATAAATTAATAAATGTAACAGGGCATAGAAAACAGGGCATAATGGTCACAAATGTTTATCTTTGCTCAGTCCAATAAGAAAACAAAGAAAAACATTTTTTTAATAAATGAATACACTATGGGCTATTGAAATTAACTTAACATAAAGCTAAATTTCTAAACCTGGAGTAAAAGAAGTTAACAAGAGGCAAATAATGTCCTTTTTAGAACCTCTTCTCATAAAGTCTCAGTAACTGGAGACACAGGACCTATCACACATGTGTGAATGGAGAGTGCTGTCAACAGGGATAACTGGTGCTAAGCCTTTAAAAGAGCCCAGACGTGTCTCTGCACACATCTTACCTCAGGCCACAAGTTCTTACCTTCCCAGTCTAACACCGGAGACTTATGGTTTAGAGCTTGAAACAAACAGATTTGGGGCACCAGGCCCAGTTGAGGGCCATGGTAAGTCACCTTTTTGCAAGTCAATTAATTCAAGATATGACCATTGTCCCCCTACTTCTCCCAGGTGCGGACAACCACCACCAGGATTATACCTTCCAGACCGGTAATTAGAAGATTATTATCTGGAGAAATGACCACCCAAAAAGATGATCTACAAATACGAACATCTGCAGATCCCTCACAGAAATATCAGTGTGCCTGCGCATTAATCATTTATAAAAACCCACTAATCGACAGCCCTGTAAAGACATAAGAGCTTTATTTCAACTTCTGATGTCTTACTCCTATGTAGTAACATACCAGTTGTCACCAATTATTTGAGGAAACCCTCCAACATAAAAAATGAATCTGAAAACAAATAAGCCTAAAAAAGGAACTTGTACAGAATAGAATCAATGCAGAAAGTTAAATGTCAAACTAAGTTGAAGTTGAAGAAGTACTCCTGACAGAAGAACCCAAAGACAAAGAAAGGGAATGGAGAAATGAAGATGATTTTAAATTAAAATTTAAGAAGTATAAAATCTAAATGATATTAATTTCACAAAGAACAGATATAAGGGAGGGGAGCAAAAAATTCATCAAACTAAAAGGAAATAGGTTTCAGAGTCCCTACTGAGTGTTTAGCAATAGAAACAAAAGTGGTCACTCACTAGGGTATATTACTGTGAAATTTCAGGTCACTGAAAATAAAGAAAAAACCAAAAAGTCTTGGGTACGGGGAAGGAGGTGAATAATGTACAAAGAATCTGGAATAATAATGCTTCTTAACCAGACACCTGAGAAATTAGAAAGAATAGACCACTGCCCTCAAAATTCTGAAGAAATATGATATTTAATATTGAAATCTAAATTATCAATTAAGATAACATCAATTTATCTAAATTATCAATGTAGGCTAAATGATCAATTAAGAGGGAAGGCAGAGAAAAACACTAATTAGCTAATTCCTCAAATTTTAATATCCTTTTCCTACTGTCTCAGAAAATTACAAGAAAAAAATGTGATTAACAAAAAGTGCTTCAAGTTAAAACAAAATTAATGTATGAAATACCTTTCTGGTGTTGGGATTCAGTCCTTTAGTGCCAGTAACTCAAATCTGAAAATATAATTAGTTCTGGGAAAACTAGTCAATAAAAAAATGCTCACTATACGAAAGGATTCAAAGCTATATTCTAATATTGGAACAATATTAAAAATAGGAGTTGTCAAAAATGTGTTTTATTTTTGCCTTGGTTCTCCTCAGGTGTTCTGGTTCCAAAATCAATGACTTGCCTAAGAACCTATTCTAATTTGACCTGCACCCCACACTCAAGTGCCTGGCAATCATGAATACATGACTGACACTGTAAGCATTTGAGGTTGCATTTTTGCCCCCAGAATGTAATTCTAGAGTGAGACTTAACAAATCCTTGAACAAAGAAGCTATCTCAGATTTTTGCACACATCTGGTGTCCAGTAAATATTTTCTGGAAGAGTATTTATTTTAGGTATTTTGATTTTATATGGATATCTTTGACTCATTTCATCCACTGTAGAAATATTAAAAATATTAAGAATATATTTATAATTGTGTGTAAACCCTATGATATTAAATAAAATTAATATATGTGCATGTTCTCTTATTATAACTATTACACAAATGTAAAACTGCCTTCAGAAAAGCACGTTAACTAGAATAGTTGAGAATTTAGTTGATGAAATTCACAGATTCTGTACCATATTAATTTTTCAACACCTAAGGTATCCTGTAATCTTTCTTATATCAGAGAGTCAGTAAATTGTCATTATGGAGTTATTTTAAATCAAAAGTTGTATCAATGAAATTGTTCCTGTTCCAGGACACTGGAGAAAAAAATAAACTAGCTTTTTTCAGAATGGTTGGTGAAATAGAAGTTGCTTTTAAAGGTTAAATTTTTTAAAGTACAAACGAAAAAGGGTTTGTTATAATAATATTTGAAATGGCTGAGTAATATTTCATTGTATATATGTACCACATCTTCTTTATCCAGTCATCTGTTGATGGACATTTAGGTTGCTTCCATGCCTTGGCTATTGTAAACAGCGATGCAATGAACATCAGGGTGCATGTATCCTCCTTTTGAACCATGTTTTTCTCTGTATCCTCAACCATTAGAAAGAATGAAATAATGCCATTTGCAGCAACATGGATGGACCTAGCGATTATCATACTGAGTGAAGTAGGTCAGAGAAAGACAAATATCATATGACATCGCTTATCTAGAATCTAAAAAAATGATATTTTTTTACAAATTTATTTACAAAACAGACTAACAGAGAATGAACTCATGGTTACCAGTGGGGAAGCATGCAGGGGAGGGACAGATTAGGAGTTTGGGATGGACATGTACACACTGCTATATTTAAAATAGATAACAAATAAGGACCTACTGTATAGCATAGGGAACTCTGCTGAATACTCTGTAATAACCTAAATAGCAAAAGAATTTGGAAAATAGATACATGTGTATCTATAACTGAATCACTTCGCTGTACACCTAACTAACAACATTGTTACTCAACTATACTCCAATATAAAATATTTTTTAAAATAAATAAATAAAAAGCAAAAAAAAAGAATAATTTTTGAAATTAGTCAGAAAGAGAGAAGGCTATCAGAAAGTGAATTTTAAAATGGTTTTAAACCTCACCATTGGTTCTCAGATATTTTCATTTCTTTATAGATAGCTTGAACCAATTTATTAAATCTTGATATATAAAATCTAGATTAAATTGCCACTAAAAGCATGTATTATATACTTTGCATAAACATAGCATTCCTATAAATACAGGGATTTGTAAACTCTTAAACATTGCTTTACTGAATACTAATGACTTGAAAGATAGGTTTTTATATTAATGTGATACAAGTGTATTAGTGAGTGGAAAAGAGTTCAACAGAGTTTGCAGCATCAGAAGTCAGAATAAAGGAACTACTTCAGATATTTGTCCTTTTCCTAATAATATAATATTATAACCCACAGTGGGGTAGGGACTTGGATGCAATGTTCCCTGTATTAATATGGATATAATAAAACAAGCACACATTAAGCCATCTTTAGACATTGATGATGATGCAGAAGACTGCAATTGCCTTTTGCAATAAAGACATATCTACCAATTATGCTTATGCACATATACCAATTATACACACTGAAATTTTATTTTCTGAGGTTTCAAAGTTACTTTAAAAAAAAGATCATGCTGCTCTATTTGATCCTAAAACTTTTAATTTAAAAAATAATTTATTCCTTTACTTAATATACAGAAAACTGTTTTTCTCTCTTTTTAAACTTAATATCCTTAGATTATCAAAACACATTTTCTTGAATTGTTCTCACGTCTAATATAAGTAATTTTAAAGTATGAAAGAGTGGGTGTAATTTAAACTTCTAAAAATTCTACCTTGAAATGTATATCACTTTGTTTTTGTTTACATGCTGACATGTTTTTCCCTGTTTTAAAAATAGGACAACCAGTAAAATAACAATACTGATGAATAGTTATGTTATAAATACATACAAACTATACTGTGTCTTACTGCGATACTTTAGTCTGTTTTAAATGCAAAAGAAGGAAAAAAATAAATTGGGAGCTGGGGAAACCATGAATGATTGAAAGTTAGATGGAAGAAACCTTAGTATTTGCTTACTAGTATTTCTCATCCATTCTTGTCCATACCCCACTCCAGTGCATCTTCACTCTTTCTTCTTTATATTCCAACAGCAAAGAGAAGTTTAATTATCTTTACTTTCTATAATTTATTCCTATAGTTTATTGTGAAAACTTACGTAGTCTAAACATGCTTTTTTAAGCAATAACTCACTGACCACTGAGGGCTAGTGTTCTCTCTCCACTCCCTCTGTCTCTGACTCTGTCTCTCTGTATTGATAACATTTTTGGCACTAATGATACTAACCTTTTTGTGCATTTGTGAAGTTTTAATTACAATTCTTAATAGCATCAAATACACAAGTGAGACTACATCCCAAACTCTTAATTTCCAGTTCAGAGCTCATTATTGCTGCTGCGATGTTAGTTCCCATTAACTTGGTGGGGCTGTAGGGGTTAAAGGTCATCACTTTTAATTAAAAGAATATGCAATTTTAAGCATAGTTAAGTCAGTGTTGGTCCTTACTAATTTTTTTCCTTCAGGAAGGGAAATCAAACTGACGTGTATGATTAATAGCCTCAATCTAATATAGAATGTTCATATTGTCTAACCCCGCTCCACTTTTCTTTACAACATTAAGGTATCACCTTGCTTCAAATTGGAGGGCATAGACCCTGCATCAGTTTAGCTTGGTACTCCTTAGATGTTTTTATGCTCAATTCTGAATCAATAGTTATTCTTTACTTATAATATTTTCTTTCTTAAACTAAAGGGCAGTATAATGTCATTTATTTTATTGTAATTCACGTATATTCTACATATATTATTTTGTATTTAACACATATTATATGCTTAAAAATAAAACAAGAGTGTGCAATTTGTTTCCTCAGTTTTAACCATTTATCTCTGGCCATGCAAACACTGGTCCTAGCAAACATAATTCAAAGTGAGAATAAAATGAAATTATAAGATCTTTATCAAACACCTGTTGGAGACAAATATTAATATGGTTTGGTAAAATTACTTCATTATAGAGACAGAAAATACAAATGAGGAGTGAGGAGAAGACCGTGGTTTGAATGGAAATTAGGTACCATGCAGATATGTTCAGGTTTTCTCTCGGCTCGTCCATCAGCCTGGAGGTCAGTGTTAGGGGCTCCCTCTTACACAGAAGAAAATGAGTCCAGCTTTATCTGATATTTGCATTTCAAGCAACAAAAAATAACCAGCTCATGACACATGCCAAAGAAGAATTAATTGAATACCCTAGAGAAGCAATAAAAAACTAGAGAGACTTAGAATGATCTGAGGCAGCTCTGGAGAACGAGGAAGCAAGAAGCACAGACATCACTTGGTGCCACTTTGTCAGGATGCACCTCACTCAAGAAAACAAGTCCCAGGGAAGGAGACTGGTTCATGAGTACGTGCCCTGACTCTACTGGAAAGGGAGCAGGGAAACCTGTGCACTTCAGCTTGTGAAATTGGAGGAGGCATAGGTACTTCTTGTGCCAGTAAGTCTCAGTAGTGTGCCCTTCAAAGGGAGAATCAGTGCTACATAAATATCTGCTGCACCCCCAAGGGGAAATAACTTCTCCACTGAACATGGGTCAGTAAGGGTTGGATTAATTTAAAAATTAAAAATTTTATCCATCTGGTGAAAACTCACGCTCTTTCTCAAGATCTGCAGTACAAATCAATGCACCAGAGGATAGTGCTTGGTTTTCTTTTGGTTTTTCATAGAATTTTTATCTCTGTAGAGGTCTGAATATAACACATTAGTGATGATTATGAAACTGCAAATTTCCATACTTTTATTTTGTGTGTGTGTATATTTTTCAATTAATTTCTTAGTTCTTTTTTAATGGTGGTTAAGGGCAGACAAGTAAAATACATCACAGGTTTTAATTTTTATATGTAAATTTATGGCATGCTAAATCACACGGTAGTTCATTGTGCAATAGATGATATATACAGTGAAATTCAAAAATGCGTGTGCATCATTTCTCCCCAAATTTTATTTAATTAAAAGAAAATTAACATGGCCTATTGATTTTACATATTTTAATCTATCTCTATGTAAATCAGGATAGGCAAGTTATGCTATAAAAAGAAATTAACCTTGAAATCTCAGTGGTTCAACACATGAACATTTCAGTTTTCACTCACACAGTATTTCCAATGAGGACAAAAGGGTAGTCCTTCACCGTATATTTCTCAGAGACCAGGCTTCATCGTCTTGTGATATGATCATCTCAACATGTACCTCACGATTAGCCAAATCAGGGCAAGAGAGAAGTAGGAAAACTTCACAGAAGTGCAACTGTCTGATCTGCAGTCACCTATAGGTAAAATTCATCCCCTTGGTTGGAACTTGTCACTGGCTATATCCCACTGCAAGAGAGGCTGGAAAGTATGCCCATGTTCTTGGGAAGAAGAGAATAATCAGGTATTACAAACATCAGCTACCTTGTCCATGCTCTCTTTCTGTCTTATTACTCCTCCAGCCAGGCAGGAGTCTTGAGCAGAATATCATGGGCCAGATTTCTGTATATGTCAATGTTGAGAAGAATATTCAGGAAGCTGCACTCTACAGAGAGATTGTCAAAATATCTGGGAGACTACTAAATAATCCATAATTTATCAGAAAATATTTCAGTACAGATTTCTGCTAAAAATGCACATGTGTGAGTGTTTGATCTATACTTCTAGGGGGAGAGAGTTGTCCAAATCAGTAATGCATACATTGAGAATGTCAGTCAAACGTTCACATTTCAGAGATCTCTTCAGACATCTTTTGCTCTGGCCAACACCTGAGGCATACATAACATGTTAGAAATGTGATTTCACTGATAAAATTACAAGCAAACAAAATAAATAGATTGGCTAAACTATTCTAGGGAGTCTCTACCTTTTCATGAACTAGCTTTGAAAATCTAGCAAGCGTTTGATTTTCAGTCTTTTATGAAATTGCCCCATGATAATCAATATACTTGTGGAGTTTTGATTGTCTGCTGCTGAATGTATAGTTACCTAAATGCTGCCTCTAAAATATTGTGAGGTTTGTTTTTAGATGGGGTCAGAGAACCTGAGCCTAAAAAACACAAAGAGCTGAAGCTTCACTGAGACCATAGAAAAGGGGGTTTGTCTTCCTACTAGTGATGTTTAATCAGTGTGAGGATTTATAGTGGTACTCTGCTGAGATTTGATTTCATCAGCACTTGATATTAAAGTTGTGACAGAGGAGACCTATTCCTCTTACCTGTAACACTGATGCCAAAATAAGTACCAAAAAAAAATCTTAGTAGTTGTGTTTGTCCAAATTTACTTGGTCACTTTGTAACAAAGATCAGCTAAAAAATCAAAGATCTAAAGGGTAGGGCTGGTCAGAAGGGGAGACACTACAGCACCAATGAATGTGAGACCAGTTGGAATGATCATGGAGACAATCTGAATAAGAGTCTGAGAAAATATTTCTGAATAAGGGAAGTGGTGGCTACAGTTTGTTTTAATTGGATGTTCATATCTTTGGGCTTGGGTGGGTGGGAAATCATTTGTCTGGAAACCTGGCTAGGTGATAGCTTGAGGCTGTCTGAAGAATCCCTGTATAAATAGGTAAAATATATAGTAAATTCATTTGTCAACAAATGTCTCAGAAAAGAAAAAAGGAAAGAGAAATTAGAAAAAAGAATAGCTGTTGGAAAATCAAAATATATGAAGAAAATAAAATCAACTATGATAAAAGATTCACAGGAAATTTTAAAGGAAAATTACTAATTGTTAATTGGAACTATTTTGTGTACAGGATATGTTTAATGTATTTTGTTTCTTACTTATCCTTTCAGTAATCTCTCTTATTTTTTAAAACTGAGCATGGAAGCTTCATATTGGAGGAGAGTGGCAATCAAAAAGTTATTTCATCATAGACTTTGTAAAAAATGAACATTTCTAAAACCTTTAACTATATCATGTTATATAGCTGTGTGCTGCTCAGCCCACAGCGTAGGATTAAATAAGCTACTACTGAAACTTATATTTATGTTCTCTAGATGGAAAGACTGATGCTTACCAAACCAACTAGGCACATTCTGATGTGAAGATATAACTAGACACCATCAGCCCTGAAGTTGGCAATAATCCATGTTTCTAGGTGAGTTTTGAGAGCCTACTGCTACTTACTCTTCCTGTTTCAAAATCAAGGGACTCCTCTCCCATCCTTGTGGTTTACAGTAAGTCTGTGCTTTTAACTGCTCCCTCCTCCTGCCAAGGTCAAGGATAGTCTGTCTTTCTTTTTCTTTTTTTTTTTCACATCTTTATTGGAGTATAAATGCTTTACAATGTTGTGTTAGTTTCTGCTATACAAAGGGATATTCTTTCAAATTTCTCTTTAGTCTCTCCACTCTAAAAAAATAATTACTACTCTGTGCTCTGCTTCCCTTTCCCTACCTCTTAGTTTTCCCAAAACCTATCCTGTAAGTGCTGTATCTAGACTTCCCTCTTTGCTATCTCTTTCAGGTTGACTATCTTTAGGATGGTCTATCCAGAATTTTGATTTTTCTAGAACACCACATCATGAATTACTTCCCCAGATAGATGTACAGCAACCTAAAGACAAATAATAATACTCAAGTCCCCCACCACTAGATCTCACCCCAAACCCAGAGCCTTCATGAAGCTTGCATTCTAAACCAGATATTCGTACCCAAATTTAGATAGTAAAAGGGTTTGGATACATATAGCTAAAATAAGAAAGAGTGGTATTTTGCTTCTAATTGTAACAAACAATTTTTTAGACTTTGACACCATTTATGGCTGCACTACAACCCAAAGAAATATCATTGCTTGCCATTTGATTAAAGAGATTTTTAAAATTTAAATAGAAAGTACTTTAGAAATATACAGTGAACTTCTAGAGATGAAATCCAGATAGACATTAGTAATGGATAATTCGTATGAGCTGTCAGAATGTTTGCATTGTCCTTAATATTTTAGTTGATTTATTTTTATATCATCCTTATAGCTGTGCTGTTTCATTTTTGAAATATTGGACATCTTAAATCATAGCATTTGAAGTACTATTTCTTTTGGAAATGCCTTTCTGAGGAACTAAATCTATGTATTAAAAAATGTGCAACGTGTAATGTCTGACTTGGAGAAAATGTACTAGAGTAGACAACTCAAGTTCAGGCAAAGGAATAAATGTGTTTAAGTCGTATGTTAGGCAAACTTTGTTAAGTTATAGTTAAAACTAGGAAATGAGGCTATAGAAATTTGAGGAATAGCATTGTTCTACATTTATATATAGAAAGAAAAGACAGTTCCAAAGTACCTTTCAAGGACAATAAGATTGTAGACCAAAACACAGAGCAAATTGAAAACAGACTCTGCAGTTTCAATACTATTTCCTTGTCTTTTATCATGGGTGATCATAGGAAAGAGTCATATAAAAGAACTGGATTTACTATACACTTTTGTTAAAGACATCACTTATAGCTTGTGATTTAATGCTGTTTGTCTAAGGTCACTTTGGACTTGAAAATTACTGTGAACAAAAATGACGCCTTTCTTTGGATAGCATGTATTGTTTCTTTCATGAGATAATAAGAATTATATAGACATTCCTACCCCATCAGATGTCTGTTTTTTGTTCTGATCACAAGAAACTTATACTTAAATATTTAAACTTAGAAATGAGATTAGCTCTTAAATTGGTAAAAATGTGTTCCTCCGTGTCTTGAATTTTGATATTTATATTTTCACAGTTTTTAAATTTACAGTTTCTTAGTTTAAATTTCATTCTTTCATTTGAGGAAGTGTGTGGAAAATGAGTAATTAAATATTGACTGTGTTAGGTAGGCTCTTTTAGGCTGCAAAAATCAGATTGAAATAAAGGCTGTCTCAGTTGTCAAGGATTTTTTATGAGGATTAAGGAAAAATAGGTCATCACTTCAGCTGCCTCATGTTGAAACTTGAAGGAAGTCAGGAATGTTGTTCAGGACCCAGAAGGATCTCTAGTGGTCCAGCTGGACAAGCTGGCCATCCTCTCATTTCCTCAGCAGACAGAAGATGTTGCTCCCGGCACCAGTAACCGTACTTATGTTGTGGTGACTCAGAAATCCTCTGTCTCCCTGCTAATACCATAAATATCTCTCCACATCACTGCTTCTGCGTCTGTGTGGCTTTTCCTTTGACATAGCCTCTGCTCAGTGCTTCTTGTTTGTGCGTCTGACAGCTTGAGTCCCCTTCTTTCAACTCTGTTTTCTTCTCTATGATTGCCTCATACACCCAATAAGAAGGATCAAAGTGCATTCCAGCCCTGGGCTAGGATGGTAAAATGTTGTTAGGAAGAGTTCTTCTCTATGACCACACCTAGGCCATTGCTTATCCTGTAGATGATTGCCCTTTAGTGTCTGATTCAGTCAGCTGTGGCCAGAGCAGTGGCAGTGTGTGGTGTAAGATAACTGGCATCTAAGAAGCTCTCCAACCTACAATGTTCTCTGAATGTCAGAAAATTATATATAAACCTCAATTCCCATAACTGTATTGGTCCTTGATATAAAGAGAGAAACATACATTTTTTCATAGTTTATTTTAAAAGAGCTAGATATATTCTTTTTATATTATAAGTATTATACTGTATTATTTTCTAATATAGTAATTTTATATATTTTAAATGTATATTACATATTCTTTTCTTTTGTAGCAGCTGCCTTTCACTTTTTACTGTATGGAGATAAATACAAATAGTCCTGTGGGCAAAATGCCCAGAAAATTTAGTTTGAGTCTATAAATAGAATATTGAGTTAATTAATAAGTATTAAAAATAAAATATAAATTATGCTTCTAAAACGTGTAAATGTTTAATTTTGCTTAACAAGGTGAATCACATGTTATCATAGTCTAAGAATGAACATTAATTTTACTAATACCTTTACTCAACTATTTATAAGCACATTATTTATCTGAAGGAATCAAAAACTTTTGTAGTTACATCATACTGTATTATAAGGGGGGGAATTATGTGCTGTTAATGTATTATATATTTGGAGTACATCAAAAGTCTATGCAAGTATCTTTTATGGATGTTAAATTCTGTCTATAAGACACACATATAATATATAACGCATTAATATACTTTCCAATATTGTAAAAAACAGATGGCGGTCATTTAAAATTTGTTTATAAACTCTACTATATGTCAAAAGTCTTTGCAATACTTTAATAAACTTCTTCTCCAGCCCATGCCTATTAATTTCTCTCACTATCTCAGGAACTACCTCCCGGATGCTCAGGTACTATCTGCTTTTCTGTAAGTCACTTCCTCTCACAGTCATGGTAATATAAATAATAACCTCACGTTTTAGCTTCATTCCTAATCCAGGTTCTGCAGTTTTTTGTGTCCATCATCAGAGATAACAATGATTTACATATTGGCTATCACTTAAATATCTCAGGTAATTTACTCAGATATCAGTAGCATATCCACCATACTGATTGTTCCTTGACCTTTGTCTTTGCCATAAAATTGAAAAGTTAATCCCTTTTTCATTACCAACAGTCAAACATTTAACTTTCTAACATGTTCTCCTTTTCCTACTTCCAGGTTTTAGTATCAACCTCAAGATTCCTTGTCTATCTGGAACTATTTGCTATTTTATGCTGATCTGTCCTCTGTTAAATCACAGGAGTCTTGAAAACTGTGCTAAGATCTAACCTTTCCTGATGTTACCTGCTGAGCAGTTTTTTTGAATATGCATTATCTGTTTTCCCAATAGAACTCCCTGTCAAATATCATCCTATCTCGTTCTCTAAACTTCTGCAATTCTGACTCTTGTTTGGACTGGGGAATGTTTCCTTGTATAATCTCTTCAGAACACTCCTTTTCCTTCAGCTAAAATTATCCTGTGTAGAATCTACATCACTTCAATGTTAATTGAGTTTGGACTCAATTAAATCATTTAAGATTTTAAGTAACAGGTTGGGTCCTCGATTTTAACACACATTATTTAATGTCTACACACAAAACATCCAGGCCCTTTTTCTTGCCATCAGCCAGCATATTTCCTTAGGTATCCATAGTTCACCAAAGATATCCCTATCTGTAATAAATGGGTAAATTCAAATTAGTCTAAATCAATCATGCCATTCCCATTTCCCTGGGCAATGATGGGCTTGGGACACTATGGTGACTTTTTTGGCCAAATAAATGTGACAAGATATATGTTGCAGAGACAGAGTATTGGGGTGAGAGAAATATGTGGTTATCTCACACTTTAAAAAGTAGACAAAATTTGTTACTTCTTTTTCTTTCTTTTATTTCTTTACCTCTGGAGATGATCATTGGTGGTTGTAACACCTAGAATTGCTGTATTTGTCTAACCAGAAGAAGAATAACTAAAAAGTAACACCAATCTACTCAGAAGAAAGAAGGAAAAGGAGGGGCTAATCAGAGTAAGAATAATCTGGAACTAAGTGTAAATAAAAAGAAAGGTACAATTTTAAAAGATAAATTCTAATAATTAGAAACTCCAACCAAACTGTTTATGAAAGAGTAAGTTATGAACTACCTCAGGTTTTTTTTGTATTATTTTGTCCCCTATTTAAAAGCAACAGATCAACTAAATTCAGCATTCATGCATACATTAAAAATGAGATAGGTAGGCCTCATTTATGTTCCATTCTGGCATCTGAAATGTATGGCTACTCTCTAATTCTCAGATTTATACTATATTGTTGCTCAGAAAAGGAAATACTTGTTAATTATTTATGTAAGAACCAGATGTGAAGTTTTCCTGCATGTTTTAGATACAACAGAAGCATCCTTATATAAAATAATTGAGAGTCAGTCTTACTTGGATGATCAAAATCCTTTTTTTAAAGTGGGAAATAATAAATGGCATAAAATATGCAGTAATATCTTATTTGAACCTAAATATGAAAGGCAATTTGACAGTCATTTAATACAGGGCTTATTTACTACTATCTTTTTAAACAAAATTGCCATTGGCACTACTTTTGCAATGCATTGTGTACAATGTTTCGTTTCAATTTTCTTCATGAGCCATAGGAATGTAAAGTACTAGATATTACATCCCCACCTACCCACATTCTGACTCTGGCCATAGCCAATAGAAAAGCATTGTTGCTGTCATTATTGTTGTATATGAAACTACTTGCCTCGTCCATCAGTTCCCAATTGGACATATTTTTTTTTCATAGAAGCAATAAAAGTCAGCACTCAACACATCAAGGGCTTTGGTCTGTGTGCCTTAAGGAGACAGCATTGTGCAGTAGTTATTCTAGTGAGTCTATTAAGTGGAGGCTGGTGAAGAGAAAGTCTATTGTAGTTGCCTTCACTTTCTTTTCATTTAGAATAAACACAATACACTTGAATGTACAGTTACCTAGACATTAAAATAATTTGCCCTTAAAGTTACTTAAATACTGCTTCTTTAATAGTCAAAAGCAATATGATATACATTTCCCCCCAAATTATATAGAAATTTTATGGGCTTGCTTGACTAATATTATTAGAGCATAATTTTTCCATGTGCATAGAGTATTATAATGATACAATATTTGATTCACAAATTTCTCAAGAGAATTATAAAATTCTAAGGTTAGAGTATAATATATTCAAACATTCAAATACTACCATTATTAGATTGGTTCTTTTTGTTATTGTTAATTGCTTGTTTGTCTTAGTATTTATATATTTATAGATTCCTTATAGTATATACATTTTTTTTTTCAATGCCCAACTTGTAAAATACAACACCTGGTTTATTATTTTTATTTTGCTTTTCCTGCTATTATAAAATAAACTCCAAAGAGCTGTAAATTCATACATTCTAGGGCCCAGAAGATAACTAATGAAAGAAAGATAAGATCAAACAAACATCGTTGGATGCCTCATGCTTCCTTTAGGGTGTTATTTTCAAGAGTTTCTAAGTATTGCAAGTTGGCACACTTATACTTCATTTATTTTTAAATTACATATTATTTCTTCAAATAATTGCTTATTGTTAGCGAGTACTTACTATGTGCTAGATAAAGTACCCAGGAGCTTAAATATATCAACACATTTAATAGTTTCAACATTGCCATGTCAGGTATTATTATCTTCATTTTACAGATGTGGAAACTTAAGCAGAGAGGTTAAGCAACTTGGTCAAACAGTGAGAAATGGTGGAATCAAGGTTCTTACTTAGCTAGTCCGTCTTTAGAATGTGCACTGCACTAAGTATTGAAAAGCTGCATGAAAATGAACTGAATCAATGTAATTTTGATACTTAGGGTTTAAAAAGGGTTTGAAACAATGCTTTTTTTACATTTGCATACATAGTTGATGATAAAAGCAACACAATTTAAAAATGACCCCTCCTCCTTCTTCAATTGTCTCCCTCAAACTGCTATGCAAAAAGAATTTGTGCCATGAGAAAGTAAAATGAATTCTGACTATAGTGATGATTCACTCCTACAGTCATGAAATTACAGGTAATATAAGAGAGGAAAAAGGAAGCCTTAAAAACCTCTGTTGATTTTCTTAGAAATTGTTCCAAATGAACAGAACCTGAGGAGCAGGAGTTCAAAACGATGCTTCTAAAAGCAAGAAATCAACAACAAAAAAATATTTTAATGGACACAAAGTTGACCGCCATTTTTGGTAGGAATATATGCAGGCAATTCAATATTAAAACTGTCAAATTCTATTAGAATGCACATAGTGTACTGCCACATATAATCTGCTGAGTACAATATTTAGATGTTTACAGCCAGCTTTGCAGAAAAACAAAATTAGTTGTTATGCATTTGTCTTCTCAACAAAAAATACTATTTGGAAAATTGCATTAAAAGTAAATCTTAGGGAACTCCCTGGTCGTCCAGTGGTTAGGACTCTGCACTTCCTCTGCAGGGGGCCTGGGTTCCATCCTTGGTCTGGGAACTACTAAGATCCCCCAAGCCACATGGTGCAGCCAAGAAAAAAATATCTTAACCAATACATCACTGAATACCATTAATTACATAAAACTTCAATTTAAAAAATCTAATAATTAGATTAATATTAACTTCTAATTATAAAAATCTCTCATTACTTAGAAATTTGCTATACCTCTCATTTAAGAGAAAAGAAAATGAAGCAAGAAGATAACTATGTTAGAAGCTTAGCTTAATAATGAGAGTCAATAACATGTTGTTCAAAGAACAAAGGTATAAAAATCAAAAGCTCTGGGTCCTTGTCCTGGTAGTGTTATTTGAGAAAGGCATTAAATTCACCTGAACTTCAAATTCCTCATCCATAATATGTGGATATTCATACCAGAGAAGTCTTCTTCTCTAAGCTCTATAAGGTATAAAATATTAAACATATATTTATATAGACTATGAAAAAAGCAATTAAATCTAATTTAATTTTTATATTTATAAAATAATTGAAAAAATAAATGTAAAAATTTGAATTTTGTAATAGTATTTTAAATAATCTTATTGTTTTCAATAAATTCACACTTATGTAAATTTTTTTAATGTATTGGTCAAATATTTTCAATATTTGACAGTATTTAACTCAATAACTTAAACACACAATTCAATTATAAAAATTTGTTTCAAATATTCCTGTTAATCAGGGTTTTTCTTAATCCTTTCTATTCAATAATCTCTTGTTCTAAGAACAATTTAATTCATTTAATTAGTTAATTAAATTATATTTAATTGGCAAGGCAAAAGGTGAATTGGCAATCATCTTGATAATCACCCTTTTTCATTAATAATTAACAATTCTACATTTAATTAACTGATTATGTGAGAGAGAAGGAAGTTGGGAGGATAAAAACTAAGGTATTTTCTCCTCAACGAAAAAGAAAATATCAAATATTTTCTTAATATATACAACACTCTTTTAAATATCAGGATAAGGACAAAACACACAAATTTCTAAAAAACAGAACTAGTAAAATCTGAATATTTATAAAAGATATAAGGGATCACTTCAAATCCCTTTGATTAGGGATCACTTCAAATCCCTTTGATTAATGATTTAAATTCATTACCCACATAAGTTAATGTGCAACCTTGCAATATTAGCACGATTATATAGTTCAGAACAGTGGAGATGAAAGCACTTTTCTGTTTTGTGTGGTTCAGACTCTGTGTTGTCTTGTAGTTGTCCCACTTGCAGAAGAGTGATAATAACGTAAAGCATGCTCCATGAGAGTAACTATGGTGATGTGAGGGCTTGAATTCATATCATCAAGTATGATGGAAGATGAGTTGTATTTGTGTTCTGTGTGGTACCAGATAAATGTCCAAATGAGTCAAAGTTCAGGGTAGGATATCTTCTGATCAGTCTTATCTTGAGAAGGAAACTTTTTTAAAAGTGTAGTAATATACCCAATAGCAAGAAGGAGTAATACTCAGTGGGACATAAAGAAAGTACTAGCAGTGTCAGGGCAACTCTGTGATGTTAAACAGATGTTTTAATATTCAAATGACAGTGATAATGAACCCAAGCAGCACTGTTGGTCAGTAGACATTATTTTATACAATAGAAGAGTGTCATTGGTACCAAACAGATTCAATTGATATTGAAAAAGTGAGGGCTGGGGAAACCAAAAATGAGAACCATGTCTGTAAGCACCAAAGTACCACTGGGAAATTCCAGAAATTCTTGGAGTGGAGATGTATTTGTTTCTAATTAGTGCTTTAAGGAATTACCACAAACTTGGTGACTTAAAACAACAGCTATCTATTATCTTACAGTTCTGGAGGTCAGAAGTCTAAACTGGATTGGCCACACTCTAGTCCTTCTGGAGGCTCTCAGGGAGAATGCATTCCTTGTCTTCTCTGGTTTCTGGAGCCTGCCCACATTCTTTGGCTCTAATACCTTCAATACACAGACCTCTACTTCCACCCTCACTTTTCCTTCTCTAACTCAGACTCTCTCTTGCCCTCCTCCTTCAGTTATAAGGATCCTCGTGATTACTTTGGGCCCCTAGATAAGCCAGAAGAAGTTCACCATCTCAAGATTCTTAACCACATCTGCAAAATCTTTTTTTCCCAAATAAGATAGCTATTAACAGATTTCTCAAATCAGAACATGGACATCTTTGAGAAACTATATTTTTCTGTACAACACAAGGGATACATTTTTTAGAGATTTTAGGATGGATTGCCCTATAAGCAGAGGCAGCAAGATCTTATAAATATGACTTTAAATTCTTAAAAAAGTAATATTTGGATGGAAAAATGACAAAAAGGACAGAAATATTCCCTAAAAAATCCAGTGACATAAAACTTGCATACATACACTTGCAGAATAAATACACATTCAGTTTATTTCTTTAAGTTATTTAAATTTACCTCATGCAAATAATTAAAATACAATTTGCTTATGTTGACTGAAGCTATTTGTTTTAAATCATTCTGGCTAGAAAACCTAGTCAAATTAATTTTCTGATAATTTAAGTGGGTCCAAAATGCTACTTTAGGTCAATCTTCTATGTATGAAAGCCAGAGCTACACTATCTAAAGGAAAGTTCAGGTATAAAGAAGAAAGAAAAAAAAGATAAAACCACACTCTTATACTTGTTGAGAAAATCACACAGCAAATGGAAAATAAAAATAAATTTACAGATTAACTTGCCAAGAATGACTTTTATAAGGGACATGTTATATTTTTAAAGATTAAAAAACAGTTACATATATGTTCTGTTTACATTAGTCTATACAGTGGAAACAAGTGTATGAAATCCACCAGTGATGTCAGCTATTAAACACTGGTGAGAGCTTCCATAGGACATTGTAGGACCTGTTTCTCTATTAGTAACTTGGCCTATTAGAATCATTTTGGAAAAAAAGCTGGGATCATACGGATCTGACAATAGATTTATAATAAAAAACCACATGAGTTTGAGGAAATTATTTAATTGATTCAGCCTGTTTTGAGAAGGGAAGTGGAATTTTTGAGCCAAGGTATTCAGTGATTGCATAAACAATCGAGCTGCAACTGTTAACCCAAACCCTCAATCAAGAAATAAAGTGTCAAAAAATGGGAGATATTTGCTACTACTGGTGAGCAAAGCCCTCTCCAATAATCCTCTACATTTGCCTTCTCATCTATATACCATTCTGTTAGGTCAGTTCCAATCCAATTATACTGTGGTTTTTAGGTCTTTTAGGCTGATGCAAATTGATTTGAATGTGGAAGGTGATGCAACATTTGTCTATATGTTATGTTTCTATGTCATGAACTCACACGATTTTGTTTTTAAAATTTTGAATCACATGTGCATTGTATGTGACCCCTCATATATCATATGTCTAATATGTCCTAATATGCTCATATATGGAATGGTTTCAGTCACATGTGCCTTAGAGATATGTGCAGAGACCTGAAAAGAAACCAGACAGATAATACGTGGTAATTAATAAATATAAATGACACAAAAAATATTCTCAAAAATCCCTATAGTTCTGGGTTTCTAAGGTATTTATGCTTAAAGAAAAAAGTGAAACAACTTGCCATTGAGACTTCAGATACCTGATTCAGAGCCCTATATAAATTACTCTATAAATATTCTCTTAAAAATTCATAGTAAAATGCTGATATACTCATTTTCAAAAATATGGAAATGGAATATCAGATATTTTGATTTGAAGAAAAGTACATTAAAATATAAGCAAGGGGCTTCCCTGGTGGCGCAGTGGTTAAGAGTCCGCCTGCCGTTGCAGGGGACACGGGTTTGTGCCCCGGTCCGGGAAGATCCCACATGCCGCAGAGTGGCTGGGCCCATGAGCCGTGGCCGCTGGGCCTGCGCGTCCAGAGCCTGTGCTCCGCAGTGGGAGAGGCCGCAGCAGTGAGAGGCCCGTGTACCACAAAAAAAAAAAAAAAAAAACACAATGAGGTATCACTTCACACCGGTCAGAATGGCCATCATCAAAAAGTCTAGAAACAACAAATGCTAGAGAGGGTGTGGAGTAAAGGGAACCTTCTTGCACTGTTGGTGGAAATGTAAATTGATACAGCTACTATGGAGAACAGTATGGAAGTTCCTTAAAAAAATAAAAACAGAACAACCATATGACCCAGAAATCCCACTACTGGGCATATACCCTGAGAAAACAATAATTCAAAAAGGTGCATGTACCACAATGTTCATTGCAGCACTATTTACAAAAGCCAGGACATGGAAGCAACCTAAGTGTCCATCGTCAGATGAATGGATAAAGAAGATGTGGCATATATATACAATGGAATATTACTCAGCCATAAAAATAAACGAAATTGAGTTATTTGTAGTGAGGTGGATGGACCTAGAGACTCATACAGAGTGAAGTAAGACAGAAAGAGAAAAACAAATACCGTATGCTAACATATATATGGAATCTAAAAAAAATAAACAAAAAATGGTTCTGAAGAACCTAGGGGCAGGACAGGAATAAAGATGCATACGTGGACTTGAGGACATGGGGAGGGGGAAGGGTAAGCTGGGATGAAGTGAGAGAGTGGCATGGACATATATACACTACCACATGTAAAATAGCTAGTGGGAAGCAGCCGCATAGCACAGGGAGATCAGCTTGGTGCTTTGTGACCACCTAGAGGGGTGGGATAGGGAGGGTGAAAGGGAGATGCAAGAGGGAGGAGATATGGGGATATATGTATATGTATAGCTGATTCACTTTGTTATAAAGCAGAAACTAACACACCATTGTAAAGCAATTATACTCCAATAAAGATGTTACAAAAAATAAAAAATAAAAAAACACAAGCAATTGTATTATAGACTATCTTTCTGTTTAATAAACACATTTTGAGTGGAATAGGTACTTGTGTCAAACATTTTTCGTGCAGCACTTCAAACCCTTTTGGCCTTACTTTTTGCTCCAGCCACTGAAAAAGGCATCGTCTTCACTCAGACTTTGCAGACAAAATTAGGCAGCACCCCACCTAAAGCCGACAGTGCCTTGGGACTTGTCTGATGCTGACATGTAGATATTGTGAGGAATATTCCACACTCACTCTGATGCAACTTAGAAGTGACCCAGCAATTAATTTTGTAGGGTCATCCTTGAAAAGTGAAATATTCTACACTCACTCTGATGCAACTTAGAAGTGACCCAGCAATTAATTTTGTAGGGTCATCCTTGAAAAAGTGAAGAGGAGACAATGATAAATTCTTTCCCTTTCCATTCTAGGCAGCCTGTTCTAAGGTACATTTTATAAATTCCTCAGAAATTCCCTAAAGATCCAGTAACAGGCATCATTTTAGTGGTCAACTAAATAGTGCGTCTTAGTACTGACTTCTTGTTTCCTGTTTTCTCTCCTAGACCCTAACTCACTGAAATTTCTTCCTAAATAATCTACTGGCCAGAAAACTTCTCATGCACTCCTTCAGGGAACTAAGGTTAAGACAGCCTTTTCTATCTGAGTCTGTTTAACTAGAATGGAGTAAAGCAAAGTGCATGGCTGATAAACATGCCAGATAAACCTGAATACCAAGTTAAGTTTTGCCAATCTGTGACCTTGTTCTTACTATGCTCGTATAAGAAATGGACTCAGTCATGTGTGCCTTAGAGATATGTGCAGAGATCTGAGATAAAACCAGACAGGTATTACATAGTAATTAATAAATATAAAAGACACCTGAAAAATATAAAAAGACCTATAATCCTGGGTTTATAAAATATTTATGCTTAAAAAAACGCAACTTTCCATTGAAATTTTGGATATCAGATTCAGAGTTTTATATGAACTACTCTAAATATTCTCTTAAAAATTCATAGTATAACACTAATATTTTCAAAACCATGAAAATGGAATATTTTATACAAGGGATGCATAAGTATTTTTAATGTTAGATCCACTGGTGTCCTAGAGACCACATGCATCAGTTCATGAGAACTGTTTCTGCATATTTCTTTCCAACTCAGCTTTCAGGATATCATGTCAGTAACTTGACATTGGCCATTGTGGGAGTATTTACACCATAGTAATTGACAAACCTTACAAATCAGAGATTTTTTAATAAACACATTCAGGTGTCGACCTGAAGAGCAGGCATCTAATTTAACACATACATTTACAAACCTGCTGGAAAACTCTCTGGGGATTGAGACTGGCAGGTGCCATCTTCATGCTCTCCCTTTTTCCAGAGTATCAGCATCTCCAGGGAGGGAGCTTTAACATACATCTGGTTCCCCAATATCTGTAGTTGTTGCCCAGGGGATGCCTGTTGACCATCTGGCTCTGGAGGTCAGGGAAGCTTGTATTCCTGGTCCCACAGGACTGTAACAATTGATGTCACCCAGAAAGGAGCTCATACCCTTGACTCACACCCCAATTTTTGCTGCTGCTGCCAGGGGACACCTTTACATCACCTGTCTCTGGCAGCTAGTGGGGCTTAAACTTGTGGTCCCACAGGACTGTGACTAACAGAGATGGAGTTCTTAAACAGCTACTACCTCTAGGGCACAGGAAGAGGCAACCTGCTCAGGAGTTCAGTGTTTCTGTGAAGGATGTCTGTTAGTTACTCATCAGCTTTCTAATTAAACACACATCTAGGGACTGACTGTAATCCTTTTCAGAGAACTTGGATGGCAGGCACTATCTTTGCACTCTCCCTATGTGGTGCTCTAGAGTGCCAATGTCTCCTGGAGGGGAACTTTACACATGGCTGGTGCCCTGATTTTTTTATGTCTGGTGTCTTGTTTTTGCAGCTGCCACCCAGAGGATGCCTCTAGCTCACCTGGCTTTGGTGGCTGGTGGGCTTGCATTCCTGGGTCCCCTGGGATTTTGGCAATTGGAGAGACAGTTCTTGGCAGGCTGCCCCCTCCAGGGCACTGTGCACACAGCAGACTGAGACACGCTCCCCAGTCTTTCTGTGAAGAAGACCTCTTTGCTTGTCCTGGAGCTTTAGCCTGAAGGGCAGGCTTCAACTTGACACACATCTACTGGACGACAAAATTACTTTCAAGGATTTTAGGCTGTGGTGCTTTCCCTCTGCCTTACTCCAGCTTACCAGCATCTCCCAGAAAAGAACTTATACGCTTATCCAGAGCCCCAATTTTTGTGACTACCACACAGGGGACACTTCCACATCACCTGGCCAGCAGGGCTTATGTTTGCAGTCCCACAGGACTGTATATTTACATACTTGGGGAAGGAAACAGACATCCAGATTCAGAAAGCCCAGAAATTTCCAAAAAAGATAAACCCAAAGAAACCCACACCAAGCCACATTAGAACTAAATACTCAAAGTTAAAGACAGATAGAGAATGTTAAACACAGCAAGAGAAAAACAATTTGTTAAATACAAGGGAACTTACATAAGACTATCAGCAAAATTTTACCTTAGCATCTTTCATCTACTGTATAGAAACCAACACAAAGAGTCAAGCAACATGAAGAAAAAGAGGAATATGTTCCAAAGAAAAGAACAAGATAAAACCTCAGGAAAAAAGTCTTAATGAAATGGAGGTAAGTAATTTACATGAGAAAGAGTTCAAAATAATAGTCATAAAGATGCTAACTGAACTTCAGGGGAAAAGAATGGATGAACACAGTGAGAACTTCAACAGAGAGAGAGAAAATATAAGAAAGTACCAAATAGAAGTCACAGAGCTGAAGAATCCAATAACTGAACTGAAAATTGCATTAGAGGGGTTCAACAGCAGGCTTGATAAAGCAGAAGAAAGGATCAGTTAACTCGAAGACAAGGCAGTAGAAGTCATCCAATCACAACAGGACAAAGAAAAAATAGACCAAAAGGGAGTGGCACAATATATTCAAAGTACTGAAAGAAAAAAAAAAAAAAGTCAAATTCTAACTTGTGTCAAACAAACAACCTAAGAAATAAAACCAAACCTTTTTTCTCTGATTATCAACTTCTGAGAAGTTACAAATTAGATTTTAAATATTATTAAGAAAGGACTAGTCATGGGAAATTGATAATCTGTAATTCATCATCAATTGAGTTTATTCATCAGAACACTATTCTCAATAGGGCTAATTATTTGTCTTGGCAAATATGTGATTTTTTTCATCTAGCTTATCATAACAGATAATAAAACATTATTATAAAAATGTAACAAGGGAGGGTAATGTTCTAAAACGAACACAAATATGGTTTCCTGTGAAAACCAGTTGTGTATAAATGTACTCATGATGCTTCAGGTACCTGGAATATTACTTTTTTTTATGGCTTTGAGCACAAATAAAAATATATTGCCCCTTCTAAAAAGAGAAAGAAAGAAATTATGCTATTAAAATATTACTTGAATATTTTTAGTTTGGATTGGAACTATACGGAATATAGGGTTTCTTGATATCACATATTTAGATTCCAAGTTATATTTTATATCTCTCCTTGCGCTGACCTGCATCCAACTATGGGCATTATCATTGGCACCTATAAGTAGCTGCTGGGGAACAGATGTCAACTGTAGGGGTAAGTGTAGAAGAGGGTGAACAAGGCTGATGCCATTTGATGAAGTTTCACAAAATGTGGGCATGTGAGAAATCTAAGCTACCTTTCAAGGAATCCAAAAAATTCACTTTATTGTTCTTTGAGTAGCTGATGGGGAGTGGCAGTATTGCAGACTTTTTATTTTGACACTGAAATCTAATATTATCTACTTTCTGCAGAACTTGTTTGGAGGACCCTACAACTAATAGATGTGAAGTATCCCATGTAATCTATAAAACAACCTATAAATTTAGTATTGCTGTCCCTATTATACAGATGAGGAAACTGAATAAATTACCTGTCATACAGCTAAAAAGTGGCAGAGCCTGGGTTCAGACCCAGAACTTCCAGACTCTGAAGTCCATGTTCTTAGCCACAATGTCCACTGATTGACCGAATTTATACAATGCAGTATACACACACACACACACACACACACACACACACACACACACACATATATACATATGACAAAATTAACTGAAGTTACTCATGAATAGTGACCATTCTGATGACAAAGAAATACCATATACAACTCTGTAATGGATTTAATTTTCAATTCCTCATTTTCTACATCATAACGATAGCATGTTAAATCCAAACATCTGTGCTCTTTGACTCTCACATACATGCTATTTTAGATTTAATTGTATTTTTAATACTTCAAAACTAGTAGTATCTAAATTTTAAAAATTAAATAAATTTATTTAATTAATAACAAGGGAGATATTACCTTTATTTGTTCATGGTTATTTAATAAATACTTGAATGAAATGGCTTTCAACTTATCACCCCAAGTTATGTTAAATCATTTCATAATGTCAATTTATATCAATTTCTGAATAAACCTTCATATGAACAACAGGTGTTATGCTAAATATATGTTCATAGGTCCTTCACAATATTTTAAAAAGTAAATTAAAAACATATATGTTAATGAGAAAAATAAGGCTCAGAATTTAGTTGCTTTGTTCAAGAGCAAATGGAAATGGTTAATTTGTTTATTATGTGTGCATACAATATCCGAATTCTTTATGCAATACTTTTGAGACAGCTTAAAGCAAAAGAAGATTCAATTAAGTAACAAAAAATAATTAAAGGTAGTAAATCAGGAGAAAGGGAAAAGTTACTGTGCCTGAAGTTCACATTTGGCTTTGCTCTTCTTCAAGGGAAAGGAAAATAAAAAGTTTATTATTTATACAGTTCATTTGATCATAAAGGAGGAAGCACACTAGTGCTTTAGGGAATATAAACTTTTTTAAGAAATAAAAAACACTGTAAAGTAAAAATGTCACAAAGTTTTTATATTTTGAACTCTGATGTAATAAATAATATCTTCAAAATAGCTTTACAGTAACTGTAGTGCTGAATATCGTGTCACTGTGTATTGTGAAACCCCTTAACAAAAGCTAAGAAAATAATAAAACACATTTTAATCAAGGTGAAATTATGATGAATTAAATGAATGTGGTCAAACTTGATCCAAGCATAAAATGTAAGTATTGCGTGTCTCTTAGATAACTTTCAGTCTCTAAAAGAGTATAAAGTCTCTTATCCTGGTTTGGTTAGCAACAGGATAACCAGTAGTTCCAATTAATGCCTGGAGTGCCGGTACTCTGCATTGTCATAAGGGCACAACACGGGTTGCTTTGGAAACCAGATGGGCAAACTGCAGTGTTGGTGTTAGAAGTCTACCCAGGATTCTCAACTGAGTGGAAAACTACCCACCCCCTCTTTCCCTGACAGAGTAGCTTCAAAATGAAGCAAAGTTTGTCTTCAGGAAGGACACTTGGATCTGCTCAAATAGGAACACATGCAGGGTTCTCATAAATTACAGCTAGGAAGAAATGATTTTGTCCCAGAAAATTTCAAAGACGGCCTTTGAATCATTCAACAAATAGATAGTATTTATATATTAAGCACCTATAAAATGCACTGTGCTCACTGCTTGGGAAGCTCTGGGTTTGCTAGGAGATACACACATGGCCATGAAAATACAGACTATAATATAATGTTAGGAAATACAGAGTGCTCTGAGAACAGAGAAAAAGGAATTTAATGCTCTATTAATGTTTTAAGTATTTAAGTGCTGTATAAGGGTATAAGAAATTAATGTAAGAGGAAAAATTAAAAACGGCTAATATGATACAACATTCCATAATATTGTCTAAATTATTTAATCTTCTTCGGGACAACAACACAGACAGACTTTACAGTATAACCACTAGAATCTTTTACTCTCTCTAACCATGAAAAGAAAGACAAAGGGTGACAACGTATTCACTTTCCTCTTCCAGTGAGGTTCATAGCTCACTTACTCCATTGAGGCATTTGCTCAAAATATTTTCTCTGAGGAGTTACCCTTGACTATAAGACATCCTTACACCCTTTGTCCAACCTCATACCCCTCTGTTTTCATAATTATTTATAACATTAATCACACAGCATATATCATACACTTGTCTATTCTCTATCACACCAACTATAATATAAGCTCAAGAAAGAGACAGTTTGTATCCCAGTCCTTAGAAGAGTGCCTGGCATTTATTACTTTCTCAGTAAGTATTTACTGAATGAATTAATTCATGTACCATCTGACCTTCTAAATTTGTCTAAATTATTTTTAGAAAATAAATCAATGGTCTTTATATAACAAAGTAGGACAAGAATTGGAAATTACATTGTCTACTGAAATCATGATGAAATATCTACCATTGCATTTATCATATTTAATAATACCAAAAACTAGAAAAAGACGATCTTGGAAAACTCTTTCACTTTCTCCTAGAAGATAACTTTGGGACTTCATCTTCTGTGGTTCACACCAGCAAAACACTCAGTATTGTTTTGTGGTGATTGCTGACAAGTACTCCCATTGGCACGAAGAAATACTTTATTCAACATTGCCTTAAGCTTCTTTTTTTTTTTTTGGATTTGTGTGTGTTGTGTTATCCAGTTATGTACTTGGAGAAATTAAAGAAACATCAGTAATTTAATCAGTGCATTTGAGTAACTATAGGAGATAATCAAAGCAAACTAGGAAAAATGTATCAATATGTAGTTTTAGATTTGTATTTTTAAGGAGTAAATCACTAAACTGTACAAATCACCTCATTAATCTTTTTAAATGGAGTACACAATCACTTTCAGGAGGACTTTCGGTTTTGCACATATTAAGGTCAATTTTCCACCTTAAGAACAAGTAAGTGTGATATACATACCAGGTAGAAGTATTCATCTCCCTTCCCCTTCACAGGAATGAGCAGGTTGAGTATCTGTTCCAGGGTGTGGTGCCCTTTGCAGCTGGAGCCTTCACAAGTGCTCTGGGGAGATAAGGGCATGAAAATAATTAGTTAACAGTTGCCTGTCTCTCTAAATTTCTCATAGACTGCTCCCACAATCTTTCCTCAAATATTCCTCAAATATTTACTATGTTCTTAACTGATATCATGCACATGTATATACATAACATATATGTGTGAAATTGTTAAATAAAATTGTTAAATATAACATACACAACATTTTATATATTAACATATATATGCAATTTTATATATTAACATATATATATGAACTTTCATATACATATTGATACATATATGAAATTGTTGAAGACATACAACTTTAGGAAGCATGGTTTTGGACAGCAGTACTCACCGTCACCATGCTCTGGCTATGCTCCACCTTCTGAATGGTGATGTAATGGAAAACAAGGGTTGTAGATCCAGTAAGAGCTGGATTTGACCCCTGGGTCTGGGTAATTAATACTTGTGTCATCTGGGGAAAATAACTACCATGTGTGAACCTAATACTTTCTCAAAATTAAATCAACATCAGAATAGCTATTGTATAAAATGTGTCATGTTATGCAGTTAGCATAGTGCTTGGGACCCAGAAGATCATAAGGGATTCCAGTTTCCTTTTATTCCACTTTCTCTCACTTTTCCCCACTCCTGTAAGCAGAGTAGCAAAATGAACCACACCCTGTGGCAACATAAAAAAGGTAGCTTCATGCTGAGGATTCCAAAGATAGGGAGAAATTGTTCTCTGCCATATCAGAATTGAAAGTATCTCCCATCTTTAGCTCAGTGATCTACTCCGTGTAGAGTATAAATACACACCCTATTTCAAAGAGCGGTAGAGTAGGCCTGTCTTACACTGATACTATTTAAAGAATAATAATATTCCCTGTTTAAATCAAATCCCTAAGGAAAATGGAAAGGGGCTTGGATTTGAAGGTAAGGAGAAAGCAGAGTCCTTCTGGAGGATATAAAGAAGGACTACAAAAAATTCACAAAATTTCTGTGAAAAAGGAAAAAGAAGACCTTCATGTTCTTATTTTTACTGGGGTTCAACAGTTATAATTCGATGAAACAAATTGATAGAGCTGGTTCAACCATGATATATGGCATGTGATATTTGAGGTCACTCAAACTTTCTCAGTTTTCCATTGTGGAACGCAAACGTAAATAGTTTGTCTCTTTAAATACGGTGTTTTGGGCCTGATTATTGGGAATATGCCTGATATGGTCAAGATAACAGGTCTGATGTTACACAGTGTATACTTCTAGGGCTTCAGTTTATGTGTTAAACTGGTAAGGAAGGAAGGAAGGTAGCGGGGGAGGGAGGGAGGGAGGAAAGGAGGGAGAGAGGGAGGAAAGAAAAACAAAAAAAGGAGGAAGAGAAAATATAGACTACATAATGTCTACCGAAGCATTTTTGTCTTTAAGAATTCTGACAACATTTCTAAGAATATACCCAAATATAGTGCTTTTAAAAAAGGTTTTTAAATATCTTACTTTTAAAATGGGATAGCCGAGGCTGCAAGATGGCGGCGCCCAGGCGGGCCGCGCCGAGGTGAGCTGGAGCCGGGCCCGGAGAGAGGCGAGCCTGCCGCGCCCAGGATTTGGACCCCCGGGCTGGTCTCCCGTCTCCCGGGGAGCGGCGGGAACTCCCAGACTGTTTTCTACAGCAGCTGCACCATTTTTCATTCCCATCATTTGTGCACCAGGTTCCAGTTTCTGCAGATTGGAGAACCCGGGAAAGAAGTTGCTGCGATAGTTTGCTGGGCTCTCAGGAGAGCTGCCCAGGTGCGCGTCCACCTGGCGAGGAAGGCCAGCGGGGTCTGCCGAGGCTCTGCGCATCAGGCCTTGGGCGCGAGGCCCGCTGCCCCGGAGCCCGCCGCCCGCTTCCACAGCCTGCTCTTCCCGGCCGACCACCCCACCCGGAAGAAGGGCGGCAGCTATTAGCTTAACTCGACCCACATGCTGCGCGCGCACAAATCCGCGCACCTGTGGGGCTTGCTGCGCGCGGGTCTGGAGGCCTTCTTGGTGGTGGGCGACGTGTACCGGCGCGACCAGCTCGACGCCCAGCACTACCCTGAGTTCCACCAGCGGGAGGCCGTGCGGCTCTTCTCCCGGCACCAGTTATTTACTGGCATAAAGGATGGAGAAAACCTGCAGCTTTTTGAACAGAGTTCTCGCTCTGCCCATAAACAGGAGACACATACCCTGGAGGCCGCGAAGCTTGTAGAGTTTGACCTTAACCAAACATTTAGCAGGCTTATGACACATCTTTTTGGAGATGAAAAGGGAACCCGGACCCAGAGCAACGAAGTACCACGTGACCACATTGCGGCTCGTGAGTATTAGAGGCCTGGTTTGAGCCCTGTAGTTTTGACTTCCGAGCCCATGTTAGACGTTAGCTCTTTTTAAACGAGAGATACAGACCATTTCAATAATATTCCTAGACTGTGAGGCTTACGGAAGCCGTGATGTTAAAGAGATGGGACCTCCCCCTGGGTGTTGCCTTCCGACTCTCCCGCCCTCTGACCCCTGTAGCTGGTCGGGGTACAGTCTGTTACATTTCAGATATCAAAGATCACTTAGAAACTTCACATTCAGTCTTTCTTTAATTAGCTAATAATAGGAACTGCCTCAGCAGGCCTCAGAATTATTCAACAACTCTTTTTATACTTGTTTTTATGGTGTGAGCTTTTTCCTCTTTTAAATTGTTAGTGTTGTATTCCTTTGTTCTTGAAAAGCAAAATTAAAAATTAGAACACTAAAAAAAAACAGAATTGTATGCATATGGTTGGTTCAATAGCGTGTAGCAGAATGTATATTTCAAATGCACAAGAGCAATTGTAATTGTCTCATTGAACAACATTAATATAAGAGGGATACAAATTTTTAAGTGTTCTTAAAATATTAATCACAATATTCTTTGTATGACATCTGTGTAATTGGGGCAAACTTTTTCTTAATTGGAAGCAAAGTACTGATTCATACTATTGTCTCTTGTAAATTAAACGTTCTGTTTCTTTCCTTTGATGCAGAAGAATTATATTCTTATGTATGATGTCAGCAATTTACTTTTTGAAAAAAAGTATAATTTTAAAGTAAAAATGCAAAATAAACAATTTTAGGTAGATTTGTTGATCCTTTTGAATTAGTAAGTCTGTTAACAATGAAAAATATTTATCTAGATAAATAACCTGAAATGATACGGTTATGTTTCAAAGAGAGTTATGTGAGTTAGGCCTTGCAAGGAACTTTTACTTCCTTAGAATAAAGGTGTTACGCGGATAACAACAACCAAAAACTATATATAACCTTGGAGAAAATTCACTTGCCTGTCAACGATTCAAGATATAAAAGTGAAATTAATGTTCTAGTAGTCAAGTGGCCTAAAGCAAAGCTATCATGTCCTTGAAATCTATTTTGATTGTACAAATTCAAGTACATTTTATGGTTGTTTGATTCACTTCCATTTCAAAAAACTCATATTACTCACAGTTTCTCTCATATAAAAGAGGAAAACTACCATGAGTATGGAAACAGAAGGCTCATTTGTAAACAGATGTTCCATATGAAACAGCAAGGGTTTCCATAAGTTGTAATAACCATCTGTTTTCATTTTAATATCAGATAAAAGCATTCTCTTCAAAAGTGAAAGTATTTAAATTAAAGCTATGAATTAGGATTAGATATAAATTTCAAGATCATTTGATATATCACCATTAAAAGATTTACCACAAACTAATTCTCTGATATAATATTAATGTGCACATATATTTACATAAATGATACACAAGATGACATGGGTTACATGCACACAACAATAAAAAAGATATTTTCTTCATTGTACTTGGATTTCAGTATCTGTGTAGTAATGTAGGAATCGGTTTATCTGCTTTATTACAAAATATTTTGTTTCTCCTGTAGATGTGAACCCTCATGGAATCAGTCAAAGAATAATTTTCAATCAGGTGAACAGGTGAAATTCTGAGTAACTGCCATTAGATCACACTGAATATATATAAACACAGATGCACACACAAACACACTCTGTGTACATAGGCACCAATACAGTTAAAAAATAATACATGGAATAAATATATTTGTGATTCACTTTGGCTTTCAGTTTTGCGTATATGACCATGTCCATGTGTGACAGATAAATACAAGACACACAGATATTGATATGCCCTTTCATAAATAAAGACAGATAACTTCAAATTCCATATGCTTTCTTACTTGTCCGGAGACATTCAGCATATGCTACCCCATCCACACACTCAGCTGATGACTTTGTTTCCATTTCCCTAAGGAAAGAGAAGCAATGTGTCCGATACCCTCCCTTTCCTCTAGTTCCTAAGAAAGACCTGTCCTTGCTTCTTACAAACACCACAATATGTGGACTAGGTTAATGTCATCTTCCCTAATTCTCTTACATCTGCCATTTTCAACTTTCTTCTCTATTTTCCCAAAAAGCTTGCACATATGCTATTATTTATCTTGTTCAAAAAATCAGCCAGGTGATGAAAGTTAATCAGGCAGATAATCAGAGTTCACATAAACAATAATAAGCCACGTGGATAGTGTGTACCCTTGGTATGAAGGGATGAGAATGACATTTTATCTCTGTTGTCTTTCTCTCAAAACTTAGGAACCCAATTAAATCATGAGAAAAACAGTAGACAAATCCCAATCAACAAGACATTCTACAAAATACCTATCCAAGATTCTTGAAAACTATCAAGGTCATCAATAACAAGGAAAATTTGAGAATTTCAGCCAAGAGGAGCTTAAGGAGGCATGACAACAAAATATAATATGCACCTTGCAACAGAAAAAAAAGACAGTAGGGAAAAAACTTAGGAAATTGGATAAAATATGGACTTTAGTTAATAATAATTTATTAATAACTGTTTATTAATGGTGACAAATATACCATAGTGATGCAAGATATTAAAAATGAGGAAACCTGATGTGGGTTACATGAGAGTATCTCTGCTATCTCTGCAATTTTTTTCCTAAATCAAAAACTCTTCTAACATTTAAAAATGAAAACAATAAATTTTACTAAATTAACAACAACACCTTTCTCAATGCAGAGGAGACCATTCCTACTACACCAAGCTCCTAGCCCCACTCCAGCAGCCTCCAGGCACACATCTGGAGTACAGTAATTCTCCTACATATGAAACTTCAAGTTGCGAACTTTCAAGGATGTGAACGTGCATTCCATAAATGTCAGGTGTGAGTGACATTGCAGCTTGCCCTCCGTTTCCCGTTGCTGACGATCCTTCAGCTCTACCACCTCCCACCTCCTCTCCCTCCTCCAGTCAGTAACTCTTCTTGCCTGTTCACTCCATGCCAGCCCCTGTACGCCAGCTGTTGTACTGTACTACTGCACTTTTCAAAGTACTGTACTGTAGGATTTAAAATGTTTTCTTTATTTTTTGCATTTGTTTGTTTTTTATGTATTGTGTGTGTGAAAAGTATTATAAACCTATTACAGTACAGTACTATATAGCTGATTGTGTTAGTTGGGTATCTAGGCTCACTTTGTTGGACTTACAAACAAATTGGACTTATAAACGTGCTCTCGGAACAGAACTCATTCATATGTAGGGGACTTACTGTACATTTCCCGGCATCTCTAGCAATATAAGATACCATGTGCCTAGTTATCGCCAAAGAAATGTGAGCAGAAATGATGTGTCATTTTAGTTCATAAAAAGTTAAGAAGCAGAAGTGCCTTCTGCATGTTATTTTTCCCCACCTGTTATCTGGATAGTAAGCGATCAGAGTTTCTAGAGGAGGATAGAGCCACTCAATGAAAAGTATATTACTATGTTCCCACTGCCTGGAAAGCTCTTCCCTCCTATATCCATATCACTCACTTCCTTGCCTTCTTCAAGTATTTATTCAACTGTTGTTTTTTTCAGTGACGTTTCCCACACCCCACAGTATTTTAAAATACCATTTTTCAACTCCTTATCCTCCTTCCTTAATTTTTCCCAAATCCATATCATCTTGTATGATGTTATACTCTTTATACATATATTTTGTCTATTGCAGTTTGTTTACTCTTATATCCCCAGGAACTAGAACATGAAATCGTAAAACATAAAGAACAAAAACTTGTTAGATGGATAATATTTTAGATACAAGTAATAGATGAAATATATTCAAGCCACAAAAGAGATGAAAACAGCACTTCTGAAGCTCATTAGAATAATTTTCTACAAGCTGATTAGCTCCTGCTGTAACTTCTCCTTGGGTTGCTCGAAAATTTTAGAATGATTGGTCTTATTTTCTACAGGTGATCTGAAATATCTGTTCAGGTGCAATGCTTAATGAACAACAGATTGTGTCTATGACTATTAATATCCTAATCTGTCAGTCCTAAAATGTTCCCTGATGATAAATGAAGCCTCTGTGGAAATCAGTTTACTTTTGCCAAACAGTTATACTAATTATTTAAAAATTATGAATGATATCTATGTTCATTTTTCTGTTTTCACAATGGTTCTAATCTACCAAAAAAATCACACATTCAAAGACATTGTTTTAAATCACACTTTATTTTAGGCAATGTGATAGCATAATTAAAATAAAGATATATATATTTATATGTACTATATTTATATATTATGTTATATAATATATATGACATATGTAACTGTATTCATTATCTTTTCCTCAAGTGTAGGATTATATATAAATCTATAAAATAACTATGTAGAAATAAATTATTTATAATACATAATTATATGTATTCCTGCAGACAAGGAAATGATATAATTATGTATATATATTTACATATAATTATTAAAATGAGTCAGATAAAGACAAGTACTGTATGATCCCACTTATATGTAGAATCTAAAAAAGTCAGACTTACAGAAGTAGAGACTAGAGTGGTAGTTTCCAAAGACCAGGGGTGGGGGAAATGGGGAGATGTTAGTCAAAATGTACAAACTTTCAGTTATAAGATGAATAAGTTCTGCAGCTCTAATGTACAGCACAGTGACTATAGCTTATAATAGAGTATTGTATACCTGAAATTGCTAAGAGAGTAGATCTTCAGTGTTTTTACCACACACCAAAATATGGTAACTATGTGAGGTGATGGATATTAATTAAATTGATTGTGGTAATCATTTCTCTATATATACTTATATCAAATTATCACACTGTTTACCTTAAATATATACAATATGTATTTAACAATTATACCTCAATAAAGCTAGGAAAAAAATCCAACAACTAGTATTAAAAACACAAAAGATGTGTTTAACAAAAATTTAACACAGGAAAGCAGTTGAAAACCATACTGGAAAATAGGTTAGTAGACATTATCCAAGCTAAAGTAAAAAAGGAAAAAGACGATTTAATCAAATATGAAATGTTTATCATTTATACACTTTCCAAGAACAAAAAAATCCAAACAGCAAAAATATACATTGGGTACATCAGGACTGCCACTTTTAGGAGACAAAGGATTGAAAGGGGAATGGAAAAATGAACTGAAGAGAATTAAATTTCAACCCTAGATTGAGGGGGATTCTATAAAATACCTGACTAGTAATCTTTAAATCCATAAAGCTCATTTGTTGAGAGTTTAGCTATGCTACTCCATGGTGTTGCTGCTTTAGCATACAGGTTGTTTGGCCAAGCTGAATATAAGGTGCTTTAAATTGACACTCAACTATTCATGCATGAGATGCCCTATACAGAAGCTTGCAGAGTCACAAGCAAATGTAAGTCCCTGATAGCAACTCTCCAACAGCCCTTTTGATCAAGAGTCTCCTCTGCCTCCAGATGCCTTCCCCTTTTGTTACCCTTAGGTAAGACTCCCTTGGGGCTACCTAAACTTCACTCTTTAGGTTTGAATTGACCAATCCAGCCTTAGCCCAGGAACCCAAAGCACTCTACTCAGGGACCCTAATAAAGGCATGTGCCCCAGGTCTTGTCTCTCTCTCTCTCTCTCTCTCTCTCTCTCTTTCTCTCTCTGTTTGAACTCTGCCTTGACTCCACACACAGCCCCTCAAGGCATGCCAGGTACACCCTCCAGGACCTGTGAGTAATAAAATTCTCTATTTCAATTTCCCTTGTAGTCTGTTGTTGAACCATGTTCACCATTCAACACCCTGTAATCCACTTAACAAGTGTGCATTTGACAAATTCATAACATCATCAGAAACAGGGAAAATCTGAGAAACTGACAACAAAGAAGAGCCTAAAGACACATCTACATAATGTAATAAGGTTTCATGAGCAAAAAGAAAAGACATTAAGGAAAAGCAGAGAAAATACGAACAGAAGTATGAACTTCAGGGGAAAAAATTCCTCAACACTCTCTATCTGAGATAAAACAAAATTAAACCTATGCATATGAATTTAAATAAGCTGATACATAAACATACAGATAGAAAGACTGCCTGGAGATGAGTTCTTGTGTGCAGATGGGGGAATGCCTATGTAATCCCACAGTCTGCGGTTCAACGCTCATTGACTGGTTTGCCAATGTGTAATCCAAGATAAGCCAATGGGGGACAAGATCTGAAGTTGTGCAGTCTAGTGGGAAAGAGATTTTTCTTTCTGCTGAATTTTTTTTTCATGTAGGTTTTATGACATGAGCTGTTAGTGGGCACATTGTGACATGTGACCCAAGATTTTCTAAAATCAACACAGAGCCTCCAAGAAAACTCTAGGTGAATTTGCTGAACTACCTCTGTACATATCTAAAGAGAAGATGTCTGCACAGAGAGATGGGGTTGCAGTGGGACATGGGGCAGACTGCATGTTCACATTCAGTGTGACAAGGAAGAATGAAGGCGAGAATGACTGTTGCTAGGGACAGCCAAGTACATCCAGATTACCTGGAGTGTAACGGTAGTGAAAAAGAAGAGAATTTTATCAAGTCCGTGCATGTAAGGGTAAGAAAAAGGAACACATTGTAACATGAATAAATATAAAACAGGATAAAAAATAAAATTATACACTTATATCACAAATGTAAAGAGGTTTTGGGAGAAACTTCTACTTATCCCTCACACTCAGGCTAAGCATTGACCTTCAGTAATTGAATATGAGTTACAGTTGGTCAAATGATCTCCCACCTAAACACTGATTTTCCCAGTTGTCTTTTTTGATTATACTGACAAGTGACTGAGCTCTGGTCAGTGAGGTGGTAGTGGACCTCACTGTGTAATTTCCAGGTCATAATCTTTAAACAGTAACTATTTCTTTCCTAACAAGAAATGGGAAATGTTTAAGAAGACTATACCATATTATTAATATTACATATTACTTAAATGTGGTTTGCTTTTTTAAAAGATTATATTATTATAAGTATCTCTATTCAATGTTTATAGAAATACAAGTTGTAACATAACTGAGATTTTTCTAAGTTCCAGACACTCTGAAATACACTTGATACACCATAATTATTGCATCCTCACTCTACTATGGAGTATTCATTAACAGCCATATTTTATCAGTAAGAAAACTGAGATTTAAGAAGTAATTTCCCCCAAATTAAACTTATTACTGAGCATAAATGGTAGAGTTCACATACAAACCCCCTCTGTATCACTTCAAAATCTATAATTTACATTTTTCAGAATTACTTATTTTGAAGGAAAACAATTTTCATTTTAAAGATGGATAATAATCGGTGAGTGGAAAAGAGAAAAATGCTTAAAATCGATTCTTATTTAGTGATAATTAATTGATTCAGTCCTACACAGAAAATCATATGCTTAGACATACTTCTCCTTTATTTTATGCTGAAGCCAGGAAGAAAGAAGAAGGAAATGTTAATTTATTGAGGGGTGAGCTGTGCAGTTCAATGAGATTTTTTCCTGTATCATTAAGCTGTGGGGTTAAGTATTGGGCAGCTGTCCCTGAAGTACTTTACCTGAAAATAACTGATGTACAAGGAGCAGAAGAAACATGCAGGGGGTCACCGGTTATTACTCTAGCCATACCTCAGTTAGAATGTAACTCAACTAATTGAATATTTTCCACTAGGGAAAAAAACCTAAGCCTCCTAGAAGTTTAAAAAATCACAAAGATGTTCTGGAGGCCTGTGTTTGCACTGAAGGGAAGATTTTAATTACTATTCACAAAATGACATAAAAAAGATTAAGATATGAAGGCTCTTTGTAACATCAGCAACTCCATTTTGCAAGCACATTTTTTACAGGGCAGAAAAGCCATAAAGTATTGACTACAGAACATAAATACTGTGTGCCAGATAATTAACAGTGAATAAAGGGCTCCAAACGGCTTTCACACAGAAGAACGCGTTTATAAGCCTCTACGGTTTTCAGTAGAATTATAGATATAGTAATCTAATTCAATTCTTAAAAATATAACTTAGACTGCAGTTAACTTCTATTCAAATTCTTGAAACTTATTTTAACTGAACAAAAATTGTGTCAGAAAATGTTATAGGGCTATCAAATATGGATAAAGTATCTGATAATTTGTTGTTGATTCCGAGAGCATATTAGAGGGAAGATGCTATTGCTCCTATTGTAGAAATGTGCTAAGGGAATCTTTATTAAGAACATAACTCTACTTTTGTCCCTTTCTATTCTACTATATCGTTATGGTTTCTCAGCTTTATATCATTTTAATGTTAATGTCACTAATTCTATTCTTTCTTGTTAATGTCACTAATTCTATTCTTTCTTAATAAACATCAAGGCAAAAATTGAGAACTACCATGTAATGAACAGATTTTAAAGGTGGCCTTCTGTGAGTAATAAAAATATCAACTTTACTTGTAAAACTATCTCCTGAACCACAGATGTTCACATTTTTAACACATTCTATTTTTCACCCTTATTTTGACTCTTTTTTTTCAAGTATAGAGACACACTCTTTGTTCTATAACTTAGTATCTAAGCCCCAGTGTAAACATGACACCTGTGAGGAAACTTTATACTTATATAATTGACATAAGGAGACATGTTTAGATTGGGACTTATTTACTAAAGTGAGAGAACAAATACAATGTCTCTTTACTCAATAGAGTATCTTCTGAAAACCAGATATGTTATTCTGTAACAAATAAACCCACATAGGGTTTAAACAGGAAACTTTGAAATGTTCCATTATTTAAAGAAATATTCATTAAATGCCTTTTAAAATATTCTTCTAAACTACAGCAGCTACAAGAATGCTTATTTTTGTTCTCAAGATGTTTAAAATCTAGCAAGGGAAAGAAATATACAAAATTAACTGAAATTCAACATCACAATAGTCATAAGAGAAGAATTAACAAGTACTCTTCAACACAAGGGATAAATCAATGAATTGTATCTAGGGAGGTTAGTAAAATCTTCACAGAAATGGCATTTAAACTAAGCCTTGAAAAATAAGTGTTAATTCAATTTAAAAATGTGTGTAAAAGTCAACAGAGGAAAAAGAATAAGTAAATCACTCATCTATTGTCAAATTGAATAATAGTCCTATAGTTTATCTTGGGATTAGGGTCGCAAAAGAGGAGAGATGCGAACAGATATGATAGAAAACGTAAATTGGTAATACTTGCATTATTACAATACAGAACTTGAATCTGTCCTATTAGTTCAAAGTTTTTAAATTATTAGCACACTGGTCAAGGAAAAATATTACATGGATCCCTACTATGTATGATAGAAAAAAAAATGTTCCAAGAAATCTACTCAGACCTTATAAACCTTTACTGTTTGGCCACGTGTACTGTTTATATGTGTGTGTGTTTGTGTATAGGTGTGTATCTGTTCATGTACTGCAGGCACTTGTAGGTGCATGTGTGCAATGTGTATGTACAAGAGAATATGTGTTAGACAATGATGGTGAGCATATGTATGACTGTGAGACTGGGCACGTGTGAGTGTGTGCATCTGCAAGGTTATACATCGTGAGTATGCATATGGGTGATGTGTCATGTGTAGGAGTATATATTTTCAGGTATGTCTGCTAGTGTGTTTGTGTGTTGGTGAGTTGTGTAGATGTTGAGTGTGAACTTGAATGCCCCTAAGCATCTCTTTGGAACACCATGGTCCCGCAAAACAGAATAGGATTAATCCTGATGAGGGAAAGGGAAATCATTCAAGGAATGGAACCTACGAATCTGTATTTTAGGATATATGCATCAAGTACATCTAATGAAAAAGATATAGAGTATAGACTAAAAATATGAAGAAGTAGAAGCATGAGATGATGCAAGCCTGAAATACTGAAATGTTATTGAGGATAAGCAAAGTTATATAAATATAATCAAAAGTTAAGTGTGGACAAATGGTATCCCATATTTTACATATTTTGATACATGATAAAAACATTTTGAAATATCAAAAACAAAGTTATTTGTCATAATGGTTCAGTGGGACACTAGCCTGAGTGAGCATAACCCCTCCCTCTGGTAACTATCATGCACATCCGGCTGTGCTCATCAAAGTAAGGTGCAAACACATCTCAACTCTATGGTATTGTGCAACTGAAATGCCTAGTCAAGATAAAGGTTAAAGTACATTTTCCTGGAGCATCAATTTTATTTGAAGTTCAGGAACTTTTGAAAATTCTTGAACTTTTAACCTAAAGTTCTAGAAGCTTAGGAAAAAACATCAAAATTATTTACAGATAAAAATACATGTTTATTCATTTGTGGTCACAAATATTAAATAGGTGGTCAGTATATGTTACTAGACATAATCCAACTAGGAGGCAAAATCTAAATGGGTGCGCAGTTTCATGATTTGTAGGAAAAATGGTTTATTAATCTGAAACTGTATGTGAGGCTATTCCAACAATTCAGAACCATGTCGCATAAATAATAAAGTGCCCATCCTTGAGGAAATTCTTTCATCGTGTATGTTTGTTCTGATTTATTACTTTTCGATGGAGAAACACCAGACTTCTCATAAAAAGAGCTCTGAGACTCTTGCCATCCATAGCCTTTTTGGGTGACCAAAATGGATTCAACCATTGTTCTGGGCCTTCTAGCTTTAATCTTGCTGCTTGTTCTCATTTTTCCTTATGATTTAAGACTCCACACAATGGTCTCTGTAATGACTCTGACTCTCCTTCCTTCACTGCGACACCACAGGGGACTCATCTGGTGAAAGTGTCTGCTGGATCAACCAGGTTGCAACACTTCAGTTTAAATACCCTCAGAGGCGGAGTCAAGATGGCAGTGTGGGAAGATGCGGAGTTAGCGTCTCCCCACAGCTAGGGTGCCTGCCGGCTGCTGGTGGGGGACTCTAATGCCCAAGGAGATGGGAGGAACCCCAGAGTGAACTGGTAGGATGTAGGGAGACTGAGGAGGGAGAAGTGGAGGCCAGACAGGGTCAGGGCCCCTGAGGCCAGGGAGATCACGAGAGGTCGGTGGGAGGGACTCTCCAGGAAGAGCAGAAGAGGAGTGGAGAGCGATCGCCTTGCCCACTGGGGCCAGGGAGCCTGCTGAGCTCCCAAGCTGGTTCTCCCAACTCCAAAGCCCTATCCAGGCTGTGTGCGTCCTGGGGACATAGGAGGGAGGCCAGGAGGATCAGGAGAGGCAGGAAGGAGGGGCCTTCTCAGACCTCAGACCAGAGGAGCAGGAGAGAAGAGGAGGGCATTTGTCCCACCCACTCGAGCCCAGGAAGCCTGCTGGACCCCCAGATGAGGTCCCCTGCCCTCTGAGACCAGGGGTGAGGGGCACGCCTGCGCCTTCTGTTCCTTGAGCCTAAGCTCCACCCCCCACAGCCCCCAGGGCCTTTTCCAGCACTGTGGGTCCTGAGCATTGGCCCCGCCCACCGCCCAAACCTCACCCTTGCTTAGGCCTCGCCCTCGACAACCACGGCCTTTCTCCCATGTCCCCTTTTTGTTTTTTCTTTTCCCTCCTCTTTTTTAATTTTGTGGAGCTGATGTAACTTCCGGTTGTTTATTCATATATTTTGTTAATTTTTAGATTCTTTCTAACATATCTGTTAGTCTCCTAGTCTAATTTTATTTTTTACTTTGTTATTGTTTTTTTCTGTTTTTTTTTTTTTTTTTTTGCCACCCCATGAGGCTTGTGGGATCTTGGTTCAAAAGCCTGGGGTTGGGTAGTAGCTCCTGTGGTGGGAGCTCCGAGTTCGAACCAGAGGACTAACAGAGAACCTCAGATCCCAGGGAATATTCATAGGAGTGAGGTCTCATAAAGGTCCTCATCTCAACACCAAGACCCATCTCAGCTCTACCCAATAGCCTATAAACTCCAGTGTTGGAAGCCTCAGGCCAAACAACCAGTAAAACAGGAGCACAATCCCACTCAAAAAAAAATGAGATGGCAAAAAAATATGTCACAGATGAAGGAGCAAGGTAAAAATCTACAAGAGCAAATACATGAAGAAGAAACAGGCAATCAACTTGAAAAGGAATTCAGAGTAATGATAGTAAAGATGATCCAGGATCTCGGAAATAGAATGGAAGCACGGATTAAGAAAATACAAGAAAAGTTTAACAAAGATCTAGAAGAACTAAAGAACAAACAGAGATGAACAACACAATAACTGAAATGAAAAGTACACTACAAGGGATCAATAACAGAATAACTGAGGCAGAAGAATGAATAAGAAGAATGAATAAGTGAGCTGGAAAACAAAATGGTGGAAATAACTGCCAAGGAGCAGAATAAAGAAAAAAGAATGAAAAGAATTGAGGACAATCTCAGAGACCTCTGGGACAACACTAAATGCACCAACATTTGAATTATAGGGGTCCCAGAAGAAGAAGAGAAAAAGAAAGGGTCTGAGAAAATATTTGAAGAGATTATAGTTGAAAACTTCCCTAACATGGGAAAGGAAATAGTAACCCAAGTCCAGGAAGCACAGAGAGTCCCATACAGGATAAACTCCAGGAAAAACACACCAAAACACATATTAATCAAACTAACAAAAATTAAATTCAAAGAAAATATATTAAAAGCAGCAAGGGAAAAACAAAAAATAACGTACAAAGGAATCCCCATAAGGTTATCAGATGATTTTTCAATGGAAACTCTGCAGGCCAGAAGGAATGGCAGGATATACTTAAAATGATGAAACAGAAAAATCTACAACCAAGATTACTCTACCCAGCAAGGATCTCATTCAGATTCAATGGAGAAGTCAAAAGCTTTTCAGACAAGCAAAAGATAAGTGAATTCAGCACCACCAAACTAGCTTTACAACAAATGCTAAAGAAACTTCTCTAAGTGGGAAACACAAGAGAAGAAAAAGACCCAAAAAAACACACCCAAAACAATTAAGAAAATGGTAATAGGAATATACATATTGATAACCTTGAATGTAAATGGATTAAATGCCGCAGCTTGCTGAATGGATACAAAAATAAGACCCATATATATGCTGTCTACAAGAGACCCACTTCAGACCTAGGGACACATACAGACTGAAAATGAAGGGATGGAAAAAGATATTCCATGCAAATGGAATTAAAAAAAAGATTGAAGTAGCAATACTCATATCAGATAAAATAGACTTTAAAATAAAGACTGTTATAAGAGATAAGGAGGGGGCTTCCCTGGCGGCGCAGCAGTTGAGAGTCCACCTGCAGATGCAGGGGACACGGGTTCATGCCCCGGTCTGGGAAGATCCCACATGCCACGGAGCGGCTGGGCCCATGAGCCATGGACGCTGAGCCTGCGTGTCCGGAGCCTGTGCTCTGCAACGGGAGTAGGCCACAACAGTGAGGGGCCCACATACCTCAAGAAACAAAAACAAAAAAAAAAGAGATAAGGAGGGACACTACATAATGATCAAAGGGTCAATCAAAGAAGAAGATATAACAATTATAAATGTTTATGTACCCAACATAGAAGAACCTCAATACATAAGGCAAATGCTAACAACTATGAAAGGAGAAATAGACAATAATACAATAATATTAGGGGACTTTAACACCCCACTTACACCAATGGACAGATCATTCAAAATGAAAACAAATAAGGAAACTCAAGCTTTAAATGACACAATACACAAGATGGATCTAATTGCTATTTATAGAACATTCCACCCAAAAGTAGCAGAATACACTTTCTTCTCAAGTGCACATGGAACATTCTCCAGGATAGATCACATTTTGTGTCACAAATCAAGCCTCTAAAAATTTAAGAAAATTGAAAATGTAGCAAGCATCTTTTCTGACCACAATGCTATGTGACTGGCAATCAATTACAGGAAAAAAACTGTAAAAACACAAATACATGGAGGTTAAACAATGCATTACTAAATAACCAAGAGATCACTGAAGAAATCAAAGAATAAATTAAAAAATACATGGAAACAAATGAAAACACGATGACCCAAAATCTACGGGACGCAGCAAAAGCAGTTCTAAGGGGGAAGTTTATAGCAATTCAATCTCACCTCAAGAAACAAGAAAAATCTCAAATAAACAATCTAACCCTACACTTAAAACAACTAGAGAAAGAAGAACAAAGAAAACCCAAAGTCAGTAGAAGGAAAGAAATCATAAAGATCAGAGCAGAAATAAATGAAATAGAAACGAAGAAAACAATAGCAAAGATCAATAAACCTAAAGGCAGGTTCTTTGAGAAGATAAACAAAATTGATAAATGCCAGACTCATCAAGAAAAAAAGGGAGAGTATGCAAATCAATAAAATTAGAAATGAAAAAGGAGAAATCACAACTGACACTGAAGAAATACAAAGGATTACAAGAGACTACTATAAACAGCTACAGTCAATAAAATGGACAACCATGAAGAAATGGACAAATTCTTGAAAAGGTACAATTTTCCAAGACTCAACCAGGAAGAATTAGAAAATATAAACAGACCTATCACAAGTAATGAAATTGAAACCGTAATCAAAAATCTTCCAACAAACAACTAGCAAATAGAATCCAAAACCACATTAAAAGGATCACACACCATGATCAAGTGGGATTTATCCCAGGGATGAAAGGATTCTTCAATATATGCAAATCAATCAATGTGATACACAACATTAACAAATTAAGGAATAAAAACCATATGATCATCTCAATAGGTGCAGAAAAATCTTTTGACAAAATTCAAAATCCATTTACTATAAAAACTCTCCAGAAAATGGGCATAGAGGGAACTTACCTCAACATAATGAAAGCCATATATGACAAACCCACAGCAAACATCCTACTCAATGGTGAAAAGCTGAAAGCATTTCCACTAAGATCAGGAACAAGACAAGGATGTCCACTCTCGCCACACTTATTCAACATAGTTTTGGAATTCCTAGCCACAGCAATCAGAGAAGAAAAAGAAATAAAAGGAATACAAATTGGAAAAGAAGAAATAAAACTGTCACTGCCGATGACATGACAGTATACTTACAGAATCCTAAAGATGCCACCAGAAAACTACTAGAACTAATCAATGGATTTGGTAAGGTTGCAGGATACAAAATTAATGCACAGAAATCTCTGGCATTCCTATACACCAACAATGAAACAACAGAAGGAGAAATTAAGGAAACACTCCCATTTACCACTGCAAAAAAAAGAATAAAATATCTAGAAATAAACCTGCCTAAGGAGGTGAAAGACTTATACTCAGAAAACTATAAAACACTGATGAAAGAAATCAAAGATGACATAAACAGTTGGAGAAATACACTAAGTTCTTGAATTGGAAGAATCAATATTGTGAAAATGACTATACTACCCAAAGCAATCTACAGATTCAATGTAATCCCTATCAAACTACCAATGGCATTCTTCATAGAATTAGAACAAAAAATCTTACAGTTCATTTGGAAACACAAAAGATCCCGAATAGCCAAAGCAATCTTGAGACAGAAAAATGGAGTTGGAGGAATCAGGCTCCCCGACTTCAAACTATACCACAAAGCTACAGTAATCAAGACAGTATGGTGCTGGCACAAAAACAGAAATGTAGATCAACAGTGCAGAATAGAATGCCCAGATATAAACCCATGCACATATGGGCACCGAATTTATGACAAAGGAGGCAAAAACATACAATGGAGGAGAGACAGCCTCTTCAATAAATGGTGCTGGGAAGACTGGATGGCTACATGTAAAAGAATGAAATTAGAATACTACCTAACACCATACACACACAAAAAAATCCAAATGGGTTAAAGACTTAAATGTAAGACCAGACACTATAAATTAGAGGAAAACATAGGAAAAACATTCTGACATAAACCACAGCAAGATCTTTTTTGACCCACCTCCTAGAGTAATGGAAATAAGAACAAAAATAAACAAATGGGACTTACTTAAACTTAAAAACTTTTGCACAGCAAAGGAACCATAAAGAAGACAAAAAGACAACCCTCAGAATGGGAGAAATATTTGCAAATGAAACAAAAGACAAAGGATTAATCTCCAAAATATACAAACAGCTCATGCAGCTCAATATCAGAAAAACAAACAATCCAGTTAAAAAATGGGCAGAAGACCTAAATAGACATTTCACAAGAAGACATAGAGATGGCCAAGAGGCACATGAAAAGATGCTCAATATCACTAATTATTTGAGAAATGCAAATCAAAACTACAATGAGGTATCACCTCACACCTGTCAGAATGGCCATTATCAAAAAAGCTAGAAACAATAAATGCTGGAAAAGGTGTGGTGAAAAGGGAACCTTCCTACACTGCTTGTGAGAATGTAAATTGGTACAACCACTATGGAAACCAGTATGGAGGTTCCTTAAAACACTAAAAATAGAACTACCATATGACCCAGCATTCCCACTACTGGGCATATACCCTGAGAAAACCACAATTCACAAATGGACATGCACAACAATGTTCACTGCAGCACTATTTACAATAGCCAGGACATGGAACCAGCCTAAATGTCCATCAACAGATGAATGGATAAAGATGTGGCACATATATACAATGGAATATTACTCAGCCATAAAAAGAAATGAAATTGAGTTATTTGCAGTGAGGTGGCTGGAACTAGAGTCTGTCATACAGAGTGAAGTAAGTCAGAAAGAGAAAAACGAATACTGTATGCTAACACATATATATGATATCAAAGAAAAAAGGTACTCATGAACCTAATTGCAGGGCAGTAATAAAGAGGTAGACATAGAGAATGACTTGAGGACATGGGGTAGGAGGGCGAAGCTGGGATGAAGTGAGAGTAGCATTGACATATACACACTACCAAATGTAAAATAGTTGGCTGGTGGGAAGCAGGAGTATAGCACAGGGAGATCAGCTCAGTGCTTTGCGATGACCTAGAGGGGTGGTATAGGGAGGATGGGAGGGAGGCTCAAGAGCAAGGGGATATGGGGACATGTGTATGCATGTGGCTGATTCGCTTTGCTGTACAACAGAAATGAACACAGTTATTGTGAAGCGATTATACTGCAATAAAGAGCTATTAAAAAATTTTAAAGATAAAAAATACTACTACCTTCATCCTGGACTTTCTCATTGAAGACAAATGGTAAGAAGTTTTATACACAAATCCTTTATATTTTATTCAGGCTAAGGTTGTTTAAATTTTTATTTTTGCACTATAACTAAAATATCTTAAAGCAATAACCAATTTGTGGGGAAAAAGTTACCTATATTTTTAAACAATTCCTAAGAAATAAATGTGAATATGAAGTTCTTATGTTTACTATAACCATCCATAGGTTTTTAGATAGAACAAAAATTATGTTTTCTGTTAACATACTTAGAATTACTATTGTGGGGATGTAATCATCAATAATAATTAAATATTCTAAAATTATGACTATGTACATATATATATACAGGACACACACTTTACATTTTGATACATATTGAACCATTCTATGATATAAAGTCTTTCTATTTTATCAAACAATAAAACCAGTCCTTGAGCTCTCTAAATAGAATAAAGTATGATCTGTTGATGTAACATTATGTGTATAAGCTCTAAGTCATCAGTCTGCCAACAGTCACATCTACATCTAAATAGTAATGCAGTGAAGAACTTGCCAAGGAAAGACCATCTTGCTTCAAGATTCAGCACAAAATGTAGGCTACAAGAATATAATTAACATTTGACCGTAACGTTTATTTTTCTTTTTTAAGCAACAGCCTTTGATTGCCTGCTCTTGCTACTTTTCTCTTTCACTCTGACAGTTTGGGTCTTTAGTGCCAATCTGCATATACCTATCACATAATTGTAAAGCTTATATATTTCTCCCTTTACCCTGCTCCCTTTACTGCACTTCTCTTATTTTGGACATAATTATGTTTCTTCCTAACTACTCTAATTTAGAAAATGTAGGCTGAATCCTAATTCTACTCAGGATGGACTGTGCATGACCTGATATATTATTTTTCAGGTATATTCACTCCTTAACATTATAGAGTATGTCTAAAGAAATAGTAGAAAGATAGAAAGAAAAAGAAAAAAAGAAAGCTTTTATATTGCCATGGATGAATGTCTGTGAGCATTAATTATTCCCCTTAGCTATTCATAATAAAATATGATTTTTATTAAGTAGGTCAAATTAATTTGCTATAGCTAATTTTACATCAATGAATTGATTACTTGCTATTTCAACTGTCATTTCCTTGACTTTCTACTGAATATTAATTTTCAAAAATTATTTTATAAATAATCTTGTAAGAGGGGATAAGGCATTGTAATGTAGTGGAAAAGCATTAGAATAAAAGTGAGAATAACTGGGTACACTACTTGCTTTTGTGAAACTGCTTGACCATAGGCAATAGTCCAAAATTAGTTGGTTAGTTGAAAATTATTATGCACATTACACTATGGTTATCAATGAGTTAGTATGTTCCCCTGTAGGAGAGTGGAAAGAGGCAGATGCCATGGCAAATCTTTCAGATTTTTCAATTTTCTTTTTTGGAAGATGGAAGTAATGCTCCTTAACTCAAAGGGACTTTATTAGTACTGAGTAAGGTAACGTCTGTAAAATTATAGCACAGTGTATGGCACACAGTAGGTACTATCTATATCTGTATCTATCTCTCTATATATATTTCCCCTTTTTTAATTTGAAGAATTTTATTGTTTTTGTTGCTATTTTGCTTTGTTTTTGTATATAATTTATTTATTTTTTAACCAAACTCCTTTGGAAGAATCACTGTTTCAATTTATTACTTGATAAGTTCTATGGGAAGAATAGGAGGCTGCAAGGGTATTTTGTCAAGGAGACCCCTTAGGGGTGGGTACTGCATGATGGAATGGGCTGAAATAGGTGGAATCCAAGTGATTCCTCCTATTTCATATATATATATGAAATAGTAGTTTCATATATATATGAAGGTAGTTTCAGAGGTGTTGAATATGGAATATTTTTTCCAGATAAATTCTGTGCACCGTGCAATGTGACATTTCCCTGTAACCTCAAAAAATGTTAGTGATAAGAAAGAAATTAGAAGATGCTTGCAAGGTTGGGATTTCTTAAGGAAACCAATTAAGGACAAAATGCTATGCAGTGTGGTGCAAAACACATAGATGAGAGAATATATGAAAACTAGGAATTTTTGTTGGTGTTTTTTGTTCAATATGCTACAAAACAATCTCTTTACTTGGATGACTTCTGCCCCTGGATATCTTAGATTTTGATTGGAAAATGTATAAGTGTACATCATCATGGTTAAGCACACTGTACTAAGGAAAGAGTGTTAGTGGTGGTGGAAAAGGGGGACACTGATTCATGGCTATGCTGTTTGCTGTCACCTCTTGGCCATGCTGTTCATTATCTCTTGGTCTCAGTTTACTCATTTGCAAAATCAAGTTAATGATAATATCTATCTCAAAGGATAGTTTTGATGCTCAAACGTGCAAATATGCACAAAGTCCTTAGAATGACGACTGATACGTATCAGGTACTCAAAGTGTCTATTTAATGAGAAAATCTATATTAACAAAATCCATACACACACCAAATCCTCATTTAAATATGACAAACATGACCATCAGTGCTTACGTAAAAAGACAGCTAAATATAAATATGACCTCAAATAATAATAACAATGCATTTAAGCAATTTAGAATGATGAACATAATAGATGTAGTAGAGTTTTTAAGCCATAAGAAAAAAATAGTAATACTCATTTGTTTGTTTACTAGTAAAATTGTGGGTCTCTAACTCCATCTGATTTTTTTTTTGGACTAAGCCAACCTTTCATTGCTGGCTTGGATGGAGCTACAGAATAATGGCTAACATAAGAATGGAATGGCAGTTGCACTCTTACTTTGAATGCAGAAGCAGATTTTAGTGTAGACAATTTAGTTTGAATCAAGAAGCAGAAGGAAAAAAGTGGAAAAGTGAGAAAAAAAAAAGAGGACAATACAGTACACCACACTGGGAAAGTTAACTGCTGCTGTTAATTGATGCCCCATCTCACTGGGGATTGCCTTTGAGAAATGCAGATAGAAGCCAGTTTAATGCTGTCCCCTGTCAGAGGTGAAGGATCTGAGGTATCTATCAAGTTCATGCTGTCAGCGTTCCCATGTGGTAATTCCCCAGCAACTCCAGCAAGCCCCAATGAGGACCAGACACATCCTTTCTTTCATCCAGAGAATGTCCTTAGGCAAAGTCTTCTGTTTGTTCTGAAATGAGGAGCTTTGCTCCTTGTTCTTATATCCAAGCAAGATGAGTGTCTTGCAAGGCTCCACTCTTTAGAGAACACTGCATATCACAAACTCCCAAACACAGGACTTTTTTCCCCCTCTGGGAGCCCATATAAAACATTTTTGCAACTTTGGTAGCCACTAAGCATATGAGATTTTTGGAGAAGGCTGTGTGAGTGGAACTGAACCCACAGGTCATGGGATGTCAGATTAAGAAAAAAAACACAGCTTTTCTGTGAAACCAAGGAAAGAGTATAACTGGCTGCTTTTGTTGGACAGTGCAAGTAAAACATAATCAGAATGGCAGGAAACAAGATACCAGGTTCCAGAGAATGCCTGTGGGAAGAAGAATGGAATTTGTGAGAGGGGGAAATCTGTTATTAGGACTTGGAAACTTGAAAATAGAAAGGAAAAAGCTACTATTTGGACTAGATAAGCGTTGGGAAGAGTTCAATTTTGCATAATAATTGTGATAGGACATATGCCTGAGAAGTTTTAAAGTTTAATATTGGAAGTGATTAAAAGTCTCTGGGCCAAGAAAATAATGAAGGTTTTAAAAGAAGGAAAGGTATGGGAAAGAAGTGGGGAAAATATGGGATTTAGTCTTTGAGGTTATGGGGTGTGTTGCCCAAAGAACTGTGTATTTGGAAGTCAAAGCGTTATTAAGACCAGTTTTAGTAATAAAGATAATTTGGAGAGGATCATTCTCTGTAGAGTTGAAAGTATTAGAGATCAATTTCTGAGATTTAAATGATGCTATATCTTAGACAGTTGGGGTGGGCAGAGAATTGTGTAGCTGTTTGCCAGAAGAGAATGTAAATTTGGAGTTAGAGGTGAAGTGTATGAAGGATTATTGTAGGAACTGAAGTTGGGATGGCTGAGATGGTGGGAACAGGGCTTAGAGCCAGGAGGAAAGCAACACACAAGCCAGAGCTGAAAGAAGAGTGGATATGAGCCAAGCCTATTATGAAGATAGTAAAATGGAAGTTTCGGAGAAATGGGAAGGGAAGAGAGATGGGTCCCACATGTGGCATTAGAAACTACAGAATGGAAACGGGTGGGAAAACAACAAGCTACTACTACACAATCTGTAGGAGTTCCATTTTTCCAATAAGTAGAAGTTAAAGATACATATCACAAAATAAAATTTAAAAAGGGAAACTTTTCTATAGTATATAAACTAGGCATGCAGTAGCTAAAAGCAGAGGAAAGGCCCACAGTTCATTCATCACAGCTTTATTCACCATAATATTAGCATGATTTCCTGTCTATCTTTTCATTATTATTACTTTTTTTGGAGAGAAAACACTTTTAACAATTTGGATCATGTCTTTAAATCTGTAATATCATTGCAGTCAAATGTAAAAATGTACTGGATGACAGCTCAATGGATAATCAGTTCTAGGGGAAAAGAATGGAGTTTTTTTATCTTACCACTTATGCTTTCTCACGTGGAGAGTCCTTGCCTCAGAAGTTAGACACATGTGGATGAAAAGCCAAAGGAGAAGCCAAGTAACCATTTATAAACAGTTAGCAAGCACTTAAATACTTGTCTCATGTTTGGAGAAAGTTTGATCTGAAAATTGACTGAGTCCATGATACTTACATGAACCTAAGTTACTGGTTCTATGGAAAAGATCCACAGAACTTTTCTTGAAAATCTGGATGAGTAGGATGTGAAGAATCAGTTGACCGTATCCATTTCAGAAGCAAAAAGGAGAGGGTGAAATCTAGATAACTGACTTTATGAAGTATCCTCAACTGATCCAGGTAAATGTGGTCCAGACAGTGGCCTACTAGCAAAACAATCAATTTAAAAATGTCTTTCCTTGCAGGAGGTGGTTGGCCTTTAAGGGAGCAGGCAGAGCTGGACCAGATGTGGGAAATAATGTAGGACCTTAAAACCCAACAATAGGCTATTCATTCATCCACTTATTTATTCATTAAATAAATCTTTATGGAACCTCCTTACGTGCTGAGTACTTCTTAAGTACTAAGGATGGATTCCTTGGAAGCCAAGAGAGAGACAGTTTCTATTTTAGGGAATTTTACAACTCTAGCAAGGACCACAAAATATGACAAAATGAGAAGATACCAGGAATTGGTTCTTGCTATGTAGAAAATGATTTGCTGGGGTGAAAGACTGAGCATCATATTTCTTCGAGGACAGATATGTAGCCTACTCTGACGGTGTAGAGGTTCAGTTAAGGCCTCAGTCCTAAGCCAACAATAACATATGTGGACAAAATATTCCAGAGTGAAAATCGGGTTTAAATGTGTTACAGTGAAGAAGTCTGTTGAGTTTTAGAAAGAGAAAGACAGCCAGGGCAAGAGCAATCCAGTGACTGATGCATAGGAGAGTAACAAGACGATTTCCTAAGGGCAGGCAAGAGCCATGGAGGCCTAGTGAATAAAGAACCAACTTTCTATTTTATTCTGAGTTCACTGAGAAGCTTTCTTGAGTTTTAAGCAGGTAAACAACATGGACTACTGTTTGTAATAATTTGAGTATTTGGTCACTAACCAGCTAATAGAGTCATGAAGCTGACAAAAAGATTTTTCATTTAAAAAAAGGACATGATTCATTTCAGAATATGGGTTAACTCATTTATAATAGTATTAACAAAAAACTAAATCAATGTCCTGAAGAATTTTAGGAAATTAGAAGAAAAACGTCACCATTTTTTAAAATCATAATTTGCTAATCACTTGCTGTTTGCTTTAAAACCACATTTTCCCTCTGTTCTGCTCTGTTTCAAAGGCTGACCCTGGCGAACTATATTTCCTGGTTCCCTTGTGAGCTAGCTTTCAGTTAAAAATCTACCTCTGGGAGACTCTGGCAGCAGATTTGAGGACAGAATATGAGGGGAAGCCAAGGCCCTGTCTCCCCCTCCACTTCAGGTGGCATCTCTGGCAGTGATGCACCTCCCCTCTGAGAAGACTTTGTATGCATCTTGAATCTACTGGACAGCTAGAGATTCTGAGTTCTGGTAATACCCACACCTTGAGCTCTGTGAGCGCAGGACCTTAGACTGTTACTAATTTCTATGTCTCACTATCTTTGCCCTTTCATCTTTTTGCAACTGTTGTAATTCCATTCTCCTATTAAATTCACTCTATTGAATTATCTGTGTTGATTTTGTTGTCTTATTTTTGTTTGTTTGCTTTCTGTTGGATCCTGAGTGATTTAAATTCATATTCCCTATTTGGGTTGTTTCAATAAGATAGATGAATTGTTTAGCTATTCACCTTATATTTAGTATAATGATTTACTTTTAAAGAGCATTCACATTATTATTAGTTTACATAAATAATCTGTGTTTTACTTAATCCATTTTTATTTATACTGTTTCCAGTGCTAAGTATATTTAGAAATGAAGGATTTAGACACTCAGTTCTTTAGAGAACTGAATTGTCAGGTATGGAACTCATTGTTCTGGTTGATTTGTGTCAATAATTTTGTGATGGAAATGAAACTGGTATGGGAAGCAGGCCTCTGTACTATAACTATCAAGGTGTAGAAATATCCACTTTCAGATAACTCTCCTGAAATTTCATCATCATTGTGTTGGAACAAGTAACTCCTTTAATAGATAAACAAATATGGAAAATAAAACACTTTAAGGCACTCTTGCAGGTATTCATATTTTCTTCATAGATTTTATCACATGCTCTTCTTCTAATATTTAAACCAGAGCAGTTAAATGGGAATGGGGTTCTGAGTGGGTTTGGAATAACAAGGATTTTGAGTGGGCTAGCTGTAACACAGAAGTAAAAGCTTTTGAGAGGCTAGTAAAAAGCATTAAAACACAGAGTAAACTAGGTTATACAGGGATAAAGAGACCATCCTACAAGAGAAAAGGAGATTGAGAGAACACTTAAGATAATGTATGACTACCCAACATTTGTATATACATTCATGTAACACCTGTCTTCTCAGAACCTGGAGGCAGGTTTCATAAATCATTTAGCTTTTTATCACCAGCTCCTAGCATAGGGGCAGGCTTATGGTGATCATGAGTTATCTTTGCTGAATGAATGAATTGAAAAAGCAGACAATTTACTATCCTTCCTTCCTTCCCTCTTTTTTTTTTCTTCCTTCTCTCATTCAGTTGTAAACTAATTTAGAATAAAGTATCAGTTGAAAAATGTTTAAGGTATTACCTAATCAAATAGGTAGTACTTTCCTAGGGGACTCTAGAAATGTCTTGAAGGAAAAAATATTAAAACTTTAACATAAATAAAATATTTATTGACTTAAGTAATAAATAAAATCTTTGGGGACTGAAGGATAACCCCCTTGAAAGGCCATGTTTGGGGATGAGAAGCCTGCCCCATAACATTCACATAAGACCATACTTGTGACGATGGTGAGATTGTTGATACCAAATTATCCATGAATACTAAAAGATTGGAAAAATGTCAGGATGAGCATTGAACTCCAAAAAGTTGAAGACGTTGTATTTCAGAAAACAAGCTTGAATCTGGAAGACTGGGTATATGCAGAATACACAGACAGAAACCCTTTAGTTTTCTAAAATTTTCAAACACTCATCTAATTGATCATTTTTGTTTTCACATGGATTACTATCATATTCTTAAGGGGTTTTTTTCCTATAACTATCTGGAATTATCCTAACAAAAAAAGAGGAAGTTTCAGTGTATAATGTAAATTATTCAATTACTTCACTAGGTAATGGTGATAATTATAAGGGAAGCAGCTGTTTAATGGTTAGAAAATGCCTTTCAACTCATAATTACTGCAAAATAATGATTTAGTAAGCTATGTGTATTCTTATTAATTCATGAAGCTAATAGTAACAATTGAAATTCTTCTCTTTAACATGAGTTGATTTACCAAAATCAACAAACCATGCAATTCATCTCACTAACAAGCTTATCCATCTTCATTGAAGTTTTTCATAATAAAATTTATATTTTGAAAAATGTGAACATTCTAAATCTGTATGCTTAAATGTAGATAAAAATGCTCTGTTTTCTTTAGGAAAGTACTCCTCTCCATAGTAACATAGTTTCAAATAAATCCAAAGAAATTCAGGAAATCTATTAAAGATGTGATATTTCTAAATTTTTCATTTTTATTCAACAAAATCTTTCTGTTTTTAATAAAAACAATTTCCTCATGGTTAATGTGGCACTCTGACAGAGGTATGTTCTTTTACCAGGTTTGCCTTAAGATTGCTCTTCGGCTACTAAAAGAACACTTGAATCTCCATTTATAAAAGGCTCCTACTTTTTGGCTCAGGTTCTGAGTTTGCGCATTTTGAAAATAGAAGTACTTTATAAAGTCCTTTGATATCTTTTCATCAAAGAAACGAAAGAAGACCTATTTCATTTTTATTTTTACTTTGACTTGTATTTTTCAGCATTAGAACTGGGTTAAACTCCTTGTCATGTTATATAACAGGAATATCTTGTCATATCCTGACATCTTGTCACCTAAACAATGACTCATGGCCCTGGTGAGCTTTCAGAGAAAGGTTCTGGCAATTATTAAATGTCTCAGCTCTTCCTTTGGCATTTTACAAAGTTAAAAATCCATTTGATATATTGTCTGTATTTTTGCAGAAAATATTGCCCTAGACACTCATTCTCAGCCTATCTGAGGGTTTCCATATGCTTACATAGGATGAGCATAATATACAATATTCCATATGCTTCTATTTAAAATGTATTTAAAATCAGAATACATTTTCCCTAATTCTTAAGGATTCAAATAACATATTAAAGTACTGTCTTCTATAAACAGGAAATATTAAAAACTGAGAAGTGCGGGAATAGGGTACATGGGTACCTAGAAGAACAGCACTATAGGCAGAGGTGACAATTACACACATATTAAAAGACAAATATTGAGGCTGATATGGCTGGAGCAGAGTTAACAATGTAGGAATGAGGTCAGAGTGTTAGGAGAAGCCCGGAGCCTCGCAGGGAGGAAAAACACCAGGTACTTCATTCTTAGTGAGATGAAGAGTCATTAGAAGAATTTAGTAGAAGTCTGTCATTCATTTCTTCAACAAATATTTATTAAGCATCCTAATGTGCACCAGCTGCTGTTCTAGATGCTGGTAATAAATCAGAAACAGAAAAACGTTATTTACTTCATATGGCTTGTAGTTTTCTGGATGGGGTGCAAAAATTAGATAGCCAATAGACCAATGCAGAGTAAACATCTCTTATATACTAAAGTGATACATGGTATGGAGAAAAATAAGACAAGATCAAGTGGCTAGGGAGTTAATTCTACGGTGAGAGGTTGTTGCTGTTTTATGTATGATTGTGGGATATGACTGATATTGTTGCACCACTCTATGTGCTAAACGGAGGGGAGATTTTAGGGAGGCACGATTAGAAGCATGGAAAACAATTAGAAAGTCATTACAATAATGAAGGAAAGAGGTGAGTTTGGCTTTAACCCTGGAGGTGGAGGTAGAGATGGCAAAAAATGGTGGGATTCTGGATTAATTTTAAAGGGATGTTAGCCAGCATGATGGGCAGCTGTGCTGCATATGAGGAAGGGACAAAAGAAGGAGTCAAATATGACTCCAAGACTTATGCCTCAGCAACTGAAACAATGGAATTGCCTGAGCTAGAGAACATTACATTGAAGGGTGGGTTGAGGAAGTGAAAGTGTAAGTTTAAGTCAGTGTAGCATATGGAAATTATGCTATAGAACGTTAGGCAGAAAGGGACTTAATAGGACAGTGGTTAAGTATATCAGAAGGGATTAAATAGTAAATGTTAGATTGAGCCTCCAGGAATAACTCCTAAAACCATTGGGAGATTACCTAAATAAAGTTGCTGTTAGGAAATATTCTTTTCTCAAGCATCAGTGGAATAAAAATCCTACCTCTATTTCAACCAGCACGACCACGTCTAGATACCAAGGAAGCTGGAGAATGGACATCCCTAGATGCAAAGCAGTGATTAGGAAGCCAGATAGAGAAGCCATCGCCAGGGCTGCTGAACTTCCCACAGTATTCCACACTAATGAAGCTGAAGAAGAGCATATTTCAGGCAAGAATAACATGTTTTAATAACCCTCAGTGGAAACAGAAACAGCAAACAAAGGAGTAAAAAACGGCCTGAATTATCAAAAATTGTTTTGCACTCAGGCACCTAACAATCTCCAGCTTTTTACTTTCCCAACTAGAAAAAAAATGATCGCATGAATTTGTAGGAATCAATGCAGACTATTTGTACCATGTGGTTGTCAAATGCAATGTAATATGGAATATTTGGAACATGTTAAATTTGTGGTGACTATTTGATACTCTTTGGAGATTTAAAATAGTGCTTACTGGGCTTCCCTGCTGGCGCAGTGGTTGAGAGTCCGCCTGCAGATGCAGGGGACACGGGTTCGTGCCCCGGTCCGGGAAGATCCCACATGCGCGGAGCGGCTGGGCCCGTGAGCCATGGCCGCTGAGCCTGCGCATCCAGAGCCTGTGCTCCGCAACAGGAGAGGCTGCAGCGGTGACAGGCCCACATACCGCAAAAAAAAAAAAAAAAAAAAAAAAAATAGAGCTTACTGTACAAATCTGATAATCAAGAAATGGAAGAAATCGAGGAATATATTAGGGAAAAATAATTTATAGGTGATGTTGTGAGACAGGATAAAGTGATGGGAAAGAACAAACTTGGGGAAGAGACAAGCTGAGCCTCCCATTATTGTATTTCCCAAATGCTCAGACTGTTTTCATCTTATATCCTAATTAGTAATTGATTTTTAAACCATGTTCCCTACTGCCACAACGCACACAGAGGAAAAAAATACCAAACACAATAAAGAGAGCACATTTAACAAAGATAATACAGATATAAAACTGTTAAGATCAGAGAGAAAGCTGTCACCTCATACTAAAAATCTAAACATATTATTCAGGAGAAAATCAAAGTCTTCTATAGAAATCAATTCATAAAAGTTACACTTTTAGTCAATTTGTTCATGGAGGGTATGATTTGATAAATATTTCTATATTAGTTATTTCTGTGTTACAAATTACCCCAAAATTTAGTGGTTTAAAATAACATTTATTTTCACCCACTTTCTGTGAGTTGGGAGCAACTTAGCTGGGTAGTTCTGGCCCAGAGTTTCTCATGAGATTGTAGTCAGGTTCTTGGTCAGGACTGTAGTCCTATCTGAAGGCACAAATGGGAAGGATGTTCTTACAAGCTGAGTATACAAGCTGACATGACTGGGGGCCAGTCATGTCATTGATGGCAGTTCTCAGTTCCTTGATGGCTATTAGCTGGAAACTTCAGTTCCTTGATATACGGGGGTCTCCATATGGCTGCTCATAACATAGCAGCTTGTTTCCTCAGAGTGAATTATGCAATAGAAAGAGAAAACACCAACTTGTCCAAGAGAAAAACTGCAGTCCTTTATAACCTAATATGGAGGGATATACATTATTTATCTCATTTCTATTGGTCACACAGACATTCCTGGTACAATGGGGGAGGGGACCACGTAAAGGTGTAAATACCAAGAGTCAGGGAACAACAGGGATCTTCTTGGAGGCTGGCTGCTACCGTCAATGTTTTTTGACCTTGTGCAGTTGTGGGGACTTGTTAAGCTGTCTAATAAGACTGTCATATTCAGTTTGATGTTTGCTAGAGTTTGAAGTAATCAGAGCAGTCACTTTGGAAGGCAAAATGTCTGTAAAATGGGAGAGATTAAGCACAAGCTGGAACCCATGAAGAAGGGCTCAAACTTACATTAGTTCTTAGTGCCTCTAACATTGGTGGTCTCAGTATCCTCAGAAGCCCAGGCCCTTTGTCACAGAGCTAGGAACATACACTTGGTTCAACTTCATCCAAAGTTGAGGATGATCTCAGGGAAGTTGGAGTAGTTGTAGGCCTAGCTGCTGCCAGCATATAATGGACAATGTGTGTAGGCTACTAAATAGGTCTTGCTTCACTTCTGCCTTTCAAATCTCCCACAGGAATCTCTCTGGTGGACCATTCCAACAAAAACATGCAGAGAATGGAATTCTGGGAAATGTAGTTTGGTCCAGAAAAGTTATCACACTAAAAACCCACCACAGATCATAACAGAAGAAGCAACAACAGTAATTTGGAAAGCATACAGGAGATTCTAGGCTAAATAAGAATATTTTTTGTAGTCACGCCGATTAAGAGGTTTACCCTGTTTCCTTTTTAAGAAGCAATTTATAACAAATGTTTTTATTGCATGTTTTGTTTTCTTATTATTATTAATTTTAGATTGTAATGTCTCTCTTTTTTGAGGTTTAATTGACATATTTCAGGTGTATATAAAATGATTTAATATTTGTATATATTATGAAATGATCACCACAAGTGTAGTTAACATCCATCACCAAACACGGTTACATTTCTTTTTTTTTCTAGTTGTCCCTTACTGATGCTGTCATGAGACCTCTACTGGATGTGTCTTGGACAATATCTTGGTTTGAATTGAGGAAATGCTGGGCAGTGGTTGTTGGGGGGATGGGGGGGCTCTTCCCTACCAAGGACAAGTAACTAAGCACTTGACAGGCACAGCCACATTCCCACCATCCTCATCCCCTGGAACAGAAACCCTACCCCCACTCCAAGAGCTCTGGACATGCATACAGCACATTTCCAAACTGACCTCTCCTTTACCATCTTGGAAGACGGGGGAGTTAGCTCTTGGTCACGTGAACATGGTACCTCAACCCTCCCCCCGACTCACCATAAGAAGAGAAAGAACTCAGCTGGGCAAGACACAAAGTGGCTCTCCTGTCCCGTAGTTCCTTCCTCAGCTCCAGTGGGCCAAACTCTTGCTACCCCAGGGCCCTCCAGGATGCTTAGTTGTATTGAGGTTTTTAAAAATATATATTATGTGCTTTGAGATGATAATGTGTATGTGGCAGGGTGGCCCAGCCAGGGCTGAGGGAAGAGGACTGTCTATGTCATATATTCCCAGGCTGGGGGCCAGTGACAGCTGGATTCTCCTGCCTGTTTCCCAGTCCATCAGATCTCTTGGCCCTTTAGACAATATTAATATGATTTTGTTTCGTGGGGTATTTTTTTTGAACCTTTACTCATTATTTTTCCTTATTATTACATGTATAATTTATATATTATATATTACATTAAGTTATTATATTATAATATGGTGTTTGTTATACTATATAAAGTGTATATATATTATATATGTATATAATAATATATACATAATATTTAGACTATTGATGACAAATATTTATCATTGATGACAAATATTTTCCTGAATTAAAGGTGTTTTTGTAGGTACTGTAATACACAGATGCCTGGAAGATGTGTATCATAACTCAGCATTACAGCCCATATTTCAATATCCACAGTGGGAATAAACAGGTAATCAAACCCTCATGTCCTCACCCCCAGCATTCGATTTTAACAAGGTTTATTTCTGTCCAAATGGGCAGTGTGTGATGTAGACTTTTAACTATTTTTATCCCTTAACTCTTTACAAAGTGATGTGAATATAAATATTCATATTTATTAATTTTGGTTTTTAAAGAAGAGCTAAAACAGGGATTATGATAGGGAGGCTCATGTATGTCTATGTGCTTCATTTTGTCTCTTTTAACTTTCCTAATGTATTTGGAGAGTTGAGACTGTGGTAGGATGATACCCCATAGCACTAAAGCTATGCAATTGAATATGTGGGTACAGCTGAGGGGGAAGAGTATGAGAAATCAAAAAAGGAATCCTCAAGTTAAAGTCACCTTTGTTTTACTCTCTTAGAGTGTCTACACTGTCTAAAGCTTTGAATAAGTGTAGAGGAGAAAGGGAAAGCATATGAAATAAATTATACAGTAACTTAAATGTTCAAGTACAGACTAATGGTATCATAAAATTCTTTTACTATCGTTTCCCTCTATGAAAAGTCATTCGCTATTTTACATATCTTCCACTTCCTTGTGTAGAAATATTCCAGATCAATGGGCATAATTCACGGTCAAATGAGAAACTGCAAAGTACCTTTCTGTTAGATAACTTTCTTCTTAATGTTTTCTTATGGGTTCTATATTCCAACTGCACACAGAGAATTAAAACATTCATTATAGGTGTCAGTTAACATTTTATTTTGCCTACTAAAGACATTTGTAAAGAAAAAGATCCCTGAAATATGCCTGAAATAATTGGTTTGACACATCAGAGAAAAGTATGGGCCTTAGAAATATGTCTGAATTAGGCATCATTCGATGTGTTAATCCTAATTGGTTCACCTCTTGCTGCTACTTACAGGCTTCAGAGTTTCCTAAATTTCAGCAACTTTTTAAAAAGTTTAAAAGGGTTTTCAAATGTAAATATTCTTCTTTACTTGGCAACTTGTTTCTGGGAGAAACACGCTCACATTTCAGGTTTAGCACAATAAGGAGAAAGAGCGAGAGCATCTCTGAAAGAATAATTATCAGACAACTTTGTGTAAAAGGCGTTATCCTGTTACCATACACATGGAGCAGGATGGATAATATCCTTCCTGTTTTCCTTTTATGGCTGCAAAGAGCATACTGTATTTTATTTCTTTCCTGTATATTATGAAATATTCCAAATGTACATAAAGAATTAAGCACTATATAAGAATAACATTCTTTACAGTCTTTTTATATAATTCTATGATATGGAGAATTGTAACAGATAAAAATTGGGCTTGAAATGAGAAGGGTGAAGATAGGTAGAGCGTAAAAGACAAAATGCTAAGTTGATGCAATTTCTTTGGCATATTTTACATTTGCTCTGAGTACCTATGGAATATCTGTGAATGAACATACCTAAGAATATCAGAAGTTTATTTAAAATATATTCTGTTGCCTAAATGCAACCATGTTGAAATAGACCAAAGAAAAAGAAAGAAGCCTGTCTATCATTTCTTGAAAGAGGCAAATCTACTCATCTTTATTCAGGCAGATTCAATATTTCTTTAATGTATGCTTCCTGCAAGCACATAATATTGAATAAATTAGCCTCTATCACTGATGAGGATGTATCACTCTACAGGACCATATGAAACATATCTCAGTACACCATGTATTGGTGCTCCTAAATCTAATTCCGCTTATATTTGACATATTCTGGTTACCTACAAAAATACTGTACTCAGTTCTTTGTTCCTATTTTCTTTATTATTCAGCATTTGCTACTATGGTCTATGAAATGTTGGAAATGTAAAATATAAATACAAAATTTTTCTAAGAGCTAATCTAGATTCTGACAAGAGTCCACATTAGTTATAGTTTCATCCTCAGGGTTGTAGGAAATCAGTAATTTGTAACCTCCCCATTCATGAACCTATTTTATTCTATGCAACACTCATCACAATTTGCATCTGATGCTTTAATCACTTAATGTTTTTCTACCATCATACTATGAACTCCCGTTCTATAAGCCAAAGACACGGCAAGGGCCTCCTTGGAGGAATTACCTTAATTAATTCCTTCTAAATTGATTTTTACTGTCCAGATTCTCAGTTAACAGGCCAGGTGGCTGTCTAGCTTGCTTTAACTGCCGATTATCCAAAATGATTCTAAATAAGATGCAATAATTATGGACTCAATGCCTTGGATAGAAGCTAGGTTGGGCCACCCCCTAAATAGATCAGGCTGGTTCATGCTAATATTATCTAAATTGATCTTAAAGAGCAAAGTACCAGGGTTTCCACTATTACTGTTTTTTTCTATGCTGACTATAGGCAGTTCTCTCACAAACCATGTAGCTCTACCATCCTTGGCTGTAGGATTCAATATGCCTTTCTCTGCAATGTGTGATACATGTGAGAAGTTGGCTACAGATTAAAGAGGTACAGGCAATAGCAATTGCAATAGAGGAAATGACTTAAGAAAAGGAAAAACATCCTCTTTTGATTGTTTTACTCTTAGAAAGTTAACATATAAATACATTTCACATTTCTAAAAAAACAAAACAGAACAAAAAACAAATACAAAGATATTTATAATAAAAGCTAACAAGCTCTGTTATTTACTATCCCTCAGAAATGTTCACAAACTTTACTTTGATCTAGCAAAGAACAAAGGCATTAGTAAATAAGCACTGAAATGTGAAAAGCACATGAAGTTGATGTTCTCATAGCCTGGATAATAGTGATCATTTCCTTGTCAATTTCCTCAGAGCCTCTCCTTGATAGTCTGTGAAATCTCTGCAGGTAAATTCAGTTTTAACATTAGCTCTGTTCCTGGATCTACAGCATCACCAGCCCCCCAGTATGCCTTGAAAACACACACACACACACACACACACACACACACACACACACACACACACACACACAATGGCTAAGATCATTCAAAACATATCAAGCATAGACATAGAAACTGAGAGTCTCTTATGATGCAGATGGGCTCATGTGCTTACTTAAGATCATCAGTAAAATTCCAAGACTTTACTTGGAGTGGAAAAAGGTTAACAATTATATCAGTTATTTTGTATAAAATCAGTAACCATGACTTCAAGCAGAAAGTTTAAAGATTCTCAATTTAGAGAATAATTCTCCATTTCAGACAACCATTTTAAAAGTTGAAAACAGTAACTCAAGAACTTTAAGTCCAATCCAGTAGCCACTAGCTATGGGTGTCTTTAAATTTATCTTTTAAATAAAATTAAAAACTTAATTCCTCTGTCACACTAGTCACATTTCAACTGTTCAATATTTACATGTAACTAGTGGCTACATATAGGAAAGCAGAGGTATAGAACATTTCCATCATCACAAAAAGTTCCATTGGATAGCATTGCTCTAGAAAATTAATTAAAAAAAAGCAAACATAGAGCCAAATCTTCCAAATACCTAGCATCAAGACTATTAAGTTGTAAGCCCGAGAGTGGAACAGAGTGAAATATCAGTTCTAAAATCTAATCATTAGATGTTTAGGCTGAATAGCTGAGATGCTCAAAGCTGGTATAGCTGGAAGTTTCCTTGTGGTATTAGTTCACGGTTTGTGTTCCTACTGTCTGTGGCACCAACATCCTTGAGAGGGAGACTAAATATCCCACAGTAAGCAAGTGGCATTTCTTATCATTTGTGAACTCAGGAAAAAAGAGAGAAGAGAATAAAATCTTTGCAACACCCCATCAAAAAGCCTAACATAATAAATTATTTGGAAGCATAATAAAACTGTAAAATGTAATTTTCTCACGTAACTAGCAGTAGAAGCACTGGAAATATAGAATCTGTTTAAGAAGACAGTAGTCATTTTATGAGAACCAATAAAGACAATTTTTAGAACCACATAAAGAAGAAAAAGGATTGAAACAGGTCTGGAAAACTATGTAATAACAAACTGTTAACATATATTGAGATCTTACAATGTCCTATGTCATTTACCTTTTACAATGATCTTCAAAACAGGCACAATTATTGTTTGCATTTTAAAGGGGAGAAAGTAAATATTAAAATTAAGTAACTTGCCCAATATAAAATAGTTAAAGAGTGGGATTAAAAGCCAAATATGACTCCAGAGAAATGACTAATGTCCCAATTTTGCTCACAATAAAATCTTTGCTACCAATTATTGCACTATACTGAAAATAATTGCTCAGATATAAGCTATACAGCTCTGAGATTTATTCAGCTTTATTCATCTGTTTATATACATAATCATTAGTGTGCTCTGGACTTCATGTGTGAGATTATTTGATCTCTTTTTGTGAACCAAAATATGGTTTTTTGTGGGGTTTTTTTGCGGTACGCGGGCCTCTCACTGCTGCGGCCTCTCCCGTTGCGGAGCACAGGCTCCGGACGCGCAGGCTCAGCGGCCATGGCTCACAGGCCCAGCCGCTCCGCAGCACGTGGGATCCTCCCGGACTGGGGCACGAACCCATGTCCCCTGCATCGGCAGGCAGACTCTCAACCACTGCGCCACCAGGGAAACCCCAAAATATGGTATTTTCAGGACTTTCTAAAATCTCAGAACTTCAAAAGTTCTAAATTTTCTCATCCATGAATTAATTAATCTACCATAGTGGTTTACAGAACCCAGTCCTTATCATTTTATTTGAATTATCTAACATTAAGATGTTTTTGTCTTAATTTTTGCTTACTATTCCAACATCATACAAACATATTCTACCATTTTAAAAGTAACTACAGAAATCCAAAGCATCTTCCTCATTCTTATGCACCCTTTTTCAATTCCTTTAGAGCCAACTATTTTAACCTCTTTATTAAGTATGACTGACATACAAAAAGTTGTACATATTTAATGTGTACAACTTGATGAGTTTGGAGATAAACTAAACCATCACCACAATCTATGCCATAAACATGTCCATCACTTCCAAAAGTTTCCTCACACCCTCTTTACTTACTTATTATTATTTTGTGATAAGAACACTTTGCATAAGATCTATCCTCTTAGAAATGTTTTTTTAAGTATACAATACCGTAATGTGAACTTTAAGAACTATGCTGTGCAGCAGACCTCTAGGACTTACTCATCTTGTGTAACTGAAACTTGGTATTAGTCAAAAGGTGGAGGCAATTTTCTTGAAAGTGTTGCTGGTGTTTTTCTCACTGCTATTCACTCCTTAATCCACAGCAGCATGGCTTCCAGTCCACATGCTATGAAATGCACTTTGTCCAAGCTACTAATAATAGCATACATGTAAAAAAAGTGACCTAATATTATGTCACCTAATATTAGACATTATATTATGTTGCTCTTTTATGAAACTCTTTTCTCCATTAGGTTCAGTGATATAGATGATCAATTAAATATTCCAGGGCACTTGATTTCCAAAGTAATGCATCTCACAATTTTAATAATAAAATCTGACCCTCTCATGATTGTCTTTATGTCACAATTCATTTACCATGAACTCACATAAGGTTTTGAATCGACCTTTACTTTTCTCCTTCTCCCTGTAATTCCTCATATATACTCATTTTCTGAGTATCATCAATGTTATGTCTATAATATCTGAAGAATTTGTGCCCTTTCGTCTTCTCTCTGTTGCAGTCTAGTTAGTTATGTTTATAAATAAATTTAGACTAGATTATTGAACTTCTTCACATCCAACATATTCCACACATCTACCAGAATTTTCTTAAACAACATTATAAATGTGCCACTCATTTGCTTAAAATATTTTGCTAATATGTCCATTAGTTTCAGGATAAATCTAAGTGATCAACTTGACATTTAAGACACTTTATAAATTGGCCCAAGTCTACTCAATTCATTAAGATTTCTGTCTTGGGCTTCCCTGGTGGTGCAGTGGTTGAGAGTCAGCCTGCCGATGCAGGGGACACGGGTTCGTGCCCCGGTCCGGGAAGATCCCACATGCCGTGGAGCGGCTGGGCCCGTGAGCCATGGCCGCTGAGCCTGCGCGTCCGGAGAAAAAGATTTCTGTCTTGATATTACACCAGTAACCTAGTATCCATGATCTACACGCACTGAATTATTTACACTTCCTAATATTGGCAATGCTTGACCTCTCCATTCTGCTCTTGATGTAATTTGTTTTCTGTCTTCCTGGGATTTCTCTTCTTCCTCATCTTGTTTATTTGTTAAACATTTATTGGTGCAAAATGCTATTCAGATTTGACTTGTCTAGGAAGCCTACAAGCTTTCTAATTTGAATCAAGAAATGTCCATGTGTATTTCCAGTTTAACTGTATTATTTGCTTATTTCTGCCATGATACTTACTCAATATATTGAATTCACTTCTTAACCACCCATCTCCTTAGACAGACCAATATCAGGACAAGAAATGTATATTAATTGGTCTTGATATCAAACAAATTCAATGTGTGAGATATTTTGAGTTTAATATTATTTGGGCAATTGTATAAACTGGTTTCTTGAGCATGTGTGTACAAGTTGGGATGAAATTAGAGCAGAAATGTATAGCTTTCTAAAGAGTAATTTGAGAAAAACAATGACTTAAAATTTAAAGCTAATTATCCTACTTAAGAAGATAAAAAAAATAGCAAAATAAACCCAAAGAACGTGTTGAGGATTTAATAAAAACAAAATCTGAAATCAGTGAATTTGGGAAACAAAATATAACAGAAAGGATGAACCAAGATAAATTTATTCTCAGAAAGACCTAACCAAAAAATATATTTCTGATTAGCCTTAATAAGAAGAGGAGAAAGGGCAGAAATAATGTTAAGAATGAAAAGTTAATATAGTTACATATAAAGAATAGACTTTAAAACAAAATACTGTAAAGGTAATGCCAGTTAAATTAGAAAATCCTAAAAAAACCTTAACCTACCAAATTTGGCTCAAAGAGAAAGAAAAAGCATAATTACTCCCTTAAACCAATAAATTAATGCAATTAAGCAGTTGTTACAATTTTTTCCCAAAGAAAATTTTGACACCATATGATTATCTATGCAAGTTCTAGCTAAATGTCAAGAAACATATTATTCCTATCTTATAGAAACTTTTCCAGAAACATTTTTAAAAAATATTTCTAATAGGAAAATAAGGAATACTGTCCAACCCATGCACTAAAGACAGCATAAGTTTGATCCTAAAACAAGCAAGAGTAATATGAGAAAGGAAAATTAAATTCTATGTTGCTTATTAATATGACTATAAAGGCTAAAAACATATTAGGGAACCAAATGCACACATACAATGTTAGGTTTTTTCTTGTCAATAAAAGATAACTCAATAAATTACAAAAAATATTGTTATTCACTTCTTTAAGAAAAAAGTCATATTATCTCAATAGATACAGATAGAATATTTGATAGCATTCAACATAATTGTATGACAAAAATTCTTTGTAAATTAAGAATTAAGAAGAATTTTCTTTACCCAATAAATGGCAACAAAAATAGACCTACTAAAAACATCATCCAAAACTATAAAATGATGGACTCATTCTCCTTAAAATCAGGAAAAAGGAAAAGAAATTCATAATCACCAAGTCCATTTAACATGCTGGATAATAAAATAAGTGCAGTAAATTAAGAGAAAACAGGCTAGAAAGTGAAAAAAACTCGTAATTTGAAGATTGTTTACCTAAATAGGTCAAAATAAACTATGAGAAACGATCGAAAAGTTTAAGAAGGTAGTAAGAGGTCAATATTCAAAACTCTTTTCCTTGAGCTCATCTAGTATTATCTTTCTCCTTCCTCATTCTTTTCCAGTCATATTTGCCTCCCTCCTGTCCCACAAATGTGCTAAGCCCATTCCCACATCAACATCTTTGTATAACTTTTGACTCCATCTTGGTATGCTCTAGATTTTACATGGTTCCTGTTCCTGCTTCCACTCTCTACATGTCTTTACTAAAATTCCTCCTTCTCAATGAAGTCTCCCTGGCCATCCTACCTACCATGGCTGCCCTGACTCTACCATCTATTGGGAGACAATTCTCCATGGGCTTTTCATGTCTCTTTGCAAGTTGTGACAGGGGCACAAAGTGATTTTGTTCCAGACTACTTTTGCAAGTAGTAGCAAAACTACTTTTGCTGTTCACTGTATAGTGAACAGCCTTGGAAGATATAGTGTCTCCTTTCAGAGTGAAGGACAGATTTGCTTACAGCCTTGGAGGATATATGATTCATTAAGAAATAAAATGCAGAAATACATACACTACCTCTATTAATGAATTTTACATGCATAGTATCTACCTTAGTCACATCTCTCTCAAATGTTGCTATCCTGCCTTATACACCAGGCTGTGAATTTGACTCTACTATTTTCTCCAGGTTTCACATACCTTTTCCCACCTTGGACATGTACTTTGGACGTGGCATTATACATCTCATATGGCTTCACTTCTTGACCTACTCTGTTTCTCACTGAGATTTATCTCTTTTCCCCCTTCCTAACTCCAAACTCTGAATTAAAATTACCCACCCATTAATGGGCAGAGTAGAACAATCACAGGCTTACCCTAGCCCTATAAGTTTTGATGGCCTATATAATAGCAAAGAGGGAAAGCTTGTACACCTTGAAGATAGAAAGATTCTCGAAAGAGGAGAAGGGCATGTATAATGGACACCACCAAAATTTACTATCTAGATAATTCAATTATGGCAAGTATTGAAGTGTATGTGAAAGGGAAGGAAAAAGATCCCATGAAACCCAGAGACCAAGAGGATGGTGAGTCTTCAATGTGGCATTGGAGTTAGTGTTTGAATATGCTTTTATTTACCATTTCATGTTTTAAGACTGTGGATGATATAAACACTGCCTGTTCTTCTTAGCATCTCCAACAACATCCATCCTAGAAATTATTTTACTCAGTTTATTTGTACAACATGCACTTAGCAAAGAATGGGTGGTTTGATCAATTAATAAATTAATTTTGAACATAATGATCAATTTTATATTATTTTTACTCAAAACTACATTTGCTTACCCCATAAATTTAATTTGGATAACTTTAATTTTAACTAAAAATTTTTGTCTTATCATATTTATTCAGATTCTTGAAGTATTATTAAATGCACATGGAGTTGATTTAGTTTGGATCTTTTGGCCCAACATCTTTTCTCAATTTTAATCTGGCATATATTTATCAGTGGAACTTTCAAACCTTAAATTAGATTTAGTTTACATGCGATTCTTAGGAATGTTATTGAATTCCCAAGTTAATCTTAACTTTTATACACTGAAACTTTCTGATAACATGTGAGGTGTTTGTAAAACTTTCAATCCATATATATTTTCTTGATGCTTTGATAAAATAATATATATCATCTTGTTTAAAACTATTTTTTAGTTCATTTTCATTCAGATGATAAAAACTTTCAAGAGTTTTACCTTATTTAAGATAAGTTTGTTTAGAACATGTGTCAATTGACTTTTCTTGCTCTCCATAAGCAGGTAGATATAGCACTGTTTAAATAGAAGGGAAAATATATTAATAAATCATCTAATATTAAACAATGTGACAGTAGTTATGAATTCAGTTGTTACAATGGACAGAGTCAATATCTGAGGGCAGAGATTACCAGGATAATGACTCATTATTAGATATCAATTATAAATTAAGCTCACTGGTCAGAGAAAGTGTTAAAATCTCAGGGCTATGAGACTCAAGAAATTCTAAATGGGAACAATAAGATTATGTTTAATATATTTATAAATATTCTATCTTCCAAGAAATAGATGGATTGAAGTAAGTACTACTAGGATTTAACCTCAAATAATGTATTCTGTAATGATTCAAATGTTTACTGTAGGTCTGAATTTTAGAGTACTATTCCTAATTAGTTTCTCCATTTTATACATTCATGAAATTCATATTCAGAAACTGTTATTAAAAGTACCAGCTACACATAATCTAAAGTCTGAGCTTCAAACCCGTACATATACCTGAGGGTTTATTTAATGTCATATGAGTTTAGAGTAGTAAAATAAATTTCAGTAATCATGACTGTTATTAACTCCAAACATATCTGATTAGAAGTCCCGCTAAATAGTGTCTCTGCAATCACTGTTCAGTGAAGGAATGCTCGTTCAATGTGGGCAGGATATTTGTGTTTCACTACTATATAACCAAAAACTAATACAGCATTGCAGTAAGGTATATACTAAGACATACCTGAATGAATTGGTGAAAAAAGGAAAATTGAGAGTGAAGCTATCAAAAGAGTTGCAATTATTCTATTGGAAAAGAGAAAAATCACCCTTAACCATTGTATTTTTTGTATTAAATATATCTATATTCATGTAACACTGCTGCACTTAATGGTTTGAGAGAATGGTTTTGAACTCAAAGACATCAAACTTTAACATGTTACTCTCTACATGACCTATGCACTCTGGTATTATTCAAACTAGGAGTGAAAAATTGAATTATATATTGTTTTTGTATTGGACCTTCTTATTTATTCAACATAAAAATAATTTCATTTTATCTCTAAGGCAAATAGTTTTATGCAAACTGTATATTTATTGCCATTTTTGGACTTACAGATTTAAGTACTGATTTTGATAAATATTGACTTAGAAAATTAATATTTACATATGATATTGGGGTATGTTCAGCATTATATAAACAATTGCAGTACAGCTTGTTTAGAATTAGACGATTGAGAGGATATTTTATAAAATAATGGAACTTCTCATCTTAGGTGTCAGCAAGTTAGCATCTCTGATTCCTTCTCTTTCACTGAAAATGCTTTAGAATCACAGAAAGAAATGGAAAAATGTAGTAATCCTGGGCACCGAGACTGCTGACCAATATTCCCATGACAGAACCTTGGAGAAATTTTCAGAAACTAAATTATTGATGACACTGTATAAAAGAAAAGCAGAACCATGTAGGGAAGAAACTGGACATCCCTACCCCACTGTCCCTATTCCCAGAAAAATAAAGAAATGACCATTCTTACCCAATTGGTCATTGGGTAACAATGTCATTTCTAATATTCTTTTTCTTTTATATAGACAACAGCTCTCATTAATCCCTCTTTACATAGCCATAGATTAGCAATTACCCACCACATCGAGATGTAATCTAAACATAGCTAATTTTATATAAATTCAAATGCACAAATATATATTGAACATTAACTATGTGTTGTGATCATAAAACAATAGGCTTTACCCATAGGAAAATGATAGCTGTGTTAACATAACACGGAGATATATGTGTGGCTTTTCTACTACTCTTTCTAATGAATTCCTGGGAGAGATATGGGTGATTTTTACCAAAAATACTAAATGAATTATAATATAAATAAACGGATAAATAAGTAAATAGAAGAACACTCAATATGGTAGGTTGTGGTAAGGATGAGGGTATGTAAACAGTAATGAGAAGCAACCATGTTTTAATTACTGAGTTGGCCAAAATGTCTTACTTAATTTTACAAAAAATACTGTAAATTATTACAGTAATAATTAATTAATTAATAATTAATGGTGTTAAAATACTGAAAATTAATAAAGAATGGGATTTTAATAAACCTCAGTCCTAAGATTAACATTCAAATATTTCTTTAAGTCAGTTACGTATTTAGGAACAGTGTGTCCACTGAAGTTTACCTTTCAAGAGAATTTCTCTTAACATAAAGTCATAAAGGATTCTCCAGATTTTACCACTGAATAGTGTTATTCAGTTTTGTTTTTCCTTGAAGAGAGTAATGTGATTTTGAAAGGACAAAGATAGTTTTTCTACATTACATGAGAAAATATATTACTTGAACACTTAAAAGATGTTTTATATGATACTTTCTAATTATTGACATTTTAAAAACATCTCTAGTAATTCTGTTCACAATATAATTTCCATTTTTTCAATAAAAATACTTTAGGAATGGCATTCAAAAAGTCAATTAACTGTAGTCTACACTAAATTCAGACTACTTATTGATGCTTACTTGACACCTCTTTGCTATTACATCTGTAGATGATGTGTAACTTTTTGGTTTCATTGAGATACATTATAATATGTTTTGACATCTGACTTCTAGTAAGAATTCTCTTTCCTTTTCCAAGCAAGATAAACAAAATGGAAACATGGCAAGATAAAACAAAAATATAGAATCTTATAATATCATCCAAAATAGAGGCTCAAAACACCATTTTTCTTAGTTGTCTTTTCAATGCTTTTTTACTTTGTAATAAAGCATTAAATACACCTGAAATATATATAATTTTCTTTATTATCATATCTGATAAAATAATAACCATATTTCTTTCACAGATAATGTATCTATTGTAAAAGAGGAAATATTCTCTGTGTTACCTTGTCAGTGTTTCAAACTAAACGTTAACAACAATCCATTTTCTTTACCTGAGAGAAAATGCCATTTTGCTTGAATGTACAATGGTACAATGATGTTACAATGATAATACAACATGTTTAATTGTCTTTAATGAAAAGCCAACAATATTATTGGAGTATAAAATTGAGAGAATTTGTCTGTATGTATGCCATTTGAGGCTGTAATACAGGAAAGATTTCAAAAATGTGAGACAATAAGTAGACTGTATTGTTGAAGTGATGAAAAACTGAAAAATTCAGTGGAGTGTCCAAAACTGCCAGCTGGAAAGGAGACAGAAGGATATCAACAGTCTGCATTCAGAAGGAATCCTGATGTGTTGATGTAATAGCCTGATAATGAGATGATTTGCCTGCCACTACTTACAAAGAACTCTTTGACTCTTTGAAGTGGGATGCTTTGGAGATCACATAAACATGGCCTAACATAAAAATTGTGTCTTTAGGTGTATTGTATTTTCTCTATAAACATGAATTCAAATAAATCAGTTACCAAGTTTTATGTGTTTATTTTACGTATTAGAATTGAAGATTGTTTAATATCTGCTACTTGCTCTGCATTCAAATCAAACTGCACTTAGAAACACCCTTTGGGAAAACAACAATAACTCAAAACTGAGTAGCAACCCTGTCTAGACTCAAGTAAATACATTGTCACCCCATTTCATGAATGGATAATAGAGTACTTGTTAGAAGCATGTGATAGACACATCAGAGTATAACCTTGCCAGAACTGGAAAATGTAGACATAGCTGCCTCGAATCCTTTGAGGAACTCAGTGAAATGTGAAGAAAAGTGGAATGAGAGAGAAAGAAAGAAGAAAAAGAATATAAATTTCAAAATGAGAGAAGTTAGGAAATAATTAAGCCAAAATTATAAGATGTGACATATCCTCAAACTCTCTCAACATAGTATGTGATACACATTAGTGTCCTGAACCAATTTTCCAATAAACCTAAGTGAAGATCTGCCATTACAATCCTGGCTCAGCCATGGACCAGCTGTGTGACACTGAACACGTTCCTAACATCTCAATATTGAACGACTAGTACACGTCAGGCCATGACACCAAGGGTACAGTAGTAAACAAGAGCAGGATAGTTCTAATGCTTAGGTACTTTACACATCTTTGTGGAAAGATCAACAACAAACAAAAACTTACAATGAAATAATTCCAGAGAATGCTAAATTCTGTAAACAAGAACAAAATTGGGTTGGCAGGGGGAAGAAGGGTAGTTTATTATCTGATTAAATATTGTGTATCAGTTGTAATAAAGTGGGAATATGAATCAAAGTATCTCCAGAGGGGTCAATACTCTCCCAATAGCCATCCCAGATATGCCAAAATGTCTAAGTAGTAAGAAAATGTGACTTACTCCTGACTTCACACTCTCTCGATTTTAATTCCCCTCTAATAACTGAAATAATTTGAACCAATTTCAAAAAATTACTTGCTATTAATATAGGTTATCATTAATATATTTTAAATAATATTATTATTAATATTAATGATATCAAGCACCACAAATACTCTGGGATTTTCCCTTTGCAAACAGCTCCAATTCTGTTTTGACCACCAACCTAAATGCTGTTTTCCCCATGGTGTTCCTCTTGCAAAACAGCTCCAAGATGATAGATTATGAAATACAGAGTGTGCAGTGTATTGAATTATTTTAAATTCTCCAAAGAAATCGATTTGCATCAATCACATTAGAAAATATTTAATAAATGATATTATCTACATTATTCTAAGGGAAGAACAGAATGAGGGTAACGTTATAATTCTGCTTATGGAAGTGAAAAATGATACAATGGCCTTAAACACAGTGGAAATAAAATTAACATACAGTGCATTGTATCCTTGTCACTTTAATTGTGATAATCTATCTAAAATGGTTATGCCTGACCCATACTAGTGTGCAATGATATGTTAGCCATTATTTTTACTAAAATACATTATATCTATTAGAGTTTATTTTAGGTGACCATTATTAGTTTATGTTTTCTACATTAAAAATTCTGGTTTTTGGAGGTATATGTTATATGTAAATAAGTGATAATTAGAACAAGACATACACTTGCCATAGTGACTTCCATCCCAGCATAAAACTCACTTTCTTTGAGAAATGTCTTTTTTATCAGTTCTAAATTTCTGTGTCACTTTTCTGGCATAGAAAACAAATGGAATAGTCTATTTCACCTCTTTTTCCAAATTGAGTATGAAGGGATTTGACTATTTTATAATTACCTCTAAAGTTCTGTCCTCTAAAGTTCGGTCTGAATCTAATATTCTTTAGTTAGCCTATCACTCAAACAGTAAAAATATCGGAAAAAAGCATTCTTAGAAAGGTCAGAGTATTTCTCCATATGTAAGTGATCCAGTATCACTTCTTTTGTTATACATTAAAACAAAATGCAATAAAGGGGTAGTATCAGGGTGACAGAGTGGAGGCCTTTATAAGACTATAGATTTGTAGAATATTTGAACTATGCCATAGGGATAGTTTAATCCTCGATATGAAAAGGTATTTCCTACTCTCTCTATTTAAACATGGCTCAAAGAAAAATTGGAGGAGCGCCTACCCAAGATCAAGGACATGCTTCTGACCAAGAAGAGATGGGGACTGATTCCCACTGTGCTGGGACTGATTCCCCCAAGTGACAAGGGGCACTTTCACTGTCATTGGTTATTGACCATCATGTGTGGTTAGAAATAAAAGTTTCATCTACAATGGGATACTGTTCATACAATGATGCTTGTGGGAAACGTCATCTCTATGGCTAATCTTGGAAACTCTTTTTGATATTATTTACAAGACAATCACTTTGAAGCTCTGTAAAAGTTCTATTTATTGATATGTTCTATTATTCAGTTTCTTGTACTCAGGGACTAAATTGTGCTAAGCCCTGAGATTTTAGAATAATAATATCTGATTCTTGCACTTAAGAAATTTCGATGTTCCTAGGAAAAGCAGATCAAATACACATACAGTGTAATAATGATAAAATTGAAGAATGTACATATCTCAGTGATTATATAAAAGAAATAGCAGTTGACTAAATCCAAGAATGATGAAAATTTTTCAGTAACCAGATATTACCAATGAGTCTCACAGGACAAACCGGAGTTTACATGAGAAAGGGGAAAATGGAGTGTTATTTGGAGATGAGGATAGGGGTGAGAACAGTGGCCTGGTAGAGATTTTAGACAAAAGAAAGATCAGATGGGTAAGGCCATATGGCCAGTACAGGGAGCCTCAGAAAGTGCCCACTAGTTGATAAAAATTCAGTACACACAAATGCAATTTGTTTAATATACAATGAAACATCTACCCTGAAATGACTGGCCTACTTAATATTTACTTTCAACTATGAAAAATACATTGGACAAAAATCCCTTTCCAAAGGTTGAAATTAATACTTCTAGAATATTAACAGATAATTCACTGTTTTTAAACACTAATAAACACCCAAACTAACCCCATATGTTTGAAATACTCCAAAAATGAACATAAAAGCTGTCAGTAAAATTCTTAGTAATAAAAGTGAAGAATATAGAAGGTCAAACAATACAGTGAAGAAAATGAGTTTTGGAATGGCCACCTTATATGTTGGCATTAAAAGCAAAAGAACACATTTCTAATCACTTTTAGTTATTTGGTTTTGGATATACAATTAAATAGAAACTACATGTTTCTAGGAGAAAATTTTGTATGTGTGATGAGGATTTGGGGGTATTGTTTTTCTTTCTTTTGATCATTTACATTTTCTATTTTGCTCTCAGCATTTTTATTATTTCTGGATATATTGAGATCTAAAGAGTATGCTGCAATTAGTCAATTTGTATGGCTTTTAATCTCCATAATTGGCCTCCCAGCAGTACCTTTTGCTATTTTAAACAATGTGGCTAATATAATATGCATGATGAAAATGTTAGTCCTATTGTTTTTGCAGCCTGTGATGTTTTCAAATCTATCAACAAGATAGAAACGAAGCTTGGACTATGCCAGAATGAATGCCTAATAATAAAGTGCCCATATTTTGTTTTTCCCTCCATGAACAGATTTTATTACTAAACTCAGAACTCTCAGCTTTACAGCATCAACATACACTGGTCTACATGATTTACATTCTGACTAAGACCTCATGTGCATTGCTAAAGGCAATACCCCCCTTTTCCCCATACCCACACAAAAAAGTGACAACATGGAGTATTTAATTCTGAAAGAAAGGCAAGTGTTTGTTTGTTTGTTTGTTTTGTAAGGTCACCTCCTAAGGAACACTAATATTCTTTCCAAGTAATACTCATAACTTTATTATGTTAAAGAAAGTACAGAGACAGTTTCTTTTGGGGGAAGAAATGACATTATTATTAATGGCTCATATATAATACACTAAAGATAAAATTTTAAAATTGCCAATTGACAAATATTTTAACTCTACACTGTTCCCATTGGGCATAGATGGTGGGAAAAAAATGTTTCTTCTTCCTTGCATTAAAAATAACTTATTTTATAGAAGTGGATAAAATGTGTGGTTAGGGCTTGCCTACTTAATTTGACAATGTCAATTTTGATTTGGTTAGTATTATCCTAAATATATGTCAGCATTACTCTAAATATACACACACAAAGCAAAGGTGGTCCCATCAGAAGAGTTCGTATCTTATATGAGAGTTCATAATATGTTCATATTAGACATATCAATTTATATGTCTAATATTAAAGGCAATTTATTTAATAATTATATCCAGAAATTAGGAAAGAACGTGTTTGTTGAAACAATCTGGAGGATATTATGTGAAGTGAAATAAGCCAGACACGAAAGAAAAAAAAAAAAAACATAATCTCACTCTGTGGAATCTTAAAAAGTCAAATACAGGGCTTCCCTGGTGGCGCAGTGGTTGAGAGTCTGCCTGCCGATGCAGGGGCCGTGGGTTCGTGCCCCGGTCCGGGAAGATCCCACATGCCGCGGAGCGGCTGGGCCCATGAGCCATGGACGCTGAGCCTGCGCGTCCGGAGCCTGTTGCTCCGCAACAGGAGAGGCCACAACAGTGAGAGGCCCGCGTACCGCAAAAAAAAAAAGTCGAATACTTAGAAGCAAAGTGTAGAATGGTGGTTACCAGAGGTGGGGAGGTGGGGAAATGGGGAGATGTTGGTCAAAGGGTGCAAAGTTGCAGTTATGCAGGATAAGTGAGTCTAAAGACATAAGGTAAGACATGAAGACTACAGTTAATAGTACCGTACGGTATACTGGACATTTGCTAAGAGAGTAGATTTTTGGTTCTCTGATCACCATAGTAACTATGTGAGGAGATGACATGTCAATTAGCTGGACTATAGTAATCATTTCATTATGTACATGTATATCAAAACCTCAGTGTTGTACACCTTAAATATATACAGTTTTTATTTAAAAATAAAATAAAGTATATATATATACACCTTGGATACATATATGTATATGGAATTAATATATACATATATTATACCAGTAATAATTATAATACTATAATATACACTAATACTAATTACACATATATGTAATTAGTTTTTAATCCCCTGTGACCATAAGGTGTTCAATATCAAATTTCTACTGGAAGAGTTAACATTTTAATTATTAGTCACACAACTGATAAAAATACTATTTAATAATTAAGTATAAAAAATAAAATGCTATTAATTAGATTTAAAAACTTAATAAACCAAAGAGGATGTTAGGAAGTATCAAAAGTATGGCAAGTGACTTAAGGAAAGTCCCATTTATTCTTAAAAGGTTAATTTTTTAAAAGAAAAATAAGATGATTTTAATATTTTACATCCTAAAAACATCTACATTTTTTTGATCTATAAAATTACAGAATACAAACTTAAATTTCAAGAAAAATAGTTCAGAATTAAGCAAATCTGAACAATTTGAGCTAAATTGATTATCTACATTAGGCCAAAAGGAACTCTTAACCTTTCAAACAGGGAAAATGTAATCGTTCTGTTATTCTGTGTTCTGACCCTTATTTTTAAAAATAAAATTATGGTAAAACTTAATGCTTGAAAATACATTGCAAATATTCATTGGCCAAATACTAAGCATTTGGAAAACCTACAGTGATCACATGATGACCATAATACTAGTCCTTATTTAGATATTTTCTCTTAAATTAAAAATATGTAACATTTCTTTAGGGACAATGATAATCATATCTAAGTAAGCAAGATAACAATTGCCAAGACAAGGATTCGCAAGATGATTTGCAAACTTATATTAATGTTTTACCCATGATTTTTTCATATTTCAGTCTAAAAGGAGTTAATAATACATTTCAGATATTTAATATAAAATAGACCATACTCAATTAGCTGTCTCCTCACAAAAGGCATTTCTTGAAGTGTTAAAATTAAAAGATTGTTGTCTTGTGATTAATATTGTAAAAATAAATACATCTGTGGTTTGTTCATGGAATCAATTACCTCTCAAATGTGGTCTATAAAATTAAAAACAAAGAAACAAAAAAAAACCCCAAAAAACTTGAGAACTCTTGCTTTGTATTATAGGAATGTGAGAAACCAAACAGCTATAAATTTTTTAACCAGCTCAGCTGAAGTCAAGGTGAGACGAGGCATTCATCACGCATCTCTGCCAAATGTTTTATGTTTCTACATGTCAATGAGTAAATGACACACGGGCAGTCATGGTAGCATGCAATTCACTTCTCTGTAAGAAACTGCCAATAAACTATGAAGACTACATATATCCAACAGCTATCCAGCTGCAGTGTCTTCAGGATTTCCCAACACATTTGATCAGAGGCCAAGCTTTCCAAGGTACCCCCAGTCTGTGACTGACCATTTCTGCTCAATTTGTGATTCTTCTACGGGCAAATTTTGCATCTGCATCCCAGTTGGTCTGGCTGATACTTTCTCAGAGCTGTGTTGTAGTCTGATGCTCATACGCTCAGCTACCCAATTTCTCCTTCCTTGCCCTTTCATTGCAAATGTAACAGACTTGCATGATTTATGAAGGCTTTCCCAACTTACTCCTGCTCTCATTTTTATCTTTTTATAAGTGTCTTCCCCATTAAATCTGCTGTCCTTTTATTTTTTCTTGTGTCTGCTTTCTAGACCCAGATCCTCTGATGAGATGCATAATTTTGGCCAAATTCATCAAGAATGATTATTCTTATTATTTTATTCTCATAGTCCTCAATAAAATGTACCTCTAAGCAAATTTTATAAACTTGCTGAATCATTTTCTGCCAAAAATACACATTTACACTTTATTATTCTACTGTATTTGAAAACCTTCCATTTGACATCAATATGTTTTTTGAACTAAATCGTACATAATTTTTTAAACTAGTCATCTTTCCATGGATTTGTATGAAACATGTTGTATATGATGCATCTGTTTCTCTACCCTTCTCCCCCTCACAAACCAGGGAATGAGCTGGGTGGAAATCAGCCTGGAAAAAAGGTTAGATATTTGAAATTTTATGTCTTGACTCTAATATCAGTTTAGTATAATCACCAGTGCTTCTACTAGCAGGAGATAACTGAAGCATAGTTACAGAGTCTAGACTCTTCAACTATCAGAGTTTTTGAAAATGTTTGAAACATCATAGTCAAATGATACAGAGTTATTCACAATTTTGTTTCAAAATTACATTAGTCAGGGTTCTTTAGTGTATGTTGCCAAATTTAGGATTTTTGCTGATCTGATATGTGAGAAATGGAATTCCAGTGTAGTTTCAATTTATGTACGCCCTATGAGGATATAGATTAAACAACAGATAATACTTGAAGAATTATAACCAGATAACAGTCAATGTCCAGGGGTTAATCATAAGTAAAATTTTTGGTTCAGTTATTTAGAAAACATAATTAACATGTTAAGAAAGTAAAGCATAAGTATTTGACTTCATAGTGTAATAAAAATTATTACTTACCAAAACGCAAAATTCTGACTGTCTTCAAAATTGACATTTTGGTTTTGAATTACCCAGTACATTTAATAAAATCTACGGCAGGAGAAACTATTTGGGACATATCTTTAAGGCTCCTTAGTGATAGATGAGTTTTAAAAGGTTTAGTGATTTAACTTCAGCGTCTCCCTCTGTGTTCAGCATTTATTAAATCTATTGAAATTGGAAAGTCTCAAGATAGTAAGGAGAAATCCAAAAGTGTTTTTCATTTGTCAATTCCTTTATGACAAAGAAAATCAATGACCACATGTTAAGGTTTTTCTAAATGTGATTTCTGTACACTCTGACATGAGCAATTTATATCATTGTGTTTTAAAATTCATGTGGAGGAAAAAGTACTAGTGTCCTTGACTTGAAGCCTTCCTGAGCACTTTTACTTTGCACACTTGCTTTCATAAAAAACTGATTTTCATCATTACTCTATTTTGTGGAGTTCATTATTATAACAGAAATATACATTTCTGATGTTAAGATATTTTCTGGACATTTTTCTAATGAATTCCCTGTAGAAAAGTCAGATAAAGGCAGTCATGTGTTTTAAGTTTTATTTGAAACCGTATATTATATTGTTATACTGTTTTTTTGAAACAGTATATTTGAAACGTATATTAAATAATGGTGTGTAAAACTTTGCTGAACTTTAGCAATTTTAACTTAATTTATTTATTTATTTGCCTCACCATGCCGCTTGCAGGATCTTTGTTCCCTAACCAGGGACAGAACTAAGATCCTGGCAGTGAAGGTGTCAAGTCCTAACCACTGGACTTCCAGGGAATCCCTGAGATTTTAACATTTCTAAATACAATAACAAAAAACTAACCTTAGGAAAAGTATGATACGTTTTATGAAAATACCTAGATTAATTTAATACATCTTTAAATTCTGAACTAAACATTTTAAACTAAACTTGTTAGGTTAATGTAAAAGATAAACATTCATTTTTTAACTGAAATGATACTTTATTGAGTAAAATGCAATATCTTTGTAAACAATCAAAAAACTGTTTCTTGAGAAAAGTAAGTTATTAAACATTAAATACTCACTCTATTTAGTAAACCTCACATCTACTTCTATACAACAACGGTTTATGCTTGTGAAAACAGTTGAATTTTCCAGCAATCTTTCATTTACATTTTCAGGCCACTAAATGAATGTGATGTAAAAAGTTAATTTATCATTTTGATTATCTGATTTGTCTGCAAAAGACATTTTGAGTATCCTTTCTCCCACTGTTTTTCTTTCTTCCACTATCTACTACTTTAATTCTCTTCATTGTGGATACATTTTTACTTGGCTTAAATATATTTAGTTTATAGGATTTTGTGAGATGTCTAGTTTATAACTTTTTGCTGTTCTTTTAAGATGATTTTGATGTATTAAGAAATGTTTCCACATTTTCCTTACAATGTTTAAACTGGAAAAGTAAAAAAGTACAGGTGTCGATAATCACAATAAAGAGAGAATTAATTACTGTCTTTGTGTATATATGTACATTGCAGAATGGTTTTTGTTCTTGTTGCAAAATTTAAGGATAGTAATTACTTCTTTATAGTCTGCTTTAAGGTTGAATAAAATTTCACCTTTTTTTTTTTAACTAGGCAGAGAGATAGAGAGAGCACTCCCTTTGTGAATGTGATGAACAATAACAATAAAATGCAGTATCAGGTGTCAGCTCTGCAGTCTTCCATTTGCCTACTTGGGGCTACAGGGTAGTTTTACAAGAGCCTTTTTCCCTGAGATTGGAAGTAGCTTGTGGCAGATGCAGCATAATGCATCTTTCTAGATTATGATACAGCTGGATTTTCCTCCTGTCAAGGCATCTGGAAAAAGGGCAAATTGGATTTGGAGAAGCTGGTTCAACATGGAGCAGGGTCATAGCCTCCCACTCAACCCAGGCTCCTGAAACAAAGACCATGACTAAATCTTAATCATTTTCTCTTCTCTCAAGTTTGTTTTGTCAGGATTAGGACTTTATCTTTTATTGGAATACTGGTTCCTAAATCTTGGACAGAGGAATGTCTATTTTTCTATTTAAAAATGGCTTCACAGTTTATCTTAGAAAGTTTTGAATAAATTAAATCTGTCTTTAAGCTAGGTAATGCTGACAAAGACAATGCTCTACATGGCAAAACTTAAGCCAAAATATACAAATTACCTTAAGTTTGAAAATATTCAATGATTTAGAAGATAAAAATATTCTGTATGTAATTTCCTGAAACACAGTCAGTTTATTTTACTAATTTCACAATGCTAATTACAAAAGAGAGTTCAGGAATTTATTTTTTATTTTGTATCTGTACATCTAGCAAATTATATGAAGGAGAATGTAGCTAGTGTTCAATCTTATCCTAAAACAGAAAGGGTTTTTATACAATCCCTAAGATTTTCATTAATCATGTGATTTTACATCAGTTGACTTTATTTTAGGTCTGTAGTCCTATGAGGTTTCCTTCACGCCTGCTCTGAACTTTGTGCGTGAAGAACTGTTTACTCCTAATTCCTACACTGCACTTTCTGTAGATCAAGTAGGGTACCTGTAACTTAAAAAAATAAATTTGCCTTCTTTAGTAAGCCAACTTATTTTTAGAAATCAAGAAAAAATAGATCCATATTCATATAACTATTTTTATTTTGAGTAAATAATTTCTGCCTAACTTCCAGAAAAGAGTAATTTCTTAGTATGGACCAGTGTCTTTTGTGATAACTCATTAATTACTTTTAGGAAAAATTAGATATATATAAAAATAGGGGATCAAAGTATTTTAAAACTTAACATTGATTTATCCTATTAATATTTATTATGTGCCATATTCCAGGAATCAAGTTAGAGGACAAAATTTTGGTCAGCAGGATTTCAAACAAATGAAAGAAATAGATAACTTTTTAAAAATTATAGTGCAATAATTGGATTTGCATGCCATAGTTAGAAATGCTTCCTAGAAAGAATAACACCTGAGCTAGGACTTGAAAGAAATGAAGGATAAATAGGATTTAGTTAAGAATAAGAATAATGGAATTCTAGGTCAAAAATAAATTATATATGTGAGGGTTTGAGAAAACTTATAGAAGAAAATTCCAATAGTTCTAACCAGTTATAAATTATCATATGCATCGGGAGATGTGAGAAATGAAGTTGGAGAAAAAAGCAAGGATCAGACAATGAAGAGCTTTGAGTATTGTGCACAATGTTCTGAATTGTATGCAAATGTGGGATGTTTGCATTTGCTTTACTGAATAATCACTCTGTCAGGGTTATGAAGGACCAGAGAGGAGCAGTTCAGTGTTTTAGTAACCCAGGAAGGATTACGGTCAGTGCCTACACTGCAACAATAGCACAGGGGAAGGTGGTGATGGGGTAATTTACAAACTTTGGAAGTTAGCAATAAGATTTAGGAAATTAGAAATTGTCAACCATCAGGCAAGTTGCTGACGTGGGGCAAAAGGATTAAACACAGGGCTGACTAGATTAATGATGTTCAGCATCTGATAGAATACAAACCAATTTCCTCAAGTAAGAGTCAATAGAGATGCATTTTTTTTGTGTGTGTGACTGATGGGATTTGTAATTTAAAAATAAGTCAGGGGATGAGAGGGGGTTGATTGTAGCTTTATTTTTAAATAAAGAGTGTTTGTAGCTTACTATGGTAGATATAATAATTGTTCCTTACTCTTCTGTCCCTCTTGCATTCATTTATGCATAAACATCCTTTATTTTGAAACTGTTTAGTAGTTCCCATGAATATATGTCCCTGTTCTATTGATATTCACTTTAACCATGAGACTTCTTTTTGCCATTGGAATGTTAGTTTGTGTAGTGCAAGTAGAGAGCTTAAACAAGACAAGAAATTTCTGTTGGGCTTTTGTAATTCTTCAGCCTGTCTTAGGAAGATAGTCACTGGATCAAAATGAGAGAAGGGTAAAGGCAGTCCTGAGACATGAAGCAGGCCCCCCAGACAATATATAGTTTCATGAATGAGAAAAAGGTCTGCTGCTCTATGCCCATGACATTTGTCACATTGTCAGTTCTACTGCAAAACTGAGCAATACACTCACACATGAAGTCTCGCAGGATCCCAAAACCAATGATTTTGCATATCATTTGGGAAAAGTGTTATTGGAAAAAAAAAAGTTTCTCTTTTGTATGTCATTTTAGAGAAACTAGCAGCAGCTGCTAGAATTTTAAGAAATATATACATACATGCATGTATACAGGCATATATGTATATATACATATATATACATGTGTGTATACATATATACAGACATGATATATAATATATAATGAAACATTTATGAGTGTAACAATAAAAGAAATGAAGAATGTTGATAGCAATTGTAACAAAAGTGAAAAAAATCTAATTTGATAAATTCATTTTTTGTATTACTTTAACAAAGATTCAGATGTGATGGAAGAAGATAATTTAGGTAAATAGTTAATATTAAAATCAAAGTTTAGCAAAAGATATTTCTTAATACCATTTCATAAAAATACTTGTAGAGTTTATTTATACTGTCACATCTATTTACTGTTTGATTAATTCATCCTTTAAAAATTATTGAGAAATTCCTGTTAAACATTTGTGGTGATTGAGAGTAGAAGGAAAAAAAGTATATAAAACGACTCCTGTTCTCAGGAGTGCTTACAATTAATTTTGCGAGATAAAATGCCCTATAGTTTAACAAAGTATATGATTAAGTAAAAATATATATTATGAACATTAAGTTGGATAGAAATTTCAAGAAAAGAAATAAATCACTGGTTAGAAGTTACGAGAAAATCTCCTGCTAAGGACAGAGAATTTGAGTTCATAACCTTGGACATCTTAACGTCTATTGCCATGAATTTTATCAGCCTAATTTCTGCTCTTATAATACTCTTTCCAGACTTCTAATTCACACGTAGCACCCTTTTCTGTGCTCATTTATTTATTTACAGGCATTACTTGTATGTAAAGGATGAATTCTTTGGTCTGGGGACTGGTTATTAGCCCCAGTTGAAAAATGGTGGCTACCATATTGAACTAACCTGGAAATTAGTTACAAAATTTGGGGAATATCACTGTATTTCAATAAATCATTTTATCCATGATTTCTGATCATTCTTTTATGTCAGTGTGATATTTCGAAGTAATTAGCAAAATTACTAATTTTAGTAAATTAGGAAATTAGAATTAGTAATTTAGGAAAATGTCAGTGCTAATTGTCTCCTTATACTTTTCCCACAATAGCCAAGAAGTGCCTGAAATCCAAATAGCTCTGTCCAGTCTTGTATATTCACTATTGCTCTATTATCAGGCTCAGAAAAATTCAGAGCTAAAGTGGTAAGCACTGTGTTCATTACTGTGGTCTACAGTGAGAAAACCTCCAGGACAATGATATTTTTGTATCTACATACTTATTTAGACTCCACTGTTAACAGGGGCTTACTTAACATTCCATCCTTTATAAATTATCTGGTGGCTGCATAAAAATATCATTACCTAGTTCTTGAAAGCTTGTGATACTGTTCTTTACAAAATAAAAATTTTATGTTTAATATGTAACAATCATGTTTATATTACCATCACATTCTAATAGAAAATAGTCATGTTATGCTGCTTTATTAATTTCATTGAAAGTACCTTGTCAAATATAAGATATACCAGGAATTTGAAAATAGCCACATCTATGAAAACAAATTTTTTTCAGAACACAAATGATTAATTTGGTTCAATTGAAGATTATATGCACCACTAGATGTGATAAAGGGTAAACATTTAACCAGGAGAATGAATTTCTCATGATATTCTGAGAGCCCAAGGGCACTGATAATAATACGTTTAAAATTACTTATAAGTGACTAAATTATTTTCCTGTGTTATATTGCAACGAAAAAAGGGGAATTGCCCAGGGAAATTCCTAAACACACCTCTTGGGTTACCTCTATTATCACTACAAGGATGACCAAAATAATCAAGACAATTTTATCCCCTAAGATTGCATCTCTAAAATTCATGGAATTTAAACATATCATCTGCTTCATAGATGAACATTTTCACAACACTGTTTGCTAAAGTGTGAGCACATCTCCAAAAAGAATTATGTTTAATTGAATAACAGTCCAACATACTTCAGGTTCTATTATATGCCAGTCTCTTTTATTTCTCATTTCTGATTTATATGTCACCACCTCTTGCCTATCCAACCTGGCTGGCCCAAACTCTCTTAGGTGTATGAGTCCTGGGCTAGCAGATGCCTGTCGTATGAAAGAAATCTAAGAATCTCCAAGTTTCATTTCATATAACTCTCCTAAAATGAAAACAAAAACAAAAACCTTTTCACAGAAGTTATCTTTAGGTTAGAAAATTGTGGATGATTTAATATCTTTCTCCTGTACATTTTTCCAGATTTCCCTAAACTTCTATAACGAATATGGTAATTTTGTGATTCAAAAAGACTTATTATTTTAAAGAAAGAAATAACCCTGAAACAGTTTATCTATAATTTTTCTAAGGTTCCCCTGTTGTTTTGTCACCCTTTTTCTATTTACTACCTTTTCAATTTCAACCTCCTATTTATATAATTTTTCAAAAGTTCTACTACCATTTGTTATCTAGGTATTTCTTTTTTCCTAAAGGCGTAATTACTTCGGTCCTTAGAATATCGATTTGTCCATTCATGGTGATGTCAAATGTTCTGCTGCTAGGAAAATTTAACATCCTAAATTACCTTGATAGCCTAGACTCCAAATCTCCAAAGATCATTTGCTACCTCCCTCACTTCACCTCCATCCCCAGATAGAAGGAAACTAACAGATCAAATTCACTTGAACTAGGTCTAGCCTTCCATTTAGCCAGTGATTCACTACTGCACATTCTTGAATCAATACTTATTTTTTACATTTATCTTTTAAACTTTTTATTTTATATTGGAGTATAGTTGATTAACAATGTTGTGTTAGTTTCAGGTGTACAGCAAAGTGATTCAGTTATACATGTACATACTGCTGTATTTAAAATGGATAACCAACAAGGACCTACCATATAGCACAGGGCATTCTGCTCAATATTATGAATCAATACTCATTATTAGGGCAACTTTCACAGCTCCATGATCCAACTTTCAGCTAAATTCTTAATCGATCCTATGAAGCAGTCACAGCCCTGTGTTTCCAGCCAAAGTGTAAGTTACCACCTGTTAGACTACACACTGAATTCCCTCATCCAGAGCCCTCACTAGCTAGACATCTGGCTCAATGTCATCAATTGGTGGCATGGGTAGCCTGGGGAGTATTGAATTTTACATTACCTCAGTTTTCTTAGAATATCCTGAATTGATGAAATAAATTTCAGAAGAGCACATCCAAATTTTTCAAGATATCTATATAAAATTAAATTTTTATAATGCCCATAAAAGTGGAATATACAAACAAGTTGGACATTGTGCTCTATTTATGTTGCATTGTAATAAACAGATCACCATATTTAACAACTTGGGTCAAGATAGCTACTATGTCAATGAGGCATCAAAAAAATTTTATGCTTTGGTTTTTCAATATACTATCATAAACTTTTATGTTGTGATTTTTCTTTGTTTAAAACCTTAAATGATCAAATATTAGGAATATTTTGTCTGCATGAAGTTTTTAAATGTCCTAAATCATGAATATCAGTTATTTATTCTGAATATCTATAGACTATATATATTTTGGGGATAAAACAAATGTTCTTTATTTAGAAATTATTATGATAGAGGGTAGATGTTAACCTTAATCTTGTTATTTCATACTTTTTTTTTCTAACATCTTTATTGGAGTATAATTACTTTACAATGGTGTGTTAGTTTCTGCTTTATAACAAAGTGAATCAGTTATACATATACATATGTCCCCATATCTCTTCCCTCTTGCCTCTCCCTCCCTCCCACCCTTCCTATTCCATCCGTCTAGGTGGTCACAAAGCACCGAGTTGATCTCCCTGTGTTATGTGGCTGCTTCCCACTAGCTATCTATTTTACATTGGGTAGTGTATATATGTCCATGCCACTCTCTCACTTTGTCCCAGCTTACCCTTCCCCCTCCCCGTGTCCTCAAGTCCAGTCTCTAGTAGGTCTGCGTCTTTACTCCCATCCTGCCCCTAGGTTCTTCATGACTTTTTTTTTTCTTTTAGATTCCATATATGTGCGTTAGCGTCTGGTATTTGTTTTTATCTTTCTGACTTACTTCACTCTTTATGACCGTCTCTAGGTCCATCCACCTCACTACAAATGACTCAATTTTGTTTCTTTTCATGGCTGAGTAATATTCCATTGTATATATGTGCCACATCTTCTTTATCCATTCATCTGTCGATGGATACTTAGGTTGCTTCCATGTCCAGGCTATTGTAAATAGAGATGCAATGAACATTGTGGTACATGACTCTTCTTGAATTATGGTTTTCTCAGGGTACATGCCCAGTAGTGGGATTGCTGGGTCGTATGGCATTTCTATTTTTAGTTTTTTAAGGAACCTCCATACTGTTCTCCATAGTGGCTGTATCAGTTTACATTCCCACCAACAGTGCAAGAGTGTTCCCTTTTCTCCACACCCTCTCCAGCATTTATTGTTTCTAGATTTTTTGATGATGGCCATTCTGACCAGTGTGAGGTGATACCTCATTGTGGTTTTGATTTGCATTTCTCTAATGATTAGTGATGTTGAGCATCCTTTCATGTGTTTGTTGGCAGTCTGTATATCTTCTTTGGAGAAATGTCTATTTAGGTCTTCTGCCCATTTTTGGATTGAGTCTTTTGTTTTTTTGATATTGAGCTGCATGAACTGCTTGTAAATTTTGGAGATTAATCCCTTGTCAGTTGCTTCGTTTGCAAATATTTTCTCCCATTCTTAGGGCTGTCTTTTCATCTTGTTTATGTTTTTCTCTGCTGTGTAAAAGCTTTTAAGTTTCATGAGGTTCCATTTGTTTATTTTTGTTTTTATTTCCATTTCTCTAGGAGGTGGGTCAAGAAGGATCTTGCTGTGATTTATGTCATAGAGTGTTTTGCCTATGTTTTCCTCTAAGAGATTTATAGTGTCTGGCCTTACATTTAGGTCTTTAATCGATTTTGAGTATATTTTTGTGTAAGGCGTTAAGGAGTGTTCTAATTTCATTCTTTTACATGTAGCTGTCAAGTTTTCCCAGCACCACTTATTGAAGAAGCTGTCTTTTCTGCATTGTATATTCTTGCCTCCTTTATCAAAGATAAGGTGACCCTATGTGCATGGGTTTACCTCGTGGCTTTCTATCCTGTTCCACTGATCTATATTTCATACTTTTTGATAAGAGGATGGCAAGGCTATATTGGTAAACTCTAATATTTATCTTCAAATTTTAATGATTTATACAGCAAAAACCTGTAAAACACTAACATACTAGTATTATCCATTCCTATCTAGCATTTACAAAGGAGAGCAGCAGTATACCTAATTAAAATAATGAGTAAAACAAATAATTTAAATTTTATTTTGTAGTATATTTAGAAGTACTGGCTATAAATAAACCATAGACCCTAGTCATTGACTATTGGTTTGCTATTAAAAAGAAGGCTTAACGATAAGGATCGAACTTTCACTTTCAGGAGGAGGGAGTAGTTATATTTCCCCTATTCTTCTTGCAAAGTACAACTATAACACAAAACAAATATCAACAAATACACATAATAGCTTTAGTATCTTGACTTTATCGATGTCAGTGTTCTGGTTATGATATTATTCTTGTTGTGTAAAGGTACTACTTTTATAAGATATTACCATTGGGAGAAATTAGGTAAATGGTACATCAGATCTATCTGTATTATTTATTATATAAGAACAAGTACAAATAAAAAATAAGAGGCTTAAGTCTCTATGTTGGTAAACTGCCAATTTCTGGGGAAAGGTAAGAGCCTAACTCTGGACGGTTTCTTGCTCCAAGTTGCAGAACTACCTTCTGTTGTAAAGGTATGAGAAAGTTTATTTTTCCTCTGGATAAATGCAGTCAGCTAACAAAGGTCAATCCAACTACCAAGTGAATGTGGGATAAACTTTGTGTGACAAATGGTGATGTCAAGACCTTTTACTTGACGACTAGTCATTGTTTATCTTGAGAACATATGCAATGGGTTGCATCTGCTTGGCTATTCAAAAGGAAGAGATTTCTTCCTGTCTCTACAATCTCTTACCTGATTGCCTGTAATGCACATCACATTCTGGTTTAATGCTTATACAATGTTAAACTTGCTTTCTTTTTTTGGCTACCTTTGTGGAGATGTTTTCTGGTTTGGGAGAAGATTTTCTTTTTAAAATATATTTCCTCAAAACTTACAACTGCCTCCTACAATTCTCCAAAAATTTTTTAAGAAGTGAATTAAAAATGAAAAAAAATGGTTTTGCAGAAAAAGCCCTAAATTAATAGGAAAATAAGTTTCTAAGGTATGCTAATTATAAAAGAATAGAATGTTGATTTTGATCAGCCTCAGTAATATATAAGCTTAGGAAAGTGTAAATTTGAATTTGAGAAGTAAGTTATTAGGCCTTTGACATAATGGCCTTAGTTCTTTATGATTGATCTACTCCTGCTATCTGATGTCTATTGAAAGTAAGGAGAATAGAGACTACAGAAGGTATGTCTTGATGATATATTTTACTTATTAGTTATGGAAGAAGTGCGATTATTTGAAGTAAGGTCAACAGTTCAAAGAGATTGTTAGTTTATATCTCCCTATTTATTCTCACTATTCAAGTGTATATATAGTTTGTTAAAAAGACTAAATGTAAAATAAACTGAGATATTTGACATGAGTTAAAACACAGTTTTTTAGAATATATTTTTCCTGATAATCTTTTTATTCCAATTTGCCTCAGTATCCGCTGAGTTTGTAGTGTTAAAAAATGCCCAACAGTGATAAAATTATATGTGCTAGACCTGCTATCATAGACCTGCTGAAACTCTGCCAGCACTTCTTTATCATCAAAATTCTTCTTATGTGGTAAAAACAAAACAAACTAAAAGATTTCATATTCTAAACCATTGCTAGTTTGATTTTCTGTGTCAAAGGGAACTGATCAAAATGTATTTATTGAAATTAGAAATAAGGATATATATACATACATTAATGAATTATATATATTAATGAAAAATATTGCCTGCCATACCAGTAAACAAAGGATGTTGCAGCCCTCAGCCATTGCAGCCACCCGCAACAGTACACCCTGAGGAGACCCAGAATGGAGAAGAACAGGATGCTGGCCCTAGAGAGCTAAGGTGCATATCTAAGGAATGATTTCAATGAGTCCAGACTCTAGTATCTTCCCATACATAGAAAAGTGCTAAATTCATTAACTCGAGATATCTGGTTTTCTTTAATTAATGGTAATCTTTTGATGTTCCAACTACCTGGTCTTTGTTGCAAAAACCCCTATATATCCTGGCTTCTACCTTACCTCTCCAGAGCAATCCCTCAGAGCTATCTAAGAGTCTGTCTCCCGTGCTTGAAGTCCTCAGAAATCAGCCTAATAAAATATAATTCTCAACTTTTAGGTTGTGCACTTTTTTTTTCAGTTTATATATATATATGTTTTTTTTGGTTTTGCTAGCATTGTTTTGCTAGCATTGTTTTTTGGTTTTTTTTGGTTTTGCTAGCATTGTTTTCCACTGCTCTTATTTTGGTAGTGGAATCCTTGTTTTTAAAAACTCCATGTCATCCTCATGAGGCTGTGAAACATGTCATTCTTGCTTCTCTCTTTTAGTCGCAGTAGAAGTGTAGGATTGTCATGAACAATAGTTCATGATTATGTGACTGGAGCTTGAGACAATCACAAGATGTTGCTTCTAACTGTACTTCCTCTAGGAGGATCTCTCTACCCACTATGGACCTATCTGAATGGGATGTAGAGAGAAATTTCTCTTTAGAGCAAGGTGATACTTTAAGTATCCAATACCTACCTACTGCTGCAGAAATGGAGGCCATTTGACTTTCCTTAAAATTGTAAAAATCATGGGACCTCAACTGCTGGTTTGGGGATTTAACTAATCATTAACACCTATTAAAATCCAAGATAACTGCTAGCGTTTTTAACTCCTGGACACTTCACTGGGTAGTAACAACACAAGAGGTTTCTTACAATTAATAACCATTTAAACTGGAGCCCGTCCTTGTGGTTTATGTCTCTGACCAACAGTCTTTTGTGCTCTGTCCTCTCTGGAGCTTCGAATCTTTCAAGGCTCCCATCTTTGTCCTGGGTGGCTCTAAAGTAAAGCTAACCTTCCTCATGAGACAAAGATGCATCCCACTAAGTTACAATTTACAATAGAGTTTATATTTATTTCTTCCTTCAGGGAGAAAGCAAAGTGTTTCATATGTGTTCTCAGGTGAAAAAATATTTTTTATTACCCTGAAAAGGCTTGAGTCCCAATTTTACCTTAGATTCTTGAGAACAGACCTTTTCCAACTTAAAACAGATTACTAAGTTTTTAATCACTCAACAATGCACACGGTTCTCTGTACCTTAGCTGTTGACATGCTGGCTATAAAAGGTAATGATCTCTCAAAACAAAAGTATATACTTTATGTTTTTTGTTTCAGATGGACCAATGTGAATCTAATTTTTTTCTTATACTTATTTGAACTTACATAGCCAACAAAATTTAGCATCTTGACATTTTTTCTAATGAATGTCTGGAGCCCCACATTTGGTAGGCATGCAGTCCAAATTCACAAGCGCAACTGATTGATAGTTTAACCAGCTGTTTTGCAATAATTTCAACTTCTCAGCAAGGGATAGTGTAACCCTTACAATGCACCCTAATTTAATTCAGCCAATGCCACAATTTATAGTGTAGCAATTAAAAATCTCAATCCTAATAGAAAGTTCTATATTACTAAAGGTCTGTTGGGCTTCTGATGACAGCACACAACTATATTTAATTTTTAAAAGGGAAATACATTGGCTATTTGACAAGAAACACATGGGAAGATCCCAAACAATGGCACTAGGGTTCTCTTTGCACTTTGTCTATTTCTCTTCTTTGCTTGTCTTTTCTTCTCTCTGCACATTGCTTTCACTCTATTATGATACAGCCTATCCATTTGTCAATAAAACATAAAATTCTTATAATTTCAATTTTAAAAGCAAGGGAGAGTTATATTTCCATCTTCAACTAGTAAAATATCAGAAAATGCTCTGTTTGGCTTTGCTTGAATCATGTTCCTACTGATTGAATTAAATCCACCATTTAAATGGAGGTCTATGCTCAAAGGGATATGATTGGCCCATTTCTAAGGCTCAAGAATCAAAAAAACATGATAAACTGTTCCACCAGGTAACAGAATGGATAACAAATTTCTCCAAAGACAGTGGTTGAAACGTAAGATGAATCAAAAAAGTACATAAGGCAAAAATAAATATGCAAACATACATACATACAGAAATAATATTGGTTTTCAGTTGTCTTCCAGCAGTCAAATAATGTGCTATTTCTGAACCTACCATCTTGATACTGTTGCCTTTCTTGATATTTTAAGATTTATTAGCATACCAGGTCATAATGCACACCTGAAACACAGGGAGCATGTTATTACACCTGTTTTCTCAAGATTGGTGGACGATTCACATCTGCTAATTGTGTGTACTTAAACATATGCAGACCCCTGCTTTTGAAGTAATTTGTTCCTGAGAACTATATCATAAGGGTTTTACCTATCTCTTCAAACATGCTAGATAGGTATGGAAACCATGCAGTGAGTACAGAAGGCAACTAGTGTCAGAAATAACATTTTCACTGCTTCCTGTGAAAATAAGTGGATTTTAAAAAAATGTAAAGTGGCTAAAAATGATCCAGCAACCAAGAACGTACCTCTCTCTGAAAGAAATCTTCCTTCCAGTCTCCCTATATAAAACCCATATTTTAATAAGCAGAAACCTCTAATTGACAAATTGGAAGGAAGAATAATTCTCTTCTGGTTATATATTTTAAAAGATAAACACAGGTCAATTAGTCAGTAGATGATATTTAGTAATTTACATTTCATGGATATTTTTATAGCATGAAAAATAAAGTTCATATATCTAAACCTACATGAGAAGCATACTGATTTATACAGTCCTTATGTAAATAGCTACATCTTATGTGGAAAGGGTAAAATTTAATGCTGTATTATAAAACTAACAGTTTTTGAAAAATTTATCAAGACCATATTATTTATGATGAATGGCCAAATAAGGTAAAAATTAGCATTAATATATTTCAACCATTCTTTTAGCAAAGATAAATTATATCAAATCCAGAAACAGAAATGGGAACATTAGGAAGATTATCATTGAAGAGTCCCTGTGATAGTGTCTGTGCAAAAGAAAAAAATAAATAAAAAACACAAGCCTATACATATTCAGACACAACCCTTAAGACTATTCATGCATTGTTCAGCAAAATACTTTGTGGGTTATACAATAACAAAATTTAGTTCCAGTGGAGAGACTGGTGGGGTTTGTTTGATTAGAGTTTTGCATAAACAAAGTGATCACCAAAATGGGCAAAAGGCCATGCACAGCTGTGGGTACAATTACTAGGAATGGATGAACTCTTTTTAGTTGACCTAAGAAAGATATTTTGAATTATACTGAAAAAATATAAACATTGTGTATATTTTCCATTCCTTTACTTGTCTCATCAAAATAAATCACATATACAAAGTTTGAGATGATAGCAAAAACAATTTGAAAATGTTTATAACATTTGGTAAAAAGATGAGTATGAGGAACCAGAGAGTGAACCCAAGGTCAATAAATATAGGATCTCTGTGAAATGTGTACAAAAGTGAACATTTGAACCCACAGACATATGGAACCATATGACTTTCTTTTTCTTTCTTTTAGAATCTTTGTTAATTGTATAGTGACTACCAACTGATTTCTTGATCAAATTATACAAGAAGTTAAAAAAAAGAAACTTCAGCTGCTATCAGATTGTATTGCAGTAGTGACTATAAGTGGCAAAACTATAAAAGGTTTATTTTTTGTTGATATCATTTCTATCATATAATTCTAATTGTCTTGTCACGGATGAGTAAAATGTTCTAAAATATAATCAAATGTTTATGCTAATAATAACAATCCCAAATATGCCTCTAGCACATAAACCACAGAAGTTAAAATCCTAAATTTTAAAAACATAAATTTGCCATATTTTCAAATATTTTGTAATGAAATGTTAATTCCAAAAAGAAATTAACTGTGATAAATATACACATATATACTCATATATATAATCTTATATATTAGTACGTGTGTGTGTATGTTTATATTCAATGTTATAAAAATAAAATTGGAATATAAAGATAATGTATAGGCATATTCTAATTCTTAGAGCTCCATAATTTATACATCATGGGCCTTGCTAGACAAGAGCCCCCCCCTTTTCTCTGAGAATTCTTTTTATCTCCAGAATTGCCACTCAGTGTTTAAGACTTCGTTAGTTAAAGTCAGTTTTTAGTTAACTTTATAAGAATATCTGTATTTCCCTGGTATCAAGAATAGCTCTCAAGATGAGCAGTGAAAATATACAATCATCCAAAACTTAATAGTCCCTGAGTCAGCATTATATGGATTAAGTGGTTCAGAGAATATACATACACAGAAAGAAACCTACAGATAATAATGCAATGTTTCGTGAATCTCTTTAGCAACCATCTGTGGTAGGCAGAATAATGACCCTCTTTAAAGATATTTACTTCCTAATCCTGGTAACCTGTGTATATGTTACCTTACATGGCAACAAGACTCCAGAAATGGGATTATGCTAAGGACCTTGAATTGGGGAAATTATCTTGAATGACTTACAGGCTTTGGAGGTGGCAGAAGGGAGTCATGAGCAAAGAAATGTAGGTATCCTCTAGAAGCTGGATAGAGCAAGGAAATAAATTCTCCCCTAAAACTTCCAGAAATAAGTGCAGCCATGCTGACCCTTTGATTTTAGTCTGACAGGAGACCTGTCGGACTCCTGACATCCAGAGCTGTAAAACAATACATCTGTGTTGTTTTAAACCACTAAATTTGTAGTAATTTTTTATGGCAACAATAGAAAATCAATATACCATCCGCCCTAGGTCACTGGGCAAACAAATCCTTATTACACGCTTCATTCTAGCCTATCACTTTTATCTACAGAGTATGCAACCATGGTTATAATACATTATTAACACATGGGTTACATATACAAAACCAAAAACTAGATACACAGCTGTTGACTTTTATTTTTTTAAGAACTTCAGAAGAACTTACCAAGAACCTTAAAATATAAATGTTTTCACAAGTCACCCTGTTTTCTTTAATTATCTTTGTATATCAATTGACCAACTCTATGCAACCACGTTCCTTAATGATAAGTTCAATTTAGTACCTCTGCCCTGTATGGCAACCTCAATAATCTCTAACCCCATCATTCTTGATTTTTTATTTTTCAGTTTTCAAATATGGCAGAAATAATTATTTAAAAATGACAGATGCAATGCCAGAAAATAAAAGACAGTATACTGAACCTTAAATCCAAAACTTGTTTCGTATCTTCCTGGTCCTTCCAGCTGACCACTCATCTCTGCATTGTATGAAATGAAAAAAAATGCTTAGTTCTCATTTCAAGACTTTTTTCCTTGGTTTAGTGCTTTTACAGAAAGCCCTCATGTGTCTATTTAAGCTCTGGAATATCACTATATCTATCAGGAAATCATATTGACCCAGTATAACAGAGTCTTACATAAATAGACATTTTTCTCTACTTCACATAAAAATCCAGAAGTAAAAAATCCAGGGATTGTGTTTCATTATGTTCTAAAAATCCTCAGAGATGTAGACTCTTCTAGATTGTCCCACCAATCCTGTGGTATGGTTTTAAATAGCCTGGCGCACAGTAGTGAAACAGGTTCCACTATGACATCCACATTGCAGGCAACAGGATAGAGTAAGGACTAAAGAGTAAAAGAGACAAAACTTGTGCAGAAATTCCCACATGGCACTCTACTTACATTCCATTATTCAGAACCCAGTCATATGGCCATACCTAGTTGAATGGGATTATGGAAAATCTATCTCTATCCTAGATAAATATGCCCAGCTAGAGACTGGAATTTTCATTACCATGAGAAAAGGAAGGAACAGATATGGGAGAAGGCTACCAGTTTTTGCCACATTGTGCTTAGAGAAAGATAGATAGATGATAGATAGGTTTATAGACAATCAAAATTATTCTCATAAGAAATCTTATATGAGATAAAATACTACTTTCTCTATTTTATCATTGAGAATACACAAGCATATAGATGTTGAAATACACATTGAAGATTACATAGCTTGGAGATAATAGACTAGAATTTGAATCCACTTTTGCTTGAATCAATAGTCTGTCTTCAAACAATAAGTGGTACTATAACAACTTATAATGATCTAAACAGTTAAATTGACACTATTTCCGATTATTTTATTTTAATAGATGCAGGTTTGTTTTAAATTCTATTTGCAGATTACTTTACAATCCTTTATTATTTTCAGATACCTAAGTCTTTTATTAATCCCTTAGAATAATTTTTGGTACAAAAACATATTTAAAATAACAATTAAATATACAACTTAAAGAAAAATTAAATTATTTGCTTTAAAAATAAATAGATCTGTAGACTGAACCCATATAATTGACCCTTTTTGAATTCATTTGAAGTATAAACAAGCATAATTGACAAATTCAGCATATTAAAGATTATATGTCATTAGTAGTTCTCACCACTGCTATACTTTTCAAATAATTTTATTTTCATATATATTAGTAACAAATGCATACAGTATATTACTTTTCCATAAATAATTATTATAAATTCTAAAAAAGCAAAAGAATAAGTTAACCTTAAATAATACTTAGCTGATAAACAAACAAATAAAAACTGTCTACAGCCTCAACATTAAACAGTGGAAATGCCATAGAAGTGTTTTATTATTTCTTCCAAGATGTTTACAAAAGCCAATGCTTCCAAATGAAGTACTATTTTAAACAAATACCCTATATATGTCTCACTATCTAATCACTTTATTTGGTCTATCAACATGGAGATAGAGCTTTAAAAATCAATTAGGACTGGAATATGACATACTTCCAGGTAAAGAGAAGATTTTTAGGGTATAAATCTTGAAGAAATTGATGCACCGAAAATCACTTGACACATTTTTCTCTAAATGAGACTTCCATAAAATTTTTGAGACAAGGGATGATTGTCTCAAATATTTTAGTAGGTATCTGTAGACATGCAGTTTATTATGTGTGTTTCTTGAATATTCAAATATAAGTAGTCCCAAGAACTAGTGAAGTGTAAAAATATAAAAAGAAAACTAAAAATCACTAATAAAAAAGTAAAATTATAAAATTAGTATGAGAAATGTGTGAAACACTTATGAAAATATCTAATGCAAATGCCCAGTGAGTTGTTTCTAGTTAGGAAAAAAGATAATATATATACTTTATCAAAACTATAATACTGTTTTTGATAAGTTTTGAAACTGTTTTACTAAAAATTACCGTCTACTGTACATATTCTAATCAATGTATTTTGCAGTGAAAACAAGTAAAATATTGAAGAGCCTTTTCCTCAGCAAACATATTATATATACACAGAAAATATCTTAACAATAAATAACCTAGCATATATATGAATAATACGAGATGTCAAGAAGCTGGATAAAGCTTAGATGAAATTATCTTTTTGCTTAAATACATAGAATGTTCTCTAAACTACGTTGGGTCAAAGTCAAAGGATATGCAATGTTGAATATGTGAATTTTAACTTTATCATGACCTGTATTCATGTAGAGCTACTCCCTGCAATTACAATTCTAATTTTTCAAGAATTTTCAAATAAGGTTTTGAAAATTAATAGAAATAAAGGAGTAGATTGGGGTGAAGATAGAGGGTTTGTACTTTAAAAGTCACTTTCTCCAAACTTCTAATGTCTTCCAATCTCCTTACCTACTGAGGAGATCCGTTGATTAACAGAAAGGTATACATATATTACTGGCTCATGTACCTTAACTTTATTTCTCTTAAATGTATTTCTATATTTTCACTTTACATTATACATATTTATGTCTCATTTACACACTAAAATGTATAATTGTTATAGAAGTAATTACTACATTTTATATCCAAATTTATATCTTATAATTTGCTCTATCTACTTTGGATCACAGAAGACTGGCTAAATGGTTTATATATACCACAGTCATTTAGGACTTCACCTACAAACTAAGCTAATAATATAGCATCACTCTGCAACCTAAGTCCTTTCATAATAATTGTTTCCATTAATTATCTTCTATGTGTCAACTACTCCATTAGGTACATTTTACATAAACTAATACTCAAGAAAACACTGAAAGTTAAGTAATTGCCCAAGATGACATGGCTAGTAAACAGGAGAAATCCTTTCAGATTTCACAATACATCTACTTTTCTATATTTGATACATAGTATGTGTTAATGGCAAACAAAATTTTCTTTTGCAGAATATATATAATTTAATTTCATTAAATGAGTTATTTAAAGGATAAAGTTGTATTTCAGTAAATGAAAATTTATTAAAATAACAGTCATCCTGACAATGATTATAACAAATTTGGTAAAATGCATTTATAATATTTTTTACTTTTAAACTGATTCAATGCACACTTCATACAAACGGGGAAACTATTATACATGAAGACTATAGATCCGTAAACTAACAGAGACAGACTCTGTGTCACATTGAAACCAAAGAAGAATCAACACTACTAAAGGCTTTTAGAAAATGATTGCTTGCATCTGTAGGCAGTTTATCTTTATGCCAAGTTTCTCAACTCCTTTTGTTTACTAAGAGTACATTTGAAAATTAAACAGCTTGAGCACCAGAGTTTGTGACATACAGCAGCACTTTGACATTCTTTGGGTTTCACAAAAAAACTGGTTATCTGCAACTTAGTAAACACAATAGCATGAAATTATATTTTACTAGTTTATTTAATAATCTTGCTGTCAATTTCAAAAAAATACAAAGCCAGAAGCTTGCTGTTTCAGTTTTCATAAGTAGCAAACAGCAAGTTGATATGATGACATCGAAGAACATTTTCTATTTAGCCTTTACTATTCCCTTTTTCTTATTTCATGATAATTTGAAATTAAGTTGGCAATGATAATGTCAGGAAAATAGTTTATTATCATCCTAAATCATTACAGAGGAATCATTTATCCCTTCTTCCATTCATCACATGTTCACTAGGCGCTTTCTATGTTTCAACTATTAGGAAAAAAAAAAAACTTTCTTGTTAAGAAGGTTACATAGAAGCTATAAATGGTGTTAAATATGTAGGAACTGGGATTGGATGAGACAGCCCATAGAAAATGTATGGACAGTGGTTCTTAACTTTGGTTGCATGTCCATTTTCTGGAGCTTTTGCAACTACACTTCCTGAAGCCCCGTTCAAGAGTTAATAAATAAAACATCTCTCAGAATAAGGGTCAAGCAAGTCATATGAAAAATTTTATAGAGGATAATGTTTTCAGCAAATGTTAAGGTTTACTGAGTAGAGAAAAACAAACAAACAAAAAAGAGATCAGTACTCTTCAAAACACCAGTATTTAAGTGGGTGATTGAATAATGAGCAGTCACGAGACTGGGAAGAACAATCAATTGGGAGAAAAAGCACTTGGAAAATAAGAATGTCAAAAATTTCAAGAATGAAAAAGGTAAAAAATATTATATTTTTAGAGAGTCCAAGAATTGTGAGAATTACACATAGGCTAAGGGAATTGTAATCTCTAAAATAACTGATAGCATTTTCAGTGAAATCATTGGGGGAAAATTCTGGACTGAGGAAAAAACAGAGAATGGGAAGCATGTAGGAAATTCACAAGAAAACTTCAGTTTTCTATGACACTCATGACTATTAAAACAATGTGTAAGAGTAAAGCAGTGTCAATTTCCTGACTTAATCCCAGTGTCATGGTGGGTAAGGACCAAATACCTCAGAGCAATCTATGCACATCTCTATCATCAGCCTTATCCCTTCTCATATTGGCTCTTTCTTTATGTAACTGTTTCATCCATATATCACAGTGGCTGGAAAACAATAGCCACCTAATAAATAATGGTAAAACTAAGAAGAAACAAAGGCCTACGTGGAAAGTTTAATAAACACAGAACAGTGGGGAGGTGGTAGATGATGCAAGATAAGATGTGATTTAAAAATTGATTTCAAATATGAGAAATTGCAAAACTTACAGAATTTGAGGTAGCAGCAGTTTAATAAATTCAACCTAAGCAAAACTGTGAAGTGAATTAAATTTGTCTTTTTTACCTTCCTCCAACTTAGTGATTCCATAAAAGCTACTACTGGTGAGTACATTAGGCTGGTTCTTGATTTCTCTGTTATCCTAGTGGGGCCTGCTCTTTCAAAGTAATATCCAGGATTCTGGAATTATTTTACGTGCTTCCACTTGTCCTTAAAAACTCAGACATGGTAGTCCTGGATTTTAATCCCAGTTCTAATTTTTACTGGTTATATGACTTTGGACCTATTAACTTTTCTAAACCCTCATATATGTAATGGTGATAATAGTGGTACCTATTTTACAAGATTACTCTGAGGGTCAACCAAGTGTCTTAGTGTCTGAGCATAGTAAGTGTTCAAGTAATTATACTTAAAATATGTTGTATACAAATAACTATACCTATATAAACTTAGAATACCCATTAAAACATAACTATCTTGATTCCTCTTTTTTCAGGGTTTTCTACAGGATAGTGCTGTCATCAATTTGTCAGTCCAGATGTCGTGACAAAGTTGTTACCTATCCCAGAGGTATTTAGACTTTAAAAGCAGATGACACTTAAATCTAAAATGTGATTTTTTTAAAAAATTAATTTTAGACACAGATGAAGATCCTTAGGAGATGTATTGAAGAAGAAGAGTTGTTTGTTCAGCTACCCCTGAAATCATATACATACATAGATGCTTAGCAAAGACTTAATAATGAGGACTACCATCCATTATGGGTAGAATAAATCATGGTTTTAAACTTACCAACTAGAACATGGTAGAGAAACATATTCTTTAAAAGAAGAAATGTGGAACAAGAGAACATTATTATTTTAACTTCATAATGGAGCTCTTTTTTCCATCATTTTGTTTTGGGACGCTTAAGCTTCTTCTCCCTTGCCCAGAAAAAGGGAAGGCGTGTGTGTGTGTGTGTGTGTGTGTGTGTGTGTGTGTGTGTGTGTGTGTGACAGGGAGAGACAGAGCCTGAATGTACCTTGTGAGGAAGGTGGAAAATGTTCTTTTGAGGAAGTGAGACAGATCGGAAAACTTGGGCACCTCTTATTCCTCTCACAAACTGTAGAGGTGGGGAGGGGATGGTGAGTGAGAGAGCTAGGGAGGACAAAGAGGTGTTGTGGATTTCTAGTAAAGTCATTTCTACTAAATGGTCACACATTCCACAGGACAGGTTCTTGTACGACAGTAAGTCACAGTCTGGAATTCCCCCACTGTTCCCTTTTTAAGGAAAGACTAATTGTACCTTACTCCCAAAGTTAAAACAAAGGTGATGTAGACAATGTATTGTATAAAGGGCAATATGAATTTAAAATCTCAATAATATCGGTCAAGGATATTGAATAGACTATTGTATTCTAAAATTAGCATATCCTTGACAAACCAACAAATTATATGAAGTGTTTGTTTTGCCTAAATTTTCTATAAACACTTCTTGCATCTTTTTTGAAAAAGGGACGATTATAAGATAGGATGTTCATCTTTACATAATCTGTGCATAACAAAAAATGTGGACCATAATTGGCACATGAAATACATTTGCTGAATGAATGATAGAAAAGTTTTAAGTACGTAAAGTGATACCTGGAGCATGATAAATGTTCCCTCCTAGTCTTTTTCTTTGTCTCTGTTTTGTAATCATGTATATATATATATATATATATTAATATAAAGTTATTCTTTTCATATGGCATTTATCATTTCACCCACTTTGAAAGTGAGGCAACTGAGGCACACAGATATTTAATAATTTGGCAAAACACACATGTAATGAATGTTGGAACTAATATTTCAACCAAGAAATTGGATTCTAGGGGATACAATTTAATCAGTGTATTTTATGTTAATAAATCCACTTATTTATGGTGAAATGAGCTTTTGAATTTATGTGGAGCGACCCATATTAAGCATTACAGAGAGGTCCATTTCCAGTAGTTTTAACGTTGCTTGCTACTATCTGAATACCACTCAAAGATCACATAGGAAATAAACTTATAGAAATGGATTTAGGTCATGCCTTAAGAATTTTCCTTCCCCATTTACTGAGGGTGTGGGAAGAATGTCCAGGGACGGTATGTATTTACTTCTTATTCAAATAACCCACATTTACACAATCATTCTATATTGAAATACGTTGCATAACTTACTGTTTGCGTAAATAGACATCTCTAGTGCTAAAGCTTTTTAAACACAAAAGGAATTTCTGAATGATAAATAAGCAGAGGTTTTATTTGTGGTCACTTGCTGTGTTACATAAAGTAAAACTATAACCTGCAATCACAACTATTTGCCTTAGCATAGTTTTTTCTCTTTCAAAATTTATTTTGATACGGCAATTTCCTTACAAAGTACCTAGTTATCACATTAAAAATATGATGTGTTGTAATATAATCTTCATAAATAATTTTTTAACTTCAGGATGCTTTCTACCATTTATTTACTTAACACCCTCACTATTGCATGATACAAATAAACATGCAAGCTTTACATTTGCTCAAGCACCCATGGTTTGGCACTTAATCTGAATTAGAATCATTGCACTTTCTCTCTATGTCTTAAAATATAATTTTTGATTTTGAGGATACATTCATTAGACTAAGAAGCACATTTTAAAACACTATCACCTATCCATATAAGTAGTAAATAGTACCTAAACATTGCTCATTTGTCATTGTGGATTTTAAAGACACAGAAACATATACAAGCTTGTCCATGTATAGATTTTATTCTATATATTTTTCTCTGTTAAAGAATATAATTCATTCTTCTAACAAATGTCTATTGAGTATTTGTGCCAAGCTAGAGAAAGACTATCAATGATTCAGACCCGCCAGCTATAAGGGAGGTCTGAAAATACCACCAGGTAACTACAGAGACTGGCAGAGATGAGAGCTAAGGTGAGGATTATTTAGATTGGATAAGGGTATGATGAGTATAATTTGTGGCCCTGAGACCAAATGCAAAGATGGGACTGTTCTTTTCATTAACCCCACTCTTAGAAGTTTACTGTCAGACATGTAGATGCTCAGCTCAAATCCTTTTACAAGAGAGAACTTGATGTCCATCTTCAAAGAACTTAGTTAGCTATTGTATCTTTCAAAGTCCACCTTGGATTTTAAGCCAGTCATGTTCTTCTTGGGGTAGACTCCAGCCAATGACTGAGAAGGCAGTGGTAGGTTTACTTAGCCATTTCTACCTTCTTTGGTGCTCCTCTAGTAGGAACTCTTCCTTCATATCGCAAGATTTTGTCAGGTCTCTATAACAGTCTGACAGCAACCCCTGCCCAGTCACATGTCATTCTTCATCTTTCTCAGGTATTATTCCTCAGGAAACCTTCCAGAGTCCTAACTCCATCTCAGCATCTGCTTCTGAGTCTAATGGACAGAGGCAATTATTCTATCCAATATTGGTTCTACACATAGAAAGGACCCACCCACCAATTAGAACTCCCTCAAACGATATAATGACGTTAAGATTTTATATAACCACTAACAATCATATCTTCTCCAATAGAAGATATATAATAGAGCAGATAATCTTCTCACTTTGTAAAAGCCTAGTTCTGGACAAAACTGTCTGCATTTGCTTCTCCCAAATCATCAGACCTATATATATGTATGAAAAAGTAACTCTTCTCTCAGGCAGAGAGCTAAAATTCCTATGGTTTATATCTGAATATTGTGTAATAGAATAAAGGATCAGGAAATAATACTCTGAGCTCTAAATCTAATTTTATACGAATATATATATATATATATATATATATATATATATATATGATTCTAGAACACTAATTTTGACAAATGTGTACTACAATATGGTGATGAGAATATGGTATAAACAGAACAAATTAGAAATTCAATCATTGTATTATGACCCCATAATACTCTAGTGAGTGATGGGAAGAATCCCCAAACTTTCTTCCATAGCATATTTCTAAGCTACTATAACTCAAATTCCCAGAAAAACTGTAGAGTTTAGATTAGAAAAGTAGCATGGAAAAAAGCTCAGGCATTCTTCCTTTCTCTACCTATTTCTTTCACTCTACTCCATTTCCTTGCAGAGGACATTTGAATTTCTTCTCCCGATGGCTTACGGCAGTTGTGAGGGTGAAGTTTTGGAAGCTACACCTTCTCCTTCTCCTCACATTTATTTTGGCTGGAGACAGTCACTGATGGGGAGCTCACAGATTATATACCCTCCCCTTCTCTCTGCCCTTATTTGGTAGCTGACAGAAGGGACAATAATCCCATGTTGGTGCCTATCATAAGCTTCATGCTTGTAGCACGTGGAAAATTCAGAAGGCAGCTAAATTGTACTAATATTACAACTTGAACTCAGAGAATAAAGAAATGTCCACAGGGCTTCCCTGGTGGCGCAGTGGTTGAGAATCCGCCTGCCAATGCAGGGGACACGGGTTCGTGCCCCGGTCCGGGAGGATCCCACATGCCGCGGAGCGGCTGGGCCCGTGAACCATGGCCGCTGAGCCTGTGCGTCCGGAGCCTGTGCTCCGCAACGGGAGAGGCCACAGCAGTGAGAGGCCCGTGCACCGCAAAAAATAAAAAATAAAAAAAAATAAATGTCCATAGTTAATTTTAATTTCCCGTGTGTCTTTCAAACTGATTTTTTCTTAATCTTGGGAACAGAAAATCCTCCTTGGATGAGAAGAACATAAGTGAACTGACAAGACCACACAAACAGAAGGAATCTCAGGAGCTCCTCCTCCAAAAAACCCTTTATTTGAACCTATTTTCTTTGAAACAAGACCAAGCCAAGTCACAACCATGACTGCAGAGCGGAGGAACTGGGAATACCATGTCCTAATATTTTCTCTTTTTACTCCACATCATAGACTGTGAAAAAGAAAAGTGGTTCTGACCACTACCTGATTATTTTAGAAAATGAAGTGAAATGGTATTCGTGCTATTAATTCAGTGTGGTTTTTGTTCATTTGTTTAATATTGATAGCACTTTATAAATCACTCCTTCATTGTTTTGTCATCACTGACTTTAATGCTTTTTAGGACACTATTTTTTAACCATCAATAGAGTTTAACCTCACTTATTCGAGACAGCCATTTATGTGTTTTGTTCTGCTACAGGGATACTTAAATTCTTAATTATTTTATCAAAATCTTAATGTCAGGCCTAACATAATCCCAAGTTAATGTAACCTATGGCCTAGATGGCATGATAAACAGGGAGATTTAAACAAATAAGTGTAATTGAAGCTCTAATCTCCCTTACTGATTTAATACTTGGAAAGGAATATGTCATTCAACAGGAAAACAAAAATCAGGAGTTCTCTCACAAAATACTCCTTGGAAATGCAATTATTCCTCAGAAGCAAATATAGAAAAAAAGAAAAATTGAGCATGGTTTCTTTCTGAAGACTGTGTATCAGGTACCTGGGTACTATGTTGCAGTGTTTTCATCAGATAACTAAAATGCATATGAATTTGCAAGGGACCCCATAACCTCAGTGTCAGAAGAGTCACAGAGACAAGGCTTTATTCCTGAATTTTTCCTGGTACTTTATTGCCCAGATCAAAATGATATTCCACAGGTGCCTCTTTTTGCCATTATAGCTGCATATAGCCTTTGGCAGGTCTCTGGAATCTTGGTCCTTGTGTTTCACAATGGAATACTACATTTAAATGTCAGCTCTGATGCTTAGTCAGACTTCCTCGAAACAAGTTCTTTTATTGCCATAAGGTGAATGAACACACAAGATTCCCTTTAATGGAAGTGGCATGGATAGATTAAGGCAAAGCCCAAGATCACGACAGTTTTATTTATGAAACTCTGGCTGCTTTACTAGAGAAAGTCTGGGGAAAAGAGCAACTCATCACTAACAGATAAGGGGCACTAAGAAAATCCTGGAAGTTCATCTCTTAGGTGGTACTGTCTTTATACATTAGAGCTGGGAGCGATTTACAGATTGGCTTTTCAACTTTTACTGTCAAAGGCAATAGTCGGTTTCAATTGATCCATACATGGCCTCAGATGAATCTTTACAAAAGAGGATTAAGGAACCTAATCTCACTGTGCAGAATCACTGGCATTAAAAGTGCATGTACTTGACATTTTTCAGGGGTCCAACACTAAAAATAGTCACGTACCAGTCTGGCCACTGGTGTTCTAATGATTAGAGTCTCAAGTCAAAGTTTGTACAGGCCGATTTCCTGGTATAACAAATGTCTGACAAATTAAAATGAAAATCCTAATGATCTCTGAAAATACACATCATATCTCAGGTAAATATTCATAACAAAAAATGCTGTAGATGTCCCTTCAAGGCAGATGGCGGAAACCAAAGAGGCAGGAAATGGGTAAATAAACTCGTTAGTGATTGTGAGGGAAGTCTGCCTTAAAGTGTGCATGGTTCTCTGAAATCCCATTGAATTCTCAAAGCCAAATGATTGGGAGTAGATTTTACCTTCCATGCCTAAAGGATTTGACCTCCTCTCCACAAGCAGGTAAAAGACCTTCAGCCACACCTTAATCATCAGGACACAATTTATATTTTTAACAGAATTTGGTTTTTGCATAAAGTATGAATAAATTTCTTGGAAGCCATCCAAACAATAACGTTATAACATAAAGTTATATATTGACATGGATTAGATGGCTCAAGTATAAGTTCCTGTGGGAAACAGTCAACTCTGCCCCAGGGGTAAACCAGGCACGCTGAGACTCCATCTGCAACCCTTCCACTCTGACTCAAGATGCCTAAACGAATCAAGATTTTGCTTTTCTACTTGGTCAGGCTTTCCCACAATCTGACTGCAATTCTATTTTGGGTAAAAAAAAAAAAAACACAAAAAACCCCACAGGAATAATGAAACTTGCTTTTACAGGTTTAGGAAACTGAAAAGTGATATATCAAAATGAATCATGAAATATAAGTCACATGAATATGCAGGACAAATTAGTAATAGGTATGAATTAGAGATTCAAGACCAAAATTGTGTCTCCACTTCTACGGTAATATTTTATGGAGCAAAATAGGAAGATAATCAACTGTACAAAAATCATGACTACCCCTAATCTACTATGGGGTAGATTTAACAATTCAGCTTAAGATTACTGACATTTTTTCATTATATATTCTATTAAAGTATCTGACTTTAGTGGATCAATAGATCTAACTTTGGACTCCTGTGCTAAGAATAAAAAGTGATTGGTCAATTCTAATGTTGAATAAAAACAATTATGTCTATAAATATAATTAAGTCCACTAACAGTATTATCAGTTCCTTGTGAGGGCTAAAATCTCTGAAGCTATGAACCCTCCAACCACTGGTTAAAGAAAAAATGGTTCATCCCAGAAAGAGTATATAGAATATTGAGTGAAACCTAAAAGGACATGGTTTTCAACTGTGATATGGCATGGAAATCATTTTAATCTGTACTAAATTAAAATGAAGCAATTTTGTCTGGAAATCTTTTCTAAAATATTACATGAAGGAGAGTATATAAACTTTTAAGTGAAATTAAACTTACTTATGAAAAAAAAAATAGTAGGCCATCTAAGACTTCTCTCTAAATGGCAGCAATAAAACTGCACATGCCTGGAAGCCTTGGCCCCTTGTCTTCATCTGGTTGAGTGTTGCTATTTTATTAGTGGTATGTTGTTGCCAAGCCAGATGGGCACCAAATCCTGTTCGACTGTATTTTGAAAGACAGACAATAAAGTTTTTGTGTGTTTTTTTTTAATGCTTCAAAGCAGTATTTCTCAGTGAGTGTGTGCTGAAGTCTTCGAAAGGATAATTTTTTACTGTCACATATGTATTGCATGATGTTTCACACCTCTGTTATCTAGCCATTAAATTGGTAGCTGGTTTTCAGTTTTTAAGACAAAAAAAATTAAGGCCTCCAAACATTTCCAAAGGTCTCTAGGAGGGCTGAGAACCTCTTTACAAAGGATTGTGCCCATCTGTTCCCAATGAATGAAAAATCTGCAGGGTGAAATGGGCCATGTGACCCTCTGAGAACCCAGTCTTACAGTTAAGATATTTTGGCCATTTTCCATCTGAGTATTTTTTGTTCATCTGGGAAAATTTGGACTTGAACAAAATATAATCGGGACAGAATTGTATAGAAGGCATAGGCCATTCAATTCCTAAAGGATGGGGGAGAATTGTTGTGAGGAGCAGTTCTTTTCCACACTTCATAGTTTGTCATACAACATGTGATGCTGCACTGAGAGACTACAGAGAAGCAGCCTCACAGAACCGGGAACTAGAACAAACATATTTGGGCACCACCATCACCACTGTCAACCACTTCACAGTTAAAGAAAGAGGAAGATCACCTCATATGGTCTTGAGTAAGTGTTGACCATCTTTTTTCTTTAAAAGGATAGATACTAAGTATTTTAGGCTTTGTGGGAAAAACCTCTGTGACAACTACTCAGCTGTGCCATTGTAGTGCCAAGCGGCCACAGGTGGTACAGAAGGGGATGTTATGGCTGGTTTCCAATAAAAATTTATTTATGGACATTGACATTTGAACTGTATATATTTTTCACGTCACAAAATACTATTCTCTAATTTTTCGATGATTTTACAAATAGAGATGCCATTCTTCATCCACTGGTGTGATTTTACAAAAAGAGACAACAAGCCAGATAAGTCCCTTGAGCCAATTTGGTGACATCTGACCTTCAATAAAAAATGAGGGAAACTTTGTGGGCAAAGCAATCTGTGTTTTGATGCTGGGAATCCTAAATTAACGCACTTAGAAAAATATACAGCTGTTATAGTATCCAGGAAAGAAAAAAGATGTCTCATCAGTGTTTTGTCCAAAAATTCAGGTGACATATCATGGTGTAAAGGATTAATTTTAAGTTAAATACTATGTTGTATTTGTTAACTAAAACCGCCATTGATGAAAACAGCTTCTCTTGCGATCGTTTAGTCTTTTCAATTTAATTTTAAAAATATTTATAATTTTTTTCTTAGAGAATAGCTAACTTTAAAAAGTCTACTTCAAAACTGTAGGAATTATGACACTGAGACCAACTCTAAAGAGATTAAGAAAATATATGAGCGAGAGAGAAAAGGACACAGAGAGATAATAGATAAACACACACATACACACACACAAACATACACAGGCACAAACACACATAAAGAGGGGGAGAAAGAGGAAAAAAACCCAAATGTGGCAAAATATAAAATAAAAATGGTGAGTCTGGTCACATGAGAGCTCTCTGTACTAATCTTGCTGCATTTCCGTAAGTTTGAAATGATTTTAACGTAAAAATTTTCTAAAAATAGCTATGGTCGTTTTGGCTGGTTTTCCTCTTATTCTTTTCTATAGTCATTCATTGGATATTGTCAACTTTCAGCTAAAATGTCCATCATTATGCCAAAAATTATTATAATTACTAGGAATTTCTGATGTTTTTTAACCTTTTTTTTATTTTTCGGTACGCGGGCCTCTCACTGCCGTGGCCTCTCCCGTCGCGGAGCACAGGCTCCGGATGCGAAGGCCCAGCAGCCATGGCTCACGGGCCCAATCGCTCCGCGGCACGTGGGATCCTCCCGGACCAGGGCACGAACCCGCGTCCCCCGCATCGGCAGGCGGACTCTCAACCACTGCGCCACCAGGGAAGCCCTTAACCTCATTTTAATCTCTTCTTTTAACCTCTATTTCTGACAAATTCTCTTTAAATACTGCATTCAGGTGAAGTGCCCGTTTGAATACCTAGCTCTTCACACACACTAAACCCCACTACCAACCAAACTTACCTTCCTGCTCATAAATGCATCATATCATTTCCCATCATTTCTCTCATGTTTTCCCTTCTCCTAGAATACATTCTTCCTAACATCCTTTTGACCTAAATATTTCTTACCTATATAATCGGGCTCAGTTTGAATTCTAACACTTAAATGAAGCCTGTCATTAAATTCAAAGACAATTTTTAAAAAGAAAGATTATGACTCTCACTCAAATATAAAATGACTACAGAGCCTAAAATGAATTTGTTAATACAAATATAAATTCAAAAGGCAATAATCAATTGCAAATATACAAGACAAAGTCAATTTCCTTCATCAGGAGTTATCTGTATTGTTGTCAATTCTCTATGACTTGTAGTCTTGTAATATATCTCAAAGACAGTGAACATTGCATACCCTGTGGAATCAGATAACCCAGACTATTGAGCTAAGCAGAATATCCAGTAATCTACTTCTGTATGTGCTCATTTCAAGGTCTTTTACCATTTTTCTCAACACTGAGGACTTACTTCTGACTTTCTTCCCTTCTTTTAAAAAGGTAGCTATAGCATTTACAACACTTGTGGTAGATTCCCTTAATACCTCAAGTGTGCTCAAGGGCCAGCAGCAGTAGCATTATAGCATCATTCGGGAGACTGCTAGAAACACACAATCTCTAGGCCTTATCCCAGACTTCCTGATTCAAAAACTGTACTTTAACAAGAATCCCAGGTGATTTATATGCACACTAAAGGTCTCCAAAGGACTGGTCCAGAATACACAAATTAACGCAAGTATAAACGCTTGTATCATTCACTATTTTGGTACTCTGTCTTAATACGTTACTTTATTTCCAAACTTTTTAGGATACGCCTTTAAAGAAATGAAGGAATTGAGTAAAATAATCAAAAATAAACTTCTTAAAGGTCTTTAAAACTTACCTGTTAGCTGATGCTCGCAGAGATATGCAAATCAGAGCTGAGTTCATATTGTACTGGAAAAAACATCAGAACTACTGAAATATTTTTTTTTATTCCTTCAAAGGTTTAAAGAATATGCTACAGCATACTTTTATAGGTAAATAAAAGACTAGTATCTGATATTAAGGGAAGACTGACCAAGTAGGTAATTTGCTAATTAAAATTCTCAGAGTAGAAAGCGTGTCTGCTTTACTTAATCTATGTGATATTCTCAAAACTCCTGTGTTCCTGAAGATATCAAGCAAAGAGTTTTGATATCCCAGTCTTGGTAATTGTGAATTGAGTCAATTCAACACATGAGCAAAATGTAGTTTAAAAAGAGATTAACAAAGCAAAAGGAAATTCCTAGACACACCATTTTTTTTTTTTTTTAGTTTCTTATTAGGCTTAGGTACAATATTATTAAGTTAATTATATGAAAAACTGTGTTATAGGGGAAAATATGCAACATTTTTCACACAGTAACACATTATAATGTGTTTTTTTATTAAGTAAATCTTACTATGAAAAATGATTAAATTTATTTTAGTGTATCATTTCACCTAAACTTTCCCTCTTACGTCAATTAGTATTAAAGCTGTTTTATTTTAAAATTTATGTCTTTTTTCAAAAATCTCATAATTTATTTTTATTATAACTATTTTTAAGTGGTAGTTCACAAGTTTGATTAGCTAGATCTATGGAGAACAGCATTTTAAAAGTTCAAATTTTGAAATGTAAGGTTCCTTTCTACTTCTTCCTTGCTGCTAAAGGGAAAGGGATCCACTTTAAATGCAAGAACAATGTTGTTAATTGTTCAGTATTCAACAGCCAGCTGTCAATCTCTACAGAAGCTGGTTTCCCAACACTCCTTTAATATGGAAGAACATATAGTGCTTAATATATACATAGTATTTTCCCTCCCTATGTAATCTTATAATAAATGAAAAACATCTTTCAGTATATAAATAATGGTGGAAGCTTAGATCAAAAGCCCTTAGATCAAAATTCCATGACATGAGGCACTCTCTGCTTAAGTCCTTAAATTTCAATTAACATAAAATACATAGTTCTATAAATGTGTGTTGTATTAAAGTAAGCAACATAAATTGAAATCCCAAAAGTTAATCTTTAGAGATATTTTATACAGAAAAGGGAAAATTTCATCCAATCTCTCTCCAACTTTCATTCTTTTTTTGCACCAAAATGATGGAATTCATGGATGAATAAACAAACCAAACAATTGCAGTCACTAATAAGAACCTTCCAATTTTCAAAACTTTTAGTACTTATTTCTGAGCTGCATTGTTTTACATCCTACCCTTAGGGAAGATTTTTTCCAATTGTTTTCTTAGTTAAAGAACAGGCTTCTGCTAGTTTTAGCTTGCTATTGAGCAAGGAACCACCTCTCTTGTCCATTCTTGTCTTGGTGTCTCATTTTGTTTGACAGTTTGATTAGCCTAGCTTCCTGTTTTATAATATTCTGACTCACCAGGAAAGGAGAATGACTATCAAATCTTATGTCTTAAAAAGTTACTGTATAGGGCTTCCCTGGTGGTGCAGTGGTTGAGAGTCCGCCTGCCGATGCAGGGGACAGGGGTTCGTGCCCCAGTCCGGGAAGATCCCACAGGCCACGGAGCGGCTGGGCCCGTGAGCCATGGCCGCTGAGCCTGCGCGTCCAGAGCCTGTGCTCCTCAACTGGAGAGACCACAACAGTGAGAGGCCCGTGTACCAGAAAAAAAAAAAAAAGTTACTGTATAAATGTACATTTCAAAAAAAAAAATTAGTTTAACTCTAAATATATTTAAATTTTTAACCTACAATTTCTAAAATCAGTGTTTTCTTAGGCTAGCGTAAAAAGCATATCCGATGATGATGATGATGTTGATGGTGATTTTTACCCACGGTGTTTAAGACACAGCTAAAAGATGTAGGGCCACTTGTGAAAGTACTCAAAAAAATATTGATATTTTACTTATGACATTTTTTTACTTAGTAATCTTATAGAGGCAAGTAATTCCCAGGTTGAAAGCCCAATCTCTTTTCCTCATTTCTCTTTGCCAATCTTGTCTCTCTAGTCAGGTTCCGTGATTCAATTATTTGTGCCTATCTCTCCATTCACTCAAAAATATATATCCAAATCAAGGTGGTTTATCAAACACAGGCACTGGGAGATACAAGACATTCACCATAGGGAGAGTAAGCAAGTTTAAAATTTATGTAATTTATAAGGTGTTTTCACTGATTTCATTTTATACAACAGCTCTCTCTCTTTCTCTTTCCTTCTCCCTCCCTCTAATCTCCTCCCCCTCTTTTACCTCTCCAGGAGGAGGGAACATTTAGAATCTCTTGGTCAGTGCCCATTATAATTTTAAATATCAAGTTTCTTAAGTCTATAATTCTCCAACTACATCATACTATACCCTTCTTCTTCCTTGATGGAAAGGTGGGAGCTACAGTATAAAGGATATAAACACATGTAACTTCATATGATAAGTTTATCTTTTAGATTTAACTTCAGATTCAATGTTTTTTTAAATAATGGGAGGAGAGGAATCACACTTCTTATGAAGGACATAAACACTTGAAAGGTGAATGTTAAAAAGTAAAATGATCCTAGGGTATGGTGTTCTGTAACAACATCATTAGCCTCGAGAAGAAGCAGAGCTGGGGAAACAATTGCACAGAAAAATAGTTATTTTGAAACACTAAATAGAAAGTCTAACTTATTAAAACAAAACAAGTCTCTTTATTGTATCATAAAGGAAAGTGTTGTTTGTCTAAAGAACTCCATCTCCTGAGTACTATTATGACTTAAGCACAGAAATAGACTTGACTTCTACACTTGAATCTCACCCTTTTACTCTGCTATCTGAACTTGAAATTAGTATGTGTGTTGGTTTCATGGTCATCAGAACTAAACATTTCTTTTCCCTGGTAAAAATGATATTTGTTACAGAAAAGGTAATTTGAAAGAAATTTCCAATCTGCTCTAAGAGAAATTAAATTCCCATAAGAATGTGCACACAAGTTTTGGCCCTTATAATTTATAATCTGTTCTATTTTTCTTTTTGTCTCTTGAGGATCCATCTACTAACTTCTGTAAGTTTAGATGGACTAGTTGTGAGGTTACCCTCTTCAGCTAAACACTATCACTGCTTATGTGCTTGAGCCATGATAATATTTGATTCAAGCACTGCAAACAGAAAAAGTGAACAAATTCAATGATGACACAAATACATTGCAAACTGAAAGATTTGAAAGCAAGTTGCTGTGTCCCACTGCAAACGTCTATTTGATATTATTAGCATTAAAGTCTATAGCAAAAGAACATGGCAAATCTAAATATGCCTGCTATTAGTTTTTTTTGTTTTTCTGGATATCAATTTTTATATCTCTAATTGGTTTTCAGAAAGACAACCATGTAAAGCCTTTCTTACGGACTTCTCTGGTGGCACAGTGGTTAAGAATCCGCCTGCCAGTGCAGGGGACACGGGTTCGAGCCCTGGTCCAGGAGGATCCCACATGCCATGGAGCAACTAAGCCCGCGAGCCACAACTGCTGAGCCTGTGCCCTAGAGCCCATGAGCCATAACTACCGAAGCCCATGCACCTAGAGCCTGTTCTCCACAACAAGAGAAGCCACTGCAATCAGAAGCCCTCGCACTGCAACAAAGAGCAGCCCACCACTCGCCGCAACTAGAGAAAGCCCGCGTGCAGCAATGAAGACCCAACACAGCCAAAAAAAAATGAATAATAAATAAAGCCTGAAAAATCACACACACACACACAAAAAAAGCCTTTCTTACTATGGTTCAGAAAATACCTTATTTCTGTCCCTTTGGCAGACATAAGATTTTAAGTTTGCAAATGTATGAGACATAGAAGAGTTTCAAATGGTGAACTTTTGTGCTTTGTACATGCTTATATTTTTGTCATCAGTTACCTTCTAGGCTTAGAAAAATAATTTAAGTGAATTTTGCTATCAGGCAGCTTAGGAAAATACATTCACATACTTGTTAAATAATTAAGATACCTTCCTGTTTCAAGGGATTATTATACAGAATAGAGGATGTGCATAACACAAAGTTGGTTCTGGGGATAACACTAGTATATGAAGCATAATGACGACTAGGGGATCCAAAATTAAATATAACAGTAAATTAGAAAGGATTAAATACAATAAGTTTTGTTGAGAAATATCCCATATGTGTTTAGCACCTGTAGAAACGTAAACTTTAGGGATGCAAACAAATTATCTCAAAATTTTCTGTCACAACATTTGAAACACTATATGTAAAAAACAAAATTTAGTTAACCTCACTATATCTTTTAGCTCTTAAAGCAATCATATAAAGTGGATTGTAATGATGTAATTGTATAAAAGAGGAAAATTGGCTGAAGGAAGGTAAGAAGCATTCATAGGTGGCGGGGCCAACATTCAAACCCAGATCTTCCTGACTTTAAATTCCATGTATCTTTTTTTCCCCATGGAATTTATATGAGACTATATATATATATATATATATATATATAGTCATGGGTATCCCAAGTCTTAGAGAAATGACTTTTCACCAAGGAGTAGAAGGGACAGACCCATGGTGAAGAGAGGATTTGAATGACACCTTGAAGGACCTATGGTATTCACAAAGAGATAGGGCAGACGTGTACTCCAGAAGAAAAGAAAGAAAGCATAGAGAAGTAAGGGATAAGCTAGCAGAAGGCAAACATCAAATGCTTGCTTCTCATAATAATCTCAAAACTTTCTGTTTGTAAGACCAAACTGAATTTGTTTTCAGCAGTAAGGAAAAACATTTTCTTGTATTAATACTGTTCCAGCAGGAGAGGTCAACATTAAGATAGTTATGAGATTTGGATGTCAGTTTTAAGTGTGGTTTTCAATGCTTGGTTGGGATTACAGTATATCATGATTTAATAGTTTGAGATTTAGAGACACAGTAAGGCTATGTTTGATACAAGAGGATAATTGAACGTTAGGATTCAATATATCCTACAATACTTGCTATTTAAGAGTTCATGGGTCTTCTGGAAAGTTCCTGGACAAAAAAACAAAAAAATTGCCTCCCCTTATTTTTGTAAATAAAGTTTTATTAGAACACAGGCACACCTATTCATTTCTTATTATCTTTGGCTATTTTTGTGCTGCAAATGCAAAGGAATACAAAGGAAGTGTAAGTTAAAGGAGAACAAAACAATACACTTTCTTAAAAGCAAATATATGGGGTGGGGATGGGGAAAAAAGGGAGCTTATACCAGTAAATAGAGTGTTTCAACAAATATCAGAAATTTGAAAAGTATGGAAGTAGCTTGATTGCTTGATTATGAACAAGCCATAGCCCTCTAATATATTTAGAGAAAGCTGAACAAAAGATAGAAACTGATCTATTAATTGGGATTGGAAGTGTCCAGGCCTCCTTGACAGCAGGTATTGCCAAGGACAAAGCTAAAACCTGAAGTTCAAAAGGTGGGGAGGTTGTTTATAAACATTGGTTTGCAAAAGCATAATCATAAATTTTTAAAAATGATAATTAAGTTTCAAGGACATTAAGCCACTGACCAGGAGAATATTTTGGCAAATCACATGTCTGATAAAAGACATATCCTATGCAGAACTCTCAAAGTAATTACTTTGAGTGAAAGAAGCCCAACCAAAAAAATAGCACAGTGTGATTCCAATATGTAAAATTGTAGAAAACTCAAAATATAGTGACAGAAAACAAGTCAGTGGTTGCTTGGTAGGGAGAGGCAGGAGGGATTACACAGACTGTCATAAGATAATTTTTGCAGAAAACTTTCAGGAGTGAGGAATACATTCAGTATCTTTTTGTTGTTGTTGTTGTTTGTTTTGTTTTGTTTTTTTGCGGTACGCAGGACTCTCACTGTTGTGGCCTCTCCCGTTGCGGAGCACAGGCTCCAGACGCGCAGGCTCAGCGGCCATGGCTCACGGGCCCAGCCGCTCCGCGGCATGTGGGATCTTCCGGAACTGGGGCATGAACCCGTGTCCCCTGCATCGGCAGGCGGACTCTCAACCACTGTGCCACCAGGGAAGCCCACATTCAGTATCTTGATTGTGGTGTTTTTTACACTGGTGTATACATGTGTAAAAACCTACCAAATAGCACATATTAACTTTAAATATGTACCACATATGACGTGTCAATTATACCTTATTGCAGCTGTTAAAAACAAAACAAAGCAAAAAACAAAAATGAAATAAAGCCTTGGTTGGTCACTTCCAGTCCATCTGTGCCAGAGAAGCTGTCAGCTATTATTTACCCCCAAGACATAATTCATATTATTCTCTTCTAGGGAACATAGATACACTATTCAGAGAGAACTACTTTTCCTCTGGATGATTCTGCCACAGATTTTAAAACAGACGACCTCACTGCCAGACCTCTCTCTCTTGTTCCCAAAAAGCCTGTAGTCAAATTTCCCACTGATAAAACAATCCTCCATATTATCAGATGAAACCCATCCAAGCTGCAGACATTATATGTCTCAGGCACTACCTATTATGTGTCCCAAGTAAATCAAGGACCACCAAGAATTTACAGGGAGCCAGCAACATGGGGAAAATGTAACCAAAATGAAAAAACAAGAAAAAGGACCAGGAGGATAACAAGCTAATTGTAATATGTTTAACTAAAAAACACAAGATTAAAATAAATCTCTATAATTGATATACCTAGAGAACTTTGTGAAGAAACTTTAGCTAGTAAGCAAAGAAAAATGTTACAGAAACAGAATAATCAGGGATCAAGACTGAACTCTTAAATGTTAAAGCATTAAGTATGTTTAAATATAATAACAACAAAACAAAATGAAATTTTGTACAATGAAAATCAAGAAATCTCTAAGATTATGGAACAAAATGATAAAAAGAGAAAAAATGAGGGAAAAGACATGTAAAAAATAATTGAAGAGCTCTAGGATTTATCTAATACAAGTCCAAAAGAGAGGTAAAAATGTGGAACATAGAAAATAATGAAAGAAACAATGTTGGTAATTTTGTAGAATGGGAAAAAAATAAAATCTTAAAATTGTTCAGAGACAAAAACTGATGAAAAATGACTACTTAGAGATATAACTACTTGAATGCTTCTAGAAATTGAAAAAAAGTACAAAAGGATAAGAATTAGACTGACATTGGACTTGATGTCAGCAATCATAGATGCAAGAGACAATTGAGTACCTCCTTGGATGATCTGAGGAAAATGACTTAGAACAAAGTAGACTGCAGTAAATGTCACTGTGTGCCTGCAGAATAAAGACTGCTCAGACGGGCATGTTTCAGAATGTTTACCCCCCATAGAATTCTCTTAAGAAATTTCTTTATATATCAGGAAAGTGGGGAAGAGAAAGTAGGAGATCTAAGAAAACTGCAAAACTGTTATTGAATCCAGAGGAGTAACAAATGGAAATCCAGCCTTTGCAGAAAGGACTGAGGGAAGGATTTTTCCAGGAAGGAAAGAGACTTGATAGGAAAGAAAGTATGGATGAAAGTATGGGAAAAGGAGGATGCAGGATATAACAGAACAAATGACATCAGAAAATGCAGGAAAAAAAAAAAAGAACAAGAAAGGTATGATCAAACTATGAAGTGAATGAAAATATGTCAGTATTTAAAAAAATAAAAGAAAATAAAGTGAGTGAATGGCTGTAGGGGAAATAATTAAACTTTAGTGCTCAGTATAAACCAAGAGATCCTGTGTTAGACTTACAGAGAAGGAAATTAATAATATGATACAAAACTTAGCTCAGTATTAAAAAACATATTTATATGGTAATAATAACACAAAGACAGTTTACTTTTTTAACTTTTAAATTAAAACTATAAACAAAGTACAGAAGATTTTGTTGTATTGCACAATATAACTATTAATAATTATAGCTAAATGTCAGTAATTGTTAAAGATAGAGCTGAAAGGAGGAATGGAATGGGGAGAAAAATTGAAAAAATAGGGACGTTAATATCGTCATCTTACATATTGGAGACTAAAAAGATGGGAAACTTAATTGAGGTTTAAGTATATTAAGTCAAGTTAGAGAACCAGTCAATGACAGACCTCAAAACAATATAAATATCAGATACTGGGAAAGGAAACATGGAAGAGAAGATGTACAATCCAGCTAAATTTGCACATTTCATATTGGGTAATCAAAAGTTATCTGTATTTGTTAATCCAAGAGTAGAACCATATGCATAATGTCTAGGGTAATAAAGCTAAATATCAAAAAAATATAGAAATAAAAACTTTGAAAAAATAACATGTAGGACAGGGATTAAGGATGGAGAAGAAAGAAACAGGAGACAACATAAGTGGTTCAATGTAAGGGGTTCTATGCTTTTGATATGATACTGAATTCATCTATTACTATGATAAATATAACAAGGTTTACAAATCAATTAATAGTAAATATTCTATTTTTAAATTTCGACCGATGGTAGGTGAGCATTTCATTGTTATATTTATATCCTAACCAGCCACAGTGCTTTACACAATTCTGCTTTCTTATTTTTTTCTGTCCACTCATTAATGACAGCCTAGAATATCAGCTAACCTCTGGAGTTAGCAGTCAAGCCTCCATTAAAAGGCAGCAACACATCCAACCCTCCCCGCTGCCACCCTCCACCCCCTCCTTCTACCTCCCTCCCATGGTTGTGAACCTCTTTTCTTTCTCCAAAGTTCTCTCCAGAACTGACAGAGCTCACTAACAGTTAGTATTTGGATCTTCAATCCTTGGGGGTCAAAACAGTAGCAGAAGCTATAATGGTTACAAAAATCCCTGCTGTTCTAAAGAAAGTCATGGTAATATTTTATCTGTTTATTAGTGCTGGGTTCTATATTTTTCCCAAGCAAATTCCAAAACTATATTTTACATTTTTCAATAGTTTCCAGCAGAACTTAGGATTTTTATAGCAAAACAGATGTACTGGGGAGCACACACACACAAAAGTAATTTAAAATAACTTTTTTTTATCTTTCCCAATGTGGGAAACCTCAGAAAATGAACTTCAAAACAACAAGTTCTTTTTATATTTTTTAATTTAATTTATTTTATACAGCAGGTTCTTATTAGTTATATATTTTATACATATCAGTGTATACATGTCAATCCTAATCTCCCAATTCATTCCACCCCCGCCCCCCACCACTTTCCTCCCTTGGTGTCCATACGTTTGTTCTCTATGTCTGTGTCTCTATTTCTGCCTTGCAAACTGGTTGATCTGTACCATTTTTCTAGATTCCACATATATGCATTAATATACGATATTTTTCTCTTTCTGACTTACTTCACTCTGTATGACAGTCTCTAGGTCCATCCACGTCTCTACAAGTGACCCAGTTTCATTCCTTTTTAATGGCTAAGTAATATTCCATTGTATATATGTACCACATCTTCTTTATCCATTCGTCTGTCGATGGACATTTAGGTTGCTTCCATGTCCTGGCTATTGTAAATAGTTTTGCAATGAACACTGGAGTGCATGTGTCTTTTTGAATTATGGTTTTCTCTGGGTATATGCCCAGTAGTGGGATTGCTGTGCCATATGGTAATTCTATATTTCATTTTTTAAGGAACCTCCATACTGTTCCAAAATAGTAAGTTCTAAATTATTTGTGTTTCCTTGTTATTGACTAACATCATGTGTCTTCTGGGAATTTTATAAGTCAGAAGTTCAAAAAAGACCACAACCCTGAAATACAACTACAGCTTCTTGTTCAAACCCAAACGCCAAACACTCGTGTTCAATTTCCTCCATCTACCAAACTCATTGCAGCTCTGGGATCTCATTTTATTTTTTTCTTAATTTCATTTTATTCAGCAAGCATTTATTTGTATCCTAGTTTAAATTCACTCTTCTTAGGCTATTAACAGAGTGGTTTGTTCATGAGTAAACATGAAGTGTATTATTTTCCATTGGCTGAACTCTCAGGAATATTCAAAATGTTCTCTTTGCCAGTCAGGGAGACCCCATCCATGCTACCTACATTAAACAGACTTAAATTAGCTCCTTAGGTGCTACTGAAACATGAAAGAATAGAACGTTTAAATTTAGTCTCTCTCCTCTGCATGAGAGACTGCTCATTTACCACAAATGTTATAGGAAGATTCAGAAGATAAATCTTACAAGGAAATTTTTAATATTTATTTTGGTTTTACACCATTGTTAAAGATAGATACATAATTTTGCTAAGTAATTTTTAAATGCATATATGGCTCTTAGATGATTTGTTATTTTGTTTTGTTAATATATATACATTTTAGACCAAACACAAAACCTTCAAAAGACATGCAAGAAAATATCAATCTGTGAAGTATCAATTTATAAACTATACATCATATATGTCTCTTTTGCTATAAAACACATCATTATTTTATGTTACACTATGGAAGTAGGTCTCAACAGTGGGTTTAAAATATTCAGTAATTGTTTTTTACAAATTCTTTGTATGGAAAAGACATGCTGCTAATTAAACTGTAATAAAATACTTATATCATTTAGAACAGGCTTCCCCAGCCCAGTCCATGGCCTGTTCGGAACCGGGCCGCACAGCAGGAGCTGAGCGGTGGGAGAGCCAGCAAAGCTTCATCTGACACTCCCCATTGCTCCCCATCGCTCCCCATCCCTCGCATTACCGCCTGAGCCATCCCCCCACACCCCGTCTGTGGAAAAATTGTCTTCCACAAAACCGGTCCCTGGTGCCAAAAGGGTTGGGGACCACTGATTCTAGAAAACAGTTGATCCTTGAACAACATGGATATGAACTGTGCAAGTCCACTTGTACTCAGATTTTTTTTCAATACATATACAGCTGGCCCTCCATATCCATGGCTGCAAAACTTGAGGATGCCGAGGGCCAACTCTAAGGGACCTGAGCATCCACAGATTTCAGTTCCAATTTCCTGTACCCAATCCCTCATGGATACAAAAGGCTGGCTGTACTTACATTACACTCATTAAAAAAAAACTCTTAAGCCAAATTTAAACAGATCTTTATTAAAAATATTGTTCATATATAGGCATACCTTGTTTTATTGCACTTCTTTTTATTGTGCTTCACAGATATGGCATTTTCTACAAATTAAAGTTTTGTGGCAACCCTGCCTTGATCAGTTCTATGGGCACCAGTTTTCTAAGAGTGTTTGCTCACTTCATGTCTCTGTGTCACATTTGGTTCATTCTCACAATATTATATCACTTTATCGTTATTATTATATTTGTTATGGTGATCTGTGATCAGTGATCTTTGATGTTACTATTGCAATTGTTTTGGGGACACAAACTGTACCCTTAAAAAATGATGAACTTAATAGACAAATGTTGTGCATATTCAGACTGCTCCATCAACTGGTCAGGGCTTTGTCTACCCCTCCTCAGGCCTCCCTATTTCCTGAGACACATAACAATATAGAAATTAGGCCAATTAATAATCCTACAATGGCTTCTAATTGTTCAAATGAAAGGAAGAGCTCATGTCTCTCATTTTAAACCAAAAGCTAGAAATAATTAAGCTTAGTGAAGAAAGCATGTCAAAAGCCAAGGTAGGCCAAAAGCTAGGCCTCTTGCACAAAAAAATTAACCAAGTTGTGAATGCAAAATAAAAGTTTTGAAGGAAGTTAAAAGTGTTACTTCAGTGAACACACAAATGTTAAGAAAGCAAAACAGCTTTATTGCTGATATGGAGAAAGTTTTGGCGGTCTGGATAGAAGTTCAAAACAGCCACTACATTCCCTTAATCCAAAGCCTAATTCAGAGCAAGGGCCTAACTCTCTTCAATTCTGTGAAGTTTGAGAGAAGTGAGGGAGCTACAGAAGAAGAGTTTGAAGCTAGCAGAGGATGGATTATGAGGTTTAAGGAAAGAAACAATCTCCATAACATAAAAGTACAAAGTAAAGCAGAAAATGCTGATGTAGAAGCTGCAGCAAGTTATCCGGAAGATCTAGGTAAGATCATTAATGAAGGTGCCTACATTAAACAACAGATTTTCAATGTAGACAAAACAGCCTTTTATTGGAAGAAGGTGCCATCTAGGACTTTCATAACTAGAGAGGAGAAGACAATGCCTGGCTTCAAAGCTTCAAAGGATGGCTCTCTTTTTAGGGGTTAATGCAGCTGGTGACTTGAAGTTGAAGCCAGTGCTTATTTACCATTTAGAAAATCCATTAAGAAATATGCTAAACCTACTCTGCCCTTGCTCTATAAATGGAACAACAAAACCTTGATGACAGTATATTTGTTTACAAAGAATTTGTAAAACAATTACTGAATATTTTAAGCCCATCATTGAGACTTAATTCTCAGGAAAAAGAGATTCCTTTCATAATAACACTCATTGACAATGCACCTGACCACCCAAGAGCTCTGACAGAAATGTACAAGAAGATTAATGTTTTCATGCCTGCTAACATAGCATCCATTCTGTAGCCCCTAGATCAAAGAGTAATTTCAAGTCATTATTTAGGAAATACATTTTGTAAAGCTATAGCTGCTATAGATAGTGACTTCTCTGATGGATCTGGGCAAAGTCAATTGAAAACCTTCTGGAAAGGATTCGCCACTCTACATGCCACTAAGAATATTCCTCGTTCATGGGAAGATGTCAAAATATCAACATTCACAGGAGATTGGAAGAAATTTATTCCAGTCCTCATGGGTGACTTTGAAGGGTATAAGACTTCAGTGAAGCAAGTAACTGCAGTTGTGGTGAAAATAGCAAGAGAACTAGAATTAGAAGTGGAGCCTGAAGATGTGACTGAATTACTGCAAATCCCATGATAAAACTTTAACAGATGAGGAGTTGCTTCTTATGCATGACCAATAAAAGTGGTTTCTTGAATGGTTTCTATTGCTGGTGAAGGTGCTGTGAAGATTGTTGAAATAACCACAAAAGATTTAGAATATGACATAAACTTAGTTGTTAAAGCAGCAGCAGGACTTGAGCAGATTGACTTCAGTTTTGAAAGAAGTTCTACTACGGGTAAAATGCCATCAAACAGTATGGCATGCTACACAGAAATCTTTCATGAAAGGAAGAGTCAATTGATGCAGCAAACTTCACTGTTGTCTTATTTTAAGAATTCGCTACAACCACCCAACCTTCAGCAGCCATCGCCCTGATCAGTCAGCAGCCATCAGCATCAAGTCAAGACCCTCCACCAATAAAAGGTTACAATTCACTGAAGGCTTCAGATAGTTGTTAGCATCTTCTATCAGTAAAGCATTTTTAATTAAGCTAATGTATATTATTTTTTAGACATAATGCTATTACACACTTAATATAGAGTAAACATAACATTTACATGTATTAGGAAACCAAAATAGTTGTGTGGCTTGCATTATTGTAATATTCACTTTATTGTGGTGGTCTATAACCAAACCAACAATATCTCCGAGGTATGCAAAAAAATATTAATAAATGATAGTAGATAACGATTCCTAAAACACCTTCCCACTTAGGGTCTTTCCATTTTTTCTCAGCTTGGAGCTGCCCATGCCTACAATTTTTTGCATGATATCTTCTATATATTAAGAATATTGGTAATGGAGCATTTCTTAAAATGGTGACACTGGTCTCTGAGACACTGGTCTCTGAGATTTTCATTCAAGCCACTGCCACCAGTTCTACAAATCTTGATGCCATCACATCTTTGACCTTTCTAGAAAGTTTAAGCAGGTTTTCACATGACAACCAGGCTCCTATTGTTTCCTCAAGTATCCTTAATCAGTTTTGTTGAGTTAAACACTGAGGAGTTGCATTTGTCCCATCAGGCCTCTTGGGATTCTAACCAATCTGTAGAGCCATGTCAAAATGGATGCTGCCCAACAGCATCAGAACAATGCCATCAACCTTAAGATGCATCGCATTTCAGAATTATTATAATGTGACAGAATGTTCATTCTAGAAACAATGGCATGTGGTTAAATAAATGGTAGCACCTGCTGAAAAACAGATAGTGTCTGAAGAACCAAGAGGCATATAAATTCAGGAGTTCTATTTTTTTTAAAGATACCAGTTTACTAAAATAAATTTGAGATCCAAATTTAGATAGTGGGCTTCAAGTACACAATCATCTACTTAGACCATGAAAACATCAAGAAAATTTAAAAAGCAACATTATTTCACATGGATCATCTCCTTCTTCACAACTCTACACATATTTAGGTTGTTCATATATGAGATTTCCCTATTCTTTTCTAATATTAAAACTCTTTAAAGTAAAAACTAAAATCACAAGTCTACGTGGTTTAACTTCATGAACATTTTAAGTTTTAAAAAATTAACAACAAAATATTAGTTTACTAATATTCTTTTTTTTTTTTTTTTTTTGCGGTACACGGGCCTCTCACTGCTGTGGCCTCTTCCGTTGCGGAGCACAGGCTCCGGACGCGCAGGCTCAGCAGCCATGGCTCACGGGCCCAGCGGCTCCGCGGCATGTGGGATCCTCCCGGGCCGGGGCAACGAAACGGCGTCCCCTGCATCGGCAGGCGGACTCCCAACCACTGCGCCACCAGGGAAGCCCCACTAATATTCTTCAATGAGTTTTTTCCTTTTGTTTTAACATCTAAAGTATATTTAGCACATATATCTGAAGTATAACATGCTATTTATTGACTGCTATATACTGAATGATCCTAAATTGTAGCATCTTAAAACAACAACTTTTATTATCTTCCAGTTTCTGTGGATTAGGAATCCAGTTGCAGCTTAACTGCATGCCTCTGATTTAAGATCTCTCATAAAGTTGCATCACAACATCAGCCAAACCTATGGTCTCATCAAAGGCTCAGCTTGCGTGGTCATTGGCGTGGCTTGCTGTACAAGCTGTGTGTCCATAGGGCTGCCTCAGGACATGGCAATGGCTTCCCTAGGAACAGGTGATCCCAAAGAGAGCAAAAGACAGCACCAAAGGCAGATGTCCCAGTCATTTTGAAACAATATTAGAGGTGATATAACTATTCCTTCCATATTCTATTCATGAACACCAGAAAGTGGGGGTCTTATTGGAGCAAACTTAGAAGCTGCCCCCAACATAGGGCTATATATGGTGCCTGAGTTAAATATGGATAAGTTTCATCATCCATCCTTCTATTTGTTTATTTACTCCATAAATATTTATTGAGTTGCTACTAAATAACAGTCATTATGTTTGTTCCTGAGACTGCAGTGCTTAATCAAAAAGAATGATCACTGGAAGTCAGTGTAGGCGGAAAGTGTAGAATGTTTTGAAAGATAAGTATATGTTACTCAGCAGGGAAACAATCCAGGTTAAGGAAATAATAGCAAGGTCATAAAAGAATAAAATAGTGTGACTAATGCTGGCAATTGTAAATAGTTGGTACTACCTAGGAAGGAGCATGATACGGATAGTCATTGGACATAATTTTGAAAAGTAAAGAAGAATCCATAAAAGATCTTGTGTACTAATTAAAGTATTTGTCTATTATCGTTTCAGCTGTGAGAAACAACTATAAGGGAAAGTAATTTGATCACAGTAATGATCTAGAAAGACTTTATGGCCACAATGCCAAGGATTAATTTTAGAGGGCAATGCTATAGATGGGGAAATTATTTATATAAGTCCCCCAGTCAAAGTAGGATGTGATTAAATTAGTAGTAGAAGTGGAATATAAAAAGAAAAACAGATTCAAGTATTATTATGAGGTATAATTAATGGGATATAGTCCTTAATTAATGTGGTGAAGAGACAGAGGACATGATCAACACTGAAATGCATTCAGTTTACTAATGGCTTTGGTAAAAAGTGGCATCATTTAAAATTGTAAGAAATGCATTGAAAGAAACATGTTTTGTGACCGTTTAAGTAATGTAACTGTGATATATTTAATTTGAGGTGCTTGTAGCAGTAAACTATAATGGTTGAAAGCTCAGGCTTTGGAGAAAGAAATATATGTAATATAATGCTTTGGAGTCTACAATATAAATGTGACAAGGTTTTTAACTTCTTAAAATAGACACACAAATCTCTGCCTGCAGGCTTGGAGAGAATGAGTTTCTTGGACACATAAATCTTATAAAAGTAAAATTTTGCTTCAATAGCTAAAAAGACATATTATTAGCAAAGGAATCCACTATACACCTTGCCGGGGTTATTCAGTGAGAGGATCGCTCTGAATCTCCCTACATTCTCTTAAGAGATCCTCAGGCAAGTGACATTGGTATTCTGCAGCCTAAACCCTGAGTAGGGTATTACAGAAACTCTTCCATTTATGTCATGGTGCATCTACCATTAGCAAGCCTTACCATCTCAATCCAGGTTTTGGGTAAAATTCCTTCCTTTTTCTTATCAGCTTCAATTTACTGCATTGTTCTCATGTTTTATAATGAAGAATAAGTATCATGCATGCATGGGTACGATTCAAATATAAAATTATAATCTGTATGTGGATATGCAGTTACAAGACCTAGGACATATGGAGCCTGGCCGGGCTGTCCAGGGCTTGTCCCATTCTAAACACTGGTTGTGGACTTCAGTGGTGATCTCCTGTTTTCTGACCAAACTTAATAACCAAGAACAAGATGATACAGGTAGTAGTTCTTTCTACCTAGTTAAAAAACATGCTACTACAACTTAATACTGCAAGGTAGTGTAAACAGTGTACTCCTTGCATCTTTAAACATCAATTGGAACTATTTTTGAGCCACCTCCAATTCCAATTGCCCTATTTTAAGGGACTGAGACTAAAAGAACCTGGCACTGTTAAAGTACTTTTTGCAAACCCCCTGACTGATTAATGGACACAGAACATGATGTATTTCACAGAGTGTATAAATCCTTCAAACTTTAATAAATAACTTGAAGAACGAGGGAGTTAGTATTACAATTTCATAAATTCTATCAACTCCCTGTTGAAGAGCTACCTGATTTCTTGTGATGATGCTACCAATAATTTTTATAGTGGTGAAAATATTAAAAATCAGACTTTTCATTTTCCATTCTCTTATTTCCAGAGAGCTAGCACATAATAGTTTTTGGACATAGTACCCTACACTATGTGGATCCCAACTAGTTCAGTAGCTCTAGTCATTTCTGATGAGCTACAGAGATATGTCCTGTGGAAGGATGGGGGGCAGAACAAGTGCCACTGCTGACATCCCTTTTCCAATAAAAGGGAATATTTGATAAACCTATTGTCATATCACCAATATTCAGTAATATCACTTTAGTAGGGGAAATTACTGGTATTTAAATTGCACTATAGTATTAGCATGAATTGAGGACATCTGTAGCGTGAGACAACTTCTAATCTATTACCTACACTGTGGTGACTACAGGAATGAGGGTATTCTGCTTGTGCTCCAGGGAGTGTGTGTGCAATAAACACCCTGCTGATTCCTGCACGCTTATGGCCATCACTGAAGAAATATTAGACATTCTTCCTCTTCTAGATTATTTTAGATTGGTTGGTTATGTTGACTCTTTTAGCTAGCTATATAATGAGGATAGGTATGGGCATCTAGTTCATGTTTCAGAGCTGATTAGGTAAATGAGAAGTCCAAGACTCATTGCTTAATTTTGCCTAGCCCCTCATGACTTTGGCTATAAAATTATTTCCTTGGTCGCTGGTTATCATTTGGGTTATGGGTCATTCTATACATTTCTTATACATCATTTTGCTCGTGGGAATCGTAATGGGCTTGGAAGAATGGTCCATCAAAAAGTGATGCCCTTATGGGGAATTCCCTGGTGGTCCAGTGGTTAAGAATCCACCTTCCAATGCAGGGGACATGGGTTCAATCCCTGGTTGGGGAACTGAGATCCCACATGCCTCGGGGCAAGTAAGCCTGAGCACTGCAACTACTGAGCCCATGCTCCACAACGAAGACCGAACGCAGCCAAAAATAAATAAATATTATAAAAAGTGATTCATTTATGAATCTGTATTGTGAAGCCAGGAGCTTTGGATAGAAATAGAATAAATCTCCTAACCTATTAAATGGATTCACTCACCAAAGGACAGTTCTCCACCTGCTTTTTGGAATTCCAGTATAGTATAAACATAACGTCTATGTGCACTGGGAAACCAAAAAATGTGTGTGGCTCGCTTTATTGTAATATTTGTTTTGTTTGCAGCAGTGTGGAACTGAATTCTCAATACCTCTGCGGTATGCTTATGTGTGTAGTTCTGGCTTCTATATGAGATAACGTTCCCGCATGTGTATTTCAGTAGCCTCCAGGACACAGTAGCATGTAAACAGTTTTGCTTTTTTTCCCTCAAATATTCTATATCACTGGTGAGTATAAGAATATGGATTAGAACCAAAAGAGGCTAGTGCTGGCTCCCCTAATTAAAGTCTGCACAGGCTCTTTTCAGTTTGGATGGGACTAGCTGGGACAATGATACTATCAGTTCTTAAGTATTATACTTCTCAGGCTTCTTTAGTGCACTCTAGGATCTTGGCTTTCTGTGGTTCCTTTGTTGCATTTAAAATAACTTTATAAAGGTTCCACAGGAATGTCCCGATACAAAGAGTATGAGCTCTATTATGGACTGATGAAGTGTTTAATTCTCTTGCTCCATGCTGATAAGATGATTTCAACAAATTTTGACTCAGTAAATACATTTCACCATTTTCAAGGAGGCTCTGAATTTTCTCAGTATTGACTTCCCCATCACAATGCTGCCAGGATGGGTTTCTACCACACCCAGAGCTTGCTTCTTGGTTTTAATTTTTCTATCACAAGGTTGCAGAGATAGTTCCTTCAATATTCAGCACTATGCCTGCTTTGGAGAACCCCATTTTATAGACTAAGGCTCGTTGCAAATCCTCATCTCTAGTGAGACCCACGGCAGAATGCCACCACTGCAGTGCAATACTGGAGGGGATGAGGCACTGTGGCATTCTCTCAGTACCTCTCTCATCCAACACACACACACACACACACACAATTTTACAGTAATACTAAGGCAACTCGAGGCACTCTTAGAGAGACATGGTGAGGTATACCGTGATCTTTCCTTGGTCTGTGCAAATTGTTCCCGCAATATACATTTACTGAGAGAATGCTGATTCTCTAGCTCAGTTACTCCATGCAGCTCACAAGAGGTTGGGAACTTTTGACTACCATTGCTGGCCAGGTCTAGCACTAAATTGATGATGGGAGCAACTGCTTTAATGATAATAATTCACCATGTGTCATCCAGAGATTATTATATAAAGATTTATTATAGGGCATTTATTTTGGTAAAGTTGAAGCCTCTTTAACACACATCTAGTATATGATACTGCTTGAAACTATCTGTCAGAACTTGGCAGCTCCAGGAGACTCCACTGTGTCTTTCCCAAAGGTTGAAACATGCTTACCTGGTAACTGTCTTCCCTTTCGTTGAAGCACATTTATTTTTACCACACACAAACACTCATGCAGAGACTGATCAGCCCTCAAAACCTGGATGCCAGGGAAGGGCCCCAACTATATATATTTGAGCCTTGACTCGCACTCCTGTCATGATTCGTTCAAAACTACGATGTTGCTGTGGATGCTGTGCTATGTTGTTCAGATGTCTGCTGAGAACTGAAGGGAACTGCCTCAGTTTCTGAGAGTTACTTCACTTCATGGAATGTTCCCTTCCTATGGAAGCTCACACCCAGAAATAGTGCATTATTACTATATCACTATATAAGGCTTCAAAGCCCCATTTGCCTCTCCTCAGTGTGGGACAACTCTGAAGGGCCATGCCAACTTCATAACTACCCCCGTGAATCCCAGTGAGATCCTTACTATGACCTTGCCACAGCCCAATATTTCCCCTCCCCAGGTCGGCTTCCTTCGCAATAAAATTCCTACACACTAATCTCCACTCAGAGTCTTCTTCCTAGGGAACACAATCTGTCACAGATGTTTCTTGCTTTACCCATTTGGGATTTTTTTCACCAAGAAATTAGTTAATATTGACTAATAATAACTAGTATTAATATCAGTTTGTTTTCTAGTATCTAGTAAGCCTCTAAAGCTTTGTTCACCTCTTCATTATTAATGAAACAAGTCTCACCAACATATGACATCAGCTATTTCTTCCCCATAATTTCTAACCATACCTATAGCCATCATTGGTTAAAATTCTCTGTCAATTTAGGCATTATTGACCTACCTTTTGAGCTACATTGATATTTCTCCCCTTGCAACCAACTTGCCTCTCTCACCCAGGCAGCAATATTTAATATGATGTTAACTCACTATGTCACGGTGGCTGGAGTTTCCATACTATATGTCTATCAGGATTTTCCAATGAGGTGGAGCCTCTACCAATAATAAATCCTCATGAAGTTAACTGTTTACTTCTAAAAACATCCAAAACTAGAAAACGTGAACTCTCCTCCCAAGAGATGGCACCCCATCTCATAGCAAATCCATCTAGATTACATATTTTCTCAGGCATCATTATTTAATGATGGTTACTTCCACCCTGGGACTCTTAACACTTTATAGCAAGGGCACAGGGTACTTCCTTATTCAATCATATTTTGTAAGCCCCAACCTGCCATCCAGACAGGCTGAGGACTAATTCTGCCAGAGATACAATCTGGTGGAATTCAACTTCACTGAGTCAAATCAGTTGTGACCCACCATTCGTTAGGTTTGAAAATATTGTTCTTAATTGCTGTCATTCTAGAGACATCTAGAGTGAAATAGAGCTTTTTGACGATGTACTACCTCACGGTCATTATTTAACACACTCCATTTTTCTTCATTACTAGTCATGCTACAATTTAGGGGCAGTATATCATCCAAGTAGCTAGGAGCATGACCTTTAAAGCATCTTCCTGGGCTCCAATCCTGGATCTACTACTCTCCAGATATATGTAATTCTCAAAAATATGGATCAAAATAGTACCCACCTTAACTACGGGTCTGCAGTAAGGGTTAGTATGCATTTTAGAACAGTGTCTGGGACAGAGTAAGTACCATACTGTGTGAACCATTACTTATGATTATCTGGGAAAACACAGTCACCAGGCATCTGCTGCTTGATGAAATGCCTTGCCCCATCCTCTGGTAGTGAAAAGGAAGAAAATAAACGAGCTCTGTTACCACCATAGCATTCAGTATTTTCATAGAGAGATAGGGCTAGAAAAATAGGGATCTCCTCTTCAGGGGACACTCCTCTCCAGATTCTTTCACCCATCCAGCTTTGTTCTTTCTCAATAGCATAAATTTCACCTAACAGGCTGAACGTGTGCATGCTTGGAGTATGCCTGTGGGCTCCAAACTCTTTACACTTGAGTAGTAATTAAATCAATCAAGTCTTCCTCTGCTATGATTCCAAGTGCTTTCAGAATGTGCAAGCTGCCTCAGGCAGCTTCTCTCCTTCTGCTTTCCATTAAGTTATCTCTGCCCCCACCTGTCCAGTGAATTGAAGTAAAATGTAACATATTTCTTCCAAGAAGTCCCCTCCATTCCTGTATCTTGCGCTTCTTGGCTGGTGCAAGCTATCCCCTAGACCTGCACCCGTCAGACTGCAGACTGGGGACTCATAGGGCCCCATGCTCGGCAGCGAACAGGTGCAGTGGATTGCCAGCCATTATGTATAGAGAAGGCTTATTCCCCGTTAGCCTTTTAAAACGTAAGGCAGGAGGTCATTTTTACTAACGCTTATGTTTTGTGTCCAATAAAGTAGAGCACTGGGACAGATGCTGGTGAAAAATGAGCGCTCTGCTTCTTAGGTGGGGAATTTTTTTTTTTTTTTTTTTTTTGCGGTACGCGGGCCTCTCACTGTTGTGGCCTCTCCCGTTGCGGAGCACAGGCTCCTGACGTGCAGGCTCAGCGGCCATGGCTCACGGGCCCAGCCGCTCTGCAGCATGTGGGATCTTCCCGGACCGGGGCACAAACCCATGTCCCCTGCATCGGCAGGCGGACTCTCAACCACTGCGCCACCAGGGAAGACCGGGAATTTTTTTTTACAATAAGCTTAAAGGAAGCAATGTCAGGGCAGAATGTGCCAGGCTGGGAGTGGACAGTCAGCAAGCCCCAGTGCTCACTCATGCTGGAAGTGCCGGTATTGGTGCCAACGGCATTAATTGTGTCTAGGGGAGATCCTGCTAGGCTGCAGGGAGCTCTAAGCATATCCCTGAGAACTCCCAACCCTATCACTGTGAAATTCCAACACAATTACTTGCTGTAAAAGTAAAAACTATCTTTTTAGCTAGCCACTTCACCTGGACCTAACATCTGTGCTCTGGTTAGTTTTTAATATCACAATAGAAACATCGTGTCACGCTACCTACGGAAAATGCACAGTGACTAAGCAGCGCAGGTGTACTCATTACAGCTGCATGAACACGGTTAGTAAGTGCGCAGTATATGCACAGGTCAAATGACCCACAAGGACCAGCCTTTTGGCTCTCTGTCACTTAGTGCTGGAGACTTGTTAAACAAGTTACTTAATCTCTCTGTACTGTAATGTTCTCTACCGTTAAATGTGGATAATAATATGCCAAGATACTTGAGGTGATTAAGTTAGTTCATGTAACCTGAAGTGATTAGTGCTACTGTCATTGTTATTACCATTGTTACTGTGGTTGTTACTATGCTTTTTAGAATGTAAGATTTGTTTCCTTACCTAATAGTGATAAGAGTTAGCACATATTAAGCTTATATTCTGTAAATTTCTGTGTTAAATGCTTTATAAACATCTTTTTTTCTCATCTTGCAATAGCCAACAAAGGAGGTTCTATTCAAAATGCCATTTTCAGATTTGTAAATTTAAAGAAAGTTTAAGTAACTTACCAAGGCCACCCAACAGCAACAACAAAACAAAAAAAAACTGGAGGAGCTTCAACATGGCGGAAGAGTAAGACAAGGAGATCACCTTCCTCCCACAAATACATCAGAAATACATCTACACGTGCAACAACCCCTACAGAACACCTACTGAATGCTGGCAGAAGACCTCAGACCTCCCAAAAGGTAAGAAACTCCCCACGTACCTGGGTAGGGCAAAAGAAAAAAGAAAAAAACAGACAAAAGAATAGGGACGGGACCTGCACCAGTGGGAGGGAGATGTGAAGGAGGAAAGGTTTCCACACACTAGGAAGCCCCTTTGTGGGCGGAGACTGCGGGGGGCAGAGGGAGGAAGGTTCAGAGCCGTGGAGGAGACCACAGCAACAGGGGTGCGGAGGGCAAAGCGGAGAGATTTCCGCACAGAGGATCAGTGCCGACCAGCACTCACCAGCCCGAGAGGTTTGTCTGCTCAACCGCCGGGGTGGGCAGGGCTGGGAGCTGAGGCTCGGGCTTCGGTCGGAGCGCAGGGAGAGGACTGGGGTTGACAGCGTGAACACAGCCTGAAGGGGGTTAGTGCGCCACAGCTAGCAGGGAGGGAGTCCGGGAAAAAGTCTGGACCTGCCGAAGAGGCAAGAGACTTTTTCTTGCCTCTTTGTTTCCTGGTGCGTGAGGAGAGGGGATTAAGAGCGCTGCTTAAAGGAGCTCCAGAGACAGGCGCGAGCCGTGGCTATTAGCGCAGACCCCAGAGACGGGCATGAGACACTAAGGCTGCTGCTGCCGCCACCAAGAAGCCTGTGTGCGAGCACAGGTCACTGCCCACACCTCCCCTACTGGGAGCCTGTGCAGCCCGCCACCGCCAGGGTCCCGGGATCCAGGGACAACTTCCCCGGGAGAACGCACAGCGCGCCTCACGCTGGTGCAACGTCATGCTGGCCTCTGCTGCCGCAGGCTCGCCCCACATCCGTACCCCTCCCTCTCCCGAGCCTGAGTGAGCCAGAGCCCCCGAAGCAGCTGATCCTTTAACCCCGTCCTGTCTGAGCGAAGAACAGATGTCCTCAGGCAACCTACAAGCAGAGGCGGGTCCAAATCCAAAGCTGCACCCCGAGAGCTGTGCGAACAGAGAAGAGAAAGGGAAATTTCTCCCAGCAGCCTCAGGAACAGTGGATTAAATCTCCACAATCAACTTGATGTACCCTGCATCTGTGGAATACATGAACAGACAACGAATCATCCCAAAACAGAGAAAGTGGACTTTGGGAACAACGATATATATATATATTTCTTCCCCTTTTTCTCTTTTTGTGAAGGTGTATGTGTATGCTTCTTGTGTGTAGTTTGTCTATATAGCTTTGTTTTTACCACTTGTTCTAGGGTTCTCTCTGTCCGGTTTTTTTGTTTGTTTGTTTTTTGGGGGTTTTTTTAGTATAGTTTTTTAGCACTTATTATCATTGGTGGATTTCTTTTTTGGTTCGGTTGCTCTCTTCTTTCCTTTTTTTATTACTTTAAAAAATCTTTTAAATAATTTTTTATTTTAATAACTTTATTTTATTTTACCTTTATTTTACTTCATCTTCTTCTTTCTTTCTTTTTTATCTCCCTTTTATTCTGAGCCGTGTGGATGACAGGCTCTTGGTGCTCTAGTGAGGCATCAGCGCTGTGCCTCTGAGGTGGAAGAACCAAGTTCAGGACACTGGTCCACAAGAGACCTCCCAGCTCCATGTAATACCAAACTGTGAAAATCACCCAGAGATCTCCATCTCAACACCAAGACCCAGCTCCACTGAACGACCAGAAAGCTACAGTGCTGGACACCCTATGCCAAATAGCTAGCAACACAGGAACACAACCCCATTCATTAGCAGAGAGGCTGCCTAAAATCATAATAAGGTACAGACACCCCAAAACACACCACCAGACGTGGACCTGCCCACCAGAAAGACAAGATCCAGCTGCATCCACCGGAACACAGGCAGTAGTCCCTTCCACCAGGAAGCCTATGCAACCCACTGAACCAACTTTAGCCACTGAGGACAGACAACAAAAACGGGAAATACGAACCTGCAACCTGAGAAAAGGAGACCCCAAACACAGTAAGTTAAGCAAAATGAGAAGACAAACACACAGCAGATGAAGGAGCAAGGCAAAAACCCACCAGACCTAACAAATGAAGAAGAAATAGGCAGTCTACCTGAAAAAGAATTCAGAATAATGATAGTAAAGATGATCCAAAATCTTGCAAATAGAATGGAGAAAATAAAAGAAACGTTTAACAAGGACCTAGAAGAACTAAAGAGCAAACAAACAATGATGAACAACAAAATAAATGAAATTAAAAATTCTCTAGAAGGGATCAATAGCTGAATAACTGAGGCACAAGAATGGATAAGTGACCTGGAAGATAAAATAGTGGAAATAACTACTGCAGAGCAGAATAAAAAAAAAAAGAATGAAAAGAATTAAGGACAGTCTCAGAGACCTCTGGGACAGCATTAAACGCACCAACATTCAAATTATAGGGGTTCCAGAAGAAGAAGAGAAAAAGAAAGGGATTGAGAAAATATTTGAAGAGATTATAGTTGAAAACTTCCCTAATATGGAAAGGAAATAGTTAATCAAGTCCAGGAAGCACAGAGAGTCCCATACAGGATAAATCCAAGGAGAAACATGCCAAGACACATAAATCAAACTCTCAAAAATTAAATACAAAGAAAAAATCTTAAAAGTAGCAAAGGAAAACAACAAATAAGACACAAGGGAATCCACATAAGGTTAACAGCTGATCTTTCAGCAGAAACTCTGCAAGCCAGAAGGGAGAAGCAGGACATAGTTAAAGTGATAAAGGAGAAAAACCTACAAGATTACTTTACCCAGCAAGGATCTCATTCAGATTTGATGGAGAAATTAAAACCTTTACAGACAAGCAAAAGCTAAGAGAATTCAGCACCACCAAACCAGCTTTACAACAAATGCTAAAGGAACTTACCTAGGCAGGAAACAAAAGAGAAGGAAAACACCTACAATAACAAACCCAAAACAATTAAGAAAATGGTAATAAGAACATACATATCGATAATTACCTTAAATGTAAGTGGTTAAATGCTCCAACCAAAACACATAGACTGGGTGAATGCATACAAACACAAGACCCGTATATATGCTGTCTACAAGAGACCCACTTCAGACCTAGGGACACATACAGACTGAAACTGAGGGGATGGAAAAAGATATTCCATGCAAATGGAAACCAAAAGAAAGCTGGAGTAGCAATTCTCATATCAGACAAAATAGACTTTAAAACAAAGACTATTACAAGAGACAAAGAAGGACACTACATAGTGATCACGGGATCAATCCAAGAAGAAGACATAACAATTGTAAATATTTATGCACCCAACATAAGAGCACCTCAATACATAAGGCAAATGCTAACAGCCATAAAAGGGGAAATCGACAGTAACACAATCATACTAGGGGACTTTAACACCCTACTTTCACCAATGGAGAGATCATCCAAGATGAAAATAAATAAGGGAACACAAGCTTTAAATTATACATTAAACAAGATGGACTTAATTGATATTTATAGCACATTCCATCCAAAAACAACAGAATACAATTTCTTCTCAAGTGCTCATGGAACACTCTCCAGGACAGATCATATCTTGGGTCACAAATCAAGCCTTGGAAAATTTTTAAAAATTGAAATCGTATCAAGTATCTTTTCTGAGCACAACCCTATGAGACTAGATATCAATTACAGGAAAAACTCTGTAAAAAATACAAACACATGGAGGCTAAACAATACACTACTTCATAACCAAGAGATCACTGAAGAAATCAAAGAGGAAATCAAAAAATACCTAGAAACAAATGACAATGAAAACACGACGATCCAAAACCTATGGGATGTAGCAAAAGCAGTTCTAAGAGGGAAGTTTATAGCAATACAATCCTACCTTAAGAAACAAGAAGAATCTCAAATAAACAACCTAACGTTACACTTAAAGCAATTAGAGAAAGAAGAACAAAAAAAACCCAAAGGTAGTGGAAGGAAAGAAATCATAAAGCTCAGGTCAGAAATAAATGAAAAAGAAATGAAGGAAAAGATAGGAAAGATCAATAAAACTAAAAGCTGGTTCTTTGAGAAGATAAACAAAATTGATAAACCATTAGTCAGACTCATCAAGAAAAAAAGGGAAAAGACTCAAATCAACAGAATTAGAAATGAAAACGGAGAAGTAACAAGTGACACTGCAGAAATACAAAGGATCACGAGACATTACTACAAGCAACTATATGCCAATAAAATGGACAACCTGGAAGAAATGGACAAACTCTTAGAAATGCACAACCTTCCGAGACTGAACCAGGAAGAAATAGAAAATATGAACAGACCAGTCACAAGCACTGAAATTGAAACTGTGATTAAAAATCTTCCAACAAACAAAAGCTCAAGACCAGATGGCTTCACAGGTGAATTCTACCAAACATTAGAGAAGAGCTAACACCTATCCTTCTCAAACTCTTTGAAAATATAGCAGAGGGAGGAACAGTCCCAAACTCATTCTACAAGACCACCATCACTCTGATACCAAAACCAGACAAAGATGTCACAAAGAAAGAAAACTACAGGCCAATATCACTGATGAACATAGATGCAAAAATCCTCAACAAAATAAGAGCAAACAGAATCCCACAGCACATTAAAAGGATCATACACCATGATCAAGTGGGGTTTATCCAAGGTTTGCAAGCATTCTTCAATATATACAAATCAATCAATGTGATACACCATATTAACCAACTGAAGGAGAAAAACCATATGATCATCTCAATATATGCAGAGAAAGCTTTCAACAAAATTCAACACCCATTTATGACAAAAACCCTCCAGAAAGTAGGCATAGAGGGAACTTTCCTCAACATAATAAAGGCCATATATGACAAACCCACAGCCAACATCGTCCTCAATGGTGAATAACTGAAAGCATTTCCACTAAGATCAGGAACAAGACAAGGTTGCCCACTTTCACCACTATTATTCAACATAGTTTTGGAAGTTTTAGCCACAGCAATCAGAGAAGAATAAGAAATAAAAGGCATCCAAATCGGAAAAGAAGAAGTAAAGCAGTCACTGTTTGCAGATGACATGATGCTATACATAGAGAATCCTAAAGATGCTACCGGAAAACTAAGAGTTAATCAATGAATTCGGTAAAGTAGCAGGATACAAAATTAACACACAGAAATCTCTTGCATTCCTATACACTAATGATGAAATACCTGAAAGTGAAATTAAGGAAACCCTCTCATTTACCATTGTGAGAAAAAGAATAAAATATCTAGGAATAAACCTACCTAAGGAGACTAAAGACCTGTATGCAGAAAATTATAAGACACTGATGAAAGAAATTAAAGATGATACAAATAGATGGAGAGATATACCATGTTCTTGGTTTGGAAGAATCAACATTGTGAAAATGACTATACTACCCAAAGCAATCTACAGATTCAATGCAATCCCTATCAAACTATCAATGGCATTTTTCACAGAACTAGAACAAAAAATTTCACAATTTGTATGGAAACACAAAAGACCCCGAATAGCCAAAGCATTCTTGAGAAAGAAAAACAGAGCTGGAGGAATCAGGCTCCCTGACTTCATACTATACCAGAAAGCTACAGTAATCAAGACAGTACGGTACCTGCACAAAAACAGAAATATATATCAATGGGACAGGATAGAAAGCCCAGAGATAAACCCATGCACATATGGTCACCTTATCTTTGATAAAGGAGGCAAGAATATACAGTGGAGAAAAGACAGCCTCTTCAATAAGTGTTGCTGGGAAAACTGGACAGCTACATGTAAAAGAATGAAATTAGAACACTCCCTAACACCATACACAAAAATAAACTCCAGATGGTTTAAAGATCTAAAGGTAAGGCCAGACACTATCAAACTCTTAGAGGAAAACATAGGCAAAACACTGTATGACATAAATCACAGCAAGATCCTTTTTGACCCACCTCCTAGAGTAATGGAAATAAAAACAGAAAACAAATGGGACCTAATGAAACTTAAAATCTTTTGCACAGCAAAGGAATCCATAAACAAGATGAAAAGACAACCCTCAGAATGGGAGAAAATATTTGCAAATGAAGCAACTGCCAAAGGATTAATCTCCAAAATTTACAAGCAGCTCATGCAGCTCAATATGAAAAAAAAAAAAAAAAAAAATCCAATCCAAAAATGGGCAGAAAACCTAAACAGACATTTCTCCAGAGAAGATATACAGATTGCCAAGGAACACATGAAAGAATGCTCAACATCATTAATCATTAGAGAAATGCAAATCAAAACTACAATGAGATATCATCTCACACCCATCAGAATGGTCATCATTAAAAAATCTACAAACAATAAATGCTGGAAAGGGTGTGGAGAAAAGGGAACCCTCTTGCACTGTTGGTGGGAATTTAAATTGATACAGCCACTATGGAGAACAGTATGGAGGTTCCTTAAAAAACTACAAATAGATCTACCATATGATCTAGCAATCCCACTACTGGGCATATACCCTGAGGAAACCATAATTCCAAAAGAGTCATGTACCTAAATGTTCATTGCAGCTCTATTTACAATAACCAGGACATGGAAGCAACCTAAGTGTCCATCAACAGATGAATGGATAAAGAAGATGTGGCACATATATAGAATGGAATATTACTCAGCCCTAAAAAGAAACGAAATGAGTTACTTGTAGTGAGGTGGATGGACCTAGAATCTGTCATACAAACTGAATTAAGTCAGAAAGAGAAAAACAAATACCATATGCTAACACATATATATGGAATCTAAAAAAAAAACAAATGGTCATGAAGAATCTAGGGGCAAGACGGGAATAAAGACACACAGACCTACTAGAGAATGGACCTGAGGATACGGGGAGAGGGAAGGTAAGCTGGGGTAAAGTGAGTGAGTGGCATGGACATATATACACTACCAAACATAAAATAAATAGCTAGTTGGAAGCAGTCGAATAGCACAGGGAGATCAGCTCGGTGCTTTGTGACCATCAAGAGGGGTGGGATAGGGAGGGTGGGAGGGAGGGAGATGCAAGAGGGAAGAGATATGGGGACATATATACATGTATAACTGATTCACTTTGTTATAAAGCAGAAACTAACACACCACAGTAAAGCAATTATACTCCAATAAAGATGTTAAAAAAAAACCACTTTACATCTTGCCATTTCCTCTCTCCCTCCCTCCCTCTCTCCATTCCTTCCTTTTTAACATAATACCTTGTCGTTTTATCTCATTCTAACTGCATTTAGTAATTTTCACAAATATGGAAACTCATCCTGAGTACTTTCTTCAGTCTTCCAGTACAAAGTGTAACTTTGCACATGCTCAGCAAACATCAAGGGGCCATACGCGTGATCAATAGAGCAGATGAGCTGAGGAAGCCAGCCGGGTTCTGATAGAAGGTACATGTGTGACCTGGGTGAAGTTGTTGAGCATCTCAGGACTTTAGTTCATGCATCTGCATTCATTAAATTATCTCTGTTGGTTCTGAGGTGACATATCTATCATTGATGGTGGTGGCTATTTAAGAACTGTTCAACAAATACTAATTCAATACCTTTCAAATCATTTGCTAAAAGAATGTATTTGTTATTGGACTTTGGATATTTTTTATTACTATTAAACCTCACTCAAATTTAACTAATTATTCTTATATCCATATTGTAATGAATCCATTTGGATGTAGACATTAGGTGTTTTAGTTTTCTCAGTTACAGCATTGGGTGGGTTTATTTAGTTTCATACTTTAAAGTGGAATCAAGACATATTTATTTCCAAAAAAAATCTCAAGTCATGAAATAGTTAATGAAAGCTATTCTTTTGGAGTGGGATGTGGGGGTGATTTGGTTTTAAAATATCTTAGTCTATCAAATAAGCAGTAGGTTTGCCCTGTATTTGAGGTAGCAGAAACAACTTGAAGCTGTGATAGATATCATGATGAGTATTGGGAATTTAGTCTAGTGTTAAGGGCTGTTCATAATTAAAATTAACACAAGGAAGGTTCGGTATTTCAATGTAAGAACTGTTCAAGTAAGTGGTCTTTGAGGTAGTGCTGGCAAATGAGGTGAGAAGCAGCCTCTAAAATCTTGCTTTAAGCAGCATTTTCTTGCTTATTAATTTGACAGCTTTCTCTGCTGCTCTCAAGCTAACTACAGCAATTTTAATCAGAGAAGGAACATGTTGTCAAATTGCTGTGAATCCAAGCCCATCAAAGTTGTGGAATGCCTTCTGGATTTAAAAGAACCTTGAGGGGTCAAAGCTCTTACTCCCTATTTACTGTGTCTAATGCCATCAGCTTTGGTGAATGTAACCAAGGAATTAAAAGACTAATAATGTCTATCTTCTGGCTTCCATCATCTACTTCACATATTCTGTAGAGTCGTGCTAAAATTATGCCTTCACTCACTGGAGAGATCTTACTACTTAAGTGCAGCAAATTTTGGTACTGCCACATGTAGGGTTTGCTGTGCTTAAAGGATTCGATGCAGAGTCAGTTATAGAAAAACAAGCACTAACCATACTACTGCTTGAATCTTTATTTTTTCTATTATTTTTCCTGTTAATGTTTTCCTATCTAATGAGCCCTAAAATGACACAGATGATGTAAGCATTCTTTGCTTTGCACTGATCCCTGGTTAACTGAAATACAAGCATACCGGAACCAAACCATCAGTCTGCATAATTCCATGGTAACCAAATATAGGAAATATCTCTGAAATTCCAGACCCAGGTTCCTTGTATATCGAGTTAAATTAAGAAAATAGTGTTGGGTATCAGAGACACTGTATTTCTTTTGAGTTATTTGTTTTAAGAAATTGCATTCAATCTCTCTCATTCTTTGATCTGTCACCTTTGAATAGCAACTCTTTCTCATCCTCTATCCTCACTGATTGTCAACTGCTCAGCTGAGTGGGAGAGTGCTGAGCTGCCAGATGTCAAGTGGTCTATTAAGACAAGTCAAAATGAAAGTAACAGTCAAGTCTTTAATCACTTATTGTGAAGTATAAGCAGTATAAATAGGAGAAAGCACTAGCCCCCTCAACGTTCCATTTTTCCCTAGGGAATGGCCCCAAACAAAAGGTTCTTGACATTTTTTTGACTCAGGGGCCAAGGGAAGGGGGTGGGGGGAGGGTTAGGAGTACAAATGTACTGAGTCTGAGTCAGAGTGGAGAAAAGTGTCTCCAAGGCCCACCCATAAGGAGGGGTCTTGACAGAGATGCTTAAGAGAGGCCACCAAACAGGGGTGTCTAAGTTAGAATGCGGATATGCATGAGAGCATAGCCAGCCAGGGGGTCCGTGTACTGGCTGTGCACCAAGCCTGGTGTGGGACCTGCCAGACAGAGCCTTTGTAGTTGCCTATGGTCTGGCCTGAAGGATCACACCTAGGATTTTGGCCTGGAGCCAGACTCCCCACCAAGTGCTGCTGGTGTTTGCTAATGCTGAAAAACTGAATTTGTTATTACTCACGTGTTCCTAATAATTTTCCACCACAGGAAAAGGCAGATGATCTCTTTAGGAGCAGTTTTCTACGTGGAAAACATAGTATTAGACATAAGGTATGGGCAACTGAAATTTGCCTAAGTATTTCTAAAATATACAAATAAACTATAAGATCTTTAAGAATATGAACCATACTATTTATGTGTGCCATGGAAGTACAGAAGTACGTAGGACACCAAATAATTATTCTTGGCATTTTCACTTTGTGTGAAAAATTACAGTCAAATTGAAAGCTCAATGATAGCAAAAGTAAGTCCATCCTATACATATGCATATGGTGTTTCCCTTTTTTTTCATATATATAAAAAGGAAATCTTTACATAGGAAGTGTTTAAAACTATAAATCTTATTTATCTATATTTCATATATATATATAAGAAATGAAGAGATGAGTGGAATATCATATATATACACATATAAAATGTGCATATTTATAAACATATATTTGTATATAAATAAGAAATATTTATAAATATGTATATATAAATATATATTCAGATCCAGAATTTAACATTTTATATAATTTTTATTGGTTTATTCTGTTAATTTGCACTTGTAAAGTTCCAATTCTGTTTTTTATAGACAGAATATTAAAAATAAAAATATTATGTCTACTTGCTTTGAAAATTGGTTGCCAAATGTTTTTCTGATACTAATAGTCATATCACTAACAAACATATTGTCAAGTTCTTAAAACCCTATATCAGTCCTAGCATGTCAGCACCATTATTAGCCCTAATTTAGAGGTAAGTGAAGTAAGAATTAGGGTATTTAAGCAACTTGTCTAAAGCAACAGAGTTAGAAAGCAGAGCCAAGGTTCGGAACTCAATAACTGAATCCAAACTGTTGAACTTAATCACACTTTTGTGGCCTTCATCATAATTTACTGGTTCTGTGAAAGTGTGAAATGAAATGATATTATTAAATAATACAATTAGTAATGTGTAACTGTGTGTATGCATGTATATATGTGTACACATCAATTTTTATTCTTCACTTAAATGATACATCTCACTAAAATTAGCATGGGCTAGATCTATAAAATAGAAGTCTTTGAAAATTTAGAGTTTTGCCAATGCTCAGTTAGTGACCCTTCTTAGGTGGGCTTACTGCTGACACACAATTGGACACCCATTCCACTGCTTTATTTTGGGCTACACGGTACTGTCCCTGTAGGACAGGAAAATAATCTCAGTCAGTGCTAGTTTTGGAGGATGATAGAGGTCACTGAATGAAGTGAGTAAACAGAAGGCAAAGATATTTGACACAAGGCTAATAATTCCTGAGGGTAAATCTTCATGGTTGTGCTGGATGCCATGGTAAACAAAACTCTTGAATATCACTTTATAAAGCACCTTGGAAAGTGCTGTTCACAGATGCACAATAGAGAGTTGTAGTTATGAAAATGGGCACCTGTTGCATGGGGTGAAGTTGCCAGTGACAGAAATCATACACATGGATTTAAACAGGTATTTTACTTCTGACAACTTAGATAAGAGTGAACTGATGTGCTCCAGAAAAACTATTAAATAATTCATGAAGTAGCCTCATTCATGATGAAGATGATGAAACAAAATATATATGTCACTAATTTGGGTGACTTTTTTTCATAAAATGTAACAATAGAAAATAGCTCTACTTCTAAAAATAAAATATATTATTGCCTGTAACAGTTAATTTTAAAGCTGTATTATTGAATAATATATTAAAAGCAAATAGAGATTTGACCAAATGCTTCAAGTTTCTCTCATAAAGGACATGGGAGATTTTCTTATACTCAGGGTTGCCTTATATATTTTATGATAGATGCCATGTTGAAACTTTGTTGTATAACATTATTTTTTATTCTTATACAAAATCACTAAGTGAAATGACAAAGACCTCAGTATTTAAAGAGAACTTCCTTTAAAGCACTATTTTATTAAAATGGATAAAATAAGCTTATCAGTTTTACTCTCAGAAGGAGAGGTCAATCACAAAAGCAATGCCTATTTAGTTAAGAGATTTTGTTCCGAGAAAGTCACCTTATTTTGTACAAGGTGATATTGACCAACCGATTCATTCATGCCCTTGTTCTTCTGGCACAGGAACAAACGCTTTTTAGTGTTGTTTACACAAATTTTGAAATAAAGAAGAAAAAGGAATCCCTGTTCCAATGTTTTGTTTTCTTTTTTTCCTAGTTCCCTACTTTTGGCTGAACCTCATGTAAATATATTTCCTTATGTAATGCCTTATGCCAACAGATTTGAAGAGTCCTTTTACTTTTGATTATGAATGTAAGAGCTTTTCCAGGACGCTTTGTTTTTACCCCTTTCCATATCTACTTGCGTGCTTTTTCTTCGCACAGGATCTCCAGAGATGTCTGTGGTCTGGCCAGGAGGTCTGGCAGAGTGACTAGCCTCTCAGGCAGCTGATGTTATTGTAGCCGCTTTCCCAATTGCCAGCAAATGACATAAATTGTAGGAGACTGAAAAGGTCACCTCTGCAACAGTCCTACTTATATTAGCTCAATGATCATTAACCTGCAGCTACACAAAGATCTCAGGCCCCAAATACACAAATGACCAAGCCAACTGAGGTAGCAGGTTGGGGCCTCGACCCCACTGTAGTTTTCCCATGGAAAACAAATACAAAGTACCATTGCTGCTGAAATTGACTTAGCTGTGCATGTGGAAGTCAAACAATTTTTTCTCCTGATATCTTCTTTATTTACAAAATATAGCTATGTATTTTTTATGCCTTCAATAAGTCTATATAATACATAAATGCATATATGGTTAAAAGAAAGCTCTTATTTTTAAATGAAATATAAACAATATATATAATGTGAATACTTATATAGATATATATGCGTAAGTGTAGAACGTAATACAAATATAATAAGTCTGTATCAGTTCGTTACAGTTCCTTAGAATTTTGTTTATCAAAATATGAGTATAAATGTACCACCTTCCTTTTTAACTTATTATAATACCTAGGAACATATAGTATTGCTTACAGAGTTTAATTCTCGGTCAACTTGCTTGGGTATAAATTCCAGCTGTTCTTGGGCAAGTTGCCTAACCTCTCAGTACCTCAGTTTTCACACTAAAAAATGAGCATAATCAGAGGTACTTTACAGTCAGGACAGCCAGGTAGTACTGGGGCCATTTCTGACAGGGTCCTGTGGGCTTCCTCCTAGGCCAGCTATTAACACTTTAGCTGCTAGAACACAAAGAGATAGAGGGAATTTCCTAGCAAAGGCTGGTATGACCAGGGTAGAAGGAAAAAGGTATCAGCACAAAAAATATTTAAAGAGTTTATCATCAGTTGTGAGGGCACTGAAGCATACTGGCTAAATATTGGCCTTGTTTATGAGTATGAATTATGCTTTAGATTAGTGCTATGTATATAAATTCTCAAAAATAGATTTTAAATCTATATGCTCCAAATGTTAAAATTTGAGGACTTAGAGGCTCCAAAGATACATTAGAAAACCAATATTCGTGTGTTTGCTATCTCTGAAGAAGCCTCTAGTGTTCTACAGGACATTGAGACTTCATCCAGTTAGTTAAAACAAATTAGAAAACAGAAAATTCCCTCTAAAAATGTGGCTTGATGGAGACGTGACCAACAAATAATATTTCTAAAGAAATAACAGAAATCAAACACACATAGACCAGACCCCCAAAATAAATGCTGTTGATTAAGTTTGTGACAATGTCTTAACTAGTTATATGTTCAAAGTCATTAATTTGATAAGTTATGAAGAGTAATGGCTGGTTTTTGTTCTGGTGTTTTTGCAGAGATAAGAAACAATGCATGATAGTAGCATTGAAGTTACATTGATCTGTATTTAAATCCTTGCAATACACTTACTAAATGCAAGAAATAAAGATATAACTTAGGTTCTATGAGACCACACACATACATACACAATTAAAACATGAGCCATACTGCTACCTAATACTTGAATTTTAATACATATGACATTCCTTTAGAAATATTCTTGCACTTCTCAATTCCTTAAAAGAAAATCTAGGAAAGATAATCAAACTTCATAATATACTTAATATACGTTAAAGAATAATCTGAAGCTTTTGGGTTGGTTATTACTGAAATAAACTGCCTATTTAGCAATTGTATTAACGAGAATTACAAAGAAATGCTGAAACAAAAATATAAACAAATAAAATTTTAGAAAGTAGTAAGTTACTACAATATAGGATCATAAGTGTTATGCTAGGGAAAACACAGAAACCTAGAGATAAATGTCATGGAAATACACAGCTAGGCTTGAGAGAATCAGAAAAACTAATCTGGCTAATTTTCTTCTTCTACGCTTCCTCTTCTGATCCAAAATGCACATAAATAGATCTCATTACCAACTGAATCTTGCTGGCTAATTTTAAAACATGGTGAGGCCACTTCACTTTTTCTCCCATAGCCCTCCTGATGATTTGGGCAAGCACTTAATTCCCTGAAATCAATACCTTTCTGCTTGAAAAACCTAGAGAGGTTTCTTGGGTTTTTTCACCTTGAAAACTGACTGATACAGAAGACTTTCTAGAGTAAATAAATGTACCAAGGCAGAAAAGAAAAGTAAATTTATGTATATTTAATTATTTTATCATGAGATTGGAAATGAATTTTTTCTTATAAAATTTCAGATTTATCCCTAGGAGTTAATTTTGATAATGACATTTTAGGCAGTTGTTTTAAGTTGAACGTTCACTCTTTTGATGGGAACCACAATATGTATAATGTAGCTGATATTCCATAATGGATATATCAGTTTCCTACTGCTGTATAACAAAGTACCGCAAAGGTGACTGCTTAAAACAACAAAAAATACAACAAACAGAATGGGAGAAAATATTTGCAAATGATGCAAATGACAAGGGATTAATCTTCAAAATATACAAACAGCTCATACAGCTCAATATCCAAAAAAAAAAACCCTAATCAAAATATGGACAGAAGATCTAAATAGACGTCTCTCCAAAGAAGACGTGCAGATGGCCAAAAAGCACATGAAAAGACACTCAACATTGCTAATTACTAGAGAAATGCAAATCGAAACTACAATGAGGTGTCATCTCACACTGGTCAGAATGGCCATCATTGAAAAGTCTACAACTAATAAATGCTGGAGAGGGTGTAGAGAAAAAGGAACCCTCCTACACTGCTGGTGAGAGTGTAAATTGGTATAGCCACTATGGAGAATACTATGGGGGTTCCTTAGAAAAGTAAAAATAGAGCTACCACATAATCCTACAACCCCACTCCTGGGCATATATCCAGAGAAAACCATAATTTGAAAAGATACCTGCACCCCAATGTTCATAGCAGCATTATTTATAATGGCCAAGACATGGAAGCAACCTAAGTGTCCATGGACAGATGAATGAACAAAGAAGATGTGGTATATATACACAATGGGATATTACTCAGCCATAACAAAGAATGAAAATAATGCTATTTGCAGCAACTTGGATGGACCTAGACATTATGGACTTTAGTTCTGTGTTGTTGTAGTTGTAGGACTCACGTCCCTGTTTCCTTTCTGGCTGTGAGCAGGATATCTCTCTTAAATCTTAGAGGCTGCCTTCATGTTCTTGTCATGTGGCCACCTCTATGGGCAATTCACAAAGCCAACAGAAAAATCCCTTTCACATGAAACCCTTCTGACTTCTTTTCATTCTTTTCCTCATTCATTGGGCTAACTCAGTCTAACCTCCCTTTCTTAATTCAAAGTTAATTGGTTAGGGACATAAGTTATATCTACAAAGTGCCCTCACCTTTGCTTTGTAACATTAACATAAGAGTGACATCCTGAGCAGAAGCAAGAAGAACTACAATCCTGCAGCCTGTGGAACAAAAACCACATTCACAGAAAGACAGACAAGATGAAAAGGCAGAGGGCTATGTACCAGATGAAGGAACAAGATAAAACCCCAGAAAAACAACTAAATGAAGTGGAGATAGGCAACCTTCCAGAAAAAGAATTCAGAAGACTGATAGTGAGGATGATCCATGACCTCGGAAAAAGAATGGGGGCAAAGATTGAGAAGATGCAAGAAATGTCCAACAAAGACCTAGAAGAATTAAAGAACAAACAAACAGATATGAACAATACAATAACTGAAATGAAAACTACACTAGAAGGAATCAATAACAGAATAACTGAGGCAGAAGAACGGATAAGTGACCTGGAAGACAGAATGGTGGAATTCACTGCTGCGGAACAGAATAAAGAAAAACAAACAAAACCCAAAGTTAGCAGAAGGAAAGAAATCATCAAGATCAGAGCAGAAATAAATGAAATAGAAACAAAGAAAACAATAGCAAAGATCAATAAAACTAAAAGCTGGTTCTTTGAGAAGATAAACAAAATTGATAAACCATTAGCCAGACTCATCAAGAAAAAGAGGGAGAGGACTCAAATCAATAAAATTAGAAATGAAAAAGGAGAAGTTACAAGAGACACCGCAGAAATACAAAGCATCATAAGAGACTACTACAAGCAACTCTATGCCAATAAAATGGACAACGTGGAAGAAATGGACAAATTGTTAGAAAGGTATAACCTTCCAAGACTGAACCAGGAAGAAATAGAAAATATGAACAGACAAATCACAAGTAATGAAATTGAAACTGTGATTAAAAATCTTCCAACAAACAAAAGTCCAGGACCAGATGGCTTCACAGGTGAATTCTACCAAACATTTAGAGGAAAGCTATCACCCATCCTTCTCAAACTCTTTCAAAAAATTGCAGAGGAAGGAATACTCCCAAACTCATTCTATGAGGCCACCGTCACACTGATACCAAAACCAGACAAAGATACTACAAAAAAAAATTACAGACCAATATCACTGATGAAAATAGATGCAAAAATCTTCAACACAATACTAGCAAACAGAATCCAACACCACATTAAAAGGATCATACACCATGATCAAGTGGGATTTATCCCCAGGATGCAAGGATTCTTCAATATACGCAAATCAATCAATGTGATACACCATATTAACAAATTGAAGAAGAAACACCATATGATCATCTCAATAGATGCAGAAAAAGCTTTTGACAAAATTCAACACCCATTTATGATAAAAATCTCCAGAAAGTGGGCATAGAGGGAAACTACCTCAACATAATAAAGGCCATATATGACAAACCCACAGCAAACATCATCCTCAACGGTGAAAAACTGAAAGCATTTCCTCTAAGATCAGGAACAAGACAAGGATGTCCACTCTCACCACTATTATTCAACATAATTTTGGAAGTCCTAGCCACAGCAATCAGAGAAAAAGAAATAAAAGGAATACAAATTGGAAAAGAAGAAGTAATACTGTCACTGTTTGCAGATGACATGATACTATATGTAGAGAATCCTAAAGATGCCACCAGAAAACTACTAGAGCTAATCAATGAATTTGGTAAAGTTTCAGGATACAAAATTAATGCACAGAAATCTCTTGCATTCCTATGCACTAATGATGAAAAATATGAAAGAGAAATTAAGGAAACACTCATATTTACCATTGCAACAAAAAGAATAGAATACCTAGGAATAAACCTACCTAGGAATAAACCTACCTAGGGAGACAAAAGACCTGTATGCAGAAAACTATAAGATACTGATGAAAGAAATTAAAGATGATACCAACAGATGGAGAGATCTACCATGTTCCTGTACTGGATGAATCAATATTGTGAAAATGACTATACCACCCAAAGCAATCTACAGATTCAATGCAATCCCTATCAAATTACCCATGGCATTTTTATGGAATTAGAACAAAAAATGTTAAAGTTTGTATGGAGACACAAAAGACCCTGAATAGCCAAAGCAGTCTTGAGGGAAAAAAAAGGAGCTGGAGGAATCAGACTCCCAGACTTCAGACTATAGTACAAAGCTACAGTAATCAAGACAATATGGTACTGGCACAATAACAGAAACATAGATCAATGGAACAGGATAGAAAGCCCAGAGATAAACCCACGCACCTATGGTCAACTAATCTATGACAAAGGAGGTAAAGATATATAATGGAGAAAAGACAGTGTCTTCAATAAGTGGTGCTGGGAAAACTGGACAGCTACATGTAAAAGCATGGAATTAGAACACTGCCTAACACCATACACAAAAATAAACTCAAAATGGATTAAAGACCTAAATGTAAGACTGGACACTATAAAACTCTTAGAGGAAAACATGGGAAGAACATTCTTTGACATAAATCACAGCAAGATCTTTTTTGATCCACCTCCTAGAGTAATGGAAATAAAAACAAAAATAAACAAATGGGACCTAATGAAACTTCAAAGCTTTTGCACAGCAAAGGAAACCATAAACAAGATGAAAAGACAACCCTCAGAATGGGAGAAAATATTTGCAAACCAATCAACGGACAAAAGATTAATCTCCAAAATATATAAACAGCTCATGCAGCTCAATAATCAAAAAACAAACAACCCAATCCAAAAATGGGCAGAAGACCTAAATAGACATTTCTCCAAAGAAGATATACAGATGGCCAAGAGGCACATGAAAAACTGCTCAACATCACTAATTATTAGAGAAATGCAAATCAAAACTACAATGAGGTATCACCTCACAGCAGTTAGAATGGGCATCATCAGAAAATCTACAAACAACAAATGCTGGAGAGGGTGTGGAGAAAAGGGAACCCTCTTGCACTGTTGGTGGGAATGTAAATTGATACAGCCACTATGGACAACAGTATGGAGGTTCCTTAAAAACCTAAAAATAGAATTACCATATGACCCAGCAATCGCACTACTGGGCATATACCCAGAGAAAACCGTCATTCAAAAAGACACATGCACCCCAATGTTCACTGCAGCACTATTTACAATAGCCAGGTCATGGAAGCAACCTAAATGCCCATCAACAGAAGACTGGGTAAAGAGCATGTGGTACATATATACAATGGAATATTACTCAGCCAGAAAAAGGAACAAAATTGGGTCATTTGTTGAGACGTGGATGGATGTAGAGAGTGTAATACAGAGTGAAGTAAGTCAGAAAGAGAAAAACAAATACTGTATATTAACGCATGTATGCGGAACCTAGAAAAATGGTACAGATGAACTGGTTTGCAGGGCAGAAGTTGAGACACAGATGTAAAGAACAAATGTATGGACACCAAGGGGGCAAATCCGCAGGGGGGTAGGAAAAAAAAATTCAATCTACCTCCTCATCCTCCTCTAAGTAAACGTGGACTACTATTTAAGATTCAAAATTATTTCCTATTTAATTAATCTCTAATTGTTAGAATTGTGATGATATTTAATACAATTTTGAAATTCAAAACAAAAAAAGTGGCATCCCATCATACTTACATGTCCTACTTACACTAAAGAGGAAAGATTATACAGGGTGAGTAGTATACCAAAAGGCAGGAATCTTGGGGTCCACCTTAGAATTCTGCCCATCACAATAGAATTTGGGTGATCTGGAAATTGGTGACATTTTAGGAACATAATTGCTGATAATTATTTACTATTCTCACTCATCAGAGTCATGTTATTCTATGACTACTTTAAATCAATCGTTCCATGTAGAATAATATATTCAAGTACCCTAACCCACATGCAGACAAATTATTTCATGAAAAAAAAATATATGATTTTTAATATTAATTAGAATTGGAATTTTATAGTCTTTTCTGTTCTTATTCTGCATAACCATATTTTGTAGTCTAACACAGACATTCTGGCTAGGGATTACAATCATAGAATTGTAGAGAAATAAGAAGTGAATTAGATATTGCAGGGAAATAGAGGGGACGTTAAAATTTATCATACTCATTCGAAAACTGGTATCCTTTACAGCAAAAATTTTAGAAGTCCTTTCAGATGATCTATCTTAATAATCAGATTTGGTCCCTTTATCAACAGCAAAATAAACAAAGAGAGCAAAAAGAAATGCTCTTGGAAAAAAATAAGGAGTGGTGTTTTCCCTTCTCTCTCTTTTTCTTTCTTTGTTTTTTACATGTGGTGTAATGAAAAATTTATTTCAGGCCTAAGGCAAAGTTTAATTTAGCCATTAATTTATTTGTATGAAAATTGTTCCATGTAATCTTGCAGTTTAATATATTATGGATTACAAGCATATATTTTAAAGGCAAACATTTAAATAAAATAATAATAAAACATTTAATAAAATATTTTCAAAGACTAAAGCTGAATGTCCAATAAAAAAGTCCAGCATTACTATATTCAGAATAAGGTTTTACTACTTGATATTTTACTAACATTTTTGATTACTTTCTCTATTTTCATAGAACAACAGCTTAAGGCAAAACAGAAACATTCTTCTTTGAAAGCTGCACTGGTATATTGTTTGTATTGACATATATTGACGTATTCTGTGAATTTTGGAGGTATTCCTGATCATTGGTCATATTATAATTCTTCTATGGGTCTTACCTTTTCAAAGACAAGAAACCTAAAGGATTCTTCTAGGGTAGAAAAAATAGCAACAAAAATGGTTTCTTCTTGGAGAAATTTGTATGCAGTTGCTTAGTTAGTTAGCCTGCTGTATGTCTGCATGGACTCCATATTTATATAATTTCATTGATCAGATAGGATTAAGTGATATGCTGTTTCTGGGTGAATACTGTAAAATACATAAACCTTTAAATAGTCCTGTCTATCACTTCACATATAGAAATATTAATTTGATTGTCACGCACAACATTTTAAATTAAATATGTCTAAGAAGTTTCAGTGTTCTAGAGTTGGTTCATTATTCTAAGTTTTTCAAGTAAAATATCGAATATATATTTAGTCTCTATTATACATTCCATCACGGTGGCATAATGGAAGGAATATTTTCCACTTTAGAGTCAGTGCAGGTTCAATTCAGGCTCTCTCAATAGCCAGGTGAACAAGTATATATTTTATATTCTTTGAGCTTTAGAGTTCTCACACGACAAAATGTGGTCTGATAACAAAGAGAGAAATTAACCTAAAAGTCATTGGGCTATTTTTCACAGTAAATGAGGTAACTACCTGGAAGCTGCCTCCTTCTTTACCTCATCTCACTTATCTGGCTGACTCTTATTAGTCATAGTTCAGCTGTCAGTTCAGATATCAACTCTTGTGCAAAAGCTCCCACGGCATTACCTGCATCCCATCCTTCCTCAGATGAAATTAGTTGTTCCTGCTCTTTGCCCTCCTATTAATGAATCTTTCCTTCTATTATAGCACCTATCACTGCGTTTCTCTTACTGTTCTATTGCTAGCACCTACAAGAGTGCCATGCAAATTGTATTTGTTCAATAAAATCTGTTGAATGAAAACAAACATTAAAAAAACCAGCGTGTATATATTATACACATGTATATATAGTACAACCCCGTGAATTGATATGAATTGTTATCTTAAAGTTTGGAAACGGAGGCTTAGTGAGTGTAAGTGATTTTTCAAAATTCCTCATTTGAATATGAATCCTATGAGCCCATAGGTTTTGTATATTTGTGTACTGCTAAGTATACTTACTATTCAGAAAATGAAGGGACTCAATAATTATTTTTGAAAAATTAATTAACAATAAATAGCAATAATTATATAGTGCCCAGCACATAATTATTTATAAATATTAATGTTTTCAAAAAGTTCCATTCTCACAAATCTGAAGTCTTAAATTTTTTTTTTTTTTTTTTTTTTGGTAATTGACTGTGTACTTGAATTAATTCTTTGGGTTTAAAAGCATCACATATGTAAGAAAGACTTAGATAAAAATACAATGTTTTAGTTAACAGGTGAAATAAATAAATTACATGATAGTCTCCAGATAGCATAGATATTGATATAGATGTATGTGATACAGAAATTGGAGGAGTTAAATTAAAGCTCTAATTTAAAAAGTAGAAACATAAACACACACAAATAAGAAAACATTTTTAAAAGATCTAAATTGCACAAAACCATAGACCTTATAAAAATAAAATTATAAGACTAATAAAATAACTATGTATGTAAATATAAACAAAATATATAGCTAGATATAAAAATAATATAACAATAGAAACTATACTAACCAATTTTATGTTGGACAGTAGTAAGAAACAATTTAGATAAATCTATAGTGAAGCTAAAATAGCAAAGACTGTTCCTAAAGAGCTATAGAGTCAATATACTAAATATTACATGATTGTGGTTACTTGCAAACTCTTTTGTGAAAAATAATTACTAAGAGAATCTGATTCCAAATCTTATTGCTAATATTTCTAAGTTTTTTATCTAAGTTGCCTATATCAGAAATGAAAACAATCATCAACACATCCACATTTATCAAAGTTCCTTTCAGAATGATGTTATTTATGTTTCTTTTCTTTTTTTGTTGTTATTGTTTGAAAAGTTATATAAACCTTGCATGTGGGAAACATTTTTAAGTGTAACTCATGGGAACAATCTTATTCTAGGATCCTCAATGGGAAACCATTGTTAATATACATAATATGAGAATGGCCTAGTTTCCAGGAGTTTCTAAAAATTCCAGTTAAATATATATTGGATCTTAGCCTAAAATCCTTGGCAACCTTTATTGCTCACTGCTTACAGATTTAGTTTCTTGAATGAATGAAATATTTTTCAGTAGTAATTACCATGAATGGAACAAATAAAGAGTTGGACAGAAATTCTATTCTGGTATTAGAAAAGACTTTTCACCATACCAAAAACAGACAAACATTTTAAAAATGTACATTAATTTGGTGCCAATATCTTCACATTCACAATGATAGCTTCATTTCAAATTATTGGCCTGTTTTATCTTAGCTTGGTTTTTCTCCTATGGTAAATAAGAAAATATTTTTTGTTTGGTAATCTGTTACTTTGACCTAAACTCTAATTTTGTCTTCTCATCTTGAGTTGGTAAAAAAGGAGACTAGCACTGAGGAAAAAAAACAAGTTTTGCTCCAAACCTTCTGCAAATGACTTATAAAATTTACTCTAAAATAATGACAACTTTAGAGAAAGTATGATTTCTATAATACATATTTAAATTTCTTGTCTTGTTTAAGGACATAAATTAGCCAGGAGTTAGAAGGAATTTGAAACCTAACGAAGATGAAAACAGCAAACTAAATTAACTCACCTCCTAATACAAAGATATGTGGTTATTTTAATGACTTTACATAAAATTCATCTCATATAACTTATATGTTGTACTTTTTATTCTGTTCTTTTTAATGATAAAACATTTGTAAAATATTTTAATGTACTTTTACGTCTCAATTTTGGGATAAGTCAATATACCACCAATTAGTCCACTGTAAAATTTTCAGTTCATAGAGAAATGCATGATATGATCAAAAGGAAGTTCTATTGACTTGATTGCCTTGCTTGATCTCAAGGTCATTAATTAGGTCAAAGGTCTAAATATAATTGCCTGTAATTTAGTCAATAGAACTTTATTTCATCACACCAAAGATTATTCTGTTGATGTCAAAGATCACTAAGCTCTATCCAGAATCAGTCTGATGTGAATCTAAAGAGGGGTACAATCAAAGAGCTTAAGATAGAGAATAATTTTCTGAAATAGGTCAAACCTCTGAAATTCCCTAGCTTTAATGGAACAAGCTGTGCACAGCAGAAAGGAAATGGCATTTTAAGTACTATTTTTAACACTTACTGCAGAAGTGAATGCTTAGCAAGGAATTGGCAGATGGTCTCATTAGATAAAATGAACTGTTAAGGAGTGTCATCACTAATAAAATGTAGTGTGCTACCCACATTCAGGCTAGTGAGTTACAAAAATGCAATTCTGCATTATTGCTGTTGTGACGGTTATGATGGTTTTATGACAAATTCTGCTAGTCTTGCAAAGTCATCTCTTATATGTAAATATCACATGATAAATTCTGAAGCAAACATCTCCATTACACATAAAGAAAATATTGAAACTTCATTTACTCTTGACTGGTGAACAATACTTTATACTTAGTAGAGAAAACATATGCAGCATAAATGAAGAGAGTTTGGGGCACATTATCAAAATATGATGAAAGGTAGTCCAATTATAGAATTCAGGCTGACACTCACTTCTGTACCATATAAGGTACAGAATTGCCTCTGTTCTGGGGAAGCCCTTCATCCCTGATAGTATGGTTGTGTTTTACAGATGTGTTCCAGAATAAACAGAATTTTTTTTAAAAATCACCTCTTTTGACATTTCTGTATCTTTGCTGATTGAATAACAAATTAAATTTCAAAAAGTAATATTTTGATTCTGTTTATTTGGACAAACAATGAAAATCCAGTGGTACAGCTGCAGAAAATTGCTGAGAGAATATTTAGAATGGTATCAGCTTAATTCCCCATAGAAGGGTGCTAAGCAAGGTCATTTCAGAAGCAGGGAAAGAAGAGTTTTAATCCCACCTAGTATAAATTTGCTACCCATAAGTCTAGATGTAGCCTGACACTTGGGTTCCCATTTACAAACTGGAAGACCACTGTATGCTACAGGGATACTAGGACAATGGTGCTAAGTGGTATTGCTTCAGCTACACTCCACTGAAGTGAATATCAGTGTCTCCTTAAACATTACTTGGTGTTATGTGAAAGAAACAGAGCCCTGGTCAAATAATAGGGACATACCCCAAAAAGTGTTTTCAAAATGATTAAATCAAAGGGTGTGTGTGTGTGTGTGTGTGTGTGTGTGTGTGTGTGTGTGTGAATGTATTCACACATGCATGTTGTAACCTCTTAGTAACAGATCTAGAATGAAATTTCAGAAATACTGGAGTAGAATATTCTAGAGAATAAACTTCTTTAATCTCCATTCCCAATTAACACCCCATCGGGCTCTGTCTTAAAGTTGCATGTGCACCTCTTGAGGGCAAGTCATCTAATCTTTCTGTGATGCAATTTCCTTAGTTGCAAGATAGGTTACTCATGGTACCTACTCAGCATTGTTACTTGGATTAAACATGTTAATATTTCTAAAATTACTGGCTCATAATAAGCAACATGTAACAAAATAACATGTCCTTTTTAAAAAGAACTAAAATAAAGGGAAACAGCTTTTCTCGGAAGATTTAGGGTCACTTGCTTATTTCCTAGAGAAGTAAGTGAGCTGAATTATGCTTGATTTAAACGTTTAGTAGAACTTTTAAATCATATTTTTAATAAAATCTGAAATAAAAAAGTTAAACTACCTATATTTGACAAATCTTTACAATTAAAAAAATTGAAATATTCATAGCCATTGTGATTGGAAGATGACTCTGACTTTTGCACTGGCAAAATACATGATTATCATGCAAAGTTTATATTCCACTTGTCAAATAGAATAACTTGACCTGAGGAATAATTTATTTAAGCAATTATATTAATAATAAACTCCCATTCTATAGTACCCTTGGTCCTTATGAAAAAAAATAAATAACCTTTAAACATGGTTGTTTGTCACACTGTGGAATATAATATCATTACTCCTTGTAATTGAATTATATAAAAGTTTGAAGGAAGTCTTAAGTACTAAAGGAAATATGACTTAAAACTCAATGAAGATGGATATTAAAAATAAAAAAGACATGTGAACTAAAAGCCAGTAAATTTCGTGTTGCCCAGTTTAGGTCATCTCTCCAGAAACTAATGATTATTAATGACATTTTTAAAAAGCTGAATGTTGAAATATTATGACTCATAACAAAAAAAATTGTTAATATTTTTATATTCAGCTTTGTTAACCATTTTAAAATCCTTTCTAATTATTTCTGGGCAGGTCCAAAATCAAGACACGTCTGATAAACTATTGTATTGAATTAACCAAAATTTAAATGAAGCAATTCCTATGTTTAAATTAATCACAATAATGATTTGGGCAGAAGTTTTATTGTTTTGCATTTTAAATTAATTTTATGACATTTGAAATCTATACCTCCTTTCTTTCAGATGTATATGATTAAAGGATATAATACAAACGAAAAAAAAATCCCAAAGCATAAAAACAAAACCAAAAGCCAATCAAAAACTCACTTTTTTCCAAAGTAACATGGCTTTACAGTTATTTATTGGCTGAAGTGGTTTCACTTATTGTGAGCTACTTTTGCCTATCTCATGGGAACATCCGAGTGACAATGACATTTAAATGAGAGTCCATGTGCATTCATTACTGTGTATGAATGGAAAGGTTACACTTGGTAAAGCAAACCTCTTTTCAGTCTTAGTAACTTCGGAACAATTTACACATCAAAGAGTGAGCTACCCAAATAGATTAGAGATTTTCAATAAACCCTTATTAAGGAAGAGGTGATCCAATCCTCTAAACTGATGTGAACTCTAGTCTAATCTGGAAAATAAGCAAACTCTGTCTGTAAGAATAAGCTAATTTTATCATACTTTTTGAAAATAGTAAGTGTGGGATATGAATGGGAATCCCTATGAGTGAGAATATGGATAAAGATTTGCTCTCACATACCTGAAAACAAAAAAAGTACTGCTTCTTTGGAGTCAAACCTTCACATTGAGATGATGACTTGATGTTCCTAAAATGAAAGTCCTTCCCTGGCTCCCTTTTCACTTCCTCTGTGACACCGGATATCTAAGATCTCTTAGTCATGCTACAAAGAAGGAAAGAACAAAACAAACCAAGATCACAACTCATTCCCTGGTGAAGTATAGGAGATAAGCTACTTTTTTCTTGAAGCTCCTTCCCCTCTCAATGCTTGAATGCAGAGTAGAAGAGGAAAAATGATAGTTGCTGTGTTATTTGGGGTAAGGATGTAGAGAAGCAAAGCTAGCCCTTTTTACTCTGTCCATGAATTCTTATTAATCAGTAAAACTTTATGGACCAGAATTTGGGTGTGTGTAATCTTTGTCTTTACTTTCTTCCTCTTAAGCTGCCGCATACAAAGAAAGGAAATTTATAATGATAAGGTCCCTCAATTGAGATGCTTTAAACATATGTAATTGAGATGAAATAAAGCAGAAAGAAGAATTTGTATAGGGCTGTAGGTTTAAGAACCAGTTGAACTCACATGTTACTTAACCTTTCCAGTTTTCAATTTCTTCTGAAAATAAAGCTAATAATATCTTCCCCACTTGACTCAGCATTTTGTGAAAGTAAGAATAGATGATACAGGTGAAAGCGTATGACACAGAATACAAGATCATGAACATTTTTCATGGCTACCATGCTTTGCTCCATTTGGTTTTTTCTTTCTAATAATGAGAGTTCTACTGAAAGACAGTTGATGTAAACTCTTGAAGTGAATATATGGAAAGTAAACTTTATTTAGCAAAAGCTGTAGGACATGAGATTGAATTGCAACCCAGATGTGGACATATTTATTGTATGATTTTGTGTAAGTTAATTGATAACATGGAGACTCATGTTCCTCATTTGTAAAAAGCGGTTGATGTAAAAAATAAATCAATATGTTTAAGATGCTTATAATTAAATTATAATTGTCACTAAGTATAATTTAACCCTGCCAGGTACATGTCAGATAAGAAATTTGAGATCTCAGAAATGCTGAATGTCTTACCCAGAGGCAAAGAGTTAATAAATGGTCAAATGGAGATTAAAACCAGAATCCTGCTTACATCAAAACCTAGGCCCTTTTCACTTAAAACTATATTATTTAAAGGCCATCTATATTTAAACACAATAGCCTCAATTTAGGGAAATTCTAACAACTTCTAAAGACCTGAAACAGTATATTTAGAGAAGTTAGGATTACATCCAAAAATCTGGTGTTGATTACAACTAGTTTATCTAGATTCTTGTGAGGTGAAGAGAAATCTAGAAATTAAACATAAATAGACTTTTAAAATATTTTGATTGTTCTGGTTTTGGTTAAAAGGGAAGTTCAATAAACCATTCTTTAAACAGATAAAACTAAGCTATTGAATAGTATGTGGATTCAGGAATATGTTTTATTGGTTGTCAGTGCATGTGCCTGAATGTGTGTGCTTAAAGGTGACAACATTCTTTGAATTATTTGTACGTGTGGGTGAGGCTACGATAGAAGTTATTAACCAAAATGGGCTTTCTACGCTATACAAATTTAAACATTGCTTATTTTGTGGCCCCAATTTTCCTCTCAGAATCATTTTTGTGAGACTTAACCACACTTTTCAAGCTAAACTTTTATATGGAAAGTACTAGTGACTCACCTAGAGGTTTAGGGAACAGGTAAAGATTGCGAGAACTTCCAAGGAGTAGGGTTGTCAGATTTAGCAATAAATAAATAGATTTAGCAAACCCAGTGAATTAAAATTTCAAAGAAACAAATATTTATTTTAGTATAAGTATCTCCCAAATATTATGTGGGCATACTTACACTTTTTTTTAAATTCACTTTTTCTGAAACTTAAATTTAAATGGGTATATCAATTTTCCATGCTATGTAGCAAATTATCACACATTTAGCATCTTAAAAAATATTCATATATCATCCTATAACTTCTTTAGGTCACAAGTCCTATAGTGTAACAGAATGATAGCCCATCACCTTCACCATATTCTATTGGGTAGAAACATGTCACAGGTTTGGCCTACATTCAAGAGGAGGGGATTACACAAGAATTTGTCTCATTTGAGGTCACTCCATGGGTATCTACCACACTGGACATTCTGTGATTTATTTAGCAACTCTATGCAGGAGAGCATGTGTCTTTTGACAATGTATGATCAACCATATTTAGAGATAGCAAATCTAGACACATTTTCTTAAGTGGTGTGTATAGAGAAAAGCCAATAATCAAGGCTTCTAGGAGGTATATAACGTTCTACTAATTGCCTCTGTTGCTGTTGTTTCCAAGGTTTATCAAATTATGCCCAAATCAACAGAGACTGGCAAAAATTAGCATTACATCTATTCTGTAATATTTGACAGTAGCTTTAGAATTACTGCAACACAATTATCATCATTTGATAAACATTTACTGAGTTCCTGCTATGAGGAAGAACTGTGTTATACCCCAGTAATATAGAGATGGGCAATATCCCACTCATCTCCTCAAAGAACATGTAGTCTAGAAAAAGACGCACATATTCAGATCAGTGCAAATTCTAAATTATAAGACAGGAAGTGATTGATTGAAGCCTGTTTCACTGAAATTTTAGTTTGTAAAAAGTACCATAGGGGAGTTCTGCAATCAAATAAGTTTTGGACACATCAAGGTGTTGTATCCCATATTCGTTCCCTGGCAATACATAGTGCACATTAACATAGAAAGTCTTTGAGATATCCTATGTAAAGTACTTAAATTTGTATAACCTGGGTTTTCACAATCATTTCAGACTGCTGAAAGAGATTTTTATGCAACACATAGTAGCATCCTATAGCCGTTATAGGTCCTACAGAGTTCTAGCAAATATTGTTTTGAATATGCAGTATTCATGTTCAAGGTAATAGCAGGCTAGGGTTGGGGAGGAAGAGGCTACTGTTACGGTCAGTTTGAAATGGTATATTACAGTCACCCTGCACCTATATGTGGATTCACCATCTAAACATCTGCCCAAGCACCAAATCTTTAAGTTTTTCTAAACTCTTCCTTTTCTTCCTGCCCCAGCTCCTGCTATATAGTAAGCCTGTCCATTCTGCTTCCTAAATGTGTCAGTGAATCAAGGGTGTCCTCCTGGCCATTGCAGCAACTAGGAGAAAATAGTTAAAATGTTTCCAGGGACAGAGATGTGTTGTTTCTGAATCTGTGTGTGGATCTCAGTGAAGGAAAAACAGAGTAGTGTCACCACAGATATGTGAAAGGTTCTTTTCTCCTTTTTTTCATTTTACTTTCAACAATTTTACAGCTATGAAATTTTATGTTCTGAGAAGTCTCATAGCAGTACACCTGGACAGAAAATGAATGAATTCTATTTACATATTTCAACAATTAAAGGTGTTAAATCTCACTAATTGTGCATAATTGCAATTTAGTTATTATACTAAATAAACCGTAATTTACAATGTAAGTGATTACTCTGTAATTCACTGCTAAGCTATGTGACTCAGCAAAAGATAATAACATTGTTGGAGGGCTATCTTTCAAAAGATTCATTGTCAATGTTTCCCCAAGTGCTTGGATGAAAGGAAACTTCTTACTTGCACAGCAATGCATGGAGAATATTTACCAACTGTTTGTTAGTGTCCAGCTATGACCACTGCTTGCAGGACCTGTCATTGTGCAGAGTTTTGCTTCTGCCCCAAGGACTACATGACATTTTTGCACAAATCGAGCTTTCCCTATTCAGTAGCTTATGTGCTACTATAGTTTTTTTTTTTTCGGTTTGTTTCTCTTTCCCTGCTGTCACTTCTCAGCCATCAGCAATGTTTCACAGTGCTTCAACTTGCCAAATAATGGGGTCTTGTGATGTTTTCTCTACCTGACTTGCTTGTGATCACCCTGCTTCAACTCATCAGTAGGTATGTGGTTTGGCTTCCTGTCAGTCACCCTGTCTTGCAGACTAGCCCCATAAAGCTGGATTGTAATGAGTGTGACTCCGTTGCCACTGGGCTCTCAGTGTATCACAACTGAAGAACTGTTTGAGAATTTGATTTTAAGTAGAAAATATTAGCTGGAAGCCACAGGACAATATGCCGTTTGTTAGCGTGCCAAAGATGTGCTCATTTGCCTCATTAGCTTCTCTGCTTCATCTCTGAGCACATCATTTGATTGGCATTTTGCTCAACTAATACACTTTCATGATCAATTTTAGCTGAGAATTTTCAGCTCCCCATCTTGACTGGATCTTCCTGATAGTGGATAATACATGACCTAGAATATCTTCAAGGCAGACTGCTAACATAAAGCATTCCTAAGGTTGTGCGTTTACTAGTGCACATCACTGCATGGTGATTCTTGAGGAAATGTCTTAGGAATCTGGCAGTAACATAGGCAGCTGAAGGAAAGAGGTTTATAAAGAACTGAAAGCATTATAAACTAGTCAAGGACATAGCAGGTGGCCTGGTCATCAGTAGTGACTAAGTTTGAAACATTATTTGGTAACCTGAAAATAAACAGACATATGAAGGGGAAGGTAGATGAGTGCAGATTGTCAAGGTCTGATTCCACAGGCATAGCTGTATATCTTACCGTTTATTCCCAGATGATAAATAACATGTGTTTATTCCCAAACAATAAATAACATGATGACATTGTCTAGATCCATCTGTTCTGACATTATTGGTGTCTAATCTTGCCAAAGCACTTTGTATTTTTACAGTCCTAGTGTATTTTTTTCTTTAATTTTATAAAAACTTTTGTTCTACTTTATATGATTGGCAAAATAATAAATGCATACCTATAAAAAAGGGGGATAATAGAGAATGCAAAAATTCAGATAATAAATCACTCAAATTTTTCTTTCTGATAATCATTATTTATATTTTGGCATTTTATTCCAAACTTTTTTATCACTATCTATTTGGGTGATTAAAATAGAAAATAAACTTTTTTATATTTTAATAATTTTCTTTAATAATGATAACTGCTACTATCATTATTATTGGCAGAAAGGTTATATCATCATTTTCCTCTGAGACTTCCCAAGTATCTTGTCTATGCTGTAGGCCTCTCCTTTTAGAAAAGGCATTTCATTGTCTATAAATAACTCAGAAAACACCTTGTAGCATTTGAAGTTTAGATGCATGTTGTCTTCTTAAAAAGAATAACATTTTTGGAAACCCAATCAGCAACTAAACCTAGAGGGACTTATGATTAGTGCTCTCCCTGCACCATTTTTCTCCCTTTTCAGCATATATACATTTTAGTCTTTATGTGAAGCCTCCTCATGCTGCTAAATATCCATATTGCCTTTCAGGAAATCTATCTTGCTATTGTCTTGAGAGCCCTTAAATAACCTGTGCATTGTCAAAACGGTTCATGCCTATTTCCTACTTGAAAGCAAGCTGACCTCAATATTTCAAATGGAAGTTTTAATAAAAGACAAAGAAATCAACATGAGATATTCATATTAGACACAATAAAAAACTGAAATTCTAAAAGTGACCCAAAGTCTTGCAATGACCAGAGATTTCACGCCATTTGCTGTGTCTGAAGGTAGAATACTGGTATTTAGGCCATGATGAGATTGAACATTGACTACTTAGAATGTCACTGCTGCCAGAGTTAGGTCAATTGTCTGTGCTGGGCTCATCAACTTGGTGATTGGTATGACATAACTCTGCTGTTCTGGGCTTCTGTTCTTTTTTTAATTTATTTTATTTTTTATTTTTACTTATTTATTTTTTGGCCAGGCCTCGCAGTTTATGGGATCTTAGTTCCCCGACCAGGGATTGAACCTCGGCCCAAGGCACTGAAAGCACCAAGTCCAAACCACTGGACCCCAGGGAATTCCCTGTTCTTTTTGATATAATATATTTCCTTTTTCACAATGTTGTTCTTCAGCCATGGTTACCACTGCATCACTCAGGGATTTCTTTCCTTTTTTTTTTTTTTTTTTTTTTGCCGTACGTGGGCCTCTCACTGCTGTGGCCTCTCCCGCCGCGAAGCACAGGCTCCGGACACGCAGGCTCAGCGGCCATGGCTCATGGGCCCAGCCGCTCCGTGGCACGTGGGATCCTCCCGGACCGGGGCACGAACCCGCGTCCCCTGCCTCGGCAGGCGGACTCTCAACCACTGTGCCACCAGGAAAGCCCTGGGTATCCTTCTTAATCTAGGCAGTGATTTCGATTTTCACCGGAAGATACAGGGATCAGCTTAAGATCAGCTCCTTCTGGATATTGGGAATTGGACTCAGAATTCTGTTACTCTATATTCAGAGTGTTGCAACATCAGTGAAACTCAGTTTCTGCTTTGGCCTACATGGGAAGTATAATCTAGTACCAGGTAAGGCAGCAGTAAACCAATACAGTGCTCCTATTTTCAACCATGAAGCTAACCCCTTCTGAAAGACACTATAGACATTTGTCCATGTCTAGGTTAGCATCTTATTGATTTTCATTAACTTTTGTTAGGCAATTAAAAGGTTTGGCTAAGTTCACTGTGTTAGCATGTGGTAAACAATGACATAATAACAAAGAACACTATTCTTATCCACTTAACACCACAGAAGTCTGTTTCTTGCTTATGTACATCTGTCCAAGGATCCTGCAATATTTAAGAGCTATTCTGATGCATACAGAAAATCAGTGACTCCAGAAAGCTTCACCAGCCACCATGCAGCCTCCAGTTTGTTACTTAAGAGGAAGAGAGAGCCTGAAGAATGATATAAGGGACTTACACTGCCCTACACCATTCTGACAAGGTTCTTTAATTCTCCTGAGTGAAAACACAGAATGTGTAAACTTAACCTAGAATCCATCACTAGCTAAGCATGTTCTCTCCTATATTCTTTTTTGATCTGATTGATCCCTTCTTGTATAAGATCTTAAAAATAATGTGTTTCTCCTGATAAAACTTACCAATCTCTATCCTAAATTATTTTCTCACATTTGCAGGACTTTATTTTTCATTTGATCATTTGGCATGTCCAATTCTTATTTTGTAAAATATGAGGAATTCATTTTAATGTACTCCTCTGCATATGAAGGCTACAGAAAGGCCTTCATTAGGAAATGAGTGTCAGCTCTACTTTCAGTTTCCAACAAAGAAACCAGCCACAATGAGAAGTACATATAAATAAATATATGAACCATTAGGCAGTGTGACCATATTCTACAACATACACTGCTTCCGTCAATAAAAAGACCAAGCTTGCCATAAAATTATGGAGGAGAAGATGTTGGTGTTTGGGTCTCTATCTGCATATATTGTCTCATTCTTGATTCTTATCCTCTTGTACCCTTTCACTTTTATTAAATATCTTTATAATACATATTAGAAGCCAGATTCAAAGCAGTGTTTATGGCATTTTCACAACAAGCGTTACCAATGCTCCAGCAGAGAAGGTAAAATACTGAGTGGCTATACATCTAAGAAGAGAATAGTTCCTCTTTATTCCATGGCTGATAGAGGTCAGTTGACATCAGTTCTAATTTATTTATCAGTTCTAGTACATGTGTTATTGTGTGATTGTGAGAAAGTCATACATACTCTCTTGTTATAAGTTTCTCTTTCTTAATCAAAGAAATTAAATCTTATTATCTCAAAATTCTCCTCAGCTCAAAAAATGTATTACCATTTCAAACATCTTTTTTATCACTTACTCAAGTAGAAACCCTATTTTCTATTAGGTTTTTCTCATTTAATTCTCTAATTTTCTAACTAACAAAATAGTCTTAATAAGATATGACATAATGAAATAATATATTAATATAATGAATAAAGGCTCTGAATTTAGAAGTCTGATTCAAATTCCAAGTCAACAGCTTGCTAGTTGTGTATAACTTGACAAATTATTTGACTTCTAAACCTCAGTTTCCCCCTATGAAAAATGGCAATAATTTTAGTAACTTCTTAAAAGACAGATTAATAGCAATTATCAAAAAGCGGTGTGATTTGCAGAATAAATTTTTGACGTTTTTAGGGAGCCTAGGATATTATGTCACACACAAAATGTGACCTATGATTACGACATACTTTTCCCTTATAGGTGTGGTCCACAGAAAAAGTAGACAAGGCAGCCATGGAAATTGCAATACCAAGTACTAAATAGCTTCCCCTAAGGGAGAAGCCAGATTTTATGTGACTTTAATGTTTGCAATAGCGAGCTTCCTTTAATCAGGCAAATATATATAATTAAGGCAAGTATGATATAAATACCTTTTGATATAACAAGGATATGTGGCTTGTGTACTCACTGAAGAGAATCATCTCATAGAGAAAACACTCCCACCCAATTATTATCCTAGTACTATCCTATGATACTTATTATTCAACAGAAATAATTACAGTCAAATTTTGATTATTGTTAAACATTTTCCCTTTAATATTGGAGAGCAGAAAAAAAATTATTGAGAGTGTAGAGCTTTCTTATAACACCTTTCAATCTCCTGGAGCAAGGGGTCCACACAGACATACAGTTAGTACAACAATATGTCATAACCAAATTATACATCTACAAAAGCAAACTAATCATAAATATTTTTACTTGAAATTCACAACTGAATCTTCCTGAGATTGTAATAGCTAACTGAGTGAAGAAAGAAAAATAGTCTGGGATATATGTGAATTAATAACTAAAACACATTTAAGCAATTTTCTTAATTATAAAGTTTTCTCAGCAATTTTTATAGGACAGTTTTGAATTTTTAAGAGGATAGTCAATACATATTTAACCAAACATATATCACCAGTAAATTCTTTTCTATCATATGATATATTTAACCCTAAATAGGAAACTATGTACTATGCTACTCCAAAGAGATTAAGATGTTCTTTAAATGTTGATTGTCCATGATTTCAAATACACCCTAGAAGACTCAATGTTGTCAGTTTATTTTAATTATTTGTGCCACCCTTAGATGACTATAATAAAGGATTAATTTTTCTGGAAACTCATAAGAACATGTACTTTATATGTTTGCCATCAAAATTTCCAAAGCACAACCCACACTAAGCCTTCTGTTCTGGCTTTTCTTCTGGCTTAGTGACAAAATAGGAAAAAATGAAAAAAGGAAAGAAGAGGAAGGCTGGCTAACTCTTTGCTATCCTCCGCCTTTCTCTCTGCTTAGCTAGCATTTGTTCTATTTTCTAGCAGCAGTTCTGAAGCTACAGAAAAGTGGAAAGAATATATAAGACAGTGAAAGTCCCATACTCTTTGTCTCTTGCTTTTCAATCTCTGATTTGACTTTATCACTTTTGATTCTTTTAATGTAATGGTTTACAATAAATATGAAATGACATATTTTATTTTATGTTTTTGTTGAAATAAGAGTAAAACCTTAATATACTGTGTGCAGTGTTTGCATCTGAATTTCATATTGTTCAAATCATTTTCTACAATGAATCCCCAAATTTCAATATCTCCCACTTCTAAAGGTTGTCCATGTGAACTCATACTCTTCATTATTGTTGTCCATTTTTATATTTAGCATCTGTATGGATTTGAGGGAGCAGAGGAGGCTAATTATTTTTATTTACATGTTATAGGCACTAATTGAAGGTCTATACTTTAATTAACTAGTAGACATTAGAAAGATGACGAGCAGCTAAGATATAACATGCATGGGCCAGAGCAAAGGAAATTTATCATTGTTTTGTACTGTTATTTACAACCCTTTGATATTCAGTGAGGTTTCCAGGTACTCTTGAGCAATGACAGAGCTACCACATTCTGGGGCACCAGCTACAAACACTTAGAGGATATCTGGGATGGGGGAGGGATTCAAATGTTCCCTGCTTTCAATAGTTTCTTCTTTCTAGGTTTTCCCTGCATATATGCAAGCTCTTCACACTGCAACGTTGTGCTGCATTTAGCTAATTGCTTCATCTAATAAGGATAATAGAGCATTTTTCTATAGTATTAAATTTTTAATTCAATATTTTAAAGTAATTATGGGATAACTGCTTAACTGGCTTACTAAGTGAAGTGCTCAAATTGCAGTCTCTTGTTCTTTCCTGTTTCAAAATCTTCAAAAACAGATGAGCAATCTGCATTGTATACATGGGTTGAACTATAACGCTGTATACCTGTATCTTATACGATAAAATAGAATGCACAAAAACATCTTCAAAAGCAGTTTATAAGTGATAAACTTATATATCACTATTTTATCACACTATCTTTATAGTAGAATTAACCTAGTTAAAGGATTAAAGCTATGTAGCAAATATCTACCAGTATGACAAAGCAATAAATGGAGCAGATAAGTTTAATTTTAAAAAATCTAAAGTACTTTTCTAAATTCGATCTTTAAAAAACCACTACATTTGCTATAATGTCCACAGATCTCACTTACTTAACTTTAAAATCATTTGGACTGCATTACTTGAAACAAAAAATAGTTATTCATAAAGGAATGATCATCCGTGTCTACAGCTTCCCGCAAGTTTTCACTTCAAACACACCTATCAATATTTTCACCAATAAAGATTTTGTATCCTTTTTGAAAACCTCAATTATGCTTTTGACTGTTTAAAATGTATATCTATGTATTTGATTACTACAGAAATACTTCAATCTCAAAAAGCTAACTTTCATCAAAAGGAATAAAAATCATCTAATATTCTTTGAATTCTAGGTCACTTTGGGAAAGAAAAAAAGTTCAGAATTTCAAACTATAAATCAAAATACAGAAAAGCCATTCCATAGTATTTTTTGCTTAATGTGCTGTAGTCAACTTATTATAAATATTGGCTCTAAAAGGTTCGTTTCCAATTACCTCCCACAAGTTTTCTATTTTCTATTGAAGGCCTCCATTGACTGATGTATTAAATTATGCATAATCAACTGAAAAGGATCAGTTCAAATTTTGGCACTCAGTCACCATCTGTTCTTTGTATGTTGACATACCTCACATCACTTTCATGTTTGCTTTATAAATGGTGTGACAGTTAGGCTTTTCATAATGTTTGTTGTTCCATATAACTAATTATAGTGATGGTCATATTCTGAGAATATAAAGATCCATTCAGAAAACTGCATAATTTTGAAAATAAAAACCTTCAATGTGTAGTGACTTAATTTCTAACATTTTTCATGGCAATCATTCCAGGTATACATTCATCCAGGATTTTCGTTCAATAACATGAAATATTAGGACCTAATTTGTATCACAATGTAGCCTCCTTCAGAAAAATCATCAGTGGGATAGTCCCTGATGTAAATGTGCATAGCTTCAAAATTTAAAACAAATAAAAAATAAAAACCAACCTCCAAATAAACCATTTCTTAAGAATTATTACCGTTTTGTTAATCTTTAAAAAAAAGAGAGTACATTATACACACACACATACATCCACAAGTGGAAGATACATGAGCAACAAAGTCAAATATATTAAATATAGTGTTTAAAAATTATCTTCAAAATCAGAGGGAAAGTATTAGGACACATGCACTGGAATAGTAAGTAAATAATTTTTAGTATCTTTGTGTACCCTGAGATAATATGGACCTCAATCTTGGGCACATGATTTTTATTCTAACCTAAGCTCCAAATATTTTCCTCAAATTTATACTAAATTTAATTTCTATAATCTTTGTCTAAAATAAACACTATTTCTATAAGATGGAGTGAAATCCTGTGAATCATCTTTTGTTTACTCATTACCTGTCTTATTTGGATGTTCAGAGGAATGATTTCTGTTTTGCTTTGCAATTATAACTGTACATGGCAACCACTTCATATCAAATAAATAAATAAAAAGTGCTGATCCTATATAAACTGCCAAAGTCTCCATAAGAAAGGACTTTCTGTGAGTCCACAGATAACCTCTAGAAATTTTTAGTAATTATTTTCTATTACTGCTAAACTCAAAGTTTTCTCTCTTAACATTTGCTTTATTGGTACAGGCAAAATATGCACTGATGCCTATTAGCAAAAATTTAAAAAAAAGGGTTCCTTCCTTTAGAATGTTCCCAGAGAAAAGTAGAGGAAAGCACAAGTCATGAGGAAGAAAAATGAGCTCATTTTCTTGGCAGTCAAATAACTATTTGGAACCAAGGATTAAATGAAGTAAAATCTCAGTTACACCTCCCTGTCCTTCCTGAAAATAAACAGACACTGAACAATTCTTAAGCTGTTACAAAATCAAAGGTTATAAAACTTTCACTTTTTAACCTTGACATTTTGAATACAGACAATTCCTACTGATAGTACTTTGAAAAATAAAAGTTCTGGCTTTCAAATTTACTACTACAGGATTATGTGATTCAAAGTAAAGAGGAAGACAGAAAGCCTCTCAGAGCCAAGTGCTTTTCTCTGATATTCTTTCTTATGATCCTTTTAAGAACACTGTATTTTTTTCTCTTTTATTTAGAAGAGTGGTTGCAGGGTCTGGTTTTTAGCTATCTTTTATTAACCATTATTTTTGTAAATTTAGAACAATCTCTAGCACCAGTCTGTTACAGCTCCATCTTCACTTCCCTGTACTCAGTCTTTGTCTCTACTCATGCTTTCTGCCACCACAGTCAAAATACTTTCTTCTTCAACAAGCTTTCTTCCACCAAAGTTTTCCTAAATACACCCTTTTCACTGTGGTCTTGATCTGTTTTTCTGGGTATCATCCAAACATGTTTAATTGACTTGTAAGTGGGCAAAACTTGTATCAGTTTTCCCACCATGTTTATAGCAATTCCATCCTAAGTGTAGTATCAAGTTTTCAATCTTTTCTCCATCAATAAGCTCTGAAATTGCTAGATTGTGACAAACGTAATCATAAAAAACTGTGTGAGCTGTTGTGAGTTGTCCTCCCCTCCCCCATACCAGGGTCCAGCCCTGTATTTCACTGCAAAATGTCCATGCCCCAGCCCCACAGCATAAGTAACATATCGGATATGTACTATGCAAATTTTCCAATAGCTAGTTATCTTCACCAAATACATTCTCTCTGTGTTTTCTTTAAAAATTTGGTGTTTATTCAGGACTCTACCTTTGATCTACATCTTTTCTTATTCAGAGTGATTTAATCCAGGCACGTTTTTCTCTAACAACCACCTACAGAATATCAAATCTGTACTCCAGCATGGATCTTCTTATAGATGCATAGAAAACTACATCTCCATCTAATTATTTTGCCACTAACAGTAGTGAATTACAGATACCATTTGTACAAAATATATGTTGGGGAATATGGCAGCTTCAAAACATTATGCACTCATTGAGGTGGTTATTAGAATTTACCTTTGACAGAGAATAATAATATTCAACACTGAACAATGCTTCCTGTGGGCCTAGTGCTATTCTAAATACCACCTTTTTTATAATATATGATTAACCCTCACAACCATCTAATTAGTAGGTAATATTATTGTCCCGTTTTACATTGGTTGGAACTTTGGCACAGAGAAAAAATCCAGTAACTTGTCCAAAATGACACAGTAGAAGATTTTTGATTTTTTAAAATCAATCCAATAGCTATTTTACCATAAACTCTGCACTTTACACTTACACTATACTGACTGACATACCTCCTCAATTCAATCTAATAAAAAATATACACTCATGTTTTCCTCAACAGCATCTTGCTATTCTCCTATACTTTTTATTAATAACACAGTGAAAAGAATTCTAATGTTAAACATGGCCTTTCATTTAACTTCCACACTGCATTGAATTTACTGATTATATTCTGTCAATGCTACAACCTAATTGTTCTCACATTTGTTACCTTTTCTGAATCGGCACTGTTACTGTGTACATACATCTTTTCCCACTCAGGCTAAAGCAATAGTTTCTTCTAAACTGTCTTCTTCCTATTATAAAAAAAATTCCTTCTATCCTGCCATATACTCTCTGATCATAATACTTTAAGAATCTGATAGAAGCATATTACTTAATTGTCCTGACCTTTCAGTAACTCTTCATCTCATACACCTTTACAGGACCAATAGGACTTTCTCCTTCCTATCATTTCAAAATCCTAGCCTGTTGTTAACCCTTCTGCTTGTCATAGCAAACTGTATAGAAGTAACTAAAGGAAACATGCTATTTCATGACCCCAGGCCTTTTAACATGCTGATATCCCCTCAAACTGGAATGAACTTCTATATCTAGGATGCATCTACTGATCATCCCTCTGTTCTGCCATCTTTGACCATACTTCCGTTTCTAACTGGTCATTTTACGTTTGCTTATTATTGTATCTTTACGTCAACCATAGTGTGTCACTATATCTTTATATGTGTGTGTAGGTATATATAAGATATATAATATATGTAATATATATATATATATAACATTACGTATATTATATATACCTACAAACACGTATTTAAGTTATAATACCTAAGAGGGTCTATTGCAATAATTTGTTTATGTATATCCTATTTGAATATATGAACTACTTTTTTGAAGTAGAATTATAGGACTTATTGTGGGAAGTAAAGAAAAAGGAAAATTTAAAAGTGGTTACCAAGATTACAAGTTTGGCTGACCGGTTGTCACTGAAATGATTTAGAATTGTAAAGAGAGGCAGAGAAACCAATTTGGGTGGATTTTATATTTTATTTATATTTCATCTTGTTAGGAAATATTGTTGAAATTTTACTATAATCCATTAGCCCCAAATCTATTTTCTTTAAAATTGGGTACGAAGGCGTTTGTATACTTTGATTAAATCTGCATTTTAAGAAACACATTTGAAGGGAAAACAGACCAAACTTAAATTTTAGAAAATTCATATATCTGATCCATTTTCACAAGTAGCTGAATTGCCTAGGCAATAATAAATTATTGAAAGATACACCATAGACACAGATAAAAAATACAAATTTAGACAAAAAGCAAAATATCATTGTCTTTAAAACATTACCATACATGTCATCTATGTATATATTTCTTTTAAAAAATCCAACAATTAAAATAATATTTTTGTATGGTTACTATGATGGACATTTTCATAACAATTATTTCATATTCATTGTACACTCAATAGAGTAAAGTGACATAATCTAGATCTTGTAATTTTAAGCAATACTTTCTATTAATCAATACTTTCTAAATTTACAAATGAAAGAAGTAAAGAGGGTCAAAATATAGGAGGATACACTTAAATATTGATGTTGTTATTGAAAATCTTGTAAACTCATTTTCAATTTACCTTTATAATACGTTGCAAAATTCAAAGAAACTGTAGAACAATATTAATAAACTTCTATTATTATTGAACTTTAGTTTTTCATAAGAGGTACACTAAACTAAATGAGTACTTCACAAAATCAAGCTATGAATATACATATTAATAGTTAATGTATACTGAAGAACTTTTTTCCAGGAATGTTAGATGGCAAAATAGTCATACTTTATTATCCTAAGTAGTATTAATGAGAATAGCAGAAGCACAGAAATATCAAGTAGCTTTCCCCAAATCATAAAGCCAAAATTCAGGTAAGAAAGGATTAGAATCTTGATATTTTGACAGAAGTTCAAGCCTTTCTCCACTGATATACTACTTACTACCTGTGATATGACTTAATTTTCACCAAGAGTGTAAGGGATATGACTAAAGATATGATTACTAGACATTAGATATCTTTACTGCCCAAATAAGTAATACTTATTTCATTTAGTGAAAACAAAGTGTATGGGTCATGAATATAGTTTAGTCACAGCCTCCCACTTGTCTGTTGTAGCCCATTCAATTGAATAGCTTTAATGAATTTTCATGTGTCTCTTCTAAATTCCCTGGTTGTCGGTGAATGTATCCTAACGTGCTTTATATTTCCAGGATCTACCTAGCCCTGCTATGAAACATAAGCAGCACCGAGTATACTCTAATTAAGACTACATAACTTTCTGTTAAAATACCTTACGCTTTTCTCCTAGGGAATAAAAATTGATGATGAAGAGAAAATTTATCGAATCCACATTGCATGTTAGAGATATATAATACCTTGCCTGCTAAAGAAATCGACTCAAAATTGAATAAACTGAAAATTTTATATTTTTCAATTACAAAGCACGTAAATTATCTTATAGTCCAGAATAAAAATGCCAGGTTAATCTCCATATCAAACTCAGCCTCAAAAATAAACTTTAAAGCTAAGGTAATTAGAATAAAAATAGAACCCCAAGCTGCTCATACCTCAAACTCCTCATAAATTCTTAGACTTCTGAAATTTGCAATCACCACATAAAAACATCAAGAACATTTAGAGGAGTAATACAGAACCCATATCCTCTACAAGAGAACAATTACAATGTTTAGAATGCAAACAAAAATTACTCAACATACAAAATATGAGGGAAAAAAAAAAACTGGCCCATTCTCAAATGAAAAGACAATCAGTATAAGACAACCACAATGTGACCTAGATGTCAGAATTATTAAATTTGGACTTTTAAGCAGTTATTATAACCAAGCACAGTGGGGTAAATGGAACTACACCCATAAGGAAGAACAAATAGAAATCTAATATCTAAAAGAAGAAATATCAAATATTATATATATTTGATATTAAATATATCACATATTATATATGATAGTTCAAATCTAAAAAAACAAAAAGATGAAAAATCTAGAACAAAAAACACATATTTATCAGATGGCCTCATAACAGAATGATGATGAAAGATGAAAGTGTCAGTGAACTTGAGATAAATCAAGAGAAATTACTCAATGTGAATAATAGAAAGAAAAAGATTGAAAAAAAAAATGGGCCTGAGACCTAGGGACATTTTAACAATAGCAAAAATCTAATATATATGTAATTGGAAATCCAGAGAGAGTTAAGGGGAAACAAGGGCAAAGAAAAAATTAAAAGAAATAATAGCTGAACATCCCCAACATAGCATAAGACATAATTTTACAGATTTAAGAATTTCAGTTAATTTCTAACAGAAAAAATACAAAATAGACCATGGTTAGGAACACTATAGGCAAAGTGCTAAAAAGAAAATAATGAGATTATCTCGAAAGTGATTAAAAAAACTTGGCATTTTCAACAGAAGAACAGTGATTTTTATTACCATGGATTTCTCATCAGAAACTTTGGCAGCCAGAAAACTTGAAACACTTTTAAAGTCCTGAAGGTAAAAACCTACTGTTAACCCTGAATGCTATATCCAGTAAAAACATCCTAAAAAATACAAAGTAAATAAAGTCTTTTCAGCTAAAACAAACAAACAAGCAAAAAGCAAACAAAACAAAACACCGTAAGATAATCTGTCACCAGTAGACCTACACTATAAAATACGTTGAATAAAGCTTTATTGAGCTGAATGAGAGCAGATGAAAATTTAGATTTTAAAGAAAAATTGAACAGGTGATAAGTGGTAAATATTTAGGTAAAGACTATTTTGTCTTACATTTAATTTTGTTAAAATATATATGACCATTTAAAAGAAAAAGTAATGTTTTGTAGGTTAATAATAATAAAATTCAGAATGACAACTGTAGCATAAAGGTAGCAGTTCAATGGACTTAAAATGATTGCAGGTTTTCTGCCTTTTATGTAAAGTAGTATAAAATAGCTATAAGTATTATAGATTGGGAGAAGTTAAGAATGTATATTATAATTTCTTGAGCAACCACTAAAATAAATAATACAAAGGGTATAGCTAAATATCCATAGGTAAATTTAAATTAATTTATAAAATTATTTAAAGACTAGCAGGGGTCACCTAAAGAAAGTATCAGAATTTTTTTTCTCTTCTTAGCATCATGCATTCATTGATATAATGATTCCCTTGACCTAATTATAAAAAAGCAAAACAACTATCACCATATCCAAGAGGGAAAGTAGGCAGAAGCCCATATGACTAATTAAAACTGCATGCTTTCGTCATCCTCTGAACCTGATAAAGCATTAAGTATATACTCTTTCTTTCCTCCATTATCCCAAACATCATTGTTCCCGATTCCCTGCCCCCCACCACACACACAAATCACTACCTTAAAAGACTGTATCATGGGTGTGTTGTTGTAGAAAGATAATGGAGAATGCTTAATAAGATTATTCCAGTTTATAGAAAGTAATTATATATTTGCACTGCTGAACTTTTGAATAGCTCACGCAATTTTTAATTTTGAGATGTTTAGAGAGTTATGGGATAGCCAAATATATATCTTGTTGTATCTACAATTCCATCATTCGAGATTTTTCTATTTGATCTCCATGAGTTTTCCATAGAGATTCAAAGGGTATGTGGAAGGAGGATTAAGAACTATGAGCAAACAAATGGCACAACCGTGAAGAAATCACAAAGAACTGAAAATCAGGAAAGGGAATCATGCATTTGCTTTGTAATCTTAACCACGCTGGCTTCTTAATATTGTTTCCACATCTGTAAAATGAAAGGACTGAATTAGGTGGCAATAAAAGTATTTTAGTTCTGAAATTTCATTATTATGATAATAGACACCGTTTCTGGGGCATAAACCTAGTGTTTCACATACATTACTTGATTTAAGCTTCATTACAAACTGCAAGGGACATATTATCCCTATATTAAAATGCATAAAACTGAATTTCAGAGCATTCTCTCTCTAAATAGGATCCAGAAATCTAAACAAAATCATGCTTTGAAGTTATGAACCTTGTTTTAAGAATTTCTGGGTGGTTGAGGTATGCAGCACTGAGTCAAAATGATAACGTATTAAGGTAGAATGAGTTAAAAATCCATTTGGTGACCTAGTTAATGTTTGTTACACACTTAACATGAGAATGCCATCATGTTCATTCTGAGGCTAAACAAAGATTTTTTAAAAGTCTATATCAAGTTATCTCTATCTTTCAATATTAAATTACATATTTGCTTTTTTGTTGTTTAAAAATAAGTTAGATATCTACAGAATATGTAAGGATCATGTCTAAATACTCATTAATAACATAGATCTATAAAGTAGCAAATTAGTTGATCAAATGAATGCAAAATAGGTAGAGTGATTTTCACTATCATTTTAAACAAGTAATATAAAACTCACTTTCCTGAACTAGCAGTGGAATTTGAACCAGAAGCAGAATCTTTGTGGTGATTATGCTTCTAAGCTCAAACAAGCCGTTTTAATTTTTGGTAGTTATTTTTTCTCATACGTATAATAAGGGAATTCTACTGTTACCCTGACATTACCACACATTCATTAGACATCATGGCCACAGAGTAGATCTCCGTGTGAGCAGCAATGCCTAAGATGTTTGAGATATTTTGTGAAACTTATTTCATGGTGAAAAAATTTGAAAAATTCATAGTTAAAAAGCTAAAGAACATTTTCCAAAGTCTTATGTGTTCTAAAATGACTCTGACCCTCATAGAGGATAATGAAGTACAACATTTCTCAAGATAATGATCCATGAACCTTGTTCTGAAAAGCAACTTTTGGAATTTTTTTCATGAGATACACTTTAGAAAAGATGTTTCTGATTCTCTTTTCTTTAGCTAATTAATACATATATGGAACAGAAAGATTCCATTTCAAATTATATAGCAAATCTGCATGCCACACATGTACATTTTCCTTACTTAATTAAATTTACATGGGGCTTCCCTGGTGGCATAGTGGTGAGAGTCCCCCTGCCGATGCAGGGGACAAGGTTTGTGCCCCGGTACGGGAAAGATCCCACATGCCGCGGAGCAGCTGGGCCCGTTAGCCATGGCCGCTGAGCCTGCGGGTCCGGAGCCTGTGCTCCGCAACGGGAGAGGCCACAACAGTGAGAGGCCTGCGTACCGCAAAAAAAAAAAAAAAAAAAAAAAAAATGTACATGTTATATGGAATTGTGATCACTCCCAGCTTAAATACTTCCAACCTTTTTGGCGCCAGGTACTGGTTTCGTGGAAGACAATTTTTCCATAGGGGTGGAGGGATCGCTCAGGCAGTAATGCTAGTGGTGGGGAGCTTCAGCGGCAGATGAAGCTTCACTGGCTTGCCTGCCACTCAGCTCCTGCTGTGCGTCCTGGTTCCTAAAAGGCCGAGGAGGACCAGTACCGTTTCTCGGCCTGGGGATTGGGGACCCCTGATTTAAATGAGTGTCAGAAGAGTGAACTAAACTAAAGATCATCACAACTAAAAAAACTGACACCAGCTTATTTATTTTTCTTTTTTAAAAAATAGATACAATTTATCAAGCTTTTAAAGAAAATATGAGTATCTTGGAAGGAAATAATAATGGCAACATCTACTAACTGTGGGAGAGTAGTTTTTTTGAGCAATGAGGTTATTCTTAATATTCCGGTGGACAAAAACATAATGAAAAAAGAAACAAATTCTACTAGTAACACTTAAAAGATTAGATGCTTTATATTTTATTCCAGAATCATGGGTCATTTATCATTTTTTTTTCCATTTTAAAATTATAGCTCAGTGTTTTCGAATCTGGAGTCAGCTAGCTTAATGCAGCTTCCTTCCCCTCAAGCAGAGTAGGTGGGTAATGATTGGATCTTTGCACAGAATTCAGTATTTTATATAAGAGGATGTAAACTGATTCTCTAGGAGATCAAAAAAAACTGTTCTCTTATTGCAGCTATTTTTAGGGAAAAAATAGATAACAGCCATAGTCCAAATTGATTCAGAATTTAAATATGATTTTAACAAAAAGCAATGTTTAAATCTCATGTAAATATTTCTCATTAAGTCCTAATGCATACACACTACGTAAATTCTACAGACAATTTGCTAATGCCATTCATGAAATGGAACTTCTGTAAGTTGTTTTTAAAATGAGAACATTGGTCATATTTTGATGATGTTACTTCATTACACTTTAATTAGTATTGCAGAAATCATGCAAGGTTTATAAAACAAGTTAATTTAACCTTGGAAAACAAATTTTTATACCGTAATGTGACTTTACTTACTAGGAAGCTTTAATTAAAACCTACTATTTCACAAACAATGTATCTGTTTAAATACCAATTTTATGCTGTATGTAAGTCCTCACAAAAAGGAAGTGTTTTGTTGTTGTTGTTTTGTTTTGTTTTTCTATTCTTTTAGTGTCTAAAAATAAAGAAATTTCTAAACAGTATATTACCAAAGAGTTTACTCCACTATGTGCTCTTGGGTTGGTGATAGAATAATAATAATAGATACATAGATATTTCTCCAATTAGAAGTCACATATTTTTCAGATTGTAAACCTCCAGCCAACTGTATTTTTTACCTACCAATATAGTGTTAGATGGTCAAGGAGAGAAATGTAATAAAACTTATTGAAATTTTTGTGAAATTGCTTTTAAAATATAATCACAGCACAACGCAGTTCTGGAAAGCTAAGGAAACAATAGCTAAGGATAAGAAAGGATAAGGATAAGAAAGCTAAGGATACAATCATGGAGTCAGAAAATAGTTTGTCCACTATGCTGCCTGGTAATTACGGAAAAGATCTGGAGTGGGGAGTCCTTAATGAATGTAGAGAGAAGGAAACAGGAATTAGTTATGGGACTTGAGCAATACAATGGGAGGAGGAATGAAACCATGGCAGTTCTTGTGTGGGAGAATGTAAAAGCTTTAAGCAATCAGAATAATAAAATTAGGGACAAGAAAAATGTCTGGGGACCCCACTAGATGGTATATCAAAGTAGAAGTCTGTGAAAGAAAATGTGGAACAGCTGGTCATGTATTTTTAACCAAAAAACTAAAATGCAAAGCTTACAGAGAGGAAGAACAGCAAACTAAAAATTCCTGAGGGAGATTTCATGTGTTAACATTTTCAGATTGATTGCCATGATGAGATTTTCCTGAGGCCAGTATTCTTGTCTGAAAATATCAAAGAAACACATCTTTTGAAGCAAACATGTTCATTTTGCTTTACACATACCTTTCATGTTGGCACTCACTTACCCAAATATTTTCAAAGATAAGCACTTCCTGAAAAATAGAGTGTAATTTCTTTAACCTGTGTTTGAACCTCCCACCAAATGGCCAATGTCATATTTTTAAAGAGCATTTACATTTTCTCCTTTATGAGTCCTGTATACCAAGATGAACCCACTAGATACAGTTCAACCAATATTCCTTATACATTCCCTTTCCAGACCATGCAGAATACCCTCCTTTTAGTTGTTTTACATTAGTTCATCCTTCAAATCCTGTAACACTGGAAAGTCTTGCCTGATTCTTCCTGACTACCGTGAGCACTTCTTTTCAAAAATTCAAGTGTTTTCTAGGCTAGAGAAACATGTGAGTTTTGAAAACTGCCCTATTTTAATGGTTAAATTTTGTGCATCTTTTTCCAACAAAATAATAATAATAATGCGGTTTATTTAGTATAATATATTGTCAGTTATAAAATTTAATTGGAAGATTATAGAGCACTCCATTCCCTCCAACATTTCCCCCACATCAACAGGGCACCAGTATAAGAACAATGGATTATAGCTGAGTTTCAAGACAGCCATCTTCTAAGGAAAAGTAATTATGAGAAGTCCAAAGTCAAGAGCAGAGATAAAAACATTAAACACAGTTGAACTCCCATCCAGATTAACAAAAATCCTCACACCAAAGGCATATTTACCTTAATTCCTTATAGTCAATACAACATTTCTACCTTACAACAAAAATTATAATATCACAAAAAGCAAAAAAATAAATAAAAACAAAAACACACACAGTTTGAAAGGACAAATTATCAGAAACACTCAGACATGACAAAGATGTTAGAATTATTAGAGAAGTTTAAACAGCTATGATTACTATAATTCAGGGCTCTGATGGAAAATGTAGACAGTGCGCAAGAGTAGATAAGCGATGCAAAGAGAGAGATGGAAAGTTTAAGAAAGAATTAAAAAAAATAATTTTTCAAAATAAAAACTCAGTGACAAAAAAGAATGCTTTCCGTAAGCTCAGCAGTAGACTTGACACAACCAAGGAAAGTACCGATGAATATGAAGACACGTATAATTTTAAGCATTGGTTTATTTTATACAACATATCAAACTTACTGGTTTAATACAGTTTTACAGTACTCTCTCACTAACACTTTTGATGCCTGTATGGTCTATATTGATATATTCTTGTCTAATAATGGTTATTTGTGTTTTCTCTTTTTTTTCCCAGCATGATAGGTCTAGTTGTTAATCTTTTCAAAATAGCAACATTTAAATTTGGCTTTCTTTATTGCACATATTCTCCATATCATTGGGTTATTCTGTTATCCTTATTATAGTTCTTCTTTAACATCCTTAGGTTTGATTTGCTTTTCATTTTCTTGCTTGTAATGATGGAAGCTTAAATCATTGAAATTTAGTCAGTCTTCCTTTTAATATGTTCATTTAAGGCTACACATTTTTTTCCTAAACATTGCTTTAACTATATCTGACAAGACTTGATATATCAAATCTTCCTTACCTCTCAGTTAAAATATTTTCTTGTTTCTAGTATAATCTTCTCTTAAACACTGGGTTGTTTAGAAGTGTGTTAATTTTCAAATTGTTGGCATTATTCTAGTTTTATTTTTTATTATTTATTCAATGTTAATGTTACTATGGTCAGAGAATATGCTCAAAAATTTCAATCTTTTCGAAATTGTTTGAGATGATGTATGACCTGGAATTTTATAAATATTGCATGTGTTCTTGAAAAGAACATGTACTCTGCAATTGTTGAATATAATGTTTCATGTATGTCAATTTGTTAATTTATTAATGTATATCAACTATAGACTGATTTTCATATACTTGTTTTTTGGCTATTGAAATAGAGGTGTGTTAAAGTCATCTACTATGATTCATAATTTGATTATTTATACTTTTAGTTTTGTTATTATCACTTTGCATGTATTATAGCTGTATTTTTCATTCTCATTATCCATTTCATGTCTTCTTTGCTCATATTCAGCAACTCCTCTGGATGAGGTTCTTTACTAAGGTATGACACCGACCTTTTTCCTGAAATATCTGAACCACCATGTCCTTCCTCCAGTCCTATCCTCCATGTCCTACCTCCAGTCCTATGTTGTTCCAGTCCTATCACTGTGACAACTGTCCCAAGGGTCAGTGCACACATATACCTTTTTGCCAACACTGTGTTGCAGCATCCCTTTTTTCCTTTTATAATCATCATCCAGTTCACATAATATATATATTTTTTAATTTCTTGTGTGTTCTGGGTTTTAAGAAGCCCAAAAATGGCCAGGTGGTAGTCTGGAAACGTCCAGTTTATTGGAAATGTTGTTAAGTCCCCAAGTAGAGACATTTATCCTTTAGAAATTGAGTATAAATTAGCAGAGGCTAAAGATGAAGAGGATGAAAGTAAAGATTTTGCAAGTTTGTAGTTATGGGAGATAACACTCCCACTTTTACTCTATAGTTTCTGGACCTGTATATTCTGGAAATGGGAGAAACAGCACTAAGCAATGCTTATTATATCAATGCATATACCAAATTTCATGGTATAGCATCTCAAAGTTGCAAGCTTTAACTCCCAGCTGGCTCCCTGAGTCTTCCGGAGTCCATCCATTCATTTGAAGACTTGTTGCTACTTTGCCATGAGAAGCATGATAAAATCAAATAATCCCATGAGATCATCCCATTGTCTAGTTTCCTTTTCTGTAAAATGAGTTTATTGTTCAGAAACAAGATTGTATAGCATGTGATGGTAATTAAGAAGATATTCTGGAATTTCATGAATGGTACTACTGACAAAGGTACAGTGGGCAGAGAGTAAATCCATCCCCAGGATAAGTGTTTATTTCGGGGAAGGTAAATTGTCATATACACCATTATGGACACAGTCCAACGTAACTGAATATCCACTATTATTATATGGATGGCATATCAGGCATAGAAGCTCATTCTTAGGGCCTTGGCCACCCTGCCTTGCACCACAATCTATAGCCCATTACTGCCTAGTGTCAATATAGCATGCAGAATTACCTTTAAGTCAGGCTAAATGTTTTGCTATTCAATACTCTGGATATGGTGAATAACCCACAGGCCATTAATGTGAGTAGAGGAAAAGGTGGCGGTTTACCCAAGAGGAGATACATTGGGAAATGAGTCACCTGCTCATACAATTATTTATTCATTCAGAGCCTGTTGAAGTTGATCTTCACTTTTCCAACTTTCACTTGATAAGTGTTGCTGCCCCAGAAAAATTATGAACATGTAAATGAGATAACACCCAATTTATGACAAATATTTTAGTAGTCATAGTCATTGAATGTCCCAAGTTCAAGTATTCAGACTCTGTTAGGTCTCGTTAGCAAGCCAAGATCTATTTCTGTGAGCATTGTTGTCTGAAGTGTATATGGATTTGCTCCAAAAACCTAGGTGCATGCACTGCTTTTCTACTATTGGTGCTGATACATTCCCCATATATTATCTTGATCTGTGGGAAGATAATCCCAGCGGTCACAAAGGCAAAGTTGCAATGCTCCTTGCCCTGCAGCAGAGACCAACTAGAGAACCTCATCTTCTGTTGATTGAAAGCTAGGAGGCTTTTGGCAGTCTTACATCTTATTCAGTAATAGGTTCCAGCAGCACACCTAAAAGTGCATCACCACATTCCATGGGATCCTAGTGTCCCATTTTCTAATTCTGATTAGATTATCCAAACTTCACATCCAAGCAGACCACATAATCAACATTAGGTTCACAGTTTATCAACAGTTATCTCCTGTAACTATGCTGGGTGCTCATTTTTATTGATTTATTTTAATTAAACAAAGTACAAAGGAATGTTATTCTAGAAATTGACTTTCAGAATAATCTAGAAGGTTGAAAATGAGTGCTACTTTGACCTTTCAGCGTTGATTCAAAATATAAAACAAAACAAAGAATCAAATACAAGGGTGCACAACCAGGTTGCCAAGAGTGTTGCTGCTACTTTTGCTGCCAGATCCCTAATCCTACCACCACTTTCACAGTCAATAACTGCCACCAAGAGGAAAATGTCATGATGAGGACACTCATTGATGGCAACAGCAGCACACCTCAAGTTCTAGGATTAACTTCAACAAAAGGCAGCAACTCTACTGATTGTGCCAGTAGACATATCAGTGCCTTCTAGGCAGGTTTGCAAAAGTTTCTCTTCTTCTAACAGGTTTGTTTTTTTTTTGGTGGGGGGGATTGTACTTAAGATAATAGTTTCTCTTTATACAGAGTCATGTGTAGTAATTAAGGCACTATATTTTATGAAAAAAAAGTAAGAGTTAAGGATGGCTTATAGGAATTTTTAAAAATGTGTGCAAAAGGGATTCTTTGACACCACTTATAGAGGTGGGATGTACAGGCATTCTGCTTTCTATGAAAGTGCTGGGGAGGGACTTGCAACTCCTTCTGAGCCTGACTGCTCCTTAAGGAAAAAGCCAATGTGATGAGCAAAATCCTGAGTCATGATGTCCAATAAACATTCACACGTTTCCCAGTGGGTATGGTACTGTGTTAAATGAAATTGTTTATGCATTGCAGAGTCGTTTTTGCCTTCCTCAGTTATCTCTTTACCTAAATGTCTGGGGCTCATCTTTGCAAGAAGCAAATCTGGCAGGACTCACTTTTTCAGGGCCATGAAGGATGCTGTCCTTTCTGTAGAGCTACTTAGTTGTTTTCAATCAGCTGTGATTAGAAAGACAGCATACTGTATGGCCCACTTTAGCTTTAATAATTCCCATTTATTGCACAATTGCCTGGCCCAATAAGAAAATTGTGTTTGATCACCATTTACCTGTTGGCTATTTGTGTGTATCAGTGAGAACACAGTAAGATCCTGAGTGATAGGGTTTGCATAAAAACAGTGCCTTTATTAAAAATATGTGTTGGATTTCACTTTGGCTTTTCCAGTTTTCAATCACTTACCAGGAACATCTTCCACTGTATATGCACTACCAATTCCTTAACCTCCAATGTGAAATACTTTCATTGGAACACAAAGAAAATATTTTTAGGGTTTTAATGAGAAAATAAACCATTTTTTTTAACTTTTATAACTTTAGTTTTAAGCTTAGTCACTTCTCAATAAATGTAGCAAAGAGAGAAATTCTATATGAAAATTAACAATAGTTAAAAATATATAAATCAGGAAGGAACATTTTTGCTAATTTAGAATTTAACTGTGATGTACTTGTTTCTTCTGTTCTTTTAAATGATTCATATTAATCAATGGCTGGCTGATGTGTTATTTTGTTTTAGCCATATTTTTAGAGAATTGACACTTCAGATCATTGACTTTCTCATGAAAACTTGCCACATTGGTGGCACTCATGATAATGTCTAAGATTTAGCTCATTATGAGGAAAGAATATTATGCATTTTTCAAGCTGTATCCAAATGAAAGTGCTAATTACTCATAACTGGATAATTTGTTTCCTATAATATGTTAGATGGCTAATATAAAACAGGTTTTCTAATATGTTACATATAAAAAATGTACTAATTTATAAAAATGTTTTAAGTTTTACTTTATAGTGTGGCCCCATGCAAATTTTCTTAGTTTAATTTCCCCCATGATAAAGAAATATAGCATTATCTTTTTTTGGTATTGTATCAGGAGCTAAAAGGTCCATGAAGATATCAAAACCATGCTTTTATTACAAGAAAAGCACACATTCCGTCATTACTCTAGTCAACTGACCTACACTAGGCAATTTCTGATTTTTAGGCATTAAGAAACAGAATTGATGAGTGACAAAGTAGAACTTTTAGATGTCAGTTTTATACATTACATAAAATCAACAAAAATATCACTTCTGCAAATATGAAAAGAAATAACTATTTCTAAATGAAATTTTCTGTGATTAAGAAAATAACTTGTTTTAATGTTTATATGAAGTAATATATATTCCTATAGGTTTCTGGCTTAAAATTTGTATCCTATTTTACACTACCTCAGTTAAAATTTTGTTCTTGATCATACATTCTCAATACATTAGAACCTTATGTTTAGAGGACTGTTTCATAAGGAGAAGGAATGGAGGATAGAAATAATGAAAGAGAGTAAATAAGGACAGAGAAAATGAGAGACAGAGGTACAGGAAATGAGTCAGAATTCTGTATTCCTGTTGAGTCTCCTGTTCTACATTCCAGTGTCTGATGCATGCCCCACTTCTATGTCTAGAAAAAAAGTCTTATAATTTCTCTAAAATGCTTTAGCCTCTTTGAAGTAGTTTTTGGCTATTTGTGACTAAAAAAATATTAACTATTATAACAGCATATACTTATATTAAACATTTAAATAATCATTTATATAATGAATTTTTAAAATGTCAGCAATATGTGAGTGGGCTAGGGAAACGTATTTATGACATGTTACTTATATTCCAAGAATTCCTATGGCTGCAACTCCAGAAGGAGAAAGAGAGATGCACCAGTGATAGCATGTATTTGAACACAGATAAAAGTTGAAATTATTAGCACAAATGGAAAGATATTGAAGAAAACTGGCCCAGTAGCATTTTATATACTGCCTTGGAGGCAGCAGACTAATTCAGTGTAAGAACCAAGGAATGAGGAAGGTGCTTTATCTGTCTTCTGAGCTGACCTTTCCTAAATGTGGCTTCACTCTGGAATGAATTGGATTTTTTTCTCCTAGTGCAAATGGTGGGTTCTTACTAAATTATTAACTTTATTATTTATTGAGAAGACTGTATTACCTCCAAAAGCAAGTATATAAGAAATAAAAATGAATCAGTGACCCTTTTTAGGATAAGTTAACCCTCGTGCTTCACTAATCTTGCATTTTCTAGATTACAGAATTAAAAAAGCCTCTCACAGCTATCATTTATTTTCTGCTCAAACTTTTAGACTAATTCAAGAAATCAGTCTCAATTAGAGATTAGCCATTTTTGTGAGGACGTTTTATTGCAGTGGTCCACAAGGCTTTACTGATAAGGGGAGCAAGACAGGAAATGAAGCCATAATCTAGAGGGACTCGGCAGTGAGAGAACATACATTCAGTGATGCATCTGTACTAGCTGGAATGTATTTACCTTTCTGGAAAGAATCTCCTGAATAAACATACCTCCAAATGAATTTGTAAAGAAATGAATTTGTAAAGAAAAAGTTTTAAATGATTCAGTCAATAATCTCTTCTATAGGACCTAATAAGTTAATTTTATATTAGTTGACATGATACTCTGAATAAAGACTGCGTTTGAAAATCAGTTTTTTAAAGTAGTGTCCACTGATATTATAGATGAGAACTTTCTTTTATCTTTAATCTTGGGAAGGACATTTATCCTTAACAAGTCAAAGGCAATTTGAATGTTGGTCCATCTTATTTTGGGAGTCTAAGATTTAGAACTATATTAATCTCTTGTGCCTAATTATAAAGTACCTGTGTTCAGTGGAACAACTAATCTCTTCTGTTTTGTCAGTTATTCTAAACTTTAGTGAGCATACATCTACATACGAGCTATCTTTGGGGATCAATGTCTCCTAGTTCAAACATTTCGGGGCAGGAAGTTCTATTTAGTGAATTGAGACACTATGGAGTCTGTCAGAGGTTCAAATATTCATTTTTAGAGCTGTCATACTCTTGGCCACCTTCCAAAGGCATTGACTTTATGAAAGAAAGTGACTTTATCTGCTTCAAGCATAAGGCATTCTTTCTCAAATGACTAGCTCACTACTGGTATTAATATAAGTTATATTTTCATCTTCAAAAATGTACATCTGCTTCTAGGATATAAAATAACATATTCTTTGCATTAAATACGCTAAGTAACTGCATAAGATGAAAAACATTCAGAAAATATAATTGGCAAATGTTTTAGAATTCATTCTGTTACGCATTTTATCCTTTTTATGTAAATTTTAAAGGATTTATTAAAGTTTGTTAGTAAAATGATGTAGTGAGTTTCTAGTGTTTTTAAAGTAAAGATAATTTATTGACTAATGGCATTTAAAATTTTTTTTGTATTTTATAAAGTATTAAAGGAAAATATAAAGAAGCAAAAAAAGAAATGCAAGTAGACTTTGTAACATACAAGAAAAAAATAAGATTTGCTGTCTGCAGTATTATATATATATATTTTTCAAATACAAATACACAGGATATCACATAATATAGTTTTAAACTATAAAGCTTCAGAAGTTAAATGTTGCAAACATAAAAATTCATAAGGAATTTCAATTATTTAAATGTCACATTTATTTGATTATGTGAATTTTGAATGAAATGGGTTTTTTTTCCAAATAACAGTTGCCGTCTTCAGAGGACTGAAATTTTAAAAATGCGCAATTTATTATTCAAAATTCATAAAACTAAATACATGTAAATAAAATTTACCTAATTAAAGTTTGAAGTTTTGTTTTTCTTCTAAATTTGTAGTATATTTCAAGGAAAAGTAACAATGGTATGCCCTTAAAACAGCTCTCTGGAAAGATATAAAACAAAACGAACAAAACAAAACCTCTCTGATTTGCAGTGTTTCCAGTAACTACTACCACCATGGCTGATTTCAAGCTACCAGTGTGATGTCACTAAGTGCAGAGGTGGCTAGACATATGCCCAATTGGCTTTCCAAAACTGGAAGAGGCTGCCGCAGAGCATAATTCAAAAGAGCTGGTTATTTTGTTTTTAAAAAAAAGTAAACTGAATTCAAACAAAGAGAGGTGAGTAAGTGATATTTAAATAAAAATGGAAGAAATATATAAGGAAGACGTAATGTATGATTTATATTCAAGCATAAGACACTGTGTCTGTCATACTCTGATTTTTAGCTAAAAGGAGATGAGGTGTCTATGTGGGTTTGTGTGTGTGTGTATAATAATGTTTGTCACTTTTGTCAAGAACTAGGAAAAGTTTGAGATTTTACCCAACTTTCAAGCAAAGAACACTGGTCTGTCACAGTTTTATGGACCCTGGCAGAAGATGTACACCTCTTGGGCCAGACCCAATAGACTTTACTCACAAGACATAGCTAACAGAATCTGCATCAAAAATGCCCCCAAGTCTCATGGGGTGACACAGATGGGTCCAGATGGATGACTGCAGAAATAGTAGTTATGTTAAAGAAAGGAAAATTCAGCTTAGACAACCCACATCTCACAGTAAGTACACATACCCTTTGGTCAGATAAGAGACCTTATTTCTGTCTTCCAAGGCTGTTTGTTATACAAACATCCTTGAAGAGAAAGTCTGGAATAAAAGGAAGTCAGTACCTCTGCATAGAAGATGTACAAAAACATAAGAGACCCACAGAGATAACTGTCTCCCCAAATCTATTATTTATATTGACAATTATTGTTATTCACTGTATTATATTTATAAAGTCACCACCAATGCTGAACTAGCAAATATTGAACCATTGCTCACAGGAGAAATAAAGTTAGGCTCCTGCCAGCTTCTGGTCACATTTTCATAGACCAATAAATATATAACTTTTTTTTTCCTGTCTGTTATATAACATTTTAAAATGTGTATTTCTGTTTAATAATGGCTTATATAATATATAATGTTAATTCATATAACCTGAACTCACAACCAACAGCACCATAACTCATGCATGAATAAAGTCTGTCTAACATATGTTTCCATATGATCCGTAACAGCCTTCTTAAGAACACCAGCTCTTCACACTGCTTGGGGGGCATTTTAAGCAGCGAATCACCAACAAAACCCACAAAATGAGAAAAACGTGGTATACTAAATAGACCGTGAAAAGTACACTTGTTTACAGCATCCCAGCTACAACAAGAAGGGGGGAGTACCTCCTTATTTGGCCTCTGCTGGGAAGGTGGCCACTGGGTGGCTCCAGTGTTTTGAAACTAAACTTGACCTCAGTTAACCACTGAAGCACCCTGAGTATGCTAGAGGTTACAAATGAACTTTAGCAAGCAAGTGATTTGTAAATGCAGAACCCACCAAAAAATGAGGATCGGTGGTACGCTGCTGCAGTATATTAAGAACAAAGACTATAAAGAGAAGAAAATATTCTTCAGTGCCTCCAGCTTTATTTATCAGTATAAAATTTCAAAATATGTATCCAGAATGTCCTGTTGAGTTAAGAATGAAGGTGTTTAAAAATGTGTAGTCCCTGCTCCAACATGTTTATAATCTGTGGTTGGGCTGAGCCAAGTGCATACATTCTGAAATTCAAGGGAGGCAGTGACATGACATAGTGTAGGGAAGCAAAACTTGTCACCCCAAAATGTCTCTTTGCCATGTGGATTATTCGAGCTGTAACAATCAAGGCCCGCAAGTTTCAAGAAGAAACTCTGACCTTCCTTCTAACTGCCCAAAACGATTTAGATAGCAGGCCTGTTCCCAGATCAGAGTTATCACCAGAGATATCGGCAAAGAATATAGGCTAGTTTTTATTCTAGCCTGCTGGTGGGGGAAATTCTGCAGGGTCTAGAGATCAGAGTCCACACTGTCCCATTGTCTCTGCATGACCCAGCAAACATTTATTTACCAAACATTTGGTTTTCCATCTCCATGGGAATTGCTTTCTTCCCTTTTGAAGTCCCAGATCACTACCCCCAATATCTTTTTTTGTCTTTAGCTGAAGATAGTATTTAAGGTGAGGGTTTTGGCCATTTTGGTTTACTGTTTTTCTGGGTCTCTCCTATGTCTACATGTTTTTAAAACTGTTGTCTGGGGTTTTTTCCTGTTTTTTTCCCTGACAAATTGACATCTGTCTCATGTCAATTTTAATTCTTAGACCAGCCAGAAGAACCTAAAAAGGTAGAGGAAAATTTCTTCCTCCCAGATAATAGGTACCTGAGAAAACCTGAGAGGACAGAGAAAGAAGAGGTCTCCTCTAGATGGAAGAAGGGGAGGTCTATATTAAAGGAATATTTCAAGAAGTTTGAATTTAATTTATGTCTTAAAATACTAAGAGATAGGCTTGAAGGTATTACAGTCAGAAGAAGCAGCAAAGGAAACAATTGGTGACTAATTCTTAGTGGAATGTATAGTCTACTGGAAGGAAAAATGGTATAGTAAGCTTGAAAACAATTTGAAAGTATAAATAGTAAGAACTGGAATTCCTAATTAATAGCAATACATCAACTAGAAATATTTGTTTTAAAATACATCTCAATCCTTTCAACATCTATCTAACCCAGCCCCTCCAGCCCATAGTAGTTCAGGCCCTTCTCATCTTTCACAGAAACAATTTTAATTTCCTTCTAATTTGAAGCCTTGCCTCCACTCTTTTTCCTCTCATACAATTTTTATTATTGAAATATGTCACATACCATACAATTCACCCTTTTACAATGCAAAATTCAGTGAGTTGTAGAAAACTCACAAAGTTGGCCAACTATCAACACTTTCTAATTCCGGAATGCTGTCATCACCCCAAAATGAAAACCTATATCCATTAGCAGGCATTCTCTAGCTCTCCTTCCCTTCAGTTTCTGGCAAGGTAATTTTCTTTCTGTCTCTACAAATTGGCCTATTAGAATATTTCATGTAACTGGAATCATACAATATGTGGCTTTTCATGTCTGGCTTCTTTTGAGGTCAGTTCATGTTGTACTGTGTATCAGTACTTCAACCCTTTTGATTGTTGAATAATAATCCATTTCAAGGGGATATCCCATTGTGTTCATTCATCATTTGATGAACATTTAGGTTGTTTTCTCTTTTTGGCTATTATGAATAATGCAACTATAAATATTAGTGAACAAGTTAATTTGTTTGTGGACATAGGTTTTATATTCTCTTGTGTAAATACCTGAGAAGGGAATTGCTGGGCAATATGGTAACTCTATGTTTAACTTTTTGAGAAACTGCTCCACTCTTGACTTTCAACTTAGCAAAATTGTAAAACAGGTAAAGATCTGAGGCAGTACATTCATTCCACAGTGTTAACCTGCCTATGACAGGAAGCTACCTTGGAGACTGTTTCAGTGGTACGTATAAGCTGTGTTTCATTGAGGCTACCGCAAAACTTCTGAAAGACTGCGTCATTGATTTTATGAGGGGCTTGCTTTTGTCAGCCCTGCACTGGGGAAAGAATGCTTGTTTCTGCAACTGACTGCATTGACCAACTATTGTAATAGCAGGATAAAACTACTACTGTTTTGTACATAAACAGATAGGTTACAATGTCAGAATATTCCTGGACACAGAGAGGGAGTCAAGTGCATTATTTTGCTACATGCTTTGTTGGATAGGTTTGCTATTATAGATATACCTTTTGTTAGTCCTTCAATTTGTGTTACTCTTCATCAGTGACTCCAAAAGAGTATTCTTCGTGGGAAGGATACCTTTAAGTCTTTTTAGAACTTTCTATCTGATTTTGATACTGTGTGTGCTGCCTTATTTTTAGTGAGAAACTTTACTCTTTAAAATCTTCATGATCAATGTATTTGGTCTTTGGCATGTGAAAGTTCTACAATATGTATTACTAACTCTATATATCACTTATTTAACAACCAAATTGTTAACATTTTAAATTCATATTTAATAAATAAAACTGTCAAAATTTTAATGCTGGTTCTCTAGGCATTAATTTAGTGTTTTATGCCTCTTAAAGATAAAACTGTAAAGAAATATTTAACATTTTATAACATTATTTTGTTAAAAGACTTATTTCAGGTTAAATAGAGAAAAATCAATGTGAATATGTAATGAATCTTTAATATAAGACAGTTATAAAAGAATGATGTTAATTTTTCTCTTATGCTCATTAACAATTTATATTTTACATTTTGTGAATGTTCAGCTCATTGAGATTTTCAAAAAGAGGACCCTAGTCACAAGGGGGAGACTTCACAATATGGAATTGTAAACAGAAATGTCAGGAAATTTTTATTGAATGAACTGTATCCCCAGAGAGTTTTCAAATGTACTTTGAAGAAATATGACATGACAGGAAGAAGAAAGTACCTGACCAGTGTTATCTCAAAAGTGAGAGAAAAACAAAGCACCAAATATTTTGGAACTTACTTTATCAATTACAAAAGTAAATATTTCATTAATTTTATTAGAAAAATACACAAGAAACATCTACTATAAACCAGGCACTCTTCTAGATGTCAGTATTCTGTATTGAAAAAAACTGGTGCAAATTATGCCCTTGTGGAGTTTTTAATTTAGTTTATTTATCATAATATAATAATCTGTATCAATATATAATTACAAATTATGATATATAATATGCAGGGGTATGAGAGTATTCATATACAGAATTCAATGGGGATTCTATATGGATTGAGGGATCAGGAAAAGCCACTCTTTAGAAGTAACATTTCACCTAAAAGGAATATGAATAGGAGCTTTCCTGGTAAATATTTTGCAAATGTTCACATCTGAAGCAACAAAGAAGGCTTAGATACTGCAATTGGTACACAGTAACTGAGGTAAGAAAGGTACAAGAGAAAGACGGTGGTAAGCAGGGGACAGTCTAATAAGGCCCCTTGCTAAGGAGTTTACATTTGTCATATGTTAAAAGAACACGTACTAAGGGTTAGGAGGGAGTAACATCATGTCATCAGTTATTTTTTACAGTAACAGTAGAAATAATGAAGAGACTATAGTCTGGATAGTTGCCATGATAGAAAACAGCAACTAATTAGCTCTCTATTCAATGTTTCTTAACACTGAGAAATAATGGTTGTAAAACTATTGTCTCTAACCTCCAAACTAGCCCTTCTAATCAACACTATATGATTCTGGGACTGGGACCCTACAAACTACATCTTTCCCTTCCCAGTGGCTTTCTGTAAGTTTCTACCAATAGACAGCACCAGAGGTGCCTAGTCTTCCTATCTGCATCACCTGGATAGTAAGAACTACTTTCATGCAGCTGCAGTTGGTTCCAGCAGTGGTTGGTTCCAGTTTCCAAATTCTTTCAATATTCACAGAACCAGCTTCACTGGCTTCTTTTAAGGCATCAGCAGCAGCCAGGCTGTGCCCTTCTCCTCCACTGTTTGAGTTCCAGCTCTACAGGCTCTTCCTCTGAGCTCCCAAGATACCACCTCCAGCTGGACTATGTCTCCTCTGCAGAGTTCTACTTCTTTGGTCCCTACCGCTAAACTTCAGATTCTGATAACCACATCTCTTTTTCCCCCAGGCCTAGGGGTGAGAGACACTCCCTGCACTTATTATTTCTATGATACGTTGGTATCTCCTTTTTCCTTTATAAATCCTCTAAGTCCTTCTACACCTATTTAATCAATTTTCTATATTAAATGCTCTTTGTTAAAATAAATCCAGTGCCAGAAACAAGTTTTTCTAACAAAAAAATCCTTAAAAAATAAAATTTAAAAAGGCAAAAATATATAATTAACATAATAAAAAGCTACAGTGAAAAAGTATACTTTTTGAAATATTATATTAAAAATAATCATTGCAAGTTGTTTTAATATTCAATTTTCACAGTTAGGATCATTTGTGTAGGTATATTCACGATCAATATTTTTACTCTAAATATAACACTGATGTCACTAAGTATTACAACAGAAAAATTGTACAGCTTAAAATGTAAAGTCAAGTCATTGACTCATTCATTTAAGTGAAATTTTTCTTGATACTCAGTACTGTCTGTAATAAGAAGAAAGATGAAATTTGCAATAGACATGCTCTGATAAGTATCAGTGCAATTACCTATAAGAGTTTACAAGGAGTCTATGATTGAATGTGTGGATATAAATTAAGCCAAATAATTGTAATACTTAAATTACATCTTTGAGACAGATCATTAATTCTTACAGATTAACTGAATACTGTCACACTAAAGGAAGCATCCCTTGTTCTTTCTAATAAATAATAGTCTATTTAGAACTAGAAAATATCTTAGATTTTAACATAATCTAGATCATGACTCTATAATTTACAATTTAAAAGTATTATTATGATACATATATAGGAGTTAAATAATGATTGGATTATAACCACAACTTTCCATGCATTTATATACTCAGACTAGCATTGTTGCATAAAAATGTAACCAAAATGGAGGTGAGCCTTAGACTATGCCTGAAATGGGGTTATTATTCATCTTTTATATTTATAGAAATGGATGATTATTTGATTGTATCACCATACAATGAAAATTTTTCTTTTCATTACAGAATGATTGTAGCTGTTTATATATTCCTACTAGGCAGGATATTGTTCAGTCTGAATATAAATATAGACAGGGTTATTAGTAAAGTGTTCAGATGGAAATTTCTTTTGTTGGTAGCCCTTCTGAACCTGAATAGAAAAGTAAGAGTTGACATAATTAAAGCCATACTGCTTTATAAAGTAAAAAAATTTTAGCTGCCATATTGCTATACCAAAAATCAACTCATTTGAAGCACTATAATGATGTAGAAGAGTTTAGACTATATATACCATTACCATATGATGAATATTTTTTCCTGCTTTTAAAATACTGTATAATGGGAGATTAGAAAAGATCAGTCTTCCAGAAAACATTTTTTATAGCATGTATTTTGTGCCAATAGCATGCAAATAACAAAGAATATGTTTAATAAAAGATATGGTCACTATTCCTGGAAATGTATAGTCAGGAAGGAATATGTATAATACATTTTAATTGATACAATAAATGAGATATTTATAAAGTGAAAGGAGAGGCTTAGGAGAGTGATTATGCCTAACTTCATAAGCAAGGTAGAATTTAGGTTAAAATTGAAGGGTATTTTTTTCTTATAAAACTAAAGAATAGTTATATATTCTTATATATATATATTATATGGTTGTATAATATTATGAGCATCCTGATAATATGCGTATTAATAAATTAAACCATATGTGCCAAATGATTAGTATTAGTGAACACACATAGAGTTCAGGCTTTGAATGCTTACAGAAATTTTCACATAATTAGAAAAATGGGCTGGTCTTTAAATAGTAAGAAGTGAGATCAAGAGGAGGACATGACTATTTCCAAAAACAGGTGAAAACATGCAATAATATGTTGACAGGGGAGGACAGAACAAAATGAAAATATGCAGATGGAGTTAAAATTTTAAAAGAAAAAGATGAGGTATATCTGTAAACAGAAGTCAATAGTGCAGGCCCTTGGAATACCAGGTTAAGAATTTAAACCTATTGTTTTTTATTCAGTAGGTAATAAGGTGTTGGTGCAGGTTGAAATCAGGATTGTGACATGACAAAGAGGAATTTTAGAAATATTAATCCAGTGATGGCTTAGAAAATAGATTCTATTGTTATTTACAACAATGGACTATAAACAGTGTGTGGAAAAGACAAGATTAACAAGTGAAAATATGTTGTGCGTTAAAATAGGAAGTCAACACTGAGAAGGCCTACTAGCTTTTCCAGGCATGGGCTTGATAATTACATACTGTGAGATTGTCACAGAGGAAATAGGTTCAGAAATTTTAAAAAGGATAGACTTGCTTCAGGGGAAATTTTCTAGGAGAGTTGTCAGATAAGAAACTCATAATCCCACAAAGACAAAATGTGTTTGTTTCCTTGGTATAAAGATGGCATATAAAAAATAAAATAGCTACATGTATCTGTCATTCTTGACTGATAACTTATTCCATTCACTTGAATGCCTTTTCATATCTTAGCTTTGTACATTCTTTTGGGGCTTTGACTATATCACTATTCAATTATGATAATAAATAAAATGTGTATATTACCATACATAGTCAAGAGTCTATAGATTCTTTTCTATATTCTTTGATTTTCATCTTTTATTACTTTCTGTATTATTTTAACAACTTTTTTCTTTACTTTTCAATGATGAAGAGAAAGAAACACGGTCATTAAGAAAGTTGAACCAGCTATCTACAATATTAAATAACTATATGTTTAACTGAATACTATAAAAATACAAAAACTCTGATTAACATATACTACTTCAACTCTTGTAAATCTTTGTTTAAAAGAAGTCTACAGAAATGTTACACAGTAAATGTACTTAAAAAGGGATATAAGTGCTCAATTATTGGACTTTATATATTTGTGAGTATATCACAAAATATAGAGGAAGCAGAGATTAAATACTCTGGTAGCAAAGTTGCTGATATATAACTTTTAAATACTCTGGTAGCAAAGTTGCTGATATGTAACTTACTGTTGAATGGATTAAAAAACAATGGTTACATTTTGTTCTCAATTTCAAATACATATAATAATATATTTTATTATAATTTATTTTATTTTTATTATAATTATATTTTTAAATTTTATCAACCTTAAATGTATTTCATACATTCAAATAATTCAAAAGAACAGTATGACAACATCCTTATATATATGTTTTAACAAAATTTACCAAATTTTAATATTTTATTATAGTCTTTGTACACACACACCGTTACTTTCTGAAAATTTAGCTACTACCTATATATGTATTTATGTACATATATACAATTTAAAAGGAAGTTGTAGAATTCATATCACTTAAACCATAAATAACTCAGTATGAATTTTCTAACCACAAGATTATCTTCCTGCAGAGGTACAGTAGCATTATCATATTTGAGAAAATTATCTGTAATTCTATAAAAAATTAACAATGATACTAGAATATATTAATAATTTAGCTTAGAGTATATATTCAAAGCAGCTTTTTTTTTTTTTTTTTTTTTTGCGGTACACGGGCCTCTCACTGCTGTGGCCTCTCCCGTTGCGGAGCACAGGCTCCGGACGCGCAGGCTCAGCGGCCATGGCTCACGGGCCCAGCCGCTCCGCGGCATGTGGGATCTTCCTGGACTGGGGCACGAACCCGTGTCCCCTGCATCGGCAGGCGGACTCTCAACCACTGCACCACCAGGAAAGCCCTCAAGGCAGCTTTAATATGCCTTTTACAGCAACAAATGCTGCGGCTACACCTCCTCTTCCTCCACTTCTTACTCATCCTACTTTTCTAACGCATAAGCCAAACAAGATATGCTCATTGTATTCACTGTTATTTTTCTTTAATGTCTTTTGATCTAGATTACTCCCCTAGCCTTCTATTTCTAAATAGCACTAATTTATTCAAAAGTCAGACCAAGTATCTTGAAGTATATCCCATAGTCAGGATTTGTCACATTGTTTCCTCATGACTACATACAAGTTGAAGAGTTTTGTGTGGCAAGGACATTTCATCACGCACCAATGGCAGGTTTTTACTGTTGATAAATTAGGTTGAATTTATCATCAACCTAATTTATCATGAGAGGTTGAATAACAGGCTTCTCTTCATTCTGAAGGTTCATTTTTTCCCCTGTGTATTACTAAGTAATCTCTTGAGTGAAACACTTAAAATCATGTAAATAACATTCCCTCCAACATTTCTTCCAAAGGTTTAGCATTTAGATGATTCGGCTAAAATTAAATTTATTGCAGGGGATTTCAAAACGGTGATTTTCTAGTTCAACATTTTCTACACTTATTAGCCAGCAGTTGTTTTCTAAATACGAACTTTTGTTTTTGTTTCTTCTCCTCCCTCTCTCTTACCCTTAAAACTCACTATGTGCTCATAATATCTTATTAAATTTATTACATCATCATCATTATTTCTATTATGTCAAGTCTAAAATCGGACATCAGTAGCTTTTTTAAACCACTTCCTGTGACTGTATGACCGTAGCTAGTTCATATATTTATAGATGAAGAACATTTCCAATGTACATTTAGTTTCAATTCAAATTAATAAAATAGAGTTGACATGAGATTATATGCATTAATTTTATTATTGACTGGCCCACTATATGTGGTCAAGTAAGTAATACTGCAGTCCAATAACTGTGTCAGAGAATTTGCATGCAGGAATTTAGTATCTGAGTATCTAGTATCACCCTAAGTGGATATTTTATCTGCTCTGTGCATTTTCTGAAACCTTCCTTAACTCATGTTTTCAGTCTATCCTAGTGTTGAAGTATGTTCCTGAAGTTTACCAGCAACAACAGTAATATGATTTTTGTAGGCATTAATGGAAGTTTTAAAAATTAATTTTAATGAACTAAATTGAACAAAGGTTTTGGAATCCCATAGCAAACTCCATTCAGAACAAAATATTTCGAAAGGCTTATGTATGTTTGGTAAGAAATCAAAACAGTCACTGGAAGCTAAGGAGCTCAAAAAACTTTGAGTTCCAGAGAAATTTCTTGTTCAGGTCCAAGTGAAGTTCCTGCTTTTTGTTAGCCTGATTATTTTGCTTGAGTGGCTTCCTACAAATATATAACTCCCTCCCCTCTTCCCCACACACAAATCTTTAAAACATGTAAAATAATGAAATAGAGGAGTATGATGTCAACCTTACATGTGGGCTTTACCACAATTTACAAAGTTCTTATATTTTATCATAGTCTCTGTGTGTGTGTGTGCGTGTGTGTCTGTCTCAGAAAAACTGGTTATTCATCCTCTAGTAAATCTTTTTCTAGTTAGTGATTTTAAGCTTTTTTTTTTTTTTGCAAGACACCTGGAAAATGTTATTTTCTTGTCTCACCTTATATAATAGATGTTTTTGAAAAACAAATTAGGTTCTGTTATTTTACATAAACTATGAAGGAAAGGTATGAAAATCAGGTTTCCAGAACCCAGTACTTAAATTATATTTTCATTAATGTTTTCTAATTTTCTTAGCTCATTTGGTAATTTCCCAGTAAAGGTGCATACTTTGTTAGGATTAGTTTCAGAATTCACATCGTTGACTAAATAAATGTTTAAAATTGTAGTAACTTCTAAATTCACAGTAGTCAATTTAGTTATTTGTACTTCTCTCACAACTTTCAAAGAGTAATGCAATTTCGATTGGGCATATTTTTGTAAATGATGCAAATAATTTTCTCTAATTATTATGTTAAGTTTAATGTTAATTAAATACTGATGGTAAACCTAAGAATGTTCATGAGGTATTATTTTATTATTTAGTTATTTCCTATAGAATTCTTATAACTAAGGTTATTTTCTGAATATACTACAGTATTAGATACACATCAATTTTATTACTAAAATCTCTTCATATAAAATTGTTTTGAACATTGATTTTTATTTACCTAGAAGTTTTAAATTTCTGAACTCCTATAAGCCAAAGCAAGTTCTCAGTTACCCAGAATATTGATAAAAAAAGTACTATGAGATTTTCAAACTGGTACCAAATCATTATTTTTCGCACTTAGTATTGAAACATCTAATAGTAGATTCCAATTATTTTAAAAGTAAATAACAATATAAGGCAATAACTATGTCAGAGTTGGAAAACTTTCTGGATGTCCCTACTTAACACTTTTCTTTCCCTATTCCAGATGCCTCCATGTAGACCATAACTCCTCTCAGAACGGAATTATGAAAACAAGAGTGCTATACCCTTAAAGGTACAAACCTCTGCCATTTATAATCCACATATCTATTGCGTTAGAAAGATTATTGGTTTAGATATAAAAGAGCTAAAATGTGAAATTGTAGTAAAAAATAAATAAAATAATTTTAAATGTTATTCAATATCTAGAATATATGTAGAGTAATTATATAAAAGGGTTTGTGAAAGAGTATTTGAATTTGTGCATTTAATAGAGACATGTCTGTTACTAAATTTTCTGAGTATATTGTCAATAGTTTGTGATTCTTTTCTATTTATAGAAGATAAACTTTATCAGGGGGAATTTATAAACATATATTAGGATTATTTCTTTTCAGTTAGAAATTGCTAAATCTTATATAGCTCATCGGGATAGTCAAACCTTATTAACTTTACTAGATATGGCACCTTGATATTAGTTTAGTTGACTTTACTTAGAAAGGTGTCTCATATATCAGTTTGACAAAAACAAATTTGCTTACTGTCAAGTTCTATTTTAAACTATTTCAAAAATCACTTTTTTAAACTTTAAACATAATTTTATAAAAAATAGAGACCTATCACACACAGATATATTTTTTCTTTCCTTGGATTTCCTAAACATTTTACAGAAAGAGTGAGACACAATATATCTGTTATAAGCATAATCACCTGACTAGTTTTATCCTGCATAAACTTAATAGCAATATTTCTTTCTGTATCTCTTGGCTAATAACATTTTTCATGTTCCAGCAAGGTTGGACTATATTTTACTTTAGCTTTGAATTAAATCCTGGAAACTTGGAAGCAAGAAAAAAAAAATACTTTTTTAAGGAAGAGTATATAGATCTTTGTCATATACTTTATAATCTTCATGGAACTTTTTACATATTTTTATGTTTCTTCTTTTTATTAAATATCATCAGAAATCTAAGTTATGCTATAAGATCATGACTTTATTCTAAACCAAGACCTTTTAAAATTAAAGGTGTTCCAGCAGTGAAGCATAAGCCGTTGCTAAGATCCTTCAGGAGAGTGAGAATAGAAACCATTCATTTCTTCTCTAATGGTATCACATATTTCCAATGGGAATTTTTATTTTAATGAAATCGATTGGCCTTTCCTTTGGCCTGAATCACAAGGATACATAAAAAGATACCTCTTACTCTTTCGTTTTTCTTCATGGAGACACTCCTATTGTATTTTTTGCAACATATTCACATTCTTTTCTGCTGCCATTTTTTCCAATTTATTTTATTCATTCCTAAAGGAATTTAATGCTAGACACAACTCGCTCATGAGTGAACACCCATTTTTTTAAAAGAGTTATGCAAAACCCTGAGTAACTTTCCATATATAATAAAAGAGTGTCCAAGTATATGTGATTTCTGGTATATAAAGGCCAATTTTTTTTTACTACTCATGTGTTTCTGAATGTGACTGGTTACATGGGATAAGAAGAGGGGGATAGAAAAAGAGCATTAGTTCTAAAAATGATTCATTTTGAACATTCATTTTAAACATATATTCATAACGTTTTTAAACAACCTTCATGAGCTCTTCATGAGTTCAATGGCATTCCTGGTTCTTTAGTAAATTGCACCTCTTTCTCTGGATCTTCACAATGCTTGAGTAACAGAATTATACATTTGCCTTTAGCAAACATTTTATAATTTGTAGGAAGACATCTATATCCATGAAGTCAAAACTAAAATAATATAAAATACTGGTAACATCAGGTGATGTTTTAGGAAGGATACACTGAACATCTCTTTTTTCACAAGATACTCATTTATTATTTCTTAGTATTTCAAGTTAATGCATACTTTTGTAATTATAGGAAAGTTACTAAAGGAAGGGTCCATTGGCTCAAAGAATATAATGGAAACACTAAGAATTCTACTACTGCTTTATCCAACTGTACTGCAGAGGTTCAGAATAAAGTGTGCCACTTTTAATGAAGATTATTTTGAGCTAAAGGCAATCGAGACCCTGTGGGTTGAAGAGAAACTACTGCCCCTTCCTTAACTACTTAAAAGAATTTAAATTGGGGATTTTTTTCAGAAAAGAGTTATTACCAAAGATAAATTTTACCCATGTGTCCTTACCTATATGACAGGGTAAACATCTAATTGCCAAACATCTGCTCTTCTTCTTAGAGACAGTGAATGACCTTCCTGTCCTTGAAAACCCCAGGCCTCTATCCCATTCTTTAGCTCAGGATGGCTTATATACCTCATTTTACCTTTATGCCACTGAACTTCTCATTTATATGAGATTCCTGTATGTACAGAATTAAATTTGATTTTCTCCTGTTAATCTATTTCATGTCAATTTAATTCTTAAGCCAGCCAGAAGAACCTAGAAGTGTAGAAGAAATATTTCTTCCTCTCCAAAATACTTTCCAGCAAGTGTCAGCTACAAAATTTCCAGCTCCCAGGAAAAAATGAAAATGTTGGTTCCCTTGACAGTAAAGCATTTAAAATGCTATAAGAGTAATATAATATAAAGCTTTTCTATTCTTCTAGAGTCTGTCTCTTGACTTGTCACGGGGTTTTTAATTTGCTATCTAATTTTCTTCTAAATAAAGAAAAACTAACTTTTTTTTTTTTTTTTTTTTTTTTGCGGTACGATGGCCTCTCGCTGCTGTGGCCTCTCCCGTTGCGGAGCTCAGGCTCCGAAAGCGCAGGCTCAGCGGCCATGGCTCACAGGCCCAGCCGCTCCGCGGCATGTGGGATCTTCCCGGACCGGGGCACGAACCCGTGTCCCCTGCATCGGCAGGCAGACTCTCAACCACTGTGCCACCAGGGAAGCCCAGAAAAACTAACATTTTAAATTTAATAATTTGTTTACTGTTCATCTTTATATCATTCCAGTTTTAAATGTAAATATAAGAGAATTTAACTCATCTGCAGAATCACTGAAATTACACAACTTGTATTTCATACTCTGTACACACATATGTATTTCTTTCTTAGACAAACAGTGAAAGCACTGTGCAAAAACTAAATCATTTTATTTAATTTATTCATATGTGTGCATTCTACCAACACTGTAACTTTGGCTTACTGATTAGTAAAGAGGAACTGAAAGGAAAAAGAATATGAGTTGCCCTATCTTTGCCTCTTTCTGTGAGAAACATTTTCAGTTTAATTGGTTTTCATGGGAAGTAGCATGACTAAGAAAAGTCTTGGTGGATTTGTGTTTCTTAGAATGCAATTGCTTTCTTTCTGCATCTGAAGCAAGTTTTGGTTTTAACAGAACATATACCTCTTGGAGAGCTACCCATGTCCATTTTTTCAGTTGTAGATGTAGCATGCCTATTTTGTACTCACTAGATAACTTGCTGAATTATTGTACATTGTGGGACCTCTGGAATTTAGTGTTCTTGGAGCATCAAAAATGCTATATATAAATAGGTTGAAAGAACATCAGATATGAATATAGGGCCTATCTCCTCTGTGTGTACACTTGTGCATTGGCCCATTGGATTTCACTTCCAAACCACAAGTTAAAAAATAAAATTATCAAGAATTTCAAGATGGTGCAGTAACCAAGTACAGAACCTCTTTGAGCTCAGGGCCTTTTGCAATTGCATTGATTGTACAAACTTAAAGCCAGCCTCGACCAGTAAACAGCATTGTCTTTTATGTCAGGTCACCTGCTTTCATGAGCCTACAGTTTCTCCCTTCTTGCACAGCTGTTTTTTAGAGAATAATTTTTCTCTATTATTGTAAGATCATAATAATTGTGGTAATTATCCATGATCTGTGCAGAAGAAAGCAGCTTTGGATATTGCAATTCAATATGTCGATTTTTATCGACTGAATTTGCCACCCCAAAATATGATTATTTTAAACTGATTATTTTTAAGAAACAGCAGACAAAAAGCTCTGAAAGCTGAGCGTGAATTACCCTTTTTCAAGAGACATTCACATGTTTTAAGGGAAATCTCCATTTGTGAGCGTCTTTCTCCCTGTACCAAGAAGAGAAGAATGACCAAGTCTCTAGAAATTCTTATCAGTGAAAGCTATGACCTAAATCTGCCTAACAACCTTATCCTTCTGATTTTCCTGATAGCTTCCCATAACTGGCTTCCCCCGCAACACCCAACATCTTCTTTTGCCTTTAGCTGGAGATGGGATTTAAGGTGATGGCCTGGGCTATTTTGGGAAGTTACTCAGTTTTCCTGGGTATCTCTCACATATACAGGAGTTATATGTGTTTTTAAACTTCTGTTTGTCTTCCTCCTGTTAATCTGTCCTTTTTTATTACAGAGGGGTCTCAGCCTAGAAGAACCTAGACAGAGGTAAAATTATTTTTCCTCCCCTACTTATCTATTTTCACTATTTTTGTTAATGACATTCACTTGCATCATCATCTCTACCTGGTGCCATTGTTTTGTTTTGCCAAACAAAAACCTCTTTTGTTTTGCTTTTGTTCGGGGAAAGAAAAACAAAATGGAGTCAGTATTGCTAAGTAGCTCTCTAAAATGGACCCGAAGAGGCCATTGAGGAAGTGAGACTTATGCACGCCTCAGCCTGAATGGAATCTGACCTTTTGACCACTGATTATCTTAACACAGGCATCCAAAACATCTGCCCAATGCTGCAGAAACTCCAGATACTTATCCCATCCTATTCTAAAATAACTTGTGATTCCTTAAGAACAAGTATTTCCTGACTTCCATCAGAGTCAATCACAATTTCTGCCAGATAACTTTAACAACCTTTAGCAGTTGTCCTCATAAGCCCCTGACTCCTTCTCTTCCCCAGAACATTCTTCCAGTTTTTCCCAAATCTGTGTCTCCCAAATTGCATATCCTAAGACCCCAAATTCAGCTCTTTGTTCTTTGCAGCCTTGATATCAATTACTATTCAAAGTTCTTTCAAGGCAAAGAAAGTAAACATCTGATTCTAAATCCTGAGGGAAAAAATTTTTCTCCTTACATAAACTATCAAAAAATACACATATTTTCAGTCTGTCCCATACCTTTGAATTCAGGGTAATAGGTGCAAAATAGCCGAGTCTTTCTGGATTTATGTCATTGAAATTGGCTCATTCTAATTGGCATCTAACACCCAACTGGTAGATGCTATGTCAGTTATGATTCAGTGAATGTCTCTTCATCTTCAATATGTTGCTGACATTTTAAACTGCTATTTTTCTTCCTTCATGGTTTTCTGATTTTAATTATTCTGCTACTATGATGTTTGTCTTGTTTGAATGCAGAGGTTTTTTTGTTTTTGTTTATTTGTTCTGTATTTGTAATATGCTTTCTGACAATTTTCCTGAAACCAAAATGTAAAAATATGAAAAATACTGTAAAGCCAAGTAGCTTTGGGCTTGCTTCCTAACGTTTCAGAGAATCACTAATGTTTTCCTTCCAAGAAAAAAATGTGTTGGCAGCTTTCCTTTTTTGCATTAGAAAGCAAAGCATACAAAAATTCATACTAACAAAGACTGTTAGTTTGAATATCTTGAAAGGAAATTTCCAGTGGCACTCAGACTTCAACATTTTTCCTTGCAGTGACACTATGATTTAAGCTATTGTAAACTTACATTGTTTTTCTTGAAATTTCTTTAAGTGGATCTTTTGTGTATGATCAAATTATCTGATAAAGATTAAATTAATAGGATCCACATCATTTTGAATTTTACAAAATTAATTTATTACAATATGTAAATGGGAATTATTGATAGTAGTTATATCAAAGTTTCATCCCTGATTTTTAGTCCAGATATATGTTAAAATATAATGGGAATTTAGTATTCATCCAGGCTCAATATTAAATGGTAAAAATGCAAATATATGAAGATATAGTCTTCATGAATTTACCAGTTTAGCTGGAGACATATCATGCTATAAGCACATTTAACTTTGCTCTTCAAAGGTGTGCTCTTTTCTTTCAAATCTTTGTAGATTGTCTCCTCTCCTTTATCATGGTTTTTTTGTTGTCTTATTACTTTAAATTGCAATTGGTTAGATCTAGCCTCATTAACATGATGTTCATATTCTTCTCTATAATAAAGTAACTGTAACCTATATTCCTGATAGAGGTAAGATTATATGTCAGTGGTTCCTTGAGTCCACTGATCCACCAGGATCAATTACCTAGTACAATCATAATCCTCAAAAGGCTTGTTTGTGGACAATCTCTTAGAAGGGGATGTGAGGATGGGGCAATTAAAGGCATTCATAGCACACATTTGTCCCATGAGCTCATAGAGTAGAGCTATTTGCAAAGAGCAGTGTGAACACATGAGAAAGATGAGGGCTCCATCAACTTAGAATTTCAGGCAAGCTTTTCCTACTGCACAGCACTGGGGTGAAACTGTTACATAGGCATTCAAAATCCAAACAAGTAGTTGGTGAAATTCCCTCCCCCAAAAAAGGAGGTGGGGGGAGAAGAACATGTGCAAATAGTGTAGCAGTATGGTACGAAAATAGCAAGCTTAATATTTTTGGAGTTTATGTTAACATATGAGTAATCATGTAGTGGAATTGCTGCTTGATATCTTGGTAGAACATGGAGAAATTTTGAGACTTGTAATCAGGGGCATGAAGAAATTTACTTATTCATAGGTCATATTTCTACTTTTTTCAAAATTCTCTAAAGAAATTTAAATTTAGAAAGTAACTAGCTATTAGATTTAGGAAAATCCTCAATTTGGGAACAAAAGGATCAAAAAATACCCCTCCAATACTTCTATGAGAGTAGTTTCACTTACTGGGTGTTATAAACTTACAGTCTTTGTATGTCTTTGATTAGAGTTGGAAATTAAATATGCTGATTTCAGTACAATGCCAATAACTTTCTCTATTCAATGATATACACAAATTTAATTATTACCTAACAAATGGAATAGCTGTTTTCTTGCTTTCAAAAGCTGTTTTGCTTTTAATTTCTCTTTTCCAAATTTCAGACACCTCATTGCTATTTGTATACATTATATCACATTACAGTTATAATGCTTCAAAGGAAACATCAGGCTTTATTAAACACCAGAATAGTTATTGACCCAATTTTGAATGCACATGTTTCATTGTTTGTTACGTACTCTCAGAGACTAATTAATTTGGAATTAAGATCAGTATTTTGAGAATTCCTTTTAATTTTTTCCCAACACTTTCAGTTCTCTGCCTTACATTAACATTCACACTTAACTACTTGAAACAGTACTTACTTATATAGCAAATGTAATTAGTACTTTTAAAGCCTGAAGGCTAGCAATTATCCACTTTCTATTAGTGAACAACTCTTATTACCCATCGTAGTCATTTTATTGTGATAGAAAATATTAAGTTATACAAAGCTTTAGTTCTGACACAGTGGTAAAGAAGGATAAGCCATGATGGCATGGCCATTTTGAATCCTATTCTTCAAAAAAATCAAACATTTAACAATACTGAATACCTGTTATGCCCCAGACACAGGAAGTTCTTGGCTTTGATAATACACTAATTAACCAAAGTGACTCTGACTTCAAGGAGTGCATAACAGAGTGGAGGATACAGACAATAAATATAACAATATATAAATAAAAATAACAATAAGGTTGGCACTATATCTTATCATTTGCTAGAGTTTGATAAACATTAGGCAATTAAGAAATGTTTCTGAATGCATAGATTATGCCTAATACCGTTCTCCAGTTTACAAACTACACTTCTCTGGCAATGCCATTACATTTTGGAGAACACTATATAATGTAAAATCATCAACTCTTATAATAAATTTTAAAAGATGTCTCAATTATCTTACAATAAAGGCTCTTATAAGGAACCTCATTTTAAAGTTAGAGTGGTGAAGACAGTTAAATATTATTCTAATATAATTTAGCTATATTTAACAATAAATTTGACCCAGCTAACAGAAGGTAAAGTAATCTTAGTTCAGCTACATTGCTCCTACTACAACTTTTATAATTCTGGGTGAGGTAAAATTAAAGTGGTTGAATAGATGACAAGGTCATGTTCAGAGATGTCAGGCATTTGATGTCAAGCAAAGAACATTGGTAGAACTTTGATTGCCACCAGTTTTCTTTGTTTTTGACATCTGCTTCTGGTGGTATAGAAAGTGGGAACAGATGCAAGAATACAGTGTAGGACAAATATTAATTGTGACAATCAGTGTTCCTGCAGTTTTGAAACAAGGATTTTTTTTAAGTCAGCAAATGATCATAGACAATAACTGAATCTGTTAAAAAACATAAATTGGTAAAACAAACAAAAAATCCTTAGTGCAGTCATATAAACTTTTAAAATTGCAAATGAGAAGACATTAAAAGTTTATAGATTGTTAAATCATGATGAATTATTTAGATTTATAATTCCACATGGTTTCAAATGAAATAGTGTGGTTTAATTTAAAAAATGGGAAAGGGGAATTTATTAGTTAACTTGCAAATAACTGTAGGGATTCAGAATACATCTCCCCAAGATGTGCATGCCCCTTTGACATATGGATTATTTTGAGCTGAAGGCAATTGAGACCCTATGGGCTCAAGAGAAAAAACTGCCCCACCCTTAACTACCTGGAAGCATGTAAATTGAAGATTTTTCCTGAAAAAAGAGTTATTACTAGAGAAAAATTTAATCTAAGTAGCACCATCTATACGGCAGGACAAATATCTAACTACCAAACAGCTGCTATACATCGGCTGCCTATAGTCCTATGAAGGACATTCCTGTCCTTGGAAGCATCAGGCCCCTATGCCATTCCTTAGCTCAGGGATGCATATATACCTCATTTTACCTTTCCGTGTCTGAACCTCTCATGTGTGTGGAGTCCTTGGCTCTCTCGTGGATGTGGGGTTCTCATACATATGAATTAAAATTGGATTTTCTCCTTTGTTTTTTTTTTTTTTTTCAGTACACGGGCCTCTCACTGTTGTGGCCTCTCCCGTTGCGGAGCACAGGCTCTGAACGCACAGGATCAGTGGCCATGGCTCACGGGCCCAGCCACTCCGCAGCATGTGGGATCTTCCCGGACCGGGGCACGAACTCGTGTCCCCTGCATCGGCAGGCGGACTCTCAACCACTGTGCCACCAGGGAAGCCCCGGATTTTCTCCTATTAATCTGTTTCATGACATTTTAATTATTCAAGTAGCCAAAAGAATCAAAGAAAGGAAAGTGGGAGAAAAATTTTCCCCTTTCTGACACAACTATGGTACTTCATTTTCAACTTTCCTTACAATAAAAGAGATTACAAAAGCTAATTCTATATTAATCACTGTTAAATAGACAACAATTACTACTACATTTTTGAGGGTGTGGATTAATATATTATTTACTGCTCTTTAAGAATGCAGATGGGAAAACTGGACAGCTACATGTAAAAGAATGAAATTAGAACACTCTCTAACACCATACACAAAAATAAACTCCAAATGGATTAAAGACCTAAATGTAAAGCCAGACACTATAAAACTCTTAAAGGAAAACATAAGCAGAACACTCTATGATATAAATCACAGCAAGATCCTTTTTGACCCACCTACTAGAGAAATGGAAATAAAAACAAAAATAAACAAATGGGACCTAATGCAATTTAAAAGTTTTTGCACAGCAAAGGAAACCATAACCAAGACAAAAAGACAACACTCAGAATGGGAGAAAATATTTGTAAATGAAGCAACTGACAAAGGATTAATCTCCAAATATACAAGCAGCTCATGCAGCTCAATATCAATAAAACAAACAACCCAATCCAAAAATGGGCAGAAGACCTAAACAGACGTTTCTCCAAAGAAGATATACAGACTGCCAACAGACACATGAAAGGATGCTCAACATCACTAATCATTACAGAAATGCAAATCAAAACCACAATGAGGTATCGCCTCACACCAGTCAGAATGGCCATCATCAAAAAATCTACAAACAATAAATGCTGGAGAGCGTGTGGAGAAAAGGGAACCCTCTTGCACTGTTGGTGGGAATGTAAATTGATACAGCCACTATGGAGAACAGTATGGAGGTGCCTTAAAAAACTAAAAATAGAACTACCATACGAGCCAGCAATCCCACTACTGGGCATATACCCTGAGAAAACCATAATTTAAAAAGAGTCATGTACCACAATGTTCACTGCAGCTCTATTTACAATAGCCAAGACATGGAAGCAACCTAAGTGTCCATCGATAGATGAATGGATAAAGAAGATGTGGCACATATATACAACGGAATATTACTCAGCCATAAAAAGAAACGAAATTGAGTTATTTGTAGTGAGGTGGATGGACCTAGAGTCTGTCATACAGAGTGAAGTAAGTCAGAAAGAGAAAAACAAGTATCATATGCTAACACATATATATGGATTCTAAAAAAGAAAATGTTCTGAAGAACCTAGGGGCAGAACAGGAATAAAGACACAGACATAGAGAATGGACTTGAGGACATGGGGAGGGGGAAGGGTAAGCTGGGACAAAGTAAGAGAGTGGCATGGACATATATACACTACCAAATGTAAAACAGATAACTAGGAGGAAGCAGCTGCATCGCATAAGGAGATCAGCTCAGTGCTTTGTGACCACCTAGAGGGGTGGGATATGGAGGGTTGGAGGGAAATGCAAGAGGGAGGGGATATGGGGATATATGTGTATATATAGCTGATTCACTTTGTTATACAGCAGCAACTAACACAACATTGTAAAGCAATTATACTCCAATAAAGATGTTAAAAAATAAATTTTAAAAAAATTAAAAAGTTAAAAAAAAGAATGCAGACTTTGGATTCAGGTAGATGGATTAGACACATGCAGGGCTCTGTGCAACAGGTAGCCTTAGTGGGGCTTCTCCTCGTAGCAGTTTTGTGACTTTTATTCATTTTTTTTTTTTATCACTGTCTCTTAACTTCCTCATGTGTTAGCAAAGACACCATGAATCCCATAATGCTGTTTTGGAGTCAGATGAGAAAATGTTTATAAAGTACTTATTGCATACATTATTTTGCAAAAAAAAGCAACTGGAATAAAATAGGTGCTCAATAAATGTTTACTGAAAAAAAATGAATGTAGTAGTTTTAGAAATAAAAGGAGAAACACTTTCAGTAAGATAATGAATATAAATTCTGTTATCTTTCAGGTTTCTAAAGTGGTAATACTTTAGTAGTTCAAACATGTTTACTAATAGAGTATGACAAAGTGTAACAGTCAGACTTACAATAAAGACTTTAGAAGGAGAAAGTAGAAATGATATTTTCGATAACTAAGAAAACTTTTAGTATTGTGCACTGGCCTAGAATTATGACTGCATGCACCTATATTTTAAACCATATATCTACATTTATGGGTATGTATATGTATGAGAAACTACATCAGAGACAGTACTTTAATATGGTATATAGATATTTTTACACTTTTTTTCTATTTTGGAAAAATATTTAACACAATTTTCATCTCCCATGCAGATGTAGCACATAATAAGCTATGTCCAGTTACACACTTTTCTTAATAACACCCCATCCCCAACCTGAAGTTTGATCAGAGTAAACTGGGAAATGATTATTGTACTTCATCAGTTGTAATTTCCTTTACATAAATTGCTCTTGCTCCAACACATCTCATTACACATTAATCCATAATGCATCCAGCAGTTCAATATTAGCATATTTACCCATTAGTCAGTGTGAACCCTCTAAACATCTATACAACAGAATAGAGAGAAATATTTTGTCAAATGAGAGTGATACAAAGTAGAATAGAAAAAGGGCCTTAATAAAGGTAAAATGTTTTTGGAAATGAACATTCATTGAATAACTACCTTGTGTCAAGACTTTTGTTCAATTTTCAACATACACAGACTCAGTTTTATTTGATTTTCCCTAAACATTGTGAAGTCAACCTTAGTATTACCATTTTATGGATGACAAAGGAAACAACAATAACAACAAAAAAAAACCCCGAAGTTAGTAGAGGTTAAGATACTCCTTCGAGTTTTTACTTCAATATCCCCTACTCAGATACACATCATATCACTCAATATCCATGGAATACCTTCAAATAGCCATAGTCTCTCATCTCCCTTCCCTATATCTACTGTCAAACACTGATTTCAGCCCCTTATAATCTTTTGCTTGGACTACTCCTAGTTAATTCTCTGCCTCCAGTTTTAAATATCTCCTTTCTCCTTCCCACACATCAGTCAGGTCATGTTACTTCTTGGGATAAAATCCTTCAGGGATTCCCTATTGTGCAAGGATGAAGAGAAAGCTACATTGCATGACACATTAAGCCCTCTTTGAGTTGCCTCCTCCTGTTTCATTCCACTTCTCCCCTGCAGCCCCTGCCCTGAAACCTGATGCGCCCTCCTTACAAAGCGATTTGTAGTTTGTGGTCTGATTGTGCACAATCATGTCTCTAAGCCCATTTTTCCTCAGCTTGGATTTCCATATTAATTTTTCACTACCCAAGTCAAGCATCACCTCCTCTATAAAGCATGTCAGACTGAGAGTTATTTCTGAGATGACTGATCACCATGTACCATACAGACTGTAAAAGTATGCTAAAACTTTTCTCTAAAATATGCCCTGGAGAAAAGGAATCATCTTATATTTGAATTTATTATACCACAGCATACTTTTCCAGTTTACTATTTATTCAATTGCTATTTTTGGGAAAAAAATTTGAGGAAGAAACATTTCTTTGAAACAACTTTCATCATTTCTGACTCTGGATGCTTTAATAGGTCACATAATAGCATTCATTAAAAAAAAGAATAAAAAGTCACTTTATGATAGATCAGTAGTTATTCATAAATTTAGGACCTTACCATTACTGGTGTTGGATATGAACAAAAATAACCCATTTAAATATCACTTTTGAAAAGTCATAAATAAAGGTATTATACAAGTAAAACATACAATGCAAGAATATTTGAAAAAAAGCATGAGAGAGAAAACGGTCCTTCTAATGTGATGACTCGGGATAAAATTTCCAGTGACAGCATCATACAAGGTTTTTTAAGTGCCATATTTCAGAAAATAGACAGAAGTGAAGATGATGTGCTTTAGAAAGCTGTGCTGGTTGCCTCATAAAGCAGCTGCCACGATGACTAGACAGTGATGTCTAGGATTCACATGAAAGGTTTAAGAAAATTGCTTCATAAAATATGGTAGAAAAAAGCCATAACTTTATAGTAAAATATTATTTTATATAGTGCTATTTGAAGTGTGTTCATGTAATAAATGGCTTAATCGTGTATTAAAAGTATGCATTTATCTACTTTTTTTTCAGGATAGAAAAAACATTTTTGTTGCCTTTTCTTGTGTGTTAAAGAGAAAACTGTTTTGTAGTCTCATGTCTTATTTTTTGGACATATGCAATACTTCTTTTATGGATTTTTACTTTGTATTAATTTTTATCAGTCACTTTTCCTTAATATGCCACTAATTTCTTGATGAACAGAGAATGTAAATTACATAAGGAAAGGTTGTTTTTTCAATAAATGGCATTATCACCGTGGTCTTGAACAGTTCTGAGTTTAGAGTGGGTACTTAATACATACTGCTATAACAGATCATGAAATCACTGCATCCTTACCCACTTCACAGTGTTGACACTCAGTAAACAATTAATTATTTTTTCTAGTAGGAATTCATTATTATAATGAGTAATGAATAAATGAATATCATACCGTAGCGAAGCAGAGGAAGTCTGAATCAAGTCGAGATTTTGTTTCATGTTAAATCTCACAGTATATCCACTGACTCTGAAAAAACAGAAAATCAGTAGATTATTTCCATCTTTGAGTGGGGGTAGCAGCTTGATAGGGAAAATATTATGAATTTAATAAGGCTGAATTGAAATTTCCCACAGTTCCTTAATAGTGACTCATATATTTTATTTAGGCCAAACCTAATTTTAGCTCAATAGTTCCTAGCTGAGTGGGTATTCCCACCAGCATATGCTGCTCTTGTAGAATTTGACATTAAATGCTTAAGCCTGAATGACTAGTTTTTACTCTTCTAGATGGAGTCCACAGAGGCCCTATAAAACAAGAAAGTGTTTATCCCGGAAAGCTAAAATAAAAGGTCTTCATGTAAAGAACTTCATTAAAGCATTCATTTTCTTCAGCCACTCTTTCTGTAGGTTAGTCTGTCAGACTACTAAATTGCTGACACTGAAACACCAACCCAGCCCTATTCTATCCTTTTGGAAATAGGATCCCTTGATTAGTCCCAAGTATCCAGTGTCAATTCTATTAAGACTCACAACAGTCTGTATCCAGTCTTTTTGATTCTGAGAACCAAAAAGTCCCATACTAAACTCTTTGTGTGCTAGACACAAGTCAAAAGAAATATCTTTGCTGAGTCATTATATTAAATCTTGATAGCTATTAAGAAAAACCTAATCATTGTTTCCTAAAAGTATTTTATACTTATAATACATACTTTTTTTCATGTATCCATGTATCCACGATTCTTTTTTTTAAACTTGAGTTCTCTTTGAAGCTTAAGAACTTATAAAGATGTCTCTGTCCTTTGAATTCATAATATCAAGCATTTGTCTCTCATGACATAATCATGTAATACCATATCATTTATCTTCCATTGTTTGATAGTTAGCTTCCACATATGACTAATTACAACACAGTGAAAGGATTGTACTCAAATACTTCTCCCTTTTACTGAGGAATTAGTAAACTATTCTTCATGTGAATCAATAAAGTTTGTCAGATGTCTTGCTCTATACTCTTCCTTTTGGTTTGTTTGTCCTAAGCAGAAGACTCCCTCTGCATTTGATTTATGTTTACACTGATTATGATACAGGGGCCTACTATCATTTTCTGTTGCTGGTGGTGTTTTACTGTCTCTTTTGGAAAAATACCATGTTGCTTATTCCTATAATAGCCGTGATTTAGCTTTCTTTACTTAGGGTCCCCATGATATCAGTTACTCAACGAAAGTCTCAGTCTCAGAGCTCTTGGTATTTTAGAAACCCTGCCCTTCCTTGATCAGATACCTGTGTTGTCAGGTGACTCAGAGCTTGAATTCTTGGTAGGGATTTGAGAAAAAAGATACTCTCATAAATTGTTGCATAACATATGAATTTCTTTTATCCTTGTTCCCTTTGTCACAGACTGCCTTCTCCTTACCTAATGTAGTTTTATCTTCCTACCCAAATATAGAACACATTTAATGCTCCCTCAGGGAGACAAAGAGTCCCATCCTGTCACTTCATCCATCTCAAAATCTATCTTCCTTAGCAGGTCTTGGGGCTTCCTTTGGTATACAGAGATATAGACTAAAATTACTTTTCTTGTCCTCTCCTTCAAACTTGTATACCAAATACACAATGGTAAAATAGGGTCAAAACTTCTCTTTTCATTAGGAGAAAAAAATTGATGGAAGATACAGACTTCAGTGTTTAAGGCAATTCTGAAATCCCAAGACAAGGAAAATGCCATTCATGATTTTATCAATCATCTTTAAAACAATTTCTAATTCACGGTACTGCCATTTCAACTATATTTATATGTGTGGCTTTACTCAGTTTGAATAGTTTCTCCACATTATTTTGGATTCCACTTTTTGGTATGTTTTTTAAAATTGAATATTTATTTTAATAAATTTTCTGTTCATAAATCCTGATAATTAAGAAAAAAGTTAGCATAATTGCCATGAAATGAAAATTGATATTTATATTGTTTCAAAATTTTTTTAATTATATTGAGATTGGAAGTTCTGCGATGCAGAGATAGTGCTAAATTTTCTGGTGTTTACTCATTTTTCTGTGGATCCTAAAACTTTTATTTCTGTATTCTCAAGTATAGTTGCTCATTTCTTGGTCATATATATTCAGCTGAATATGGAACTAACTCTGCAATAAATGAAGAAAACTAGTCTATAAAATAACATTGTCCTCTCAGATGAAAGTTTGCAGACAACACAATTTTATATGTTATATTGTTATCTGAATTCTTAATGTTTTTGTTTAATATTTTGGTGAAAAGAAAAAGTAAATATTCCACTATCAGGAGGAATAAAACAAAAGTAATTCTTGGAAATAATAAATACATTGCAGATAATGAGAGACAGGTTAATCACAGTGTCTGGTAACCACTGACATCTTACATCTTCAGGCCTAGAGGTGATAATGGCTTTTTCCTTTTGCTACATCAAGGTAACTTACTGTTCTCAGTTGATTTCTATTTATCTTGTCTACACTTTTGTAAATATTCTCCTTATTGAAAAATCTTTAATTACCCCCCTTTTGTATATGTTATCTATTTCCTGCTGCCACTGTGACAGCTACATATATTTAAATTCTTATAAATATGTATATATAATTCTGAGAATGTACACATGTTAATAGGTAGAGATAATACGAAAAACTGCAAAAAGAAGAAAGAATAATTGACCTAGAGTCTGTCATACAGAGTGAAGTAAGTCAGAAAGAGAGAGACAAATACCGTATGCTAACACATATATATGGAATTTAAGAAAAAAAAATGTCATGAAGAACCTAGGGGTAAGACAGGAATAAAGACACAGACCTACTAGAGAATGGACTTGAGGATATGCGGAGCGGGAAGGGTAAGCTGTGACAAAGCGAGAGAGAGGCATGGACATATATACACTACCAAACGTAAGGTAGATAGCTAGTGGGAAGCAGCTGCATAGCACAGGGAGATCAGCTCAGTGCTTTGTGACTGCCTGGAGGGGTGGGATAGGGAGGGTGGGAGGGAGGGAGACGCAAGAGGGAAGAGATATGGGAATATATGTATATATATAACTGATTCATTTTGTTGTAAAGCAGAAACTAACACACCATTGTAAAGCAATTATACTCCAATAAAGATGCTAAAAAAATAAATAAATATTCTGAAATAAATTTCATTTAAAAATATTATGCCCAGTTCAAACGCTTTTTTTCATTAATCACAGCAACTGATTTTTGACATTTTTACAGACCAGTTTCATATGGAATTAATCCAAACCCTAAAGATAAAGTGACTTGTTACTTCAAACTCCTTGGTAAGTCTACCTAAGTAGAGCACTGTCAAAAAACTGAAGGATAGGGCTCTAAATTCTTGGATGTATAAATTCAGACTGACTTGCCCAAGTTTTATTTGAGCTTTCTTTTACAATACCAGAGAGAGAAAAAAGATATCGGGCTGAAAAATTTTACTACCTCATCACTAATTATTACAGTCATAGAAAAAATTATCTATCTTATTCTCACAAATTTTGTGCTCTTCTTGCTTGAAAACAAATATTTGGAAGCATAAGGACTATTAGAATTCACACACACACATCAAGTCTACACATTGTATTTAAGAAACATACTTTTAACCACTTCTCTTTCCTGCTACCTCTGGAATGACAGCCTATCAACTCATTCAACTAGTATTGTGATTATTAAGTGGTAAGGAAACAGATTCACTTGTATGCATTTGAATTGTCAAGGCTTGAAATTTCATTGTGCAATGATATGCACTTTTTTCCTAAGAATGTCTTTTAAACTGTTATATCATTATATACTAATCATAAGAATAAAAAATCATTACGATTATATCAATAGTTTCTAATGTGGCAATAACAACCCACTTTCTTGTCTATAATGTATTTGAAACAATATGCCTTTCCTGCACTAAATTTTTAAAAATTTCCTTTTTTAGCAACATGTAAAGCAGAGATTCTAAATACCATAAAAGGCCATTCATTTCCAGGGCTACAACTGAGTAAAATTCTGAAGAATTGGGATATATGCACCTCACAGTTGTTTGTTCAATTAGTCACCTAGTGAATCATTCAAGGTAACTGCCTGAATTTTTTAGAATAAGGAACATTTTAATAAACAATAAATAATTCTAAATATTAAAACAAATATTTAATTGGCTGCTTTACTATTCATGTGACTGATATCCTAGGCAGAGCCATTTCACTAAAACACATTTTTTTTTTTTTTTTTTTTTTTTTTTGCGGTACACGGGCCTCTCACTGTTGTGGCCTCTCCCGTTGCGGAGCACAGGCTCTGGACGTGCAGGCTCAGCGACCATGGCTCACGGGCCTAGCCGCTCCGCGGCATGTGGGATCTTCCCGGACCAGGGCACGAACCCGTGTCCCCTGCATCAGCAGGCGGACTCTCAACCACTGCACCACCAGGGAAGCCCCTAAAACACATTTTAGTAAGTAACAGTGTCTGAAGAAATGCTAAAGAGACTTTTAGTTTAAATTTTCTACTATGATTTGCTAAAATATTTCATTGTAGTTAAACTGAAAACCAGTTATAATGATTGGTCACTAAACTTATTCATCTTCTTTTTAAGACTGCATTTGACAAATTGATATTTTCATTCATCATACACTTTCCTAATGGCAGAGAAACTAGGCAACATGGCAAGAGGTGATTCTCTTGAGTCAAATTATGTCATCTGAAGTGAGGCCAGGCTGTTTTAAGGGTAGCGGGATTCTGCTTAATAAAGTGAACTAATGCTGTAATTTACTAAATAATACTATCATAAAATGGAGCACATAGCATTTGACCACTGAAACCATCAATTTTCTCCATTTAAGAAGTTGTAAAATGTAATGTTTTATTTAAAAAGCCATTATATTAGGCCTGGATATAGTCAGTGACAATAAAACTAAAATTAGCATTGAAATAAAAAATTCAAGAAATTTGAGACTCTGTTCAAATGTGTAATTATGGCAAATACCCCGTATTGCTTAATCTGTCATGTGTTCTTCTTTGAAATAGTATCAGTGAATTCTAGCTGACACTCGATTGACTAAGCTAATATATAATCCTCAGTAATTTATAAGTGTAAATTCTAGAATATGGGAAATAAAATTAATGTGCCCTACTTAATGGAAATGTCCTTTCCTTAAAAAAAATGTCTGCTAGTTGTATTGTATATATGATGGTTGGAGTTTAAGTTTAAGTTTATATAGTAAGGGAAAATCATGAGTTGTGTGTTTTGAAACAAAAAGTTCCAGCACACTAGTCCTTTTGTGCCTATGAAACAACAAAGTTAGAAAGAGGTAGGTACAGTTATCACTTAAACAACATGGGGCCCCATATAATTTTGACTCCCCCAAAACTTAACTACTAATAGCCTTGACTGAAGGCCTTCCAGATAACAGTCAATTAAAACATATTTTGTAAGTTACAGGTATATCCTCACATATTTTATGCATTCATGACATAACTTTTTCTTAAGTTTTTTTGATATTTCTATGCTACGCAGTTCATCTGTGAGTTGTTTTCAAATTGTTGCAAGTCTCCAAAATATTTTCCAATAAATTTATTGAAAAAATTCTGTGTAAAAGTGGACCTGCACAGTTAAACCCATATTTAAAGGTTGTTCATTTGTACAATTTCTTTAGATTCCACATATAAGTGATATCATAGGATATGATATTTGTCTTTCTCTCTCTGACTTACTTCACTCAGTATGACAATCTCTAGGTCCATCCATATTGCTGCAAATGGCATTATTTCATTTTTTATGGCTGAGTAATATTCCATTGTATACATGTACAACATCTTCTTTATCCATTCTTCCATCAGTGGATATTTAGCTTGCTTCCATGTCCTGGCTATTATAAATAGTGCTGCAATGAACACTGGGGTGCACATAGCCTTTCTAGTTATGGCTTTCTCCAGATATATGCCCAGGAGTGGGATTGCTGGATCATTTGGTAACTCTATTTTTAGTTTTTTAAGGAAGCTCCATATTGTTCTCCATAGTGGCTCCAAATTACATTTCAACCAACACTCTAGGAGGTTTCCCTTTTCTTCATACCCTCTCCAGCATTTTATTGTTTGTAGATTTTTTGATGATGGCCATACTGGCTGGTGTAAGGTGATACCTCATTGTAGTTTTGATTTGCATTTCTCTAATGATTAGTGATGTTGAGCATCTTTTCATGTGCCTCTTGGCCATCTGTATGTCTTCTTTGGAGAAATGTCTAGGTCTTCTGCCCATTTTTTGATTGGGTTGTTTGTTTTTTGTGATATTGAGATGCATGAGCTGTTTGTATATTTTGGTGATTAATCCTTTGCCGATCGCTTTATTTATTTATTTATTTGGCTGCGTCAGGTCTTAGTTGGGGCACACAGGATCTTCTTTTGCTGCATGTGGGCTCTTCGTTGTGGCATTCGGGATCTTTTTGTTGCAGCATAGGAACTCTTAATTGCGGCATGTGGGGTCTAGTTTCCCGACCAGGGATCAAACCCCGAGCCCCCTGCATTGGGAACGTGGAGCCCCACTTGACCACCAGGGAAGTCCCATCAATCGCTTCATTTGCAAATATCGCTTATATGTGGAATCTAAAGAAATGGTGCAAAAGAACCTATTTACAAAACAGAACTTGAGTCACAGATGTAGAAAACAAACTTGTGGTTACTAGTGGGGAAGGGAGGGGAGGGATAAATTGGGAGATTGGGATTGACATATACACACTATTATATATAGAGTAGATAACTAATAAGAACCTACTGAATGGCATAGGAAACTCTATTCAATACTCTATAATGACCTATATGGGAATAGAATCTTAAAAAGGGTGAGTATATGTGTATGTATAACTGACTCACTTTGCTATACAGCAGATACTAACACAACCTTGTAAATCAACTGTACTCCAAACAAACAAACAAAAAAATTGATGGGAAGGGCAGTGCAAAGCCCAACCTACTTCAAATTATTTCTTCAATAGCCTGCCATGGTGGGTCCTTCCTTTCTACCTGGTCTGATATACACCCATAATTTGAGGCACTTTCTTGAGTTATATAATAAAGGTAGGAGCATTGTTCTTGTTAAAAAAAAAAAAAAAAGGTTGTTCAAAGGTCAACTGTAAAATATTAAAATTTTTATTTTTCGCTCATCTAGGAGATTCTTGGTAAAAATGTTCTTGACAAGAATCCAGTTAGGTTTTGTTGATGTTGTGAGTAGAATTGGTATCAGCTACTTTCCAAGTACTAGCATTGATGAATACACTAGCAGTTAGTTGCCCAGATCTTTAAGCCAATCAGAAACAGATATTTCATTTGACAGTTACCAGGAAGAGTTTATAAGAACTGCTCCTTATACGAGTTTGGAAGAAGTAATTCAATATTATGAGTAAAATACAAAAACAATATAATGCTGTAAAAATTCTGAATAAGTGAAAGAACATGGTAAGAGATGAAAAGAGATCACACAATTTTACCTTGAGTGAAATGAGCTAATTTATGGAAGGTAATTTCAGATATCCCACCAAAGAATTATCTTCCCATGGCCTTGATTGATTAGTTCATACCTAAGTTTCAAAGGCATAGAAATCATTATTAATATAAAAATCAATGATTATCTTTCAGACTTTAATTAGATGTATCTCAAAATTAAGTGTTCCATGGAGTGCTGTATGGCATATGTATATAACTAGATCTATAGATCTACACAGAGATAGGGATGAGACAGAGAAAGAGAAAGAGAGAGAGAGAGAGAATGTAAATATGTCAGGAAGAAATATATAAAAAATCATTTAGTCCAGGAACTTCTGTTTCTGATTTGGATAGGGTAGTTTAGCTATGCCACATCAAAAACCATTAAAAAATCTGGATTATATACAGGAATTACATGCTTGAAGGTATCAGAGAGCTGTTGAGGCAATGAGAACTGGAGGGGCTAAGAACCTGAAGAAAGAAACTGAGGACTATTTGACAGTCTTAAGAAGGAAGAGAGATTGGAAATTCAGGACGCTCCAGCGCAATAAATATTTCAGGATTTCTCTTTTGTGTTCAAAGTTCCAAAGTTACAGAAACGAAAGGTAGATTGACCTAACCTTACCAGGTTTGCAACCCAGGCTTGACTCAGCAAAATTACTGACTGACATATTTTTTGGGGAATTCCATAAAAAATGTATTAGGCATGCAGAACAAAAGATGACAAGGCCAATAATCAAGAGAAAAATGGATAACAGAAACAGACTGATAGTGATGAAACAACTGTAATTGACTGAAAAGAACTTTAAATAAACTGTTGTTTTGATATTTAATATAAGAAATGTGGATGGAATAAATAAAAACAAAATTTCATAGAGAAATTGGAATCTATACCAATAATTTTAGCTAAAGTATGCCAAGGATAAGGTGATCACTTTCAAATGAGGTTCAGAGTCAAAAAACTTCAAATATGAAATGCCATTTTAGTGAGGTTGGAGGAGTGAGCTAACAAGGGTGGATGCCAGTAGGGGCAGAATTAGTAATTGAATTCAAGATTTTCCAGGCATTTAAAAGAAGTTTAATATAGAGGCCCCAATGAAGTATATCCCCAGATGAACTTGGAGCCTTTTTTATATTGATGGGAATTAAGGGACTAGAAGATTGTCAAAACACTAGTAGTGGGTATTTTCAAAAGTTCAAAAAGTTGATTTTAAACTCTATAAATAATATGGATTAATAATAATGATAATAATAATTTTCAACAACATTCAAAAAATCTGTTGTATAGGCAATTGGAATAGTGGTTCAAAGCCAAAATAATTCAAGTCATGCCAAATTTTGCCAATTTCTTTCTCTTTTTTTTCCCCCTTGAATTATTTTTGTTTTTCCTTGAGTTACTAAGTTCCAAGATGAGGGCCATGCTACAGATATAATTGAGTTTGGTTTCTACAAAACATTTAATAAAATAACTATGCCATTTTATATTGTGGATTCAGTGATAGGATTTCAAAATGGATTAAGAGTCAGCTAGCAAATAAATATAAATAATTTTGATGGTCTGTGTCAATATGAACTTTCTCCTTAGCCTTTCTCTTTTACTAGTCTTATTGTTTTAAATGACTGAATAACGACCCATATATTTTAAAGACACAAATATAGAAGAGCAAGCATGAGAGATTTTTTAAGTTTTATTTGAAAATAATTTCAATAGGCTTGAATAGATGTCTGAAATGAAAACAATATTCTATAATAATAGATGTAAAATAATGTTTCTAAATTCTAATTAAAACTTCAATCAAAGAAAAACAGGTTAATGGAAATATAGCCTAACAGTTCCTGTAATAATATGTACTATTTTGGATTAACCAAATGTCAATGTCACTATAAATCCAGATGGGAAAGACTATTCTATGAGCCGAATATAATTTTACTTCATGTGAGAATACGACATTTTAAGAAGTAATATTGTGGTTAATTCTGGGCTTTCCATGCAAGAGGGCTAGCAGTTAACTTAGAAAATATTCAGAGGTATTTGACTGAATAACGAATGCAAGAAAACCACAACAGGAAGAACTGATTAAAGAACTGGTGATCAAAAGGGAAGTCGTATCAATTAAAAAAATACTTTGTCTAAAATTATTATTACACTACAAAAATGTAATGAACTATGTGAATTTTCCCTAATCAGGAGAAATAATCATTAAAATGTTTTTGTATTCTTATTTTGCTGTGTCAATAGTCTTCTCTGTCTATAAATCTATACATGTATATTTAAAGAGCAAGAAGTTAGTACACAGTCTTAAAGCTTATGAATCTATGTGTACAGTGTAAATATCTCTTGTTAGGTTATCTTCTTATTTAGAGTTGTTTAATTCTACTACTTTCACTAGTAGAAGTTACACCAGAAGCTTAGGTCTGTGCCAATCTGTTTTACCTTATTTCTTATTAGACTCAAAAAGTAGAAGAAAAATTTTTAGTTTACTCTGGCTGAGAATAGATTCTATAATAAAATATGTGCCCATTATATTCAATATCTGGGTTTTAAGAAATATTAGAACTGCTAACTAAATTATTCCTTTTCCATTTTCATTTCTGCAACTGAATCCATCTCTACAATTCATGTCAAACTTTCTGTTCTCCAAATTTTAACAGCTCTCATAAGCTGTGCCCATTTGACCCAGCTGTTGATAATACACTGTATTTTACTGTCCTTTCTTCAGAATCAGAATTTCAGCATTAACATATACTTCAGAATAACTGATATCCTCAGTGTTGTAATTGGGGAAATTGAGTCTCAGGCACGTGAATTATCTTGCACAGAATCCCATGGCCAATTATCAACTGAGTTGATGTTATAAATCACAACAAAAGATTCAAATTTAGTTTCTTCCCATTTATTCTTCTTCCCTTATTTTATGTATGTCAATCTTCTTTTTCAAAGAAACTCTAAGCTCTTCAAGGGTATTAAGAGTATGTAACAAGGTGCCGAGCCCACTGTAGATATCAAATGCATGTAGATTTTTCGGCTCTGGGTTGCAATTCACCTCTTTTGAGAAAAATTAAACCAAGAGGAAACTATTTCCAGTTCCACAGAAAATAGCGTTGTAAGCTATCTTAAAAACAAAACTCTTAGAGACTCCAATATATTTTATTGTAATGTGGCACTGGATCTAAGAAACCAAATTTCTTCTTTAATGTAATGGTATAAATTTAATTATTGATTTTCTCAAGACAGAAAATGACTTAATTTGATTTTGAATATTTTCTCATAGAACAAAGCTCTCATTTTATCCTAAAATTACATATATTTTATATATATATATATATGTTCAGTGATATATAAATATATGTGAATGTATATATGATTAGTTATCCATGAACAGAGATGGATAGTTAAACTATGGATGAGGTGATAAGTGAGAGAAAGAAAGAGAGAGAGAGAAAGAGAGACTTTGTTAATAATTACATTCTTTGGTTCTCTGCAGCAAAAGGATCAGGCAATTGTCTGGGAAGTTGGTCACATTTTACTACCACCAGGAATCACTCCTGGACAACCAAGGACTAAGTCGTTGAAAACACACAGCATTGTTCTTTGGGAGGGTGCTTAATTGTAGAAAGCTACCTCCCAAATGAAAGTTCAAAGATTTCCCCTTTCACACATTAAAATGAATTACAATTCATTTAATATTGTCTGTTTCAAACATATTTGATTTATTGGATTAAATCATTAACATTTCCAAAGGAAAAGAGAAGTGATGTTTTTGTTTTTGTTTGTTTGTTTGGTGTAGTCATTACACATATTTTTTTTCTAACTTCTAGCTTCTATGAGCTTTATATGAATTTATCTAATTTGATTTATATGTCAGTATTACCAGCAAAGCATATCATTATAAAATGAAAGTTTGGTAATATGTCTGTTTCATATGTCATATTGTTATCATTATCATCATCATCATCTAAGGAGGATCTATTAGAGGAAATGTCTTTAGGATGATTCTTAGAGATGCTTCTAGGAGATTGACATGAGGAGGAAGAGGGAGGCCCACAAATCCTGCTGTCATTGACAGAGTAAATAACATGAGTGATGGGCCTGGTCAAGCCTGACACGAGCAGTGAGTGGGAAATAATACACAGATGGAGTTAAAACCCACAGCATATGTTTTGAAGCTGCGCTAATTCAGAATGAAAAGTGGAAGTGAAGTGGATCTCAGGCAAGGCAGAAGTCAGAAGTTAGGAATGAACCTACAGGAGCTTTTAAGGCCTTGACAACTCAGAGGGGAAAGAGAATTCAGAGCAGCTAAAGCCAGAGCATGGGGAGCAAACAGACAGTTGGTCTGAATTTTTGATACTGTACATGTAAAACAAGTAGCCTTTTTTTTGCAAGTAAGAATCACTAAGCTTAGTTCTCATTATGGGATATAATAAGTAAGTATAAATAAGAGCTAAAAGCTTACTAGTATCTACTGGAAAGTTAAATAGAAACATTATTTTCCAATAAGTCCTGTCTTCCCAGGAAAAAGTTGTGTGTCTATCAGAGCAATACTTTTAAAAAAAATATTAAGTACTACCAAAAGCTCAGAGAAGCTACTTAGGAAGATTGATCTTAGACCCATTCCTACCCCTAAAACCTTCATATCAGATCTGTATCTAAAAGTTCATCCACTGTCAGTATTGAAATTTCTTCTTTTTCACAATTCTTTCTAGCCGTAAGAGTTCATGTTTTACATAATGTCTTATTTCAGCACTAAACTCTCTCCTTAAAATGCTTTTAGAATATGTGATGTTAATAATTGATTTTCTTAAACTGAATTTAGCTTTCTACTGTTAATTGAAGAACTTTCTTAGGTTAAAATGAAATATAACAAAATACAAATTCTACTCTGATATTGAAGTTGGTAGTAAAAGTAGCCTAGGAAAGACTGATAGTTACTGGTTTATTAATAAGAAACAAATATCCAGGGCCAAATTTGGGACCAAATCTGTTTTTATTAAAAACTGTGTTTATAAAAGGTTAATAAGAGAGCTTGCATATTAACAACAATTGCCAACAAAGTAATTCCAAGGCTTGGATAAACGAGCTTAAATTTTATTTTTCATAAATACATAGTGGGTTGGCAAAAATCTTTCTGTGGATCTAAAAGTCAAGTAAAAATGTATTTTGACTCCAGAGTCCAATAAATGAAAAAAATCTCTTCCATTACATTTCTAAAAGCTCAAATTCTTATTTATAGTTGTAACTTATTTTCTTATAAAAATTGGACTAGAAATGGGACAATTCATGATTTCCATTTTCTAATATCAGAAATGACCTAAAAAAAGTCTCAGTGCTTTTCATTTTGAAGGCACAGCAGCAATGGGTCAAACTACAATAAACTCTTAAACTGCCTTTAAAAATAATTCTCCAATAACAGTATCTGCTTTGAATGTCATAGTATAAAAATAGAAGCAATGTCCTCTGGTAACATAAAATAATTTCTTACATGGTTTAATTGACTATCTGGCAAAATGTTTACTACCACAGAAATTTATAAGTAAACATTAATTCTATTTTAATATATATATTTTATGTTACTCATTTCTCCTACATGAGTTAGGATTAGCAGCTGTCCCCAACTTCATGAACAATAAGATAATGATTCAGTACATATTTGTTTTGCTTTTTTGAGTTGCTAGAGTGCTTCATAATTTTCTTTACTGAACCATACTAATAAAACAAGTTCTCATTTCTCATGCTCATTCTATAGTAAATCTTAACATAATGTCCTCAGCCATCTGCTGGTCTCCATATCCCTTTTGCCTGCCACTTTCTTTTGTCAAGTTTTTCAACAAGAAATTTTTGAAGGAATGTTATTATCTGTGCTTTAACTTGGTTATTTAGGGAAGTTAACATTTAAAATTTTATCTCTGACTCAAGGAATAAAAAGTTTGTAGTAAGCTGAAATCTTAAGTCTATCAACAAAAGCCTGGGTATAGTGGAATTCCAGATCATTGTAAAAAGGTTCAATTTTCAAAACTGGTATATAAGCTAGATGAGATCCTTGTCTTGACAGAACTTATGATTTATATTTTAAAAAAACAAATGTTGAAAAATATTATGAATATACTGAGGGTTAATAAATTATACTAAAGTTACTCAAGTGAATATTAGAAAACGTTGACTGTTAGTAAATTATTTCCTTTAATTGGGTAACGCTGTCTGTTATCAATTGAAGAATTTTTCAAGTTAAAATGACCTATATGGGAATAGAATCTAAAAAAGAGTGGATATATGTATAACTGATTAATCTTACTGCAGCAGAAACTAACACAACATTGTAAATCAACTATACTCCAATAACAATTAATTAAAAAATAAAATAAACTACTGCAACATATACACCTTACTCTAACCTGGAAGATTGTAGTAAGAGTATCTCAGCAAAGAAATCTATTTACTGATTTATCAATAAGGAAAAATGTCAAAGGGTTGATTAGGAATTTAAATATTATTAATGAACTTAATACAGAGTTTGAACAAAATAAGAGGATTCCAGCTAATCCATTTGGTGATGGAAATTGTTCCTGAGAAATGATGTTAAAGTTGGGGTTTGTAAGGATGAGTAAAATTTAGCTATGCTTATACAGAAATAAGAGTCTTCAGAACAACAGAACTACATATCAAAAGGCTAGAAATGAGAGAGATTGTGGCTAAAATTAAGCTGATGCAGGCAACATGATCCTTCTTGTACACAGCAAACAAATTTCTTTGAGGAATTACTACTGGTATTATGTTTGGGAGTTGTTGTTGTTTTTTCATGATGAGAACTTTAAAGCATCCCAGGCCCCTCTCAGTCATTTATCTCCCTGTTCAGTTCATGGTCCACAATTTTTACCCAAATTCTTTTTAACATTTTCAACTCCTCGTACCATAATTTTTCTGTTGTATGCACATGGAAAAACCCATCTGGAATCAGTTCAAACATTTGCCTTTTTTAGCTCATCCCCCTAATTGCTAAGAACTACTACAGAAAACAGTGTAGTTCTTCCCCTCAGTGACATTATTCTTATTCTCCAGCCTTCTGTCTTTCCTTCGATATATCATAGTCAACTCATTCTGCTTCCTGTACAGTGAATATTTAAAGCCCTTCTGCTTTAATTTTAGACTTCCTAGGGATCATCCCACCACTCCCAACCTTAACCTCCTTTTCTACTTCACAGAGAAAATATAGCCTATTTAACATTAATGGCCTGACATTTCCCCTTTAAACCACTGTATCTTTCGTAGTCTACACAAATAATTTCCTTATTTGTATACACTCCACAATGGGAGTGAGTTCCTGTTTGTCAAGACCAATTTCTGACATATGATTGCTATCCTTTTGACAACAATATTCACTATCTCAAAAAGGATCAATGATTTATCAATTATTCCTACCCTATAACATCTCTAATTTCTTTCTATCTATCACTTTCTTTCAGGCAGCATTTAAATGTGTTCAAGTTTACCTATCTTAGAACAAACTCAGGAAAAATCTCTCTGGAACCATGCATTTCTTCAGACCCATGCTTTCCTTGACCTAGGCCACTTGTCTCCCATCCACTTCATGAGTGAATCTTTTGAAACTAATTTTACTCTGTTATCATAATTCCTCCACACAAATATTCCTCAACACATCAAATCTGGTTCCAATCACCTTAATTTCTCCAATAACCATTATAATAAAAAACACAGCACAATTCTTTTGCTATTAAATGCATTACACTTTATGATTCTCACTACATTTTTGTATCTCATCTGAAAATGTTGACTATGCTCTCTTCCTTGAAATACCATCCTCCTTTAGTTTCCACTCCCTTGCACTCCTCTGTAATTGTTTATCTTTCTGCTCACATGTACAACTTAATTTTCTTTTAATTTTTTCTTATTTATTCTCATTTATTTTAAAATTGATACCCCTCCTGGATCCTCTTTATATACCTTTACAGAGTAATTTCATCAATTCCACAGATTTGTTTAAAAGAATATTTTTGCAAAAAGAAATATACATTTGCAATTGAACTTTCAATTATTTTTACAGGTAAATTTAATCATCTTTTATGTTTATAAATGGTCCTAGTTCCTACAGTATGTGCTTAGAATGTGTCTGTGAAGGGGGAAAAAAAGATTTAGGGAACAGAAGATGCTGGAAAGGCTGCTTAGAATCTGTAAACAAATTAATATATACACAGAATAAGCATTATTTCAGTTTTTCTATTTCTGTGTTGCAGAAAAAAAATTAAATAATGCTTCTCTTTCCTCCCTCCCTTACTGTTTTGTCTGACAGTATAAGTATAGTTAATTATTCCTATGTCATCATCATGGCTACATCTTCAAGTTTCTAATAAATATGACATATGGTCACCATATCTATTAGCATCATGATAAAGGCAAAAGAATGAAGACACTCTTCTTATTCATATGGAGCCACAAACTAGGTGTGTGACCTGGGTTAAATCATTTAACCTTGCTGAATTTCTCTCTAAAAGGATAGGACCACATGCTCCCTTAGGTAGTTTCAAGCCTGTAAATATTTTGACGTACTATTCCTTACCACTTTCACAATTGTTTTCTAAGCAGAAGAGATATTGTTTACTTTAGGGATCTTCAGATTTACATCCACACTACAGGGATGCTGAAGAACTTCTAAGAGCTGGCAAAGAAACATGTGGATGCAGGTCCCAGAGTCCATTAACCTGAACTGAGTAGGTTTATTCTCAGCTGCAAGTTTGTGTCCAGATATTACATTATCTCCTTTTTTTTCTGTCAGCTGCCAGGTTGTAGTCATTTGCATAATTTAAACTGCTGTCACTGACGATCTAAATGTTGCTTTACTCCACCACTTGACTCTAACATCTAAACAGGCATACCTTTTAAGTTAGACTCAAATTAACCATAGTCTAATTCTATCAAAAGTATGCTAATCTGTAGTGTTGCCTTTGAACTCATTTATCTTTGAGAAAACTAAAAGAAGGAAGAAAACCTAACAGCCCAATCAAAACTGCCCCAGCATACCTTGAAATATATAATTGATGTTGCTTTGATGATTAAATTTATTCCTCAGGATCCTCATCTCCACCTTAGATATAACAATAATTTAAGGTGTCATGTTTCTAGTTTGCTTTGCATCATCTTTAAATTATACTTTAAAATCATCTTTAAGATGAAGAAGTATTAAGAAGAAGCACATATCAAAGGTACATCTTGTGCTATGCACTGACGTAATTTACCTGAATGCAGGCCACCTTGACCCAAAAGGCTGGATAAATCACCTGCAGTCTACTTTAATTCTTGTTCTTCTCGATCTCACTTCTTTTCCTTCTATAGCCTGACTTCATTTCTGGAATCCATTAAGCATTTTATATCCCATTTACTAGTACCTGCTTCTTTTCACATAATCTAAATTAACCCAACTCCACTTGACAATCTAGCTTCTAAGAAAAAGCTCAGTTCATCATTATAAAACTGACCCAAAGGAATGGGTAAAGAGGCTTTTATATAATAAAACACTAAGCTCTGGCAATCGCAACTTTTATTAACTGTCATACCCTGAGGAGCCTAAGCAAACACGTTTGAGATATTTGTTTCCTTGGGTAATATTTCTGGATGTTCTAGTAATATCCTTTGATGAACAGTTAAGTTGAAAAAGACAGAAATAAACTTTTAATGTACTGCCACCCCCGTCATCTATTTTGCTTTAAAAAATTATGCAGATGAGTCAAGAAGATAACTTTTCCTCTAAATTCAAAATTTATACATGATGTTTTGCAAGTAAACTTGGGTTTGTCTATGTCTAGATTTAAAAGGGTGCGTAAGATTTGTTTAGTTTGTTTTTCCCTTTAAAAATTTTTTCCAGTCGGAGTGTAGACTACAAGAGCCTTCTTATGTGTTTCTGTTTTATCTTGGGCTTAACTATACGATAAGCATGATAGTATGGCACCATAATATGCAGTTTATTTTTAGTACTTGAGAGAAGAAATGCAGTTGTACTAGTTTCTTGTATTCTTACTGTTTTGTCTGACAGTATATTTGGGCACTGAGAAAATGAAAGAGCTTCATAATTTTTTCTTTAATATATAAATATTTGCTTACATTTTACAAAACAATTTTATTCCAACCATGTGATCAATAAATCCTGACATTTTGGAATTTGTAAAAAAAAAAACTAGAAACTCTGAGCAGTCATATGTATGTGCAGATACAGTCATACAAGAACTTGGCAATAAATTTCATTAGGCAAGAAAATATGAATTTATCATTTGAAGAAAAGAATAAAGCCCCAAATTAAATTAATCTGGTATCAAATCTCATACATTTTGTTATTTAGGAAACAATAGCCCAATTTTTATCAGAGAAAGTAGCATTCATAAAATAGGCAAATGTTAAGAATCCATCTAACATTGTCTTTATTGTTATTTCTTAACTTTCTTTGGTTAAAGAGTTAAAAACAAGCGTGTAGATGATAATGCAGCAAAAATGTACTAATCTCATTGCTTGTGTAGTTTCAAATGTCTTGTCATTTCCAGTTATCTTTGGAAGATAAATTGTAAATAGTTTAATTTACACAAATGTAAAAAGTTTAGTTTTGAGTAACTGAGTAGTTAAAATTAAATATAACCTTTAAAAATTGTGACTCACTATATTGTACACCTGTAATTAATATAATAGTGTACATCAACTTCAATTAAATAAATACATAAATAAATTACTCTAAATATAAGTATAGTTAATTATTCTAAATTTGTTAAATTTTATAGTTTTGAATACTATGTTATTAAAAGAAAGTTGAATTTTCAGTTACAATTAACCTTTTCTTTGCTAGTATGTACTGCAAAAACTTGAGGGTATCAACAGAGTAATTTTCAAGAATCCAGAAAATTAAGTAATAGCATATTACCCTAATGAAGATACTGATTAAGTATAAGATTTTCACATTATTAGTAGTCCTATTTATGGATGACCTGTTCTGAAATGATTTTTAAAATATGAAAAATTATCAAACATTAAAGATAAGCAGAAAAGCAATGAGTAGCTATAATGACATAATTTGGGCTAAGTTTCCTGATCACTTTAGTATCGCTTTAATTTCTAAGACCTCAGAAATAAGTGCAAATTGTTTAGGATTTGGAGCATCACTTGAAATATATGTTGCATTGAGGATGTTTTGTCATTTTGAACTAATGTAAACCATTTATGTCATGTGGAACTCTGAATTTTTGGGGTAGATAATTGTAGCCACTGAAAATATTTTGTGTTTGATGAGACTTTGCTACTAGGCCCATAGCTTTGAATTTATAATAAAAGCTAGTCTCAGAACAAATTCTGTCATGACAGAGATATTCAATGAACATTTATTAGCATGCAAAATATTACACTACCTAGTCTATAGGCTTGAGTCACTTCCATGTCTCTTTCCACCTCTATCTTTCCTGGAAAGTTTAACCAAGGTCACAGTAGACAATAGGCCAGAGGTTGGATTATGTAATCATTATAGCCAGCATCAGGACCAAAAGCTTCAAGTCCATAATGGTCAAGGAACTGTCAGGAATTTAGCCTGGGGGGTCATCCCTAGGGGTGACCTGGGAGGGGAATCTTTAAAATATATTAGCCAGGAACTTCCCTGGTGGTGCAGGGCTTAAGACTCCATGCTCCAAATGCAGGGGGCCGGGAGTTCACATGCCACAACTAAGACCCGGTGCAACAAAACAAATAAATAATAAAAATATATATTATTTTATATATTAGCCCACCCACATCTTTAGATACTTTTAATGTTCCCAATATCTATAATATCCATCATACTAGATAAAGGCTGCTATTTTCCCCTATAAAAACATGTTTTGACTTAGTAAATAGATGCTGACAGACACCAGTTACAGAGCCTCTTATAGTGGCTGCCTCTGGAATGTGAACATTTAAATATATTGCCAGCAATCCACCACTGATTATGCATCCTCGATTAGACTGTCATCAGCAACTGGGTTATAGTTTAACCTGAAAAGCATACACGTAATTATAAGTCATATCAATACATGCTGGAATATTTTAAAGTAAATTAATATTCTAAGAACTAGAAGATACATTAGGGACAATTTAACAAATTATGATACTAGGGAAAACAGGATGATGACATGGGAGTAAGCACTGTCCTTCTCTCACACACTTCTCTACAAGTGTAAAAAACATCTTCCCGGCCCATTCAAACTCTGTTTATTGCCTTAGGGTAATGGGTAAACCCACAGCCAAGAGTAAGGAGTAATTACAAATAGGAACTTTGTAAGTGTCAGACCAGTTCTGCCACTCACTTGCTACATAAAATTAAAAAATTAACCTCTCCTCAACAGCACAATTTCCTCATCTGTACAATGGTTACCGCAAATACGGTCATCTCAAAGAAGTGTTAGTTTATTCATTCAATATTATTTAAGAATGCTTAGTATGTCTCAAGTTTCTTTTCTTGGTTAGGGACTTAGAAGAGATTCGTAAACCTATCCCTTCTTTCTTGGTGCTTCCATTCAAGTGAGTGAAATAACGAGCCTGATAATAAACAAATGAAATTGCATTTATAATACATTACTATACGTAATTAATATTAGGCTGAAACATAAGGAAAGGTAATTGTGGGGGAAGTATGTACAGTTAGAGGGGGCATCATTTTATACAGTGATATACGGACTGAAATCTGATGTAAGAACTTCCAGTAGAGAGAACAGAAGTGCCAAGGCCACAAGCAGACTGTACATTCTAGAATTCACAAGAATTCCAATGTTTTGCACTAGAAATAAACAAGGTGAAAATTTTGAGGAGTTGAGGCCAAACAAGCAAGGAGATGATGGGTCACTAAGGTTGTGTGAGAATTAAAGACAGTGATAGCACAGTACAGTTCTTGGCATATAGTAAATGCTAAGTAAGTGTTAGACATTTATTCTTGGAATCCCTTCCACTGCGGGAGAGATTGCCACCTAAAATATGCTGCCCTGGGATAACAATAGGAGTTGATTATCAGTTTTTGAAAAAAGAAGTGCCTTAAAAATTGAGTGGACAGGAGGAGGAGCTTCAAGATGGCGGAAGAGGAAGACGGGGAGATCACCTTCCTCCCCACAAATACATCTACATGTGGAAAAGCTCCTACAGAACACCCACTGAACGCTGGCAGAAGACCTCAGACCTCCCAAAAGTCAAGAAACTCCCCACGTACCTGGGTAGGGCAAAAGAAAAAAGAATAAACAGAGGCAAAAGGATAGGGACGAGACCTGCACCAGTGGGAGGGAGCTGTGACGGAGGAAACGTTTCCACACGCTAGGAAGACCCTTCGCGGGCGGAGACTGCGGGTGGAGGAGCGGGGGAGAAGCTTCGGAGCCGCGTAGGAGAGCACAGCAACAGGGGTGCGGAGGGCAAAGCGGAGAGATTCCCTCACAGAGGGTCGGTGCCGACCAGTACTTACCAGCCCGAGAGGCTTATCTGCTCACCGGCCGGGGTGGGCGGGGCTTGGGAGCTGAGGCTCAGGCTTCGGTCGGAGCGCAGGAAGAGGAAAGGGGTTGGCGGCATAAATACAGCCTGTAGGGGGCTAGTGCGGCACGGCTAGCCGGGAGGGAGTCCGGGAAAAAGTCTGGAGCTGCCGAAGAGGCAAGAGACTTTTTCTTGCCTCTTTGTTTCCTGGTGCGTGAGGAGAGGGGATTAAGAGCGCTGCTTAAAGGAGCTCCAGAGACGGGCGTGAGCCGCGGCTATCAGCGCGGACCACAGAGACAGGCATGAGACGCTAAGGCTGCTGCTGCCGCCACCAAGAAGCCTGTGTGCAAGCACAGGTCACTATCCACACCCCCTTTCCGGGGAGCCTGTGCAGCCCGCCACTGCCAGGGTCCCATGTTCCACGGACAACTTCCCCGGGAAAACACACGCCGCGCCTCACGCTGGTGCAACGTCACGAAGGCCTCTGCCTCCGCCCACTTTTGCTGCATTCCGTTCCCCTCCCTCCCCTCCGGCCTGAGTGAGCCAGAGCCCCCGCAGCAGCTGCTCCTTTAACCCCATCCTGTCTGAGCGAAGAACAGACGCCCTCAAGCAACTTACACACACAGGCAGGGCCAAATCCAAAACTGAAACCCAGGAGCTGTGCAAACAAAGAAGAGAAAGGGAAATTTCTCCCAGCAGCCTCAGGAGCAGCGGATTAAATCTCCACCAACAACTTGATGTACGCTGCATCTGTGGAAGACCTGAATAGACAATGAATCATCCCAAATTGAGGAGGTGGAATTTGGGAGCAATGATATATATATATATATATATATATATATATATATATATATATATATATATATATTCTTTTCCTTTTTCTCTTTTAGTGAGTGTGTATGCTTCTGTGTGTAATTTTGTCTGTATAGCTTTGCTTTTACCATTTTTCCTAGGATTCTGTCTGTCCGTATTTTTTTTTTTACTTAAAATTTTTTTCTTCTTAATAATTATTTTTTAATAAATTTATTTTACTTTGTTTTATCTTCTTTCTTTCTTATTTTTCCTCCCTTTTATTCTGAGCCATGTGGAGGACAGGCTATTGGTGCTCCAACCAGGCGTCAGGGCTGTGCCACTGAGGTGGGAGAGCCAAGTTCAGGACACTGGTCCACAAGACACCTCCCAGCTCCATATAATATCAAAAGGCAAAAATTTCCCAGAGATCTCCATCTCAACACCAAGACCCAGCTACACTCAACGACCAGCAAGCTACATTGCTGGACACCCTATGCCAAACAACTAGCAAAACAGGAACACAACCCCATCCATTAGCAGAGAGGCTGCCTAAAATCCAAATAAGGCTACAGACACCCCAAAACACACCACCAGATGTGGACCTGCCCACCAGAAAGACAAGATCCAGCCTCATCTACCAGAACACAGGCACTAGTCCCCTCCACCAAGAAGCCTTAACAACCCACTGAACCAACCTTAGCCACTGGGGACAGACACCAAAAACAACGGGAAATACGAATCTGCAACCTGTGAAAAGGAGACCCCAAACACAGTAAGTTAAGCAGAATGAGAAGACAGAGAAACACACAGCAGATGAAGGAGCAAGGCAAAAACCCACCAGACCTAACAAATGAAGAGGAAATAGGCAGTCTACCTGAAAAAGGATTCAGAATAATGATAGTAAAGATAATCCAAAATCTTGGAAATAGAATGGAAAAAATACAAAAAAAAGTTTAATGAGGACCTACAGGAACTAAAGAGCAAACAAACAGTGATGAACAACACAATAAATGAAATTAAAAATTCTCTAGAAGGGATCAATAGCAGAATAACTGAGGCAGAAGAACAGATAAGTGACCTGGAAGATAAAAGAGTAGAAATAACTACTGCAGAGCAGAATAAAGAAAAAAGAATGAAAAGAATTGACAACAGTCTCAGAGACCTCTGGGACAACATTAAACGCACCAACATTCAATTAATAGGGGTTCCAGAAGAAGAAGAGAAAAAGAAAGGGTCTGAGAAAATATTTGAAGAGATTATAGTTGAAAACTTCCCTAATATGGGAAAGGAAATAGTTACTCAAGTCCAGGAAGCACAGAGAGTCCCATACAGAATAAATCCAAGGAGAAACACGACAAGACACACATTAATCAAACTATCAAAAATTATAAACAACGAACAAATATTAAACACAGCAAGGGAAAAACAATAAGTAACACATAAGGGAATCCCCATAAGGTTAACAGCTGATCTTTCAGCAGAAGCTCTACAAGCCAAAAGGGAGTGGCAGGACATATTTAAAGTGATGAAAGAGAAAAATCTATAACCAAGATTACTCTAACCAGCAAGGATCCCATTCAGATTTGATGGAGAAATTAAAACCTTTACAGACAAGCAAAAGCTGAGAGAATTCAGCACCACCAAACCAGCTTTAAAACAAATGCTAAAGGAACTTCTCTAGGCAGGAAACACAAGAAAAGGAAAAGACCTACAATAACAAACAGAAAACAATTAAGAAAATGGTAATAGGAACACACATATCTATAATTAACTTAAATGTAAATGGATTAAATGCTCCAACCAAAAAACATAGATTGGCTGAATGGATACAAAAACAAGATCCATATATATGCTGTCTACAGGAGACCCACTTCAGACCTAGGGACACATACAGACTGAAAGTGAGGGGATGGAAAAAGATATTCCATGCAAATGGAAATCAAAACAAACTTGGAGTAGCAATTCTCATATCAGACAAAATAGACTTTAAAACAAAAACTATTACAAGAGACAAAGAAGGACACTACATAATGATCAAGAGATCAATCCAAGAAGATATAACAATTGTAAATATTTATGCACCCAACATGGGAGCACCTCAATACATAAGGCAAATGCTAACAGTCATAAAAGGGGAAATCAACAGTAACAGAATCATACTAGGGGACTTTAACACCCCACTTTCACCAACAGACAAATCATCCAAAATGAAAATAAATAAGGAAACACAAGCTTTAAATGATACATTAAACAAGATGGACTTAATGGATATTTATAGCACATTCTGTCCAAAAACAACAGAATACACATTCTTCTCAAGTGTTCATGGAACATTCTCCAGGATAGATCATATCTTGGGTCACAAATCAAGTCTTGGTAAATTTAAGAAAATTCAAATCATATCAAGTATCTTTTCCTACCACAAGGCTATGAAACTAGATATCAATTAAAGGAAAAAAATCTATAAGAAATACAAACACATAGAGGCCAAACAACACACTACTTAACAACAAAGAGATCACTGAAGAAATCAAAGAGAAAATCTAAAAATACATAGAAACAAACACAATGAAAACACGATGACCCAAAACCTATGGACTGCAGCAAAAGCAGTTCTAAGAGGGAAGCTTATAGCAATACAAGCCTACCTTAAGAAACAAGAAACATCTCAAATAAACGACCTAACCTTACACCTAAAGCAATTAGAGAAAGAAAAACAATAAACCCACAAAGTTAGCAGAAGGAAAGAAATCATAAAGACAGATCAGAAATAAATGAAAAAGAAATGAAGGAAACGATAGCAAAGATCAATAAAACTAAAAGCTGGTTCTTTGAGAAGATAAAAAAAATTGATAAACCATTAGCCAGACTGATCAAGAAAGAAAGGGAGAAGACTCAAATCAATAGAAATAGAAATGAAAAACGAGAAGTAACAACTGACACTGCAGAATTACAAAGGACCATGAGAGATTACTACAAGCAACTATATGTCAATAAAATGGACAACCTGGAAGAAATGGAGAAATTCTTAGAAATGCACAACCTTCCGAGACTGAACCAGGAAGAAATAGAAAATATGAACAGACCAATCACAAGCACTGAAATTGAAACTGTGATTAAAAATTTTCCAACAAACAAAAGCCCAGGACCAGATGGCTTCACAGGTGAATTCTATCAAACATTTAGAGAAGAGCTAACGCCTATCCTTCTCAAACTCTTCCAAAGTATATCAGAGGGAGGAACACGCCCAAACTCATTCTACGAGGCCACCATCACTCTGATGCCAAAACCAGAAAAAAGATGTCACAAAGAAAGAAAACTACAAGCCAATATCACTGATGAACATAGATGCATAAATCCTCAACAAAATACTAGCAAACAGAATCCAACAGCACATTAAAAGGATCATACACCATGATCAAGTAGGGTTTATCCCAGGAATGCAAGGATTCTTCAATATATGCAAATCAATCAACGTGATACACCATATTAACAAATTGAAGGGGAAGAACCATATGATCATGTCAATAGATGCAGAGAAAGCTTTTGAAAAAAATCAACACCCATTTATGATAAAAACCCTCCAGAAAGTAGGCATAGAGGGAACTTTCCTCAACATAATAAAGGCCATATATGACAAACCCACAGCCAACATCATCCTCAATGGTGAAAAACTGAAACCATTTCCACTAAGATCAGGGACAAGACAAGGGTGCCCACTCTCACCACTCTTAGTCAACATAGTTTTGGAAGTTTTAGCCACAGCAATCAGAGAAGAAAAGGAAATAAAAGGAATCCAAATCAGAAAAGAAGAAGTAAAGCAGTCACTGTTTGCAGATGGCATGATACTATACATAGAGAATCCTAAAGATGCTACCAGGAAACTACTAGAATTAACCAATGAATTTGGTAAAGTAGCAGGATACAAAATTAATGCACAGAAATCTCTTGCATTCCTGTACACCGATGATGAAAAATCAGAAAGTGAAATTAAGAAAACACTCCCATTTATCACTGCAACAAAAAGAATAAAATATCTAGGAATAAACTTACCTAAGGAGACAAAAGACCTGTATGCAGAAAATTATAAGACACTGATGAAAGAAATTAAAGATGATATAAATAGATGGAGAGATATACCATGTTCTTGGATTGGAGGAATCAACATTTTGAAAATGACTCTACTACCCAAAGCAATCTACCGATTCAATGCAATCCCTATCAAACTACCAATGGCATTTTTCAGAGAACTAGAACAAAAAATTTCACAATTTGTATGAAAACACAAAAGACCCCGAATAGCCAAAGCAATCTTGAGAGAGAAAAATGGAGCTGGAGGAATCAGGCTCCCTGACTTCATACTATACTACAAAGCTACAGTAATCAAGGCAGTATGGTACTGGCACAAAAACAGAAATATAGATCAATGGAACAGGATAGAAATCCCAGAGATAAACCCACACACATATGGTCACCTTATCTTTGATAAAGGAGGCAAGAATATACAATGGAGAAAAGACAGCCTTTTCAATAAGTGGTGCTGGGAAAACTGGACAGCTGCATGTAAAAGAATGAAATTAGAACACTCCGTAACACCATACACAAAAATAAACTCAAAATGGATTAAAAACTTAAATGTAAGGCCAGACACCATAAAACTCTTAGAGGAAAAGATAGGAAGAACACTCTATGACATAAATCACAGCCAGTTCCTTTTTGACCTCCCACCTATAGAAATGGAAATAAAAACAAAAATAAACAAATGGGACCCAATGAAACGTAAAAGCTTTTGCACAGCAAAGGAAACCAAAAACAAGATGAAAAGACAGCCCTCAGAATGGGAGAAAATATTTGCAAATGAAGCAACTGACTAAGGATTAATCTCCAAAATTTAGAAGCAGCTCATGCAGCTCAATATCAAAAAAAAAAACAAACAAAACCCAATCCAAAAATGGGCAGAAGACCTAAATAGACATTTCTCCAATGAAGATATACAGATTGCCTACAGACACATGAAAGAATTCTCAACGTCCTTAATCACTAGAGAAATGCAAATCAAAAGTACAGTGAGATATCATCTCAACACCAGTTAGAATGGCCGTCATCAAAAATCTATGAACAATAAGTGCTGGAGAGGATGTGGAGAAAAGGGAACCCTCTTGCACTGTTGGTGGGAATGTAAATTGATACAGCCACTATGGAGAACAATATGGAGGTTCCTTAAAAAACTAAAAATAGAACTACCATATGACCCAGCAATCCCACTACTGAGCATATACCCTGAGAAAACCATAATTCAAATAGAGTCATGTTCCAAAATGTTCATTGCAGGTCTATTTACAATAACCAGGACATGGAAACAACCTAAGTGTCCATCAACGGATAAATGGATAAAGAAGATGTGGCACATATATACAATGGAATATTACTCAACCATAAAGAGAAATGAAATTGAGTTATTTGTAGTAAGGTGGATGGACCTAGAGTCTGTCATACAGAGTGAAAAAAGACAGACAGAGAAGAACAAATACCATATGCTAACACATATATATGGAATCTAAAAAAAAAAAAATTGTCATGAAGAACTTAGGGGCAAGACGGGAATAAAGATGCAGACGTACTAGAGAATGGACTTGAGGACATGGGGAGGGGGAATTGTAAGCTGGGACAAAGTGAGAGAGTGGCATGGACATATATACACTACCAAACGTAAAATAGATAGCTAGTGAGAAGCAGCCGCATAGCACAGGGAGATCAGCTCGGTGCTTTGTGTCCACCTAGAGGGGTGGGATATGGAGGGTGGGAGGGAGACGCAAGAGGGAGGAGATATGGGGTTATATGTATATGTATAACTGGTTCACTTTGTTATACAGCAGAAACTAACACACCATTGTAAAGAAATTATACTCCAATAAAGATGTTAAAAAAAAACTGTATAAAAAAACAACAACAAATTGAGTGGGCAGAGACAAACTTTATCTAACCTAGGAGATGGTGAAGGACAGATTCCTATGGAGATATTTAGCCACTTAATTCTAAGACTTTCTATGGTTAATCAAGGATTGTCGTAAAAGATCTTGTTTAAACATCACATAGTTTGAGTTGGTTCCAAAAGTTACAACTGGTATATCACTAGAGACTGACTGGTTTGGGGTCTTCTTATCTATATTTTTCTTTTCAGTGGATGAAAGGAGGGATTAGGGAGTTTATTTTAATAATGTCATAATTAAAATACGACTTCTTCATAGGAAAAATTAAAAAGGACATTGAAGAATTTGGTGAAGTGAAATAACTTTCCTCATGAGGAAGGAGAATGTTCATATACATATATGTGTATATATATATATGAATAGAAAAGTGTTATTTGAGTCAAACTGAGGACTATAGCTCAGGGGATAGCCTCTCAGATAACTCTGAAGAACTGCTCTGGAAGAGCATGGTTTTCAGCACAGTATTATGTCCTGTCAGAACAAAGAACATCAAACCAGTTAGGGATACATTCCTTCAAGCTTCCAAAAAAACCCAAAAATGCAAATCAGCATGAACACAGCGAGTCAGTATGGCCTTGGCACCTGGAAAGGGAGTCTTACTGTCGAAGGAATACTAGCATTGGCATCCGAGGAAGGGAGGCATTTCATCTTTATTTTATTTTATTTTTTCGGTATGTGGACCCCTCACTGCTGTGGCCTCTCCCGTTGCGGAGTACAGGCTCTGGACGCGCAGGCTCAGCGGCCATGGCTCACGGGCCCAGCCGCTCCGCGGCATGTGGGATCCTCCTAGATGGGGGCACGAACCCGTGTCCCCTGCATCGGCAGGCAGACTCTCAACCACTGCGCCACCAGGGAAGCCCCTAATCTTTATTTTTAACATGGACGTTCTTTACTCCCGGTCAGTGCATCCTTCTCTTTAATGATTAAAGCAGATGTACAATGTATTTTTTTTTAATTTTTAGTTTATATTGGAATATAGGTGATTAACAATGTTGTGATAGTTTCAGGTATATAGCAAAGTGATTCAGTTGTACATATACATGTACCTATTATTTTTCACATTCTTTTCCAATTAAGGTTATTACAGAGTATCAGAGTTCCCTGTACTATACAGTAGGTCCTTGTTGGCTATCTATTTTAAATATAGCAGTGTGTACGTGTCAGTCCCAAACTCCCACTCTATTCCTCCCATCCACTCTTCCCCCATGATTAGGAGGGGAAGTTATGGAGCAGGAAGGACTCTGTCTTTCTTGGACAGAGGACTAAAGACTAATGCTCAGAGGAACTCTTTCTTCAAATCTGCACCAACAGAATTCTTTGTTGTTTCTTTCAAGGAGATGGTTCCTTTCAGGGAGTAAAAGATAGAAACTTGAATTCTAATTGTTAGTCTACTATTATATTCATTGGGATTCTTTGTAAGGAAGTTGGATAACTCAAGGAATAATTAAGTTGCACATTGTAAAGGGCCTCAACACAAACAAACCACAAACGCGTGCCCTTAGAGATAGCTAGATCCTCTCCCCTCCCCTTCCCTCCCCTCTCCTTCTCTTCCTCTCTCTCTCTCTCTCTCTCCCACTCTCTCAGTCTCTCTCTCTCCCTCTCTCTATCCCACTCCCTCTCTCTCTCCCTCTGTCTCTCTCCCTTTCTCACTCTCTCCCTTTCTCTCTCTCTCCCTCTGTCCTTCTCCCTCCCTCTCTCTCTCTCTCTTTCTCCCTCTCTCTCCCTCCCCCCTCTCTCCCTCCTTCTCTCTCCCTCTCCCTCTTTCTCTCTCTCTCTCTTTCACTTTCTATCTCCCTCACCAACGATGCATTTTATACTCTCTCTTCAAATAAGAAAATTTGGCCACCATCAGCAACCACATTTTATATATGAAGTCTTTAACTAAGAGAAAGATTCTTATTCAGTTATTGAGATTCTAAAGCATAAATGTAATAGAGGTTTAAATGGTTTAGCTTTTGTCTGACATTCACATCTAAGCTAATTAATTGTAGCCTGAGGACCCAAATCATGTCATAATGATGGCTTTTCCTGTGTTATGTGTCTGGATGAAGGGTTCCCAAACTAAGGTTAGTGCAGAGATGTTGAACGTAAATACCATAAAAATCTTCTACAGATATGCAGATACCTATAATAGCCATTAACTTCTTGTAATTGCATGTATAAAATAATTTCTCTTAATCATTTAATTATGGACTCTATGGAAATTAGCTTCCTCTGCTAAGCTCATAAAGATCTGGGGGACTTAGACACTAGTGTTCTAGTGAAGCCTACTCAAGAATCAGTCATTTTAACTCTGCACGTAGGGGCAACAATAAAGACAGTCCAGAAAATAGAATTTATAGATACTATTAAGAGCAGATCTAGGTTGTAGTCTGATTAAAGATGCAGAATGATTCAACAGGAGGTTTATCATTCAGGGAAAACTTATAGAACTCACATTCTGAAGTCAAATTTCCTTAATTCAAACTTAATTGCTAAGACTCTGGGCAAGTAATATAATTTTTCTAAGCTTCAATTACCATATGTGTAAAATAAGAATAATAACAAAATCTATCTAGTAGACATATTCTTAATAATAAATGTACTGTTTCAAGAGAAACATCTATAAAAGTGCCAGGCACATAGTATGGACTTTATACATGCTAGCAATTATTATTATTCTGTTGCTGTGTGGAAGGAAAGTTGAATGAAACTGATACAAATGTTTCTGAAATCATACTTTAGTAAAGATATTGACAAATCAATTACAAAATAATTAAAAAATAAAGATAATAGATACTATGCCTTTTACTGAATGGGAGTTTAAAATGAATACTAAGAGGTTGTCTCAATTTTATATTCTATATTTTTCTTTATAATTACATTTAAGAGTATGATGGTTTTAAAATATCTTCTTTCAGAATTTGAATATGCTTACTTATCCACCTTTTCCCTACAATCACTTGTTTTCTTGTGTGACAACAACAACAAAAAGTTACTTTAAAGCCTATGACTGAAACTTGGAGCTATGTATAAAAATTTGCCATTGTGCCTTTTTGCATTTATATATATAGGGCAGTTGTCCATGCCCTACCATTGTTCCTCATATAATAAAAACTCGGTATAAATAGAAAATAAATAAAACTAGATAATTAAATAATAAAGTTTTTATTTCATGTGAATGATATGAGTAAATGTACGGATTCTAGAACATTTTAATAGAATTCTCTTAGAAGTTCATGGGGTGGGGACCAGTTTCTTAAAAAGGAGTCATTGATTGGATAAACGTTTTGAAATTTGATCTATCTCATGTTATTCAACAGCAACTTACTGTTTGCAAAGCACTGTGATAAATGACTTGGCATACAAAATAAATAGGAAGAGCCAAACTAGTCCCATTATAAGAGTCACTTATAAAGAGCCTTCATAAGATACACAGGTTCCTAGATTTTGCTCTAGACCAGGGGTCAGCAAACATTTTCTGTAAAGTGCCAGATAATAAACATCATCTACACTGTGGACCACATGACTTATTTTGCAAATTCTTCGCGTTGCCATTGTAACAGAAAAGCAATCACAGACAATAGGGAAGATAAAAGTGGTTGTGTTTCAATAGAACTTTATCTACAAAAACAGGTTGTGTTCTGGATTTAGCTGGAAAGCTGTAGTTTGCCAAGCCTGTTTTAGACCAACTGAATCAATCCGGGGGCCCTTTGAATAAAGATTTTTAATAAGCTACACGTGACTCTCATGATCGGACATATTTGGGGAACATAAGGATAATATATACACATTGAATAAATGCATGTGTCTTTAAGCTGGCCTCAGTTTCGGCAAAGGACGGATACACTAAGAAGATGTTATACAATATGAAAATACTGTTTGTGAAATTTGCAGTTAGAGAGGTTCCAAAGGGACTAAGTGGAATAGGTAAGAGAGTTCTGTACTATCTTAGAACATGCAAATATTTAACCCAATTTATTTGGATAGAATATAAAGCACTTAAGCTCATCAAAAAGGCCATTATGGAGAGAAAGGAGTGCCACACACGCCATATATTTTATTTCAAGCAGTGAGTTCCTTTGACAGTATTGAGCAGTATAATGAAGCATATAGGTCACTCCAGATTTCAGGTTTCCTTTGAAAATCTGAAATAGTTGGCACCCTCTGTACTGCATTTTCAAAAGGCAAAACTCATCTGGAGCTGAATATTGCATCCCCCTTTTAGCAGAGGCAGGTTTTCTCTGATTCAAGCAATCTCCACTTGCGTATGTAACTCATTTGGGTTACCTAAATGTCCTGGCAGGTATTTAATTTTAGACACTTTCTTTCTAATTATCTTGTACACATTTCAGTCGTCTGGAAGAGAAGAGAGAATCCAAGAGGGGTTTCATTAGGAGAAATGCAAATTGCCTGTTAATAGGTGGAAAGACTTAAAGGTATAATCCATTTACAGAAAGTACCTATTTATCAGTTTAAATTGATTATACATCAGCATAATTTGGGTACTTTAATGTATGCACGCTTAGTTTTACATTTTCCTACTATACATACTCCAGGGTAATTTGGTAAAGACTAAAATGAAACAAAACTGAACTAAACACTCTCCCAGGGCAGGTAAAACAAACTCTGCATTAAACATATGTCAATACAAAAATACCTATGTCCTATACATGTGCTATATTTCTCACTGAAATTAATTTAAAAAAATTAACTTTGAAGATATTTGAAGCCTATTGTATAATGTTACATTTTTAAGGTAAAATGAGGTGATGAAGCTCTTTGGAATCCAAGGTCATGAAACACAAACCTCAGAAATATGAAGTAATGAATTGTAGGAATAATAAATTTAAAATGTCAGTACATGAAATAAGTTTTTATGTTTGACTTGATGGTCTCAGAATTTCCCCCAATGTTTTTTGTTTAACATCTTTATTGGAGTATAATTGCTTTACAATGTTGTGTTAGTTTCTGCTGTATAACAAAGTGAACCAGCCATACATATACATATATCCCCATATCCCCTCCTTCTTGCGTCTCCTACCCACTCTCCTGTCCCACCCCTCTAGGTGGTTACAAAGCACCGAGCTGATCTCCCTGTGCTATGCGGCTACTTCCCACTAGCTATCTATTTTACATTTGGTAGTGTATATATGTCAATGCCACTATCTCACTTTGTCCCAGCTTACCCTCCCCCCGCCTCCTGTCCTCAAATCCATTCTCTACGTCTGCGTCTTTATTCCCGTCCTGCCTCTAGGTTCTTCATGACCTTTTATATATATATATATTCCATATATATGTGTTAGCATGTGGTATTTATTTTTCTCTTTCTGACTTACTTCACTCTGTATGACAGACTCTAGGTCCATCAACCTCACTACAAATAACTCAATTTCATTTCTTTTGTTTTTTTGGGGGGGTGTACGCGGGCCTCTCACTGCTGTGGCCTCTCCCGTTGCAGAGCACAGGCTCCGGACGCACAGGCTCAGCGGCCATGGCTCACGGGCCCAGCCGCTCCGCGGCATGTGGGATCCTCCCGGACCAGGACACGAACCCTTGTCCAGGCATCGGCAGGCAGACTCTCAACTACTGCGCCACCAGGGAAGCCCTCTACTGTTGTTAATATGACCACAGCTGTTCTTCATCAGCAAGATTTAAATATCTGAGACTGCTTTAGGATTTCTAATAGCTTTGAACCAGTATCTTTTAATTTCACAAACCCGATGAGGCTTTCTTTTTGATATTCATACCTTAATTTCCATTGACACAGAAACACATTAGCACAAGCCCTTGCTAGCTTGCACCTTTGCCCTTCGTGAGTGTTACAGCTTTCTAACTAGCTTCTGTATCAACAATCTTCCTTGTATTGTGGCATCAAATTATTTATTCTAAAATATTACTTGAATTGTGGTTTTATCATCTGTTTTTAAAACTTTTAACATCTTTAATGGAGTATAATTGCTTTACAGTGGTGTGTTCGTTTCTGCTGTATAACATAGTAAATCAACTATACATATACATATATCCCCATATCTCCTCCCTCCTGCATCTCCCTCCCACCCTCCCTATCCTACCCCTCTAGGTGGTCACAAAGCACTGAGCTGATCTCCCTGTGCTATGAGGCTGCTTCCCACTAGCTATCTATTTTACATTTGGTAGTGTATATATGTCCATGCCACTCTCTCACTTTGTCCCAGCTTACCCTTCCCACTCCCTGTGCCCTCAAGTCCATTCTCTATGTCTGAGTCTTTATTCCTGTACTGACCCTAGGTTCTTCAGAGCCTTTTTCTTTTTTTTTAGATTCCATATACATGTGTTAGTATATGGTATTTCTTTTTCTCTTTCTGGCTTACTTCACTCTGTATGACAGACTCTAGGTCCATCCACCTCACTACAAATAACTCAATTTCATTTCTTTTTATGGCTGAGTAATATTCCATTGTATATATGTACCACATCTTTATCCATTCATCTGTCGATGGACACTTAGGTTGCTTCCATGTCCTGGCTATTGTAAATAGAGCTGTAATAAACATTGTGGTACATGACTCTTCTTGAATTATGGTTTCCTCATGGTATATGCTCAGAAGTGGGATTGCTGGGTCCTATGGTAGTTCTATTTTTACTTTTGTAAGGAACCTCCATACCGTTCTCCATAGTGGCTGTATCAATTTACATTCCCACCGACAGTGCAAGAGGGTTCCCTTTTCTCCACATCCTCTCCAGCATTTATTGTTCGTAGACTTTTTTAAAGATGGCCATTCTGACCAGGGTGAGGTGATACCTCATTGTACTTTTGATTTGCATTTCTCTAATGATTTGTGATGTTGACCATTCTTTCATGTGTTTATTGGCAATCTGTATATCTTCTCTGGAGAAATGTCTATTTAGATCTTTTGCCCATTTTTGGATTGGGTTGTTTGCTTTTTGATATTGAGCTGCATGAGATGCTTGTATATGTTGGAGATTAATCCTTTGTCAGTTGCTTCATTTGCAAATATTTTCTCCCATTCTGAGGGTTGTCTTTTCATCTTGTTTATGGTATCCTTTGCTGTGCATAAGCTTTTGTTTCGTTAGGTCCCATTTGTTTATTTTTGTTTTTATTTCCATTTCTCTAGGAGGTGGGTCAAAAGGATCTTGCTGTGATTTATACCATAGAGTGTTCTGCCTATGTTTTTGGTATGCAGGCCACTCACTGTTGTGGCCTCTCCCATTGCGGAGCACAGGCTCTGGACGCGCAGGCTCAGCAGCCATGGCTCACAGGTCCAGCCACTCTGTGGCATGTGGGATCTTCCCAGACCGGGGCACGAACCTACGTCCCCTGCATCGGCAGGTGGACTCTCAACCACTGTGTCACCAGAGAAGCCTCTGCCTATGTTTTCCTCTAAGAGTTTTATAGTGTCTAGCCTTACATGTGTGGTCAAAAGTCTGGTTTTTAACCCATTAGGAGTTTATTTTTGTGTATGGTGTTAGGGTGTGTTCTAATTTCATTCTTTTACATGTAGCTGTCCAGTTTTCCCAGCACCACTTATTGAAGAGGCTCTCCTTTCTCTATTGTATATTCTTGCCTCCTTTATCAAAGATAAGGTGACCATATGTGTGTGTGATTATCTCTGGATTTTCTATCCTGTTCTATCGATCTATAATTCTGTTTTTGTGCCAGTACCATATTGTCTTGATTACTGCAGGTTTGTAGTATAGTCTGAGGTCAGGGAGTCTGATTGCTCCAGCTTTGTTTTCTTTCTAAAGATTGCTTTGGCTATTCAGGGTCTTTGTGTTTCCATACATTGTGCAATTTTTTGTTCTAGTTCTGTGAAAAATGCCATTGGTAGTTTGATAGGGATTGCACTGAATCTGTAGATTGCTTTGGGTAGTAGAGTCATTTTCACAATGTTGATTCTTCCAATGCAAGAACATGGTATATGTCTCCATCTATTTGTATCATCTTTAATTTCTTTCATCAGTGTCTTATAATTTTCTACATACAGGTCTTTTGTCTCCTTAGGTAGGTTTATTCCTAGGTATTTTTTTCTTTTTGTTGCAATTGTAAATGGGAATGTTTCCTTAATTTCTCTTTCAGATTTTTCATCATTAGTATACAAGAATGCAAGAGATTTCTGTGCATTAATTTTGTGTCCTGCTACTTTACCAAATTCATTGATTAGCTCTAGGAGTTTTCCAGTAGCATCTTTAGGATTCTCTATGTATAATATCATGCCATCTGCAAACAGTGACAGCTTTACTTCTTCCTTTCCGATTTGGATTCCTTTTATTTCTTTTTCTTTGCTGATTGCTGTGGCTAAAACTTCCAAAACTATGTTGAATAATAGTGGTAAGAGTGGGCGACCTTGTCTTGTTCCTGATCTTAGAGGAAACTTTTTGAGTTTTTCACCATTGAGGACGATGTTGGCTGTGTGTTTGTCATATATGGCCTTTATTATGTTGAGGTAGGTTCCCTCTAGGCCTACTTTCTGGAGAGTTTTTATCATAAATGGGTGTTGAATATTGTTGAAAGCTTTTTCTGCATCTATTGAGATTATCATATGGTTTTTATCCTTCAGTTTGTTAATATGGTGTATCACATTGATTCATTTGTGTGTATTGAAGAGTCCTTGCATTCCTGGGATAAACCCCAGTTGATCATGGTGTATGATACTTTTAATGTGCTGTTGGATCCTGTTTCCTAGTGTTTTCTTGAGGTTTTTTACATCTCTGTTCATCAGTGATATTGGACTCTGGTTTTGTTTTGTTATGACATCTTTGGTTTTGATATCAAGGTGATGGTGGCCTAATAGAATGAGTTTGGGAGTGTTTCTCCCTCTGCTGCAGTTTGGAAGAGTTTGAGAAGGAGAGGTGCTAGTGCTTCTCTAAATATTTGATAGAATTCACCTGTGAAGCCATTTGGTCCTTGGTTTTTGTTTGTTGGAAAAATTTTAATCACATTTTCATTTTCAGTGCTTGTGATTGGTCTGTTGTTTTTTTTTAATTTCTTCCTGGTTCAGTCTTGGAAGTTTGTGCTTTTCTAAAAATTTGTCCATTTATTCCAGGTTGTCCATTTTGTTGGCATATAGTTACTTGTAGTAATCTCTCATGATTCTTTGTATTTCTGCAGTGTCAGTTGTTACTTTTCGTTTTTCATTTCTAATTCTGTTGTTTTGAGTCTTTTCCCTTTTTTTCTTGATGAGTCTGGCTAATGGTTTATCAATTTTGTTTATCTTCTGAAAGAACCAGCTTTTAGTTTATTGATCTTTGCTATTATTTCTTTCTTCTCCTTTTTTTTTTTTCATTTATTTCTGATCTGATTTTTATGATTCCTTCCCTTCTGCTAACTTTGGGGTTTCTTTGTTCTTTCTCTATTTGCTTTAGGTGTAAGGTTAGGTGGTTTATTTGAGATTTTTCTTGTCTCTTGAGGTAGGATTGTATGCTATAAAATTCCTTCTTATAAAGGCTTTTACTGCATACCATAGGTTCTGGGTCTTCGTTTTTTCATTTTCATTGCTTCTAGGTATTTTTTGATTTCCTTTTTGATTTCTTCAGTGATCTCTTGGTTATTTAGTAGTGTATTGTTTAGCCTCCATGTGTTTGTATTTTTTACAGTTTCTTTTTCCTGTAATTGATATCTAATCTCATAGCATTGTGATTAGAAAAGGTACTTGATACAATTTCAATTTTCTTAAATTTACCAAGGTTTGATTTGTGACCAAAGATATGATCTATCATGGAGAATGTTCCATGAGCACTTGAGAAGAAATTGTATTCTTTTTTTTTTTGATGGAATATCCTATAAATATCAATTAAGTCCATCTTATTTAATGTGTCATTTAAAGCTTGTGTTTCCTTATTTATTTTCATTTTGGATGATCTGTTCATTGTTGAAAGTGGGGTGTTAAAGTCCCCTAGTATGATTATGTTACTGTTGATTTCCCCTTTTATGGATGTTAGCTTTTGCCTTATGTATTGAAGTGCTCCTATGTTGGGTGCATAAATATTTACAATTGTTATATCTTCTTCTTGGATTGATCCCTTGATCATTATGTAGTGTCCTTCTTTGTCTTTTGTAATAGTTTTTATTTTATAGTCTATTTTGTCTGATATGAGAATTGCTACTCCAGCTTTGTTTTGATTTCCATTTGCATGGAATATCTTTTTCCATCCCCTCACTTTCAATCTGTATGTATCCCTAGGTCTGAAGTGGGTCTCTTGTAGACAGCATATATATGGGTCTTGTTTTTGTATTCATTCAGCCAGTCTTTGTCTTTTGGTTGGAGCATTTAATCCATTTACATTTAAGTTAATTATAGATATGTGTGTTCCTATTACCATTTTCTTAATTGTTTTGGGTTTGTTATTGTAAGTCTTTCCTTTCTCTTGTGCTTCCTGCCTAGAGAAGTTTCTTTAGAATTTGTTGTAAAGCTGGTTTGGTGGTGCTGAATTCTCTTAGATTTTGCTTGTCTGTAAAAGTTTTAATTTCTCCATCAGATATCAATGAGATCCTTGCTGGGTAGAGTGAACTTGGTTGTAGGTATTCCCCTTTCATCACTTTAAATACGTCCTGCCACTCCCTTCTGGCTTGTAGAGGTTCTGTTGAACAATCAGCTGTTAACCTTATGGGGATCCCTTGAATGTTATTTGTTGTTTTTCTCTCCCATTAATATATTTTTAAAAAAATTTTTGATAGTTTGATTAATATGTGTCTTGACATGTTTCTCTTGGATTTATCCTGTATGGGACTCTCTTTGCTTCCTGGACTTGACTATTTTCTTTCCCATATTTGGGAAGTTTTCAACTATAATCTCTTCAAATATTTTCTCAGTCACTTTCTTTTTCTCTTCTTCTTCTGGGACTCCTGTAGTTCGAATGTTGGTGCATTTAATGTGGTCCCCGTAGTGTCTGAGACTGTCCTCAAGTCTTTTCATTCTTTTTCTTTATTCTGCTCTGCAGTAGTTATTCTCACTATTTTATCTTCCAGGTCACTTATCCGTTCTTCTGCCTCATTTATTCTGCTACTGATTCCTTCTAGAGAATTTTTAATTTCATTTATTGTGCTGTTCATCATTGTTTGTTTCCTCTAGTTCTTCTTGGTCCTTATTTTGTATCATCTTTACTATCATTACTCTGAATTCTTTTTCAGGTAGACTGTCTATTTCCTCTTCATTTGTTTTGCCTGGTGGGTTTTTACCTTGCTCTTTCATCTGCTGAGTATTTCTCTGTCTTCTCATTTTGCTTAACCTACTGTGTTTGGGGTCTCCTTTTTACAGGCTGCAGGTTCATAGTTCCCATTGTTTTTGGTGTCTGCCCCCAGTGGATAAGTGTGGGTTAGTTGGTTGTGTTGGCTGCCTGGTGGAGGTGACTGGTGCCTGTTTTCTGGTGGATGAGGATGGATCTTGTCTTTCTTGTGGGCAGGACTGCGTCTGGTGGTTTGTTTTGGGGTATCACTGACCTTATTATGATTTTGGGCAGCCTCTCTTCTAATGGGTGGGGTTGCATTCCTATCTTGCTAGTTGTTTGGCATGGGATGTCCAGCACTGGAACTTGCTGGTCGTTGAGTGGATCTGGGTCTTAGTGTTGAGATGGAGATCTCTGGGAGAACTCTAGCCGATTGATATTACCTGGGGCCGGGAGGTCTCTGGTGGTTCAATGTCCTGAACTCTGTTCTCCCACCTCAGAGGCTCAGGCCTGACACCTGGCTGGATCACCAAGTCCCTGTCAGCCACACAGCCAGGCACGTGGACCGTTTCTTGCCTTTTGGTAAGTCTGAGGCCTTCTGCCAGTGTTCAGTAGGTGTTCTGTAGGAGTTGTTCTACATGTAGATGTATTTTTGATGTGTTTGTGGGGAGGAAGGTGATCTCCACATCTTACTCCTCTGCCATCTTGGAGGTCCTCCTTGCCTGATAGCTGGGTCTGTGGACCTGTGGGAGCAGGCAGTTCTAACAACAGCATTGGTGCCAAGCCTGGGAATGAAGCTCCACGCCAGCCACTCCTGTGTCCAGCACCACCATCTTCTCCTGCCTCCGCCACTGACTCTGCAACTGTAGCTGCCCTTGCCCAGCTCCAGCTCCCCAATTTTGAATTGTGATATTTTAATTTATGCTGTTTAGTCTTATTGGGAATTTCTTTCACCTCTCCATGCCTATCTACTTCAATAATTAATAATGCAATTTTTACATGAAAGTAATTTTTGAGAAAATGTTAATATTTATTCTGTTAATATGGTCCCCAACGTCAGAAAAATATTGTTTTAGGCAGACTTTTCTCTAAGATATAGTTTAAGGTATAGTCTCTATTTGATAGCAGTTAGTGCTGTGCCATTTTTTTGATTATCTAAATTGTTCAACACAAGTTCAGAAGCAATACATATCTGTCCATATTAATACAATATTTCCTCCAGAATGGGGGTCCTCTTCAGTACATCTACAGAAATTGAGTTAAATCTGTATACCAAACCCATATCCATGTTTTGGTGTTAAGTAGAAATACATTAGGAAGATACTTATGTAGTGTAATTTGCCTTACACCATTCACGAGTGTTTCCAGTACAAAATTAATATTCTACCATTAGACTTTCATTCATTTGAGGTTAAGATATTGCTGCCTTTTAAAAGTTTCCTATTTATAAACAACCATACTTGAAAGGGTAATTATAGTAATCTTTCTTGACTATTAATAATTTAGTGGGCCTGATGGAAGTTCTTGCAAATTATGACAATTACCTATACTCAGTGTTTTATTCTACATTTCAGTGGGAGAAAAGATGGGTAGACCTGGAAAGTTTATTTTTTCTTTGGAGACACAAATGAGTAAAGAAGAGTAATGACAAGATAAAGGAAACCTGGGGTTAAGATGAGTAAATTGGGCAATACAAAATAGAATGGAAATAATAAGGTTCCAGTGATTGAAGCTGCATCTAGTTACTCAAAAGCCTGAGCAAAGGGATACTTCTTTCCTTTCCCCCTTTCCTCCCTTATCTCTGGCTCTTCTTTGTTTCCTCTTTTCTACCCACATAGCTTACAAAGAAAACACATAGCTATGTCCTCTAAACCCTTGCTTTCCTCTTAACTCTTCTAGCTCTTAGAGCTTGCACTAGACAATCCTTCACCCGTTGTTTATTTTCCTTTTGTAGTTACTGTAGTTCCAGGAGTATTAATTCTGTTGGACATTTTAATATTCCTAGACAGCGAGTGGTCTTAACTTTGTGCTAATTCCCCTTAAGATTATATGTTAATTTTCTCAATAAAAGAATATAGTTAAATAAAACTTCAGAAAAAAAAAAAACCTACAAATGTGAAAAAATTAACTATACCCTTCTGACATTCATGTAAAAGCACCTGAGATTAAAGTTAAGAAATAAGTCATTCAATGAGAATAACTAAAATTTACATAGAGTTTACCATGTCCCAAGTACTATTCTAAATAAGTAATATATCTCTTTTACTCTTTTAAAGGATTCTATATAATAGGTACAATTATCATCATATTTTATAGATGGAAAAATGAGACACAGAGTGTTTATAAGGGATTTACAAAATTCACACAACTGGGCTTGAACACATGCAGTCTGACTCAAGTGTCTTTGCTGTTCAGGATAACACAATGATGCCTCATGGGAAGGAAAATAAGTCAAATATATGCCAGAGAAGGACATACTCATTGCAATTTACAAATCCTTATAGGCAAGTGGAATCAGAACATACAAGCAGGCCTTGCACAACCCATTTGTGAATTCCAAGCAATAATAGAAATACAGACCCATATACCATTATTTCAGTATTTAAGAGCTATAAATCAAGATAGCAAAATACTAAAGAAAACTGTTTTTAGCCTATAATCTTAACAAATATATCTTTCAATGACACGGAAGGCCGGGTTCAAATTTAGAATTCTCAGAATTAAAGTTTCATGCCTACACTGTGTTGCTTGGGAAGGCCACCCCAAAGCTCCTGTCTGAGACCTGAGACTTATCCTCATTCATAACCCCAACTCATGGGTCTTTCCATCAGAACAGCAAGCATCTTTTAAGCACAGATGATCATCCTGCCTTATACATATTAGCTCTGTTTATTACCTCAAAGAGTTTCCCCTTGAATAACACTTAGCACTAGAATTTTTCACATCAGAGATATTATCTGATATTAGGAAAATGAATGTAGGAAAGAGATGCCTGAAGGTCCTGAAGTTGGCTTAGGGTGATAGGATAGGAAATTACAGACCAGGAGTGTGTTCTGTAAGGAAAATCAACAGCTCCAGGAATACATTCTCCTGGGTCATTTCTACTCCTGATCCATGCAGACATGTCCAGTTGTCTTATTTGATTCTAAGAGTAGTGTTGTAAAAAAGGTTTGAAAGAAATACATCCATAAAAGTGAGAGACAATGACCGATGAAACTAAAGAATGCCATTTAGAATAGAATTAAGTCAAATCTGGTGAATATCAAAAGACTTTGGCAGGAATCTACTGTAGAAACAATTCCTTAGCAAGAATGGCAAAAAAGGAAAAAAGTAGTGAATATCTGAGATAGAAGTGGAAAGAGAAAAATGTGGACATCTAGGTAGGTATGGAAACTCCCATAAATGAACTATTTCTCACTCATCTTAATGTTATCTCTGGGGAAATGGGAAAAAAAATATTTCAACAATGTGAAACCTTAGAGAAAGAAAAGAGAAGCACAGTCAATTTATATGGCCTGGGTATTCCCACAATGTAGTACTGAAAGAGAATCTTTGCTGAGGAAGACTGGGTAGATTTTCTACTGGATTCCTATAACTGATGTGTGCAGAAAATGAGGTCAAGCTTTGGGAAGAATGAGAAACTAACCCTGATAAAGATGCCTTTATATGGACTTTGGACATTATGGGAGTCAGTAAAATCCCAGGAAATATGGAGTCTGGGCTTATCTAGAGTGACTTTTATTAAACTATTAATTTATTAAACAAACAAGTAAATAAAATTTTATTTAAAATTTATTAGTTTTTTTGTTTTATTAAAGACAAAACTGCCTATTATAAGTATGTTCTACTTTGTACAGTGCTGTTTTACATAATTGATTTCATATTCAGAATAACTTTGTGATGTATGTATGTATTTTGTTGCCCTTTCAGACAAAGGGATTGAACTATAGAAATACTCAACTTTTCAAGGCACCTATGAGAAGCTTCAAGGATTCCATGATTCTGTGATCATCTTTCATAGTACACTGCCTCCAAAGACATGGATAACGGCATGGCTGAGGTAACTATGTTTTCCAGATCAAAGTCCAACATAGGGGGCCTTGTTGCTGTCTAATCTTGCAGAACCCTCATAACCTCTGGGTATTGATATGTGAGAAGTGAAATCTAGAGTCTGTAGCTCTTAAGAGGAGCTAACCCACCAGGAGAACAGGTAACAAAAAGACATGAGGAGCCTATAGAAACCTAGGTCCTTGAATGTATCTTCAAGCTGCTGGTTTAATTTGTTATCCTATCTCAAATCTTGTTATATGAGATAATAAATCCTCATTAAAGTTAAGTCACTGATAGTTGTTTTCTATGTTATTTGCTACCACAAGCACACTAATATGAAGAAAATATGACATCCAGAGCTATCCCATGCAAAACTGATAACTGAGTACAGTTACACTATTGAATGGATTAAGAACAATAAAAGCTTAGACTTATAAGTTACCTTAAACATCAAGTGGTTTAATGTTGTTCATAAACCATGTAGATATCACATCTACAGTTGATGATAAAGTTTAGAGCCAACCCTGAATTTTAAAACAGTTCTAAGTATTCATGTTAAGTTTTTTGAGTAACCTTATAATTTATGATATACAAATATGAAGTACAGCCTCATATCTACTATCTATCCATCTATCCATCTATCTAGCCATCTTTTTATATCTATCTACCTGTGAATAAGATAGCAAATAAATGAACTTTTAGAGGAACTCTTAAATTACATTCACTGATCTTTGCATAGTCCAAATTCCACAGTCACCTACGTTAAAATGAATAATTTACTACTCTTTATCAGTGCCAATTACACATGTTTTACCTGTAAGATATTATTAGCACTGTTACAATGTCAGTTCAACCACATCCATTATGCAGTAATATAGCTTGGCTACATAAATCAAGATAAGAGCTTCTTGTTTATGACTCTCTGGAGGCATGAGACAAAAGATTAAGACTGTTAGGAAGGCTAAAAATAGCTGACTCCCGTATTTCTATCAGCAGGGATGAAAGTTGCTTGTTTTCAATACACTTAACAAATGATTAACTCAATAATTCCAGAATATTTTACTGTTAAATTATTGTTTATAGATAAATGAGATTTTAAGATTAGCATCCTGCCAAAAAAGGTTCTGTACTTGATAAATAAAATAAGACTATAAGCAAACAAATATTAACAGAGAGGATGACATTTTCTCTCATTTAAAATAGCTGATTGTGGTATTTAAGTCTATGTGAGTATATAAGTTTTTGTTTGTGTATATACAAATATTCCAGTATGTGTGACTTTTACCCCCTTGTGTGCATGTGTGTATGTGTGTTGGGGGGGCTAAGCGAGTATGGGCGGGGGAGTATTTCATCTAACTTTAAAAATACCTTATAATTGACTGACAGTTCAAAGAGATGAGAACCTCAATGATTCTTTGCTGTATAATCACTCTGAAGCATATACAAACTGTTTTTCATAGTTTTATAAATATTTTAAGGGGATTTGTTTTATAATAAATATGTTGTACCCTTGATATTTTACTTCTTATCTCCATTGGCTTCTACACAAAGCAGACTTCAAAGCTCTTTTAAAATGAACTAAAAACATATCTACTTAAATTCCATCATTGCTGTGTTCCTCCCAATTAAATCCTAAATCCCTTAATTTAAAAAAATGCAGAGAATTCCAGCCAGTTAATTCTTGGTTTTGACCACAGTAGATGTGGGGCTCCGTACTGTCATGAGTCTTACTGGAGATTCCTGAAATATCTGGGTAATTGAGCTGGGGATCTTTCCAGGCAAACACTCTTCTATGAAACAGGGTAGTATTACAGTCTGGGGAGATGTAAATGCAGATCATCATCCCTCAGAGATTTCTCTTGGCTGAAAGCATAGATGTGATTAGACATTCAAGTTTCTCTTCTTCGAACTAATCTGTTTACCTCCATGTGGGCAGGCTTAAAACCAAATCTAAAACCTGAAATTGTTTTGTCGTCAGTGCTGTCAGAGGCTCTGTCTACATGAAGCCAAAACAGCCAGATGGAAAATGAAAAGCAACATCCATCATCTAAACATTTTCCTTTTCCACTGCCAAGCATGTAGATATTTGGAAACAACATCACAGTTGACTGAATGTTTTATTTTTAATCTAGATGTTTTGGTATTGTGTAGATACAACCTCAGCATGTAACTTCCTGTGCAAACTTCCCAGATCAGCACAATGGTAGATACATTAGAAAAATAATACACACACATATATAACATTTACTGCATTATTTTAAACCATGAATAATACATTATGTTCAGTACTAAAGAGGATATCATGCTGAATAACCATAATTGAAAATAAAAAGTAATCACACACAAGCACAACTAACTAAAATTAGTAGCCTACTGTGATTTGTAATTTAGAAAAAACACATTTTCATAGGGCCATAGTAGAGACTGATACGGCAGAGCACACAGAGAGAAGATCAGGAGAGGCCTCATGGAGAAATGGATTGGTTTTGGAAATTAAAAATGACCAAGACATGTTAATAAGAATACATGAATACGGGCTTCCCTGGTGGCGCAGTGGTTGAGAATCTGCCTGCTAATGCAGGGGACACGGGTTCGAGCCCTGGTCTGGGAGGATCCCACATGACGTGGAGCAACTAGGCCCGTGAGCCACAACTACTGAGCCTGCGCGTCTGGAGCCTGTGCTCTGCAACAAGAGAGGCAGCGATACTGAGAGGCCCGTGCACAGCGATGAAGAGAGGCCCCCGCTTGCCACAACTAGAGAAAGCCCTCGCACAGAAACGAAGACCCAACACAGCAAAAATAAATAAATTAATTAATCAACTCCTACCCCCAACATCTTCTTAAAAAAAAAAAACTCCAAAAAAAAAAAAAAAAGGTTACATGAATATGAATGGCATTTAAGGCATAAAATGTAGGAACACAGGTCAACAAACATTGACCTATTGACCAAATCTGGACTGCGACACGTTTTTGTATATACATGTATAGGGGAACACAACCATACTCATCTGATTGCTTATTGTTTACCTATTGCCTATGGCTACTTCAGCATTACACCACGGACTTGCCAAGCCACAAATATTTACCATATGGTTCTTTATAGACAAGACTTTGCTGCCCCTATTACATAATATATTTAGAGAAGCAGATGCAATGCAGTGTGAATGGCACATAGGATGCATGCTGCTGATGTGTGTGCCTTGGCCTGGGGGCATTGAGTACATAGGACTGGAAGGGAATTTCAGTCCAGATCATTTAGGACCATGGAAGGGAATTTCAGTCCAGATCATTTAGGACCAATGTCAAGTTAAAGACTAAATAATACTTAGTATGAAGAGAATAACAGCAAGATCAGGCATATACTTATTTTTCAAAAAGCTAGGCTTTTAATGTGATTATATGTCATTTTCTTTTTTAGTATCTACAAAGAAAAAATCTGGTGGACAATATGTCAAATTTTTAACACTAGGTTCCTCTGATGATGGTATAATTATAATATATCAATGAGGCATATATTTTTGATGTAAAATCAGTGGCAATGTATGGAATTGTTTGAAGGCTGATTGTGGAGGCATTTTGGAAAGTGCTTTAACATCACATTAGCTTAAAGATAACCCTATTTAATTGAAATTTGATGCCAATGGTTTTAAAAAACAAAGTAATTATGATATAAATAACGACTCCTTAACTAATTCATCTTGCAAAACCAAATGCTGATATTTTGGATGTTAACATAATTCATTATTGAACAGTGATGGTCATAGGGTCTGACTGCTTGAGATTTGAATGCATGAATGGCTTTAGGAAACCTGTAAATGTTTGTGCCATGTTTCCTGTGTGAAAACAGGGGCATAATCACAGTTCTTCATTCATGTTGTCGGCTAAATTAAATAAGTTGTTCCAAGTAAAGCACTTAGATAATAAATTGTTGTTATTATTGTTGTGATTATGTTTATTATTTGATTGAGGCATAAATGTGTTGTACTTCAAAATAGAACTCAAGCAAAATTTTCCTATTTATTATGTTATTTCAACAATGTTTTGAGAGCTAAAGAACTGCTTCATCTGCAGAGAATATGTGGAGTTTTATATCCCTCAGGCTTGTATATTTTATCCACAATGAAGTTCAAAGGAAAACTAAGGGAACAAAGTGGTGCCTGAAAAGAAATATGGTGCATTTTTTTCTTCCTGACTGTTCAACCCCTCCTCTTATCCCTGGCCATGTCTTTCTTATGTGTGGTTTTCACAAAATGTAAAACATAGAATACAAATTTTTAAATGTTTTTTGGTTTATTTTTAATTTTTTTAATTGAATTATAGTTGATTTACAGTGTTGTAATTTTTAAAATTAATTTATTTTTTAAATTTATATATTTTTAATTATATATTTATTTTTGGCTGTTATTAATTTTTTAAAATTAATTAATTAATTAATACATTTATTTTTGGCCGTGTTGGGTCTTCGTTGCTGCTCGCGGGCTTTCTCTAGTTGCCTCAAGCGGGGGCTACACTTTGTTGTGGTGCACAGGCTTCTCATTGCGGTGGCTTCTCTTGTTGTGGAACATGGGCTCTAGGCACGTGGGTTTCAGTAGTTGTGGCATGCCAGCTCAGTAGTTGTGGTAAACATAGAATAAATTTAAAGTGGTAAGAAAAAATAATAAAGACAAGATAAATAAAACTCTGTCATTCAGACTCAGACATAGTATAACTTAAGACCTGATTTTTTAATGTTATTTTTTCAACTTTAAAAATGTATGCAGATACACTTTAACACACACACACAACACAGAATGAGACTGATAATGACAAGTGTATGCAAACAAACCCCACAGTTTTAGTTATTTTTGGAAATATATATTCCAGGCTGGATAAATACAATATAACATTCATAATACTAGTTAGTTATAACACATGGTATCTATTCACTAATGAAAGTTTCTTAGAATGAATGGACATATTCATAAAAAATTATGTTGCTACCCTGAAATTTACCTCTAAACATGTGTATTCATATTACTTTTATTGCTATTTTTTAGATAGAACAACTTCCGATAGTGAAATTATCACTATCCTGTAACATTAGAATATAAGGATAAATGCATATACAAATAAATTTCACAAGTAACAGTTGCAAACTTGGAAACTTATTTGATATTTACTCTCATTTTATTGCTTTGTTGTTGTTTGGCTGCTGTAATACAGGCCAAATCAATGAATTAAAAAAGGTAATTTCTATCTCTCATAATGTTCTGAGTGTTCACAGTACAATTCTGTTACAACAGAATCTAGACTGGTGTCAGACTATAACTCCCATTTTGTTTTTCATTTCCAAGGCTCTGCATACTACGCATCAATTCTCAGTTTGCATTATGTGGTGATTGATTAAGGTCTGAGATTTTTAGAGGATAAATTTGTTTCCTGGAAGGATGGAAAATTGAAATACTATACGATTTGAACTTTATAGTAGAGGTTATTCATCACACCACATAGCTATTCCTCCTAGTTTAGTCCACAAACTAGGAAGAAAGAAATTTGGCCCTAGAGAAGGAAGAGAAAGAAAAAGGAAATTGAGATACTATTGTATGAGGCTGATCCACATGGTGAGGATTTCCTCCCCTTTGAATAAACAGTACATTTTTAAGAGATGATTGAGAATATAAAGATTGGTGTTCCATGTGTTTCTTATGGGAGTTTTCTTGGTGTTTGTTAGTTGTTTTAATATATCTGCTTGAATGAATGCAACATGGGTCCTGAAATTTTTGTCTGTTTTGTTCACAAATCTATCGCCTCTACCTAGAACAGTGCCCAACACACAGTAGACAGTGAATATGAATATCTTCAAAATTGGCTTCTACATTTTGATTTAAGACGGCTGTTTAGCTCCCGCATGACATCTGTGTTCTAATTAAAGGAAAGCAGAGAGCATACCTATTCCCTTCAAAGACAAGACACTGGAATCTCAATACCTCTTCAGTCATACTCATGGGTCAGGACTTAGTCCCATGACTATTCTTCTGGGAGAGTGTAAAATGTATTATTTATTCTGGAGATCAGCTAAAACTTGAAGTTTCTAAAACTAATGGAGAAAAGAAAAGTCAATATGGGGGAACAGCTAACATTCTGTGCCACAGTGCTTTTGCATTTAAAAATTCAGCTATAAAACAAATACTAATTCTATTTTTCTTATGGAGTGCTCCCTAAGAGATCTGGGCATGCTTATTTTATGTGTTAAGTGTTTTATGAAACAATGTAATTTCTATTTGATCATAAAATATTCAAATAGGTAAATATAATTTAATGAGTAGTTATTTTCAGTTTTCTTTTTATATATAATTCAGAGATGTAATACTTTTTCTAGGAAATCATTATATTATTGCAAACACTAAAGAATTATGTCTCCTTTTGATCATTGTATTGTGTCTTCATAAAATTTATATTTTTGAAAATGTGTATGTCTTTGAGATGATGAATATTTTTCAAATGTTACAAACCCTAAACTATCCTGTTTTTTTCTCAAAGAAACCTCTCATATAATTCAACATTTGAATGAATTTGATCAAATTCTATACAATATAAATGATTGAGAGAAAATAGTAAATATAAAATGTATCATCAATCAAAGAATTAAGAATTAATTAATTAATTAATTAATTAATTAATTCTCTCAAAGAATTAAGAGACACAGTGGAAAGGATAAACTAGGAGTTTGGGATTAACAGATACACACTACTATATATAAAATAGATAAGCAATAAGGACCTACTGTATACCACAGAAATGATATTCAATATCTTATAATACCTATTATGGAAAATAATCTGAAAAAGAATATGTAATCTGAAAAGAGTCACTGCTGTATACCTGAAACTGACACAACATTGTAAATCAACTATACTTCAATTAAAAATGAAGAATAGAGACACATGACTATATACATATAGTAAAGGAGTTAGTCTGAAAGGAAATTAAGGCCTGTTTGTCAGAACTTTTCTATAATTTAGGAAAACGTTTTTTGTAGGACCTTATAACTATGCACACATATGAAAAAATATTTTCCTGTCTTAAAAAAGGTTAACTTTACAACTAAAAAGAAATATTTCTATGTAAGCAATTTAACAACTGAGTCTAGGAAATTTAAATAACAAGTCAACTCAAAAAATTCATACAAAATACCTAATTCTGCTGAAGTGAGGAGATCAAATAGGGAATTTGAATTTAATGCAACCAATTTTATAAACAACATTGTAATTTCTCATAAGATGAGTTTTACCATAATAAACTTCTTTAATATACAATAAAGGAAGAAAAGTGATGAAATATAATGCTGAATTGTGGGATTTAGGCAGTTTTATAGAATTTAGAACAAGAGATGTTGGGGATATAACCCATGATACAAATAAGAATAGAAAAGAAAATTTATAGAGGTGAGCAGGCAGTGAAAACATACACACAAGAGGGAAAGCCACTTAATTAAAATAATAGTGAGTGATGAGACTGTCAATACTCACTAGTGTTTTACAAATTCTTCTCTGCATTAGGAATTTTTACTCCAGAATTTTAATTGGTCTCTATTTTTCATAAAAATTGAAAACATTTTAAAAATATTGCACTACTCATATTTTAAATTGATACTGAAATCACTCTTCCATGAGTCAAATGTGTATTGAAAATATACAATTTCCTAATTAGTTTAAATATTTATACATGTGAGAAAAAATGGAATCAAAAAATCTTTCAAAGACAAATAGAAAAAATTTTACTATACTAGGAGGAGACGTGTTCCCAGGGTCACCTAGGCATTTTAGATAGTGCAAGTGGACACTATTAACAGTTTTGCTAGAATAACCAGTGCTGACTGGGTCTGTCACAGGCTATGATATAAAGTCACTTTCACTTTATTCTACTCTTCCTGTTATCTTTTTGGAGGATTTTCCTCTAGTAACAGTCTTGGTCTTCAATGGATGGAAGGCATCGATGAGTGAGATTCTTCTGCACGTGAAACTCTTCTGGGCCTTATTTGGTCATAGGCAAATCTGTAGTGAGCACATATACCATGGCCTGCCCTCTGCCCATGGTAGAAGCTACTTGGAATTTTTCTCCTTTGCTAGTGATCAGAAGGATAACTCTGCCTAATTTCGAGGTGTCATTAACTCACCTGTCCACAGTTGTTATAGTCTTCAGCTCAAGTTCTTGTGAATAATTAGTTGACATTTTTATCTCTGTATGTTTTGTTCTTTCTCTATCAACTCTTTCAAAATCCAGTTGCGGAGTAGATAGAGACTGAGGGAGAGAAGTGATGATATTTCTCTCACACCAGCATAATTTAATTGCTTATAAAGTGACTTTGAACAATATCTGCACTATCTGAAAGCACATCATTGCACAACAACGTATAATGTGTGTGGGGATATATATATATATATATATATATACACATATATATCCCATATATATGTATATATATCCCATATATATGTATATATATCCCATATATATATACAGTAGCTTTACTTTGCTATTTTTGCTATATATATATATATATATATATATATATATATATATATACACACCCCATACACACTAGGTTTACTTTGTTAAATATATATATATTTATATTATATATATATATTATATATATATATATATAAAATAGCAAAGTAAAGCTAGTCAGCAGTAATTTAGTAATTATACTACATTACCTTTAAATATGTCTTAATAGATGCCCTAGGTTTATTCCATACACTTTCTTCTTTTAAGGGCTCTTCTACCATACCACAATTTTTCTATATCAGGGCATTTGCAAATTGTTTTGTTTTGGTTTTGGGGTTTTTTTTTGGTGAGAAATTATCTTACTTAAATCTATGAATGTTTCTCACTTCATTCAGGTTTCTCTGCAAATGTCACATACTCAGAGAAACCTTCCTTGCCTGCTAAATAAAACGTGTCCTCCTGCTTACAACACCATCACTTCCTAAGCCCTTGCCCTTTCTTACTTTTCTTTATTGCACAATAATTCTCTGAAATCATGATATATTTTATGTGCAATTTTAATCTTCCTTGCTGAAAGGATTTGTATGACATTGATCTATGTGAAAGGATTTGTATGACATTGATCTATGTCAAAAGCATCTTGTATATTTTGGATACTTAGTAATAGTGTGCTGAATGAAAAACAGGACTAAATGCTGTGGAACAGCTATGGACATAAATAGAAGTAACATGCTACATTTATAAGAGAGAAATGTACCATGAATGTTTTTGCTTAACTTCAATTACTTTTTTTTACCCCAAATATATTTACTTTTTTTTTTTTAAACACAAAAGTGATTTAAGAGGCTTGAAACACAGTTTTCTGCTTACCAAACATCTTAGCTTAATCTTGTGGGGAGCACATTATTCCATTTCATTATAATGAAATAACTTGTCCCTTAGAAGAGTTAAGGGAACTTCAATCGTTTCTGCTAATGCAAAACCAAGCACTAGTATAGATCATTCTAGTCTGTAAATTTACAGAGAAAAGCTAGAGGTTTCCTCCTTAAATAACTTAGAATAGAGATTGAAATAAGAGATCTTGGAGAAGAGATGAGGATGAGGGCAAGACTAATTATCGCTAATTATCGTAACAGTGCTTAGCTTTCATACAACACTGACAAGTTTCAAAATACGTTCACCTTCACCCTCTCATTTGGGAGGGGTTTTGCTTCTTTGTTTGTTTCATTTGTTTGGCTTTGTTTTAGCATTTAGTGACATTAAGTGATTCACTCAATGCCTCAGAAATTAAGTGGGTTGCAATCTAGGTCTTTTGGCTGCACTATTCTCCCCCTGACCTTTTTTTTAAAAATAAATATCTTCTTCTTCATAAAAATTATTAAGTTCCTATTACACACTGTGGCAGATAGAAATGAGCCTTCACTGAGCTCCTAGTCTGGTGTGGGAGACTGGTGTGTAAATGGACAGTTGGATACCTAGTGATGATAAGCTCTCAAATGGAAAACACACAGAGCCAAGCGCTGTGGAAGCCTTGAGGAGGGAGGGCCTGACACTTACCTGGGAAGTCAGGACAAGCTTTATGGTATTGGTGACATTTGACTTGTGTCCTGAAAGAACTTGGAGGGGTTACCATTAATATATTTTTTAAAATTTTTCTCAGTGAGCATCAGTGAGATGGTTAAGAAAGCACACATGGACTACTGATTACATTATGAGAAATAATTTTTTCTCTAAAGAGCCATAAGTAGATGGTTACATCCTTCCACTTCTGTCCACTGATATTTCGTAGTTGCTTCCTTTCTCAGTTGTGTTTCATGTAAGATGATTCCATTTCCCAGTAGCTTTCTTTCCTTGATCACATTCTATGACATCATGAAGTCCCAAGATGTCTTTTCATGTCATATGTAAATAATGCTGAGAAAAGCAAATTTAGAATATAAAAAGCTCACTATCATACTGTGCTCATTTTTGCTATATTGGCCATTTAAATATATAATCTTTCAACCTGATAACTGAAATTGTAAAAAGGATTTGAAAATGTTATTAATCTATTTCTGTAACAAAGAAAGCAAAGAGAAGGGAAAATTTTATACATTTATTAGTGCATGTTATCCCATTTCTTTTACTATATAGAATCAGAATATTATTTTTATAAAAAATAAAATTCTAATAAATATATTAAAAACCTAAATAGCATTAATGAAAACTTCTAAAGACTACCCATATATTGTAACCCCCCCAAAATACATATACATATATATCCTCAAATTAAGTTTTTATTTTTGTATGATGAAATTAGTTCATTTTAATACACTATATTAATAATACATAAAATACTAATTTTTAATTGCTTTGGTAAGTGAAATAGTGTTAAATAAGTTATTTTTTATATCAATTTATATTTAGTAAGTTCAATTTAGTCTGACCTGACATATATAAAATTAAGATCACCAAGTAAATTTTATATTTTCAATGATTAATTTCTATTTCACCTTTTTTATTAACCTATGCAGGAATGTAAGAATCAAACAACATTGAATTTTGATACTCTCATTACTTAATTTCAGTTCAGAAGACATCAGTCCATCTTTTAAATCGTCACCTCAGTTCAAGGCTTTTACTTTATATCACCCAAGAGTTTTGCATAGTGCAATTAATCATATTTATTTATATTTTGGTTGCGTTGGGTCTTCATTGCTGTGAGCGGGCTTTCTCTAGTTGTGGTGTGTGGACTTCTTATTGCAGTGGCTTCTCTTGTTGCGGAGCATGGGCTCTAGGCACGCGGGGTTCAGTAGTTGCAGCACATGGGCTCAGTAATTGCGGTATGCGGGCCCTAGAGCACATGAGCTTCAGTAGTTGTACTGCAACTATATCCTAATATGTTTCCAAACCTCTAGTCTTGCAGAGTAATTAAACAAAGAGGTAGTTTTCACAGGCAAACCAGAACCTAAGCAACAATCAGTGCACTCAAATTCAAGAAAATGAAACTTCAGAACAACCAATCCCAAATAGCCAACTGGGCTTTCCAGATAAGTCAACTGCTTGAGCTATACCCAATCAGATAATGTCCTTCCTTTGCTTCCACCTCTTGTCTATAAAAAACCCTCCACTAGCTCCTGTGGTAGAGTTCTCCTAACCACCTTTGCTTTGGTGCTGCCAGATTCAAATCAATGTATGCTCAGATAAACTCTTGGAGATTTTAAATGTGCCTCAGTTCACTTTTCAACAAGTCTTTTTTTTTTAATGAAAAAGACAAAAAAATATCCTTCCTTACAGAGCTTCCAGAGGAATCTATCTTGAATACACATCTGACAATGTCTCTCCCATTGCTTAAATTCTTTGAGTGTTCTCCATTACCTCTAGAAAAGTCCACATACTGTAACAAGAATTTTTGCCTCTTCATCTTGCTTCTGCATAACTCCCTATCTGTATCACTTATATGTCTCACAATTTATGATTCAACAATATAATACTGTCTTTTCATTTCCCCCACACATCCTGTGGCCTCTTATATTAACGCATTTCCTTGTCCTGTTCACCTTCCTCATGGTTTTCCTATGCTGCTTCCACTTTGAACTGGCATCAATTCTTCCAATAAAATTTACTTTGATGTATTTTCTGGTGTCTCCATACTCAATACAAAATGTGTTAGAAACATTTCATTTTATTTTTGTTTTCATATCTCTATCATTACATTTGCTTAACACAGTGCAAAAATTTTTTTTCCATTGGGTGCCTTATTAATCTCTGCATCCTGAAAACCTACTGTGTGTGTGGCATCTAGACTCAGCAATGTGTCGATGATCATTCACAAGGATTTAATTCAGCTGAAGTGCTTTTTTCCAGAAATATATATTCATCAGATCTACCTCCAAAGTTGCTACTTAGTCACGTCTGTTTAGGCTTTTTAAAACAAGCATAAAAGGTCATTCTGATATACATGCTTCATGGAGCACACATTAAGAAGCACTAACTTAGATGATTTTTCAGTCCCTTTTATATCTAACAGTCCATCCTTCTGATAAGTAAATCTGAAAACAAATTCACATAGTAATATTTGCATTAAATCCTATTCTGAATAGTTAGTATCATTTTACAAATGATATAGTAATGATGAGGTCACATACCTCTGTATGGCATTAAGAGTATTAAAAGTTTAGAATGAATGTTCAATGACAGGATAAGCATTCCTATGGTTTGCAGTTGCCGCTGTTGTTTTTTGTTGTTCTAGGTAATGACTCTATGCAGAAAGCACTACTACACTGTCCTACTTTGTATATCTCTCTTTGGCTTTCAAACAGTAACAGAGATGGAAAGAGCATGTGAAAATGTGTCTTTGTAAAGAAGCTTTAAGCATTTATTACAGAAAGAAAAAACGTAGGAGACATTTTACAGATTAGAGGAACACATGTGTGAAGTCACATGCACCAGAAATCTTAACTTAAAATATCTTCAAAGGCAATTTAACAGTTTTCCAGGGAACCATATTATTTTAACAAGTGTTGTCAGGAAATTTAATTTCATTTTTAATCTAAGCTTATTACACTGAAACTGATTTTTTTTTTATTTCTATGATTTTATAACCAGAGAAGATAGAAATTTGCTGTTCACCATGGGTATATACTAAACTCTCACTTCAGAAAAGGACTTTATTATACTGTTACTCAGATTATTAATCTCTAAAATAATTTTTTATAAATTCTATAATACAATATAGTTTGACATTGTCTTGGAAGTCTATCCACAAAATAATTTATACTGGCCTGTTTGTTTGCAAATGTGGTTGCTTTTTATTTTACAGTCTTCTTCCTCTTTAGAAGGGAAAGGACTGTAACCTTTTGGAGACTGGTACATTTTTGGTAGTTATTTGGAAGGCTGATTCAATGCCATTGCCATTCTCTGAGACAATTTCTTTAAGCAACAGCTGCTGTCGTTATAAAAGCTGCCTTTAGTCCCAATTATACATGATTGTCATAGCCAGAGCTGACCTCTAAAAAGTGGGAAATAAACAGCAGAGTGGAAAACAAAAGATATACTTTGGGTTACTATCATTTCATTTTAGCATAGTAGATATGCTACCAGATGGACAATTCAGGGCCCTTTTGCAGATTAGAAGCAAAGTACATAGTTTGCCAAAGCAAAGGTATGGCTGAACAGTGAATCTCTTGTTTGTCCGCTGCATTTTTGCCAAAGAAATAACCTTACCAAGAATATATATTTTTCAGAAACAAAAACTAGTGTTATCACTCAATAAGTTAATAGAAAAACTAAAGAATTCCAACTAATCTCATGGAATTTTATCAAAGAATAGAATATAAGCAAAAAATTTATTCTATAGCTGATTGCATTTATATTTTCCTAACAATGTTCAATGAAATGCTTTATTTCCAATAAGATGTTTTAAAACGGTCCACCAAACTGTATTAAGAATATATACAAAGACCATGCTGTTCAAAGACTAAATAATTCAAACAAGGCCAATTCCAGGATATTTAAAGAGACAGTTTATGATATTAAGACACCAAGCATATAGAAGAAGATCTCAAATTCTGCTATCCAATTTTTAAATGTATCCTAGTTACCTGAATAATTAATTCTCTTTTGGAAATGTTCAATACTTCCTACTAAATCACACCGAACAACTGTGTGTGTGAATGTATGCTTTTGCAGGTTTAAAAACTCAAAGCAGAGAAAGAGTAGGTTAAAATTCTGTGAATACTGTTAGTACCTAACAGATTTCTGTTGGATGACTGAAAAACTTCTGGGCAGTCAGGGTGTGAAAGTCCCACTGTTGGTTCTGTGTCTGCATCCTAGATGGTTTGGACGTGTACTGCCCAAGGGCAGGGTGCTGCAGAGACCATTTCCTAAGCTGCTGTCAAGCTCCATTAATCCGTCCTTCTGGGAGTGCATGATTTTAGAAATGGTAGTCTTCATAATTTAAAAGTGAAACAAAGGGAGAAAAAAGTCGAAGTACATTATTTTCCCAGTATTCTTGTTTTTATGTATGCTTATTTCATAACTCCTTTGATATCATTATGCTTATACTTTCTAAATATTTTACACCATTTATTGATTTTATTTCTCTTGCAAAATTTCTATTCAGGGTAAATATTTTGAAGGTTTTCTTGTGTCAAAATATTGATGGCTGTTATGTTAGAAATAGTATAATAATTGTCATGAGGAGCTGACTTGCCATCCAGTGTAGCAGAATCTCCAGAGTCTTTTTCAAATTACACATATGCATCCTTTCCCTTTCTCCCTTCTTTTTGGAGGAGGCGCAGTAATGCCATCTCTAATTTTTGATGGCAGTGTAATGAGAAATGTTACTGATGGAAGTGGGCTATGTATAAAGAGTGTGTGGGCCAAGGAAGCATAGGGAAGCATGGATTTGGGTGAGCATGGAGTGAGTATGCTCCCCAGTTAGATAGCTCAGGTACAGTGCAGAGTAGCAGTCAGCCATAAAGAAGGTAGCAGATGGGCCCCTGTGGCAGGTATGATGTGAGGCACCTCAGAAAATGTGGTACTAACCGCACTTGTGACACACCTTCTGCAAAGAGGCAAGTGCTTTCTAACTGGTAAGTAGGGCAGAAAATGCCTTATGAAGAACTGAAGTCCACAGGGACACCTCACCCATCTATGCCTGAAGTTACAAGAGTAAGTTACGTTCCAACAACACTGTTTTAATTTAGCTGTGCATAACTGGAAAACATTTTGTGTTGTTTCTAAGACATAGCATTAGGTATTAAGCTCTTTTTCAGGATACATAGTTTACTCAGTAACTCACAATCTCTCACGGCCATATAGCGCTAAGCAAGCTTTTATGGGGCAAATGGATCCTGGATGAATGGATTGTATCTGTGATTAGCATGTAACACAAAAGTGAGTCCAAGGAAAACTTCCTAAACTGTTGGCTTAGTAATCATTAAGAGAAAGTAAAGTGCTTCTGACATGAAGGATGAAGGGAACCTCAGAGTTTTAACAATACTCCACACTTTTCTGTAATGTTATTTCAGAATATATGTCCTTATTTATACAGCAGTTGCTGAAGAAGAAAGGCATTTATTTGGATTTTGTTCAATCAAAGCAAATTTTAGTTTTAGTTATTTTGAACTAGAAAACATAGTCTTAGATTACGATGCAGAAAAATTATACTTTGAGTTTATGCATGCTCATGAACTGAAAGTAAGTTGTTCTCTTTCTGTTGATTGCTCTTTCAGTAGTTCTGTAATTAGAGTTTACACACTACCTTAGCAACACAGTACACAGGAAGCTAAAATATCAAGAAATGTATAACTTTGAATAGAAAATAGTTCATAAGGAATTTTTACCCTGTATGTGCAGACTTTTCAGACTCTAAATAACATGATTTTGTATTGATTGCAGTCATTAATTTCTCATAGCTCTTTTCCCCCAAACCTTAAAACAGCACTTTTTCACTCAGGCCCTAATTTCCCAGCTCCAGCCACCCCAGCCCACCTTACTCATTCTTCTTTCTCAAAAACTATTATAAACATCAATTAAAAATAATCGATTAAATCTATTCCACAGGGTAAATTTATAATACTCATTTCTATAGTACAAACTGTGCTTACTTTCACTATAATTAATACAGTAATACTTTGTAACACTGTAGTAAGTCATTTGTATAGTGTAATCCATTTAATTACTAAAAACAACATTTTAAGGGAAGTACAAAAAAATTCCACCCATTTTATAGATGGCTTCCAGAAGTTGAGACTTTGCCCAAATTTACACAGGGAAAAGAAGATATAATTAAATATCCATGGCTACATGTATAATTTGTATATCATCATCATCATCTTAATTTAGTATAATTTCTTCTTATACAATTGTACTTTTTTCATTGAATTTAATAGTATTTTGACATTTTGAAAATGTTAACTGCATTGTATAAAACTGAATTCATCATTTGCTTTGGCTTGCTGTGTTGCTTTAACATCTTTAGACATAATTTCAACAACCCTTGAGGCAGAATTTAAGGAACTGTATTTGCTACCTGAAGTGCAGGCAATATGCAGGGTTCCATCAGTTAATCTGGTAGGATCCTCAACCAGTTCATGATTTTTCTCTTCGGGACCTCCAGGTTGGTCAGGGATATATTTAAGTACATTTGGAAAACATGCCATTTCCTGACATAATGTCAAGAAACCACCTAGTGCTTTCAGAATGAAATTCAAATTTCTTATCCTAGCACACAAGGACCTTCGCCGCTGAGTTCCAGACAAACTTTTCAGCTTCATAACACACTACCACCATCCTCATTTTATCCTAAATATACTCATCTACTTATTATTTCTGAACCTACAGTTTCCATTTTTACATTTCCATGTTTACCTCTGTAAAATGATTTTTAACTGCTCTGTGTCATTCTCATTTACTTTCCAGAACAGCATCTAAAGATGCTTCTTCTGTAAATTGCTTCCTGATCTATTGGTGAGAATTTATTTTACCTTCTTTTTTGTTTCCATGATACACTGTTAGGAGCAATAGTGCCGTCACTATCACATTGCAATTTATTTGTTTGTTTGCTTCTTTCTCCATTTGTATTTCTCCCTTACTAGGCTATGGGCTTCTTTGAGTAAAAAAGGTCCAGATCTTTGATACTCATTGATATTTAATTTATTGAATAATATGAAATCAGGGATTTCCTCATGACCTCTCACATACCAATATATTTTAAAATCAATCTCCAAAAATTCTTCCCAGTCATTTGTAAATGCCACCTCTAAACATTTTCATCTTAAGGTTTGACTTACTTGTGGTGATCAATTATATTTGTAATGCTCTTATTGAATAGTTATACTTAGTGATTAAAAGGGGAGTATTTAGAGTTCAGAAGTAATTTGTCACTTACTGTCTGTGTGCCTCAGTTTTTTAATCTGTAAAATAGGGATAATAATTGTTAATGATTGTACCTCTTTCATAGGCTTGTCTGAAAGGTTAAATGATGCATTTAAAGAACTTACTACAATATCGTTTATATCTTAAACACTGAAAAATAGCATAAAACTGTTAGACTGTAAACTGGGAGGACAGGGATTTCTCACAGTTGTGTCCCCAATCTCCTACTACAGTTCCAGGCACAGAGTTATGGCCCAATAAATTTACTCTGTTGAACAAATGAGTTAATTTCAAATACATCAATCATCCCTAATGTTGCAAAAAATTCACATTTAACTTGGTTTTGAATGTAAGGTAGGAATTATCCAATTAAGAAAAGAAGAAGAGGAAAACTGAATGTTTGAAAGGAACAAGATTATGGTTATCATCATCATCATCATCATCAGTTATCGTAATATCAGGTACCAAGTTAATGAGAAGATAGTGGAGATGGATAAGTGAGGATATAATATAGAATTATTTAGGAACCATTATGTATAGCTTTGCATATGGCATAGTCATAAGTTATAGTTATCCATTGATTATTAATGGATGTGAGAGTCTAACAAGAGGAAGATCTAAGAGTGAGCTCTGTAGATATACATAACAAAGTAGGTTGTAGAGAAGAGACAGTTTGCCTAATAAATAATGCTCACAGAGTTAGCACGGAGTTTGAGATATCTGTGTAAAATAATAACCAAGTGAAAATGGCCAACAATCAATTACACATATCATTCTGGAGATTGGGAAGAGGTTTGGTCTGGAAAATTGACTAGAAATTCACCACATAAAGATGCAAAGTTAAATCATAGAAGCTCATTGACAAAAATGAATAGGATGAGAAGAACAGGAATGATAACAGAAAACTAGCAAAAACGTATATTTTAAAGTATGAAGGTCAAAAGGTAATATCTTTCCTCCCATTGTCTCTAGAGCAGTGGGAGGAAAGAGACTGACCACTACAACTCAAAGCCACAAAGGAATAAAACTCTGTGTTTTTGCAAATTTTTTTAAATATATTTTTAAATACTTTCATTGGAGTAGGTGGTAGATATTAAATGCTGTATTCCATCATTAATACACTACAAAGTCTCTGGTTAATGATTCTGAAAGTACAAACAATTCATCAAAATGTCATTATAGATATAAGATAGATTTATAGGAACTACCCTCATTATTTACTAGTTTATTTTGAGTTACCAGACAGTGAATATGGATTTTTAACTTTCACAAAAAAATCTGTAATAGAGAAGACAGCTGTTGTCATTTTTCACAGATTTAATTGTGAATCACAAAATAATTTATATTTCCCATTCAAGTAATCTTTTTGCCAACTTTTCTTAATCTTATTAAAAAACATCTGTGTTCAATAATGATATTAAATTATCTTTGCTAGTATAACAGGGCCACAGATAGATTTAGTCATGGCACAACTCAAATATGTAATAAAACATTTATTTTCAAATTCTAACATTGATCTCATTTATCAGGTTCAGGGGGACATATCATTGTGAATTAATGTCACTTTCAGATTCTTTTGATTAGGGACTTCGTTTTGAATGACCAGTTTTTCTTGTATCCATGCTCAGTTTTTCAGATTTCCTCTCCTGCTATCCTGACCACAACAACATACCTGGTGCATGTTTGAAGATTGCCTAAAAATACCTGGTGGAAATGGGTGAGGTTTACTTTAGATACATGTGTACAGGTTCTTATCCTATTCTTGAGGTCTGCAGTAGGTGACATGGTCAGATCTAAGCATTAGCACAGGCATGCCACTGGTTCAATTGAGCCATTGAATCTATTGTGTTGGCTGGGTGTGTGGATCCCACTATTCTCTTAAAGTTTTTGAATTATTTAACCCTTCTAACACCCTATCCCTCTGTTGTTTGGCCAGTTTTTCAGGAGCCGTTTGTCTCATTGCTGGGGCTTGTGTGAATTTATGGACCCCTCTATACCATGCCTTGACGATGGGGACTCTGGAGAGTACCCTCATACAATTTGGTCAGACAGTGCTATGAAACTTCTGCTGTGCCAGAATGTAGGCTGCCACACAGAGCTAAATGCAGAGCCTCTCCTAGGATTTTGTATCCTCCCCGAGCTCTGACTATGTCTACCATCAATAATCCAGGTTAAAAAAAAATGAAAGATTATAGTCCCATGAAACTTTCCATATTAAAAAGGAGAAAAAAAAATCCATCAGTATAAAAATGGAAATGACAGAAATGGATCTGTCCCTCAGGATGAGTACAGATACAGTGCTATGGATGTTCTGAAAAAAAAGAGATTAGTAAAAATGTCATAAGGCAGTGAGCACTTGAACTGGCCTTCATTTCTGAAGTAAGTATTGAATATGAATAATTTGGCAAGCAGCTGAGGGACTGAGGTTATTCCTGGAAAAATAAACAATTTCAGGCCAGACACAGAGAGAGGAAAATGATTGAGCCTGTGTGAGAAAAGAAAGAACAGTATGGAGGTTCCTTAAAAAACTAAAAATAGAACCACCATATGACCCAGCAATCCCACTACTGGGCATATACCCTGAGAAAACCATAATTCAAAAAGAGTCATGTACCACAATGTTCATTTCATCTCTATTTACAATAGCCAGGACATGGAAGCAACCTAAGTGTCCATCGACAGATGAATGGATAAAGGAGATGTGGCACATATAAACAATGGAATATTACTCAGTCATAAAAAGAAATGAAATTGAGTTATTTGTAGAGAGGTGGATGGACCTAGAGTCTGTCATACAGAGTGAAGTATGTCAGAAACAGAAAAACAAATACTGTATTCTAACACATATATATGGAATCTAAAAGAAAAAAAAAAAGGTCATGAAGAACCTAGGGGCAGCATGGGCAGGATGGGAATAAAGATGCAGACCTACTAGATAATGGACTTGACACGGGGAGGGGGAAGGGTAAGCTGGGACGAAGTGAGAGAGTGGCATGGACATACATACACTACCAAATGTAAAATAGATAGCTAGTGGGAAGGAGCCGCATAGCACAGGGAGATCAGCTCAGTGCTTTGTGTCCACCTAGAGGGGTGGGATAGGGAGGGTGGGAGGGAGGGAGACGCAAGAGGGAAGAGATATGGAAACATATGTATATGTATAACTGATTCACTTTGTTATAAAGCAGAAACTAACACACCACTGTAAAGCAATTATACTCCAATAAAGACGTTAAAAAAAAAAAGTTGAACCTAATCTTTCTCAATCCCACTGTAAAATTCAATTGTACTGTTCCTTATACCTATCATAATGGTCCTGAATGAAGTTGGCTTTACTGTTTTTAATAAGTTTCATTGCTTTTTTTCTTTAACACTATCAATGGGGAAATAGTTTGAGTATAGTTATTATTTCTTTTACAAAGTTCCCCTAATCATCAGGTTTTAGAATCATCATATTGGCAGGAGGTAGTTAATGCTAAAATCTAGATTGAATGATCTCGAGAATAATTGGAATACAATGATTTTGAATTATTAATTGAAAAAAGAACAGTAAATATTGAAAATAAGACACTGTTTGTGTTGAAATCTAAATAAGCTTACCCCAATAGAGGATTTTCCTGCACCTCATAGGAAGTCCATAGGAATTTTCATAGGCAGAGTCATCATTTTTTCAGAGAACATAGCTTTGCACATTTTAAATTCTCTTGGTGTATGATTGACTAATGTCTCAGTGTTCTCTGTCATATGGTAGATAGAGCTGGAAATCATCACCTAGTTGTCTTAACTGTAAAACAGATTTATTGTGGCTACTGAGAAATATCTTACTAGCAACCCTGTGTATCCAGCAGGATGAGGTAATGGCAAAATGAGTAGATCAATGAATAAACTTTTCAGATGAGTTTAATACACACTGAAGTGTTGGTAAATGCTATCATTTATTAAATGATTTTAATAGAATCATTTAAATTTTGTTGGACTGTTTTTCTAATATCAAATAATTTTTAAAAGATCAGCTGTTTTAAATTTAAATTAATGTCTTTTTATATAGTGCAGCAAAATTGGCTTTGATCTTTCTGATGATAAGATTATAAAAAACCTTGTTGCTTCTGCCTTAATCTCTTAGAATCTTGGCTTTGGGGAAAGCAGGTCACTGTGTAAGAATTCTATGTACCTTGAGATTATCATGTTATGGGGAATCCCACATGGAATGTTTGCAAAAAGAGAGAAATGCTTCACCAGTTTACTACAAACCTTGTAGGCTACCCATTCAATTCATAAATGGAGTGTGAAACATTCAGTTGACCTCAAGTGATAGGAAATTTACCATCTCTCATAGAGAGATTATATAACATGCCATACCATACCATACCATACCATACCATACCATACCATACCATAATTGTATTTATCATCTGTTCAAGTCTACAAATCTAAAATTTCCATTTATTATTTAGATCTTTACATAAAACAATATAAAAGTAGAATATGTGTGTTTAAATGAAGATCAGCAAATATTTGGATTTGCAATTGTTTGGGCTAATTTTTTTTTCAAATGTGCTTTGGAAATACAAATATAAAGCTCCAAGAGCTTTATACACTTGGAGACAGTAAATACACCACTTAAGAAATAAATAAGAAGGGTATATGTTTATAGACACAGTTGAAAGAGGAGGAAGCACAATAAAGAAATTAAATTACATTCTTTCTTGATGTATTGGAGAGTTCACACGTGTATCAGACATCTGCTAAGAGTTTAATTGATTTAAATGTCTTGATATAATTTAAATACACAAAGGTACTGTCTGTGCATATATACATATATATTTTACTCATGTATATATTCATATACATTGTTATATATATATGAATCATGTACAACAAGAAGCTTAAGTATATCTTTCATAATTAAATAAGAATGATAAAAATATCAAATTGAATTGTGAAAAATTCTGTTTAAAAATGATAGACATTACAAAGAATGACATGTACATGTCAGTGGATGCATTATAAATGTTTATAAAATATACTAGAAATAATCATGAAATGCTATAATTTTGTGAAGGAAATGCATACTTAGAAAATAAATTTAGCCTGTTGGGTGTTCTCATCTTTTCTTTGTTTATTTCAAGATTAAATATGAGCTTTCTGGCATGCAACAGAAACAACAGAAGGAAACCGGGTAAGGATTAGGTCATCCTCAGCCATCATGTTCTGAATTCCTTTTTTGTTTTTGTGCCATCATTGGCTTCGCCTTTTGATTCTTTCTCTATTCTAAATTGCCTCATTATTTCTATTGAGTAGATTTTCCACTCTGTATTATTAATTTAATAAAAAAATTATAGGCTCAGTTCATGTAAATATCTGCTAAAAATTCTCATATAAATTCTCTTGAAAATATTTTAGTCCCATTTAAATGTCAAATACCTTATAAATGCAAATAAACATCTGATAAAAGTGTATGTTATAATGTTCCATTTTAAAATTTATGTCAGTACTGGGAAACAAACAATAATTCAATTAAAATAACAATAAATTTATAAAAATGAAGTTGGCAGAACTGAAAAGCCTTTAACATTGCTAAACTCCTACCTCGACCTTTCTGAAACTCTTATCAATAGATGATTCAAAAGGAAATTTTGGATTTTTACAGTTATATCACCATTGTGCGATATATAATTTTCATTAGAAACTTGCATAGCAGAAGAAGGATAATTGATTCTTATCCTAATCAAAATTATTTCACAAGCAAGTTTAATATATCCTTTCTCTTTTCATAAAAGGAAATTAATATCATTTCAAAACTTATAGTACTTACTTAAAATGAGAGATATTTTCTAAACATCTTGTTGATTACATGCAAGTATTTAACTATAAAGTAAGGAATTTGAGTGATGTTATTTATTTATCCAGAGGAAGGAAAAGAAGAACAAAGTTATCCAGTGGCATTTTTCTCATGATTCAGATTTGTTGGGCATGTTGATTTTTTCTGTTGTTGCTAAAAGTTGTTTATAACAAGATTTTAATGAAGGTGTTACATGCTCTACTCTATTTCCAATCGGAAACGTGGTCTTATTTTGAATATCCTCTCTTTTTCCTTAGGTCATTCAGCAAACTTCGAGTATTTGACTGCTTTTAATCAAGAAAACGAGGCACATTTGCTAAATCTTTTGATTACTCAGATTTCAACAAATATCCAAGAGTAATTAAGATTCTTAATCCTTAAACTTAGGTTTGCTGAACCTGGCACATCGGGAAAAAAAAAAAAAACTTTTACACTATCCAGATTATTTTATGGAAGAAAATCAGAATGACAAAATTTTCAGAAAAACAGAAGCATAAAAGAGGGAGGAAGTAAGACAATAACTATAACAAATATATTATTCAAAATTCTTCGGGGTTGGGATAAGACCAAAACTCTTAAAATTATATGATATTTCACGTATATATATGTGCATACACATATGTGTGTTTATATTCATAGAGGTTATGTAAGACATAATGTGATACAACTTTACGACATAAGCAAAGAAAGTTATAGGATGACTATTTTAAGGAAGTATAATCTAAAATATTTGAAAGGGAAAGATTGAGCATTTTAGAAGTAGCAGAAATAATAGCATTACAGATTTTGCTTTCAAGTTAGGAAAAATAGTGGGGATTGATGTTTATCATTTTATATTTATATTTATGCAGGGAAATCAATTTTTCATGTAATTTAAAATATTATAAAGATAAAAGTTCTTTAATATTCCAAGGCATGATCAAATAATTCTTTCTTATTTATTTAGAAAGACTTGGTTGATATCTCACAATGAAATATACTTAAAGGAAATATAAATATTTGAAAAAATGGATGACCTATAAAAAGTCTTTTCTGAAACTATGATGATCTATCTATATGCATATATATAACACCATATGTATATGCATATGGCACATGCTATATGTAATATATACAACTATATTGTAAATATATATTTATATCACATGATATACAGTATATATCATATATATTTATATTATATATTTGTACTACGTATTTACATACAGAACTATACCTAGAACAAAATTGCTGGAAAATAGCCACATGGCTACAAAGTACATGGATAAATATTTGAATATATAGACCTAAGCACTTATAAAAGCAATGATGAATCCATTTCTTATTACTTATTTACTCTAATAATGTTTATTGAGTATGCCAGGCACAGTGCTACAATAAAGAATGTCATGATGAGAATGTTAGTTACTATCATCTTGGAACTTAATTTTCTTGTGTTCAAAGAACTTAAAATTTAATAGAGGAAAACAGTTATATAAATGGAGAAGGACAAAAAATTTTGTAGACTTTATGACATAAGGATAAATAAAAGCATGGCAAAGTAGAAGGAGCATGATCCACATATTCAAATATATCATAATCTTATTTTGAGCCACAGCACTCATGTCTGATATTGGATAACTTTTAAACTCTCTGAGGCCTATATTCCAAATAGTTGTAATAATAAGACTGATTCAGCAATTGTTAGGAGAACTGGAGTTAATATACTTAAAGTGTCCAGTACAGCATATATGACACATGTAAAATTTCAATAAATTATATATATATATATATATATATATAGCGGCTATTATTATTAGTATTTATTATTATTATCTTGTGGTTTTGATTCTACTTCAACAAAAACTTTCAGTAAAACATGGTAAGGAGTTGAGAGTGTGCAGGGAAGGTGGAAGCGGTGGATTGTGAATGAACTAGGATGGTACATCTCTTTTAAGTTTCTTTTGAGCAATGAAAAAAATTAGGTAGGAGAGTCAAGTGGTATCTATGGATACAGTGCAAAACTCCCAAATTTTGTTTGTCCTGGTACTTTTCAAGACTAGCAAAGGATACTAGTGTAGTTGACATTTATGAGTGCGAGTGCAAATAATAGGAGATGAGGTCAGAGAAGGAATAAAAGGCCAGATTACTGTAGGATTTTGTAAACTTCGTACACGATTTGGCTTTAATTTTGAAATGAAGGAAACCTGGAGGGCTTTGAGCTGACAAGTGGCATGATTAGACTTATTAAGATGATTACTATATCTACTCAAGAACACGCTGAAATGAGTAAGGTGGAGGCAGGGAAGGCTGGTAGTAGGAGGTTAGAATTATATTGTTGTGAATTGGAGTTGGAGAGAAAAGGTTAAGTGCCTGATATATTCTGAAGATAGAGCAAGCATGACTAGCTGATGGATTTTGTGCTATTAGTGAGTTAGTGAAATAATGTAATTGACAATGAATTGACATGAGCAACTACAAAGATGGAATTGCCATCAACTCAGGTGGCTAAGAATGCAAATTAAGTCGGTTTGGTGGGAAACATTAGGATCCAGTTTTATCCATGTTACGTCTGAGGTATCTATTAAAAATACAAGTAGCCATGTGAATAGGCAGTTGACCTGAGTATGATTCTACAGGATATAATGTGAGAATGGAAAAAAAGTTATAAATCAACTCATCATAATCATTACAAAATAATTTTATGAATAAACAGAACGCAAAGGAGTTAAAAGTCTTTCTAATGATCAGCTAACTTGTTGGTATTTTTCTGGGATTCAAATCTAGGGCTTTTTGTTTTCTAGTGTGTGCCCTTTCCATTGCACCATGAAGCATTATATTATACCACATTATCTTGCATTACAACCTATAACAATTTGTACCCTATGGGACATTTTGAACTAATTTCAAATTTTCATTACAGTAATGAAATTTAGCTATTTTCCTCATAAGGATAACAAAAATAAGTTGTTATTTAAGACATATCTACTCTATTTTCGTGTGTTGATGAACTATTTATGAACTTGCATTTTAAAAGTTAAACTAATCATTTGAAATAGAACACGAATTGGGCAGATATAAGTAGGCATTTGATCAGATAATTTCTTGGTTATAAGAGGTAATTACATGTCACTCATGTATCTTTACTTTCTGGTGAGACAGCTATACTAGTTTCAAAAGTTGCCAATTTTAATGAGATTACTAGTTTTCTTTTAAACTTACACTTGTGAGAAAATATGTTTAAATTATATACATTGACAAAAAGAAGTACTTGTCTCTAAACACATCTTTCACATATTATAACCTCTAAAGCCATCATGACAATGGTGATAATTCATGTTGATAGTACACACTCTTGATATGTATAATGCAATGAACATGGTACTTCATCTTTGTGGTCTTCTTCCTGAGAAAGAAATCTGAGGAAAAAAATCAAAGAAATCTTAGTTGAAGAATATTAGACAAAATAATTGGCAAGTACTCCTCAAAATGGTGAAGATGAAAAACAAGAAAATTTGGAGATACCATCACAGCTAAAAGGAGCCTGTGGATACATGAAAACTAAGTGAAATATGGTATTCTGTGATTCTGAAGGTGAAAAAGGGCATTAGGTAAAAACTGAGATGATCTGAATAAAATAAGAACTTCATGTATCAACTTGCATTCATGTACTGTGGTAAATGTACCATTCTGATGTAAGAAGTTGATAATAGTGAAACGTGGGTGCTGATATGTGGGAAAGCTCAGCACTATCTGCTCAAGTTTTTTGTAAATCTAAAACTGTTCTAAAATAAAATTTTATTTAATAAAAGACAATATATGAAAAACACATTATTGTTCAAAACCTACCATAATTTATCTTAAATACTTTGCCTGTGTTTACTATGTTCAAGCCTCTGTGATAGGTCTTCAGGATGTACAATGATAATAAAAAGCAGCCTTTCACAAGAATATATACAGATGGGAAATGGGCACATGAAGATATGTGCAACATCATTGGTCATTAGGGAAATGTAAATGAAAACCACAATGAGATATTACTACATCCTTACTAAAATGGCTAAGATCATAGGATCTTTATCTATTATAACTACACCCTGGAAACAACAAAAATGTCCACCAACAGGTGAATGGATAAATATATTGCATATAGCCATACAATGAAACACTTTTCAGCAACAAAATACATAGAAAAACATGTCTGAATCTCAATAAAAGTATATTATGTGAAAGAAGCCAGACAAAAGGAGTGTGTACTATATGATTCCATTTTTATAAAATTCTAGAAACTGCAAACTAATCTATAGTGACAGAGCAAATCAAGGTTTGCTTAGGAATGAGGTTGGTGTTTACGAATGAGAGGGAGGGATTATAACGAATCACGAGAAAAATTTTTGGAATGGTGGATATATCCATGATCTTGATTGTGCTGATGTTCTCATGGGTATATGCACGTTTATGTATGTCAAACCTATCAGTTTGTACACCTGTAATATGCACAGTTATTGTATGTCAATTATACCTCAATAAAGCTGTTTTTAAAAACTGTGCTTTGAGGGCCCAGTATCCTAAAGTAAGATAAAAAATAAATGTAAAAAGCAACTTGCCCTTATGAATCTTATATACTATTAAAATCTGGTGATTGCAGTAATATTTCTTTGTAGTTGTGTATATTATTACAAACTTTAAAATTAGGATTCTGTTTCTCAATTTTACTCACTTCCTCAAGGTCACATAGCTAGAATGTGGCATAGGCAGTACTACAACCCACACACACTGACTCTCAGAACAAAGTTTGTTCTATTAAAGCCAGTGACCCAAGTCCAAGAGTGACTGCATAGTAATTGCCTCTCTCAATATAGACATGAATACAACATTGAAAAGAATGTACAGAAAATGCTGGCTGATAAATACCCATGTGAGGATGACCGTAGTACACCATCATCTATAAAACCCTGAACGCTCACCCAAATAGCTCTGTCTACATTTTCTATTTCATATGACCAAGAAAAACCCAATTTAAATATTATATGTTTACAAAGAACAGTGATTTCTTTAAAACATGACAATATCACTACCCTCATCTCCAATGTCCCAAACTAGATGCATGAGTTCAGAGTTACACCTTCATTTACTACCAAGTAAGTATGTAAAAAATATTTGGAAAATAAAAAGGAAACCAAGAAGAGCTTCATGTACTATTTCCATATGGAAGTTTTATCCTTCCTATCAGCTCCTTAGGGTCATTACAATATGATACATCACATACTTTCCTTAAATTAAATCTTCAGAGAACATTTCTTTATCTTTGTGATGGATGGTTTCCTTCAAAGTTGATAATAGTCTGGAGGGAAATATAACTTCAAACTCTGGTTTTATTATTCTTAAATTTTTAATCAGGTTAGCACAAATCCCAATAGCATTGAATATTAAGTTTTCTTTCACTAACACTCAATAAATCATATAATTATCCAATAAATTATAAGGATTTTTTTACATTTTTAAATGTATATTTTATTTCTACACCAAAATTTTTAACATCTTTATTGGAGTATAATTGATTTGCAATGCTGTGTTAGTTTCTGCTGTATAACAAAGTGAATCAGCTATACGTATACATATATCCCCATATCTCCTCCATCTTGCGACTCCCTCCCACCCTCCCTATCCCACTTTTCTAGGTGGACACAAAGCACCTGAGCTGATCTCCCTGTGCTATGAGGCTGCTTCCCACTAGCTATCTATTTTACATTTGGTAGTGTATATATGTCCATGCCACTCTCTCACTTCGTCCCAGCTTACCCTTCTCCCTCCCTGTGTCCTCAAGTCCATTCGTTACATCTGTGTCTTTATTCCTGTTCTGCCCCTCCATTTTCCTATTTCTTCCTTAAAAATAGTATATAACACAACCCTATTAAAAGGTATAATTATCTTTTATGTGTAGAAAAAATCAAAAGAAATATAATCTTAAAATCCAAGTTAATACAGAGTGTCTTAGGTTAGCTTATTTAAAAAGCTCTGAAAAAAGTACTGGAAACACAGAGGATTTTAGACAATATTTATATTTTTAAATAAATACTGTTCTTGAAAGAAAGGCATCTAAATCACTGGGCAGGTAAATCATACTACTTATATTCTTCCATCAACTATTATTATCATCACAGCTTTAGTTCAAGTTAGGTTTGTACTAACTAGAGATAAGTTTTAAGTCATAGTTAAATACTTTAGTGTCCCTTACATAGCTGAGCATAACAAATAGACATTGTTTTGAAAGTTTAGGTTTCCTATGAACATGATTTATGTTATCAAGCACAGAAATCACAAACACTGTGACTTCCACCTTGACAGAACATTAATCAAGAGATAAAACTATATTAAAGCAAAGTTCCAGTTAGGCAGGAAAGTAACAGTATACGCTATTTTCCATCACACAATCATTTTATGATCCATTTTTACATTAAAACAATGGAATATAGGAGATGTACTGTTCTCAAATCTCAAAGTAAAAAGCAGGTTTAAAAGGAAGATAAATTAGTTATAAAATATGTTATGTCACCTTAGGCTCTTCCCAGAATCACATTATAGAATTAAGCCTAATGCTAGTAGCTTTCATCACATAACTAAATAATTTTATGTAGGACAAAGAGTGATGATTGTCATATTCTTTCATTTTAAAATATAATATATACTTGTTTAAAGCAATCAAATTTTATTGATGTTATTCTGAAACTTTTGTTATTACTTCTAAAATAGATATCATGTTGTAACAATACATTGGTATTTTAATGTGGTGTCTTATAATCCTTTATAAAAGTAATACCCAAATAAGAAACATACATGCCAAAGACTGAATGTTCATGTCCCCCAAAATTCATATGTTGAAATCCGTATGTCCAATGTGATGATATTAGGAGGTGGGGGCTTTGGGGGTGATTAGGTCATGAGGTGGAGCCCTCGAGAACAGATTAGCATCCTTATAAGAGACCCCAGAGACCTTCCTCACCGCTTCTGATGTGTGAGGACACAGTGAGAAGACGGCCAGCTACCTATGAACCTGGAGGAGGGCATCACCAGACACCAAATCTGCCAGTGACTTGATATTAGACTTCTCAGCTTCCAGAACTGTAAGAGATACAGTCCTGTTGCTTGTAAGCCACCCAGTCTATGCTAATTCTGTTATCAAAGCCTGAATGGACTAAGACAATACATTTTTTTCTGAATATTAGAGTAAGTATCAGAGAATAGTTTAAAGATCAAATATTTGGCTAACTCAAGACTCCTGGTGTATGCCAAATAAAGGGAGTGGGGGTGAAGTATAGCATGGTAGCTTAGAAAAACCATGTAACTTAGACTTCTGTTAGAGATCATCTTGGCAAATAACTATTTTTGTAAATTTACTGTAGATAATTTTAATGGTAAGGTATTCCTATTGTCAATCCCTTCTAGAAATGGTGGTCTCCTCCCACCCTTCCATATAATCTGTATGTCTACACAGCATTAATGTGGATCCCACTTTCTTACATGACCCCTCTTTTCTGGCTACAGTGTTGGTATATGAATAAGTCACTGGCACTAACACAGTCACTTAGAACAGTCCCTCAGTATTCTCAAACTGGAATTGAGGAAAAGCTCTGAGATATGAAACTTCTAAGATGACAATAGTTTTGACTCCCTCTGTTCTCAGAAAGAAAACAAAACTAACATGCTGAAACAAATGAGAAGCAAAAGAAGGAAAGAACAGAAGGGAAAGTGGGCACTAGCTGTATTCAAGTCTTTACTTACAATTGACCCTGAAGCCCAACTTCTTCTGTTGTTTTTTAAGATTGTACCACGATTTATTCAGTATCCCAATATTCTTTCAATAAATTTCTCTTTTGTTTTTGCTTGTTAATTTGGAACCAAATAATGCTAATTTTGGCAGGTTTTCTCTCTTAGCCTCAAAAATACCATATATGTGTGTGTACCTGTTTGTGTTTGTGTGTGTCTCTTTGTATGTTATTTGTTTTATGTCCATAACCCACATATTCTTCCAGTCCTGCAAGTTTGTCATTACTTTCAGGATATTCTTTCATCCATTTATCAATAAATGTTTATTGAAAAACCTACTGACTCTAAGCAAAGAAAGAAGATAATTTCAGATGATGTTAAGTGTTAAAAAGAACATACACAGGGCTTCCCTGGTGGCGCAGTGGTTAAGAGTCCACCTGCCAATGCAAGGGACACAGGTTCGTGCCCCGGTCTGGGAATATCCCACATGCCGCAGAGTGGCTGGGCCCGTGAGCCATGGCCGCTGAGCCTGCGCGTCTGGAGCCTGTGCCCCGCAATGGGAAAGGCCACCAACAGTGAGAGGCCTGTGTACCGCAAAAGAAAAAAAAGAACATACACAGAAACCTGATAGAAAGTTACATAGTCATTGAGGATGAGGAAAATCTTTAGATAGGAGGGATATTAAGTCCTGAGAAGGTGACATTCGAGCTGGGACATGAAGATCAGGAAAAAGAACAATGCAGGAAAAGAACAGAGCTAGTATAAAAACTCCATTTTCAGAAGAGATCTGGTAAATTATTTGATGAATTGGATATTCATCAAATCAAGACCCTAGTGACTGAGTGTGGAGAACAAGGGCAAATAGAAGTAGAAAATGAGGTTGGGGAAGCCTTTACTAATGGGAAGTCATTGCAGGGGTTTTAACTGCATTGTGACTTGGTGTAGTTTATATTTTCCAAGTACTACACTGATTACTCTATGGAGGTCAGATTTGTAATAGGTTATGAGTAGAATGAGGGAAATCATTAAGGAAGCTATTGCAGTAGTCTTGATGAGAAATAAGGGTGATTTGGAGTAGCTTGATATCAAGAAGAATAGATATTGGTGGATTTGGGGTATATTGACAATAAGAAGGGACTTGCTATAAATTAAGCTGAACCTGAGTTGAACACGGAGAGGAGCATAAAAGAAATAGATTATTTAACTATAAGTTAACATATTTTTTTTTTGTCACTGAGTAGATGTTGTTTTAATTTCCTGGGAAGAAGGGGTGGTCAAAATCTGACAGACATCACTCTCATCAGGTTATGGCCCCACCCTCATGACCTCATTTAACCTTCACTGACTCCTTAAAATCCCTTTTCCAGAGTCACACTGAGGGCTAAGGCTTCAATATACAAATTTGAAGGGACAGAATTCAATCCATAACAATGAAGTACCAAAAATAAAATAAATGGAAAGTCCTAAAAAGTTCCAGATCACTATGGTAGTTTGATCATTTTGTTCACCAGATACTTATCAATGTTAAATGAATAGGCAGAATAATAGCCTAGAAAAAAGTTAATAAGACTAAGAAATTATGAGCAAAATCACACTAATAAAGGAATCCAAGAAGCCCCTGTACTTATAATGCCTTTTTTCCCCTTTATATAGCATTTCCAAAAATGATTTAGAAACAGAATTTCTGTTTAAATTATGAACACTGAATGGAATGTGTTCTGTAGAACTCAGTTTGGGAGACTGGGTATAAGAAAAATGTCATGTGGATACAGATAATATATATTCTGTACATACAGTAAATAGTATATACATTTTATATCTGTACTTCAAAAGTGTCTTCTTCCTAGTTTCAGTTATAAACTATGTTTACTCAAGAGTTTCTGGGCTTCACTGATGCAATAAAATATATTTCTATTTTTATTAGTTGTTATCAATCAGCTATTGTTGCAATAATGTTATATAGAAAGAAACTCCCAGATCTCAGTGATTTATGCTAGAAATTATTTTTCTATCTCACACTTCTGAGAAGTTGGCTGAGGGGTTTTTCTTCAGGTTTGTCATTTTTGAAGGACACTGGCAGAAATGAAGATTCATCAAATCAAGAATCAGCTGAGAACCTTACCACCTTTAACTAGGACCTCAATTCATAGCAGTTGTGCACATCTGAGACACCTTGTGTTTCTACTCATGGAGGAGTCCTAATGTTCAATACACAGAATGGAGCTATGGTAATTAGTTGAATCCCTTAAGCATTGTGTTTACTTTGTTTTCCTAAGAATACAATCCATTTTGTGATTTTTGTTTAACCTGATTTGTATTGTATTTGGTGAAATTGTTTTCTAGTATCAAACCTCTATGTCTACTATATTGTCTGCTTGTCTAATAACAGAAATATTTTTTGACTATAAGATAAAAATTGACAGTGAAAGGACTGATAAAGTCAGTCATTGTTCTGGTCCCAAGGTCAGATAAGTTCAGGAGTTTTCTTCTCAGAATGACATTTTAAGACAAATTTTGCCCAGGATTCCCATTTTAAAACTTTCTTAGGACTTTTTCCTACATCTCATTTTTGGGTCCATGAGAACTATTTTACTTTCATTTTTTCCTGATACTGATTGGTAACTGGGTTTTCACTAAGCTCTGGAAGGGTGAAATATAACATGTGTCATCCATAAGATACAATGTAGCTCTCTTGGAATCTTTTAAATGGAAAATTGTTCTTAAACTGGGCCAACTGCCTATTTTCTTTGTTTTCTCACTTTAACACTAACTCCTGAGCATATCTTTCTAACTGGGGAAATTTTACCAAGGATGACTTAAAATTGCAGATTACATACAATTGAGGAAAGAATTAGAAAACTAGAAGATAAATCTTAGGAATTATCTAAAATTAACACGTATTATATATACATACATATATATGTGAGAAAATAAGACATGGGAACCAAAAAATGAGAGCATGCAGCACACATTTACTACTTTCAAAGGTAGAAAATAAATATTACTTGTCAGGTGTAAGATTCAGAAAGTTACACACAGAGCTTCATGTTCTAATATGACTCCACGCTTTCCCTGTTATACCATTGCTACTGGAGAATAGAAAGGATCTCTCTGTGATTACACAGAGCTCTATGTCATCCCAGCAATTTGTGTTCCCTTGTTATGACCTCACCTTCTCTATCCCAGCCTAGAATTTCAGGAGGAACACACAACTCTTCATATCACACAGACATAATACCACTGAAAGCATACTATAAAGCACGCCTTCAGAGCTCCATGCCTTCCTAGACTTAATCAAGCATGGGAGGTGGGAGGTGGTTAAAATCGGTGAAAGGGGTCAAAATATATAAACTCCCAGTTATAAAATAAATAAGTCATGAGGACGTAATGTGAAGTATGGTGACTATGGTTAATAATACTGTATTGCATATTTGAAAGTTGCTAAGAGAGTAGTTATTAAAAATTCTTATCACAAGAAAAAAATGTAACTATGTATGGTAATGAATGTTAACTAGAATTATTATGGTGATCATTTTACAAATATCAAATCATTATACTGTACACTTGAAAGTAATATAATGTTCTATGCCAATTATACCTAAACTTACAAAAATAATGTCATATATAGGTTCAAGTACATAAGAAGTTATCCCATGAAGAATGCATAATTAAATGTCTACTTTCTCTTAAAGAGCCATTATAGGAATTACATTATCCATCACATAGTAAAAAAAACCAGATATTATGAAAAACAAAATGCTCGGAAAACAAATGAAAAGGCTCAGTATGCATGTGCTATTTATTTTCTTTTGGATCCTCTTAGTACACATATGTGGGTAAAGGCAAAATAAGCAGTAATTCGTTTTCTTCTTCACAATTTTATTTTCCAACGTGCAGTAGAATAATGGCCAAAGTCAGCTGAAGTATGTTTATTATTCCAAAGAGACTCCAGACAAGGTCCAAACTACCTCAATGTTTTATATCAAGAAGAAAATAGAGTGAAGATGACAATTTGCATATCAGTAATCCCAGAGGTTAAGAATTTAAGTATTGGGCTTCCCTGGTGGCGCAGTGGTTGAGAGTCCGCCTGCCGATGCAGGGGACACGGGTTCGTTTTCCGGTCCGGGGATATCCCACATGCCGCAGAGCGGCTGGGCCCGTGAGCCATGGCCGCTGAGCCTGCGCGTCCGGAGCCTGTGCTCCGCAACGGGAGAGGCCACAACAGTGAGAGGCCCGCGTACGGCAAAAAAAAAAAAAAAAATAATAATAATAATAATTTAAGTATTACTTCTAGCAGATGTCAAAGACAGGTCATTAATTATTCAGTTATACTTTGTACCTTTGGTCCTTGAATAAAGTTAGCATATAAATGAAGCAAAAAATGATTCTTAGAAGATGGAGAATATTCAAGATTTAAAATGTAAACTTAAGTCACATTTTAATATCCACTTTATTAACAAATGATAGCAAGAATTTTATAAGTTACGAGTAACACCTACCTTAACTGGTATGAAAAGTTATTTCCAACTTTTTACAAAAAGATGAAAATGATACTTCACATGAATTATAAACTGAGGGGAAAAGTCCTAGGAATAGAGGAAGATTGTCCAAGAGAATCTTCATGTGAAGAGGATTGTGGAGTTTCCAGGAGGAAGTAGAAAAAGAGTTATGTAAGTTAAGAATATAGGAGAAGGAGGTCTGGCACCATTTAGAGAAACGGGTGGGGTTTTTCCTTGTATTCAGTGAAAACTGCTTATGAAAACCCTATTTGCTCTCTGCTGGTTCATTTAAAGTTTCTCTTGGCTGAAAAAAATCTCCTGCTGTGATGGTTAATTTTGTATGTTAAATTGACTAGGCTAAGGGATTCCCAGATAGCTGGCGAAACATTATTGCTGGATGTGTCTCTGAGGGTGTTTCTGGAAGAGATTAGCATTTGAATCAATAGACTGAGTGAAGAGATCAGCTCTCACCAATGTGGGTGGGGATCATTCAATCCACTGAGGCCCCCAATAGAACAAAATTATAGATGGAAGGCAGATTCTCTCTCTCTCTCTCTCTACCCCTTTAGTTGGGACATCCATATTCTTCTGCCCTCGGCAATCAGAGATTCTTGTTCTTGGGCCCTCAGACTCAGACTGAATTGCACCACTGGCTTTCCTGGTTCTCTAGCCTGTAGACAGTATATCACGTGAACCAAATTTCAGAATAAATCTCCTTTTATCTATCTATCTATCCTATTGATTCTTTTTCTCTGGAGAACCCTGACTAAAACATTTAGCAAAAAAAAATATAAAAAAAAATCAGTTATATATTCATCCTATTTAATTTACCCAAAAATTATGTATATATATATATTATATGTATACTTGTGTTTATACATATATACTCACATAGGATAGAGTCACAAGTGATCACACACATTTCCTAAAGTATCCACCTTCTCAATATCACATATCTAAGTTCCCACAGTAGAAGATACAAAGATGAAAAGTTTAATTAGGTCAATGTGATAATTGAAAATTACAATACCCCATTAAGTGTATCTCCAGTTCTTTTTATTTAACAAAGATTTCCTACTATGATTCAGGAACTACTTTAGACACTGGGTTACATGAGTTTAAAAAAAAATGCTGAAAAAGTTTTTCATTTATGGATCTTTTTTAGTGAACAAAATCTTCTCAAATAAAATCTATTTTCATTGCATATAATTATTTTACTGTGTTGTAATTAATAGCAGGAAATGTTTTTCCATTTTTGAAATTGGAGAACTTAGCTTTTTAAGGAGTAGAAAATAAGTATCTAAAAAGTTTCCTGGTTTACATAACCTAAAGCTACACCTATTTGTTTCTTTTTTTTCCCATTAATCCACAGTTTTCAAAGATAATGTTGTAGTAAGCCTGTCCAGGGATAGAATCTCAAGGAAGATGAAACAATGAAAACTATTTTTTATTTTAGCTCCTACTAGCAGAATTTTTTTAATTTTATTTTTTGAGGTAATTGGCTTATAACTTTATATGTTTCATGCATACGTTATATTTCTACTTCTGTATACATTACAACATGCTCACCACCAAAAATTTAGTTTCCATCCATCTCCATATAGTTGATCCTCTGTACTTATTTCGACCTCTTCCTACCCCTTCCACTCAGGTAACCACTACTCTGTTCTCTGTATCTACATATTTGTTTTTGTTTGATTTGGTTTGTTAGTTAATTTTGTTTTTAGAATTTCTGAAACACAAGCTTACTTGATTCACTCCCATTCCTTGACAGCATCTCACAGAGCAGGCATACTCTATTTTACCCATTCATACCACTAGCCTGCTGTTGGAAGGAATACAGAGCTTTTTCCCACATAATGGAGAATCTGCTGGTTGATACGTCAGAGAATTAAGTCTCACAATGGGACTAGTTTTTTCCTATTTCTCTGCTGGGCTTCAGGCAGGATCTGAAAGAGACAGGCAGAGCCATAATCCATATGAATCCATATGGATGGATTTCTCCTGAACATTCTTCAGTACTTGCACCACTCTGCTACTTACTCTTCTCTGCAAACACAGAGTGCATTTCCTTGTTGGGGTTTTATTTCACAAGCTCAACTGAGTGAGACTAATCTATCAAAAGTCTTGGGCATGGGAGATTGAGTTCCTCTTCTCTACCTTCTACCACCTGTTTGAGCTGGGTCAGTATATCTGCTCTGCAGCTCTAATTCTCCCTCAGGTGTCCTAGTCCAAGGAAAAAAACTAGGGTATAGGCAGTTAGAAGAAAACAGCACACACACAAAAAAGGTGTTCTCCAATCTAACTTTATTTGTAATAAAAGGTGCTGCAAATCTGCTTTGGGGGTTTTATTTCCCAACTGCTTCAAAACCAAGGCAGGAAAGAGCAGTGCTCTTAATCAGCTTTTTAAACTCACAACTTCTGGTAGGTGTAGCAGGAAAGAACACATGGATAAGTTTTTAGTGAAGCCAGAGTACGGGGGTTCTTTGGCCTTGAGGATTTTCTTTGATTTTGTTAAAGTCTCTTGTAAAATAGCCTCTGAGTACATCTAAAGATAACTTGGTGGATTTATTAGTTTTGCACTTTATGCTCCATTTGTCAAACTAATCTCTAAACCATTAGAGAATATTTGGCCTTGGGTCTAAAGCATAGAGGGCATAGGAGGCCCAAGTAGATATTATAAAGAAATCAGTGTGGCTTATCTTTTTCCCATTTCCTCTGAGAGCATACTTCCCCAGCATGTGCTAAATATATTTACAATTCTTGGGAAAGCAGAGAACAATTATTTTCACAGATATGTAATGGATATTATAAATTTTAAAAATATATTAAAAATGGACATCCCTACCATGGAAATATGACTAACACTTAGAGATAAATAATGAAAAAAATATGATATACTATATTATATATATATACGCATATAGTTTTATAGATATATATAATGCATACTGTGATAAATATATGGCAATATAGAGTTTTAAGAAAAACTTGTGCCTGGAATGTCTCAATCTTCCAGAAGGAGTGCAGACATTTTAGGCACCAGACACTATTATTTTGCTGAGCATAAGATGGTAGTTTAAATAATAGTCTTAGCTCTACAAGTGACAGAAGATGAATGATGATTTGGAGAAGTACCTGGTGATGCAGGAGAAGCAGGATTACCTCAAAGAATCTGAAGCTTGCATGAGCCAAACTAGATAATTATAGAAATGGAGTGAGAGAAAATTAAAATATGTTCAAATTGACTGCTGTTAAAGCTTTTTTTTAAAAGAGGTTTTATGGGTTATTAGCTCTAGAAGAGAACCAGTAGCCAATGGAAACACTAGGGAAAGAAATGGAGAGATCTAAGGAAGCAGAACTCAACAACTCAGTTTCAGAGGGAACTGGGATCCAGGAAATCATAGAGAAGGTTCCTCTCAAAATCAGATGGATTCCAAAGTAAAAGTCACTAGTCAAGCCATTCTTAAAAACTGGGAAAACTGTAGCAAATGGTTACATAAGATGTGCATAGATATGAAAGGGATGGGAATACACAGCCATAAATACTCAAGACTTCACTGAGTGATCTCAAAGGTAACTATGTTACTGTGGACAGAGATGCAGGTATTGAGGAAATGTGTTTCTGAAGTTTGGGAAATTAGGAAACTAGAGGAAGACACAAGCAGAATGACTCAAGCCATAGGAGAAATGGGAGGGCCACAGTAGGTATAATCCAAGATTATAGACAATGGAGTGAAGAAAGAAAAACTCAATGAAATTAGACTATTCAAAGTGGGAAATTAGTTGGAATTTCTAAGCAGTGGTTACTCCTTAATGACCCAGAATCTAAGAAGTTATATTTCTTACAACCATCTAAATGACACAACATGCCAGGAATTTAAAGCAAATCCCTCTTTGTTTGTAAATGAGCACTGGGAAAAACATATTCCTGGTCTTCTTTTATCTCCCTGCACTGAGCCTTTATATCTACGATCAATTATGAGTGTGGCTGTCTGCCTCACAGTTGAAGAATGGCCATTCATGAAGGCAGTCCTGATCCCACATTCATGAATAACTCCTTTGAGCTTTGATCTGGGACTGCTAGTAAAGAATTGCTAGTGAAGATTTTCCTCAAAAGCTCTGAAATGGGTTAGAAGAATGCATAAATAAATTTGATAAATGAAATTAATTCAAGAACATCTTCTTTACTCCTTAATTGTCTTAGCATCTATTTGTGTGAATAAAGTTTCCAAAGCTTGCATTCCAACACCCTGAACATTAACAAATCCTAGACATGGTAAGAATTCATGTTTACTTCTATTTGGTCCTTAATACTAATGTCCCAGAACTCCTTTTGTAAATGGCCACAAGTTTCATTTCTGCTATTTATTGGCTATTTGCTTAGGACTCAAATTTCATCAACCTTATTCTCTCTATGAATGTACACAAGGTTTTATATCCCTCTTCTCCTTCTTCTTCTTCCTCCTCCTCTTCTTCTTCTTCTTCTCCTTCATCTTCTTCTTCTTTTCTTCCTCCTCTTCTTCTTCCTCCTCCCCCTCTTCCCCCTCCTCCCCCTCCTCCTCCTCCTTCCCCTCCTCCTCCTCCTTCCCCTCCCCCTACCCCCTCCTCCCCCTACCCCCTCCTCCATCTCCTCCTCCTCCCCTCCTCCCCCTCCTCCCCTACCCCCTCCTCCTCCTCTCCTTCCTCCCCCTCCTCCCCCTCCTCCTTCTCCCTCTCCTCCTCCCCTCCTCCCCCTCCTCCCCTCCCCCTCCCCCTCCTCCCCCTCCTCCCCCTCCTCCTCCTCCTCCTTTTCTTCTTCTTCCTCCTGTTCTATATGTCTGTTTCTCAAAATCTTGGGCATCAAGTTTTTCTCTCTTTGTCTTTGTTTATGGATTAATACATTTGTCTATCAAGTCCTCCAAACAAATGTGTCATTTAGATGGTTGTAAGAAATATAACTTGTTGTCTAAACTTTTTACTCCCCCTCAAATTCTCTGATTAGTAAATGGATATAATCTGTTTCCTTTATCAGTTGGAAGGAGCTAATCTTTTAAAAATCATGAATGTGAGGACTCGTCCCTTCTTCTCCACTGAACCAAAAAGAGGTAAGGGCATCTACTCTACAGAAACAAAATTTTCCTGGATTTTCTATTCCAGATCCTAATTGAAGGGGGATAGGAGTTAGTCTATGATAACTATGTTCTAGTCTATGTTTTATGTTCCATCCACTGATTCCATTCTTTTATTTCTCAGTTGACTAAGAATCCAAATGAGGAAGAGCTATGGTGTTAATTGAGTCCTTAAAATCCTAATGAGAGAATATTTCATACTCTTGAACAAGGAAATGGCAACTCCATGTCAATATATAAGCCATCTAAAATAAATATCTCTAAAACATTTATACTAGTAAGCCTTCCATATAGTGATTATATACCAGATAGATAGATAGAGGGGAAAAAAAGAAAAAAAAAGTCTCTTTATTGATAAAGACACTTCAGGTAACTTCAGGCACTTGAGAATCAAGAGATCATACCAAGTTATGCTTTGGAGCCTGTAGAGTGAGCTTTGAATTCAGTAAGTCACAGAGGAGAGAGTAGATAATAAAGAAGGCCAAAGTGGATTTGTACTACACAAATATGAAGCCATTGAAGGAGGGGGCAATGTGATAGATGTTCAGAAGGAGATTAGAATTGTTGACATGCTTGAGAAAAGTTGAATAGCCAAAACTGCTTTAAGAGGTATGTTTTAATGGACCAGGAAAATAAGTGGGCACCAAATCCAATTCCACTCAGCACTTGCCATCCTCTTTCTATGATGAACACACAAATTAATATACTTTAAGTATCCTTTTCCTAACCCTTATTTATATAATTATTAAGTCCTCATTAATTCATTGAATAAATTTGTTAAAATAATTTTCTATTAATTTGTACATAAACCTAGTCAAATCAGACATCCAAATAAAATTATGTAAAAAAACATAAAATAATATTTTTCAGGAATACTTAATATGTAATTTTATTTTTTCATATTTCAGAAATGGTTGAGAAATAAAGCAATCTTAGAAATAACTTGCTGCTTTTATTTCCTATTTTTTAATTTTGAAAATCTGGGTAAATATTTATATTTGTGAATATATAAATTAATTTTGTTAGTAAATACTAACTACTTTAGATTTTTACTAGGAAATTAAATCACGAGGTTTTTAGCTTTGAAATTCTATATTTCTAATTTAGTATTAGATATATGTAGAACTAATTTTCTCTTTAATTATTGTTCTAAAAGATTATTTTTAAGGCTATATATTCACTTGAAAAGGAAACGTTACAGAAAGTTCACTAACTTCAAAATCATTCAAGTAATGGGGAATATTTCTTTGTAAGGTTATACTAAGTGTGGATTGTTGTAAATGTCTGATTTACCTTAGTGGAACAAATGTTTAAATATGCCTTTCTTCCAGAAAGCCACTGAGGTCTCTAAAGTGTTCCTGGTTAATTGGGAAAAAATTGCAGGGAAGCAGGAGTAGCAGATGGAAAAAACAGTTGGCTGAGCCTACTGCCCATCCTACACAGTTGCCAAAACCCTTGAAAGTAATAGCCCATTTTGGAAACATTTTCTGGAAGAACAAATGTTTGCTACTGAAACTAACATTGGGGCTATTAGGAAATACTCAAATAAAACATCTCCTTAGCAGAAATAAATATTTTACTTGAGAAATTCTTGCCAGTGTAAATATGCCATTTTAAGAAAAAACGTTATTGTAGACAGAACATGAAACATAAAGAATGGAGAATTAGTACACATTATTCATTTACCTTTTGATATAATTTATCTTATGATTGCCATTTTAGCAGCATATTTAAACTGGGGGAAGTTAATTTGAATAATAAAAGAATGAGTGTGTTTCTACTACACTATTTTAGCTTGTTGACCTTAGCTATAAAAGAAGTTGAAAATCATATAAATAAGCTAAAAGTTAAGGCAAAATCAACAACCTTCAAGCATATTGAGCAAAGGGCTATATTTTGATTCTGAATGTTTAAATGTGTTTCTTTATCTGATTGAATTTGATTAGAATTTGTCTCAAATGCTCATGTTTTAACTTATTTCTCTAGGATGTATCAGGGAGAGTTTTTAGTAAAAATCAGTTCAACAATCGTGATGAGAATATTAAAATGACTCAAATTACTGATATTTCTCTGAGTCCTTTTATACATGAAGAGTGCTGCTTTTAATGACTTTATTTTATCTTTGTTTTGGGTTAAGTCTTATATAGGCCTCTTACTCTTTTGTGAGAAGTATAAATATGTGGAATTTTGAAGGTAATGAAGGGACTTAAAATCAATCTAGTTCAATCTACCCACTAATTACAGAGGAACAAATCGAGTTCTAGAAAGGTTAAGCTATTTGCCCAAATCATATAACAAATTAGTCACAAAGCCAGGATAAGACTTCCAATCTCCTAATTCTTGCAGCAGAATTTTAAAATTAAAGTTGTATTTTTCTTATTTGGCTCTTCTTTATGTCATTTTCTCTATACGATGAGACATAAAAATTTAATGCGTACTAGTCCATTTATTTTCTTTATAGTTATCTACTTTATGTATAAACTGATGAGGAAGAAGTAGGATTAATGAGACAGTGGTGATATTCTCTACAGATTTTCTTATTTAGCACTGCTAGGGAAAAATAATGATGCTCTTGGTTTAAATAAAATCTTGTAAGTGCAGTTTTTTATATTGCTCTCCAAGCTACACATAGAAAATGTGATTCCCTAAGTTTAAGATTCTGTGCAGTAAAGTGTTAATCTTGCCAAGGAGAGGTCTAGCTTTTCCCCTCACCTCCTAGGAGGTGACCTCTACAGCAGTAGACTGTCCAGTCTGATGATTGTCTTTGTTAACCATAGAGTTTGGGAGCAAACTGAACGCTCTATGCTAATCATGTGATTAAGGTGGGGGCTTTGGACCATGTAGTGTTACCTTGGCCTCTGGAGGTGCTGGAGACTAAAATCAGGTTTATTGTCAAATCCAAAAATATAACTGTTTTTTCATCATATAAAACTCATATGTATATAAATGATACATATCTATATCTATGTCTATATCCACACAGAAAAATACATTGATAGATACGTGCAATTCTAGCTAGATATATATAGGTATAGATATAGATGTACAGAAAAGATAGATATATAATACTTTCTTTTAGTAATTTTTTCCCATCTCTAGGCTTTCTTTTTGCCTCTCTACTTTTCTGAGCTCTCCTACCTACTGCAATTGTGCGGTTTTGGCTTGTCTGAGCCTCTTAAGGCTTGTGAAAAATCTGCTTGAAAGATTAAAGTAGACATTTATAAGTGAATCATTAAAAAAAAAAAACATACCCAAACTCCTCTATGTGATTAGTTTTCTCTTCTAGTTCATTAAACAATATGCAAAAACAAGAGCTAAAAATGGAGAGATGCAATTAATAAAATATTTTTGGGAACAATAACCTTGAACACACATTACTGTGAAGTTAAGTTTTACTCTTTTCTTGAATGATTGAGATGCTTTTGTTACCCTTTTTAAATTGAAATGGAGATGCACATTTGTGCATGAGATGATGCCTAATAAATAATAGTGGAGGAAAGAGAATTTAAAAAAAATATTTCCCTGATACCATGCACACGGTGTAATTGGGCCCTGCAGTAGTTGATATTCCAAATCTCTGAGCAAAGGTAAGAATGACTGTTATAGTAATGTTTTTGAATGATTTTCTGATTAAATGTACTTACATCTACTATTTCAGTATTCATGAAATTGCATTTGGCTTTGGGCTCTTGGCTTCTTTGTCAGTTTCTTGAAGTCAAATCTTAAAGCTAGAATTTACCATAGAAATACCAGGAAGGTAGTATGATGTGAATTTAATAGTTTACTTATAAAGCAAGCCATATTTTACAAAATGTAACTTGAATTATCTCAAAGGATTTATTTTCTGTTTTTCCTTAACCTCGCCTTATGTATATGTGCAGTAACCTTTTCTCAATCTGATCATTTAATTGCTGAATTACTGAACAAATCCCAGACTCAGACATTTGGAAGACATAGTGGTTTTCAGAGCAAATTACACAAAATTTAAAGTAATTAGTACTTTATTTAGGATACACTAAATATTGTTTTTTCCCTCCAAAATTCATTTTATAGGCAAACTGGATTGCAGTAATGTGGGGCCTCAGTCCAAACCTCCTGAATCAGAACTCTTGAGTGTGGGATGAGAATATAAATGTTTAAAGAAACTCTCTGGGTGGTTTTTATGCACATCTAACCACAAGAGCCAGTGCTGAGTGTTCAGTAATTAGAATAAGGGTCATGTTGTGTGATATCCTGTGGTGGAGAGATTGCAGCGTGAGCTGGTTTTGTTTAGCCCCATTCAAATACAGGTGCCCAGAAATTTTTCTTTCTTTCTTTCAGTCTCAGTGTCTTCGTGTCCTTAGCTAAGGAAGAGAGCATCACCTACAGTCAGTCTTGGCAAGGATGCAGTGCTTGAAAAGATATATGGATATTGTTTTTCCTGGATTGGAAAAGGTGATTTACTAGGTGCTGTTGAAGGAGGGTGCAAGTGGAAAAACAATTAAGGTGGCTCCTCAGTACATGTGATATGTGGTAATTCCTTAAATGGAGTACTACATGTACAATGTGTTTCTACATGGCTCCAACCAAGGGTCGGTGAGGTCTTGACAAGATTGGTTAAGCCCAATCCAGAATTAAAAGGCACATTGACAGCTTTCCAAGGGATCTTCTGAATATGATTTGGTTTACCAGATGGATCTGCCTCAGGTAGAGAATGCTGAAACTCTGTTCTGAAATCTTCAATGACTCCAGAACACTCCTTAACTTGAGCATTTAATATTCTCAACAATAGAATTGCACAAAAATTAATTTTAATTTACCATCGACTTTCTCTTACAAAAATCTTCTATTTCAGCCAAGCTGATCTTTTCATTGTCCCTCAATACTCAAATTGATATCACCACAAGCTCTTTCTTAGGCCACCTCCTGTTCTCCTATCCAAGATTCAAGTTCAGTTTTCAAACATCAGGGAGCTCACTGCCTATCTTTTCTTCTACGAATATTATGGTTTTGAGTCCTACATTCAAGTCTTTAATCCATTTTGAGTTGATTTTTGTGATTGGTGTAAGACAGTGGTCTAATTTTATTATTTTGCATGCGGCTGTCCAGTTTTCCCAACACCATTAATTGAAGAGACAGTCCTTTCTCCATTGTATGTTCTTGGTTCCATTGTTATAAATCAATCGTCCATATAACTCTTCTTGATGGTAGAGATTCCCCAACTGCACCCAGACACAGTTTCTTTCATGTTGGATGGTTGTTTGAGGTCAACTATGACAAATGTCTGCCTGGCACAAGAAGTCTCTCCTCAAATTTACCTTTTCACAGAGCTTCAGACTGTGTACTTCCAGTACACCAAGAGGTTCAGGTACTAACAACAGAGAATCTCAAACCGTTGTGTAGCAGTTTTCATTGTTTGGAAGTTCTGTATTTTAAATAAATTTACAAGTTTATATTTTCCACCACCCTTTTTTGCACCTGTAGTTAATCAACAAACCTCTCTCCATTCATTTGCTTCCAATGTAACAACGTGAGAAGGATGACTCAGCAGAAGATTATCAAAGTCATCTAATTTAGATGTTTTTTGTGTCTTTTTCCCCTGGAATTTCACTGTTCTTGTAGTCTTTTCATTATTAACGGCACATATATTCTTTTGAAGGTTGAATTGTTCAACTAAAAATATTCTTTAGTATATTTTCTTCCTTGTGCATAAACACATAATTTCTTTATCAGGTGTTCAGCCATAACTGTATCAGGATTTTTTTTTAAATTTAGTTATTATACTAACTACACCTAGAAGACTTGATTTAAAGCTTACAGTAGTTAAAAAAATACATACATAAATGACTAGACTATAGAGCAAAAAGACAAATGTGTATTCACAGAATATGTATTTCTTCTTTCTGTTCCTACAAATATTTAAACTTAGAATAAAATAATCTTTGTTTTGACAAAATATTATACTTGTCATATTTAGTAAACTAGAATATATAATATGATCAAGTGACAAATATATTATATTTATGATTTTAAACCTTATTTAAATTCTTTAATAATAAGCCAATGAGTATTAAAAATATTTCAGAAAGCAATTTCTCACAATTAACAATGAACTATATATTATTCAAAAAGAGTTCTCATCATGGGAAAGAATGGATAATTGACTCTGAACTGATGTGAACTTTCAAAATCAGTATTTTATAGCAAATTCAGTTATCCCAAAAGGACTGTGTGATCTCATTTGACATGCAGTGAGACTTCAGGATTAATGTAACATGTAATTTATCTAATTTTAGCACAATAATTTCTTGGAATTTAATTTAAAAATTCTTGGGTATAGCTTGAAATAAAATTGGCTTCAGTGAATGAACTCCATAAAATCAAATTGGGTTGGAAGATGGTTAAGCAAAGTTGTAAAGCTGATTATTCTAAGAGTTCTATATGTTTACTTATAACATGAATGCATTAAAATTTTAGAAAACTATTAATTCTGATTATATAGTTATGATTTTTAAATTGACTTCCCAATAATAAATTATTAGGATGAATTATATTAATTTATTATCTGTTTTCTAAAAATGTTTTACATTGAATATATATGGATATATTCTTACAATTTTTAATCAGTATGGACAAACAAATTATCCTCTAATGACTTTTTTTTAAAGCATACTTTTCATTCCAGGAGTAATTTGAATTTTATGGCCAATTACTGCTACTAAGCTGTTTCATGCATGATAATATTCATATAAATGCATATATAGAAACATAAAAGATGTTTCATAATGTGTTTTACATATATGGAATGCATTATATCTGTTTTCTGCAACTTGCTTTTAAAAATTAAAATACATCTTTGTTTTTATATGTAAACTAAACTGGTGTACAGATAAATGAATAAACACATCTTGTTGCAAAAATAGATGTTTAAGAAGAGAAAGGACAAAATATGAAATATTTTCATATCCTCTGAAAAAATGGTGACATTGCTACCCTATATTTATATATATACATTTCATTTTAAGTGGTACTTTTTTGAAAGTTACTAAAACCTGCTTAGACTCAATAGATTTTCAAATTAATATCCCACTAACAATTAATTACTAAATTCCTCAGTTTTTTTCATTATAGTTTTGGAAATACCCAGAGAGTTTTGGTGAAAGTTTGGTCTTGGAGATGGTAGTAAAATCTGGCTATTTTAGAGTTGCACTAATTTAGGCTTGTATCTTCAGGTTTAGAGATAAAAAGCAAACAATTATCCATGTTTCCTTTTGTGAGTTCAAAAGGTTTGTGAACCTTTGCTAAATTACATTCAACAGTGGTTTGTGAGTTCAAACCACTGTTGAAGGTAAATAAGAATTATGGCTGCAACTTGTAATGATGAATTGAGAAGTTCCAGTTCTCCCATAATGTGATTACGATTCCCAATCATAAACTATAATTCCTTAAAACAATTAAGTACAAATATAAACAAATAAGGAAAAGCAGCAGCTGCACTTTGAAAGATAGAAAATGTGAGTTTATCACAAACTGGGAAATGGAGTAATGGGAGACTCTCTGTTGAAAAAACCAAGAAAATTATCATACATTTCATAAGGTATGTCCAATTTGACATTAAATTCCACCTGGTCAAATATTTGAAATTTGTTTTTACCTCCTCTAAGCTTCAGATAAATGTATAGTAGAAAATGTTGACACAAAACAAGTTTGTTTAGGGCTATTCTGTGGCCAAGAAAAGTCACTTATTCCGTCTGTGTTCTTTAAAATGGATACTTTTTGTATTGAAAGGCATCTGTTCTAGTAACAACTACTGACCCTTCTGTTTCCTTTATATAATATTATGATTATAACCTGCTTATAGTACTCTGCTTGGATTGTAGAAATAAACAGTTCCAAACTTCAAGTGCAGCAGGATGGCTATTATAATGGATTTAAAACGATATACAAACAAAGGGCCAGGCAGAGCATGCTGTCTTCCATAGCATGTTTTCAACAGGGCCCTAAACTTCATGTAAGTGTGTTGCATAAAGCCAATGAAAGCTTCTAATGTATTAGCAGTTTTAAAACCATTTATAGGAAAATTATATATGACATCCTACATTCAGTTAATAGCCATTTTATTGAAGGACATATTTATCCTGTATGTTTGAAAATGGCTTGGCTGATGGATCACATTTAGTTATAATATCTTTACAAATATTTACACTTATATATAGTAGTCATATTTTTCCTGTTTATATTTGTTTGTCATTGTTTGGTTAAAAAAGTACAATCTTGTGATTTAAAATCAGTAGTCTTAACTATTTATATTTCTAGAGATGCTGGAGACTTATAATAGAGGGTATGTTACAGACCTATGGAGTTTAGCAAGAAATTTTACATCACAAGGTTTTACGTTCTAAAAATAGAGTGGGGCAGTTTTCTTCAAAAATGAATCTAGCCAGAATATAAGAAATACTGTCTCATTATATTTCTGAAAGGATATTTTCTTCCTGATGACTGAGATAATAAGACACTATTATAGTCTCAGCATTTGATCATCACTTTTTATCAAAAACAAGTCTGAGCTGTATCAGGAAAAGAAAATTAGGGAAGCAGACTTTGATATGGATATCAATACCACAATAACTTCCTGAAAAAACACTGTAATTTATTTCCATAAGATGATGCCATGTGGAATTGAAGTAGGAAGATTGCAGGTCAAAGACACCCCTTCTAGTATGTAATAAATACCTTCCTAAATGATTAGAAATTTAAGATCAGATTGTTCAGACTGTGAAAGTTTGTCATTTATAAAAATGTTGTTAGAAATTTTATGTAAGCAATAATTTGCTTTTATTGAAAAATTCAGCACTTATATCTCTTTTGTAAATAATTGTAATTATAATATATACCATATATTTAAGCAGTTAAGGTACTTTAAATGTAAAATAACATTTCCAAAAAATGAAATGGTGCTCCTTTCCATTTTCTTCCCTGAATAAACATCTCTCTTTCATTTCATCTTTTTAAAATCAAACTAATCACATCTGAATTCTAAAAATATTTATCTGTTTTTCAGGAGCCATGTTTAATTGCTTTGGTGAAAATAATGACAATAGAACAGATTTCTTCTCAATGCTTGTTTCTCAAATAATTGTTAATTTATTTGGAGAATGTGAGCCAAATGAGTTGAGTTTATTTTAAGGTCCAATGAAGCAATTATCCAATACTCTTTGAACATGATGCAAACCTTTACAGAATATTACAGAGTAATTAATGTTTTTTTGTACAGCACCCAATCTCTAATTTCTCAGGTTGGATTACTTCTATCTTGTTGAATTGGAAATTCAAAGCGAAAACATTTTAATTTTTTTTACTTTTTCTTCAATTCCCAAATCTGTTCTTTTGGATAAAGGTAGAACACAAGTTTTGCATATCAATTCTTATGTTTATATGCATTTTGTTTGATTTTATCAATTAAGTGGATAATTAAAATTAAAAGATAGCCTTTTATTATTACTATTTGTTTGCTTTGCCATCAGTGTAACTTACTTAACATACTAAAATCATATTATGTTAAAGACTTGGACACACTCAGCAATAGTAGTTTACACCAACAGATTTTCAGACATAGATAATAGCTTTCTGGCTTCTATAAAAGGCAGATATGTCTAGTATAATTAAAGTGTTTTTGAAAAATGAATTGGTGAACACAGAGTGGTAGACAATAACATGCTAATTGAAAATGACAATTAAGCTAAAAGCAGTGGGTTCTGTGCTGTACAGGATGAATGTATTTCAGCAAGGCCATGGCTAACAGTGGTACCTCTCCAGTTAGGCTTAGTGGAATCTGTACCCAGGAAATGTCATTATGTCATCTTTCCTAAAATACCATTCAATTATACTGTGTTTCCACACAAATGGAAGAAATCCAATAGGCATATAATTCTCCGAAATATTTGGAATGTTGATGCAGTTTTGGGACTGATTTTGCAAATTATTGCAACGGTTATCATTTTTAATGAGAATAAGTATATTTTAGATTTTGCTTCTCTATAACATGGAATAGTTGCACCAGTTCTCTCTGTAGTTGAGAAGTTTGACAGTGACTAGACAAGTACACAGACAGCCAGTTAAAATCAATTATACATTTTTTTCCTGAACATTTACATTTTACTGTGCAAACCAGGGTAACTATAACCTTGATGGTATAAGAAGGTGAATTGAACACTTCAGTACAGTTACTTACAGATGAGAAAGTTTAGATTTGCAAAAAATGCACAACTTAAAGAATTTAAAGGTCATCGTTATATTTAGAATTTGCAATTTGGCATGTTGGCTGGCCCTGTACATAGAACTAGAATATTTTCAAGAAAAATCCACTGGGGGCACATTATATTTAGTTAGAATTCATCTTTACTGATATATAGATACTCAGTAAAGATATATTTTCTTTCTTCTCTTTATATTATCTTTTTAACTTTTTGGAGGAATTTATACAATTGATTTTGAAATGACAGTGCTGATTTTCTTTGTTCAAGTTTAACAGATTAGCTTTTATTTTTTCATTCAGCTCCTGAAGAAATGAGCTCAAGACAAAGACACACACACACACAAAAGAAAAAAAAATTAACACCTCCTTTGCAAAAAACGATCACTTTTTACCGCTATTTTGATAGATTTAGTAAAAAGTATTCATTCTAGTCACCAATATACAAATTAAAATAAACATGCTCTTTGACTGAAGTGGTAAGGGTAACTACAGCAATCTCTTTTTCAGATAACCTATTTCACATGGCTCTGAAAATGCAGCAAACCAAACAAACCAGAGCAAAAGTAATCATTGATGTGCCAGCCAGTTCAGAGATGGGTTAAATTTTTCTGTAAAGCACAGGATAGTATAATACTTTAGGCTCTATGGGCAAGTCTCTGAAGTAAGCCACTTGTCCCTTGTAGTATGAAAACAGCCACAGCCAATGAATTATAAATGGCCATGGCTTTGTTTCAATAATACTTTATTTACAAAAAAAAAGGAGACATATTTGGTCTGTGGCCATATTTTGCCAAACCCTGTATTAATCTATTGATTAGGAAATAATAACTCAGGGGTTTTCGTTACTAAATTGGGTTTGTTTCAATTGACAATTATACCCTCTTCCTAAAAATTTCTTCTATGTATTTTTTTTTAAAACTGCAGAAAATCAAGGATAGTCCACCTTTTACTAAAACTCAATTACTAGTCCTGATTCTCCAGTCTACCTAGCTACCCAAGATTCAGCATAAGCAATTACCAAATTCCTTATCTTTTGGAGAATATTACCCCCAAACACCATTTTATTTAGAATATCATCACCATTTTATTTGTGATTCACCATATAAACATAAAAAGAAAGCAGCTTATGTTTTGGGGAGTCTTGAAAAAAATTCTCAAATAATAATTTTTACCTCTATGTAGTTTTTGTCTTTTTAATAAATGTTTCTATCAAACTCATATCAAGCTCTCTATCTAACTGTTTTAAAACTATAACAACATATAGCAGTTTCCTGTTTCATAGTTCCACAACTGTGATCTATTTATGTTCAACTCTTTTAGCTATTTCTCTGTTATTTTGCTTCTACATTTCTAAATAATTTATTTACACTGATATAATTTCATTAATAAGTTTGTGACCTTATCTATTTACTTTCTTTGTGGTGTTTTAATACTTAGCTATTTTAAATTCTTCACATGGCTTACCCTTTCCATATCCTATCCTATATGTTTGTAACAATTTTTGTTATATTATAGATATGTATAATATTTTAATAGATATTTGATATTTATATTATATATACAGTCCATTCATTTGTTTTCAATATTTGCTTTTTCCTGAATCATCTTCTATAGTTTTAAATACTCTATATCAATTCCTCTGTGGTTTTCCTCTCAAGGTTTTGTTGCTGTTCTTTTCTGTTATTGTTTTAATAAATGTCTTTATTATACTTTCAAAGGAGATTAATAGTAGTTTAATAATTTCAAAATGTTTTTTTCTCAGAAATTTGACAAACTACTCAATTATCTTCTATAATCCAATGCTACATTTGAGAATACTAATGACACTTCATTTTCATTCCAATTATTTTGAAAAAAGATTTTTTCCAAGAAAACTGTTCTACCTTTTCAGAATGAAATATCTTAGAGTGTCTTTCCAGTCCTCATTCATTAATGAGAATGAATCTGTTCAAAATAGAAATGACATTTCTATTTGTTATTTCTTTGATGACTCCATCTCTTTGTATTGTTTTTTCTGAAATTTCTAATTTCCTATTTATCTTTTATTATAGCAATCTATTTAGTATTTTTTGGCAATCTGGGAGATTTCCATATCTTTACTTTCCATTCTCATAGTTGAATTTCTTTTCTTCTGTCACAAGAAAATACAAGCACTGTATCTTGTGTTTTGATATATCTTAGTTGCTCATATCATATTCATATTTAAAATTCTATATTAGAAACTTAAAACGCTTAACCATATTCAGTTTTCTTTACTTTCCAAGTCATTGGAAAGATTCTACTTTCTCATTTCCTTTGAAGATGCATAACACCACATCACTAGATCTGTCCCGTAGGTTGTGGTGAGTGCTGATATGTTTTCCCTTTGCTTCTGAGCACTTAGTTACTGATGAAGAACTTCTCAGTCCTGTCGTTTCCTACCCAGTTGATGAAAAATCATGTGTGTACAGGTGGTGCAGTTACAGGATGCTGGAATCTCAATCAACATGGGTACCCTGTGGCCCTGATAGTCATCCTTACCCAGACTGAGTTTGCAAGCAATACTACTACTACTACTACTACTACTACTACTACTACTACTACTACTACTACTATTACTACCAGCACCACAGCAATACTAAATAATAATAACAATAATAATAAAGTAAATTTTTACTTTCTTAAGCCACAGAAGTTTTTGTTTATTTGTTTGTTTTGCGTACAACTGTGTTACCCAGTCTCTCCTAAGCGATTCAAATTCGATATTGTTTATTATTTCACTGAGGACTTATTTTTGTGTAATTTTAGTTGTACTTTTCACATGACCCCTGTAAACTTTAAATATTTTAATTTTTTGTTTATGTTTAGTGTCTGTCTTCACTTTGATGGCATTTTCTGAATGCTTAGTAAGTGTAGGTTTTCTGATTAAGTACTTAAAAGAATTTAATAACCTACTACTAGCTATATGTTTGAGGTCTGTGCTCCAGAGTGAATGGGTTAATTTTTTCCCCCCTCATTATAAGATCTCTAAATTTCCAGGTTATTTATTTCTCTGGAAAACTTCAGGTTTTTTAGAAAAAAAATTATGTCAGTTTTTAAGCTGTATACAATTACTGCCAACGTTCTGGTACTGGAATTTGGGAAGACTGCTAATGTTTCTTGCTGTTGCAGAGCAGATTTCAGTTTATAACATTAACTTCTCCATTTTTATTACTTGCACCGAAATCCAGCATCTCTCAAGTTGACATATTCCTGAGATTAAGTATCAGGTCTCCTGTGGATTTGGGAGGAATGGATTAGCTGTATTGATCAGAAAGGTAATTCACAAGTCTAATTCCTTCACATACATAATTTCAAATTCATCACAAACTTTACAATTTCTGGTATCTCTTTGTTCTGTGAAAGCACTGAGCTTTCATTTTTATCTTCTTTATTAAATCACTTACCGTGCCTCTACCTGCCATTTTTTTCTATCCTATTTTATTTCCCCTGTGAGTATGCTTTATATTATTATTATTATTATTTTCCTATCATGTTGTAATGCTTGAAGAGGAAACATGGTAAATGCTCACATTCACACAAATATATTCTAAATTTCTGAAGCACTCCCTTTATATATCTTTACATTTTCATTGTCTTATCCTAGATAAGCCTGCTTTTCAGGTTCAAAGACAATACTAATGGGAAAAATAATAACTATGATTCATTGAATGCTTATGTCTCTTCTTTTTAAAATATTTTATATGCCATTCATAGAGTAATCTTTGTCGTCAGCCAAGTAGAAATTATGCCACTTTATATATCAGAGTTAAGTAACTTATGCAAGGTTAAAGAGTTAGTAAGTACAGGATAAACACAAGTCTGTCCAATTCCAAGATTTTCAGTCTTTTCAATGTGTTGGAGTTGGTGAAAACAACACCAATGGCAACTGATGTAGTAACAGAGGAATATGTTCTGTAAGAATGACTTGATGAACCAAATTGTCAGTTATTTTACTTAAAAATTGCACATAGACATATGGACATATGTTGATGTATCAGGAGATGAAAAAGAACATCATTTGCTGGCAAAAGAAAAATTACTTGTTAAATATGCAAAAGTTTAAGACCGAAGAATTGAAATAAAGAATGAGTTGAGTGTTTGATATAAAGGTTAACTAGAGAAATTACTGAAGTGATAACAGATTATTAGTTAATATTTTCCTGGAATAGGGAAATTTTAGTCTTCCATCATGTTTATTAGTAGGGTATTTATCAAGAGATCACAAAAATAAAGAAATTATTATTCTATATAAGTAAAAACCTATAAACACACAACCATATAGATACACATGAAAATAAATGTCTCATACTCACAGAATTCAGGTATGATGACATTATAATATAACCGTTACAGTTTTATTCTGTGCTTATCTTAAATTCCAGCATATTTCCAAAATTGTAGAGACATAAACTTTGATAACATCAGGCAATTTTGTTTACACATATTTCTTAGAAAGATAATGACATTCTTTTTTAAAATTCACTTGAATAGTAAGGCAAACTTTATTTATTGATACCATTTTACTTAACTAATTGTTAACTTATTTTTTTCCTGTTTGGACAATGATTAATAATAGTGCTTACAATCAAAGGCTTTGTTCTTTGTTTTGTTAAAAGTGAAGAGATAGTGTCATGAAATTTAAGGAAAAAAGGACAATTATACTGAAAGTGAATCAAACTACTCTATTGTTTGATGAAATGGCATCCTAATCATCCAAACATCTCTTCCTTTGACATCTAGAAGTCTTCATTGTATGCCCAATGATGAATGCTTTGTTCAGACTGAACACTTTAAGCTGCTGAAAGTAAGGGCATCTGCCATTTTTATGCTTATGTGGCCTTACACAAAACCCCTTCTGTTGTTTGCCTGACAGAGGAGCATACATCTCCTCTTTCAGCAGAAAGCCTCTGTTGAGAGTTTAAACTTCAAGTCTCTTTGCCAAACAATGCCTCATCCATGATCAAAGTAAAGTAGGGGTTTGACATTCAAGTTCATGTTCAACATCCATAGCTGATATTGAAAAGGAAAAGGGAAAAACCCCTTTAATTCTGAAGAAATAATTTGATTAGCATCTGGAAACTGGCATTTCACCAAAAACTGTGCTGTCAGTTTCCAACAACACAAAAAGCAGGCTTAATTTTGGCCCCACTTTAATTACTTTCTGCTATTCCTGCTTTCTTACGACTTTACTAAACACACAGATCCTTCATTTTCTTTGAGGCAATTCTTCAAGTTTCCCCTCCAATTCATTTAAAGTTACTCTACAGGTATCTCTTCCTTATAATTTTCTCAAATTCTTTATTTCATTAGAACCAGATTTAATCACCATGGCTCCACAGAAATTGCTCATGTGAAGGTTAACATCTCTCCAGGTAGTTGCAGCCAGTGGGTATGTCTGTGCTCTTTTTACACCACCTCTCACTAGCACATGAAACACTGCATATATTTTACCCGACTAGAACATATATCACTTTTTATTATATTATCTACTCATATCCATTGCCCTGGAGCAAGCCCAAGTTTACCGTTTTTAATCTCTTACCAAAAATACCCAGCAAAATTCCTGGTGCCTACTGGAACTCCAAAAACATTTAACAAAAGAACATACAATGAGGTGTAACAGAGTCTTTTAGTCCTCTTATCTGATTCTCCCTGCTGTCTGGGCATTGCAAACATTACATTTCCAATGACTCCTGGAAGTATGTGTGGAGAGGAGATGCTACATGAACAAACGAGCCAGAATTGCTGACAAATAGAGGACAATGACCCTGAAGTTTCACACATCTCATAAGACACTGGGATTCAGCAAGAAATAAACTTCTATTTTATTATGCCAAGATAGTTCCAAGAAAAGAACACTTCGGGGACAAAAGCTACTCAATATTCATATATTGTAAGTCTGCAGAAGAAGAGATAGAGCCAAGTTCCCTAGACCAGTAATTCCTAACATGTGGTCTGCAAATCCCCGATTGTCAACTGGGCACTCAAGGGGGTATGAGGTCAAATCTATTCTCCTTACAATAGTCAGACAATATTTTTGTTTCCACTGTTTACCTTTATACTGACTACGCATAAATACTGGTAGGTAAAACTGCTGGCAGGCAGCTTGGCAGGTATTAAGGCCGTGAAACCATACACTTATATTAGCCATTGTATTGTTTTCTCCTAAGCAGTACAGAGGGAAAATGCTAGTTTCACTGAAGAGAGGTCTCGGTGAAAATCTATTAAGCAGAAAACTTGTTAACTATTATTATTTATTTAATTTCATTAATTGCCAGTCCCTGAGTAAACATTGTTTTAATATTCTTTGTGTAAAAATGAGAAGTCGGGATAAAGATTTTCACTCACAAGAAAAGAACTTGTATGATTGTTTGAATTGTGAATCGAACAGCAGCATTTTCACGAAACATCATTTTTACTGGAATGGACAACTGACAAAATGTGACTTGGGTATTTGCAAGTTTCTCAATAATAAAGTGAGCCTATCCCTTCAAGAAAAACAATATACAGTAACAGGTAATTAAAAGCATGCATGTGAGTGCATTTTTTAAAATAGAGGAACAGAAGATAGGTTATATAACATATGAAAACAGGAGCACTGTCTCCACCTAATTTAAGCTTCACATTGAAAGGATAAAATGGCAAATCCTTCAGGGTATTTTTAGAGTAAAGAACAATAAGGGAAAAAACTTGACTAGCTCATTACTTTAAGAACAAAGCAACAAAAATGCTTTAAGGGAGGTAGAAAATAAGCCTAAAGCCACTAATTACTGGAAGAAGAAAGCCTGTTTTTTATATATATATATATATATATATATATATATATATATATATATATATATATATATTTTTTTTTTTTTGGCGGTACGCGGGCCTCTCACTGTTGTGGCCTCTCCTGTTGCGGAGCACAGGCTCCGGACACACAGGCTCAGCGGCCATGGCTCACGGGCCTAGCCGCTCCGCGGCATGTGGGATCTTCCCGGACCAGGGCACGAACCCGTGTCCCCTGCATCGGCAGGCGGACTCTCAACCACTGAGCCACCAGGGAAGCCCCAAGCCCATTATATTTAAGACTATATTCTTTACATAGAAAATCCTGAGTTGTTGAAAGTTTCCTTAATGAATGAAACAGACATTTTGAAATCCCAGTGTGTGTTTGTGTGTGTGTGTGCACACACTTGCATATATGGAGAGAGTTCAACATGGCTTTGTCTAAAAATATTTATTTCTAACATTTTACTAAAGAATGCAGAGAATGTTGTAATACTTCTGTTGATATTAAAGAATATAATGAAATCTGCAAGAAAATGTAAGGATAACACTAAAAAGGGATGAATAATTATAATTGCTGGACATTGGTTAAATTGTGGAAGGATATTAGACATAAGTCATAAATACTACCTAGTTATTAACAGTCTGTTGGAAGATCAGACACTGAGCCAGTGAAGAGACCTTGATTTAAACAGACCAGTGACTGCAAAACCATTTTAAAAGTCATTAAAAACTATGTCAACAGATTCCATTTCCCCAAGCTAATTAACAATAAGCAGACAGCATTAAATCATTTGTCTATGAGACTGTTTCTCACTTTATAAGGCTGCGTTGGTATGGGTATGTTTCTATTTATCTTTAAGACAATATTCCATAGGCATGGAAGAAGAGGGAAAAGTAATATTTTCTTCATTCTCAGGTGGTAAATAGCTCCCACTCCTTTCCCTGGTGTGATTACCTGCAATGCCATCACACTGGGACCTATGTCAGTCATATTGGCTTAAAGGATTTGAAAATGTCTTTTTAAAATTGAGTTTCCTTAACATTGAATTGCTTAGGTTAATCCCCATGTCTCTACATGGCATCTAGGAATGGATTTCTACCAATAATACCTTTATCATAGAGAATCCAAGGGGCAACAGTCCAGGTTAATCAGTAACAGGAAGAGAAAGTGAGAACATTTAAAAAGAAAGTCCCACACCGCTTCACGTTCACAGGGGTGACCAGAGCACTTGCAACTGGGAATTGATTCAAAAGAAGGTTGTTGCTAGACACTGACAAAGTAAAACTTACAAAACAAAACAATGTAAACTGAGAACTTTCAGCTAAATGGCCTCACATTCCTTATCGAATTGGAAAAAATATTTTCCATCTTTGAGTTAGGCTATATGGTAAGGACAGTACTGTAATCTTAAGGTAAGTGACAGCCTGGATCCTGAGTCTCTAAGCCCAGACAATCCAGCAATCCAGAAGAATTTCCCCTTCTTTTAGGAACTGTTTCCCAATTCCAGTGACATTGTTGCAGTGGGCGATTTTAAATTCAGTGCCCTGTCTTTGGTCACAAGTATGAGAACATGATTTAGGTGTTTATAGTAATGAATACCTCTGGATCAAACGATTGGTCTAGTGATGAAACTTTATTCATTTTTTTCTGTTACTTGGAGGTAAATTTGTTGTCACTTGCAATCTAAACATTACTAAGACAAAATATTATACCAGCTGTTTTCTGATTCATCACTTTGAAAGACTTTCTAGCATCTCAAAAAGATTCTGGTTATATGGAAGTTTCTGGGTAACAATTTAATTATAAAATTAATTTTTTAAATAAATGTATCACCCCTTTGAGGGTCCACTCCATAATGGCCAGTAAACATGGATTGGCATGCCAAGAAAGTATATTTCACTGATAATAGAAATAGTTTTGCCTTCCACAGAAAGGCTATGGCAGAGAGTATAGTAAGATACCTTGGCATTTTTGGTTAAACATGAGTGTTAAATGAGAAATTTAGATGTACATAACTCTTTGAACCTTTCACTAGGCACACATATCAGGATGCTGTTAATTTTCTCTACAGTCTAACATCAAGAAGGTGAAGAAAGAACTTGAGATATTCATGACCAGGTGCAGCTGTCTACCTTGGAATTCAGTAACGAGAATATGTCAACCCATCTCTCTCCTTCCAAGATGAAGAGGAGTTTTGCTTCCATTCAAACTAAAATGGGAAGAAAATTAGCCCTGAGATATGTCCAATAATGGACTCATTATGCTATGACCATACAGTATAGGCACATGAAATAGGAATATGTTTCACTTGCATATTTAATATGCACATATCTATGTAAGAAGCACCAGACACGGTAATGTTTCTATCAGAGGCAAAAAGAGAGAAAGACATGAGCACCATGATTTCTTTTATGCAGTATTTAAAAGCATGCAGAACTAAATAACATATTATTTATGGATTAAAAACTATATGGTACATCAAAGAAAAGCCTGATAAAACTCAAGGAGAGAAGGAATAGGATAGAATAGGTAAAGAATACACAAGATATTCAAAATAATGAAAATATTATTTTTAACATTTTTTTAAATTGAGTTATAATTAACACACAGTATTATATTAGTTTCAGGTGTACGACATAGTGATTCAATATTTTTATACATTATGAAATGATCACCACAATAAGTCCAGTTACCATCCACCACCATATGAAGTTATTACAATATTATTCACTATGCTGTATTCCCTGTGCTGTACATTACATCCCATGTCTTATTTATTTTATAACTGGAGGATAGTACCCATTAATCCTCTTCGCCTATTTCATCTGTCCACCTACTCCACTTCCCTCTGGCAACTACCAGTTTGTTCTTTGTATCTATGAGTCTATTTCTGTTTTGTTCTTTTGTTTTGTTTCTTTAGATTCCACACATAAGTGAAATCATATGGTATTTGCTTTTTTTCTGTCTGACTTATTTCACTTAGTATAATACCTTCCAGGTCATCCATGTTGCTGCAAGTGGCAAGAGTTCATTTTTTCTTATGGCTAAATAATATTCCATTTATATATATATATATATATATATATATATATATATATGTAAAATACACACACACACACACACACACACACACACACACACATAGATATATACCACATCTTCTTTATTCATTTATCTATTGATGGACATTTAGGTTGCTTCCATATCTTGCTTATTGTAAATAGCGCTGTAATGAACATAAGTTTACACTTATCTTTTCGAAGTAGTGTTTTTGTTTTGTTTGGATAAATACCCAGAAGTAGAATTACTGAATCATGTGGTAGCTATATTTTTAGTTTTTTACAAAACCTGCATATTGTTTTCCATAGTGGCTGCATCAATTTACATTTGCACCAATGGTGCAAAAGGATTCCTTTTTATCTGCATCTTCTCCAACATTTGCTGTTTCTTTTCTTTTGTATAATAGCCATACAGACATGATACTATACATAGAAAATCCCAAAGATGCTACCAGAAAACTACTAGAGCTCATCAATGTATTTGGTAAAGTTGCAGAATACAAAATAATTCCTTGATCTTTGAATCTCTACTAGGTATTATGGTGGTAAAATCAGAATACAGAATTGTTAAATTTCATTAAAAAGGTATATTTTAGGTAGAGATTTTGCTAGTTTGCAATAATTGCCTTTCCTGAAAATATTCAATAAAGATCATTATCCCTAATAATTACCCTAGACATTTCATATGTTAATAACCATGAAGAAGGAAAAAAGAAACCCTTCTAAGAACCTCAAAATGCTGAACAGAAAAACACAAAACATGGTAATAAAAGTAATAAAAAATAAAGAAATAAAACCAACTATGTTTAAAAGTAGAAAGTTTTTTTTTTTTTTTGCTTTATGTTTGTCTAAAAGAGATGATGAGTGTGACATGTAAGGTTTGGGGACAACCCACACCAGATGGATGTATTAGGATTAGGATCAGCTGAATGATAGGAATCAGAGTGGAAGAGACAGGGATGCAAATGTGACACCTCTGATTATATCTTATAATTGGACTTTGGTACCATGCAAAATATTTTGTATATTTAATATATAAAGTTAAATTAAAAAAATTTTAAAACACTTCTAACAATTGAAAATAACATGAAGTGAATGAACAGGTATTTCAAGTTGGTAATAACACTACAAAGATAAAATATTAAGTGATTTAAAACAGCGCATTTTGATTGTATATGCATAGTGAGATATTTTCAAAGAAAAAAATAGCTTAAACTGAAATCTTTATTTTTCCAGTGATTGTAAAAGTGATATTATCTTGAAGTTCTTATATACTATTGTATATATAATTGTACCAATGTATATCACTATGTAGAAATAAGTATTTTAAAGGGTGTTAATTAAACAGAAAATCCATTGGACTGATGTGGCTCTAATGCCATGGTAGATAAGTAAGCAAACCAAAATCTAAGCCTAAAATGCCTCAAAATTATGAAATCAAAATGCTAAGGACAACCAGTCACAACCATCTAGGCTTTAAGCTACAGCAAATGAAGTAATTTCCTTTCTTTGCTCCTGCACTTTCTCTGTATAAGTCTTCCCCTTAGCTTCTGTCTATGAAGCACGCCTAACCACTTCTGCTTTGGCGCTGCCTGATTCCAATCAATTTTTGCTCCAATAACTCAAAAATTTTAATATATTTCAGTCTATTTTGTAACAAGGAGTTATAACAAAACTTTTTCAAAATAAGGGACAAGAAATTAAGTAAAATCCATGAAATGTAAGAATTGAAATATCATAATTTGTTTTTTGAAAATATGTATTTTTTACCTCTGCCCACTCAGAAGGACAGGAAGCAATAATCAGTCGTTCAATAGCAATTAACACCAACCACTAGGTCCCAAGCTGTGGACTCTGATTTCCCACAAAAGGGAGACAGGGCTCTTTAGAAGAATGATGAACTTAGGATAACTTGTGTAAAAAGGTGAGGAAGCTGCCAGAGCAAGGAAGCATGTTGAAGGAGAGAGGCACCAACGTGAAGCACCCAGTTGGCCCCAAATGGGACAATTTTAACGCAAAAAATAATGACTATGAATAATATGTGAAATAAGGTGAATACATATAAAATCCATGATGTTTACAATATTCTAAAAAGAGAACAAAATGACACAAACAAAAACTTGATGGTCACCATTGAAGCATTGGGTTTTTATTCTGAAACAGAGCCATGACAGGGGAAAATAAAGCCATTATTCTGCTTTTCTTATATATGTTGTATCTCAAAGTAATTGAATGGCTGGTGAGAGAAAGTTTGTTTTAGAAAAGAAATTAAACTGATAAATACAGAAATAATGTGAGAATTTGAATGTCATCATTTGCAACCATGAGATCATGCAACCATGAATATCATCATTTGCAACTAATGGAATAAATCATTCAAACAAAAATTGTCAATAGATGAAATGATAAGATAGAAGTTTAAGAGAAATTTTACAATGAAGGGATCAGTCTGTCACCTCTAGTTTAGGGATTATATTTTAGTCATTGCTGTTGCATTCCCATCTACCTGGGCTCTTGATTCACATAGAATAAGCATATAAAACATGTTTGTTCAATGAATAGATTTGAAAACATCTCCATTGGGATATGTGTCAGTTTTATATTGCTGTAAAAAGTCACCACAGACTTAGCAGTTTAAAGTAACACATACTTATTATTTCAGTTTCTGGCTCAGGAGTCTAGGCATGGCTTAGCTGGGTTATCTGTCTAAGATCTCACAAGGCTGTAATCAAAGAGTGGGCTGGGGTCCACATTTATCTGGAGCCTTGCTTCCGTGATCACTTAGGTGGTTGGCTGAATTTATGTCCTTGCTTTTGTGGACCGAATGTCCAGGCTTCTTGCTGTAGGACATCCTCAGTTCCTAGTGATGTCCTCAGTTACTTGCCACATGACATTCACAATATGGCCACTTAATCAAGCCATCAAGGAAAGTCATTAGCGTGAGTCCACTAACAAGATGCAGTGTTGTACATGATGTAATTATGAAAATGACATCTTGTTACCTTTGCCATAGTCTATTGGCTAGAAGCAAGCTGCAGATCCTGAATACTCAAGTAGAAGGGATCACACAAAACCATGAATAACCAGAGGTAGGGTGATGGAGGGCCAACTTCCAGTCTGTCTGACACATGATATTATGTGCAATTACATTATTTTTATCCCATCCATCAAAAATGTAAATTGCTGGGAACTCCCTGGCAGACCAGTGGTTAGGACTTTGCATTTTCACTGCCGAGGGCCCCAGTTCAATCCTTGGTTGGCGAGCTAAGATCCCACAAGCCAGTGGGGAGGAAAAAAACCCCCCACAAAAAACGTAAATTGCCAAAAGTATATGCTTTATTGTGGAATTTAGTCTCCTTAGAAGTAGCCACAGTTAAGTCTGAGAAAGTTTAGAAGTATTTTAAAGTTTTCACTTTAAATGTATTTGATTTTCTCAAATAATGAAAGCCATTTGGATTAAACTTTTGTAGGGAATGTTAGGGCAAAGAATTAAAATATAGTTTCAGTAAAATAATACATTATGATTTTTTCATATTAAAAAGTATGAATGATTATGTGGTATTTTTGGTGTACATCCTACACACTTGCTTGTTAATAAAATGCTTATCTCTGAAAAAGTACATTTTTGTAATTTCAAAAGTTTCATTTCTGTAGCTATTTCATATATACTTTGGGGGATACATATTGATATAGATAGATGAAGCTGTAGAAGTAGATATAGATATAGGTATAGATATTATTCCTAAATTTTCAAGGGTACTGAAATCTTTAATAGGACCAATCTGTATTTTGAAAACTGAAATATGATAAATCCAACTCAATTTGAAGTTACAGAATAACTGTCAAAAGGAAACTGAAGTTACAGCATCTTTATATTGCTCTCGGCTCACATTATTCTTTTCTTTTCTTCTTTGTAACACTCTCCATTGCTTTCTAATGTTTATCCCATAACATATATTAAACATATATTTAAAAAATGGAAGGCTCTCGCTCAAATAGGGAATAATACTTATTTTTTTTCTTTTCTTGCAATTAATAGTACATATATTCTTAATCTCTATTGTGTTTATCCCCATTTTTGACATATGTTAGAAAAGTTCTTATCACTTTCTCATTAATTTCTACATGCTTATTTGGCTTGTGGATCTGCCAATTCTCATGCAACAACTGACTAAAATTCGTCTCTCCTCAGTTGTATAGTTTCTATTACTGAGACATCTTGCTTAGTAAAAGTCAGAACCTCAGGCAGTGGAACAATCACCCGAGAAATTCTCTGTGAAACATCCTAGTAATGTCTCCTTCCCCGCCACCCCCGCCCGAGCAAGAACACTAAAAGTCCCATTTTTGGCTCAAAGTTTAGACCAATAATTTTGCTCCCTAATGATCTTTGCCCTCGTCTGATATTTTTAGTATTTAATTTTATTTTCACTACATTGTTATATTTCATATCTTAATTAACTTATGAATATTAGATATTATTAATCTGTATTAAACAAAACCATTACAGTAGTTAACATTTGGGAAGTAGAATTAGAAGAAATATTACTTGTAAAACACACTATTCTATCAGAGGTAAATTATTGGTAGTTCTGAATGGGTACATGTTAATGCATATATCCAGCCTACTTTTTGCTTTTCTTTCAAATATCTAGAATGTAATTGATTGTCTTATAACTTTATATTATTAATACGCCTATAATTGAAACCAGTGTTTAAAAATCTAAAAATTCTAATTAGCAATAGAATTTATAAAAGGAATTTTACTATTTTATTTTCAAATAGTAGTTCCCCAAAATTGGATAGCTAATCATACTTTTATATCTAATATCTATCTGATTATCTATCTTTTAAAAAGAATTACTTTTACTTTCAGATTAGTCTGATCTTCAGTTATGTTCATGGGTTTCTGAACTCATATAACTAAATCAGAATTTGAGAAGAAACATGTTAAAGAGCAAAAGTCTCTCACATGTGATGATTAACCCTGTAAAGCAGAAATAATCTCTTGAGCTCCGCTTGAGCTGCCATGTAGGGGGAGAGTGATTTATTTCTTCTGTCAGATGGTATGACGGCAAAGAAATAATTTCTATTGACCTTTAATTCATGGCAATCAGTGCCTACCTTTCTATTTTTTAAACTAGTTTGTTTCTTTCCACAGAGATTCCAAAAAAGGACAAACCAAAGCATATGGCATTACTGAGATCACATTTTATATAAAACTTACATGAAGTCATCATGAATCTCCTAAACACTAAATACAATTTTATTTATTTTTTCAACAAAAACCTTGAGTTACTATTATTATATGCCAAGCAGTCTTCCAGATATTTAGGATATATCAGAGAACTAATCATGCAATAGCTCCTGCTCTTCTTGAGCTGTATATAAAACTGTAGTTCCAGAGGAATAAGAAAATTTTGCTAATGAGTGAAAAGCTTAAATTATTTTTAAATGCTTTCATTAGTGCTCGTATATAATTATGCAAATAGTGCACATTTATTAAAACTGTGTTCCTTGATATACATATATAAGATAAAACATACAAAAATAAAAATTTAAAAGAATGAGATAAATATAAAAGTAAATTTTAAATATTTATTTTATTTATTAATGGCAGTAACCAGTATTTCTATAATGTTATGATTAATATTATAGTGAAAGTAATAAAGTTGTACGCATCAAAGTTTTATAACTGCTGATTAAGTACTATTTAACATAGTGATTCAAAGATCTGTTTCTAAATTAAATCTTTCTTACTTCTTGAATTTAATAAGTATCTTTTGTTAAAAATTACAACTCAGAAAATTAGGTGATTTGATTAATAAACAGGTGATACTCTAAATTACATTAAAAACAAGTTTGTTACAGTTTTATTTTACTTTAACTTGTATCACCATTGATGAAAAAGAGAAAATAGATAATTTATTTTTTCCAACAACTAGAGGAATTAAATGGCTTTATATTGATTGATGTAGCTTTATTTCTAATACTCTTTTGTCCATTGTCTAAAATTAGATATCTGGTTACCTACAATATTCGTATCCACATATGAATACATATTAATACATATCTGCATACATATTAAGTATTAACATATACATATTTATTACTGTTAACTATATAACTTTTTTTATTGTGAATCGGAAAAATACACATTTTATCTTTTCAAGAGTCCTCACCTCAGTTAGCATGAATTATCTTGGTATTGTATTTTTCCAAATTTCTTAAACACAATTAGATTTTCAGAAAATATATTCAGATCACTATTAAAATGAAATGTAAAAAATATTATATTAAAATATATCAAATATTAGAAATTAAATGTATATTTATATATGGAGAGGCAGATCCAGAATATTTAATTGTTTAAATAGAACAATTATAAAAGTCTACATAATTTTCAGTATTACCTATGTTTTATAAGAACTTATTTATAAGGTATTAATTATTTAAATTACAACAATTATAAAAACACATTTATCTTTTTCCCAAATATGAGTTTAGATAACAACTTACCTGGTCTACAAAGCAAATATATGCTCTTTTAAAAAGCTTTACCCATTTTAGCATTTGTGCTAAATCCAAATGTCTGCATAAATTAAATGCCATGCTTATTACCCATTTTGTTCTATATTAACTGCACTATTGCAATAGCAATAAAATATATAGTCATGTTTAAACTAGAGCCCATTAAAGATTCAATTTGCTGAGGAGTTTAATTTAACTAGAAGCATTAAGTGAATTTTGGATTAAAATTCAATTATCTTGATATTATACAGTCTTATGTAATACTGTAACTCTCTAATTCTTGGTTTTAAAGCTCTTGAATAAAATTTCCTTTTAGTAGAAAGCATTTGCAATATACAACTGTAAAACCTTAAAGTTACTTTTTATTTTAGAAATTTTGTGACCCTTATCTCTAGACTGAAAATTCAGGCTTGAAGAAAAGAGAGTTTTAAAAAGGAAAACAAAAAAAAAAAAAAAAAAAGAAAAAAGAAAAGAAAACCTATTGTTTATTCAGCTCTGGTTAGTCACAGCTCAGGGACATGAAAATTGTTCAAATGAAAATTGCATTTCTGTTTTACATTTTTATGTAAAAGACAGAAAAGTTATTATGTTGGAAAATAGGATAATTAGTTTAAAAAGTTACTTATAACTTTAGTTTTACTAAATAGGAGTTACCTTGAAATTTAAAAGGTAAAAATTGTTAGCTTTATACATCAATACTTGCAAACTGGCTGTACAGAGGGGGGTATCTGGAATGGTGTCACATGACCATTCCTTCCTTCATCACCCCTCAACCTCAAGATCTGGGCAAGTCATTCAAATGGGGACAACTAATGACTCTGTTTCAGGAGGTGATGAGACAAATAAATCGAGTTGTGGTATAAAAGGTCCCAGAACAGCATTAGTCACTATTTCAAACTAATAAGAGCACAGTATACACTCTTCAACCCAACATTAATAATTAATTTTTATTTTCAAATTTTCACCAGGGAACCTTGTTTTCCCAAGTTGAAAAGTTATTTTTTAAGACCTCTCCTCTAAATGCAAACTTTATTAATAATAACTTAATACATACTCCAGTTATAGAACTTTAAAATGTAAGCTGTCTCTAAAGTGATCATCTGACACATAAGAAAAATTAATTACACACTTGTTAGCAAGAGAGGATACAGTTAGAGAGGGCAGGAGTAAAAGAGTACTGGACCTCCAACTTTCCAGGAGAAAAAAACCCTGGGAATTTATATAACTAATTTTTTAAACCAAATTAAGCATGTAATGTTGATTCTGTGTCTCAAGATTTAAAGTCTCATGTCAAAATGAGATGCAATGAGTTGTATACATACTGGGCTGGTAGAGAAGAGAAGTCTTTTCCTCAACCCTCAATTACATCAGGTCTTCCATAATAAAAGCATTTATACTTAAAAAATAAGCCCGGTATTAAATACTAATGTCAGTAGAGACTTTATAACATCTCTGTCTGAAAATATACATTATTTTAAGGATAAGAAGTGTTAAATCCTGATAATATAAATTAGTTCATCTAATTGCTATCCCAGGGATAAAAGGGTTTTTTGTTTATTTTACTTTTCTAACAAGAGAAATTAAACAGTTTTATACTGTGATGTTATTTTGTTTCCAATACTTTTTATAACAGAAAGGTTGATTTAGTGCCAATTACTTACAGATTTATAAGTACCTGAGAAGGCAGGTACTTATAAATAATATTCTCTCATCTCTGGGGCTTGTGATTAATTACTTAAGTCAAACTGTGGGATTCCTAGTACACAATATAGTTTGCTAATGTCCAGAGATAATACAAAACATTTTTGTAGACAAGACTGTTTACTCATTTAAGACTTGAGTTATAAATTGTGCATATATCATAATGCACATATTTATCCATAATCAACAAAAATATAGATGGTAAATGTCAAAACAAAAGCCCAAATTTCCAAATTGAAAGGCAAACCAGGACACAATTAATAGAGTCCCTTTCTGGTCTGCCCTCACTCCAGGATTCAAAAGCAAATACACAGATTTGCCAACTGTAGAGATCAGTTTTATGCTTGCAAATTATAATTGCCATGTGATAATTTATTCTCAGTAGATGAAGTCCTTTTTGGGAAGGATGGACAGATTTGGCTCAGATGCAACTGAGATGAGAGAGGTTGTACCTTGGTCTATAACATTTTTGAAAACTACTTTTGACAAACTTTTTTATTGGAGTTCTAACCAAAGAAAATTCACACAATAAACACAAAATTGTGTGCAATTCTAGTTACTTGACCCAATCAACTAGGTCAACTCATCCTCAATTACTACTTAAAAAGGAAAAAAAAAATCACTGCAAACATTAAAATCTTAATCTTACCTAAATTTATTTTTAGAGGAGAAAACACATTCTTTGAAGAGGGGGATATTTTCTCTACCTCTCCGTATGACTATCTGAAGATCCATTAATTCAGATAGAAAATATATTTCCTGATGTAAACTTTAAAAGCTTGAGACCGTATTCATTTGTTAAACTAATTTAACATCTAGCAAAAAATAAAAGTTTAACTCAGACCCATACTGGAGGTAAGCTTGCTGAGGAACTTTCCTTCATCCCCAAATTCTCAGTTAGAGATAAATTAATTCTCTTACTTAGAAGTTGGTCAAAAATAATTGTATCTCAAAATAAGCCACTGAAGTTTCTGTATAGTACACATTAAGTGGTATAAATTGGAAAATTGAGTATTATATTTTTATTGTCTTTAAGGCACATGATTAGAAATTTTATCCAAAATTTACAATTAATCTCTATAGCATTGCATGTTATGTTATTAGCTCATAGTTTCTCAAATTTACTGATTCTACTAATCAATTCACAATTTTAATCATTAAATTTCTAACTTCCCTAAAGTCTTTCTTTATGTCTAATTATTGGCAGACATTTGTTTTTAAAACATTATTTTTAACTAAATAGTTAAGAGTCTGTTGAGATTTCAGGATAGAAAAGACATCCTCTTCAGTTAGTGGTGCTGGGAGAAATGGACAGATACATGTACACCATACACAAAAATAAACTCAAAATGGATGAAAGACCTAAATGTAAGACCAGACTCTATAATACTCTTAGAGGAAAACATAGGCAGAACACTCTTTGACATAAATCACAGCAAGACACTTTTTGACCCACCTCCTAGAGTAAGGTAAATAAAAACAAAAATAAACAAATGAAAAAATCTTTTGCACAACAAGGGAAACCATAAACAAGATGAAAAGGCAACCCTCAGAATAGGAGAAAATATTTGCAAACGAAGCAACTGACAAAAGATTAATCTCCAAATATACAATCAGCTCATGCAGCTCAATATCAAAAAAAACAAACAACCCAATCCAAAAATGAGCAGAAAACCTATCAAAATAATTTTGTGTGATTATCCCTTTGCAGTTGTCAAAGAATAATCATTGATTTTATTTCTCATTTTAGCTTCATAGGGGATGGAGCTAGAGAAGTTTCCTTTTAGAAATTGAAAATAAACTTTCTCTCAGTGTAAATATTCCATATTGCCACAGTGCTCTTAACTTTTTCTCTCTGTATGTGCATTTTAGTGATAAGATAGGGAAAACACCAGAAATCGCTATTTATACTGGAAATCTACATGCTCTTTACAGTTTGTCCAATAATCACAATGTAAGGGCAAAACTCTACAGCTCTCTTGATAATTTGTATAAAATTATGTCACATTTCCCAAAAATTTTTTAAAAATTGAGTTATGTATGTTTCAGGGAGAATCATTTACTCTTTAAACTCTATCTAATGTCTTTCAACTTGTAGAATACTATCAGGGATGATGTCATCCTCAAGGATGAAACTTGGTAGCATTGGGCTAACGGATTCCTGACATAGCATTATCTCTCTTCCTACTTACCATCCTAATCATGTTTCTGTAACCAAACATCTAATTATTCACAATATATCACATATATGATAAAGTTTGGCATATGAACATATAGGTAATATTTTGTTATGTTTTACATCAAATTTCTAGTTACCATATAACTAAGATAAAAAAGTCTGATTTCAGGAAAATGAAATCTGGGAGATATATTTTAAATGTGGAAGTCTCCACATGACCAAAGGACATTTCAATAATATATCATGTTTACAAACATGAAGAAATGAAATATTCAGAAAATATTTTGGTGTTTTCCTTTCTTATTTTAAGGGCAAAATTGTGATCTATCAATTATATACTTGAAGTCCCTGAGGACGATTAATAATTTAGAGGACACAATTTTCTATATTATTATTAAATATCAGGAGAGAAAATAAAATATAAATTGAGGGAATAAAATTTAAATCTTACAAACATTTTCCTCTACAAAATTGGTAATAAAAGCTAATAGGACAAATATGGGCAAAATATAAAAGGTTAATCTATCATAAAAATTCCTACCTATTACTTAACTACATGCAATAAAAATTTAAAGAGAGAAAAACTTTAATAGCAAAATCCTTTGATATTATTTGGAATTCTTAAGCAGTAATATAAGTTTTATCAATGTCTTGGTAATTCTAAAAGTTGTCAACCAGGAGGGAAAGTGTACATGAATTTTACATCTAAAATAAATCAAATATTAAATCAGAATTAATAGATGCACATTTTAAGTTTGTTTTTGTTTCCCTCAGGGACTGTTTCCCTATCTTTGTTCTATTTCTGTAGAACCATCTAGCCACACTATGCTCTGATATATTTTTTCCACAAAGCTAAACTTGTTCTGAGGGAAAAGGTATGTTTTTTGTAATGTTTACCTCAGTATGAATTGAAATCTATTCATTATATCCATCAAGATTTTGCCTTCCATTACACTGACATCAATTATCAGTAGACAGAGAGTTGGTAGAGCTCATGTATTTCATCAAAAAAGTGGCCATTTTCAGGACTCCAAAATTCTTAGTACTGGTTCACCACTTCCTTAATAGTTAAATCAGCCATATCTGATTTCATTAAACAAACTTCCCATATTAGTTTTGGTACAATAACATGTAGAATAATAGTACATGGGCATGAGTGGGCATCCAGTTAAATTTTTTAGCTGAATTTTTGTCAGTAATGTTTACATTCCTCTCTAGGTGAGAGCCAAAGGAATCAAATATGGCTTATGATATTTGTATACAGATATATAAGAAAAGAGAAACTGTAGATGCAAATTTATACGAGAATCATGTTTCTTTAGAGAGAAACTAGTTATAGAGGGTAATCAGTCAGCAATTCAAGTATAGTTTCAGGAGCTCATTCTTATTTGGGGGGAAAAATATTCTGTGTAGTCAAAGCTTACTATGTACTTTCACTGCTTGCTTAACATTATCATTAATTGGGAATTATTGAATTATTTTGTAGAATGTTATGTGATCCTGCAGAAACTTTAAGATTTTGAACAAGTACACTAGCTATACATTTCATGGATTTGCAGATTTGCCATGAAAAGTAGGGTATTTAAAAACTCCTATTTTAAAATGATAAGATTTTCTGGGAATTCATAAAAATCTAAATGCATGCTGCATTAGGAATCTATGTGACAACCACTTCTCAATGCATTTATAACCTGCTCTGCCAGACAAAAAATTGAAATAAATTAACTTATTTTCTTTAATCCTACTGGAGTTGAGGGGAGCAATTGGAAGGGTGTGTAGCAGAAAAAAAACTAGTTTGAGATACTTAACAGTACCCCAATATATTATCTCAGATAGATGGGATAAAATAAAAACATGGTATCATCTGTCATAAACATCCCTTGGCATTAATGGGCATAAGCAAATAGGTCTGTGAGTGTATGTTTGTGTGACTGTTCCCTACTGAATTAAAAGGAAGGATAACTTGTAAGAAGTGCACAGAAGAGCAAATCCCCAGTGGGCAGTTGCATTTCAATCTTTCCTGTCTTTGTACACGTTTACTTTATGACAGAATGAAAGTATAATCCAGCTATTTGCTAAGACATTAAATTTATCTTTTATCAGAGAAAACTGCAATCATTTAGAAATGTTATTTAAAGAAAATAGGAGATTTTATGAGAAGGCAATTAACAGGTAAATATAAAAACCATGTACATGTGAAGGAATATAACCTTCCCAACTTACATGTCTTTTAAAGGAGAGACAAGATGGAGAAGGCAAGTGAGCAATCCAATTTAAATTCATCGGGATAGAGACATTTAAGAATAAAGATTCAGATAGCAGAAACTAATCACCTAGACTCAGTACCAACTTTAAACAGCAGTGCATTTTGACAGATGTAGTAGCATGCTTGGTCTTGAAAACATCTGTCAAGAATCTGGCACTAATGTCTGAGAACCCCTCCCATTACTGACTAAAGGTTAAAGAGATAAATAGCTCTGAATTGAGACACACTCTGCATGCAGAGAGCCTGTTCTGTAAGTACACAGATACCTAGACAGACTTCAGAATATAAAGTATGATTCACCCAATAGCTGGGATTTTGGTCAGGGTGGTTAGAGTTATAAAATGGTAAGGCCCATTTATTCCCTTTTTTTTTTTGAGTTCTGTTAAAATGGACTGATCGCACTTTCTGCTTCAATTCAGGTTTGGTTTTACTTTATGAAGGCTCAGTTTGAGTGCTTGCAGTTTTCCTCAGGACTAATTAAATTGCTGAAGTGTCTGGGTCAAATAACACAATATGTTTGTTTAGCATGTGTTTCGCAGATTTTAAGCCTAGAGAAAAAAACTTAAAAATCAGCACTCTAAAGATATGGCAGTGATATATTTGTGAGAGGAGCACTTACCTAGCATTCCAATGTCAGACCAATTCCAGATCAAAAAGAAAAATCTTCATTGTGTAGATAACTCCCTTTTTAAAGATTTCTACAGCTTCTAAATCATAGAGTTAATCGTAGAGTTCAGTTACATAACTATATATTTTGAAACCCACTTGTATCTAAATTTACACACCAGGAAGTTACTTTAGTCAAAGCTGAATATTTTACTGGTGCTTTACGCAGTTGTTTTTATTTGAGATTGTTTTTAATGAAAGAGAGGAGTTTGGTTCCATCTGCTTTAAAAATATCCCAAGGTAAATGTTTATTGCAGCCATATGCTATATTGTATTCCTCTGGGACTTTGATCATCTTTTTGTGTATGTCCTAAAATGGATCCAAAGTCATTTTACAAAGATGGCCTCAGTTCTGTTTGTGATATTACTGCAATCCACTTTTGTGCAGTGGTCAGTGGCCTCTTGCTAGTCACATGCTCTTGGTAGTTTCCTCAACTTTCAGAGATGATGCTGATAGTGACTGGAATTTTTTTTAATAGGGATTTACTAATATAGCAACCTAATTAGCTGGTCACCAGTTAATTGTCAAGTAACATTAAATCTTAACTCACGTCTGGTCAATAATTATCAAAGGTCAGCTAACATAAATATATTTACGGAGGATTAATTGAATGATATGCAGTAATTCATTGCAAAATCCAGGGTTTTTGAAGCAACCATCATGGAATAGAGCCAACCCATGAAAGAGTGTCCATGGATTCAAAGTGAAATAACAAAAATAAGAAACATATAGTGTTTTTTTTCTTTAAGTAAATATGTTCAAATTAAAGAAAAATTTTAACAAGGATTTTATTTTTTTCTTTTATTTTTTTTCTTTTTCAGTAGAAAAAATTACAGAATACCCTAACATAGTTTTAGTGAAAAAGTAAAAACAAAAATGCCATAAAATAAAACTGCATACGAAAAGAAAAATACCAATTGCATAAATAAAACACAAATAAAAATGCAAATTAAACAAAAATCAAGACACTGTAATGGGGAGGAGCATAGCATTTAAAAGCAAATAAGTCAATAAATAAACCAGAAAATAGTAAACATAATAAAGGCATCTCAATTTGCTTTAACAATGGTGATGACTGTAGAGTCTAAATTTTGTTTAGATATATTTCTGTGTCCCCACTTAAGGCACTCTACAGCATCCCTATATTATTCGTATTTGATGTTATTAAGTCCCTGAGGTAAAGTCCTGGGATCCATTATTACAGGCAATTTAAAGTCTGGAATTAACCAGATCACTCTAATAATTTATTTTTGTTGAATAATATCTGCATTGACATTTTCCATAGGGATGAAAGTTATAAGGAAGAGGTCTACAGGGCTAGTTACTAATTTGAAACCAAGAATAATTTCCTGGGCATTGTTCACAATATTCTTTTACATTATGTCATATTCTATTTCTTCTTTAGATAGATGAGAGAAATATCTTTGGTTCTCAAGATATCCTTGTTTAATGAATGAATTAGTGAATAAAATGAATGAAAGAATCTGTTCTCAGAATCATTCAAAACCATGCCTCAAAAAAAAAAAAAATTCACTTGTACTGTTTCACTGTAATCATCTCACATGTAGCCAAAAAGGTGTCTCACTTCTGTTATGACATGCACTTTGATTTTTAGACTTACCCTGGCTTATTTTTTCTTTCTTTCTCCTGTTTTTCTTCAGTCTGGCTATTCTCTCCCATACATGTTTATTTTATCAGTAGTTCCACATAATACTTGTAAAATGTTTTGAATTTTTCTGAATTAAGTCAATAAATATTACTATGATGCTATAATGAAGGATTTCTTAATTCCATGGACACCATGTTTCAGGTGGAATCTGAATTTATGTTATTTGCTTTATTCACTTAATGTAAATAATGATATGCTTTCTCTGACCTCATCTTAATGTCTGGTTTCAGTAAACAGTTTAATTTTTCCTGTCATCCCACAGGACCCAACTCCATTCCAGTAATAACTGAAAATACTACCCAATTACAACAGATAATCAGGAGGGCAGAAGGAAGAGGCCATAGGCGAGATCAGCTTTAATGATTTCCCTAGTTCTGATATATTGATCTACTCCTTAAAGTTTAAACCTCATTAGTTTTTTTTTTAACATTCATTGAAAATTCTAGATAGAAACCGTGGCAAGTGCTACAAAAGCCACAAAAGTGAATAAGCACAGGACATATGATTTCACTGTGATAACAGATTGGAAATATAGGCACACCTCAGAGATATTGTGGGTACAGTTCAAGACTACCATAATGAAACAAATATTGAAATAAAGTGAGTCACATTACTTTTTTTTGTTCCACAGTGCATATAAAAGTTATGTTTGCACTACACTGTAGTCTATTAAGTGTGCAATAGCATTATGTCTAAAAAATGTGTATCCCTTAATTAAAAAATACTTTACTGCTAAGAAATTCTAACCATCATCTGAGACTTCAGGGAATCCTAGTAGTAACGTCAAAGATCACCAACCACAGATCACCACAACAAACATAATAATAATGAAAAAGTTTGAAATGTTGTGAGAATTACCAAAATGTGACCCAGAGACACAAACTGAGCAAACACTGTTGGAAAACTGGTGCTCATAGACTTGCTCAAGGCAAGGTTACCACAAACCTTTAATTTGTAAAAAGCTCAATATCTGTGAAGGGTGATAAAGCTGAGAGCAATAAAACAAGGTCTGCCTGTATATCCTATAGTGTTGTTTATATAGTACATTTGAGTTTTATCATCACAAATATTCAAATACTTTGCACCTACTGCCTAACAAGCCTGGAACCATGCTGGACATTTGGTTTGCATTTTCTACTAACCACCTTAAACTTTGTAGCTTGAAGGAAGGTGACGAAAATGTTGCTTTCCCTAAGAAGAAAACATCAACTAATTTTGGGACCACTAGTGCTTTCCTGGAAACTTTGCCATAATCATGCCACCTACTTAGCACAACTTCTCATGAATCACTGAGAGTTGCCAGTCTGTAAGTGGGATATTAATGGGAGGAATAGAACTATAAAGAGTAAATGAAGTGGGGGAATTTAACACTCCACTTACACCAATGGATAGATCATGCAGACAGAAAATTAATAAGGAAACACAAGCCTTAAATGACACATTAGACCAGATAGACTTAATTGATATTTATATGACATTCCATCCTAACCCAGCAAAATACACTTTCTTCTCAAGCGCACACAGAACATTCTCCAGGATAGATCACATCTTGGGTCAAAAATCAAGACTTGGTTAACTTAAGAAAATTGAAATCATATCAAGTATTTTTTCCAACAACAATGCTATGACATTAGAAATCAGTTACAGGGAAAAAAACGTAAAAAACACAAACAAATGGAGGCTAAACAATATGCTACTAAATAACCAATTGATCACTGAAGAAATCAAAGAGGCAATAAAAAAAATACCTAGAGACAAATGACAACAAAAACACAATGACCCAAAACCTATGGGATGCAGCAAAAGCAGTTCTAAGAGGGAAGTTTATAGCAATACAATCCTACCTCAAGAAACAGGAAAAATAAATAGACATTTATAGACATTTCTTCAAAGAAGACATACAGATGGCCAACAAACATATGAAAAGATGCTCAACATCACTAATTACTAGAGAAATGCAAATCAGAACTACAATGAGGTATCACCTCACACTGGTCAGGATGGCTATCATCAGAAAATCTACAAACAATAAAATGCTGGAGAGGGCATGGAGAAAAGGGAAACCTCATGCACTGTTGGTGGGTGTGTAAATTGATATTGTCACTATGGAAAACAGTATGGATGTTCCTTAAAAAGCTAAAAATAGAACTAGCATATGACCCAGCAATCCCACTACTGGGCATATACCCAGAGAAAACCATAATTCAAAAAGGTACATGCACCCTAGTATTCATAGCAGCACTATTTACAATAGCCAGGACATGGAAGCAACCTAAATGTCCATCAACAGAGGAATGGATAAAGTAGATGTGGTACATATATAAATGGAATGTTAGCCATAAAAAAGAATGAAACTGGGACATTTGTAGAGATGTGGATGGACCTAGAAAGTGTCATACAGATTGAAGTCAGAAAAAGAAAAAGAAATATCATATATTAATGCATATATGTGGAATCTAGAAAAATGGTATAGATGATCCTCTTTGCAAAGCAGAAATAGAGACAGACGTAGAGAACAAAGTATGGATACCAAGGGGAAGGGTGTTTGGAGGAGTTGGGAGATTGGGATTGACACATATACACTATTGATACTATGTATAAAATAGATAACTAATGAGAACATACTGTGTAGCACAGGGAACTCTACTCTGTGCTCTGTGGTGACCTAAATGGGAAGGAAATCCAAAAAAGGTGGGATATATGTATGTGTATGGCTGATTCACTCTGTTGTATAGCAGAAACTAACACAACAGTGTAAAGCAACTGCACTGCAATAAATAAAAAGACTAAATGAAATTGTCAACATTGTTTCAGTTCCCCAAGGGGCTCCGAAATCCTACCTCTGGTAATTTATGTCAATAAATTATATGTGAGTCAAAAATCAAGAGATACTCTTATGGAGACAGGCTTCCTAATCCTGTCATGCTACACCACATACTCAGTCTCTTTGAAAATTTAGCCGGAAAGTGAAGTTTAGGAATTTTTTCTGAGATTTGTGCAAATTTTCTATTATAAAATAGTGAGTGTCTCAAATGAGCTGCCTAAAAATATTAAGGGGCCACCATATTTAAATACATACCAACATTTATGTATGTGCATGTATACACACACATATATATAAGTTTTCATGTTGTATACAATAAAAATTGAAAACCATATTAAAATTTCTCTGCGGTCTTAGTTCATAAGGAAAGTTATTACTCTTTCCTTCCTCTGGCATGATTACTGGACCATGACACATTTTTCTATTACTGTGTTTGATAGTTTATTGCTGACAGTAGCTATCTACTCTGCTCCACCAACCTCCCTTGATACTTTAATTGCTTTCTTTTGTTACTCTACACAGTTGAAACTTCTGAGATAAACAGCAAGTAAAACATACAAATATGTTCTGTGGTAATCACCAGCTTTTTCTCTGACAAGACAAATAATGAGACTTTGACAGTACTACATGAGTTTATGTTCCATTAGGTTTAAATTACAATAGAAAGTTTTTCCAGTGCTAGTTGATAATGAGTTTAAAAATTCAAATGAGTTCAGCAGCATCTCATCTTATTTGTGAATGATAAGACTATTCTATTATTATTGTCACTGTGAAGTGATAAAAGCTAGGTTTTCTCAGGATCATGTGAAGTGGAAATTTGGCTGTCTAGGTTTAAATAATCAATACATTAAAATATCTTTTTATTTTAACTTTTTGGCATTTTGCAGACAAATGAATGTCCATCTATCTGTATTTACAGGTATTTGATTTTGATTTAATAATAACTGTAGACAAATTAAAGGCATCATGAAATGTCCTCACTTTGATCTTTGATGAAGAGTGGGGGCAGTGCTCATTTTAAAGTATATATGGATATTTTTGTAATGAGATAAGAGAATTCTTGACAAAATGTTCCTCTGAAAAATACATGACTAACAATCATCCTTGTGTTAGATTATCAACTGGACCATCTCCCTTTCTTCTCACTGTCCAATCATATCCAATCTTACCTCAAGAAGCCAAACTAGACCCAACTGTTCTGTCAAAAGTATACTAAACATACTTCAGGACATTAAATATTTCTTTCTTCTTTTCCATTATTTAACCATTTATTTATAAATCATGTATATGTTTGAAGATGTATCATTGTTGTCAAGGTTTATGTCAAATGTTTTTGTTTATTTCATATATATGCAGTTTATTTTATCTTCCCCATAGGAATATACATTCTTGGCAATGATTGAATGCAAAATTCTATGTCTGTTTTAGAACAATTGTTCAATATATCATCCATGGTGTTTATGCAAGAACTGGTTATTGGTTTGATATTTTTGTGAGAGAGATGACTGCTGAATTTTTTTTTTTTATGACTGCTGAATTTTAAAACATGAATCAATTGCCATAAGCAGGAGGGGAAGGACGGATCATTTTTTACATTTAGAATCTCAACTGTATTTATCAGGTCTATATATCTAGTTTGATCAGTCGATTCACTAAACTGAAACCAGGAAATTTAGTGGTACAATATTTAGCATAGCGCCAAACTAATAAATGAACAATAACAGCACCCCATGTTAAATACAGTAGGGCTGAGAATACAGTACTATGGAAACACATAGAAAAAAATCTTTGTGAAAGTTGTTCCTTACTATCTTATACACTGAAATTACTATCCAAACCTGCCCTCCCATCGTTAGTTGCCATTGCCAATTATGTGGCTTCTTTATGCTTTTTTTCCAAAAGGAGGAAAAAAGTGTGGTTATTTTTGAGGGTTAATGAAAAAGACTGAAAGGTTACATAATGATTTTGAAGGAATATTTTTTCCCTCACTGCCAAATTTATTGCATACACCTCCCTTTTTGAAATTCTTATACTATTTCCATGTATTAGAGATTTCTTGAGCCTTTTTTATGAGCATGGCTCTGTTCTGAGTGCTATATATGTATTAAAGCATTTTAGCTTCATTTCAACTCCATGAGATAGTATCCCCATTTTAGAGATGATGAAACCGATGCAAAAATGTTGAATGATTTGTACAAGGCCATATTCTAAAGAGGTGTGGAGTCCAAATTGGAAACCAGTCAATCCAACACTAGAGGCTGCCTCATAATCTCCACATATCTTTCTCATTCTCCTTTTACTTTGCTTGCCATGTTTCACTGCTCTGGGGCCATAGCATAGACTTCTATTCCCATTTACTTATCTCATAATGCGCAACTTCACTACTGAGGGAATTTATTCATGAGTACTTCCACCCTTAGCATTCCCTATCTACTTGTGCCTTACAATGTTATCACTTTGAATTCCAAGCGAGCTGGAGAAGCTAAAGATGGAATGGAGAGAATGTGGTCTAATTTACCATTCTGAGTATCCTACTTCAGATAATTCTATCACACTTTTCTAGTCATTCAGGCTAATAATTTCCCCAAACCTCTGGCTAATAACATTCTGTTAACCACTGTCACTGTCAATTTTCTTTCCCATTTTGTATCCTCTCTTCTTGTCATAGGTCAACAGGTCATTCTAAGTTTTCCATTTCATTAGATAGAAAAACTGCTGCAGTGTCTAGTTTTTCCACTGTACTTTCTCTTCTACACCCTCCTCCCAAAAGCATTACTTTTTCTTTTTAATTGTTTATTTTGCAATTGGAAGTCTGTACCTTTTGATTGCCTTCATCCAATTTCCCCTCCCCCACCCCTGCTCTGGTAGCCACAAATCTCATCTCTTTTCTATGAGTTTGTTTGTTTTTGAAGTATAATTGACCTACACTATATTAGTTCCCGTTACACAACATAGTGATTTGATATATTTCTATACATTTCAAAATGATCACCATGTTAAGTCTAGATATCATCTTTTACCAGTTACTGCATTACTTTTTAAAAACAGCACTCTTGAATAGTACAATTATATCACTCTTCTTATAATATTTAAAGTTTCAAATTTCCGTAAAAAACAATCCCTATGGCAATTAGTCTAACAAGACTCCTGCATATGTGCTGAATTAGTTCTGTTATTGCTGACCAATATCCTCCTTTAAATATATATGAGTTATTTACCCATCCTGTCCAGAAATTCCATGTTCATTCTACTGTTCACTTTTACGCATACAGTTTCCTGTCTCTGGAAAACTAGATTCCATTCTCTCCACTCACTGACTTATTTACTTTCTAAACAATGCTAGTGTTAAGCCACTGGACCCCTATGAAACTTCTATTGACAAATCTGGTACACAGTTGTCTCCTTTCTAAGTTCTTGGGTCACTTTGTCTTTGTCCATTTATTTATCATTTATCATGGAATACATTAGTTTTTATTCCTATTCTGTATCCTACCACAAGCAGTACATTTTATTTTTGTTATGTATAAAATCATGTATTTGTAGGCCCATCTTCTAGCAAAGAGCTTTTAATATAATATTTTCTCAAGTAGATCACAGATAAAATGTATTCCAGAACATTCAAAACTTATGCAAATTTTGATTTTACAATAACTCTTTCAGAAACATTCATTTTAGGAGAGAATAAATGAGGAGGTGTGCATAGAGACAGCCACCTCACAAAGTGGAAAAGTTTTTACCACAGGAAGAATTTTATAATAGCATTTTCTTCCAAATGATGTATCTTGTACTATTGAGGACATTTCCTATTCTAAGTGTCTTTCTCACACCAAATCATGCTCACACCATGCATTCTTTTCATGTCCTAATTGTAGCTATACTATAGAGGAAGAAAATGACTAGAAACACTTGTTTTATAGAGGCAGAATCTATAAAGAAAAGTGCCTTGATTAAATGGAAATACTAAAAAAAAGTACATCCATTGCTCTACCAGTCTTAAGCAAACAGATCTTAAAGGTAAGAAGAATGGCAGTAGTCCTTTGTGTTTGTCCATATTTTTTCAGTACCAGAAAAAGACATCAACTTTAAAAATCTAGAGGCTACGTTTACATGAATTCGGCTCAGGACTTTCTTCTTCTGTGTTTTCACCATATGCATTTCATTTAAAGGAAATGATTGCCATATGGTTTTGATTCATTTACACTCAGCTCATAAAAGTACTATGCTTTAGAGGTATTTGATGTCCACAGAATTTTTGGACCTCTTTATAAGCCATTTTATTAAAACCAGGAAGTTATATTTTGCTAGCATGTGAAATAAAATATCAAATGGTTCATGTTTGTTTAAAAAAATTTCTTACATCTATGAATGTATATATATATTGCAGAATGAGTTTGTATATCTACTTTTTTTCTCTATGAAGTTGTTTACATATTCCCAGTGAAGGAGAGAATTGAAGAAGTTATTTACAAAGTTCAAGACTTTTTTACTGAATTATATAGTAAATTCATTATTTTTTTTAAATGTTTGTTGTGTAGTTAACACAAACTTCATCTAGATTCTGCTCAAGTTGTGTGTAAACATTCTATTTTTACAGCATAATTTACATTTTTGAAAAAAGAATGAATGTGAGCTTTTAAATTAATGTTGATTAGTTTTGTGATAAATGAAAACTCTAGAAAACTAAAGCATGTGTTTGAGGAAATTGTAAATATAACATGAAATTGGGGCTATTGTTTTCCATTCATTATTTTTTTCCAAATTGTTTTACCAAGTAAAAAATCTAATTCCTCACGAGTTTTAATTAACACTAGATAAGCAATTCAGAACACCTCATAGACAAATATATACCCTGCAGGTACTGGTAACCAAATAAATAAGAACCCAGAGTAGGTTGGTTTCCATGTGCTGGAAGAAAACATAAACACAAAGTAACTGGGGAAAATGAGAATGAAAATTGTTTTTTTCTTTTATATCATATTCATTTCTCAAATAGTAAAGGATATATTAAATTTGCTTTTTTTTTTTTTTTTTTTTTTACTTTTTGCTACCCAAGGTCCAAGATCAATTCACTCTAATCCCTCAAGTCTTTTACTATTTTCTTTTATGATTCAACAAAATCACTAGTTCCTTGAATGGTAAGATTCAGTGATGTCATAAAATTAACAGGATTTATCAAATATACATCTTACAACCTCCTCACCTGGTTACTGATGTGTGACATTCCTTTGGCTGGACAGATTATTTCTCTGAATAGTTATACATTTGTTCAAAAACAACTAATTGAAGAGAATGTACATTAACTCAAAGGAGAAAATGTTTTCTTAAAAAGATTATTTCTGGGTAATATATATTATCTGCATTATATTTACAACATTAAAACCCTCACATGAAACTGTTTGCTTTTTTGTTTTTTACTAGAATTTTGTTTTTTTATAGGGGTTGATCTGTGTATTAAAATACACTTACTTTAATTATCAGATTAGGGTCATTATTATACCAACTTAAAATTTAAGAAACGTATAATATTGAAGTGTCTTTTACCACCCATTACCCTTTTTGACCTCTGTTGTTTCTAATCAGAAGTCAGTCATCCCATGTATTATATCCTTCTAAGTAATTGGTCTTATTTTCCCTGCTTGTGTCTAGGATTTTACTCTTTATATTTTACTTTTTTAAAGTTTGTTAATAATGTTTCTAGATATGGTATTATTTATACAAATTCTGCTTGCATCTATATGGTTACAGTCTATGTTTTTCATTAAATTTGTGACATCCCACTCATTAGTGATTCATACATACATATATTCAAATTATACATACACGTCATTCTCTCTTTTGGGGACTCCAATTACACATTTGTTACCCCTCCTGATAATTTCCCTACAGGTCATTAATCTATTTATTATTATTATTACTTTTTTTTAAAGATGTTGGGGGTAGGAGTTTAGTTATTTATTTATTTATTTTTGCTATGTTGGTTCTTCGTTTCTGTGCGAGGGCTTTCTCTAGTTGTGGCAAGCAGGGGCCACTCTTCATCGCGTTGCGCGGGCCTCTCACTATGGTGGCCTCTCTTGTTGCGGAACATAGGCTCCAGACGCGCAGGCTCAGTAGTTGTGGCTCACGGGCCTAGTTGCTCCGCGGCATGTGGGATCCTCCCAGACCAGGGCTCGAACCCGTGTCCCCTGCAATAGCAGGCAGATTCTCAACCACTGCGCCACCAGGGAAGCCCTATTATTATTTTTTAAATCTGGGTTTTTTTTTACACTCTTTTTTCTTTAGTGTGGGTTATTCATCTCATTATCTGTTCAAGGACACTGACTATTCCCTATGCAATCTCCCAATTGTGTTTATTTTTACTTAGTGAAATTTTTATATCAGATATTATATGTTGAGTTCTCTAATTTATATTAGGTTTCTATTTCTCTACTATGAATTTCCATATTTTCACTCTAGGTCAACTCTGTGCTTTAAGTTCACGAGTATATTGACAAAAGATGTTATGATGATCTTGTGTGCTATTTCCTAAAGTTGGCTTATAGTGAGGTTTTTTCCACTTACTTTTAAACATACATATATATATATATATATATATATATATATATCATATTTTTCTCCTATGGATGTCTTCTTGTTGTTTAATTTATGCTGGGTAATAGGGCTGATATATTGCCGTCCTTTAAAAGTTGCTGAGTTTGACCTCTAAGACTGTCAAATTACTAACAGCTTGATTTTTGACAGTAAGATGATGGTACGCAGTATGCTGCATCTACAATGTACTGACTTTGAGCATATCCTCTACTTTAAGATAATTTTTCAGTGAACTTTATACAATCCCAAGTCTTGTCCTTCCACTCAGAACCTATAGATGATGTTTATCAGGCTGACATCACAGGGAGGGGGAAAGTTGCTCTTTTGCTACTGTTACTATTCTTGGTGTAGATTTTATTGCTGCTGCTGTTTCTATTATGTAAATAATGAAAAAAATTGATATAAATTATTTCTTGAACATCTGTGTTTATAAAATTAGCAGCATTTCCACTGTAAGTGGACTTTTGTGCATTTAACTAATCTGAAAAACAGGTAAAAAACCAAAACTTTACTATATCATGTATTGCCTTCTTTTATTTTCCCCAAAATATGATTAAAATGTTGCTTTTTCAAAAATAACAACGTTCTTTTTAGGGCTTTATTTTACTAAAAATAAAGAAGAAATAAAACAACATATCAAAAATATAATATTGCTTTTATCATGAGATATTCTCCTCCACAGAGTACCTACTTTAAAAAAATGAATTGCACACTGCTGTCAATATTTCAAAATTGTAGCCATATTTAATAATATTTTGCTGTTATTAGAGACAAGAGCTCATCAACTTTTAAAATAGTTTATGATTCAAAATAAAATCTGTGGGGCTTCCCTGGTGGCGCAGTGGTTGAGAGTCCGCCTGCCGATGCAGGGGACATGGGTTCGTGCCCCAGTCCTGGAAGATCCCACAAGCCACGGAGTGACTAGGCCCGTGAGCCATGGCTGCTGAGCCTGCGCGTCCAGAGCCTGTGCTCTGCAACGGGAGAGGCCACAAGTGAGAGGCCCGCGTACCACAAAATAAATAAATAAAATGTGTGCTATTTTTTGAAGAAGTGAAGGAGGTTCAGTAATTGAATGCAAACAGACATGGTCATGATATAACTACATATTAGAGATGGAAAAATGTTAGAGACCTGGGTCCTTTTATTCTTCAAGAAAAGTTTAATTATGAAAACAGATACTTAAAAATAATCAATTTTAGAATTTTAAAATACTGATTGCAAGTAATTTGATAACTCTAATTAATTTTTGTTTAAGATCTCTGTATTTATATGAAATCTTGACCATTAGACTTAGCTTCTGATTTTATCTCATTATGTGTCCAGGCTTCTAAGATTTAAAAAGATGAGGAAAACCCAGATTGCTCTTCAACATAAATTTTTAGAGATTCTGACAATTTTCCTAATATAATGTCATTTTCTAGCTAAAACCTCATTCATGGAACAAAAAAGAAGCACAATATTTATCTTCAAAATATTCTATCCAAGTGCATTGGACAAATGCTCATCCCGGAAGATTTGAGTTCTCAAAGATCAGTGTTCCTCTACTTGAGAGCAACCTACTGTATATGAAATTTGGGCCCATCTATGTTTCCCCCATGGGACTTGCGGGACAAGGGAAACTGATGTGAACATGAAATTCATGTTGCTGGCTTGGCTATAATAATCCTTTCTTTCTACCTCAGGTGTTTCTGTCTTCTACCAGCATCCATGAACCTGTGGCAAGTTAACTTGTTTAGTTTTAGGCAGAAAAACGTATCTCAGACCTGTCACAAATTCTTGAAAATATCTAGTAAGCACTTGCTGTTTAACATAAAATATGTTAAATACTGGAGAAAATACGTTATGAATATCACAGTCCAGTATGGTGAGTAAGAAAAAAAAGACCAATTAACAATATGTTATTAATGCTATGAATGAAGCAAGCAAAAACCTGCGACAGAAAATAAGAGCATATGTGGGGATGGGAGCTTGTGAAAGATTGTCAGGAATGACTCTGTAAGAAACACACTTGGAAGGTAAAAGATGAAATATAAGAAGAACCTTGTCATCTGAAGAGTGGATTGAGAGCAACACAAAAGGAATTATTACATTCACTATCTCAAATGGCAACACTGTTGTATGTTACAGAAACTTACAGGTAGCAGTCTAGATAGAATATAATGAACAAGAAGGAAATAAAGTGGGAGAAGCATTGAATGGGTAGATGGTGTTAAAGAAAAAATAATTCTCTCATTTCCTAAAAATGGTAAGGAAGACTTTATTCAACACTATTGCAGTAGAGGTACTGCAGATACCTCTGAGAGAGATTGGACTCAACTCTGAATATGGCAAAGGTAACTGGGGATTTATAGCCAAGTATCAGAGTGAGGGAGTCAGTGGATGGAAAACTATTAAGAGGACAAATCAAGGGTAGGAGAATTCTTGCTAAACTCAGCTAACAAGATTCTTGCTATAAAAGGCCAAAAAGATGTACATCAAGGGTGCACAATAAGAAACCTGATCAGATAAGGGTAAGGGGCTTTTTCACTAAAGTCACTGAGCAGAATTATTGCTAAAACTAAGTTAGATGGATGAAAGACAGGATCGGGGGTGGGTGGGGGAGAAGAGGTTAAGGGTCCCAGCCTAGTACAGAAGAGGGCTCAGAGGAAATACACTGAAATTTGGTCAAGGAGAGTCTTTGTCAGTTGGGCAGAGTGTGGATCATGCAGAACCTTGTAGGCCACAGAAAGTAGTTTACATTCTATTCAAAATATAAATGGTAGCCATTGATACATTTTTATCAAAAGAAGTACAAGACCAACTTTTTTCAAGGGGGTGACTTCTGCTGCTATGTAAAATGGCAGGACTTGATGTGGGTGATATTTTGAACTGATTATCAAAGTAGACTATCAAAACTTAACTATATTTATGATTTTATATAGAAATTACACAAAAATATCCCTTTCCACTTTCCTTTGTATGAAAGTTAAAATATAAAGTGGAAAGTGTATTGAGTATCTATCATCCAAGTGCTGATATTTATACCTATCCATTATGTCACAGAAATATATTCCTTTGATTTTCAATGTTGTAAAATTAGTGATCAACATTACCATATATTCAGTGTTAAAACTGGAGGAAAAATACATTACCCAAATACAATTCAGAAAGTCTGTATTGTTCAACAAATTTGTATAGACATTTATTAAGTACCCAAGTAAATTTATGTACTATTTGGTAGAGCAAAATTCAAGTAAAAGAACTAGCCTGATTATATCATCTAATTAGACTGATGAAGCAGTTGAAAACTCCTGACATGCTATGTATATAAATAGTGCTCTTGCTTTAGGGTAACAGGAGTAGCCAGACACTAGAATTATGACCTTGTGTGATGGAACAGATTCTAAGAAGCAATACCATGCTATTTCATAATAGTAGAATTACTACTACATCAATATAGACATTAGACATGACTTTTCTCTTCATTGGATTTACCGAAGGCTTGTGAGAAATGAAAGATTTAATTCAAGAATTTCAATACATTTGAGGGGAGGAGGAAGGATATTTCATTATTCAGTTGCCTTGAAACATAGAAGGAGGTTGATGATCTTGGAAATACTGAAGGAGGGTTTTGAGTAAGGAAAGGATTAGTAATGTTTCCATAAAGTTACATCCCATGGAAATGTCCTTTTAAGCATCAGAATTAGAAGTTATAGTGAAACATCTACACCAGCAAGGATATATTAAAAATAAACAAAAAGAGAAGATATGAAATTCAGTTTTCCTGTCTTTAATTTGTTTTATGTATACACTGAGCTTGATTTTGACTATTTCCTTTTAAGTACTCTAGCAGTCAGGAGATGAAGAGCATTGGATTGGGAAGAGGTTTTTAAGGCCTTTCACAATACATGAAGTTTACCACTTCATCCTTATTTGTAATCACTCACCTTGAGACCTGCAAACTTGGAAACAGTTGTCTCAGGATTGCAGCAGATGTAATTTTCTCAGGGAACTATGCTACAGAAATAGCTTCACCTATGGTTGAAGTTTTCTGTTTCTGTTTTCACCTAGAAACAGAAGGGACAAGGCAAATTATTACTCTCTTGAGTTGTAAAATTATCTACAAGATAGGAAATGGAAAAGATAAACAGCCACTCTTCTTGAGGAAAAACAAAGAATGTCCATCTTCTATTCTCTCTGTATATACTTAGCTAACCAGGAAGGATTATTGGGATCTTTACATACCTGGCTTTTGTTAGACATTTGAGGGAATTTTTAAGTTATGTAGAAACCTACAGTTCTTACAGTAAGGCAATTTAATAAGAAACCAATACAAAGGAGATCATGGTTGTTTTTCTGTGAAGATAATTGACAGGAGAAGCATAAATGAGAAGAAATCTGTCTGCACTGGAAATGTCAGGAAAACTTTTCTGAACATGGCATATTAAAGGGGGCCCAAGAAAGAGATATTATGAAGAGAAGAGGTGCAGTATTATAATAAAATGAGTAGGCAACTCTCACAAATAGAAAGACATTAAAATTATTATATTATTTGGGAGTATATGAAAGAAATTTTCCTTAGTGGTTCAAAATATGTGAGCATCCTACCATGATTGCTAGTTCAATGAGAATCAAGAAATGACCTAAAGCATTATTCATTTTAATACACCTCTTGTTTCATAGCAGAATTTTCTGCATTTCAATAGATTCAGTACATTTTCACATGCATATATTGAACACCTCATGTTTGGAGGACCTTATTCTAGAAATTGTGAATTTAGAGAAAAATATGATATTCACATGTTATCCAATACTGCAAGGGAAAATATTATGTTATTTATAATAGTTTTTAAATGATGGTTGTAAATTGAGGTGGTAGATTATATGATAATAGCATATAAGAGGCAGAAAGTAAAACAACAATGATGTTTTCCAAAGAGATTGTAAGAAGACTTCAGAGAGGACATAAAATCCAAGGGTGTATTAGAATGGGAGGTACCAGTCTTTCACACAAACACTGGAGAACTGACTATCCCAGACAGAGGACAAAACATTTTCAAAACTCAAAGGCAGATAGGGTAAAAGTAGTGCTCCAGGAACTACAAATAATTTATCAAGATGCATGTTTAAATTATTATGAAGGATAAGATAATAGATATAGGCAGAATACAGGTTAGGGAGACTTACAACATACAGCTAAGTTTTTAACTGGGCTGTTATTGAAAGTGAAAATAATTGAGAATTGATTTTGTTCGTGAAGTAGGGGATAAAGTTTATTTCATAACTGTAAAGATTATTTAAAGAAAGTTGTACTATAGCTATATGAATTGGAATGGGCCAAATTACTTTGATTTTTAGTTCAAGAAAACAGAACACTTTTCTAAAAATTTTTAGCAAAGTTCATAAACCTGTAGTCTGTCAGCAACAAAAATGAAAAACACCCATTAAAAGTTTCTGAAGAGGCTTTCTAGATGGCAAAAAATACAAATTAGTTTTTCAAAAGCTCAAAATAAACTTCTCAATTCTTTGATATGTATTTTAAATTATTTTCCATATAGCATGTAAAAGTAAAGACTAACTAAAATAAATACTTCTGTTTGTAGTAACCTGCAATTGTACAAAAGGAGAAATTTTAAAAATGATTGCTTTGCTTGGTACTCATTTCATAGGCACAAATACAAATTTATTGCCACCAGTGCAAGTATTTTCAGATGTTTACAGAATAATGTGGCTTTCAACATTTATCTTAGTCATAAAAATAATCCCAGGATATAAATCCATTGTTTACTACAGGATTGGGAAGCAGTGGAAGCATTTTACAAAATATAAATTTTTATAAAATATGTGCTTCTTAGCACACAAGTGCTTTCTTTCTTGTTTTGATATTCATTACCTTCTAAAATATTCTTTGGAAGGACATGCAATTCCTTCTTTTGTCATAAACCAAATAAAATTCTATAAAAAGTTTTTACCTGTTTCAGATTAGGGTATTTATCAGTGTTTTAATGAGGCAGGAGGCAAAAATCAATTCCATTTAAAACCCTACAGCCCTGATTTTCAGATATGGAAAGTAGATTGAGTCATTAAATCATTTCTTTCTGTTCTCCTTTATACATCTCTTTAATGTAAAACAGAGAAGAGAAAGGAGATACTTCCCGAATAAAAGCTAAACATTATTCTATCATATTTTAAAAGATGTTTATATCAAAGAGAAAGGATATAAGAGCAGAAGGGAAGGAGAGAGAGGGAGGGAAGGAGGAAGGAAGGAAGGAAAGAGGAAAAGAGAGAAGAAAGGGACATAGCTGCTGATTCTTTCTGTACCTATGTTAAAATATTATTATGTTCAAAATATAATTAATTCCTAGTAGAGGTGTTCTTAATTAGTGTGTGCTATTATTACAAAATGTTCACTAAGGGCAGATTTGTGTATATGAGAACTAAAAGTACATAAGGAATAAAGTCAACAGTAAGAGTCTGGAGATAGCATCTGAGGTTTGAAGATCAACTGTTTATAGGAATCAGAGAAGTCTAGAAAACAAAAAAGAACGATAAGTAATGGATTGTTTACTTTTCTTTTGAGAAGTTGTGAATACAGAGTGTAGAATGAAAAGGAATGTTCTTCTGGTATTTCTGCTGGCAAATAGGCCTTTCTCCTGGCTGACAATATCTGCAAATTTTCAACCTTTATGCAATAGAAACCTGGTAGCATAGGTAAAATGATGAGGATAGAAGAAACAAAAGGAAGAAAATCAGAAAAACTAAATAAAGGTTAGATTGCTGGAGAAGAATAGGAACATTTTATCAGTTGTAGCAATATTGATAAAATAAGTTAAACCCTGTCAGGTAATAGTACAATGAATATTCTTTGAAAATAAAAGGGAAATTAAAAGTATCAGCAATATAACCTAGAATAACTCTTCAACCTGGATTATTCAAAATTTCTCTTTATTATTATCACCATCATTATTATTATTTTTGCCATTAGTAATGAGGTAACATGGAGAGAGTGTGTGTAAATCAACTAAAACCCAATATATGACACACAGTCAGGATTCTATAGATGGTAGTTTTTTTCCTTTAGTTGCTTCCCAAAGCTGTGAATAGGTTTCTATGGTATTTTTTTAAAATAAACAATGAAAACAGTGACAATGGCAATAATAGCAAGAGCAGCAACAACAAGCACTATGCTTGATGCTTGTATGTATCTGAGAAAAAAGTTGTAATGCCTGTCTTAAATTCTTCTCTTATTGCTATTTTTCTATTGATATAAAATAGATTTTTTGTGAGGTACTTATTTGAGAAGTTTTTTTTCTATTATTCTTAATAAAAGTTTGAAATGTTGGTTGATTTAATTTTTGGTTCTGTACATGTAGAGATAGACAGGTTAACATTAAATACTGTTTTATGTGAGGTTTTTTTTCACTCATTAGCTGTATTCTTGTTTAAGAATGATAACTATTTTATTGTTTCTTTGTTACTATTTTAGAATTATTTTACATATAATCATGAAAAAACCTTGTACAGTTATGTGCCATAGTGTAAACTTAAATGCCTTTACTGAATTTTGTCATTCTTTGTGGGCTTAAGTTATATGATGCGTTTCTTTGTAAGTGCTAGTGATAGATGATACATATTCTACATACATTTTAAAACATTTTCTTCCTGAAAATGTTTGACATTTTTCTCTTATTGCTTCCCTTCCACAATCACAATAGAAGAAGATGATGCTTGAAATTAGTATGGGGTGAAATATGTTCAAGAATGGAAACAAGAATGCCAAAGTACTGAAAAATCTGTTCAAATATAGATAGATGGTAAATGAAATAACTATATCCTAAGTCCTTATTGTATAGTGATGGGCTAGAAATAGTAATGGTATCCTGAGGATCTACCAAGATTCTGTTTTAGGAGAGTGAAATATAAGTAACTTAAGGAAATGATTAGTAAAGTTACTTGAAATTTACTGGATTTTTTCTTTATTTTTTAACCTTTTAAAAATAGTTAATTTACAATGTTGTGTTAGAATACTATGGAAGTTCCTTAAAAAACTAAAAATAGAGTTACCATATGGTCTAATCCTGCAATCCCACTCCTGGGCATATATCTGGACAAAATTAAAATTTGAAAAAATACATGTACCTCAGTGTTCATTGCAGCACTATTTACAATAGCCAAGACATGGAAGCAACCTAAATGTCCATTGACTGATGAATGAATAAAGAAGATGTGGTACATATACAATGGAATACTACTCAGCCATAGAAAGAATGAAATAATGCCATTTGCAGCAACATGGATGGACCTAGAGATTGTCATATTATGTGAAGTAAATCACACAGAGAAAGACAAATATCACATGATACCACTTTTACGTGGAATGTAAAAGAAGGATAGAAATGAACTTATTTACAAAACAGAAACACTCTCAAAAGACATAGAAAACAAACTTATGGTTACCAAAGGGGATAGTGTGGGTGAGGGGGAGGTAAATTAGGAGTCTGGGATTTACATGTACACACTACTGTATATAAAATAGATAAACAGCAAAGACCTGCTTATAGCACAGGGAACTATACTCAATATCGCATACAAACCTATAATGGAAAATAATCTGAAAAATATATATATATATATAAACATAAAACTGAATCACTTTGCTGTACACTTGAAAATTACTGGATCTTGACCAGGTTTAAAATTGATTACTTTGGCAACCTACCTTAGCCTAATTAGGCTACATTAGCCTAATTAACTTAATATGGTTCCTTACTCACTCACTAATCATGTTAATGTGATACCGGTGTTTACATGAAGTCTGGAAAATGTTTTATAAGACTTATGATAAAACAACAAAAAAGAGGGGCTTCCCTGGTGGCACAGTGGTTGAGAGTCCGCCTGCCGATTCAGGGGACACGGGTTCGTGCCCCGGTCCGGGAGGATCCCACATGCCAGCGGAGCAGCTGGGCCCGTGAGCCATGGCTGCTGAGCCTACGCGTCCGGAGTCTGAGTTCCGCAACGGGAGAGGCCACAACAGTGAGCGGCCCGCGTACCGCAAAAAAAAAAAAAAAAAAAAAAAAAAAAAACAGCAAAAATGAAAACTAATTTATAGACTTTCTTTGAGATACTGGTAATTTATTACCTACAATTTTTAGATGAAATTGAGTCACAGAGAACAAATTTCTCTTATTAACAGTGCTATTTTTAGTACTTAGCTCCTATAAAGTCATATAATAGCTAATCAATAAATAATTGTTGAAAAATGAACTTTAGTAAACTGGATGATGTAGTAAATGTAGGAAAATGGACAATACCACCTTTACTATCATGCTACCAAAAATATAAGTTAAATAAAGTTAATATTATTTCCTAAAGTACAGTTTATGTTTTCAATTAAAGAAATTTTAGCGAGTTTTTCCTTGATTAATAAACAACTTTGAAAAATAAACTTAAGACTGACAAGCACATGATGAGTCTTCTCCATACCAATCACAGAAAATGAAAGAATTGGGAAGTTATAGGTGAGAAGCAGGCATCACTTTGTTGATGTCCTGAATGAGCTAGGAGTGTCTATCATTGAGAACAGAAGAAGGAACACCATATACAGTATATCCTCTGAGTTGTAACAACAAAGACCTAAAAAATTCAATGTTAGATTTTGCCAAATAATTTTTAAGTGAAATCTGATGATTTGGTATGTGAACTCTTAATTGACGGTTGTTGTAAAAGATGTAGTTCATACTCTTTGTGTCATTATCTTTGACTGTGTACTCTCTGGAACAAACAGTAGTTTGCTTTTTCTTTTTTGATAATGTACAAAACTTGATTTAGATTTGAGTCAGAGAGCAGGAAAGGTTAATTCAATGAAGAGAAAAACTTTATCATCCTAACATGTATGTACTCTGAGTTCTGTTTCCAAAAGTTGATATAAATGAGAAAGTTAATAGGAAAACAATTGGAATTAATCATAACTGTAAAAATATCATCATTGAAGAGGATGTTCTAGATGTCTGGGTGAAACTTATATGGATATATCAAATAGACACATATATAAATACTTCATATATGCATATACACATATTTTCCTTTCTTATTGCCTTTTAAAGTTGGCATTGCAGGTAGTTTTTTCTGTCATAGATTATATTTATCCTTCAAAAAATAAAGCAATGAGGAAAATTCAAATATCTACCTGAATCCTCATGTATGTGAAGCAATTTGAGCTTTTTCCATTTTCTCAACATGTTCAAACTGTCTCCTCTGACTTCCATGATGGAAAACATAAAATTTTACTTTCTGCCTCTGTGACTGATACTTTTTGTTTCTTTGCCCTCTTCCACCATGCCCTCTGTCCTAACTATGCTCAGTGCTCTGAAGGACATCTCCTTGGACACTTCTCTACTGACTTTGCACTCTACTTTGGCAATGTATCAATTTCCATGGTTTTAAATATTATTTTTTAAATTTTTCACCATCATTGCCTTTATGAAATTCCATCTCACCTTTCTGACTATCACCATCATCCTTCAGGTTCATCTCAGTTTACTATTGGAATGTGATGGGAAACACCGACCCAAACAAACATAAGTAACATGGGATAAACTTAAGATCAACATATCTCATATTCTAATATCAGCTTTACAGGAATGACAATTAAACACCTGTTCTAATTTATGTGTCATTGGCATATAGCTTAGGATTTACTTTTAATATCTCAAAATATTTCCTGTTTTTTTTTTCATTTTAAAAACATGGTTTGTATGCATTCAATATGTCTTCAGTCAAGATTGTATAAGGATTTCCTCATCCAAAATGTCTAGATTTATTTATACCTAGCTGTGTGCTAACATCTAAACCAAAGAAAAGGATTTGTTGTTACATCACTAAAAGTATTATTATTTCCATTTATTAAAAAGCTATATACATGATCGAGTTGAGTGTTACTCAATATTGAGAGTGTGGCTAGAAAATGTCCAAATGAACTTACCTAAGGAGACAAAAGACCTGTATGCAGAAAATTATAAGACACTGATGAAAGAAATTAAAGATGATACAAATAGATGGAGAGATATACCATGTTCTTGGATTGGAAGAATCAACATTGTGAAAATGACTCTACTACCCAAAGCAATCTACAGATTCAATGCAATCCCTATGAAACTACCACTGGCATTTTTCACAGAACTAGAACAAAAAATTTCACAATTTGTATGGAAACACAAAAGACCCCGAATAGCCAAAGCAATCTTGAGAACGAAAAATGGAGCTGGAGGAATCAGGCTTCCTGACTTCAGACTATACTACAAAGCTACAGTAATCAAGACAGTATGGTACTGGCACAAAAACAGAAATATAGATCAATGGAACAGGATAGAAAGCCCAGAGATAAACCCACGCGCATATGGTCACCTTATCTTTGACAAAGGAGGCAGAAATGTACAGTGGAGAAAGGACAGCCTATTCAATAAGTGGTGCTGGGAAAACTGGACAGCTACATGTAAAAGTATGAGATTAGATCACTCCCTAACACCATACACAAAAATAAGCTCAAAATGGATTAAAGACCTAAATGTAAGGCCAGAAACTATCAAACTCTTAGAGGAAAACATAGGCAGAACACTCTATGACATAAATCACAGCAAGGTCCTTTTTGACCCACCTCCTAGAGAAATGGAAATAAAAACAAAAGTAAACAAATGGGACCTAATGAAACTTAAAAGCTTTTGCACAGCAAAGGAAACCATAAAGAAGACAAAAAGACAACCCTCAGAATGGGAGAAAATATTTGCAAATGAAGCAACTGACAAAGGATTAATCTCCAAAATTTACAAGCAGCTCATGCAGCTTAATAACAAAAAAACAAACAACCCAATCCAAAAATGGGCAGAAGACCTAAATAGACATTTCTCCAAAGAAGATATACAGAGTGCCAACAAACACATGAAAGAATGCTCAACATCACTAATCATTAGAGAAATGCAAATCAAAACGACAATGAGATATCATCTCACACCAGTCAGAATGGCCATCATCAAAAAATCTAGAAACAACAAATGCTGGAGAGGGTGTGGAGAAAAGGGAACCCTCTTACACTGTTGGTGGGAATGTAAATTGATACAGCCACTGTGGAGAACAGTATGGAGGTTCCTTAAAAAGCTACAAATAGAACTACCATATGACCCAGCAATCCCACTACTGGGCATATACCCTGAGAAAACCATAATTCAAAAAGAGTCATGTACCAAAATGTTCATTGCAGCTCTATTTACAATAGCCCAGAGATGGAAACAACCTAAGTGTCCATCATCGGATGAATGGATAAAGAAGATGTGGCACATATATACAATGGAATATTACTCAGCCATAAAAAGAGATGAAATTGAGCTATTTGTAATGAGGTGGATAGACCTAGAGTCTGTCATACAGAGTGAAGTAAGTCAGAAAGAGAGAGACAAATACCGTATGCTAACACATATATATGGAATTTAAGAAAAAAAAAATGTCATGAAAAACCTAGGGGTGAAACAGGAATAAAGACACAGACTTACTAGAGAATGGACTTGAGGCTATGGGGAGGGGGAAGGGTAAACGGTGACAAAGCGATAAAGAGGCATGGACATATATACACTACTAAACGTAAGGTAGATAGCTAGTGGGAAGCAGCCGCATAGCACAGGGAGATCAGCTCGGTGCTTTGTGACCGCCTGGAGGGGTGGGATAGGGAGGGTGGGAGGGAGGGAGACGCAAGCGGGAAGAGATATGGGAACATATGTGTATATATAACTGATTCATTTTGTTGTGAAGCTGAAACTAACATACCATTGTAAAGCAATTATACTCCAATAAAGATGTTTAAAAAAAAAAAAAAAAGAAAATGTCCAAATGTCTTCTGGAAATATGTTCATTTTACAAAATATCACTGTTACTAAGACACATGAACAAAGCAAATAGCAATATAAATGACAATAAAACATTTTCTAGGATAAATATTTTTTAAATTTTAGATTTTTTATTAAGCCTTATACCTGATAAGGGAAAGAAGCAAGAAGGAACAGTACAAAAAACATTTACTTATACATAATAATAATGTTTCTGGGGATAATAAAAGTGAATGAAACACAGCCTTGTAGCCATGCCTTGTAGCTATTGGTTTATGAAAATCTACTTCAGTAATTGTTCTGGCTAATTTCTGTTACAGAAACTCATGTCCTATTTTCTTGTTTATTCTATTGAGAAAGCTGAACGGTTGGCTCTTTGCTAGGGTGTTGGCATTCAGATCATGTAATACAGACTGAATAAATTCAAACTTTTCATCAAATATTAAACTCCAGCGGTTTTCTGTATAATATTCACAAATAATCAGAAGAAATATTCTATAGATTAGAACATACTAATTTGTGAATTTTACTGGATCTTTAAAAATTTTTAATTTATTCAGGTTAAAAATATCATTATGTTCATTTCACCCTTTAAAGAAAATAGGTAAGTGACTTATAGTGAGGTTTCAAAATTTGTCAAAGTTAAAACTGATAGAATTTAAACCAGACATGCTAGTAACTTGCCCAATCTACGCTGCCATCCTATATTCCAAACAGGAGAACACTCTTACAAACTTTTGAAACCTAAAATGAGATGCCATTAAGCTGAAGAGGATGATTGGGGATTGCAGGGGCATCAGGAGGAGGGCCTCCACAAGGCTGAGGAAGGTAAGCAGAGGCCAAGGTCAGGAACCAAGTATTGTTTAGACAGTGAAGAGAAGCTGTGGTATATCAGGTAAATAAAGTGATTTTACTAAATCCAGAGGGATTAGTGTCCTCAGTCATTCAATCCTGTTTGAACATTTGACTCAAGCCAACCTGCCCCCACTTTACGTTGTTTTCCTGTAGTCTGAACAATTTTCAGATAATTGTTTCCTGCACCATATGTCAGACACTAAAGATAGACTCACAGCCCTAGCATTAAAACAAAACATCTGTTGCAAAAATAAAGCTGTTTCTTTCTGCTCCCACAAATAGAGTTAAGATCTGTAGTAAGATCTTAGAAGTTGTGTCTTTTTTTATATATAAAGAGAAAACAACCATAATGTCCTACTTGAATAAACTAAATATGAACTTATAAATAATCGAAGAATTACATAAAATTAGATTTTAAATGTTGCCAATATTTTTAAGTAATTTATGGATTCTTTGAAGAGTTTATTCAACAGCACCTGGCTATAATAATCTGACTTTTTAAAATGTAAATTCAACCAATCCAGGCATTTTGAAAACGATTTCAAAATGATTTACTCTGGATAAATAAATCAGTCCCAGTACAGGTCAAATGTTGTCCCTTAGTCTTTCCTTAAGCTTCTCCATGTCCCATTTTTAAACAACTAGAGAATACAATTCTGTGTATCAGTGCACCAGGAGGGAGTTGACAAGCTATTCATGAATAGTCACCTATTTTTTGTGGGAGAAGAGGAGACTACATATTGGTCCAGTGTTTCCTCTCTGTTTCCCTGCTGGCTCCTGATGTTGACATGGCAACTCTTCAAACCTTTCACCATGGGCAAAACATGAATATGAGGACTGGGTGAGACCTGTGTACCTTCATGGGATTCCTAACTCCCCTCAGATCTTAAAGGTGCTCCTCATCACCAGAGCTCATCACTCTCTTTCCAGGTTAATATATTGGAAAGATAGATATGTCTCCTTACTGTTTAGAAGAACATACATCTATGCATTTGATTTGCAAAATATTCATTGAGAGAATATTTTATGTCTTATATTGCTTTAGGACTGGGATGTAGTAAGGAACACAAGTGAGGGCACTATATGTAGCATTAAATTAGGGAGAGAGAAAATAAGCAAAACTATATTCATGTACAAGTACAAAGCTGATGAGTGTTATGCTGAGTAATAAAAGCAATGATTTCATACAGATAGGGTGGATACTTATATTGAGAGGCAAGAGGATACTTTCTTAAACTGAAATTTGAATATTAATGAGAAACTACTCATCTAGCATTCAAAGGAAGCATTCCAAGCACAAGGGCCAGCCATTGCAGAGACCAAAATTGTGGAAGTGGCGCAGCACCACTGAGAAACTAAGAAATGTCCAGGGAAGCTGAATCATGATGAATGTATCACTCATCTCTTATGTCCCTCTCCCATTTGTCTGCATGGCTCACCTTTTATTACAGACATTGCTGTGGCAGCCAGCTTTGCACAGGTGTAATCCTGCCTCAGCTTTCTGCCTTAGCTCCACCACCAGCTCCAGTTTTCTTCTCCAAGTGTATTCTGATGAAGTGGTATTGGACCCCTGCAGGAAATTTTGGCCTTCATGCACATGCATGTGGCAGCAGAGAACTGGGATTCAGTGGAAGGACATCCTGCACTGTACTTTACTTGTTGCCTTTCCTCACTTAAAAAAAAAAAAAAGAAAAATGAAAAGAGAATTCTCTTCTCACCTCTCTACCTTTCTATTTTTATCCCCCCTTTTCCAGTAAACTTTAACTCACCCCAGACATTGGGAAGAAAAATAGATTCTGTGATTTGAAAATACGTCTTAGTCCTTTTTCTTTTACACTTGATGCTGTGTCCCTTAAATAATTACTTTAGAATTTGATAAGGTTTCCCTCACCCTTCAAGTTTAGGGTGTCATATAAAAGGAAAAGGCAACAGGCCCTTTCATATTTCAAGTTAATTGTCTGCCTCAGATTAATAATCTACATTTCTTCCTCTCTGAATAAGGTAGAGGTAGATATGGTAGATATACTCTGCCATGAGTATAGTAATGAAGATGTTCCTGTCACTACCATCTCTCATCTTCAGGGACTGGCATTCCAGCATGATAAGTGCATAAAGAGCAAGGGTTGAGCTCACGGACATTATCACGAGTAAAACTATGAAAGAATTCAGATAGCTGGAAGATCCCAGGAGATGATAAGTGGAGATATTTGGCCTGTAGCCTTTTGAAAATTTAGGAAATTCCTGGGATTTCACTTACTCTGGGAAACACAGGATTCTTCTTAAATTTTGCCACTGATTTAAACAGTGACAATATGTTTCAGCCAATATGTTAAACATTCTATAAGCATTATATCATTTATCTTTCTCTTAATGAGTTTAACACTATTATTTTCTGTATTTTATACTTGATGAACATGACGGTGAATTGTTTCACATCCTAAATCAATAAAGAGATAAACATTTGAAGGTAGGGTCCAGAGGTGTGAAACAGAATGTGACACCTTTGCATTTAAGTTCAGGAATGTGAGAGAGAGAAGCTTCAGATATTCTTTTAGATTGTTCTATTCTGTTCATTATTGTAAAGAAAATGGACTCAGAAAGAAGATCTTTCCAAAAATAAAGATTATAGTTTGATAAGAAAATCTCTTGCTACCTATATTTCAGTAAACTACATATAATGAAGAAGGTACTGTAAGCTTAGAACCCCCAATATATGTTACAATTTAAAACATGAAGAGTAGTTAAGAATGGTTATCACCTTATGATTCTAATTTTTATATATGTTGATTAAAATTTTTTAAATAACACAAATCAGGTAAAGATTTATATAGAAATTAAAAATATAACATCAGGTATAGAATAGAATATTGCATTAAAGATATCTTTTACCTTAGATTGCAATATTAGTTGACCAGTGCTCTATCATTAACCTGATGTCACATGGTAATTCTTCCTCATGCTTTTGAAATTATGGATGTGTAGAAAAAAATTCTTTCCCAAAGTCATGACTTTCATTATATAGGACAACATAGAAAAGCCAGAAATTGAGATTAAAGTTTTATGATAGGATGTCATATTGCATGATTAATTCTAATTCTTTAATCCAAGTTTGGGTAGGCCTTTTCTACCATTATGTTTGAAAAGTATCTAATGTGTAGATAGGTCATCACAAAAATGAGGCTGAAATCCACTTGCAGGTGTGTTCTATAGGTGGCTTTTCACATTGGTTAATTTTGATGAGACATTATTAGCTTTGCTCTTGTGAGCAAAACTATCAGAAACTTCACTTTCCCAACAATATCCAACCAAGATATTCTAATCATAATCCTTTACTTCAAGAAATGTAAGTAACCTGGCAAGCCAGGCATCCATCAGCACCCTGTTGGGTCTTTATGTGGATAAAATTTGCCTTCAAGCTGCAGATGGCTCTTTAATCCTATAATCGTTCAGAATTATACATCTGTACTCTGTTTTTAGACTTTTCACTAGAAGAGATATCCACCCTTAGTCCCTTATTTTATTAACCTATTTGGCTAGATAGATCAAAGTTTTAAAAATAATAAGTCCAGGATTTCTATTACTTTATATAATGACATGATTCTCCTACAGCTCTTGTGATTTCCTACAGAGATTAGAACACTTGTATTTCACAGTTGTCATTGTGCAAGTTTAAAGCACAGTGTTATCCCCATTATAAAATTTGAGATATAAATTCTTAAAAATAATCAAAAAATATACCTATAAGTCTAATTTTCCATAAATATTGCAAACAAATAACATCTAAAAGATTGTATTTTAAATGAAATATAAGCTTTCAGTGACTATTATTACTTTTTATTTTTTCCCCTGCAAGCATCCCAGAATCTCACAATTGAGTCACTTCTCAGGGCCTTTTACTTCATTATTTTTTCTCTCCATTTTCTGTTCCTTTTATTAAGACAGCAGAGGTCTGTTTGGAGCCCCCCTGCTTGACACTGCTGCAGGATTTAAACTTTAGCAAGTTCAAAGAAAACAAGAATTATAATGAGAAACCTCGGATTTATATAGATTCTTTTGAAGAGCTCAAAGCATGAGAAACCTCTCCCATGGTCAGGGTTAAGGTTACAAAGTATAAAACATGAAATCCCTATATTCTTGTCAGCCTCTCATTTTTCTGTACAATTCCAAAAACACCTTATTGAAAATGGTAGGTGCACTTATCAGTCAAGCTCCCACCAGGAAATAGATTTCCACTCAGATTTTTCAAGTCTGTAACAAAAGAAGTGTTTACAGAAGTAAGGGTAGGGTTAGGGGAAATAACAACAAAGGGTATTGAGGGCCTCAGATACTGATATGCCTTTACTGGCCTTACACCAGGAAAAAACAGAAACAAAAACAAAAAAAACCCCTACAGGAGTAAACCATGCTACTGAAGTCCAGTGAGAGTTAGAGCCAGAGAAGAAGTCACCCAAGGGATGCTATACAGGTGAGTGGACACAGCCACAACAATAGAGTGCTGCCCACAGCAAGGAGGGTGGACAAGAGCTGTCCTTGCTCCTTCCCTCTGATCCTTCCTGTGGCCTCATGTTACCCCAACTACCTGGAAGCCAGTCCATATGGGAGCATGAGTGATGCAGTCATAGAGGTTGGCCTTGTGGGCACAAAGAAAGGTGGAGAATAAATGTGGAAGAGTGCAAAAGAAAAAGACATAACGGTGCCTTTTGCCATTTAGGCTTTTATTGTATTCCTTTTCTCAAATTAAGAAACATATTTAATAGAATGTAAGCATAATTTTAGTGTTATTATATCACCATGGGATGATGTCAATTAAGTCAGAAGGCCACCGCTAAAATATAAAATTAGCCAGCTCCAGAACACTTCATACCAAGAGAGAGAGAACTGGAGGGAGAGGGGAGATAAAGTAGTGAAATAATAATCAATGTATGATATGCAATATAAGATCTGCATGGCTGCTGTGATGTGAGGAGATTTATAACAAGTGGAGCATAAGAACTCAGGTATAAATGAAGAAACTATAGTCCTTTCATTTCACTTAATTGTATTTACAATTTTCTATGTTCAGGTACTTATTTATTTATTTGAAGTTGGATTTCATCTACACCATCCAAAGGGGTGTAGTTAGTTAGAGTGACTGAGCATGTTGTATATAATAAAACCATGTCAGTGTATGGTTTCTCTAATCCTTCAGACTCATTCTGCTCTGGTATAGCTCCTCAACCTCATTGACCATAGGCCTGTGTTGAGTCTAGATTTCAATTAACCAATGAAGCCATTTGTTTGATCCAAAAACTCATGCTTACATATTAAATTCCAAATGCCCAATTTAATTGATTCAACCCTCTCCAACCATATATTTTCTATCTTTGTATAATCCTTTTAGAATCTTTTTCTATTATTGCTTCCCAAAGTCAGCTAATACAAATTAAAAAGATCTATCAGATCCTTTAGTGAAGATATATCTTCTTTGAGAGCCAAACTTAAAATTCTCTCTCTAGATCATTTTGGAGCTTAACTCATATTAAAAACTACATGGACCCAGTGATGAGTAGGAAAAGTTGTTCTGGAAAAGAACAGGATTCTTCTTGCAAGTAAACTGACCATGATAAAATCGTTAAAGTCTTTATTGAGGAAAGGATGGGCTTGGGATTTAGAAATTCAGCTTCTTCAACATCTGCCCAAATATCAACATCCTGTGTCTCAAGGTCCTTTGTTCCTCTCTATAAGACTTAGCATTTAACTGGCATGGCAGCTCTACAGCCTGCAAAGTAAGACTCTGGTTCTCCAAAGATATATTACAGAAAAAGTATTTTGGATTTGAAACAGTTAATCTGGAAATCCATAAATCTAAAGAAGTACAAACGTAAGCCTTAACAAAAATAAAATGTTAAAGTATAAAGTAAATCCAAAGATGAGTTTTTTCATAACAGTTAATTCTAATAGTTTTATGTTGGGCTAATAATAAAGCCTAATAATAATTATATGAGTGAGTTGTAGGAGAAGAAACAGTGCACTTGGCCATTGAAGCAATGTTGTGTTGAAATTCTACCACTGGCATATAATTGTTATATGTAAGTAAAGGAAATCTCTGTTTGGGGACCACTTATAGTGAAATGGTGAAATTTTAATCTCAGAAATAAAATAATTCAGGAAAAGTCCCAAATCAGCAAAAAGTAGGAGCAGCTCAATTTATGAAGTTTTCTTTATAACAGATCCTAGGTCAAAATTTGGTGCTAAAACTTTATTGAAGGGTATAGTTCCAGGGAAATAAAAGGAAAGGAAAATGGGAACTGTTGCTGTAATCCCAGCCATAGCTTTCCAACAACATAGCTGATTGCTTGGCCATGCTGGATATCTCCTTGAAGACCATTCAAAACTAATGCCTTACAGTAGTACACCTGGGAGAAGAGGAGTAAACAATATATTTGTCGGTACCTTGTAAGTCCCAGTCTCTAATTTGTCAAAATCCATCCTCCATACTTTCAGGCCTGCCGGAGGAATATTCCAAGGTCTTTGTTCCTGTAAAGTCAGAGGACTTCGATATTGAAAGTTGTTGCTGAAATCATCTTTTGTTGTTTGTTTGTTAGAGTACACAAACAAACAAAAAAATTCCTGAGTGAATCCTCTTGGTTGTAGACGTAATTCTCCAAGAACCTTATGGCATAAAAGCAACATTTCTTCTTGATAATCAGAATTAACTATATCAGCTAACAGAATAAATTCAAAGTGATTAGACAGTAGTATAAACCTCCAGTTCCATGGAACCTTTATTGTGTCCCTTGGTAAATGAAATGACCTTCTGGAAATGAAGGTCTTCAACTCAAGAAGAGCCTAAGTTGGTGGGGACAGATAGCACAGATTATACAGTTGACTCACATAAGTGATGGTAAAAGGGATTATTTCTATCCTCCGCCATTGTTTATAGATAACATATTCTAGCTACTAAGGATACAGTGTGACATGATGATCCTTAGCTTGATCCATATGCCACATCCTAGAAGACAGCACTCGAGTCTCAAAGCATAGATCTCTCTGGCTGGCATCTTAGCTGAGCCTTCAATGAGCTATCACACCATTCTATCAGGCCATTTGCCTCTTTGTTTTGGAGGAACATAGTAAGGTCAGTGAATTCTGTGGTCAAGAGCCCACTGTCTTACTGACTTTGAAATATAATCAGTGACTTATCTGAGTGTATCTGTTGCATAAAATATCCATATATCAGGCATGTAAATAATAATGATACTGATAGAAACATTTCAAATAAGGAAGAAAAATTCTGTATCTGGAATATGCATTGATTTCTATAAGAATATATTGTTTCCACTTCCAATGTGGAAGTGGTTAATTTAATAAACCTGACTCTAGGAAGCTGGATGGTATCACCAAAGGACTGTGCTAAATTGAGTACTTAGGGTTTGTCTGTGATGTTGGTGGGGTTGACGGATTGAACACATCAAAATGTTGAATACCCAGTCAGATTTGAATTGCAGACATACGCTATATAGTTTTTAGTATAAATATGTCCAGTGCAACATCTGGAATATACTTATACTAAAAAAACTGTTGTTTATCTAAAATTCAAATGTAAATCACCCTCCTATATTTATGTGGCAACTCTAGCTGCTATATGCAAAGTGCCTGTAGTAAGATCAGCACTGGTGGCAGAGTACTGGCCATTAATAGAGCACTGGAAACCATAAATAGTGCCTATCACTGCCAAAATAGGCACTTTATTAATGAGGCCCATGGGATAAATACTCGAGTCACATATGAGAAAGGCTAGTTGTCATCTCTGGGGCAGGTCATCCTGTCTGAGACTGGTGACATAATTTGTGGGCCTAGTACAAAATGAAAACTTAGAACCCCTATTCAAAAATTCCTATGAATTTCAAGATAGTACCAGAAGAGCATCAAACCAAGTGCAGATCCTTCTGAACGCAGGGCAGGTGTGGCTATATGGATATCACATCCATGAAGAGCTTGGCCCTCTTCCTGTCCATATGGTTTTTGAGATTTTCTGTTAGAGTGAATGTTCTCTGTTGGCACTGATGTTAGACGAAATGGTATGTACACTTTAAACCCACTCCCATATGTCCACCCACCTAACTCTTCCCCAGAACTTTTTTGATCCAATCTCAGTGTTTTTCACTACTGGCTCCTAAGCAATTACCTTTACTTCAAATTCTTACAAGGAACCTTGTAAGAAGTAATTTACATATGTTGTGTTCCTTGTGACTTAAATGAAACTAATATATACCTGAAGTAGGGAATGAATATAATCATGGGTATAAAAGAGATTCTTTTTTGTGCATATGTTTCTAGCAGGAATATAATAGTCATAGATAAAATGTGAAGTATGAAGGATGCTTTGAAGTTAGATAAAACTAGTGTTCAATTTGACAAGTGTTTTAACAGTCTGAGAATGCATTTTAAGGATTAGGATGAGGGCAACTTATTTGAGTAAAAATATATGAAAAGCATTTAAAAATAAAATAGTAAAGCTTTATTAACTGAGAGATATTGAGGGATGAAGGAGTCTTTTATCTTTTCAACAATTGGGAAATCTCACTCTACTTAAACTAACTAGAGTAGGTTATGTTCTCTGCAACTGAACCCTAAAGGTCACAACTCTCAAAGAGGGAATGTAAAATAAAATGCCAATCTTTAGGAAAATGGTTGTAACAGAGAATCTGTTGTCATTAAGTTATACACAAGAAGTATTTGAAGCCAGGGGATATAAGCAAAGGTACATGGTACCTGAGAACAGCACTGTATTAGTCAGGGCTCTTCAGAGGAAAAGAACCAATAGGATACATAGAGATGCATAAGAGGAGATTTATTATGGAAGCTGACTCATGTGATTAAGGAGGCTAAGAAATCCCACTATCCGCCCTCTGAAAGCTGCAGAATCAGGAAAGCTGGTGGTATAATTCAATCCAAGTCCAAAGGGCTGAGAATTTGGGAGGGGGGTGAGCACTAGTGTAAATCCAAAGTATAAGGGAATCCAAATATCCAAGAACTAGGAGCTCCTGTGTCAGTGAGCAGGAGAATAGGGATGTCCGAGCTCAAGAAGAGAGAGAGAACTGGCCCTTCCCCCACATTTTTGTTCTATCTGGGTCCTCAAAAGATTGGGTGATGCCCCCCACCATTGGTGAGTGTGGACCTCTTTACTCAGTCTACTAATTCAAATGTTAATCTCCCTCACAGACGCATCCAGAAATAATCTTTTACCAGTTAACCGGGTATTCCTTAGCCCAGTCAAGTTGATCCATAAAAGTAACCATCATACCACCTGAATACAGAAAATTATGTAAGAACAGGTATACGAAACATAACAAGAGTTCATTTTTATAAGCAGAGGAAAATAAAGTGTTGCAAGAGCTCATGGCAGCAACAGTGCCTTAGATAACAGAAAAGTCAAATTGGATGAAGCCTGCCAGTATCAACCATGAAAATTTTTTGTGTGTGAGAGTCCTGTTTTTGTGCAGGACAGTGAGTAGCATTGTCATTTTAAGCACCGGGAGATCTGTTATAAGTAGACATGACCAAGCTGTTTGATATTCCTCTCACCTTAAAGGTTTTGATTTTATGCTAGCATATACTTTGAAAGGCCCTGAGGTAGTAAGCTGAGGTGAGAGCAAGTCACAGCCAGGAGATAAAGTATGGTGCATTCCAGGGAAGAACCATGGAAAGAAAAAAAGGAACGATGGATTCACAGGTCTCTTCATACAAACTTAACTTTCTGTAAAGTTTACAAATTCATATCTTTACAGTGTGGAATAAATTCCACACAAATCTTCTTCAAATGTTTTAAGATTTCTTACTATATTGATTATTTATTTATGAAATAAAAAGAATGATAGAGAACTAGAAATTTCACATTATTTAGGTTAAAAGCTAAACCATTATATTAAACAAATTTTGTGAATCCTCTTTTGGATATCTTTGGCTAGGGATTATTTAGATATATAATTCAGATAATATGACATGATTTCTAAGTTTGAGTTTGCCAAAGCACTCAACCATATAGAAGAGTGTCTAATGATTTCTTGCTTAAACATGCAATAAAATTATTAGAGATGTGAAACTCAATGACAACAAATAAAAACATTTCCTGACAGCAAATGACTAACGTACTTGAAAATGAATATATACTTATTTAACTTGCTCTAGATTTAGCTGTGCTGCATTCAGCAGGAAGCTGTCACAGAGCAATGAAGCTGCAGTTCACACAGAAAGCCCAGCTTCTTATAGGCACAGACATCTGTATCCATGCATGGAAGCAGATCAGTACTTTATTCTAATTACTTTCTTGAGAATTTCTGAGTTACTAATTTTCCATCTAGAAAAGAAATATACATTCATATTTGTTTAAACTTTTGGAATTGCATTATTTGGATTACTCTGAATCATAATTATTATTCCAGGATGTAATAAAATCACTTTAATATATTTATTTAATTGTCACTGTTATCCTGCAAGGTAGTTATGAAAATTTTATTATATATATATATATATATATATATATATATACACACACACATATTAACAAACCAACCCAGAAAGATCAAATCACTTGCTTAACATTCAACTTATAAGTTGCAAACCAATAATTCAAAATCAAATTTTAGATTAGGATGTTATGCTAAAATATTTTGCTATAAATATCATTACTTGGAGAAAAATTAATCAACCTGTGCTTAAATGTGACTAAAATTAACTTAACATTGGTTAAAATAAATTGATTAGATACATTAATGGAAAAATAATCTAAATATTTAGGTCTCACCAATGCCATGATGATTTTTTTTTTTTTTCCTTTTTTGACAGAATAGAAGGTCTAGGAAAAATTAGAACAATGAAGAAGACAGAAGAGTGGGGGAAATCACAACTTATCTGTACTTTGTCCATAAGATAATTATTTCCATTAGCTAGCTAAAATTACCTTGAAAATGTGATTAAGCCCTACTTGACTAAACAGAAGAGTGGGGCTACATGATCAACAAAGTGAGAGAAATTTGACACTGCACAATCTTGGAGCTTCAAGAAAATCTAATGGGAAAGTCATTTGATTCTAATTGTTATTTAGGATGAGGTGAAAAAGGAAATTACTAGCCACACCTTTGTGCCTAAGCTTTCATTTCTTTCAAGTACTTAATTTATCACTTAAAGATAAGATATACTTGCCTTACAAGTCTACATGGTTTTGCATATCCTAAGGTTTTTATTTATTTTTAAAAACTCATTTATTATTTACTTACTTATTTAATTTTATTTTTGACTGCATCGGGTCTTAGTTGCGGCACACAGGATCTTCGTTGAGGTATGTGGGATCTTTGGTTGTGGTGCACGGACTTTTTGTTGTGGCACATGGGCACGTAGGCTCTGCAGTTTGTGACACGCAGGCTCTCTAGGTGTGCAAGTTCAGTAGTTGCAGCGTGCAGGCTTAGTTGCCCTGTGGCAAGGGGGATCTTAGTTCCCTGGCCTAGGATGGAACCGTGTCCCCTGCATTGTAAGGGGGATTCTTTACTACTGGACCACCAGGGAAGTCCCCTTAAGGTTTTTAAATAGAATATCTTTTCCTTACACCACCCTTTTGAAATCCTCAGACCTTCCTTCGAAGTTCAGGTTTTATTCTGAGTCTGAGAAAACTTTTCCAATTCACTCCCAAACCACTAGTGCAATGCTTTCCCCTTCTTGATGTATTTGTAGTATTCTTTACCTATCTCCTATAATGGGCATTGTGGTTGAATGCCTATTATTTTTTTCTTTTTCTTTTTTTTTTTTTTTGCGGTACGCGGGCCTCTCACTGTTGTGGTCTCTCCCATTACGGAGCAAAGGCTCCAGACGCGCAGTCTCAGCGGCCATGGCTCAGGGGCCCAGCCGCTCCGTGGCATGTGGGATCTTCTCGGACCTGGGCACGAACCCACGTCCCCTGCATCGGCAGGTGGACTCTCAACCACTGCGCCACCAAGGAAGCCCCCTATTATTATTATCATCATCATATACTTTTTACCCCCATTATCTATCAGTAGTGCAATTCTCAGTTCCAGATAATTATAACTCCCCATTCCCCTTGGCTTTGCCAGTTCTAGGGTGAGTAGGACTATATCACATTGGAGCGAGAAAAGAGAGAAAAAAAAATAAAACTTTTGCTTCATCATTGAATTATTGGTTCCATCAATTTTGAAGTCCATTTTACCTCTGTATTAGCTCTTTTGCCTTAATGGATTTCCAGTCATATTCAGACCACAGCATCATAAAATGTAAACACTAAATGTTCCATGAACTATTCTTAAAACTTATATGTATAATGTTGATCCATTAACTCACACCATATCTATGAAATAATAGTTATTTCCATTATTGTGATGAGGAAATCAAGGCCTAGAAAGGTTGTAAACTAGTCCAAAGACACATAACTAAGAAGTGGCAGAGAAAGAATTCCAATTCAGCCATTTGGCGCAATATCCAATCTTCCTGAACAATATGACACATTGCTTCCATTACCTCACTTCTTACTGTATACATGTGACTATGCCACACTTTAGTTCTTTGCATGTAGGGAATTTTGTCATTGGTCTTTTTTTTTTTTTTTTTTTTGTCATTGGTCTTTATCAGTCTGTGTATCTCCAGCATTCAGCATCATGCTTGGAACATAATCAAATATATTTTTATGGGGAAAATGGGGCCTGTTTCTTCTGCAAATGAAATCACCAAGTGATGATTACTTATAGAATGCTTCAGTAAAAAAGAAAGCCATTACCTAGAGAAACTAATTTTTTGTTTTGTTTTGTTTGTTTCTGTTTGCCCAGTGGCATCTGGCCTAAACATTCATCAGCAGTTCCCATCATGCTTTGAAAGATCACTTTAGTTTACAGAAAAATAACATTTGAATAGCCTGTTATTACCCCAGCCAATCTGCTTGATAATCTATTATTCAATTCAAAAAGCATTTAGTGTGTGAGAAGTATATGTTGATTACTATGTTATGGAGTCTAAATAAATTTTCTTTTAGTATTGCCTCTTCCTACTATACTGAGGTTATTCTGGAAATCTTGTTTAAGACTGGCCTGAGGCAACATTCAGATGGTGGTCCTTTACTGCAATATCTCAATATCTCACAAAAAGCAGTTATAGCCATGAGCTTTTGAGTTATTCCCCTATAAATAATATCAGAAACATAGTCTTTAAGATTGACTGTTTCAGTGGATTTGATTTTTAAGCTTTGGGAAAAAATATAGAAGAAGAAAAGTGAGTATAAATACTTGTGAGAAAAGAAACAAGTTGATTATTCAAATACATATTTTGCTATAAATGCAATTAATTACAGTTCTAATATTTAGTTGATGATTCATCCTTCTTCTGAAAGCTTAAAATGTTTTCTCCTGACTATGAGATCACTATGAATTGAAAACTTAAACTGTTATGAGCGTAAGTGTTTTCTTTTCCCCATTGAATTCTTACCACAGGAAATGTAATTCTTTTTAACTGAGGCATTACTTAGTAATTAAAGAAAAGTGGATTCCTAATGCTAATTTCTATAGTAAAAAGTAAATATATGAGCACATTAAATTGAAAATTGTAGTGATAATGAAAGGCATATTAACATACCTCACATAAAGTAACAGTTTTCTTTCTTTCTAAAATATAATACTGAAAAGGAGTCATATTTTTCATTTTATTTTTTCATACAATATTTATCCCATGAGGAAACTAAATACACAGGCTGTTTGCTTTATCTTATTTTTTTTTAATTTTTGTGAGTTTTGATTTCTTTTTTCAGAGATTTGAAGACTTCCACATAAATATTTTGTACATGTTTTGTTAGATTTATGCCTATTTCAATTTTTGTGAGAATGTGAGTATACTGTATTTTGAATATCAAATTCAACTTATTTGTTGATGACATATAGGAAAGAAATTGACTTTTTAAATATATACTTTGTATCCTGCAATTTTGCTTTAAATTCTTATTAGTTCCAGGGTTTTAGTTGTTGTTGTTGTTATTTATCCTTTGGGATCTTCTACATAGACATTTATGTCATCTATGAACAAAGATAGTTTTATTTCTTCTTTCCCAATCTGTATAGATTTTATTTCCTTTTCTTCTCTAATAGCATTAGCTAGGATATCCAGTACGATATTAAAAACTTGTTGAGGGTGAATATCTTTGCATTGTTTCTGATCTTCATTAGAAAGCTTCAAGTTTCTTACAATTAAATATGATGTCAGCTATATGGTTTTTTGTAGATGTTGCTAACAAATTGAGGAAGTGGCAAGCAACACTGCCAAAGCTCTCCTCTACTCCTAGTTTGATGAGAACTTTTATTATGCATGTGTTTGGATTTTGTCAAATCCTTTTTCTGCATATATTGATATAATCATATGATTTTTCTTCAGTACCCTATTGATGTGATGAACTTCATCAACTGATTTTTGAATTCTGAATCAGAAATGCATAACTGGAAAGAAACCTACTTGACAGTGATGTTAATTCTTTTTATACATTTTTGGACTCAATTTGCTAATATCTTGCTAAAGGTATTTGCATCTATGTTCATGGAAAATATTGGTCTGTAGTTTTTCTTTCTTGTGATATCTTTGGTTGTGGTATTATCGTAATGTTTTCCCCATAGAATGAATTAGGGAGTATTCCTTCTGTTTCTATATTCTGGAAGAAATCATAGAGAACTGGTATTATTTCTTCCTTAAATATTTGCTAAAATTGTCTTCAGACAGTAGTTACAGATAGTTACTAGGCTATAGCTTCTTCCGCTCCCTATGAAATGTAATTTTAAGTGCCATATCATCCTGTGGTTGCATTTACATTATAAAATGTTTTATCTACAGTAATTTGCTATTATATATAGTCTTGGCAGGGCCATTTCTTGCCCAGGTATAATACTTGTGATAACAATTTATCTGTGAAATTTGAAAAAAAAAGAAAAGATACACTTTTACAATTAGGGCATTAAAATCTTAATTTTCCTACTGGCATATCCTTTAATGAAAAATAAATGGGTTAACTTAAATTGAACAGCTCTGTAAAGCTTCTTAGATATTTTTTTTTAATTTGGTAAATCACATTTCCACTGTAGGGAATTCGATGAACTAGTTTGCTCTACACTATGTACACTTCACTAATTCTTATGATGTGTTTTGTTACTAAACCTGTCATGAATATATTACTATTTTTCTTGTACTTCATCCACGTTTTTCCCCTGAAGTCTTTTGTAAACAAAGGGCAGCCACAAGCATATTCTAATGTCCTCATTCTATCATTATTTCACTGTATTCATACAGCAATGCCACTTCCATAGTCTCTGCTCTATCTGAACTATAATAAATATTTTGAAATTTGCACATTTTCAGTTGTCTCTGCTCATGTCTTAGGAGATAATGAATATCTTTCAAACATTTTACATCTATTAGAAATTCTTCCCAGTAAGAGATTAGTACCCATATATTCTTTTAGGCTTTCAACATCATAATTAGTTCTTAAAATTAAATAATAATAACAACAATAACAATAATACAGCATTAATACTATCAAGAATTACAATAATAGCTATTGAACATTAATATATTTTGGAACTGGGTTAGGCCCTTTTACGCAGCCTGTTTTATCTAATTAAATCGTTAAATCAATGTTACAGATATTATCACCCACTTTTTAGAGATGGTGAAATTTAAGTTTGTCTTCATTAAGTATCTTGGTCAGGAGTCATAAAGCAGGTAAATGGTGCAATTGTTTTTTTATTTAGAGATTCTAATTTTAGGACAAACTTCTAATCACCATACTACACAAATGTCCATATTTCTGGACACCTCATTCACAAGTATTTTCTAAGATGTTTTATTACTACATATTCATTTGTCTAGTAGAAATCAGGAGGCAATTGTTCATTTACTTTCAATATTTTTCTAAAGGGTTATGGAATCTTCAATAGCTATTCTACAATCTGAAGTGAGCCAAAAAGGTCCTTCATGAGCAGAAAAATCTACTTTGTCTGATAGCATACATCAAAGTTATATCACCACACCACTAACACTGCCATCACCATCACCACCATCACTGCTGCCAGCACCATTGCTGCCATCATCACCATCACCACACTCTGCTAGTCTGAAAGTTATTTGAAAATGAGGCTCATGGATACTTTATTATCTACACTCTTTGACAAGAAACTCTGAGTATCTAAATTGATGGTTCACAGAGCTATGCTCTTTAATTAAAATCGTTGCATACTTGTTTTGTTAAGAAGCAAAAGAAAATAGTGTCTTAAGTAGAAAAAAAAGTATTCTCAAATTTCAAAGGAGAGTTTGATTTTTGTCTTCATTACCACTTGATTCTGAGAAATATTTTAGAAAATTATATTCATTTTTCCTTTGGAGCTTAGGAGAAGCAAGACATGGAGGAAAAATTCTAGAAGAGACAGAGGAATACTTTATTATAATGGCTAAACATAACGGGAATGCATCAATTTGGAAAGAAAAATTGTCCTAATTTCATTAAGACAATTCTATTTAAATGGATAAGTTGATATAGGTAACAATTTATTGCCTCAAAGTTAGCATGCACATTTTGAACAAGTGTTATTTTCATAATTAAACATTGCATCTTCATTTTATACTTTTAATTCATGATTCCCTTATATAGTAAATGGATATAAATAGATAAATGGTATAATCCAACAATTTGTAATTGTATTGCAGCTCCATTCCTATCCTCCTATGCTCTTTCCAGTGTCTCATCTTTGCTTATTGGTTTCAGGTTGCTGGTCCTGGAATAAACATTGCTGCTTAGGTCACAGGTGGCCATGTGTGACAGAGCTCTGCAGAAAACCTTTCGCCACTGACAGAGGTGTGGAACTTTGGTGACACTAGTGGAGTATAACAACATCTGGTAAAGGTCTGTTGTCAAAGAGAATACTGGCAACAAAGGTCATGGTGTAGCAATGAGATGAAGAGAAAGAATTGGAATTGTTATATTTTTTAAATTGTAGTTGATTTACAATGTTGTGTTAATTTCTGCTTTACAGCAAAACAATTCACTTATACATCTATATACATTCTTTATAAAATTCTTTTCCATTATGGTTTATTACAGGATATTGAATATAGTTCCCTGTGCTATCCAGTAGGACACTGTTGTTTATCCATTCTATATATAATAGTTTACATCTGCTAATCCCAAACTCCCATCCATCCCTTCCCCTCCCACCTCCCCTTTGGCAACCACAAATCTGTTCTCTATGTCTGTGAATCTCTTTCTGTTTCATAGTTAGGTTCATTTGTGTCATATTTTAGATTTCACATATAAATGTTATCATATGGTATTTGTCTTTCTCTTGCTGACTTACTTCACTTAGTACGATAATTTCTAGGTCCGTCCATGTTATTGCAAATGGCATTATTTCATTTTTTCTTATGGCTGAGTAGTATTCCATTGTATATATGTGCCACACCTTCTTTGTCCACTCATCTGTAGATGGCATTTAAGTTGTTTCCATGTCTTGTCTATTGTGAATAGTGCTGCTATGAACATAGGGGTGCATGTATCTTTTTGAATTTAGTTTTGTCTGGATATATGCCCCCAAATATGGAACGCTTCATGAATTTGCATGTCATCCTTGCACAGGGGCCATGCTAATCTTTTCTGTATTGTTCCAATTTTAGTATATGTGTGCTGCTGAAGAGAGCATGAGAGTTGGAATTATCAGAGTACTTTTTCCGTAGACTCCAGAATAAGCGCACCAAGGTTAAATAGAAAACAGGTGGGAACTAACAGTTTATAATTAATCATTGATATGAATATCAGTGATACCTGGGTCACTCTTGGTGATATTCTATAATAAAACAATTAATTAATTACAATAATTTGGAAAATATTATATGCAAGGTGATTACAGTAGATAATAGATATTCATTAAACAGTAGGTCTCCCACTTTCCCATTTTTTACTGAAAAATAATAGCTACAATAACATCATCAACTACAAAATTACAAAATACCATGTTTGTCACTAGAAGTTTATTCATAGAAACATGTGAAGTAGTCAAAGAAATAAGGCAGAGTCACAGATCTGAAAGTCTTTACAGTTGGGAATGTAAAATGACTATATGCCACAGATGACTTTATTGAAAAGAATTTGTATTGTTACATGACCTTTACCCAGAGGTCTTTAGATTCTTAAATTGCCAGCAGAGTCAATAATTAAATCAAAACTTTATTTAAAAAATTATATCGTCACTTACTTTTAAAAGCTCCTATGTCAAACTATTTATAGGAAGTCATGTTGTTAAGATAATGCTTCATTTCAAAAAATGTTGGAGCCCATGGGGCTTAACATGACATGTTCAAGGAGTGTATAATTTTCATCACCCACGCACTACAATGTGCAACATTATTTCCCTTTGAGAAGAATTAATGAAAACATACCTTGACATTATGATTATGGTCATCTGTCTTTGCTTATATTCATCTCAGCTTAATGCAGAAAATGTCAAAGAAAGAATGTAGGGTGAATATTGTGTATCTTTCAGTTTTACTCTCATTGCTCAGCACAAAGGGATGAAAAAGGCATTGTGCTTTTTCTGTGGTAAGAATTTAGCTAATGGATGCATAAAGCAAACAAAGCTGGAAGGAAATGTTTTATTGCTGCATTCTGGACCACATGGATTTTTGTTGCTTTTGTTTTTATTATATTGGATGTTGTTGTTGTTTAAAAGATGCTTAATTTGAAATGTCTGGAACCACACCAAAATGTGGATTTTTACCAACACAAAACTTTACCTTAAAACATACAACAACTTTGCTTATTCTCTTGCCAAGAAAAAGAAGTCACTCATGGTTGGATATCTCTGGAGAAATCCAGAGAACTGAATATAAGGAGAAAAATATTTTTTGCTCAAACTATTGCATTGTTTTTTCCATTTAGAATAATAACAGAAAGCAAAAAGGAAAATATTTTGATGATAAACATGACCACATAATACTATCTAATTTTACTGATATTTAATAGCTAATACTGTTTTAAACAAGGCTACTAATAATATTAATATCCCAGAACTCATATTTTGTTTTAATCAGATATAATTGTCCAATAGTTGTTTTCTTGATATATATACTTCCAAAATCAAATTGCCTTTTTAACTGGCTCCTCTTTTTCCAGATAAATCCAAAATGCAGAGTGTTATTTATATTAGTTTATATTAGTGATGTTTCAATCTAGAAGATGCAACCAAAGTGCAATCTTATTAACTTGCAATTCTTTCTTTTTCATAGATTTTAATGACATAAACTTTCTGTTTATCAATAATTGTAACAAAGATGTGGAGGAGGTAAAATTTTGAACTCCTACATTGAAATTCAATCTTTGATCCATTTTGAGTTTATATTTGTATATGGTGTTAGAGAGTGTTCTAATTTCATTTTTTTACATGTAGCTGTCTGGTTTTCCCAGCATCATGTATTGAAGAGACTGTCTTTTCTCCATTGTATATTCTTGCCTCCTTTATCATAGATTAGTTGACCATAGGTGGTGAGTTTATTTCTGGGCTTTCTATCCTGTTCCATTGATCTATATTTCTGGTTTTTGTGCCAGTACCATACTGTTTTGATTATTGTAGCCTTGTAGTATAGTAGTGAAGTCAGGGAAACTGATTCCTTCAGCTTCGTTTTTCTTTCTCAGGATTGCTTTGGCTATTCATGGTCTTTTGTGTTTCCATACAAATGTCAGAATATTTTTGTTCTAGTTCTGTGAAAATGTTATTGGTAATTTGATAGCAATAATATTCATAGGAGCAAACACTCTATAATAAGCCCTGTCTAAGGAGGGAATAGCAAAATGGAAATATGTAATCTGTCTTGATTCTTATTTTTTCTTTTTAACTCAAGTAGTTATATTGTTAACATGGTTTGATTATCAAGAGTGATAAGAGGCAGGCTAAATGTGTGTTATTCCTTTTACTGACAATATGAGATTATCTGAAAGCTGTTCTAATAATGAGTTAATTATTATTCATGACAGTGGTAACAGAGATGGAGTTTAATTCTAGAGATGGCTAAGTCTCAATGTATGCTGATTCTCTTAAGCAGATTAGTTTCATTTAATATTAATCTATGTGCCATTTCTCAAACCCATATCCTAGTTTTCTATTTTGGCATCATTTCTAATACCTACAACATTTATACTGTAAATATTATTAAATGTAATTAAAATTTTAGCTTTAGCCTGAAATCATTTTCATCCTTTATGTAAATATTCAGCACCACCTATTGTCTCTCAGCTCTGAATCTGCTATTTTATATTCTGATTTGTGGTGCAGAAACTAAAATCTTACAAAACACATTTCTGCTTTACCAGCTACCACCCAACCAGGCATTGCCAACAGGGGGCACCTGAAGGAGGCTGCAAGTTTGGAGGAGGAAGAAGGGGCTTCTGCCTTTTTGTATGTTTACTGTTACTTTATTTTATATTATATTTTGGTTGCTTACTGTTACTTCTGCTCTAGTTTTTTACTGCTGCATAACAAACAACCCCCAAAATGTAGTGTAGTGTAGGCATAGAATTCCCATTTTTTTTAATATAATAGACTAGTAGGTCAGGGACTCAGCATGGGCTTGACTTGGGGTCCCCTGTGCAATTGCAGTCAGCTATTGGCTAAAGCTTCAATCAAGCAATCATCACTTGGTATCATCTGTCCTTCATCCATGATGACTCATTTCTATTCCTAGCAAATGATGCTGAGTGTCAGCTGGAAGCTCAGCTGGGCTACTTAATACAATACATACAAGTGGTCTCTACACCATGACAGTGTCAGGGTAGACAGACTTTTTACATGGCAGATGACTGCCCCAAAAGTGTTCCATGAGAAACAGGGGAAGTAAGATTCTCAGACTTAGCCTTAAAAATTACACAGCATCACTTCTGATGCATTTTCTTGGTTACTAGTACAATAATGATTCAAAGAAAGGGGACATAGATCTCACCTCTCTATTGCAAGAGCATCCAAGAAGTCTCAGACTCAGGGCCATGGAGCCCCTTCTCAAAGCACAGATACAACACCTCACAGATCTGAGCTTCAGTTCTTTAAGGTCCCCCTTCCAAGCTTCAAAATTTTAAGAATCTCAAACTCTTCCCTTTGTCCCCCTTTCCTAAGGAACACCTTAGTCTTTTTTATTTACTTTTATAGTTACCTAACTAAAACATTAATATCAAATTAAGCACTGTTAATAATAAATTTTCTAAGTTAAAATAGCTGCTGTGGTTTTTGCCTGCACTTTGAACACAATAATACACATAGAAAATAAATATTTTGAGACAAATGGAAACTGACTAATAATCGGAAATTACTTCTAATAATTAAATCTAATAATTAATAATTCTAATAATTGGAAAAAATCTAATGAAATATCTCAAACTGTTTCTGAAGAGTTTAATCATATCTGGATATATTGATATTTTAAGGGAAAATTATTTTATATGAATTATAGCATTTTATCAAGGACTAACTACTCACTTGTTTTTGCTGTATCCAAGTTCCCTTATGATATCTTGGTTCTAAAAGGGATTGTATATTAAAGTTTAATGTAAAATACTAGTAGATAAAATCCAGAAGTTTTCAGGAAGTCGAATAGAATACATTTACTTAAATAATTAATTTCAGGATTTTTTGATAAGAATTTATCCAGATGAATACATCCACTCTGATCACATAAAAATTTTATTATATTGTTGGATGAAGAATGTTTGCTGTATATATGACACATATATGTGTATGGTGATCATTATTTCAATAAAATATGCACATTATTGCATACATAAGCTTATTATTCTCTTTATAGAATTTGCCATTAAATACTGTATTGATTGACTTCCCTCAAAATTTTGAAGCACATAATTTTTATGGTTCACTTGTTTGCTGAAATTAAGTTTTTCCATTCCTTAAAACATATCAAGCCACAGTAACTCCAAAATTCATCACTATCAGTAAAATTCTGTCTGACTTTGGCACTTTTATGTTTTTAAATCCTTTTTTCCTACAGAGTTAAAAATTCTTGGTAAGCATTTGTCCTTGATCTTTAGTCTTAACCTCATCATTGAAAATTTTCAATTCTGTCATTAGTAGCATGGAAATATTGTTTTCCTTATCTAAAACTAAAAAACTGTATGGTAGATTTCTTTGCTTTTCTCTATCCCAGGGAGATAATAGATTAAAATATGATGAGATACAAAAAATATGAGACAGAAAAAGAAAAATAGTAACATAGTTACCAACTAAGAGCAAGCTGTAAGAAAGAGCCAAAATACTTAGGTTAGAATGGTTTTAGTGGTTTTTCCCCTTACGAACTCTGTAATACTGAGTTACTTAACCTCTTTGTCCTTTGGTTTCCTCAACTTCAAAATGGTCACTAACTCATATAGTAATTAAGAAGAGTGTGGTAATATATTTAAAGCACTTAGAAATATTTGGTGCACAGTAAGGGCTATGAAAGTGTTAGCTATTATTATGTCAACTACAAAGAAAGATTTACTTCAGAGGTGTAGCATACCTTACTTAAAATGTTTCTGATGTAATCGCTAAAGTTACTTAAGACCGTAATATATTTTCACAAAAGAAATTTGAAGTGGGTTTTAAGAAAAAGGGAAAAGGTGCCTTAAAGAATCTTCATTTTGAAACATTTCTAAGAGCTAAGCACCATTCACGTATCTCACCCAAGTAAATGTGCATCACAAAAGTATAAAAACAGATGTAGCTTTTTATATTTAGCAAATGTATTAAAAATAAATATTTACCTTAAATGTATGTTGTTATTATAATCTATTGGGTATTAACCAAAAGTATAAAAGACAAATATTGGAAGGAAATGAAAAAAGACTTAATATTTGCATTAAATGATTGTTTAAAATTTTAACAAATATTTATTATCTTAAGTTACTATTAGTAAATTATAAACTGGAAATAATGTAAACTGTGGAAAAGTTTAAAAATAAAATGAATCACAGCTAAATGTTGCATACAGAAAAGTTTTAAGAAGATTTTATGCTGTTTAACTAAAAAAATTGAGAAATACATCTATAAATGAGAAATTTATTACTTTCTCAGAGATGAGTCATTAGGTAACACCAACCTATCAAATAGCCAATACCTTGTTAAGAAGAAAAACATGAAAGAATATTTTCTCAGTTAGAGTGAAAATGCAAATTACATTATAGCAAATATGTTCTAGCACTATGTTGCTATTTTTCATAGCAGCTGCAAAAGGTGAAAAATGGCTTAGTTTGAATAATCAAAAAAAAATGAAATGAGTAAAAATTAGAGTACTTACATTGAATTGACAATTTAATCAACTGAACAGTCCTTCTTGATATTTTGTGATTCTAATAATCATTAGGATCCTAGTTGATAAGCTAAACAATCAGATTCATTCTGGCCCTCACACTAATAAATCAGATAGATGACTTCTGTACATATGAAAGATAATCCATATTCCTGAAATAAATGTTGTTTTATATGAAAACAAAGCAAAAGAAAGTTTAACAACAAATGATAATGTATAAGGTAAAGTCCAGCATAATTTAAAAAAATGATAAAACTTTTTAGAAAATGAAAAAGCAGATATATTTTGTTTAATTTGGATGAAACTCATTAAATTTAAGTTGTCTAAAAAATGACTTTTAAAAATGAGTTAGCAAGAAGATGTGGTACATATATACAATGGAATATTACTCAGCCATAAAAAGGAATAAAACTGGGTCATTTGTAGAGATGTGGATGGACGTAGAAAGTGTCATACAGAGTGAAGTAAGTCAGAAAGAGAAAAACAAATATTGTATATTAATGCATATATGTGGAATCAAGAAAAATGGTATAGATGACCTTATTTGCAAAGGAGAAATAGAGACACAGACTTAGAAAACAAATGTATGGATACCAAGGGGGAAAGTGGTGGGGTGGGAGATTGGGATTGACACATATACATTATTGATACTATGTATAAAATAGACAACTAGGGGAACATACCACATAGCACAGGGAACTACTTAATGCACTGTGGTATCCTAAATAGGGGGGAAATATAAAAGAGAGGGGATATATGTATATGTATGGCTGATTCATTTGCTATGGAGTAGAAGCTAACATAACATTGTAAAGCAACTATACTCCAATAATATTAATTTAAAAATAAATTAAAAAATTAAAGAGTGATTCTCGATGCTTTATTTAATATACAAGTGAAATTTTGAAAAATCAGAGACCAATTTTATATGATATAAAATTATCTTCCTATTTTTCTATTGCTTTGGCAGTATAAGATATGAAAAAAATTCAATTATATTGTGATAGAAATGAAAAAACCCTTAGTATTTATATATCTTCCTATAACATATGGTTAATACATGTAAGCCCAGAATGGTCAAATTTCTTTCACAAAGTTACAATCTAGGAGAATATATGCCTGCTGTATTCTAAGTTTAGCTTCCAATTCGTGCTATTTCTTAGACACCAACCAGTCCCTCAATTAGCCAGAACAGCAGTTGTTGAAGATAGAGATCACATAAATATATATATTTAAAATTGAACCTTGTGATAATAGTAGTAGTAGATAATAGTAGAATTCCATTTTAAAATATATTTTCATAAAGTACATTTTGAAGCTATGAATTTGTCAGTATTTCCTGAAATTTCACTCTCTAATTTAAAATTCCAAAACTGTACAAAATAAAATAAAATCTTGTGAATTAGAATGATTCATAATTTGAATTATTTAATAAAAAATTTATGATTGAAGAGTTTGAGTTAATATTTTAAGTTTTGCTGAAATAACACAATTTCAAATGTGCTTAATAAAATTTAGTAGCTTTTCCCTGTGATTGGTAGAGAGTTTGTTAATTTATTATCTATAGTCTATCTATCTACCTATCACTTATCATCTGTTTTATTAAGTATGACCATAAGCTTAAATATGCATGCATAAATACATGTAAAATATCACGAATTACTTTGCAAGAGAAAGTTATATAACTGTGGCCATTGTCCCGTTTGTAATAGGTAATTGTTAGCCATTTATTTATTCAATCAACAAAATATTTGTTAATGCCTATGTCTGCATGCTATATTTAGCAACAGACATAGAAAAGACGATCGATTTCAATTCCTGCTGGATATAGAAAAAACTGTCAGCAATCTCCAAATAAGGCCGAGAATTTCTGGCATACAGTCAAGTAATAATTTTGATACCTTTTTAACTAATATAAAGCAAAAAGCAGTTGTGACTGAATTTCACAATGGACCCCAAATTTCTGCCCACAGAGACTAGTAAAACATTGAGTGGACCCTTTCTCTTTATCTAGGACACCAGTCATGTATAATCTGCAGAGACTGCTTTGGGGAGCAAACTGTCTCTTGTATATCAAATTACCGAATGATCAGCACTACTTCTGTGCTGGAATATTAAAGTGATTTAAAATCTCACCTTGAGACAGAGGACTGGAAACAGTGTTAATAATATCTTAAAGAAACCAATGGAACACTTAAGTTTGTTTCTCTTCAGTTTCTAGAACTTTCTATTGCATTGTTATTAAAAAGAATCATAAGAGAATCTATTCTAGGAAGCACTTCCCTCAAAATGCTTTTAAATGAGAAGAAAAAATCACATAAACAGACATTGTAAAATAATCAGTTGAACTCTATAATAGAAGTATATAAATGTTGCTCAGTCACAAGTTCAAGAGAATGGAATAGAGGACTAGTAGACCTTATTATTAAATAATTCAATTGTTAACTAGTAAAGAAAATGGAATGTGGAAGAAGTAAAACTGCATTTCAGAAGTAAAACATTCCAATGTTTCCATCAGACAGATTCTGAAAATGAGCACATCCTGGACAGCTTGCCTTCTTTATATTTGGTACCAGGTCCTCAAAAATGCAAGTCACATATTCAATCTTCTTATATTCACAGGAAGAGTTTATGGGAAATAGATTAACTTAATTCTGACAATTAGCTTTAATATTTTGCAGGGACTAAGGGGAGAGAATGAGAACTCTAAGAACTTAAAGAAAAATTAGTCTTGACATATGTAAAATGGTAAAGGATTGTAGAGGAGGTATTACTTGTTTACTGGATATCAACATAAATTGAACTGAATGAAACTGAGGGAGGTTGTTAGGCAAATTTTTTACTACTTTCAGTCCCTTTAACTCTATTATTCATAATCAAATTATTTGCAAACGAAGGAAGTGTCTCCCACTTTCATAACTCTGTTCTTTTTCTTTCCTCCATCTTTCTACATTCCCAAAGCCCTTCTCTTTACTTACAGCATTATGAATCACTCTTATAAAAAAGCCTTAGAACTTCTGCCAACATTTCCAACATCCAGTACTTTAGAAGATAAAGAAGATTTAACAACAGGATATCTTAAAGAAGGAACCAGCTAAGTAGAAGGAAAAGCAGGAAAATAGTGAAAACACGGTAAAATGAGTACTTCAAGAATAAGTAGTTAATCAGCTAACCACAAGGAGGGTGACGGTACACTAAGCTGAGAACTGAAATACTAAAATGAATGCTGGGAATAATAACCTTGTTTAATTGGATTGCTAACAACATTGAAGTGGATCGGTGAGTTGAGAATACTCTTTTGATGGCACTGGCTAAAATGGGGAACAAAGAAATGGCCATTAGAGATTGATATAAAATGAAAGACTTTCATCTAATTTTCCTGCATAATTGTACTGAGGAGAGATTATATTTTAATCAGGAGGAGAGGAAATAACTTGAGACATTTGTGAAACTTGCCCCCTAAGGAAGCAAGACATGATGGAGTCTGCACAGACGTGGGATAGCTGATGTTAAATTGGAGAGAATGCTATCATATTAAAAGGGGGCAGAGATGGAGATAGAATTGTTCTAGTAGGATTAGAAAATTCTGTCCTGATTTTTTATTTTTAGTGAAAGAAGAATCATGCTCATAAGCGGAGAGTGAGGAGGTGGTGAATATTTCTTTTATAAAGGATGTGTGAGGGACCTTCAAGATGGTGGAGGAGTAAGATGTGGAGATCACCTTCCTCTCCACAAATACATCAAAAATACATCTCCATGTGGAACAACTCCTACAGAACACCTACTGAACGCTGGCAGAAGACCTCAGATTTCCCAAAAGGCAAGAAACTCCCCACATACCTGGGTTGGGAAAAAGAAAAAAGAAAAAAAAGAGACAAAAGAATAGGAATGGGACATCCACCTCTGAGAGGGAGCTGTGAAGGAGGAAAAGTTTCCACACACTGGGAAGCCCCTTCACTAGTGGAGACAGGGGAGGGGCAAGGGGGGAAGCTTCGAAGCTACGGAGGAGAGCACAGCAACAGGGGTGCGGAGGGCAAAGCGGAGAGATTCCCACACAGAGGATTGGTGCAGAGCAGCACTCACCAGCCTGAGAGGCTTATCTGCTTACCCACCTGGAGGGTGGGGGGGCTGGGAGCTGAGGCTCGGGCTTCAGAGGTCAGATCCCAGGGAGAGGACTGCGGTTGGCTGAGTGAACACAGCCTGAAGGGGGCTAGTGTGCCACAGCTAGCTGGAAGGAAGTCCGGGAAAAAGTCTGGAACTGCCTAAGAGGCAAAAGACCATTGTTTTGGGGTGCACAAGGAGAGGGGATTCAGAGTACCGCCTAAATGAGCTCCAGAAATGGGCGTGAGCCATGGCTATCAGTGCAGACACCAGAGACGGGCATGAAACCCTAAGGCTGCTACTGCAGCCACCAACAATCCTGTGTGCAAGCACAGGTCACTATCCACATCTCCCCTCCCGGGACTCTGTGCAGCCCACCACTGCCAGGGTCCCGTTATCCAGGGACAACTTCCCCTGGAGAACACACGGTGCAACTCAGTCTGTTGCAATGTCACACCAGCCGCTGACACTGCAGGCTCACTCCGCATTCCATACCCCTCCCTCCCCCGGCCTGAGTGAGCCAGAGCCTCCTAATCAGCCGCTCTTTTAATCCCCTCCTGTCTGGGTGAAGAATAGATGCCAGAGGGTGACTTACATGCAGAGGTGGGGCCAAAAGCAAAGATGAACCCCAGGAGCTGTTCAAATAAAGAAGAGAAAGGGAAATTTCTCTGGGCAGCCTCAGGAGCAGCGGATTAAATCTCCACAATCAACTTGATGTACCCTGCATCTGTGGAATACCTGAATAGACAACGAATCATCCCAAAATTGAGGCGGTGGACTATGTGAACAACTGTAGACTTGAGGTTTACCTGTACCCGAATACTAATCCATAACCTAACACTAAACTGTACCCTAACCCATATCCTAACCCTAACCCGTAGCCATACTCTAACGTGTACTCTAAACCGTACACTAAACCTAATCCTAACCCTAAACCTAACCTTAACCTATATCCTAACCCTAACCCGTACCCTAACCCGTACCCATACTCTAACCCTTACCCGTACCGTAATCCTAACCCGTACCCTAGCCCGTACCCTAACCCGTACCCTAACCCTAACCCGCAGCCATGCCCTAACCTGTACCCTAACCCTAACCTGTACCCTAAGCCTAACCTGTACCCTAAGCCTAACCCAGACCCTAACCCGGACCCTAAACCCTAATCCTTACCCCTAACTTAATTTTTTTTTTGTATTTAAAAAAATATTTTTCTGGGGTTAAAACAAATTAGCAGAACAACAAAATAAAACAGAAAGTAACCTGAGTGTCCCTCAAAAAACTAAGTGTGAAATACTTGGTACTTCTGTTCTAAGGACTGTTATGTAGCCTATAAAAAGTGTGAGAGCTAAATCTGTTTTTCGACAGTGAGAAACATGATGCTCCAGATGTAAGGAACACCTGGATAAAATGAGAAAGCTACACATTATGCTGGTCGGTTCAGGGAGTGGGAACGGATGGCAAGTAATAAAATATTTTCTTTTCCTTTAATCTTTTTAAATTTCACTTGTTACAAAGAACTTGAATTATAATTGTACTTTAAAAAATAACAATGGAAATTTAAAAGAAAAAGATATATATTGTGTGTTTAATTACATTTCATAGAATTATCATCCCTGAATCAGAATTCTGTTAGTACACCAGTATAGAGATTATTTCTTAATATTTAGGTGAGAACCATTTCCTTCTGTTTTTGAGAATAATCCTGTAAACTCATTTCCAGTAGGGCACACTTCCCCAAATCAAAGGTTTAACAAGGGAGATGCAAGCAGAATAATCATGAAAACACAAAGCAATACAAAAGCAACAAAAATTTTCTAACTTCCAATAACAGCTCAATTTACAAAAGGGTTTATATGTTCAGAACGAAAGCATTCCTCCTTGACTTTCTAACCAGTCAAAATCTGTGTATTCTACAAGATATCTGTGATGTTATTCCCATAAAACTACCCTTTACTGCTTCTGCCTCCATTAGATTTCCAAAGCACTAGTGTTTTAATGTACAGGTTAAAACCAAAATCCTAATGTGACTTATTTATAAGGTGTGTGTTCTTTGTCTTACCTTAGAGTCTGAAGTCTTCTCCATGGCTGGACCCCAAATAATATACCTTTACACGCTAAGTGATATCTGGAGAGTGGGAGAGGTTTAATAAATACCCTAACCCTAAAGCGTACCCTAACACTAACCATAACCCGTACACTAAACCGTATCCTAATCCTAACCCGTAACCTAACACAAATCTGTACCCTAAGAGATACCCTAACCCTAAGCAGTAGCCATGCCCTAAAATGTACCCTAACCCATACCCTAAGCCTAACGCTAACCTGTATCCTAACCTGTACCCTAACACGTACCATAACCCTAACACATAGCCATACCCTAAATTGTACCCTAACACTAACCTGCACCCTAACACTAACCCTAACCCGTACCTTAAACAGTACCCTAATCCTAACCCGTACCCAAACACTAAACTGTACCCTAACCCATATCCTAACCCGTTGCCATACCCTAACCTGTATGCTAAACACTACACTAACCCTAACCCTGAAAATAAAACTAAACCTAACCCGTACACGAACACTAACCAATACCCTAACCCATAGCCTAAACCTAACCCATAACCATACCATAAATTGTACCCTAAACCTAACCCGCACCTGTACCCTAAAACTAACCTGTACCATAATCCCAACCCATAACCTAACCCATACCCTAATGCTAACACATAGCCATACACTAATCTGTACCCTAACCCGTAACCTAAACCTAACCCTAACCTGTCCCCTAACAGTAATCCATACCCTAACCCTAACCGGTACCCTAACACGTACCCTAATCCTAACCCGTTGTCGTAGCCTAACCTGTATCCTAAACAGTACCCGTTCCGTAATACGAACCCTAACCCTAATCCGTACTGGTACCCTAATCCTAACCCGTACACTGAACTAACACGTACCCTAAGACGTATCCTAACCCTAACCCGTTGTCGTAACCTAACCTGTACCCTATACCGTACCCGTTCCCTAAACGTAAACCCAACCCTAACGTTAAACATTACCCTAACCTGTACCCTAATCCCAAACCGCACACTAACTCTAATCCGTAATCTAACACTTACTCTAACTCTAAACCATAGCCAACCCTAAACTGTAACCTAACACAAACACGCAGCCTGACCCTAACCCTAAACCGTACACTAAAATGTACCCTAATCCTAACAGGCACCCTAACACTAAACTGTATCCTAAACCGTATCCGAACATATTGCCGTACCCTAACCTGTACGCTAAACACTACACTAACCCTAACCCTAAACATAACCTAAATCTAACCCATACCCTAACACTAAACAATACCCTAACCCATACCATAAACCTAACCCATAGCCATACCCTAAATTGTACCCTAACCCTAAACCTAACACTAACCCTAACCCTAACACTAACCTGTACACTAACAATAACGCGTACCCTAAAGCTAACAAGTTGTCGTACCCTAACCTGTACCCTAAACCGTACCCATTCCCTAACACGAACCCTAAACCTAACCTGTACACGTACCCTAATCCTAACCTGTACACTATCACTAACACGGACCCTAACACGTACACTAACCCTAACCCGTTGGGGTACCCTAAGCTGTACCCTAAACCGTACCTGTTCCCTAAACCTAACCCTGAGCCTAGACCTTACCCTAACCAATACCCTAATCCTAAACCGTACATTAACTCTAACCAGTGCCCTAACATGAAACCTAAACCTAACCCGTTTTCGTATGCTAACCTGTACCCAAAACTGTACCCGTTCCCTAACCCTAATCCTAACCCTAAACCTTAGCCTAACCCATACCCTAATCCTAAACCATACACTAACTCTAACACATACCCTAACACGTACCATAAACCAAAACCATTTTCGTACCCTAACCTGTACCCTAAACCATACCCATTCCCTAATCCTAACCCTAATCCTAACCCATACACTAACACTAACCCATAACCTACCATGTACCCTAACCCATACCCTAAACCTAAGCTGTACCCTAACACTAACCCGTACCCTAACAGGTACCCTAACGCTAAACCATTGTCATACGCTAATATGTACTCTAATCCGTATCTGTTCCCTAAACCTAACCCTAACCCTTACCCTAACCAACACACTAATCCTAATCCATGCACTAACACAAAACCATAAACTACTACTAACCCATACAAAAACACTAACCCGTACCCTAACCCGTACTTTAACGCTAACCCATAGCCATACCCTAAACCATACCCTAATCCAAACCCGTACCCTAAAACTAACTCGTAGCCTAACATGTACCCTAACCCTAACCCGTTATCATACTCTAACCTGTACTTTAATTCGTACTTGTTCCTTCATTCTAACTCTAACCCTTACCCTAACCAGTACCCTAATCCTAACACATACACTAACACTAAACCGTACCATAACACGTACCCTAAACCTAACCCGTTGTGGTACCCTAACCTGTACCCTAAATTGTACTCGTTCCCTAATTCTAACCCTAACCCTAACCCTAACACTAACCCTTCCCCAAAGCCCTACCCTAAACCGTACAGTAACACTTACGCTAAACCGAAACTGTTACCGTACACGAACCTGTGGTCTAAACTGTACCCGTTCCCTAACACTAACCCGAACCCCAACCCTAATCCTAACCCTTACCCAAAGCCTTACCCTAACATGTACCTTAATCATAAACTGTACACTAACACTAACCCATACCATAACATGTAGGCTAATGGTAAACTATTGTCGTAACCTAACATGTACCCTAAACCTTACCCGTTCCCAAACCCTAACACTAAGCATAACCCTAACCCTTCCCCGAAGCCTTACCCTAAGCCGTAACCTAAACCTCACCCGTACACTAGCACTAACCCGTACCATAATACATACACTAACCCTAAACCATTGTCGAACCCTAACCTGTACCCTAAATTGCAGCCATTCCCCAACACTAACCCTAAACCTACCCGTAACCCTAAACCTTACCCAAAGCCTTATCCTAACACTTATCCTAATCCTAACCCATACACTAACACTAACCCGTACCCTAAGACGTACGCTAACCCTAAACCGTTGTCGTACCCTAACCTGTACCCTAAACCGTTCCCGTACCCTAACCCTATCCCTAACCCGAACCCTAACCCTAACCCAAAGTCTTACCCTAACCCTTCCCCTATTTCTAACTCGTACACTAACACTAACCTGTATCCTAACACGTACGCTAACCCTAAACCGTTGTCGTACCCTAACCTGTACCCTAAACCTTCCCCATTCCCTAACCCTAACCCTAACCTGAACCCTAACCCTGACCCTTACCCGAAGCCTTACCCTAATCCGTCCCCTAAGCCTAACCCGTACACTAACACTGACCTGTACCCTAACACGTAAGCTAACCCTAAACCGTTGTCGTACGTTAACCTGTACCCTAAACCGTCCTCTTTCCCTAACCCTAACCCGAACCCTAACCATAACCCTTACCCGAAGCCTTACCCTAAACCACCCCCTAATCCTAACCTGTACACTAACACTAACCCGTACCCTAAGACGTACACTAACACTAAACCGTTGTCATACCCTAACCTGTACCCTAAACCGTCCATGTTCCCTAACCCTAACCCGAACCCTTACCCAAAGCCTTACCCTAACCCGTCCCCTAATCCTAACCCATACACTAACACTAACCCGAACCCTAAGACGTACACTAACACTAAACCGTTGTCATACCCTAACCTGTACCCTAAACCGTCCATGTTCCCTAACCCTAACCCGAACCCTTACCCAAAGCCTTACCCTAACCCGTCCCCTAATCCTAACCCATACACTAACACTAACCCGAACCCTAACACATACGCTAACCCTAAACCGTTGTCGTACCCTAACCTGTACCCTAAACCGTCCCCGTTCCCTAACCCTAACCCTAACCAGAACCCTAACACTTACCTGAAGACTTACCCTAACCCGTCCCATAATCCTAACCCATACACTAACACTAACCTGTACCCTAACACGTACGCTAACCCTAAACCGTTGTCGTACCCTAACCTGTACCCTAAAACGTTCCCATTCCCTAACCCTAACCCGAACCCTAACCCTAACCCTTACCCAAAGCCTTATCCTAACCCGTCCCCTAATCCTAACCCATACACTAAATCAAACCCGAACCCTAACACCTACGCTAACCCTAAACCGTTGTCATACACTAACCTGTACCCTAAACCGTCCCCGTTCCCTAACCCTAACCTGAACCCTAGCTCTAACCCTTACCTGAAGCCTTACCCTAACCCGTCCCCTAATCCTAACCCGTACACTAACACTAATCCATACTCTAACCCGTATGCTAAACCTAAACCGTTGTCGTACCCTAACCTGTACCCTAAGATGTCCCCGTTCCCTAACCCTAACCCTAACCAGAACCCTAACTCTAACCCTTACCAGAAGCCTTACCCTAACGCGTCCCCTAATCCAAATCCATACACTAACACTAACCCGTACCCTAACACGTACGCTAATCCTAAACCGTTGTCGTACCCTAACCAGTACACTAAACCGTCCCCGTTCCCTAACCCGAACCCTAACCCTCACCGAAGCATTACCCTAACCCGTCCCCTAATCCTAACACGTACACTAACACTAACCCATACCCTAACACGTACGCTAACCCTAAACCGTTGTCGTACCCTAACCTGTACCCTAAACCTTACCCGTTCCCTAACGGTAACCCTAACCCTAACACTATCCTTTACCTGAAGTCTTACCCTAACCTGTAACCTAATTCTAACCCGTACACTAACACTAACCTGTACCCTACCACGTACCCTAACTCTAAACCGTTGTCGTACCCTAATCTGTATCATGAACCGTACCTGTTCCCTAACCCTAACACTAACCCTAACCCTTACCCTCACCCGTACCCTAATCTTATCCCGTACACTAACACTAACCTGTACCCTAACACGTACCCTAACCCTAATCTGTTTTTGTACCATAACGTGTACCCTATACCATAACCCATTTTCTAACCCTAACCCTTACCCTAACCCGTACCCTAATCGTAACCCGTACACTAACACTAACCCAGACTCTAACACGTACCCTAACCATAACCCATTTTCACATCCTAATCTGTACCCTAAACCTTACCTGTTCCTTAACCCTAACAGTAAACCTAAGCCCAACCCTTACCCTAACCCGTGTTCTAATCGAAACCCCTACACTAATAGTAACCCATACCCTAACACGTACCCTAACCATACTCGCTCCCTTGTGGCGCAGTGGTTGAGAGTCCGCCTGCCTATGCAGGGGACACGGGTTTGTGCCCCAGTCCGGGAAATTCCCACATGCCGTAGAGCGGCTGGGCCCGTGAGCCATATCTGCTGAGCCTGCGTGTCCGTAGCCTGTGCTCCACAACAGGAGACGCCACAACAGTGAGAGGCCCGCATACCGCAAGAAAAGAAAACAAAAAAAGACCCCGAATAGCCAAAGAAATCTTGAGCAAGAAAAACGGAGCTGGAGGAATCAGGCTACCGGACTTCAGACTGTACTATAAAGCTATAGTAATCAAGACAGTATGGTCCTGGCACAAATGCAGAAATATAGGTCAATGGTACAGGATAGAAAGCGCAGAGATAATCCCACACGCATATGGTCACCTTATCTTTGATAATGGAGGCAAGAATATATAATGGAGAAAAGACAGCCTCTTCAATAAGTGGTGTTTGGAAAACTGGACAGCTCCATGTAAAAGAATGAAATTAGAACACTCCCTAAAACTATACACAAAAATACACTCAAAATGGATTAAAGACGTAAGTGTGTAAGGCCAGTCACTACCAATCTCTTAGAGGAAAACATCGGCAGAACACTCTATGACATACATCACATTATGATCCTTCTTGACCCACCTCCTAGAGAAATGGAAATAAAATAAAAATAAACCAATGTGACCTAATGAAACTTAAAAGCTTTTGCACAGCAAAGGAAACCATAAACAAGATGAAAAGACAACCCTCAGAATGGGAAAAAATATTTGCAAATGAAGCAACTGACAAAAGATTAATCTCCAAAATATACAAACAGTTCACGCAGCTCAATATCAAGAAAAACAAACAAACAAATCCAAAAATGGGCAGAAGACCTAAATAGACATTTCTCCAAAGAAGATTTACAGATTGCCAACAAACACATGAAAGTATCCTCAACATCACTAATCATTAGAGAAATGCAAACCGACACTACTATGAGGTATCATATCACTCTGGTCAGAATGGTCATCTTCAAAAAGTCTACAAACAATAAATGCTGGAGAGGATGTGGAGAAAAGGGAACCCTCTTGCACTGTTGGTGGGAATGTAAATTGATACAGCCACTATGGAGAACAGTATGGAGGCTCCTTCGGAAACTAAAAATAGAACTACCATACGAGCCAGCAATCCCACTACTGGGCATATACCCTGAGAAAACCGTAATTCCAAAAGAGTCATGTACCATGATGTTCATTGCAGCACTATTTACAATAGTCAGGATATGAAGCAACCTAAGTGTCCCTCAACAGATGAATGGATAAAGAAGATGTGGCACATATATACAATGGAATATTACTCAGTCATTAAAAGAAATGAAATTGAGTTATTTGTAGTGAGGTGGATAGACCTAGAGTCTGTCATACAGAATGAAGTTTTCAGAAAGAGAAAAATAAATACCGTACACTAAGACATATATATGGAATCTAAAAAAAAAAAAAAAATGTCCTGAAGAACCTCGAGCCAGGACGGGAATAAAGACGCAGACGTAGAGAGTGGATTTGAGGACACGAGGAGGGGGGAGGGTAAGCTGGGACGAAGTGAGAGAGTGGCATGGACTTATATATACTACCAAATGTAAAATAGATAGCTAGTGGCAAGCAGCCACAGAGCACAGGGAGATCAGCTCGGTGCTTTGTGACCACCTAGAGGAGTGGGATAGGGAGGGTGGGAGGGAGACGCAAGAGGGAGGGGATATGGAGATATATGTATACGTATAGCTGATTTAGTTTGTGATACAGAAGAAATTAACACAATACTGTAAAACAATTATACTCCAATGAAGATGTTAAAACAAAAAAGAGTAACATGATTATTTAAGTATGCTTTGACTTTGCACTGGAGTCAGATGAAGTGGACCATATTGAATTGTCCCTAAGTTTTCTTTCCCCTAACTATTTGGGATACATCCATGACAAATGTTTGAGAAACTTCATAGAGGAATGCTAATTTTAAGAAAACATCTTGTAAGCAATGTAGTAAGCAAATTTGACCACTTTGTAAATACAGGTCTATCTAGAGTACTTGGTTTACACACAGAATTGAGTTAAACCCTTCAGACCATTGTCCCAAGGAACTGTGGCTTGTCATTTGATTGCAGCATGGATCTAACCAGAGTATTTTTCTTCACACACACAAACACTAATACACACACATTCATTCTTTCTCGCTCTTTCTCTCTGCATATACAAGCAGAATTTAATTTGACTTGATAGCTTCATTCAGGGATCCCATGCAGAGAAGTACTACAAATAAATCTAAAAAAATAGCCCCTTTCCTAGTTAAGAAGTAAAACTTAGAAAAAAAATATTTTTCCTTTTAGGTTATTCTATCTTTGGACAGTCCTTTTGTCAAAGTCTTCAATAAAAATCAAGGTAAGAAAGAATTTGTGGAGAAAACACAGAGTTCATAAATCTGTAATACTCTGATGATATTGATATGCCCTCTTTTCTCTGGAATCCAGAGTAACTGAGAAAGACTCTATTCTCCATTTCCTTTGATATAAATACACACTTAATTCCATCTGAATGAATATTTCAGTCAAATTAGAAATTTTTCCTAAAAAATGCCAGATTTAGTGTTATTTTATGTTTATAAATACAATCAGATGTATGTGTACATGTTTTGTATGTATACTATATATGTATATTACACATGTATATAATATATATAATCACTCTGAAGGCTTAAGTAGAAGATTGTTATCTCCAATTAACTAGGCAAATGTGAAAAGATATGATGTTGCAATTAGCTATTAAATCTAATTGTGATAATTTCATGAAATTATGTGATTTTTAAAATAGCAAGTGAGGAAATCTAGTGACAAAACGTACATTTTATATAACAAAATGCTACAGTAGACTTCTAAATTTACTTTTCTTTTAACATCTTTAGTGGAGTATAATTGCTTTACAAAGGTGTGTTAGTTTCTGCTTTATAACATATAAATTCCAAGAGTCATGTACGATGATGTTCATTGCAGCACTATTTACATATATCCCCATATCTTCTCCCTCTTGCATCTTCCTCCCACCCTCCCTATACCACCCCTCTAGGTGGTCACAAAGCACTTAAATTTTACGGCAACAATGAGGGTATTATCTAAGATAAATTAATTTTTTAGAGTCCCACAATTTAAAAAAATTTTTACAAATATTCAATGTATTAAAAAACCCCAATGAACAAAATAAATTGTTTTACGTGGAATATAGTTCAAGAGTTTATAAAAATAAATATTTCTGAAGTATTTCATTAAATATGAAGATACTAAATTATCCTGTTGATACTGATATGTTTCTTCAACAAATATTTATCATTTAACAAACATTTATGAAACATCCATTATCTGCTAGGAATATGCCAGAGAGATGCAATACTACACAAGACAGACATTTCCTGAACTCATGGGAATAACATAAAAACATTAACAAAAACCAAACACCAAAAGTGCAAATAATATGATTGTATAATGGATCTTTGACAGAGCGCTCTGTATGACCACAGATACTTCTTAAGGTGATCAGGGAATGCATCTCTGAGGAAATGACACACAATTTAAAAATGAGAGATGCCACATATCCAGTCATGAAATGAGTGAAAAGAAGAACATTACAGGTAGAAGTGAGAGCTAGTGCAAATGATCAGTAAGTGTGAAAATGTTAAATGTAAACAGTATAGTAGAAGTCTGAAACAAAAGTTTGGGCATTCATTGGGGATTTGTGAGCATATTAATTTCATTCAAAATGTAAAAATATATTAGGATAACTGTGGTAAGAATAATTAGAATAACTGTGGTATATACACATATACATACATATTACACATATATGTATGTTTATCTTTATATGTATGTTATTTACATATGTTTTATATATGTGTGTGTGTGTATATATATATATATGTACACATATATATCCTGAGGGATTGGAAGTCAAATTACATAAACTTGTATAGTTCAAGGAGATTAAATAGTAGAGAGATATATTTTTAGTTTTTTGAGGAACCTCCATACTGTTTTCCATAATGGCTGTGGTAATTTACATTCTCACCAACAGTGCACAAGGATTCCCTTTTCTCCATATCCTCACCAAGTTTTTTCACCTTTTATCTTTTTAATAAGAGTCATCTTAACAGGTGTGAGGTGATATATCATTGTAGTTTTGATTTGCGTTTTCCTGACGATTAGTGGTCTGGAGCACCTTTTCATATACCTGTTGGCCATCTGTGTGTCACATTTGGAAAAAAAGTCTATTCATGTGCTTTGTCCACTGAGGAAAATAAAATTAGTACCTTGAAGAGGTATCTGTGTTCCCATGTTCATTGTAGCATTATTCACAATATCCAAGATATGGAAACAAGTTTTTGTCAAAAGGTGAAAGGATAAAGAAATTGTGGTATGTGTATACAATTGAATATTATTGAGCCTTATAAAAAGGTGGTCTTACCACTTACAACAACATGAATGAACTAGAGGACATTATACCAAGTGAAATAAGCCAGAGAGAGAGAAAATACTGCATGATCTTACTTCCATGGGGAATCCAAAAATATTGAAACAGAGAATAAACAAGTGGTTACTAGGGGTGGGGAGGTGAGGGAAATGGGGAGATCTTGGTTGGAGGGCACAAAGTGACAGTTGTGTGGGATGAAAAGATCTAGAGATATAATGCACAGCAAGATGAATATAGTTAATAATAACAGAAGTTTGCTCAGGGAGTAGATTTCAGGTGCTCTCAGTATTAAAAAAAAAAAGTAACTATGTGAGGTGATGGACATGTTAATCAGCTTGACTATAGTAATCATTTCACTATATACACATATATATATATGTATACAACACAATCATGTTGTATACCAAAAATATATAATTTTATTAAATAATTAAAATAGAGAAGAAAGAAGTAAAGTATGAAAAAAATAGAACAATCAGATTCGAAGAGAGAATATAGCTCAATTTGGAGAGGTATAAGGGTTCAAATACAATATATATTGATATATACGCCTATGTTATATATTTCAAATTTCTTAAAAACTGGAAAAAGTAAAGGTTTTGATATGGTCAGCAAAGGAGCTGAGCCTGACCTAAGCAGAGTACTAAATGCGTAACACTGCCACAGGCATTTCTCCAACGATGCCCAAGGCTTTTAAGGTGCTGAGAAGCCCAGGGATTTCTTTGGTCTTGAGGCTTTTCTTTCTTTGTTGGCATTTCATCTGTGACATCATTATTTTCGTCATCACTTAGCTTTGCAATCATGATTTATTTTTTCATAAAAGTGTTATTTTTAAATTCTTTTTATTTAGATAAATAGCATCTTCTGATAATTTTAAATACATTTCCAGAGACCATCGAAAGAAATTAAGTTTTGTTATTTCAAGTCGTGCTCCTTCTGCTTACCACAATTTAACATTTACTCTAAAGCCCAGCAACAGGTTTCAGAGCCCAGCAACAAGTTTGAGAGCATCTCTTCTTCAGGGTATTGGTTGTTACGTTGCTCTGCAGACATAATTAACAGGTATCAGGCAATGAGATGCAAACGTGTAAACAACATTTAGATTTTATAGGTGGGATGCTGGTTAATGACCTGAAAGAATTAATGCATCTTTTTCCCCATTAAATAATTGCCAGGAAATAATATAGGCACAACAGAGAATAAAGACTATGATATAATATTTTTACATAAATAATAAAGCTACTCTTGGGATTACATGCACTATTTTGTTTTAGGCTAAAAATCAGTAAATGAACAGTATATGCTCACAGTTATTTTTCCAGAGTTTTCTTCGCTTTTTCCTTCTTTCTCTGCTGTATTTCCTACATTTAAATGTCATACTGAGTTCTTCTGTAAGTTTAAATAACAAAGAAGGTTATTTTCCATCTAAGTGAAGCAGGCCATAATTCTTCGCAGGTTCCTTTTGTACGTTAAGATGGCTCCTCAAGTAAAATGTACCACATGTACCAAAGCTCTGACGTCTACTGCTACATGTGGTTCTTCAAAGACAGCACCTCACATGTTGATCCCTTTGCCATTCTGAGGCTGTCCCAGAGTTCTCTCTGTTGGTCCCTTTGAACAGTCTTTGAAGTGCCAAATGTAACTAAAGAAAATCCTGGGATGCATCACCACATTACGCATTCCAGCTGCAAGCCAGTTTCCTGCTGGAGCTTAGGGTTGGAAAGAGATCACAATATGCCATCCATCTTGTTAAAATAAGCTCAAGAAGGAAATTGTTAAAGGGAAAAATGTAAGAGGTGAATGTCAAAATAGCTTTTAAGCAGCTAATAAATGAGACTTCATAATCACTTGGATTTAGTATTAGGTACTATGATTTTTTTTATAGATCTTTATTGGAGTATAATTGCTTCACAATACTGTGTTAGTTTCTGTTGTACAACAAAGTGAATCAGCCATATACATACACATGTCCCCAAATCCCCTCCCTCTTGAGCCTCCCTCCCACCCCTCTAGGTTGTTGCAAAGCACTAAGCTGATCTCCCTGTGCTATGTGGCTTCTTCCCACTAGCTATCTATTTTACATTTGGTAGTGTATATATGTCCATGCTACTCTCTCACTTCATCCCAGCTTACCCTTCCCTGACCTGTGTCCTCAAGTCCATTCTCTACATCTTCATCTTTATTCCTGTCCTGCCCCTAGGTTCATAATAACCATTTTTCTTTTGAGATTCCATACATGTGTTAGCATATGGTATTTTTCTCTTTCTGACTTACTTCACTCTGTATGACAGACTCTTAAGTCCATCCACCTTACTACAAATAACTCAATTTTGTTTCTTTCTATGGCTGAGTAATATTCCACTGTATATATGAGCCACATCTTCTTTATCCATTCATCTGTGAATGGACACTTAGGTTGCTTCCATGTCCTGGCTATTGTAAATAGAGCTGCAATGAATATTGTGGTACATGCCTCTTTGAGTTACGGTTTTCTCAGGGTATATAACCAGTAGTGGGATTGCTGGGTCCTATGGTAGTTCTATTTTTAGTTTTTTAAGGAACCTTCATACTGTTCTCCATAGTGGCTGTACCAATTTACATTCCCACCAACAGTGTTAGGAGGGTTCCCTTTTCTCCACACCCTATCCAGCATTTATTGTTTGTAGATTTTTTGATGATGGACATTCTGACCGTGTCAGAATGTCTTGGATAAAGACATTATTAGGTCTTTAAAATAAGATAACTGGTACATCAGACAAGGGAAATAGATCTGCTTCTGCTGGCAAAAAAAAAGGCTCAGAGAGATTTGGGGGTTTGCACTGTTCACTGCCTTCCTAATTTACCCTGACAACCCCATTCTAATCCTCAATGTATCATGATCTCCCACTTAATACTCTAATGTCTGCGTAACAGTTATGGTGAAGCTGCAAAATCAGTCTAGGCTTTAATTCAGCAAACTGAAGGAATAGCTTCTGTATCTTACTTTTTGCTATGTGAGCCTTATGGCTAAACCATCAAAGGAAGTCAGAGAGGCTTCGTGATTAAGTGACCATTCTTAAACTGAAAATTTAAAATCATGAGTTTGTAATTTTCTTCCTTTAAGCTCCTGTGTGTGTTATAAATCACAGCCCACCCCACAGATCTCATATCCCTTCTTTTCTTGAAGAAAAGGTTTATTGCAGAAGCCGCACAATTTATCAAAGTGTTGGCTTTATTGGCTTTATTACATACTTTATATCAGGTGACCACAGGTGAAAATGTAAGTACTTAAGTAGCTAACGCATCAGCACATAGCAGCGACTAGCAATAGTTGTCTGCCAATGTTAACAAGATTCTTGCTGTTTTCAAAATCACCCAGCTCTGAAAAACAATTCCAGATTTTTGCTTCCTTGAGTGTCTGTTCCTTGCAGTAGCTCTGTACAATTACACTATCAGGGGTGGTTCAGTACTGATTAAAGAATCCACGGTAGTCAACTGAAGGAGCAAATAATTTGTATTATGCGTTTAATACTTAATCTAATATTCAGAGATCTAGGTAGAGATACAGACCCTAAATTGAACGTGCAGGAACTTCTTCCATTGCCAAACTGTAGAAGAGCTGAGAGTCAGAGGAGCCTGCCTTGAGTAAGAAGGTGGCAAAAATAAAAGCTACTTGTTGAGATAAGAAAATGCCACTATAGCTGCTAGACTCAGAATCATATCTTCAGTGACCTGATTCACATCAACAAAACTGATGCCTTTTGCCTTCCCTCACCCCCTCCATAAATCAGTTACAAATCGACTTCACATACCAATGAACCTCCTCCACAGAAAATAAATTATATCCAGATCGTAGCATGCTGGATGGGAGTTTAAAGGAATCCTGAGCAAACCAATCTAAATGAACTGCTTCATCTAGTCACTAAAGGAAAAAGAAAATAGAAAAAATTAAAAGAAAACGGCAGATTGAGTCTGGTTTACAAATGGTTCAGTCTGATTTGCCAGCACCACATCAAAGGGAGCTTCTCCGTTGTCACAGCCCTGCTTAGGGACTGAAGAATGTGGAAGAAGGACATTCTCACAGTAGGCAGAAGAAAGAATTCGGTATTTTATTTTTTATGCTTGAAGGGATAAATGTCCTACTCCTGTAATGTATATGATGATCAGGCCTGCTGGCACACACTGGGGAAACAGGAAGCAAGAGATGTGACTTTTCCAAATGAGACACAAGTCTGCACATAGGCACAAACCATGTTAATGCTTTTTAAATGTGTTAGGATACTACATGAAAGGTATGTTCTTAGTGCTGCTACTGCAGTCACCACCATATATCTTGATATTCTCTCAGGAGTGATTACCTGCCTCTAAGTTCAAGAAATAATTTAAAAAATGCTTATTACACTTTTGGCTAAATATCATGTTCACCTTAGCATAATCTTTCAGATGTCAGCACACTGGATGAAGAAGTGGTACACAGCATTTACTAATAGCTAACATGGTGAATATTCACTATGGGCCAGACACTGTCCTAAATACTTCACATATTTTTAACTCGCTAATATGCATCCCATTCTGTTATTATCCTGAAGTGACCATCCTGGAGAGCACGATGGACCTACCACACAACCAAAATGTGGTTCAGATGTTGAGACTGTTGACATTACACACATATCATAAGGATATGAAAAACTTTATTAAAACTGTAATTGAAGTCTCTGGGGAGAGCAGGGCAAGTCTCTCATGCAGATCCGAAGTGGCCTCAGAGAGTGAGGAAAGGAGACTGCCTCAGTGTTTTTATTAAAGCTAGGAGGTAGGGCTGAGGGTAAGAGTTCCCCTACATGGGCAGGGGCTGGCGTGGTTTGAGCCTTCCACTACTGCCAAAGGATGGAAAATATTGTCTTTCTTATCAGCTTGTGTCCATGTGCAGCACAAGGGAAAAGAGTTTGAAAATGTGCAGATAGGGCCAATTGTTTGTCAGGGCATCTAGTGTTAAATTTGGCCACTTGTTTCTCTTGGGTCCTGTCTTTTATTAGATACGTCCTGGGTAAGGGAAGAAAAGCAGAAACACTCCCCTGAGTTTCCTCACAGGCCTGGTGTCACTGCTGGTCGTTAAGTGTATGAACTCCTCGTGCATTCACTCTGTGGATCCTCAGGGACTCCCAAAGTAACCAAGGAGTCTGGGAGAGAGTTACCCCTCCCCACCGTGGGATCTGGCAAGGAACAAAGAAGAGGGTAGGCCAATCTCTTTCTGTAGGATTAATATACTACAGGATGAGGGCACAGGGTTGGCTCCATTTGGCAGTGCCAGATCTGTGAATTGCTGCTTCCGTGACCCACGGCATCATGAACAGTTCACAGCCTATGAGAGCCTTGATTTTCAGGACAGCCCAGAAACTGCCTTCTCTAATAGCAAATACTGTAGGGTAAGGAAGACATAGTTTTTATTGTAATTGAGGCAGTAGGGCCAGCATGAGGGTTCCTATGCATGTGCATGGGCTCGCATGGTTCGAATCTCCCACCAGCACCAAAGGACAGCACATCCAGGTTTTCTTATAAACTTGTCCAGATGTAAGGCACAAGGGGAAGAGTGACAGGAGAGGCTTAAAAGATGTCAACAGTCAAACATAAAAAAATGGGGTCAAAAAATGGAGTCAGACTCTTTATTACATTATTCTATTTAACAAAGAATGAAGCAAGTAACAGAGAAGCTAGTCACTTGTCCAAGATCATACAATTAGTAAGCAGAGGAGAGGAAATTCACTATGGTTCCAGAATCTACAAGCTTACCCACCCCTGTATTTCCTCTCTAACTCTCCTGACTCTGTATTAATTTCCTCGGGCTGCCATGACAAAGTGCCCCAAACTGAGTGGCTTAACAACATAGTTTATTGTTTCACAGTTCTGGAGGCTGGAGATCTGAAATCAAGGTATTGGCAGGTCCATGCTCCCTCGGAAACCTGTAGTGACTATCTTCCTTGCCTCTTCCTAGTTTCAGATGTTTTGTTGGCAATTGCTGGCTTCCTGGGTTGTGGTTATGTAAATCTGATCTCTGCCTTCATTGTACACATGGCCTCCTCTCTATGAGTCTCTGTCTTCACACAGTATCTTCTTATAAGGCCATCAGTCATATTAGCTTAGGGGCCACCCTCCTCTAGTATAACTTCATCTTAACTAATTACATCTATGATGATGTTGTTTTCAAATAAGGTCACATTCTGTGGTACTAGAGGTTAGGACTTCAAAATCTTTTTTGAGTGGACACAATTCAACACATAACAGACTTTAACCCCCCAAAAACCACATTATGTCTCTATATTATCTGTGTTGGTCTACATGTCTAAGTCCCCTGTTCTCTCTCTCTCTCAGTCAAAAGAATATCTGAAAGGAAATTCTTTCTCAAAATGTTAGGGTAAACAAACAAAAATCCTTAAAAAAAACCAAAAATGAATCAGTTACTTAAAAGGTATACCTTACTATGGCACATGTTGTTTTGTTTTTAATAAATCATCTGCTAGTAAGATAAAAAAAAAAAAGAATACCTGGAAAGGGGAGTCAGTTGGACACCAAAAGTTGTTATAAAAGTCATAACATCATTTCCTCTTCTAATGATGTTAAATTCAACTCTCTGACCTCTTATTTACAAACCAGAAATGTAAAATATGAAAACTGAACATATTTTTGTAAATTTTCAGTTCATTTGGTGGCAAGTCTGATTTGTACTGATGTGGAGTAATTTATAGCATTTATTTATCTCACTTATTATAAATACGTATAAGCTTTACTTTAAAATAATACCCTAAATAAAAGCAATAAAAAGAGGAAGAACAGGTTCAATTACAAGGTTTAGCAGTATAAATCCATTCTTACACCAGAAAAATTCTCTATTTTGAAACATATGAGGCCCAAAAGGTACAGGATAAGAGACTGCAGAACTGTATTGCAATAGTGCTTTATTCTTATAACAAGCATGTGCAGAGACATATAGGCAGCTACAATTTTTTGTGAAACTGAGCTTGTTATATATTAAGGTTTCTGTCTTTTAAGTACAAAATGCCATCCCATAGAGTTGATCTGTCAAATTTAACAATGAGAATCCCATCAAATACTTTATCCACTAGCTGGTAACATTTATTTATTGTCTAGTCAGCATAATTCCTCTTTTTTTTTTTACCTTATACAAATACCCTAGGATATCATGATTATATGGAGTAGGTGCCTGACACCAGTTCTAGCTATGTAGACTTAAAATATACCCAAATAATTTATATAGTAAAAGCAGTTTCTAGGTAAAAATGGAGAGTAAAATGTTAATTTTTATTTTACATATGAGTTTGAGTTGAGCCATGAAAGTGGTGATGAAGTTGCTGGAGGCCATTGGATACATTTCTCTCAAACTCAACAGTGTCTGTGTGTGTGAGTGTGTCTGAGAAAGAGAGAGAAGGAGAGAGGGAGAGGTGTTTGAGAATGAAGGAGAGAGGGAGAGAAAATATGAATGAAAGACAGTGATAAAGAGAGAGATCAACAGATAATTAAATGGAATTGTTACCTATTAGCTTCTATAAAATCACCTAAGGAGAATATACAGAGCAAAGAGTTAAAGAACGGGTTAGAGGGAGAGATAGAAGGCTTTTTCAGGGAGAAAACTGGAAGACACCACAAGGAAAACAAAGCAGGGGGAAGGTGATTCCATAAAAACAAACAAAATTAGGAAGGAAGGAGCAGTGGGGTAGTAAGAATTGAATGATGTAAAAACAAAACAAATGGTAGTTTATCAAATATTATTTAGTGCAGGGAGGCTTAGGAAGATAAAGTTCAACATTAGTAAGAATAATTTTATTAGGAGTGGTGAATGGGGAAACATACTTTGATTTGAGAAGCTAATGATTAAGAAGCAGTTTGAAAAAGGAAAAACGTCAGATTATATTTGAGGAGGACATGGGTTTGAATGAGAGATTTCTTACATTTCTATTTTCTTCTCTGGTATATTTTAGTACTTTTAAAAATTGAACAAATAATTCATGATTATATATTTAGAACAAAGGAACTAGACTTCACTTTAAATTCTATACTTAATTCCATATTAATAATTTGTATATGTATACCTTTCCTGATACACATTCATGGGAACCTATTACATATACTGCTATGAAATCAGATGCTTCTAACAAGGTTTTGAGGACATTATTATTTTAACAGAAGTCATATTATCACATTGTATGGATCCACTAACATTTGTCAGATTATGTCTATATTTTTGGATTTTTAAAATATGGCTCTATTATTTTCTTCCTTTTTAAATTTTCTTTTGGTTATAACCATTGTTTGAAGAACAGATTTGGTGTACATGCCAGATAATTTGCCTCATTATTTAACAGAATTAAACTTCTGAGATACTATACATGTATAGTATATATACACACACATAAATAGCAAATATGCCTTGAAGTAAAAATTGTTTTCATTACGTGAAATTTGTAAATGCTTTTAAGTTGAAAATAAAAATGCAGAAATGAAAATTATTCTTGGGAGAATAAATTAAATAGACATAGCTAGGTCTCTGAAGAAGTAAGGAGAATTTTGATTCAGTAAAGACATAAAAAGATTAGGCTTAAATAGAAAGAGGATTTTCTTTCACTGAGAGGTGAGGAAGAGGAACAAAAATGTAAGTGGAATCAGGTTAGAGTATTTATGTGAACACATTAGCTGGAGAGAGTCCACCAGAAACCTACATTCTCTGTAAATAGCAGGTATAGAATTAACATAGGGGCCTGAGGAAAATGAGAGAAAAATTAAAATTTTCACCTTGGTGCACAGGGAACAAAGGTCAAAAGAAGCCAGAGGACTGGCAGTTAAGATGAGGTGAGATGGGAAAAGAGACACTTGAAACCTCACTAATCCATACAATGGAATGGTTTTGGGTTTTGTTTTTATCTTTTTTCAAATCGTTTTGAGGACCTAGATTTAAGAACATTGTTACTGTTTGTAGGTCATGAAGTATGACAATTTTTAATTTTTATTTTTTTAGTTTACGGTATGATCTAGAAAGTAGGTGAAGTGAAATAGGATATAATCTAAGACAGAATGAAGAGAAAATGGAGAAAGAAGAAGGTTGTTGGATTAGGAGAGGGGATGTTTTCATCCAGAAATACAGAAAAATAAGTATGCAGAGGGGAAAGAAATCATGACCTTCCAGATGCTGGATCAATTAATATGCCACAGAACTCATAAGAGTGTAAAAGAAATCATCACAGGTCAAAATAAAGGATTTAAGTGTTAAGCAACACCCCTGTTTCAGCAACTAAAAAAAAAAAAAAAATGGATGAATTTCTTCCCTTGGAGCACTTGCCATTCTAGGCATGAACTGATCTGGTGGGCCCAGGCAAACAGACTCCACTTGAAAGCAAAACTGTAGATCTTTTGGCAGTCATTCAGAACAGTCATTTCAAAATGGAAACCAGGGGGTCAAATTCATAATCAGATTTCCCTTTGCCTAAAACCCCGGCTGTATTTTAGCCTGAAGGTGGGGAATTTGGCTGGAAGCTAAGAGAGGGTGTGATATTTCCTGAAATCTTACAGTGCTTGAATCCTGCCACAAGCACATGGCCAGTCTTCCCGTCAAGGCATTTGCCACAGTTTGAAGCTGCCTCAGGCAGGAACTTAAGAGCTGAACTCAAAACCTCCAAAGAGAAAAATGAGAGCTCTTTAAGTCTTTCATGGATGAAGAGTCAAACCACCTCTAGTTGCTGAATATAAAACCCAGGAGGACTTCACTCAATGGACAGAAATAAACCATCTCTGACCAAATTAATTCTAGTTTTGATTAAGGTAATCAGTGAAACAAGAGTTATTTAGTGTACTTAATCTCACTGTGTTATACATTTCCTAACTTGTGAAATGCAGATAATAAAACCAAATTTATAATTTTTTGTAAAAATTAAGTGAGAATATATATGTATACGTTTTAAAGTTCTTAGCACCACCCATAGTAAGAACTTAAGAAATGGAATGTTTATTACTAAACACACACACACACACACACACACACACACACACACACACACACACACACACACAGAACCCAACCAGCTAAACTTTGAGTTACAGGGAGAAACAACTGTGTCTCTTTATTGATACTTATATCCCCATGCACAACGATGTGCGTGCAAACTGACTGGTATTCAGTATATGTTTATGGAACAGTTGGATAGATTCTTACAGTGGTAATGATTGTAGAAATTGTGGAAAGAAAAACAGATTCCCAGTAAGTCATGGGATTTTAGCCTTTGTGAATAGAGGTACTTGGGCCTTGGTTAGTATGTATTTTAGTATATACTTTCCATAACAAGGACATATATGACATCTGTAGTTAAAGTCAAATTTAAGTAAATGTAAATATGAAGAATAAATGTTTTTCTCAAGTAAGGGCTCAGATGCAATAAAATGACATTAAAGACTGACCTAAGATAAGCAGACTGTGGTTTTCAGAGATAGGAGGAGAAGAACTTATATAATGCATCATTCACAATCAATTAAAAATAATGATTATTTCCATAAATTACACTCATTTGAGATCTTTTTCCAATTCCATGGACAGTAACAGAACAATAAATATTTACACTTTGTTTTAAATTTTTAGAAAAATGCATAGTGTTTCCGTTTCACAGTATGCTCTATCACCTACAACAATATTTTACTAATATACATAGTAAGGGACCTGGATGAAGGATCTCTCCTATTATTATTCTCTCTCAGTTGGACAAATCCTGTTGGACTCAAGATTATGGTTTATAGAGTAAGGAAATTCAAATAGCTCCTTTTAGAGTACTTCAATATTTCATAATTTATAGCAGTATTATTAGGTCACCTATAACAATGAGAAAATAGTACCAAAAGCAGATACTGTTTGAAGTTGTAAACAAGCTTTAAGATGTATATCACTTCCTGGAATGGCATGTATTATTGGGCATCAATTAGAAGACCTAGAATAGGCAGAGGCAGCCAAATATTAGGAAAATGGTAGAGGAAAAAATCAAACAAGGAAGCAGGTTTAAAGGTATCAGAAACAAAATATCTGTAAGGCTGGAGCAGCATAACTAAATGGTATCAGTCAATGCTTTGAGAATCAATGACTGCATACTAGAAAATGAAATGCCTTCATATTATCATCCTAGTACTACTTTCAGCTCCAGGAAATAATCTTTCCATCTGCTTTCAAATGAACACCTGAGATAAAAATAACTTACATGAAATGAATAAATAATTTTTAAAAACATCTACTACATCTTACATATACGACATTATAGTTTGTTTCCTAATTTTATTGATCGAATATAAATTTTTGCACTATAATCACTTCCTTTTTGCTCTTGTATACATAAATATCATTATGTAATACAGCAACCCTGTGACCAGACTTACATGAAGGGCATTTCACATGTATAGTGTCTGCATGTTAATTAACTCTGAGAGATCAGTACCTTAGACACTAGCTTAGCTTCATTTCCTAAATAGACTCTAACTCTATAAGGAACATAAATTTTCTCAAATATTTAAATCTGTCATGCTTAAAATTGAATCTAGAATTCTGGAACAGGAAAATAAGTAGGTTGATTTATGAAGGTATTTCACAGAGACCAGAATTTATCTATCTTTCTTCCTTCCTTCCATCCTTCCTTCCTTCCTTCCTTCCTTTCTAGTCTGAAAGGTGTTAAGGCTACCTATAATTAAAACCAAAACAATAAAAATTAAAAACAAAGCAGATTTATTTGGACAGTTTAAAAAAACTAGTTTGAAAGGATCAGAAAGTATGTAGTGAAAATAATACTTAATTTACCATTATCCTGTGACATTTGACATAAAATGAATAATCTAAACTATTATTGAAAATATTTCCACTTCTGCATAATTTAGTTAATATGATGTGATAGTCTATTTCAATTTTAGAATCTTATGATGCTCTGAGAATGCAGGAGGTCAAAGAATATCAGGGAATTGTGGCAGCAGTCTAATAATGACATGAACTGGTATAGGCTGAGGAAAAGTCCCTAGAAATAAGAGGGCAAAGAGTATACTTGAAGGCTGCAGAATTAAGAATTGAAAACTGGCTTGCTCTGTGCCCTGATAGTGAGCTTCACGCAGTAGATTTAAGTCAGAAAGAGAAAGACAAATACCATATGCTAACACATATATATGGAATTTAAGAAAAAAAAATGTCATGAAGAACCTAGGGGTAAGACAGGAATAAAGACACAGACCTACTAGAGAATGGACTTGAGGATATGGGGAGGGGGAAGGGTAAGCTGTGACAAAGCGAGGGAGAGGCATGGACATATATACACTACCAAACGTAAGGTAGATAGCTAGTGGGAAGCAGCTGCATAGCACAGGGAGATCAGCTCGGTGCTTTGTGACCACCTGGAGGGGTGGGATAGGGAGGGTGGGAGGGAGGGAGACGAAAGAGGGAAGAGATATGGGAACATATGTATATGTATAACTGATTCACTTTGTTATAAAGCAGAAACTAACACACCATTGTAAAGCAATTATACTCTAATACAGAAGTAAAAAAAAAAAAAAAGATACAAGGAAATAAAAATTTTAAATAAAAATTACTCAAACCCCCCCAACAACAAAAAATAGAACTCAGGCCTACCGGACCTACTGAATCACAATCTGCACTTTTACAATCTCCCCAGTGTACTTATGTACCCATGAATAGTTGAAAGGTACATTTCTACCTCGACATGTATTTTCTGTCTGAGAAATACACACATTTTATCCAATTTGATATAAATAAAACACTCAAAAATGCAAAATAAATAAAGATGCTTTTTAATATAAAATATTTTATTTTTTCCATGATTACATATTTCAAATACATAAAAATGGAAAATAATGAAACAAACATTTGTATCCAACAATCTGCCATAATAAAATATTAGCATTATGTCATAAGTATTTAAGATTTTTAAATAAATAAAATTTTATGGTTATATTTGAAGTTCCTCATGTGCCTATACCCTTTCTGATATATCTCCCTTTTATTTCGGAAGTAACCACTATCACAATTTGAGATGTATCATTTCATTGTATGTTCTTTATAATTTAGCATCTTTGTTTCCATAAAAACTTTTTTCAAGTTTTATATTTAAATATAAAATATGGTTATGGATATAACATTTTTGAAGGATTTTTCATTCAAATTTATGCTTTGAATTTATCCATATTAATATTAAATGTGCTCTAGATAATTGATGTCCATTAGAATATTGTATGAAAGTACTGTAACTTATGCATTTTCTTGAAAATCAGCATATGTTTCCTGTTTTTCACTATTAAAAATTGTGCAAAAACTATTTTTTCTCATTTCTCATTGTACACATGGGTGAGAGTTTCATACTCTAGCTAACCTGACCCTTAAAATCTACTGATGGAAGAATTCTTGCATCTTCATGGAGTTTATCTCCATCCTCTGCTATGCCAGGGTCTTACCTCTAACATGCTACACAAATATTATTCATCCATTCTGATTAGCAAAACGACAGTAATGTGAGGGACCAGTGCTCTGTTCTTCAGGATGTGCAGATGATCCAGGTTTTTATCACATTATGACATAGAGGGAAAGATTTAATAGCACCCTAGGTCAAGGGTGTACCTGTAAATTGCTATTTATTCCAAGAGAATGAGAATTATTTCTCAATTTCTTTTGCAATAGGGGTAGACACGTATTTTTCAGTCAGTAGGCACATACCATGTACCTCAGACTTTTTTTATCAGCTATAGCAAAGTTACTGCATTGGGCACAGGGTCTGCAATTATAGCTTATTATTTGTTTGAGCATACAGCAATGCACTTCATCCTCCAGGATCGTTCTGGTTTTTGCAGGGTTCAAGACTGGCAAATTAAATGAAGATATCATGGATTCCACCACTCTTGCATCCTTTAGCATTTAAGGGTGGAATCAATTTCTGTCATTCCTTCAGGCAAGTATTATTGTTTTGATTTAATATATTGATCAGGGGAGGGAATCCATTTCAGAAGCTTCCACTTAGCCATTCTCACTGTATTAGTTCTTAATCTACAGAATATCCAAACGATGGCATTGTATGAATTATCTGGTTTGTTTATTCTAATATGAATCTGGGGACTGTGTTCTGTAGATCCAATATACCTACTCTGATGTGGCTGGGCATAGGGTTTCATTCATTACTTGTCTGCCATATAACTACACTCTGTAATGATAAATATGCTTCCTAGGTCAGAAATCAGTATGGGAATCTGCCACATACAAAATGTATCTAATTATATTCTATAATCTGAGGCTGGATAATTAATCACAGGGACAATTTGTAGTCCCACTACCACCAGTCTGCAAGACAGGACTTCATCTGTCATCTAAACTTCACAAATCTTCCTTCTTATTAGTAGTCCACTTATTTCTAAAGATTAGTGTCAATTCAGAGTCAGCATCTAATAACCTCCAACAGTTTGTGCATTTCCTTTCTCTAGTGTATAGTCACCCACATATATGGCTGCAGGACAAATCTGTGGTGTGCAGCAGAGGTTGTGTTACAGAGCACTTCTTCAAAGTTCCTCTAATTATAATAATTATTATTATTTGCCAATTTATATGTGAGGCAACAACTTAGTAAGATTTTCCATTTCTTACATATCCCTTGACCCTGTGACCAATTAGCCATGTTCACAGATGCCTGATGGGTTAAACTCATGTGTTTGTAACCATGGCTTATTCTGATAATTACACTAATCTTTGCCTTCGATGATTAGCCGCTATCACCCTGCCTCAGCTACTCTGGACTCCCATTATTTCCACTGATCACAGGAAACAATTCATTGCCATCATTGTCCAACATCATCTATGGCCTACAAAGTCAGTCACCACAGAGATAACTGTGCATCTTTTCAAGGAAGCTTGAAAGCCTTTATAAATATTCACTTTATTAATTTATCTCCAAATTCTTCAGTTTGAGTTTGTCACCTGTTTCCTTCTGAGAAACTTACCCCTGCTTATACAAATTGGTGAAAGCAAACACCTTTTCTGTGGGAGTTGTCTTAATTTATAGGCTATCTTCAATACAATTCTTTATATTTCTACAATTGGGATAGGTTGGGATCTCTCTCACTACAGGCATGGAGGTAATGAAAGGTCACGGATTTGGATCTTGAAGAGCATTGGCTTGTGAGGCAACGACCCCATGTGCAGTCCTTGGAAATTGTTATCCAGAGAAGCCTAGTTCCTTCAAAGAGGGAAGCAAAGTAGTTTCTCTGGCAAGGGAATTTCAGGTTTTGGGGGCTTAAGTTTCACAATCTCATCTGATTCTTTCCAATAGTTCCCATTCCATGTCTCCAAGCAGCCCTCCTTCCTTGCCACTGCCTTATATTAGCATAACAGCCCTGATGGAACTGAGCATATTATTGATGTTACAACGCAGAAACCCTCAAAAGTCCCTAGGGTTGGTTCTTACTTTATCTGGCCTTTAAATATCTCCTTGATGGAGATAAAGCAACCATCAAAGCTTTTTTAAATTTAACTTGTAAGTTGGATATTTGTAGTTATCAATTTTTTCTTTTCTCATGGACTATTCTTTGGTTACAGGATAACAGTGCCCTGTTCTACCCCATCAAGATGTTTACTCATTTACACCACAAATATATAAGCAACTGAACTCAGAATCTCTTTACTTTAAGGGCCAATTACTGGGCCCAATTACTGGGCCCATTCAATGCCAATTCTTGAATTGGTAAGTTTCGCAGTATGAAACACACAGCAAACTCAAACTGAGCCAGTAGGAGAAAGTTTAAAAAAGAAAATATTTACAGAGGTTTGAACAGGATTTAGAAGATCTATATAGGGATTTTGCAGTATCCTATGCATAGAAAGAGCAGGGCATCATTGCTTCCACGAGGACACGGAAGCGAGCAGTTACTGGGACCTGGTTAGAGTAGCTGTATGAATGGGTTCACCCAATTGAAAGTGAGACATTGTTTGCCAAACTTGCATGGTAAACACAGTAAGTTCATAGAACATCCTGAAAAGAGGAAGCAAGGGCATAAAATAGCCTAAAATTTTTTATCCATAATTTATAGTTTTTTTAATAGATGTTACTCCACTTTTTCTTTGAACATCCTTGATATATATATTTTAGATTTTTAAAAGTTGATATTTTAAAGTGAATTTCTGTTCCAACCCTTGCTTTTCTTGATTGTTTTCATAGAATTATGTGTTCCCCAGTGATCTAAAATTTTGGTTTGCAGGGTTATTTGAAGAGGAGTTTTTATTTTTATTATTTCTTTCTCTCTCTCTCTTTCTCTCTCTCTCCCCACCACTGTGTTCATCTCTTCCTTTGTGAGGTTTTATTTGCCTGTTGAAATTGTTGTTGTTACCTCCATTTAGTAATCCACACTTCAGATTCAGAAAGAGGTCATATACTTGATATTTAGGTTCACTACTCCAACATGAGATTGATAAAATGCAGATCTACCCCCAGAGCAGTTGAAGGGTTTGGATTTTAAAATCTTGTGTCTGTGTCTTCCTTCTTCATTAGGCCTACAGCTCACCATAGCATATGATGATATTTGAAAAGAAGGGTGTGTGGCAGAAGTTTTCTCAGCTTCTTTTCATGATATAGAATTTGGGGGGGGTCCCCATCAAACCCAGGCTTCAAGCAGTGGGCCTGGCTCTAGTGCTATTTCTGCCCTGGAAGGCAAGCCACTGCCACCACTGCACAATCCCAGATCAGTGATCTGTTTGCTTAAAACATCATCTCTGCCTTTTGTGTGTGTGGTGGGAGAGGTGTTTCTCCAGATATGTTCATTTTTCTATAACTCAGCTGTCTTAGGGATTTTACTTCATTGTTTAATTAATGTCACGTGTTGAAGCAGAAAGTGTTTTTACCAGAGCGTGAATTCACTGTACCATCTTGAATGTAAGTATCAGCATACATTTTATTGACGGGTTAAAATTCACACTTTTTTTCTTCAGAATATTGAAATAAAATTCAATGGTGTCAACATGCTCATATTACAACTTAATATTTATTAAATTTATTTACTATTTAGAAATTATTTTAAGATTGAATAACCTATGCATATGTATTAGCTTCCTATTTCTGCTATATCAGATTACCACAGACATAGCAGTTTAAAATAATACAAATTTCTTACAAATCTTATGTCAGAAGTCCAAACTGGATCTCACTGACATAAAATCTGTATGTGTCTATAAAATCTATAGGTGTCTATATGACTATTTCAGTAGGCTCTAGGGAAGAATTTGTTAACTTGTCTTTTTAAGCATCTACAGGATACCTGCATTCCTTGGCTGTTGCCCCATCCCTCAATCTTCAGTACCAGCAAGATCAGGCTGAGTCATTTTCTCTGAGCTCTTTTTTCTGCCTTCTCTCTGATTCTGACTATTCTGCATCTTTCCAAATTTAAGAACCCTTGTGATTACACCGAGTCCATTGGGATAATCCAGGATAATCCTATTTTAAAAATCAGCAGATTAGCAAATTTAATTCCATCTGCAACCTTAATCCCCTCTGCCATGTGATACAACATTGTCAGAAATTCTGTAGATTAGGACATGAATATATTTGGGATGCCATTATTTTGCCTACCACAAAAACTCTGTGTGGTAAGAACTAACTAGTTAGAAATATTTTTATAGGAAAAGCTAAGGGGCATCAATATGAAACCAGCATTTGGTATAACATTTTTTTAAACTGGAAAATTCTTACATAGAAATGAAAAACAACAGGATAGTTTTAAGCAAGTTACTCATAGCCTTCATATCAGGCAATCCTTTTTATATTTTTCCAGAGAGTAGAAATGCTCTTTGTCAAAGAAACCATACTTTCTTGTACTGGGATAGCACTTTCACCAGCAATTTCTCAGAAAGCTACTGCTTGTAAATCTAAACCACAGAGGAGCACGATAATCTCATCAACTGCAGCAGTAATTTGTAGAATCACAAAACTGCTGCAACAAATCACAGAGAAATCTCCCTATTATGTTGATTTGTACAATATGTAATTTAAAAACAAAGGAACAAGGATCCATTCATTTATTCATTCATTCAACAAAACGGCTTTTAGCACTTATTGCTTGCCTAAATTACACTGCTATTTACTTGTGGATATAGTGATGGACAACAAAGATTTTCTATCTGACTATGATATCAATTTTGTTTTAACCTACAGAGAATAAGTAACCACATACACATGCTAAAATCTATAAATTGTGCTTGCATTGTTTTTTGTTTGTTTGTTTGGGGGGCTTTTTTGATGGTGGTATTGGTTTTGGTTTGTCCAAACTTGCCTATATCAATTGCCAGTAAATTTTGTTGGATTGATCTTCTGATTGTATTATTGTTTGTTTAACCATTTTTGTCTCAGTACTTTATGGAAAAACTGACCCTACTTTTTTTTAAGTTATGTTGTTATATGATTGAGCTTTTATTCTATTTAGTGGAATAAACAGAATAAATATGAGTGTACATATGTGAATGTGATTAGGATGGGAAACTTGGTATTATCGGTTGGGATATTTTAACTGATTGCTCATTCCACAAGCTACAACAAACAGCCCTAGGCACCATGGCAAAATAGAAGTTACAAAGGACCACATATACCCTCTATTCACCTATGTTTGGGTGACCATCACAACACATGAGCTTCTGCATGGAACTTTGGCAAATGTGAAATCAGGCCTAAATAAAGAGGACACAAAAAATGAAGACAATTGGAGAAAAGAGTTTTGACTATTAAGATAGATATTGCAGTTTGGTAGCATTAAGTGGAAGTGGGAAAATTCATCTTGATATACTTGATATAAATAGTATTATTCTCCTGAGTTGCATCAGTCCTACATATGTGTAAACACCTTTGCAGAATGTGCTACTTTTAAAATATGTTTTTATTTTCTATATCAATTATGATTATTTTAACCATAATTCTCAGTTTATTTCCCAAGAAGACTGCAAACTAAGACTAACTTAGAATTCCAAAGAGTTGTGGATTTAAATACAGGATTTCAAAACACAGCATTTTATAAGATTCTGTTTCCTTTTGCTCTGAGTTATTTTATATATTTTTTAATTTTTTAAATTGACTTTTCCCACCCCTTCTCATTTGTGTATTTCAAAACTATTTTGGCAGAAGCTGGAAAAGCTAAGCAGCTTCACTCTTAATAGAGACCTAGATCAGCCACAGGTAGTATAAAGAGAGTCCCTCAAAACTAGAGCAGTGAGGACAATTTGAGAACTGAAGGAGAAATCAACATATGTGCAGATAAGGCACTGCTGGGAGAATGCTGGGACTGGGATGAAAAATGTGACTCTCTTCTTTTTGAAAACATTAATGAATACTAGCCTGCTTATGATTTATCAATATAATTTTTTATGAAATAATTATACTCTTAATTTTATTCAAACAGAATTCCTTCTATTTCCTTCATTCATAAATATTTTTACCAAAGATAACTGTACTCAGAGATGACATATTTAGCTTCTAGATGTCGCTCGTTCAATAATTAACCCAAATACACCTAGCTTAAATTTTTTGGTTGTTAAAACTCAATGTTTCAATGGAAGCTAGCTATTAAAGTCTTTTTTTCCCCCTCTATTTCTCAAAAAAAAATAAAATAAGATCAACTTATCTTCAAAGTGGACACATTTTTACATTGTAAATAAATTTGGGAAAAAAAGCATGATTTGCAAAATACTGTCAAGTAAAATCAGCATTTGCAAGTAAAAATGATCAGACCAGATACTACAGGGTCAAACCAGATACTACAAATAAGGTCACACCCAATAACTTATTTATCAGAAATTGACAGTGCTTCCTACATCAGCTAGACTTATTTTTTTAATAATATAAATGGTTTCTCTTGTTCTCATGAAATAGACATTTAAAAAATTAAGTAGGTTGTAAGCTTCTGGTTTATTTGCAAAAATATTGTGTTAGTGTCCATTGTTTTGTGAAATAAACCACACTAAACCTGATGATTTTACGGATAAACCCAGATATGAATAGAATATGCATTCCTAGAAAAACATACATCATTTTGTTTTAAATGTTGTTAAATTGTTGAATTTATATGTTTTTCTTAAAAGAGATAACACAGTTTTCTCATGATTCTAAACTATCTTCGTTATTATAACTCTCTATTAAATGAATTAACAGTGGATAAACACAAAATTCTCACAACAACTTTGGAGAGGATCTAAAAGAAATTTGACTTTTATCTAGGTGGGGCTTGGAAGGATGCCAAGACAAGCTACATTTTGACTTCAGAGTAATTATTCATTTTTACCAACCCAATGTCAGGTATCATTGGAGAAAATAACATTTTGCTGTTACTGATTTATAACCTACTTTCTATTTTCAATTTTGTGAAAAATACTTGTCCACTCTGAGGAAAGGAAGAAAAAATGTCTTCTTCACATTGAATTCTCCTTGAATCATTGCTTGAAAACTCTTTATAACTTTTTATTAGTATTTACTTCAGAGCCTGCAATGCCTTTTAACTCTTGATAAAATAAATTGGCAATTCCTTACAGTGCTTTTAAGAAAATCAAATTTGTGAAAAATATAAGAAATCTCATGATAATGGATATAACGAACCATCCAGAAAACTACATCTTCATTTTTCTCCATATCAACTGAAGGTTTATTCTTCAGGATAAACTTTAAAATCTCAATGCAAAGTTTTGCTGCTTTGATCAATGTCTGATTTGATAATTGTGTATTAAGCTGAAAATGTTTCCTGTACAACATGAAGAACAAGTGTGGGAGAATACTAGATTGAATCAAATTAATCACTTTGGATTATTTTCAGAGAAAATATAGCATAAAAAAGACATATAAGACCAACTGAACCTTTCATCTTTTGTACTTAAATCATCTATGTATTTGTACTCAATACAGTATTGTTTTCTCTATGTGTGCCAGCTTTATGTCCTTCCTCATCTTTGATATCTTCCTTAAACTACTTGTCATACCAGACACCTGGGTGTGAATGATATCCTCATATACATTTACAAGAAAATGGCAAATTATTTTCTAAGCTTTTTGCAACAATTTCTACAAGATCTTTCCTTTAGAGACTTTTAATAGCCAATAATTTCTAAATATAGGTTCATAACATATTAACTTATAAAACAATTATAAGTAAAATTAAACCTAAGCATTGTACACGTCATATTTGATAATTCCTTCTTTTTATTATTATTAAAGCAATTACTGATTTTTTAGTTCTTCTCACCACTTTGTGAAACTATAGAGGATTTTATTTAAATTTTTTTTCCCTATGAAATACTACTGGCATTGTGTCATGAGGAAACGGATCATATGAAACTGGATTTTTTTAAAAATATGTATTTTTATTATGTTCTATTTTTGTTTAATTATGTCCTTGAGTTGGACCATACTCAGCTTCTTTTGTGGCTTCCAATACCTTAGGTGCTAATGTGAGTAGCTCCCATAGACGATGGAAATCCCTAGAATAAGACTTTTACTACTCACTCTTCAAAAAGCAAACAAAAACCACCAAGATTAATTAAGAACATCATTGACCTTAGAAGGAAACAAGATTCATCAGATTTCTTTCCTCTGTCCTTCACTGGTTTAATTTAGTTATATAGTACATTAATTTCATGTTTATAATTCAATGTTTTTAATAGCTATTAAGATATAAGCTTCATTGTTCAATTCTGGAGGTAGATGGATCTATGCTATTTTGTCCTTCTCCCTTGAGACTGAGGAAAACTTTCTCAGAAAATGAGAACAAACATCTCTCAAATTTCATTGAGGAAAATGGGGTGTATTACTAAACCAAAATATAGAAAGGGAAAATTTACTTATTGCTCAATGTGATTTTTAAAAATATTCAATGGCAATATAGATTTTATTTTATTATTCTATTTTTATTTTTTAAATTAGTGTAGATATAACTTACATACCAAAAATTGCACATATTTAATATATGCACCTTGATGAGTAACTACTCAATATGTTCAATGTATGTTGGGTGAAACAATTTACTGGAGACAATTTTGTTGTTTTATTTTAATTATGTCCTTTACTTGGCTTCATTGGTGGCTTCTAACACTTAAGGTCCTATTATAAGTATCTCCCAACAGACAATGGAAACTCCTAGACCATGACATTTACTACTGTCTCCCCCACAATATAAAGGTAGATTACAATAATTACGTGATGAAAGCATGAAAATAGTTTTCCACTGCATGAGTACTAGATGACAATTCTTATAGGAAAAAAAAATGAGATTATATAATTTTCAAAGGTAATTTGCCCTTTCCATACCCAGAAAATCAGGATATACAGAATGTTTAAGATAAAATATATTCACTCAAAAGGAATGAAGTACAATTCATAGTTAACCAGAGAGAACACTGACCGCTTTGACTTTATCTAAATTGACAGCACATTTTGTAATAGGCCACTGTAGTGACCCAGACACCAACCATTCTATGGAATCTTTTGAAAAAATAGCATAGGAGTGTTGATTATAAAGTAGTATTATTAGCCTCCCTATATCAACAAAAACCTTATTGTATCCACCAAGTTAAGACTTCAGAATTTTATAAAAAGCTGGATTTACTACATAGTATAATGTGTATACCAATGTATACTTTCAGAAAATAAGAAAATAAGTACACATTTTAGTTAATAAAACAGCATAAAAAGAAAAATATATACTTAAGGTACCAGTAGCACATTGGAATAATTATTTAACATTATTACTCCAATCATATGCATTTAAGCATATCTTATACACACATTTGACATGTTCTAAATTTGTTATACTCTGTACAAGGGGTTATAGGAAGGTGATAAAAAATAAGAGTGATTTGGAATTATAAGCTGAGAAATTTTCAAATGAAGAAAATTTGATGAAGGAATTGCATAGTGTTTAGAAGGAAGTAGAAAGTATTCCTATGTCTGGCATTAAATGGGGATCAGAAAATATGGGAAATTTTAATAAGAAGCAGTCTTAACATATACTAAGATGTCTCTGTATAGCTCTATTCAATTTAAGCCAAATTAGTAATGATAATAACTTCTCAAAAGTTCATCCCCCCTTCCCACCAATGGCTAAACAGCTAAACCCCATGAAAATGCATAGCTCAGAATTTGTGCAAAATAGTGACTAAAAAACATAGCATTGTTTAATACTATTCAAGATGATTTTGTGTTTTTAAATTTCTATTTGTTACAGCTAAAAGAAGAAAGTATGTACTGTATTATGCTTCAGTGGTTTCTTAGATACAATAAAATTCAGAAATAAGGCTGTAAAAATTCAACAAGAGGGCCTTTCTGATGAATGTTCAGTGAAGAAACCACTATGATTTCATTTGCTGTGCTGCTGTTTTTTTAACCTCTTTCCCTGATGTTCTAGTTATTTGGCTCCAGTTAATGGAATTTATAGAAACACAAAAGAAGACAGATGCAAGTAAAGGAAAAAGGAAATAGGAATTTCAAGTAGAAGGAATAAGAGATTACATCATGTTTGAATATAGGGCATTATTCAGACGACATAAATCCAGATTAGCTTTCCTTGCTTAAGGATCAGGCGAGGATAAGGATTAACACAACATCTGAATAAAGTTGGTTTCTTTAGAACAGTGTTTTGGTAGTTAGAAAAAAATGTATTAAAGCTTCCTATAATAAAATATATTCTTCAGTTATTTTAAATATATTAAATAATATTTATCTTACAATTAAAATCTTTTTTCTTCTTTTTTTAATAAATAATTGCTTTCTTGGTCCAATAACATTTCTTTCCTGTTGCCAGTTAGTAAACAAGCAATGCATTTTCTATGTATTATTTAATCTTATCTAGCACATAAAGCTCAAGATCTGAGATTTCCTCCTCAATTTATATTAAAAGAAAAATGTTGCCAAACTGATTTATGAAGTAAAAGTTATGTCTAAATCACAGAGAAATTATAGTTGCAATCTATGCATCTATTTTCATAGAAAAGCTGAAGTCTAAATCTATAATCTCTTGATCTTTACAACTATTTTAGCTTCTGTCAATCCTGCTTAGGAATGCACACTGACCTCATTTTCTTAGTTGATTATCTTAATTTCTAATGCTAAGGTGGATCACATATCCAAAATTGACCTAGTTACATTTGGCATAGAAGGTACATGATAAATATCAGAGTAAAACTACTTGATATGCCATCATGAGTCTCTTTTGTGGGTGTTCTCCATTTTATTATCATACACATTTTTAAATGAGGCAATGAAGAATTTAGAAGAGAAGGCAGGAGACAGAATTCTAGTAATGTTAACAAGATGATATAATCTATCATTACAGCATATTCTTATAAAATTTATAGTTGGATAATAGAGATAATTGAATTTCACCTTTCCGTAGAAAAGGGAAAATCTTCAGTATTTCTTTCTCACGTAATCTCTGAAGTCACTGCATCAATTTCATGGTACTGATAATTGTATTCTTCCATAGTCTTTTTTAGAAGTATAGTAATAATAATAATGCATCTAGTTATTGAAGCAATAAAATTATTAAGAGCTTAAACTGTGAATATGAATTGCCTGGGTTCAAATCCTGTTTTGGCAATCTCTTATTTCTATAATCTTGGACAATGTACTTAAGCTTTCTAGATAGTTATTTCATCATCTGCAAAAGAAATATAATAGTAGAACCAACTTCGTGGGATCTGCAGATTCACTTGAGTAATATATATTAAGTTTTGCCACTCAGCAATATGCAAGAGTGTTTTGTTCTAAGTCAGGTAATACCCACTCTCTCTTAATCCTACTAGTTTCTTTGAGGTAGGCACTATTTTTTTTTTTTTTGCCACTTAAAGATGAGCAAATTAAAGCTAAAAGATGGTGGGTAATTTTCCCAAGGACATAGAAAGTAAAATCTAGAAATGAAGCTTTGTGCTTATGATTTAAACCCATCTTTATAACAACACTTCCTCCTTTCATACTGTCAGATCAGAAGTGAAAACTTCTATTCTTTGTGTCAAGGACACTATTATTTGTCTAACATTTAGAAAGTATATGACAAGTCTTTGAGTAACTAAATATTGGGAAATTTCAAAGGGTAGTCATTTATATAATCATGTTAAAGTGTTTAGAGAGAAATTTAAAGTGCTTAAAGAAAATAAAACAACCTGTAGAGGCCAAAATAGTTAAGACAAAATGTCAAAGAGAAATTGTCACACTTTTCATTTATTAAAAAATATTAGTGTGTGATAATTGTTTAATAGGAGGTAATAGTAAGTGAATTTTAAAGAAGTAAAAGAAAAAAGTGAAGTAAAATAAAGAGGAAAACTACTTTAATCAAGTTTACTTAACCTTTATTAAAGAAAATTATTGAATGAATAGGATATTCTCCACATAATATAAGGTAAACAAAGAAGAGCAATAAAGAAAACAAACAGAAAGTTACAGCATTCAAATAATTTTCTCTCTCTGAGTCTCAATTTCCTCCATATGAAATGTGGATGATAAAATAACCTTTACATAAAATTATTTGAAAAGCATCACTTGCTATTCAAATAAAATATTTTACTTTTCCTGTTACTTTTTACTTCTACTTTGTACAACATTCAATTCCCAGTCTTTCATTGAATGTATAAGCTAAAAGCAAGGTGTACTATTATAATGTCATTTTAATATTCCATAAAAACAAGATACCATATAAAACATAAATCATATATTAAGAGGTTCTTCTGATTATTGAGTCTGAATACTTTCAATATACCAAACAAATTCACCTCATTTGGTATCACTATTTTGTTCCCCTTACTCCTCAGTAAGATTTCACTATAAAACTTTTTGAGTTTAGACTTCATTGTCTACACTATAAAGGTCTTTATAAATGTTCAGAAAAACAGTCTGTTTGATGGCTGGTGCAGGACATTTAGCTCTTCCACCATCAGTAAATGCAACACTGTTGGAGCAGTATGGGGTATTTTCAGCTCCTCCTTTCTGGGAAACTATCCAAGGCACACATGCAGAAAGAGTCACCTTGAGAGAAGATATTTTTTTTTTTCTAGTTACAATCACTGTATTTTCAACACTGCTTTCCATAAAATCTGCTTCCACCTCATGTTCACACTGGGTCTTCCAAGGACCACATGTGTCAGAAAATCTCCTAACCACTGCTTCTTTCTGTATTTTTATATTATTTAAAAAAATTTTTTCTGACCCATTAAAATAAAAAGATTGAAAACTGAGAGGTATGTCAGTGGTAGTGGTAGATTATAAATAAATACAGATATAAATAAGAGAAATTAAGAAAAATTGTGGGTTTAAGTTATTTCAACATTTTTTCATGGTAAATATAATTGTCAAATATTTGGAGCATCAGCATATGTAATATTTCATGATTCATTAAATTAACTTCATAGTCACTTTGGTAGAAGATAAAATAATAGTAAAGAGATGGGAAAAAATAATTCTCGTACTATTTTGGTTATGTATTGATGCACAACAAACTATACAACTCAGTGACTTAAAACAACCACTACAATAATTTATCTTGCTAACACACCTGATACAAAATAAAGCACTAAAATAATCTCTTCATTAAGTAAGCTAATAGCAAGTCATGTTTAAAATGTAATATCATGTTTGTGGAGTTCTTTAAATAGTTTCATAGGAAAGGGTCCTAACACCATAATTTGAGTTAGTTTTTTTGATAATAGGACCTAATTTTTTTTCCCTTTTGAAGAAGCTCAATGTTTAGTATACAATAAGTATATATTTATTCTAAATCATATTTTATTTCTGAAGACATTACTTGGATTTTTTTTCATAATCTGTTAATCACTTTATTTTTGGAAAATATTTTTTCTATTAACATTATCTAATACTATGGTCTAAATCATCTGGTTTATGGCAAAATACATCATAATACAATATTTCTGTGTTGTTAAGGCCTTTTTCATCTCCAACTTTTATTTTAGAACTTGTGAAAACTACAATTAACTACCACATCTTTGTTAAGTTTTTTAGGGAAGATATAACCTTTGATAGATTTAGTATAATTGATATTTTAACGAATGTACTGTCACCAGATTTGACTCCAGACTTAAGCAAGGCTGTGATTTTTTGTCTTCCTTCCAGGCTTAGCTTCCTTTTCAGTAGTTTCATCATTGTTTGACACTTTCTTCTTCTGAGGTATCAGTGTCCTTAGTGCATATCCATTTCCTTTTTAGTTAGTCACAATCTTTTATTTAGTATTAATAAACATTGATAGACCAGTTCACACTGATTTGTAAATAGGTAGAGTGTTTAACATGCTCCCTATCATCTATTTAAGTAATCTACTCCATACTACATCATCCATATAAAATATTACCTAATATTAAATCTATATTTAGTGTTAAAATGTTGAGGGCACACTAATTTTTTTTTCAGTTACAATCATTAATTTTCACTTTTCCAGTTTTCTTTTAATTGTGCAGTACCTGATTTTTTTCACAATAGTTTTGTATGCCATTTAATGTTTTTGTGGGACTCTTAAAAATCTATCTATATTAAATGACAATTTATTCTTTTAAGGTGATGCTTTAAGCATCATGTAGGAATATATTTTCGATGGGAAAGTGATTATTCTGTGAACTCAGAAATTATACACACATTGTGGTTTATAACAAATAAACCTTCAGCCATAGTTTAAATCACTTACTCTAAATAAACTAGATTTATCTGATATTAAATAGATGATTTTACCTATTTGTCATACGCAATCTAGTTAATCAATGTAAATGTGCAATTTCTTAGTATTACAATAGATATTTGTCTTTAGAAGTGTCAGTAGCAGTTTTGATAAAAAATTATTATGTTACTGTGTTGATTTTGATAATTGATAGTTTGGAGAGAGGTAGTAAGTGGCACATTCACAAGCAACTTTTAATAATACTCCAGAATTTCCTAAACTGTTGAATAAATATGAAAAATAGATTAAAGTTTGAAATATATTAATACTAATTAGCTTAAAAGACCTAAGTAAAGTCTTAGATGGTTAAATAACTTCAAAATAGTTGGGAAAAAAATGTTATTTATAGTGATTAACTGATATGTGTGTGACTCAAAACTTTAAGAGTTTTCCATGTTTAACAAGTTTTTAGTTTATCTTTGACTGACTCAGAGAGAGCGTTCAAACTAACAAACAAAAGAAAACAAAAATGGACTATTTTTTACAGTCTTAAATATCAGAGTTGTCTAGTCCTGTGACTAATATAGTAGTGTTGATGTCAAAATTTTTTTTCTAATATACTAGTTTTTATTTAATGACCCAGTTTCTGAAAAGGTTGATGATACTCCATGTTATTTAATATTCAACTAAAAATTGTTTCTTAAGTTCATAATCAATAAAACGAACCAAAGGAAATATTTGAAAAACGAGGAAATGTTTGAGTGAATATATACAAATATTTTTTAATAATTCTAAGAAAATAACACCACATATTAAATTTGGAATATGAAGAGAATTTTATGAAACCTCTGTACAAAATAATGAAACATCAAGACACTGTAGAATAGTACCTAAAGCCAAGACTTCTCTACATCCTTTGTATTATATATTTAGACTCAATGTCCTTTACATTCTTTAGAATTCACCTAATCATATTTGAAGATGCTTTTGTTGAATAAAATAGAAACTGTGTAAACTCTGGTTAAAATTATACCTGTTTCAAATATATATTAGAAAGTATATATATTCAAATATATATTCAGAAAATTCTGAATTTCTTCTACTTTGAAAAATATTACTAATACCTCTTTAGAGGGAGGGTGTTCTAGACTGAATTGTGTCCCCCTAAAATGTATGTGTTGAAGCTCTAATGTCCAATGTGCCTGTATTTGGAGACAGAATCTTTAAGGAGGTAATTAAGGTTAAATGAGGTCATAAGTGAGAAGCCATAATCTAATAGGACCAATGTCCTTACAAGAAAAGGAAGAGACACCAAGGCACACTCACACAGAGGAAAAGGACATGTGAGAACACAGTGAGAAGGTGATGTCTCTGTGACCTAGTAAGATCCCTCACCAGTGTCATTACTTTCATCTTGGGCTTCCATCCTCCAGGACTGTGAGAAAATAAGTTTTTGTCGTCTAAGTTTTTGTTGTAATTTGATGTTTAAAATGTTTCATGAGTATTCATTGTTTTAAAGAAGCCTATCTTTGTAAACATATTTTTGTGTATGTCCATGTTTATGGAATCTGGTAGAGCTATAAATGAAGTAGTTATTTTTCTTTTAGAAAATTTTATATTGCTTCCAAGCCTTTATTCATATAACAGAATGATTTGCTGTGTTCCATGTTAGAGTACCTACTAACTATATGCATTTTCTGCTTTTGACAGAAATGTGTCTTTCTCTGGAAGACAGAATTATGTTATGGATTGTTTTCTAAAATACATTGTTATTTTTTCCCTTCCTTTCGGTTTTAACCTAATTTATTTATCTATTTATTTCTTTATGTAATAATCAACTGTAACTCTAGTTTTGGGAGAACAAATATATACAATGCTCATTTTTTACATGTACATTTTATATATTTTATATTTTTAAAATTGAAAAACGCTCTGATCAAAAGCATTAGTTTTATACGTATCCAAAAACAGATTATTTCAGGTGACATGGATAGAGAATATAAGCACATAGAAAACTGCTCATGAACTCAGGATCAAGCCTATCTCATTCTTTCAGGATTAACCTCTAAATTATAAATAGCTACTAAGTCATCTGAGCAGGCCTAGAAGAAGATATTCAGAGCCCTACATACTGAAAAATTATATTACTCCACTAACTCTCCAACTGTAGTTGAAAATACTACAAAATGATAAAATAGGTATACAAAATAATAAAAAAGTATCAGTACTCGTTATGATTAATAGTCCATTGCTTTGTATTTCATTATGATGACCTAAGCATATGCTTAATTAGTTTATTGATAATTCAAGCTCTGTCTGAAAGCCACCAGAAGAAAATATGCAGCAAATGCAGTATAAGATAAATGTTTTCTACTTAAATCTTCTCTTGGCCAGCCCTTGAAATTGATATATTTCTCTTCAAAACCGGTCTCCAACCAGTCTCTTCGCTTCATATTCCTTTATACCATAAAGTTTCACTTTATAAATATTAATTTGGTTAATCTTCATCACAGTAACATAACTGTATTTAGCCTACTTGCATTTATAAAATTGTGAATTTTTTTCTTTTTTAATTAGTATATTTATAATTTCATTAACCATTGATAATTAAGAGGTCATAGAGACCATATTTGTTGTTACAAATCTCAAAAGATTCAGGAAAGGACAGTATTTCTGGGACTGTCACAGTAAGAACCTCCAAAAATCTTGTCCATAAAAGCAGTAAAAACACTAGCAAATATTGTCAAAACCAATTCATCCAGAATTTTGGGAATTAACCAAATGCTTACAACAATCTGAGGAACATTCATTCAATAAATGCCTGATTCTTAAAAATAATAGCAATGTCAGTAATCCTCAGTAGTTGCAGCAAGCTTTGTGATACTTTAGCTTGCTCTCTTTCGACCCACTTTCACCCTAAGTTCCTTGGTATCCTTGAAAACCAGCAACCTAAGACCACTGGAGAAGCCAAAATGGGTTTGGAACTTTTACTGAATTTTCCAAATAATGGGTTTTTTTTGTTTTGTTTTTTGTTTTTCTGCTTGCCTAGAGGCTCTCATGAGTACCCCCAATTAACAGTTTGTTCGTTATTAAATGTGACTCAGTCTGCTTAAAGCCCTGTTTGCAGGCCCTTTTTATAAAATAATAAGAAGCTATTGTTAAGCATTGAAGCTGTGTGAGGCAGTGTTACCAGTTGTGCTCAAGAGGCTAGATAAAAAAATAAAATAAAGGAAAATCTGGAGAATGATATGTCCATGTGGAGCTTTGAAAAGCTCTGAAATATTCCTGGGAACATAGAAGATCACAAGCATGTGGTGAGTTGCATGCATGTCCAGAAAGACTTGAGGAGGCCCTGTTTTCATATTTCTGACACACCGTGAGGTTCTGTACAAGCAGAAAGTGAAGGAATAAAGCAGATTTGGAAAACTGGCAGAGCACTGATGTTTATCCCAACATACATCCAGAGCCTCCTGGCAAAGGGTGGAAGACTTTTTGATTCAAAGCATTCAAGAAAATCTCTGACCAATCATTAGCTGAGTTAGAGACTACAAACCACACATGACAAAGAATACAGACTTTATAGAATTAGTCCTGAAAAGTCACTAAGCAAAGAGCAATAGCCGCAACAATAATAACAACAACAGAAGTAAGAACAAACGGCAAGCCCTGAGGGGGATCTGATTCTAACTGGTCTAATTCTAATTTTACAAGGGAAAAGAATAATTTTATAACAGTAAATGAGGTAATCCAGATTTAATGAACAAATTCCTAGAGGGACAAAAACTACTGAAACTGACTCAAGAAGTAATATACGATTTGGATAGACTTGTAACTAGTGAAGAAGATGAAAGAATAATTAAAACTTCCTAAAAGAAAATTCCAGGGTTATATGGCATCATTGGTAAATTCTACAAGATGACTTAAAAAGAAAAACTGCCAATCCTTTAGAAAATTTTTCCAAAAAATAGAACAGGAGAGAATATTTTCTAACTCATCCTATGAGGCCAGCATTACCTTGACACCAAAGCCAGACAATGACATGACAAGAAAAGAAAACTTCAGAAAAAATATCACTTATGAATAGATGAAAAAAAATCAGTTCTTAATAAATTACCAGCAAAGCAAATCCAGCAACATATGAAAACAATTCTATACCATGACCAATCTGTATCTATCCCAGAAATGAAAGATTAATTTAACACATGAAAATTAATGTAATACACCATATCAATTGAATAAAAGCAACCACATGATCATTTCAATGCATGCAGGAAAAGCATCTGACAATATCAAACGTATTATTATGAAAATAATTCAACAAACTAGGAATATAAGGGACTTTCATTAACCTGATAAAAGTCATCTACTCAAAATCCACAGTTAACATCTACTTAATGGCGATGAACTGAAAACTTTCCCCTTAATATCAGAAACAATCCAAGAATTATCTATTCTTGCCACTTCTACTCAACGTTGTACTTAAGGTACTAGCTAGATCAATTGGGAAATATGAAGGAAGAAAAGCCATGTAAATTAGAAAGGAAGAAGTGAATCTCTCTCTAATTTTAGATGACATAATCATGTACATAGAAAACTGGAAGGAATCCACTGGAAAACTTTTAGAATTAGCGAACAAGTTCACCACAGTCAGTCACAAGGTCAATATATAAATATCAATGTTTTCTATATATTGGTAATAAATATATTGAAAACAAAATTAAGAAAACCTTTCCATTTATAATAACATCAAACATGTTAAAATGCTAGGAATAAATTTAACAAGATATATGACTTATGCACTGAAAAGCTCAAATCACTGTTGTAAAAAATTACAAAACTAAACAAATAGAAAGAGGCCACGTTCGTGGATCAAAAGACTTAGTATTGCCAAGGGTGCAATGTTTCCCAAATAAATTTCCAGAATCAACACAACTCCTTTCAAAAACTCAGTAGCTGATTTTGCAGAAACTGGCAAGATAATCCTAAAATTTATATGTAAATGCAAGGGACGTAGAATTGCCAAACAATCTTGAAAAAACAAAACCACAATGTTGGATGACTTATACTTTGTTATTTCAAAACATACTACAAAGCTACAGTGATCAAGAAGAGTGTAGTATTGGCATACAAATAGACATATAGATCAGTGGAATAGAACTGAGAGTTCAAAAATAAAACTTTACATTTATGATCAACTGATTTTATCAGGGATGCCAAGACAACTCACTGGGGAAAGTAAATCTTTTCAAAAAATGTGCTGGGACAATCTTATATCCACAATCAAAAGAATGAAATTGGATTTCTGCTTAACACCATATGCCAAAATTATCTTAAAAGGGAATAAAGACTTTAATGTAAGAGCTAAAATTTTAAAACCCTTAGAAGAAAACTTACAAATAAAATTTCATGATCTTAGGTTTTATGATGTTTTCTTAGATAGGACATCAAAAGACAAGTGAAAAGATATATATTAATAGATCAATTAGACTAACAAAATTAAACTATTTGGTATTTTAAAGGACACCATCAAAAAAATGAAAGGACAAACCACAGAATGGGAGGAAGTATTTGTAAGTCCTATGTCTGATAAGGGAGGTGTATACAGACTACACAAAGAACTCTTGCATCTCAACAATAAACAACAACAAAAAACTAAAAATGATACAAGTATTTGAACACTCATACACTACTGGTGAAAATGTAAATTGATGCAGTCACTTTAGAAAACAGTTTGGCAATTCATTAATAAGTTAAATATTGTGTTACCATATGACCCAGTACTTCCAATATGAAGTATATACCCAAGATAACTGAAAGTATACATCTACACAAAAGCTTACACACGAATATTTATGGCAGCATTATTCATAATATCCCCAAAGTGGCAAAAACCCAAATGTTTATCAATTGGTGAACAGATAAACAAAATGTGGTATATCCTTACAAGAGAATATTATTCAGCAATTAAATATGGAATAAAGTGCTAATGAATTCTGGAATTATGTATGAACTTTGAAATGTTGTAATAAATGAAAGAATCAAGTTACTGAAATACATACTGTATGATTGTATTTATATGAAATTTCCAGAATAAGCAAATCCATAGAGACAGAAAGCTGATTCATGGTTACTGAGGTCTACAGATAGGAATTGAAAGTGACTGCTAATGGGTACGGGCTTTTTTTTGAGTGATGAAAACATTCTAAAATTGGATGGTGATGATGGCTACCCAACTATACTAATATAATACAAACCACTGAATTGTACACTTCATGTAAATGTACACTTTATACAATTGTGTGTGTGTGTGTGTGTATATATATATATATATATATATATAATCAGATATATTTTTATCATAAAATGGCAAGTTAATGAAGAAAGAGAGGAGAAGTTCACTTATCTGAGGATGCTTATTTTCAACTCACTTTTCCTGGTGTTGGTAGATGAGCTACTCCTACTGTTAGTTTCCTAACATACTCCAATAGCCATTCAGCATCTTTTTTTCTGGTGACACCATCTCTAAAAGGCAGTTTTCTTACATTACCTGGGAGCTCGTTTCCTATTTTAGTCCACTTGTACGTGCTTCTGTGACAAAAATCAAGTACCAATTCACTCTTTATTCTTAAAGAGTGCTAAATGTATACTGTGTTCAAATGGAGCAATGTGCCCTAATATCAGGCTGCATAGTGTTCTGAAACTGAAATTTTTAATGAGATTGAGGATGTTAGCCAAAATTACAAAATGCATCAGAAAACTCATGCCACTCCAAATAAGAGTGTGAAACATAACAAGCAACAGCTTTTCACACTATGGAATCTAGATGCAGAATGGAAACTATAAAATGAGTATTAAAAATAATTTAAGGCTTAATGAGGCAACAAATGTATTACAACTTAATAACCTTTTTAAAAATACTCACTTTTTCAAAAAACCAATGAAACAGTTACAAAAAGAGACATTTTCCCAACCACAAGGCAATTCCCAAATTTGCAACAAAAATAATTATATTACTAAACATCATTTTCCTAATTTTAAATATATTATTTAGAAATTAAAACCATTGGGGTTTCCCTGGTGGCACAGTGGTTAAGAACCCTCCTGTCAATGCAGGGGACATGGGTTCAATCCCTGGTCCGGGAAGATCCCACATATCATGGAGCAACTAAGCCCATGTGCTGCAACTACTGAGCCCATGTGCTACAATTACTGAAGCCCACGTGCCTAGAGATTGTGCTCAGCAACAAGAGAAGCCACCGCAATGAGAATACTGTGCACCGCAATGAAGAGTAACCCCTGCTCGCCACAACTAGAGAAAGACCACGCATAGCAACAAAGACTTAACGCAGACAAAAATAAATAAATAAATTTATATAAAAAAAGAAATTAAAACCATAAAATGCCTATCAAAATAAAAGTTTAAAATAAAATTAAAGTTTTAAACAATTTTGATTATGAGAGGAAATCAAAAGATATATCCATTAATTTATATAATGTTCCATTTCTTGTAGGCTTGTTAACTACCAAGTACTGTTGAAATTCTTTTAAATTCATTATAATATTTGATCTCCATTTGATCCTCACAACCCTGTGAGCTACATTAGAATTATATATCAATACAAAAATAATAGAAAAATAAAACAGTTGAAGGCAGCATGAATAAAAGTAACCCTGAATGTTTAATAAGAATGTAGCTAGTTTAATTAGAGTTAAGTAAAAATCAAGTATCATGTTTAGTGACTGGACTGAGATGGAACACACATGCACATTGTTTCCATTACTGAGTGCCAGTATGTGTCTGGCACTAACTCTTTTACATTAATTAACACATTTGGTGCTCATAACCCTGTAAGCTACCTTAGGATATTTTTGGCTGCTGGCAATAGGAAAAAGGAAAAAAACAAACAAACCTCAAACTGGCTTAAACAAGAAGAAAATTGATTTCCTCACAAACCTGAAACCCAGATATTTCAGAGTTGGCTTAATCCAGGCTCTCAGCTCTATTTACAGATGAATGTATTTTGTCCTTTTCCATATGTCAGCTGGATATAAAAACGTTTACAGGTAAACCCAGCATCACATCTCCTAAAAGCAACAGGAGGAAAGACAGGTTTGGTGGAGAGCTTTCCAAGAAGTTCCAGGAGGTTCCTTCTTACTCTGGTATATTCAACAATCTTCTCAGCTTGATTTCTTAACTCTATTAGATGCTCCATTTTCAACTAATGCTAACAAGGGAAATCATCAGATTACCCCTAAACCAATAAACTGTATCTCCTTGGGGGTGGGAATGAGCAAGTTGCCCTTATTGACCATGGTCTCTGAAGACTCAACCTGAAGTTTGGTTAGAAAAGTGGTAAGAGTGACTGGATCCTATGTAGCATTCAAAACTGCCCTCTATAGATATATATTGTTATTATCACATTTCATAAATGAGGCTGACTATCATGTTTAAGGTCACACCCTTTACTGATGGCACTGAATTTCAAAACCCAGTCTGTTCACACTAAAACCTCCTTTTTCACCACATAAATGCATAGTACTGTCTAACTACCAGTCTTTCCCCATAGAAGGCTGATGAAGCCTTACTTCATCCGAGAGCTACTGTTGAGATTTTATTCTACATAATTTCTTTTTTTGCTTCCTGTCTACCACTGGGATTCACGGTGACTCTGTAGTTATTGGTAAACACTGTATCTCAAACAGAAATTTAGAATTCTTGATATGAAAAGTTTGTGCTAAAGCTGCTCTTCTGAGACCGTGGCAAATCCTCAACTTTTCTTTTATCTTCCTTGTTCCCAGTGTAATAATATGTCATGTTCAGCTTCACCTGGGATTTCTTTTGTTCCATTTCTTTAGCAATTTCTATCAAGTTTCTCTGTGATATTTTTATTACTTTCACTAGTAAAGCAAACAGATATCTCCTGGTCATGGAGAGTACAGCCCTCAAAGGAACATTGTTGCAGTGTGAATGTTTGTGTCTCCCCAAATTCTTATGTTGAAATCCTAAGGTCAAATGAGACAGTATTAGAAGGTAGGGCTTTTGGGAGGTGATTAGGTCATAACAGTAGAGCTTCCATGGAGAAGATTAATGCCCTTATAAGAGGCTCCAAGAGAGCTCTTTTGCCCCTTCTGCCATGTGAGGATGCAACAAAAAGTCCTTGACCACAAAGAGAGCCTTCACCCAACCAATGCTGGCACCCTGATCTCAGAATTCTAGTCTCCAGAGCTGTGATAAGTAAATTTCTGTTGTTTATAAGCTACCCAGTCTGTGGTATTTTGTTATAGCAGTCCTAGTGGACTAAGACATATTAACAGAATCATGGTCTCATGGGTGATACTATTACTCCTTAAAAGGAACCCCATTCATCCCCTTGGTATAGAGTAACAAACTTGTTGGACAATCATGGTATAAAGTAACAGACTTGTTGGACAATCATTCACTATATCTATCTATTCATCTTTTTAATTTTTTTGACAGTAAACATTTTTAATACTTTCTTGGAATAACAGCCTCTCCTTTAGTATATGGAATCCAGATCTAAGAGCTGGTTCACATTTAGAAATTAGACAGCAAATTGCCACTTTTTCTTCTCTCAGCCTTTTCATCATTCATCATGGATTTTGTTTTAATTGTGTAAATTAAGCAACACCCTGTTGGCACCCCACATCTCTGTCCTATCTCTTGGTTTGGGGCACTTCAGACCCCTTCCAGATATCAGGTTAACCTTGCTGCCCATTATGATAATTACACACACTTTTATTCTGATTTTTAAATGCTACTTGGTTTCTATGTTTTGTAATTGCCTTAACCCCAATACTACCAAGATAACCATCACTCCATACCTACAAAAGATAGTCACCTTTGAACTTCTCAAAGATGCTGCATTGGTACATCCCATACTTTTTTGGGTAAATGTAACCTTCCCAAAAAATATAGTTAGCAAGTTGATTTTCTGAATATATATAATCCTAACATGCCCAGTTTTCCAAGGCTTATGATATTTTTCTCCAATATTTTTCATTTAAATTCTGGCCTGTCTACTTTACTTTGAGTGGGCCATGACTTTTTTCAGTCTTTCAAAAGCCACTCAAGTTTAATACTGTCTCCCAGGACCTTGCCAGGGTTTTAAATAATGTATCAATGGAGAATGTTCCCATATGTATAAACTCTCTTATTCAATTTTGTGACCTGTCCTCCTTGATCCAGAATCCTTAATATCCAGTCGATATACATTCCCTTGGCTCTTTGCAAGTTCGTTTGTTTCATAAGTCACACAGCTCCTTTGGCATGTAGTTACTTCCCCTTTTACAAGAGTGAGCTCTTCCAAAGCTTGATTATGCTGTGATATAATCTATTGTCCAGGAGGAATGACAAAGTAGACCCTGAGGAGGCTGAATGCTTTCCTGTCAAGTAAAGACTTCTGCATTGTTTTCAAGCAAGAGAGGAGAGGTGCTTTCTAAATTCTAACAGAAAGGAGTAGACACTTCTGCAGATCCAGAGGGTTTAGGGGAGTATCAGGATTCAGGTTTTCCAAATGTGTCAACTCAAATGCCCCACCCCAAATCTCAGGGTCCTAGTCCTGAAGCATGGCACTGATCTTGGTATACCGACTTGCTGGAGTTAAAACAGCAATCTTTTCTAGAGCTCTGCTAACCTTATAATTAAGTCATGGGACTGATGCTCAGCTGTTTCTACCCTCTGGTTTCAGGAAATGACTATATTCTCATGGAGGCTTTCCCTATTGCCTTTAGTTTGTGATTAATTATCATTAGACTTTTATACTTTTTCTCATAAAAATTTTAACAGTTGAACCAGGACAGCATGCCAGAAGCTGTGAGTACGTGAACTGACATTGCATGGTTCACTTTGCCACCTAGGTAACTGGTTAATCAGTTGCAAGACTGCATTTTAGAGTCAGCTTTTACACGCAGGAGGTTTACTGGGGGAATATTCTCAGATCCTATACCTGTGAGGGTTATCCTGTGTTGAAGCAAAAGGGCTGGGCTTTTATTATTAGACATAGACTGTCCACAAGGGAAATTCACATGCAAGCTCTCAGCAACCAACACTCCAAGAAGCTGGGAAGATAAGGGGACATCTGGGCAGCCCACCACTAGGCTTCCTTCTGCATATGAAGGTATTTTTAATATGTTAGCAGGAATTAAAATCCCTTAGACTTCTCATTTCTAAGCCAAATATCCAAGTCTTTATTAACTACACTATAAAAAGTTTCAGAGCAGAAGCCATTTTATATTTGTTTACTTATCACAGAGTTTTGAACATGATATGCTCCAAAAATCTATTTTTATTATGTTAAATAATTCACAAATAGTATAACTCTTCACTCAGATGTTCTCCCTTACATTCCTATTCATAAAATTCTTAACCACTTCTCCATTTGCTTACAAATATCACTGTCTGCTTAGTATTTCCTAATTGACTTGTGGTCATCTGATTTTTGTTTGGTACTTCATGTTTCTCTTGTGACCATTATTTTATTGTCTTCTTATCAGTTCAAGTTATTATCTTTATTTATGTCTATACTTGAGATGCAAAATATAGCTTGTGTAAAAGTTACATTTACTATTAAAAATATAGGCAATGCAGAAAACAACAAAAAATAAACTCCTAAATCTCTCTAATCACAATTAACAATTATCTGCTCAGAATTTACTCAGTCATAAATATTAATGAACATACAATTAGGATGAATATGTTTAATTATATAGTAACTTTTTAAAGCCTTTAGATTGAGGAAACATATTACACAAAATGAAGTACAAAATCTTATACAGTTAAGAGAAATTTTATGTAGGTATACTCCCATGTAACCATGGCCAAAGATGAATATACAAAGCAAGAAATATTTTTTATGTAATGTAATTTAGGGTAAATATTACTTAAGCTCAATGAAAAAAGATTCATAGGATATTAGTGAAAAATTTACTAAATTTTTAAAAATGCATTTTAAAAATTAGAAATATTTTTTAAAAGCTCACTCTCAGGTTAAGAGTAGAGATAACAACAACATTAGGATTAGAGTCATTATATTTTATAACTAGTGTTCCAGCTTCAAATATAAACATGATATACTCTCATTTCTTCCCAATTCCGCTAAGTCCCCTCTTCTCACTTTCAATATTTTTAATTATATTATATATTATTATACTACAAGATTTTATAACATTTATGTCTGTACCATTAGCATAATGCCCACAATTGTCCAATAATATTTATTTACATTAATGGCATTGCCTTATAACCTCTCATCTTACAAAGACTTTTTTCAAGAAGTGCTTATGAGTGATGCATCCCTATATTTAATCATGTTTCCTTTTGTTGTCCCTAGACATACTGCCTGATATTCTAGAGGGTTTATATTATATTTTTGAATAATCAGTTCTTTCCTTTAGCACTTCATAAGCATTGCTCTGTGGTTTCTGGCACTCAAGTTACTTTTAAGAAATGTGCTGCCAATTGATTTCCCTTCTTCTCAAGCTATTTGCATGATATTCCCTGGATGCCTGAACAGTATTTTCTTCATTCTTGAAGTCCAATAATTTAGCTATGAATGGCATGTTGCTGTATATTCAATATCACATATACTTTATATGATACTTATGGTTAATCTGATATAGGGTTCTCATACTTCTTCCCTCATCCTTTCATCTCACCTTTTTATTATTATTATTATTATTGTCACTGTTATTATTATCTTATACATCCACACATACAAACTTTAGGATTATTACAAACTTCATTTCAAGATCATGTTCTTATATTGTAACTTGGAAAATTATTTCTTTTCTATTTATCAGTTATCTAATTCAGGTATACCAGTTATTCTTGTTCTTGACCATATATTTTCTTCACATGTAGTATCATCTTTCTGATATTATTTAGCATTTGAATGTGAATTTACTGCCTATTTTGCATTAAAAAGATCTGTAAAAACTTAATTGAATATAATCAGTGTTTATTTTAGGTCATAATTTTGTGAGTTGGCTGCTGGTTGATCTGGGTTAAGTAACCTTATCCTGCTTCTGAGACTAGTGGGACATGAAGCATGTTCTTCTCTTCTCTTGGTGATAGCAAGAAGCCCAAGAGGGTAAGTGGAAACATACAAGGCACCTAAAACATGCAAAGTAAGTGAAAACATGCTTAAAACTGTGTAGGAATCAAGGAGTAGGAAAACGATCTTTGCCTTTTTTGTGGGAGGAAATGCAAATTAAAGAGTGAATACAGGACAAAGGGATCAGACTTACGGTTTTCTTATACTATTTTTCTGTCATTAATTCAAATTCTATTTCTTTCTGATTTCTACTGACTCAACATTAATAATGCTATTTTCCTCTATATCACATCTTTTCATTTAATTTTGTTTTTATCTTTGAGCTCTTATATGGATGAGTTCATGTCCTTAAGTTGTTTCCATTTTGAAACACACATGGGTGTTTTCAAATAATTTGCTTATTCCTTGCATTTTGCTGGGGGCGGGTGGGTGGGGAAGAGGCTTTATGTAATACTGTGTGCAAGACTATAACCTCTAACAATGTCCATACTATCTTCAAATGATCTCTACTAGTATTCCTCCCATTTTCTTAGAATCTGTATCCTAATCCCAAAGGAACATTCTTAGTCTTTGTATCCACACACTCAAAACTCATGTCACGAAATAAGTGAGCATTCATAGAAGTGCGGACAAAATATGGCTATAATTATTCATGAACAGATTTATTTTGCTAAGAACAGCAATACATTATTGATGCCTTATTACTCAAGTACAGTTATATATTTCCTCCTTTACACACTAGCCAAAGGAACTTGATTAGAATCCTATGAGTTACATATAGAGGATAACTTCCTATGTTTAAAATGTATTTTACATATTGTGCTTGTGTACATATACATATGTATAAGTGTGTGTGTGTATGTGGTATCTCAGGCAAAAGTAATATATTTGCTTACAATTTGCTGAATTTTAATAGCAATGCAAAAAAATGATCAAACTCTATGCAGGGGTCAGCAGTAACCTACTGATCTATTTTGAATTTAGTGTTTGAAGTATTATTGTCATTTGTGTACACATACTTCCAAACAAGCTGATTGCTCTTGATTAGATTACAGATCTTTAAAACTTTCCGACAGTTTATATCTGTTTGAATAGACTTCACTATTAGTAACATATTCAAATATTGAAGGAGATAGATATTGCAATAGTTTTATTTTTTCTAAATTATATATTGACGTCTTATTCATTTACTTAAAAAATCATGCCATAATAGAAAAATTCTAAATTTTATGGTCATGCCTATGCTCCTAAATAATTGAGTCAGAAAATAAAGAGACTGGTATGCATCTTGTGGGTAGACACAAAAAAATCTGCTATACTACAAATATTCACACCTATAACCAAAAAGAAATAGACACTTTGTTGGAAGTTCAGAGTGCGAGCTTTCAGTGTCACAGTGTATTATGTTATCATGCCACTTTGAATTTTGTTTTACTTTTAGAGGATCTCACAGAATAAAATATATGTGTGTGATATGAGGAATCTAAAGTAAAATTCTTTTAGCTTCTGTTTATTGAATTCTTATGGGCAAATCAAATAAATAATTTATTATTTACTAATTTACTCTTTATGCATAAACAGTAACAATGGATGGACTGCCATGCTCCTAGCTAAGACTGACACCTTTCCTTGCTTTTACATTTCATTCCCTCACACATACTCAATGACATTGCTACATTGAATCTCCCTCTCCTCTTCTACCAATTCTCTTTTGTATTATTCACACCATCACAAAGATAAACTATTTCTTCCATCTTAAAAAATACCTGATTTAACCCTACTTTCCTCTCTAATTTCTGCTCCATTTACCTCCTCTTTACAGAAAAACTTCTTGAAAGCGTAGAATATAATTGCTGACTTCATATTGGCCCTTTCCACTATTTTTTGTACACAAACTCTACTAAAATTCCTCTTTCCAAAGTCACCGATGAATTTCACATTGGCGATTTCAATGATCAAACTGCAGTAATATTACTTTAGCTATTTAGGAGCATTTCGTACAGTATTACTCTATTTTTCTTGAAGTACTTCTTTCACCTGAACTCTTGGGCACCACTCTCAGCCTTAAATGTGGTAGTGACCCTGGACTATTTGACATTATTTTTTATCATCTAGTCTCACTGTCTAAACTATCTCATGTAGTCTGATGATTTAAACATCATATAAATGCTAGCTCCTGGATTTGCATCTTCAATCTAGTTCTCTCTAGACCTCCAGGTCTAAATATCCTATGCTTACTTGACTTTTCCATTTCTGTATATGACAGTCGTTGCAAACTTAACACATGCAAAACTGAGTTATTGATATCCACCCCAATATTTACTCTTCCTGTAGTCTTCTTCATTTCAAAAAATGCCGTGCTCTTATTTCATTTGCTCAGCAATAAATCCTTATAGATTCCTATGTTCCGCTTTTTTTCCCTCTCAACCCCACGTATGGTCTTTCAGCAAATACTTTTAGCTTCACTTGGACTCCACATCACCACTTCCAATCATCACCCCAGCCCCAGACACTATCAGTTTTCTCCCAGAATACTGTCAGATCCTTCTTTACACTTTAATAGCATCACCCTGGATACTGTCTTAAGAGGCTAAGACCTGCCCTTGTCTCCTTCATCCCAAGTGATTTTGCTAAAATGAAAGTCTGGTCATGTCATTTCTCTGCTGAATACCTCCCTCAGTGGTGTCACTTCTTGCTCAGAATGAAGCCCACAGCCTTTAGTGAATGAGTTACAAGGCCCTACCAACACAGATTCTCTACCAACTTTCTCACTGTATCTTTTACTTGGCCTCACATTTTCTTTTCCTCCCTCCACTCCAGTCATATTGGACTCAATGCTGTTCCTTGCAATATGCCAAGCAAGATCCCACAAGCAGACGTTTTAATGGTTGTCCCTTATGAATACTATCCCCTAGATACGTCTCTAATTCATTTATTTAACTTTTCTTTTTTTTCAGAAAATGTCTTCTCAGCGAGATAGGACCGATGCATCCACTAGGCTCAGTTAGTACAATACTTAAGAGTAGACAATACTCTTAAGGTTCCTCAAAAATATTTCAATTTATTTTAAAATTAAAAGAAAAGAAATAAACTTTTATGTCAAGTAAAATGTTTTAATATATAATATTAATACTATGTCTTTATATCAACAAGGACATAAAATAAAATTATATATATACCTATATGCATATGTATGTGTCTATTTAATGAAGAAAGGGGTCCCTAAATCAAATGTGCCTAGAACCCACAAACCCATAATGTGGCCAGGCAGAGAGGCCCTCCCTGGCGATCTTATGTAAACTTTCAGCATCCAGTTTCAACATTTCCTATGCTCCTTCCCTGCTCTGTGCCTTATGTCTTCCCCTTAGCACTTATTACTACCTCTCCTACTAGAATACAAACTTCATGGGGTAATTTCTTTTGTACGTTTATTATTGTTTGTTCAGTACCTAGAAAAATATATGGCACATAGTAATGTGCAAAAATACTTATTCAGTGAATGAATGTATATTTTAACTGGCTTAAATACATCCAAATGATACATATCTGGTTGAAGCATTATTTTTTCTTTTGATTCTCATATAACATTCTAAATATATTGGTTCTATTTATTTCTGTACTGGTTATTAACTTGTTTACATAATGTAATGCATCACTTATTTGTAATACAGGGAGTACCAGATTTGCAAAGGGAATGTTTCTGAAATGCTTTCTAATATATATTATCTTTTTCTTACTTGACACAAATTATGTATTATCTTCCTTACACTAATTTTTTTAACATCTTTATTGGAGTATAATTGGTTTACAATGGTGTGTTAATTTCTGCTTTATAACAAAGTGAATCAGCTATACATATACATACATCCCCATATCTCCTCTCTCTTGCGTCTCCCTCCCACCCTCCCTATCCCACCCCTCTAGGTGGACACAAAGCACCTAGCTGATCTCCTGTTACACTAATTTTTAAAAAGTGTGATTTTAATTTATAACGATTTTCTATTTTAAGGAAGAGGGATGAGTATTTCAGGAATATGCATCCAATAAGACTTTAGTTAGAAACTAAAGGTTTCACCACACAAATTTTTTACCACAATGTTTTTACATTGTGCCAGAAGCGATCTTTCTGTAAAGCACAAACTATGAGACCAATGCTATTGAAGTCACATAAACACAGAATTTTCTGCACTGAATTTTTGGTTGTTTACCACAACTTTGTTTTCTCACTACATTAAAAATGTATTCTAACTAAGTTTCAAGTATCTGCTGATTACAGAATGTGGTTTTTATTTGAAAACAGAGGACCCAATTTGGATTTAAGGAATGAATTTTGAAGAGTCGACTATGACTTTTTTATATGTGGTATTTATTTCTGCAGCAGAGCCAACTCGAGTTATATTTTTGTATAAGAATTGGCTTTTCTCCAATACTGTTCATAAACTTCCCCTGAATTACCAGAATCAAAGGCATCTGTTACTCTCATGCCACACCCAATCACCAGAGTCTCCCACTGACATCCAGACCTCTGGTGCCTTCCCGGGGTGTGCTCCTGATCTTAATGCCCTCACCCCAATGTATGATAAGGTTTAAGGATTTAATTACGCCTTCAGTATACCAATATTTTAATAGCATTTCCTTGATTCAAAACCCTAAAGTTTGAAAGTCATTACCTTCTACAGGCTTAGAAGAAGAAAGAAATATATATTCAGCAGGGAAACCATTCCCTATTCATATCATACAATTTCAACTCAAAAAAAAATGAAATACTTCTTTGTGTATATACACAAGTACCACATAAAGATATTCTGGTAAAAAGTTGTGGTGGCTGTCTATAATCTAACTTTTAAAAAATGAGTGTATACATACACACGTATTTTCAGCATTAGAACATATGTTCTTTATATGCCTTTCAGCAGAATCAATCATTCCCTTTTGCTGAACTGACTAGAGTGATTAGTTTAGAAGTATTACTTTCAGTGTAATATCTCATCCTCATTTCTGAAGAAGTCTGAAGAATATCTGTCAAAGTAGGCAAGATTTATGGTCTGATTTTCCCTTGCAAATACAATATTTTTGGAGAAATTTAATAAATGGAGATAATATGACTCTGGTTCATAAATATGAGATTTAAATATTAAATTTACAGATTACATTCCAATGTTAAAGCTCTCGTAAGATTCCTCTTTTTTTATATATATACTTTTACATCTTTATTGCAGTATAATTGCTTTACAATGGTGTGTTAATTTCTGCTTTATAACAAAGTGAATCAGTTATACATATACATATGTTCCCATATCTCTTCCCTCTTGCGTCTCCCTCCCTCCTACCCTCCCTATCCCACCCCTCCAGGCGGTCACAAAGCACCGAGCTGATCTCCCTGTGCTATGCGGCTGCTTCTCACTAGCTATCTACCTTACGTTTGGTAGTGTATATATGTCCATGCCTCTCTCTCGCTTTGTCACAACTTACCCTTCCCCCTCCCCATATCCTCAAGTCCATTCTCTAGTAGGTCTGTGTCTTTATTCCTGCCTTACCCCTAGGTTCTTCATGACATTTTTTTCCTTAAATTCCATATATATGTGTTAGCATATGGTATTTGTCTTTCTCTTTCTTACTTCACTCTGTATGACAGACTCTAGGTCTTTCCACCTCATTACAAATAGCTCAGTTTCATTTCTTTTTATGGCTGAGTAATATTCCATTGTATATATGTGCCACATCTTCTTTATCCATTCATCTGATGATGGGCACTTAGGTTGTTTCCATCTTCGGGCTATTGTAAATAGAGCTGCAATGAACATTTTGGTACATGACTCTTTCTGAATTATGGTTTTCTCAGGGTATATGCCCAGTAGTGGGATTGCTGGGTAATATGGTTGAAATCTCTTGTTAGAATTCTAGGCATTAAAATAAAAGATGCAAAAGGAAGGAGTTCTATAGGTAACAAGAGACAGGACCTCAAAGTTGTTCGTGTTCAGGCACTCAGGTCATTCCTAGTGGAGACTTCATAATTACCATATCCCCAATTATGGATTTATTCTATTAATATATATGTATATATAAAGTATGTATTTCTGTACACATGGATATATTAATATATCTTATCTATAACATATATTAATATATCCATGAGGGTATTATATGTACATAAATATACATATAAATGTGTACATACGTGTGTTTGTCTATATGTAGAGAGGGGATGGGATGAATCTTTTATATTGACCAGAGAACTACTGCTAGTTTAAACCTCTTAGGCTAGAGGAGTCAACTACGGTGGATAAGATATGGTCAATTTCTCTGGGGAAAAAAAAATCTGCATTTGGAGGTAATTGAAGTCTTTTCTTAGCCTTGTAGGACCTATCTTCTTTTTGTCAATTTCCTCTGTTCTCTGTGTCTCTCCATAATGTGGATGAAAGTACAGAACAACAAAATTCTAAAAAGTATAGGCAAACATATTTGCCAGCCATCCTCACTCTTAACCAAATTACAGTAATCAGAGTGACCATTCAAATCTGTTTTACTACCTTTCAAAAAGAATTTGAGAATAAATTATACATTACGACAAACCATTAACTTCTTAAAACTTCAAAGGCATTTGACACTCTAACCAGAAAACTGTCTTCTGAATTTGGGAGCATCAACTACTCTGACTTACCAAGCTAAACTAATCAAAAGTAGTCACAATTTAGGGGGTAGGGAAATCTGTATAATTAATATTACATGAAAATGTAGATCATTCTAAACAACAGACTTCAGAAAGTATATAAACTCTATTTTTTAGCACAGTATAAAAATTCACAGGAAAGGAAAGAAAATATCCTCCTTTAATTTCCTCCCTTTTATTTTTTCATTTACTTGGATGTTTTAGAGTAAAGAAAAGAATCAGACTATTCCCAGACTACACTCTGCCTATGTGGCTTATTAAAATGACACTCTGTTTTACATTATTTTACATTCATGCAGCAAGTGAGTTTTTGAATATGTACAGAATCTGGTAAGATATAGCAGGAGGTAGTTACATTAGAGTGTTTTTATTAACAAGGTTCTGTATTTACTTGTAAACTGAAGAGGCTAAGCCAGTGGTTCTAAATTAAAGGGGAAATTTTGTCCCCAGGGGACCTAAAGAATGTTTGGAGACATTCTGGTTGTCATGACAGGGCTTACGACTTCATATAGTGGGTTGGGGCCTGAGATACTGCTCCATATCCAATAATGCACAAAACAACCCCATAACCAAAGAACTATCTGACATAAAAGCTCAACAGTGCTGATATTGAGAAACTATGGTCTAGGCAAATATAAGCAGCAAAGTACAACTTAATATTCTCTTTTATTAAAGAAAAAGGGTTAAGTTTTCTCCGTTTATCAAATATGGTGGTTAAAAGAAGAGCGATTGTAACAATGCATTTCCCCATCCTGAACTATTTTATGGATAACATTGAGCTCACCTCAAAATTTATAAATAACTCATGTTTATAAAATATATTGATACTTTATAATTGCAATAACTAAATTTATTTAATAGTCATACTATTTAAAGGAGAAATTTTTTTGAATTTTATTTTTTATATAGCAGGTTCTTATTAGTTATCTATTTTATACATATTAGTGTATAAATGTCAATCCCAATCTCTCAATTCATCACACCACCACCACCCCCCACCCCTGCTTCCCCCCTTCATGTCCATACATTTGTTCTCTACATCTGTGTCTCTATTTCTGCCTTGCAAACCAGTTCATCTGTACCATTTTTCTAGATTCCACATATATGTATTAATATACAATATTTGTTTTTCTCTTTCTGACTTACTTCACTCCGTATGACAGTCTCTAGGTCCATCCACCTCTCTACAAATGACCCAATTTCATTCCTTTTTATGGCTGGGTAATATTGCATTGTATATATGTACCACATCTTCTTTACCCTTTCGTCTGTCGATGGGCATTTAGGTTGTTTCCATGACCTGGTTATTGTAAATAGTGCTGCAGTGAACACTGGGGTGCATGTGTCTTCTTGAAATATGGTTTTCTCTGGGTATATGCCCAGTAGTGGGATTGCTGGGTCATATGGTAATTCTATTTTTAGTTTTTTAAGGAACCTCCATACTGTTCTTCAGTGTAGCTGTATCAATTTACATTCCCATCACCAGCGCAAGAGGGTTCTAAAGGAGAAATATTTACTTTGTGGTTCCTGGAAAAATACTAATTTATCTTAATGATGAAGTCGAGAGAATGTAAAATATATGGAATTGACAACACGGTGATTACTGATTTACTAAAGCATTTCAACTGAATATTGCAGACAATTCTAAATTGATTTTAATAGAAAATAGAAGTGTTTGATTGAAGATAGCATTTTGGATACAAATCTGCATAACTATCATGCTTTAGACCCATGTTCTATTAACATTTCACTAATGCCTGACAAGTGCTAAAACATCATACCAACAAATGGGCATATGTATTGACGCAAAATAAATATTACTAATAACAAAATTATGCTTTCTTAAACACAGTTATGAAGTCATCTGAATAGCGCTTTAGGCCGTAAGGTAAAGAAAAAATTTGTCAAATACTGTACCTAAGTAATTAATTAGAGAAATATTTAGATTTTTCAAAACTTGACTTAGATTTAAGTGGCTATAATCAAAGGCAGACATACTTTCCCTTCAAGAAAATGTTAGGTAATGTTTGCTATATAATAATAAAAAACCTGGTGAGCAAAATTGAGATAAAATCACCAACCAGATCCCCCCAAATGGATGTAAATATATAATTTTAATACTATTTAAAATTGCTTTTTACACTCCTCAAGTACTGTTTTTGAAAAATGAATGAACACTATATATTTTTTATTCAATGATTATAAAGTATGTTTTACTAAATTAGTTCTTTAATTCTATATCAATCCTTAGGAACCTAAACTTTAATATGATGGAATACTTTTAAATAAGATTTTTAAACACCTTAGATACTAGTATTCATAAATTATTTGCTAATAAATAAATTATATTGTACTATCAAATATGAGATTTTTCCATCTCCCAATAATACTCCATGCATATATTTAATAAAACAAAATTCTTTAGAATTTTGTGTGGCTGTGCTTGTGTTTCTCTGAATGTTCCTGTGCATGGTGAACTGTCATCTGATGAACTGGATGTGTTTGTGTGTGTATATGTGTATGTGAACTTGAGAGGGAGCACCTGTGTGTGGGTGTGAAAACAGCTTTGTGATAGATTCAATTTACTTGAGATGATTGGTTACATCAGAATACTATTTTCAATTAATGCAGTTCATAGCCATTTAAATGTATACTAAGAACTAGTTTGATAATATATCTTCATAACCTAATATAGAAAATAAAATCATTCCTCTTAGAGGTCTTCATTTTTCTAGCATAACTTTTTCCTTTGCGGAAGCATGTATTCTGCTATAGCTACCATCATGTAGGGTGGATTATTTTGAAGTTAATGCGTAGAAATGTTATGCCACCTGACTTTCTCAACTTCAGAGATCCCTGTCTCTCAGTTTCAGTGTCATGCTTCCAATCCTATTCACTTTAATTTTTTCTTTGTGAAGTAAAGGAAGGTATCTGAACCTTCTGCTGAGTGAGAACAGCTTCACTTCGTGAAGCTGGAAAATGTAGGGGAAAAAAATTAGTATTTTCTTATCATGTTTTTAGGTCTTAGAGACAATTATACTCCATTGATTTATTTCAAACTGATTGGTAAGTCTTTTGTATATGTTTAAACACACTCTGCTGAAAATATATGGGGCAGGGGATGTTAATTCCATTTAAATCATGTACAGTGGAAAATAAAATTATATGTTATTATGAAACCCTTATATTTAACTGTGTTTTGTAGCTTTTTAGTGAAACTCATATTTTAGGCTTAATAATATCTAGTTTTTCGAAGTTAAATATTTTACAGAACGATTTTTCTCTACACAATATTCCATATATTTTTAATACCATAAGATGTGAAGGGAAATTATTTTTTGTACCAGAATTATAAATGCAAAAGAATTTCCTTGTGAATTCAAAAAAGCTAGGTATTAAAGAATGAAAAACTAAGCAACAAAAATATTTCCAGAAAAAAAATCAACCTTTGATTTAAAGAATCACAAACTCTTATATCTTCAGACATTTTATTTCAGAACTATATGATAGAACTAAACAGAAAAAAATATGACTAGGATATTTAAGTATATTGACAAACTCACAGAATACTGTGAGTAGTATCAGTATCAGTATATTGATAGTATGTAGATGTGCATGTTTTCATTTAAATAAGGATTATTTTTCCTCATTAATGAAAAGACACATTTTTTCTCTTCTGGTTTACTAAGAATATGCTGTTTAATTTCTATGTTGTAAGCAAACATTTGAGTTTGATTATATGGAAATTCACAAAATATACAGATATTTAAGAACACAATTCTTAGAAGAGTTGTAGCAAAATAGTTTCAAAATTTTACCAGTTACTTCTAGTAATGCTCAATTGAAAATCAGATTTTTTTAATCAAACCTTTTTTTTTGCATAGGTGTTTATTCTTCATTCATTTGTACTGTTGCCATCCCAATTCAAACATGTCCTGCTACACCTATGATTTACTGTGAAAACCCCATACTTTTCCCTCCTTACCTGATTATAGTATTTGCATCCTGAATCTTCCAGAATGCAAATTCATAAATAAAAATGTAGTTTCTAGAAGCCAATTTATGTGTAAACCCAAGGTCTCATAAAATGAAACTCAAAAACAGTTTTTCCCCATTTTCTGGTGCCTCCCAGCTTAAATATCTGTTTACATCTCTATCTATCTATCTATTATCGATCATCTACCACAGTCAATAAGATTCTGCTCTAAATGGGTATACTGTATTTACGGTTTGAGAGACAGGTCTTTAGAATATCTTAATACACACACACACACACACACACACACACACACACACAGCTATGCAATGAGAACAAATTATTAGCAGATGATTAAAGTTTGCTAAAGGCCAAAAAAACAAAACACTAAAATTTTTTGAGGAAGCTCCTGTCCTCAAGAAAAGAACACCATACATACAATGTTAGAGAGAAGATTTGGATAGAACAGCCGTTTAAAGATTTAAAGCCCAGAATAAATGTATGTTAAGTAAACCCAATAGAAATTTTAACAGTGCTTTGCAAATTTTAAAATGTCTTAATTAAAGTTATATGAATTATCCTGAGTTACATGAGGCTATTTGAAGAGTCCCATTTAAAACAAATATACTGACACACTGCTTTCTGCTCTCCTTATTTTATCTTAATAGTTACCTAAATAAATATTACCATTTTTCCATTAAATAACAATAAAATATGTATTTTTAATAAAATATATATAAAGAAAAATATATAGTTATGTTAATATGAGTCTATATACTAATATCATTGGTTTATATTAGTAAACATTGGCATAGATATACTTTAAAAGAGCTGATAACCTATTTCCCCAAAATGTTTACATGACAGTTGAAGAGATACAAAAGGAGGCTGGATCAATAGCAGTTATATTGGGATGATGGAAGTTTATCCCTTCTTCTGAGACAGAGGAAGCATGACCAGTATGATATGAAGTAGAGAAAGAGAGTAAGTCAACTCAGTTTTGTGGTGAGGGAATTCTGCCCAGAATAGTAGCATTATGGATACCTGAATGTTCCCACATTCTCACAGCTCTGAGGCCAATTATTTTTCAGTTTTGGTTGTACATCAGATACAACTGAGGGCTTTAAAAATCACTAGTGCTTTCATAATTTTTTAAAAAGCATTCCCCACTATAACCAGTCAAATAAAGAGTGGTCAGAGTATAACACTGCTGTTTAAGGTATTGCATCTGGAAAATAATATTTTTTTGAAATTTAGTTTTAAAAATTAAACATGGGCTTCCCTGGTGGCGCAGTGGTTGAGAGTCACCCTGCCAATGCAGGGGTCACGGGTTCGTGTCCCGGTCCGGGAAGATCCCACATGCCGCGGAGCGGCTGGGCCCGTGGGCCATGGCCGCTGAGCCTGCGCGTCCGGAGCCTGTGCTCCGCAACGGGAGGGACCACAGCAGTAAGAGGCCCGCGTACCGCAAAAAAAAAAAAAAAAAAAAATTAAACATCATTTTCTTTAGTGTCTACGTCTACAAAACATTTTACAATATTTATGTCATGTTTCATAATTTTAAAGATTTCTTCATCAAAAACTTGTGACTTAACTCAGAGAAATATACTAGTGTAAAACCACTTAATTGATGGCTATATGAACATGTGTGCTAATTTTAACCCATAATTTACTATAAATCTTTAATCTTTGAAATATCTCTATGCCCTGATTCAATCAGAAGTTAACATTTCAGATGTAATTTTGAAGATATTTTATTTTATCAATTTCTTTAGAACCATTTAGTGCTGAAGACATACTAGAAAAATTGAGTGCTTTTTAAATTTTACTTCTCATTGCTTACTTATATCTATGAAACAGTATGAAGGTTTCTTGTTTCAGGTAATTTAAAGTGTGTGTGAATTTATTTTATTTTCTTAATATTTAATCCCTACACATTATTTATACAGCATTCACTTAACTACTTTCTAAAGTTTAAATTTTAGATTGACTACTAAAATTTATGATGACTACTGTTCATCCCAGATGACAGTTATATAATCTTTCTAAACTTAAAATCAGCCTAATGACACTAAATACTTAAGCAAAATTCTGACACCTAGTTACAAATTAATTCATAGAGTATCTTAATGGGTGACTTATCTTCACATACGGTATACAACCTAGCCTAGAGACAAGACAAATGTAATTTAACATGAAGATACATCATTAAATACCAGCTCATGGGCACAAAAATCAGCTAGCCCATTTCATTTCTTATGGATGTTTATTAATTAAGGACGTTATACAGTATATGCAAAAGTGAAATAAGTAAAAAGATTATTTACTTGATATATTTTCACTCAATGGATGGATGTCTACTCTTTCTGTGCATGTCTGTCTTTGCTTTAAATATGCTTTTGATTTCCACTTAATAAGATCAGTGCTTTCTAGATCTTTCAGCCTTTACCTGTATCAAAACTATTAATTTGGAAAGTATCTGCTGTCCATCATTGATGCTTAATTGTGAATATATACATATATAGTCTTGTAGCAGAAAGTGCCTTAAGATCACCTAGTTCAGCTAAGCATTTTCCATTTGTTAGAACGAACTTCAAAGCCAGCAACATAAAGATAATCAATACTTCCTGCAGAAGTATTTTATTAGTTTGCTAAGCCTAACAGAATAAATTTGATTAAGTATGGTGATAAGCATATTGTCTCCCTTAAAACTGATTTTGCAAAAGATATGCAGAGAAAGGAAGTTTTTTTCTTTACTCTCTTAAAGATTAAGCCATATGAAGATACGTGACAAACATACAAAACAAAATATGAACAAAAATACTGTCCTAAGTATGAAATCAAACATCAATCCAGTTTAATGATTTCAACTACTCTTCTAGTTTTCCATTATTAAAGAACAAAAAGCTATCTCTTCAGGAAATGAGATATAAGCATTATTTTTATTGAGATGTGGAGCATGTGTTTAGGGAAAATAGAATGGCATATATTCATCAGATTATGAAGTTAACTGAAAACCTACCTCTTGCACCTTTGAAGCCTCAAGGTCAGTGATGTGACAAGGGGCAAACTGCAGCAGTGGTCTGCCTCAAGATCAGGCAACAGGACATGTGGTGTCTGCAAAGAATATGTAAGTAATAAGGAAGGGGACTAAAATTCAACCTCCTGGGTATTAGCCTATGCACCAGCAATTCGAAACAATATCAGTGAAATGTTTCATTTCTTGCATTTCTTCTCTGAACATTATTATTTTAATTTATATTATTACTGAGAATAGTTTTATCGTCTACAGAGGGGAATGCGTGAAAAGTATTTTGCTGATCAAAAGTATTTTGCTGATCAAAGGGGAGGCAGCTTATGAGCCCTGTTTCCTTTCTTTTGTTCACACCAATTCCCAATTACCTACCGTGAATCTTCTACCTGTCAAAATCCGGAGTTTCTAAGTTTGAATGTCCCCTCACATTTAAAATATTCTCTGATTTGACTAATGCACTGGGCTCTCTTGTTCACCTCAATGCAGACACCATTTTTGGATAATATCACTCATTCTCTATTTGTATAATATACCACGCCTTAGTTACACTTGCATCAATCTTTTTTCACCATAACTGTAAACCATGGTTGAACAAGACTATGTAAATCACAATCTCTGCATCCCCATGGAATTACATTGTTTTAGACATTTTGGACATTCAGCATCCTTAATTTAACAAGTAGTTATTGAGAAAATTGTATGTTATAGAGTTTTGGCATTAAAAAGACAAAAATAAAATGATTTCTGTCCAGAAAGCCAGAAATACCAAATATTTTGAGAGATATTCCAAATACATTATTTCACTTACTTTACCCAACCCTGGGAGCTAGTGACCAGTGTTATCATTTCTGAAGGTTAGACGATGCAAAGAAAGGATTGTGTTACTTGTCCATGGTGTCAATAATATAAGACAACTCACTATTCTATCCTGGATACATATTATTGTAATGGCTATAGTAGTGATATATGTGGGAAAACACAATATATTTTGTCTGTAGTTGAGCATATAGTATTTATCTGCATTTAAGGAAATGTTTTCAGCATAACTTACTTAAAATAAATGAAATGTAGCCTTATCTTTATTAATTAGTCCCTAAATTATCTTCTGATTATCAGAATGTTAGATTATTTTTTCTTTTTTTTCAAATAAGATGATGTATAATATAGAGCTTCCCTGGAAAATACATTTGAATGGCTAATTTCTTTGGACTCTAATGGAGAGAAACTTTATTTTCTTTAAAAATAAGAGGAGCTTTCTATTAGCTTGCTATTTTAAAAGTATGCTAGATTATTTTTCATTTTTTGAATTAAGAAAACTTCATAAAATGTTTTAAAGTAACAAAATCAACATAAATGGAAAAAATCATAGGTATTAAGTTTGACTTTGCATGTCTTCATACATGTGCTTCCTCCTAAATGTTTTACAGAGTTTAGAAGTTCTGCAAATGAACAGTAATTGAAAGAACACAGGGAATAGAACATCCTCAAAGATGAATGGTTGGACTTCATACCCGACAATGTAAATGAACTTAATTAGATTCAAATCAAATCATGTTACAAAATAAACTTTTATTAGATACCTTTTGAAATGTATTAAGCATATCCTTCCTAGCTTCTTTAAAATAGCATTGGTATAAATACAAATCCTTTTAATGTTAACTTAAAGTATGACTCATACTTCACCAGGAAAAGTGTGGATTTTGAACTATTCCCTTTTAAATCATTGTGTACATAGTTTCTTCTTAACATAAAAATGATTTCAACCAGACACAGAGAACAGCAAGTTGTCTTAGACTTTTAAAACAGTATGACTTTTTTTTCTGAAACTGGTATTTTTTTAACTTTAGTTTCCTTTCAAATGCATAGAAAACCCATAAATTCTTGTTGTTAATATTAAATAGAATCTTGACAACAGTTTCCATTAAATAATTTAGTTCTTAATATTGTTTATGTCACAAATTTGGATCTCATGGGTTCTGTGCATTTTAGGATCGCTCAACTATTAAAAAACAACCCAGAAATTTGAACTTGAGCACATCAAAATTATGTCCTTTTTTTTGCCAAAAAATCCTAGCTTAAAAGGAGCACAGTTTCATCTCCGGTGAACAAGGATAGGTATGTGTATCCATTTCAGAGGCTATATCAGCCAAAAATGTTTCTCAGGACAAACAAATTTTGTACTATTGAAGAGCATGTGAGTCCTACTCTTAATTATAATAAATTAATTTTTATTTGTATATCAAGGAAACAATTTACACTTAATAAAAATATTTTTCCTGAATGTTAATAAAAACTCATTTTGATATTCATAAGTCATCTATATTAAGTTTTTAAAAGCATTCTTAGGGAACTTTTTCACAAAATATTATTAGTAAAACTAATCATTAAATATCTTCTATCAGATTGTGTTTCATTGAGAGTCAAGTAACAAAGACAGAGAAGAGACAGAGATGGAGAAAGACAGAAATGAGGAGGAGCACTAAATATTTTGAATGAGATATTTGTTTAATGTTCTAATCTCCCTTTGTTATTAAAATGAAGGATGAAGAATAATGCATTAAATATTTCCTAACTCTAGTTATCTTATTTGTTAACACAGTCTTCCCAACTGGGGTCATGCAAAAGATGTGCAAAGTACCCTCAAATTTAGATAGAGGGACCATAATCAATTTTTTAAAGATTCTTCATCATGTAACATTTTATATAACTGATGTTAAACTGTTCATTCATTGTGAACTGTATAGTCACATTGTCTTAGTTAAAAATAAGTTGAGGGACTTCCCTGGTGGTCCAGTGTTAAGACTCTGCACTCCCAATGCAGGGGCACTGGTTAGACCCCACATGCCACACTGCACGGCCTAAAAAAATTTAAAAAAATAAAAATAAGTTGAAATGTATGTCTGGGCACATACACAGGATGCTCTTTTATAAATGTGTCCTTTAAAAGAAAATGCTGAATACCTAAAAAAAACTGGAATTCACCAAATTCTGATTGGTAATGTTTGTACTTTACTTACCTTCTCTCTATATTTAAACCTTATATTCCTAGTTGCGTTGTCTTATAAAGACCGGACAAAGCCCATCACTGCAATTCTCCTACAATCATTGAGAGTTTTACATTAGCATTTCAATTTACCACTTTACTAAATATTTTTTTTAATTTGCTTGAATCAAGCAGATTTTTATCTACTGCAGAAAACAACTAAGAAAACTTGACAAAAAATATACTGTTTCCTGCCATCAGAGAACCACTGAAGCAACCTGAATTTAATGGGACAAAATTCTGGAGAAAGTGGCACCACAGAAGAATGAGTTGACATTCTGCAGTGGCCTTTTCCCATAGGGGATTTGCTGACTCTGGGAGCATATTAAGAAGGTGAGGATCCAGGCAAAAGTTCTGGACAGAACACAGCTATAAAGAATTGGAGAAATCAGTAATGCACGCACCTGTCCGTGTGTGTGTAGTCACCAAGGACTTGAATCCTTTCCTTTTAAATACTCAAAATTACTCATCTAATTTTAATTCACTTAATTGACCATATTCCCAAATATGGTTATGATTGTGTGGGATAATAAAATGTCCCTTAATAATACCTATAATAAATATTCTAATTCCCCTCAAATTACTGCTTCAATGTGACCAGTGGATTACCAGTCTGATCTCAGGTGGCCTTGGCCTGCAGCAGCTTGAAGCAAGGTTTCAGTTCCTGGCCAGTGATTAAAGTCGGGTCGCGTTAGTGAGAGCACCAAATCCTAGCTACTAGACCAGGGGTCAGTGACAAGGTCCTGGACCTATGGCTTTGCAGAAAAAGAATTCCCACGAAGACGGAAAGTAGTGAAACAAGTATTTATTGGGATAAAAAAAGAGTACTGTACGTACGGATAGACATAAGAATGGGCTCAGAGAGAGTTGCACACTCGTGGCAGTTAAAATCACTTATATGGGGCATTTCTTCTGGGTTTCCTTTGGCCAATCATTTTGATTTGCTTGGTTCAAAGTCCGTATTTGGTATATCTCAGGATCTTCCCATGTGTGTGCTCGCATCTCTTAGCCAAGATGGATTCCACCGAATAGGCCTGTGGGTAGTTAGCATCACTTAGCATCATTCCCCTTTTGACCTCCAAGGAGCCCTTCTTCACATGTGGTCGGGGAGGTCTTCTGACTTTGAGAATGAGGAATGTGTGGCCTCTCTCTTCTATCTGGGCAGGGCTCAGCCTCCTCTTTTCAATTGTCCTGCAGTTTTCGTCTCGGAGTATCTATCCACAGGGAACTCCAACTGTTTACCTGGGGAGGCCCATCAGTCTCCTGCCTCAAGTCCATATTTGTTTCCAAGTAGCCATGGGATCTTAAATTACCACATAACTTCCTTGATTATCAGTTTCTTGACAACAAAGTAAAAATCCCAATGTTAGTAAAATAGTTTATAAACAACCCTATATAAATGAAAGTTATTATTTTTGGTATTATTATTATCATTTGATTATTATTAAGAGTGGACTACATGTTATAGGTACATCTCTAGCCAGATGAACAAATATTAAATTATTCAGGTCCCCAGTATTCAGTATCTTCTAGGATTAAAATAATCTATATAAATACATCCATTAGATTTGTTTAGAAATTAAAAACTAAATAATGAATTAAATTTTCTGGAACTTTGCTTAGTAACTTATTTATTTTAAGTATTTGAAATGTCTCTAGTTTGTCTAGATCAGCTAAACAATTATTCTACATTGTTAAAATTTTTAATATACTCCTTATTTGAACTGGACATTTTTTTGCAAATCTCCTCGGCAGAACCTTTTTATACATTTAAAACAGCAAATCATTACTACTATTTGAATAATCTCTGCTTCCTTATTATTCTGAGGTGCCCTTTTTTTTACGTCGTATATAAGACATTCTATCATCACATACTTATTAGGCCCAGTACTCTTATAGACCCAAGCTCTGCAGTAATGAAAAAAAAAAAAAAAAGCCTGTGTTATCAAAGAGCTTCTATTCTCTTAGGACGCTGAGAAAAAACACCTACACATGATACGTAATATGACAATCAGTAATTAAAATTGTGAAGTAAAACAAAGTAGGGTAGAAATAAACTGCAGGAAGGACTTCCCTTTCATATAAGATCTTTTTTTTTTTTTTCATATAAGATCTTTAAGGTAGCCCTCCTTGATACTTCGACATTAAACAGAAGATGGGAGTCAGCTTCTGCAGTATTATTGTATTATTGCTATGATTTCTTTCTTCACACATGAGTACAAAAATGTTTTAATAACTACAGTTCTGTAATCTGAGATAATCCGTAGTGATGTTAATTCTTTCCTGCTTTTTTAAAAAAAGTCCTCTTATTTCTTCTTAGTTGTAATATAGCTTTACTGAGTCCTCCAGAAAACACACACACACACACACACACACAATGAGATTTAAATTAGAATTTCAAAAATTCGATCAGTTAATTTACAATAAACTCACTTTTATTTTATAACTCTTAATCTTTACATTTAGAAACTCTAGAAAAAATTTTGTAACTATGTATGCATTGTTGGTGACCATTTTGCAATATATATTAATATCAAATCATTATGTTGTACACCTGAAATTAACATAATGTTTTATGTCAATTATACCTCAGTTTTAAAAAAAAGCAAACACCTGCTGTCTATCATACTCTTACCTTGCAACACTGAATGGTTCATATGCCCTCAATAGACATTTGATAAATAAATGGATAAATGAAGAAAAAGAAACTATGCATGCTTCTCCTCCATTTGTTAATATATACTCTTAAATCTTCTAATAAAAGTGTTTCTCTTATTTAACCACATAAGTACTGTTTATACTGATTGTTATTTTCTGCTATAATAAATCATTTTATTATACTTATAATGTATTATTTTTGCTTCATAGAAATTATAATTCTGAAGCAAAATTGTAATTTCTATGAAGCAAAATAAAAACCCATTATTTTTATTAGACTTCTGGGTTTCCCCCCAGGAATGCTCTATGTATGCTATATTATCCTTTTGTGTATACATGTATATGTGTGTGAAAGTATATGGATGTATTTGTGTTTTTATATATATTTTGTTCTTTTTGTACTATTGCCTTCCTAGAATTTCTAAAGCAATATCAATGAAAATACTGAGAATTTTTTTTCGGTTCTTACAGTTTCTGTGCCGATGCATTACTATGAGGTATTTAATAAGGCAGTACACAGCACTCAGAAATTAAAAGAGAATCCCCTACATATAAGCTCTCTTAGCTGTGATATCCCTTTAACTATAATATCCATGAATAGTCCCCTCTGACTGCTTCTGGTTTCTAACACTATTGTACTGTTTACCTGGCCATATGATCTTTGAAAATCACTTTTCCTGTCATAGTCCTGCCATTTGGAATTGGAAACATATTGACTTTTTACTTGGCTTCTGGCATGCACTTAGTTGGAAAGGACTTAGTATTCTGATTTTACCTACTTAATTTTCTTCTGTTAATCATGCTGTCAAATCAAGGGACTCAACTTTGTATAATACCATTCAACCAGCATTGCCATGCCATAAGGGAGAATCAAAAGTGTTCTATTTTCGTGAAATGATACTTTGAATTTTTGTAGCATTTACACAGTTATTATTAAATTGGTAATTGTGATCTGTATCCAGGTAAATTGAATTTTATTTTCTTTAAGATATATGATTTGATAGATGCAATTATAATAAAGTATTCAAAATACGTGACAAATAAATTAAAATTTCAAACTATATAAAGGACTATTGTCCATATCCCTAAGGCAACTCAAGAGGCATAAATAAGAAACATTACAAAACCTATTTTTTTTTTTTTTTTTGCGGTACGCGGGCCTCTCACCGTTGTGGCCTCTCCCGTTGCGGAGCACAGGCTCCGGACACGCAGGCTCAGCGGCCATGGCTCACGGGCCCAGCTGCTCCGCGGCATGTGGGATCTTCCCGGACCAGGGCACGAACCCGTGTCCCCTGCATCGGCAGGTGGACTCTCAACCACTGCGCCACCAGGGAAGCCCCAAGAAACCTCTATTTTTGGTACAAATAGTTGTTTTTCTCTTCTCTTTCTTGTAAAAGTTACTGAAAACGTTCCACTATTGATGTCACCATTATTTTATTTTCTTCCACTATCTGTCATATTAAATCAGATTCTGATTCTTTATTTTAAAGTCGAGGTAATTACATTTGGGTGTAATTTTTTTTTCCAAACCGCTCCCCAGGGGAGGAGCTAATTACCCAGGCAAGTTGATTTAACTCTCACCTCCTGATTCTTAAGTTTACAATTTATATCAATTGACGTTGGTGTGTAACACTCAAGTGAAAAAATGCGATTTTAGCATTTAAGAATGAAATCTTTTGTATATTGGTTTTGTTTTGTTTTGTTTTTGCGGTACGCTGGCCTCTCATTGTTGTGGCCTCTCCCGTTGCGGAGCACAGGCTCCGGACGCGCAGGCTCAGCGGCCATGGCTCACGGGCCCAGCCACTCTGTGGCATGTGGGATCCTCCCGGACCGGGGCACGAACCCGTGTCCCTTTCATCGGCAAGCAGACTCTCAACCTCTGCGCCACCAGGGAAGCCCCCATGTATATTGTTTTACGTTAGAGTCTTGATTTCTAATTTTGGTTGCAAAGAGATATGTGTTGAGCCATCATGCAAAAAACTAAGTAATACATGTCATTAAAATTGTTTCAGATTTCAGATGCCACAGATGGTTAAGATTTCAGATGCCATATGTAAAAATTGCTAAGAATTCTATTACCTTGATGAGCAATAAGACCAACCTCTTGTAAAATTTTCTACTTGCTTTTCAGACTAAAATGATCATTGGCAATAACCTACATTGCATGCATGATTTCAAAATCTGTCTACCTATATTATGTAAAAATAATCATAAATTCTAAATTTTGATTGCTTTAAAAATGTCCAGTTAAATAAAATAGTACAAATGTCATTAAAAATAGTAGAAAAAAATTTTTTTATTTAAGTATAACAAGTTTCTAGACCTTATTTATAGATTTGCAGATAAATTACTTGTTATATTCAGCCACTCACTCAGGTCTATAAATTATTTTTCTTATCTCCTCTACCATAGAACCACAGGTCTTTTGCATTTGCTGAATATAACATGTAATTTATACATGTTGGCACAAATAAATATGTTTAATATATAATGAAGTGGAATATTTTGACATAAAGTTACAGGATTAAATGGATTTGATAATGATGTGGGATAATCAAATGCCTTGTTTCCATTCATTTTTAGAGATAGGCCAGAATTACACCATATTCTGAGAGCTAAATCCCCAAATCAGTGCTGAGTAAACATTTTTTAATCATCATGTGGCATAGTAACCTTCTTACTTATTCCTGTAAATGATTTGATGAAACTTCTAAACCTCGAATCAAGATGAAACCTCAGGATGAGATAAGTATACGTGTTGTTTTGGAAATATGAATCCTGAGATTTAATATTTCTTATGCATCTTTTATAAATATTTATTCTCCTTTTAATTATTTAGTATTTGTTTTATTTTACAATGTACTTTAATCTGTAAACAATTTTACACATATGAGTTAGATTTTGGAATCATATCTTTAATATATAATTAACTTACATTCATTAATATCACACAAAAATGAATAATATATCTCTAGCTAAAGGAAATACATGGTATTTACCTTTTTAATATTGCAAACTCATTGCATATTTTCAAAGATCTTTTTCAAAACACAAACGCATTTGAAACATCTTTTTTCTCTACTAATTGTACTTGTCTGTTACGTAGACGATTGGGAAAGAGTCCAGAATTTCAGACATCAGGATAATGGTCACTACATAGATGAAATCAGATGAAAGATGATTTTTTTTCCTATTTTCATTTTGTTTTCTGCTATTTATTTTTTAACTGATTTTGGTACTCTGTATTCACCAGCTAAGTTAAAAGCAAGAATTAATTTTAAACTCACTAGTATCTGTTTTTTTTATAATTAAGTTTACTTTAACTCTAATAATGAACATAAGCCTTTAAACAGAGTAATAAATGTCATAAAATATTTTCTTACATTTTGTTAGTTTATTAAAACCAAAATTTATTAAGTGCATACAAAGACTGATAAGCATAATCTCTGATTATAAAAAGTGAAAAGTGAACAGATTCTGATGTTATTATTATTAAGGTTTCTTCTGGAGTTTATTAGCTTATTAGGATTTTGAAAAATAAACATCTTATCCATCTTTAAGTATACAGAATACTAATAATTATTTATCCAATAACTACAAAATTATACATAGAAAGAATATAACTGTAACATAAATTATTCATAGAAGGACTCATATTACCAAATAGACGTTACAGCTGTGACTGTAGAAGTCAGCAACGTGAGTGTAGTTTCAGGAACAAACTTAAGGATCATTGTCATTCAAACCTTATTAAATAGCTTTTTTTGACAGAAAAAAAAATGTTCTGAATAAAAGGTCCTGAATTCAGGGCTGATTCTGAGAAATTTACCATATTATTACTCATAATTTAAAAACTTTCCCAATACTATGAGTACTCGCAAAATCTTGTCTGGATGTCAATTTTAGGTGACAGTTTTCAGCTTTAGCAGGCGGACAAGTGTGCCAGTGTTCCAACAATTTTACTGTGCAAAATCATACAGAAAATGAAACATGTTTCCAAAATTATTCCAGATCTCAAACAACTGGAAAGAGAGTAAAAATCAATAAAAGTCAAATATAGCCTGACAGACAAAATATATAGAAAAAAAGATTTGGAAGGTACATAAAACAGAGTGGGTTCAATGTAGAGTTTCTTATTGCTTAAAAAAGGAAATTGCAATGAAAAATTCTAGATAATATCCTTCCTTAGGAGATCAGTTTTATTTTAACTATACTTCTTTAACTGCTTATTAGTCTACATTTTACTTTCCATTTAGGAATATAAACAATCTGTGATGATACCTAGACAGACAAGGAAAACATTATAATCACATTAAATGGGTGGGCTAATTCTAAAATACCAATTTTACACCTAATTTTCATAATTTGAGTTAAATGGAAATTCACAGAAAACTACAAAAAAGCATTACATTTATGGGACATAAGTCCCATCTGTAACTGTTACAGATAATAGAAGTATTAACTCTGCAAAACTTAAGTATAACTATTAACAAAAGGTTGTGACTCACAGTGTTAGAGCCAATAGTTTGAAAAACCCTTACAATTGACCAATTGCTTTGAATGAGATGGATTAGCTTTGTCATAATTTTTATTTCACTATACTGATTAGACTATGGTATGCAGCCTAAGTTCAGGATTATTTTTGTGCATTAGGCAGTATTTTCCTGCTAAGAAAGGTTTTGTTTGCCTCTCAAAGCACATATAAAGATAGAAATCCTCCATGAAGCCTTCTGAGAGTGTTTCTTTGAAGTTCTACAGTATATTTTTTTATTCTATGGGGGAAAATGTAGTTGCAAGTTTTAAGAATTAAAAAAACTCTTTTTTAGAAGTAATTTTACTGAATAAGAAGTGTAAACTATGTGTGAACTTTAGAACATCATTTCCTATACCCTCAATCCTGTCTAGTACATGTATATAAGATATCATTTCCCAAACTCACATAGCCCATGTATGGTTCTAGATCTTACATTTAACTAAACTCTGCTTGATTCTAATTCCGGTGCCTTGTATGACCATATTCAACTGCCTCATATGCAGGCTTAATTTGATTTGAATGTATCAAATTATTGTCATTAAAAAGCATATTTATTATTTTATTTATTTCACTATGACAAATTATAGTCATTACAATAATGGCTAAGCATATTTTTCTTTTTAAATTTTGTTTTGTATGTAAAAATATGTTTCCTTCTATCACAAATTTTAACATATTTAACTAATTACATGTAATATCTGTAACATATTCAGTACAGCTTTTACTCTAATTAAAGTGTCTTTATAAAAATATAATTTATCAATGTAACCATCAAATGAATCTGACATGTTTTGTGGTACTGAGTTATGTTAAGATTATTATATGCATGTTTACTGAAGGCCCCAAAAGAGCCACATGCTGGTTAATAAGTATCTCAGATTTGTATTTCAGTTTCCATTAATGGTAGTATATTTTAAATATTATGCTTCTTACAAATCAAAAGTCAACTAGACTAATTTCCAGTTACTTATTACATTTGAGTTACACCATTCAAATTTTGACATTATGCACAGGATCACTGATCTCTGTATATGGTTTGCAAGGGTTTTAAATAGAGTTTAAAAAGAAGTTATAGAGAAAAACACCAATTCATTAAGCATTTTACCATGTGTTATTCAGAAGTGTTAACATTCTGTGTGTGTGGGGGGGTGCTGGGCGAGGGACAGAGAAAGTGAAGGAAGAGAAAAGTATTGCATGTGTAGATTTAGTATTGAATAGAAATTGTTATAAAAATTTAAATTGTAGGCGTTGTATTACTATTTGAATATTTTTCATCACAGGCATGAGTTAATTTTATATAAAATAAATTTTCTTTGTAATTTCTTTAGTATAGTAAATGAATTTGTCAGTATGTGTAAACATCACACCCACAAGACACAACTTTATGAGGGCCACTTTATCATTACTACCTGAAACTACAAGGCACACATGTATATGGCTGGTCCAGCAGTTAGAATGAGAAATGAGGAAATGGGAAAAGAGGAAATGGGAAAATCGCACACATATAATTTTTAAAGAAGATGAAGATTTTTCTTCTCTCTGTCCTATTGCTGTTTGGTAAGAAAGGAGACACTGTAATCACATATCATTTGAATAAGCAGAGAAGACACATCATATCCTTAAAACAGTAGCACTCAATCTCATCTTTGTTATCCATCTGCCTTCCAACCTGATTCTAGGTTCATATTCTGGAAGTGAGAGTGCAGAATGTCATGCTCCAGTGGAGGGCAGCTTGATTTGTCCTCAACCAATCTATATGTCTATCTATATTAGTGAGGACTACAATGAGATATTTTCATATGTACATTAATTTAGGATATTCATACACATAAGGACAATTTTTTTTCTTTCAAATTGAAAGACTGGTGACAACCTTTATATGGTATTCAGTTATTTAGTTTGGGGGAAAAGAAACATACAGCAGAGAAAGTTTCCCATTTATATTACACTGTGGTATCACTGCATGCACACGCACACTCACGTGCACACACACACACACACACACACACACATACACACAGTGGTGGAGCACATCTCTGTAGAGCCCATGTATAATATAATAAAATTGAAGATTTATTTTTAAACTATCAAGGCATACTAGTGTTAGATTAGACAACTCTATAATGTCACTGTTACAACTCTACCAAACTTGATGAACTATCCGTTTCTCTTTTGGTCAGAAGTATCCTGGCCCCAAAGCAACTTGATCTGTTTGGCACAGTTTTACTTGTTAGAAATGTTTTGATATACCTATTTTTGGTGCTAGTGTCTTCACTCTAGAACCACGGAAAATAAATCTAATATTTATTTTTCATAAAATTCCCCAATATATGAAGTGACTTGTGATCTATTTAAATATAATAATAGTAGTAATAATAAAGTTAAATGTATTTTAATTATCCCTAATTTTTTCAGATGCTAGCAACATCAATTTTTATTTTTAATTCCCTTAAATTCAGGATACTTTTATACTTTATATGGCACTCTACTTGTCAATGTTTCTCTTACTAGAAAACACAATTGAATTTTGTGCTTGAAAATGTATTAGCAAGGTACTTATATACACACAAATATGTGCACAACTTTGCACCTGACTTAAAGTTGAACAGGTAGCACTTACAGTGAAACATTAAGTATAGCAACAGAAAACATGAACAGTGTGTGTGTTTTAATAGAGTGGATATGGTCTCACATATATTGTTACATAAATTGCCCCCAAATTTAGAGGCTTGAAGCAACCATTTTATTATATATAATGTTTATTATGGCTAGACTCAGCAGTGGTCAACTGTGAGATTCTTTTGCTCCATGTGGCATTGACTAAAGATATTCATCAGCTGGGAGATAGACTGTCCTGGTAAGTTCAAAATTGCTCCCCTTACGTGTCTGAAACCTTAGCAGAGAAGACACAAAAGCTGAATTAGTACTCTCCTATCAGAGGACTTACATATGGAATTTTCTGCATGGTAAACTCAAGGTTGCTGGATCTCTTACATGGTTGCTCAGGGATCCCAGAGAGAGTGTTTCAAGAATTATTACTGCTCTTTTAGGTCCTGAGCTTGGAAACTGGTACAGAATCACTTCTTCCCAGGACAGTCTCAAGTTTACTGACTGAGAGAGGCAGGGATATAAAGTCCCAGATATTTGGCCCCACTCTGACAACTCCCATGGGCACACACACTTGGCTTTTCACCAAGTGAAAAAGGCTTGGCTAAGGCGTTATGGAGCCTGGATCATACATTTTCTTCTTCCCCTACCCAGTTCCACTTTCTCCTTCTTCCTTTCATGGGTGTTGATACTGAGCAAACATCTTGCATCTCCCTACTAAGTGCCTGTTTCCATAGATCTTAAGCTGCAGGAAGTACCAACTTGCAAGTTGGAGCTCCTCTCTAGCAACAATAACAAACTAAGGAAGATAATATTAAGTAAAGTTATTTGCCAATGCTGTAAAAATCTAGAAAGTATCAATAATCAATTACTGAATGCTCTACATACTTTTTGTAAAATTTGTAAAGTTTTAACCATTTGTGTCAAAGAAGTCATAAACTGAGAGACATTTTCAATCCTGGATTGATTGATTCCATATCATAAAGATGGCAATTAATATCTAAAATATATGAAAATAAGTCCAAGGTAAGCAAGTAAGTGGGGAAAATGACATTTTTAAATACAGTTCAAGACAAATGGAAGGTGTAATCACAATTCTAAAAAATAATCTTCTGGTTTGTGAAAACTCTTGTTTCTTTATTTATAAGACCATTTCTGGATATATATTCCCAGAGAAACTCATATAAAGTTCATAAGCAGACGTGTACAAAGATTCTTCTCGCATTATATTTACAAAGACAAGGAGCTAGAGGCAATCTATGTACCATCACTAGGGGAATAGATGAAAGGAATAAGGCTACCTCATACACTGGAATAACTTGTGGCATTCAGAATTAATGAAGTAAACATACATATTACATACAGTAACAATTTGCATATGCCTTACAATATATTGTAACAACTTGCATATGCCTTACAATATATTGTGCTTAATGTAAAAGAAACAGAATGAGATCTTACATAAAATATTTATGCAAATTAAAAACATACATAAACATATTCTTTAAAATGAATACATATGCAAAGACTGAGTTAAAACACACAAAAAAAGTGTATGCCTATCAGAAGGAAAATTGCCAGGGGATGAGAAATATGAGAGGCTTTGCCCAGATGGATGTGACTGCAATGAACATAGGGGTACAAGTAATTAAATCTTATCAAAGTACAAAGCTAGCCAACCCACCAACCAACAAAATAATGCACACCAAACAATATGCAAATTCAAATGTCAAAACTTAGTTATGTGATACTAGAAAATATAGAAAAAGAAAAAGATATTCTGGATCTATCCCATTTAAGTAGTTAGAGTTCCGGTCACTGAAATTATTTTGGCAAAGGGATTAATTCATGTCAACAAAAACCTGATTAAGCAGAAGACACTGCCTTTCATCTTACCTTTTCCCTTGAATTATTATTATTGTTTCAACATTTGAACCATTTTTAGTATGTATTTTTGTTTAATAAGTTAGTTCTCAGGTAAATATTCCTGCATGAAACTGAATCATGCATCCTTAGGGATTTATTCTCTGTACCACTAACTGTGCTTCTGTCAACATTGTTACAACAATATTGGTTACAGAAAGGAATTGTGGGAGTAGGAAATCTTGAAAGATTTAAAACATAAAGAAAAGTAATATAATTAAAATAAAAACTGTATCGTTAAAGAAATACCCTGAATGTTTTTTTTTTTCCTGAGAACAAGTATTTTAAATCAATGAGTAAAGATTTAAATTATTTTTAAAGTTGTAATGGAAAATTCTGAAGGTATTACCCCATTTACTTTGTAATTATTTTGCAACATAATTGGCACTAAACTTATACTCTTCTCTTTAAAATACTGACGATAATGAAGAGGATGTTATAAAGATTAAACAAATATAATGACTAGAAAACTGCATACATCTATTATTAGTAAAAATAACCATAATAATACAACAAAATAAAAATATATTATGCAGCAAGGAAAATTATTAAAATCATAACGTGAAAAAACACGGTCTAAGTTACTGATGAAACAAAACTTTTAAACACAGTTCTAAAGGTGAAGAATCGTGGCATGTCTGTCTTCAGGGAGTTTCCATGTGAATTTATATTTGAGTGGAAAACTGTTAGTTGTTTAAACAAAAATATTTGAGTGTTTCTCTCCTGCTGTGTTTGTGTTTCCATGCCTACATCAAGGTGTGTATTATTTTAAAATATGTCAATCAAATACTTGAATTCCAAATTTACACATAGTTTTTCTGATTTTTTTAAGAATAAAATTGGGGTAGAGAAGCAAGAACTACAATCCTGCAGCCTGTGGAACAAAAACCACATTCAGAGAAAGATAGACAAGATAAAAAGGCAGAGGGCTATGTACCAGATGAAGGAACAAGATAAAACCCCAGAAAAACAGCTAAATGAACTGGAGATAGACAACCTTCCAGAAAAAGAATTCAGAATAATGATAGTGAAGATGATCCAGGAACTCGGAAAAAGAATGGAGGCAAAGATCGAGAAGATGCAAGAAATGTTTAACAAAGACCTAGAACAATTAAAGAACAAACAAACAGAGATGAACAATAAAATAACTGATATGAAAACTAGACTAGAAGGAATCAATAGCAGAATAACTGAGGCAGAACAATGGATAAGTGACCTGGAAGACAGAATGGTGGAATTCACTGCTGCAGAACAGAATAAAGAAAAAAGAATGAAAAGAAATGAAGACATCCTAAGAGACCTCTGGGACAACATGAAACGCAACAACATTCACATTACAGGGGTCCCAGAAGGAGAAAAGAGAGAGAAACGACCTGAGAAAATATTTGAAGACATTATAGTCGAAAACTTCCCTAACGTGGGAAAGGAAATATCCACCCAAGTCCACAAAGCGCAGCGAGTCCCATACAGGATAAAACCAAGGAGAAACACACCAAGACACATAGTAATCAAATTGGCAAAATATTAAAGACAAAGAAAAATTATTGAAAGTAGCAAGGGAAAAAGGACAAATAACATACAAGGGAACTCCCATAAGTTTAACAGCTGATTTCTCAGCAGAAACGCTACAAGCCAGAATAGAGTGGCATGATATACTTAAACTGATGAAAGGGAAGAACCTACAACCAAGATTACTCTACCTGGCAAGGATCTAATTCAGATTCGATGGAGAAATCAAAAGCTTTACAGACAAGCAAAAGCTAAGAGAATTCAGCACCACCAAACCAGCTCTACAACAAATGCTAAAGGAACTTCTATAAGTGGGAAACACAAGAGAAGAAAAGGATCTACAAAAACAAACCCAAAACAATTAAGTAAATGGTCATAGGAACATACACATCAATAATTGCCTTAAATGTGAATGGATTAAATGCTCCAACCAAGAGACACAGACTGGCTGAATGGAAACAAAAACAAGACCCATCTATATGCTGTCTACAAGACACCCACTTCAGACCTAGGGACATATACAGACTGAAAGTGAGGGGATGGAAAAAGATATTTCATGCAAATGGAAATCAAAAGAAAGCTGGAGTAGCAATACTCATATCAGATACAATAGACTTTAAAATAAAGTATGTTTCAAGACACAAGGAAGAACACTACATAACGATCAAGGAATCAATCTAAGAAGAAGATATAACAATTATAAATACATATGCACCCAACATAGGAGCACCACAATACATAAAGCAACTGCTAACAGCTATAAAAGAGGAAATCGACAGTAACACAATAATAGTGGGGGACTTTAAAAACCTCATTTAGACCAATGGACAGATCATCCAAAATGAAAATAAATAAGGAAACACAAGCTTTAAATGACACAATAGACCAGACAGACTTAACTGATATTTATAGGACATTCCATCCAAAAACAGCAGATTACACTTTCTTCTCAAGTATGCACGGAACATTCTCCAGGGTAGATCACATCTTGGGTCAAAAATCAAGCCACAGTAAATTTAAGAAAATTGAAATCATATCAATCATCTTTCCTGACAACAACGCTGAGATTAGAACTGAATTACAGGGAAAAAATGTAAAAAACACAAACACATGGAGGCTAAACAATACATTACTAAATAACCAAGAGATCACTGAAGAAATCAAAGACGAAATAAAAAAATACCTAGAGACAAATGACAATGAAAACACGATGATCCAAAACCTATGGGATGCAGCAAAAGCAGTTCTAAGAGGTAAGTTTATAGTCATACAAGCCTACCTCAAGAAACAAGAAAAATCTAACCTTACACCTAAAGGAACTAGAGAAAGAAGAACAAACAAAACCCAAACTTAGCAGAAGGAAATAAATCATAAAGATCAGAGCAGAAATAAATGAAACAGAAACAAAGAAAACAATAGCAAAGATCAATAAAACTAAAAACTGGTTATTTGAGAAGATAAACAAAATTGATAAACCTTTAGCCAGACTCATCAAGAAAAAGAGGAAGAGGACTCAAATCAATAAAATTAGAAATGAAAAAGGAGAAGTTACAACAGACACCGCAGAAATACAAAGCATCCTAAGAGACTACTACAAGCAACTCTATGCCAATAAAATGGACAACCTGGAAGAAAAGGACAAATTCTTAGAAAGGTATAAGCTTCCAAGACTGAACCAGGAAGAAATATAAAAAATGAACAGAACAATCACAAGTAATGAAATTGAAACTGTGATTAAAAATCTTCCAACAAACGAAAGTCCAGGACCAGATGGCTTCACAGGTGAATTCTATCAAACATTTACAGAAGAGCTAACACCCATCCTTCTCAAACTCTTGCAAAAAATTGCAGAGGAAGGAACACTCCCAAACTCATTCTATGAGGCCACCATCACCCTGATACCAAAACCAGACAAAGATACTACAAAAAAAGAAAATTACAGACCAATATCACTGATGAATATAGATGCAAAAATTCTCAACAAAATACTAGCAAACAGAATCCAACAACACATTAAAAGGATCACACACCATGATCAAGTGGGGTTTATCCCAGGAATGCAAGGATTCTTCAATATACGCAAATCAATCAATATGATACACCATACTAACAAACTGAAGAAGAAACACCATATGATCATCTCAATGGATGCAGAAAAAGCTTTTGACAAAATTCAACACCGATTTATGATAAAAACTCTCCAGAAAGTGGGCATAGAGGGAACCTACCTCAACATAATAAAGGCCACATATGACAAACCCACAGCAAACATAATCCTCAATGGTGAAAAACTGAAAGCATTTCCTCTAAGATCAGGAACAAGACAAGGATGTCCACTCTCGCCACTATTATTCAACATAGTTTTGGAAGTCCTAGCCATGGCAATCAGAGAAGAAAAAGAAAAACAAGGAGTACAAACTGGAAAAGAAGTAAAATTGTCACTGTTTGCAGATGACATGATACTATACATAGAGAATCTTAAAGATGCCACCAGAAAACTACTAGAGCTAATCAATGAATTTGGTAAAGTTGCAGGATACAAAATTAATGCACAGAAATCTCTGGCATTCCTATACACTAATGATGAAAAATCTGAAAGAGAAATTAAGGAAACACTCCCATTTACCACTGTAACAAAAAGCATAAAATACCTAGGAATAAACCTACCTAGGCAGAGAAAAGACCTGTATGCAGAAAACTATAAGACACTGATGAAAGAAATGAAAGATGATACAAACAGATGGAGAGATATACATGTTCTTGGATTGGAAGAACCAATATTGTGAAAATGACTATACTACCCAAAGCAATCTACAGATTCAATGCAATCCCTATCAAATTACCAATGGCATTTTTTATGGAACTAGAACAAAAAAAATCTTAAAATTTGTATGGAGACACAAAAGACCCCGAATAGCCAAAGCACAATGGAACAAGATAGAAACCCAGAGATAAACCCACGCACCTATGGTCAACTAATGTATGACAAAGGAGGCAAGGATATACAATGGAGAAAAGACAGCCTCTTCAATAAGTGGTGCTGGGTAAACTGGACAGCTACATGTAAAAGAATGAAATTAGAACACTTCCTAACACCATACACAAAAATAAACTCAAAATGCATTAGAGACCTAAATGCAAGACCAGACACTATAAAACTTAGAGGAAAACATAGCAAGAACACTCTTTGACATTTATCACAGCAAGATCTTTTTTGATCCACCTCCTAGAGTAATAGAAATAAAAACAAAAATAAACAAATGGGACCTAATGAAACTTCAAAGCTTTTGCACAACAATGGAAACCATAAACAAGACAAAAAGACAACCCTCAGAATGGGAGAAAATATTTGCAAACGAATTAACAAAGGATTAATCTGCAAAATATATATACAGTTCATGCAGCTCAACATTAAAAAAACAAACAGGGCTTCCCTGGTGGCAAATGGTTGAGAGTCTGCCTGACAATGCAGGGGACATGGGTTCATGCCCCAGTCTGGAAAGATCCCACATGCCACGGAGTGGTTGGGCCCCGTGAGCCACGGCCGCTAAGCCTGCGCGTCCGGAGGCTGTGCTCCGCAACGGGAGAGGCCACAACAGTGAGAGGCCCGCACACTGCAACAACAACAAAAAAACAACAACAACAACCTAATCCAAAAATGGGTAGAAGACCTAAATAGACATTTCTCCAAAGAAGACATACAGATGGCCAAGAAGCACATGAAAAGCTGCTCAACATCCCTAATTATTAGAGAAATGCAAATCAAAACTACAATGAGATATCCCCTCACACCACTAAGAATGGGCATCATCAGAAAGTCTACAAACAACAAATACTGGAAAGGGTGTGGACAAAAGGGAACCCTCTTGCACTGTTGGTAGGAATGTAAATTGATACAGCCACTATGGAGAACAGTATGGAGGTTCCTTAAAAAACTAAAAATAGAATTACCATATGATCCAGCAATCCCACTACTGGGCATATACCCAGAGAAAACCATAATTCAAAAAGACACATGCACCCCAAAATTCACTGCAGCACTATTTACAATAGCCAGGTCATGGAAGCAACATAAATGCCCACCGACAGACGAATGGATAAAGAAGATGTGGTGTATATATATACAGTTGAATATTACTGAGCCATAAAAAGGAATGAAATTGGGTCATTTGTTGAAACGTGGATGGATCTAGAGACTGTCATACAGAGTGAAGTAAGTCAGAAAGAGAAAAGTAAATATTGTATATTAACACATATATGTGGCATCTAGGAAAATGGTACAGGTGAACCAGTTTGCAAGACAGAAATAGAGACACAGATGTAGAGAGCAAACATATGGACACCAAGGGGGAAAAGTGGGAGGGGTGGTGGTGGTGGTGGTGGTGGGATGAATTGGGAGATTGGGATTGACATGTATACACTAATGTGTATAAAAGTGATGACTAATAAGAACCTGCTTTATAAAAAAATAAAATTCAAAAATTGAAATAAAAAGAACACACATAACATCATAACTATAAATTTTAAAGAAATCTGCAGTATCACCTAGTTCTAGCCATCATTTTATGGCTGAGAAAATAAAAGGCAAAAACGTTTAAAAAAATCTGGTTAGACTGCGTGCATTTTTGCTAACTGTTTTAAAAACTCAAATTATAATTTTCAAGAAAAGGAGACATCAATTAGGACAGTCATAGAAAACCCTGATTCCTATAATGCTGTTTGTTCAGAAAGATAAAATCTTTCCAATATATTTCTCTCATATTTTGAAAGAAGAATGAAACCGTTTTCTATTTTTAAATATGCTGGTATATTTAACAACTTAAAGTATCAAAGTTGTAAAATCAAATTCAATGACACACACTGTAGAGCGGTAACGAAAATACAGCTCTTCACCTATTGGCTCACAAGGCAATATAAACAGCATAAACCTACATACTAACTAACACAATAGCAAATATATTTAGATGTATTTATGTGGATATTCAAAGGGTTGTTTTAGACTCTTTTTCATTTCTTTTTTAAACAGGAGAATTAGAGATTATGCATTAAGTATGTGTTCACATATAATGAAGTGAGTTCATCGCATTGGGATTTTCAGGGCTAAATCCCATACTTAAGGGAGAGTGCTCCACTTTAATCCATTTGAAATGTTGAATCAAAATATATAATTAAATATGCTCAGTGTGAGGGATGAATACTGTATATTTTGGATGTCACTTCTTAACAGCATGAGAGCAATCCTTCATTTTATGCAGTCATAACTCAACTTGATGATATCTATGTCATCTTCTCTTACATCGTGGGAATGCACATTTGGAGGCATGTTGACTAACATGGTAGCATGTATAAACACAGCCAAGCTAGACTTTATAAAATATGTCAGAATATCTACCTGAAATTTTGGCATAAAATTATTTAGTTGACGCATCTAAAGGTCAAGCAAAATTTCATGAATGCATAAAAGAAACAAATACAGCAGGAGAAAATCACTGGGAATTCTTATTATTTAAATTATCAGAAGCAGACAATGTATGAAGTGTCTTATTGGATAAGATATAAAATGTAATAACTATTTAATTAACATTTTCTGTCCCAAATTAGAACTAAAAGAACATAATGTTGACTTGTGTATTTAGGAGACAAGTAGTCTGAATTTCAAAAAACTACTCCTACTATTAATATGAATGTGATGAGAATAAAGTAATTGGCTAATAATGCTTATTTTGTAGCTATCTGTACGTCCTTTGATATTCGCTTTTACAGTCTTAAGCATGTTGGAGACTCTTTATGTGTCAGATCACATCTGGTAGGCATTTTTGTTTGTTTTTGTTTTTGTTTTTTGTTTTTGCAGTATGCGGGCCTCTCACTGTTGTGGCCTCTCCCATTGCGGAGCACAGGCTCCGGACGCGCAGGCTCAGCGGCCATGGCTCACGGGCCCAGCCGCTCCGCGGCATGTGGGAGCTTCCCGGACCAGGGCACGAACCCGTATCCCCTGCATCGGCAGGCAGACTCTCAACCACTGCGCCACCAGGGAAGCCCTGGTAGGCATTTTTAAATCCAGGAAAGTTATATTAAATATAGCAAACAATTTTATAGCTTTAAAAGTCAAAATCTAAAAACGTCTTAATTAGATATATGATAAATTATTTTTATTATCAAACTTCACTATTTCCTTTCTAGTTTATTTATATATTAAAATTAGTGAAGTCATGCTTACACCCTAACAAGTATATAACTGAAATTGAATTATAGGCTAAATTTGCTGATATAATTTACAATGTTATTGTACATTCAGATTATCTTAATCAGCTAGAAATGGCATATCTGTCTTGTACTGTTCTAGTATTTGGTAATGGAAGACGATAGCAAATATGCTGTATTTCTTTTTCACTTTTCATTCCATAGTTCCTCTTTATGCTTTAGTAATCTGCTATATCCTCTGGTAGTCTAACTTGTCCGTATTGCCTTAAAGGGTTTACATATGCGAGTTGGAAATTAGAAAACATGAGGAAAGTAATTCTGGGTTTTTAAAAAATTTTTCTCTAGCTCCCTCCCTTCTGTGCTTCTGCAATTTAGTCGCCTCCCTCTACTAAAAGCTATAGTTCTTGTCAGGAACAGTCTCTTGTAAATACCATTACTCTCTTTGTGTTCCAGTAAACGTTCCTTCTCTTTGCCCCTCCATGTGGCTAGCTCAAGGATGCTTCAACATTATTCTTAACTATCCATGCAGTTTTCAAGATAGTCTTTCCATTAAACTCTCCTTATGTGATTATGCCACCTGTTTCCAGCCAAAGCAAAACAGAACAGAACAAAAGAAACCCACAGTAATTGATAATGTAGCCCCAGAAACAGCCCCTGAACATGGGATTCTGGGCTCAAGTTACTCACATATTTAAGGCAAAAGAAGATTGCTTTCTTGTTGGAAGAAATGAGACAGTGGAATTCTAAGGAAGATAGAATAAGTTATCAGTGTACAGTTCTTCACGCAAGGGGCGAAGGGCAGGTCTAGGGCAAGACATGGTGTATCTCATAGCTGTGGAACATCAGTGCTATGGTAACCATAGTGACTGTAAGCTTATATGATCACTAGCCTGCTTCTGACAAATCTTCAGTGTTTACAGAGCAAAAGACAAATTTAAAGAGCTTAAATGTCCAACAGACAGCACAACTGGAAAATCAGAAATCCTTTATGGCAACTTTAAAGCAAGTCCCTCATCTCATATTTACAGAAAAAAAACAAGTTGAAGACTGAGCCTGGAACATGATTGAATGCAGAGTTTAGTGTAAGGTAAAGGCATTTGAGGGTAAGACATGAAATCCAGAATATTTGCAGAATTTTGCACACTTATGGATGAATTTGAGAATTTTAAACCTCTAAATCCTGATTCTTTGCCAACAGAGGTAGCCACTCATCCCAACTTAAGGGACTTGCCTTCTCTTGTATAAACTCCTTAGAATAACTCCACCAAACGTATGACAAAGGAATAACGAGTATCTTCAGAACCTGTAACAGATCACTCCTCATATTCTCCATAAATATAACAATAGTTACATTCCAGCATAGCCCAGATGGAGACACTTAAGGCCCTTTCCAGGAGGACATAGCCAGACAGTGAACATTTCACAAGGTATCACCAATTTATGTGAGCAAAGGTGTATACAATATGCAAATACATTCTGAGAATGTTAACATCAAGGAAGATGAAATATAAGACTTGATTGGCATAAGTGTACTGATAAAGGGGAACTTTGCCAGATATAATATATGACTGGGAGGAATATTAACAGTCTGCTAACTTGGTAAATGAGACTCAGTAATGGTCTAGAGATAATAAAGTTGAAATGCTGAACTTCCCTGCCATACCATATGGGACGCTTTCTGTTTCCCTGAAAGCTCAGGGAAACAGAAATGTTGGAATGAACATAATTATTATGTGCAACTCATTTAGCTAGTCCAAATTGGTGACTACGGGAATGAAATGATAAATTAGGATGGTCTGTTGTCCTGGAACTATGGGACACTTAAACAAGTGAGGGTATAGATTCAATAAAATAAGGCTTGTAAAATGTTCCAATATCAGGAACCCTCAATTTGATAATACCTAGGGAAGGAATTTAGAATATAATATGGACATGTTTCAGTCATCTTTGACTGTAAGGAATCTAACATACTAAATACACACACAAATGTCTGTGTGTCATGTATCTATACTTATATTTTTGTTTATCCTGATCAATTAATCTAACAAAGTGTATATTACTCCATAACAGAAAAACTTTCTATTATATGTTATCCATTTTGTTACCATCACTGCTTATGCATTAACTTCTCATTTTATGCATGATGACACTGAAGTACACTGATATCAGAATGTAGTAAATGACCAGCATTAAAATATATCCAATTGATATTTAGCACCTATTATGACTTAAGCACTAGGCTAGATAATGGGAAAAGAGAGGCAAACATGCTCACAAATTGACAATCTAAAAAACAGTCAATTTCCATTCAGTGTAACAACTGAGTTGATAGAGCTGGTTTTAACGTTTACAGAAGACAGACAATGGAGATTTGGAAAGGACTTCTAGAGAAATTAAGATCAACAGTGAAGAACTTAGAGAAGAAAGGTGTAAGGTTGAGAATCTCATAGGCAAGTAACTATGTGCCCAGAATAGTGATATATAACAGGCAGGGAACTGAAAATATTTCAGTATAGTTGGATCTTAAAGTGTGACATGGTTAAGAGATGAGGTTAAAGAAAAAAATAGGGGCCTGATAATGAACAAAAAAATAGTGTTTGATTTTTACTTTGTATATAATGGTAATTGAATAATTTTAAGCAAAAAAATAATAAAATGTGATTTCTGCTTTTGAATGATTACAGTTATAAAGATAATTCAAGGCATAGGGAATAAAATTGAGTATGTACAAGACAGATAGCAGAACAGATTAAGAGGGCTTGAAAATATCCAGAGAGATAGATAGATAGATCGACAGAACAGTGATAACCCTTTAGATCTAAGTAGTGATTTATAATAAAATAATAAAATGAACATATTCCATTTATCGGTGTATTATTAGTAACCCTTCTCTATGTTACCCTTGAACATCTAATCTTCACCTTATTTGAATATATGGGAATTACTTTCAGTTAGATAGGCAGATGTGACTATATCATTCTCTGTAAAAAATTATTTCTTACCTCAAGAGGTTGTATCTTGTTGGGTGATAACATAGATTTTGTATTTAATCATTATTATAATATTTTCTGCTCAATCATGTAGCATAACTAGATGATACCACTCTATTTCAATTTTTACAATACTTTTTTTATGTCACACTTCATTTAAAAACTTGATTAAATCTGAAGCCCTAAGTTTCAAAAAAATATATTTTCATTTTTATGGGGAAAGAATATCTAAACATCCTCATCTAAAACAGATTTCCAAGCCATTAGGTTTTATAAATAACTATTCAGACCCCTGTAGTTAAAGAAAACCATTAAACTTTAACTCAAAGTGAATTAGTGTTTTGGCATATTACGATGGTTGTTTTTGAGGATTCAATTATCTATGTAAAACTCTATGTGAATGAAAAGCAAACAAATTCTACCCCTGTGTTTTAGCCTTTATGCTTTTAAGGATAGTTATTATTATAATTCAAAATATTTCTCAGAAGTGAAACATTACTATAGATTCAATAGTTCATGTAAACTTATAATGAATTATCTTCATTTTCTACAAAAAATCTTTGTTATTATGTTCTTGAGGAAAGCAAACACATTAATTTGCCATATTTTCATTGTTTCTGTAATCCCTTCTCACCAGCTCATGGGCTTAAACTCAAATTATACCTGAACTGAAGGAACCATTTTGTTGAAAGTTCACTCTGCAATGTAGCAACGGGAGTTGCTGTAGTAGGCGGTTAAGATGGTGAATAGTTTTGTGTTGTTTTTGTTTTATTTTGTTTGTTTAACTGGAAGAAACTTTGAGGTTATTTAGTCATCTTCCTCTTTTTCTATTTCGGTAAATAAGGAACAAAATGACTCTCTTGCTCATTTTATAACACACAGGTAGTCAGTGTCATATTTATGATTGTGATTCAGGTATTCTGACCTTATTCAATGCTTTGTTTCATTACAGTTTTTAAGAAAAGTTGTTTCTTCATATTTTACCCGGAATACCACATTCTTTCAGCCTTGTCAGTATCAAACTGCTACTATGTGGTTGAACTAAGACTTAGTTATAAAAGAGAAATAAATTAAAATTAAGCTCTGATAATTTTCTAGAGTTTCTATTTGAGTGGAAGAACAAAATTAAACATTGACCCATTTATATCATGCCCAAAATTCCCCTTATACCTCATTGCCAATCATCAGTCACATTGTCAGAAATGTGCCAAAGATTCCAGAACCACCCATGTAGCATTTCACCACAAGACATACTGTTTAAGTCATGCATTAAATCTGATATCTCAGAGCTCTAACCTTAAATCCATTTTGTACTTAGCTGTCTGTGAGTGACAGAGCTAATTGGTTCACTCTCTTGTATAAGGTTACTTTGCAGTAGTCAGATGATGGATTTCTGAAATGTCAAGCTGACAGTTAGTTCTTCAGTTTTTACCCTCCCATAGTTTTTGAAGGTATTCTTAAACATTCATATAAAGGGGCACAAGCCTCTTTGTTTAAACATCAGTAACGTGGGTGCCTCTGAGTTTTAACCTACTTGAAATATCCTGAATTAGAATATATCAAGATGATCTAAAACGTTGACAATGTATATAGAATGCTAAATAATGAGCTGAACACTCAAAATAGCAGTAAAGCTGTTATTTGAAATGCTTCACAAATGTACAAACCAAACTTTATCATACGCACCATGTTTACTGAATTCAGTCTATGTGAAGAGATATATTATTATGTTCCCCCCACAGTTTTCAAATTTGTGTAGCCATTTCACTGAAAATTTAAAGATTCATAAGCATCCTTAGAGAACAATAATAAGAAAAGAGCCTAAGGATAAAAAGAAAAAAAAAGTCTTAGTCCACTCAGACTGCTATAGCCAAATACTGTAGGTAGGGTGATTTGTAAACAACAGAAGTGTATTTTTCACAGTTCAGGAAGCTGGGAAGTTGAAGATCAAGGCACTGGCACTTTTGATATCTGGTGAGAGCCTGCTTCCTGATTCACAGTCTTTTCACTGCGTCCTCACATGTGTTCTCACTGAGAAGTCAAGGGACCTCTCTGTGGTGACATTTATAATTGCATTAATCCCATTCATGAAAGCTCCACCCTTATGACCTAAAAACCTACCAAAGGCCCCACCTCCTAATACCATCACATTAAGGATTAGGTCTCAACATGTGAATTCTGAGGATACAGAAACATTTGGTCTATAGCACCAAAAAAACCCCAAGAAAACAAATGCCTTAAATCTACAAATCTCTATAGATCATTTTCTTAAGATGGTTTAAAAAACTTTTTACTTTATGAAGCTTCTCATCAACATTTGCATGTATTGTTTAGAAAAGCTACTTAAGGGTGTTTGGTCACATGTATTTCTTCATATTTTTAACTTTTTAATACATTTCTACCCAATATTAATAAAATAATAATTTTTTAATTGAGCAATACTTATATACCTGATATTTTTTATAATCTTTACCAGTATATACATGGTATATGTGAATATAAATGTATATACATACATATTGTGTGTGTGTATGTGTGTGTGTATGTATAAAAATATATATAGTCATTGAATCTTCACAACAACTTTGGGAGGAAGGCATATATGTTGTCCCATTTTGCAGTAGCTGAATTTGCAGGCTAAATAAACATTAGCATTGTGATTTTAGACCAGATGTTATTAAAAACTCTGATATTATGCAAAGCCAAGCCAATGGTCTTACAGTAGCACTAATAATAATTAACTTCAAATAATTGAATATTTACTCTGCAGCAAAACATTATTTTGCTTAACAGTAAAATTATAAAATGTTTTTAGTAATATTTTTAAATTCAAATTAATTTTAATAAATATTTTGAGATTTTAAATAAAATGGTGAAGTAAAGCAATCAATGTGATGCTACAAAATTTTACAAATTATTTGTAGAGTTACTGCTTAAAAACTGTTAAATTTACTGTCATATTGTGATTTATAGGAAAATATATATATTTTTGGTCTTCCTCTACAGTTCCTGGCTTATGGCTCCCAAAACTCTTCAGATTTCCTAAGCAATAGAGCAGTGGGGTAATATTTAGTCTCTAGTCTTCGGTTGCTAAAAACACTTCAGGAAAGGTGACTTTTGGGTCCCACCCAAGGGTGGGAGCTGGCTGCCAGGAGAACCAACCATGTGATTAGAAGGTTGAAGCTTTCAGTCCCACATGTGACCTCTGGGAAAGAGAGGGCGGCTGGAGGTTGAATCAGTTGCTAACGATTTAATTAATCATGCCTATATAATGAAGCCTTCATAAAAACCCGAAAGGACAGGGTTCAGAGAGCTTCTGGACTGGTGAACACATGGAGATTTGGGGAGAGTGGCAAGCTCAAAGAGAGTTTGGAAGCTCTGTGCCCCTTCCCCATACCTCGCCCCACGCAATTTTTTTAATCAGTAGAAGTAAATTTTTAATGGCTGATTAATTATATCTCTATATTTTTATTGCAATATAGTACTCATTTAAGCACTTAAAAATGGAAGGTATACAAAGATTAAGACATAATACATACATCTCTTCCATCTGGATGCTCATCTTTATCATATCATTTTTTAAAATAAACTAGTAACTCAGTAAGTAAAGTGTTTCTCTAAGTTCTGTTAGCCATTCTAGAAAATTAATGGAACCCAAGGAGGGGGTTATTGGAACCTACACTTTGTAGCTGGCTAGTCAGAAGCACAGGTAAAAACCTGGGCTTGTGACTGGCAATTGAAGTGAAGGATGGTTCTTTCCGTGGGACTGAGCCCTCTAAAGACCTGTAGAATCTGATTCTATCTCCAGGTTGAATTCTCAACACCCCACTGGTGTCCAAGAATTGCTTGTTGGTGTGAGGAAGCCTCCACACATTCACATTGGAATTGCATCCAGGAACCCATTTGGAATTACATAAGCAGTGTCTTTCTTTTCTGATAAAATGAAAGAGCTATATGAGGTCACTTACATTGATGGACTTTTGGGGGGTTTTCCCCTATTTTTTAATCACATTTTATTGAGATGAATTAGAGTAGTTCTTTTCTTGAAAAAAGAATCATCTCACAGCAACTTTTATGGTTTTAGTAACACATATGTTTGAATATAAGGTGACTGAATAGAACAGGCAATCCCTTATCTTCCAACAGAAAGATGCCCCCCCAATTTTTTGTCCAACTTAGATATATAATTTGGGGTTGTAGATAAGATGGAAAAAATATTATATAGGTTAAGTATTCATTATATGTGTTTCATATTTGTTAATCTGTTAACCAAGAAATGATCTTTTCCTCACTGTATTCACAATTAATGAATGTTATTGAAATTTTAAATTCACTTTTGACATTGGAGACACATGTAAAATCATCCATCAGGTTAGAGCAAATTATCTTTTCTTCTTGCTAAATTGTTTGAGATGCAGCATTTTGTTAAGAACGTTAGGTGAATTTATTTTTTTAAACAGCTTTGTCGGAGGTAAATTGACATATAATCATTGTGTATGTTTAAGACTTTGATAAACAGTGTAAAATGATCACTGCAATCAAGTTAATTAATATATCCATCACTCCCACAGTTACCCTTGTGTGTGTGTGTGTGTGTGTGTGAGTGTGTGCGTGTGTGTGTGGTGAGAGGACTCAATTTAAGTTCTACCTTCTTAGCAAATTTCAAGTATACAATACAGTATTGTTAAGTAGAGTCACCATGCTGTGCATTACATCTCAAGAACTTATTCATCTTGCATAATTGAAACTTTGTACTATTGACCAACATCACAGTATTTCCTCTCCCCAGCCCATTGCATACCATTCTATTTTCTTTTCTATGAGTTTGACTATTTGAGATGCCACATAAAAGTGAGATCATTCAATATTTATCTTTCTATGTCTAACTTATTTCACTTAGCATATTCTCCAGGTTCATTCATGTTGTTGCAAATAGGATTACCTCCTTTCATAAGGCTGAATAATATTCCATTATATGTACACTGAATTTTATTTCCTCACTTATCCATGGAAAAATCTTTAGATTGTTTCCATATCTTGACTATATTGAATTACTGTGGTGGAAATTATTCTACATATGGAATGCATTATGTTAATATTTTGTAACAGCAATACACTGTAAAACTTCAGGCAAAATATTTATCCTTATGCACATTAGTCTCCTTATCTATAAAATTAGGTAATGGACAAATTATATTAAACGACTTTTCAACTGTAAATGTCCCTATGTTTTTAAATATATCATTTAATGAATACTATCTGAGAAATAACCAATGGACACAGCAACAAGAGTCAGTTCTGTCCTCTAAAATTTAACTTGATTTAATTTCCTTACTTAAAAAGTCATTTCCAATTATGCATTTTTTCTTTTTTTGGACTGATGTTAAATTATTCAAATAAAATATATCCATGGTGCAATGAAGTTTTGAATATGGTTATATGATGGTTATATGATGGGGAAAGTTACATACACATTTTAGTCAACTTGTTACCTAAATCTTTAAATTAGATTGGTATATCCTTGGAAATATGAATTCTGTTTCTTGTTTTAACTCAGACTCTTCAAGAAAAGCTATTGCTTTATTCTTTTCAGTTCTTAATCATTTGTTTTTGTTTTGCTTTATTTTTGATTGTCATTTTTTGTCATTGTTTACTTTTGTTTCTTTTGTTTTCCATCTATTTTAGATTTTTTAAAGATTATTTCAATATTTACAGTCAAGTGCATTCTAAAACTACATGTTTGGGTTTTATATTTCATGTTTGCTAAAATATTATGGTAAGTTATGAGAATACACAATCCTATACAGTATTTTTTTTTAATTAAAATTCCCTTGTTTGAAATTGGCTCAGTGGTTGGGTCTTCATACATTATGTTACTTTGGCCTGAAAAGATTATATATTTTTCTAGATATTTCTCCTTTCTGCCTTTACTATACAGGTAGAATAAATTTATCCTTATAGTATTTGCTTTCTGTTTTTACTGTTTCTTAGAAATATGTGTGGCACCAAAAAATCACATGCTGGCTAGTGGTTAAGCCAAGAACATAATTAAGCCCTTGGATTTTTAGCCTCATGATTTCTCTGCTGTATGGTATTTTCCTTTGAGTTTGCTTTTAAACACTAAGTGAAAAAGCACTTTTCCAATACTGAGTAAACTTTTCTACTCCAAAAAACATTACTTCAAGAAATTATATTTTTGCTTTCAGCTTCTTAGGGAATGAAAGAAACTGGTGAAGAAAAAGGAAGAGAGATGTTTTGCAAAAGTTATAAAACACAATATTTGACAATTGAGTCTTAATTCTTGAGTGCAGAGAATTAGATTCTCATAAACTTCCTCAACTGTTACAAAAGGCAGGATGGTAAAAGTTTTGGCGGTTCTAAGTTTATATGAAGGACACCACTGACAATCTCATATAGGTGACATGTTTCAAACCACTAATCATGCAACATGTTAGTGGCATACAGTAAAGAACAATAACATTCCTTGACTCAATCTTACCAGTAAGTAGCATGTTTCTGGTAACCAACAGTCATCAATAATTGTTCCAAAATCATCAGGATTGTACATTTCACAACAGCAGCTACCAAGTCTAGGTTATCTAATAACTACTAATTGAGTAAGGCCAAATACTACTGAACATGTCTATCAATAAATGACTTTACTTTTTTAAGAAAATGGCTATCCATGGAAGATGAGTTTACTAATTACTTTCCCATTAGCAATTTGATTTGGCTGTTTCTTGGGCTTCCACTTTTTAGTGAATGCTCTTAAAGTGCATTGATTGGTTTCTCAGTTTGTTATATTCAGTCTCCAACTGCTTATGCTCACTAAATTATACTTTTAATCTTAGAGTAAGCTTTATCATCTTTTCGGTTTAAGAAGTTATTGGATGAATGATAATATCTTAAATTTCATCATAAACTCTCATTTATATTATGCATCCAGTAGTCAGAACACATTGGGGAAGTTACTTCTGGCTACTCTTGATCAGTTCAAACAAGTGGAAATATAACTGATCCAAATATGTAATTTTAACTTTGCTAGTAGTCATATTTAAAAGCTAAAATGAAATAGGTGACATCAATTAGTCATGTATTTTATTTAACCTCATTATCCAAAATATTATCCTTTCAAAATGTAATCAATATAAAATAATTAATGAGAGTTTGCATTCCTTATTTTTTGTCCTGTCTTTGAAATCCAGTGTGTGCTTTATAGTTAAGTACTTTTCAATTTAGACTAGTTACTTTTTAAATGCCCGATAACCATGTGACTAGTACTTGACATATTGGGCACTTCAGGTCCTGCTTAATGATGAAATTCTAGGTGATTACAACACATTAAGTCCAATGCTCAAGATGATATGCACCCAAATGGTACTCCTTTGAAGCTTCCTTTCCTCAGCATTGTATGAAATTAAACAGAAAATCCTGTCACCAAAGCCTTGATAACTATTGTAGATTATTAGAGTGTCGAGTTTTGAAAGGATGGCAGGCATAGTGAGAAACAGATCATCATCTAGTCCCCTTTCATAACATTCCTCTCGAGCCCCCTCTTCTTTTCTTGGAGTATCACAGCCATGGTAGTTGATATAAATATGTTCCCCTCTTTTATTCCACAGAGCACTTTTAACATCACTCTTCTCTTATCCTCTTTCTTCTGTTCTGGCTACAAGCTGCTTTCAAAGAAAGTCCACTCTTTTAATGTGATGCTGCCTCCTTCTATGAACACTCTGCTGGAAATGAAATCTATTTCTTTTTCTACTTTTGTCATAAGAAATTCTAGTGAATAAAAATCTCTATAAACATGGCATTCAAAAAATTCTGTGAACTGTTCCTTTTTATGAGATATTTTACTTATTTCCCATACTAATTTAAGAAAATATAATAACATTAATTATTTCAAATGAAACACTGTTATTTAAAAAACATCTATTCCAGGTTTTGTTTTGGAACAAGTATACTAATTTGAAAAATACAATCAGGTACAGCTACGTTTCATAGTGAATTAAAATTGTAGCCTTCATTACTATAGACTTCAAAGTTTAAAAAACACTTTTACATGTAATTTGCCATTTTAATTACAGTACTAGAATTTCTTGCCAAATAAAGATAAAAATAAAATTACATTCTGTGGTGCTCTGGGAAGCAGGTCTCTAACAATGCTTAAACTGCACAGCCATAAACATCAGGTGTTAACTCCTTCCTCCAAAATGTGGAAATTTTTTCATTTCATAGACTTTGATTGATGGGCTACATCTTACTGTTGGACCAGTATCAACAAGGTTATTTTTCAACCTTTAATTCTAAGAATTAAGAATTCTGACTAAAGAAAATAATAAAATGGATTTGGAGCCAGTATTAGACTTAAAGTAGCATTTCTTCTTATCTTAGGTGATCAAACTTAATTGAGTAATGCAATTATTCAGATAAATTCACATCACAACCAATGAACATCCATCTTCAGTCCAGGTAGTGAGAATACAAAAATGGACTTCCTAAAGTCCATGTACTCACCTTCATATACCTCAATATTTTGTGTTTCACAATATTCCTCAAATGTTTTAGATGTGTTTACTTAATAATTAGAGGATGAATGATTCCCTGAAAACACTTATGCATACACAGAACATATAGAAATGAATATTCATTGTAGCTCACTTCAGCAGTCCTATGTCTTTACCTTGCTTTCCTCTAGAAAACAAGATAAACTAATAATTCCTAGTCTATGATCCAGCAATTTCACTTCTGGATATAGATCCAAAGGACATAATTCCTCAAAGAGATATCTGCAAACCCATGTTCATTGTTGCTTGCAGCATTATTAACAGTAGCCAAGATATGGAAACAACCTAAATGTCTCAGCTGATGAATGGATAAAGAAAATGTGATACATATATAAGGATATAGTATTCCATTGCATATATAATGGAATATTATTCAACCTTTTAAATAAGGAAATTCTACCATTTGTTTCAAAATGGATGAACTTGGAGGATCTTAGGCTAAGTAAAATAATCCAGACACATAAGGACAAATATTGTATGTTCTCACTTATATGTGGAAGCTAAAACAGTCAAATTCATAGAAGAAGAAATGGTTGCTAGGGGCTAGGGAAAGGGAAAATGAAGAGATTCTGATCAAAAGGTACAAAGTTGTAGTTAGGCAGGATGAAAAGGTTATTGAGATTTTATGTACAACATGGTGACTATAATTAACAATACTGCATTGTATACTTGAAATTTGCTAGAGGGGTAAACCTTAATTACCCTCACTACAAAGAAAAAATAAAAAAAGAAAGAAAGAAAAAGAAAATGGTACCTACGTGGAGGTGATGGATATATTAATTAGCTTGATTATGGTGATTATTTCACAATGTATATGCATACCAAAACATCAAATTATACAACTTAAATACATATAATTTTGTTTTTCAACTGTACCTCAATAAAGCTGAAATAATAAAATATATTGTTAGCCTGAACTGAAATATGCTGGACATACAAATACACATTGGATTTTGAAGACAGTACATAAAAAATGCAAAATACATTTTTAATGTTTTTTATGTTGATTACATGTTAAAATGATACTTTGTAAGTATTAGGTAAATAAAATACATTATCAAATTAAAAAAAAATTCCTAGCCTGTTGCAACTGAAATTATTCAGGACAAAAAACAGGTATGTTATTCACAAATATAGTCTATCTTAACATAGATATAGATTCTATTGTGCTTCTCTATGTGAAAATTGATTAATCCAGATTAATTTGATTAAATCAAAATTCTTAATTCTTCAGATTTATGGTTTAAAAAAGCTCTTTTTATTTCTTTTATTTGAAATATAATTTATCCCACTTACCATGACTATTAGCATGCAAATTAAGATATATGAGTAATGTGTGAAATTTTAAGGAATGCCAACAAGTTAATTATTATGAAGCATATTTAATACTTTTGAAATTATATCCTAGATTTTGATCAAAATAGCATATTAGAAATTGGTTTTGTTTTCTTTAAAATGAAAGAAAGTGAATTTTATCAAAATGTATAATTATAAAAGTAGTCTTTTACTGGCTCTTTTCCAGTATATAATTTTAACACCAGAAACTAAAATCTATTATTTACAGATATTTGCACTTATTAAAAACAATGTCCTGGGCTTCCCTGGTGGCGCAGTGGTTGAGAGTCCGCCTGCCGATGCAGAGGACACGGGTTCGTGCCCCAGTCCGGGAAGGTCCCACATGCCTTGGAGCGGCTGGGCCCGTGAGCCATGGCTGCTGAGCCTGCGCGTCTGGAGCCTGTGCTCCGCAAAGGGAGAGGCCACAACAGTGAGAGGCCCGCGTAACGCAAAAAAAAAAAAAACAATGTCCTTGGAAAACAGACGATAGACATTCTTGTTTTCCTATCCATATAAGGTCAAATTTGTCACTGTTCAGTTCATAAAATAATACAAATTGTATCCATTAATTAAGATTGTTAATTCAACCTAAACAATAGACCCAATTATCTGTATAACCCAGACCTTAATCTTTTTCCTAACAGGTATATATTCTCCAAAATTACGGTGACTATCTTTCTACCAATTGGTTGTATTGTAATCATTTTCACTTTACTCCAAGGCTATCACCACAAACCATAAAGCATATCCTGTGAAATATGCTTTTTATTTTTTCAAGATTGCAATTTTTCCCAGTTAGGGGTTAAGAAAACATTGTCACACATGCTCTGAATAAACAAAAAGCATGATCCAAAAGCAAGTTATCATTTTGGTTATAAATTGAAAACACAACAAATAATGATTCTGAGAATTATCAAGAGTGCATGTGTAAGCGGAGAGGTTGGGCAAAGTTATTCTAATACAAGTTAGAACAAACTGATGTCATCAATAAGAAAGAGAGAAGTTGGGTTTGCTTACAGTAGATGGATAAAAAATACCTTGAAAACAAGGTCAAATATAGCCTAGCACAAAAACCAAGAAAACAGGGATAAGCGGAAATCGTAACAATGAATCATCCTTAGAAGTAGCACTATCAACGAATAGAAATGCCAACAAAGCAAAATCCAAAACTCTACTATATTAAAAGAAACACTTAAAGAAATTCAGAAAGGTTAAAATTTTTAAAAAAGTAAAAGATGGGCCAAAATATATCAGGTGAACACAAGCAATAAAAAATAAGAAAACTGTTTTCAATCTTGATATTTGACAAGGTATGACTGAGGCACAGAAGAGCACTTAATAGCAAAAAACTTTTAGTAATATTAAAGACTACAACTCGCAAACAGGCTGTAAGTTGATTATGCCATTGATTCAAATACATCAGAAACAATTTTGATAAAAAAGAGACTTTGGGAACTGTAATAAGAAACAGAAATGCATCAATAATAAAATATTTAACATACCTCTTAGTCTATCGGGCAAAACTAGTAGGAATAAGAAACACTCAGACACATAAACAAGAAAGTAAACTGTATAAATAATAAACTCTGAATTGAGATAATAAGTAATAGAACTTCTTTTCAAGGGCACATGAAAACTGACTGTATCCTAAGCCCCCAAAGGACACTTCAATTAATTCTAAATAATAGAGAAGAGTCAGCTAGAAATGAAAAACACAATTTAAAAGGCCCTATCATATAAAATAAACTATTTTTAATTCCTAGGTCAAAGGAGAAATATAAAATGGGGTGCCGGCATTTATTTAAAATAGTGGTAATTAAAATACAGCATCTCAGAGGAATCACCAAAACATAAAAGTTTAAAAAATTTTTGAAACTACTTTGCACAACTCAGTAAAAATAGAATAAAAATAAATACATGAAACTGACAGACTGTAGAAAAATATAATGACCAAATCCGATGGCAGTTGAGGAAAAAGCTCTAATTAGATCCATCACAAGAAACGAAAAATGTAGATACAGAGCCATATCACACAAATGTGCCAGCACAAAATGGTATCTGGAGGAAATTTTACCAATGCCTAAAAATCACATATCTCATGGATATTATCCACGGACATGTGTTTAAAGATTATATAATCTCAATGCTATTTAAACTATCTCAGATCAAAAAAAAAGATTAAAAATTTCCCAATTTTGTTTATGAATCAAATATAATATCAATACCCAAATCTATAAATAATCGCTCACAAAAATTAAGACACAAAAAACACGCACACACATGCTTATGTATGCATATGTAAGCGAAATCTTTAAATAACAGCAAAAATTCAAGAAAATTTTATTCAAACTTGACACATTTAAGACTAGATGTGATTTATTCCTATTCTGTATTATTATAATTCATCACATTACTGTAACTAAGGAAAAATTACATGATTAACTACAAGAATAAAGAAAAGGAACCCAACATAATTCAGTAACCATCCATGTTAAAACCCTTCAATAAAATATAGATTGAAGAATAGTCTCTTACATTATTAAAGTAATATAAATCCCAAAGTTATTGCTGTGTATGAGGACACACAAGACCATGTTACCTGACTGAAGTCAGGGAGAACACCAAAATGTCTTAAATCCTCATTGCTATTAAACGTTGAGTTAGAGTTACTAGCTAATGCAATTAGACAAATGAAAGAAATTAGAGGCATAAGAATTGACAAGGATTAAATAAAACTCTATTTAATCATTATGAGATAGTTATTGTACCTATGTGGGAAACCAAAATAGTCAATGGGAAAATTTAAGAATTAAGTGAAGTAATATGTTATGAAATGAATATTTAAAAATGAAAAATCTATTGTGTGTACAAACAATTAGAAGATAGTCTCTCTCTCTCCCCTCCATTTATTTATTTATTTATATAAAACAGAGAAGAAAATAAATATTTAATTCTCTTTAAAAGACAAAAACTTGACTATACACACCTAAAGAAATTTTGTGGTAAAAATGTGGAAAAAACAAAAAAATCCATAGAATGAGTCAAGCAATCATATTGCTGGTAATGGTATCAATGCGATATGATATGATACAATTTAAAAAGAGAAGAAATATATGCTTTATTGGTTACTTACTAGTTTAGCATCTAGATTACAGTAGTGTATGTTAACAAGTCACTGATTTGAAAGTAAATTTTGATAAAATGCTGACATTCAATTCTGTTATAGTGATGTATTGATGCATTTTCCATTCTGGGGCAATATGAAATGGACTGGTTTGAATAGCCAAGGGACAACACCAGCAGGGTGCCAGTTTGAACAGGAAGCCAGTCATTTGGTTTTCTGTTCTGGAATATTTCGGATTTAAGACATTATTTTTAAATGACAGAAATATTTCCTATGCATTTATTTTCATGGATACACTTAATGTCATGGGCAGGCCTAACAATAAACTATGTTCTAACTGAAGCTTAGGGCTTACTTTAGATATTGGAGTGTAGCTTTATTACAGATGGATTTTACCTTTAAACAAATGCATTTTGATCAACTTTGTATATTCATGTGTATTGATATATTGTGCACTAAATGTTTTGCCCTGTTTTGCTATTATAAGGTCAAGGTCATTTATCCATATTACTGTGATTAACTCATGTAAATGGCATGGGTCATGAAAAATTATTTCCTACTTTTCTGCTGAATTAAATTTCTGTTTTATGGTATTACAGCAATTTATTTTTGGCTTCCATTTATATATAACTGGATATGTGTAGCATTCATTTGATTTTGTTGCTAAAAATATTTGGTTTTACTTAAAAATGAACTGAAAAATATTTTATGTATAATCAACTATTATTGAGGCCAGATGTTTTCCTTTTTTTTTTTTTCTTTTTCTTGTCTTTAGAACAATGAAGGCCTCTTCAAGTTGACTCCTGTTTTTTTGAGAGTACCCAAATAAACTCTGATTTCATCTCTGCTTTCTGCTATATAACATACCACAGGCTAATAATCATTCATATCTCTATAAAGATGTTTTTCTCTCTAACGTGTTTCTCTCAAAAAGCAATTACTTTGACTTGTTCTAATTTCATAAATAGTAGTCACACTGTCTGTAACCATTTTTTAAATTTTCTAGTGCTATGCTTATTACTGAACATTATTTTCTTTAGCTTGTCTGGAAATGGATATGTTAAACTTTAGGAGTAAGAAAATTATCATGATTTATATAAAACAACCTAAAATATATGTGATGGAGTGTTGGGGCTCATCTGTACTTTTTAGACCATTAGGACTGCATCATTTTTCTTTTATACGCAAAGCTCATTATCAGATTTTTATAGAAAAAGAGAAGGCAAGTATTAATTGTTCTGCCTTATAATTGTAGTGAGCTATGGCTTCCAATCTTGTTAAGAATATTAAATTTAACTGTCTTTTAGACTACTGCAGTAATATATGTGATATATTATTTGGCCACCTTAATGAACATCTTATCTTTTGAAGAGTGAAATAAAAGTCACTTTAATTTATTTGCAAGACAATATTAAAGCAAGATCCACATTTAGTTAGGTGTAAATTGGAAGGCTAAATTTTGGTCCTATCAAACAAACAAAATGGAAAATTTTTATGGTGAAATACTATTTGAGAAATATTAAAAATATGAAATTGTCAAAATCCAACTTAACCAAAGAAATTGGGAGTCCATGTGCTAGACAAACATGGGAGCAGTAATCACTGCATGATACAGAATGATTGATTCCCTATTTCCTAATAGAGACATACGGGTGTGTTAACCTATTTGGTAGTTACAATACTGAAAGCTCTTCAATTTTCAAATATTTGCTAAAATGAAATAAATACATAAAAGAGTACTAATAAGTGCATCAGCATTTATGAGCTTTGCAGAGAATGAAACTATATAAATACCTTCCCAAAATTATGATCATAGGTGAGAAATCTAATTTCACTGCTATTTTATGTCTAGTTATACTTGGGTAGTATAGAAAATAAATTATTTCTGAAAAATACAAAAGATATATGGAAAACCAATGAACAGTTAAAATTTAAAAACAAAATAGCTGTATGCACCTTTTGACAACTCTAATTTATGTAGATATACTGTTCAAACCCTACATCAACTACTGAAATTAGCATACAATGTAGAACATTAGAGATTAGAAAACATTCAAAACATTTCATTTCATATTCAATGGCCTGTGAGATATAGTATTCCAAAATGAATGTATATTTTTAGTATATTGATTAAAGATTTTGTTTGTAACAATTTTGATAACTGAACTAGTTTTTTATGAAGGCAGGAGGAATTGTATACTTCCATTTTAGAAAACTAAATGACATGATACCTGTGCTGAAGTTTTCACCATAAACTATTAATTTTGTTTTTGTACTTATGATATAACCAAATGTAAACATGTTAAGAATTTCAAGAAATTGTAGCATAGGAAAAAACAGCCAAGTACATTCCTTTCCAAAGCAGAAGTAGACAGATTTATTAAATAAACATAAAAATAAAGATTTATTAGAATAATAGTTATTATTGTTGTTTTTATACCTCAGCTACAGCTATTCTACGAAGTGTGACTTCATCATCATATCTTAAGATTTAACATTATTTAGTGGGAAAAATTAAAAGAAGCTTCCCCAAATCAACAAAGAAATGTTACTGCTACTTAACACTAAAAGATATTAAACTGTGTGGTGGACAGAGCAGAAAGTGGCCCTTTTGACACCAACCTTTAGTTGTTTATGCTTTTATGTAATCCCTTTCCCTCCACTGTGAGAAAGATCTGTGACTTACTCCTAACCAATAGAATATGGCAAAGGTATACCACTTGTGTGACTGCATTATGCATGACTATTTTGCTAGCTTACTCACCCTACTCTATACCTGTGTATGGCTGGGTTTATAGAAGCAAACTGCCAGGATTCTTACACCTGTAAAAAGATGAAATCTGCTATCTCTTTTCCCTAAGTGAACTGGGAAGCAGATTCTTCCCTGATTGAGCCTCCAGATTATAAACCAACCCTGAAAAAAACCTTGATTTCAGCCTTGTGATACCTTAAGCAATGACCCATCTAATCCACCCTTGAATTCCTGACTATAGTAACTGTGAGACAACCAATGTGAATTGCTTTAAGTTGCTAAGATTTTCAGTATGTAAAACTAATACAGTTGGTCCAAAAAAAAAAAAAAAATAACAGCAAACAAGTTTCTGGAAAAAGCAGACATCAATACTTGTCTGGCAAAGAAGAGGTATATCACTCAGGTATGTGATCAGAAGGTTTCCCTGAGGAGATACTGAAAGCTGTAGATACGATGTAAAAAAGAGAAAGTACACCAAGTAATTCAGGAGTCTGAAGTTAGGTCCTGAATAGCTCATGGAATGGATGGTAATACTGTTGTTATGGCCAGACTTCACAAGTTTTTAAATTGGGTTTTGCATCACTAATGCCTAGAAGCCTTGATCCAAACAATTTTGAGATGAGGTACATCAAATACCAGAGGGACTAGGATCTTTCACTAGATGTTCTTCTATGCTTTTGATGGAAAAGAAGCAATATTTCTACTTAATAATGGTGATGTGGGAAGGTCGTTCAATCTTTGAAACAATGTTTCTCAAACTATGATCCCTAGAAAAGCAACAGCAGCAGCACTGGGTAACTTGTTAGAAAAGCAAGTTATCAAGTCCCACTTCAGATCTACTGAATCAGAATATCTGGGGCTAATGAGTCCTGGAAACTTGTGTTTATCAAAGTCTCCATATGATTTTGATGACTCTAGAGTCTGAAAAACAAGCTGTTTCTGTTCCATTGGATAAACAAAGGCTCAACAAAAGCTGGAGAAAATATCAAGGCTTGGTCTTTGCTTCTCTAATATAGAGCTCTAGAAAAAACTAGGTAATACTTGTGAATAAAAATACCAATGAAACCAAACAGAGAAGGTTGGGGAAAAGGAAGCTGGGAAGAAAAGGTTGAGATGAAGGTAATCTAAAAGTAGCCATGCAGAACAAATACATGCATGTTTTGTTCCATAGATATAGATAAATAGATAAGTAGATGTATATATAATTGGAAGAATTAATATTTGACAGCAACACTACAGCAAGGAAGCAACCATAGCTAGTGAAACAAAATCCAGTAAGTTCAATTGTTCCCAGTTCTATACTGTCGGATCTCTTACTAAGAACAAAATATTTACACCCTGATAGAAGCTGAAAAATACATAGAAAATCACTATATTTTGTACAATGAAGGTTTGATAAAGCTACTTTTAAAAATAATCTGAAAGGAAATGACCTAGTAAGGTTTTCAAATAGTACCTCAGAAAAAAGACAGAAAAACTAACATTCAAATAAATTAAGTAGAAAGAGCTACAGGAAATAATATATTACAGAAAACATATGATAGTACAAATAAATACAGAAAGCTAACATAACTCAGCAAAGAAATCATATATTCATATAGCTTGTAAATATACTGACAAAAAAAAAAACCCCAAAAACAAACTCCTGACATGATTAGAACCAGTTAGTGTTAAGACCATCTCAAAGAAATAGAGGAAAAAATATAGTTATTGCAAGTTGATCGATAGATTCATAAAAAAACAGAGCCACTTCATACTCCAGTATGTCCATCTAAGTATCACTTCCCCATGAGCTATACTTAGTTTCTCTACTCTCTATCCAGGAATACTTCATTTGTATCTGCTGTCTCCACTTGCTTACCAACCAGTCTCCCTTCTCAAGAACACTCTCATCTCAACATTCATTATAACTGCTGTTTATCAATGTCACAAATAGCCTTTGTGTTGCCACATCCAGTGATCATTTTTCAGTTATCTAGTCACCCTTCCTCTGATTCTTCATTTACATGACACCTCTTCTTTGAAACAACTTCTCTTGGCTTTCTGAAATAATACTCTCTTATTACTTTTTCAACTTTCTGCTTCTATTCCTCTTCTAAAATCTGTTGTCAATAGGTATCGTCCTAAGCTCCATTTTATTAATTATCTATGTTTTCCTTATTCAACCTCATCCAGAACTTATAGCTTTAAGTACCCATTATAACATGCTGATGAATCCCAAATTTTTCTCTGTAACCATGGCCTCTCTACAGAAATACAAGCCAATATGCAGAACTGACCACTTGACAAGTTTAAATGGAGATTTTTGGAATTTCTTCTCTTTTCCCTTTCAAAAAAAAAATTTATGTATGTGCTTTTCTGTGTAAGCTGGGGTTTAGAGGAAGTCTACTACATCACTCAACTCTAAGTAACTGTGGCAGGAAAAAGTGCTCTTTGAGCACGAATGTTCATTTAAAGCTTAATCACTTTTATAGCCAATACCTAGTTTTATTTCAAATGAATTATTCAAAATTATAGCATAAGGGTACATAGATAAGGATACCAAATAAAGAATAAAATTTAACTTTTACAAAAATTCTCCCTGTGGCAACTGAAAAGCTAAGCTACAGCAATATCATTGCAACTTAATAACCAAAGAAAAGGAACTTTTTTATAAAAGTCAGATTCTGAAAAGGCTAGAAACAGGACAAAAGCCTAAGAGAAGGGCACAGAAGAAATAAGAAGATTAAAAACATTTGTGAAGCTGAATTTGTGTTCTGACTTCATTTTTCAAGATACAGCTTAGATACATTAAATAAATAGAAAAGATGTAGAACAAAAATTAGAAAAAGCTGTATTGATTTAAAAATGTGTAAAATTCCCATAAAACACTACTAGAGAGTTATCATTTTCTTAACATATTTATTGGAGTATAATTGCTTTACAATGTTGTGTTACTTTCTGCTGTATAACAAAGTGAATCAGTTATATGTATACATATATCTCTGTATCACCATCCTCTTGTGTCTCCCCCGCCTCCTCCCTATCCCACCCCTCTAGGTGGTCACAAAGCACTGAGATGATCTCCCTGTGCTATGTGGCTGCTTCCCACTAGCTATCGACTTTACATTTGGTAGTGTATATATGTCCATGCCACTCTCTCACTTCATCCCAGTTTACCCTTCTCCCTCTCCAAGTCCTCAAGTGCATTCTCTACGTCTGTGTCATTATTCCTGTCCTGCCCCTAGGTTCTTCAGAACTGTGGGGGGTTTTTCGGATTCCATATGTATGTGTTAGCATATGGTATTTGTTTTTCTCTTTCTGACTTACTTCACTCTGTATGACAGACTCTAGATCCATCCACCTCACTACAAATAACTCTATTTCGTTTCTTTTCATGGCTGAGTAATATTCCATTGTATATATGTGCCACATCTCCTTTATCCATTCATCTGTTGATGGACACTTAGGCTGCTTCCATGTCCTGGCTATTGTAAATAGAGTTACAATGAACATTGTGGTACATGAATCTATTTGAATTATGGTTTTCTCAGTGTATATGCCCAGTAGTGGGATTGCTGGATCGTATGGACCTCTATTTTTAGTTTTTTAAGGAACCTCCATACTGTTCTCCATAGTGGCTGTATCAATTTACATTCCCACCAACAATGCAAGACGGTTCCCTTTTCTGCCCACCCTCTCTAGCATTTATGGTTTGTAGATTTTTTGATGATAGTTATTCTGATTGGTGTGAGGTGATACCTCATTGTAGTCTTGATTTGCATTTCTCTAATGATTAGTGACGTTGAGCATCCTTTCATGTGTTTGTTGGCAATCTGTATATCTTCTTTGGAGAAATGTCTATTTACGTCTTCGGCCCATTTTTGGATTGGGTTGGGTTTTTTTTTGATATTGAGCTGCATGAGCTACTTATAAATTCTGGAGGTTAATCCTTTGTCAGCTGCTTCTTTTGCAAATATTTTCTCCCATTCTGAGGGTTGTCTTTTTGTCGTGTTTATGGTTTCCTTTGCTGTGCAAAAGCTTTGAAGTTTCATTAGGTCCCATTTGTTTATTTTTGTTTTTATTTCCATTTCTCTACGAGGTGGGTCAAAAAGGATCCTGCTGTGATTTGTCATAGAGTGTTTTGCCTATGTTTTCCTCTAAGAGTTTTATAGTGTCTGGCCTTACATTTAGGTCTTTAATTCATTTTGAGCTTATTTTTGTGTATGGTGTTAGGGAGTGTTCTAATTTCATTCTTTTACATGTAGCTGTGCAGTTTTCCCAGCACCACTTATTGAAGAGGCTTTTTCTCCACTGTATAGTTTTGCCTCCTTTATCTAGTTGCTATAATTGCTTTAGGTGTAAGGTTAGGTTGTTTATTTGAGATGCTTCTTGTTTCTTGAGGTAGGACTGAATTGCTATAAACTTCCCTCTTAGAACTGCTTTTGCTGCATCCCATAGGTGTTGGGTCATCGTGTTTAAATTGTCATTTGTTTCTAGGTATTTTCTGATTTCCTCTTTGATTTCTTCAGTGATCTCTTGGTTATTTAGTAGTGTATTGTTTAGCCTCCATGTGTTGGTATTTTTTACAGATTTTTCCTCTAACTGATATCTAGCCTCATAGCATTGTGGTCGGAAAAGATACCTGATATGATTTCAATTTTCTTAGATTTACCAAGGCACATTCACCCGCAAACACACCACTGGACATGGTCCTACCCACCAGAAAGACAAGATCCAGCCTCATCCACCAGAACACAGGCAGCAGTCCCCCCCACCAGGAAACCTACACAATGCACTGAACCAACCTTAGCCACTGGGGACAGACACCAAAAGCAACGGGAACTACAAACCTGCAGCGTGCAAAAAGGAGACCCCAAACACACTAAGTTAAGCAAAATGAGAAGACAGAAAAATACACAGCGGATGAAGGAGCAAGGTAAAAACCCACCAGACCAAACAAGTGAAGAGTAAATAGGCAGTCTACCTGAAAAAGAATTAAGAGTAATGAAAGTAAAGATGATCCAGAATCTTGGAAACAGAATCGAGGAAATACAAGAAACCTTTAACAAGGACCTAGAAGAACTAAAGAGCAAACAAACAATGATGAACAACACAAGAAATGAAATTAAAAATTCTCTAGAAGGAATCAGTAGCAGAAAAACTGAGGCAGAAGAACGGATAAGTGACCTGGAAGATAAAATAGTGGAAATAACTACCCCAGAGCAGAATAAAGAGAAAAGAATGAAAAGAAGTGAGGACAGTCTCAGAGACCTCTGGGACAACATTAAACACACCAACATTAGAATTACAGGGGTCCCAGAAGAGAAAGAGAAAAAGAAAGCGATTGAGAAAATATATGAAGAGATTATAGTTGAAAACTTCCCTAATATGGAAAGGAAATAGTCAATCAAGTCCAGGAAGTGCAGAGTCCCATAGAGGATAAATCCAAGGAGAAACATGATGAGGCACATATTAATCAAACTATCAAAACTTAAATACAAAGAAAAAATATTAAAAGCAGCAAGGGAGGGCTTCCCTGGTGGCGCAGTGGTTGAGAGTCCGCCTGCCGATGTAGGGGACACGGGTTCATGCCCCGGTCCAGGAGGATCCCACATGCTGCGGAGCGGCTGGGCCCGTGAGCCATGGCCGCTGAGCCTGCGCGTCCGGAGCCTGTGCTCCGCAACGGGAGAGGCCACAACAGTGAGAGGCCCGTGTACCGCAAAAAAAAAAAAAAAAAAAAGCAGCAAGGGAAAAGCAACAAATAACATACAAGGGAATCCCCATAAGGTTAACAGCTGATCTTTCAGCAGAAACTGCAAGCCAGAAGGGAGTGGCAGGACATATTTAAAGTGATGAAAGGGAAGAACCTACAACCAAAATTACTCTAACCAGCGAGGGTCTCATTCAGATTCAACAGAGAAATTAAAACCTTTACAGACGAGCAAAAGCTAAGAGAACTCAGCACCACCAAAGCAGCTCTACAACAAATGCTAAAGGAACTTCTCTGTACAGGAAACACAAGAGAAGGAAAAGACCTACAATAACAAACCCAAAACAATTTAGAAAATGGTAATAGGAACATACACATTGCTAACTGCCTTAAATGTAGATGGATTAAATGCTCCAACCAAGAGACACAGACTGGCTGAATGGATACAAAAACAAGACCAGTATATATGCCATCTACAAGAGACCATTTCAGACCTAGGGACACATATAGATGGAAAGTGAGGGGAGAGTTATCATTTTTAAGATATAATATACATTTCATCATTAAAACTGAAGAAATATAATGCATCTATTAAGTTTTTATCTAATGAATAGGAATTGAACCCTGAACCTGGGCAGTGGGACCATCAGAGGAAGAATGGGTAGAATTCTGGAGTTCAAAGATCATGGTCTGAAATCCCCTGTCTCTGGTAACACCAGAATGACTGAAGAGCTGAAACAAAGATAAATAAAAGTACTACTAAGTTTTCATAAATTCAGAAATATATATTTTAAGGTGGGAAATGGATAAAAAATCCAAATTCAAATATCTCAATATATTTAATAAGAACAATATGGTGGAGTCACAGATAAATGGTATTCACCTTTTCTCTATTTTTCTGAAATACAGATTTGACAGATTCATAGTTTGGCTTGCCTGAAAACTGACCATCTAGAAAAGTTTCGAAGACCAAAGAGAATTTAAATTACTAGGCTTTATCAAAACTCTGATTTTTCTCTTACCTACAAGGAAAAAGCACCAGTGTGGTTAAACTGCCCCTTTTAACCTTAGGGAACATTTTCTTATGTCCAATAAGAAGAAAAAGGAAAAAGCAAAAGGAGAAACTCCAAATGCAAATTGTATGTGCATTTTAATTTCCTATTTTTTTACTTTGTTTTGTAGCTCCTGACATGTAAATTTAAGGAGTCATAAGGAAATACTTGAGAAAATGTAATGAACCACTTTGTTACTAATCAGCCTATTGTCTTCTTTAAAATTTTACTATATATATATTTTTTATTTAAGTATAGTTGATTTACAATATTATATTAGTTTCAGGGGTACAACACAGTAATTCAATATTTTTATAGATTAACTCCATTAAAAGTTATCACAAAAAATGACTATATTTATCTGTGCTGTAAAATATATCTTTTTGCTTACCTATTTTATTCATAGTAGTTAATATCTCTTAATCCCATACCCCTATTTTGCCCCTCCCCCTTCCCTCTTCCCACTGGTATTCATTAGTTTGTTCTCTGTATCTATGAGTCTGTTTTTATTTTGTTATATACATTCAATTGTTTTATTTTTTATATTCCACATACAAGTGATAACATAGAGTATTTGTCTTTCACTGTCTGACTTATTTCACTAAGCATAATGCTCTCTATTTCTACCCATAAGTCTGTTTTTTTGGGGGGGGTATAGTTATTCTACAATGTTGTGTAAGTCTTCACATTTTGATGAATAACATCCACTGTGGACATCTCTATTACCAGTATGATTAACTAGCATTTGCCAAGATCATCAGAAACATGATTCTGTTATTTAGAAATTTAGAAGTCAAAATTCTTTTGGATTTGAATTATTTAGTTCTGAGTATTACAATACTTATTTTGTTCATGTCCATGATCATATGATATTTGCAGAAAAGTAGGATCAGAAGTGGGGTCACTTCCTCTCAGTCTTTTAGCCTGCATTTGCCTTGGATTCATCTCATTATAAAACCTCTGTCTTACAAATTATTTCTAGTGCCATCCCATTCCAGGTACCAAATTGCCTCTTAGTGATTGAATAATCATTAGTCTACAGCTATAAGTAAAATTAACAGATACACATTATATTCGTATTTTTACAAATCAGATTAAGTTGAAATAACTTAAGTAGAGACCACCACTTAATTTATATACAATCATTATATTCTTTTACACCAACAACTTTTTTAGCAAGTATATCTAGAGATTGGTTTCTTTTTATATGAGGTAAATAAATTTCTTTAAAAGATGCAGTTGAGAAAGTAGAACATATAATGATAAAATATATCAAAAAAGATGGTAACTCATCTTTAAATTATTTGATTCATGAACATTTAGATTTTATATTATGCTCCTGATTGGTATAGGTCCTATTTATGGTTTCACAGAGTCAGGATTTGCTACATCTTCCTGATTAATAGCACTATATTTGGGAAATAATATTAAGTTACAATTGAGTATACTTAAAGTAAAATAGAGTAACATAAGGTAGAACAGCACACATATCTAAGATTCAAAATTACTTTAACAATTTCAAAAAGTAGATCTTCAGTTTACCTTATATCTCTAAAAATTCAAATAAAATAGAGCTGAAATATTTTTAAAATTACAAAGTGAATACATGTTTGGTGCGTAATATTTTTCTGAATCATTTAAAAGTAAATTTCAGACATTGAGCCCTTTATCTCTAAACATTTCCTGTATACGTTCCTTAAAAAAGAGAATTTTCTTACATAGCAACAGTACAATTTCCAAATCAGAACACAGTATTGATACCAGAGCCATCCTTAAGTTGTATAGGACCCAAGGGAAATATTTTTATGGTACCCCTTCCTGTATACCCAATTGATTTTAAAATGTATTAGAAAAAATATGGGTTCATATAGTGATTTAATGATGATTTAGAATTACAGGTAGAGAACAGTATTTACTTATTATCCAAAAAATGCATGTGGAGATTCTTCATAGTGTCAAAGTACCATCTCCTCCTGGTTAGGTCTAGGAAACTGCTTCACCTTTTTATTTGTCAAAAATGCTATCCCTGGCTGATTTACTATATCCCAACATAAAAGAATGGTAGCACCTCTGTTATTACCCAACGCTATGGCCCTTTAGGACCAGCATGCATTGACCAATACAGATCTTCTTGTCTCTGCTGCTTTATAACACCTTTTATGTATTGCTGGCTACATCATTACTCATGATACTACTTTATGTAATGCACCATTCATGAATACTGGCTTCCAGGGACTCTGGAATCTTGTTAGTAAAGTCTTACTTCCACACCCTTAAGTCATGAAACGCCTCTTAACCTGGCTTCCTAAACACTGTCATTTCCTGGTCCTTTTTTTATACTTACTGGGGCATATAAGTTTCTTTCCATGGTTCCTCAACAGTTGACCACTTCTAAATTATAACATGCCCCAGCGCTCACAACTGGAATATTTTCTATTAGCTCTGTCTATATAAGCCTTTAGTGTCTCAAATAGTTTCATCAATTTGTATTCATATACCCATTGCCCAAACCTCTAAATTCCAGGCTTGTATATAAAGCTATGTACTTAATGTTTCCTGTTGGATAGCTAATAAACATTCAAACGGACACTAGAAATCCAATGTTTCCCAACTACCTCTGACAAAACAAAATAAATCACAACAAAACAAAAAACTCACAACTAAATACTTTCACTATTACCATCCATCCTTTCCCAAGCCCACACAATACCCCCCACCTAGATAATTACAAAATCTTCCAACTGATGCTCCTGCTTCTGTCCTGTACAAAAAGCAGTGAAAGGGGCCCTTTTAAAGTACGTATCAGTTCTCTGCATGAAGCCCTCTAAGTGGCTGCCCATCTTACTAACAACAATGAAGTCTTTTCTTTGGATCATACAACCCAGCCTGAGTTACATCATTTTCACCTCTACTAGTCCTTGCCTTTACTCACTCAACTGCAGCAACAGGGGACTCTCTTCCTGAAGCAGAATAACTATCTTTTCTCTTGTTTTTCTCTATGTCATGAATGCTTCCTCTGTAGATATTTTATGAGTCATGGCCTCAGTTCATTGATGTCAATACTCAAATTTCATCTTATCAACAAATACTTCCCTAAATGCACTATGTAAACATTTCCTTAGAACACACATTATTTATCTTGCTTAATTGTCCCCACAGCACTTTACCTTGTTTGCCATATTAATATGTTTGTTTGTTTATTTATTTATTTGAGATTCTCTCCTAATTAGAGCAGTAGATTCTGAAGGTAGCACCCTGGGTACCTAGCTTGTGGTGGGCACTTCATAAACAATGCTGAATGAATGAATAGATGGACAAAGAGACAGTGGTTATTTCATCCTCTAATTCTGCTAGTCCAGAGAAAATAAACACACCTATTAATTAGAAAAAAAATTCCATGAGAATAAAAATAAGTAAGCAAGTAAGAAGACAAACATATCAGAAAAATGTGTATAATACTTGATAAAGGTTGAATGCCACAATAATTATATGTCTCCTGAAATGTGTTCCAAAAAATATTCTTGCCTCTGCTTACAAAAGAACCTGGCAAGTGTCTTAGTCTTCTCTGACTGCCACAACAAATACAATAGATTGGGTTGCTTAAACAACAAACATTTACTTCTCACAGCTCAGAAGGCTAGAAATTGTATGATAAGGGCCATATTCCTGGTTTCTTCATATGGTTGATAGAGAGCAACCTCTCTCCAGTCTCATCTTTTTAACATGGGCACTAATCCCATCACAAAATCTCCACCTTCATGATCTAATTACCTCTGAAAGGCCTTATATTCAAATACAATGACAATAGACATTAGGGTTTCAACATACGAATTTTGTGGGGATACAAACATTCAGTACATATCAGTAAGTCAACAAACGTTTATTGAGTGACTGCTATAATCCAGGAATTATATTGGTTTCTAAGGATACTGTATATTGAATAATTTGAATCCTTAACCTCAAGGAAAATACTATCTTATTGAAAAGACAGGTAAAAAAAAGTAATTAAAATATTTTTAGATAATAGTAATATAAAGGAAATAAACTTGCTATTATCACAGAAATTAACTGACATTTGACTGGAATGACAGGGACAGGTTCTCTGATGAAATGACATTTGAATTTAAAACTATACAACAAAAAGGAAGTAGCTATTTGAAGATATGGAGTACTATAATTCTAACTGGATGCTGAAGCTTCTGCAAATGCTCTGAAACTGAAATGAGCCTGATATGTCCAAGGGAAAGAAACAAGACTAGGCAATTCTGAATCTCTCTGATCTCTCTGATATAGAGAGCTGTGGGAGATGAATTTAGAGTGGCAGATTTGGGCCAGATTAGGTAGCACCCAGTAAGTCATGGTAAGAAATAAGAATTTTCATCCAATTGAAATGGGAGGCTATTGGACTGTTTTATATGTTATTTGATTGATACTCTAGAAATGGCCCCCAGGCTGCTATCTAGAAGAGGAACTATAAGAAAGAACAAAATAAAGGCAGATCAATCAATTGAGAACATTACAGTAGTCTGAGCAAATAGCTTAAACTAGGGAGGGGTAGGAAAGATGGATTTAAACAGAATGTTGCATGTAGAGATGAACAAATTGCTGCTGATTGGTTGTGGGATTATGGATGGCAGGGCATGATTTTTTTTTTAATGGTTTTTTTTTTTTTTTTTTTTTTTGCGGTACGCGGGCCTCTCACTGTTGTGGTCTCTCCCGTTGCGGAGCGCAGGCTCAGCAGCCATGGCCCACGGGCCCAGCCGCTCCACGGCATGCGGGATCCTCCCGGACTGGGGCACGAACCCCCGTCCCCTGCATCGGCAGGCGGACTCCCAACCACTGCGCCACCAGGGAAGCCCCAGGGCATGGATTTTGTGTGGCTCAAAAATATATTTCAATTTTTATAGGCTTAGTTTTAAACTTGAGATATATATTACAGATCCAAATACAGATATAAATATATAGAAAATATATAATAGGCTATTGTGGTGAAGCATAGGGCTACAAATTCAAATCATCAGTATATATAAACCTTTTAAAGACAATGAGCTGGATGAAATCATTGAACAGAATATATTAGTAAATATATACATTTTGGAATTTGGGGCATGGCCAAAAAACAAGACAAAAAGCTAAATGGTATAAAGACTCCCTGCTTTCAATTGTTTTACAGGACAGGTAGTGAAATATGTTTAAACAGCAAAATTTTAAAAATCAGAACTCTAATTATTAATAATGGTCATTAACATTTCCTTTATTGAAAGTCATACCTGACAGATGAATGGTGATGTTCAAGTTCTATCAAAAGTAATAGCCCAAATACTTCATTACTATAATGAGAACTATAGTTTCTAAGGTAGAGATATTTTCTCAAAGGATGAAACAATGTCAATACTCTATGTAAAACGTCTAAATATGCAGACTTACAGTTTAGCAAGCAATTCTTAAAATGACAATAATAATAAACATAAATCTAGCAAGTATACTATAGATAAGATAGAAATTTAGTGAGAATAAAAATTCAAATAATTAAAGCAGCATGACAGTGGTGGTAGAATACACAGACAAATTCATGGACTGAAAAGAGAGGACAGAAGCGTTTCCAATTAGAATGTGTCATTTTAAGATAGGGATGTACCTACTTATGGTAGCTCTACATCAAAATAGATATGTACATAAAGTTATAAAAGTACAATTAAAATATAAGTGAACAGTGATTTTCCATATGTTGTACAGTAAAAACTGGAGAGGTTTTTACATTGCATGCATGTAGGTTGCTAGAAAGGTTTCATGAGCTTGTCAGTCCTGCTCACTGGATAAATGACTCGGAATGATGGCCTTGTTAGTTCCATATTAAAATTGACCTAAGAAAATATTCCTTTTTATTTCTTTAACACTGATGTTGCTTTCACATAAGATCCTCATAAAATTACTTGTAATTGAAATGTTTTTTTCTACTTTCAAATGTCAGGTTATTAAATTTCTTTTTCATTTCTCTATGGAACAGGCTGATTTTCCATTGTGTAAAAATGTCACAGAACAGCTGTGACCTTATGTTTGGAGATGACTGGCACAATGAAGTGTCAGAGGAAGGGAAAATGCCATTCTCTGATGAAATGAGCTGCTTCTATCACATTAATCATTTGTTTATAATTACTAACACAGGTGCAGACAGCTGAATATAAAATAACTAATAAAATTACTATTTACTATAATGTTCCTGGTAACCAGTAAATTGGAAAAGAAATGAAAGATGTAGTTAGGTCATCATATGTCACATAAATGAAAGAGGTAGGTTATTCACATGGGTAGGACTATTGGCTAATTCTAAGTCAGCATCTGTTTTTATCATGCTTTGGAACTTTAAACCATTTTTATTTCTTGATATTTTATATTTGTTCTTAGGTTAGAAATAGGAGTGGAATTTTTAACATCCAGATATCATTACCCTTACAGACAAAAGCACTGAAAGCACTGCGATTTTCCTTTCAATTTAATAGGAAATAGAGCACTTACAGCTCTATACTAGGTATTTAAGATGGTATATTGGAATATATTTTCACAAAATTTTTTTTCTTTTATCTCACTGTCTGTTGAGAAGTGAGCCTGCTTTTAAAATCTATATACTCAAGCTTGACAATTTTTCTCTTACTTTTAAGAATGTATATCCACAACTTCTCACAGTTTTACATTATTTACAATTCCCATTTTTAACAAGCCTATGAAGAAAATGTAAACAGTAAATAAATAGATGATCACCAGAATTTTACTCTGGGTACACTATACCTGCTTTAGAAATGGAAGTCTTAGTATGATTATTTTTTACCAAAATTAAAACAAATTATATCAAGAACTTTACTATATTCATAATTCTTGTTACTTCTAAAAAATGACAAATATACTTCCTGTTGTTTAAAATATGACAGGGAAAAGTATAAATGGGAGCAGGTATAAAGAGCATGAAGTCGTACTTAGTGAATAAAAATTTATTTAGTCAAAATTTTAAATGTGATTAGTTAATTTCTATTGTGTACATGTCACACTTTCAATTTTCTTCTCATTGGAGAGAGCAAATCTTTAAACATTTAAAAATATAGTTCAATATCATTAGTTCTCAGTAAAATCAATTTAAAACCACAGTGAGGGGCTTCCCTGGTGGCGCAGTGGTTGAGAGTCCGCCTACCAATGCAGGGGACACGGGTTCATGCCCAGGTCCGGGAAGATCCCACATGCTGCGGAGCGGCTGGGCCCGTGAGCCATGGCCGCTGAGCCTGCGCGTCTGGAGCCTGTGCTCCGCCCGCAAAGGGAGAGGCCACAACAGTGAGAGGCCCGCGTACCGCAAAAAAAAAAAAAAAAAAAAAAAAAAAAAAAACCCACAGTGAGATACCACTAAACACTTCTTAGAATGACTAAGATCCCAATTTTGTCCCTATTAAGTGTTGATGAGGGAATGAAGTGGAACTCACATACATTTCTGCTGGAAGAAAATTTTGTACAATTTGGAAAACAGTTCGACTGTTCCTTATAAAGCTAGTGTACACTTACCATAAGAATCAGAAATCTGAGGTATTTACTCAAAGGTATGAGTATTGTATTCATTCAAATATCCCTTGTGAATATTTAGAGCAACCTTATTCAAAACTGCCAAAATCTTGGAAGAGCCCAAACTCTACCTCATAATAAGCCCTTTTCTCTGACTGTTTTATATTTCTTACAATGTGTTCTCTCTTCTTATCCCTACACTGGATAAAAATTAGGGTTTTTAATAAATAGTCGAGACAAAACCCAAAATCTTTGAGCAGGTAAAATATACAATAGTTTATTTTATCTGAACAATACATATCCTTGGTATACATAAAGCTGATAAATGTAAACCATTATCTTTTCTAAAAATGCATTTGAATAAACTGCCCTAAGAAGCAATAAATACAGAAATAATCAACCAAGTCACATATTTTTCCTTACCAATGCAACATACCATACGTTTTGTCTTTATAGTTAATTTATTTAAAATTAAGTAGCACTTCCCATGATTGATTTTAGAATATTGGATTCTGATAATGTACTTATCGAAGCAACAGATCCAAACAACTGATAGAAGAATTCAACATAATAGAAGATATTTAGTATCCAAAATATATAAAGAAGATTAAAAACCTATAGGGTTTAGAACAAAGTTCATGAATAGAAATTAAGAACTCACAGAATTGAAAGTCTTTACAGAAATTAAAGATATGAAAAGGAGCTCAATCTTACAAGCTCCCAGAGAAATATTAACTAAAGCAATTAAAAGCTATTATTTCAAATCACAGGTTGGGAATAATAAAGAAGTATGTTAGACAGATGTTGGCAAGAATAAAGATAAAATTATTTTTCTTAAATGATTCTGAGAGGGTGATTTGATATTACTATTTTGAGAGCAATTTGTTGGCATCTAATTAAACTGAAAGTGTGCAAAGCTAAGGCCCAGCAGTTTCATTCTTAAATACCCTATTGCATTTGTGGCACAAATACAACAGGGCACTTAGACCTGAATGCTTATTGTGGCAGCCTGTTATGGGAGAAACACTGGAAACAAAGCATATGTCCACAATAGTATAATTAAGACATTAAAATGATATCTATTCACAAAGCTGAAAACTTTGCAGTTGAAATTTATATGAAAATAAAATTAGATCATAAAATGCAGTTATGAGTGGACAATGAAATGAACATGTAGATTATGTATATAATTTTTCATAATTCACATGAAATACATATATAATGCTCTATATGGATGTTTGACATGTATATCAAATTAAATTAGAGGAATAAGGTCAGACACACAGCCTTTAGAACTTAGCCAAGGAAATGGACTTATAATCTTGAATAAAGCTAACTTTAGCCATACCTACAATATTAGGTTTCGAAAACTATCAAAAACAAAATCTATTATTTATCATTATTTTTGATTTTTGGACATATGTTTCTTTCAATAATTTCTAATACTTTATGTTTCTGAAAATAGAGAAACATCAGTTTTAATGACAATTTGATTTTTCAGTTAAATTCTCAAAATGCGTCCCTTTGTATAAAATGAGGCAAGTCAAGATATTACTTTTGTACTATTGTTGGTGTCTCAAGTAGAAATCATAGCATGAATAACCAATTCTTTTCTATGTTTATTTAACAAAATGTAGCTTAGAAGTAGATTTTCTACTTGCACGATATTGGCCTTTTTATATTTTCTCTGTAAAACAGATTTTCACCAACCACTGACACTGGAAAAAGTGTTCATCGTTGGGTCTTTGTGTTAAAGGCTTTAAAAATCTTGATTTCTAACAAAGAATATTTATTTGATCATCCTGCTGAGATCTACCAAGTAGCAGATATGTGCAAAGACCCCATGACATAAACAGTTACAACAGTTAAAAGCTATAAAGCAGCACTCTGCATTTTGGATAGACTAAATGAAGAACACAGTCAGCTAGACATTAATTCTGCCTATATGTGAAATTTTTGAGAGTTTAATACTTTAGGTTGAACAGTATTTTTAGTGATATAAAAGTAAAAGTAACTTAACCTTCTAAAAGGCAGTGAAGACAGAGTATCAAATCATTAAAAATAAATAGGCTACTTTGAAACATCCAACTGAGAAAAAGTCCTAGGAAGTAAAACCTGTTATGAATGTCCTACTTCCAAGAAAGTTAAGACTCACAGCCAAGGATAAGATTAGCTAATGTCTTTTTTTGTCCTCTTTAAATGAAAATACATGTGTAAGAGCTAATATGTTACCATATTTAATAAGTTCCTAAATGGTATATCTGAATTTATGATTGGCTAAATTTGTGCCATGATTATGATTCTTTCACATTTCCATACACGTGTAAGCACACACCCCATTATTTTATTATGTAGTGTTTGGTTTACTGGAGAAGATGTTTGGATTACTTTGGTGTTCCAGCAATGAAAGTCAGATAAAGAACTAGAACAAGTCAGGGGAGCTACATAATTTCACTCAAATACAGGCAGAACAGTGAAAATCCTTTCAAGCACTTTAAAGACTGAAAATTTAATGCATTGATTATGATGTAATCATAGGATCTAAATCAACAAAAGCTACAGACTTTGACTGGAAACCTTTCCTTTCCTCCTTGTCAGATTCCTCTGAAAGATGATGCAACTAGGAAAAAGAAGCAACAGAGACACTAAAATATAGACAAAGCTAATTTATCATAATTCATAAGAGTTAAATTGATGCATTAAGTGCCCAGACTTTCCTCTTGGTGTTTTTCTTTGATATACAAATGAGAATTCTATTTTTTAAGCAGGAACATGACAATGACTAGATATAGTCAACAAGCTAGCCTACCTAGCAAACATTTCTTCTCAATTTATCATTCTGCTTTGAAACGTTTTTCTTTTTTTCCCCATGTCTAATTGCCTCTATAATTAGAATGCATAATTATAATAATCAGGTGACAATATAGTTGCACAGATTGACGAAAAATTATATATTTTTAGCACCACTCCCCCTCAGGTCATAAAATACTACTATGACTATCAGGAAAAGTTTTGAATACAGAGTGACAGGTCTTTCAATAACCTGGAATATGGGATATGAGCAAAATAAATTAATAAAAGAGGTCATCTAGGATTTTGGTCTGAGTAACCGAGTGAAAGACTGTGCCACTTATGAGCTGGGAAAACCTGGACAATCAAGACACTAGAGGACTGGATCAGAAGGAAGAAGATTCTACATTAAAACTGCTTTAGTTAGGTGACTCCTGGAGATTACAGTGGAGATACCAAGTAGGGAGTCTGACATTGGAGCGCATACTGTTGGTGTGCCCTAGGATCTCATTCACTGCTTTGGAGCGACCATTCATCCAGCAGACACATGCACTGGCTGAACTGCTGCCCACACCTGCTCATATGTTGCACTTGGGCTATTGGCATCACCTCACATTAACCAATTTATTTCAAGGCAATAGTGAATGAAGAGCAAAAACCAATACAGACATACTTCCTCTTCTTGTGCTTCATTTTACTGAGATTTGCAAGTATTGCATTTTTTACAAATTGAAGATTTGTGGCAACCCTGTTTGAAACAAGTCTATTGGCACAATTTTTCCAATAGCGTTTGCTCATTTTGTGTCTCTGGGTCAACTTTGGTAATTCTCACAATATTTCAAATGTTTCCATCATTATTACATTTGTTATGATGACCTGTGATCAGTGATCTTTGATGTTACTATTGCAAAAAAAGATTATGACTTGCTGAAGTCTCAGATGATACCATATTTTAGCAATAAAGCTTTTTAAAATTAAGGTATGTACATAGTTTTAATAGACATAATGCTATTGCACACTTAATAGACTACATTATAGTGTAGATATAACTTTTATATTCACTGGGAAACCAAAAAATTTGCGTGACTCACTTTATCATGATATTCACTTTATTGTGGTGGCCCGGACTCAAACCTGTAACATCTCGGAGGTATGCTCAAATGTTTTTCCTCCATGTGAGACAAACCCTCAGGTTCAATTTACGCCATCATCCTAGGGCTAGACTTATCTGAAAGCAAGTCTTTGCTGGGCTTCTTCCTTTTTCTATTGTCTTCCCAGGCTATTTTCGATTACCCATGGCAACATTCCCGTTGTAAATTCCTTGAATGTAGATCCACTTCTCAGACTCTCTTTTACAGAATCTAACCTAACACCCAAATCAATAGAAAAACCAGGATTAGAAATACACATGTAGTAAATCACAGCATAAATGACATTTAAACAACTGGGCTTGTACATCATTACCAGGATAATGAATGTAGACACTTAGTCAATCATTAAAAAAAAAATTCAGAAAAAAGCAAATGTATAATCTTCTTGCATAATTACAGCAAAAGGATCACTCTGAATATTGTATTGTGTAATGACAAGAAATAAGTTGCCCTCTTCAGTAGGACACAAAAGCCAGTGTCTCTAAGGAACTCGGACAGAAAACACTACTGAATGAGGTTGAGAAGAAGCAGAGGGATGTAATTTTGAAGAGCTACTCTGGAACTCTAGCCATAATGCCAAAATTAGTATCTATGCTGGAAGTGACGAAGAATATAACTTTATTCGTATACTGTAGGCAATAAAAATCTATAGTATATAGACATGAGAAACTCTACTAGAATGTAGTGGGAGAGAATAAAGAGATTAGTAGGAAGTGCAAAGAGAAGAAAAGATGGATCACAGAAGAAAAAGTAATAATAAATAAAAAATAAAATAATATATAATGGTAACAGTAAAATGATATAATAAAATTGCACATGGTTGTCATTCATCAAATGTTAGCAAGAATGTGATGAAAGGTGCCTTGAGGTGCATCATTATTTAAAGCTCTTTGACTATTTGGGACCCAGTAACTCCACTGGTAAAAGTCCATTCAAAGGACATTTAACACATTTTCTAAATTTTATATATTAATATATATATATATTCTTATATTTTAACCATTTATTTTACTGTAGCAATGTTAAAAGCAGTATGAATTTCGAAGGGTGAGTTATTAAATAAATTCTGGTATGTTCTTAGAGTAAATATAGATGAACATTAAAGTTCTGAATTTTTTCCTTTTTGGTATCTTCTGATTACTCTAAACATAATTAAAAACACTACTATTTAACGTAGGCATATTGAAGTATTCGTATGCAAGCTGACCTACAGCTGCCATGCATACATATATGCCTGTTATGTGGGATTAGACAAGCTCCATCTCCCCGTTACCCAGACAGGAATAGTTTCAACTACTGTCACAGAAGCAAAGTCACCTAAAATAAAATGAATCATAGCGTCCTATTTGTTCCGAAGTATTAACGTGTCCTGTAGACTTCTGGGTGAAACACATAATGGAATTTATATGAAAAGTGAAAAACAGTGCTGCTGGGAGTAAATCCACCATTGGTTAGCAGCCAAGAGTTATGAAGAGTTAAACTCTGGAGATTCCAAGAGGAGAGTGTGGCACTTAGAATGAATCCAGGCATAGCTACCATGGAAGTTGGAGGCCACTTGATTTGAAAAGAGCTATGGATGCCTAAAACAGCTATGACATAAGGGCTCACACTGTTGGTGGTTTTAAAACAACTGGAGAGAATAAGCAAACAAGATCTGGTGCTGTTGGCAGGTTAAAATGAACAATGGAATTCTGGAGAAATGGTGAGAGAAGAAGGTACACAAGGAATTGTGGGCAGTCTGGGTTGAACAAACTATATTATTCCTGAGGGAGTTCTGAATACTTCCAAATTATGCCCCTAGTGACTCTGAATTATATGAAAGAAGTAAGGAAGCCTCAATATAAGGCTGAGAGTATTTAGGTTTAAATCAGAGTACTTGAACTCTATTGTTCCTATGGGAAGACATTTGTTCTCATGGAACAGAAGATTTAACATTGTTAGGATATCAACGTTCCACAAAATGACCTACAGATTCAACACAATCCCTATAAAAAACTCAGCTGTATAATATTTTTGTAGAAATTGAAATCATATTCCTAAAATTACTACAGAAATGCAAGGTATCCAGAGTAGCCAAAATAAATCTTGAGGAAAAAAAGACCAAATTTGATCTCCTTTTTTCAAAACTTGCTATGTAACTAGCTACTCTGAAATACTGTTAGGTAGTTCCCCCAAATGTTAAACAGAATTATCTTACGATCAAATAATTCTATCCTAAGAGAAATGAAAACATGTCTCCATGAGAACATGTACATAAATGACCATAGTACCTTTACTCCTTATAGCCAAAAGGTGGAAATAATTCAAATGCTGATCATTAGATGAATGCATAAATAAAATGTTCATCCGTATAATGAGATATTGTTTGGTAATAAGAAAAATGAAGTACTGATACATGTTACAACATGGACAAACATTAAAAACCTTATGTTACGTGACAGAAGCCAGATACAAGGCCACATATCTTATAACTCCATTTATATGAAATGTACAGATTATCAAATTCATAACGATAAAAAGTATATTAGGGGTTGCCAGGTGCTGGGGAGGGAAGGGGTAATGAATGAAGAATGACTGCTAATGTATAAGCAATTTCTTTTTGGCATGATGAAATGTTCTATAATTAGACAGTGGCAATGCCTGTACAACTCTGGGAATATACTAAAAATCACTGAACTACTCATTTTTAAAGGGTGAATTTTATGATATGTGAATTATCTCAATAAACCTGTTGGTTAAAAAGATGGTTTTAGGGCTTCCTTGGTGGCGCAGTGGTTGAGAATCTGCCTGCTAATGCAGGGGACACGGGTTCGAGCCCTGGTCTGGTAGGATCCCAAATGCCGCGGGGCAACTAGGCCCGTAAGCCACAACTACTGAGCCTGCGCGTCTGGAGCCTGTGCTCCGCAACAAAAGAGGCAGCGATAGTGAGAGGCCCGCGCACCGCGATGAAGAGTGGCCCCCGCTTGCCACAACTAGAGAAAGCCCTCGCACAGAAAAAAAAAAGATGGTTTTACAAAAGATCAAACATAAATATATTTAATACTTCTATTATTCTGAAGACATTCATGATAATATGTATACTTTTAATAATTTCTTCCCATGTTATTTCATATTACTATATGTCTACATTAAGAGCTTCTGCCTTTGTTATTTTTCATTAAAATAGTAGTGATTATATAGATTTTCATTCAAATTTTATTGATAATATTTTCAATTTTTATGTTAACTTCAGATAAAATGGCTTTAATAATATCAATATTAATTATAAAATACATACTTTGGCATATGTCTTTTAATCACATTTTGCTTATTTATTTTCAACATAATTTCGATCTTATTCCCCCTAGGCTATGGAGATCTTATAGTAGTTTCTTAAATCACTGAATTCACTTTTGGAGAATGAGCAGGTACTTTGTTCCTTTTCCTTTACTACCTACATCAACAGGACATAAATATGTTACTTCTTTCCGTTTATTTTAGTTACTAGATTACTAGGTTATTACTAGGTTACTTCTTTCCATTTATTTTAATTACTAGATTACTAGGTTATTTTAATTACTAGATGACACTCTCAATTTCAGTCAGGTCATTAAGCAGTATACAGATGAAATAAAGGGATGAATATATGAAGAGAAGGTGACCTCAGAGCTTTCTTTGTCTTTCTGGAATTTTTTTTTTTTTCCAATAAACAAGTCTAAGCAAGCATTGAAAGGAGAAATCTGTAATTTCTTAAACACTTTCTCCAATGCTGGAAAATTCTATAAACAATGTCAGTAACTTTCAATTTCTTTAAACTTAATTCCACACAAATTACAGTCATCTACATAATAAGTACTTAAGAATACAATATCTTTGAAGTCTGTCAAGTTGATCTCTAAAAAGCTTTGTTACTCATTTTAGACCTTGCCATTACTGCCCTTCAACTACCCCTTTTGTCTTTCTTTTACTTACCTTTTATTACAAAACTAATCCAAATTTAGGTGAAAGTTGCAGTTTAAATGGTAAATAATTAAAAAGTAAGCTGCCAGCTCATCAAGGCAGTGTATTATTTTGTCAAGATTTTAAGAACAAATCAATTGTTCGTTTAACAAAAAAAACAGTAACTGCTATTGCAACCAGAGGTAAGGCATTTCTATTAAAAAGTAGATTCCATAGAAAAGCAACGGGCCAAACTCTAACTGATAAAAGGAATTGGCTGACATGGCATATTTCCTAACACTGATGTCAACAAAAAGCTTTTAGAATAAGAAGTACGTGATATAATAGTTTACAACTTTAAAAACTTCAGTGCGATTTATCTTTCTGCAATGTGAATGAGATAGATTTATGAGCCATTCCTACTACCCACTGATGATTCACTGAACAAGCATGTTTTCAGGCTGCTGTTTACAGAAACTTCAATCATAACATCATGTAAGTGGTGAGTCACATGCCAGATTTCAAGAAACTTCAAAAACTTTTTAAAAAGGAGGCAGGAATGTACAGTGGAGAAAGGACAGCCTCTTCAATAACTGGTGCTGGGAAAACTGGACAGGTACATGTAAAAGTATGAAATTAGATCACTCCCTAACACCATACACAAAAATAAGCTCAAAATGGACTAAAGACCTAAATGTAAGGCCAGAAACTATCAAACTCTTAGAGGAAAACATAGGAAGAATACTCTATGACATAAATCACAGCAAGATCCTTTTTGACCCACCTCCTAGAGAAATGGAAATAAAAACAAAAATAAACAAATGGGACCTAATGAAACTTCAAAGCTTTTGCACAGCAAAGGAAACCATAAACAAGACCAAAAGACAACCCTCAGAATAGGAGAAAATATTTGCAAATGAAGCAACTGACAAAGGATTAATTTCCAAAATTTACAAGCAGCTCATGCAGCTCAATAACAAAAAAACAAACAACCCAATCCAAAAATGGGCAGAAGACCTAAATAGACATTTCTCCAAAGAAGATATACAGACTGCCAACAAACACATGTAAGAATGTTCAACATCATTAATCATTAGAGAAATGCAAATCAAAACTACAATGAGATATCATCTCACACCAGTCAGAATGGCCATCATCAAAAACTCTAGAAAGAATAAATGCTGGAGAGGGTGTGGAGAAAAGGGAACACTCTTGCACTGCTGGTGGGAATGTGAATTGGTACAGCCACTATGGAGAACAGTATGGAGGTTCCTTAAAAAACTACAACTAGAACTACCATATGACCCAGCAATCCCACTACTGGGCATATACCCTGAGAAAACCATAATTCAAAAAGATTTATGTACCAAAATGTTCATTGCAGCTCTATTTACAACAGCCAGGAGATGGAAGCAACCTAAGTGTCCACCATCGGATGAATGCATAAAGAAGATATGGCACAGATATGCAATGGAATATTACTCACCCATAAAAAGAAATGAAATTGAGCTATTTGTAATGAGGTGGATAGACCTAGAGTCTGTCATACAGAGTGAAGTCAGAAAGAGAAAAACAAATACCATATGCTAACACATATATACGGAATTTAAGGAAAAAAAAAGTCATGAAGAACCTTGGGGTAAGGCAGGAATAAAGACACAGACCTACTAGAGAATGGACTTGAGGATATGGGGAGGGGGAAGGGTAAGCTGTGACAAAGCGAGAGAGAGGCATGGACATATATACACTACCAAACGTAAGGTAGATAGCTAGTGGGAAGCAGCCGCATAGCACAGGGAGATCAGCTCGGTGCTTTGTGACCACCTAGAGGGGTGGGATAGGGAGGGTGGCAGGGAGGGAGACGCAAGAGGGAAGAGATATGGGAACATATGTATATGTATAACTGATTCACTTTGTTATAAAGCAGAACCAATACACCATTGTAAAGCAATTATACTCCAATAAAGATGTAAAAAAAAAAAATCGGACTTCTAAAATTGTAATTCACCATTACAAGTAGATCTGCTTGTTTTGTAACTGACTTTAACAGGGGAAAGCACTTGTCTGAGTGTCTCTTTAGTTGTTTATCAGACATTTGTGTCCCTTCACATCTGAATGGGTGGGATCAGTTGATTAATCATTCCACTTCTCAGATAATTTGGTCTTCTCAGGATTTATGTTTATATTTTTGTTACCATAATGAAGCTTATCAGAGACCCTATAATTTCAATTTTCTGTGATAGAAAACAACAAAAATAATAATAATCACTGATTAATCTTGGCCTTTTTAGAGTTGAGAAGATTTGAAATCAAGGTTTCAATCCTATGGGTCAATTCTCTAAACTCTTGATCAGATCAAAATTAATATAAACTGAAGGGGACTAAGAACTTTATGCAAAAAATGCTAGATTTTACAATCCATTTGAAGTTGGAATTCTGATTTAGATGTACCTATAACTTAATAAAATGGCATCAAATAACTCACACAGATTCAATCACTCTTGTTTACATATGCAACTCAAATTTTAAAATTTGTTACAACTGGCACTTCCCCATAAAGATGGCTACCTTGGAGGAAAAAATATCATCAAAATGATTGTGTTTTAATTGTGTTTTAATTTTTCTAATGTGAAACAGCTATTTTAATGATTATCTTGACTGATAAAAGTGATAGATTTTTAAAATATAAAAAAAGATTGCAAAATAATAACATATAAACCATTAAATGTATTTCAATCATTTACTATAGATTTTATAGAAAAAATCTATATAGCTCCATACACATAGAGCTATTTTAGTCATTAACATACAAATTAAATTGAAGAGGGCACAGCGAGTAACAACTGATTAAATTTAATGGTCTTGTCTTCTATACTCTTCAGCTACTTTTTAACCCTTATCATACATGTTAGAATTCATGTCACTATGAATCAGGTCACTAGAGATTAATCAAAGTGATGGGAATTATCTTGAACCAATGCTAGGATGAGGAAGAAAAATATGAGTCTGCTATCTATAAAAAGTCAGAAATGGCTTTATGCCAATCTTCATAAACCTCTAATTTAATTAAAACTTCAGAAGAAACGAAAAATAAGGCAAGTACATTTCTGTGAGTAATAGACAAATCTCCTTAACCCCCTTGTATTATCAAGTTCACTTTTGCTCTTTTAAGAATAGTCATTTTCTTCTGTGGTAATATAAATCCAATATGACATAATTGGTATGTTTGTGCTTGGTAATCTTTTAATTCAAATGAAGAAATAAGCATCAAAAATGTCAAATGCTCAGACAGGAACAACTACAAGAACTTCAATCCATCAAGTCTATGTTACCGCATTCAGTTAAATTAGGTGTAATGTGCCAGTTACACTTTCTTGAAATTATTTACTTCCCAACTGAAGTTGTCAATGTTTACCTAAAATGGCTCTTCTTATGTTATTTATTAAATATGTTATGTGCAAGATATATGATAGCTGCTAGAGACCCAAATATGTAAAGACACATTTCCTGTTTCAAGAAACTTATAACCAAAGAGAAAAATATATGAGTAAATTAATAATTGTTGTTTTCAGGGGTAAAATGCTATCATAAATCTAGGTATGGGATTATGGAACATTTCAAAGTATATCACTAGCCCTCAGTGCCCCTTGGATTGGAGACTGGGAATTCTGCATCAACATCAATATTAGAAATTAGTATCATTAATAAATTCTTATAGGGCAATTATTCATTTTCAAATGAAGAAATCCTTAATTTCTGCCACAGTCCCTGGAATTTTGTGAAAGCTCTGAAAACAATTCTGCTATACATCTATTAGCTTTATAGCTAGCCATTAAGAAAAATATCAGCTTTTGTAGTTTTTGCATAGCAAACACAGAACAGGATGTTTTCAGAGATTTGCAAGATGTTTATAAACAATGCATCAGCTCAGTACTGCATAAAAAGAAACCAGGAAACACTAAATCCATGGAATTTGTAATATATCCACTGACTATTTTGCTTGCCCTTTTAAAATTTCAACTTATATTTATGGCTTATGGGCTGGAAGCTAGGATACTATTAGATCCTGGGGTTCTATGATATGTAATTTTGTGGTATGTGCTGATGAACAGGAGTGGGATTCATGAGGGACTAGCTCAGGCTTTACTGCTTTGTCTTCAGAAAGAACATGCATTAAAATTGTAAGGAACTGCTCAGATCTCTAGAAATTCTTCTATTTCTAAGGATGACTCAAAATCCATAAAATAACTTTTGTAACAACCTGCTACTTCACACCATATAATCAATGTATATTCTTAGGTAAGGTAAAAGAAATCCATGGGACAACATTGATAAGTAACTAGATATCTTCTATTCCTGGATTACTTGATCTTTGAGATAAGAACACCAAAATCTTAAAAAAATGCATTTTTTTAATCCTCACATGCTGTTTTTCCCATGTTAGATAAATATATCCATGTGTACTTTGTTGCTTGTTTTAAGATTAAACTTAGATTTTTAAGTTCAGATTCATTCTCAAAATAAGTCATAACAATAACAAAATATAAAGGCAAGCAATCATTTTTAAACTGTTTTAGTAATTACTGGCCAAAGGTCAGGAAAAATCTTTTTTATTAGGCTTAAGTTAATTGGTATCCTCAAGTAATTTTTGAGATGAAATATGTAAAATTACAAGAGACAGAAATCAATCATAAGGATTTTTAAAATAATCCGATATTACATTTAATGATTTCTCAACCTTTTAGTGGGATTTCATTCTTATGTTTTAAAGATCCAAGTAGTATATATACCACCATTCTTAACAGAAGGATTCCACTGTTTCCACGATAAAAACATAAGCCAATTATCCACTTGATGATTGAAAATGTCATTCAACTTTACTTTTACTAAGAGTCAAGCTTCCTCTATTTTCTGGTTAAAATAATTCCAGTAATGCAAAATGATTTCCATAAAGAAGAAAAAAACAGTTAATCATGTAAGTGATGTAATAAGTATTTGTCAAAATTCAACACTCATTCTTTTTTTTTTTTTTTGCGGTACGCAGGCCTCTTACTGTTGTGGCCTCTCCCATTGAGGAGCACAGGCTCCGGACGCGCAGGCTCAGCGGCCATGGCTCACGGGCCCAGCCGCTCCGCAGCATGTGGGATCCTCCCGGACCGGGGCACGAACCCGTGTCCCCTGCATCGGCAGGCGGACTCTCAACCACTGCGCCACCAGGGAAGCCCCTCAACATTCATTCTTAATAAAAACTCTCAGAAAACTAGGAATAGATTGGAACTTTCTCAATCTTATGAAGAACATTACAAAAACCTAAATCTGTCATAATACATAGCAGTGAAAAACTGGCTGCTTTCCTGCTCACATCAGTAACATGGCAAAAATCTTCATTCTTTCCTCTCCTATTCCCCATTGTACTGGATATTCCAAGCCAGTGCAATAGACCAAGGAGGGGAAAAAAAAAAAGACAGCCAATTGGAAAGGAATCAACAGAAAAGTTTCCCCATTCACAGATTACACAGTTACATATGGAGAAAATCTGAAGAAAACTAAACTAAAATTTTCTTTAAATAATAAGTGCTTTATAAGGTTACAGGATAAAAAGTCAGCATGCAAATAATTATATTTATTTATAAAGGCAATGTAAAATTGAGAACTAATTTTTTTTTATAAATACCATTAAAATACTGTTAATAATGGCTCCAAAAATTTGACATATTTAGATATAAATCTAGCAAAAATGCAGAGGCTTTGTAAGCTGAAAACTATAAAGTCCTGACAAAATAAATTAAAAAAAGAGATGCTTATGATGTTCAAAAACATATATTTAAGAAGAGAACATGTGAAAAATATTTCATGACCTAGGGTTAACAAAGATTTCTTAGACATGATGAAAAAAGCAACAGTCCACCAAAAAAAAGTTGATAAATTTAAATTTATCAAAATTAAAACTTTTGCTCTGGGAAAGTTTCTATGATGAAGACAAAAATGCAAGACATAGACTTGTAGAAAATATTTATTTGCAAATCTCATATTTGTCATGTGTCCTTAATATATAAATTACTCTATAAAATCAATAGTAGAAAACAATATAATTACAAAATGATCAACATATCTAAACACTTGATTAAAGAAGATATAAAGATGGCAAATAAATACTTCAAAAGATGTTAAATTTAATTAGCCATTAAATAAATTAAAACCATAATAAGATACCACAATGTACCTAATTAGACAGCTAAATTTAAAAAATTAAAATTGAAACCCCAGAGTTACTGCAAACTAACTTAATTTCTTATACTTTGCTGGTGGAAAAGTAAAATAATGCAGCCACTCTGGAAAAAAGTTTGATATATAAAATTAAAATCCATTTCTCTAACTGCATGGTAACTGTACTCCTGGGCATTTATCCTAGAGAAAGGAAACTAAGTTCACACCAAAAGTTGTATAAGGATGTTCAAAAGCAGTATTTTATGTAATAGCCCTGAGTTAAAAAATAACAAAAAAAACCCTGAAATATCTTGCCATAGGTAAATAAACTAAATATTACAACGCAATAAATGGTTTCACAAAAAAAATCCTCTAAATTTTGTTTCTAAAATTTTTTATTGTTCTAAGGTTTACATTTAGATGTTAACCATTTTGATATAATTTTGGTATAAGGTATCAAGCATGAGTCCAGGCATTTTTTAAAATAGATATTCACTTTTCCAATACCATTTATTAAAATGTCTACCTTGTCTTTACTGAACTACCTTGGCATCTTTTTCAAAGATCAATGACCATATTTGTTTGTGTTGATTTCAGGACTCTTTATTTCATAATCCACAGACCTCTTTGTCTATTTTTTTCACTAATATTACACTGTTTTATTGTAACTTTATAGTAAGTCATAAAATCACGTAGAGTGAGAACTTTGTTCTTCTTAGTCAAAACCATTTTTGATATTCTAGTTCCTCTGAATTTGTATATAAATTTATTTTTTTGGCTTTTTTAATGACATACAGTTGACTTACTATATTAGTTTCAGGTATACAACATAGTAATTAGATATTTTTATAGACTAGACTCCATAAAAAGGTGCTACAATATACTGACTATATACCCTGTACTGTACATTGCATCTTTTTATCTTATTTAATACTTAATAGTTTGTATCTCTTAAGCTCCTCCTGCATCTTGCTCCTCCTCGAGCCAATCCCTCACTTGAAACCACTAGTTTGTTCTCTATATCTCTGAGTCTGTTTCTGTTTTGTTATATTCATTCGTTTTATTTTTTTGGTTCCACATATAAGTGAAAAAGTATTTGTCTTTCCCCACCTGATTTATTTCACCAATCATAATGCCCTCTAGGTCCACCCATGTTGTCACAAATGGCAAATTTTCACTTTTTTATAGCTCAGTAATATTCCATTATATTTACATAAATTTTAGTATTGTTCATTGCTAGTCATTAGAAATACACTTGATAGCTGTATATTGACCAAGTATCCAGAAACTTTGCTGAACTCACATTATTTCTAGAAGGTTTTGTGTAGATCCCCTGGATTTTTTACATCAACAACCAAGTTGCCTTTAATGAGAGAAATGATCATGTTTCTTTCCAAACTGTAAATATTTTTCTTTTCTTATTGCAATGGCTAGGTCATTCACAATAGTGGTCAATGGGAATGGCAAGAGTGGACACTCAGTCTTTCAGGGAAACGATTTAGTCTTTCACTATTTAATATAATGTTATCTGTAAGGTTTTATGAAAATCTGCATTATCAGGTTTAAAGGACTTACCTCCTATTTTAATTAATGAGAGTTTCTTATTATGATCAAATGTTGACCAAAGACTTTTCTAAATCTATTCAGGTGAACAAATAACTACTCTTCTATATTTTGTAAGTAGGGTGAATTACAATAAATTTTACTTATTTGATTAGCTTTTTATACCTTATATAATGTACCTTATACCTATCTATTATATATATAATGGATATATGTATTACATAATGGATACATATATAAGTGGACATTCCTACTTTCAAACAACCAAGTAAAAGGCCAATCTGAAAATATTGTTGACAAGAAGGAATTTCCTTCTTTCTTTGGAAACCAGATTCTGATAAGTAGGAAGGTTTGAAAAATTGTTTCGATAAATAGTGGAGATGCTATAAATTCTCATGGCAAAGTAGAAGTAAAGAAATAGCAACGCCAAATCACTTCCTTATGTTAGCAACAGTAACATCAGGAACATTCTCATTACTATCAACATGAATTTCAGAACTGAATATCAAGGCATAAATTATAAATACTTAACAATTCTAAAGAGTGATTTCAAAACCTTTTCTCACCACCAAGCATGGAGAAGAATGAGCACCTTCCCAATGTCAGAGGGTATCATTTGGCAAGGCCACCAGGATATGATAAACAATCCAATCAGAGGTCAACTTTACCAATGTCATTTGCAGAATAACATGTAACAGACGCTTGAGTGGAACTAACTACTTACTGATAAGTGGAGTGAAAAGAGCTCACACATTAACAATTTTATTTTAGGAAAAAATAAAAGTGCAATCATACTTTATATCCAAAAGCTACTAAGGGTAATGACCTACACAAGCAGTTATCCCATACTTTACTTGATTGATTAACTTTTGAAAGTTTATGCAGATCTAATCAGGTCAGAGTTGAATTAGACTGCATTTATATTCATAATTATAATCACATGTGAATCAGTAGACCAAGAAATGTGCTATTATCTATTCAGATACTGGCATTCTCATAATCCTTTGTCTGTTTATTCTTTTCAGAAGTCTTATTTTGCCCTGGCATTTTCACAATTCTTTTTCTACTTATACTTTTTAAAAGCCACATTTTACCCTATCAATAATAGCAGTACTAATGCTCAAATAACTTAATTCAAAAATTGTACCTTTTTGTAGGCATCATGGTTTGAACTAAACATGCTAGAAAAGTTAGGGATAATAAGAAATAAAACACACAGACTCAAAAACCAACAAAAGATTGTGATATTATTATTTCATATTTAAAAATATGAAATGAAAACTTTTATTTTCTTCTCTCTCTCACACACACACACACACACAAAACTAGAAAAAAGGATATTAAAGTAAGGATGCTATTGAAACCCAGCTGAGTATGAAAGGATGGATATTGAAATATACTGGCTCCAACATAGAAAAAAAAAATTATTCTCAAAAACCTGCTTGGGAAAAACAGCACTCCATATACTTAGACAAAAATGTACTTTTCAACAATATTTTCTCATTTGAACGCACTTGCTCTAATTAAAACATACATTATGTGCCAAGCTCCTTTGGTTTCAATTAATGTACTGATTCTTTCAACCACAAATGACTATTCCATTCTTTGTATATCCCAGGTTCAGGAAACATGTTCTTGGATAAGACATAAAAGCCTCCTCCTCTTTTGGAGCTTAAATCCCAGTAGGACATGACAGAAAACAAAGGGCAAATAAATAGCAAAATTATGGGATCATCTGAGGGAAAAGATTCCTGAGCAGAGAGAATAACTGTTATAAATGAGAAAAAGTATATATGACACTATGTGATTCTTTCTAGAACTATGCACAATTGGGCCAATGTGTAGTGAAATCAGTGGAAACATAGAAATGTGCTTGCAGTTTAGTTATAGATGGTTGGCAGATCCAGGGAGAATAGGGTCTTCTTGGGAAAGTGGGAAAGGTTTATGGTCAGTGAATCATAATAAAATATTATTATGAAGGGCAAAGCCAGTTTCCTTCATACATTATTTTAAAAAATAGCTTCCACAGTTAAATCTTAAGGGAAATTTTAAAAATGCAAGCTCTTCTTTGGTTCAAGTGGCCTGCTTTTCTTCCAGAGACATTACAGGTCTTGATTTTTCAGGCGATATAGCAGCTCATTTACTAATGTTTTTTTAAATACTGAGTAGAATAATTAAACTTATTGCTATGTAATGACATATTAGCCAGAATCCTAAAACTTTTCTAATTTGGATTTATCAGAAAAGAATGGTTTGCTGACATAGACCTAAAATAGACTTAATTATTTTTAGAAAGTAATGATTATGCTTTTTATCATTTTCAAAGAGTTTCATTTGACCTTCTTTGACAGAGATCTCAATAAACTCTGCCTGATAACACCTGTGATATGTAATTTCAAAGTAAGTGCCTGCATTTTTTTATGGCTCATCAGATCCATTCTGAATGGTCAATTAGTATATATCAGTAATTACTGCACGTTCTAGAAAAGAAGATTTATATGGAATTTATAAATTATAACTCAATTAGCCATCAAAGAAGAGATATGGTAACACAGAAGGTGAGTATGAACCATAACAAATCGGATAAGCTCTCACACATCATTAAACAGCCTCAGCAGTCATGTTAGGGGGAAGTCTTCAGCACTTTTCCATTTTGCCTTCTCATCACTTGTGTCTCTCTGTAAATGAGGCCCATAAATGCTGTTAAAAACAGAGTCATCTAATGCCAGTTTCCTGTTTCATAGTCATAAATATAAAATGACGATAAAAGAGGTAGTTCATTAAAATGAACTATCCATTACTAAATTTATTATATTTAATACATAGCACCATCTAGTGAAATTTGAGGGAAATGTGTAATATATTGATATGATGCAGAATAATTTTGCAAATAATTAGAGATTAGTTCTTATGCATTAATATACATTTAAATTTCTCCTAGAAATTTCTCAAGGGATAAATAAAATGTTACATCACACGCATATTTATATATATACAGTTTTTAAATATATGCTTTTCATATTAATATGTTTATGCAATTAGTAAAATGATATCTTTCTCTTCAAACACACGTGATCATAAGCAAATATTTATGATTTAAGCAGGTGTTTAGTTGATATTAAGAAAATATAACCTAAAACAATTCAACCATAGTATGTGAAAGTAGTATGTGTAGTATGTGTGGGTATCCACAAAATAACTCAGAAGATTTTTTATTCAAAAATGTCCCTGATAACATTTATAATACTATTTGGTGGCCCTTTATGCAAAATAGAGGCTGACTGTTTATGAAAACTGTCATAATAAATTTAATGTGTTAGTTCCACATAATATGTCCTGGCTTGTTTAAAAATATTAAAATATCAGTGATATTAAAATTATATATAAAACATATAATTGTGTGAACAGCATACCTCATTCCTTGTGTTATTCTTGCTGTTATAACATAGTTTATGTGTAGAGTTTATATTTCTGCACAAACATGTTTTATAAAATTAATTTAAACATCAATTTTGAAAATGTATCATCTTTTGTGAATAAATTATTTATAAATGACAACAACAACGTTTTAAAACCACTCTGGCAATCGAAGTTATATAGAAGCTGGATAATATTTTCTGAGTAAAAAGGATGTCATTATAAAACAAAATGGTGGGTTTATTTTGTATTTCTTAACAGGACTTCCAAGGCAATTCTAAAGAGATAAGTTCAAATACACCTTTGTAACAATGTCAATTAAATAAATTTTATTTTTTATTAATTAAATAAGTATTGACCACTTTTCATGAACTATCATATTAATGAACAAAGAAAGAAGTGTGTCAGTGATAAGAATACACTGATTGACTTTCCAACTATGAGAGCATTATTGTCCGGAAGCCCTAGTTGCTATGCTCTGATATCCATGTTCATGTTTATTTCAAGGCCATGCCTTCCACAATTTCTTCCCAATCAAGGACTAAGTATGGCATGGATACAAAGCCAGGCCCATTCCTGGGATGCATGATAGTCTTCCGACAGCAACCTTTGACTTGAAAACTCCTCCATTGCTTTGATGAACTTTTCTTAGATTGTGCTGCTGTCTAGAAAGCTTCCAACAACGTTCTTTTAGTCTCTCCTTCACTGGGGTCAGACTTGCATTGCAATTTGAAGGTTCTCCCAGATTCTTCCAACTTCCTAACCTCACTCCAATTTTTTTCTCATGGGCATTTTTTCCTAACAAAATGTCTGCACATTTAATCACATTTAATCCCATTTGGCATCTACTTCTTGGAGGATTCAGAAGTGAGGTCCTAGAAGGGCCAGAACTTTTTCCCTCAGAGTGATAGATACTTACTCCAGACACTATTTTGCTTTCGTTGCGCACAAAGCTTCAGCCAGCACTCCCACACAGAAGCTTATAGAATGCTTGATCTACAGGCTTGGAATCCCACACACAGTAGCATTTGAGTAGGTGACAGCAAGGGTCCCATTTAACTACAAGTTATGGCCACCAATGGTTCACTTCAGAATTCATATGCCCAGGGATCAGAAGGCAAGCACAGGGGTCATTTTAATGTCAGAGATAATTTACCTTGATCAGTAGGAGAAAGAATAACGGTACTGGGGCTTCCCTGGTGGCCCAGTGGTTGAGAGTCAGCCTGCCGATTCAGGGGACACGGGTTCATGCCCCACTCCAGAAAGATCCCACATGCCATGGAGCGGCTGGGCCCGTGAGCCATGGCCGCTGAGCCTGCGCGCCTGGAGCCTGTGCTCCGCAACGGGAGAGGCCACAACAGTGAGAGACCCGCGTACCGCAAGAAAAAAAAAAAAAAAGAATAACAGTACTTAGACAATGGGGCAAATTTGATGCATAGAACCCAGGTGATCCACTTGGGTTGTCTCTGCCCCATTAGTACTTCCTTGCTCTATTTTAACTGTGAATAGATACACGTAGCAACCTGGGACTGAGAAGAAGGGTACTGACTATCAAGGGATCAGACCCATCGGTAATGAAGTTTTGGGTCACACTACTAAGTAAGCCAGCATGACCTCTGAAGAGATAGCTGAGATTGGGAGTGATTTAGAATGGACAGTCGTGTTGGGAACAGGTTAGCATCAGTTGTAGCTTCAAGATCAATTCCATCAGTTAGGACTGAAGTTCACAGCAATATCACTTTTTAAAGTTTTTCTCAAGAAAATGGGCCCCAGAAAACCACAGAAGAGCTGCTGCCTGAAGCTGTGTGGAGGAGCTGGTCTGTACAACACAAGGAGTAGAACTGGTAGCCTTGGGAATATGAGTATAACTGACCAAGGGCCCAAACTGCTGTGCTCTGAAATCCATCAACCACATCTGTAACGATGTTAAGTTTCTTGTTAACTGCTCTCTGCTAACGACTGAGACTGGCAAGGAGACTAGAGCTGGCCTTTTCTTGGAAGACACAGAACTCCTCTGACAGCCAGCTTTGGTTCCAGAACTCTCCAGTCTCCCTGTTGAACTTTTCTTAGACTAAAAACAGTCTAGGACTCTTTCATATAAATTCCTATTCTCTCTCCTCACTTAGAATCAAACTTGCATGGCAACAGGATAGATCTTCCAGCTTTACCAGTCTCCAGCCTATTTCCTCTTGGAAGCAATCTCAGGCCTTCTCTCTAATAACATCCTTAAATGTTTAAACCTAATAATGCAAAGTCAAACAGCTTGAGACACTTAGATATGCTCCATGTTAGGAATTACTAAGTACACCAAGTTCATCGCTTTTGCTGATCCACAACCAGTAACTTAGTAGGAAGAAATTCCTTCTATCTTTAAATTAAATCTCTCCCTGCATTTAAAAAAGCTAAAATTAAAAAAAAAAAATCTTATCCTATGAGGTATAACACAAAAGAGAGAAATCAAGCATTTTTTACAGCACATAGGATAGTCCAAATAGAGAGAAAAGAACATTAGTTTCCCAAGTCACAGCTCAAAGCAGCATGGAAAGAAGCCCAAAATAAGTTTAAATTAGGAGACTCTGCTCAGAAACTGCTCATGGTCACAGAAATAAAATTAGATCCTTGTAAATAAATGGGATATTATGTACTGGGCATCAAGTTGAAATATCTGGACAGTTTTTTTTTAACACAACTTGTCCTCATTTCTTTGCAAAATATTTATGAGTGTAAGTGGATTCCCATAAAAATCTGGATAATAAATTTAGTAAAGCTGTAAAACCATTACTTTTAGGGTAGCAATTACAGTGTGTACTTATGGCATTTTCTCTGGTATGGCATTTTTTTTTTTTTTTTCAGTACGCGGGCCTCTCACTGTTGTGGCCTCTCCCGTTGCGGAGCACAGACTCTGGACGCACAGGCTCAGCGGCCATGGCTCACGGGCCCAGCCACTCCACGGCATGTGGGATCCTCCCAGACCGGGGCACGAACCCGTGTCCCCTGCATCCGCAGGCGGACTCTCAACCACTGCGCCACCAGGGAAGCCCTCTGGTATGGTACATTTTTGTGAACATTTTAAACATATGTATATAAGGCATGTTCCTACTTACTGAAATTGGGAAAATGAAAACAATTAGTTAAAATGCATACACTTTAAACTACACAAGGCCCTGGGAACAGGAGGATCTCTCTAGGTGCAGTGGAGTCTGGCCTGCACAAGGTGGGACGTGGTACACCTACAGTGGAAGGTAGGCTGCTTTCTTTCTGCCACACAGTGATAGGCCTGGGAAGACAGGGAAGAACAGAATGAGTGTTCTTTCTGTTGTTTTATTATTAAACACTCAAGCTTAATAACCACTATAGTTTAGGAACTTAAGAGAGGACAATGGTGTCTCCATTTATCGTAGTTAGAAACATGAAGAAGTCACGTATGAGACTTCAGGAAGTAATGAACAAAGGAGGTTAGCGATGATGCAGAGCAGAGAATGACTTAGATGGACAAACAACTTGCAGGAAATATTTAAGCAACACAGAGGCATTTGTTGGTACTGCCAACGTGCGTCCCCTCTGCTGATGTTGGGGGTTTTATTCTTTTGGGAATAATGAAGTAGAAACAATCTCCCTGCACTGAACACTAATGTGGATAAAACCATACATCTAAACAGCCTCTATTTCACAAGCTGGCATATTGGATCTTTTTGATTTGGCTTATGTCCAGAATGCTGATTGTATTTTTTAGCAACTTCGGGCAAATAAACATAAACTTTAATAGAGGACACCTACAGAAGTCTTGTCACAGTCAAGAGAAATCATGATTCTCATATCTATTGCCTGCCATTTTCATCATTGGAGAGGGTACCAAGAACCACCTGCCAAAATCCTTTCATTTGTATGGTAATTTAGACATTTGGACATTATGAGTGTGTATTCTGTTGTTCTCATTGGTGAGCTAAAGAATGAGAAATCTTTGTTTACCACAATATAACAGCTGTTTCCTTAGCCTACCACCACACTTCGGAATGTAGATCAAGATATACTTCCCTAGAAAGGTCAAGTGTGTGATCGTGTGATCATTCATTGCAACACAAAAGAAGGAATATCCATACCACTAGTATTTCGAATTATGAGTCTATTTCTTAGGAAATGAATGAAGAAAAAAATATCTTGAGTATATATTTCTGGACATTCGATATTAACTAAATATATCCTTGAGTTAGAAAGCTTTTTTTTTAATAAAAAGCTTTATATATTTTTTTCCTCTAGTAAATTGATGCAGTCTGTGATATAAGACAAGACACATCACTCACTTACGACAAATTACTGACAAATTTTGCACTTTAAAGTTATTTAATTGTTTTTGGTCTTCCTTATAAAATTCTAAGCCTGCTAAAATAGGCAGAGATTATTTTACTCACTTTTAAGCCTCAGAGCCTACCTAGTAGTACCTAGTACAACCATTTATCTTGCAGGGAAATGTTATGTAAAAAATTATACATTTTTATGCATTACAGAAAATAATTTAATAAAGTTACTTTTTCTCCATTATAATAAATGATTTTTTACTGATGGAAACAAAAATTATAAAACAAAAGAAAACAACACCAGCAATAAATGTTGTCACTATTATCATTCTTAAGGATACCAGGACTAATATCATTATGTTCTTTACCTCTGTTAATGCAAATCACTCTGAAAGGTCCCAGAATTCTAGGTCCCTTCTCAACTCCTACTTAAAATTATTCGTCATAATTTTCTACACATTTAACACTTCTCTGCACAAATTTAATTTCCTCATATCTCATGTTTCCTAACTTTGAAAATTCTTATAATATACAATACAGAACTCAACATCCAGCATCAAGAAAATTCCTAAATCATCAACCTCTTCTCTGAACAGTCCTGAGTCTGCTCCACGGACAATGCTACTTCTAAATTTTTATTGTGGCAGCTTTTTTCTCCCAGGTCTTATACAAATGGGCCCAGAAATATGGTAGAGACACTTACCCCTGCTTATTTCTGATTTCAAAATAAATTCAATTCTTTCTCCATAAATGCCCCCAATTTTGAATCTCATGTCTTCAGATTTTTATACCATACAATACCTCTCTTGATTGTGCTCATCTACTAACATGAATTTGATTCCTCTTTAGTTTTCAGACTAAGTGCCTGATAAAATGAAAAAAATACTCCCATGAAGGAATATCACCACAATTTTTCTTTTATCCAGGATAAAGAAATGTTTCCAAATCATTTGAAAGAGAAAAAATAGGTAAGAACAGCTATAAATGATCAAGTATCAGAATGATAAAGAAATTTTCAACAGAACTGGAAACCAATGAAAATGGGAAACATTAATGTTCCATATAATACATACATATAAGAAGTGCTCATGAAACATAGAAAATATAATTAATAATAATAAATAACTCAGAGATCCTTCTCTGCTGAGGAAAGATAAATACTCCAGTCATACTGAAAACAATTCTTATGTAAGTAGGCAGAATACATTTTTGGACATTGACTTTAAAAATGTCATATTAGAAACTTTTTTTTGTTTGTTTTTCCTATTATGATGCCATTAGCTCGTTGCCAAGAATCTGCCTCAGAGTCTAAAGGATACCTGTATTGAGTGAAAACATCTATTCTCACCTTGGTTATCCTCAGCCCATTTTCACACACTTTCCAGTCAGAGAAAGTAGTATAATTTTTTTAAATTCATTAAATGACTAATTCCATCAACATCATTATTTGGGATGAGGACAGAAGAGGAAAGGCTGATAGCTGATAACATTCATTTTCATTATGGATAAACAATGCTCACTAATGGATCAGGCTATTTTTTTTTTATTGGAGTAAAATTCCTTTACAATGTTGTGTTAGTTTCTGCTGTACAATGAAGTGAATCAGCTATATGTATACCTATATCCCCTGCCTCTTATTTGAACTGTTTCAAAAAACTATCCAACAAAAATGTATCTGTTATGCATGCTGTATGTTACTTTCATATTGACCCTCTTGTTTTGACTTCAGATACATAATTTTGACGTGGGATTGCTGGGATAAAGAGAAGGAACCAGAGAAAGATACACTTGTCCTATAGTAATAAATTATTATCATAATGAGGCCCTACTTATTTCTTTTTGAATTTTTATTGCTATTTGATAGATGGTAAGAATCCATAGTCTAAAACTGGCTTTGTCAACTTATTCTAAACTCAAACCCAAATTGACTGCAGTATTTAGATCTGAACTTTTTCATACAGTGTAACAACTGAAAATTCCAGTTGTTGGGATAGTTTTGAAAATTGGGCCATTATTCATTTCAGCTATTTCAGGTCTGCTTCATATAGAAAGTAATAGAATTTTAAAAAATGGGCAGATTCTTAGTTTACATTTCATCTATAGGACTAATGAGTGCAAATACTTTTGATAAGGCTTTACCACTACAAAAAATTATTATCTATAAATGTTAAAAATTTGGGGTACATATAAAACCACTTAATTATAAGTAGCCATGGGAGACCACTGCCTGCATAATGCGGTTTGAAGGAACTAAGAATCAACCTCTAGTGAAAATATTTCTCAAATCCATCTGCCACATCAGCAAATGTTAAGTTTCCATTAGAAATCAGGATATATTGTCAACTTTATATGTAACCACATTTTTCAATTACTTTCTTTTAAAACAGAAATATCTTTGAGTGATGTAGATTAAGTTCATGACAATGAAACATTGTCCCATCAGTGCAGATTATTTGTTAAAAGAAACATAATCTGATCTGGTCAATATAAATGAGTAATGGTATTACTTAAGTGTTATTGTTTGGCTCACAGAATCTCCAAGAAGGCTAGAGAAGCTGGCTTGGACACTTTATAGCCAGAAAGAGTAATCACAGTCAAGTACAGGAGTGGTTAGGGAAAACCCCAGTGCTACCATCAAACAGCCCAGACAGTGGATTGTACTGACCTCATCGTGCTCTTGACCCAGGATGCCCTCATGTGAACTGCTGCCACTGCTAATCCTGTAAACTGAACATGGATACTACTGATTCCACCAGCTCCACCATAAATCCCACATGGCCACTGCCATTTATTTTATTTGGTTCTAATTCAGTGTCTGGGATAAGTGCATGGGATTAATGGGGTCTAGTTTCCAAACAAACACTATCTGCCACAGACCTGGAAAGCAAGAGTCTGAAACTTTCTAATTCACTTGTTGGAAGCAGGGCCTTTTTCATAGCAGAGAAGATTCCCTAGAGATTAATTTACTGAGGAGCAAAAGATAATAATAAAAAATATTTAGCATCACCACCTTTGTGTAATATCAATATCATTGTATTCTCTTATTTTTACTTATAAAATAAACACCAAAAAATTAACTATTTTTCTAACATCATATAATTATATCTTGTACAATCAAATACATTTAACCTTTCCATTGAAAAACTTACTATGAATCACTGAATACAAATTTTGGACTACAGTCATTCAGTCGTGCACATTAAAATGTTATTTTGTCAAAATTTTTATTTTGATATTACAAATAACTTATACGCTTTATGCAATAATAAATGTGTGGAAGGGAGAAATTAATTATACCATATGCACATGCATATGCTAGAGCAAAAAAGAAATATGAATAGCTGCTATAGTGCTCATTTTCCAACTTGTTAATAGATGACAGTTGGCTTTCATTACTTTTCTACTTAACTAATCATATCACATGTCCTGTAACTTCAGCCAGAAGCTCAGAGATTTTTCCTGTGAGGTAACACATATCTTTGTTCTTAAGGAATCTGAGTCTTCGTTGGATCTGCCTGTGTAAAGTGGCGGTGTTTTTCTTTAAGGTATACCATTTGACTTAGCATCACAAGTATAAATCAAGTGTCTCTATATGCATTAACCAAGAAGTCCAGAATTCAAGAGAAATTCTTTAGTTATAAAATGAGATTATTAAATAAGTAAAGGATTAATAAGGGAAGGAGTAACTTACAATAATGGGTGTGATATTAACAAAGCTACCATAAAGTGCTCATCAGCTGAATCTGTTGGAGAAACCCTGGGAAAGTGTGCAAATGCACATTTCCATTTTAGCCTATTCATGGGATAAGCATCATTGGTTGAGGGCTTCTCCTGGACACTGTAATTCCTTAGCATGTTCAACCTGCTGCCAAAGCTAGGTAGAAAGCTAGCCTTTCCAAAAATCCAAGGTAAAATGGATGTAGATACTGGCTGTTGGAAATCACCTGTAGAATATAAAAGGTCCAAGAAAATATGGGTGGAACAGGGCCAGTGTATGCTACACTCTCTTACACTTCCAGGAGTTCTCCTGGGTTTAAATTATTTCCCTTTTTGTTTCCACTGGGACAAACAACAAAAATTGCATTACTGACTTCAAAAACATAAGGCGTTGATACTGTCATTCAAACAGCTACAACTGTTGCTGTAGGAACTAGACATATAGCTGCTGCTATCCCACTGTAGTCCTTGATCCCTCACATTCTTAGATACTAATTTGAGTCTATGGTAGGTGTATTTGTGAAGCCTAGATCATGGACCATACTGTATATTGAAAGGAGGCTAGAATAACAAGTATCAGAAATTTTCTCATTTTGTTATATGAAGCATAGAGAAAACTCAAATTAAAAAGCAATATAAAAGAGGACACATTACAAGTGATGTCAGAGAAATACAAAGGGTCATAAACATAAAAGACTACTACAAACAATTATATGCCAATAAATTGTATAAACTAGAAGAAATGGACAAATTCCTAGAAACACACAACGTATCAGGATGGAATCTTGATGAAATAGAAAATCTCAACAGACCAATAATGGGTAAGGAGATTAAATCAAGCTATCAAGCTTTAGAAACTACATTCTCTGATCATTAGACTCATCTCTGTGCTCTCTCTTTCATTCTCCTCAGTCTGGGCCACAAATCAGTCTTCTCATGCAATTTGAGTTTCTAAAATACAAATCTGATCAGGAACTTCCTCATGCATCAATTCCTCAGTGACTACAAATTTCAAATATACTCTTGAGATTCTTGAATGTTCCACTCGAATTGCATGGGAAAATATAAGTGCCCCTAGCCAGTACCATGGCCCCAAAATATTCTATCCCATCCTTTCTTCTCTCTCTCCCCAATCTTGTCATCTCCCTCAACATAAATGTTATTTCTCAGGGAAAACTTTTGTGATCCACTCCCTTTATGTTATGCTCCTATAACATCCTGAACTTCTCCAATACTATCAAATCATAATATAGTTATATTTAGTTTCTATTTATGTTTATCTCAAACATTTAAACTCTATGGTTGGGGCCAATTTCTCTTTTATTAATTACTTAATCCCAAACACCTAACAAAATTCTCTTAATTTGTTGTGTAAGTGTTGTTAAATATATCTCAAAAGCAATGAGAAGCCTTTAAGTGGATTTTTAAAAAGAAATCGGTAGGACACAATTTGTGTTTTAGAAATTTCTCTCACACTGATACATAGTAACAGTGGAATCTTGAGGCCAGTAGACATTTTATGAGGCTGGCGAGGTTATCTAGGTGATACAATGGCTCAGACCAGTGAAGTGACAGGGGAATTGAAGGGATTGGACAGATCCCGTAAATTTTTAAGTGGTAAAATTGGTAAGACAGAACAAGAGTTGATGTGTGGAATAAGGTAAAGGGAGATGGCCAGCTTGAAATAACTGAGTTTACTGGATTGATAAAATCAGTCGGACAGTGATGTCATTAAGATAGGGAACAGAAGACAAAAGTTAGTTTGGATAATGAAAATTTTTTTTGCCCTATGCTGTACAGAATTAAGCATTCAATAAGAGTTTCTAATGGTATGTTTTATTTTTTAAATTCACTGAATATATAGTTTTTAATATTATATACAATAAATAATATATCTCACGGCAAACAAATTTTTAAAGCATATTTTATTTTAAATTAATTAAACAGTAATATTCTCTCAAAGATAAGTTCAGTTAATGTACTGGAAATGGTCTGGGAAAAGAAATAATTTGAAGGGTAACTAACCACTATTTTGAATTTTACTTTCCCTACACTTAAATATAACTTATAAATGAATATAAAGTTTTGCTACAATTAATACATATTTTTCATAAATAAAGATGTTTTACACCCCGCAAAAATGTTTCTAAAATATTCTGTATTCTTGTGTTTTTACCATTTAGTTTTGCCTATTTATTGTGAAAGTGCAAACTGAGATTCAAATAGTGACACTGTGCTTCCACCTGCTGGAAGATGTGGGGAACTGTCTGTTTTAAATAATGGAATGACAGTGATGTGTACTGCACTGAAAAAGAAAACTCATGTGATGTTCAGGATATTTTTCTATTAAAAGAGTATCACAATGTACAAAGCCATGTGCCAATATATGTTGATATTTTCTTTAATTGTGATCAAATCTATTTTATGTATTCTTATCCACTGTGCTCTCCATGATTCAACTTTTCAGTCTTATTTCTTTTGTAAAAGCATATGCATTCAGGAAATTAAAATTTGATTTTAACTAAGAATTAATATAAAAGGTAATTAAATATTTACATTCAGTAAATCAAAAAATCTTTACCACATCTGGGTGTTTAACTGGAGTCAAAAACAAGTGTGCAGGAGGAGAAATAAAGTGATCAACATGGAAAAGTGAAATTGAGGTTTATATGTAGTACACTGATTTAGGACATAGGTGTAGGACTCAGATTTGATTACAACTCTGAGGCTTAGAAGGTGAATTTGTAAAAGTCACTAAAGCATTCTATCTCAGATCTTTGTACTTAAAATGCGAATCACATCATTTATAACATAGGGTTTTTGTAAACATTAAATTTGGTACTTGAAAAGTACTTGCACAGTACTCTTGTATATAACATGGAAAGCATAAAAAAAACTCACAGTAGTATTTTTGGATAATGAAAACATTTTAACATGCTTAATAATGCTTTTAAAATATAAAATAAACACCATAATCAATTATGGGCTTTCTTGGTGAACACATATATACATATGAAGTCAAATAATCTTTTAATATTCTGACTAGAATGAATCACTAATAAAAATCACTTTTAGGAATGAGATGTTAATAAGTATACAAAAGTCTGCTTTTAAGTAGTGCTTACTTTTGCTTGTACTGCAATAATCGGGATAACTAAATACAAGCTTGATCTTTATAGAACTGAGTGGATTAACTCAAGTATTTTTGAATTTTAATAATTTTCCAACTTCTATTCCATTTGACCGTACTAAAATTGCCATTAATGGTTCTGACTGCTAACAAAATTTAAAACGTAGTCAAGTGTTTCACAAAATTTGGTCTATAGATCACTGGTGGTTCATGTTTATCATATTTACTCACGTTACATTAGTTTTCGATTGCTGGTGTAACAAATTACCACAAACTCAGTTGCTTAATACAACGCAAACTTACTACCTTGCAGTTTTATAGGTCAGAGTCCAATGTGAGTCTTACTGAGTTAAAATCAAGGTTTTTGCAGGAAGCCTCTGGAGGCTTTATAGGAGAGTCAATTTTTTTGCTTTTTCCAACTTCCATAGGCTGCTTGATTCCTTACTTGTGGCCCTGCTATCTTCAAAGTCAATGGCATTGCATCTTTGACCATTCATTCTTCTGTAGTCACTCTTCCTCTTTTGCCTATCTCTTCCACTTCTAAGGATCCTCGTGATTGCATTGGGCACAGTCAGATAATCCCCTTAAGTTAATCACACCTGCAAAGTCCCTTGTGCTATGTAAGGTAACATATTAGCAAGCTCTTGAGAATTAGAACAAGGACATATTTGGGAACATTATTCTGACTACCACATCTGTCAAATGGCATCAAGTGGCTTGGCAGTTTTAAAAAGAAAAGTAGTTTTGTTTTGGCATATATTTCACAATCTTGAAATGCTGAGTCATTATTTTCTCAGACATCACATTAGAGTCTTAATCATTATCCTCCATAATTGTATTTTGGCGAGAAATGTGATGAGAAATTTATTTATATTTTCTGGTCCAAGATCAAGCCAAAAATACACAAAAATGAAACATCATTTTTGAACATCAACTTACAGAAATGACAATTTAAAATTGAAACATGAAAAAAAAAATTGAAACATGTATTTGTGTACAACATGGTCCAAAGATTGAATGAAACAAAGTCTGCTTTGAGGTGTATGAGGTTCCTCTGGCAGTCAATAAAGTTTAAACGTGAAGAAAAATAAATATATCAAGTCAGGCATGCCATTTTATCTTGAAAATTATACTATACTACTAGTCTTTTAGAGGTCAGATTACACTGGAAACGTCTCTGTTTCTATTTCAGTATTATTTTTAACAATTATACAGCAGTAAACTGCATAACATATGAAGATAAAAATTAAATCCAACCTAATTTTGATGTTTTGTCAAATAGTATTTATCAAATGTTTGCTTAGTAGTGCAAAGTACAGGTTAACAGACAGTTTTTACTTTGGGACGCTGAGTTGACTTGCATAGACATCAGTGTTATATGATACTCTTAGAACAGTGTTCTCTAAGTGTATTCAGGACCTCCTGCATCAGAATCACCAGAAACTACTGAGCAAGGACTGACTCAGAATCTGTGTGGACCCCAAGGTTCTTAAGAACCTGCAGTTTTAGAAACACTATCTTATATCACATATTAGTATGTCATATACTATGCATTACATATATCATATGGGAGAGTAGGAGGATGTTAGAAATGGAGAATTGTCATTAAAATCATGAGAGCCATTAAAAATTGTGAGAATCCTTTCTGTAGTGAGAAACTTTACAGTCAGCGTTGTTTTTTTCTTATTTCTTCCTTATCATACAACTAGCTTATTTTCAGTGGAATAAAAGTATAAGTGTAGCTGAATAAGTAATAAGGTTACTCATATTCCTTTATAAATAAAGAAAAAGGGATAAAAATGTTAAAAATAGAGGAAATGTTACTTGAAATATTTGAAGATAAAGAACTTTACTGTCATGTATAATATTAAAAGTAGCTTATTTTTATATAATGCACTGATTCTGAGCTTTTCTAGTAACAGAGTGAGGGAGACATACAGTCAATCTACATGACTATTAAAATTCTGCTTATGGGAATTAAAAAGAAACACCTCTATAAACCATACAGATAATAAAAGAATTATAAGAAAATATTATGAACAACTTTATGCTAACAAATAAGACAAATTCGATGAAATTGACAAATTCCTAGAAAGACAAATTACTGAAATTAAATCAAGAACAAATAGAATTTGTAAGTAAACTTAGATGAGCTAATAAAATTGAATTAAGAATTTATCACAAAAGAAGCTGAGGTGGTTCTATCAAACTTTAAAGGTAGAAAAGATATCCCAATCCTACACAAACTTTCCAACTCATTTTATTAGGCCAGTATTACCTCAACATGGATGCAAGACAAAGACACCAAAAGAAATCAAAACCACAAATCGGTATCTATCGTGAACATACACACGAAATTCCTTAAAAATATGAACAAATGGAATCCGGCAACATATAGAAATCTATATACATCATAACCAAGTGAAGTTTGTTCAAGGAAAGTTTGGTAATGTAAAATCCAAAAATCAATGAACATAGCACATTATAATTGTAGAATAAAGGACAAACAAATAACAACAACAATACAAGCAAAGGAACCAAAAACTTACACATGATTATCTGTGTAAGTGCAGGAAAAGCATTTGACAAAATGCAACATCTGTTCCTGTTAAAAGCATTCCGGAAACTACATATAGAATGGAAATTCCTCAAACAGCTACAGGACTACTATGGAAAACCTACGGCTGACGTATTTAATGACGAAGGAGTAAATGCTTTGCTCCCAAAACTGGGAATAAGATAAAGGATGCCTTTTCCTTACCACCTCTATTCAACATAATCACTGGTGGGTTGAGCCAGTCAAATAAGACCAGAAAAAGAAAACACACGCAGATTTAAAAAAAAAAAAAAAAAAAAGAGGATAAAAACTCTCCTTACTCTCCTGATTTGCAGGTGGCACAGACCTTCTTTGGTGAAAACCCCAAAGAGATCTAGCAATATAAAACAAAGCAAACAACAGAAAATAAATTATGAGCAGCTGAAAGTGCAGAGATTTCTCATCTACCTCTCTTTATCACAAGCCCTGGCACACAGTTTTCTCTATTTTTTTATCTACGTTTGTTACAATTGATGAACCAATATTGACACTTTATTATTAACTAAAATTCATAGTTTTCATTGGTGTTCACTTGTGTTGTATAGTTCATGGGTTCTGACAGGTGCATGATGTCACATATCCAGCATTACAGTCTCATATAGAAAACTTTCATTGCCCTAACAATGCCCTGAGCTCTGCCTATTCATGTCTCCACCCTGCCTTCAAACTTCTAAAAACCACTCATCTTCTTACTCTCTCTCTAGTTTTGGCTTTACCAGAATGTCATACGGTTGGAACCATAGAGTATGTAGCCTTTTCAGATGGGGTTTTTCCACTTAGAAATATGTGTTTAAGATCCCTCCATGTCTTTTTATGGATCACTTCTCTTTATGGCTCAAAAACATTCCATAGCATGGGTGCACCACAGTTGGTTTAATCTATTTGTCTGTTAATTTTTTTTTCAATTAAAAAAAGAATATCATTTTGCATCAATTTTTGGCAATTATGACTAAAGAAGTTATAAATATTTGTGTGAGCTTTTGCGTGGACATAAGCCTTCAATTCATGTGAGTAAATATCAAGAAGCATGAATGGTGGATACTACCATAAGAGTGTGCTGAGAAAAACTAACATTATCTTCCGAAGTGGCTACTTTCCCACCAGCAATGAATGAGAGTTCCTGCTGCTCCACATCCTTGCCAGCATTTGGTGTGTCAATCTTTTCGATTTTAGCCATTGTAATAGGTATGCAGTGCTATCTCATTGTTTTAATTTGTAATCCTCTAATGACAAATGACAATTTTTATGCACCTTCTGATATGATCCTATGATATTTCTTCTTGAGCCTATTGAGATGATGGATTACACTGTTTGATATTTGAATGGCAAATCATCTGGCATACCTGAAATAAATCCTAACTGATTGTGGTATATAATTATTTTTACACATTGTTGAGTTAGATTTGTTAAAATTTTGTTGAGGATTTTTCCATCTTTGTTCACAAGAAATGTTTGCCTATAGTTTCTCTTTTCTTGTCTTTGTCTGGTTTTAGTACTGTACTAAAGGGTAAATCTAGCCTTACGGGATGAGTTAGGAAGCAGTCCCTCTATTTACATTTTCTGGAAGGGATTGCAGAGAATTGGTATAATTTCTTCCTTTAAATATTTGGTGAAATTCACCAGTGAACCCATATGGGTCTGGTGCTTTCTGTTTCAAGGGTTATTATTAATTCATTTTCATTGATACATATAAATATTTCAGATTATCTATTTATCCTTTTGAATTTTGCTAGTTTGTGTCTTTCAAAAAGATTGCTCATTTATCTGGGTTATCAAACTTGAGGGCATAGAGTGTCATACAGAACATTTCTTTATCATCTTTTTAATATCCATGGTATTAGTTGTAAGACTCTCTCTCTCACTTCATTAGTAATTTGGGCCTCCTCTCTCTTTTTTTTTTTTTTTGCTAACCTGGTTGGAGACTTGTGAATTTTACTGATCTTTCCAGAGAACAAACTTTTGTTTCATCAATTGCCTTTACTGATTTCTTGTTTTCAGTGGTATTGATTTCTGCTCTAATTTTAATTCTTTCCTGCTTCCCTTGGATTTATTTTTCCTTTTCTGGTGAGTGAATGTGAACATTAGAATATTGATTTTAGATCTTTCTTCTTTTGTAATGTATGCAATCAATGCTAATAATGATCCTCTAAACACTTCTTTTGCTACATCCCACAAATTTTGATGAGCTATAATTTCATGTAGTTCAAAATATAAATTCCTTTTGAGAATTATTCTCTGATCCGTGTGCTATTTAGAAATGTGTTGGTTAACCTCCATATACTTGGAATTTATTACTGATTTCTACTTTTATTCTATTTTGGCCTGAAAACATACTTTGTTTTCTATTCTTTTAAATGTATTAAGGTGTGTTTTATTGTCCAGAATGTGGTCTATCTTGATGAATGTTCCATGCCGGCTTGAGAAGAATGTCTATTCTGCTGCTGTTGGATAAAATATTCCTTAAATGTCAAGTATCCAGTTGATTGACAGTGTTGTTCAGTTAGTTATACCCTTACTGATTTTCTGCCTCCTGGATCTGTCAGTTACTGATAGGGAGCACTGATGTCTCCAACTATAATAGTAGCTTTGTCTATATCATTGCACAGTTCTATCAGTTTTTGCCTTACATATACACATTAAGGATTATTATACCATCTTGGAGAATTGACCCCTTTTTCATCATATAATGTTTCTCTATATCCCTGATAATTTTCTTTGTTCTAAAGTCTAGTTTGTCCAAAATTAATATGGCCACCTGCTATGCACTGAATTGTGTTCCTCCCAAATTCATGTTTAAGTCATAAGCCCTAGTACTTCAGAATGTAACTGTATTTGGATTAAGTTTTTGAAAAGGTAATTAAGCTAAAATGAAGATTATTAAAATGATCCAATATTACTTGTGTTCTTAAAAGAAGAAGAGATTCGGTCACAGATACACATACGGGGGAAAACTGTGTAAAGACTTAGGAAGAAGATGGTAATCTATAAACCAAGGTTAGAGGCTTTACAAGAAACTGTTCCTGTCAACACCTTGATATCAGACTTCTCGCATTCAGAATTGTAAGAAAAGTAATTCTGTGTATTAAGCCACTCAGTCTGTTAGTACTTTGTTAGGATAACCCTAGGACACACTATGGTTATTAACACTTCCCCAGCTTTCTTTTGATTACTGGTAGCATGATACATCTTCCTCCAGCTCTTTACTTTTAATCTGGGTCTTAAATTTAAAGTGGGTTTCTTGTAGAAACCTATATGGTTGGATTTTGATTTTTTTAAATCCACTCCAGCAATCGCTTTTTTATTTGTTGTACTAGACCATTCATGTTTAAAGTGATTATTCATATAGATGAATTAATATCGACCATATTTGCACCTTTTTTCTATCTGTTGTCCTTGTTCTTTATTTCTTTACTTCTATTCCTTTTCTGCCTTCTCTGAAATTGATCACATTTCATGATTCCAATTTCTATCCTCTCAGCATATTAACTATACTTCCCTTATTTTTTTTATTAGTGGTTACCCAAGAGTTTGTAAAATAATTTACAACTAATGTAAATCTCTTTTCCAATAGCACTACACCATTTCATGTATAATACACACACCTCACAACAAAATATTACCAATTTTTCCCACCTGTCTCTTAAAACATTGCTGTCATTTATTTCATTTATCCACATGCTATAATCACTCAATACATTGCTGCTATTATTATTTTGAAACAAAATCTTATCTGTTAGATAATTTGAGAGTGAAAAAATAAAATATTTTATTTTACCTATAGTTACTCCTTCTCTAACGTTCTTGCTTTCTTTATGTGTATCAAAGTTTCTGAACGATATCATTTTTCTTTTCTGTGAAGAACTTCTTACAACATTTATTTCAAGGTAGGCTTACTGGCAAAATATTTCCTCAACTTTTGTCTTAGTATTTCTTCTTCATTTTTCAAGGATAATTTCACTAGATACAGAATTTTAGGTTGGCCTTTGTTTTTTTCTTTGAACATTTCAAATACTTTACGACACTCATCTTATATCAAGAGTAAGTTATTATTAGCAGACCATACCACTTATTATAAGGTTGAGTTGATAGCAAAGCAGAATAAATGTTTATTGTAAGGGTTTTAGTTTCAATGAATATAGAAGATGTGCTTCTTTACCTAACATGAATATAAATTTCAGAATTTATTTTTAAATAAAAGAATACTTACTGCTGAATTATTCATACCAATCAATTCTAGTTTTAAGGGAATAAAATAAAACATTAGATGCTTAAAATAAATGAAAATATTTTGTATTCAAAATTAAATAAAAACATTACAGGCCCTCGGGAGAGATTCTTAGATGTGACTTTTCCAAGCGACCTACTTTTAAGCAGTCATAATTACTTCCAATCGTCTTTCTATGCAATTTATGAAATGAAGGTTTTACTCTTTAATGGGTAATCTGCATTCTCTTAAAGATTGAAAGCAATGTCTACAGCTTAGTTATTCTTCACTGAAGCAAACTTTTTTGGGACTCAATTCTTATCTTATAGTTAAAATTCACATTTCAGGAAATTAATTTCAGGCTTGAAAGACAAGAGGCATACATATATCCGATATGGTTACAGCATAAAAAAGCAAGCAACTTTGATTTCTAAAGTACTAAATGTCATGTTCTGGAACTCTTCTGAGATAATGTAAGTTAGATCCTAATTTTCAAAGAAGTCTACATGGAAATAATAAGTGCAAAATAACAGATCCAGTATGTGTGGTTGATGTAATTAGAATACTCATAGGAAATGCTTCAGTTAACAAAAGGCAAGAGTTCACATCATATTTAAACCAAGGCAGTGTGAACAATGAAGATTTTGAAACATTTTATTAAAAAAACCCTATATTTTCCTAATTTCTTTAAATCTGAAGTAGTTAAATCATATACTTAGATAAATGAAGGTGATTCGATGGCACATCATTTCTTTTCAAGTCTAAACTGTGAACAGGTAATGGTTATGCAGTGTTGTATGTTTTGTTTTGGAGTCCAATGTTCTTTGAGTTTTGTTTTGGTGATATTTTGACTTTATGAAAATCAGGATATTAAGCTTAAATTCTCAGAGCCATAGTATTCTCCTCTGTAAAATGAAGATGATACTTAGCCTGGTAGCAATATAATTGTTTTGAAGATGAATGATATACATTATGAAATAATTCAACCTATTTATATACTAAGTAAACAACGTTAAGTACCAAACTTGTAGTTAAAAACTGGTAAACAACTTTATAAAAGAAAATCTTACAATTTGCTTACCTTCAATAGGCTCTAAAAATCAGTAAGATTATGTCAAGTGGCGAACTGATCTCAGTGAAGATTTATTTGTAAAACAATAGAGTTTTACAAGTGAATAAATTACCCTAAAGGGCTATGATTGCTTCAATAATGTAAAACAACAAAATTTAAAGTAAATTAAAATAATAATTCTTTGCTTTGGTTGCTACTTTCAATTCACTAGTGAAAAACAGAGGTTCAAAAAAATGAAGTTAAGTATACACCTATCTTAAGTCAAAGTTGATATCTGAATACGGGTTTTCCTAGCTCTAAGATCTGTATATGTACATTTTGTTTTGCTTTCCAGTAGACCACCCCAGTCTTCATTTTTTTCTTTTCTTAAGATTTTAGTATTCTCAGCAAGTCTTGGAAGTTTACTTATTTTCTCAAGGAGTTCTAGTTCTATGTTCTCCTTTTCAGTATAATAAAGAATTTGATACATGCTCGCATTTTCTTTTAAGTGCAGTTAAGATATATAAGGTAATTTGGAGAAATTTTCAAATTACCAGAGGCTTTCTTATTCCTTCATCACCCAGGACATCACTTTGCTGGTGGTTTGCTACTTGAATAATTAATTTATATGTAATATGTTTTTAATTGTATCTAAGAACTTATCTTTGTAGCTCAAATGCTTACTTAGGTTTTATTTTGATATTTTATTCTCAGAAATTATATAAAAACAGAGTAGTCTAAAATAATTTAATTTGTAGATAAGAGATTGCTAAACAGACAGTTATAAACTTTTAAGGAATCCTTTATCAAGGATGGACTATAACACCAAAATGTAATAACAGCCCTAGGAAAAGTTCAGGCCACAAACTTTAACACAATTTTTAATATTCATGTGACCTTTAGACTTGCTATTACTTTTCCAAACAGTTTTTCTAGAAGATCTAAGGATATTTAAGAATGAGATCTGTTTGTCAGATGCCTTTTGATTAGTCAGCATAACATTTAAAAAAAAAAATAAGTGAACGTCTAAAATTTTGGAGATAAAAATCAGGATTGGTGAATTATCTATGAGAGAGAGTGAGACAAAGATGACATAAAAGCCTGCTGAACTTCCTTCCTCCCACAGGTGTACGGTATGTACAGCTACAAACGGAGCAATTACCCCCAGAGAAATGCAGAAACAAACTGAGTGAATCCTATACGTTGAGCTAATGAGAAAATACCCACATCAAAGCAGGAAAGGCTGAGACACACTCCCGCCATAAACCCCAGACCCGCACAGCACCCTACAATCAGGAGGGAACCCCCAACTCCCAGATTCTCCCTGAGGAGAGAAGGGTTTGGACCTCATATCTAGTGCCCAAACTTGTAAGACTCCCAATGGAAGGACGGGGCCCAAAACACCAAGCCGTGAAAGCCGATGGCAATGAAAGCCATTGACGAGTCCCACACTACAGCAAACAAAGAAGCGGTTTTTTTTTTCTTTTCTTTTCCCTTAGAAACTACTTATTTTCTGTTAACCTTATTCCATTTTCTAAGACTCCGTGGAAAAACAACATAAGACCACTCAGTGGCTGTTCTTACCGTTCAGAGGCCTGAGCAGTGGGAGCTGCAGTCCTGACTCCAGCAGAGGCCTGAGGCCCAGTCGGTCCTCAGCACGGAGTGGCAGGATGGGCACTGGGGCTCTTTCAGCACCGTCTGCGGCCTCGGGTTGAGGCGCAGTAACCTCGGGAGCTGTAGCAGTCCGTTCACCGTAAATTTCCTACTCATTTGCAGCCTTTTCTGCAGACCCCGCCCTCCCTTTCCAGTCTCTTCAGGATCTGTGGAGATCACGAGCGAACGCCCTCGATTTTCTCGCGAGAAGATGCCGCACATGCGCAGAACTTCCCAGGCCCGGCCAGTTTGCGCGGCTAGACACCCGCTGAGGGAATTTCGTTGTTGCTCAGGTGACGATGTCTGCTTAGCACAGAGGACGGTCTGGTACCGAGAGCCTTGGTAGACAGGTTAATACCAGACACCTCTAGAGACCAAGAGTCGCGGCTCCTGGAAGGCTGCCTGGATCTGGTGATCGGAGGCTTAGGAGCGAAGCTGCGGCAATAGGAGTAGTTCCAGTGACAGCAGCGAACGTCAGCACAGCTCCCTGGTCAGCATTCCTCGTAAGGAATTCCCTGGTAAGCAAACCTTACATCATTCAGGTTTTCAATGACAACAATAGCACGAGCTGCTGGCAAAAGCTTCTCTCAGGTTCTCCTCACTTGTATGATGTAGATGCCATCACTTTACCTCTAGCTGAAGTACTGTTCCATGTGGAAGTCAAGGTTGGTGCCTCCTAAGTGGATTCCTGCTTCAAGGAATTTAGGACATCCTTCTCCTGTATTTGTAGCATGTCGGTATCTTCAGGCATTATAAAAGTTTCCTTTAATTTAGGACGGGAACCCAGAACAACTTCACGTGGACCCTGTGTATCTCCTATAGGTTATTGTTTTGTGGTTTCCAGGGAGCTTACGTAAAACTTAAATGCCTAAATCTTGTGGGCATTTAATAAAGCTTTCAAGAGGCATCAGGAAATTCAGGAGAAGGCAAAAAACTATTTTTGGAACTTCTCTTGCCTTTCACAATTATTAAAATATTCTCTCATATTTTTATACTGTAGGCCATTCCCAAGCTCTTTTTAAATTATGCATGCACAATATGCATGTGATATATTCAGAGGGTGATGATCTGTCCAAGGTGATAGATTTGGTAACTAGCAGAGCCAAAAACAGGACCCAAGTCTCCAAGTTTTAATTTGGTACTGTATGTCTTATACTAAGGGAACCCTTGCAAACAACTTTCCGAAAGCCTGAGAATCAAAGAGTTTACAATATAAAAACCTACCCAAGAAGTCTGTGTGTGCGTGTGTTTGAATGTGTGTGTGTGTTTTAATAGCTTTTTGAGTCTCTGAAATTCCCAGTACATGGCCTTCTTAAAATATGAGGTCAGCTCCTGAAATGATTTTAAAACAACTTAATAACCCTAATTTTATTAATTTGCAGTACCAAGGATTTTATTTTTTCATTTCTGGAATACTTTACTATTCTAATAGTAGAACAAAGTAATATTATTATGCATGCTTGTCATAATGCATTATTGAAAAAACAGTAAAATAATACTGTTTGAAAATCAACTTTTCTTATTGATCAATAAACTTCCCTATACTCAATAGCTGAAATGAACCCCCAAAGTGAATTAAGATGAGTGTGTTTTGGTTTCTCTACCCCAATATTGCAATGTTTGTGAAAAGATATACAATCAAAAATATTTTAATTCAGGCAAACATAGTTATCTTCATTATTCTTACAATATTGACTCATGCTCATACGATACTTGTTGCATGATCTTTTCGCGGGCCTCTCACTGTTGTGGCCTCTCCCGTTGCGGAGCACAGGCTCCAGATGCACAGGCTCAGCGGCCATGGCTCAAGAGCGCAGCCGCTCCGCAGCATGTGGGATGTGGGATCTTCCCGGACCGGGTCACGAACCCGAGTCCCCTGCATCCGCAGGCGGACTCTCAACCACTGAGCTACCAGGGAAGACCTTGTTGCATGATCTTTTGCCAGCCATGTTAAATCTTCCTGTTTTATACTAAGTTTTTTACACATCGAAATCTATGATGCTAATATAATAAAGAATGACTTTAATATTACTTCACTTACATTGAAAATTCATTTTGACTCATATGTCCTTGAAGTTCTATTTTATCTTATATTTAACAATTTGTAAATTTTTTACACATCCCTGCTTTTCTGTTTCCCAAAGAAACTGGGAATGGAAGAGCTATCATATGTGAAAATATCAGTAGATAAAACTGTCACATTCCTAGCATGGTCAAAGTAGTAACTTTTTATTCTGGCAAGAACAGTCTGTTCTAGTATTTCCAACTCAATTATTTGTACAGAAAGGCATCTGAATGACTTTCAGATAACTCGTGATTTTGGTCAAACTTCTATCACTTTTCCTTTTGCCATCCTTTCACCTCTATTTCTCTTTTACTAAATTACGGAATTTTTCAATGATTTTTAAAAAATAATTCACTTTTTATTTGATAAAATACATTTTTGACTTATTTCCACTAAAGCAATGATAATCTTCATAATAGTTTTAGATCTCTGTAAACAAAGAAATAAAAAGAATATATGCCTGCTTTAAAAATTGTCCAAGTGATTGAGAAAAGTTAAAAGTAAAAGTTACTGTAAAAAATACTTTCCTGGGCTTCCCTGGTGGCGCAGTGGTTGAGAGTCTGCCTGCCGATGCAGGGGACGTGGGTTCGTGCCCCGGTCCGGGAAGATCCCACATGCCGCGGAGCGGCTGGGCCGGTGAGCCATGGCCGCTGAGCCTGCGTGTCCGGAGCCTGTGCTCTGCAACGGGAGAAGCCACAACACTGAGAGGCCCACGTACCGAATTAAAAAAAAAAAAAATCTTTCCTAAACATTGAAAGATATTTTATAAGCTCAGCTCTTCATGTATGAATTTTTAATAATTTTGTAATTTTTTGTTTTGCATTTTTAGTTGCTTGGTTCCCACCACTGAAGACAAGTTTATAACCATCAGGATGTTCCTGAAATAATACATCAGTAAGTCCTCAAGGTTATTATAATATTCAAAAATATTAACAAAATAATATACTGGCCAATACCATGACATATACTGTACTGGTTTATGAAAGAATATTTGTGCTCTGTTAAGTAGTTGGCAGGATGGCATGAGTTTTCCCTCAGGTTCAATACTGCTTTCATCCAAGTTCTAGCATTAACTGTAAGACTATTTTCCACACACAGTAAGATAACAGAGTTGAAGTAAGACCTAGAGAGCTCCTTACGCTCCCACTGAGACAGCCACTTTACTTTCTCTCTCAAATATCCTGCCTAAGCGTCCAGTCCCATAAAAGGACACTGTTATTAGCATAGCTACCTACACTTCCGTGGTCATCATAACTCCCTAATTTAGCGTGAGAGCTAGACTCATCATGCCTTTCATTCTAGGTGATCTCAGTCCCCACAAACTAGTGAACCTCCCCCAAATTCCTTAATATTTAGACTCTTAAAAGACCAGCACTTTGATTTGCTTGCTATAATGTGATTCCTCCCTGTTTGCAGTCATCTATGTCCTTCTGTAATTCCCCTCATTCAGTGAAGATTTTCATGTGCTTCCTTGTATATTACCAGTTATATATTTCATCATTCATGATCATTCAATGTAAATATCTATTCTCCATAGTTTCCTGACGTTTTCTCCTCTATTGAATTTTTCTTCCACCTGACCTCAGACATACTAAATGCCACACCTAGGTTTGCAGTGAGTAATAATTGAACCACCTCCTGAATTTCAATATCTTTTATCTTTCTATCACCTTCTATCTTCATAATGCAATCACTCAAATAACTTGATTCTAAATTTTTATAGTCATTTCTATAACCTACAAGTTACTGACCTTTTTTACTTTTCATCAGCCTCTCACAGCCTGACTTCTCTGTATACAGAACAAGTTGTCCACATTTATAATTATCTCCTTGCATATATCCTCAGGTTTGCTCTCTCCCTTGATTAAATTCCTGAGATTGGCAGGGGGGTGTGGATTACAACCACATTTGAATTTTACATTCTGCCTGCAATGCAGCATGTGAATATAGATGGGGACACACACACAAACATGCACGCATGTGCACATTCTCACCTTTCATTAATCAGTATAATCCTCAAGGGAGTTCTCCTATACTTATATCAATTCATTTTTCCTATTTTTCTATGCAACTAATTTTCTATGCCTTCTTCTGAGTCCTCAGTTAGTTTTGCTTCTTACATCGCTGAGCTACTGTAGGCAATCAAAAGAGATCTCCCATATCTACCCAGTGCAAAAATTATCAGACTTTTCCTTTGTTTCCCCTTTACAATGAATGATTTAGAAATATTTCCATCTGAGGCCAAAATCTCCACATGTGCATTGAATCCCACTGGTGTATCGCTACAAAGAATTCCTATTTTTAAGTTTCCCTTTTTTTTTGCCTCAAGAATAATTCCTATCAACAGTAAGAAAATACTTTAATATTTTTCACTGCAAAACAAATGAACAAACAACCTTATCCAACATCTTCCTCCACTTACCACTCCTGTGCATGCTTCTGTTTTGTAGCAAGTCATCAAGGAGTGCTCTACTTACATTATTCTCCATTCTCTCCTGTTGAATTCTCTGGAATCCAGGCCAGTCAGTTCCTTGTCCCCACTACACAGAGGAAAGAAGCCCAGTGATCTCCACTATGCCAATCTAATGACAATTTTCATTCTACGATTCATTCAATATATTAGCTGCATTTGACGTAGATTGGTTTTCCGTGATAACCGCTTTATTTTGGATATCAACTTACTACACTGTTCATTTAAAACCTTTCTCTCGGGCTTCCCTGGTGGCGCAGTGGTTGAGAGTCCACCTGCCGATGCAGGGGATACAGGTTCGTGCCCCGGTCCGGGAAGATCCCACATGCCGCGGAGTGGCTGGGCCCGTGAGCCATGGCCGCTGAGCCTGCGCGTCCGGAGCCTGTGCTCCGCAAAGGGAGAGGCCACAACAGTGAGAGGTCCGTGTACCACAAGAAAAAAAAAAAAAAACTTTCTCTCTAGGTAGGTAGGTAGATTGATAGATAGGGATAGAAATTACATATTTTTCCTTTATGTATCCCCAAAATCTGTACTCTATAACAACCCAAGAAGGCTTGAGCCTCTTCTTTGTAAGTATTCTCTCCCTACTTATTTAATAAACTTCATTTTTAGAGCCATTTTGCGTTCATAGCAAAATTAAGGGGAATGTACAGAGATTTCCCATAAACGTCCTGCTCCCACACACGCATAGACTCCTCTATTATCAACATTTGTTATATGGTACATTTGTTATAATTTATAAACATATATTGAGACATCAATATCACCCAAAATGCACTCTTGGTTTTGTACATTTAATTTTTATGGAGATGAAATATGTCCTTCATTTTAGTATCATATAGAGGATATTCACTCCTGTAAAAATCCTCTGTGTTCCAGCTATTCACCACTTATCCTCACCCAATCCCTGGAACTCACTGATCTTTTTACTGTTTCCATAATTTTGTCTTTTCCAGAATGTCACATAGTTGGAATCATATAGTATTAGCCTTTTCAGATTGGTTTCTCCCACTTATTATTATGCATTTAAGGTTCCTCCATGTCATTTAATGGCTTGATAGCTCATTTCTTTGTAGTTGTGAAAAATACCCCATCGTCTAGAATACCACAGTTTATCCACTCACCTAGTAAAGAACACCTTGGTTCCTTCCAAATTTTGGCAATAATGAAAAAGGCTGCTATAAATATCCATGTGCAGGTAATTGCATAAACATAAGTTTTTAACATCTTTGGGTAAATATGTTTAAGAAGTTCAGTTTGTTGGATCGCATAGTAAGAGTATGTTTAGTTTTGTAAGAAACCACCAAACAGTCTTCCAAAGTGGTTGTATTATTTTGCATTCCTACTAGCAATGAATAAGAGTTCACATTGGTGCACATCTTGCCAGCATTTGGTGTTATTCGTGTTCCAGATTTCTGCTGTTCTACTAGGTATGTAATGGTATCTCATTGCTATTTTAATTTCTATTTCTATGACAACATATGATGTGGAGCATCTTTTTATATGCTTACTTACCATATAATCTTCTTTGGTGAGGTACCTATTAAGATCTTGGCCCATTTTTTAATCAGGTTGTTTTTTTTCTGTTGAGCTTTAAGAATTATTTGTATATTTTGAATAACAATCCTTTATCAGATATGTCTCTTGAAAACATTTTCCTCCAGTCAAGGGCTTGTCTTCTCATTCTCTTGACATTTTGCAGAGCAGAGGTTTTAATTTTAATGAAGTCCAGCTATTCAATTCTTTCTTTCATGGATCATGTCTTTAAATTTGAATCTAAAAACTCATCATCATACCCCAGGTCATCATACTTCTACATCATCTTCCAGAAATTTTACAGTTTTGTGTTTTTAATTTAGGTCTGTGGTCCATTTGGAGTTAAGTTTTGTGAAGGGTATTAATTTTATGTCTAGTTTTATTTTTTGCCTGTGGATGTCCTGTAGTTCCAGTGACATTTGTTGAAAAGACTATCTTTGCTCTATTGTATTACCTTTGTTCCTTTGTCAAAGATCAGTTGACCATATTTTGTGAGTCTATTTCTGCGCGCTCTATTATGTTCCATTGATCTATTTGCCTATTATCTTGCCAACACCACACAGTCCTGATTACTTACATCTATAGTAAGTCTTGAAGTACAGCAGTGTTAGTCCTCCAACTTTATTCTTCAAGCATTGTGTTGGATACTCTGGAACTTTCGCCTCTCCAATATAAACTTAAAATTTTTTGTGTGTGTCCTCAAATTGCTGGGACTTTGATTAGGCTTGCATTGAATCTATAGATCAACTGGGAACCACTGACATACTGACAACACTGAATCTTTCTATACATGAATGTGGAGTATCTCTCCACTTATATTGTACTAAAGTTTTGTAGTTTTCTTCATATAGAGCCTGTCCATATTTTGTTAGATTTATACACTTAAGTACTTTATTTTGGGGGGTGTGAATATAAAGAATATTTTGTTTTTAATTTCAAATTTTATTTGCTTACTGCTGGTATATAGGAGAGCAATTGACTTTTTTATATTAACCTTATATCCTGCAACTTCTTTATAATCAATTAGTTCCAGGATGTTTTTTATAGATTCTTTTGGATTTTCCACACAGACCGTCATGTTATCTGGGGACAAATACAGTTATTATTTCTTCCTTCCCAATTATTCCTTCCTTTTCTTAATACATTAGTTATGATGTTGAAAAGCAGTGGTGAGAGGGTGAATCCTTGCTTTATTCCTGATTTTAGTGGGAGAGCTGAGAATTTCTCACTTTGAGTTTCTAAGTTTGATATTAGCTGTAAGTTATTTATACATATTGTTTATCAACTTGAGGAAAGAGTTTACTGAGAGTTTTTGTCATGAATAAGTGTTGGATTTTGTCAAATGCATTTTCTACACCATTGACTAACATTTAGGTTTCTAATCCATAATGGATTCTATTTCTATCATAAAACTAACCTAAGAGAATTTTCTTTCAACAACAAAAAAAATGTAATGGTCACACTCAGTCTCCCATTTGCACTAGCTATACCAAAAGACTTCTTTAGCGTCAAATGAGTAATATATATATATTATATATATATATAATATATATATAATATATATATATTATATATATATATAATATATATATATTTGGAGTTAGTTTAGTTGGCATGTGGATAATATTACCTCCCAGACATACTTGCTCTCTCTCAGCCATTGCCATAGCTCTGAACATTGTGCAACAATGTCTGCTCTTCCCTAAATAAAAATAATAGCAATCTGGAGAAATCTAACTTCCTATACAGGGGGATGAGTGAGAAAATCCAAATAGCTTTAACCCAGAATCTTCTGGCCTGTTCGGCTGGAAGGACTTCTAATTTAATGTAATAATGTTGAATGGGACTGCTCACTTTGAAAAAGAAAATAGCTGACTTAGGTCAGTTATTCTCTAGGAGCAGATTCTGAGGTGGGGATTCTTGTTCAAGTATTATTTGGGGTATGCTTTCAGGAGAAGGGAAATTGAGAAGGCAAGAAGGGATAGAGAAATAAAGTTAAGCAAGAATATATTCTTAGCTTTAGAAACACAGACAAGTCCTGGAGCACAACTTAGAACTTGAGAACTTTTGTCTCAACTTGAGACAAAAGGCTGGCCTTTGGCATCCCCATGTCAGGCATTAGGCAAGGTCTGCGTAGAGTGGCTCCCATTTGACCATGCTCAATTAAGAAAAGAGGGAAGACTGAACTGTTATCAGGCAACAATAACAGCTGGAGGATGGAAAGCAGGCCAAGAAAGGGGCTAGGGATTGGAAATAGCAACATCTACTCTTAGAACTGACACTTATACAGCTTTTTGGGGCCAGGTTTCCCTACAGAGAGATGCCTCTGAGCTTTTTCATTTTAGATATGGCCCAAAAAACCCATCTTTTGCTTAGCAGTCAGTACTCCTCAGTAAGAGTGAGTCCAGTAAAATTAAATCCAGAAGGTCTGGAGACCTCCATCACAAGATATTTGGAAACACTTGAGCATATCTCAATGCATATCAAATATAGATTGCATCTTAGGAATATGATAGATTTAATAAGTTTCATTTCTGCTGTCACTAACTAGGACGTGGAATTAGTACCTCTGAACTTCACAAAGAAATGGTAACCAAGGTGCATAAACAGTCACCAAAACACTAAGTTGTTCTCTCTTGGTAGTTTCTGTGTGTTTGAATTCTTTGCAATAATCTTAAGTAAAATACATTTTAAAAATCTATTTTTCCCATGGCTCAACTATATAGAGGAAAGTATTATTTTTAATTATTTGATTGTGTTCTTCAAATATGAATATTATTCTGCCTAGTATTTTGCCATAGTTAAAATGTTAAGCTCAATAAGAAAAACATGAAAATATCATTACGATGTTTAGATTTTGCCAAGATTGTGTGTATGGCAGGAAAGGAAGCCTTGAGCTCTCAATGTTTCTAATAAGAACATTGGGATTGCACCATTCGTTCCTCCTTATGTACTCCCTCCTGAAAACAGTTAAACATTTTCCCCATTCCTATTTATCATCCCATGTTTTTCCCTTCTGGTTAATTCTTACCACAATAAATGTGATCAATATTCTCCCAGACACTCAGCAAAAAAAAAAGTAAATTCTTCCCCTTTCTCCTTTCTCACACATTCATTCACAAAAGCTTTTCCAACTTCACAAAATTTTCATTCACACTTCCCTTACTCTTCTTTAGGATTTGCTCAATTTTTTTTTACATATTTGTGGGCCTCCCATTACAATCAACCCACAAAACTGCTATAATATCTGTGTTTTGGAAACACAATCTGAATGTCAACAAACTACCTAAGACTTTACCCTCCCTCCCCATTGCCTGGTTAATAATAGAATACCTTCCTGGTATAGCACGTAAGATGTTGTAATATGACTGTTACATAGCTTTTGATACTGAATCTACATATATCCTGAGTCTGTCCTCTGATCCCATTCCTGCACCTCACGGTGACCTTTCATATGTCTGAAATACATTTCTTTTCGTGCCTATTCTATTCCTCAGTTTCTTTCCACTTGGCTAACCTTATCTTTTATTCATACACCCCTTAACTGTTACTTTATAAGGAAAGCATTTACTGCTTAGTAGTTATGTAGGCAGTCTTTTCTTTTTTTGTGTGCACCCCTTTTACTGGTTCTTAAAATGAGGGTCTACCAATGCTAAACTTTCTCTCTACTTTGGTGTTAACATGTTGTGGTTTCACATTTCCTCTTAACTGTAGGAGGTGTTTTCTAGCAAAAAGAATGTGAGATTGGCTAATTTTTGTTGTTAGAAACAGGAGCAGCACCCCTCCGTCTCACAATAGCCTTTTTTCATGCCTTTATCATGATACATTTTTACTATTTGTTTACTGTATTGTGCACTCCTTTTGTCCCTGATCTAAAGTCAAAGTCCAAGAGAAAGCAGGCTAGCTAATGCAATTTTGTTACCTGATTATTGTTACCCTAATTAATGAGTAGAACTAGAAAGGCAATTCAGTGTTCCCAATGTTATATTTTACGCTTGTGTTTTGGTCATTAGCACTTTCATACCATAACAGTTCATGTAGAAATCTATATATATATTTCCTATTCTTTTTGCTTAAGTAGAAAACCAGAGAATATTTGTTCTGTATTACATATTATAGGCTAGATTTGTAGATTTACTGGAATAAAATAATGCAACTCTAAAATAACAGTAATGTAACATTACTAAGAGCATAATTTAAATTTTGTTTAATTGTAGTAAAAAACACATCATAAATTTTATTGTCTTAACCATTTTTAAATGTATAGTTCAGTGACATTAGGTATATTCACATTGTTGTAAAACTCATCTCCAATATTTTTTCACCTTGCAAAACTGAAACTCTATATCTATTAAAAAAACAACTCCCCTGTGCCCCATTCCCCCAACCCCTGGTAACCACATTACTTTCTATATATATGAATTTGACTACTTTAGATACCTCATATAAGTGGAATCACGTAGTAATTGTCCTTTTGTGATGGGTTTATTTCACCTAACATGATGTCCTCATATTGTAGCGTGCGACAGGATCTCCTTCCTTTTCAAGACTGCCTAATACCCCATTGCATGTATACACCACATTTTGTTTACCTATTCATTTGTCCATGGACCTTTGAGCTGCTTCCACCTCTTTGTTATTGTGAATAGTGTTGCTATGAACACGGGCATGCAAATATCTCTTTGAGATCCTGCTTTGAATTCCTTTGGATGTATACCCAGAAGTAGGATTGATTTCTACATAAACTATAAATACCCCCAAGGTTCCCAAGTGAGACAAAATCCCTATATCTCAATCTAGTTATGAGATTGAGCTCAGAGTCCAGAATTTCTGGTTGATGCTTTATGTCTTCCTGAGGGAAGGGGCACTTGATGAGACCTTAGTTCTGCTCCCTGGAAGGAGCTTCCATGTTCATGATTCTCCAGAAATCCTGTTTTCACTTTCTGGAAGATCCCTTCATTTCCATTGTTTTTGGCATTAGCAACTTGATAGATTGAAAACATTTCATCCTGTTTCCTTTCAGCAGCTTGTAGAGGGGACACCAAGGCAAGCTTTAAATCTCAGAAGTTTTTAGCCTCTTTATTCACGCAGAGTGGAAAACATAACTCTCCTTAATTTAATTGACTTTTATTTTTATTTCTTTGGTAACGGACACTACTCTGAGGCAATAATCACACTCATGATAATTTTCATAATCTACTCCTTATATTTGTATACATCTTTGCTTTCCCATCCCTATGTCTCCCTTTATGATTTAGTCTCAGGTACTGTGAGCCCACAGTGCTAGACTGGGAGAAATGATTAGCTTCTTTTCTCTGAAGTACAGTATTTTGTCCAATTAAGAAACAGGATTTACTGCCAACCACACTATTAATCCTTTAATCTGAGACTTCTTAATCTAAACAGAGCTTTGAACAGTAAGTGTGATGTACATATGATTGGTTTCATGATTATTGTAATGGTGAATTCTAAATGTTTTTTGTAGTCCATGACTTCCTTTTTTAAAAATATATTTTAGAAATTGCATGTGAGAAGCAGCTGTTTTTTCAAACTGCTAAGTTTTTGTACTCCTTATCTCTTTTCATTCCTTTTATCAAACCTGAAAATTAATATCTGACCTTTTTTTGCAGTCAAGAGCCAATCGCCAATCATACACACTTCTAATATTTGGTTTCCAACTTTTTGTCTAAAAGATATAAGGTCATTACATCCATGATCTGTCTTGTTATTATCAAACGTAGCCAGTTTACCAGTTCTTTTTATCACTCTATTGCCTGAGTCACTATTTTTCCATGTTGCAATAAGAGTTTCTCCTATTTTCTGCTCACTGCAGGGCTTTTAAAATGTGCCACACATTGTAGTTATTTGTTAAAGCAGCATCTCCTTCTGTGACTGTGTATATCAGAATGGGGTCTGCTATGCTGAGGTAGTAACAAACTGCTTTTAAATTCCACTGGCTTAGTAAAACAAAATTTTATTACTTACACTTTTTCCAACATGAGTTGGTTGGCTCGACATTAGCCTCACTAGAAAACAAAGATCAGTTCCATTTCATTTTGACTCTGCTTCCAAGATCACCATGACAGTAGAAGAAAACAGTATAAATAGTGTGGCTTGTAATACTTCTGCCCAGAAATGTCTCCTATCACTTAAATTACCACTCCATTGGCCAAATCAAGTCACAGGTCCATTCCTAACTTCAAGGGCATAGAGAAACATAGTCTTATCATGTGCTTCTTTAAAGAGATGGCCCAGAAATCTTTGGTGACTAGCACTAATGTCTAACACAATGTCTGTATACCAACAACACAAAGGAAAGTGAGACAATCTATCCATAAAGAATGAAAGGAAGTTTAGAACTTACCCAGCATAATTTTCTATTAATATATATTCTCTTTCATTGCAAATATTTGAATAGAGCTTTTTTATATTTAATTTTGTTATATTATTTTGAATATTTAGCAAACAGTTGAAGATACAGTAGTTGCAAATTGGTAGGGGTTTCGTTTTATTCCCAGGTCATAAAGCTCAGAACACATGTCCTTAGAACAAAAAATAATGAATAATTATATATTCTTTTTTGAGATGTAGAGTTAATCCTGGTTAATTGTATAGTTTTTATAGTAAGATTATCTGTTTTATCTAGAATATAGTAATCCAGCTTCTTTTGGAATAACTGATATATTCTGATTTTTATTTGTGTAGTTTTTTCATTTTGAAATGCATCTCATCAATATACTTTTTAAAACTTTTAATTAAAACAAAAAGTTTAAAAACACTTTAAAAAGTCTGTAAGGTAAGCTGTTTGGATAAGAGGGAAAGAAAGATTCTTTTCATTCTTTTAAATTTTGTCAAGCCATCACCACCTCATAAAACCCTTCAGGTAGATTTGATATGCTCTGTTGTTTTTCCTTGGCCCTGCTGAATAAATTGCTTTTAATTTCTTATTTAGAGGCTCGAAATGCCACTGAACATGCCAAGATTTGTTTTCTAAACTATGATTCTGCTTGTGTTTTTGTTTTTTGTTCCTTTTGTTTCCTTCTCTATTAATTCAAATGCAGTTGGTGCCTGGCTTCCAGGCATTTGCATCGCAATAACACCCAGTGGCTAGCTAGAGAGCCCTGGCCTGGAGCCAAAGAAGCTGAGCTGTCCCAGACTTCCTTGTGCTTTCACTGCTCTATCAATGAACCTTTGGTATTAGCTGAAAAAGGTGCAATAAATCGGGCTGTTTCTTCAGATGAAACCCTATGATTGAATTAAAGAGCGTTTTAATATTTTACAGGAATCGCAGAACATCTGTTAAAATCTAGCTGGATATGCTGTGGTCTAATGGACTAGAAAAACATTTTGTGACTGTCCACTCTAGTAATTTTCTTGGCTGCCTTTCTTATTGTTAATGTTTCAGCAATTGCATTGTGTGTCACTGAGTGATCAAAGCAATTTCCTCTCACAACTCAAAACTAGGCAGTTACCCTCTTTTTCTTTTTTAAATTTTCTTTTTTTTTTTTTGGTAATGAATTGTTGCAAGTATCTTCATCTTAAAACCTTAACCCCAGCAAACTCAAAGGTGTTTGACTATAGTTCAAGAAAGTATGAATTCTAAACAAAAATTATTACCCTACTACTGGAAAATTCATTTAAGAATTCACATAACACATATCTAAGAAGTAGAATTTTTTCCATAATTGAAGTCTAGAGACAAAATGAAAAATAATTTTGACATTCTCTCCTTCTCACACATATACATAACTGAAAATGAATAAACTTTCATTGTTTCATCATTTCAAAATAAAATGTGAAAAAGATGATACTTTAAAGCCTGGGTTCTATGATATCACTAATGTAAATTTGTTCATCTATTTATCAATTTAATAATTATTATTTATTGCCTTCTATGTTTCAGGAATGATGCTAGATTCTGTACCTTAAAAAAGTTTATAATCTCTTAAGAGAAACTGGTAAACAGATAGTTAAATATGGTATGCATAAACAGAGCACAAAAGAAAATTTGGTTGGGTCAAGGTTCCATTTACAACAAATCATTTTGCTTTGTAAGTCTTTCAGTCTCAATTCTAATCTGTTATAGAGAAGGAATCTGTTCAAATTTTATTTCATCCAGCACCTAGTACCTTATATTGCAAATACTTTTCTTCCCAGTCTTGTTAATTGATAATGTCCTATTATATACAGCATAATTCATGGTACTAACACTACTCTTAGTTTTTCTGTATATCTGTAATTACTCTGCAATGCTAAATGTGTTATCATGTCTCACAGCAGTACAAAATCGATGTGAAAGTGTTATTATTCACCAATGTACAGTTCCTTTCCAATTTAGTACATAGGGGAGGATCATTGTGAAGTTAGGGGTGGTCAGCTTTTTGCTCTGGCCAATGAAACGTGAGTGAAGGTACATGTTGTACCTTCTCAGTGAAGTCTGCCTGAATGACACATTTAAAGTTGCAAGTCCTCCCAATCAACAATCCTTATGACACTGTTGGCTTTGTTTTCTGTATAGTATTTATTACCATTTAGAAAACAACATATTTCATGTAATTGTTGTATGCTTTCCCATGCTCTGAAAGGTACATACTTGAATGTAAGATTAACAAAGGCAAAGTATTTCTTCAGTTTTTCTACTGATATTTTTTTCTTTCTCTTTGGATCTAAAATAGTGCTTGGAATATAGAAAATACTGTGCAAATTAACAGTTATCACTGGGGAAGGGTATGTGATAGGCAGGAGTATATGGTTGTTTCCAAAACACTGGAGATACACATATGTGTGTGTGTGCATGTGTAATAATATATACACATGCACACAGATAGAGTACATATACACACATTTTATACATATTATTTGCACATTATATATCAATATACATTAAATGTATAAAATACATTTCTTTATATAAAAGACACATACATGTATACTTTCATCTATGTATATATAGAATATTAGAGATATACATACATACACTATTTCTTGTGTGCTTGAGTTCTCTTGTTATTACTCTTTAAATTGTTCATTTATATTATACATATTTTTATATATGGTGTAGTTCACTAAAAGCATTAAAAGAGTAAGTGTAGTGGGAGAACAAATTTAGGAGACTTAGATGAGAAAGGATTAATATTATTCCAAGTAGAATATTTCAGTTTAAGGTTCAGAGACGGTGTATTTCTGTGTATTTCTGATTATGATGATGTATTGGTGTGGCAATGGGATATAAAGTTAAAGTGGAATGGAATGAAAATTGCAGCAGTGGATGTGTTTAAGGATTGATGAGACCAGGTTTAATAGCTCTTGACATCATGAAGTATGATGGCAGGTTAGTCAATTGGAATGAGTGTCATTCAGGAGCCCAAACTAATTTGGAGTAACGATGAGTGTGGTAGAATCATCAGATTACCATTATCACAAAGGTGTTGAAATTTTATGCTATGCTTTTAATAATAGCCTTAAAATCAATACATGTTTTCACCTTCCTGTCATTTCCCTTACCTCTTTTATTCGAAGAAGCGAATTCACAGAAGCTCCTACTGCAGGTTCTGTCCCTTCTTGGTTTCTAAAGCAGTGTAGACACGAAGCAGAATGGTGCTGGAAATTTAGTTCTCCTTTCCTTCTTCACCAGCCAAGCATGGTGGACTTACAAACTGCTAAGGCAATCCATGTAGCTTTCTGACCACTCTAATGGAGAAAAAAAAGCATCATTTTCATTAATCTAAGTCTGTTTTCCTATAATCATGATCCACATGTCATAGATTAGTTTTCCTTTGTGATGAAACAGATTAAATCTAAACCTTTCAAATTTTAACTTGCTTGAATCAATAACACATGATTGACCAATAGATTGTGAATTTGTTTTTTTTATTTGCCCTTATCAGAGGTAGCATTTGGGCAATGGATTCACTCCATGACTGAGGTTTCTGAGCCTGATTTCTAAATAAATATGCCATCCCTTGCCATCTCATTTTGGAGGATTGAACTCTTGATTTTGTTACTGTGTTTTCCAGAAGCCTGTCTATTTTCTGTATTCACTCTTGTACAGAGTAGACTAATTATTTCCTCTGAAGAAGCAAAAGTGATTGTTACCATATAATGTTTCATAATATTTGAAAATAAGCATTATGTGATAAATCTCATTTCTTCAGATTTTCCAATTTTGGGCAGAGCTTTTGATCTCCACTACCTTTGACCATTCATCTTGTTGGAAAACACTGTACACAGAAAGGAACAGACGAAAACTGAGTCATAATCCTCCTCTTTCTACACATTGAGTGAAAAATGAAAAAGTACGTACATTTTTGAGAGTTGCAACACACTGATAGAACTTCTGTTAACCAAAAGGCATATTTCCCACATGTTAATGTTAAGCCAGGTAATACCCATTGCAAATATTAGTTGTTTTACTCACTGAAGTATAAACTTCATTTTTCCACTGTTTCAATCAACTTATATTCAACCTGTTGTTCTAGATGCTCATATTACTTTAGGACCATGATTCAAACATATAACTTACTGTCCATTGTCCTTGCTCCCTGAAATCCATAAACTTGTATAATGTTAATCCAATAATCCATAACAAATACTTAATGGAACATAAATTTATTTTAATGAACAAACAATTCTGAAAAGCCAGAAAGGAATCCAAACTTTGACTAAAAACAAGACAAAGATGTTGAGGAAAACAAAAGAATTTTGAACCAAGTAAACCATAAAACAGGTACGGGACATATTTTTTAACATCTACATAGTGGAGAATATAAACATATTCTCTAAGAATCAATCTAGTTGACTCAAGGAAAACACTTTGTGCTAAGTGAAATACAATTTTCAATAAGGGGTAATAAGAGAGAAATTAAGAGCAAGGATAAAATGTTCAGTCCTACACATTTAGTCAAGAGAGAAGAAAAATGTGAGAAATTTGTCTCTGAGAAAATTTAAACATGACATGACAATATATAACAGTTCCAAGGGAAACCCACCAGTTACTGAATTTGAGTGGAAGAAAATAAAATTTATGAGAAACGTAATGGTCCATCAGTCATATTTGCTATAGGTTTTTAGACTGTGATTTAGCAAGAGCTGATAAAGGCAAAAGTTTTGAGTTATTTCTTGATTGACTCAGAATTGAAATGTTTAGTGGAGTAAGACAGCAAATAGGAACTGGCTAATGGCTCCAGTTGTTGAGTAAAAACCTAGAAATTTAAGAAAAAAATATTTTCAATGCTGATAAAATTTAAATCCAAATAATGGGACACATATGATAAAGCCCCGAAGAATTAGGCAGTAGCTGGGTTACAACTGTTGGGAGAAATGGAGGCTTATGGCTGGAGAGGACCAGAGGATCAGATTGTAGGAGTATTCTGGGGAAGAAAAGTCTAGAATTTTTCCCTTTCCCTTCATGTTGTGACTCTGAGAGCCTGAAGCTAGAGGTATGACAACATGATTATGAGGCCAAAGTTGAAAATGACCCAGGTTGTACTCACAAACATGTTCACACTTTCGAGCCAGTAGGAGTGTTCATGCTGCCACAAACCCTCTAAACTAACGTAAGGCATAAGTAAGAAATGACTTAATTATTATACACCCCTGGCCCAGACCTTGTAATCCAGAATCTTGCCAGATCCACTCATATCAAAAAGGCAGCAAAGCAGTAGAACCAACAGGTAGGGTTATATTAAGAATATGCTAGACTATTATTACTAGGTTGAGGAGCCAAGAACTTGAGGGTATCTGGACTGCAGACCTCTGAACTCTCTTTTACGTAACCCTTGGAATAGGGAATAATTCAAAGGAAAGCTACACTCAAAAACAAGAGCACGGTCTGTAATACAGCGATTTGGAGATAAGCTGAGGCAGGGTCCACATGGAATGATGAGGCTCACACTGCAATCATAAATGGACACCCCTCCTCCACTCATGGGGGGAACTCACTTTAGGGGATAACTTCGATTTATAGCTACAAGAAGATATAACTAGACTAGGTATGGAGTACATCAAGCAAATCAAGATTTGTTCACATTGGAAAAATTAGAAGAATTAAAATTAAGAACTCAGAAAAGTTAAAATCCAAAAAGATGTTTAAAAATTGGAAACAAGAAGGAAGAACAATAGTATTGAAGAAGTACTAAGTGAAATATTGACCATGGAAATGATAATACAGTGTATAAGCTGAATATAAAAATATAAATCCAATTGGATAACTAAGGAAACCAGTAGGATATATATATATCATATGTATACACATATATATCTCCAATGAGATATATATATGTATTTGATAATATGTAGATTCAAGTCACAGAAGGTGAACTCTGAAAGGCTGCAAGAGATGGTCCAAATCACTGTAATACAGAATACAAATTATATCAGTGATGATATACACAACTAAATCCATCCAAATATAGAAAATCATAGACCTCGATTATCAAAGCATTGTTTTGGACATAGGCAATTTGGAAAGAGCATTTTTTGAAAGATAGCAAGCTCTTGGAAAGTTAGTAAATTGGAACAGTCATTCTGGAAGCTAATTTTGTAATATTAAATTAATTATGGGTATGCCCTTTGACCTGATGAGCCAAACTTAGTCCAAACATGTAAGATATAAGTATAAGGTGTCCCATATTATTTGTATCAGCAATGTGGTAAACTAGTAACCATCAATAAGGAATAATCACCATCTAGTAAAATATCATGTACTTCCATTCAAAAACATGGAAATGTTTAAATTTCACAGCACAATTTCAATTATGCAAAAGTAAAACTATTAAGCAAAAACATAATTATGCATTTTGTGCAGACTCATGAATATTTAAGGACTTCTATAAAAATATCAGAGTAAGTTCATATACAAGTGCTGGAGGGATGGAAGGAAAATGAGTGGAAATCAGTATTAAGTGAAAAAATTAGAATAACAAAGGGTTTTACATGACTCAATGAATATAATATACTATGAATTTAAGAGTAAGATTAAACTCCCTACATCTAAAATTTTAGTTAAAAACGTATTTTTATAGAAAAAAATTTTTAAAGAAATCACCTTCTTTGAGAAAAGGTATTATATTAGCAGACAACATTAAGGATAGGGAATTATGCATTGCTTATATTGATTATTTCTTTGTTTTCAAGAAGAATGATAATTGACCTGGATATGGTAAAACAAGTAATATTATGAAACAATTCAATTGCAAAGGAAGTAACAAGATTAAATAAAATGCATGACTGTTATATATGCATGGACTTCTTCCATTACAGGTAATATTCCTACTAGATAATGTAATTGCAGATAATATTGGCACACTATCTAATAATTTTTAAATATTTGCTTAAAAGGATAGAGACGCAAAGAGTAATAACTGCTATTCCAATTTTAAGATGGAAAATCATGTGATTTCTCAAATTAAGAATTAGTAAAGGTAATGCCTATCATTCAGCAATATTTCAGAAAAGTTTAAAAGAATCTCATTTAAATCCTTTTTGATATAGTGCATTAATTTTTAGAAACTAGAATAAGGTCAGTAATGGTATCATGTGCAAAAATATTACATTTCCTCTTTTGATAAGATTCTAGACTCATAAATATTACAGATTCTGTATTTGAATTGTTGAACTATGCAATTGGAAAACAGATCACTAACATTATCTTTTTTTAAACATATTTATTGTACTATAATTGCTTTAAAACGTTGTGTTAGTTTCTGCTAGATAACAAAGTGAATCAGCAGTATGTATACATATATCCCCATTTCCACTCCCTCTTGCATCTCCCTCCCACCTTCCCTATTTCACCCCTCTAGGTGGTCACAGAGCACTGAGCTGATCTCCCCGTGCAATGCAGCTGCTTCCCACTAGCTATCTGTTTTACATTTGGTAGTGTATATATTTCAATACTACACTCTCACTTCATCCCAGCTTATACTTCCCCCTCCCCATGTCCTCAAGTCCATTCTCTACATCTGCATCTTTATTCCTGTCCTGCTCCTAGGTTCATCAGAACCTTTTTTTTTTTTTAGATTCCATATATATGTGTTAGCATATGGTATTTGTTTTTCTCTTTCTGACATACTTCACTCTGTATAACAGACTCTATGTCCATCCACCTCACTATAAATAACTCAATATCATTTGTTTTTATGGCTGAGTAATATTCCATTGTATATATGTGCCACATCTTCTTTATCCATTCATCTGTCAGTGGACACTTAGGTTTCTTCCATGTCCTGGTTATTGTAAAGAGTGCTGCAATGAACATTGTGGTACATGACCCTTTTTGAATTATGGTTTTCTCAGGGTATATGCTCAGTAATGGGATTGCTGGGTCATATGGTAGTTCTATTTTTAGTTTCTTAAGGAACCTCCATACTGTTCTCCATAGTGGCTGTATCAATTTACATTACCACCAGCAGTGCAAGAGGGTTCCCTTTTCACCACACCCTCTCCAGCATTTATTGTTTGTAGGTTTTTTGATGATGGCCATTCTGACCAGTGTGAGGTGATACCTCAATGTAGGGTTGATTTGCATTTCTCTAATGATTAGTGATGTTGAGCATCCTTTCATATGTTTGTTGGCAATCTGTATATCTTCTTTGGAGAAATGTCTATTTAGATCTTCTGCCCATTTTTGATTGGGTTGTTTGTTTTTATGATATTGAGCTGCATGAGTTGCTTGTATATTTTGAAGATTACTCCTTTGTCAGTTGCTTCGTTTGCAAATACTGTCTCCCAATATGAGGGTTGTCTTTTTCATCTTGTTAATGGTTTCCTTTGCTGTGCAAAACTTTTAAGTTTCATTAGGTCCCATTTGTTTATTTTTGTTTTTATTTCCACTTCTCCAGGAGGTGGGTCAAAAAGGATCTTGCTGTGATTTATGTCAAAGAGTGTTCTTCCTATGTTTTCCTCTAAGAGTTTTATAGTTTCTGGCCTTACATTCAGGTCTTTAATCCATTTTGAGTTTATTTTTGTGTATGGTGTTAGGAAGTGTTCTAATTTCATTCTTTTACATGCAGCTGTCCAGTTTTCCCAGCACCACTATTGAAGAAGCTGTCTTTTCTCCATTGTATATTCTTGACTCCTTTGTCAAAGATAAGGTGACCATATATGCAAGGGTTTATCTCTGGGCTTTCTATCCTGTTCCATTGATCTATATTTCTGTTTTTGTGCCAGTACCTTACAGTCTTGATTACTGTAGCTTTGCAGTATAGTCTGAAGTCAGGGAGTCTGATTCCTCCAGCTCTGTTTTTCTTTCTCAAGATTGCTTTGACTATTTGGGGTCTTTTGTATTTCCATGCAAATTGTGAAATTTTTGTTCTAGCTCTGTGAAAAATGCCATTGCTAGTTTGATAGGGATTGTATTGAATCTGTAGATTGCTTTGAGTAGTATACTCATTTTCACAATGTTGATTCTTCCAATCCAAAAACATGGTATATCTCTCCATCTGTTTATATCATCTTTAATTTCTTTATTCAGTGTCTTATAGTTTTCTGCAAACAAGTTTTTTGTCTCCTTAGGTAGGTTTATTCCTAGGTATTTTATTCTTTCTTTTTTGCACTAGTAAAAGGAAGTGTTTGCGTAATTTTTCTTTCATATTTTTTGTTGTTAGTGTATAGGAATGCAAGAGATTTCTGTGCATTAATTTTGTAATCTGCTACTTTACCAAATTCATTGATTAGCTCTAGTAGTTTTCTGGTAGCAACTTTAGGATTTTCTATGTATAGTATCATGTCATCTGCAAACAGTGACAATTTTACTTCTTTTCCGATTTGGATTCCTTTTATTTCTTTTTCTTCTCTGATTGCTGTGGCTAAAAGTTCCAAAACTATGTTAAGTAATAGTGGTGAGAGTGGGCATCCTTCTCTTGTTCCTGATTTTAAGGAAATAGTGTCAGTTTTTCACTATTGAGAATGATGTGGGCTGTGGGTTTTCATATATGGCCTTTATTATGTTGAGGGAAGTTCCCTCTATGCCTACGTTCTGGAGAGTTTTTATCATAAATTGGTGTTGAATTTTGTCAAAAGCTTTTTCTGCATCTATTGAGATGATCATATGGTTTTTATCGTTCAGTTTGTTAGTATGGTGTATCACACATTGATTGATTTGCATATATTGAAGATCCTTGCATTCCAGAGATAAACTCCACTTGATCATGGTGTATGATCCTTTTAATGTGCTTTTTTTGAGGATTTTTGCATCTGTGTTCATCAGTGACATTGGTCTGCAGTTTTCTTTTTTTGTGACATCTTTGTCTGGTTTTGGTATCAGGATGATGGTGGCCTTGTAGAATGAGTTTGGGAGTGTTCCTCCCTCTGCTATATTTTGGAAGAGTTTGAGAAGGATAAGTGTTACCTCTTCTCTACATGTTTGATAGAATTCTCCTGTGAAGCCATCTGATCCTGGGCTTTTGTTTGTTGGAAGATTTTTAATCACAGTTTCAATTTCAGTGCTTGTGAGTGGTCTGCTTATATTTTCTATTTCTTCCTGGTTCAGTCTCAGAAGGTTGTGCTTTTATAAGCATTTGTCCATTTCAACCTTCCAAAAGGTTGTGCTTTTCTAAGAATTTCCTCAATTTTATTTTCATAGAGTTGCTTGTAGCAATCTCTTATGATCCTTTGTATTTCTGCAGTGTCAGTTGTTACTTCTCCTATTTCGTTTCTAATTCTGTTGATTTGAGTCTTCTCCCTTTTTTTCTTGATGAATCTGGCTAATGGTTTATCAATTTTGTTTATTTTCTCAAAGAACCAGCTTTTAGTTTAATTGATCTTTGCTATTGTTTCCTTCATTTCTTTTTCATTTATTTCTGATCTGATCTTTAGGATTTCTTTCTTTCTGCTAACTTTGCAGTTTTTTATTCTTCTTTCCCTATTGCTTTAGGTGTAAGCTTAGGTTTTTTATTTGAGATTTTTCTTGTTTCTTGAGGTAGGATGGTATTGCTATAAACTTCCCTCTTAGAGCTGCTTTTGCTGCATCCCAAAGGTTTTGGGTCATCGTGTTTTCATTGTTACTTGTTTCTAGGTATTTTTTGAATTCCTCTTTCATTTCTTCAGTGATCTCTTAGTTATTTAGTAGTGTATTGTTTAGCCTCCATGTGTTTGTATTTTTTACATTTTTTTTTCCTGTAATTGATATCAGTCTCATAGCGTTGTGGTTGGAAAAATACTTGATATGATTCCAGTTTTCCTAAATTTACCAAGGCTTGATTTGTGACCCAAGATAGGATCTATCCTGGTGAGTGTTCCATGAGCACTGGAGAAGAAAGTGTATTCTGTTGTTTTTGGATGGAATGTCCTATAAATATCAATTAAGTCCATCCTGTTTAATGTGTCATTTAAAACTTGTGTTTCCATATTTATTTTCATTTTGGATGATCTGTCTGTTGGTGAAAGTGAGGTGTTAAAGTCTCCTACTATTATTGTGTTACTGTTGATTTCCCCTTTTATGGCTGTTAGCATTTGCCTTATGTATTGAGGTGCTCCTATGTTGGGTGCATAAATATTTACAATTGTTATATCTTCTTCTTGGATTGATCTCTTGATCATTCTGTAGTGTCCTTCTTTGTCTCTTGTAATAGTCTTTATTTTAAAGTCGATTTTGTCTGATATGAGAATTGCTACTCCAGCTTTCTTTTGATTTCCATTTGCATGGAATATCTTTTTCCATCTCCTCACTTTCAGTCTGTATGTGTCCCTAGGTCTGAAGTAGGTGTCTTGTTGACAGCATATATATGGGTCTTGTTTTTGTATCCATTCAGCCAGGCTATTTTTTTTATTTGGAGCATTCAATCCATTTACATTTAAGGTAATTATCGATAGGTATGTTCTTATTACAATTTTCTTAATTTTTTTCCTTGTTATTGTAGGTCTTTTCCTTCTCTTGTGTTTCCTGCCTAGAGAAGTTCCTTTAGCATTTGTTATAAAGCTGGTTTGGTGGTGCTGAATTCTCTTGGCTTTTGCTTGTCTGTAAAAGTTTTAATTTCTCTGTCGAATCTCAATCAGATTAGACCCTGTCAGCCACACAGCTCAGAAGAAACGGGAGAAAAAAAAGAATAAATAAATAATAAAATAATTAAAATTATTTTTTTTTAATTATTAAAAATTATTAAAATAAAAAAATTAAAATGTAATAAAATAAAAAGGAGAGAGCAACCAAAGTATTAAACACATCCCCTATGGTAACAAGCGCTAAAAACTATACTAAGATAAACATAATAATCAGAAACAAGTCAGTTGCAGACAGCAAACCCCAAGTGTACAGTTGCTCCCAAAGTCCACTGCCTCAATTTTGGGTTGATTTGTTGTCTATTCAGGTATTCCACAGATGCAAGTTGTGGAATTGATTGCGGGGATTTAATCTGCTGCTCCTGAGGCTGCACAGAGAAATTTCCCATTCTCTTCTTTGTTTGCACAGCTTCTGGGGTTCAGCTTTAGTTTTGGCCCTGCCTCTGTGTGTAGGTTGCCCTCAGGCTTCTGTTCCGCCCAGACATGATGGGGTTAAAGCAGCAGCTGATTATGGGGCTCTGGCTCACTCATGCGGGGGGGAAGGAGGGGTACAGTATTTACAATTGGAATGTGGGGCGAGCCTGCAGCGGCTGAGTCCAGCATGATATTACAACAGCCTCAGGCGCACCATGTGTTCTCCCAGGGAATTCGTCCCTGGCTCATGGGACCCTAGCAGTGGCGGGCTGCACAGTCTCCCGGGGGTGTGTAGGTAGTGACCTGTGCTTGCACACAGGATTCTTGGTGGCTGCAGCAGCAGTGTTAGCGTTTCATGCCCATCTCTGGTGTCCAAGCTGATAGCTGCAGCCTGCACCCATCTCTGGAGCTCATTTAGGTGGTGCTCTGCTGCCTGTGGGCAGACAGGGTAAGAATCCCTTCTCCTCTCGAACCCTGAAACAATGGTCTCTTGCCTCTTAGGCAGGTCTAGAGTTTTTTCCGGACTCCCTCCCAGCTAGCAATTTAGGCACATCTAGGTAAATATTATTCTGACGATTAAGTCTTTTGATTTCCCTGTCTTAATATAAAATAGAAAAATTTAAATTGGATATTACACGTGTGTGTACATCTATGAATATACCAAGCAAATCTTAAAATTTATGACTTAATCAAGATTATTTGGATATAAATATACAGAGATGTATATCAATAACTAACATGCACATAAAGGTATATGAAAAAATTTAATGTTACGGATCGAAGGGGTTATCATGTGTCTAGCTCCTTACGTGGGCCCCAACGGAGACAAAATAAATTAGATTTCAATTTAATCCTTACTGCAGAGTCTGACATGTGGACATTTATTCAATTCTTCATCATCATCATAATCATGTTTATGAATTATAGTTATTAAATGCATAAAACTTCTATTAATATGTAAAAATATGAAAATTACATCTTTTAGTTGATTACATAACTTGCTCTTAAATGATGTCTGTGATCTAATCTAAAATTAATTACAAAATATTTTATTGTAATTTTTTATGCATTCTGTTTTTAATTGACAAGCAGTTAAGCACATTAGAATATGAAAATATTTAGGTGTAGACTTTTTTTCTAAGGTAAATTTCTTGAAATATAGATGCACTCTTTTTAAAAATGTGAAAAGAAAGCAGTTTAAAAGACTAAGTGTAATGTAATGCAAAATTATCATAGAGTACTGAATGCTTTTCTATGGAGGTATTTCCAAAGTTTTTACTAGTCTTCATTAAACTGTATTGAGGATTTTAATGGAACAGAAGGGAAAAGACTGATTCAGAATTGCCAATTGCCATTCAACAGTCTTTCTCTTCACTATGTCTTCTGCAGTATTGTACTCATAGAACACTGAAGTATCACAGTATTTCTTGTCGACTGGCAAGAAGACAGCTCTGAGGATAGTTGTACAGCCTCTTAGAAACTAATTAGCATTATTACAAAGGATTGTATATTATAATTAACAATTAAACTTAAACTTTCAGAACAGAAGCTGGTCCTCCCTAGAGGAAGCTCCACATAGATTATTGCTAAAGGAAGAACTGAATGAAAATTTCTTCATACACCAGTTACATAATTATGATTTTTTGCTACAGTCATTACTCTTTAAATGTGCTATATATGTGCACCTATAACTTTGAATACACATTTCTATATAATTAGATATTAAATAATATTTGCATTTTTTATTGAAAACATTGTATTGTGACTACTTTTCAAATCTCTAAACTAAGCGCTATTATAATATTTGTCTACACCTACTTTGAATAAACATTTTTGATAAACAAAGGGACAGTATAAAGATCTGAACTACTGATTCCTAACCATATCCCAGTGGATTTTTGAGACATCTGGGACCAAATGTTCTGAAAAATATAACCTCTATTATGTTCAAAGACTTGATATAAAAGTTATCACTTTCAAAGAAGAGTCTAAACCTTAATTAATCAATTTTGGAGGGAAATTAAACATTGCATATGTTACTTTTCTTTTTCTTTTCTTTTTTTTTTTTTTTTTGCGTTACACAGGCCTCTCACTGCTGTGGCCTCCCGTGTCACGGAGCACAGGCTCCGGACACTCAGGCTCAGCGGCCATGGCTCATGGCCTCAGCCGCTCCGCGGCACGTGGGATCCTCCCGGACCGGGACACGAACCCACGTCCCCCTCATCGGCAGGCAGACTCTCAACCACTGCACCACCAGGGAAGCCCTTCTTTTTCATTTTTGTACTTATGACTATATTGTAATTTCAGGGAAATTGAATCCTTTTACTCTCTAATCAGCAACATAAAATTTTGGATGGGATTAATAATGATGTAGGGTGGGTATTCTATTTTCACCTAGCAATTTGGTGCACTTGCTCATAATTGGTAATTTTAAGAAGTAAAAACCTTTTTTGTTTTTGTTTTTTTTCCTTAAAAACTGTAGCTCACTGTGTTAAGCCCATTAGGTACTCAAATATATGTTTTTGAAATTTGGAATTTATGTATATTCATTATTGTTAGCAAATTTCCTAAATGTAAGCTAAGAAACCTAGGAGACTTTCTGTTGAGTGAGCTAAACCTTATGTCATATATATGTGCTCAAATTATTCTTGGCATCAGAAGTATGATTTTATAAACTGAATCGTCCAGATCTATACCAATTATTTTTGAAATCTAAATTTTAAATAGAAAGACTTACTATTTATTTAAACTTTAAAATGTATATTATTATAGATATAGAATCATTTGATATTTTAATGAAATTACCATGTTTGCCACTTAGCCAGGGAGCACAATGGCCATAATTGTTCTGGGCTCCTAATATTCATGCACTTATATAATCTTCTCATACACTGTTCCCATATGATGAAAAGAATGCTGAAGAAGTGGTAATGTGTGACTTCTAGGGTATGTCATAAAAGCCTTTATCATTTCCAAGTTGGTCTCTTAGATGACTTGCTTTGGAGAAAGTTCACCGTCATGCAATTAAAACAAAAATCTAAAGATCCCAAAGAAGAGGTGCAGAGAGAAACTAATACCCCTAGCCAACAATCATTACCAGTTGGCCAGCTATGTGAGTGACCCCTCCAGTCTCCAGGTCGTCAAATAACTGTGGTCCCAGCTGTTATCTAATTACAAATCCATGAAAGACTCCAAGCAAGAAATGTGAATCTGAGCCCTTCCTGAACTATGGACCCAAAAAACTCTGAGATGCAATAAATTATTACCTTTACAAAAGTTATTAAATTTTGTGTGATTTGTAAGATAGTGTTACTAATTAGAACAGATAGTAATCAGCTTCATGAAAGTGTAAAATCTGATTTGAATATTGTTACATAGAAAGGTTTAGAGTAGTCAGGACAGATTTTTTTTTTTTTACTTTACATTTTTATTATACTTTTTATTTTTGAGATGGTTGTAGATGCACATGCAGTTATAAAAAATACAGAGCACTCCCACAAACCCTCTACCCATTTTTGCTCAGTAATTACATCTTTAAAAACTATAATACAACATTTCAATGAAGATATGGGCATTGATACAGTCAAGATAAAGACCATTTCAAACCCACAAGGAGCCTTCATGTTATGCCTGGAATAAACCCACTTGAAGAGCAAATGGGAATTTTAGAATTAAAAAAAATTAATAACTAAAATAAAATCTCAGTAAATGGGCTCAACAACACAATGGTGGAGACATAGAAAACAATCAGTGTACTTGAAGATAAAACAATAGAAATAATAAAATCTGAACAGTGTAGAGAAAATATTCTGCAAGAAATATGAGTAGAGCCCTAGGACCTTTTGGACTATAACCTGAAGATCTAACACCAGTGTTTTTTGAATCCTGAGAAGAGAGGTTAAAACGAGTGGTTCTGAAAAGTACTGGAAGTAATAATGACTGAGTCCTCTCCCTAACTTTGGCACAAACCATAAACCTACAGATAGAAATAACTGAACATCTCCCAGATAGGATAAACTTGAAATCCACACCCATATATATATAATCAAACTTCTGAAAACTAAAGATGAACAAAAAATATTGAAAGCGTACAGAGAGAAATGGAACTTTAGCAATGGGGGGAAAACAATTCGAGTAACAGTCAATTTGTCATCCAACACCATGGAGGCCAAAAAGTACACTCAACCAAAAATTTTATACCCAGTGAATTTACCCATCAGGAATGAAGAGAAACTCAATACATTCACAGATGAAGGAAAACTAAGAATTTGTCAACAATTGACCTACCCACAAATAATGGCCAAAAAAATGTTCTGTGAAAATAAAGGAAATGATAAAAGAAGAAAGTTGAGAGCATCAGTAAAGAAGAAAAAATAATGTAAAAAGAAAATGTGACTAAAAACAATCCATTTTCTTTCTCCTGATATGTTTTCTCCGTTATGTTTCATGGTTGAAACCAAAATTAAAACATTTTCAGATATGGATTTAAATATATGGAGAGGAAATTTTTAAAGACAATTATAAATGTGAGAGATTAAAGAGATATAAAGTGAGATAAACCTTCTACACTTTTCTCAAACTGGTAAAATGTGAACATCAGTAGACTGTGATGAGTTTTATATGTATAATGTAATCTCTAGAGCAACCACTAAAGCAATGCATGCAAATACCTATTAGCATATTAAAATGGAGTTTTTTTAATGTTAAAATCACCCACACTAATGTAGAATAAAGAAAACAAAGATATGAAAACCAGAGATAACACAAAATAAAAAATAAAATGACAAATTTAGCCATAATCTATCAATAAATATCCTAAATATGCATGATTTAAGCATTCTTTTGAAAGAAATTGGAAAAGTTGATTTCAAAAACATGATCCAACTCTATATTATCTACAAAAAAATTACTACAAATATAAAAATTAGGTAGGTTGAAAGTAAACTGTTGGAAAAAGATAAAGAAACATTAATTTAAAAATCACCGTTATTAAAATATTATAAATATTTGTTAGCTCAAAGAAATAAAAATGTAGTAGGCACTTTTGGTGATCATGTGGTATCACATGAGGCTCCCTCTGACTTCAGCCTCAGCTTCAGTGGACAGTGCCATACAATTTACAGTTTGGATTCAACCAACAGTATTCCACAATATATCTGTGTCACACAGCTTTCTAATTTCTGTCTCAGAGCCTTCATTGAAAACACAGGAATATATTCAGCTAGATATGCTTATCTGAATTAAAGGCAATTGACATCATTGGAGGCAGGGAAATGTCCAACCTATGAGGTAGGATTAATGCTTTGGCTACCGTCCTTCAGGTGCACAATTTGGAGTGACAGAAGACCTGGCACAAGTGAGCTACCATTAATACAGCAGCAGCTTTAATAACAACCTTTGAATTACTTTTTTCTTCACCTACCTCCTTCTTCCTGCAATCTCAGTCCTGTTTCCCAGGATCATGACCCATACAAATACCAGCACCCAATCCTAGCCTCTTTTCTGCTTTCAGGGAAAAAAACTATTAAAAGTTACTTTTTTTCTTAGAGGTAATTAGCTAGCTATACTCTTTTTTTTTTTTAACATCTTTATTGGAGTATAATTACTTTACTCTTAGTAATTATAGTAACAGTTTATCTATTTTCTTATTTATTTAGCTATTTAAAAGTTCTTAATATTTAGTCATAAATATTTAATCATAAAATAATATTTTTCTTTGTCATTAACTATTGCAAATTTTTCTTGAAGTAATAGATATATAGTTATGTGTCAATTGATAGCATTTCAAAATATTAAATATAAAGGAGCTTTCATTCCCAGACTGCAATAAGAGCTGAATTGAAAGTAGAATTTGACCCTAAGACAAATTCAAACTATTCTTGGTCTATAGAACACTATGATGATGCTCTGACTTAAAATTTAACAATGTGGTCAGAAAACATTAATTTAAACTTATTGTGAAGACTACATTCATTCTTATTCAACTGTTATTGTCATGTATTATACCAATAATATTAGTTGCTTTTGAATAAACATTTGTATTTTCTCTTTAGATTGAAAAAAGATTTTTCAACAAATCTGCTTCATGTTTAGATTATAATACATGTTAAGCAACATGGTTATATACCATATCACGTATGATTTTATTTGGTTTTATAAGGAAAATTTTGAAAAACAATACTAGAATGATGAATAAAAAAGTTAAAATCTCAATTTTGTCTTCTTGCTGATTTGAAATTATGTCAATGGAAATGACTGAACCATTAATTTAGGCTAAGGAGTCTTGTCTCAATTTTATCTCTTCCTTACATCCCTAAGGTTATGAGATAATGGATGTATTGTTTCCGGGTAAATGTACTTTTTATCGCTATTGCAGGGTAGTAGGCATTTTTGTTTCAATGATTTTCTGTCATTCTGTGAGAGTGATGGAGTCTGTGACTTATAAAACAGTGTCGATAAAAGGTTTTCTTGATACATTAAGTACCTTTGCAAACCCAATGTTCAGTTTCTTCACATAAGAAGAATAGAGTTTGGTGGTACCTGTAATGAACAAAGATCTTCAACAAATGTGATTTGACTCCACGAGGAAGAAGAGCATAGAAGTATCTTCTTTTGATTATAGAGGTTTGTTTCACTTCTTACAAAAAGTGTTTACATCTCTGAAAAAAACTGAAAAATGGTTTATTTTTAATGAATGAAAGTAATAAAATTAATAAAATGATTTTTAAAAATTTTAATGAATGTTGGGCTTCCCTGGTGGTGCAGTGGTTGGGAGTCCGCCTGCTGATACGGGGGACACGGGTTCGTGCCCTGGTCCAGGAGGATCCTGCGTGCTGCGGAGCGGCTGGGCCTTTGAACCGTGGCCGCTGAGCCTGCGCGTCTGGAGCCTGTGCTCCGCGACGGGAGAGGCCGTGGCGGTGAGATGCGTGCGTACCGCAAAAAAAAAAAAAAAATTTAATGAATGAGAGTAAAAATATTCTTAGAAAAATAAGATTCAATTTATTTAATGCATTTTATAAGTGGAATTTCACAACCTGAGTAACATAGTTCCCCACTGAAAAACTATATATATACACATATACACATGTATATACATATACACATATATACACATATACATATATTGTATATATATATATATATATATATAAAACATTCTGATATATAATTTGCCTATTTAAAGCACACAATTTTAGTATAGTCACAGAGTTGCACAACCATCACCACAGTTAATTTTAGAACATTATCATCATCCTTCCCCAAATCCCACATACCCAATAGCAATCACTTCCCATATCCTACCACCACCTGGTTTTATGCAAAATAATAAACTTTTGTTTTTGTATATTTGCTGACAATTTTACTATTTTGGATATTTCATATAAGTGGAATCATATGCTTGTAATAATTTGATTCTTCTAGCTTTCTTTTTTACTTGGTCTAGATAGCTAAAGCATTGTCATTTTTTCTCCTATTTTTTCATAGAACCAACTTTTGGTTTTATTGACTTTATTTTCTATTATTTAAAATTCTGCACTAATCTTTATTATTTTCTTCCTCTGCTTTCCTTCAGTTATTTTGCTCTACTATTTCTAGTTGCTTCTGGTGGAAGGTTGGTTATTTATTTGAGATCTTTCTTTTCCCCCCTGGCTTTATTGAAGTATAATTTTAAAAATTGTCTATATTTAGTGTGCAAAGTGATGTTATATGTATACATTGTATAAAGATTACTACAGTCAGGTTAATTAATATACCTATTACCTCAGATATTAGTCTTTTTTTGTGTATATATGTTGTGAGAATGCTTAAGGTTTATCTCTTAGCAAAGTTCAAGTATACAATACAGTATTATTAACTGTAATCACCATCTTTTTTGTTTTCTTTTATATGGGCATTTAAAATATATTTCTCTCTGGATACTTATTTAGTTGTATCCCTTAAATTTTGGTATGTCATCTTTTCATTTTTATTCATTTCAAGATATTTTCTAGGTTCCTCATGATTTCTTCTTTGAGCAATTGTTTATTTAGCAGTTTCTGTGAATTTCCACTTATTTGTAAAATTCTCAAATTTCCTTCTGATATTGCATTCTAATTTCTTTCCATTATGATCAAAGAAAATTCTTAAAGGATTTCACTCCTTTTAAATGTATTAAAGCTTATTTTGTATCCTAGCATGTGGTCTATTTTGAAGAATGTTAAATGTATAACAGATAATTGGTATTCTATTGTTATCAAGTGACATACTTTAGACATGTCTGTGAGTTCTCGTTGGTTTTCAGTGTTGTATTTATCTTCTTTTTTCTTGTCATTCTTTTGCCACTTTTTTCTCAACTATTACTTTAGAATTGCCAATTTTCACCTGCAAAATTGTTTCCTTAGTTGTTTTCTATATTTGTGGACCCTCTTCTTAGGTGCACATGTGTAGATAATTGTTATGTCTTTCTAATGGATTTACTCTTTTTTATCATTGTGTTTCTTTATCTCTAGTAAATTTTTTGTTTTAAAATCTTTTTTTGGCCTAATATTAATATAGCTACTCCAGCTTTATTATGGTTACTATTTGCATGATATATATTTTCCATCCTTTTACTTTCAAACTATTTGTTTCTTTGAATTTAAAACCTGTCTCCAGTAGAGAGCATATATCTGGTACTTAAAAAAAAATTCTGTCAATTGTTTCATTCATTTATTTGAACTCTTTAATCCATTCATATTGAATGTTATCATTAATATAGTTGAATTTATGTCTCTCAATTTACCTTTTATTCTCTGTATACTTCATGTCTTTTTGGCCTCCACTTGACTACTTTCTTTTGCATTGAGTATTTTCTAGTTTAACATTCTAATTCTCTTAAAAATTTACACTGTATTTATAAATTATTTTCTTAAATCATTGTTCTAGGTCCTGCCAAAGCCTCTTAACTTCACCATGATCCACTACAGATGTATGCTAACTGTATTCTAGTAGATATATATTGCTTACATTGCTATATGCTTCATCATTTTTTGAGCATTTAAAAAATATCTAAATATAATACAAATCCACCAATACATTGATATAATTATTACTTTATATAATTTCATGTGTTTTAGCTAAAATGAAAGAAGAAATGGAGGATATCTATTTTATAGTTATACATATTTATATATTTACATATATACATTTTAACTTTCCTATTTATCATTTCTACTTCTCTACATTTGTTCCTGTGGATTTGAGTTACTATCTAATATTACTTCCTTACTCCACATCAGCTTTGTTCTCACTCGCCTCCTTTGTGCCTCCTTTTCTATTGTCAAAGATGTTACATTTGTATATGTTATAGAACCAAAAATTCTATTGTATTAATGTTGTTAATAAAATTGCTTTTTGACTTGGGTAATGGAAGAAAGGAGAAAAGACATGAATTTGAATTGTTTTTTACAATTACAGATTTTTCTTTATGATTGCTTTGTTATTTGTTTTCAGATTTCTATCTTGAGCCACTTATTTTCAAATGGAAGAACTTATTTTCATATTTCTTGTAAAGTCAGTCTGCTAGCAATAGATAATCTTTTTATCTGTGAATGTTGTTGTCTTTTTATCTTCTTTTGTGAAAGACATATTGCTGGATATAAGGTTCTTGGTTGACAGTTTTTTGTGTGTTTCTTTTCTCCTTTTAGCACTTTGAATATGTCATCCCACTGCCTTCAGGCCTCAGTTTTTTCTGATGAGAAGTCAGCTATTTATCTTACTAGTGTTCCATTGTATGTGATGAGTCACTTGTTCTCTTGCTGCTTCAGTATTTTCTTTTTGTCTTTGCCCCTGATAATTTTTAGTATACTATAATATGTTAGGATGTGGATCTCTTTGCATTTATCTGATTTTTAAATCACTGAGCTTCTTGGAAGATTAGATTAATGTCATTCATCCAATTTGGGAAGTTCTCTGTAATTTTTCAAAATTTTTTCTGCACTTTTCTCTCTCTCCTCTTCCTCTGGTACTCATTTTATTCATAGTTGGTGTAGTTAACAAGGTCCTCCTTTTCTATGAAGGCCTGTACATTTTTGTCATTCTTTTGTCTATTTGTTACTCAGATTGCATAATCACTGTCATCAAATTTACAGACTCTTTCTTCTCCTTCAAATCTACTTTTGACACCTTCTAGTAATTTTTCATTTGTTGTACTATTAAACATCACCACTTTCGTTTTAAAATGATTCTCTTTATTGATATTCAATATTTGGTGTTATATTGTCACCATACTTTACTTCTTTATGCATGATTTCCTTTAGTTCTTTGAATATATTTATAATAATTGCTTTCAAGTCATTGTCTTCTAAGTCCTATATATCAGCCCTCTCAAAGTTTCTTTTGCCTGCTTTTTCTTGTGCATGTTCACTTTCCCTTATCTTTGCACATACCATAATATTTTTTTGTTTAAAACTGGACAGGTTAGATAACCTATCAAATATATATTAATCTCCCCTTTTTCTGGGGCTTGTTGTTTTTCGCTTGTTTGTTTGTACCTCTGGTCTTCTTGGCTTGTCTCTTTTCACATTGAACCATCACCATGTAAGTGAGCTGAGGCAGTGAAAATTGGGGCCCCAGTTTTTTTGGCCTGCCACACCTTAGGTAAAGTCTCAGCCCTTTAAGTGCAAGCTGGGTAGAAGAAGGAAGCCCCCAGCCCTTTGACTGTACTTACCTGGGATTAGCCTCAGAAACAAAGTGTTGGGGATTATAAGAAATCAGGGTGGTCACTCCACTGTCCATTGTGATACTGTAACCCTTGAATAGGAGCTGAGGCAGGGAAAAGAAGCCATATTTTCTTACCCACATTCAGCCTGAGTGGAGTTTCAGTCATGCTTATCTGAGAGTAGGGGCTGAACTGTCCTAAGAGCCACAGACCCTCACTGTTGTTATCAAGATTTATTCTATTTGTGTTGAGTAAACATTTATTCCTTTGCTGTATGCTCTTAGGATAATTTTAAAAGCCTTTGGTTTTTTTGAAAAAATAATTTCCATCAGTTTATATTTGATTTCATTGATTGGGGGTCTGTGGAATTTCTCACACTGTCATTCAGAAAGTAATCCCCAACAGTATAGCTTTATCTAATTTTTGCTGAAATCATTTAGAAAAGCTTGTGAAATGAAATGAAAGTAAAAAATATTAAATTGTTACGAGTTCTGTGCTATTAAAAGATGATTTTTAATCATTTAAAATAAATGTATGTAATGATGTTAAGTTTCTCACTTTGTATTTCATTTTATAATGCAACAAACAAATGTTGTAGTTCACTTAAAATTACCATCCAGCAGGAAATGTTAAAATATATATTCCATATAGAACAGAGTTTAAAAAAAAGTCTTACCAAGGCAATTAAATATGAATTATTAAAGATATGCTCTGTTACTTTCATCTTTACATAATTTACAGGCACTTCCTTTCATCAGTTACTGCAGCCTATCAAAGCAACTGCTAGAATTCACAGTCATTTTCATTAAGTGTAATTGCTTTGAAGTAAAATCTCTAGCCATAGTAATATGGTTCCAAGGTAATACAGAATGTTAAACTGGTTGGTTGGACAAAAAAAAAAAAAAAAAATTCCTGCCTTTTGCTATAATTTGTTTTGAATGTGACTTATATAATCTTCAGGCAAACATACTTCCAAGAAGCCAAAAAGGTATATGATTGGAATACTGTACAAATGGCTAAAACTGTCATTGGATTTTATTGTGAAAGAGGAAAAGTATTGTTACAGTGTCCTGTTTAGCAGGTGATTTATTCTTTTGTTAGGTTAGAGCTCCCCTATGTGGCTATTTGGTTGAGACACACTAAGGATGTACTATATTCTATAATAACAATTAAACATAAATTAACCTCACAGATATCTTCCAATAATAATATATTGAGGTAATCATCTGTAAATAATTTTAAGTCATAGAAAGTAAAATTTTTCTTCCTTTGACTAACACTACCTAAAGGATATTAATGGAATGAAATGTAAAGGATGGAAATAAAATTCAGTGTTTGCCTGGGATTCATGAATATAAGCAAATTTCCATCTAAGTCAACATGCTCATACTCAACAGGCTACTTAAATTTGAGATAATTTATTTCCAAACAAGTATTAGTAAGGTTTATTTTCTATTTATTTAATTAATTTATCAAATTAATACATATACTTTTAAGGATATGAGAACATGTAAAAAGCAGTGTTGTCCTCAGTATACTGAAATTTTAGTAGGGAGTACAATTCATGTAAGCAAACATCAAATAATTCAGCTGTGAATATTTTTTTCCTTGTGATGAGAACATTTAGGATTTAGTCTCTTAACTTTCATAGATAACATATAGCAGTGTTAATTATATTAGTCATATTGTATATTACATCTCTAGTATTTATTTATCTTATAACTGGAAGTTTGTACCTTCTGACTACCTGCATCCAATTCCTCCTCCCTCTGTCTCCCACCTCATAACCACAAATCTGATCTCTTTTTCTATGTGTTTGTATATTTGTTTTTTGAAGTATAATTGACCTACAACACTGTGTTAGTTCCTGGTGCATGACATAGGGACCAGATATTTTTATACATTACAAAATGATCACCACAATAATTCTAGTTTCCATCTCTTATCATACAAAAGTATTACATAATTAGAGACTACATTACCCACACTGTACATTTCATCCCCATGACTCATTTATTTTGTAACTGCAAGTATGTCTCTCTTAATCAGAATTATTTTAATACAATCAATTTTTTCTGCAGTTTTGGTGGCAATGTAAATTTTTGTTCAGTGGTTTAAATTTTAAAATATATGTGTGCTATTTCTGTGTTTTGCTAAGAATGGGGAAGGCATTTTATATGAAAGAACTATGAGCAGCTTGCAAACAATCTGAACATTAAAAATTAGTGTGGAGGGCTTCCCTGGTGGCGCAGTGGTTGAGAGTCCGCCTGCCGATGCAGGGGACACGGGTTCGTGCCCCGGTCCAGGAAGATCCCACGTGCCGTGGAGCGGCTGGGCCCGTGAGCCATGGCCGCTGAGCCTGCGTGTCCGGAGCCTGTGCTCCGCAAAGGGAGAGGCCACAACAGTGAGAGGCCCGCGTACAGCAAAAAAAAAAAAAATTTATGGGCCTACGTAGGTCATGTTTCACTACTTGAATAAAAAACATGTTCAGGGAATAGGATACTCTTCTTTACAACCTATATCATAATCTCAAATCCCTGCTGGAATGCAGGGGCTCCTTGATTGAAGACTTTCTCGAAACTACAGAAAATGTGAAAGGATATAACTGGCAACCACCAGATGCTTTGTTACCACCTAATAAATATTGCCCAGGAATGAATAAACTTAAGTGTACTCACCCACTTCCCCTCATCTATCAGTGGCTGTCATATCAACACCTCAATTCCAGATACTAATAACTATAACCATTGGTGTATAACCATAGTGTATTGATTTTAAACAACAGAAATAACCGTGTCTGGTGTAAGCAAAATAGACATTAATGGAAGTTACCATGTACATCACAGAATTAAAGGGATATTTGAAAAATAAGTCTTGAATAAAGGAACCAAATTTTTCTGAGTACATAGCAACCATTTGTTGCAACCAATCTTTGGGAATATTTTAAGTCTAATGTATTTATGGACTAGGGTAGTTGGAAAAGGTTAAATTTCAGTTCTGGCATCTAAAATTGTTCAGAATAAGCTCACATATGAACCAGCTCATCAGCCCCTAACTAGGTTTACATTCTGGGATTTTCTCAATCCAAAATTTCTAAAAGATCACATTTACCTAAATCCAAAATTTCTGCTTGGCATAGAATGCCTAAATGTCCCATTTGAATTTGAAAGAGTATACCTCTCTCTCTGAAGTCTTACGTTTATGTACGTCATTATACTCAAACTTCCTTTTTGTTTACCCAGAACATTCCCCATCCTTGATGCTGGTTCAATCTGGGATGGAGACAGTGCCTTGATCAGGTCAAGAATGAGACTTCATGTGCTGGAAGGAAGAAGGAACATATATGGTAGGATACTGGAAATTTGGAAAGCCCATGACCGCCTCTTCTCCCTTCCAGATGCTAATGTTTAGAGAGAATATATACAATAACCACCAGTCCAAAAGAGATTCAAAATACTTCAAAGTATCTGAATTTTAATATCAGTAGCACCCAGGACCTCTAGAAGATTTCCAGGTTTCTGGAAAGCTCTATGCCTGGCAGAACCTTCGATCACACAGCATTGAATTTAAAATCTACCAAGAAACTAAGCTTTGTCTCTCAAGTATTTTTCTTGCCCTCTTCCTCCTTTCCCTCCTTCCCCTCCTTATCTTCCTACCCTTCCCCTCCCTGTCCTTCTTCACTTTTTCCTCTTAACTCAAGAACATGCTAACACTGTCTCTTGGGCTGGTGTTTGTACTTTCAGATGATCGTTTAACATACTGGCTAAAAGGGAAGTAGTTTCCTGGGGAGAGAGATGAATTTATGGTAAGGCACATAGTTTCTTTAGTTTTATGTATTGTATATAAGTCCAAATCTTCATTTTAAGATGTAAGGAAAGACTTTTAAACTATAACACATATCTCAGACACTCTAAAAAGAAATAATAAAATCAACAGCATTGGCTAAGTACGAAACAAAGGCTTGAATAGGATAAAGACACTACAAATCAAAGTTTAATGTAAAAATTAAACTCTGGGAGAGAATATTTGTAACACATATAACAAGTAATTGTTTGATGAATCCTAAATGTAATTGCTTGATGAATCCTTACTAAAAGTGCACCTAAAAATAAGAATCAGGCATGGTGTTTAATGGAAAAATAGACCAGATATAGATAGGGAGTGTTACTTTTAATTAAGCGATATGAAACTATGTCCTGGGAAATATCAGAATATTGGTCACTTTGTAGATAAACATATCAAAAGATGTTTGATGCTTACAAATAATCATAACAAGGCAAACTAAAATTAAACACTAAAGATTGATACTTTATTTTTTAATGATTTCAGTATTCACAGTGTTTTTTGTTTGTTTCTTTTTGAGGGAAATGTATTTTGAACAAGTATTTTGAAAGTCAAATTGGCTAATTGACTTGAGCTAAAGATGTGAATTTCCAAAGAGCAATCCTATTCTGGGGAGGTATCCTAGAAAAATAAATGCATGCTTGCTGTGACGAGCATGCAAATTTATTGACAACAGTATTGTTCGAAATAGCAGTAAAAGAAACCTAGATATATTAAAATCTATATAGGAGAATCATTACACAAATTGTTTTAAATCTGTATATGAGATATGTTGTGCACTGGAAAGGAGAGACTATTTAAAGTGAAAAAATCAAGTGAAAGAGCAGTATATACTTGTTCTCACTATGGGGAATTTGTGTATGTGTCACTGACTTGCTCGACACCTATTCCAACCTGTTTCTAATATTTTTTACTGTGCAAGTGGGAGGACAAAAACTATTTTCTAAGACTTCCTTGCAGTTAGGCAGGCCCCTGGGGGTAATTTAGATGTTTCCAATCAGATGCACGCTTGTGTGAATTTGATCTAGGCCTGGATTGTGATGAGGTAAAGAACTGACATAGTCCAATGTGTCCATTTTGCTGGCAGCTATCTGTGTGGTTTGAGGATCCAGGAGCCTCTTGATCTGACAAGGGTGTGACCAGGGATTTGTTCTAGAATCAGCAGCTATGGCAGCAGCTTCCTGAAACTACAGCTTCTTGACTGTTGTACTCAGAGAGGCAAAATTTGTGACCATCATCTGTGTTTGGTTTTAGAAGTCCCTTCCCTAAGCTCAGTTTCAAGTTATTTTCTTAAGCCTTTAAAAAGAAAGTCTCTTTTTGCTTTAACCAGTTAGGATGTTTTCTCTTTTGCATAGTTTTCTACAACCTGAATAAGATACGTACCAATATTTTAAAAATGGCTCTCTGGGATAAAAATCCACAGAATAGCTTCTTCATGGTGCCTGTTTTTTTTTTTTTTTTTTTAACATCTTTATTGGGGTATAATTGCTTTACAATGGTGTGTTAGTTTCTGCTTTATAACAAAGTGAATCAGTTATACATATACATATGTTCCCATATCTCTTCCCTCTTGCGTCTCCCTCCCTCCCACCCTCCCTATCCCACCCCTCCAGGCTGTCACAAAGCACCAAGCCAATATCACTGTGCCATGCGGCTGCTTCCAACTAGCTATCTACCTTACTACGTTTGTTAGTGTGTATGTGCCTGTTTTTTATTTTACATCTGAATGTTCTTTTATTTGTTCCAATCTATGTGTTCCAATCTATTTAAAATTTATTTACGTCTTAAAATTTTTTTGAAAATGTTAAAACTTTTTACTTGTCCAAATTTTACTTATCCTCATAATTATTTTCCATAAATTTATATTTTCACAAAGATAATACAACCGTATGGTTGGAAGAAATGTTTAAAATTCATTTTAAACATTTTAAACTCAACAAAATTAGCTAAATTAAATTAAAATGTTAAAAATTAAAAATTTCAGTCCCCTCTCTGCTCAACTGTAATCTCATTCTTCATTTCTTACATTTACCTTTGTAGTTTAAAATAATATGTTTTCCTGGAAGTTCTACTCAACTCTGTGTTGTAGATCATGTTTCCTGGTTCTCGTGTTCTCAATATTTTTGGTTTGCTTTCACATTTTATTGGAACACATCTTCTAATAACTTCCTGAAAAAGGGATAAGAACAGATACATTTTGGAGATTTTACATATCAGAAAACATATTCTCATACTTGAATAAGTATTTCTCTAGATTAAAATACCAAGTTAAGAAATATTTTATCAAGAATGAGGATTGTTTTGCTTTGTTATCTTTTAATTTTTCTATTAAAACTTGCAGTATCACTCTATTTTTGATCTTTTATATATGATCTATTATTTTCTTCCCTGATCCCGCTCTTAGTTTGTAAGTTTTCCTTCAAAGATTGCAATCAAACCTTCCACCCTGTTAAAAATGTAATTTATTACTTTTCCTCATTTCATTATATCTATTCTCTAAAATATTTTAGTCTTTATGGTGATGTTATAACAGAAAGTACCTTACCATCTGTCATTCTTACTGTTAAGCACTTAGGTCTCTGTTTATTACCCTGTTATGTCAGTTTAAACACTTCTATAAATATTTGTTTTTCCTAAATATATTTAAAACTCTCCAATGCTGCTGTCTCCTGTCCCTTTCCATTATACCAGTAGTTATATATGATCTTGTCATGTATCCTTAGGAAGGAATGTACTAAATCCTTAAGTTTAAAATGCTAGGTTTGACCAGAAGTCATATGAAGTTATCATCACAATTAAAATGTTTTATCCCAGTCCTCTGTTTTTGATATTTGTATCATCTATATTGGCTTCTCATAGTCTCACTCTTCATGAAGGAGGAAACTTTTGGTTTTTTCTTGATGATATTTCCAGAGTTATTAAAATATTTAGTATGTACATACATCTTTGTTACCATCATGGTTGGTGGTAGGACATTGAACACTTAATATGGACAAATAGGTTTGTAAAATGTTTTAAATTAAATTTTGTTTCTAAACTATGTGAAATATTTATATATTTCAGAGTTAAAATGTAAAATAAGATTTATTAAAAAGTTTAGATTTTATTCCTGTTCTTCCTCCATGTTCATTTCCTCTGATTAGGCACACATTTTGTTATTTTTTTTAAAACAAAGGCATTCATTCATAGTCTCTATCTTTTTAACACAATAGTTAGTTAGGAGAGTATGCATACTTTTCTAAACCATGCTTTTTTCACCCAAATTATATTATACATATTGTTATATACTATATAATAATTAGAATATACATATTTACACATATATTTGTGTGTATGTATATATAAAGAGAGTATATGCTGACTTACTTGTGAAGAATGCATTTAAAGCTATTTTAAATGTGTTTTAATTTGTGAGACTTTACTTAATAAGGAATATGTTATTATACTTACTGTTCTAAACTGGCAGTAAAGGTATTCTTAAGAATTTGCAAGTACTTTAAATTTTCAAGACTGAACATTGTATAGCCATCTTGCTGCTCCTTTAGTGAAATGCAATGAAACTCTGAAGTTTAAAAAAAAAAAAAAAGGAAGACTTTATATCATGCAATCATGTAACTTTACATTTATTTATTTATTTAATCTTCATCACAGCCCAATAGAATAGGAATGATTTTTATTTCCATTTTGCATATGGGGAAACAAGCACAAAGTTTTAGTAACTTATATGCAATCATAAAGCTAGTAAGTAGTGGAGCTAGGATATGTAACCAATCTAGATCCAAAGTCAATGTTCTTAAAAAATTTGCTATAAGGTTTAATGAAAAATAAATAAATAAAAAATGTTTCCCATGGTCTATACCTAAGTACATATTTATATAAATTTGAATAATTTTTAATCCCTTCCAGTTTTAGGTTTTTAAAGTGTGAGTTCTTGTTTTCTAAGGACCTCTTGGTGGTAACAGTTTTCTGAATCAGTTCCTACTAAATATATGGTTGGAATCAAAGTCACAAGGCAAGCAAACACCACATCTGCTATAAGCCCAGAGATATTTATGTATATGAAATATATCTATCTTCTACTTATATCTATATCTGTAACTATATTTATATCTATATGCATAATGAGAATATGACATAGTGTGGAAGTACGACAAAGCCAGGAATCTCTTAATTGAAATCATCAGACTTTAGTCGCTGAAGTGCCCCCAACACATCTCTATATCAAAACTAATGGCCTGAGTTCAGCACTGAGCTCCAATAATCTGAATAAATTTCTCATTCCACATGAGTTGCATTGAAACATAAAAATTCTGATATACCTTTTTGGACCAATACAAGAAATTAATATTAGCTTCTACTCTCTTACGTTTCTGATCTTGTGTTAATTCTCTTATATATTCACTGTATTGCTCATTTTCAAAGCTTAAACAGAGCCATCATTCTCATTAAATTTTTATCCCACTTTGTTCTTTGTGGTCTGGCCTATCTCAACTCTCCACTCTCAGTAAGCAATATAAAACAAGTGAAATATTTCTTTCTGTGACCACAATCCACAACCAGGGTTTCTTTTCAGGGGTGCTTCTACTTCGAATTTACTTCACATATTCTAAAATGTGCATTACCTGAGTGCTATAGCATTTGTCATTGTGCATGTCAAGATTTATGAGACTTGCTTAGCTTTTTCTTCTATAGCTCACTGCTCTAGAACTAAATCACTGTAGAGCCCGACCCAAAGCTTACAGTTGAGTAGACCTGTCATCTCTTCCTGGAAACAAACCTTCCCCTCAATAATCTATGACCTGCCTGGCCAGCTTTCTCTTATTCCAATTTATTCCTTGGCATGATAGCTCCTTGATTTGAAACTTTGTGAGTTACTACTGCACTGAGTACAACCATGTTTTTATAGGAACACTGGGTGAAAAAAAAAGTGATGTTACACTCAAAGAATAAATCAAAGTCATGAGTCAGGAATTAGTGAGGACATCAAAAGCACTTTCAGGAGAAATAATTTTCAGCAGCTACCTAGAGAAAATATAAAATCTGATCTCTATCTCTAGACTTTTCTGTGTTTATTAACTAGATTATAAAGCAGAACTCATTTTTTAAGCTGATAAAGGAAAAGTAGGAGCTGCTAAATTAATAATAGTAAATATGCTAAAGAAACATAAATCAGAATAGTATAACAATGGAGCTGAACCTTTGGAACTTGTTCTAGTCCTTTCTTACTGAACTTAGGCAAAAAATCCTAAACCATCTGCATATGCATTTATCAATTTTGTTTTTATGCGTTTGGCATCTTAGAAATCTTGTTGCCCATAAGCTAAATCTCAGATGATATTCCACTGATAGATGGATGTTTCCACAAAAAGGTTTTCTATCTGGCTCACAGATAATTTTTTAACCACACTGTCTCCATTCATACATAAAACAACAGGTTTGTAATAACTTGATTACACATCTATCCTCTAAAATCATATTCTTGGAAATTTATCTATTTATCAATTCATCTATAAAAATTCAAATTCTTTCATTTCAATATAAATTTGAGCAGCATTTCTCTGTGCAGATTTTTGCCATTTGGTTTTCTGATGTCTTCTATATCTTCTAGGAGTATAGATTTAGAAATATTAGAGTTAAAGAATTACAGTAGTATAACATTTGATTAACATGATAACTAATATGACAAAAAAAGAGAAACGAAACAAGCATAGGGAAATATCTGTGATATTAAATAAAATATATTTTAAATACTGATTAAACAAGAAATAGAGATAACATTAGTTTGACTATTTTTTCCAAACTACAAATTTTATCAAATTATTTATAATTTTATATTAGTAAGGTTGCTTTTCATAAGAGATGTGAAGGGAGAATCAATATGCTTACTCCAAATTTCTAAATAAGATTTTGAGTTCTAAGAACTCATATTTAAGGCACATCCAAATAAGGTAATATCTAAGAAGTATTCTGAGCAACAGGCTATATTAGGAAGAGTAGTTTGTTATCTGTCAGTTGGGTTCTAATCCAGTATCAATACCTACTAGGGCCATGTATCCTTCATGTAAAAGGAAGATAAAAATTACGGGAACCAGCTTGGATAACACACATAAATATTCTAGATAAGGTATACATGCACGTTCTCTTTTTCCCACCTAAAAATAAGCAAACCAAAAAAACCCCCCAAAATCCCTGTGAAATCTTATTCCAAATTCTCACTAAACCATCAAAGTCTTTGTTGAGAATACTTGTTATTCTACAAAGAATATGTTTTATTAAGGAAATTTAATTTAAGAAACCATATATTTACTTACACTAAATGCTTTCATTCTAACTAATCAGGGTCTATAACATGTAGGTTATTGCATCCTAACAGTCAAAATACTGGGTTCTCATTACCAACAAATCAGGTTGAATTTTCCATTTAAACAGTATCCCTTGCTCATATTTTCTTCACCAAGTTTATGCCAATCCATCACTCAACTCAACTGCAACAGAAATATAATATTATCCTCAGTGTTCTATTAATGGAAAGACATTGACTTCTTTTAAAGAAAATAATCAGTAGCATGTAATGTTCCTTACACCTAGAGTGTATAGATGAGTCATCAGCTCCTTTTGAACAGAGTTGAATATTTAATCTAATTTAAATTCTAAGAGTCAGTTAAAAAAAAGAAGCTTTTGCAATTCAACACTCCATTTTTTTCTTTTTTAAACTAAAAATCTATACCTCAGGAATCATTCCCAATATATGTTGAAAGATAAACAGTTTATTCTAGAGGTTAGTTAAATATTTTTGGAAGTAAACATTAAATTAAAAATCTGTCTTCAAATAAAACTAAAAAATAAATGTAACAGAATATTTCCAAATTCTGATTAAATTTTATTTTATTTTTATAGTTTTTATTTCCCAACCTTTACTATAACTAAGTCGAGAGATTGAAATCTTTGAGAGTTTATATGCTAAAAGATAAAAAAAAAACTTTCTATTTATATGGATTTCAGGTATTAAATAAAGCAAATACACTGACATATATTACTTAGAGAATACAGTAAACTTTATAGTGAAAAATCATTTCAGTAATAATATCTAAAATGAAATCACCTATAACATAAAGTTTCCCCAAATTATTCTTTTTTTCTTATTGTCATTATAATCAAATCATTGACATTGTAAGTATATAAGGTATATTCACATACACAATTAACATATAATTTTTACTTTGCATTGTATATATTCATATCAAAAAGTAATTCTCAACTAAATAAAATCTTATTTTTCAGGACTTCATTTATATCTCTTTGATTTTGCTTGTAATACAACTGTTGGAAAGACAAAATAATGATTCAGTTTATTAACAAATAATATTTTCAAGAAAATATAAATGAATACTAAATATAACCAATTGGAATATCAAAATATTTGAAAATCCATGAAACATTTAATATCTTCTTAATGGGAAATATAATATTTGTGTCATTCAAAAATATCTGTTAATAAATTAAAACAAAATGATAATGTTTTATCTCAGAACTCTTTGTTGCAAATCTTTTTATCAGCTATATTTATCAGCCAGAATTATTATTAGAGTATTTTTATTATATTAACAATAGATAACAAGAAAATAGAATTGTCATTGATTATAAAGAGTACAAAAGCATAGTCACCAGTTTCACAGCAGAAGAAAACCTTAAAATAAAGGCATAAAAAGTATGCAAAGTCAAAATCTGAGGTTAGCAATTTAAGTGTACTTTACTGAAATAAAGAAAAATTTACTGTGAATAAATATCAGGCACAATTTTTTTTGACCCAAGTTCTTAAAAATTGGATAGGCTACAAATATATGCATAAAACCAAACACCCACACATTTCTTATTGCTGCAATACTACTCAGAAAATATATAGGTTATGCAATGGGTTCCCAGTAGGATATTTAATAATTTAATAAGCCTGACCCTTTATACTACTACTGAACACTCTGGGGACAGTGCTAGTTTAAAGAAAAATTGTATGTTGATGCTGAGTATACTGAGCTAGTCTTAATTGTTAGTGAGTGAATCACATTTCACTGCTTTTTGTTTGTTTAAATTGGTTAATTTCCATGGAGAAATGTGGAGCTCAGCAATTCTTCCAGTTTGATTTTTTTTTAATGTAATGAAAAGAAGCCAAGTTTTCACACTCCAGAGGAAACTTCTTGATCCATAGCACAACACATTAGTGTTTTGAAGTTTTAACTGTGCTTTGCTGAAGTGTATTCTCTTGGGAGCCAGTATACAGTGATATTATGGCATAAGCTTAATATTACTGTCACCAAATATCCATTTTTTGTTTCTGCTATAAAAGTAGCAATTTTATTGTGAATTTCCCTTGCTCTCACCATCACCTCTATTAACCAGTATGGATGCCTTGTTCAAAAATCATTGGTCCTACAATACTCTCACTTTTTCTCAAATCAACAATGTTTTCTCCCTTGTTAAATTACTCAGCTTCCAAATATGCTACAATCACTGCTAAAAGTAATAAAAAGAGAAAAAACCTTCCCTTGCCCTCAAATCTTCCTATAACCGCAATTCTCTCTCTGATACCAAAAGTTCTCAAGAGATATTCATTTTATGATTTAAAGATTCTTTTGATGGCAAGACACAGCAGAATGACACTAATTACATTTGGAGAAATGAAAGACAAAACTCTTTGTTACTTGCAATTCTAAAGGAGAGAAAGCTGCCACTCAGGGCTACAAAGAACAGAACCCCAGGACAGAGACAGAGTACCAGTAATCTGGGGTTGTAGGGGCAATTTATGTATGGCAAAAGAGGTGAGGTAAACTACATTTCATGGGTTCCCTGTAGATTGGCTAATTTAAATAATTCTGTGGGTTCTGAGGAATAGAGGCTGTCTCTACTTTTCTGGCACCTGGCCTCAGGGTGATTAAAGTAGATGCATAGTGGTCTCAGAGTGTGAAAACAAGATAAGGGAAGTTGTTGGGTGAAATTTACTCAGCTACTCAAGAAGGAAAATTGAAGGACCTCTAGTCAGTGCCACAAAACTAGGTCAAGACATCATTTTAAAAAAAGAAAGAAAGCAACTGTATTACGCTATTATATTTGAAATCACCAGTATTTCAGTATTTCTCATATTTTATTTTTCCTGTTACCACTGCAATCAAAATTTTGTCCTCAACTCACCACACAATGATTTGTAATTGAGGTCAGTGACAACAGCCACTTTGACAAATTCAAAGGTTAATCTTCAGTCTTGATCTATGAGTAGCTAGTCTATCCACCTCCCTCTTTGAACATATTCTTCACTGGATTCCCAGCACAGTACTCCATCTCTAGCCATTGTTTCAGTCTCCCTTGACTGTTCCCTGACTTATCAATATTTAAACATTTTATCAGAGTCAGTCCTTAATCCTGTTTTCATGTCTACCTGCATTCACTCCCACATTTCCTTCATCCATCCCAGGCTGTTAAATTCCATGTTTACACTGAGAATTCACAAATGTGTCTCTCAAACCCAGAACTTCATCTCAAATTTATATACAAATGTATTTAACTGTATATCTAATTTACATTTATATCTTACTTAACTTCTTTCATTGTCACATGTTTTTTTCTGACCACAGCCTGGGAAGCTTCTCTGTTTTTAAGGACTCTGTGATCAGGTTTGACCTATCTGGATACTTGAAAATAATTCCTCATCTCCAGGTACTTAATTTAATAGAATTTGCAAAGTCCTTTTTGTCATATAAGGCAACATGAATTATATAGTTTCAGGGTGTCGGGATGGTTTAGAACAAATCACATGTGTACAATACATTACCTAACTTGAAATTAGGAAGTGTGATGCCTCCAGCTTTTTTCTGTTTCAAGATTGCTTTAGCTACTTGGGGTCTTTCGTGGTTACATATAAATTTTAGAACTGTTTTTCTAGTTCTATAATAAATGCCATTGGTAAAAAAATAATGGTCATGAAGAACCTAGGGGCAAGACGGGAATAAAGACGCAGACCTACTAGAGAATGGACTTCAGGATACAGGGAGGGGGAAGGGTAAGCTGGGGCGAAGTGAGAGAGTGGCATGGACATATATACACTACCAAATGTAAAACTGATAGCTAGTGGAAAGCAGCCGCATAGTACAGGGAGATCAGCTCGGTGCTTTGTGACCACCTAGAAGGGTGGGATAGGGAGGGTGGGAGGGAGGAAGACGCAAGAGGGAAGAGATATGGGGATATATGTATATGTATAACTGATTCACTTTGTTATAAAGCAGAAACTAACACACCATTGTAAAGCAATTATACTCCAATAAAGATGTAAAAAAAAAAAAAACGCCATTGAGATTTTGATAGTGATTGCATTGAATCTGTAGGTTTCTTTGGGTAGTATGGACTACCAATATTAAATCTTCCAGTCCATCAAAATGGGATGTCTTTCCATTTGTTTGTGTTTTCTCTAATTTCTTTCATAAGTGTTTTGTAGATTTCAGCCTACAGTTTTTTACTTCCGTAGTTAAACTTATTCATAAGTATTTTATGTTTTTGATAAAATCATAAATTGAATTGTTTTCCTAGTATTTTTTCAGATAGTTCATTATTAGTGTATAGAAACACAACTGAGTTTTGTTTGTTTGTTTGTTTGTTTTGCGGTACGCGGACCTCTCACTGTTGTGGCCTCTCCCGTTGCGGAGCACAGGCTCCAGACGCGCAGGCTCAGCAGCCATGGCTCACGGGCCTAGCCGCTCCGCGGCATGTGGGATCTTCCCAGGCCAGGGCACGAACCTGTGTCCCCTGCATTGGCAGGCGGACTCTCAACCATTGCGCCACCAGGGAAGCCCACAACTGAGTTTTATATGTTGATTTTGTATCATTCAGCATTACTGAATTCATTTATTAGCTTTAACAGTTTTGTGTGAGTGTGTGTGTGTGTGTGTGTGTGTGTGTGTGTGTGTGTGTGTGTAATCTTTAGGGTTTTCCATATATAAGATCATGTGAGCTACAGAAAGGGACCATTTTACTTCTTCCTTTTTAATTGGATGTCTTTTATTTCTTTTCAAAAAATGGTATTGGGAAAATTGGATATCCACAAGCAAAAGAATGAAATTGGACACTTAATGTTACACCATACACAAAAGTTAATTCAAAATGGATTAACAAATTAAACGTAAGACCTGAAACAAAGCTCCTAGAAAAAAAAATAGGAGAAAAGCTTCATGACATTGGTCTTGACAATGATTTCATGGATATGACACCAAAAGCAAAAGCCAAAAGAAAAAAATTGAAAACAGAAAACATCAAACTAAATGGGACTACAACAAAATAAAAAGTTTATGCACAATAAAGGAAATAATAGAGTGAAAAGGAAACCTATGGAATGGAAGAAAGTATTTGCAAACCACATATATGATAAGGAGTTAATTTCCATACTATAAAGGAACTTCTGTAATCAATAGCAAAAACAAAACAAAACAAAACAAAAAACCAACAACTAATAACCCAGTTAAAAATTGGCTAAGGGGGGCTTCCTTGGTGGCGCAGTGGTTGAGAGTCCACCTGCCGATGCAGGGGACACGGGTTCGTGCCCCGGTCTGGGAAGATCCCACATGCTGTGGAGAGGCTAGGCCCGTGAGCCATGGCTGCTAAGCCTGTGCGTCCGGAGCCTGTGCTCCGCAACGGAAGAGGCCACAACAGTGAGAGGCCTGCATACTGCAAAAAAAAAAAAAAAAAAATTGGCTAAGGACTTGAATAAATATTTCTTCAACTAAGACATTCAAATGACCAACAGGTGTATGAAAAGATGTTCAACATCACTAATCATCTGGGAATTGAAAATCAAAATCACAATGAGATATCACCTCACATCTGTCAGGATGGCTATTATCAAAAAAATAGACATTAAGTGTTGGTGAGGATGTGAAGAAATTGGAACCTTTGTATACTATTAGCAGGAATACAAATGATGTGGTCGCTATGGAAAACACTATGGCAGTTCCAACAAAAATTGAAAATAGAACTACCATATGATCCAGCAATAACATTTCTAGGTATTTGTCCAAAAAGTTAAAATCAGGATCTTGAAGAGATATTAACACTCCCATGTTTCTCTCAGCATTATTTATAATAACCAAGAGGTAGAAGCAACCTAAATGTTCATGGATGAAGGAATGGATAAAGTGTAGTATTGCATACAATGGGATATTACTCAGCCTTAAAAAAGGATATCCTGCAATTTTCAACTACATGAATGAAACTAGACATTATGCTAAGTGAAATAAGCCAGTCACAGAAGGACAAATACAGCATGATTCTTCTTATATGAGGTTCCCAAGGTAGTAAAACTCATGGAAAGGAAGCATAGAATTATGTTAGTGTCTGGGGGAAGGGAAAATGGAGAGTTTCTAATAAACAAGAATAAAATTTCTGTTATGCAAGATAAGCTCTAGAGATTTACTGTACAACAATGTGCCTGTACATAATGATACTGAATTATACACTTAAAAATGTGTAAAGAGGGTAGATCTCAAGTTTTCTTACCACAAAAACTTTTTTTAAAAAATTAGGATAAATCACCATTTGATCATGAATTTTTTATACTAAATGGAAACATCCAATGAAATGTATATTGGATTGCCACAATATGAATAACAAATACCTGTATATGGTCACAATCTTGGTCCATAATCTTTAAATATTAGAGAGAGAAAATAATCTTTAGAAAGGAGAATCTAGATATGGAACAAAAACACAAAAGTCATGCTGATCTACTCTAATAGTCATTTGCTATTTGACTTTATAGCATCAATTCTACTTTCATATATTGAATTTCCTAAGAGAATTCAATGTTTTTCCTGTTTTGAATAAAATTTTATTTGGGTAGATCTCCTTCTCAAATGTTAGTGATAGAGTATACCAGCAGCCCCCAACAAAATCATGTTTCAAATTCTACTGCCCACAAATATACAGGTACATGGCTGATAATTTTAAGTTTCAACCTGGAAGGATAAAGCCTCAGTAATTTTTGAGAGGAATGTGGTGATAATGAGGGAGAGGATAGGTGATGATGGAGTCAGTGTAGAAGCTGCAGCTCTGAAATAAGGAGAGTTGAAAACTTCTTGTTACCAAAACCTTCAACCCCTCCATTATCTCACTTTCAAACATTTCCCTCTCCAGTCACTTATCAATCCAGTTTAGTCCTTGAGTTCTCCAACTCCAAACTGCTTTCATCCTATTTAGACTTAAAATCCTTTGTTGCTACATTTTTAAAGCCGCTTATTCTTCAGCCCTCTGATGATTTTTCCTTCCTGCTTTATAGGTTAAGTTTCGTGAACCATTATTATCACCACTCCCTTGCATAAACCCTCAACTTTTCGTCTCTTCACTCTTTTTAACTGCTTCCCCATCATGCAGAACAATGTCTGCACATAGTAGCTTTTCAGAAAGGATTACTTGAGTGAATGGACTCTTTATGTATTGAATAACTAGAAATGTACTGCGTGTAAGTGTGCTTCTAGCTCCTTTGTCTTTTTCAGCATGGGAAACTAGAAAATTAGATGGGAAAAGGATGTATCTAAATTCACACAACATATTCCCAGCAAGATTAGACCTTGAACTCAAGTCTCTTGGCTCCCAGTTCATCACTCTTTTTTCCCAATTTCTGAGTTCTCTGAAAAACCTAATTCATTTTCTCACAGACTGTTTTTGACCCATGTTTAATAACCTACCTTCCACCACAATTGTTGCAGAAAAACATGTTTATGAATAAAGTACTTCCATTTTTAATTTATAAGCAAAACCTCCAAAAATTTGACACTTATATAAGGCATGCATAGATTCATTCTAAGACAAATTTTATTTATAAATGCAAGTTCTTAAAATAATGTAGTTTTTCTGAACTGATAGCTAAATTGAGGAAACTGATTTTGATCCTCTGTAAAGTATTTGACCTGTTCCTAGAATAAAGATATGGGATATAGGGCTCTTTCTCTGAGAAATCTGGGGGTAAAACTAAGATTTTATTGAACACAGTGATTTTAGTTAACGATAAATAAACAAGAAAATTGTACTGAAGTGTTCTTTCTGTAATAAAATTGTTCAGTAATTGTTCACTTATTTTACAATACATTGTTAAATATAAACTATTTCAATTAAGTGTTTTCAAAAATGAGTTAGATGAGTTAGTAACAACTCTCCTGACAATCTAAATCTTTTAAATAAAACACATTAGAGAGGGTTTATGGTTTGCATTTTTTCCTTATTTATTTGTTGATTCTAAGTATTGGATAAAGAGTTTGAAATTTGAATCTCCAAACCTAATACAGAGCAGAATTATCACATTTTGAAAAGGTGAGCCTGGAAGTAGAAAATACTGCTGAATACAATCCCAGTATCAGCTAGACACCGTGACAAGTGCAACTGTCTATGTACTCCAAACTCAATAGGAAATGTGCATGTCATTAGCAATTGTATGCTGGAGTTGTGACTTCCTTAATCATCTATCACATGGTTATGCTAGCTTTCCTGACCTATTGTACTGTTTTTCTTTCTTTAATGCACGTTTACAGACTTGGGTTAAGCATACATCTCAGTTAAGGTATACAGTCTTCATCCATCATCCCTATTTTGTTTTATTTATTTATTCATTATTTCATTCATTCATTGCACTTTTCTTCCCCTTTCTCAGTCTCATTCCCATCACCTTACAGGCACTCCAATATGTTTAACATATATCCTTGAATTTTATATATATTTTATTTTGGGAATACATAATTTTAAAATGCATAAATGACTTGGCAATATAAAACATGTTTCTGTTATCTATTTACTTATGAGGTGTACATATACTAGTTTATTTCTTCTGAGTGCTGTGTTTTATTCTATAGACTGCAACTACTATTTATCTCCTTTGTCAGAAATAAAAATTTAAACAGCTTCCAAATACCAATACCACAAGAATGTTGAAAATAGCTTCTGACACATTTTCTTACAGAAGTGTGTAAGAATTTCTCTGGGCCATATATGATGGCAAAGGATTGATGAATCATAGGGTGTATTTTGACTGAGTATATCAGGCTACATACCATGTTTACTGCACCAGTCAAATTTATACCAGCAATGAAGAGTTCACATCATTTCCACCAGAAGTTTTACCCAATATTTTATCTTTGAACGTGTCATGAATAAAATGTAGTACATTTTTATTTTCATTTACTAGTTAGCTATGATTTTGTGTACCTTATATAGAATTTGAGTTTTGTCCTCTGTAAATTGTTTGTTTATATATGTTCTCCATATGTCTGTTGCTTCCTACTTTATTTCTTAGTGATTTTCAGAAGTTTTTTAAAATTTTAGTTTAGATGTTAGCCACTTGTAGGTTTTTGAGTTTAAATATGACTTTTCCTAGACTTCGTATATGATATGTATATAATTAAATTCATCAGTTCTTCATACTATTTTATATGCTTTAGATATACTATTTTAAAAATTCCTTTCCTAAACCAAGCATATACAAGTTATATTTTCCTGTATCTATTTAATGATTTATTTACTCACATTTAAGCCAGGAAAATCTGAAATCCACGTTTGTAGATGCTGTAGAGATGTCATTTTATTTTCTTCTATGAAGTGAGCCCACTTGCTTGATATGGTAAACTAAATAGATTGTCACTTACATATTGATTTGTTTTCACCGTATTTATCCTACAATAAATTGTATTAGATGAATAGAAGGATAGATAGATAGGTAAATAGATAGATGTAAGTAGATATCTGAACTTTCTATTCATTCCTACTGGTAGATTTGCCCTTTTAAATGGCTTAATAGGTCTAAATGTCTTTTGAATTTTTCCCTTTGCTCTGCTTTTAAAATGACTTAGATACATATGAACATATATGAAATAATTTTGTAGATCATTTTGAAATTAATTGATATCATTTATTTCACCATCTGACAGTGTGCATTATATCTCCATTTATTTTGACTTTTATTTATAACTTTTAGAAAGGATTTAACATTACCTTGATGCTAACGTGCGTTAAATATATTACTGTGTAATTTATAGTTTTTGTTGACATCTTAAATTCTTGTATATTACTAATTTTTAGTTGATTATTGCTCTTGAAAACAAGTCCAATTTATTTCTGTGAATCAATTTTCATACTCAGAACATTACTGATCTTCTTATTTCTAGTCTTTTTAGATTAGAGTGGGATCAAATCTTTTTATATTGCCTGTAAGTAACAATAATCCTATTGCCTTCATTTCTGTCTTAACATCTCTTCCTTTTTTATTGTGTTATAGTTGTGGTTAGAATACATAGTGACATGTGAGCAATGAGAGATTTATTAAACATCACTGTCTTATCTCCGTTTTAGAGAATAAAGGTACCATTTCTCCATCACTTAAATTTTTTGTAGGTGTGTTACTAAGTTTTTTCATGTTAAGAATGTTTTCTTCTATCCTTAAACCACTAAAGGATTTTTGTTTAACATCCCCGTCAATGTTTTGTAATTTTACGCTCATTTTTTTTTTTTTTTTTTTGCCAATCCAGTCAGTGTCAAATCATATATCATTGCTGTTTACTAATTATTACATAGATTGCTACCGGTTACTAATATGTCAACATGATTCTTATTCCTTCAAATTATGGGTTATGCTTTTGTCTATTTACACATATATTTGTCTTTATTTTCTTTATTCTTCAGGGTACCGTATGTAGTCTCTTGCTGTTATTTTGTGACTTAAGTGTGTTCTACATATCTTCTCCCAGTTTGTGGCTTTCTTTATACACATTGTATGGTATCTTGTGAGCAATGCATGTTCTTAAACTTAATGTAGTAAATTTTATTTTCAATGTTTTATTACCATTTCAACTTTCTATGTTCTGTTAAAGTAGTAACCCTCTCTACCAAGGAGATGAACATATTCTGGATTTTCTTAAAAAATGTTTTATATATGTCTTGTACACTTTGACTTCTAAACTATCTAGAAATCATTTTGTTTGTGGTATGATGTTGAGATCAAATTTTACTTGTGATCATATGAAGGGTTTTAACAGCATTATTTTTTTTATGTCCCCATACTAACTCCAAGCAGAAAGTTGCCTTCCATGCCCCCACACACCCAACGTATGCTTAATGTTTGTGTTAGATGATTTATTATACAGCCACTCTAGAATTCAGATTTCTGCTCAGTGGTGTGGCAAGACATGTTGCAAAAAAATCTTGTTTGAAACAGAGTCACTAGCTACGGGGCTGGTCAGCCTCAGCAGAGAAACTATTCTGGTCTGAATCAAATCAAACGTAAAATGAGAGAATAATAGGCAGATAAATTCCTTCTTCTTTCTCCAGGGAGTTTTTCCATGGAGCTAGTCCTTATGATTCTATAGAAGTATCTGCTTCACAAACAACTTAATATTATATCTATTATTAATTGAGATAAAGTGCAGGAAGAGGAGGAAAACTTTGGGGAATTAATTCAATATATAGTCAGTATAGGACAACAAAAACCGTCGTTATTGTGGAATGGATTGATGCTTTTGATGCATACTGAATACCTTGCAAAAGAATGTAATAGTCTCAGAGAAGTTATTTCCTAACCTAGTGAACGCTTTTAAACCAAAGGACCTCTATGGCAACTTTAAATTAGTCTTACCTCTTACTATAGTCACACAAGTGACAGTGCTGAAAAATCTGCTGCTGAGTCTTGTAAAAACTCCAAAGGGAATATTATATGTGCAATACTAAATAGACTTCTATTACCTAATAAAGCACTGATAAGTAAGCTGTACATAACCAAACATATTTGAAACCTGAAAGCCATAAGATACTACCATGACAACAGTGCCATTGTGAGTTCTAATGAATATAACTCAGGAAAATTATACAAGAAAATTGCCATTAACTTACAAGTACAGAGTAACCTTGGTAAATGACACATGTCTGTTAGAAAATGTTAGAATGATGATATAACAGATGCTTGTAGTATCATAGTATAGATCTCACTCAAGGACACACTAGGGGCCCACGTTGGGTCTGAATCGATTAAGATTAAAATATGAGGCAAGGCTACAGATTTTGTATTGTAGTGATTCATATTAGGGAACTGTTTTCCAGGCCTATAGGATGCTTTGTTTTTTCAATTATACAATCCTAATATAATGATACAAATTGTACCCAGTTATATTTGTTGCGGGAACCAATGATTAATTAGTTACTATCAACTAGTCTTGCAGATCATTCTGTTCTAATTAGAGACAAAACCTAGTAGCTATGAAGGTTACCTCTGGTGATTTAGTACTGGTACTAGAATTCTGCCAGATCAGCATCTTACCCACATTGAAACCAAGCAACACATTTTATTAACAGCATTTAACACCCACATCTCTGTTCTTTAGAAAACAGCCAAAAGAATATTTTTATAAGATGCTTGCTCCCCCCTCACTAAAGAATTTCTCAATGCCTGTTAAAATGATTTATTTTTTTAACCTCACCCCAGAGCATATCTAAATGATAGATGTGCACAGCAGGCCATATAAATCTATTCCAACACTTGTATCTTCATTAGACTTGGAATCTTACCTCTCCAATTTGGCAAGGAATTTCTGACATCTTAACTTTATTTTGTGTAGAACCCCCATTGAATTAGGTTACTGTCTACTCTTACTGAGAAATCAATTACTACCACTTTGTGGGAGCACATCTAATTCAAAATCTCTGGTAAGTGAACTCATATTTATAAATGCAACATATAGAAAATTATATTTCTCATTTCCTTGTCTAGCACCACAGGCATACATTTTTATACATATACCTAAGTTTTCTTTATAGATGTGATCACAGAACTTGCATTCTTTGTCTTGTAAGCCTCCTTAAATGAGATTTTGCAGCTGGCCTTGTGCAATATGATATGGTTCTGGATTTGTGGAAGATGCATGGTAGTTACAGTAGGATATGAAGAGAATACTCTTACTTTTACTAGGTGATTTTCTCAGGCAAGATAATTACATGGTCTTTAAGCTTCAGTGAGCAGAAGAGGAGCTTCTTTGGTTGGTGAAAAAAATTTTTGTGTGTTTGGCATTTTCAAAATTTTCTCAATTTCCTGGTCATCTTTAATTCTAATTAATTACCAAAATTCCACACACGAGAATATAAAGCCTAGAGATCCATCCTCTCTTATAATTCAGAAATTTGCAGATTCAGAGCATACATTTGATTTTCAGTATCATTATCACCATGCTGGAGGAAATAAGAAAGTAGAGCATCATAAAAATCTCCATTTTCTATGACTGTGTCTTGAGGTAAGCATTTAAAAGCTGAAGGCCATATTTTATCATTAAATAATTGGTGCAATATGAAGTAGCCCTTAGTTTGTCAGAGTCTTGCTTTTCACAGGCATTATGATCCAGGTGAGTAAAAGTAAGAATTTGAATAATATATGCACCACTGGATTCTCCTGACTTCCAATTTTCTATCCTGTAGTATTGAATTCAGACCAAGTCACATAAGAAATCCAAATTTATCATATCCTTGAATATTTATTAATTGCAATCATTTCTTGAAGTTATTACTTTTGCCTAGAACTCATCCTTGCAAGTAGTAAAATCCATTTCTTGGTAGTTAAAAAAAATTATTAATAAATATTAGGTGACTCACAGAATCTTCCAGATAGCCAGGGAATCAAATTCTGAAGCTACGTAGTTCAACAACCAATGTACAAAAAAGCATTGTCCTAATGTTTAGCATCTAGTTATTGAGTGACAGATAATAACACAACTGCTTCTGAACAACTAACAACTCTGCCACCATGATAGCCAGAAAGTCATTTTCCCTGAATTCTGTGACATCATATTTCATGCATAAGAAAATAAGCCTTAAAGAGGTACATCCAGTTAGTATAATGTAGATCACAAGTTTCCACTGTAGTAAGGAAGACTAGAAATAAGAATTTACAGGTCATATACTAGTAAGTCTAAACTAACAATTGGTGACATTTTCAAAATGTAGGAATTATTTTCAATTATCTTGAGTAGCCTCAATGATACCCACTCTAGGTTTCTTTATTATATTTTTCCATAATATTTTTATTCCTTTTTTATCATTATTGATCCCTTTGGTCAGAGAACAAATAAATAATTGTGTTCAGTCCAATGTCTTTCATTATTATCTTCCATTACATACTATGAATATTTGAGTATGGAAGTAAATTTTATACTCTTAACTGGACATCAGCTGTCAGATAAGCATAACTTTAATCATCTACCTTGATATGTATTACTTTCAGTAGAATGCACAGAAATCTGACTGGAATTGGCTAAAGAAACCATTTCTTATATTCTATTTTCAAAAAGGACTTTTGTTAATATTTATATAGTAATCTAGTAGATATATTTAGAAATACAGTTATTCCCAAATGTTTGATTCTTAAATGATATTGCCACATCAATGTGAAATTCAAATTTTCCTTTACAATAATGTTCAACTAACTGATAATTGATAAGATAAATTTTGGTTATAAATGGATAAAAAGAGTGTTATAAGCCGATGTTAACCTCAATTTAAAATAATTAATTAATTATTTTTAAAAACCTCATATTCTAATATCTACACTCACCTAAAGCAATGTAGAAAGTTTAAAGGACATTAAAATATTACTAGAATCCTACTGACAAGTTTCTAAATAGTTCTACAATTTTTATGCAATTAATAAAATGAATTTCATGAATCCTATAAGCCTTGCACTGAATTATTGGTTTTCTTGTAACTAAAATCCTCTTGATGCATATGCATTCTTTTGATTTTTAAATTTTAAATATATATTTTAAATGCTACCCCTCACTATCCATAATTTATGTATACACATATATATGCATACAGATATACATGAATACATATATTCATATATGTATATATATACTTATATATATAAGTATGTGTGTGTAGATGGATAGAAGGATAGTATGTATTCATATAGCCAACTAATAACACTGAGTGCTTAGATAATATACAGTTATACATTATGATCAGGAATAAGAGATATCAAAATTCAGATAACAACCATCATCATCATAATAAAAATTGAATAACAGCAACTAAAACAAAAGATCTGAGGAACTTGTGTAATGCTCCATTAGAAAATCACCAGTAGTATGACATAATATTTACCTTGACAAATATGAGAGAAGAAAATTAGACAAAGAGTGATAGATATATACACATAATAAAATATGGCTGTAGGAAAGAATATACATTGGCTAAACGTGGAAACTATGTTTGAAAAGAAAGATGAATTTGGTATTTGAGATACTTTACTCTTAGGATATTATAAAGGATATATTAAAGGAATGTCCCATGGCTAAAGTATGTGTAAAGAATACATACAATAAAATATTTTAGGGTATATATTACATCACATTTTTAAAGTGACTGCCATCTTCCTGTTCCAAAATCTAAATTAATTACACAGTTTATTATATATCACCCCAAATTTAAAAAAAAATCCTGATTGTAAGTCATGTTTTTAATTTGAATTCAAAAACCAAACATTCATATAATTGGTCAATAGAGCAAAATTTTCCTTCAATGAGCTCAACATTTAAATTTTTATTTTTTTAGTTTTTTTAGTTTTTTTTAGTTTTTTATTTTATTTAGTTGGTATAAATGTCATTTTAACATCTACTTTGCCTTGAAATGAACAAATCAACCTAGTCCTTACTATGGTTTAAGCCCCATTGGTTTTGATGGAAAACTTCAGCTTTCAAAACGTGTACTCTGAAGCAAACATTATATTTTCTCTAGTCTTTAGAGAAAATAAGCAAAAATAAATTAAGGGTAGAAACTGTGTCTTTGCAGTGTCCTTTTTTTTTCTTTTGTGTCCAACATATTATAGATCCTTGATGAATATTAAATTATGGTGATGACAAAATCCTAAACTATCTCATTCTTTAAATCAACAAACTATGAAATGTTATCATTTACACATGATGTTAAAATAGCTGGAAAAAAAGGAAAACCTTTTATATTTCCTTGGGTCATTTTGAAAAAGCAAAACAATTGGCATACATGACAGCCTCTCATCTATCTGTGTGTTTAATAAAGCCAAATATGATGAAGACTAATGTACCATACTGATGTTTGCAGAATTTCATTAATGCATTTCCAAGACTATCATAACTCACTCACCTCTGTTGAGTTTATGAGCCATGGGTTTTGCTCCAACACATAAAATCAGCTTGCCTAACACAATGCAGAGACTAATAATATCAAAGATGACACTCACATTTTGAAAAAAGGTGACATTTATTTCCCCCTCCCCAGGATAATGGAGTCATTTAATTTAGCACTGAAATTAAGAACTTATACAAAGTCCCTAAGTGATAGTAACTTGTCTTTCATAAGAAAAGTCTGGCATTTTTTCATCACAAAATTCAGAACGCTACAGCAAAGCAATAAGATTTATCAGTTTAATATCCAGAAAACCTCTTTATTTTATAAATTATCATTATCCATTCCTAGTGCTGTATGGAATGAATATTTTTAAAATCCTCAAACAGCTTTTAATAATAAATAGATACAGTTACTCATATATTATACCCCAACGAATAATAGAGACAGAATTTAAGGAAGATATTCTTCAAATATACAGAATTCATCTGTCTTTAGTACTGCATCGAATCAAATAATAAGATCACCTAAAAGATATTTTCATAGGCTGTCTATTCACTACCACCTTTGGTGATTCTATTAGATTTGCACTGTTGCTGTTCTCACAAGAAAATAAAATTACCAAGTGTGTCTATAGCTGTAAACCAATTAACTAAAGAAGCAAACAAATAAACTAAAAATTAATGACTACCACATCAGAATTCTGTCTACTTCTCTGTTCTCTTACAATAGCCCTCCCCTTTAAACTCTATTCGCTCCTCTCCTGCCTCACTGGACTGCCTCTTTTGCTTCATTATGTCCTATTCATTCTCTCTCAGATCTAATGGTCTTTCCTTCCATTCTGTTTGGAAAGTGCTAATGCAGTTTTGCATGGCTGCTTCCTTGTGATCTTATAGGTCTCAGGTTATTTTATTCTGATGTAGGTGGAAGAAGAGGAATCTACCATCCACTTTCAAATACTAGAATAAGGTCAGGGTATTTTCATGGATTTTAGCCCAAATAACATGGAATACTGGAAAAAAATAATTATGTGGCAGCAGATCAAGTCTTATTTTACTGCCTAAAAACTGTGTAACATTGTAATTTGGATACATCACTGAATCCGTTAAAAACCTTTTATTAACGTCTATTAAATGTAATGCTCATACTTACACCACCAAACACAAATTTTTGGACAAGTATCTGACATTAAATGTATGAATTTATAGAGATGTTCAGCTTAGGATTTTCCCCCCTTCAATAGCCATGGTATTGAAGGTAGGGAGGTAGAACAGAAGATTCCACTCATCTCTATAGGCAAGCAGTCCACATACTTGCAAAACACAAAAGCAAGTAATCATTTTCCTAAATGTCCATATTTAAATTCCAATGATATATTAAGCTGATTTAAATTTATTGATAACTTTATTAAATCTATAATATTCCAACAAATGCACACATTTTTTTGTAATTTTTTTGTAATTTTTTTCTGTAATTATTTTACTCATAATCACAGAATAAAAGGAATATAATGAAGACAGCAGTATGAACAATGTAGCAAATTATTAGAAAACTAACTAGAATCCAGGAAAATGGGAAAAAAGAAAAGTTAAAAGCAACAAGATAGAGTTTCCTTAGACCTATATGTATGGGTCTCTCAATTCTCTAGTGAAGAGATAGTATAGTCACTTCTTTACAAATTGCCTTTGGTTTTTATGTTTACCTTAATTGTGAAGCTGTGCTGAGTAGGTTTCAGTACAATCCATAATAACATTTTTAGGTTTCTGACTCACTGGAATGTGAGCAAATTGAAGATAATGGTGATCTATCATTGCATCTTTATACCTAAAATAACACAAAACATAATGTAGGCACTACAAATATGTTGAGAAACATTAAATTAAATTGAACTGAGCACACTGTAAACTGTAAAATGGTATAAACAACATGAACTGTTATTATTTCAATGGTACTGGAGATTCATGTGATAAGGAATTTGAATCAATTTTTATTATGAAGTTATATACACGAGAAATTTTATATGGAGACTAACTTGTCTTCTCTCTGGCAAAAATGTGTTTCATGATTTTCCAGGAAAAAATTTTGAGGGGTATAGATTGGTAGCATATTCTCTATTCATACTATCCGTAAAATGGTTTGATGGACCAAACACAATTATCTCAGAGATCAGTTAGGAGGTGTAATTGTCTTAAGGTGCTATATAGCAACAATATGATATATCCAGTGTCATAATGATTGCTTCTGTGACTTGCATATTGAAAGTAAAACAATAAAGACAGCCGTTAAAATGGCACTATTTTTCTTACTTGTAAATACAAAACTTTTGGTGCATTTCCAATTTTCTTCACCTGTTAACTTCCCCAGAAAGTAATATCTACCAATAGATGTTAAAACAGGTAGAGAACTTTTATCTCCTCTAAGTTAAATTTTTTGCTCTCTCCTCTGCTGCTGCTAATCTCATTAATTGGATCATCAATCTCTAATATTTTCAATTTATCTCTCAAAAATGCAGTGGTTGCACTGACACAATGAAGCATGTATATCATACACACTGCAAAATTATATGGATTAATACTCACCAGGGACTTAAACTTCACTGAACAAATTCCCTCCAAAGTAGAAGAAACTGGTTTATTTTGCTAGAGATCTTCATCCTCCTATCTATTATATTTTGTTCTTCTTGTCTTTTCTGGAAAACAACTTCTCAACTTGACTGCTATTGCTTCAAAAGTTCTATTTCATTACTAAGCCTTCTGGTCTCACTAAGAAATCCTTTTTATGTAAATATAAAAAGGAAACCATGAAAAACTGCTTACCTTGCAAATGAAAAGTCAGATGATACTTCAATTACATTCCAACACTTTAGGGACATTCCACACTTCTCCTTTGTGGTATGCTTTAGGTCAGCCATCTGGATTTCAACAATATTTAGGGTCAAAACTTTGAATGGGGAATTAAACATTTCCATAACAGCTCTCCCATTGCTCAAATCCTCATACTGATTCTGCTTTGCCGCATGCACTACACTGTGTTATGCTCCATGCTGAAAATCGTATGTCATTACTAAGCTGATGGGAAAATTGCTGTAACATTTATCAGTATCACACCAGGCTATTATGTTAGGTGTTCATTCAAGTGTCCCATTCCTAGAGTCTTTCCTCAATCATACTGTATGAAATTTCACTATTCACCTCAGTCAACTTCCATCCTATTATCTTTCTTTATTTCCTTCATAATTCTACTGTATGAAATTCCTTCCTTCTCTTCTCTTTCCTTCCTACCTCCTTTCTTCTGGTTTTCTTCCTGCCTTCTTTTCTCTGTCTTTACCTCTGTTTCTCTCTGATTCACTTTCTCTAACATCATGTTTAACTAATATTATACTGTTTTACTTGCTTATTAACTCTTTCCCTCTCTCTGAGGGGGGTACTTTCAAGGAAAAACAGAAACTATACTGGTTATTTCAGTAGAGAATTAAATATAAGGAATTATTTCGTAGGTATTGGAGAACTGGAAAAGCAAAAAGACAACACTGAAGTAACATAGACATTGCAACTGCAGGCATCAGACTACTACCCCTACAGCTGACATTAAAAATTTAAAAAAAAAAAAAAGAGGCAGAGAGTACGAGAACCTAAGAACTCATAGAATGGGCCCTGCAAAGAAAGGCTCAAACTCCGAGGAAGACACTAAACTGGCTGTTGGTAGTGCTTTAAGAACTTGGAGAAATGGGCCCAATGGAAATGAGACTTAGACTGATAAGCATGGGATGCTATCTGGCTAGTGGTTAAAAAGCTGGGGAGCAAATGATATGATGCAGCAGAGAGAAAATGTTTAACAACCAGTATATCTCATCATTTTTGTACACTGTATCCACACATACATTTATTATAATAAACTTCCATCCAATAACAAATACAACTTTATCCTTTTGCCTAATAAGATGTAACTATTTTTCATGCAAACAGAGAAGTTATTACCCTCTTTCCAAAAGACAGGGCAAGATGCTAAGACTCATTTTATTCAACTCACAGAAACTATCATATCATCCACCTCTGATTTATTTTAAATAGTCCACTAATGGTGTTACAGCCCCCCCCCCACATATGAATATATTGAAATCTAAATGCTACACGAAAAGTTAACTAACAGACAATGTTCCATTTACACAATAATAAAAGAAAAATAGGAGGTAGAAACAAAAAAATTGGAAAGTATATTCACTAGTGTGTGTGTGTGTGTGTGTGTGTGTGTGTGTAACAAGTAGAGGGGGGAATATGCATACCTGCTACAATCCTGTTTTTTTTCTCTAAATGTAAGCCCATAATCAACAAAGCTGATATTTTTTTCATTCTTTTTTTTTAACTACCAATTCATTGTTCTAGGCAGGTTCAAGTTCTTTACCTTATGGGGTGACCACAGAATTCATTTCTTTTTTTTTTCAAAATTCATTTCTGAAAGATCTAACATTTTTTTGTTCTGGCTTTTATTGGTTGCTGTAGTTTTCATTAACGTTTACTTTTAAACATGGAAGTACTAAGTGACACCTCAGATAAATCTGTGGGTTCTAAGCACACTCCTCTTTATCCCTAATGTGTATCAGTAACGTATTTACCTCATAGGTATCACAATCATTAACATCACCCCATAACTATCGTGTTCTTTGCATATTCAGTGGAATGAGGAGATCAAATGGCCAAATGATGACTTCAACCTCCAGTTCAGTGGGCCTTTTTTCTGTGCCCTAGTGGTAAGAGCACAACAAACATTTTTGGTACAGGGAAAGATTTCTAAATGAATTATTAGGTGCAGTAGTGTGACAGGCAGGATTATAAAAGTGTCTTCAAGATACTCATCCCCTAGTTATTCAACAAATATTAATCTTGGTAGTTCTGTGAAAGGACTTTGGTAATGGAATTAAGATTACTAATCAGATGACCTCAACGTGGCATTATCTTAGATCATCTAGGTGGGTTCCATGTATTCATGTGAATCCTTAAAAACAGAAAATGAAGGCAGAAGCGTCATTCAGACAGGTGCAGAGGAGAAATGAAGCATAAGGGGAGGTCAGAGAGATTGAAATTTTATGAATGAGAATACAACTCATTGCTGGTTTTGAGATGGAGGAGAGATTCAATGAGATAGAGTATGGGGGTAACCTGAGATGAGAAGATAAGAAGAAACCCTGTCTGACAGCCAGAAAGAAAATGGAGACCTTAGTCCTACAACCAAATTGAACTGGATTCTGACCAAAAAATTCTGCATGCGCTTTGAAGTGGATTTGTCTCCGGAGCCTCCAGAAAAGATTGCATAGAAAATTGGTAGAAAATCTTGCTACCAGAAGATTTCAGTCCTCTTATAAGCTAAGCCAAGAAACCAGCCAAGACCACCAGACTTCTGACTGACAGAATTCTGAGACAATAAATTTGCGCTATTTTAAGTGAATGTTTCAGTTTGTGACATTTTTTTATGGCAGCAATAGAAATCTAAAGCAATAGTAATTTGATCCTCCCTCATTTCACCCCTTGATTCTAAGATCTATATTTTCTGGCAACGGAAAAATATTGTCCATATTTCGATACTTATCTTAAAGCATAGATCACATATCTGTAAGATAGAACAGTAAACTTTCATGGAATTAATTCTCAACTGACACTATAACTGAGCCTTTAGTATGTCACTCCTCTTTTCTATGAAGGCAGCTGCTTGGGATGATAAAGTATGTGAAAAAAAACCCTGAATTTTATGGCACATGCCCATTTCCACATTTATTTGCTGCAAATAATTCCTTTGTTCAGAAGTAATAAGTCCATAGGTGGTGGTGCTATTAAACATTATGTGCAGGAAAAGCAAATCCATAAATAAGGTATCTTTCTAAACCCGTTAGGACAAATCACTGCCCTTCCTATGAGATGGTAACCAATGAAATCATCCCTAGGAACGGTGCCGTATCAGGGCCTCAGTAATTTTTTCTCTGATGTTGCAAAGTTAGGTATTTAGCAGTGGAAATAGCAAAATGAGTCTTAGCGAGGAAATTCCACATTGTTTAGCCCATGCAGAGCCACTATCCTTTCTACCATGGCCAATTTATAAGTCAGTATCAAGCATCAAGTTGGTTGGAGACAGAATGTTATCCAAAAGAGAGGTCATGTTGTCCATCCGATTATTGAAAGCCTCCTCTGAATTAGATGAATGTTTGTCAGGTCAGCATTCAATGGTAGACAAATAGCTTCATACTCTTCTCATTCCAATAGGTGTATTTATATAGTCCTATGAACCCATTGTCACTAATTTTTCGATTCTGTTTTCTACTCATTTTCCAAATTTCTGATCATACAGCCAAACCACTAGCTACTGCCCACATACAAATGCATATAGATCTATACATCTATGTATTTATTGATCCAGACAAAGGATCTACAAAAATATTGTAGATTGACGTTCTGCCAACTGAGATGATTTTCATTTATCGTTGACTTTCAAGAACACACTTCTGATCGAAGTTCTATTACTGCAGTAGTCTGTTTATGGTTAGATACACTGTATGGACAAAAGGCCTAAGATATTTCCTCTTTCCTCTTCAGTCAATTTGTCATAAGGAACTCTGCAAGAGGCCATGAGAAGAGGAGTGGTAATGTTTTGAGAGAAGATATTAAAGGAATCTGAGCCAGCTTCTCATTAAACTTCTTTGTATCTTATTTACCTGCTGGAACATGATCTCTAATGCATCATTTACATAGGATGATTGATGGCTTCTGTGAATGTTCTGTCTTACAATTTGGTAGCCAGAAGATGCCCAACCAAATTGTTAGGTCAAGCTGCATGATCTCTTGATGTCTTGTGATCATTTTTCAATTTATACAGGGCCCAGTAACAAGCCAGAAAGTATTTCTTATAAGGAAATTTAAAAAATGTTATATGCAGAAGAGGGAAAGATGTTGCTTCATAACAGTCCTAGAAGTTTTCAGTGCCCTATTGGCCTTCCTAAATATTTCACAGAACAGCCCTTTTTTTTTGCCACAGATATTTTATATAACAGTGGAACTGCTTTGGAAAAAGTTCATATGACATCATAACTTTTATTGCAGATGGGACTTTCTAAAGAGTTTTCTCTTGCCCTTGGCCTCACTCACTGAACATTGTCAGTCTTATTTGTTATACAAAATATGTATAACATATTGTTTTCAAAGTAGATGATGCAAAGTGCCATAGGAGGGGTTATATTTATATGCTCTAGTTCAGTGAATACTCACATCATTTAATGAGATGGCAAGACCCTCATTTTTGTGGGGTTTAACTCCAACCTTTGGTTCACAATTTTCTTACTAAGCGTTTTATGGCCATTGCTACTTCCTGCCATTATATTTAATAAGGAATGTCTCATAAATATAGGTGAACAGTGTAAATTGTTCTGTGGTTTTTTGATACTACCAAGATGCTTGCAGACTAGATTATGGTAAAAAGCAGGAAAATTGATATCGCCTTGAAAAAAGACCATGAAGGTATACTATTGTACCTGTCAGGCAATAGCAAGTAAAACTTGTCTCCATAGACATTGGAGAGCATAGATCTCTTTAGAGTGGGTATCCTTCTGCTAGCAAATGTGGCTCAGAGAGATTTGGGTATTAAATATTCTCAGCTCATCTGATTCTATCTATATGACTATAATCTTAGAGTCTTATTCTTTCAAAATAAATACTTCACTGAGAGAGAGGAGAGATCTATGAATTCAGCATATGCTGTGATTCTGAAAGCTATACGATTACAATTTGGTTCTGGTATTCTGTGAGCTCTGTCTTAAAACTATAAGGAATACAAGATTGTTAGGTGATTCTTTTGAGGCTTCCATGGAAGCTCTCTGGTTCTCAATTATGTGAGCTGAGAATGCAAAGTTGTAAGCTTGGATTTTCTTTACATAAACTCTTTGGTGCATTCAGAATCAGAGATTGCACTGATCAGATCCTGTTGTCATCATTATAAATGTAATGGTCATGTACAACAGCCTCTTGCTCCCCAGTGCACTTGCTTCAGCAATCATTACTTCACAGTCAATAACACGTATTAATTTAATAAATTTTATTTTCAGGGAAACCCACTAATATTCCATTTTTCATTGTCAAGGAATTCATTACTGCCTTAAGACAAAACATAACCAAGCAGTTTCATAATCACATGTGTATGGTTCTGTTTTCTTTGGACCATTTCTAATAGCAAGTACTGAATCTAATACCAATTAGAACCCAGTCAGGGAAAGTGAAGCCACAGTAAGTATTTCAACAGAGAAAATTTAGTATAGGATATTAGTTAGGTAATTTTGGGATGTCTGGAAAAGTGAACTGAAAACACTTAAGTAAAACAGAGATAATATTGGGTTATCCAAGTATAGACACTCAAAGGAAGAGTCCCTGTCAACCTGGGGTCAGACATTGAGGAGGGGTACTTCCTGGCTGGTGCTGATACATCAGGAGCGATAAACCTACAGATCTGGGCTCTGAGCAGGGGTCACTGTCTGGCTAGTAATAGTAATTTCTCAGATAGTTCTGAGAAAGTATAACAAGATTGGTTGTGAGTGCTGAAGGAAGTTGGAAAATGGATCAAAGTGGTGTTACTTCCAAGGCAAAGATCCAATGACATAGAGGTGCCAACTGAAACAGCAACCAAAGAGACAGGAAAAAGTACACCCATCCTTTTCCTTCCTACCTTCCTATAGTGTGTCCATTTGGCAGAAGATAAAAGAAGTCAGCTGACGAGAAAAAAAAAAATTGGTTTGAAGAATCCTAGTCCAAGTATTGCAAAGTAGAATATCAAGGGGTTGATTGGAAGCTGAATCACAAGAGCTTAATTACTGATATAATTCCGAACTAGAATATACATTGTGTAATAGTGAGGCTTTGCCAGTCTAATTTATTGTGTTCCCAGAATCTTTGGACTCTCAGTGGAAGGGCCTCAGTACTTATTTGTTGAGTAACTTGTTATAGAAAAATGACTTGATACATATGTAAAATGATAAAATATAGTAGCATGTACCACCTTATATCATTTTACTGGAATATGATAAAAATTTATAAAATCAAAATAATCACAACAAAAATCTATTAGGGTATAATATTTATATACTAAATTAATATCTATATGATTACATGCATTATATTTTATATTGTACTTTAGTTGATATAAAAAAGAAAATACAAATGCCTATTATTTAATTTGAAAATAAAATATTAAAAAGACTTTGGATCTCACAGATGAAGTTTCACTAGCTTATTTCTTTCCTTTAAACTTCTATTCAATATTTATACATACTTTATCTGAAATATTTTATAGCAAGTGTTTGAGCTGATTTTCCTCTTCTAAATTAGCCATTCACAAAATAATAATGTATAAAAGCAAATTATGTATATGAACAGGTTCCAAAAATATGTATTCAATTTTCTCATCAGTTAATTAGTTAAAAAATTAATTCATACATCATTCATTGGAATAATTGGAAACTTATTGTATAACAAAAAGAAATAAATATGGAATGTGTGATAAAATTTGGTAAGAGCTGTAATCATCATTTGTACAGAATGTTAGGGGAGCATGGAAATGTGAGTAATTTACTCTGGCTGCACAAATTGAAGAAAGCTTTGTAAGAAGAGACGATACTAAGATTTTAGCAAATTGTTTTTCACAATATCACTTCACTTTTCACTAGACCTTTTATTTTTACTTTTAAGCCACATTCTATATGCAACTTGCAGCATTTAACTGGGTGGCGAGGCTACCTGGGTTATCATGCCAACCCCGTGGTCTACCAGGGACTATTCTGTCCTTCATATACAACCATATCGCTTTTGATTTTGTTTCTCTTTGTTTAGCAAGGTATATGATGCAAGGTACGTTTATTCCCACTTATTTCAGTCCCTGGTTTGATCACAGTTCCTTTTTAGTGCCTCACTTGCAGTTTTTCATATTTTTAAATATTTTAAGGATAGAGTATGGCAGTCTCTCCTAAGCATGTTGATGTTTCTTGCAGAGTTCAAGTCTTATTACAGTTTGTAAATAATAAGAATTAGCAGATGGAAGACTCAATTAGCAGTAGTACCACTTGACCCTATGTGCTATAAAATCTTTGTCTCAAACAGATAGAGTTAGGGAAATTTTGAGTGATATATCACATGGTTTAGAGAATGGTGTATGTCTTTCTCTCCGCCATAATTCTTCATATTTTGTTCATTGACCTAGAATGTTATTTTACTCCAATTCTTATTCCTAGTTATCTTTCAGTACTTGCTTCAGCATCTTTTTCTACAGGAATATTTCCCTGAACCTTAGTAGACTTGGCTTGATTGTTCTTAACTCCTGGGCTTACTTCTACCAAATAACATGTAAATTACAGATAAATTTTTATTTTTCTGCATCCCACACAGTACTGCATACTCTGTGTTGGTAAGGACTACATCTTGATTTCTGTTTCCTATTCACTTAGGAAAGGGACTTGGAACATACTATAAATTCTCCATATTTGGGCTGACAGTATAAATTAATAATTAGGTAGTTATATTGAATCTTGAGTGTGGTAGACAAGAAGAGTTAGCAGGTGAAATATCCAAATGTTAAGTTTAGAAAAGAATCCGTGGAAAAATATTGCAGCTACAATGTGGATTGAGGCAGTTCACGAATAATCACTTTTTTGTGTACTTGTACATACAACATTTTTTTCTCTCTTTTCTATCTGTGGACTTCCTAAGCCAATTTTAAGTGCCACTAATTTAGTTAAACTTTCACTATTCCCAGTTTAAAATAACTGACACCTTCCTGTGTTCTTTTACTATTTAATTTCTATTTGTTTTACATCATAGTTTCTATCATGCTAGCTTTACATCTTGACAGAGTATAGCATAGTGGTTCAGAGACAGTAGAGCATAATGTTTAGGGAGTACTTACCTGAAGTCAGAATAACCACAATTATCAACCTTGTCAAGGTTGTTAATTACCTATGATACTACAGACAATTTATTTAAAGTCTTTTCATCAGGTTCCCCAAGAAAGAATGGGGACAATAATAACAGCTACCTCAGTGGGCTATTGTAAGGATTAAAAGATACAATATTTACAAAACACTTAGATCATTACCAAACATATGACATGTTATCATGTACTTATTCTCCTCTTTGAATAGTAAACATGTTGAGGACATCAATAACTTTTTTGTTTTACTTTTTTGTTGTTTTTAACATCTTTATTGGAGTATAATTGCTTTACAATGTTGTGTTAGTTTCTGCTGTATAACAAAATGAATCAGCTATACGTATACATATATCCCCATATCCCCTCCCTCTTTCATATCCCTCCCACCCTTCCTAACCCAACCCTCTAGGTGGTCATGAAGCACGGGCTGATCTCCCTGTGCTATGTGGCTGCTTCCCACTAGCTATCTATTTTACATTTAGTACTGTATATATGTCAATGCCACTCTCTCACTTCGTCTCACCCTACCCTTTCCCCTCCCCATGTCCTCAAGTCCATTCTCTATGTCTGTGTCTTTATTCCTGTCCTGCCCCTAGGTTCTTCAGAACCTTTTTTTTTTAGATTCCATATATATGTGTTAGCATATGGTATTTGTTTTTCTCTTTCTGACTTACTTCACTCTGTATGACAGACTCTAGGTCTATCCACCTCACTACAAATAACTCAATTTTTTTCTTTTTATGGCTGAGTAATATTCCATTGTATATATGTGCCACATCTTCTTTATCCATTCATCTGCTGATGAACACTCAGGTTGCTTCCAAGGACATCAATAACTTTTTATTTAGTTTTTTATGCTGCAGTAAATAATACAAATTCTATCAAAATTCCTTGTTTTGTTGTTGTTTTTACCATTTGATCTTTGAAATATGCTCTTTTCCTTACAAAGTTATATTTATTTTCTTTCCCCTCCTTATCTGAAATTGTTTCTTTTCCCTTTCATAATACCCAGAAGTTTAAAAGTACAAACTCAACATCACCAATTTTATTGTGTGTTGCTTTTTAAACTGGTCACACTAAGCCCTCTTAGTAATAATTGTGTTGCCTTAGTATAACTATGTCTACATTATGCTTTTGTGACTAAGCTCCTGACTATTGTATGCTGGAATTTCAAGAATTCATAAGGGAACAAAATAACATGTCATTAACTCTCAGGGAATGTTCACCAGAACTGTTCTGAAAGCTTTGAACCCCTGAGTTATTCACTAAACTCTGACAACCAACCCACCGAGTCCCATTCATTCTTCATCTTTGTATTTGCTCTCACTGAGAAGAATGGTCCAAATAGGGAAGTAGAGCACTCTAACAGATAATGTACCAGATTAGATTCCAGGAAGCTGGGGACCAGTTCCTGGCTCTGACATTCATTACCTGTGTGAAAAAATCAAAGGGATTTAATGTCTCTCGATCCTAATAGCTTCAGCTACTAAATGAGGAGGCTTGTCTAAGTCAGTGGTTTTCATTTTTTGGAACACGGAAGTAACAGAATGGGTGTCAGTATTTTTTTAAGTTAGTAAGTATTACTGAATGCCTGTAGAAATATAAACATGTTCGACACAAAATGTACTTTTTGTGATACCAGATCTCAGTTGGATTTTTGTTGTTACTGTTGTTTGAAGAATTAATGGAAGCAAATGTAAATGTACTAATTACTGCACCAATTATTCCTAAGGTATTTTACATTGTATTCTAAAGATCAAAGAGATTTTAATTTTGGTCATTCATTCAATGGATTCATTTACTTGTTCATTCAGTACATAATTAAAGAAAATATATTTGTTAATATTAGGGATATAAAAATGAATAAAGCATGGCTCCCAAATTTGGAATACTCTGGAAATATCATGAGTGAAGATACATTATAGTGCACAGAAGGAGAGAATGATGTACCTGAATACCTTCTCTGGAGATACAGGTTGCAATGAAATATATAATGTAGTACTTTACATCTCAATCCTCTAGAAACTCTCTAAACAAGGAGCATGGCTATTTAACCAATAAGAATTTCTGCAACTTAAAAGAAGTGAATAATTTATTCTGGGTTGTGTTTAAGAAGCTGTTGACTTTGAAGTTTCTGCCAGATAATTCTGATCTAAAAATTTACCAATTTCTTAAATACATTAATGTGCCCCTGTGGAAAGGAATTTACTTTGATGCTTTTAACACTTTATTGGTACCTCATGAAGCCTAAAACAACTGATAAAAGGTGGTTTTTGTTTTCCAAACTTTGGCTTACTAGTTCTCTTAGGAATCAATGTCAACACTTCCAATGAGGTATTTTGTTTTTTGGGCAGTGGAATGGGTGCTTTCAATCCTTATTCAAAAGAATCAATTAAATATTATTTTAAAATGGTGCAATTTTAAAGATATTATTATCTCCACATTGTATGATAGACAATTATCACAGTTATATAGACCATTTCATATTTCAACTTTTGTTTACCAAATGTGAAGCAAATTCATTATTTTAAAAATTCCATTTGACTTACAGAGTTTTAGTTTTTAATCCCAATTTTCTGTTCTAAATCCCAAAATCCCCAGGGGCAAATAGACACATAACATTTATGTTTTAAGCCATTTCTCATTGTCCAATTAGGGGAAAAAACACACTGTACAATTGCTTTCTTTCCTTTTGAACACATGCCAAAAACCCCCTTATTTCATTCATTGTAGTAAGTGGAAATTTACCAAACAATGTTTCAAAGACAAATCATTTAGCAGCAAAATAATGTCTCTAGGGCTTCCCGTAAAGTGAGGACAAAGTGCTTCATAGCTCTATTTGAAGCTGGTTAATAAGACACAAATGTAATAGGCTTCACTGCATTTAACTTCAGAAAAAGCACCAATATCTTCAAAGGTGAACCTTGGATTATTGCTTCTGCAATTTGTTTAGGCAGCCAATGCACCACAACTCATTCCCAGCCTACAAAGTGCTTTTGTTAGTGGGAAATAGCATACAATAAAGCTAGATTTCCTGGTGCTTTATTGACTCATGATCAAGTAGATGTTGAGAATTTTTTGTCTACTTTCAATGACTCTCTCAAATATTCTAAATGTTTGCAAAATAATAGCATCTTTAAGTACCTTACGGTTTATTTAAGATGATTGTAATTCTTTGGATTTTTTTGTTTCCTTAAACTGTTTTAATATTCTATTTTCAGATTGCCTATATTTGTATGAATCTTAGAACTACTGTAAAAATTATTTATTCCTCTAAATGTGGAAGTTGCACATTAATGTCAATACATCAATGTTCCTAAACTTCATGATTATATTTATTCTGATGGAAGTGAAGCATTACAATTTCTCATAAACATTAACTTAAAGTATGCCATTATAGTGTGTTTTGTCAGTTGTATTTTGCATTACTTTGTAAGTATTATATAGTGTGATGAGAATATCTGGAATGCAATATATTACTACATGCTACCAACATAACTGATTTCCCTAGCATTCTTAGATTCCATAAAGTCTGCCCATTAAACATGATTTAACAAAGAAACATTAATAGTTTATTTAGTTTCCATTTAGTTCCTAATAGTTTCCATTTGTTAGGTGAATAATAAAATATTTGAACATCAAGGTTACTATAGAAGTATAGGACAAATATTTTTATATCAAGCTTCAAATTACAGAAATATTTAAAGACATTTATTTTAATAATAATATTAATTTAGAATTTTCTTTATAAGCATATATCAACCATTGTTTTTAATTCTTTTTAATTTACCTGTAATTATAAATAAATTATAAAATAAATATTAAAATTAATGTTACTGGCACTGAATAAATTTTGTGTTAAACTGATGATTGCATTTTAAAAACAAACATATAAAACTCACATATTTTAAAGAGATCATTACATCACTTTATAATAACATTATCCCTGAGGACAACATAATAAATGGAGTTCTATTACCTGTAATATCTGAGTACTAGAACCGTCCAGCTTTATTGACAACTTGGAAGCAGTATTCTGGCAAGGCATCAGGCTTAGCTATAAGATATTAAATCATCCAAACTCCAGGAAAATCTTGACTTGAGATATTAAGAATATATCCAAGAATCAAAGATATAAGCAGATGTGGAGTTCCTATATAAGAAGGAAATGGAAATCAAGTACATGCAAGTATCCCTTACACCACAGAGCATCTTGTCACCACTAAGTATTTTTTTTTTGATAAATGCTGCTAACCCATAAAAAATTTAATGTGTTGATTTAGTTTTATTACTCCTGTGTGTTGACTTCCACTTGAGATAAAATTGATCATAAGGTTGAAATCCTTGCTGTCAAATAAATTGCACAAAAAATGCCAGTGTTCTAAAGAATAAGCTACAGAGCACACTTCCTAAAATTATCCTAATAAAGAAAGTGGAACTGATCAGTAATGTAGATGCCTAAACAACTTGAAGTCTTTTAGTTCAAGGACACATAATAGAAACTTAAAAAGAAATCCATTTCTTATTTTGATAAGTGCAAAGCAAAATTGCTTCTAGCCTTTGAAATCAAATGCTACTGGCAGTGAAGTGAGTACCCTCAAATCAATATACACACCTTATATTTACATGTAACCCAGAAGCCTCTAAAATCATTATGAATGCCTTAAATTTATATGCAAACTAAAGTTGAAGATTTAGGTGGATTTTGAACAGTTGCAGAGAATAAGAGATTGATCTAAATTTGCAGATGCATTCTCTATCTGTCTCAAAGGATGGTTTTCTCCTAAGAAAAGGTCTGCAATTGAAAACACTCTCTCTTTTAATCATTTTCATTCATATATATATAAATGAATGAATGAATGGATAATGAATGATTGATGTATGAATTAGCAAATAAATGGACACGGAATATTAACTTTTTATATATATATATATAAAATCTAATATGTATCAGATAAAATATACACCTAATTACATATATACCTAGTATATTATATATATCTGAATAATATATATAGTATTATTAATCACTAATTGAGCAGCTGTTATCCACTTGTAGATGCACAATGGTGCACAAAAGACAGTTGTTGTGCCTTTATCATGTAACTTATAGCCTAGAATGATACTAATTGTAAAGATACTGTAATGTCAAGAGATTGTAGAAATTTATATTATTAATAAAAAGAACTGGATCTAAAACACCCAAATAATTAAAACAGAAAATATAAAATTGAAACAGTTCTCAGTTCACAACGGCAGAGTAGAAGGACGTGCACTCACTTCCTCTTGCGAGAGCACCAGAATCACAACTAACCGTGGAACAATCATTGGCAGGAAGACACTGGAACTAACCAAAAAAGACAATCCATTTCCAAAGACAAAGGAGAAACTGCAATGAGATGGTAGGAGGGGCACGATCACAATAAAATCAAATCCCATAACTGCTGGGTGATGACTCACAAACTGGAGAACAATTATACTACAGAATTTCACCCACTGGAGTAAAGATTCTGAGCCCCACGTCAGGCTTCCCAACCTGGGGATCCAGCAATGGGTGGAGGAATTCCCAGAGAATCAGACTTTGAAGGCCAGCAGGATTTGATTGCAGGACTTCGACAGGACTATGGGAAAGAGAATCTCCATTCTTGGAGGGCACACACAAAGTAGTGTGTACATGAGGACCCAGGGGGAAGGAGCAGTGACCCCATAGGAGACTGAACCAGACCTACCTGCTAGTGTTGGAGGGTCTCCTGCAGAGGCAGAGGGCAGCTGTGGCTCACCGCAGGGACAGGACACTGGCAGCAGAAGTTCTGGAAAGTACTCCTTGGAATGAGCCCTCCTGGAGTCTGCCATTAGCCCCACCAAAGAACCATACAGTGCTGGGTCACCTCAGGCCAAACAATCAACAGGCAGGGAATGCAGCCTCACCCATCAGCAGACAAGCAGATTAAAGTTAAACTGAGCTCAGGCCACCAGAGCAACGCCCAGCTCTAATCACCACCACTCCCTCCCATCAGGAAACTTGCACAAACCATCCTCTTAGATAGCCTCATCCACCAGAGGACAGAGAGCAGAAGCATGAAGAACTATAATCCTGCAGCCTGTGGAACAAAAACCACATCCACAGAAAGACAGACAAAATAAAAAGGCAGAGGACTATGTACCAGAAGAAGGAACAAGATAAAACCCCAGAAAACCAACTAAATGAAGTGGAGATAGGCAACCTTCCAGAAAAAGAATTCAGAATAATGATAGTGATGATGATCCAGAACTTCGGAAAAAGAATGGAGTCAAAGATCAAGAAGATTCAAGAAATGTTTAACAAATACCTAGAAGAATTAAAGAACAAACAGAGATGAACAATACAATAACTGAAATGAAAACAACACTAGAAGGAATCAATAGCAGAATAACTGAGGCAGAAGAACAGATAAGTAACCTGGAAGACAGAATGGTGGAATTCACTGCCACAGAACAGAATAAAGAAAAGAGAATGAAAAGAAATGAAGACAGCCTAAGAGACCTCTGGAACAACATTAAACGCACCAACATTTGCATTATAGAGGTCCCAGAAGGAGAAGAAAGAGAGAAAGGACCCAAGAAAATGCTTGAAGAAATTGTAGTCAAAAATTTCCCTAAGATGAAAAAGGAAATAGCCACCAAAATCCAGGAAGCACAGAGAGTCCCAGGCAGGATAAACCCAAGGAGAAACACACTGAGACACATAGTAATCAAATTAGAAAAATTAAAGACAAAGAAAAATTATTAAAAGCAACAAGAGAAAAATGACAAATAACATACAAGGGAACTCCCATCAGGTTAACAGCTAATTTCTCAGCAAAAACCCTACAAGCCAGAAGGGAGTGGCATGATATATTTAAAGTGATGAAAGGGAAGAACCTACAACCAAGATTACTCTACCCAGCAAGGATTTCATTGATTTGATGGAGAAATCAAAAGCTTTACAGACAAGCAAAAGCTAAGAGAATTCAGCACCACCAAACCAGCTCTACAACAAATGTTAAAGGAACTTCTACAAGTGGGAAACACAAGAGAAGAAAAGGACCTAAAAAAGCAAACCCAAAACAATTAAGAAAATGGTCATAGGAACATACCTATTGATAATTACCTTAAATATGAATGGATTAAATGCTCCAACCAAAAGACACAGGCTCGCTGAAAGGATACAAAAACAAGACCCATATATAGGCTGTCTACAAGAGACCCGCTTCAGACCTACAGACATATACAGACTGAAAGTAGGAGATGGAAAAGATATTCCATGCAAAAGGAAATCAAAAGAAAGCTGGAGTAGCAATACTCATATCAGATAAAATAGACTTTAAAATAAAGAATGTTACAAGAGACAAGGAAGGACACTACATAATGATCAAGGGATCAATCCAAGAAGAAGATATAACAGTTATAAATATATATGCACCCAACATAGGAGCAATGCAATACATAAGGCAACAAATACTATTACATTAAATCATGATTATAGTACATAGGCCAGGAAAAATGGCTGGAATCTTTGGAATTCCCTTCACCCACTAACTCAACAAAACTCAGATTTGTTATAGCTTAAAACACTGAGACACATCTTCTTGAGCTACCCAAGCATAGCTGCTTTTCACTAAATAAATTGTTCATGATCTAATTGGTCATTTGCATATCATACAAGGTTTGTGCACCTTAAAGACAGAGAGTGGGGGAAACAGCAAATCTGTTAAGAAAATACAGTTTATAGTAAAAACTAGAGCTACTTTTAGCATAATATATTGAATGGATATGTGCCAACATTTTTGTTAAAGTTTTCGCAAATTCTCCATCTGCCAGAATTGAAAATATGAGCTTCTAGCCTTTAAGAGCTGTGTAACAAAGATCCAAAATTGGAGAATAGAGTATTAAAAAACTGAAATTAATTCACATCTGATTATTTAGAAAGCTGCTAAATGTGAATGTGAATTTTTGATATCTAAAATAACGTCACTAAAAGCAGGCAATTAGGAGACATCTGCGCAAGAAAACAAAAACAGCAAAAACTTTTCCAAAACTAGCACAACAGTGATTTAATTAAACTTAATTCTATATTTAGGATTAAAATTGAATGACTTCACAGATTGCAATCAAGACCACCAAAAATGTACTTCAACAAAAATATTATAATCAGACCACAATTTAAACCTAAATATACTTAAGATGTCATTCTTCACTTGAATTTCTCTCAAAAGCTTCAGATTGCGAATTGCATTATTTTTATTGCTTTCCTTCTCATTTAGCACAAATTGTCTCTTTTTAGTTTAATTATGTGCCCATTAATAGACAAATGGATAAAGAAGATGTGGCATGTACATATGATGAATATATATTACTCAGCCATGAAAAAGAATGAAAATTTGCCATTTGCAACAACATGAATGGAACTAGAGTGTATTATGCTAAGTCAGACAGAGAAAAACAAATGCTGTACGATTTCACTTATATGTGGAATCTAAAAAACAAAACAAATGAACAAACCTAACAATACAGAAACAGATTCATAGAACAAACTGGTTTTTGCCAGAGGGAACAGGGGTGGGGGGATGAGTGAACTAGGTGGAAATTAAGAGGTACAAACTTCCAGTTACAAATGAGTCACAGGGATGTCATGTACAGCACAGGGAATATAGTTCAATAATATTATAATAACTTTGTATGATTACAGATGGTAACTGGACTTATCGTGGTGATAATTTTGTAATGTACAAAAATATTGGATCACTATGTTGTACACCTGAAACTAATATAATATTGTAAGTCAATCATACTTCAGTTAAAACTTGACACAGCAATGGCATTAAAAAATGTTTTAAACATTGTATTAAGTTAAAAATATTAAATTCCACATATAATCTATGGCATAAATGGCACCTGTTCATCCACAGCCTGTACTACAATGAATAAAAATAGGCACATCATGTTCTTGATATTTTCTCATTAAGCTTATCAAGTCCAGAATAGAATCAAATGATGAGGGAACACCATGGTCTGGCCAGTTCACATAATGTAACTGATATAGCCTATGAGATTCATCTTGAAATTCAAGTAAGAGTGTCCTAATGAAGTAGTATGTTCTTGTTTGTTCAGCTTCATAAGAAATTTTAAATGGTGAAAATGTTATAGGGTCTTCTCCATACAAAGGCCAATAGTGCTCATATTTTTTCCTTCCCATCTCAAATTCACGACAGGCCATTACAATGATTACAACATTGTACTCCCATATCATCCTCCAAAAATCTATTACTGTATTTGCTAAAGGTCCTTGGGTTGCCACATATGCTTTTGGCCCATAAGCACCTTTAATATAATTTTCATTGATATAGTCTGAATCTTGAGAAGGAGTCTTTAAAGTCAATTTAACTCAGCTGTGGTCAAATGGCAGTATGTCCTCATATCTGTTCTTTTTAACATTTTCTTCTTTTTCTCCAGTGGCTGTGGTATAAATCTTTTCTGTTCTATACTTTGTTGACAATCTTCTTAGTTGCTTGCCCACTCCTGAGACCAGCTTGAGCAAAGGGCAAGGTTATAGATTTTTGATAAATGGTAACTGGTAAAATAAATATGATGTTAGAAGTCATCTCTAGCTAACATTCTAAGTTTTAACATCATGAATTCACAAATTTGTAAAGTCTAGCTTTAAGGGTTGAAGGCTTAAAAAAGTTAATTTCAAGATACATTGAGAATGACTGTATTACCTATGCATGACCTCACACCAGCAACCTCAGAAATAATTTAACTATAAACCAGAATTCAAGTTTAACTATTCACAATGAGAAATGTAATAACTATGGATGTAGGATAACCTTATCTAATTTATTCTTCCCATGAAATTAGATTTTATTATAGGGCTTTATGTGTGTAGATTAGCTATATGTACCCATCTCAATAGATACATACTTAATACCAAAAATAGTAAAAATCTTTGGCCATCTTACTTCTCTGAATAAGGATGGACACAGAACATAAAATGCAGGGCTTCTTTTAAATAATCCTTCAACAACTACCTCTCCTCACAATCTTCCTTGAATCATTGGTTCTGTGTTCTTTGGGGAATTTGGCATATGTTGTGGTGATTCTCAAAACCTTCAATTTTTCCTCAGAAGAAAATTTTATTACTAAGTTCTAAAAGAACAAACAAAAATTCTAAGATAAGAAAGTTATTTTTCTGTGATTCTTTGGAAAAGAATACACTTATTATGATTTATTTGTTTGACTCACATTTTTAAATGTAATCTTTGAACATTTAGAAAGAATATCACTCCATTGTAAATATTTGTATCATGTACTTTGAGTTGACACATTGCAGTGATATCACGTGTTGCCCTCCTGCTGTTACAAATGAAGGAATTTACAGATAAATTAAGGATCTTGAAATAGGGAAATTATACTGAATCATTCAGGCAAATTCAGTGTAATTATAGGATCCTAATAAGATGGAAGCAGGAAGGTCAAAGTCAGAGAAGATGGAACAATGGAAGCAGAGGAAGCAGAGATCGAAATGTCATAACTGCTGGCTTGCACATAGAAGAAGTGACCACAAGCCAAGGATTACAGTCAGCCTCTAGAACCTGGAAAAAGCAAGGTAACAGACTCTCTCCTGGAGCCTTTGAAAGGAAGTCCTAGATTTTAGCCCAGTGAAAACCATTTAAGATTTTTGCCCTCCAGAACTATAAGATAAAGGTGAAAGAAAATATTAATAAATTTGAGTTCTTTTAAGCCACTATGTTTGTGGTAGTATTTCACAACAGCAACAAATAATTAATACATATAGTTAATCAAAATAAGTCCTCGTAAGTGGAATAAAGAAAATTAGAAAGTTAATTTCTAATTAGAAAAACATAAATAAAACATAAAAGCATTATCCTGAACAAAAACTATATTCTATAAAAATATTCCTTTACTTAATGCTAAACAACTAGGTATTGAGTAATGTTTAATCATGTTGACAGATCCTTTCTGAACCTCAGCCCCACTTTATGTGACCTTAGATAAGCCTGAGATTCCTTTTCTATAAAATGAGCAAAATGTTTATGAAAAGGGCTAGAACAGTACCTCACACATTATAAACAATCAACAAATGCTACTCATCTATTTGTTTCTGGTTATTACATCTTATTACATACCTTGCAAATAAAAGCTATATTTGTAAAATATAACATATAAACTGTGACAAATTTCTAGATCACTGTTCAGTCTTCAATCTGAAAATTTCAAAATTCTGTGAGCATGATAGATTATAATATCTAGTTATTTTATGGCATTATAGTTTAATTAACATGGGAACTACATAATTACATCAGATCAATAATAAAAAAACCCCATAATCTCCCCAAATTAAAAAACAAGGCAGAAAAACACAGTAAGCATTCTAAATAAATTGCCTTTCTTAGTATATGTATTGTAATATGTCAAGCCTGAATTAACAACAAAATCTAAACTCCTATTTAATGCCTCTGAAAACATACAGTCTCCTTCATCTCCCAGCTTAATAGAAATCGGATATAGACATGATGTTAGACTATAAACTGAAAATTCAGAAACCTAAAACAGAGTAATAAATTTCTTTTTAACATCATGCTACCAGCAGAGTAGTCAATAATAATTGTTTGTAGAAAATTGTTTAGCCTTTCCTCAACTATGGCTTAGAAAGTAATTTCATCTGAAAGTATTCTATTTTAGCTGACACTAAGGACCTGCCTTTGTGAGTTCTATTAAATTCTTATGTACTGTGGAATTGTACTTCAGGGTAATTTACAAACTATATGTGTGATTGGTGATTAAAATTATCTTCAAAGACAGAGTTCTGTATTGATAACAATTTTCTGCCTATTGAAAGAGGAAGTGAACAATCAGGAAGGCAATAAGCTATACTTATGTGTTCTTACACAAAGGTGCTCAGTAGATCTCTTCTCAAGATAACTGCAGTCAATTCAATTAATTTCTATAGAGAATCTGTATAAAGTTTTTATTATTATCATCATCATTACCATTATCGTTATTTTACTTTGTCTCAACAATAATTCTGTTGTTCTATTTACCCCTTTTTTACCAAACACATAAAAAAATCAAATATATTTTGGGTAGTGAAGTAATTTTGTATGCAGTTTTAAAGTGATCCCTGAAATTAATTTAGGCACAATAAGATATAACTATTATAATATACATGATATTGTATGAATATTATAAAACTATTAGAGAAAAATATTATAAAATAAATATTAAAATATTATTATAAATTTTCAAACTTTATAGAGTAGTAAGAGTATGACATCTATATTGAATTTAAGTAGATTGCTCTTTAGCTTTTTTTTTAATTGAAAAAACTATTTTAATAGGCACACATTTGCTTTTTTTTTTAAATCTTCAACTTTCCTTTTTTTCATTGAAGTATAGTTAATTTACAATGTTTGCTAGTTTCAGGTGCACAACAAAGTGATTCAGTTATACAGACACACACATATAAATATATTCTTTTTCATATTCATTTCCCTGTTCTTTAGCTTTTTGATTGTAGGCAAGATATGTATTCTTTTATAAGCCTTAACATAGATCCTGGCAAATAGAAGATGGTCCATATGTCTCTCTCTGTCTCTCTTTCTCTCTTTCTTGCTCTATGTGTGTATATGTATATATATGTTTCTATATAAAATATGTACATACACAAAAATATATGATTATAGACAGGCATATGCATGTTTATATAATTATATATTATATTTCATGTATAAAATATATCTATAATATTATATATATTAGCTAAATAAATAAATGAACATCCTACGGCATATACTGTGTCTTGCTGTTGATGGCCCTTTCCTTCTTTGTTAGCAATTTATCTATCTCCATCTATACAAGTACCTCCATCACAGTAAAGATGAAGCAAACATTAGGGACAAAAGTAATATGTACAAAAAAAAGTGAAGCAAAAAACCATTATAGCCCCACTTGTTTCACAATGTATTTTTTGAAGGTGGCCTTCTGGTTTAGAGCTGCAAGCCCATGGCCAAGCTATGTTTCAGGTCTCAGTAATGTTACAGACAGTCCAGTAAACAGAAGTATGACTGTTAGGTATGAGTGAAGAATAGCCTTGCAGATTGTGATATAGGGAGGGATTGAGCCAAAACGTAATGATTTTTAACTAAAATGAAATGAGTTTTCTCACTGTCAGAGAGAGGAGTTATAAGGAGAGAAAGAGTCAAAGGCAACATGAACTATAATAATTGGTGTCAGAATAATTGGTGTCAGAATAGTTTTGGGTGTAAACTAATAATTTTCAATATAGAGATAGGTATAGAAAGAAACATATGTATGCCTGTGTGGATTATGTGTGTGTGTGTTTATGCATGTATAAACATTCATATATTTTGGGATCTATTCTCTGAAAAATCCTGGAAGCAGTGACACCCCTGTAACGATGAGCAAATCTAGTACTCAGATCTTGCATTCCTAAATAATTAGAAATATTTCCAAATATCTTTCTCCACTGCAAGGAATACAGATTCTTTGAAAAAATGACCAATAAAAATCTGGAAAAAACAAAGAATAAAATAAACCTGGAATATTTTGCTGTGTCAGAAAATAAGCAAATTCTCTCTCCAAGATATATCAATTTTAATATTGAGATGCAGCTCATGCAGCTCAATATTAAAAAAACAAACAACCCAATCCAAAAATGGGCAGAAGACCTAAATAGACATTTCTCTAAAGAAGACATACAGATGGCCAAGAAGCACATGAATAGCTGCTCAACATCACTAATTATTAGAGAAATGCAAATCAAAACTACAATGAGGTATCACCTTACACCTGTTAGAATGAGCATCATCAGAAACTTGTAAAAAACAAATGCTGGAGAGGGTGTGGAGAAAGGGGAACACACTTGCACTGCTGGTGGGAATGTAAATTGATAAAGCCACTATGGAGAACAGTATGGAGGTTCCTTAAAAAACTAAACATAGAATTACCATATGACCCAGCAATCCCACTACTGGGCATATACCCAGAGAAAACCATAATTCAAAAAGACACGTGCAGGGCTTCCCTGGTGGCGCAGTGGTTGAGAGTCCGCCTGCCAATGCAGGGGACATGAGTTCATGTCCCAGTCCGGGAAGATCCCACATGCCGCAGAGTGGCTAGGCCCGTGAGCCATGGCCACTGAGCCTGCACGTCCGGAGCCTGTGCTCCGCAACGGGAGAGGCCACAACAGTGAGAGGCCCGCATACCGCAAAAAAAAAAAAAAAAAAAGACACATGCACCCCAGTGTTCATTGCAGCACTATTTACAATAGCCAGGTCATGGAAGCAACCTAAATGCCCATTGACAGATGAATGGATAAAGAAGATGTGGTACATATATACAATGGAATATTACTCAGCCATAAAAAAGAACAAAATTGGTCATCTGTAGAGACGTGGATGGATCTAGAGACTGTCATACAGAGTGAAGTAAGTCAGAAAGAGAAAAACAAATATCGTATATTAACACATATATGTGGAACCTAGAAAAATGGTACAGATGAACCAGTTTGCAGGGCAAAAATAGAGACACAGATGTAGAGAACAAACGTATGTACACCAAGGGGGGAAAGTGGCTGGGGGTGGGTGGTGGTGGTGGTGTGATGAATTGGGAGATTGGGATTGACACGTATACACTGATGTGTATAAAATAGATAACTAATAAGAACCTGCTGTATAAAAAATAAATAAAATAAAATTTTTAAAAAACCCAGTAAGGAAAATAAGCAAATTCTCAAGGAATGAGAGACATCCTGAAAGGTCAGGAGTTCTAATTTTAAGAGGCTCCCACTGGACAAATATGAGACAAGTAAAAGTGAACACACACATACAAAAATATTGTAACAGATTGTTGCTCATTGATTAAATAAGAATTCATAAGTCCATACCAATATAAATAAATGAATAAATATATAAATATGGAGAAGAAAAACTCATCTTTACAGTTAAATGCCAATTAACAAATGCAGAAGAAGTTATGGAATTAGAAAATCACGATTTGGTAACCCTCCTGGCAATAACTGATATAGACAACTATCAATGAATATGAAAAGTAATGGGTAAAAATGTGAAACAGAAAAATTTTCACACAAAGTATAAATTTACACAATTTTACACAAAGTGTAATTTTAGTCACAAAGTATGTCATCACAAAATACTCACAATTTACAAAGACAAAGAGAATGAAGATACCTGACAGATATTGCTATAATTTGGTGATCAAAGTTAACATGACCCACAATAGGGCAATTTTTTATCATGTACCAACTGACATGATGGAATAAAAAGAATATACATTTCATCTTCAATATCCCTGTTAAAACAGCTAAAAAAAGTAATCATGATGAATATCAGTCAAACAAAGACTGACACAGCATTCAGTAAAATAACTACCTGTAGTATAGTACTTTAAAAAACTCAGGATCATGAAAGTAATGAAAAGACTACAAAAGCATTCCATTGAATGTGATTAGAGAGAGTCGACAAGTGAATGAAATGTGTGATGTAATATTGGATCCTTTGCTATAGAGGCCGTGATTGGGACAACTGGTGAAACTTAAATGGAGTCTGTGGTTTGTCACTAGAAGTGTATTGATGTTTAATTTCCTGATTTGGATGTTTGTGTACTTGTTATAGAAGACATCCTTGTTCATAAATTATAGACACTAACTTATTCAGGCTAATGGTTCATCATTTCTGCAAACTGCTCTCAAAAAACCCCAAAAAGATTGATAATAGACAAACAGACAGATATAGATACAGATGTAGATATAAATATATAGATACTGGCAAAGCAGATGAGATGTTAACAGCTGGGGGATCTGGGGTAAGCACATAACAGAATTGTTTACCACCTTTGCACACCCAGAAGCAAGTAGATCTTTTATTCAGGACTTGATATGATGCATTTTATTTTGTTTTTTAATTCTCAGCCACAAATTATCATCTCTACCTTTTCTTCCCTACTCTAAATCCTGGGTAATATTGATATTTTGTTCAGACTTTCAAGGCCCATGCTTTGGTGACCTATTCAATAGGATGGAGATGTGCATACTCATCTCTCTTCAATAATTTGTGAGAAAAAATTCTTCTCAACTGTCACAAATCCCATTTTGAAGGCAAATCAAAATACCTATTAAAAAATACCTATTAATAGCAGGAATATTTCATCAAAATATAACTAAGTCTGATGTTCTTCACTCATCTTTAATTCTGCTATTTTGTTTTCATAAACTCAAAGCTTTTCAGTCACATACAGAAGTGTAAGGAGAATATTTTGCATATGAATGCAAGGTCACTTTAGGTTTTAGCTGTACTATTTGTTACAAAATATCAGCTCATATAGATCGGCATATTCTCTATCACTGAATTAATTGCAAACTTTATCAACATGATTAGGAAAAGAAGCCAAAAAATATAACCAGTCACATTCAGTAAAAAAATCATTTGTTAGACTATATAAATCAGTGTACAACGATTAATATGTTAACTCTATCAGTCATTGGAATCAGGATATTTATTTATTCACCTCATCAATCTGAAAATCATTTCTTACATAGAAATATATATAAAATAACAACACTTACCTCATACACAAGTTCTTTATGAAGATGGAAATATTGAAAATGATCTCCAAGAGATTTCTGGGCATTAATTTTGTAACCTGCAACTTTACCAAATTCATTGCTTAGTTCTAGTAGTTTTCTGGTGGCATTTTTAGGATTCTCTACATATACTATCATGTCATCTGCAAACAGTGACAGTTTTACTTCTTCTTTTCCAATTTGTATTCCTTTTATTTCTTTTTCTTCTCTGATTGCCGTGGCTAGGACTTCCAAAACTATGTTGAATAACAGTGGTGAATGGACATCCTTGTCTTGTTCCTGATCTTAGAGGAAATGCTTTCAGTTTTTCACTGTTGAGAATGATGTTTGCTGTGGGTTTGTTGTATATAGCCTTTATTATGTTGAGGTAGTTTCCCTTTATGCCCACTGTCTGGAGAGTTTTTATCATAAATCGGTGTTGAATTTTGTCAAAAGCTTTTTCTGCATCCATTGAGATGATCATATGGTGTTTCTTCTTCAATTTGTTAGTATGGTGTATCACATTGTTTGATTTGCGTATATTGAAGAATCCTTGCATTCCTGGGATAAATCCCACTTGATCATGGTGTGTGATCCTTTTAATGTGTTGTTGGATTTTGTTTGCTAGTATTTTGTTGAGAATTTTTGCATCTATATTCATCAGTGATATTGGTCTGTAATTTTCTTTTTTTGTAGTATCTTTGTCTGGTTTTGGTATCAGGGTGATGGTGGCCTCATAGAATGAGTTTGGGAGTGTTCCTTCCTCTGCAATTTTTTGCAAGAGTTTGAGAAGGATGGGTGTTAGCTCTTCTGTAAATGTTTGATAGAATTCACCTGTGAAGCCATCTGGTCCTGGACTTTTGTTTGTTGGAAGATTTTTAATCACAGTTTCAATTTCATTACTTGTGATTGGTCTGTTCATATTTTCTATTTCTTCCTGGTTCAGTCTTGGAAGGTTATACCTTTCTAGGAATTTGTCCATTTCTTCCAGGTTGTCCATTTTATTGGCATAGAGTTGCTTGTAGTAGTCTCTTAGGATGCTTTGTATTTCTGCGGTGTCTGTTGTACTTCTCCTTTTTCATTTCTAATTTTATTGATTTGAGTCCTCTCCCTCTTTTTCTTGATGAGTCTGGCTAATGGTTTATCAATTTTTTTTTATCTTCTCAAAGAACCAACATTTAGTTTTATTGATCTTTGCTATTGTTTTCTTTGTTTCTATTTCATTTATTTCTGCTCTGATCATTATGATTTCTTTTCTTCTGCTAAGTTTGGGTTTTGTTTGTTCTTCTTTCTCTAGTTCCTTTAGGTGTAAGGTTAGATTGTTTGAGATTTTTCTTGTTTCTTGAGGTAAGCTTGTGTAGCTATAAACTTCCCTCTTACGACTGCTTTTGCTTCATCCAATAGGTTTTGGATCATCGTGTTTTCATTGTCATTTGTCTCTAGGTATTTTTTGATTTCCTCTTTGATTTCTTCAGTGATCTCTTCGTTATTTAATAATGTATTGTTTAGCCTCCATGTGTTTGTGTTTTTTACGTTTTTTCTCCTGTAATTCATTTCTAATCTCATAACGTTGTGGCCAGAAAAGAGGCTTGATATGATTTCAACTTTCTTAAATTTACTGAGGCTTGATTTGTGACCCAAGCTGTGATCTATCCTGGAGAATGTTCCGTGTGCACTTGAGAAGAAAGTGTAATCTGCTGTTTTTGGATGGAATGTCCTATAAATATCAGTTAAATCTATCTGGTCTATTGTGTCATTTAAAGCTTCTGTTTCCTTATTTATTTTCATTTTGGATGATCTGTCCATTGGTGTAAGTGAGGTGTTAAAGTCTCCCACTATTGTTTTCTTACTGTTGATTTCCTCTTTTATAGCTGTTAGCAGTTGCCTTTTGTATTGAGGTGCTCCTGTGTTGGGTGCATATATATTTATAACTGTTATATCTTCTTCTTGGATTGATCCCTTGATCATTATGTAGTGTGCTTCCTTGTCTCTTATAACATTCTTTATTTTAAAGTCTATTTTATCTGATATGAGTATTGCTATTCCAGCTTTCTTTTGATTTCCATTTGCATGGTATATCTTTTTCCATCCCCTCATTTTCAGTCTGTATGTGTCCCTAGGTCTGAAGTGGGTCTCTTGTAGACAGCATATATATGGGTCTTGTTTTTGTATCCATTCAGCAAGCCTTTGTCTTTTGTTTGGAACATTTAATCCATTCATGTTTAAGGTAATTATTGATATGTATGTTCCTATGACCATTTTCTTAATTGTTTTGGGTTTATTTTTGTAGGTCCTTTTCTTCTCTTGTGTTTCCCACTTATAGAAATTCCTTTAGCATTTGTTGTAGAGCTGGTTTGGTGGTGCTGAATTCTCTTAGCTTTTGCTTATCTGTAAAGTTTTTGATTTCTCCATGGAATCTGAATGAGATCCTTGCTGGGTAGAGTAATCTTGTTTGTAGGTTCTTCCTTTTCATCACTTTAAGTGTATCATGCCACTCCCTTCTGGCTTGTAGAGTTTCTGCTGAGAAATCTGCTGGTAACCTTATGGGAGTTCCCTTGTATGTTATTTGTTGTTTTTCCCTTGCTGCTTTCAATAATTTTTCTTTGTCTTTAATTTTTGCCAATTTGGTTACTCTGTGTCCTGGCATGTTTCTCCTTGAATTTATCCTGTATGAGACTCGCTGCTCTTTCTGGACTTGGGTGGCTCTTTCCTTTCCCATGTTAGGGAAGTTTTCAACTATAATCTCTTCAAATATCTTCTCTGGTCCTTTCTCTCTCTCTACTCCTTCTGGGACCCCTATAATGCAAATGTTGTTGTGTTTAGTGTTGTCCCAGAGGTCTCTTAGGCTGTCCTCATTTCTTTTCATTCTTTTTTCTTTATTCTGTCCACAGCAGTGAATTCTACCATTCTGTCTTCCAGGTCACTTATCGTTCTTCTGCCTCAGTTATTCTGCTATTGATTCCTTCTAGTGTAGTTTTCATTTCAGTTATTGTATTTTTCATTTCTGTTAGATTGTTCTTTAATTATTCTAGGTCTTTGTTAATCATTTCTTGCATCTTCCTGATCTTTGCCTCCATTCTTTTTCAAGGTCCTGGATCTGCTTCACTGTCATTATTCTGAATTATTTTTCTGGAAGGTTGCCTATCTCCTCTTCATTTAGTTGTTTTTCTGGGGTTTTGTCTTGTTCCTTCATCCAGTACATAGCCCTCTGCCTTTCATCTTGTCTATCTTTCTGTGAATGTGGTTTTTGTTCCACAGGCTGCAGGACTGTAGTTCTTGCTTCTGCTGTCTGTCCTTTGGTGGATGAGGCCATCTAAGAGGCTTGTGCAAGTTTCCTGATGGGAGGGACTTGTGGTGGGTAGAGCTGACTGTTGCTCTGGTGGGCAGAGCTCAGTAAAACTTTAATCCGCTTGACTGCTAATGGGTGGGGCTGGCTTCCCTCCCTGGTTGCCTGAGGCAACCCAACAATGGAGCCTACCTGCGCTTTTTTGGGGGCTAATGATAGACTCTGGGAGGGCTCACGCCAAGGAGTACTTCCCAGAACTTCTGCTGCTAGTGTCCTTGTCCCCCCGTGAGCCACAACCCCCCACCCCGCCTCTGCAGGAGACCCTCCAACATTAGCAGGTGGGTCTGGTTCAGTCTCCCCTGGGGTCACTGCTCCTTCCCCTGGATCCTGATGCACACACTACTTTGTGTGTGCCCTCCAGGAGTGGAGTCTCTGTTTCCCCCAGTCCTTTCAAAGTCCTGCAGTCAAATCCCAGTAGGCTTCAAAGTCTGATTCTCTAAGAATTCCTCCTCTTGTTGCCAGACCCCCACGTTGGGAAACCTGATGTGGGTCTCAGAAGCTTCACTCCAGTGGGGGGACTTCTGTGATATAAGTGTTCTCCAGTCTGTGAGTCACCCACCCAGCAGTTATGGGATTTAATTTTACTGTGATTGTGCCCCTCCTACCATCTCATTGTGGCTTTTCCTTTGTCTTTGGATGTGGGGTATCTTTTTTGGTGAATTACAGTGTCTTCCTGTCAATGATTGTCCAGCAGCTAGTTGTGATCCTGGTGTTCTCACAAGAGGGAGTCTGATTCTGCTTTTTAAGCAAGCATTCATCTTGGCTGAACCACAGTTTTGTCATCCCTGTGGGAAGAGGAGCTCAAATCTCAATTATTTTTTTTAACCTTATCTGTAGTTCTTAGAGTATGCCTCAATTCAGAGTTCAAGAGTCAGTCAGAAACTGGCAATTTTATAAACAGATATGGACCTCTTCCTCTCTGGCCCTCTCATTTCCAGGATTTTCCCTTTCACTTTACATTGGTTCTGGTAGTGCTAACTCTATCTTCTATCTCTTTAAATGTTTAAGCTTGTTTTTGTTTTGTTTTTTCTAATAGGACTTGAATTATCCCTGATGGAGATGACTGGGGTTGAAGGTCAAGAAAATATCTATGAAAGAGAGAATGCTACTTAGTGCTATTTTTTATTCAAGTTTGATTTTTATTTACCAGTATCTAAGTGCTTTTGGTTATATTTAGTGGCTTCAGGTGCATTTTTGTTTACCAAAATTTATAGGTTTTATCTATGGGAAGGGTGGTCTTGTTGAAGCTGCCCAGCCATGGCCCAAGGCATCACTGGTGCAGTATTTTTTACACAATGGAAAAAAAAGTAGTACTATATTATCTCTCAAGTATGGTTGACACTTGAACAACACAGGGATTAGGGGCATTGACCTCTTCCCCCTGCACAGTCAAAAATCCATGTATAATTTTTGACTCCCCCAAAACTTAACTACTAATAGCCTACTGTTGACTGGAATTCTTACCTATAATATAAACAGTTAACGTATATTTCGTATTTTATTCTTACAATAAAGTAAACTAGAGAAAAGAAAAACATTATTAAACAAATCATAAAGAAGAGAAAATATTTACAGTACCGTACTATATTTATGCATACTGTAAGTTTACATCATCTGTTTATAAGATGAGTTGTCTGTCAGTACCTATATGAATATTGTTTTATATGATGCAAAACACTGTAGATGATATATATATCACTACTAGACATTAAAATTTTTTAAAAAGATAATGTGAAAAAATATTTTTACAGGTAAAACAATTCATACATTGATAACGGAAGAAGCAGCAACATGATTTCTTTATGGTAGGCTAGTGTAATCTGTATGATTGCTTCATGGTAGCCTAGCCTATACACTAATGAATGAATCATGATAAAATTTTTATGGTATATAGTATTACAGTCATATTCATAATACAGTATTGGGAACATTGTTACATTTGTTTAAAAAATAATTTACCTGTGATTATAGGCTGATATGCAGTTTCTCAGACTATGAAAGAGAGGCCTATTCTAAGTTCTTTGAAAGCAAAGTTATAAGACAGTAAGAAAACACACTGTTAATTTTATATTAAATATTACTCACGGTATGCTTATATAAGGATAGAATGGCATTGACATACATTTTATGCATTTGTGACATACCTAACTTTATTTTTTCAATATTTCTAGGTTATGTGGGTCATATTATGTAATGTAATTCTCTCTAAGGGTATAATCTTAATTGAATTAAGGTAGTCACAGAATACATATTTATTGCATGATACAAAAACAATAGTTTAAGGTTTTATATTGTTCTTTTGTTTAGAACATATTTGTTTGTTTCTTCACTTTGCTTGACTCTCTATGTTATTTTTTGTATATTAGGTAAAAGAGCCGCCTCTCTTAGTCTTGAAGTAGTGGCCTTACACAGGAGATGAACTTTATCATTCAACCCTGGCCTATCTCTTGGTTGTTCTCAAACCTTTGTGATTGTACCAGCAGCCTATTTCATTTTTAATGGACCCCAGTAGTTGAGGTTGTGCCAAGAACTTTCAGTGTTCCAGAAGAGATCTCATTCACTACCTGGATTCAACATGATTGGAAGCAGATGCTCAGGCAGCAGCTTTTAAAGTGTACAAATATATACAGTCCTGTGGGACTACAAGAATAAATCAGGCTGGCTACCAGAGCCAGGCAATTTGGAGGTCTGAAGTTGATGCCCAGGTGTCAGTTGCAAAAACTGGGACTCCAGATGAGCGTATGAGTTTCTTTCTGGGAGATATCAGAGAGCTGTAGTGAGGCAGATGAAGACTGTGAAGATGTTGCCTTCCAGCCTCCTAACGTGTGTTAAATTATTTGCCTCCCTCTCAGGCCAATGTTTGAAGAATACCAAATAAGCCTCTCCATCTGTTGCCTCCAAGCTGAGCCCTAAAGCCGTAGAGACTGACCCTGCAAGCGCTTTAAGAGCCCTTTCGCAGATTATTACAGCCTGTGGTCTTGAGCCCGCCCCTTTGGATTTCAAAGCTACCTTTTGGGAGCTCATCTCTCAGAAACAGGTCTGAAAAGCTGGGGTGTCTGATGTGGGGTTCAAAGCTTTCACTCCTCACAGACAAACTTTGAGTTTGGAGTCCCCTCCTGATTGTGGGTCTCTGTGCCAAGGATGGAGTTTATGGAGAGATTGTGTACCAGCCTCCCCTACCCACTTTGATAAGGGGTCTTCTTTCATTGGCCCCTCATGTAGGAGTTGCTTAGATGGTTTTTAGGTGTTTTGTTTTTTTTTCCAGAGGGAGTTGTTCCATATTTAGCTGCAGATTTGGTGTGTCCCTGGGAAGAGGGGAGCCCAGGATCTTCCTATGTCACCCCTCTTGAACTGGAGTTCCCCCCACCAAATATTTTTAAAATGTGTGAAGAAATATACAGTAGCCATTCACTTACATTCTCTTGTACGTTTCATGTTTTAAAGTATATTTTAAAATTTGTATTATGTAATATGGAGACAAAATTTAAATCAGCAAAAGCACAATTGCAAAAACACAAACAGTATGTAAAAATAGCATTAAACATTTAGGAGATTAATTAGGTATTTAATATGATAGAGTAGAAAGTTTAGGACAAGGCCACAAACTAGGACTGTGGAAGTGCTAAGGAAAATGAACATTAGATAGCCATTACAATAATACCAGAAGGAACTGTTATCCACCCTTTTGAGTGGATCCCCAACAAGAGTGCTTCTGCCAAGTGTCCTTTGAGCCAATAGAATGAGACCGAGTTTGGTTCAGAGGCAAAGGGAAGCTTTATTCTTTATCAAAGAATGGAGAAGTGCATACTCCTGCTCTAGAGCACATGCACGCCCCAAAAGACTGTGGGTAGGGCTGCTTTTCAGGGTTTCTGTCAGCGGGGAGGGGGTGGAGTTCTCGCCTGTGGGGCGCAGGCGTGCTGCACACTGTGCCCCAGACTGAGGTGCCGGGCGCAGCATCTTTGCACACGGCCCACCATCACCATGTTGAATTGAGGTGTCGGGCATAGCACTTCGCAGGGCACATGGTGCTGGTGTGTCAGGCACAGCGGTTCTGCACTAGAAACTCTAACTCAGTGTGTTAGGTGCAAGGCCTCTGCACACAACCCACTATAGGTGAGTGAAACTAGACTAAGCCCAAAGGAAGAGATTAGAATTTATCACCTGGATTACATCTTATTTTTTCCTGGGACACAAGTGGGCTTTGCCTGTGACAGTACTATCCATAAATTGAATAGGCAGTTGGCGAAGACGTAAGTGACAAAGATGACTGAAGTTTTATTCATGATTTGTGCACATATTAGGGCCAAAATCTATACCACAGAAACCTAGATTGGCATAAGACTGACCAGGATACTGTGGTAGTAAAATGCACTGTTTTCCTGTTGGTTTAGGGACATCCGTGATGGAACATTCATACGTGAATGTGTAACTGTTAGTTGTAGATTTGGGTCTGGATCTTAAATGAGTGATGATTGCATAGAGGTGATGTCTGAAGCCATTTCCTTGGTTAGACTCACCCAGGGGTAAAATTACAAAAAAAAAAAAAAAAAAGAAGGAAGAAATCCATACCTATGCATTCACTAAATCTAAACTATCATCTAAAAGAAGAAAAAATAAAACACTCCTTAATATAGAGGTAAGCTATATATTATGTATCTTTAGAAAGTGCAGACACAGCATATGTGACATTCTGAATATGGGCTTCAAAACCTGAATCAGCTGTTGGTTGCCATGATATGTCCTATGAGTCAAGGCAAGTAACATTTCTGAACTTCAGTTTTTCCCCTCTGTAAAAATATCTAGCTAAACTTTGTCACTTTAAAAGTTGCTTACTTTTCCATTTTGCAAGGAAGAAAGGAAAATATCTGGGAATGGGATAAAGATAATGTTAATCATATGAGGAAAAAAGAAGGACTTCAAGTACCTTCAACTTTCTTCCCAGGATATCCAGCTACCCTAGAGACAGTTCTGAAGCCAGAGGGAGGCTCGCTTTCATATACTTACTTGTTCATGGCTATTAAATGTACAAAATTCTCCACAAACTTACCACCTTATGTTGGCTTTGTTTTCTCTATCCCTTCAGGGGTCAACAAAGGAAACTGCTGTTTCCCAGTTGTAGTACACACCTATTCCTAAGCCACTCTTCTCCCAAATGGTAAGACGTGAATCAGTCACTTTATCTTTAATTGTAGCAGTGTATGTATATTCATATGTCTATTGACAATGAAATATTTTAGCAGTTCCAAGTACTTCTGAAAGTGCCATTCAGACATATGGTACAATGTGTTTATACCTATCGCGGACCATCTGCTATCTAGGCTCAATTGCACACTTATTTTACTTTTAATTCACAAAGAAAATGGAAAATAGAACTGGCCCATGTACCACAATTTGGCTGAGCTTTAAGCAGGTGCAAATTCAATAAGAAAACATATTTGGAACTATAAAAACCTCACTTGTTCTGTCCCCATGTGGGTGTATATTCTTTCCAAACCAATGCAAATGTTTCAGTTCCTTATGTTTAGATCTGTTGCACTGAGTTTATAATGGGGTCAGGTGGGATGAGACTGAGTTAGAAACCAGAGAGCTCTATAGCCTTTTGCTAAAAGAACAAGGGATGTTTATATTAATGCTTGCAATACAATTTTCTTGGTGCCACCCAGGTTTTATATTTATAAGAAAAGTAACAATTGTGAGGACTATTCTTTTTAAATAATTTTGCTTTTAATGTTATATGTATTGTACATAGAATGAAAATATAATGTAAGATTTCCATAGGCAAATCATCTTTCTTATTAAAAATGTGAAAATTTGTCAGAAACCAAACCACAGATGTATACCACAAAAAAGAAAGGAAGGAAGGAAGGAAGGAAGAAAGAAAAAAGAAAGAAAGAAAGAAAGAAAGGGAAAGAGAGAGAGGGAGGGAGAGAGGGAGGAAGGAAGGGAAATTAGGTAATATACTCAGATAGCAATGAAGACATACTTGCAATCTCTTTACTCTTAACTCTGATACAAAAGTATTTTTCAATAATAGTTCTTTCCCAAACTGCTCAGATGTGCTAATTGTTGACTAGGTAACCTTTTGATAAGTAATGTTTTGGGCTGAATTTTAATACAATGTAACTTTTTCAACTGAATCATCATAATTCCAAAGCTATTTTTGCCAGAAAATGTTTGAATATTTAAAGTTGACACTCTTTAACCTAAAATATTCTTCATTGTCTGGGTTCATTAGGTAGGAACTGCTGGTGAATTTTTCAAATAGAGGCTAAATATATCATATGTCAACACTTCTTTCACTTGATATGGTAATTTGATATATGAAGGATATATATCAAGCGTCACTTGATATGCAAGTAAAAATTTTCTTTATAAAATTTTTCCTCAAAATGTTTTGTTTGTGAGGTTGGATATATATCATCTGGGGCAAATACATACATACATATGTACATACATACAAATAATGTCCCAGAAAGAAAATATAGGTACATTATAGGAACCCACAGGTATAGGTTACTCTTTAGTTTCAATGGCTGGGCAGTACTATTGTTACAGAAAAGAGTAGGAATCCATAGAGCTTTCCTTAGGAAATCCATTCTAAAAGTAAGTTTTGATTGAGTATTTGAAATATGACATGTTGAAATGAGGAACAACATACTTGGGATGAAACTACAAGTGCTGAGACTAGTTTCATATGAAACATTTAAATAAATATTTGCATTACTTTCAAATTCTTACTGCTTCTAAAATTTAAAGGTAAAGAAAAAGAAAAATGAATGGCATTGATTTAAAAATTTTGTGAAATCAAGGACTCATTAATACCTTTAATCAGGATGGTGAATAAGTTTAATCTCATGTTTTTTTTTCTTTTTTTTAGATTCCATATATATGTGTTAGCATACAGTATTTGTTTTTCTCTTTCTGACTTACTGCACTCTGTATGATAGACTCTAGGTCCATCCACCTCACTACAAATAACTCAATTTCATTTCTTTTTATGGCTGAGTAATATTCCATTGTATATATGTGCCACATCTTCTTTATCGATTCATCTACCAATGGACACTTAGGTTGCTTCCATGTCCTGGCTATTGTAAATAGTGCTGCAGTGAACACTGTGGTACATGACTCTTTTTGAATTATGGTTTTCTCAGGGTATATGCCCAGCAGGGGGATTGATGGGTTATATGGTAATTCTATTTTTAGTTTTTTAAGAAACCTCCATACTGTTCTCCATAGTGGCTGTATCAATTTACATTCCCACCAACAGTGCAAGAGGGTTCCCTTTTCTTCACACCCTCTCCAGCATTTGTTGTTTGTAGATATTTTGATGATGGCCATTCTGACTGGTGTGAGGTGATACGTCACTGTAGTTTTGATTTGCATTTCTCTAATGATTAATGATGTTGAGCATCCTTTAATCTGTTTGTTGTCAATCTGTATAACTTCTTTGGTGAAATGTTTGTTTAGGTCTTCCGCCCATTTTTGGATTGGGTTTTTTTGTGATATTGAGCTGCATGAGCTGCTTGTATATTTTGGAGATTAATCCTTTGTCAGTTGCTTTGTTTGCAAATATTTTCTCCCATTCTGAGGGTTGTCTTTTCATCTTATTTATGGTTTCCTTTGCTGTACAAAAGCTTTTAAGTTTCAAAAATAAAAGAGCTTTTAAGTTTCATTAGGTCCCATTTGTTTATTTTTGTTTTTATTTCCATTTCTCTAGGAGGTGGGTCAAAAAGAATCTTGCTGTGATTTATGTCATAGAGTGTTCTGCCTCTGTTTTCCTCTAAGAGTTTGATAGTGTCTGGCCTTAAATGTAGGTCTTTAATCCATTTTGAGTTTATTTTTGTGTATGGTGTAAGGAAGTGTTCTAATTTCATTCTCTTACATGTAGCTGTCCAGTATTCCCAGCACCACTTATTGAAGAGGCTGTCTTCTCTCCATTGCATATTTTTGCCTACTTTATCAAAGATAAGGTGACCATATGTGCGTGGGTTTATCTCTGAGCTTTCTATCCTGTTCCATTGATTTATATTTCTGCTTTTGTGCCAGTATTATACTGTCTTGGTTACAGTAGCTTTGTAGTATAGTCTGAAGTCAGAGAGCCTGATACCTCCAGCTCTGTTTTTCTTTCTCAACATTGTTTTGGCTATTCAGGGTCTTTGTGTTTCCATACAAATTGTGAGATTTTTATTCTAGTTCTGTGAAAAATGCCATTGGTCATTTGATAGGGATTGCATTGAATCTGTAGATTGATGTGGGTAGTATAGTCATTTTCACAGTGTTGTTTCTTCCAGTCCAAGAACATGGTATATCTCTCCATCTGTTTCTATCATCTTTAATTTCTTTCATCAGTGTATTATAATTTTCTGCATACAGGTCTTTTGTCTCCTTAGGTAGGTTTATTCTTTTTGTTGCATTGGTAAATGGGAGTGTTTCCTTAATTTCTCTCAGATTTTTCATCATTAATGTATAGGAATGCAAGAGATTTCTGTGCATTAATTTTGTATCGTGCTACTTTACCAAATTCATTGATTAGCTCTAGTAGTTTTCTGGTAGCATCTTTAGGATTTTCTATATATAGTATCATGTCATCTTCAAACAATGACAGTTTTACTTCTTCTTTTCCAATTTTGATTCCTTTCATTTCTTTTTCTTCTCTGATTGTTGTGGCTAAAACTTCCAAAACTATGTTGAATAATAGCGGTGAGAGTGGGCAACCTTGTCTTGTTCCTGATCTTAGAGGAAATGGTTCCAGTTTTTCACCATTAGCCAGACTCATCAAGAAAAAAAGGAGAAGACTCAAATCAACAGTATTACAAAATGAAAAAGGAGAAGTAACAACGGTCACTGCAGAAAAACAAAGGATCATGAGAGTGTACTACAAGCAACTATATGCCAATAAAATGGACAACCTGGAAGAAATGGACAAATTCTTAGAAAAGCACAACCTTCTGAGACTGAACCATGAAGAAATAGAAAATATAAACAGACCAATCACAAGCACTGAAATTGAAACTGTGATTAAAAATCTTCCAACAAAAGTCCAGGACCAGATGGTTTCACAGGTGAATTCTATCAAACATTTAGAGAAGAGCTAACACATATCCTTCTCAAACTCTTCCAAAATATAGCAGAGGGAGGAACACTCCCTAACTCATTTTACGAGGCCACCATCACCCTGATACCAAAACCAGACAAAGATGTCACCAAGAAAGAAAACTACAGGGCAGTATCACTGATGAACATAGATGCAAAAATCCTCAACAAAATACTAGCAAACGGAATCCAGCAGCACATTGAAAGGGTCATACACCATGATCAAGTGGGGTTTATCCCAGGAATGCAAGGATTCTTCAGTATACACAAATGAATCAATGTGATACACCATATTAACAAACTGAAGGATAAAAACCATATGATCATCTCAATAGATGCAGAAAAAGCTTTTGACAAAATTCAACACCCATTTATGATAAAAACTCTCCAGAAAGTAGGCACAGAGGGAACCTACCTCAACATAATAAAGGCCATATATCACAAACCCACAGCCAACATCATTCTCAATGGTGAAAACAGTTTCCAAATTTTAGAATCACTGTCTTTTACATAATCTACAACCCAATCTGGTTTTTTTTCTCCTGAGTTTTTGGCAGCCACTCATTTTATGACCTTGATCATAGAATGATCCTGATGTTTTAATTCTCTACTTAAATTAATGGTTGACATTTAACTCACCTGAGCACAACATTTTAGAAAAGTATCTCATGTTCAAGCCTATTGAAACCATCCAAGATACATCCTGACAGTTTCACAATTTATCTCTTAAAAATTGCCTGAGAAAGAAGAAAGGGGAGAGCTTACACATCAAGGTGTCTGCTGCTCATGTCAAACTATCAACAGAAATAGCTTTAGGTGATATCATGCTCCATGGTTTATTGACGTCTGATTATAATGTAGAGAAAAATAAGGTGAACATTATTCTTTTGCACTTCATAAATAACACATATTTCTGACTGTTGATGGTTTGCTATGTCTAAGGCTGGTCTTGGAAAATCATAAATTTTGAATTATTTATCTTTATACGATAAAGAAAATTTCACCTGTAGATTTTTAAGTGGTTTAATTATACCATAACCTGACAAATGAGTAACCAGTATGAAGACATAAGTAGTAAGTAGTTGACTAAGGTAAATAGATATAGTCAAGTTTCATGCATGTGTGGATAACTGAAATGAAGTATTTTATGTTAAACTGCTATACATGAATCTGAAACATAATGAAAGTTAATAAGGTGGGAAAATAATTAATTGGAATTTTAAAAGCTTCAAGAATAAATGTAGATGTTTAAGTAAACTAACAAATAGGAAAAATAGAAAGTAATTTCAGTTTTAAAATGCTAGTTTAATGATACTCATTGATATCAAGCAAAAAGTGAATAGTTTTCTTTACAAATCAGAAGCCAACAACACATGCTCATAGAAGAAATGTCAGAGGGCACTTATAGTTTTTTTATCCACACTTTAGTAAAAATAAATAATATAATATATCCTATGGTAGAGTAGAAAATATTCAGGCATCCTTCTTTAGAAATACTTTAAAAAATTATATTATTCTTATAATAAAAATAACTTGAATGCAACTCTTAGTGTGGGATCATCTTATTTAGGTTCTATTCTCAGCATTTTCTGAAGAATTTTTTTTAGTTTAGAAAAGAATAATTAATTTCAACAAGAATGATCTATTGGAAGCTGCTAACTGCATAACATAAAATGAAAAATATGCTGTAGGAATATTTAACTAATATATTAAATAAAAGTATAATGCTTATGACCAATTAAAAGAACAATAATAGTGACTTATCCATTGCAGGGGGGAAAGAGACTAGAATACAAAGAAAAATATTTTTTCAAAGGAGAATAATGATATTAAGTTTAGATATTATTAAATTAGATGGGAAGGATAAAGTAGGCCAACTATTAAAGAGTAAAACAAAGCATATGCAAAGATAGAGTTGATTTGCAAATGGACTGATGAAGTTCCGTCTTCATATCTGAGGATGTCTGAGTGTACAGTTTTCAACTATTGGCCAAGATAAGGACCGCAGATCTATGATGTGCTGTTTAAGGTCCAAACATCCACTGATGATCAGTTTTATTACTGCTGGTTTGGTCCTGGCCTAACTGATTTAATAAGCCTAGTAGTAAATGGCCTTCCCTGGGAGTGTCTACACCTCCTAGACTTAGTCCTCGGATGCTTGCCTACATTGTATGCCTCCTGCCACAACAGCCATTTTGCCTTTAAAGAGCCTATTTATGAGCATATTCTGTGAAGTCACGTTTACTCAAATATCTAAACTAAAGAAACCTTTGCAACGTCTAAGAGTGAATAATAAACTGATTAAGCGAGAGAAGATAAAACAACAGCAAAATATCTCAATCATTAAAAAAAAAAAAAGGCACCATAGAAGGAGTAAAATAGAATCAGAAAAAGGACAAAACAGAGAATACGAATAGTAAGATGCTAGAAATTCCTCCAAATATTTAAGTAATCACTTGTAAATGTAAATATGTGGAAACACAACTAAGAATACTTTGGATTCTTGTTTTGCATTTATCTTTTTTTAAATGTTACTCAAAAACTTTTCCAAATGCTTAAATTTCATCTGAAATAGATATTTTAGAATAAAAACATTTTGTCTCCTAAATAAAATAAAGTTTATTTACAATATATTTTTCTTATAGTTAATGCTGAAACACTGGCCCAGAAAAGGAGATTCAGCAGCCTGTTTTCTCAACCCACAGGTTTACCATCTATGATTGCAGATACTGAAAAAGATGCATTTGACATTTCAGTGAGTATTCTGACTCATGGAAAAAGGAAACTAGTCCAAATAAACTGGGCCAGCTGTAACTAAGAAAAGAAAATATGACAAAGACCATCTTTCTCTCAGCTTTATAAGATGTTAATCATATGATTCATGTCTTATACCACAGATTTTTTGAATAATATTATGTGTCAGTTAAAATGTGACACCATTTTGAAACCAATCATGCTAATTAAAAAAAAATACTTGAATGTTTTAAAAGGTAAATGTGATGAGCTCTTTTTTTTTCTTTGTGGTACGCGGGCCTCTCACTATTGTGGCCCCTCCCGTTGCGGAGCACAGGCTCCGGACGCGCAGGCTCAGCGGCCAGGCTCACGGGCCCAGCCGTTCCGCAGCATGTGGGATTCTCGCGGACCGGGGCACGAACCCACGTCCCCTGCATCGGCAGGCAGACCCTCAACCACTGCGCCACCAGGGAAGCCCATGATGAGCTCTTTTAAAGATGAAAGTCATTTGAAGAAGTCATGTCGTCTCTTACAGGGTAAATTTTCATATTTCACTGGCTGGATAAGTGTACATGAAAGCTGAGAGATTGAAAAAGTCTTGAATAGTTCACACTGGTGAATGCCTGCCAGATGCAAAGTTAGTAAAGAAATCATGTCAATGTACTTTTCAATGATAGAGTAAATCTTCAAATTAATAATTTATTTAAAACATGAAGACTGAGTCAGCATTTTGTCTTTAGGATTGTACTTTTTGACTTATGAAAGGACTAATACACAGATGTGGCTGTACTTGTTGTTTGCTTGCATTGGTCCAGAATAAGTGCAAACTAGCCATCATAGAAGATAATTTATGGAAATACTTGGCAATAAACACAAGCAATGCTGAAATATACAAAGTGCTGAATAACCTTTTGAATGGTCACTTTTTATCCCAGAATAATTGTACTGACATTTGCACTGTTGGTGCAAAACTAATGGTGAGTAAAACTTCTGGTGTCAGCACAAATCAAGGTAGAGACTCCAAATTATACCAATAGTCACTTTTCTTCACCATACACACCTACAGTTAGGAAAAAAAAAAGGTGTTACTTCAAGCAAGTATTAGAAATGTAGAAGCCTGTATCCATCTCCATGAGCTTTATATCTTCCCAATACTTTAGAGTTTTTCTGATAAGATAATGGAGATATTAACAATTATAATTTATTATTTTAATTATTTTTAAAACGAATAATAAAATGTGTCAATATTAGGAAGATTTGTATAATTCATTGAAGAAATATTTTCCAAATGAACAATATATGATAATACAAAATCATATATGGGTAAAAGATCCATTCAAAGATAGTAATGGTTTTTTACTATATTAAAGTATGAAAGATTTATTGATATGGTTTCAGATTTCTACATTATAAATAATCTTTAAGAAACGATCACTTGTCAAGTTGGAGTATAGTATCAAAAATAGGCACAATTATCTGAAAAAGGCTACTAAAATATTTCTCATTTTTTCCAACATTATTTCTGCACAAAGTTAGCTTTTCTTTGTATTCTTCAAGCTGAAAAAAAAAGAAAAACTTATTGCAACAGATTGAATGCAGAAATGAAAATAAGAATCCAGCTCTTTTCTATTAAGGTATAAAACAATAGTATTCTTCTCACTAATTGTTTTAAATAATGTGTTATTTTCAATAAAATGTATTAACATATAATAAGCATATGATTATAATTATAAAACAATAATAATTTTTAATCCTTAAAAGCAAATATTTTTAAATATCTTAATTTTAATTATTAATAGAGTAATTATTGATTATTATAGACCACATAAACAAAATCTTTGGGAGATTTTTAATTTTTTTTTAAATTATAAAGATATCCTGAGATCAAAAAGTTCATACCTTGCACTTGTTCACTAGGATCAATATACATAAATGTTCAAAGAAGCAATTTTTACCATTGTAACAGCCTATAAACAACTAAATACATTTTAAGTGATGAGTGGATAAAGGAATCATGTTGTATTAATTTATGAACTTTTTTTTTATCATGACTATTTACAGCAAAATTTAAATTTAAGAAAATGTGATGATTTTAGTCACAATGCAAATCCTCTAACATGAGCTCATAATAAAAATTTTAGCTCTACATGGGTGTGGGAAAGAGCTCTATATTTTTTCTTTCTTTTTCTTCCAAAATTCCGCTTATTTCTGTTATACTGGTTCTAGATTATTCTGTGTCTCCTCATATTCCTCCTTTAATTTTCAATCTTTCTGTTTGAAAGTGATAAATTTTAGAGTTCAAAGATACTCTCTTTCTATGTTCTTAGTTACTGTTGTCAGATTTGATACTGCTCTGCTGTTGCAAACCTAGGTATTAAAGAATTTCACGCTTCCCCATTGAGATTTGGGCAAAGTGCTCTTTGTAATCACCTAATAGCTGAGAATGGCTTTTCTTCCTTTTCATTGCACTGGAGGAGTAGAAGTAACTAACATTTTCAGGGACTTTGAAGAATGTGTATCCAGATATGTTTCAGGTTTCATTCCATCATTCATATATATGTATATATATGTATATATATGTGTATGTATATATAAATATATAAACTCTCTTAAAATATATAGAAAGATATAAATGATTAAGTGAAATCTGAAAATGCCTTTCTCAATGGGATGTCTTGTCTCTGTTATAACCTATGTCAACTCTGAGACATTTATTTAAGTTACAGATAAAAAAGAATTTTGCTTTTTACAATCACTTAAATTATTATAAAATAAAGACAGTTCTACACACTGCATTTGGAAAAAGCCTCTAATAAAATAATTGTATGTCAATTAAAATAAATAGTATCCTAATTTCAGAACCAATGATTTTTTTAATCATATGCATTTTACTTCCAAAAACAGTGTATTTTTGTTGGAATTCAATTTCAAAATAAGTATGTAAATATTAAGAAGTCACTGATATTTCAGTTGCAAAATTACTCACTGGAAAATATCAGTGTTGAAATAAATTTATTGTTAACACAAACATTGATACATATTCTATAGATTTCTAATTTTTGAATATGCAACATTTTTATAGAACATTGTTTATTCTTTATATAGGATGCATCTTTATAAAATTAAAGTTTAGCACAACGTAATGAGAACTGAAGGTTGGAAGGCAATATAAAGAACATTTAATCTGACTTTTTTTATTGAATACAGAGGGTGTTAAGAACGCTCAGTCATGCGGTTTTGCATTCTAGTAACCCCATTATTAAATAAAATTTCAGCAGACATAATAAATATACTTCTCAACTTTTTCTGTATTTTTTTAAAATCAGCAGGGCACTTTTCATATTTTTACCCATGAATGAATTATGCACTTTACTTTAAAAATTACATTAAAGTAAAATAACAAAAAACCAAACAAAACCCCAAAACAAAACAAAACAAAATCAAACAACATATTAAGTTTGATCCTGTTACCTGAAATTCATACTCATATGCTAGTTGGCATTTATTAGACATGGAGAGGAGAGAACACAGTGTTGAGTCAACCACAGCTTGAATCATTAACCACAGAATAAGAGCTCACAAAAGTAGTAATGGTTCCTCCTCTTACTCACGTTCCTTGACACAATACCCCCTGATACCATAGCACTGTTAACCTCAGACTCTAATAATGTTACTAACCATGGTGATTCCTTGACAGTTATTATCCATTTGGCAAACTATTCATCTTCTATCCCAAAGGTCTTTATATTACCTTATGCCTTTTTTTCTTTTTTACTTCCTATTTTTTTTTTTTTTTTTTTTGCGTTACGCGGGCCTCTCACTGTTGTGGCCTCTCCCGTTGCGGACCACAGGCTCCAGACGCGCAGGCCCAGCGGCCATGCCACACGGGCCCAGCCACTCCACAGCATGTGGGATCTTCCCGGACTGGGCACGAACCCGTGTCCCCTGCATCTGCAGGCAGACTCTCAACCACTGCACCACCAGGGAAGCCCTTACTTCCTATGTTTTTAAGCCAACATTTCTCAAGAACTCTCTAAAAATACTGCTTTGGTTTTCCTATTATGAAAGTAATGTATGTGCATTATAAAAAATAAATATTACTATAATTCAGCATACAAGGTGAAACCCAAAAAATTATAATGCATATAGTTTCAGGCATAGAGCAGAAGGCTTAAGATGAATGGCTCTGGAGCTTGATTGCCTGGGTTCAAACCCTGTCTCTGCCAACCTTTAATGTATATTCTAAAGCAACATAATTAAGCTTTCTCCAATTCAGCCTCCAAGGGAATCAAATAATACTGACCTCATAGGGCTGATGTGAGATTTAAAAAATTAATTAACACTTTATTAGCAATAGTGACCTCATAAGCTTGAAGATGTCTAAGATTAGTTACTCATTTGTGAGGATGAAATTAACCTCAGAATACTATTTAACACTCAGTAGGCATTAACTTTATATTAGCAATATAAAATAGGGTGTTTTTACCACTTTAAACTCATATTAGGTATAATAAATGCTCTTTCTTCTAGCATGACCATTTCCCTATATTTCTAAATATCACTGTTTTTAATAAATCTCTACTATCCCATTGTATGTGGAAAACATAACCTAATCAAACAGTATGATATTTTGGAATATGTATATTGTTTCCATTCTCAGTTTTGGAAAGAAGGCCAAATTTAGCACCATTTTACACATATTTTATGCAAAGCTGTTTTATTCCTTAAGATGCTTTTCTACTATCAGAATTACTAGAATTAGGGGTATTCAACTCATTCAAAGAACATTTAGTGCATGTGTGTACAGTTATCCCTCAGAGTCCTGAGGTGGATTGGTTCTAGGACCTTCTCAGATACCAAAATCCATGCATGTTCAAGTCCCTTATATAAAATAGTGTGTATAACCTATGTACTCTTTCCATATACTATGTCATCTCTAGATTACTTATAATGCCTAATACAATGTAAATGCAATGTAAATAGTTGTCAATACAATGTGAATTGTTGCCAGGATGGAGCAAATTCAAGTTTTGCTTTTTGGAATTTTTTCAAATATTTTTGATCCGTGGTTGGATAAATCTGCAGATGTGGAGCCCACAGATATGGAGGGCCAACTGTACGGAGGCTGGTATTCATCTCAGCTCACTGACAGATACTGCCAGGGTTTCTGTCCCCATGGAGACTATATCCCATGGTGAATAACTTGCGCTTTTGATACACACTGTCAAATTCCCAAATTGACAAAGCTTGTCCCACATCATCTTCTCACCAATGATGTATGAAATACTATTCCTTAAATGTTAACCAGTAGTGGATATTCTGAACAAGCAAGCAACAACTAAACTAAGAGTAAAACAACAATAGCAACATTGACAAAAATAAAAGCTGTGCAATTTCATAAGAGAAAAATATGTCACTATTTTATTTTGCTTTATTTCTATTGAGATTTATTTTTAAAATATATACTTTAAGCATTCATACTTCATAGCTTCTGAATCTACATCTATCTATGTATCTATGTATCTATCTTCTATCTATATTTCCCCTGCCCACTTGTCATTTGCACTATGTAGCAGAGAATACTAGCTGCCAGTGTGGTCACTTGGGAGAAATACATTTCTCATTCTTCCTTGCATATATAAGTGGGCATATGATGCAGTCTGGACAATGAAATATCAACTGGTTAGAGCTACAGGTAAAAATCTTTTTTCTTTTTAATTTTACATGATCAAACATAGTTTCTAATGAGAGAGGATATATACATAAATATTCTCTTTATATTCTACTTTATTCCCATTTCAGCCTACATTACATCAGTTTTGTCAGTTGCTTTAAGCTGTAATGTATGATGTAGAAAACAAGTACTTTTCATGTGTTAAAATGCACCGAGTCCAAATTTTATAGTAATGCTTATTAAAAGCACAATGTTTAGAATAAGAGCAACTGATTTTAATCCTGACTACCATTTATTTGCTATGGACAAATTGATATCTCTGAATTTCAAAGTCTTCTGTAATATAGTGATAGCAATACTCATTTCATATGATTAATTTCTATTAATCAGACATTAGGTAATGTCTGTAAAACAGAAAGTATATGTTGAATCTTAAATATAGTGCCTCAATAATTTCTTGTATGATTGTTGTAACTATTGTTAACACTCTTTTAACTAGAATGTTGCTTGTGACCACAAAACAAGGTCATATGTCCATTTTGTGCTCGAATTATGGTGCCCTCCAGAAATTTATTGTTGGGAATTAGACATCTCTTAGTGTGTTCTTCCAGTTCTAATGAGAGTTGACAATGAAGTGTCTCACGTACACTCAAAAAAACAGCCTGTCCCTTATATTCACCTTAAAGTCAGTTTTCTTTCTCCTTTCTAATTTTGACTGCATTTATCTGTGTCTACTGCTCACAAAGTTGTTTGAAAAGCCTCCTTGTTTCCAGTGTCCATGATTGGCATACTAGCTTTCATGCACCGTCTACTTTTTACTGATGCTGCTAAAATTTCTAAGTATTCTTTGTATTCAAACATTGATAACTTTTATGAAGAGGTGGGAAGAATGGCTTTATCTCTGATATTCTGCAAAAGTTTATCACTTGTGGTCCTTCATATAAAAGCTTACACTAAGATAGCCCTGCCACAGCTACAAGCCATACTTCCCTATCAGAATTTCACAAATATCTCTATTAATTTCTTTTTCTCATCTCTAAACATACAAATCAACTCTAAATGTCAGCAGGTAGAATATGCAAACATGATAAAGCAATCTTGATCATTTGGTGTCATACAGCTCCTCTTCTCCCACAAAAAATAATGGGTATAAAGCAACCTTAAACATTTCCATATATTATTATTATTATATGGTAGCTACATATTTGTTGTTATATACGGTTACTACAACTATTCAGAACATAGGTTAAAAATTGGGAATTAAGACTATATGATTCATAAATACTCTAAATATTGAGCCAATGAAACATAAGTTAAAATCTGTGAAGTTGGGATGCCAGAAACATTGATTTCACTACCTGAAATATGCTGCTTTCCCTTGTAAAGTGAGAAATACTATCAACAAAAGCGTTTTTGAGTTTCAAATTTTGAGAAAGTGATATTTAAAATGCCCTTCAGATAACCAATAGGAGTCTTAACAGTAAAGAGGATTAGCATGTCTAGAAATACTCATAAACTGGAAAAAGGCAGAAAAATTCATCCTTTTTAGTCTCATTATGACATGTTGGAGTGGAACTAAAAGACATATATTCTAAATAAGAGATTTAAAGTGCTGATCATACCAGATAACCATTTTCTCCTTTATTGCCTTATTGTTTTGATTATTATGTTGTGAACAATATCTTACCCAAAGAAGATTTTTATGAATATTAATCAGGAACACAGGTCAGACATCATTTGTATAATACTGTTAAAGAATAAAAAAAATTTCAAATATGACAACAAAGGAATACAAATAATTTAAGTATGACATCTTACACTTCCTATCATCTTAGAATTTGTAAAATGCTTACAATTTCTCATACTATTATCACAATTGCTGTTTAAAGAGATATGATATTGACAGGTTATGGATAATTACTTCCATTTTACAATAAGAAAAATGGTGAGATTAAAATACAATTTCATTGATTTTTTTTAACATATCAATTCAGAGATTTGGACTAGCTAAACAATGATGTAGGGCTGTGACTGAAGCAGTGGCATGAAAGCTAAGTGACGCAGATAGCAATACATGACCTAGAGAAAAATACAGGCTTTAAAGTGAGAGTTTGAATTTTTGAATTTCAGTGATCTGTAATGTGTAAAAATATATTTAATCATTCAGTGTCTTTTTTCTCAGTAAAAGTCAGGTAATACACAATACCCCAAGGTTCTTCTGTGAGGATTTAATGAGAAAAAAACTATGTAAAATTCCATTCAATTTCTTAGCACATGATATAAAAAACTTAATCAACAGTTTTCCTTTGCCATTGCATTTATATTAACCACAACCACATGTATATTAACCATTTTTTCCAGTCCCACCCAAGCACACACACACACACACACACACACACACACACACACACACATTATTTAATCTTTTAAAAAACATTACACAAATAATTGAGATCTGTGATTGCTGTCTTTGTTATAAAAAGCTTTATCTTCTGATTTTTTAAAGAAAGCTTTCAAGCTATTATGTCAAACTTAAATCCACATCTCTTTTAGAAATGGACATGCTGTCTAATATTTAAAGAATAAATACATATGTTTTCTTTCCTTCTAACTTAATGGATAGTTAACATTGAAGAAATCCGTTTTAAATACTGGAGAGTATTGTTCCTTCAACTCAGGATTAAAAATGAAATGTTATATGCCTTTAGAGTGGCCCACAATCTTTAAATTATTTTTAAGGACTTCCACATAGGACTAGAACTGCACTTTCTTTGTAACCTTATGATCAAAAACATGAGTGAAAAGATCGGTAGGGGATCAGTTGATAATGATTTAAGTAACTTCTTCACAAGTAGCAACTCCATGTTGCTTTTACCTTATTTCTAACACCTACAAAAGGTGTTAAAAGCCTGTCAACACTAGTTGAGAATTTATCCCAAGTGTGTATTTATGAATTTTATATTGTGTAGACACTCAATCTTTGACAATCCAGAGGGATCTTTTTTTTTGAAAGAATAATAAATAGGCACAGCTGCCATGGGGACTGTATAGCAAGTAGACAGGTTTCTAAGATCAAGGCATGGTTAAGGTCAATATCTCAATTACCCTTTGTCCTGTAAATGATTCTTTCCATGTATAAAGTGTCTTGTCAGGATAACATGATAGAAGATTGTGCACTTAGTGCCCAGGATCTATTTTTCTTTGGATTAACAGAGGGTTTTGCTTTCTTTCCTTCCTGCCAATCTTCCTTTCACAAGGAATAAATTGCCTAAATGGAGAGCAGGTTGTTAAATGTCTGAACTTTAAGATCCTAAAAGTACTGGTAGTTTGCCATATTGAAGGTCTGACAATGAATGGCCTTGTTTTTACTTAAACTCCTCCCCATTCAGATATTGACAATATAGAGAATGGGAATCTCCTGTTATTTCCTGCCACAGTTTATGTTCATTGGGAGAAATTAATATCTTTACAGAACTTCTGTTTTTCATTTCTTTTCATCCTGACTTCTACTAAAGTATTCATTGGAATGGTAACTTTCACAATTCTAGTTACTATGAAAACAGAACTCTGAAGATGCTATCCTACAGTGTGTTTTTAGTTGCAGATCTACCTAGAGTGAATTGGGAAGACAGGATAAAAACAGGAAGCAGAGACTGGGAAAAGAAATACAAAGAAGACAGTATCATCTTCAACCTGGCTAAAACTGTATCTATGTGTGGTCCCCACATCCCTCTTGAAAGGCAACCACTGCAGCATATGTAATATGTTGGAGATTGGATTTTAACCCAGTTTCCAACATTTATTAGCTTTGTGACTTTGGTTTGAAGAAGTTACAAACTCAACTTTGCCTCCATTTCTGTATTTCCAAAATCAAGGTACTATAAGTTAAATGTGTAGAGTGTGTGGGTAGCTAGCTAGAACATAGTAAACACTCAATAAATGTGCTAATATTGTCATGGCTCAGCATCTCTCGGATATGTGCCCTTGACAGACACCTTCAGGTCTAAGTCAAAATTTTTGGTCAGGTTTTTTCTGATAGTAATTCTGTAGTGATTATATCATACCCCAAATCTGACTGTAGCTAAAGGTATCAAAGTGCAATTTTCTTTTTCCCCCCTCTTAAAAGTTATATAAAAATCCAGAAGTGTGTATTTAAAGAGTTTAAGTAGAACTAGTAAAATTTTTGTAAATATTTTTATACTGTGGAAAATATTTCAAGTGGCTATTACTGAATTCCTAATTTTCCAAAAGCTTTCACTATTGCTTAAGTGCAGTTTTAAATGTGTGAGCCCAAAATATCAAAGCACAGGAGATATTGCAGAAAAAAAAAAAGGGAGAGAAATTCATTTTACAAAATACTATTTTGTGTTTTGGGGCAAAACATTTTCTGTTTGAAGTGACTGAGTCAGGCTTATAGCCTTCATTATTGTGCATGAAGTACCTAGTTGAAACGATTCCAGATAATGGAATATATAGCTATATAGCTATATATCAACACTATATTAATTGCTCATTTATATACTCCTGCCTAGTAAAACAGAAAACATGCTAATCACTAGTTTAAAGAATTCAGCTTATGCTTTGCAAATATCATAATGTTAAGTTGATTCCAAATGATTAGAAAATGTAGAAATATTAAACATATCAGCCATCCTGCCTAAATTCTCACACGGGCACATGCACACACACGTGCACATGCATCCATACACACATTTTATATGTGTATATCTATATATGGTATATATTTGATATTTTAATGTTTTTTAGCCCAGTCCATGTGTGATAAATATTTTGTATGGGACAGAATGAAGGGAGTTGTTCTTTTCTTCTCCCTTTATGATTTTGATTCTGCTTTCCTAATTTGTTGAGAATATATTTTCTGTTTCCATTTTTTCTTAAGCACCCTCCAGTATTTTCATTGAGTACGCTTCAGAATATTATCAAACAAGTAGATTTAAGGCTCTACCCTCATCTAGGCTTTTTGTCATAATGACTTAGAATTCCACTTTATAATTATTTATACAATTAAGATCAATGTAACAAACAATGAGAAATTATGTGTAAAGTGTCTGGCACATATCAAGGACTCAGAAGTATAGGACTTCTCTCTTTCTATGTCACAACTCAACTATTGTTTTCTTCCTTCTCACCATCCCCCATTTACTAACATGAAAAACTGTAGTCTGATATCTTATTTGGATTATTAAGAGACTTTCTCTAATTCCTTTACTGTAATTCATTTGATTATAAATTAATGTTAACTTATACGTCTCTCTTGTCTCATCCTCATCTCTGTTATAAAGATCCATTTATTGATGAAGAAAAAACTTTTTTTAAGAATTTAAAATTTTTACTGATCACTGGAGCAGAAGTTCACAAATCAAATTTTGAATGGATAATATATTTCTCACAAAAACTGTATATACAAAGAAAATATAATTCCTGAGAAATACTTAACAGTATATTTTTTATGAAAGCCCAACTTTCTCAAGTCAAGAAGACTCTGAATATTCAGCCATAAAGTCTGCAGTTTTGCTAGCCCAACGTAGAACACCACCTGCCAGGTGCACTAAATCAGCTTTACACAGCCTTACGCAGAATCAGAATCTTTACTAGCCCTGGTCAGAAAACAAAGCATTTAATGAAATCCAAAATCATAAAGTAATGTAAAGGTACAAATTTCACATTTGCTCATAGGAAGCACAGGCTACTTCCCAGAAGTTTTCTATATTGGCTTTCTTTCCTCCAATGGAACAATCCCAAGTCATTGCTTTCATTTTTTTGAATAAAAGATTTGGGAAAACTTATCTTGTAAACTTGTGAAGTGAAATTTGAGTTAATGAAACTATGTTTGAAAGAAGTTTGTTTGAATACCTTGCTGCTTGTATTCAGCTTTCTAACTTATAGAGGCACAAGTTCATGAACTTTTATTATGATACTTAAAAATAATTCTGTGAACATTCTGGAAGTCAACTTTACATATAACTACTTTTTTTATCAGCAAACTTATCAGTTTTACCCACCCCCTATGATTACAAAGGCCTAGTGCATTCATTTATAAACTTTCTATTTTGTTTCAATATCCAATTCCCCAACATCTAAAATATATCAAAACAGCAAAATAAGCATGTTGACTCTATTTGGAATGACCAAGGTAAGGATTATTTTAAGAGTACTAGCACACCCCATAATACGCTGAAAAGAAGCGCTGCTAGAAATAAAACTAAGATATACTGATCATTAGAAATTCGTTTAAAATAAAGAATAAAATGACCTTTAGTATATAATTGCTTCTAAGATAAGATCAACTTAATGGTATATGTGCTGGTAGGTAAAGGTCATCTTTAACTGAAGTACTTGTTAGCACCATGATTGTATTAACTGTATTATGTTAACTTGATCATTTAACCTTGCACACTGTCCATGTGTTCAGTCCTTTGGCAGTCCTTGCTATTCTTGCACTTTTATCCTTAGTGCTTCAGATTGGCATGCCTTTTCCCTGTCTTTCTTTTCACCCAAACCATATTTGTTGGTCAAGGTTTAGCTCACAATCCACAATATGCGCCTTTAAAACTCCAGCCTGTTTCTATTTACATAGCTATGTGTCTGAAATCTTCTCCTTTTCTTCCTCTTTTCTTCTTTACCCCTCCTCATCCTCCTCTTCCTCCCTCTTCTTCATCTTTAATTAAACTTACTCAAAATCTAGATGTTGCCGCTGTTATTGTTTGGATTTTTTTCTTCCACAATTAGATTTTAAGCTGCTGAAGAGAAATATTATATCCTATAGTTTAAAAAATATAATTGTAAACTTGTAAGATCCTTTGGTAGTCAAGAAACATTGTGGAGCACGTTAATTAATCTATTGTTTCATTAGTATGTAAAGTGAAATAAATACGTGGATGAGCTTGAAATTTTATTTGCTAGAGAAGTCATAGGTGGATGGTGAGTGCGAGATAAAGAGCAAAATCAAAGATGTTCCCAAACCTGAGGAACTAAAGAGGTTGAAATATCCCTTTATTGACATGAGCATGTATGTGAAACAGTAGTTTTGGAGTAAAATTTAGAAGTTTTGACCTGAATATGATAAATTTAAAGTGTTGATTGGAGTAGGCTGGTTGTATATCAGTGAAGATTACAGAGGAGAGTTCATGTTAAAGATAAAAACTGGGTATATCTCTCAAGGTTTAATTAGAGAAGCAGAACAATCAGCATAATTTATATTGTATGTATACACATAACACATTCATTCATTTGTTTGTTTTTGGTTACAGGAATTTGACTTTAAGCAATTTAGGAACTAGTTAAGTAGTCTCCTTAAGGCTCTTCTAATCAAGTGTGATGCTGGAAGTAAAAGTAAACAGGACAGGTAAGTCAAGAAGGGAAGCTGGATGTACAGTGGGGGAGAGCATGCAAGGTCAAGCTGGAACCCATAAGGATAAGCTGGATTCCCATGCAGATGGACTGAAACTTGTCAGTTCTTGTTGCCTCTGACCTTGATGGAGGAGTGTAGAAATTGACTCCTTTGTGGTACTGATAAACACTCCTACTGAACCCAGGACTATGAGAAGCTAAGAAAGGATCCAGAGGAAAGTGAAGGCATTCCAGGCCCATCCACTGCCTCATGCCAATGAAGCCAGCAGATAAGCGACAATATGTGTGAGCTACTACATGGCCTCTACTCTATTCTTACCTTCCAAGTCTCCAACAGGATCTCTTGTGAAATGTCTGAGAAATCAAGATTTATTTGTTAAGGCAGGTAGCAGTACCTTAACTAAAATGAATGTTGATAGAGAGGAAGAGGTCCTTGGACTGATTGATCCTTTGGACACTGCAGACTTGTCATATGGTTTGTCGTCTGAAATTGTTTTTTAATTGAAAGACAGAGAGCATACTTAGCCATTTTGTTTATTAGAAATTATTTCAAAAATGCTTTCAGTGAGAATGTGTTCAATGTCTATCCCCTATCATCTTTAGAAGACTTAAGATCACTTTCATATTTTTATTTAGAGCATTGAATAATGTCCAGTTATTTTTCCTTTGTTATAGAGAGATAAAACAGGAAAACTTATTTAAAATGCATGATATTAAGATAGGGAAATTATGATTATGTAAAAGAATGTTTTTAATTGCCTAGAAGGTTAGGGCAATACTTTCTTAAAAGGTAAGTGGAATTTAAATACACAAGCAAGGCTCTGCTCTGGACAAGTCATTCAGTGTCATGAGAAGGAGAGTGAAAATCTGAAGGATTTATAGTCTGATGGGAATTGAATTTTATCTGTGAAATGATGATTATGTTAAGCATGGAAAAGAACAGATCCAGAATTTAGGAATTTACCTGCTTTGGGATATCGGTCCCTTAGTCTACTACTTATTCCAGATGCGAGTGTTTTTGATAATCTCACCACCTCTCTCCTCGTGGATTTGCTCCAGGAAAAGGATCCTTCCTATCTCTATTAGATACTCACCCTCTTTCAATTTCTTGTGTATGTATCCATTTCAATAACAACCAAAACTACATAGAACAAATTTCTCTATGCTACTGACCCTCAAACTGCCTTTCTCTTTAACCTCTCATTCAAATTATAGAAAATATATTCTATATTTTATGAGTCCAGTTTCCTGGATCTCATTTGCTACTGACATTTTAAATCCAACAATTCCTCCATGCCTGAATTAAAAATGTTATCTCTAAAGAAATTAAAAGTCTCCAAGGTACGAAATTTAATGAAAATCATTTCTGGCCTTGTAAGACTGTATCACTCTATGGTGCCATCAATGCTGCTGAGCTCTATCCCCTTGGAGGGCTACACTCCCTTTATTTGCTCAGATTATCCTGGTGCCTCTTAGACAATTTTGTATCATTTTCTTTTCTGCTTTTACTCTGTGTGCATCATAAACTCATAATCTTTATTTCTTGTTCTCACCTCACCATGTGCTTTACACATATGTATTCAACTATATTCTTGACATCCTCTCATGGGCATCCAGGAGCTACCTAGCTCTTAGGTACCTAGCTACCTAGCAAAGAATTACTATATGCCAAAATGAATCAACTATCTCTTTCAATGTTGGGTTAACTCAGTTTGTTTCTCCCCCCCAATCCCACTACCATTGACTGGAGAACCCTAATTCATCTTTTTTTTTTTTTTTTTTTTTTTTTTTTTGCGGTAGGCGGGCCTCTCACTGTTGTGGCCTCTCCCGTTGCGGAGCACAGGCTCCGGACGCGCAGGCTCACGGGCCCAGCCGCTTCGTGGCATGTGGGATCTTCCCGGACCAGGGCTCAAATCCGCATCCCCTACATCAGCAGGCGGACTCTCAACCACTGCGCCACCAGGGAAGCCCCCTAATTCATCTTTATGGGAAATAATAATAATTCATAGCTCATAGGGTAGATTCAGTGACGCTATACATATAAAGTTTTAGTAAAACTGGCTCAAAAATTGTTGGTGTTTTCCAATTATAATTTTTAAAATTTTTATGCAAAGTCTCATGAATTTTTATCTTAGGCTATTAGGAACTCTTGACTAATTTCTCTGCCTAAAATGTGCTCCCCTCTGAAAAAACAGTTTCCACACAGTTATATTAGATCAAATATTCAGTTCTATTTATGAAATGCTACAAGTTAAAGTGCTTCATCTGTGTAATAGTCAAATAAATTTATGATTCCATAAAGGTATAATACTCTAAGTCATATGGCCTCTTCCTTCATGCCCAACATCATCTCTTGCCCACAGCTGGAATGGCAGACCTTGAATTTGAACCCAAGTAGATTGGCCCCAGAGTCTTCATTTCTAATTGCTCCACTCTGCATCCCCTCAACTCTACGTTGATTTGTAAAACACACTCATTTAATTCCCTGTCTACACCAGATGGAATACTCTTTTGGAAAAGAAGATAAGTAAATTGACTAAAAAGATATTTTATTTGCAGATTTACCTAGCTCTTGCTTAGTTTACAAAGACTGTAGGTTTGAGTTTCCAAGACATAGAAACAGAATCCTCAGTGGGAAAGAGTTTATTTGTTCTGTTCAATAGATAAAATAACCTATAAAAGTGTCAGGCACATAGAAGGCACTAAAAAATATGTGTTGAATAAACTAATAAATTAAGGAGTAATAAATTCTAGAGTGATTGAAAATAGAGCTCATCTGACAAAATTTTCTTAACTTCAAAATATATTATGAAGGAATTTAAAAATGTTGTGGACTTAGATTTGTTTTAAGTATAATACTCTTAAATGGAGCCTGAGTTCATTTATCATTTGTTTTCCTATAGTACTACATGATTCAGCGATTTGTATTGGTGGTTTCCATTCTAGGAATATAGATAGAAAATAAGGACGTTTTTCTTCTAACCATATCCCTCTAAATTAAATATAGATATATTTGTCTATACTAAAAATATTAAAAATATAAGTGTTACTTTTATCAAATGAATTTAAGTTTCCAAACTCATTCTAGGTTCTTCACACACTAAAGGGAGAAACTTTCTTGTGTTGGATGATTCAACACCAGAAAGAGCCATTAGCAAAGCCTCTAATATGTTGAGGATCAAAAATAGGATAACAAGCTTCTGGAACGTGAAGGTGGGAGAGGGCATTATCCCTTAAAATGATCTTGGGATTTTAGAAATGTGCTTTTATTATACTCTTTGAGTTTTCTAGATAGATGGGACAAACTGTTCTTATAAAATGGAAACTGGGCTTGGAAGATGAATTGACTCTACTTTAAATCGCTTTCACTCTATGACCTTGGCAATGAAAAGACCCGCTCCAGTGATGTAATGTTTAAGGTTCCCTCAGCTCTGATGTTTGATGAAATAAATAAGATTCTAGCTTTTCAGCAACAGAAAATCATTAGATATCTTACATGTGTGACTGATTTGTGTGCCTATGTAAATGCATATGTATAAGTTTAGATAGGAAGTGGATTAGTGTTTGACTGCAGGGTTTTTTATCTTCTGCAATCTACCTTTTATTGCCAAAATAAACAAAAAGAGATTTAATGTATTCTACTGAATTCCAAGTAACATATTGATTTTTTTCGTAACTTCTAAATAACACTGTTGTTCAGTATAAATAATAGCCAATTCTGCTTTTTTTTTTTTTTTTTTTTTTGGTATGCGGGCCTCTCACTGCTGTGGCCTCTCCCATTGCGGAGCACAGGCTCCGGACACACAGGCTCAGTGGCCATGGCTCACGGGCCCAGCCGCTCCACAGCATGTGGGATCTTCCCGGACTGGGGCACGAACCCGTGTCCTCTGCATCGGCAGGCAGACTCTCAACCACTGCGCTACCAGGGAAGCCCATACTCTGCATTTTGATATTATTGTTTGTATCCATTTGTAAACCAAATAAACTGTCATATGTCAAGTGTGACATTAATACATCAATATAATTCAAGTTCTGCCTCTGTTCTTTCTTTTTTGCAGGAGATTAAGAAACTACTTCATTAAATAAATGGAGTTCATTCAAAGAATGAGGACAGGAAGCAGGATTACCTGGTTAACAAAAATAAGGTACCTGGTTTTTAACCTTTTTTTTTTTTTTAAGGAAATGGGAGCAAAAATGCAAAAATAGACCCTACTATTATAGAAAAAAAATGTCAGAAAATTTTGGAGGTGGATACAGAATCAATCAACATTTGATCAATAATTGCAAATCTGCAGTCAAAATTAGATGGCATTATGTGGAAACCAATAGGAAGGCCATGCAATGTGTCAAAAATTGATATTATTCTATGCTATATAATTGCTATTAATCAATATAAGCATATTACAACAGTTTTCATGCAATTACCAGGCTGTATACCAAGGCCAAGGTCTGTTCTAGGTGTCCCTAAGATTTGGAGACATTTAGCAAATAGCAGTGTAAACAATAATGGGTTTATCAGTAGATGATGCCCACATTGTTTTTTTTCTGGGCCCCTAGAGACTTTATCTATTAAGTCCCAGTTTTACAAATATTAACTTTATTAATTCTAATATTAATTCAAGTTATTTATTGTTATTTATAAACTTCATAAGTCTTTCTGAAATTCTTCACATTGCAAAATAGTAATTCCCAAAAACAAAAACATAAAAAAACCAGAAATAAAACAAATGAAAATAAAACTAGAATTCACCAAACCTAAACAATGATAAAAAGAAATCAAATGTCCCACTATACAATTCATTACCATAATAATCCATGCTTTAATTTATCTGTTATCTGGCATAAAACTATACAATAATGGCTTAGATCTTTATTTATGTAGATATATATATATATATATATATATATATATATATATATCAGGTCTTAGAACATAGACCATATTTCTATTCAGTATACTCTTTTCTAAAAGAAAGTCTTGTGGAAAAGTTTAACAAAGTCGTAAAATAATTGTTCCACAAATATGGAAACAAGCAAGAAGAATAACGGGACATGGATACAATGGTATTAGTTATAAAAGTGCAACAGCCTCCTTTAGGACATTTCCTTTTGAGCATCTATGCCAGAATAACCTTGATGTCAGAGGACAGTTTGAGTAGGCTAAAAGGGTTAAAATAATTTCCCCTCTGCAAAATTCTATTGACCACATAAATATATTTGGCTTTTCATTACTTCTGTGACTTCTTTTTAGTACCTCTTCATAATTTTAAACTCAAGTAAGGTGTGTGTGTGTGTGTGTATGTGTGTGTGTGTGTGTTCCTAAGTATAGATATCAAAATTTATTTCAGATCTAGCCTCATCCCACTTAACAGTGCTATTTCCATTTTGGAATAAGTTCCAATAGACAACAAGTTCCATTTATGCTGCAAAATAAGACATCTAGAGACATCGTTGATTTGGTAACCTAAATCTTAGTTGCCAGTTAAGAAGAGGATTTAAATGCTAAAAAGATAAATTATAAAAACATGAAGATATGCTTTTGCTCAAGCATTATTAACAACAGCCAATTGGAAGAAAAACAATTATTATAGTAAGAAAAAGTATATAATATGCCACTGAGGGGATGTTATGGGGAAAGATGTGCTAAGGTCTGAATATTCAGGGCTCCTGAAAATTCATTCCTTGAAATCCTAACCCCCAAAGGTGATGGTAATGGTAGGTGAGGCCCTTGGGAGCCTATTAGGTCATGAGGGTGGAGCTCTCATAAATGGGATTAGTGCTTTAAATAAAAATATCCTACAGATTTCCCTTGCCCCTTCCACCTTGTGAGGACTCAGTGGAAATGTGCTGGCTATGAACCAGGAAGAGGGCCCTCACCCTGCCAATCTGCCACCTTGATCTTGGATTTTTTACCCTCTAGAACTGTGAGAAAATAATTCCCGTGGTTTATAAGCTATCCAGTCTGTGGTATTTCTTTATAGTAACCCAAATGGACTAAGACAAGGTGGAAAATGCTTTCCAAGGTGTCCTTGTAAACTTCTAGAAGACATGGGTCTTCTAAATATAATTATTATTTATATTATTTAAAAGGCAATAGAAAACCACAAGTACCTCTGCATATTTTATCTCTCTCTTGAACTTATGACCTATTAATACATCTGGTTACCTCAAGGATATTTCTTTAAAGATAGCCTAACCACATCTCAAAATCATAATTTCAACCAAATTGAAATTATAATATTATAAAAATTTCAAACCAAATTTTTCCATGTCCTCCCCATCTTTTTAGGTAAACTTGCAAAACATATGTCAATCAAGATCCTTTTATAACTAAGAAAAAGTTGATCACCAAATACTTTCATTCCTACCCCCTTGAAATTGTTCTCTTTTTCTGTTCTCAATCTTAGGAGTAAGCCAAAATATATAATATTATTATTTCTTCCTGATATTTAAACCTTGAATCAGTTTCCTCTAAAGATTCTTCCACATCTGCAGTAAATTTTTCTGTGAAAAATACAAAGAAAATCATATTATTTTCTGCTCCAATACCATTCTTATAACTCTAGTAAAAACAGATTTAGTTCAAATTTCCTTACATAAATTCAACAGTCCACATTCTGCCATATCTTCAACTTCTATAGCACTAAAATATCCTCTTCATCTGTCAAAACACAATCAAATGTGTTTTTGTTATTTCTGTGATAGATAGAATATCCCCCTAAGTATTGGGTTGGCCAAAAATTTCGTTCAGGCTTTTCCGTAAGATGTTATGGAAAAACCCAAACGAACTTTTTGGCCCGCCCAGTATATCCATGCCCTAATCCCTGCAACCTAAGAATTATGTTATGCTACATGGCAAAAGGGTTTTACAAATGCACTTAATGTTTACAGACCTTAAAATAGATTATTCTGGATTATTTGGGTGGGTACACTATGATAACATGAGCCCTTAAAAGATAAGCACGTCTCCACCTGGAATTGGAGAGAGATGGCACAAGAATAAGTCAGAGGGATTGAAATCACAATGACTCAATTCCTTGTTGCTGGAGGGATCCCCATAGAAAGTATAAGGAACATATGTGGCCTCTAGGAGCAAAACCTGGTCCCAAATAACTGCCTGCAAGGAAACAGGGACTTCAATCTGACAACTACAAAAAAACTGAATTCAGTGAAAAACCTGCATGAGCTTAGAAACAGATCCTTCCTCAACCTCTAATAGGAAACCCTGACCTGTGGTTAATTTGGTTTTGGCTTTATAATACCTGGAGCAGAGAAACCAACTAAACCCACCTGGACTTCTGAGCTGTAGACCTGTGAGATAAAAAATAGGAGATGTTATTGGTCCCTGAGTTTGTGGGAATTTGTTATAGCAGCAATAGAAAACTAAAATAAAGCCTCCCTTTGAAATAAACATTATCCCTTAAAAGAAATATTTCATCCTACTTTTTCTTACACAACATATTATATGTATATGTTGCATTATGGTAATTTGTATATATTTTTGCTCTTAGGAAATATAAATGCTTTGCTACAGATGTTCTTTGAGCTACTTAGTATTCCAGTCTTCCTAAACCCACCAACATGGGATGCACGGCAGATTTGATTTCCAAAGGTAACCACAACAGTATCTCCCATTCCGTATGTGCTGCTACAATGTGATTTGCCATTCCTCCAGGAAGAGATAGAGCTTAATTTTCTAACCACTTAAAACTGGGTGGGTTCTGTGACTGTACTGACAAAAAAAAAAAAGAAAAAAAAAAAAAAAAGGGCAGGCGTGATTCTGTGTTAGTTCTAGGTGTCCTCCTTAACTGACCTGTTAACTTCTACTTCCTCTCTCTTGGAAGCCAGCCACCATAAAAGAAATGTAACTACCCTGGGATCACAAAGTTGTGAGAAAACTTAGAAATCCCAGCATATACAAAGACCCTGGAAGATGAGACGTCATAACTATGGGATTTAATTTACAGAGAGAGGAGAGACTAACAAATACTGAGACAACAGATATGTGAATGGAGAAGCCGTCTTGGAAGGCATCCTTCAGTCACAACTACTCCAGCTGATACCAAAAGGATCACAGATAAACTACTCAGGTTAGCCCTTTCCAAATTCCTTAACCTCAAACTGTGAGCAAATTAAAATGACTGTTTATGCCACTAGGTTTTGGGGCACTTTGTTACACAGCCATAGATAACTGAAATAAGTTGATCAGTTAAAAAAAATTTCTGATCATTAAAAAATAATAATGATTATCAATTCCCCAATTCTACCGTCAAAGCAGATACATTCTTGGTCTTGTAAGTATATATTGAAGAGTTTGGCTCCTGGCCAAAAATCCTGTGAGTGATTTTTCAGACCTAACTATAGATCATTACAAAGTCTTCACCCGGCAGCATCATAGAGGAAAGCTGCCCTCCCCACACTGGCTTGTTGCACAGTCAGTGCACTGCAGTCTCTGAAGGGAGGTGCAGTCAAGGACTCAGACCTCCTGGGGGGCCGTACACTCATGCATATCTGCGTTCTTAACCCAGTTGCATTAATCAGAAGCCTCTTTATCTGGGGCCTTTGGCCAACAACTTCCTCAGGTGCCTCTGCTGAGGCCTTCTAACAAGGGGAGAGGGGAGGGAAAACTTGAAGACACTTTTCTCCATTCTGACTCAGTTCTCAGTACTTTTCCACTCTTAGACATTCCCTCTCCCTCGCCCCTGGCCCCTGGGTTCATAAAACTATAGGAACCTTTTGTTCCAGGCTCCCTCACTGGTGATGTCATGCCCATGACTGGGCTGATCCAACGGACCTTCAGCAGGGGGAAAATGGAAGAGGAGGAGTCGTGCTTTCTTTGGTTTAACCTCCTGCTTAAAATATCACAGTAAGTGATTAAAGGCTTGACTGTTACTCTCATTTTGGCTTGTTGTTTTAATTGACAGCTGACAACTCATGTCTTTCTCTCCAGCTCGGCTGAGGCCCTGACATACGTTATTAGTGAATATAGCTGATTGTTTTTGTCAGGATATGCTGTTTTATGTTATGATGTTTTATATTGAAATACCAACCCCTAAATCTCAGTAGCCAAAACAGCAAAAGATTACTCCTCACCCAGTTAACACATCCTTCATGGGGTGTCAGATCACTGCTCAACACAGTCCCTGAGGGACCTGAATTGACAGAAGAGCTACCATTTTAGCTTTGCTGGTTACTAAGTGACAGGCAAAGTATGTCCTGGAGGATCTTGCATTAGCAATTAAATACTGTGGCCCAGAAATGGCACTTATCTCTTCTGCTCACACTCAGTCTTACTTAGTCACAAGGCTCCATTCAACTCTAAAGGGGCCAAGGAGTACAATAATAATATCATATTTCTGGAGTCTGGAAGTCAGAAATATTTGGCAGGCAATTGTTAAACCTACCTCTCTGAAAATAGCTTTCTTGTTAATATCCATTCCCTTCCCTTAGAAGGTGTATCGCCTGCTTCCAGGAATTCTACAAATTATTCAAAGTGAGGTTCCATAGGTTCTAGTGAGTTATTTTCTGATTAAATATTCATTCCCAAGTCTCAATGCTCATGTTAAAACTGTGTGATTACTGGGACTTCTCTGGTGGCGCAGTGGTTAAGAATCTGCCTGACAATGCAGAGGACACAGGTTCGAGCCCTGGGCCAGGAAGATCCCACATGCTGTGGAGCAACTAAGCCCATGTGCCACAACTGCTGAGCTGGTGCCCTACAGCTTTCAAGCCACAACTACTGAAGCGCATGCTCCTAGAGCCAGTGCTCCATAAATAGAGAAGCCACCGTGATGAGAAGCCCATGCACTGCAACGAAGACACAATACAGCCAAAAATAAATAAATAATTAATTTAAAAAACCCCAACTGTGTGATTAGTAAGGAGTCATGATCATGCAGTTGAGAGGGAAAGCTTGTTCAGAGTTTCTTGTTTGCAAAGAATGAAGTCAAAGCCATTTCCTTTTTTCTGTTCACAGTTACATGGTAGACGTTTAAGATCCTTAGCTAGAGCATCTGATTGACTAAGTGTTAATTATGTCCTGGAAGTGGAGGAAAAGGTTGGAAAAACGTTGATCCAATAGAAGAACCTTCTGGGGACTCCCCTAAGGTTCTGTACTGTAAGGATAGGCATCAAGATTTACAAATCTATCAGGGTTACAGAAATTGGGAAGCAGTGATTTTCCAAAAGGAAATTAGAGTTAGAAATGAGAACTGAAAGACAGCAAATATCAACTATTGCTATGGAATAAAATTTGCTCAAGGCCAATTTTTACTGACAATTACAAGTTATCCCTGATTCATTTACTGAAAACAGTGCATTCTAAGACAAAACATATTTAGCATGACCTTCCTTTTTCCTTTTCTCAATGTGAAATGAACAAACTAATAGTCTACAGAAAATTCTCCATATCCTTGAAGGCAGAGACTGCCTTGCTCATTTGGGAATGTCCCCTGTGACTTGCTTCCTGACTAAATGCCTGAGCCAAAGTCGCTTCCTATGATGACAGCAGGTTATTGGCAAATCTCCAGAGAAATATTGTCACATTGAAGTTGATACTAAATTAGAACAATGCTATTTGGCTTGATAGGAGTTGAAGCCATTTTTCTGTCATATAATAGATCCCATATCAGTACCCTTCAAGAAACTGCCCTGAAAGCATCAACTATATTATTCTTTCAGAAACTTGGTCAGATAAAGGAACTCTTTAAAAATAAAAGAGAAGATTATTTTTTCATTTAGGACATAATGTGAATCCATGTCATTTAAAAAATGTTAATTTGGTTAAGAAGAATGCCTTCTACATTGAACAGAATCCATGAATGAGTATAATTGGGGAGCATTAAATTCAGTGATTATGGCAGAATACTGATTTAGAACACAGCTACTGGGTCAAGTGGGATCAAGGGGCCCCAGAGTCCCTTAGAACCATAGAAGTCTTCTGAAACCTGCTGTTCTTTTCCCCATAATAACTTGAGCGATTATAAAGGGAAGACACTGGTTACTGGAGGATGCTATAGCTTAAAGGCAAACCAGTCCTGACTCTTTCGGGGTGATTTACCTGCTTTTTGGTTTCTTTGGTTTGTTCGTTGATTTTAATCTATAGCAAAAGAATCATTTTGTTTGTGGATAAATATCATAAGCAAGCAACATGAGGCCAGCCATACCACAATGAATGAGCTTAAATACTAATTTAATATAGTAAACTAGATCTGAAGTAAACCTCATTGAAAATTCTCACCTTTGTTATTTTTCCCAAATGCTTTAGTAAATTGCCAAAATCCCATGAAAAGTAAATAAATAATAAGCTTATGATCTGAATGTAGATCTTCTGGAAACTAATCTAGATCTCTAAATAAGTAAAACTTGCAAAGCGTTGTTACAACTGCTTTGTTAAAACATTTATGGTGTAGATTTTGAAGGTGAACAATATTTAACACTTGCAAAGAATAATCAGATTAATATAAAAAATAAAATTTTGAAGCAGTTGAGTAGGTTACTTGACCTAACTAAGTCTCAGTTGCCCTCCTACTAAAAGAGGTGGAAAGAAATAGAGTTATATGTGTTATAGCATCTGTTACAATAGCTGTCACAGAGCAGATAATAAAGCTGTATTGCCTTCCCTGCCTTTTCCTGCTCTCTCTTCCTTAGTCTTTATTTCATTCTTATTTCCGCTTTCCTTTCCTTACCTTTCCTTTCCTTTGCCAACTTTTATGTTCCTTGCTTTCCTTTTCATAAATTATTATGTTTAATTTCAAAGACTTAATACTCTAGAAAAAAATCAATCACTCAGTAAAAGGAGAAAATACTCAAAGCTGACCAATTTTGTAAAATAGGAGTTTTATTTTTAAAATTGTCGTTGTTACTGCTTTATACAGACATTTGAAATAATATGTTCTAAAACATTCTTTATTTGTTCTCTGATTTAATCCATCAACAAACATTTTTGGGGGACCTTTTGTAACCTTGAGTATGATCAGTGAGTGTTAATTAACTGCAAATATTTTAGTGTAAATGCCAGTGCAATCTATTTCAATCTTAATCTACATGAAAATAATTTCTCTGTTGCTAAGTTTAAACATATTGCATGCATTTTAAATCATTTTTAAATTAAAATGTCTCCCAATTTAAATAGAGTTCATTAAATTATCATGTTGTCCACTAGATTAATATTGAATATGCTAAGCCATATTGCCCAGGTTAAAACAGAAATCTATACTAAAGTTAACATTATACAAGCAGTAATATCTCCTAAATTCTATAGCTGATGGAACTCTTATTCATCACTAGATGGCACTCTAAATTTAGACTGTGATATATGTTTTTTCAAGTAGAAGTACATTACTTGTATTTTATAAAGAAATTCATCATATGAAATAAACAAATTATCGACCCCTCTCCCCATATACAAAGTGAGATTTCCCCTACTACCTGTTGGTGATGACTAAGAAAACCTGCAATACTTAATTAAAACAATATAAAAAATTTTGGCAATATAATATGATAAAAAGACTGAACTAAAAAGAGAATATGAAGGTTATTTTAAAATGTTTCTCATAAATTTTTCAAACCTTATGTTTAAATTTTTAATTTTAGGGTTTAATTTATATGTATATATCCAATAATATAGAAAATTTTAAAGTATCTTGATTTATGTATAAAGAGATTACTACCTTTGAAAAAGCTGCCTTCTTAAAAACTAATTTTTTTATTCATACGTAGATATACAAATAGGGTGGATACAGTAAAAATGAAAATTTTACTATGGTTAAAATATGTTTTCCTAATCAAATATAATTGTGGGCTGCCCCAAACAGACAACGATAACTTATGTGATTCCTGTTTTCTCACATTATATAAGTTCATCAAGTTCTTAATTTCTCTAGAGATATTTTAGCTTCATAAAAATACTAAGTTCTTTCTTGTCTTATTCTCATATGTAAGTGATGACTTCCCATATAAAGTGACAAGAATGAACCTTTGGAAATGTGATCGTGATCATTTGAAAAGTAACCAGCCAATGATCTTATGATCCTGGTGTAATTGAAACCGTCAACTATTCTCTGTCCAGGGACAGCGGCCCTGATGGTTAGCATAAGGGGCGATGAGGTTTCCCGGCCTCACATTCAGACTGTCAATTAGACCATATTAAGGCACACTTCTAGCAGGGCTAATGCCGCTGCTAGAGAAAACGGGCATTTGAGGATAGCCGATACTTACTTAGAAATTTCTGTATTAGAAGCTAACATTTTCCATGGATGAAAGTCAATAATTTATCTCTGACTTTTTGCTAAGGTCACGACTCCAATTACAATGTAAAAACGCATGAATTACGAATGGTTTTGGCTTTGCTAATGACTACAGATTTTTTTTTTTTCTTTTCCTGACTGCGCACTAAAGATCAACTTTTTAATCCTCTGGGTCAGATATGTGGGAAATGACTATTATATTCTTCCTTTCCTCATTAGAAAATGAGATCTTTGAATAAAATCCCTTTTGAACAAATGGAAAAAAAAAAAAGTAGAGCTCTGTTGCATTGCAACAAAGTTTCTTTTTCACTAAGTTTCTACATTGTGAGAGGAAGGGGAAAATCCATCACTGTGAACACTGATAAATGGGTGGAATTTTAATATTCATATTTCTGATTCAATTACTGTTAATGTGATATAAAAGGAGAAGGCAAACTATTATGTTACTTTGAGATATATGAAATACATATATATTACCTAAGGGGGATAAAATATTCTTAGAATTGTTATTGTCTTTAAATACTCCAAAAATGTTCTGATGCATTATGAAATATAAAGAAAATGAATTTATTTTAAATTTTCACTTCATTTGAAGTTAAAAGTTATCTTTGTTAATACTGATTTGTTATGGATAGTACAAAAGGAGATCAAGAATTCAGGGAAACGTATTATTATATACATTGCTTGTGAAGACAAAATTGAAAACAAATATTTACTAACCAATATTAAATTTACCAAGATTTGATGTGGGATGCAATAAAAGGGCTATAAAATTAAAATGCTTTGGTAAAAAATAAATTATATTATTCAAATGGTCACAAATTAAGAGAAATAAAGAGTTGTGTCAGAAGGTGGAACTTTAGGAAATATACCTAAAACAAGCACAAAGTTTGGCCCCAAATTATTCACAGAAATCAGATTGGAAGCTACCAATGCCTAATTCAATGCATCAGCGTATCGGAAGTCTCTCTAATAAACTCAGGTACATTTGTCAAAAGAATGAGGGACTTGGAATTAGGCAACCTGGATTTGAATCCTAACTTTGTTCTTTCTAGCTTTGGGAACTTGGAAAAACAATTTAATGTATTTAAGCCTAGGCTTCCTTGTCCTAAAATAAGAAAAAATACCACCTAAACAACCCTACTGTCAATTGCCTATTTGGCAGAAGACCTAGAACTGAAATGTCTGGAAACCATGATCAAGCATTCATTTTATAGATTAGCTTCTTCTGGACATAACAGCTTATTTTTATGGTCTTTCCTCAAATTCCAGCTCAGCTGTATCATTGATTCTTCCAAACTCTGTCAATTAGTAGGATTTAAAACATCACCACAGATTTTCTTAAAATAGAGTGGAAACGTGTATTTGAATTATTTAAAAATGCAGCAAGTAACTCTATTTATTACATAAGATTCTGCTTATTCCAAAATGTGTTTGAGGCAGCTACATATAACTTTTACTCTAAAATATACTTGGTTGATGTGCTTGGTTAATGTGCTTGGTAACGTGGTTCACTTACCATTATCTTTAGCAACCCAGGAGGTTACCAACTTTAGGTTACTTTTTTTTTTAATTAAGAAATACAAAAACTAAAAAAAAAAACAATGTAAATGATTAAAAAAAGAGAATATGAGAATAAAGTAAGAATATATTTATTCTAAGTATTTAAACATGAAAAGAATACTGGGGCTCAGACTAATCTGATTCTACTTCTTGATGGTATCTTCTAAGTTTTGCTGATCAAAATATTGGTTCACAGACCTGCAGCATCCACACCAACTGGGAACTTGTAAGAAATGCACATTTTTCAGGTCCCAAACCATACCTACTGCATTTTATTTATTTTAATATTTATTTATTTGGTTGTGCCAGGTCTTAGTTGTGGCAGATGGGCCCCCTAGTTGCAGCACATGGGCCCCTTAGTTGCAGCACATGGGCTTCTTAGTTGTGGCATGAGAACTCTTAGTTGTGGCATGCATGTGGGATCTAGTTCCCTAGACCAGGGATCGAACCTGGGCCCCCTACATTGGGAGCATCGAGTCTCAACCACTGTGCCACCAGGGAAGTACATTTTACCCCTAGTGCATTTGAGCATCCTCTCCAGTTGATTCATAAATACAAGGTTTGAAAAGCATTGCTATTTATGTAATTTACATAGATTTATAAACTGAACAAACTGTCCTTCCATTATTTTACATCTTTGTCATGATTTCATTGTTTCAAAGGGCCCATGGAGTGCAATAAACTGCCAGGCAAAAAATGTTTATGCCATAGTAACTTTAGCCAGCTTTTCTACAGAAGTAGAAAGTTGGAGCTTATGTAGTTCCATTATTTTCAGGATGTTAATCAATTAGACAAGTTGAAAAATGCCTTTCCATACAGAGAGAAAAAAAAAATGGTTTAACTACTGATTTTCCTGAAGTGAAAAGTCATTGAGTCCATACTACTTACATCTCTGTATATCAGTCTGTTCCTTCCTGAACCAGTGTTTTCTAAATATATGTAAGAACAATCATCTTTACTCTGTCCCTTTTCAACCATTTTTCTTTTCTTTTTATCCTCCAACATGCAAATACATACAATATGGTCAAGGAGCAATAATGGATAAAGAGAATAATCTCCAGAAATGTTTCATTTCTTTCTAGATTAAAAGCCATCTTTGGTTTGATTCTTAGGCCAAATAATCACAATCATCATCACTGCAAATACTTGTGCTTAATGTAAAATGACATTTCCAATTGACTCCTCAGTGGGTTATATTTTAAAACACAGTTAACACTCAATATTTGATAGCCATCTTCTCTGCCTCTTATAGAAAAATTGCATTGTTATGCTAAATTTAAATTTGTTTTGGACCGTAGAGCATCCAGTGTTACTAACAACAACAATGGCTTATAACATAAAACACTTTCTAAGCTATTATTAAGTATTAGGCATAGTGATTATCAATTTACTTCCATTGCACTGTAAAATAGTTATGATTATTATCCCCATTTTATAGATGAGAAAACAAAAATTCAGAGAAGTGAAGTGACTTTCCCAAAACTTGACTCTTTGCAGATCCTGCTAACTTTAAAAGCCTTGCTAAAAATTGTACTATGCCTTACCTTAACTGGAGAATTCATATCTTAAAAGGAAAAAAATATGTATCTTTCTGTATTTCCCTCAGGGCTTAAACATAGAGAACATGAAACAACTATTTGTGACTGTTCAAAAGGCTTTGCCTCAAAATATATTGGTTTGGAATTTTTATAAATAAAAAAGCGTGTATGGAATTATTAGATAAATGAATCGTGTACATAAATTTTGTAAAGTCACTATATGCATTTATCGTTTGTCCAAATATTTTTCCTTTCATGATTCAAGTTTCCAAACAATAGTTTTTCCTTCTGCAAGCAGTGAACTAGTCCTTCTCTTTAGTCAATTATGTATAACACAATGAAGAGAACCGAGAATAAATAGATGTTTAATATAAATTATCAAAATAGATCTAGGCTAACTTATCTAAAATAGCACCAGTGCTGCACATTTAATGCATCACAGTAGATTCATTATAAATACTTTGTTTCACCAGCAGAACTAGAAGGAAATATATTATTAATTTTTATTATCTATTCAACTATAATCTGCAAAGAAAGCATTAATAAACAATTTTTCTCATGTATGCACAGACTGAGAATTACCTTTTTATATATCAGTACTTATGTTAATTTACTACTTTTGTTTAAAGTTTTATTATTATAAAAGTATATATAAAAATAATTTCACATAGCAATGTCATACAAATGAGAGTATAATCAACAGACAAATTTGAAGAAAAATTTCAAAGGTGCTTACAAATTATCACCTACATTATGCTCATAGAAAATTATATTTATGATTGCTTGTTTTTTCTAGTATAAGAAAATCTTCCAAAGAGGGGTGACAGAATAAAAATTCATTTTTTTCTAGTACATAGTATACTACTGCCTTTAGAAAAGAACTGGTTTAATATTCAGAAAATGATTTTAGATGTTAGTATTAAGTGCAATTGGAAATTCAGAATGACTTTATTTCTAGTAAGCAATAGAAAATGTTGTATTGTGATACAATTCCTTGCTACTAAATAAAATATAATCTAGCATTTTTAAAAACTGTAAAGTGCTGATTATTTTAAGCTACCTTGCAAAAAACCCTGGTATCAAAGACATTGGTACTTAAGACTTTGCATTTTAAGAACTTAAATAACAAATAATTATTTTATAATTAGTCACATATATATTTGAGATGGAATATTATTATGGAAAGTTAGGATAGATATATTATTTTACAGATAAATACATTAAAGCTGACAAAAGTTAACATATAAAACAGCATAATTAGCTCTTTGTGTTTCGTATGCTTCTGTGACAAACCAAATATACCTACACCAACCATACTACACAAAAATTATTGATCATGTGTTTGTTCCCATAAGAACATAAGGTTCATAGGGATAAAAATCTCTATTGTCCCCCCACACCCTATTGCTTCCCCTTATCTTCTGTTTTATATTACTCCATTTACCTCATGGCACTTATCATGAAAAAATCTGTATATATGTATTTTTTCTAATTTATTAAAATGTATACACTCCCTTTGAACAGAGAATATTGTGTATATTATCCATTGCTATATTCTGAGTGTCCAGGAGAGCACCTGGCAAATAGTACGCAGTAGAGAAATACTTGTTGAATGAATGAATGAATGAAGAAAGAAGGAATGAGAGAAAGAAAGAAAAGAAAGAAAGAGGAGAAAAGAGGGAGGGAGGGAAGAAGGAAGGAAAGAAGAAAGGAAGGACAGAAGGAAGGAAGGACAGAAGGAAGGAAGGAAGGGAATAAATAGTATTTATGCATTATTTATGTTCACAGCTTACAGCACAGACCCTTTAACAAAAATAGGTGCTTAATTAATGCTTTCTTTTTCTTCTATTAACTAGCTAGGCAACATTTTGCAACTAGTTTAGTATATTAATATTTTATTTTAATAACCTATTGATTTAAGGGATTGGTTAGATGATACATTCAGATATATTTACCATCAATAATCATACACTTTTTGTATATAATGTACACACATTTGTCAAACCACAGATAGCAATTTTAAGAAAACAATTTTTAGTGGATTATGGATTATACTAAATATGGAAAAATCCTTGAAAATTGATTAAATCACATGGAACAGTAAAATCGTGGGAATTATACTCTGATTGAAAATGTTTTTAAAATAGTCATATTGAACTTTCAAATATGTAGTAATTTAATTCACTAGGATACAGGTTTGAAAATCACAGGCCTACAGAAATGAAAATGCTAGGAGAGAGCAAATGAAGAAAATATACTATGGCCCAACTGCTAGGAACTAAGAACCATACTAAAAAAACTCAGAAAAACAAAAAAAGGAAAACAAGAAAACAACACTTAGAGATCAGGTGTAATTAATAAGGGTGTCTGTCGTCCCATTTAGTAGGAAGGCAGCTGCGGCAGAATGTATTTTCCAAAAATGGCTATATTCCACATGAATTTTAAGAATCTTACCACCTTCCTATCAAGGTGAAGAATCTATGCCTTCTCCTCATGAATCTGAGTGGACCTTTGTGACGGCCTCCACTAGAAAAGTAAGTCACCATGTGATTTGAGACTAGATCATAAAAGGTGATATACAAGTTAGGAGCATTTAGCCTAATGGTAAATAACAACTGTTATAACAATGACGTGTTGAATAGAGCACCAATCTTATAAAAATAATGAGGAATTTTATTTGGGAAAAATAAATATGGAGTAGAGATCAGATTGTCTGATAAATGAGACAGTGTAAATAGTTATGTATTACCAAATCACACTGTTAAATTAATATGTATATTTAAAGAATGTCAACTTGAATATAAGAAAGTATGAAGTGAATACAAATTCCTGATGTGAAATTCAGATGGTATGAAATATAAAACATTAATAGAACATTTATATACATATAAACAAATAATTTTGAAAGAAACAAAAGATTAACATTTAAAATATTTTGAATAAGTAAGACCAATAGTCATGGTCATATTTTTACATTTTTCTGTCTCTGACTTTTAATTACTGTTTTATATTGTGCATAGGCTAACCAATAATATAATTAGAAATGTTTCTTATTTTATTCCTTTTTTACAAGTAGTAAAACAGACATCTTAGAGAAATATTTTATGTTAAAAATATACTCAGAAAAATATCATATCTGTTTATTTCATCCTATATTTTGATTGCATGAGCTTGTTTTACTACATAAAAAAATCTATTTAAAAAATCAGGATCCTGATTACACAATGTTTAACTGTGAAAACTGTATCAAGCATGGAAAGGAAATAGTAACCTTGATTTTACCAAGCAGTTAAGTAATGTTCCAGGATTTATGAATGATTATAGAGTTTCCTAAGAAGTATGTAACATAAATGTAGATACAAAACACTCTGCACTGATATTTTGTGTTTTTGTGTTTATCTATTATAAAGAAAAATAGGTTTTAGTATTCAATACAGGTCACATTTTTAATCTATGATAATTCCTGCTTCTGAAAGCAAAGGATGAAATAAATTCAAGTACATGTTTTCCATAATACGGTGTATCTGTGGGATTGTCTAGGGTCATGTGGTTTTTCACTATACCACTAGGCTTCAAAAATGTTACTTTCTACTTTGGAAAAGAAGTTTGGTAAATTGTGATCTGTGGAAGTGACTAAGCTGAATTTAACCATTAATTTTCCTCTTACCAGCTATGTCACTTAACACCTCTAAACCTGAGTTTCCAAATCTTTAAAATGAATATAAGTTTAACTGAGTTACTTTAAAGATTAAATGGAAAAATTGCAATAGTTCATGTAAGATGTGACTGTCATAAATAATCACAAAATTCATTGTCTCTCCCTGAGATAAATGGACAAACAGGCTAATTACTGCCAATGGGAACAGGACTTCTAATATATTTCACTTAGGCTTTTATTTAGTTTGGGGTTTGTATGAATCTTATGACAGTATGTTTTTCTCTCTTGCAATGCTTCCATTTGCAGGAGGCAGGGACTTGAAGATATGAAGTAAATTATGAAATATCTTGATGAAGGACTGAATTTTCAATTTTGACTCAGATATTCTAGTTAATATTTCATAACAGATTATCTAAACTAAATCTGGTTTTGCCCAAGTGTTTCTAATCTTTCATTTTAAAACATAGTTGCCATTCGTTTAGTTTCTATTATTGTCAGCATAGGGCTCCCCTCCAGGTAATTGTGGCTTCCTGACATCCCACAATGGTACCACATAGGAGTTTCCATATAGCCTAGGTAACCATTTGGAGAATCTGGCTCATCATCACCAAGGACACAATTTATTCTGCACTTGACAAACACATTCAACTGATTTGGGGATCATTCTGCATACAATGGTAAATCATACGATTTCTTATCAAATGAGTAACATATACAGGATGGCATTTTACAAATATGTAGATGTGCACACATTTGATTTTTGTGTATGTCCTCAAAAAACATGTTCAAGGTATTTAAGTTTCTTACCCACAGTAAACAAATAATTTGAGGAGAGATAATGGGTGATTTTTAATTGAATATTTAAGGCAAGAAACTATTTTAATAATATGCGTGTGAAATAATAAAGACTAACTTATATACAGTAGGACAAAGTATTAAAAAAAGGAACATTATAAAGGAATAATCAACAAGTTCTGATAAATACTGATGCTGTGAGATGGGGAAAAGGATAGAGGAGGAGGGGGAAAAGAAGATAGAAGGGAAAAGACACTGAGTAATTAGGTCATGATATCATTATTTAGTTGCTGATCTGGTTTGGAATTTTCCTCCTTCAAGTTCTGCTGATATTTATATTTTCCTTTTTTTTTTAAACTTGTGTAGTATTTTCTCTTTTTAGACTGTATTATAGAATGCACTTGTTTGAGGACTGAAAGGATGAATAATCTCAAAGTTCTAGTTCTTTATTATTGTACATTTAAACCTAGATTTACCCACTTGATGTTTTGGAAGAATGCCAACTATAGTAAATTTTTGTTATTCCCAGTAGTCATGTTCTATAAAGTCTCTGCAAAAACGGAATTAGTGAATACTAAACCATTGTACCTAGGGGAAATACAGAATTAGGTTCCTGCAAGCTCCTAGTCCTAACATTTTTGTCAACAAATCAACACATAAATTTGTTTTATGTTTGTTTCTTTTAAAGACATCTTATTTAAAATAGTGTTGATTTATTAACACTGAACTCACAGCCAATAGCACCATAACTCATGCCTGAATGTAGCTCATCTAAGACATGTATTTTCTCCGGAAGGTACATCAGATCTTTCCTGCACTTAGTGATGATGGACAGCACTTTGAGACCACCCCTGGGGCAATTAAAAAAGTGAAGTAATCAACAAAAAGCACAAAAATGGAAGAACTGTGGCACTTAAATAGACCACAAAAAGGACACTTGCTTACAGTTTGAGAGCTAAAGCAAGAAGGTAAGCCATCATCTTGTTTGAGATCAGCTGTAAATATGTGTTGAGTAATTTGAACTTTTGCCATTCTGTAAATGTCTCCAAATGACCAGAAAACACTATGAGTATTTTGTTGTTGTTGTTTCTGTTTTTAACTTTTACTTTTTTTTTAATTGGAGTATAGTTGATTTACAATATTGTGTCAGTTTCATGTGTACAGTGCAGTGATTCAGTTTTATATATATATATATATATATATATATACACCCATTCCTTTTCAAATTCTTTTCCCTTATAGGTTATTACAAAAAATTGAGTATAGTTCCCTGTGCTATACAGTAGATTCCTGTTGGTTATCTATTTTATACATAGTACTGTGTATATGTCAATCCCAATCCCAATATGTTAATCCCACGAGTATTGATCTGGCAAGGCGAGGTCACACAGAAATTTTAGTGAAAAGGGAAATTCTCAAATACAGAATCAATGGAAAGTGAGGTCCACTGTACTTGCTTCACTTATTGCCCCTAGAATGTCTATTTACATAGAAATTGAATTCTGCTTTATTCAAATGCTTTCTTTTCTGCATCTTCTTGATATTTATGTGTGTCTTCTTTGTGGTGATTTGGTATAAGAAGAAAATGTTTAAATAAGATTTTAATGAGAAGAATCAGTTTCTTGTTTTTGTCTAAGCTGAGAAAGTTACTTCACCAAAGCACAACGTCACTTCTCTATATCACCACTAAGTACCTACGCCCTTTGAGTCTTGGAGTTCAGGAGAATTTCTTATGTAGTCATTTCATGCTTAGTATTATATAGGTTGAACCATATCAGTAATAATATAAAGCCAAGAAAATAATATACTTTTGGCAATTATGTACACTTGAAATAAAGATTTGTCCCTGACACTAATTCTATGACTTTGGAAAGTTGGCTTACATGTTTAATACCTTAGATTTCTAATTATTAAATAGACAATATATGATGGCCTTAGTATTTAATAAGAATATATATTTTAAATCATTCATGGTGCCTGCCATAGAGTAGGCAGTAAATAAATGCTATACTTTCTCCTCTACAGTAAAAATGTATGATGTCTATGAAAGGCACAATACAGAAAACAGTGTCTTACCACAGGAAATAAAGTATACTTTGTTAAAGTTAAAGATAATTGACTTTTATCTCTTAAGGGTAAATTTTTAAAAAAGAAGAAAGGAAGAAAGAAAATTCCTATGATAATCACTTGTTTTTCCAAATGCAGTGATTAGATGAGTGAGCTCATATGGTCATGAGGGAAGCACAAATTTTTACTTAATAACATCTGAAATATATCAAGTGATATATCAGTTTTTTACTCTAAAATAAAATCAAGTTAAAGGTGATAGCTTTAAAAAATGTAAGAGGTTTACAAGCTTCAACTAAACTAGGCAAAGCATTTTGAAAAAGCACCATAAAGAGAAATGTGTCTAAGCAATAAGTTGGCGGGTGTGGCAAAACAACTTACAGAAAGTGAGAAAATATGTCCTTGGGCAAACCATCTTGACATAGAAAATTTCAAAAGCATCAAACACAACATGAACATTTTTCACTTCCTTGAGTCACTTCATTTGAGCCACCTGACTCACCAAGCAGTACTTTTTGAAATTAACAATGTTCTCCATGCCTAAAGCCACAAAAAGAAAAAAACCCAATCAACAATAGCAACAAAAAGAAAGGAAAAACCCAAGGGAAAATATAGCATTTTTTTCCTTTTATCTAATGATAGCTAAACAACTATGAGACTGAAAGACCTTCTGAGATTTTTCCTGATAATGATAAATGTTTGAAATGAGCTTTTCCAAGACATCATTGTAATGCATTACAAAAATAGACACATGTCAGCAGAGGATAACTGGTTGATTAAAAAATGTGAATTATATTTTCTAATCTTTCAAAAGGAAGTAAAACTGGCATTTATAATAATTCTAGCCTAGCACATTTTACTCATCTGGGACAAACACCCCAAAAGTTTAAAAGGTTTTGAAATATAAACTATATTACCTTAACAAGGATGTAAGGAGTATTGGAATTAAGCTACATCAATAAATCAGAATTTTATAGGTATTTAATTATATGATGTTGCAAAAATTTATGATAGAAACATTTGTGGTTGTAACCTTGACAATAAGAGTTTTTAAATTAGGAATGAGGATTATTTTAACTGATCCTTGATTTCAGTCCTTCATTTTAAAAAAAATGGAAATTGAAGGTAAATGGTTTAATTAACTAAGTGAATGCAAAGACTGGCTTCAATATTTTGTATTGTTCAGATAAGAAAAATGGTGGGAAAAGAAGGAGGAGTTTTGGAAAACTGAAAGCTAACAATTTCACATATCATATATATGAATAATGACAAAAACAACAAGAACAACAAAGTAACAGAAATAAAGCAAAGCCAGTGGATACTCTGTCTCTCTGTCTCTTTTTATTCCAAAGCAGTGAATTTCAGGAGTAACCAAATGTGAATTAGTTTAAATGATTTATATTGGAGAAAACATTAAATAACCAAGACAGCAGCAATGATTCCTTTTTAATCTCAGATTGAAGTGTTTTCCCTTCACCCGTTTAAGCTTTTTGATGCATCTTGGGAGGATTACCTCCAACCCCTGTTCAGTCTTTTAAAATCCACCTGCAAAATGAAGTTTCATAAAATTTTTGTCAGTTCTCTTTTGAAATTTTACCTTTTCAAGAATCTTTGATGGACTCCACTGCATTTATGTCAGGTAGCTTCTGGCTGGATAAAAATAGAAACTACTGATGGAATTGCTGACCTAAGTTAAACGTTTTTTCACTTAGACTCAGAGGGCCATATTGGCACACAGATTGGGTATTCTATCTCAGCCTATCTTGGGTATGCTTTCCTGAGCCTTTTACTCTGTGTTTATTTATTTACTATCCTCTCCTTGACTCACTCTAAGCTATTTTTCACCCAGATGATAGAAAGTATTTTGGACTAAGCAGGACTTCAGTAAAGCCAAAATGGTTTCTGTCCTCAGTGTTCTTTTCTAAGCCGCCCTAAATAACTCACGTTGCCAAGTTCCTCCATCTGGTGACTCTTCAGTCCCTCAGAGCTAGTCAAGTATGTCAGGCTAAGTGCTTGTGTTAAAAACAAATGCTCTGTATTTACCCCAAATCCCTTCTGAACCATAGCTATTTCATGAAAGGACTTCTTAACAGGAGAAATGCACAGAAATCAGAACCCAAGATTGCACTGCTTCTTTTTGATACTAAGGAGGCTGTTTCCACATCAAAAGATGTGACTGACCCAAGGCAGCAGCCTCTGCTGGAGCCTGGCTATGTCACTGCTACCATAGTTATTAACAAATAAAAATAAAAAAGGAATTCAAATAAATCTTTCACTAGACCAGTGGGAAATTGTTTTCACCTTGCCTTTTAAGCTACCCTAGAATGGCAATAATGCAGATGATCTAAGGAGGAAAATGAAACTTACATTACATGGTTCAATCAAATTTTAAAAACTACTGAATTAAAATTCTACCTTTTTTGAAGGATCAGAACTTCTCCTGTTTTAAATGTTTGATATACTGGTGACTAAAGCTGATATAATTAAAAACCAAAGTGCTAAGCATGTAAATGTGGATATTTAGAAAACTGGGACATATTTAAGGTTTTAAAAACATATCTTATCCATTGTATATTAAAGTCTAAGAATTACAGGATGTCCACATTAAAATATGTAATAATGGATGTGCACACATTACTGGAAAAAACCTTGAACTAATTAGTTTTTTAAAAGTTTGTATCTAATACAAATTTAGCCATGTTTTCCTCGTATATTATTATGTTTTCCTTATATATCTTTCTATAAACTAGGACATAGTCTATTCTGCCAACTATAGAGTCTTGTTTAAAGACACAATAAAAATGATGTCATGCCAATGCACTTTGAAATGAGCTGTCCTATCATAACGACATGTAAAAATCCATAGAAAATATTAAATTAGAACTTTTCTTTTTTCCTTTCTTCCTTCTTTACCATCTTCCTTCTTTCTTTATTTCTTTCATTGGTTTATTGGTATTAATGTAGCATACGGCCACATATAATAAGCTGGACTATTACATCAAAAATTCAATTTGGCACCTACATGATATGGAAATAAAAGAACATAATGTTTCCTGATGATGCCATTGAAAAGCAAGTTCTTATAATCGGTAATGACATTCAGATTTTGTTTAGAGTAAGAACTCTTACACGGTTACCAAAGGACCTTCATATTTAATTTTAGAAATTGTTCCCAGTATGTAAAGAAAATAATTTGCCAACTTAGATTTAACACAGTCAGAACATTTGGCACTGAATTAACATTTTGAATTCTGCCTAGTCATTAATGCATTAATGGGATTGATTCCCAAAATTAAAGCCAATTTACAGAAAGACACACTATCTAAGGTAATACCGTAACAGATTTTCTAGAATTCTTTTTTTAAACTATCAGCTTCTTTTTATTCATAGTATATTATTAACACTAACCCACATTATTGGTTTTTGGGTTTGTTTTTTTTTTTTTTTGGTATGTTTTATTGATTTTGTTGCTGCTGTTGTTGTTTTATCTTGACTAAATATAGTATAAAACATTTATGTAAATTTACCACAATGCCTGAAAAAGAGGACAGGGTAATTTGTTCAAGTATAAACATTATATATTAATATGAAATTTTAATTCTTTAAACTCACTTTTAAAATATAACTTTCAACTTCTCTAACTTTCTTTTGTATGACCACTGCTTTCTTTTGGGTGTGGGGGCAGGATAGAAGCATTTTGTCTCCCGATTATAAGTGATACAAATGTAGTCCATGAATACATAGGTTTTACCTACTGCCTCCTGAAATTCCAATAGTGTAAGAAAAAGAAGATTGAAAAGCAGAGGGGGGAGGGGATGGGGAGACAAAATTCACAAGGTCAAAGATACAGGAGGAAAAGCAACATAAACAAAATGCTGGAAGCTGTCGATAAATGCACAAGTGGCAACAGATTTATCAGATAAGGAAAAGCTGAGACAAAAGCTGAGACACAAATCCTAGGAAGAAATGCCTGGGAACAAACCCATCTGCAGGGCAGCATCCCAGAAATCCACAGGAATTTTGGCACTGGTAATCTTGAAAGTGCGGGTATATCTGAAGCTAAATTTTCCCTCTTTGGTGCATCCAGGCTAGAGGTTTACGCTCTGGAGAGTTTGAACAGGCATTATGTTGGAGGCACCAAACGCAGCTGATGGCACCAAACACATTCTGAAAAACAGAGAAAAGCGTGGAAACTTGCACACTGAAAGTTGAGAAGGCCCAGCATCTGTGTGCTCTGCATCTCCTAGGAGGTTTAGATACCCTCATCCTTGAGCACAGAAAGGACAATGAAGGATTTCTCTTTAGGAAGTTAATCAGAGATAATGAATTGCAGATACTTTTAGTCAGGGGCCCAGCCAGATTTGTCTATAGAAATTTTCCCATCCAAAGCCCAGATTCTGGTGAATTTTAGAGTTCTTAACAGTCAACTATGGACAAATAACCAGGAATCACTAGACAATTGAGGAAATCTTCTGATATGAAAGACTAATTAACACAATGAAGGACCACTGTAGAAACAGACAATGTATAAAGTAGAAAAGATCTTTAAAAAAAAAAAAGCTATACTCAATATCCAAAAACAAACAAACAAAAATACAAACAATGGTATTCTATGTATCTATTCTAAAAACTGTATAAAATAAAATATTCTGAGAACATGTAAAGACGTCTTTGGTAATAAAAAAAATATGATGACAGTAATGAAAAGAATCAAGATAAGTATTGGGACATAAAGTTGAAAAAATATATCATATTAAAGAACAAAACTACCAAGGAATTGGAAATAGCAGAGAAAAATATGAAAATTAGAGAAACAGTGCTGAAATTGTACCATGTAGTTATTAAGAGGTCCAAAAAGAGGGAGTAGAGTAAGTGCCAGGGAAGACATTTTCAAGGGATTGCATTTTACTTACCAGAATTAAAAGATAATTGTTTCTTGATTGAAATTGTCCACCACTAAGTGGCAAGCTGTGGATAAACAAAGAAAAGCCCACACTCATGTAAACATTAGAACATTAGGATTAAAGCCCTAAAATCATTGAAATTTTAGGAGAAAGCCCTTATGTCATCTAAAGAATAGAGGAGAAAAAGACACATTTTATTTCATCACACCAATACCGTAAGTTAGAAGATAGTGAAGCACTTTCTTCAAAATTTTGATGGGTCAAATTTTCCAATCTACAATTGTTTATATAGAGTATCAAGCCAATTTACTCACTTATTTATCCTATTGTCCAAGTATTTTTGAGTAGCTGTTATGCTTCAGGCATTGTTATAAGTACTAAGGAGAAAATATGTTCTAAAATAGAACAAGTCCTTCTTTAATGTAGTTTATATTTAATAGTAGAGACAAAATAAATAAGTAAAAATGGAGAATTTTAGATCTTGATAAGTGCTGAGGACAACAAATAAAGTCTTCACTGAAAGTGGGTTTCTGAGTAAGGAAATATAGGGAGTAATCTAGAAATAGAATTTCTTGGATAAGTGTATTCCAAGGAGTCCTACAGGAAACAAAAGTCTAGAACTTGAACTGCACATACAACATAGTGTATTCAAGATATAGGAAGAAGTCAGTGTGCTTTAATCTCTGAGAGAAGAGAGGATTAAGGCAAGAGATCAGAAAACTAAGGGTGGAAGTGGGGTTATGTTCAGAATTGAAGATCATATTGAAGCTTTGGGTAAACTCTGAGTGAAATGGAAAGCCACCAGAAGAGTTTGAGCATTTTAGACATAAATTTTGGCACAAATACTGTGGCAAGGACATCAGTTAAGAGGCTACTGCAATAGTCCAGGCAAGAGAAGAAGGTGGATTGGACTGAGTGGTGGCAATGTGAGTGAGGAGAAATGGGTGAGTTCTGGCTAGTTGAAGGTAAAGCTCTTGGAATTAGCTGATGGACTGGATGTAGAGTATGAAAACAAGAAAGTTGTTAAGAATAATGCCAAGATTTTTAACTTGAACAACTGAAATAATAGAGTTGCCCTTTAGTGTAATGGAAAAGATCACAGGCTGCACATGTTTGTTGAGCCATCACAATCTCCATTTAAGAAATGTTACACGTGGGCTTCCCTGGTGGCACAGTGGTTGAGAGTCCGCCTGCAGATGCAGGGGACACGGGTTCGTGCCCCGGTCCGGAAAGATCCCACATAGCGCGGAGCGGCTGGGCCCGTGGGCCATGGCCGCTGAGCCTGCGCGTCCGGAGCCTGTGCTCCACAGCGGGAGAGGCCACAGCAGTGAGAGGCCCGCGTACCGCAAAAAAAAAAAAAAAGAAATGTTACATGTGAAATGCCTGATTAACGTTGAAGAGGATATGTCAAGGTCATCATAAATGTAGATATGGAACACAGAAGAGAAGTTCTGATTATCATCATCATCATGTACATGGTAGTTAAAGACAAGAAAATATATATACGATTGCATAGGTAGTGAGCATAGAGAGAAAAAAGGTGTGTTGTCCTTGTTCCAAGCAAAAACTAAACTCTGCATAATTGCCTAATATGCTTTGGACCCCATTCCACCTCATTTCTTAAAAATATTGCTCCATCAATTTTCCCATCATCATGTATGTGGTAGCTAAAGATGAGAGAAGTACATAGGATTGCCTAGGGAGTGAGCAAGGAGAGAAAAAAAATGAAGAACCAAACCCAGAAGCACACTTTTACATTGGTGAGATGAACCAGCTAAAAGAGACTGACCAGCTAAAGAAATGACCAGAAAGGTAGGAGGAAAACTAGATTAGAAGAACGTCACAGAAGCCAAGTGTAAAAAGTGTTTCAGTACAAGAGTGTTATCCAGTATGTCAAATGCCACTGATAGCCAATAAAGGAAGGCTGAAATAAGTCCATTGTATTTCACAAGAAATCATTGTTAACTTGATAAAGGAAGCTTATCAAATGGTAAATTTGAAGTGATAGGGGCAGAAACCTAACTGGAGATGGTTTAAGAGAGAATAGGCTGAAATAAGTAACTTTTAAAAAAATATAAAGTTTTGCTGTAAAAAAGAAGAAAAATGAGATAGTAGTTGAAAGAAGAGAGAGATCAGGCCAATTTTTCTTTTAGATGGGAGATAATAGTATGGTTGTATGCTGATGAAAATGATCCAGAAGAGAGAGAGAGAAATGATGATGATGAAAAAAAGATGGGAAAACTGATGGAGCAATATCTTTACGAATTTGAGATGGAACGGGGTCTAAGGCATATCAGGCAATTATGGAGAGTTTACCTCTGCTTGGAATAAGGACATGCATCTTTAGTTAACGGGAGAGAATGAACAGTATATGAACTGAGATTCAAGCTGATAGATAGAAGCTGATAGACTGGTTTCCTTCTGATTGTTTCAATCTTCTTAGTGATGTATGAATCAAGGTTATCATCTGAGAGTAGGGATAGGGCAATTTAAGGAGAGAGAATAAAGTATGAAACAGATATGTAGAAAAGTCATAGAGAAGAAGGAAGACTTTTCTAGATGTTTGAGTATCAAAAAATTGTTCTTATTTGGCCCATTTTATCAGAAAGTCACTGGATATTGGTTCCACTGAAATGAAGGAATTAAGATTGGGAATGTGAAGATCAAACACAGGTGAGAGGCAAAGGAAATTTCAAGGTACATCTCAGAATATCAGCTCTGCCTAAATATCAGCCAGCTAGGTAGTGGGGTGAGTCATAGCTCAGGAGGGAAGGTAAACACACACACACACACACACACACACATTTTGTTTACCTAATGCATTAAAATATTTCAGTAGGTGATATCACTTCTGCAAGAGAGTTGGAGGAAAAAAATACTGATAAGCACAAAGAAACCAGTCAAACACATTTTCAAAAAGAAGCAATTTTTATCTATAAGAGATAGTTTATCAAAGAAAAGAGGTGTAATTAGTAGAGTATGGCTCAGCTATTGATTATATTTTTATACTCCAAATATAGTAAGCTCTAACCTCTGGTCTGTCTCACAATATTATAAAATTATTCAGGTATATGTGAATAGATGTGGAGGGGGTAGATATTTTAAAAGTTAGATCACTTATTCCCATGTAGTTAGTCAAAAAATGTGATGTGAATTAAAACAGAAATCAATGAATAGTTGTATGTGGCATATAAATAAAATTAAATAATTGAAAACTAAATGAAAGATACAGATAAATGAATTAAAAGTACCTCTGAGGATCAAGAATAAGAAGTGGAAGGAGTACAGCAGAGGAATTTTTAAACTAGTTGATTAACTAGGCATAATTTGATTTAAAAATAATTAATGATATGAAGATATATGCAATAATTTTAGATGTCAGCAATTCAACTATAGATGTTCAATCATAACTCTACCACTAAGAGCATTCATTAGTCACAGTTGGACAGTTTTTAATTTCTCTCTACTTAATTGCTTTTAAAATATTACAGGAAGTAATAAAATTGTTTTAAAATTGTTTAAATTAATTATTACTATATCCCATCTAGATTTCACCAATGTAACATAGCATCTCTTTCACTTGAATGCCTGTATTTACCTTTGCCCTTTTATGAATACATGTGTTTTTAATTCATGTGGGAAACTCATTTCTGTGTTTGGCCAATCCCAATTCTTAATTATAATATCTGAGATGACTATGACTTTATATTCCCAATTCAATGTCATGTACAAACGAAGCATCTTATAAGTATTTGTCTTACTAAAATCAGTTATCTTCCTCTTACTATGCCTTAGTCTGAGCTTGTTGATGTCATATTATATTATGTACAGAGGCATGCATTTTTTAAAATTCCATTGTTATTCTGTAGTCAAAACCTATCTCAATCCATGAATTAAGTATGTTTCCTAATAATTTAATGCCTTTATCAGCATTGTAGAAAAAAAAAGGTTATATTCTAGTCTCATTGTACATGATGCAGACAAGAATTATTTTATTTACTTCAGTCCATGTTTTAGCACATTATAGATAATAAATTAGAAAAATTCTTTGAAAATAAAAGAGCACTTTTTAGCACTTCACCTAAAAATAGCCATAATGGCATATAATGCTGTATTTTCTCATAGGCTTACCTGTCATATGTGTATGTGTGTGATGATTATATAATTAAATCCTGTAACATATATATAGTTTATCCCAATTTATTCATTTAATACTGTTTCCATGAATTTTTAAGGCCATTACTGTTAATAATCATGCATGCTTAAGGACATATTACAATAATATTTCATAATAAAGATGTATGTATGGACTTATTTAAGGTTTATTATGTTATTGGATGTTTAAATTTTTTAATTTAAAATAACATTGTAAAAAATATTACATAAACATTTAATTATGTCAACGTATGTGAAACTGAAGCCATGACCCATAAGGTTAAAAAAAAAAATCCTGAAACCACACCCCATAAGCTTAACAGAAACTGGTGATTAACAGAAATTCTTGAGCTTGTCTTATAGAGCAACAGGTAAGAGAACAGCTAGTTAAAAACCCCTCCCTTGCAGCACAGCAAAACTGCTGAAACTGGATGGAACTAACGTGGCTTATTAGGGTCTGTGCAGGATAGACTTCCTTGTCTGATAGGTGACCTTTTGTCATTAGAAGTCCAAAATTTTATGCTCAGATCATACTAATGCCACCATTTTGTGAAAATGCATCCCATGAAGAAGCATTTAACTCAAATATGCCTGCACAGAGTGGGAATTACTTCACTTTTTTTCCTACCACCAGTCACCTTCCCCTGCACCTCCAACTGCCCTATATGCTTCACCCATAAATATTCCAAGCACCTGCCTTCAAGGGGGAGAATTTGAGACTTGTTCTCCCTTTTCTCCCTTGGCTGCCTTGTGAATAAACCCTTTCTCTGCTGCAAACCTCGGGGTCTCAGCGTTTGTCTTGCAGCTTGTTGGGCAAGGGAACCTGGTTTGGTAACAAAATCTTCAATAGTTTTGAATAGAAACTACCTAATTTATTTTTTAAATGTTGCAGAAATTTATATCTTTTCCTGAAATGTAAGACAATGTTTACCTGGCTATTTCTGAATATTTTCATTAAAAAATGACCGAAATTTGATAGGTGAACATTCTCAATTTTTTTTAACACTTGGCCTTTATTCAGTTTATATTAATGTTGAACATTGTTCTTATGCTTACTTGATATGTGATCTTTTTTGTTTGTTTATCTCATAAAGGATTACAGTTTCTTTTGTCAATTTGTATGAAATCTTTATTAATAGAAGCAATAATGCTTAATTTAAAATATCTATTGCACACATTTTCCCCAATTAATTGTTTAGAGACTTGAAGTTAAAATGAAATAGGAAACACTCTATGTAGTATAATCTGCATTTATGAATTATCCATGAGCATTCTGACCAGCTTAAAGGCATTAAGATCCAGTAAAATATGTTAACAGTAGTGTAATAGCATGACTTTTGTTAAGTGTCACTTCTATATTTTCAGTAACTAAAAGAATTGCCTTTATGCATTCATATACATTGGTGAGACATATATATCACTATATATATTCACACACACATGATCATGATTTTGGAAGTGGTTAAACAATTCTATTTATCTTCATAAATTAGCAGACCTTCAGTATAAGAGATGGCATTGCAATCTGAAAACCTCTCCTGTGAAAAGAATATATAATATTATAAAAAAGATTCAGTGCAGAAAACCAATATATCTAAACTAGATGATTATATATTATATTGTAGCTCAAATAATTTAAATTCAAAGGGGTAAAATCATACTGTATCAGATATAACTAAAATTTAGCTTATCACTTTTTACATCATGTGATTTTTTAAAAATATTTCCTACAGAAGGTATCATTAAAATAGTTTTAATCTTAATGAATCTCAGAATACCTAAACACAAAGCAAGAGAGGTAAATTCAGGAACTTTATCTCTATTATTATAAAGAGATCTTCTGATAACTTTTCCTCCTTCTTTGAAAACTACCTTACTATAACCGTTAGTCATAAAAAATTCTAGCCTCTAATGCAAAAAGTTAGTAATAGACTTAAAAAGATGAGGGCATCAGGCAGATATAGGAAAATAACTTACTTCCTCATTTCAGTCAACTCTGGATTTGTGTATCTATGTGAAAATAGAGAAAACTTCTTTAGCAACCTCTCTCTAAAAACTCTGATACATTTTAAAACATTATTTTACAACATGTTTCCTCTTTTAGTGAAGTAAGACAGGTTGCAGAGTAGACACACCCTACAGCATGGTAATGGCCAGTCTTTGAAGACCTGGAAGCTAGATATCATTTGGCCCCATCTAGGTGACAGGAGCAAATCCTAGCAATGTGAAGAGCCATGTTGTCACTCAGAGCTAAAATCTGGACCTCCGTTAGTTAGTCCATATTCTCAAAGGAAGGGAATTTATAAAGTCCTGCAGAACTGCAGAAAAAGAGACTGGTATGTTTGACTTTGTGCTCTGTATGGAGCAGAGCTTATGAGAACGTGTATTCATGTTCTGGAGAATTAATAACCAGAAGTCATCATTTATTAAAGGGATAGAAGCCAAAATTCACACTTCTTGTGTCGCCTGAGAAATTCCATTTCAAAAAATTAAAGTCTCAGGTTGCTGGATCACACAGAGCACAGGCAGAAGGAACCTAAAATCAAAACCCTCTAGCATAATTCACTTTCATACAACATGTCTCAAATTATTTTTAGAATAATGTTACAAGGAAAATAATATTCACTATTAAAAACTACTAAATGCTTAAGGAAAAAATATCCATCAGTAATGATGCGTCTCTCTTGGTCAACAAAGGTTTTATAAGCTGAGACCTTGAGAAGGTAATTGTTGACAGAGTTGAGGGTGGGAGTGGGTGGCAGGCGGGACGCTAAAAGCCACTGGGGGGCTCAGTGCAACAACAAACTGCGTCAAATACTGCAGTAATAAGGAAGAGTGTGGTTGGTACGTGGGACAGAGGACTGGGCATGAGATGGAGCAATGAAGTTACAGTGCAGGAAGTTTACAAGAAGTTCAGGTGGAAGCTGTCCTAGTCAAGCCAGCCTACAATTAATGGCAAGCAAAAAGGTGAATCAGCCCTGTCAAAAGAGTTTGAAATTTTGACAAAATAATAAGAGGTTACCAAAACTGATCAATAAAGAACCAAAAAGTACTATAGATGAACAGCATAGCAAATTATTAAAAGCAAAGTAGACACTGCTGAAAAGAATATTAAGTAGAACATAGATCATTAGAAAAAAGAAAGTAAAAATATTTACATTAAAAGCATAAGGGCCCCAGTGGATAAAGTGAAACTTTTAACATATGTTTCCCTAGCATTCCAGAATGCACAAATAAAGAGAATGGATGAGCAATAGGATTTAAAGAGATAATATATGAGAATTTTCCTCAAATGGTAAACAAGACCCATCCTCATATTCAGAAAGAACAACAAATAATAAGCAGAATCAGTAAAAAGAAGTTAACTCCTAGACACATTTATGTAAATGTGCTGAACACCTAAGATAATTAGGAGATCATATAAGCCTTCAGAAAGAAAGAACAGATTAACTAAAGGGAAATATCAATTAAACTAATAGGTGATTTTATAAAAACAACAGAGCAAGCCAGAAGATATTTGATAAAAATCTGTGCAGATAAAATCACTTTCAACCTACAGTTTAATATCCAAATAAACAAAAATAAGGATAAAAGTAAGATACTTTGAAATTAATAAAAACTGAATTTCCTACCAAAAAGCTACACATTAAAAGGAAGGGGGCTTCCCTGGTGGCACAGTGGTTGAGAGTCCGCCTACCGATGCAGGGGACACGGGTTCGTGCCCCGGTCCGAAAAAAAAAAAAAAAAATGTAGGTTTGGGAATTCTCTGGTGGTCTAGTAGTTAGGACTCCCCGCTCTCACTGCCAAGGACACAGTTTCAGTCTCTGGTTGGAGAACTAAGAGCAAGCTGTGTGGCATGGCCAAAATAAATAAATAAAAAAAAAATTTTTTTTAAATTAAAAAAAAAAAGGAAGCATAAAGTTATGATTCACAAAGAAGGACTATAATTTCAACTGAAGCTCTGAGATGTACTGGATTGACCAAAAGTTTCTGTAAGATGTTATGGAAAAACTCAAATGAAACTTTTGGCCAACCCAATAAATACACAAAGAAAATTACACTAATACATATATCTAATTATTGAATACCTAAAACATGACAACAAATATCTAAATAAGATTAAAGTAAATTGGCCCTAATATGCTGAACAATTATAGTAGTATATATTTAATAAAATGCTAATTGTAAGACAAAATATACATCAAATTTAGACTTTTAAACACATGGGTATTCAAATTTCTGGAGGAATCATGAGCAGAGTAGAAAGATAAATTCAAAATTAATTAAAAGATGACAGGAAAAGAAATATCAAAAGTGAGCTAAAAAAGTAGCCTAGAGGCTTCCATCTAAAACCAGTGATTCATTGATCAAAAAATGCTGTTTTTTTAAAACTGAAATATATTTGACATATAACATGGTGTAAATTTAAGCTGTATAACATATTAATTTGATACATTTATGTATTGTAATATAAGTGTTATAGTGATAATTAGCATCTCTATCATGTAACACAATTATCATTTCTTTTTAGCGGTTAGAATAGTAAGTTCTAGACTCTTAGCAAGTTTGATTATTATAATACAATATTGTTGTCTATATTCACTATGCTGTGCATTAGATCTCTAAGACTTATTTTACTACTTTTTGCAAGTTTGTAGCCTTGAACAGCATCTGTCCTCTTACTCCACCTCCGTATTTCTTTGAAACACTTACATGTGGAATCTTAAAAATGCTAAGGTTTTAAAGATAGAGAAAGGATTTTCCCAAGTACTTTCTAAGTCCTAAAGAAACAAAAAACTTAACGTTAGGACATCTGGAATTCTTCTTTTCAGTTCTGTATGTGCTCAGACATTATTATAAAGTTGTCTTTTGTCCTATGCATCATAATCACAGTGATTTTATAGACTGTCATTGTTCTCTGAAATTGTTTATGTCAAAGAGGAGAACATTATAGCTTCTCTGTTAGAGTAAGGCCAATTCTCTCTTGAAAACAGGCAGATGCTAATGCTTTTTTGTTTTGTTTTCTCAGTTCCTGCCCTTTTAATTACAGTTTTAGAATAAGATTAGCCCCTCTTAAAGTTTGTTATTTGGGTGTACCATGAAAAAAGGAGACATAGAACAATCTGGACAAATAGAAAACACAAAGTAAAATCATAGACTTGTAAATCAATATAAATGTATTGAAATGTATTGAAATTCTTGAAATGAAAGATGACGTCAGTTGAGTTCAAAACCAAAGCTATATTTTGTCGATAGCAAAGCTACTTAAATTATAAGGACACAGAGAGGTAAACAGTAAAAAGCAGAGAATAGAATTATATCACAAAAATACTGATACAAACCAAAGGGAAGTTGGTACAGGTAATTTAATAATAGATAAAGTAGTCTTTAAAATGACATTACTAGAGAGAGTCATTATTTTCCTGTCAAAATTTTCAGTTGAGCAGGAAGATATAGAAATAACAAACTTGTAGATTTTAATAGTACAATTGGCAGTGGGAGGCAAAATTTTTGGTAAAACTACCACCTGTAGTAACTGAGGATGCATATCACATATCTGCTTAACTGGAAGCTCTGGGGGAAGTGGTTAGAAAACTGAAACCTAATGTTGTGTGTTGGCTCTGTTGACTGCTTTTGACCAGTTACACAAAAGAGATGGACCCAGGAAAGAACTGGCCAGTTTTCAGTTAGAAACCAAAAGAAATAGGTCTTTTGTAATACTACGATCTGTGGATATAATTTTGCCTGGAATAAATGATTTAGGGGCTGATTTAAATGATTTAGAGGAGCCAGCACTGGAAAAACTTGTGTATTCTATCAACCCTTTGAACTATTTGATGTGAATGAAATAAAAGATAGAACACCAAACTAATTCAATTTGTGAGCTCTTACAGGAAGTACAGCTCTTGGGTGAGAAACACAAAGGCAAAAGCTATTGAATGATTCCCTAACTCTACCTAAATTTGCAAATCTTTTCAACTGAAATTAATCTGTATAAGAAATTGGGATGACTTCAAATTTCTGGATTTTTGACAGACAAATGCAAGATAGATTTAGGTCAGGTTTAACTACTTGTCATTTAATATTTTTGAGCTTTAACCTGCAAGACAGTTTTGGTTTTGGACATTTATCTTTACTCAAGGAAATGTCTTAATATATAGCATGACTCTGAATGGCATTTTTTTAGTTCAATACTTCTCACAGTGTCACCTGATTTCATTGCAGAATTTATAATAGGCCATATTGGACAATTTGACTGCAAATAATTTGAGAAACTTTCAATCTTGAGTAATGTGTGATTTTCGAGTAGATTTAGTTAATTAGGTCACATTTCTGACCGATTACAGAGATTTCTGTTTCTAAAATCTGTATTGTCTATCACAAGTTTCTGTTTTTCTCCTTTGTTCATTGCTCCATCCATTTTTCCAACTAATATAAAGGAGTTAACTACCATATTGGGAGATGGGATGACAGCAAGTGGTCCACATTTCTGAAATGAGCTAATTTAGGAAGATACCTAGGCACAGAGAATTCAGTCCATTTTTTTCTTCTTACTCAAACTAAATCAACAGAAAAAAAATAGAGGTATATTTTTGCAGACTCTGCATTTCCCTTGAATGGGGTATCCTGTGTAGACTCCAGTATAATTAGGGAGACCTCAGGCCCATTAATACATAAATCAAGCTGTGTTTTCCAATCAAGCTTTATGAGTCATCAAAATGATCTCTTGGTCTTTCATCTGCTGAATCTGCTGTTTTATTTCTCAATTTATTTGTAACTTGAATAGGGACAAGGAGTGAAATGTACTGGACTCTCAAAAAAAAAGAAAGAAATAAAAAATGTGAGCTTTAGATAATCATGTAAAGCCTCCAGCTTGAGACAAAATCTTTAGGCTGATGATTCTGATTTATATTTTTCTTGCCATTCTCTCTCTTTTGAGCTCTAACTGCATTTCTCTAAGTACTTATGGGACACCCTCTGCACAGATGTCTCATAAACAGCTCAATCTTGATACGTTTAAAATTAAAGTCATTCTTTAATGTTTATCCTACTATATTCCCTATTTTTGTTCATTATCTTTAAGCATCTAATCCAGATGTTATATAAGACATTGAGATCTAGTGGAACTAGGGCTATGAGAGACATAGTCTGTAATTAACCTAGGAGCTTTTAGGATTTCAAAGGGATACAAACTCACGAATTATGTGGGGAAGGCTGACATAATGTGGCAATTAATGAAATTGAAGAGGTTTTCTTCTCAGTAAATAGTTTCCTCAATCCTTCCCAATAGGAATGAGTACCAAGGCATGGAGGAAGCTATTATAAGAATTGAGACATATTCAGATTGCTCATCTTAGGAGTCTTATGCAATTGGGAAGGAATGAAATTAAGGGAAAAAATTAGGAGGGGCAGGGGCAGTAGAGTGTAGAGGATGAGGTAAAAGATATAGACATTTTACGTGGGGTGAAGAAACGAGGGAGGGAAAGGTATACTTCCCATAACATGAATAGTTATGGGTTTAGTACAGGCATACATCCTTCTAGTTTCTCTGGTGCTCAGCCTCACTGACCTGATCACGGCCTATCAAGGCCAAAATGTATTCAATCAAGTAAATAGCTTAAAAGGAATTTGAATGGAATTTCTTTTTCCATAATATACCAACATTTGACTTACCTACTTCCCCAAAGGAGTAAGACCTCTTCCAAGTATCCAATCTAAAATGCTGAGTTGTCTATAGGCAGAGAATCACAGGCAGAAGATTCCCTAATCTGTCTGAGAACCTCTCCTAGTACAGTAAATTAGATCATATTCACCTTCATTTATCTCTTATTTCTCTTTCCCCAATGTATCTTTCTAATTTTCTAGAATGTGCTTGTATTGAAATGGCTCTCACATTCCAGATATCACAATAGACTCAATGTTACCTGTCAGCATCAACAGAACTTGATCTAGTCTAAACAGCTTAATGCTTTTTCATTAGCATCCAAGGGTCGATTTAGCTCTCAAGTATCCTCTTGTTTCCTCAAAAGCCCAATTAATGGAGTTAATGATAATGCCTTCACCTCTGAAAATGTATTTTCCTTTAAAGGAATACTCTTTCTTCATTGAAAAGCTAGATGACAAAACTGGTGAGAATACAGGCTTTAGACCCAGAATGTTTGATTCAAACCTGACTCTTCAGCTAACTAGATATGTGTCTCCGAGGAAGTTTTTAAACTCTTCATCCCTTTAAAATGGGAAGATAATTCCAGCATTTATTTCATAAAGTTACTGAAGGTTGAAAAATTTAATATATTCCTGGCAATATTAACATCTACATAGGTATTTGTCATTATTCTAAATTGTTATATTTTTGCTAAATGTCCGCTTTTTAAAAGAAGAATTTGCAGTGTTTTTTGGTTTTATTTTTGTTTTTTTCTGAGCAGTTATTTTGCAATAACCAATCTAAATTGTCTAAATAATTAAAGAAGAAATATACATTTCTCAAGAAAATTACACTGACAGTCAACTAATCTCACACTGGTTTTAATATATTCTGGGCCAAATTCAGTTTTAAGGTTGGCACCTTCCTTATTGTAACTGTGTTTCTCGATTCTCAGTGATATTACTACCAAGTCAGGACTGCCTCTACCATTTGTCCCATCATTGCTGGAACACTTCTAAACATCCAGAAGTCAAAGGCTATTTTTTCTTCAGGATAGGGGCAGAAGGGAAGGGAACTGACCAGCAAATTCAAAGCTCCTTAGTGGAACAACATTAATTTTATATAACAGCTCATGGAATATTTGCTAGTGAGCGTTATGTATTTATTTTTAAGTTATGGTTATTTATGTTATTAAAACTATTAAACAAAATATAATGTAACAATAATATTGCCTAGAAACTTTTCTTCCTTTCAGCGAGAGAGCTGTCTGATTACACAATGGAATTGCTCAGGTTTGCTGTGGGTTTTATCATTTGAACATTAAATTAGCTTGTGAATAAAGGAAAAAGAAAGACCCAAATTCCATCCCACTGCCATCTGGCTGGAGAGGATAAATGTCACATACAATTGGTATACTCTTGCCTAAGATAAATCTCTACTCTTGTTTGTAAATTTTAAACCATGTTGTCTTCATAAGCACAGAGGGAAGAATGATCTTTAAAATTTATTTTTAGAACAGAGAATGCCAGATTAGATAAATCACCAGTGTTATTCCAAATGACATAGTCTGTATTCCCAAGTAACAAGGTAATAGGTGAAATTGTAGGGTTCTCACTAAGGAAAATGGGAAATAGCTAAATAGACAGCCTAAAGTGTTTATTATTCTGGAAAGATGAATCAAAATATTAATGGAGCACAATTCACATAGAGATGATTTTTATGATTATTTTACACTCTTACAGTTGTATTTTATTCATAGTATCTTTTAAAACATTTTATACTGCAATTCAGCATATGGTGGTAAATTAATTATGTAGCTATGTGTTTAAGAATTTCATTCAAATTGAGTTATATGTGATTCTATAATATTAAAACTTGAGCATAAAAATATAATAAAAATTTCAAATCACTAAAAAAAAATCTACTTTTTATTTATTTGTATTTTTTCCTTGCCCATACATAGGAATATCATTCTGTACGTTTTTTTTTTTTTTCTTTGCGGTACGCGGGCCTCTCACTGCTGTGGCCTCTCCCGCTGCGGAGCACAGGCTCCGTACGCGCAGGCTCAGCGGCCATGGCTCACGGGCCCAGCTGCTCCGCGGCATATGGGATCTTCCCAGACCGGGGCACGAACCCGTGTCCCCTGCATCGGCAGGCGGACTCTCAACCACTGCGCCACCAGGGAAGCCCTCATTCTGTACTTTTATCAATGTATTTTGTAGAAAAGATTACACAACTATTACAAAAACTATAACCAATTAGGTTTTTAAAAATTATTTTATGTATTCAAAAAGTATAACCCACTCATAGTAAAATAACTACAATATAAGCCTTCATTTACATATAAATACAGAGAGAATCACATATAACACAGACCTATAAAAGTATCATGCCATCTTATCACACAGACATAGTGTTTAAATTTGATGTATAATTCTGTATATATTAATATGCAAAACTTACTATAAATGTATATGAACAAAAATTACAACACAATTTTTTCTCATTGTACAGTATACCCTGGATTTTTTTTCTTTTTAGTGTCTCTAGAATTCTCTCATTATTTTTACTAATCCTATACAGTTCCATTATATCATTACACTATAATTTATTAAGTAGGAGATTACATATAATTAATATTATTTTCCTGATATATAAATGGAAAGATAGCCAAAGGATAGTGAAAGATGGCACAAAGTAACTGCACAGACTGATAGCAAGTGTACTGGGTTATTGCTCAAACTGTATTGTGCATTGCCTTCAAAGTAAGAACAAAGGGAGAGTGAAGCCATTATTTTGTTGTTCTTTACATGGGCTGAAATATAGCTGTCAGACATAAAGCTTTCCACAATGGATACTTTGGGTCTGGGTAGTTTAAACTCTATATCGTCAATAAAGAAAAGTACTTCTTTTTGACAAGAGAAAAAATATAGAGGAGAGAAAATGATGGATAGAAGAGTAAGAAAGAAGAAAAATAGTTTTGCTTACTTCAAGGATTGAACTTTAAAAGTCCTAAGGATGCAGAATACATCACACTGATATTTTTGATAGTTTTCTCAGAATCTTCTACCACACTTTTTCTCCTGTGATATCCCCCAAACAGCCATGATTTCTTTCCAATTCAGTCTTATTGTCAGCATCTCCATCAATTTGGTTCCTCCATTTGATTTTGATTCCACAAAGAATATTGAAAGTCCTTGTTAGACTGTCAGTAACATCTCAGAGTGCTCAATAACTTCCCAATGATTTTTCTTATTTGCAAGAAAAAGTGGAAAATGGTAACATCAAATAAAGAGTTGTAATTTTCTTGCTAAATTCTTTATTGGAAATGCACAGGGTTACATCTTTTACTTGCACATTTAATCAATAGTTATACTGGTTTGGTGGATACAGTATTGGAATTTTGAGTGAATTTACATACTGAAATTTCTGTCCATCCATTCTTCAATGGTAAGCATCCAACTTATTCACAGGGTAGGTCCCTAGCAACCACAATGCTGATGCCTAACCTGTCTTCCTGACAGTAGCTGATGGAAAAAAGATGATCGGCATCTGACCTGAAGCCAATCAGGTTCTGTTCTCTAACAACTTGGAAATTGGGTGGATTGACAGTAGTCTTTATATGTAGTTGAAATTTTATTGGCTTTTAGCAAATTGCCCCCTAACTCTAGATAAAACTGGCTTGTAAGTAAACACAATTTTAGTTAGCCAAGAATGGGAAAAAAAACCTAAACAAACAAACAAAAGGAATGAAAACAAATTACTATCAAACCAACAAAATTCAAAGCACTCTGACACCTGATTCACTGATTCAAAACAAGATAAAGACAGTAATCATGTTGCAATCTCTATGCTCCCTACACACGCGCGCGCACACACACACACACACACACACACACACACACACACAGAATTTATTCCCAATTATTTTCTCATAGGTGGTCTTAAAAACCCCTGGGCCAGGGAAATATATTATGGCAGCCAAAATGACAGTCCAAGGAAGTCAGATAGATGGTCTTGATACTTGATGTTATCATGCACATTGTTTTCCATCTAAAACAGAAAATATTACACATTTTAGACCATTGACCAATCTACAATATGAAATTTATTTCCTTTACATTTTTGGTTCCAAATGGAAGCTACATTTTAGTATTTTTAATGATTATGTTGGGATTATTGGAAGTGTCCATATTCTGCAGAATAAAAACATAATACTTGCATAAAAATGAGAGTACACTAATAGAAATATGGAAGTCACCTTAGTATCATGGACTTAGAAAAGACTGGCTTCATATCATAGCTTGTGAATGAAATCAGTTGGTTAGATTTGAGCTGCCTCACAAAAATGGAGATGTTCTTGAGATTTTACTGAAGATAATGATATTTTGATAAAATCTTTCTTCAGTGGAATTTCATATTGAGGGGAAAAAAGATGTATGCACTGAGCAATCAAGGGATGTGATATCATGAAAACTTATTTTATGACTAGGTTCTGTTTTTCCAGGAACAGCTCCATCCACATAGAGGGATGGTTCCTCAGCAGCAATATTTGTATTGCATGACTTTTATTCTCTGATGACTGGATATTCTTGGAAAGTACATATGATTTAATCATAAGACTATCAAATTTGAGAATTTGAAATGGAATTATCAGACAGCAAGTTAAGCTCTGTAAATGCTAGTAACTCTAATATACGTGTACTACAGAAGGTGAGGATATTTTCCCAAGTAAGAATGGACAGGAAGAAAACACTAGTCCATTGGAGAGAAGATCTTAGGAAAATTTCCACAAAAATTTTAGTGAAAACTGTGTATATAGATATGAATATAGGTATAGATATATCCATATTTATATCTACGTACTCTTGGTAGCTCTGTAATTCTTGGTGTTAATCTTTTTCAGATTTCTTGATATATTCATACTCATGGGTCCCATTATAAAGTAAATATCACAGTAAGTGATACTTTTTATTTATTTTTTTTCTATAGCTACTGTACATTATTTTCTTATTTTACCATTAAGCAAGTCACAACTAGTTTTCTACCATTTCCCTAACAATGATATAGGTATAATACTAATGAATATATACATTTCCTAGGCATAATACATAGGATAATATATGTAAAAACACCTAACTTGATATATTAATACTTATTTTAGTTTGTGTAAAAACTGACCAAACATTTGAGGTCATATAATAAATTTGAGTCATTAGTCATGCCATACTTACTAGCATAGAAGTAATTATTGGATCAAATTGAGAGAACAATTAATTTTGGCACAGTAAAACCTTAACAAAAACACTACCATAATGAAAAATGATTTTAGAAAGGGAAAAAAGTAAAGGGTAGAAATGTTGTAGTTAAGAGATCAGAATATGGTATCTGATCTCTTTTTTATGCCCCAATTTGTTGTGTGTCACCTTGAGCAGGTCATTTAATTTCTTTAAGGTTCACTGTTTTATCTCTAAAAATTAGATAGCAATAGAACCTACCTCAAAGTGCAGGTTATAAATTTAAATACGATTAAATATAAAAAGCATTAAACTAGATTCATAATTAAGTCCTCAACAACTATAAATTCAGAAAGAGAAATATGACTTCTCTATAATATATGTCATCACCACGATGCACAATAGTCCCAAAAACATCCATTAGAAGACCATGGGGTACATCAAAATATATCAGGTAGTTTATTTTTGCCAGTTCAACAGACACATAATCCTTTACTGACCAACAAATATGAGTCAAAATCAGACACTGTTGCACTAGGATTTTGTAAATGAATAAGTCCATTTGTTGACCTCCCAATTAATTCAGTTGGCTAAGGATAACAAATAACCAATGACAAAAACAAAGGTACTATGTAACATACTTAACTAAATTATGACGTAGTCTCTTTGCAGTTGTTTTTCTCCATTTACAACATCTTCCTCCCCCACTTTCAAACATTATTTGTCTTCCTCATGTGGAATATAACTTGTGTATTCCACTATTGTATGTGTATTCAAGCCCTTATATTGTACTTATTTTTTTGTTTTCCCTCTGTCATGGATTCTTGAGGCCAGGAATCATGTGCATTTTCCTTTCAGTCTACAATGCCTGGCACAAAACAAGCTCTAAATAATGAGCAATATAATAGAAGCAAATCTAGTATAATGTAGAAAATATATAGTCTAGTATATACTAGATTATATCTAGTATAATCTAGTATAATGTAGAAAAATTTTTTAAAGTGTGGATTAGCATGAAACAAAATACGTTCTATAAAAAGAACAAAAAAACCCAAACAATTATCATTGAATAATCATAAAAAATTAAAAGAGATAAACATAAAAATACCAAAGCCATAATATCTTTTTAAAAAATGAAAAGCAGTATAGCTCATAGATTTTTATGCTAATGAATTCTCAATTATTATTTATGAGGATGGTACCTTTACCACATTACCACAACAAAAAAAATTGTATTTAAAACTTTCCCTTAATTAAATGGCTCCACCAAATTTATCTTTGCTTCTTTAGAGAACCTATTTAAAATAATCTTTGTTGCCATTTTAATGGTTGCAGAGTTAGTTTCCGGTGTTAAGTTTGTGTGCCTCATCAGAGAAATGGATCCAGAACGCCTTTCTCTATTATACCTATGAAAATCAGTGAGCTTTCTCCAGCAGCTCTTAGCTGTTTTCTGCATAGCAGAAAGAAACAAAATCCTCTTTCCAAGTGGGGAACTCAAATTAGCAAGTATCGGGACTCCACAGATAATGCCAAACACTGTGCTATCACCTGAGATCATCAAGATAAAATACTACAGTCTCTAGGGGAAAAAAATATAATGCAGTTCTTCCGAAAGGAAATTAATAAACAAAAAATTATCTTAAAAATTACCCTATGAAAGAATATATGTGTATGTAGCAGTTCTGTGCTCTCACAGCTATCACTTTGCTTCTGTAATAAAAAATTGTCATGTCCTTACATAATTCTATTTAGATCCCCCTTCAAAATATTATTATGTGCAGGAATCAATTTATATACTTTATTTAATATTAAATATAAATTTACATTGGAAACATTTTCCATAATTGTTGTTACATGAGGTGATTTAGTTCTAATTCCATTCCACGAAATCCTATTTGGTCCATAATGTCCCTGATGTATTTTATTGTCCTCATAAAAACATAAAACCAAACCATTTTACTCAACAATAATTCTTTGAAGAAGTGTGTTCAGAGCCTAACATGGAGCTCTACCAATATATCTCTTCAATGCAACTTAAACATTCAAGATCACGGACTGTTTTACATGGCGCTATTAGCTTATGTATAAATTCTAAGTTGATGAAAGAGACTGGGAACTTTGTGGAAAAATAGGCACTTGAAATAAAGAGAAATCCTATTCACTGATGGAGTGTGTGGCAGAAATAGATGACCTGTAGGCCACCTAAGACTTGTGGACCTGCATATAGAGTATTGATGGGCAGTTAGTGTGTCTTTACATCCGCGTGAGACCAACTCAGGATAATAGAATATAAAGTTAAATAATGTGGGTCACCATATACCTCCCTTAGAGTCTTTCACTTTCCTTTGAGTCACTGTGGTTCACATATCAAAGATGGTGACATCAAAAGTTGGAAGGAGTCTGGATTCCCGAATCACTCCTTGGAGTAGAGCCACAAGTTCCCCAACCAAAAACATTTGAAATAAACTTTGTGTGAGTGAGAAATGAACTTTTATTGGATTAAGCCACTGAGATTTTTTTTTTTACATCTTTATTGGAGTATAATTGCTTTACAATGGTGTGTTAGTTTCTGCTTTATAACAAAGAGAAGCAGTTATACATATACATATGTTCCCATATCTCTTCTCTCTTGCATCGCCCTCCCTCCCACCCTCCCTATCCCACCCCTCTAGGTGGTCACAAAGCATCAAGTTGATCTCCCTGTGCTATGCGGCTGCTTCCCACTAGCTATCTATTTTACGTTTGGTAGTGTATATATGTCCATGCCACTCTCTTATTTTGTCACAGCTTACACTTCCCCCTCCCCATATCCTCAAGTCCATTCTCTAGTAGGTCTGTGTCTTTATTCCTGTCTTACCCCTAAGTTCTTCATGACATTTTATTTTTCTTAGATTCCATATATATGTGTTAGCATATGGTATTTGTCTTTCTCTTTTTGTCTTACTTCACTCTGTATGACAGACTCTAGGTCCATCCACCTCATTACAAATAACTCAATTTCATTTCTGTTTATGGCTGAGTAATATTCCATTGTATATATGTGCCACATCTTCTTTATCCATTCATCCGATGGTGGACACTTAGGTTGTTTCCATCTCTGGGCTATTGTAAATAGAGCTGCAATGAACATTTTGGTACATGACTCTTTTTGAATTATGGTTTTCTCAGGGTATATGCCCAGTAGTGGGATTGCTGGGTCATATCGTAGTCCTATTTGTAGTTTTTTAAGGAACCTCCATACTGTTCTCCATAGTGGCTGTACCAATTCACATTCCCACCAGCAGTGCAAGAGTGTTCCCTTTTCTCCACACCCTCTCCAGCATTTATTCTTTCTAGACTTTTTGATGATGGCTATTCTGACTGGTGTGAGATGATATCTCATTGTAGTTTTGATTGGCATTTCTCTAATGATTAATGATGTTGAGCATTCTTTCATGTGTTTGTTGGCAGTCTGTATATCTTCTTTGGAGAAATGTCTATTTAGGTCTTCTGCCCATTTTTGGATTGGGTTGTTTGTATTTTTGTTATTGAGCTGCATGAGCTGCTTGTAAATTTTTGAGATTAATCCTTTGTCAGTTGCTTCATTTGCAAATATTTTCTCCCATTCTGAGGGTTGTCTTTTGGTCTTGTTTATGGTTTCCTTTGCTGTGCAAAAGCTTTGAAGTTTCATTAGGTTCCATTTGTTTATTTTTGTTTTTATTTCCATTTCTCTAGGAGGTGGGTCAAAAAGGATCTTGCTGTGATTTATGTCATAGAGTGTTCTGCCTATGTTTTCCTCTAAGAGTTTGATAGTTTCTGGCCTTACATTTAGGTCTTTAATCCATTTTGAGCTTATTTTTGTGTATGCTATTAGAGAGTGTTCTAATCTCATACTTTTACATATACCTGTCCAGTTTTACCAGCACCACTTATTGAAGAGTCTGTCCTTTCTCCACTATACATTCCTGCCTCCTTTATGAAAGATAAGGTGACCACATGTGTATGGGTTTATCTCTGGGCTTTCTATCCTGTTCCATTCATCTATATTTTTGTTTTTGTGCCAGTACCATACTGTCTTGATTACTGTAGCTTTGTATTATAGTCTCAAGTCAGGGAGCCCGATTCCTCCAGCTCCATTTTTTTGTTCTCAAGATTCCTTTGGCTATTCGGGGTCTTTTGTGTTTCCATACAAATTGTGATATTTTTTGTTCTAGTTCTGTGAAAAATGCCAGTGGTAGTTTGATAAAGATTGCATTGGATCTGTAGATTGCTTTGGGTAGTATAGTCATTTTCACAGTGTTGATTCTTCCAATCCAAAAACATGGTATATCTCTCCATCTATTTGTATCATCTTTAATTTCTTTCATCAGTGTCTTATAATTTTCTGCATACAGGTCTTTTGTCTCCTTAGGTAGGTTTATTCCTAGATATTTTATTCTTTTTTTTGCAATGGTAAATGGGAGTGTTTTCTTGATTTCACTTTCAGATTTTTCATCATTAGTGTATAGGAATGCAAGAGATTTCTGTGTATTAATTTTGTATCCTGCTACTTTACCAGATTCATTGATTAGCTCTAGTAGGTTTCTGGTAGCATCTTTAGGATTCTCTATGTATAGTATCATGTCATCTGCAAACAGTGACAGCTTTACTTCTTCTTTTCCGTTTTGGACTCCTTTTATTTCTCTTTCTTCCCTGACTGCTGTGGCTAATACTTCCAAAACTATGTTAAATAAGAGTGGTGAGAGTGGGCAACCTTGTCTTGTTCCTGATCTTAGTGGAAACGCTTTCAGTTTTTCACCATTGAGGATGATGTTGGCTGTGGGTTTGTCATATATGGCCTTTATTATGTTGAGGTAGGTTCCCTCTATTCCTACTTTCTGCAGGGTTTTTATCATAAATGGATGTTGAATTTTGTCAAAAGCTTTCTCTGCATCTATTGAGATGACCATATGTTTTTTCTCCTTCAGTTTGTTAATATGGTGTATCACGTTGATTGATTTGCGTATATTGAAGAATCCTTGCATTCCTGGAATACACCCTACTTGATCATGGTGTATGATCCTCTTAATGTGCTGTAGGATTCTGTTTGCTAGTATTTTGTTGAGGATTTTTGCATCTATGTTCATCAGTGATATTGCCTGTAGTTTTCTTTCTTTGTGACATCCTTGTCTGGTTTTGGTATCAGGGTGATGATGGCCTTGTAGAATGGGTTTGGGAGTGTTACTCCCTCTGCTATATTCTGGAAGAGTTTGAGAAGGATAGGTGTTAGCTCTTCTCTAAATGTTTGATAGAATTCGCCTGTGAAGCCATGTGGTCCTGGGCTTTTGTTTGTTGAAAGATTTTTAATCACAGTTTCAATTTCAGTGCTTGTGATTGGTCTGTTCATAATTTCTATTTCTTCTTGATTCAGTCTTGGCAGGTTGTGCATTTCTAAGAATTTGTCCATTTCTTCCAGGTTGTCCATTTTATTGGCATAGAGTTGCTTGTAGTAATCTCTCATGATCTTTTGTAATTCTGCAGTGTCAGTTGTTACTTCTCCTTTTTCATTTCTGATTCTATTGATTTGAGTCTTCTCCCTTTTTTTCTTGATGAGTCTGGCTAATGCTTTATCAATTTTGTTTATCTTCTCAAAGAACGAGCTTTCAGTTTTATTGATCTTTGCTATCGTTTCCTTCATTTCTTTTTCATTTATTTCTGATCTGATTTTTATCATTTCTTTCCTTCTGCTAACTTCGGGGATTTTTTGTTCTTCTTTCTCTAATTGCTTTAGGTGGAAGGTTAGTTTGTTTATTTGAGATGTTTCCTGTTTCTTAACGTAGAGTTGTATTGCTATTAACTTCCCTCTTAGAACTGCTTTTGCTGCATCCCATAGGTTTTGGGTCATCGTGTCTCCATTGTCATTTGTTTCTAGGTATTTTTTGATTTCCTCTTTGATTTCTTCAGTGATCACTTCGTTATTAAGTAGTGTATTGTTTAGCCTCCATGTGTTTGTATTTTTTACAGATCTTTTCCTGTAATTTATACCTAGTCTCATAGTGTTGTGGTCGGAAAAGATACTTGATACAATTTCAGTTTTCTTAAATTTACCAAGGCTTGATTTATGACCCAAGATATGATCTATCCTGGAGAATGTTCCATGAGCATTTGAGAAAAATATGTATTGTGTTGTTTTTGGATGGAATGTCCTATAAATATCAATTAAGTCCATCTTGTTTAATGTATCATTTAAAGCTTGTGTTTCCTTACTTATTTTCATTTTGGATGATCTGTCCATTGGTGAAAGTTGGGTGTTAAAGTCCCCTACTATGAATGTGTTACTGTCGATTTCCCCTTTTATGGATGTTAGTATTTGCCTTATGTATTGAGGTGCTCCTATGTTGGGTGCATAAATATTTACAATTGTTATATCTTCTTCTTGGATCGATCCCTTGATCATTATGTAGTTTCCTTTTTTGTCTCTTCTAATAGTCTTTATTTTAAAGTCTATTTTGTCTCATATGAGAATTGCTACTCCAGCTTTCTTTTGGTTTCATTTGCATGGAATATGTTTTTCCATCCCCTCACTTTCAGTCTGTATGTGTCTCTAGGTCTGAAGTGGGTCTCTTGTAGACACCATATATATGGGTCTTGTTTTTGTATTCATTCAGCCAGTCTGTATCTTTTGGTGGGAGTATTTAATCCATTTGCATTTAAAGTAATTATCGATATGTATGTTCCTATTTCCATTTTCTTAATTGTTTTGGGTTTGTTATTGTAGGTCTTTTCCTTCTCTTGTGTTTCTTGCCTAGAGAAGTTCCTTTAGCATTTGTTGTAAAGCTGGTATGGTGGTGCTGAACTCTCTCAGCTTTTGCTTGTCCTTAAAGGTTTTAATTTTTGCATCAAATCTGAATGAGATCCTTGCTGGGTAGAGTACTCTTGGTTGTAGGTTTTTCTCCTTCATCACTTTAAATATGTCCTGCCACTCCCTTCTGGCTTGCAGAGTTTCTGCTGAAAGATCAGCTGTTAACCTTATGGGGATTCCCTTGCATGTTATTTTTCCCTTGCTGCTTTTTTTTTTTTTTTTGTGGTACACGGGCTTCTCACTGTTGTGGCCTCTCCCTTTGTGGAGCATAGGCTCCGGATGCGTAGGCTCAGCGGCCATGGCTCACAGGCCCAGCCGCTCCGTGGCATGTGGTATCTTCCCAGATCAGGGCACGAACCCGTGTCCCCTGCATCGGCAGGCAGACTCTCAACCACTGCACCACCAGGGAAGCCCTCCCTTGCTGCTTTTAATATGTTTTCTTTGTATTTAATTTTTGACAGTTTGATTAATATGTGTCTTGGCGTATTTCTCCTTGGATTTATTCTGTATGGGACTCTCTGTGCTTCCTGGACTTGATTAACTATTTCCTTTCCCATATTAGGGAAGTTTTCAACTATAATCTCTTCAAATATTTTCTCAGTTCCTTTCTTTTTCTTTTCTTCTTCTCAAACCCCTATGATTCGAATGTTGGTGCATTTAATGTTGTCCAGAGGTCTCTGAGACTGTCCTCCGTTCTTTTCATTCTTTTTTCTTTATTCTGCTCTGCAGTAGTTATTTCCACTATTTTATCTTCCAGGTCACTTATCCATTCTTCTGCCTCAGTTATTCTGCTATTGATCCCTTCTAGAGTATTTTTAATTTCATTTATTGTGTTGTTCATCATTGCTTGTTTCATCTTTAGTTCTTCTAGGTCCTTGTTAAATGTTTCTTGCATTTTCTCTATTCTATTTCCAAGATTTTGGATCATCTTTACTATCATTATTCTGAATTCTCTTTCAGGTAAACTGCCTATTTCCTGTTCATTTGTTAGGCCTGGTGGGTTTTTATCTTGCTCCTTCATCTGCTGTGTGTTTTTCTGTCTTCTCATTTTGCTTATCTTACTGTGTTTGGGGTCTCCTTTTTGCAGGCTGCAGGTTCGTCATTCCTGTTGTTTTTGGTGTCTGTCCCCAGTAGCTAAAGATGGTTCAGTGCGTTGTGTAGGCTTCCTGGTGGAGGGGACTAGTGCCTGTGTTCTGGTGAATGAGGCTGGATCTTGTCTTTCTGGTGGGCAGGTCCACGTCTGGTGGTATGTTTTGGGGTATCTGTGGACTTATGATTTTAGGCAACCTCTCTGCTAATGGGTGAGGTTGTGTTCCTGTCTTGCTAGTTGGTTGGCATAGGGTGTCCAGCACTGTAGGTTGCTGGTCGTTGAGTGAAGCTGGGTGTTGGTGTTGAGATGGAGATCCCTGGGATATTTTCGCCATTTGATATTACATGGAGCTGGGAGGTTTCTTGTGGACCAGTGTCCTGTAGTTGGCTCTCCCACCTCACAGGCACAGCACTGACTCCTGGCTGGAGCACCAAGAGCCTTTCATCCACACGGCTCAGAATAAAAGGGAGAAAAAATAGAAAGAAAGAAAGAAGATAAAATAAAATAAAGTAAGGTAAAATAAAATAAAGCTATTAAAATAAAAAATAATTATTAAGAAAAAAAAATTTTAAGTAAAAAAAAAACGGACGGATAAACCCTAGGACAAATGGTGAAAGCAAAGCTATACAGACAAAATCTCAAACAGAAGCATACACATACACCCTCACAAAAAGAGGAAAAGGGGAAAAAATGATAAATCTTGTTCTCAAAGTCCACCTCCTCAATTTGGGATGATTCGTTGTCTATTCGGGTATTCCACAGATGCAGGGCACATCAACTTGATTGTGGAGATTTAATCCGCTGCTCCTGAGGCTGCTGGGAGGGATTTCCCTTTCTCTTCTTTTTTTCTCACAGCTCCCGGGGCTCAGCTTTGGATTTGGCCCTACCTCTGCGTGTAGGTCGCTGGAGGGCATCTGTTCTTCGCTCAGACAGGACGGGGTTAAAGGAGCCGCTGATTCGGGGGCTCTGGCTCACTCAGGCCGCGGGGAGGGAGGGGCACGGAGTGCGGGGCGAGCCTGCGGCGGCAGAAGCCGGCGTGACGTTGCGCCGGCGTGACGTTGCACCAGCCTGACGCGCACTGTGCGTTCTCCCGTGGAAGTTGTCCCTGGATCCAGGGACCCTGGCAGTGGCGGGCTGCACAGGCTTCCCGGAAGGGAGGTGTGGATAGTGACCTGTGCACGCACACAGGCTTCTTGGTGGCGGCAGCAGCAGCCTTAGCGTCTCATGGCCGTCTCTGGGGTCCGCGCTGATAGCCGCGGCTCATGCCCGTCTCTGGGGCTCCTTTAAGCAGCGCTCTTAATCCCCTCTCCTCGCACACCAGGAAACAAAGGGGTAAGAAAAAGTCTCTTGTCTCTTCGGCAGCTCCAGACTTTTTACCGGACTCCCTCCTGGCTAGCCGTGGCGCACTAGCCCCTTCAGGCTGTGTTCACTGTCGCCAGTCCTCTCCGTGCGCTCCGACTGAAGCCTGAGCCTCAGCTCGCAGCCACGCCCGCCCCGGCGGGTGAGCAGACAAGCCTCTCGGGCAGGTGAGTGCCGGTCGGCACTCTCTGTGCGGAAATCTCTCCACTTTTCCCTCCGCACCCCTGTTGCTGCGCTCTCCTCCGCGGCCCCGAAGCTTCCCCCCTCTGCCACCCGCAGTCTCCGCCTGCGAAGGGGCTTCCAAGTGTGTGGAAAGTTTTCCTCCTTCACAGCTCCCTCCCATTGGTTCAGGTCCCGTACCTATTCTTTTGTCTCTGTTTTTTCTCTTTTTTTTTTGCCCTACCCAGGTACGTGGGGGAGTTTCTTGCCTTTTGGGAGGTCTGAGGTCTTCTGCCAGCGTTCAGTAGGTGTCCTGTAGGAGCTGTTCCACGTGTAGATGTATTTCTGGTGTATCTGTGGGGAGGAAGGTTCGCGTTTTACTCTTCCGCCATCTTCCCCGCCGTCTGCCACTGAGGTTTTTGAATCATTTATTACAAGCCCTGCATTAATTGCCCAAGCTAATATTAGGGGTTAAGGAGACTATGAATTGTGTTGACTGACAGCCAGGACTGGAAGAAGCCTACTCTGCTCTGCTCTTTGTTCCTTTTCTTACACTAAACAGTTTCTACATTTTGCCCTCGTTACCTCTTTAAAAATTGGCACTCAGGAGAGTTGATAGGATCAAAACAGAGAACAGGATGGGTGTAAGGCAAGAGAGACCAGAAAATGAAAACAGGGCTCTCTCTTCTTTTCACTTTTGTGCATGTTTCCAACATTTAGCATGAGAGGCTGGAGTAGGAGGGGTGGGTGGACAAGTCGTGTAATGAAAAATAGTAATAACATGCGTTTTCTCTTTATTTCTTCCTGCCTCTATATTTGGTTCCACAGTTACCAACCAGAATTAAAGTAGCAGTTGTGAGTGGGTCCAGAGAAGAGTCAAGCAATGTAAGGATATTTCTATGACGATCACTCTCAATAGGTAAGGAAGCACAAATACATGGTACTGGTACCTTAAGTGAGGAAATGCAGGTACGAATTAAGCCATTCTCACAGTATTGCTCAGGGTGACTGTTTATCCTTACACCAGTAAGTCTTTTTAAAATTTTCTTAAAATGATTCAAGCCCTTTACATTTAATAACATGCTGAATGAAAATACATTGTTTAACCTCAGGTGAAGAAGATTGACATAATCAATTGAAAATAGCATATTAATATTATTGGTATGTGCAGATGCCTTTCTTATTTTATATATCTGTTCCCTTTTAGTATCATATCCTCCATCTCTTCTTTCCTCAAGGCAACCATTCTATTCTCCCTAATGTGTTATTTTCATTTGTATGAGTTTCTTTGGAGAGTTTACAAGTTTCTATTGGGTAGTATAATGGATTTTTCCAGACTCAAAACAGCCTAATTAAAATGATGATGGAAAATTAACTTATGATAGACTAAATTTGGTACACTACACTACTTCAAATAGAAGTCCTCGAGCTCCTAGGAAACATTTAAGTGCTGGAGAAGAAGGCTACCAAATTAAGAGCAGGTGATGACAATATCTCAAAATTGACACAAACACACAATATGCATATATGTGTGAATCACTCAGACTGACTGCCATAACAAAACACCACAGATTGCATGGTTTTAATAACAGAAAATTATTTTCTCACAGTCCTGAAAGCTAGAAAATTTAAGGTCAGGGTCTGGCAGAGTTCGATTTTTAGTGAGATCTCTCTTCACAGCTTGCAGATGGCTGCCTTCTTGCTGTGTCCTCACATGGTGGAGAGATATCTTTTTATCTTCCTCTTCTTATAGGGTCACCAATCCTATCAGATTAGGGCCCACTCTTGTACCTCATTTAATTTTAATTGCTTCCTAAAAGCCCCATCTCCAAATACAATCACACTGGGGGTTACGGCTTTAACATGTAAATGGAGGCGGGGACACAATTCAGACCTAGCCATGTAAATATATCTCACACACACATAAAGACACACACGATGGAGAGAGATTTCTCAACTATTGAAGTTATAAATCAGAAAGTTTCTTATGGCGTCTGTTCTTATGTCTGTAAATAATGTAGAATCTGATGTCATACATTTATTCATTATTTTAGCAAATAATTATTTGAAAGCCTAATATGTATGAAACACTGTTCTAAGTTCTTAAAATTCATCAGAGAAGAGGTGAAAATTTCTGCCTAGTTATAGCTTACATTATAGTAGGTGAATATAGACAATAAGTGATAAATGATCAAAATCAAAAGCTAATATACAATGTGTTAGATATTGAAATCTTCTATGGAAAAGAATAGAGAAATTTAATAGGGATAAAAATGGATGAAAAAGAGAGGAGGATCAGCATGTCTCATAGAAAAAGTAATATTTGGGCAAAATTTGATGGAAGTTAGGCAGTTAATCCTACAACTATCTGAGGAAAGAAGATTCTAGGCAAGGGAACTGTGAGGTCAAAGCATCTAAGGAGAGAATATTTAAAACAGCAAGAAGACAGTGTGGCTAGAGCAGGAAAAAAAAAAGACTTAAAGAAGTGGAAATGAGTCCAAACCCAGACTGCATAGAACTGTGTAGACAATTAGTTGTAAACTCCTGGGCTTAAACTGTAAGTACTGTAAGTAAAAATAAGAATCATTAGAGCATTTGAAATCTGGTTTAAGATTTAAAGGAATTAATATTGTTGCTGTGTTGAGAATTGAAGAGGAAGGATGGCAAAATTGGAACCAGAGACCAGCTGGGTGGCTATTAGAGTAATACAGGCAAGAGGCAACTGTGTCTCTGACGAGGCTGGTAGCACTGGAAGTGGTAGTAAATATTGGGATCCTGAATATATTTGAAGGTAGTATTCAAAAAGAATTATGGATGGTTTGTATGCAGGTGATTTAGCACACAAATACACAGTTGATTTAAATTTATTATATTATGATCACTGTCTCCTGCTGCAAAAAGCAATAGAACTTTCAGCAGGTCACAGACCTAGTTATAAAACCAAATATTCTGGAAAGTTAAAATGTTTCCATGAAAGTAAGCCGTGAGTAAATTCAACATAGACTCACTCACCATATCTCATGCGTTAGAATTCATTGGTGGAAATGTAACTTTAAAGTAGGTCAAATGGCTGCTTATTCGTCCAGTAGGTAGTTCATATATTCAGCTCTATTCTTCCTAAGATGTGATAACAGCTTAAAGTTTTGAAATATATCCAGTCATCTGTAGATAACGGTCTGATATATTCTATTGGCGAAGTGCCTTAAAAAGAGATCTATCAAGGCCCGTTGGTTATTTGGGCTCAAGAGTCCCTCTGAAGCCATACCTGGAGAATCTTAGTCCTAGATAGAGTCTCACTTTTGGCCACAGTCTGGTTTGAGGATGGCACTACAGCAGCTATAAGAGTCTACTGACTAGAGTCTAATCTCTTTATATGTTAGTGGTTTCTAATCCATTTCTACTCTCAGATTTTGAGGTTGACGTAGGTGAGATTTGCCATCACATCCAAAGCAATGTCTGTATATGTCCCAGTTTGGACATGAACAGCCTAAGAGTTACGAGGTCACTGAGAAGTACAGATTTTGCCTTCCAGAGGCTCCTGGGAGTTTAATTCTTAGTCCTGATACTTGGTTTTCATTGAAGGTACACAATCCTGAAGGGGCACAGGCTAATTCTGTTAGCCCATACTTAACCAGCCTGTGAGGTTTTAGATCTTGTTTCTAATTATTATCTGTGCCAACTGCAGTATCATACTTGTACTCTAAAAAAAAATAAAATTCACAGTAATATCCTTTTTCCAGGTGTAAAAATGTAGGGGTAATTTTCTGGGGTTTTTTGGATAAAAAGTAACAGATAAAATAACATATCAAAGCATGATTTCTGTGAGTAAGTGCTTAAGGAAAGTCTTTAGTCTGGAGAGCTGTGCCAAGCTGGCAGGGGTCTGGAAGCTCTTTGCTGTGAGAGACAAAGCTTCGTCCTGCCATGCAGATGCCTTGGGTCCCAGCTGTTTATTTCTGAACACTTGATCCATAAGGGAAACATAGGCTAAGGAATCTCTTTTAACAAGACAGCACTGAGAATAGCACTTAGCTTGTGACTCAAAATCTGCTTCAATTTATAGATTATTATGCTCCAAGATTTTGCCTGAGCTGTTTTCTTACCTGCCTACAAGCAGAGAAGCTTGATTTAGATCATGTCACCTGTCAGTGTCACAGGTAATGCAAGTGCTATTGAGAGTATCAACACCACAGGAAGCATCAAAAAGCATGTAGAGACTGACCACAGGAGTGGAGAGAGGAGAATGTGTACGTCAGGGACATGTCTTCCAATTGGCCAGAGAACCTGGCCTAGAATATACTGGTTGGAAAAATAAAACCCAAGGCTAGAAATGTATCTGCCATTTTATATTGTAAAGTACTATTGTTTTAGTTATATTAATGATGACATCAGCTATTTCACCTTTTGTGAGTATCTGTATTAGGAAATGCAGAAAGAGCAAGGAAGGGTAAAGCCATGGAGTGTATATGTACTCTTTGAGAAGTGAGCATTTTCAAGTTTTCTATTTCAGAGCAAGCATTTTCAAAATGAAAAGTGTGACTTGATCACTGTCTTAGTCCATGTGGCTGCTATTAACTATATACCACATTGAGTAGCTTATAAACACAGATATTTACTTCTCACAGTTTTGGAAGCTTGAAGTCCAAAATCAAGATGCCAGCATGGTCTCATTCCAGTGAGAGGCCTCTTCCTGGGTCATAGCCTGTGCCTTCTCACTGTGCCTCACAGGGTGGAAGCGGTGAGGGATCTCTGGGAGGTCTCTTATAAGAAAACTAATCTTTTTTTAAATTAATTTTTTTATTGGAGTATACTTGATTTACAGTGTTGTGTTAGTTTCTGCTGTACAGCAAAGTGAGTCAGTTATACTTACACATATATCCACTCTTTTTTAGATTCTATTTCCATATTGGTCATTACCGAGTATTGAATAGAGTTCCCTGTGCTATTCAGTATAGGTTCTTAATTAGTTATTTATTCTATAAATAGTAGTGTGTGTATGTCAATCCCAATCTCCCAATTCATTCCCCCCCACCACCACCACTTTCCCCCTTTGTAACCACAAGTTTGGTTCTACATCTGGGACTCAACTTCTGTTTTGTAAATAGGTTCATTTGTACCATTTAAGAAGGCTAATCTTATTCATGAAGGCTCCATCCTCATGACCTAATCACTCCCCAAAGACCCTGCTTTCTAATGCCACCATCTTTAGGAGTTAGAATTTCAACATATGAATTTTGGAGGGGGTCACATTCAGACCATAACATTCAGACCATAACAATCGCAATCCTTCCACAATATGGTTATTGATGCTATTAGATATAGACAGAAGATCTGGATAGACTAAGGACTGATCTACTGAAGTATATCTTTGATTATTTATCTCTCCAGACTCCAGATCATCAGATCAAATGGCTATGGTATCTCTCACATAGATTTACTACAACTTTAGAAGTCGGTGGCATGATCTTCCTAATATAGTCTGTGGATTTTCCCCTTAAATGTAACTAAATATTTGTTGAAGATTACAGCGATTTGTTATTAAGGTAGTCAGGGAGCAGGTCTCTAATGTATTAACATGCCTTTCAAAGAAAATCTATCCTTTGAAATTGATGTGGTTATATGTTTAAATGTGCTGTTAAAACAAGTCCAAATGGAATAAAAGGAAACATGTAAGGAGCCCCAACACAGCTTCCAAACACTTGTAACAGGGAAAAGGATGTTCTGTCTGCTATCAGGGGTTTTATATAAACCAGGAGTTTTTTTTTTTTTTTTTTTTTTTTTTGCGGTACGCGGGCCTCTCACTGTTGTGGCCTCTTCCGTTGCGGAGCACAGGCTCCGGACGCGCAGGCTCAGTGGCCATGGCTCACAGGCCCAGCCGCTCCGCGGCATGTGGGATCTTCCCAGACCGGGGCACGAACCCGTGTCCCCTGCATCGGCAGGCGGACTCTCAACCACTGCACCACCAGGGAAGCCCAACCAGGAGATTTTTTAATGGATTTAAATGAAAAGAAATTTTCTCCAACTCAATAACAACACTTAGCTGGGCAAAAATTAAGTAATTAGATTAGAAAGGTCACATAATGGTTTGAAATGACGTGCAATTTAAAGTGTGGTACTTTGATAATCTGATTACCATTAATACATCCTCAGTCCATCATATTTGTTTATATATATATTTTTTATACAGCAGGATCTTATTAGTTATCTATTTTATACATATTAGTGTATACATGTCAATCCCAATCTCCCAATTCATCCCACCACCACCACCACCCCCCTCCTACTTTCCCCCCTTGGTGTCCATATGTTTGTTCCCTACATCTGTGTCTCTATTTCTGCCTTGCAAACCGGTTCACCTGTACCATTTTTCTAGGTTCCACATACATGCGTTAATATACAATATTTGTTTTTCTTTTTCTGACTTACTTCAATCTGTCTGACAGTCTCTACATCCATCCACATCTCAACAAATGACCCAATTTCGTTCCTTTTTATGGCTGAGTAATATTCTGTTGTATATATGTACCACATCTTCTTTATCCATTCATCTGTCGATGGGCATTTAGGTTGCTTCCATGACCTGGTTATTATAAATAGAGCTGCAATGAACATTGGGGTGCATGTGTCTTTTTGAATTATGGTTTTCTCTGGGTATACGCCCAGTAGTGGGATTGCTGGGTCATATGGTAGTTGTATTTTTAGTTTTTTAAGGAACCTCCGTACTGTTCTCCATAGTGGCTGCATCAATATACATTCCAGCCAACAGTGCAAGAAGGTTCCTTTTTCTCCACACCCTCTCCAGCATTTGTTGTCTGTAGATTTTCTGATGATGCCCATTCTAAGTGGTGTGAGGTGATATCTCATTGCAGTTTTGATTTGCATTTCTCTAATAATTAGTGATGTTGAGCAGCTTTTCATGTGCTTCTTGGCCATCTGTATGTCTTCTCTGGAGAAATGTCTATTTAGGTCTTCTGCCCATTTTTGGATTGGGTTGTTTGTTTCTTTAATATTGAGCTGCATGAGCTGTTTATATATTTTGGAGATTAATCCTTTATCCGTTGATTCATTTGCAAATATTTCCTCCCATTCTGAGGGTTGTCTTTTCGTCTTGTTTATGGTTTCCTTTGTTTTGCAAAAGCTTTTAAGGTGATTACTGCTTACTGCATGAACTAGCTACATTATTATTTAGATATCATGTTGGCTAGTACAGTTAGGATATTAACTGGTTTACAAAATTAAATTTGTATAAAACTTATTTTATTAAAATAAGCACTTACATCATTAATATTTAGAAATAATATGCATATTATATTAATTTAATTTATAAATTTTGGCACAGTTTATTGAAATGTTAGGCATTTCAATATATAATTGAATAATAATAATAATAATAATATAATATTGTAATAATAATATTGTACTGTTCATCTCTGTTTGTTTGTTCTTTAATTCTTCCAGGTGTTTGTTCTTTAATTCTTCTAGGTCTTTGATCAACATTTCTTGCATCTTCTCAAGCTTTGCCTCCATTCTTTTTCTGAGGTCTTGGGTCATCTTCACTATCATTATTCTGAATTCTTTATTGGAAGGTTGCCTATCTCCACTTCATTTAGTTGTTTTTCTGGAGTTTTATTTTGTTCCTTCATCTGGTACATAGCCTTCTGCCTTTTCATCTTGTCTATCTTTCTGTGAATGTGGTTTTTGTTCCACAGGCTGCAGGATTGTAGTTCTTCTTGCTTCTGCTGTCTGCCCTCTGGTGGATGAGGCTATCTAAGAGGATTGTTTGTGCAAGCTTCCTGATGGGAGGGACTGGTGGTGGTTAGAGCTGGCTGTTGCTCTGGTGAGCAGAGCTCAGTAAAACTTTAATCCCCTTGTCTGCTGATGGGTGGGGCTGTGAGTTCCCTCGCTGTTGGTTGTTTTGGCCTGAGGCAACCCAGCACTGAAGCGTACAGGCTCTTTGGTGGGGCTAATGGTGGACTCCAGGACGGCTCACGCCAAGGAATACTTCCTAGAACTTCTGCCGCCAGTGTCCCTGTCCCTGTGGTGAGCCACAGCTACCCCCCGCCTCTGCAGGAGACCCTCCAACACTGGCAGGTAGGTCTGGTTCAGTCTCCTGTGGGATCACTGTTCCTTCCCCCCTGGGTCCTGATGTGCACACTACTTTGTGTGTGCTCTCCAAGTGTGGAGTGTCTCTTTCCCCCACTTCTGGAAAAGTCCTGCAATCAAATCCCGCTAGCCTTCAAAATCTGACTCTCTGGGAATTCCTCCTTCTCTTGCTGGAGCCCCAGGTTGGGAAGCCTGATGTGGGGCTCCAAACCTTCACTCCAGTGGGTGGATTTCTGTAGTATAATTGTTCTCCAGTTTGTGAGTCACACACCCAGCAGTTATGGAATTTGATTTTATTGTGGATGTGCCCCTCCTACCATCTCATTGAGACTTCTTCTTTGTCTTTGGATGTGGGGTATCTTTTTTGGTGAGTTCCAGTGTCTTCCTGTAGATGATTGTTCAGCAGTTAGTTGTGATTCTGGTGCTGTTGCAAGAGGGAGTGAGCGCATGTCCTTCTACTCTGCCATCTTCCATCAGAGAAATTTTAAACGTATGGGGGAGATAAAGAGTTATCACAAGAAGCTATATTCTTACCAGTTAGTGATCTCAGCCATAGAAATGGGAGGAAAGAAGATTGTTGAGAGGTTCATAGAGCCAAGAGCCTCTAGTCATGGGATTTGGCTTTGAGAGGTCCAGGATGCCTTCCCTGGAACCCTGTTTATATTTTTATTGCTTGATATATAGATGATTAAAGTTTAGAAAGAATGAAAACTAAATCAGTGAGTTAAATGACAGAATAGGCTTTTGATCTAGGCTTCATATTTAAAGTTTTATTTATATTTTATCTTCAGGAATGAAAAAATTTTAGTGTGTAATTTACATTCCATTAAAAACCATTGGAAAAATAGACCATGAGTCTAAAGAAAATTTAAAAGATTTAGAAACTGTGATCAATAGATTAAAAATATTCAAAATTTATGTAGGAAGATGCAAGAATAAAGCAAATAGTATCCTGACTGATGATTAAACTAGGCATAAAGTAACTGAAGACCTCTCTTTTTAACATTGGATCAGAAAACTAAAACCAGTTTATCACTTTTTTTTTTTAACATCTTTATTGGAGTGTAATTGCTTTACAATGTGTTAGTTTCTGCTGTATAACAAAGTGAATCAGCTATATGCCTACGTATATCCCCATATCCCCTCCCTCTTGCGTCTCCCTCCCACCCTCCTTTTCCCACCCCTCTAGGTGGTTGCAAAGCACCGAGCTGATCTCCCTGTGCTATGCACCTGCTTCCTATCTATTTTACATTTGGTAGTGTACATATGTCAATGTTACTCTCTCACTTCGTCCCAGCTTACCCTTCCCCTACTTTATCACTTTTAATCTCATTTCTTTAAATTTAATTGATCTTCTGAATGCTGAATGAGCAGAAAATAATATAACTGATATTAGCCAACAAAACATTTGGCAGTAGCTACAAATCATTTATAATTTCTATTTTGTTAATGTCTTTGGCTCTAGAAGCAATCAGAACAGCTTCCATTTTTATTCTATAAACATATCCATTGAGACTCGCTACCTCCCTACTTGATAAAAATAGCAATATTAAGAGAAAAAGAAATTGCTTATCATTTACCAGTGCATTTGCTATTTACTTTATTGGGAACAGTTATATATTTTAATTTGATTGACCTATACTTATATGATTAAAATACTTTTACATATTGTTACAGTTGTATATAATATATAGTTATGTAAATATAGTTCATTACGTGGTATAACTATTAGATGATTATTCTAGTCATGTGTGATATGACATCAACAATTCCAATAATACTTCTAATAAAAACAAGTATAATTTTATTAAATATTTTATGATTTACAAAGTACTCTAATAGCAATATCATTTCTGTATGTATTAAAAATATGAAATTTTCTATCTCCCTGTTAGGGTCACAGTTTTAGTAGCTACACAAATATTTATAATGCCCAGATATTATGTGAAAGTAAATTATGTGGCTAGAAATAAATATAAGGATGGAGTGAAGTGAGATTGTTATAAAATAATGGACAAGGGACAGAGCAAATATTAATGCCAGAAAGCATAAGAACTTAGAGGGAAGAAAGTATAAAAAGCAGGAATTATTAAGAAGAAAGTAGAGAATAAAGTAGGACAAAATCATTAGGGCTGGAGAGACTGGTATTTAAACATGTAAAGGAGATAAGGAAAGGATATTTAAAGAAAGACGTAGAAGGGATTGAGAAAATAGTGCATCTACTTTTCCTAATATACGAATGGAAAAACCATCTAGTTTGTTTGAAATCTACAGCTCATTAAAGAGCATCCAGTGTACAGTTAAGCTCGTGTTTGATGAAAAATGAAACAGTTTCTTGTTCAGATATGTAATTCCCCAAAATCTCATCATATTTTTCATTTTTTAGTATAAATTCATGTTAATTGCATGCCACTTAAATGTGGTTTTACATATTTACTCTAAGCAGCTCACTTTTAGAGCTACATTTATTTTCCCACAAATGAGTCTTTCAGCTATTCAATAAATGCTCTTTCAATACTTGATATGGTGGTATATATGCGGTTGCCATCTTATCCTAAATTAAATGTTTATTTGAGGCAGTTCATTTAAAGTGTTTTCATTTTCGACTCATTTTAGTTGGAAACGCAATCATGCAGTCTCATTCAAGTTATCTTTTCCTCTGGCATTATTGTTCTTGTTAGTGGCAAAGTAACCTGAAAAGGGGGGAAGAAATCGAAATGAAAAAGACACGCAAACAAATTATAACTTCTAGTCTTCACAATAGATGTACTGCAAACACAAAGGTTTAGCAGTAATCTCTGGCTGTGCCAATTCAGTTCACAAAGACCTATTTGTTCATTCATAACAAACAAACAAAAAAATGAATTCCACTGAGGGGAAAATCCTTTACTTAATAGCCACATTGATGGCATGCGCATTTTCATTTTCATACATTAGGGCTTGGGGTCAATGTGGTTTCATTATAAATAAAGAATTTGTGATTCTATTGAGAGAAAATGGCTGGGTGCAGGAAGTATTTTTTTCTGTTGATTAAGGTCACAGAAAAGATGTCACAGGGTCTATGTACAAAGCCTTACCTTGTCATTTATTTCTCTATCTGATGATGTTCACTACATTGTTTATACTCCCACTATTCCCGATACTCACACCTCAGGCATAATTTCACCCCCTTTCGCATGCTAGGGATAAAACCTCTGATTCCTTCTCCTCGTGGTATTTAGGGATATTGGAAGATTCAGCTATGAAAACGTTTATAAATTCTGAACGAGTATATTTATTTTAGCTTGATGTAAATAGAAAAGCATGCATTTGAAACATAAAATAAGGCCATAGAGATTACAGGATAAGGATGCCAGAGTTTAGTAAATAAAAGTACAGGGTGCCCAGTTAAATTTACATTTGAGGTGAATGTCAAATAGTTTTTCTATTATAAGTATTCCATACAATATTTAGGACTTACTTATACTAAAATAGTCATTTAGTTGTTTATCTGTTGTTATTGACTAAAATAGTCAATAGTTGTTTATCTGAAATCAAATTCAGCTGAGTGTTCTTTATTTTATCTGGCAGTCCCATTGGGGGAGGTATTATGCTCTTGGCCATAGATCTTTGTGTCCTAAATTTCTATCATTTTAGGAGGGAGAAAAACCTAAATTACACAATTTCTCCTGCATTATTATGGTTAATTACTAATGACTGAAATAAAACAAAAAGTACAAGATTAAAATTCACCAATTTAATTATCCTATTAAATTAACAAAATGCTAATCCATTCCCTTTATGTTTCCTAAGTGAACCTGGTTGAAGCAGTATTTATTCTATAATCATTAATTCTGTTTATTCTGCTATATCGGTTTAAAATTTTGTGGTTATGTTTTGTGTATTTCAAGCCATAGAATATTTCTCCCAAATACTATATATGTTGCCTAGTATTTATTTTATAATCTAATAAGAAAATTATATTGTTGATGCATGTGTATCTGAGAAACAGTGCTGTCTGAGTCTTTTCTCTGCATTTCCTGCAGGAAACTGGAATAGGACAGAAAAGGAAAATAAAAACAATGAGAAAGAAAAAGAAGCAAAGCTTCTTTCTGGGTAACTTTTCATTTAAACTTTTTTTTAAATAATTTTTTTAAAATTTATTTATTTATTTTTGGCTGCGTCAGGTCTTCGTTGCCGCGTGTGGGCTTTTCTCTGGTTGCGGCGAGCGGGGGCTACTCTTCGTTGCAGTGCACGGGCTTCTCACTGCAGTGGCTTCTCTTGTTGCAGAGCACAGGCACTAGGCACACGGGCTTTAGTAGTTATGGCACGCGGGCTCAGTAGTTGTGCCTCGCAGGCTCTAGAGCACAGGCTCAATAGTTGTGGCACACGGGCTTAGTTGCTCTGCGGCATGTGGGATCTTCCTGGACCAGGGCTCGAACCCGTGACCCTTGCATTGGCAGGCGGATTCTTAACCACTGAGCCACCAGGGAAGCCCTAAGTTTTTTAATAAACAATCTTTTTCAGTATGTTTAAATACAATGGTCCTAATATCCTCTCTATTTGCATAAATCTCAAGTAACAGTTTGTGGTAACAAATGCCACTTTCCTTTCTCATACATCTGTTCCTCTTGGTAACTTAGTAACCAAGTGGTACAGAGTGAATGTAGAGACCTTGAGTTATGATGAGTGACATTGTCTATGGTCCCTAGAAGTCACACATGAGTTTATGGGTTAAAGGTTTTACTTACATTAGAAAAGACTCAAAGATAAGCTTTGTTGCCAGCTTTTCTTTTATCTAAAACATTTCCCATCAAGTCTCAACTATCCATCTTAGTATCTTTCAACTCTATTAATGGCATATATCTTAGAATTATAGACCATATTGATGTGTTAGTTTATTGAATCACTATTTCTTCAACTAGGCTAAAGAAAATCCATATTTTTCCTTTACTTTTTGCCAATTACAAATGTCCATCTCTGTACCTGGGTTTAAATACTGTCTGGGACCATAAAGTCCTTCCTTTTGTCTTATAGAAAATGGTCTCTGGACACCACATGTAAGAGGCTTTATGTCACCTTGGTTTAATGTGCCCCTTCTACTGCTCCTTTCTTGTTCTCCCTACATTATAGCAACCCTAGTAGTTGTTTGGCTTCTCCATTTCTAGAAATGCCAGCAGTATTCTGTTTTGTTATTGCAAAGGACTAAAAACACCCTTTTATTATAAATCACCTTGTATAAAAATTTTTGTAATTTATCGACTCCCTGCCTACTTGAATTTTAGAAATTTCCCTAGAGATATGCAAAGAACAGTAACAAACATTATAAAGATGTTAATACATTTAACAGTAGAAATATATCAAGCTCAACTGCTTAGATAATCACACTATAGAAAGATAGAAGATTTAGTTAAAAGAAGCATTTCAGGGATGGTCTAGGTTGGTAGTTATTAAGATACTACTGAGGCAGCCTTCTCTGCAGTAAACTCCAATGACCGTAGGGAAGACAAAGTCTGTATTGTTTTCCAGTATGTCTGTGGCTGTAGCGTAATTTCTGGTTCAGGTGGGTGTTCCAAAAAAATTGTTGAGTGAGTGTATCCCCCTTAAATTAGATTTACTTGTTAAGAGTTTGCGGGATTATCCAAAAATCATAGCATAGCATACCATAATCTCAGTAGGGGAGTTAGACATCCATTCATTTTACATTGAGTAAACATTTAAGGAACTTTTTGAAGTTTTTGTAGATGCTACAAGATTTAACTTTATATAAGAAAATTAAGTGTTGATTTTAGAAACTCTTAAGATCAAGCATTTTAAATCATTCCCTTATTCATTAGATATCATTCATGAGACAAGAGATATCATGAATTTTCCTTCACAGTAACAATATTTCAAATACAGTGTGGAAAATGGTGATTTATAGCATGATTTATTATGCTTATGTCATCACCTCCAAATAATTTATGTGACCATGTTTGTGGGGTATAACATCGGTCTTATGTCAAAATTACTATAAATATGAGCAGCCCTTTGCATATTTGCCCTTACGTCTGAGGCTTGTTCTTCTTTGCAGGGGTTTAAAGTTTAATATCCCCCAAATTGGGACACATAAATACATTTTAAAAATCTCACCTAAGCACACAGACTACTTTTAATGATGTAAGCTAGGTCATTTAAAAGAATAAAAATGTTTAAAAGAATCACCTGTTGTAGAACTACTCACACTAATCCTCTTTAAAATGGAATGTTCCTGGTTTAATTAATGGCTTCATACCAACCATCAAATACTCCATATTCTGCAAATCTCCATTACTGCCAGCCTGAGATTGGCCCGATGTGCCAACATAAATTCAGGGTAAAATAGAGCAAGATGTGAATTCTAGACTCAAAGAAGTCAATATAGAAAGTTTCTTGTATCTGATGACCCATCCTGAGGAAAGTGCCAAAAATTTGTCTCTCCCAAGTGATAGGAAAATGTAGTTTGTCTTATTGAAACAAAATACTGTTGGAAAAAATATCAAGCACAGACTAAGTAATATATGAATGAAAAGTTTTTGAGAATTCTATGTATTTTCCATTTTTGAGAAAATATTTTATAATATGTATTTGTCTTTTTAAAAAATACAATAAAAGAATTGTTCTCAGAACAACCTCTTTATAATAAGAAAAGTCAGAAACCAGAAGAACCTGGGCCTAGACTGAAGGTTCTAGGCCCAGCTCATACACTACTTGAAGAACAACGTACAAGATGTTTAACAAGTCCAGACTCCAGTTTCCTTCTCCACAGAGTAAAAGGATTATATTAAAATTCTATATAATGTTTAAAACTCTAAAAATCTATAATTTGACAACCCAAAGCTGTCTCCAGTATCTCTTTCTTCTTTAAGAAAATGGCAGGATTAAATAACCCTTATGATTTTAATATTCTCAAAATATAATTCTGTGAGTATTTTGAGGTATCCAGTGATTAACTCATATATTATGACCTCTCCTATTAAAAAATGTAGTAGATTCCAATTTCTAGTCTGATAAATCATCATTAACAGGGATTGGTCAAAAATTATATTTATTAGTCAGTTTTTTACATCAATGTGCCTTAAGCAGTGAAATGTGGGCTTCATATTTTACTATGAAAAATTAGAGTCAGTAATTTGACACTTCCTGAGATTTTTTCAGTGATAGGATGTGGAAGGAGGATAAAGCAAAGAGAACACATGAGAGGAGGCAATAGATAAAGAAACCATGACCAAAAAACGTAGAATTGTATGATAGTGTCAGAACCTGGACCAAAATCACTGCAGTAAATGTATTGAAAGCTTTCTTTTGCCAAGCCAGTAAAACACTGTGATTGATTAAAACCCTGGTAGATTTATATTGAATATTTTGATCTAAAATAATTATGTAAATGCCCAGTATTATGGCTAACACATAGAGCATTTAATTATTTTGAATTTGTTAATATTACAAATCTGATTGCAACTCTTATTAGTCATGTAAATGTTTAGTTATTATTTTTATTAGCATCAATACTAGCATTATTTAATTTTTTTCCTGTTTTCTTTTATCACAGATCATTAAATACAATCAACTTATTTTGGCTTCTATAAAAGTTCTGGGATTGTGAACGATAATAAAAAGAATAGCGTAGTGAGTAGGACTCTGGCAATTACCTGTGTGAGCTTATAGTATCATATGGGAATGGGAGAGGGTTTAAGGAGAAAAATCATTCATTATATTGTGGGTTAAATTTTTTAAATATATAATAAAGCATGAACAAATAGATAGAAACAAGCAGCATAAAAAATGATATGAACAAATGGGGAAGCAGGAAAAGCTGCAGGAAAGAAGTTTCATTTCTTCTAGGTCTCCAAAGTAGGTTTTATGTATTGATAACATGTACAAATTAAATTTGAAAGTATTGGATAGCGTTGGTGTAGTGAATTTGCTACTATAAAAAGGCTGGCTGAAATAGACTACAACTTACAAAATGGTCTGTTGCTTTCAAACCTGATTTACATATATTTTTATTCTAAGACATTTCATTTGCTTGTTCTTTTAAAACATTTTAATTGACTTTTTTGTGAATTACTGTTAACACATATCTGCTTTTGTGTTTTTAGATAGGGAGTCTGGGTTAAAGGTGCTTTGGGAAATAGCTTTCTATTGCCTACAAGTCAGATGTCTTCAGGCAGCACTAAGGGAGACATTCTTCCAAAATTTATGTTCTAAATGTGTTTGGAGATTGCTGTTTATCAAAAATTAATATATCCACAAATCCCTCTAAAATATGTTAAATATATAAAATTATAAAATATATATATATAAAATTTACAGTTTAAACATAAAACTCAGGAAGCAAAGCACAATAGCCACTCATTTCCGTATGCAGATCATTATACATACATCATACTAGGACAATGAAGCAGATGCTAGACCAGATTTCTTCTCACACAAACACACAATAATATTGATTCATCTAGAAACAATGTGTTAAATATTCCAGACATAGTACTAGATTCTGGGTTTATTGTTGAAAACATAATAGACAAGAGACTTATCTTCCTCTTGCTTAGAATGCTGGCTGAGATGGAACCAGTGGTGAAGCTATATTGAATTGAGTCAAGTTCATGTGATAATAAACTCCTTCACAGTTTGGATCTTTGTTCAGTATCTTCTCTTTTAAGTAACTCAGAGAGATGGACTCTTATATAGCATAAAGAGGGTATTTTATACCTCTGAATTGGTATCTTTCTCTAAAGAGAGCTCTTGCTTTATAGCTCTTAAGAAGAGAAAATCATCACTTGTACTTGTTTTAGCAGAGCTTCTGCCAAACGCTCCAACCCACTGGTAGAAAGGTAGTAATAGCCTTATCTTAAAAAAAGTACCTTTTAAATCCTTTAACAAAATATTATGTGGTAGCTAGATCAAAGTGTAGCCATCTTTTCACATTTGGAGCTTTTTACCTTAGCACACTCCTGAGTTCCTTTCTTGGAATTTTTTTAGACTTCCAATAATTTGGGTTCAGCTGATCACTTAAAAATGAAACCTGCATTGATTTGTCATCATACATACATTAAAAAGGTAATCAGAATCTTATCATTGATATTTGATCTTGCTGTCTAAGACGACAACATCCTACCCCATCCACATCCCCCTTGAGCAGAACTTTCCCCTTTTTTTCCATGAACAGAGACATGGAAAAGTCAGGCTGACTGAAGATAGACTCTTTCCCAAGAAAGAAAAAGACAGAGAGAGAGATATAACTAGTGCATGCACAGAATCATCTTCTAAAGAAATAAATCAGAAAACTCCACTCCTATTTGGCTCATGGGATACAGAACAGAGAAGGCAGTAGGGAACCAGGATCTCTCTTAAGAGAAAACATTAAGAGTGGAAAATATCTCATCCTGAACCAATAACATACATTTTGCCCACAGGCAACCTGGCTGATCTGACTGCTTATTATTATTCTGCCCCTCCAGCCACACTGAAACATGCACTTCTGACTTTTGTTCCAGTGTTTTAAACATGTTCCCATTTCAGAGAAGTCTATTCCCACTACTTAAAATGCCTTTTCTTAGGATTTCATGCCATTTGTGACTTTGTTTCATTTGGGTCTCTTTTCAAACGTCATCTTATCTGAGACTCCTGCCCAAACAACACTTTCTGACACAGACCAGACCACATCACGACCATCCTTTACTTACTTCATAGCTCTTATGAAACCTGGCATTTCATTCTGTATTTAGGTGGTATTTTTCATCATTTTCTATTTCCTCAACTGGAACTTAATTTCTCTGAGAATTGTGTTCAATGCTCTTAACCCAGCTCCTAGTACAGTACCTAATGAACTGTAGGGGTTCAATAATTGTTGAATGAAGAAAGGGAAAAAGTGGTATCATTATATCTAATAGAGTGTCAAGGAGAAAGAAATTTCCCTCTACCCTCTTAGGTTCTTCTGGCTGTTCTAAGAGTTAAATTGACATGAGACAGATTAACAGGAGAAAATCAAGCAAAAGTTTAATGACATGTGTACATGGGACAGAAAACTAAACCACCAAAATAACTGAAGCCCTCACCTTAAATGCTGTCTTCAGCTAAAGTGAAAAGAGGATGTTGAGGTTAGTGATTCGGGACTTCAAATGGGAGGAAGGCAATTCACATGGAGATGTAAAAGCAAATATTTGGCAAACAAATATTTGCTTGGCCATACAGAGGCAGTGGGACACAGAATGGACTCTGATCTTTAAGATTCTCCCCCACCACACCTAGCCCATATTCTTTGTAGTTATCTCTGCTGATACCTTGTTGATAAATCTACTCCTGTAATAGGCCCTCTATCTTAAGTGTTCAGGCAGTGTGGGGGAAGGTCAAAGTTTCTTCCTGAGTCTTTTGGGTCTTGATTGTTTTCAGTTAGAAATTATCTGCATACCAGAAACATTTTGGAGTGACAAATTTTGTTCTCCTCTAAGGGGAAATCATAAAATGCTAGATTTATTGTCTTTTGAAGGACACAAAGGTTTAAAATTATTACAAATAGAATAACTTTTATAAAGTAAGTTTAGTATTGAGATTCGGGCTCTTTATTATATCAAGAAATTAATTTTAGCTATCTTGAGTCACCTAAAGATGTTTTGATTTGCAAGTTGTTTATAATATCTAAAATACCAAGTTAAATCATATATTATAATTAAAGCAGGTTGGTTGGTAAGATGTAGGTTTTGTAGTGAGACAGATATGCAGTAGAATATCTGCTCAATCACACCTTCGATGATCTCAGACAAATGGGCCAATTCCTTTAAGTCTCAGTTTTCAAAACTATGAAATCAGGCAGGTAGTACTGCCTTACAATGAATTGCTTACATATATTAAATCATTTACAGTATATGAAACATAATATATAGCATAAAGTAAATGCTTAATAAATGATTACATGATAACAATATAGAAATAATAATATGAAAGCAATCTAAAATGTAAAGATTATCTGCAATTATGGAGAAATATATCAATCAAAAGTGTTGATTGATATCAAAGAAAATTTTTGTCATTGCTGAAGATCTAGATCAGGTATAAATTCAAACCCCTATAGGAGTGAGGCAGGTAACACAAGTGAATGAAGCTGTATTTAGGAGGTCTGTGGCAAATTGGAAGCTCAGATACTATCTAAAGTAGGGATCTGAAACTCATCTCCGGTTAGTTGTTGCCAAGACATAAATCTGGACCTGTTTTGCTGTTGCTCTGTGTTTGCTTTATTTTTAAAAGAAGACACATATCCAGATATTTTTGTGGTACTTACAATTTTGAAATATTGGTAACTCTTGAGTACCAATCGACACACATCTCCTGCTGGTTTCCTGTTTCTTGAGATCTAGAGTAGATCTTACATTTACATGTATGGGGTCTAGAGCGGAATGCATAAAGGCCATCAGGTTTTAAACTTATTATAAACTGTTTTGTTGTGCTTATCACATTGGTATCATTACTGGACGAAATCTCTGTTGTTTCCACTATAGTGTGAGAACCTGCTAGTAAGGACCCTGTGTTGATCATGCTTATATTATAGTACTTGGTGTAGTGCTAAGTCTATAGGAGCCATTCTTCCTAAAGTTCTAACACTGAATAAATCCAGATGGAAAGCCTAGACTTCTATATGATTGTGCCTGAAGTGATTAAGGATAGTTGCAGCCCTCAGAAAAGTTAGTGGAAACCTTGGGTCACTACAATAGAGAGAGGAGTTCTTATTACAGGAGAGAAGGGATAGAATTACTTAAAAACACAGCATGCCACTTGTATTTCACAATGCTACTGGAATTTTGGGGTGAGACAGTTCTTTGTTGAGGATGCTTCAATCATTTCAAGACATTTAGCATCCCTGGGCTCTGCCCACTAAATGCTATTAGAGCACCTTTATCCCTGTAAGAATACGCAGTACATTTTTAGATAGAATTCTGTGGGAAAATAAATGGAAATATTGAATAATGGATAAAGAAAAATCTTTAAAATTTCTGTCAAAGAACTTTTTTGTAGGTATTTTTAAGTAGATGATGGAGAGTATCAAATGACTTATATTTAGATTTTCTTGGCAGTATTTTTTAAAAGTAGTTTAATTTAGAAATGGCAATGGCTTAATTTTAAAATGCCACCATAATAGAGTGAAAATTACTACTTTATCAATACTTAAATTTCTGCCAAAATATCTGAAATGTAATTTTTAAATGAGAAAGTGGTGTACTATTTTCTTAAAATTTCTTTAAAAGTTAAAAAATGAATGTTAAAAATAACTACCCCACTGTAGACTTAAATAGCTTCATGTAGAGGGCTAGGCAGAATAGTTTCCACAGTGAAGACTCCTGATTAGGGTCCTTAAGCTGTTAACTAGCCCCTTTAGGAGCGGAAATTATTGATTTAGGCACTATAAGTGTTAAACTTACAAATACCTTCCCCTTGTTTTGTAGTATAATGTTAGTTCACACACACACACACACACACTCTCTCTCTCTCTCTCTCTCTCTCACAAACCACTTGGTCAATATCAAAGTATTTTCAAAGCACAGTACAGACCTTAAAACAGTCCTCCACATAACAAAGGGATCCTTATAAATTATAAATCTAATCTTATTAAATTGTTGATTAAAACTAATCAATGACTTTCCATAGCCCTGAAAATAAAATGCAAATTCCTTAACATGTTCTGTAATGCATGCCATGATTTCCTCTCATTTTTTTCCAACATCATTTAAAATGACTCTCTTCTTTAATATGCTGCAGAAAATTGGTTTACTTTGGGTTCCCAAAGCACCCAAACTCATCCATTTTAGACTTTTGCATTTACTGTTCCCATTTTCTCTATATAAGCCTGGCTTTTCCTCATTCCTTGACTCCCATTTAATATATTATTTTTCCTCTGACCTCTGTCTACTTTGACTACTTTAAGAAACCCTGCTCTCTCCCACCCTATTAATCTCTATCTCAGCATCTGCCATTTTAAAACAAGGCAATTATAATAGTTTTAATGACATTCATTTTTGTTGATTTACTTACTTTTTATTTGTCTTCCCATCTTGAGTTCCTTCAAAGTAAACTTTATGAGGGGACAGACTGTGTTTCATTCAGTGATATATATCCACTATATAACATCATGCCTAACACCTAATAACTTCTTGAATGTATCTCTTAACTAAATAAATTTGTGACATTTCATACTTTTCCATGTCATCAGAAAATAATCTCTCTTGGTAGTTGAATTGTAAAGTCAACCTCTCTGCTTAAGGAAAGGCTAATCCTGAACTTGCTGGATATTTTATTAAGATAATACTCTGGCTGGTATAATTTTTGTTATAGTTTCCTAAAGAATTAATTTCAGATAAAAACCCATTCAGCTATAATTGAACTGGCAATATGGGTATGTGTATAAATTTTAAGCCATATATGTCTAATTATGTCTTGCTTTCTTAAGATTATCTAGTTTAGCATTTATTCTTTTTGTTATTACAGTGAATATATTTTTTAAATGCTCATAATGTATCACAATATATTACATGTAATTTACCTGTATTATTTCATGAAATCTTTATGTTAACTCACTGAAGTAGACTATCATCTCTGTTTTATCATGGAGAAAGTTGAGGGACAGAAAAGAAAAATAACTTGCCAAAGAATAAAGACTTAGATAGTTGCAGAGCTGGGATTTAAAACCATATTTGCATGTTAAAGGACTACTCCTGTAACCTTGACAGGAATTTATTATACATTTAGTTTTATTTTCAACTTTAGAGAAAATTTATGTAACTTCAATACATTTGAGCATACTGAAACAAAGCCTTCTCAACATAACAAAAATTTTTAAAAACAGCTTCAAAATATACTTATTTTATTGCCAGAGGCATTTTCCTTGTAAGAAAAATGTGATTTTTTTATGGAGTAAAAATTTCTTTACTTTTTTAATGGCAAAAAAAAAAAAAAAAAAAATAGAACTCTAGCAAGTTACCAGAAAAAATGAGACCTAAAGAAGGTACAGAACTGAAAAATAACTGAAAACAAGAGAGCAAACATAAAGTACACACTGAACAGAACACCTCTTATTGTATAAATCACTGAAGGTGTATGCTATCTGGAAAAAAATAGTGTGCATGAAACACTTCATTTTTCATTTTGCTTCTTTTCTCAGTTCAAGGTTGAGAATGTGAAAGCCAATAGACTATAAATTACAATTTATACAGCCTACGTGACAAACACAGACTGTTGCTTTAATCAATTCTTTTCTTTTTATTATTGTATCCAGATTTTAAATCATATGTCTGATAACAAAACTATGAAAATAATTTGAAAACATCAGTGTAAATTCATTCATAATGATTTTGATATTTGCTAGATATGAGTAGAAAATATATTTAACCCAATTATGGTTTTCTTTATAATTGTGACACACTAGACTCCTCAATTTTATGTAAAAAAACTAAATAAATGAAAAAGAGTTGCATGATTTAGCTTTAATGTAAACTAAAAATCCTTTCCTAACTTAAACTGATACACAAAAGAGAGCAGGCTTTGAAATTTATATGAGCAAATCCCATCAGCAGAGGGCAGAAGAGATGACAATCTCAAGTGTGAAATATGAGATTATAAAAATATAACAGTGTATAGCTAAATAAAAGTATGTACATTTTAAGCCTTGCATTTTTTCAGCCATCTACATCCTAATACACATACAAAATAGAGTGTTGCTAGTAAGGTATAAGTCTCACTAAAAATTCATAGTAACAGAAGCAACTATCACAAACAGAGCATATCTTCTCATTTCATGGAGGCAAAAATATAGATAATCATTTCATACACTGTCCATCTACAAGCTCAAAGACACCTGAAATATCCTTAACTCCATAGGAAAGAAGACTTCACTGACCTCTATAAGCACATACAGAACCAATAAAGAATCTAAGAATGGCTATTTTTATATAGTTTTCTTTTGTGTCTTCTTAAACGCATCAGCTGGAGAAATGATATGAGTTTTAGGCACACATACTTAAATGTAATGAGTAGCCTTCATATCTCGTCTGTTCTGCACAGAATAACCTAGTCATTTAACACGTTCTCCAATGCCCTTTATATCTACTCCAAATAATTTACTTTACAGGATATCCCTGCATAGGGATAAAAGATGCAAAATAATTAACTGATCTCACTTCAAATCCATCCCACTCATCTCAAGTAGGCCCTAAATGCCACCCAGAGAACGTATCAGTGTCTCACAGTCTATTTATTACCCTATTCTTCTAGAAGATGTATACTGTCTCCTTTCTCCCCAAGTTAGTTAAATACTCCCACATTCTTCACTGCTTTGGGTGGTCACATTTTCTCTTTTACTGACTAGCATTCTCTTTTTATTGAGAAAAACTAATCCACTAATCTGTCAGCATCATTAATCATATTCTTCTATTCCTGTAATTAAGGATAAGCCATCTCTCTTTTTGCTTAAGGTCATCCTATCATTTTGGAGTAACCCATCCACTCCTGTCTATTCATATCCCTCTAGGAATTCAATCTCAAAATCTCTCTCTCTCCCCCCCTCCTGAAGTTATTCTTTTATATTAAAACACACACACACACACACACACACACACACACATTGTGTTGTTAATAATCTAAACATTGTTAAACTGAAATGTCAGTTCTTAGCCCTCATTTTACCTGACAACTAGATTACTGAATCTTTTTTCTTCAACATGTTTTTGATTTGACTTACGTTCTTAACATAAAAGGATGTGGTTTTCATGACAACATTTTATCCTCTGATGTTAGTAAAATGTGACATAATAAACTATTTAATTCAAAATATGCCTTTTTGGGAAAATCTGTTCAGTTTAGAAAAGGAAATTGAGGAAGGTTGAAGCCAGAGGGAGCATGACTTTCTGATCACAGCATACACAGAAAGAGCACTATTTAAAAATAAAAAAGAAGGAAGGAAGGAAGGAAAAAAGGAAGGAAGGAAGGAAGGAAACGGGGAGAGAGAGAGGGAGGGAAGGAGGGAAAGACAGAAAAAAGGGAAGTAGAGAAAAAATAAAAATAAAGATAGTTGCTAGTTATTAGGGCATTTCCTGATATTCTAATTTATTCTACAGCATAAACTAGAAATCCACTTTTATCATGGTCCAAGATTTTTAGAGATGGGGAAAATGGGCTTTCATCTCACTAATTCACAGTATACAATTCCAGGTTTTGAAACATCAATACTGTTTATTTATCAATATCTATATCAAGGTGTCACAAATCCTGTTGAAACACTCATAAACAGTGACACAGCACATGGCTGAGATGAGTTCAGCTAAAGAAAGAGATATGGATCACAGCACATGAGACATGCCACAAAAGCTCCCAGACCTAACTCAGTAAGATTTTGTAGTGTCGTGGCTGTTCTATAATCTGTCCTGTAAGATCTAGGAAATTTTGGTAATTGCCTTAATATTAATACTCTCCACCCTCTACTAGGAAGAGGCATGGGTGAAGCTAAATTACAAACATTTGGAGAGGTCTTAAAACAAATACTACAGATTGTTAAACGCAGCATTCACAATGCCCCCTAAATTACTCATGTAGGGAATTGTGAATAGACACCTCACAGTCTAGATTATTTAATCAGTGTATACAATTTCTTAGTGAACATTTATAACCATTATCTGGTAGCATCTAAAAACAGTGCAATAATCTTTAGTGATTTCCATTTTGAATAAAGACTTATTTTAACTTACTAGCTTATTAGATATGGGCTTTGTTTAGCTTCAGTAATGAGCCAATGCATTTCCATTTCTAAGGAGATTTTTTAAGATGATATAATGAAACAGGTCATGATTTTTAAATATAGAGATAAACATAGTCTTTTGCATGTGCATGGGATGCTGTAATAATCATAATTATTTCCTTAACTTTTATCATTTTTATCACTGTAGCACTTTTATCATTTTAACAACTTAGCTACCAAGCATACACAGATTTTATTATCTTGTTGTATCTTCAGCAAGAATGGAGGATGAAGATCTCGATAATCTAGAATACATTATAACTACAGCAGTGCAGGGAGACAAAACAGCAAATTAGCTAAGTTATATATTAACTATATAAATTATGCTCTTTCCTAAGCTCCTCTGACATCAATTTATATTATTATCTGCTTTCTTATTTCTATTATCTTCTTTCTCTCCTAAAAACATTGATGGTTTTGTAAAAATAATTATGGGTTATGGGTTATGGCATATATATATATATATATATATATTTTTTTTTTTTTTTTTGTTCTTTGTGGTACGCGGGCCTCCCACCACTGTGGCCTCTCCTGCCACGGAGCACAGGCTCCGGACGTGCAGGCCAAGCGGCCACGGCCCACAGGCCCAGCCGCTCTGCGGCACGTGGGATCCTCCCGGACCGGGGCACGAACCGGCGTCCCCTGCATCGGCAGGCAGACTCCCAACCACTGCGCCACCAGGGAAGCCCTATATATATATTTTTTAAGAAGATGTTGGGTGTAGGAGTTTATTAATTATTTATTTTTGCTGTGTTATGTCTTCATTTCTGTGTGAAGACTTTCTCTAGTTGTGGCAAGCGGGGGCCACTCTTCATCGCGGTGCATGGGCCTCTGACTATCGTGGCCTCTCTTGTTGCGGAGCACAGGCTCCAGACGCGCAGGCTCAGTAGTTGTGGCTCACGGGCCTAGTTGCTCCGCGGCATGTGGGGTCCTCCCAGACCAGGGCTTGAACCCGTGTCCCCTGCATTAGCAGGCAGATTCTCAACCACTGCGCCACCAGGGAAGCCCTGGCCCATATTTTTATATGTGAACTCTTAAGTTCTAATATAAACTAACTTTTATCATGTAGGGAATAACTGTTTTCATATAATACAGGTTTTGTCCCTGTTATTAATTTCCTTTAATTGAATAAATTAATAAAACTAAAGGAAAAAATGATTTTATGGTGAAATTGCATGATACATTTTTCATTCAGACATGGTCTTTCAAGAATAAGATCATCAAAAACAATGTAAAAACCTCCTTCAAAATGCTAATTTGTATAAACAGAATTCTAATAGATTTTATGTGACTCACATTTATGGAAGGAATATTGAAGATGCATAAAATTTTCAATATACAGAAATATATTTAAAGCACTTCAGGCAAATGTCACTGCCTTTCAAAATAAATATGAACAATAAATACCTCATTGGGAAACTAAAGATAAGAATGTTATAAAAATTAAGAAATTGGTATATTTCAGACAAAATGCATTCCTTGACATTTTCTCAGTATTCACTCATGCATATTATATAGAAACCTCTTGTATATTCACAATATTTAGAGTAATCTTGGTGAAATCACCTCTAAAACTTGCTAGAGAAAGATTCTTTGCTGATGCTTTGAAAGTTAATCATAAATGGCTGCAATATACTCAGATAGAATATTCCTGTAATGCACTGTGAAAATTGTGGCATACCATTTTTTAGATCTTGTTAACTCTGATTCATAAAATGTGACATTTCTTATGCCATTTGCAAGGCAGTTAATTTATCCAGCAAATCTCATGATATTCTCTACACTCGAAAAGCTTTACTATTCAGTAATAAACACTGTTTTTGTAAAGATAGAAATGACGTAGATATATAATGTGATAAGTATTAGATTGTGTTATAAACTGTAAAGTAACCTTGCTCTAGAATGCTGAAATATCAGTTTCTAGATCAACAAGGTGCAAAACAACTAAAATAAAATGTTAACTATGAACTTGGCATAGTATTATGTAGCTGTAACAAAGCTTTACTGATGAAATCTAAACTTTTTATTGTGTATACTTCTCAGAATAGTGTCTCTGTAGACAATTTTGATATTAGTAATAATATCATGTGAGCAAGCTATATATTAAATGTTTGTCTATAATTTTTACTCTTATTAGAGATAAATCAAAATACAGTAATACTCATTTGTGAAAACAAGTGCTATTTCTGAAGATTAAATGTTCTACCCTCAGCAGATCTAAAATGTAAGAGAACACAGTGACATAACTTTTTAGTATTGTTTTTGAAGTAAGCTTGTAGAAGATTCTAATTTCACTCATATTTGGAAAACAGTCATATAAGATTCTATAGAAAGCCAAAAATATGAAAAAATTACCTGCCAATGATAAAATACAACTATATGTCATGACATTATATAATTGCTTAGTTGCACACTTAGAATTTGGCTATTCTCAAAAGAAAATCATTTCAAAACATTACTTTTGACATTTTACTTTTTTTGTGTGTGTGTGGTACGTGGGCCTCTCACTGCTGTGGCCTCTCCCATTGCAGAGCACAGGCTCTGGATGCACAGGCTCAGCAACCATGACTCACGGGCCCAGCCACTCCGCGGCATGTGGGATCTTCCCAGACCAGGGCACGAACTCGTGTCCCCTGCATCGGTGGCGGACTCTCAACCACTGTGCCACCAGGGAAGCCCTTGACATTTTACTTTTGAAAGAATAATAATATTGTAAATAAAACCATAGTATCATTAGGTTTCATAGTATTTTTAAGTAGGTCCAATTTCTTTAAAAATAATAGATTTACACAATTCAGAAATGTCCTTCAGTTTTAAGGACAGATCTGTAAGTTAGAAACATGATAAATGGGGACTGTTTTTAAAAATATATATGGGGAGATCTTCAAGATGGCAGAGGAGTAATAAGTGGAGATCACCTTCCTCCCCACAAATACATCAAAAATATGTCTACATGTGGAATAACTCCTAGAGAACGCCTACTGAATGCTGGGAGACCTCAGACTTTGCAAAAGGCAAGAAAATCCCCATGTACCTGGGTAGAACAAAAGAAAAAAGACAAAAGAATAGGAACAGGACCTGCACCAGTGGGAGGAAGCTGTGAAGGAGGAAAAGTTTCTACACACTAGGAAGCGCCTTCACTGGCAGAAACTGCGGGTGGCAGAGGGGGTAAGCTTCGGAGCCACGGAGGAGAGCGCAGCCACAGGGGTGCGGAGGACAAAGCAGAAAGATTCCCTCACAGAGGATCGGTGCTGACCAGCACTCACCAGCCCGAGAGGCTTGTCTGCTCACCCGCTGGAATGGGTGGGGGCTGGGAGCTGAGGCTCGGGCTTTGGAGGTCAGATCCCAGGGAGAGGACTGGGGTCGGCTTCATGAATACAGCCTGAAGGGGGCTAGGGTGCCAGAGCTAGCCCGGAGGGAGTCTGGGAAAAAGTCTGGACCTGCCGAAGAGGCAAGAGACCATTGTTTCGGGGTGTACGAGGAGGGGGGATTCCGTCCCCATGAGCCCACAGAAGGCAGAACACCACCTAAGCAAGCTCCAGAGATGGATGTGAGCCACGGCTCTCAGCTCAGACTCCAGAAATGGGAATGAAACACTATTGCTGCTGCCACTGCCACCAAGATTCCTGTGAGCAAGCACAGGTCACTACCCACCCCCACCCCACCCCCAGGAGTCTATGCAGCATGCCACTGCCAGGAGCCCAATATCCAGGGATGACTTCCCTGGGAGAACACACGGCATGCCTCAGTCTATTGCAATGTCATGTTGGCCTCTGCTGTCACAGGCTCACCCATATTCCAATTATGACTACCATACCCCTCTGTCTCCCTGACCTGAGTGAGCAGGAGGGCCCTAATCAGCCTCAGCTTTAACCTCCTCTTTTCTGGCTGGGGAACAGATGCCTGAGGATGACCTACACACAGAGGCAGGGCCAAAACCAAAGCTGAACCCCAGAAGCTGTGCAAACAAAGAAGAGAATGGGAAATTTCTCCGTGCAGGCTCAGGAGCAGCGAATTAAATCCCCACAATTAACTTGACGAACACTGCATCTGTGGAATACCTGAATAAACAACGAATATCCTAAAAATTGAGGCAGTGGACTTGGAGAGCAAATGTAGACTTGGTGTTTGCTGTCTACGACTGATTTGTCTCTGATTTTTATGTTTATCTTAGTTTAGTTTTTAGTGCTTGTTATCATTGGTGGATTTGTTTATGGGTTTTGTTGCTCTCATTTTTTATTGTTATATTTTATTATTATTTTTTTCCTTTTTTTTTCTTCCTTTCCTTCTGAGCTGTGTGGCTTATAGGGTCTTGGTGCTCTGGCTGGGTGTCAGGCCTGAGCCTCTGAGGTGGGAGAGCTGAGTCAAGGAAATTGGGCCACCAGAGACCTCCTGGCTCCATGTAATAACAATCAGCGAGCGCTCTCCCAGAGATCTCCATCTCAGCACTAAGACCCTGCTCCACCCAACAGCCATCAAGCTCCAGTGCTGGACGCCCCATACCAAACAACTAGCAAGACAGTAACACAACTCCAGCCATTAGCAGAGAGGCTGCCTAAAGTCATACTAAGTTCACAGACACCCCAAAACACACCACTAGATGCGGCCCTGCTTAACAGAAAGGCAAGATCCAGCCCCCTCACCAGAACACAGGCACCAGTCCCCTCCAACAGGAAGCCTACAAAAGCCACTGAACCAACCTCATGCACAGGGGGCAGACACCAAAAACAACGGGAACTATGAACCTGCAGCCTGCAAAAAGGAGACCCCAAACTGAGTAAGTTAAACAAAATAAGAAGACAGAGAAATATGCAGAAGATGAAGGAACAAGGTAAAAACCCACCAGAGCAAACAAATGAAAAAGAAATAGGCAGTCTACATGAAAAGATTTCAGAATAATGATAGTAAAGATGATCCAAAATGTTGGAAATAGGATGGAGAAAATACAAGAAATGTTTAACAAGGACCTATAAGAAATAAAGAGCAAACAAACAATGATGAACAACACAATAAATGAAATTAAAAATTCTCTAGAAGGAATCAATAGCAGAATAACTGAGGCAGAAGAACAGATAAGTGACCTGGAAGATAAAATAGTGAAAATAACTACACAGAGCAGAATAAAGAAAAAAGAATGAAAAGAATTGAGGACAGTCTCAGAGACCTCTGGGACAACAATAAATGCACCAACATTTGAATTATAGGGGTCCCAGAAGAAGAGGAGAAAAAGAAAGGGACTGAGAAAATATTTGAAGAGATTATAGTTGAAAACTTCCCTAATATGGGAAAGGAAATAGTTAATCAAGTCCAGGAAGCACAGAGAGTCCCATACAGGATAAATCCAAGGAGAAATACGCCAAGACACATATTAATCAAACTGTCAAAAATTAAATACAAATAAAAAAGAGTGAAAAAAGCAAGAGAATAACAACAAATGACATACAAGGGAATCTCCAAAAAGTTAGCAGCTGATCTTTCAGCAGAAACTCTGCAAGCCAGATGGGAGTGGCAGGACATACTTAAAGTAATGAAAGGGAAAAATCTACAACCAAGGTTACTCAACCCATCAAGGATCTCAGTCAGATTAAACAGAGAAATTAAAACCTATACAGACAAGCAAAAGTTAAGAGAATTCAGCACCACCCAACCAGCTTTACAACAAATGCTAAAGGAACTTCACTAGGCAGGAAACACAAGACAAGGAAAAGACATACAAAAACAAACCCAAAACAATTAAGAAAATGGTAATAGGAACATGCATATTGATAATTACCTTAAATGTAAATAGATTAAAGGCTCCACCCAAAAGAAACAGGCTTGCTGAATGGATACAAAAACAAGACACATATATATGCTCTCTACAAGAGACCAAATTCGGACCTAGGGACACATACAGACTGAAAGTGAGGAGATGGAAAAAGATATTCCATGCAAATGGAAATCAAAATAAAATTGGAGTAGCAATTCTCATATCAGACAAAGTCGACTTTAAAACAAAGAATGTTACAAGAGACAAAGAAGGACACTACATTAATGATTAAGGGATCAATCCAAGAAGAAGATATAACAACTGTAAATATTTATGCACCCAACATAGGAGCACCTCAATAAATAAGGCAAATGCTAACAGCCATAAAAGGGGAGATCGACATAACACAATAATAGTAGGAAACTTTAACACCCCACTTTCACCAGTGGACAGATCATCCAAAACGAAAAAAAAATAAGGAAACACATGCTTTAAATGATACATTAAACAAGGTGGACTGAATTGATATTTATAGGACATTCCATCCAAAAACTACAGAATACACTTTCTTCTCAAGTGCTCATGGAACATTCTCAAGGATAGATCATATCTTGGTTCACAAATCAAGCCTTGGTAAATTTAAGAAAATTGAAATCTTATCAAGTATCTTATCTGACCACAAAGCTATGAGACTAGATATCAACTATCAGGAAAAAAAATTGTAAAAATTACAACATATGGAGACTAAATAATACACTACTAAATAACCAAGAGATCACTGAAGAAATCAAAGAGGAAATCAAAAAATAACTGGAAACAAATGACAATGAAAACACGATGACCCAAAACCTATGGAAAGCAGCAAAATCAGTTCTAAGAGGGAATTTTATAGCAATATCATCCTACCTCAAGAAACAAGCAACATCTCAAATAAACAACCTAAACTTACACCTAAAGCAATTAGAGAAAGAAGAACAAACAAATCCCAAAGTTAGCAGAAGGAGAGAAATCATAAAGATCAGATCAGAAATAAATGAAAAAGAAAGGAAGGAAACAATAGCAAAGATCAATAAAACTAAAAGCTTGTTCTTTGAGAAGATAAATCAAATTGATAAACCATTAGACTCACCAAGAAAAAAGGGAGAAGACTCAAATCAATAAATAGAATTAGAAATGAAAAAGAAGTAATGACTGACACTGCAGAAATACAAAGGATCATGAGAGTTTACTACAAGCAACTATATGCCAATAAAATGGACAACCTGGAAGAAATGGACAAATTCTTAGAAAAGCACCACCTTCCAAGACTGAAACAGGAAGAAATAGAAATTATGAACAGACCAGTCACAAGCACTGAAATTGAAACTGTGATTAAAAGTCTTCCAAAAAACAAAAGTCCAGGTCCAGCTGGCTTCACAGGTGAACTCTATCAAACATTTAGAGAAGAGCTAACACCTATACTTCTCAAAGTCTTCCAAAATATAACAGAGGGAGGAACACTCCCTAACTCCTTCTACGAGGCCACCATCATCCTGATACCAAAACCAAAGATGTCACAAAAAAAAAACTACAGGTCAATGTCACTGATGAATATAGATGCAAAAATCTTTAACAAAATACTAGCAAACAGAATCCAACAACACATCAAAAGGATCATACATCATGATCAAGTGGGATTTATTCCAGGATGCAAGGATTCTTCAATATACACAAATCAATCAACGTGAGACACCATATTAACAAAATGAAGGATAAAACCCATTTGATAATCTCAATAGATGCAGAAAAATCTTTTGACAAAATTCAAAACCCATTTATGATAAAGGCCCTCCAGAAAGTAGTCATAGAGGGAACCTACCTTAACATAATAAAGGCTGTGTATGACAAACCCACAGTCAACATCGTTCTCAGTGGTGAAAAACTGAAAGCATTTCCTCTAAGATCAGGAACAAGACAAGGTTTCACACTCTCAGTGCTATTATTCAACATAGTTTTGGAAGTTTTAGCCACAGCAATCAGAGGAGAAAAAGAAATAAAAGGAATCCAAATTGGAAAAGAAGAAGTAAAACTGTCACTATTTGCAGATGACATGATACTATACATAGATAATCCTAAAGATGCTACCAGAAAACTACTAGAGCTAATCAATGAATCTGGTAAAGTAGCAGGATACAAAATTAATGCACAGAAATCTCTTGCATTCCTATACACTAATGATGAAAAATCTGAAAGTGAAATTAAGGGAACACTCCCATTTACCATTGCAACAAAAAGAATAAAATACCTAGGAATAAACCTACCTAAGGAGACAAAAGACCTCTATGCAGAGAACTATAAGACACTGGTGAAAGAAATTAAAAGTGATACAAATAGATGGAGAGATATACCATGTTCTTGGATTGGAAGAATCAACATTGTGAAAATGACTATACTACCCAAAGCAATCTACAGATTCAATGCAATCTCTATCAAATTACCAATGGCATTTTTCACAGAACTAGGACAAAAAATTTTACAATTTGTGTGGAAACACAAAACACCCCGAATAGCCAAGCCAATCCTGAGAAAGAAACAAGGAGCTGGAGGAGTCAGACTCCCTGACTTCAGACTATACTACCAAGCTACAGTAATCCAGACAATATGGTAGACACAAAAATAGAAATAATAGGTCAGCGGAAGAGGATAGAAAGCCCAGAGATAAACCCATACACATATGGTTCCTTATCTTTGATAAAGGAAGCAAGAATATACAGTGGAGAAAAAGACAGCCTCTTCAATAAATGGTGCTGGAAAACTGGACAGCAACAAAAAGAATGAAATTACACTTCCTAACACCATACACAAAAATAAACTCAAAATGTATTAAAGGCATAAATGTAAGGCCAGCCACTATAAAACTCTTAGTGGAAAACATAGGCAGCACACTCTGCCTATGCTGTGACATAAATCACAGCAATATCCTTTTTGACCCATCTCCTAGAGAAATGAAAATAAATACAAAAATGATCAAATGGAACCTAATGAAACTTAAAATCTTTTGCATAGCAAAGTAAACCATAAACAAGACAGACAACCCTCAGAATGGGAGGAAATATTTGCAAATGAAGCAACTGACAAAGGATTAATCTCCAAAATATACAAGCAGCTCATGCAGCTCAATATCAAAAAAAAAAATGCAAAAATGGGCAGAAGACCTAAATAGACATTTCCCAAGAAGATATACAGATTGCCAACAAACACATGAAAGGATGCTCAACATCACTAATCATTAGAGAAATGCAAATCAAAACCACAAAAAGGTATCACCTCACACCAGTTAGAATGGCCATCATCAAAAAGTTTATAAACAATAAATGCTGGAGAGGGTGTGGTGAAAAGGGAACACTCTTGCACTGCTGGTGGGAATGTAAATTGATACAGCCACTATGGAGAACAGTATGGAGGTTCCTCAAAAAACTAAAAATAGAACTATGACCCAGCAATCTCACTACTGGGCATATACCCTGAGAAAACCATAATTCAAAAAGAGTCTTGTCCCACAATGTTCATTGCAGCTCTACCTACAATAGCCAGGACATGGAAGCAACCTAAGTGTCCATCAATAGATGAATGGATAAAGAAGATGTGGCACATATATACAATGGAATATTATTCAGCCATAAAAAGAATCGAAATTGAGTTATTTGTAGTGAGGTGGGTGGACCTAGAGTCTGTCATTCAGAGTGAAGTAAGTCAGAAAGAGAAAAACAAATACTGTATGCTAACCATATATATGAAATCTAAAAAGAAAAAAAGTTCTGATGAACCTAGGGGCAGGACAGGAATAAAGACGCAGACATGATAAATGGAGTTGAGGACACGGGGAGTGGGAACGGTAAGCTGGGACGAAGTGAGAGAGTGGCATGAACATATATATACTACCAAATGTAAAATAGATAGCTAGTGGGAAACAGCTGCATAACACAGGGAGCTCAGTTCGGTGCTCTGTGCCCACTTAGAGAGGTGGTATTGGCTGGGGGGAGACGCAAATTGAGAGGATATGGGGATATATGTGTATATATATGTATATAGATATAGATATAGATATATGTGTATATATGTGTATATATATATATATACACATATATATATATACAAAGTTGATTCACTTTGTTATACAGCAGAAACTAACACAACATTGTAAAGCAATTATACTCCTATAAAGATGTTAAAAAAAAACCCCAAAATATATGTATATGAATTATAAAAATTCTACTACGTGTCCTTAAGTTATTGAATAGATAAACTGAATAAACTATGATATATCCAGACAATAGAATATTTTTCAGGCTGAAAGGAAATGAGCTATTAAGCCATGAATAACGTACACACTCCTTAAATGCATATTACTAAATGAAAGAAACCAATCTGAAAGGCTGCTTATTCTGAAAATTTGGAAAGAAGGAAATAAAACCGTCTTCCCACGAGACATGATTCTTTACAGAGAAAATCCTAAGAGACCTACGAAACAACTAGAACATTATGTGATTTAGCAAAGTTAAGGTGTTCCATACAAAAGTTAATTCCATTTTTTATATACACTTGACAAACAAATGGAAAATGAAATTTAAAAGAATAATTTTATTTACAATAATGTAGGTTACAGTATCACCCAGCTCTTTGCTGGGACTGTGGCTTAGAGCACGACCTCCTCCCCTTTATAAGGTACTGGATGTCAAAACACACCACATCAAAGAAGCATTTATAAAAATGTTACATGTTTATTTTTCACTCAGGCATAAGCAAAGCAAGGTTATTCCTGGGAGAGGGGCATGACCCACCAGCAAAAGAGCTCGCAGAGTGTCAGAGGGTGAGAATGGTGATAGCTTGAGGCCTGCAGTAAAAATACATATAGTGTAAGGACTGTGCTGAGCCCCGTCCAGGGAATGCAGTGGAGCATATACTGGCTATTATTAACCTGGCAAATATTTAATAGTTTCGCCAAAAGGTGTTTGCTGAGTGTCACTTAATTTTGTTTATCCACAACATGAAAATGTAAAAAATAATAAATTCAACAGAAGATACATAAATGGTATACTAAAATCTATAAAATTTTGCTAAGCAAAAATTTAAAAGACCTAAATAAAAAAGGAAATAAACATGTTTATGAATATAAGACTAAATTGTTAAGTTGACAGTTCTCCAAAATTATTCTACAGATTGAATGGAACTGTATTGTGATTCTAGTTGGCTTTGTTGTAGAAAATGATGGACAAATTATAAAATTTATACAGAAATGAGAAAGATGTAGATTATCCAATGCAATCTTGAAAAAGAACAAAGTTGGAGCACCAGTACCTGATTATAAAGTTACAATAATCAAGACAGGGAGGTACTTGCATAAGAATAAAAAAAAAAATAGATCATTGTAACAGAGGGCAGAAGTAGACCCAGACTTCAATCATTTAATTTTTATACTGTGATAAAATCAGAGAGAAAAGTGTTTTTAAACAAAAATGATTAAAAATTAAAGTTGCTCAGAGATTTGCCTTGATTAGAAATATTTCCTGAACTTATTATGTGATTTGTATTTATATGCAAATTAGTATATAGCTTTAAACTCTTCAGATGTAGCATAAACATATTAGAATCACGTTATGTTTCCTCACCTCCTTGCCAGCTTGCTATTAACCTGACTTTCTTTGCTTCTTATTTTATGAATTACAGTGATTTTATCTCGTTGCTAACCTTTTAAAAATTTGTTTTCAAGGTTACAGCTCAGGTAAATGTCTGAAACTTTTTAAAGGGATAGCTTGTTTATAGCATTTAGAGCTAAATTTATGTATTGTAGGAAATTGTTGAATTCCTTTATTTAGATTTACTTAAATGCTTTTTAATCTCTGTAAGCAAATAGAAGGTCTTTTAAGTTTCAGAGACTTTATAATCTAAATTCCTTTTTTTTTTTTCAAGAAATAAGCAAAGATATAACCAATGTGTTTATCTGGAAATATTTTGTATTCACACGATAGAGGGAAATACTAAACTTTCAAACAACCAAGACAATCTTACAGGAGTTTATAGATGGGTTTTCCCTACTTCATTATGTGATGTTCTCTTAATACATGTCCAGAGTTATTGTGGGTTGCGTTAGGGTTAACTTTAATGTACATTATCACCTTTGGTCAACATATGAAGATTTTCTTTGATACGGACTTGACTCCTTTGTGTACATTTTATGAAAATTCCCTAATATTTTCTTAAGAGCAAGGAGAAACTTTATTTCTTAGAACTCACACCAGTACTTAAAGGAGGCATAAAGCTACAGACAAGCCAGAAATCATCCCTTCCCATTCTATCTCCATTCCCATTTCAACTTTTATTTATGTTCACTATACAAGTATTATAAAGAATAATTAGAGCTCTTTGTGATTAATCCGGTATCAGTATTCACTTGTTTATATTTTATATTTCTGTAGTGCACACAAATGACAAATGTCCATGTCCAATAATCTCCATATGTTTAAAAATGGCTTCCACAGGTTACAAAAGAACATTATAAAAGGCTAAGTACTTTCCTTTTATAAGGAGATTTTTTTTTTTTAATTTACAACATCAGGGAAAAAGACCAACAAAAATGAATGCAAAGTGCAAGATAAAAAGCATTGGTTATTTTAAATAATTGGGAAAATATTAAATAAATCATTAGTGTTCCAGATGCCTGGAGATATGAGAATCTTCAAGAAAAACAAATATAAAAAATATAATCAGATTTCCTGACCTCCACTGATTCAAAGATTGGTATCTTCTGCTATCTGACACAAACCAACTGACCATAAAAATAAACTTGTCAGTGTTATTATTTGCAATGGGGATGAAGAGAAATAGACTAGATCTGTACAACTAGAAATATGAATTTGCCATTTTTTGAGTTGAATGAAATTGAAGGAGAATCTCTCTGGGCACAGGGGTCATTGTATCAGGAATTAAAGAGATTTAAGCTGAGATGCTTATTAGACATTCAAATACAGATTCTAGTAGGCTCTTTGATAGATGAGTCTGGAGTTCAAGGGAAGAATTTAGAAGAAATATAAAGTGAAGAATGTTAACTTATGGATGGTGTTTAAAGCCTTGAGATTGGATAAGATAGACAAAAGGAGACATCCTAAAAGTGTGCTCTAAGATACCTTAGTATTTTGAGGGCACTGATATGAGGAGAATCTAACAAAGGAAACTGGGAAGAGGTAAACAGTGGGGTAGAAAAAGAGTATGATGTCCTGGAAACTTTTAGAAAAAACATACGGTTTCAGGAAGCGAAGAGTGATCAACTATAACAAATACTGCTCATAGGTGAAACTATACAAAAAGTAAGAATTAATCATGAGACATAATAATTTCCAGGTGATTGTTACCTTTGATAAGATATCATTCAATCGACTTCTTTGTACAACCAGATTATTGGAGTGGTTCCAGAGAGAAATAGAACAGAAAAAAAATATTTATGGACTTCTCTTTCAAAGATTTTGTAGTAAAGAAATAAAGGGAATTAGCTTAATTGCTAAAGGGGACTCTGTTATTGATGTGATTTTATTTATTTTTGAGGTAGCTAAATTATAGCTTAGTGAGGCTGCAGATAACGAGACAAATGCTGAAACACTGTCCATGCAGTTTTCGTCACATTTCCTGTAAGATCGTTCACAAATCTTAACAATTTGGTTATACTATTCTTTCATAAGCATAACATTTTGAAAAATTTTGAAGATTATAAAGCTGGCCCTGTGAGAATAAAAAATTCCCCCCCCCAAAAAATGTAGTACAAAATGGACAAGTGGTAGAGTTGAGAGAATAGCAACAATGTACCAATGGATTAGAAAATCTGAAAAGATATTTCTCTGTGTGTAAGTGCATGTCTGTGCATGTGTACATGCATGTGTGTGCTTGTGTGTGTATGAGTGAGCGAGACCAAGGGATACGACAGAGGTGTAATTACTAATTAAAATCAAAATGGTGATTATCAATAAATGTCTGCATAAGTGGGTATACAGTTGAATATAAGCAAAATTAAATCATTGCCTTGTAAAATAGATTTTTTAAAAAACTCCAGTAAAATTAAAATTATTTTCAGATTTTTAAATGTTTGCAAAAATATTGAGTGAACAATTTCATCAAATTATTTTAAATTCACATTTACCTGATGATTAGAGAAATTCTGCATCTTTTTTATAGCTTATAATTTTTAAGAGTTCCTTACAGACATCATTCAGTTATATGGATTGTATATACCTTTTTTTCCACAATGTGTGGCTTGTCTTTAAACTTCGTTTAAATTCTTAGAGAATTTATTTATTTTAATGTGGTCAAACTTATTAATTTTACTTTGTGCTTTATGCTCTTTGAATCTTGCTAAGAAATAACTTTAAAGGCCTATATGCTACCATGACTTCCTGAAGATATTTCAATCAACTAGATTAAATTGTTTAACATTATGCTTTAAGTTTTTTTTTTTGCGGTACGCGGGCATCTCACTGCCGTGGCCTCTCCCGTTGCAGAGCACAGGCTCCGGACGCGCAGGCTCAGCGGCCGTGGCTCACGGGCCCAGCCGCTCCGCGGCATGAGGGATCCTCCCGGACCGGGGCACGAACCCGCGTCCCCTGCATCGGCAGGCGGACTCTCAACCACTGCGCCGCTACGGAAGCCCATGCTTTAAGTTTTTAATCTACTTTAGAGTTAGCTTTTCTGGCACACACAATAGTCAAACCAAACAGCTGGCTTTCACCTAAGTACTATTTTTTCTCCATGTTATAAATATTTCCCATTTTTGCATAAATTCTATTATTAAATTTAACTGAAGAAAAGTTTTATTCACAGAATGAGGAAAATATTTAAATATAATTTTATTTAAAAGGTGTTCTCTTTTTTACTACCACTGATAATGAAAATTAAGCACATGATATCACTCTTCATAAAAGTAAGGTCACACATGTATAATCTATAAACTAAAAAATTCTGTACCTTTAGGTAGTACTGCTTCTGAGTATCATAAAATAGTATTTCAATACTCAGTAAAATGCATAAACAAAGCCATTCAAGGGCAGTTTCTCTGCTTACATTTGGGTAAGTAGAGAAAATCTTTCCTCATAAATGAGCCTGTATTTCCTATTCTTTAGAGGTTTATGAAAGACCAAGAGCCAATTTTACTTGAAAAATTGACCTCAACCCATGTAGCTCTTTAGTGCAGCTTTTTATTGTTTAGTGTAATCAATTCTAGTGGGTGAAAATTTTGTGCTTCTGGTAAATACATTTTAAACAATGGCAAAGTCAAATTTTAAATGTTTTAGATGTTTTAGATATCATTGAGTAGAATGTGATTATTTTGTTTTCTGAGCTGCAGAGAGAGTAAAAAATGTCTTAAAAAAAGGTCACAGATAACTTTATTGCTAGAATTAAAATTCTGCTTTTATCTGTCAGATGGAATGGTTTGATTACTACATCATTCCAACTTTAAGCTGATCAATTCATTTTAAACAATTACAAATTTATCTAATTTGTTACATTATTTAAACATTTAAAATAAATGTGAATTTTATGAAAAAGAACAATGTTGGAGACTGAATATTTCTGAAGGCAACAATAGCTCACTTTTAGAATTTGGAAGAAATATTTCAAAGTAATTGAATGCTATTAGGTGAATAGCATTGCATGTATACATATAGAACAAATTTGAAGCCAGTTCATCTAACATTCTCTCACAAACATTCCAGTAGAAGTCAACACTCTGAATGAGGATTATCTCTCATATATTAAAGTTCCAAATAATATCTGCAAAAATTAAAATAACTATTTTTGTGGTCCATCATTTCAAATTGTGATTCATAATTTAATAAATCATCAGCATCATTTTATATTTAGAAACTTTTAACAGTACATCTGCATCGTACTCTGTTATTTATTTGTTTTGATGCAGTATCCCTTGAAGATAAATGTAGTGTAATGTTATTTTAGTAATCAAAATTGTAAATATGGCAAATTCAATTAACATAAGTTTTTATCTGGCAGTTCAATTGATGGTTTTCAGTAGGGAGACTATAGTCAAAAACAATGAATCAATTTAAATATTTGTGAAGCAGAGATTTTTCTAAAAAAGGGGAATTATGGGGTTGTAAAACATAAGAACAGATATCCATTTTTGTGATCCAGTATTAAAGACAATGCCATGTTATACTGTCACCAAACCAAATTCTGATATGTGAATTTCTCTTTCTTATAAATGACTTTAGTCTGAAAACCAAAGACTTTGTCTCAAAGTTTAATAAGACCTCAAACTGACACATATTCCTTTTTCCTGCATCTTCAGTCTGTTAAATAATCATCATATATATATATACATATGACTTAATAGATGATTTCTATTAGGATGCTTGTGAGAAAGTGTTAAGTGAGTGAACTGGCTTCAAATTCATGCTATATGTATACATGCAATGCCATTATGTCAGTGTCAATTATTACTTTGAAATATTGCTTCCAAATTCTAAAAATGGGATATTATTTCCTTGAGAAATATTCCAGCTTCTACATTCTGTTCTTTTTCATAAAATTCACATTTATTTAAAAAGTTTAAATAACAATGTAACAAATTAGATTCATTTGTAATTATTTATAATGAATATCTATATCAACATTGTTTGGAAATTACATAAATATTTGCATGCACATATGTCTAGATGATGTGTCCTTCTTACCTATATAACACTGTCATTTTTAATAGCCTATGTGTTCAGCTCTGGCAAAAGACATGGATGAACAAAGCTACCTCCTCTGCTTGAAGCACAGTAGGCTGATCCATGTAATGTTCTTGCTTGTTACAGCTTTGTTGGGTGTAAAGTTCTGTTTGGAATAAGCTTTGAAAACTTTGCTTGCTGATTTATATCCTCGCTTGGTTCAAAGGGGCGATTGGTGTCTACAGTGTAAGCAGTCCATTCTTATCCACAGAATCAGAATTGCCAATACCCTTGAGTAAATTATTTTGATCGAACTTTTAAGTGCTTCGGGATATACTTGTATCAGACATCTTGATTCATATATGTATATGTCTGTTACAATAAGTCTCTTTTATTTGCTTCCTACATTGTTCATTTGTTCTGTAAATAAGGGAGGTCAGAAATAAGCATTCTTATCTGACATAGCAAAATTGAAATGAATCCCAGCAACTGGAGTCTTCAGCATTGCTGGTGATGGTTGAATCAGAATGTTTCCTTTATGTGGTGGGCAAATTACATTACTTCTCTTTACCTGGATTTGCAATCTGTCAAATGGGTGAAGTAATAATGTTAATACTAAAGAATACTATCTTTAAAATGGGAGGCACAGAATTTTGACTCAACCCATTTTATCTAATGATTAAATTCATTTTTACGATGATTTCATAATTTGATTATAGCTATGTAGTTGTATGTTTGAAAGTACTCACTCCAAAAGTGAAAATTTGGATTTATAAAAATGACACTCAAAATGATTAATGGCAGGTGATTACTGCTTACTGCATGAACTAGCTATATTATTACTTAGATATCATGTTGGCTAGTGCAATTAGGATATTAACTGGTTTACAAAATTAAATTTGTATAAAGTATGAAAACTTATTAAAATAGGACCTTACATCATTAATATTTAGAAATAATATGCATGTTATATTAATTTGATTTATAAATTTTGGCACAGTTTATTGAAATGGTAGGCAATATAGAAGTTTTACTAATAAGTTTTATTTTAAGCAGATATGTATATAATTCCCTAGAATATTTATATGCATACATAAATGAAATATGAACAGTATCATATGCATAATGGCAAAATTATTTAATTCTATAAATAATTGTAAAATTGTGCTGTAGTTGATTGCCACAGACTAAGTAACACCAGTGTTTACATGAGGAATATAAGATTTAATGAAGTGTACTGAGTTTACAACCATATTAAAATCTTTATTCTTGGTATAGAAATATTCTCTTTCAAAATAAATATTACAGACTCATAAAGACCATTGCAATTTTAGCTTTGTTATAGATGAAATGATGTGAAGAAAAACAAGGATATTTCAGAGTCATCAGATCTGATCAAAACATATGCTAAGTGTCTTGTTATCCACTGCCGTGTGCTAAGCACTGTGCAGAACAAACATAGTCAATGTAATCTACAGTTTCTAGTTCATCCTTCATAGTTAGGTAATCCTAACATATAGGAAAATGTGAGAATGCAGACATGTAATCAATATTGAATGCAGACATGTAATCAATATTAAATGCAGGCCATTTTCTTTTGAATTTCCAGATATACCATTTGTAGGTTACTGATTTCCTGAGCTATTTTAATTAAATAGACTGATAGATAGTATTGAAGACTGTGCACATTTCAGCCAGATATGTTTGTACATTTATTTCTATTTTCAAGAGGGATTATTTTCAAGATGCACTGACTGTTGTCACAGTGGTATAGACTGTGCCCATGAAACAGACTTTCAATAACTAATACACCCTAAGGTGGAATTAGGCATCTGCCTGATTAGCAAGAATCAAATAGTATATAGCACGATCCAGAAGGCCTATATGCTCTTAGGAAGCAAGTTTACATGTCAAAATCTAACAGTCTTCTCAGAACTGATAGGAAAGGACAGCATTGCCAACTGTTTCACAATTCACTTCTTTCTTGGCTTCTCTAACTTTGCATTGCACCTTGTCAACATTTCCTGAATAATTAAATTGTTCTAAAATTATTATCTGGTCTTACTTGTCTAGCATAGAGAAGTAGAACATGGTAGTCAGAAAAATAGAGGAATAGAACAACTGGAACAGGCCTTACAGAAATACCTTATGTAGCTGCAGAAATGTATAAATGGGAATTTGAAACAGAAAACCTTAAAGTAACTTCTCCAAAGTCATGCTGCTGGTTACACAGAGAGGGAGTAAAACCAAATTGCTTTTCACTTTAACTTATTATCAGCAAATGATACAGTATGCTAGTTCTCTCCTTGCTCTTTGTTCACTCTTGCTAAGAATTAGAAAGTAAATGCTGAAAAGGGTAAATAGTTGATTTGCAAGTTTTAAGGGGAATCGATGGTTTTAATATATGTCCTATCCAAAGTACCTATGACTTGCCACGGAGTAGATGGTTTTGTTTCAGCAGGTTTTGTAAGGCCTATACATTTGTGTGCAGTATTTTATGTGTTTGTACATTTTCCTATGGCATATGGGTAGATTCAATAACATTGTCAAAAGGAAAAATGACTTAATAATTTTAAGATTCATAGCCTTTTTGGTGAAACAAAGCATCCAGACATAAAAAATAATTTATATATATATATATATATATACATGTAGACAGAATGATCAACATAAAAGAAAACCCTTATTTTTAAAAAAGGCATACGTGGTAAGATTATACACTTGCATTGGAACTGAAGATGTATTTTTCATTACATATTCAATTTTTATGATTATGAATTTCTTATTTTAAAAAATGTCTTCATCAATCAGAGCACAAATTACTTAGCTTACCATGCAGGCTCCCACCCTCCTGAACTGGCCCTTATGAACTATTTATTTCCTGGGGCTGCTGTAACAAATTAGCACAAACTTCACGGCCTAAAATAACAGACATTTATTACACTTCTGGGAGCCAGCAATCCAAAATCAGTACCACCTGGCTGAAATCAAAGTGATGGCAGGGCTGTGCTGCCACCAGAAGCACTGTAGAACACACTCCTTGCCTCTTCCAGCTTCTGGTAGCTACTGTCATTCTTTGGCTTGTGGCTGTATCACTTCAGTCTCTGCCTTGGTGGCCACACTGCCTTCTCCTTTCAATGTGTGTGTCATATTTCCCTCTGCCTCCCTCTTATGAGGATATATGTGATTACATTTAGGGAACACCCAGATAATCTAGTAAAGTCTTCCCATCTAAAGCTTATTAACTTAATCACACGTGCAAAGACTTTTTTGCCCATGGATGGTAACATTCATAGGTTCCAAGGACTAGGGCATGGATATTTTGGGGGGAGGCATTATTAAACCTACTGTACTAACTCTCCTTTGTCAGTATCTGCTTTCTCACCAAGAGTATCTTACAGCTCAGCTATGGACTGGGAAATATTGAATACTTAACAGTTCTTCCAACACACCATTCTCTCTCTCCCTTCAGCTTCTTTGTATTTTTCTCTCTTCTATCTTCAATGTTCTTCCTCACGGATCTTTTTTTTTTAAATTTTTTATTGAAGTATACTTGATTTACAATATTGTATAAATTTCAGGTGTACAGCGCAATCATTCAGTTTTATATATATATATGTATATATATATATATATGTATATATATATATATTCATTTTCAGATTATTTTACCTTCAGTATAGTTCCCTGTGCTATACAGTAGTAGGTCCTTGTTGGTTATCTATTTTATACATAGTCGTGTATACATGTTAATCCCAGCCTCCTAATTTATCCCTCCCCCTACCCACCTTTCCCCTTTGGTAAGCATAAGTTTGTTTTCTGTGTCTGTGTGTCTCTTTCTGTTTTGGAAATAAGTTCATTTGTGTATTTTTTTCCTTTTCTTTTAGATTCCACATATAAGCGATATAATATATTTGTCTTTCTCTGTCTGGCTTACTTCATTTAGTATGATTTACTTAATTCTTTCATATCCTTCAGCCTAATTCAGGTTAAAACAAACAGAAACCAAACCAAAACAACAACAAAATCCTCCTTTCTCAGGCCATGCCAGGACTCAGCTATGGCTCTTGCTCCCTGGACAGGTTCTTGTACACCATAATCCTGTATTTCAGGTATTTATTTTTCTTTTCTTTCTGAGGCACAAAAATAAATCTTTAATTTTTGTATCTGGTAGTCAAATTATTGCCTGAAACATAATAGGAGATCAGTATGTATTTATTGGTTACATTATTGTGTGAATAGACTTGGCTTTATTAGTGGGAATAGTAATTTACTTTAAAATAGTGTTCTGTCACTTGGGAAATAAACTGAATTGCAATGAGAAAACTGGAATCACTAAGTGATCTATAGAATAAGAATTGAATTTACTGTTATTACAATGGGTATTAATAGCAAACCATTCCAAAATTAAAATGCATAGTATAAAGAATTTAAATACATATTTATTTTTCATTGCATTTTCTAACATAAAAAGGCATTAACTCCTTATTAGAAACCTGAGTATTTAAAAAAAAATGTGTTAGTGTCCTAAAAAGGCATATGACTTTCATATATTTTTAAAAAAGGAATTTCTAAACATTTCTTAACATATGAAAAGCATAAACTCAGAAGGCTATTCTACATTACTTCATTTTAAAATTGGATAATACAGGTTGTGTGTTTACTCAGTTCAACTCAGAATCAAGGAAAGGTACTCTGAGCTAAGTAGAAAGCTGGAAAGGGAAGACATAGGGCAGAGTGAGATGTAGTTCCTGTTCTCAAAGAAATTTTAACATAAGAATGGAAGGAAGTTAACAGAATAAATAAGACAGCAAAGTGATATAGAAGTTAAAACATACACGAGGAACACAGAGTAGAAAGCAAAGGTGTGTGTGTGTGTGTTATGTGTGTGTTTGTGTGTGTGTACACCTAAACACGTAGGGGCATGCAGAGCTGGCTAATGGTAAAAATTAATGGGAAGCTGGACAATGACTGTTGCTTTTGTGTTGTATCCAAAAGGAGGGCTAGGAATTCACCAGGCAGTGAGTCAGAAAGATATAACAGAGATAGTAAAATACATTAACTAGGGAGTCAGACCAGCCCAGGGACATGCAAGCAGTCTAGATTATTCACAGTAAAAATTCCCAAATTTGACTAATATAAAAAACTAGCATAATCAGAAAAAGAAATCTTGCACAGCTTCCATATTGTTTTACTCCAAATTGGATTACTACCTAATATTTATAGACATGGGATATCACTTTAACATACCTTATGCATAAATGTATTATGAAACTTAAAACTACTACAAGTTTATTTAATAAAAACTATAAAATTAATAGGAGTAAGATTACATTTAATATAGTGTCATGCTAATATCTGGTTCTGTGTTAAAGTATTTTAACTTTGATTTTACTAGAAATCATTTTACACAGAAGATGTTTGTTCTCAAAACATAGAAATGCCTGGAATAAATTCAAGATTTATTTTTGGCTAGATCAGGATAAGCAATCCTTCAACTTAATCAAATTTATGTCCAATGAATCTTACTTGAATGCCAATTTTAAGTAGGCATATTTGAGGATTATATTTAAGTTGTGGCAATATTTAACTCTGACCCAAATGGTAAGTCAATGCAATTATTTCTGAAACTGGAAGAAATAAGGTTACACCTTAGATTCTTAGTAGCCATTGGAAATATCTAATTTACAACATTAAAAAAATTACCAATTAGTCACATTTTTCTCTCCTCAAATTTTAAGCAAAAGAGAAACAGAAAAGTCAGCAAGAGCTAAAAATACCCTCTTTATTACAAGTAACCAAAAATTTGAGACCATGGTTTGAACCTGAGGCCAAATTTGCACATTTACTAATATTACATCCCCATAAGTATAGACACCATGAACTGCATGTGAAGATTGTAGAGGTGACAATTAGAATCAGCCACCTTTAAAGTGGACCTTGGCTTATAGCACAATCCAGCCAGCACAGAGAGTCAGAAGGAAAAGCCACTCAAGAATTGTAATTTATGAATGAATAGAACACATCATTATTAACAGAATAGAGGGCAAAATTCATATGGTCATCTCAATAAACACAGAAAATGTACTTGGCAAAGTCCAATAACTTTTCATGACAAGAAACAGTCAATGAACAAAAAATATAATGGAATTTGCTCAAAATGAAAAAGGCCATCTACAAAAACCTGCAGCTAACATCATAGTTAATGATGAAAGACTGAAAGCTTTTTCCTCAAATCAGGAAAACAATAATATCCATCCTTACTACCCATATTCAACATTTTGCTGGAAGTTCTATTCTGAATAATTAGGCAAAAAGAAGAAATTAAAGGCATCCAGGTTGTAAATAAAGAAGTGAAACTATCTTTATTTGTAGATGACATGATCTGATATATAGAAAGTCCTAAGGAATCCACAAAATAACTCTTAGAACTTATAAAACCAGTTCAGTAACATTGCAAGATAAAAGATTGATTTACAAAAATAAAGTATATTTCTGTATAATAATAGTAAACAATCTGAAAATAAAATTAAGGCAACAATTCCAATTATAAATATCAAAAACATTAAAACAATACTTAATAAACTTGACAAAAGAGGTGCAAGACACTGTTGGGGAAGAAGAAATTTTCCTTTATACTTCTAGGTTCTTCTGGCTGGTCTAAGAATTAAATTGACATGAGACAGATTAATAGGAGAAAGTCAAACAAAATTTTAATAGCATATATATATATATATATATATATGGGAGAGACCCAGGAAACCTGAGTAACTCACCAAAATGACTGAAGCCATCATCTTAAATCCCATCTTCTGCTAAAGACAAAAGAAGATGTTGGAATAGTGGTTTGGGACTTCAAAGAGAAGGAAGGCAACTCACAAGGAGATGGACAAGCAAATGTCTGGTCAATAAATGTTTGTTGGATCAGGCATAGACAATGTGGTACAGAGTGGACTCTGGTCTCTAAGCCCTGTTACCTCCACCACATCTAGCTCATATTCTTTGCAGAGATCTCTGGTGATAGATGCATTTTGAGAACAGACCTTCTATCTAAATTGTTTTAGGTACTTAGGGGGAAGGTCAGAGTTTCTTCCTGAATGTTTTGGACCTTGATTCCTTTTAGCTTGAAATAATCTACATGCCAAAGAGAGATTTTGTCATGGCAAATTTTGTTTCCCTTCAACTTATACAACAAAAATTACAAAATATGTTTGAATGAAATTAGAGAAGAACTAAATCAATGTTAAGCCAAGGTCATGGATTGAAAGATTTAATATTGTTACAAGGATACACTACTCAAATTGATCTATGGATTCAATGCATTCCTCATCATAATCCCACATCCTTTTTTTTTTTTTTGCAGAAGTTGGTAAAATGGGAACGAAATTGAATCATTTGTAGAGGTGTGGATGGACCTAGAGACTGTCATACAGAGTGAAGTAAGTCAGAAATAAAAACAAATACCATATATTAACACATATATGTGGAATCTGAAAAAATTGGTATAGACAATCTTATTTACAAAGGAGAGATAGAGACACAGACATAGAGAACAAATGTATGGATACCAAGGGGGAAGAGGGGGTGGGATGAATTGGGAGATTAAGATTGACATATATACACTATTAATACTATGTATAAAATAGATAACTAATGAGAACCTATACTTTATAGCACAGGGAACTCTACTCAGTGCTCTGTGGTGACCTAAATGGGAAGAAAATCCAAAAAAGAGGGGATATATGTATATGTATAGCTGATTCACTTTGCTGTACAGTAGAAAGTAACACAACATTGTAAAACAACTATACTCCAATAAAATTTTTTTTTAAAGTTGGTAAAATGAAGCTGGAGTTCATGTGAAAAACCAAAGGATACAGAATAGCCAAAACAATATGCGAAAGAAGAATACAATTGGAGGACCCACATTCTCTGATTTCAAAACTTACTACAAAGCAATAGTATCAACACAGCATGGTACTAGCATACAAATTGGAATATAGATCAATAGGGTAGAATTGATAGTTCAGAAATAAACTCTTCATGGTCAATTAATTTTTGACAAGAGTGTCAAGACAATTAAAAGGAGAAGGAATAGTTATTTCAACAAAGTAGTATGGAGACAACAGGATATCCACACAAAAGAATGAGGTTGATTCCCTATCTCCTACCATGTACATACATACATGCATACATAAATCAGAATGATCACCGACCTAAATATAAGAACTCAAACTATAATACTCTTAGAAGAAAACATGTTGCATTAGGCAATGGCCTCTTATATAAGATGCCAAAATCACAAGTGACAAAAATAGATAACTAGACCTTATAGGCTTTTCATCAAAGAGGATATTAAAAATAGTCCCATCGCCAGTGAAAATGAAAAATGGTACAGTCATTTTGGAAGACAGAAGATGGTTTATTACAAAACTAAACATACTATGACCTTACAATCTAGCACTGTGCTCCTTGGTATTTGCCTAAAGGAGTTCAAAACATGACCACACAAAAACCAGTTCATGGATATTAATAGCAGCTTTATTGCCAAAACGTGGAAGGAACTAAGATCTTCTGTAACAGGTGAATGAATAAATAAACTGTGGTACATCCAGACAATGGAATATTACTCAGTGCTAAAAATGAATGAGCTATCAAGCCATGAAATAATGTGGAAGAAACTTAAATGCATAATACTAAATGAAAGAAGCCAATCTGAAAAGGCAACATACTGTATGATCCCAACTGTGTGATATTCTGAAGAAGGCAAAACTATGGAGACAGTAAAAAGACCAGTGGTTGCCAGGGGTTAAGGAAAACTGAAGGATGACTAATTGGAGTATGGAGGATTTTTTAGGGAAGCGAAAATACTCTGTATGGTACTACAAAGGTGGATGCATGCCATTATATGTTTTTACAAACCAATAGATTGTACAACACCAAGAGTGAACACTAATCTAAACTATGGACTTTGGATGATTATGATGCATCAATGCAGGTTCATCAATTATAACAAATGTACCACTCCAGTGGGAGGTGTTGATAATGGTGGGAGAAGAGGCTATGTATGTGTTGGAACAGGGAGTATATGGGAAATCTCTGTACCTTCCTCTCAGTTTTGCTGGGAACCTAAAATTGCTCTTTAAAAAAAAAAAAACCTTAACTCTATGTCTCATTTAGTACTTTAAGTAAAATCTAGGTGAATTAAATTCTCAAGCATAATAGAAAAAAAGAAAAATCTTAAAAGAAAATAAGTATCTTGTCATATCCATTTTTAGAAAGAGGTTGGCTAGAGTAGGCTCTCCTTTGCAGGGAGGGAACTGAGGTTTGGGAATTAGTAGGAAACTCAGAAAACATAGTGACAGATTGGGAAAATATAAAATATATACAAACATTAGAAAAGCCCCATATACAAAAGTCTATTACCTTAACTGAAAACAGGCAGATTCTGAGGCACATCATTAGCTCTAAAGACTTTCTGTATCATTGGTAGGCTATATTACTAAAATATACAATAGTTAAATTCATAATTTTGAAGAGCAACATGTTCTTAGAGAAGAAATATGTTCACACATACATAAAATATGACCGGTGTGAATGAATTCAAGGAGGGGGGGAATCCATTTTAAATAACAGAATGCATGAAGCAATTAAAAAAAAAAGATAAATGCAGTTCAATTTCATCCTGAACTATTTGCTAAATAAGATGTAATCGAGTAGAAATCCTACTGGAATTAATAGGCAAAGGAATATTTGTAGTTAAAATATATTTGTTCATATGCAATAAAGAGACCTCAAAAATACTGCTTTCTTTCAAACTAGATCCCATATGAACTGTTGTTTATACCATTAATGTGCTAAGGAAGCATTTATATAGTGAAACATAAGCTTCATTACATTACCATGAATTATACATTTGTGGCTCTAATTATATATAACTTTTTACCGTATAAAGTAGAAGATTGAGGCAGACATATTAAGGATATTTTAAATTAGGTCTGCTAGGAGATGTTAATGCTACAGGTTCAGGAATATTTTTAGGATGATACATTTTAGTACAAAAATGTGAGAAAGGAAAGTTTATAAATTAGAACTAATTATTATTCTTGTTAGCATACAGTATTTCTTAATTTAAATTTTTACTGATTTCATTAGCTGATCCATCAAATGCAAATTTTCACTTGTAACAACCAAAATGAATTAGTAATGACTTATTTGTTTTGTTATGCTCTGAACTCCCATAAAATCTCTGCCACAAAATTCTTGTGTACTCAGTGCCTTAGGCACTGACATGTCTCCACAGACTCAGAATATGCCTTTAGTTTCCATTGAGAAAATACCTCTCATATTTCAGTATTTTCTATCAAATGCACTGAGTCCTTATTTTAACAACACATTTAAACCTGATAAGAATTTGACTAATATATTTCAGTGCGAGATACACACAATTTCCTATATGATTCTACTGTACTGTCATCAAAGCTGTTATATTTCCTCCAAATCCTGAAAAAAATACAAAATTGTTTTCCCTTTAAAGTTTAAAAGCAACAGAATTAAATTAGAGACAATAGAAGCCAAGTGAAAACTTACGTTTGGCTATCCTCAGACAGCACAAGTTTTTCTTATTTTCTCCTTTGTCAGGCTGTGTGCTTTTCACTTTAAAATTCTCCAAGCTATGGATCATCTATCTCTTCTTTGGGGAGACTATTCCACCATCTAATATAGTTCACTAGCTATGTCAAAGTCCAACTTTCCTGGCTGAGAATCAGAGTAGAGTGGAATTTCCTTCTAACAGAGGGGCCATTTGACTCGTTTTATTATTTTTATTACTCAACACCATAGTGAACTAGCTAGTTGACTGTGTGTGTTCAAAGATGTAGACCTGCCCTAAGGACTCACATCTCAACAAATGATCCCTTTCCTCTGCCTGACTGGCCCAGCAAAGGACAGAGAATGCAATCATCTTGATCAATGAACCTGAGTAAAAGCAGAGCAGGCAAGACACTAATCAAATAAGTGGATCTGCTGAGGCTAATCCTTCAACCCCAAACTTTGTTTCTTGAGCAACCACAGGAGATAAGCAGGGAAAAGAAGGCTAGACAATATGCTGTACTTGGCATGACTCAAATAGGCCTCCTGCAGTCACATTTCCATTTAGTCACCTTGAGAATACAATAGTCTCAGAGACCTAGACATGCATATTCTGCTTCAGATGCACTTCCACATATAATTTTGCTATTGCCTGCAAATTTTAGGTTATAAAATATCACACCAGTAATTACAAACATCCTCAAAGAGAAACAGATAGAAAACCAATTTGAAAATAATTAGTCTTTATAAGGTTCCTCTCATAATATTCTTCATAGATTGTTACAATTAAAAGCACTCTGGGCAAAGAATCAGGATCAAGATTTGAAATTTTACATTAAAAGTTATGTTACTTTGAGAAAATCATTTCACCTCTCGGTACTTCAAGTGTATTGTAAAACAATCGTAATAACTACTTCATTAGATTGTTGTGAAATGTATTGGGAATATTGTCCTCAAAAGTGTCAATCATAGAGTACAATTAACATATGGTATATATAAATTTTCTCTTTATTTTTAAAACAACTGCTAAGATGCCAATCCTAATTGAAAAGTGTTATGGACTTCTATACAGTGTTTTGGGAAATGAAAACTATAATTTATTTTGTAAAAATGATACGAGAAACTTGGATTGATGAGGTCATTTTCATAAATGGCATGAGTAAGCAAATTATTTAATGGAAAGAGGGGAATATTATGCCAGATAGTAAAAATAGTTATTTTACATATTAAATTTAAAATATTAAATATAAAAGCATTTCTTTGAAATTCCTTTTCACCACCAATCTAAACCTCCTTTCACATTCTTCTTTTCATTGGTTCCAGTTCTCAGCTTTAAATTAGAAAGTTTTCTTTTAAAAAATGCTTAGTAAAACCACCAGCATATTAAAAACTCAAAATAGTATGTATATATTTAAATTTAGAGAATGTTTGTTTCTCAAGTGTCCAGGGAAGGGGGCTGATGCAGGAACCACCAATGAAAACATACACTGGGGACGATTTAAGAGGCAAGATCATGCCAGGGGAAAGGAGAATTTGAGAAGCTGAGCCACAGTGAGATCTCCTGTAACATGAGTATGTGGCTGAGGTGCCATGTAATTCTAAGAAGCTCACACATACACACACACACACACACACACAGGCACACACACACATTCTAAATGACATTCAGCATCAGGTGTGTGATACTGATGACAGTCAATATTGACCAGAGAGCTGTGACAGTCAAGGTCAAGAGGAGTATACAAAAGGTCAGTGATGGGAGGGGATATTTGTCTCCAGTCTCTCTCCCCTTCCTGCCCTAATGCACTGAAGGAGTCATGCCTTTGTGGACAAAAAATGTTGCCTGACATTTGAATAAACAAAGAATGTCACCTGCCATTCCAGTAAATAACAAATGTTGCCCACCATCAAGCCATCAGCCATTGCAACCACCCCTGATGGTGTGCCCTGAGGGCAATAAAGGATAGAGAAAAACAGGATACGGGCCCTAGATAGTTAAGATTCATATCTAAAGAATAACTTATATAAGCCCAGACTCTTGAATCTTCCCATACATAGCAAAATGCTAATGTCATTAACTTGAGATGTCTGTTTTTTGTGATTAGCAGTAATCTTTTACTATTCAACTACTACATTTTTTTTTTCAGCAAAAAATCCTTTATATCCTGGCTCCTCCCCTAACCTCTTTGGAATGCTTCCTGAGAGCTAACTGAGAGACTGTCTCCCAGGTTATAGTCCTCAGTAAGTTATCCAAATAAAACATAACTCCAACTTTTAGGTTGTGTGTTTTTCTTCAGTTGACATCTTGAAGGAGAAAGAAAAGATGTGTCTGAGTCAAACACTCCACGCATCAACTTCAAATATTGGGCATGTATGAGGTCACTAAGTATGTATGTATACAGTCATCTCAGGTGCACATTTAAGATGGGGAGGTCAAAAAACTTAGTAACAAACATAAATTATATATTGATACATTTTAAAAATCTACATTAATGCAAAAAATCCATGATGAAAAAAAATTATTTTTAAAAGATTCAGTCCTAACTTCAATCTTGTGATGTTGGGACGGGAGTTTGAGATGCATCTAGGCAATTCAAAGGTATTCAAACACTAATAATTGTTCTTGATGTACATATATATGTGTGTGTGTGTGTGTGTGTGTGTGTGTGTGTGTGTGTGTGTGTGTGTATGTATATGTGTGCGTGTATATATATATATATATACACATATATATACGTATATATGTGTGTGTGTGTGTGTATATATATATATATATATATATATATATATATATATACACTAACGTATACACATTAAAAACACTCTGTCAGATGAAAATAGGATGGACAGTGTTTACTTTAAATTCATACAATTCATTAATGCTTTTGGTGTCTGGGTAATGGGAGAAGTAAGCAGGATGTATCCTTCTGACCTACTTTTAGCAACTTCATTTCTGTAGTTGAGTCACAAGATTTTCTTCCATTTCACAAATGGGATTTACTTCCCATACATTTCTATTGGGTTGGCCAAAAAGTTCATTCGGGTTTAACATCTTACGGAAAAACCCAAACGAACTTTTTGGCCAACCCAATAGATTGTCATTTGTCATTTTTATTATCAATGTGATGGTGTTTGAGGGACTAACAGAAATATTTCTAAAAGAAATGAATCCCCTTTTTGTTCATCCAATGCTACGATATGACTAAACTTTATTTATACAATAATAGTGTTGGAAGACAGATACTTCAACTGCTTTCTCTTACATCCTTTATCCCAGCAGATATCTGTTAAGATTTATTGGTTTGATTAATTACAACTTGGACATCATTAATGTCTGGAGTCACAAGAAAGCTTGATATTCTTTGGAACTCTAACCACGGTAAACTAAATATTATTAGAGGTGTGTGTGTGTGTGTGTGTGTATGTACACATATATACAGATATATATACACTAGGTGACTATATAGTTACATATATGATTTATAAAGCTATAAAATACAGTTCATGCCAGAGGCTGAGTTTCTCTTTCTGTAATCTGTCTTTTGAGGAACAATTTGAAATGTGTTAGCAGGTTGTGCGAAAGACAAGAGAAACTAAACTATTTCATGAATTCCCAACACATGACTCTGTGAAGTCTTTTGTCAGTAAGCCAACCTTCAATTAATTACAATGTCTGAGAGTACTCTAACACCTAACATATTATTTCCAGGTTTGACAACTGTAAAGACAACCCTGGAAGGCAATTCCCTTCCTCTATTTCAATGCTTCTGAAGCCCTGACATAAAAGTAGGTGATGGATGCAAAAACCTTTCAAGCTAATGTGCTTGCTGCTCAGGTTTCTGTCATGACAAACTATTTTTATATGACTATCAATTAACTTAAATAGTAGATGCTTAATTATTTAGGAATTAAAAGAATGAAAATATCTTCCTTTCCTTAGGGGAAAAAAAATTTTTTTTCTCAGTGCACCAGTTGTGTATGTTTTCTTTCTCTTATTTTCACTAAAATAATGAGCTATAAATCTCTAGATATACTCCCAATTAAATAAAGAAAAGCACAATTTTGAGTCATGCCTTTCTCTAAAAGGAAGTTTCCAATTAACATTTCTATTCAAGGTCGAGAAAAGAGGTAGGCTGTTGAAGTATCACTGAAGTGGTGCCAATGTATTCAAGATTTGACCTGATCTCTATAGCTACAAAAAAAGCACAAGAATAGGAAAATAAGGATTAGTAATCTTCCTTTTATTTCTTTTCTTTTCTTTCTTTTTTTTTTTGAGGAAGATAGTTGCAGTTGTATTAATTTTTAATGGGGACCCTCTACAACTGTATTTCCTTGAAGACATAACATTTAATGATAGTGAATTATACTTAAAAATCTCAGCAATAAGCATTATATATTTAACTCTATTTCATAGCAATTTTATTTAGGAAATAAATTTTCTGATCTTCAGTCTTCCTAAGGCTGCTAATAAATCAACTGTAAATAATTGAAAAAATTTGTACAGTAGTATTAATTACAATTCAACCATTGCAGAACCTAAATTTGACTTATTTTATTATCCCAAAAGTTTTCCAGAGATAGCTAATAAAGCCAGAAAGTTGTTTGAATTATTAAATATAGAAAATGTATTTAATAACATTTATTAGTACTACTATATTAAGTGAAAAGAAACTTATCCTTAAAACTTATATATGATTCATGTGTCAGACAAAACAGATGTACTTTTCCCTATTCCTTGCCCTAAGTGCTACTAAAATCCCTGGATATTGTATGCAAAACATAAGAAGATTCTGAAAGGTGGAGAGAGAAAAGTAGAACATTTCGTGACCTCAGAACCCAAAGAATGACATGATGGTGTGTTCCCTCTTCCTTTCCTGAGAGAAAAAATATTTTTCCTCAATGCAACAAGTTGTGTATGTTGCATTTCTCTGATTTCTTTTTACTTCATACATTCCAGACATAGAGCTGAAGGAATGAATGAGCCACAAATGCCAATGGGTAGGCACAATAAAAGCTTTAACAAAGCCTACTGTCTCCAGACAAAAGCCCAGGAAAAAGAGCAATTTAGCAAAACAGAAAGCTTTTAGAAAGTAATTGCTCTCTCAGAGCCAAAAGCCACAGAAAAAATAAGAAGAAAAGCAAAAGCAAAATTGTGTCTCCTCACCCAGCTACAGCAGCAAAGTTTGAACGGGGAACCTAGGCTTCCTAGGCTGTAATGAGGTCTCCCAACATCCCACCAGGGTGGTGGCTGAGTGACAAATGGTGATCTCAGGTTTTCATCCCTGACACCCTGTGGTGTCAGAGGAGACTACATGGGGAGACTGGACCACCCCTCACTGGCAGCAACAGGCATGCCCTCCCTCCACCATGAGGTGGTGTTAGAAGGGAGGAATCAGGACCATTACCATATTCTGTGCCAGAAAGTCCACCCTCACTGCAGTGTCACTGGAAACTACATGCAAAGCTGGAATGCCCACCACTGCTCAGCATTAAATAAGAGCAACCCCCATCTCTAAAGAAGCTTGAACTTCTTAGATTTCTACCTCCACCGGTCTGTAATGAGACAGTGTGCCACCCCTTCCCTTGCCAAGAGTGTTGTAGAGAAAGTGAGTTAAAAGGAAAAGTTTAAATAAGATCCGGAAACTCATATATAACACACAAAAAATTCAGATTTCAATCAATAGCCTCTTGTCATACTAAAACATATAGCACAAATATATTCAGGTTGCAATCAATAACTTTGTCATACCAGGAAAAAGGAAGTTCTCAAACTAAATGAAAAAAATATATATATATATAATCAATAGATGTCATTACTGAGATTTACTGAGCTAGCAGAAATGTTAGAATTATGTGATATGCATTTTAAAGCAGTCATGACAAAAATGCGTCAGTATGCAATTATGAATGCACTTGAAACATGCAGAAACAGAAACACCCAGTGAAGAAATAGAAGACATGGAGATGAAACAAATGGAAAATAATACAATGGCTAAAATTAAAACAAAACAAAACAACAGCAACAAAAAACTCTGTGAATGGGATCAGCAGCAGAATGGAAGAGACAGAGAAAATAATCAGGGAATTTTAAAATGGAACTAAAAAACTGACCCAATCTGAATGAATGAGAAAAAAATAGATGGAAAAAAGAATAATGAACAGAAACTGAGGTACTATACCAAAAGATCTAACATTTGTATCATGAAGCTCTGTGCCTTTTCATTTAATTCAATTTAGGATATATTTATACTCTAGCACCAAGAGCATATTCAATTAGATTAGTAAAAATCTCAAAACTCCCATGAACTACTTTGAAACACCTATCTCCAAACCTAAAACCTTGACATAGGAACAATGTTATTTTAGGTTTACACTTTGCCAAGACACACCTCTTCCCCTGGCCTCAACAAGTCTACTCTGGTAAGAATCACTCAGTTCAATGCAACAAATTTTTATTAAGTACCTGCAATGGGTCAGGCCCTCTGTATTTTCACATACTCTTCTCCCTTCTTGGGATGGATTGTTTTATCTGGCCCACTTGGCAAATTTCCACTCTTTATCAAGTTCAGTCCAAATACACTCTGTACTGACTCTCTCAAAAAGGTATGAGAGTTCCTTCATTTTTACTTATAATTTACTTGTCAGTACATCTGTATGTTACTCAATACATCATGTACTAATTTTTGCCCTCCTAACTAAACTGTATGCTCTCAGAGGCTAGAACTCTTTCTTGTCATCTTTGCTACACCAATTGCATTGAAATCCTTTCTATCACAAAGTGTTTTCAGTAATTACCTCTTACACAAATAAATGAATTAATGTATTCAGCTATGCATCAGATTTTTAAAAAAATACCTACTGCCTACCAGGCATAGTAATAGACCCAGGTATACATGGTGAATGGATAATGTTACTCATTGTTCTGAAGAATTCAAATCATAGTAGAGAAGACATACCTTTGGAGTAAAGAGGTAATTATAATGAAAGCAATGAGTTGTATATGAATTCCATGTTGTTGGAAGACTTTAAGAGTAAGCATGACTTTGTGTCTTTATATGCTGAGAAGCCACACATGTCGCACACTTCCTTAGTGTGTATAATGCTTTACATGTTTAGAAAAGGAAAGATTAAAACACTTTTATAATACTAGTCATATAACTGCTCCTATCACCTTTCAACCAATAACATAAGTCATATTTTAACTACTTGACTAAATTACCTTGCTAGCACACACCACAGGGCCTAGCATACAATGAGTTCTCAATAGATACTGTACTGAAAAAAAATGGCTAAAGAAATGGTTTAAATTAGTGCTCTCTGAACTTTTACATTGTGATAATTCTTTTTGAATGTATATAGAATTTAAGGTACATTTCCTACTATACAAATATATCCAGTGCCTTTCAAATATGCAAAATATAAAAAGGAGTGAAAAATAGGTAAAAGTACTTACAGTATAGATTCTGCATTAGTTAGTATTAATTAATTAGACATCAACAGTATTTATATAATAATTTATAGATATTTAGTATCAATGATAACTATTTAAAAGTCTGCTTCTTAATTTAATGTACATCAATGCTAAAAATATTTTTTAGAAATAGGTTAGGTTTTAAGCAATAATGCTTTTAAAATAAGTTAAACAAATAAGAGTTTCATTTTCTCTTGTTTTAAGAATTACAAAAATAGGAAATCCAGAGCTATTGAAACTGTTCAAGGTTGTTTTCAAGGACTACTGTCCCTCTGTCTTCCAATTCTGTCCTTTCCAGTAAGTGACTTTCATCTTCATGTTCACACAATGGTTGCTGCATCTTTCCCATTATATTTGTTATCCAGGCTAGAGGTGAAATTTTATGGTAAGGGGCACAAAAGTCAAAAGACTGACGAGGCATGTTCTAATATTCTTTTCCAGCACAGCCACTGCTTGTATTTTAATGGTTAGAACTGGGTTACAAGTCAACCCTAAGCTACAAATTAGTCTTGGAAAATATTTTGCCTTAGTCTGCAGTGGTAGAGGAAGGAAATAAGAGGGGAGTACTAAATAACTCTTGTCTTAAATACTCCTCTGTTTCTGGTTTGACCATCATACCTGAAAGTTGTTGTCACTTATGAGGAAAAAAAGATCAATAAATTGAAATCAGAAAAATAGACAAGTTGCATGAATTTATTAACTCTGGAAAGAAAATTGTCACCCTCCTTGATAGTTGTTCTCTTTGGTTTGGTTTTGTTTTTATTGAACTATAGTTGATTTACAATGTTGTGTTAGTTTCTGGTGTACAGCAAAACGATTCAATTATATCTATACATATATATACGTTTGTATATATATATTCTTTTCCATTATTATTTACTACAGGCTATTGAATATAGTTCCCTGTGGGTAGCCGTTCTCCTTGAAACTAATTGGAAGATATCATTTAAAAATTATGATATGGGTTTAAACCAACTGAAACTTTCATTTCAAAACTTTGAAAGAAGCAAGAAAAAAAAGTTCCTAAATTTCCCATGCAGGTAATGTGAGAGTTTGTACAGGCAGTAATTTCCGTAACAAAATCGTATAAATATGTCAACATTTCCAAACCTTTGATTCATCAGTGCTCTTTCCATAGTACAGTACACTGAGAATGAACAGATTCTAGTGGCACTGTCTTCAATCCCTCTATATTGCAAAACGTCCCCTAATCCCTCAGGATACTTCACTTATTGGAGCTGGCATTTAGCAAGGGAGATTAAATCTGTATGTTAAGTGTTGGGAAAGACAATTCTCTTATTTTTGGTAAAATTGCATATAAATAGAAGTTGAATAGTTTCTTTTTGCTGCCAATAGATATTATTGTATGCCTATTGGCTACAAGCAACTAACTTTGGAAACCATTGGAGTAAAATTCTGTAAATTGCTTGAATTTAAAGTTTTCAGATACATGCTTTTTAGAAATCAACACAGTAGAGTTTATTCTATTCCATGATCATCAACACACTTCTATGATAGAATATCCTGGGAGATAACTTTCTTTGAAACTTTAATGAAAGGTGAAATTTTAACTACTTGCTTTCAGATTCAGAATCCAGTAGCAGGGCCCAATTCTTTTCTAATATCACTTCCTTGTCTCTCTGTTCTGTTTCACAGTTGTCTGTATACCAATATATTGTAATTCATGGAAATACTTGTTTTCTCACTTACAGAGAGACTACTTTGAACAAGTTCAGTGTCAGACTAGCTTTATGTTACAGTTTGTTTCAACCAGTTATACTTTGAGTACAAATTTAATACCAAATATATTCAGGTATGTGTTTGCCTTTTGAAAGGAATGAGATAAGTTTTACATCCCTAGGATTTTAGATTTACATTCGGATGATTTTTCTTCCTAAATGATTACTTCCTGTGGAGAATTTTTCTTACCTAGAAAGTTAAATTACCTTTCTAGACACTTACTAAAGAAATATACATCAAGATTTTTTTTTTAATTAAGAGGTAAGATAACTAATTACACAATTTTTGCATAAACTTCTATTTATCTCTATCCCCAAAGAATTTCCCATTTAAAGATGTATCTAAATTTATAACATCTCTTTCTCTTAATGAATAACTAATATAAATTGCTAGCATATCCATTTTAATTATTACTGTAATTGCTAAAGTTGTATTTCCTGCTTTTCAGTTTTAAGTAGAACAGAATTATAACCAAATAGACATAAAGTGTATATATATATATATATATATATATATATATATATATCATACATATATATGTAAGTACTTTTTGAGAAGAATATAGCATGTGTTTTTTGGGTTTTGTTTTCTTATTTTATTATTTTTAAATAGATCTATATTGGAGTATAATTGCTTTGCAATACAATGTTAATTTCTGTTGCACAACAAAGCGAATTATCCATATGCCTACACATGTCTCCATATCCCCTCCCTCTTGAGACTCCCTCCCATTCTCCCTATCCCACCCCTCTAGGTCTTCGCAAAGCACCAAGACTATCTCCCTGTGCTATGCTGCTGCTTCCCACCAGTCAACTATTTTATATTCAGTAGTGTATATATGTTGATGCTACTCTCACTTTGCCCTAGCTTTGCCCTCCCACCCCATGTCATCAGGTCCATTCTCCATGTCTACCTCTTTATTCTTGCCCTGCAACTAGGTTCATCAGTACCACTATTACTACTAGTTTTTTAAGATTCCATATATATGAAGCATATGGTATTTATTTTTCTCTTTCTGACTTACTTCACTCTGTATGACAGACTTCAGGTCCATCCACCTCACTACAATTAACTCAATTTCATTTCATTTTATTAGCTGAGTAATATTCCATTGTATATATGTGCCATGTCTTCTTCATCCATTCATCTGTTGATGGACATCTAGATTGCTTCCATGTCCTGGCTATTGTAAATAGTGCTGCAATGAACATTGTGGTGCATATCTCTTTTTGAATTATGGTTTTCTCAGGGTATATACCCAGAAGTGGGATTGTTGGGTCATATGGCAGTTCTATTTTCTCAGGATATATACCCAGAAGTGGGATTCCTGGGTCATATGGCAGTTCTATTTTTAGTTTTATAAAGAACCTCCATACTGTTCTCCATAGTGGTTGTATCAGTTTACATTCCCACCAACAGTGCAAGAGAGTTCCTTTTTCTCCACACCCTCTCCAGCATTTATTGTTTGTAGATTTTTGGATGATGGCCATTCTGACTGGTGTGAGGTGATACCTCGTTGTGGATTTGATTTGCATTTCTCTAATGATTAGTGATGTTGAGCATCCTTTCATGTGTTTGTTGGCAATCTGTATATCTTCTTTGGAGAAATGTCTATTTAGGTCTTCTGCCCATTTTTGGATTGGCTTGTTTGATTTTTTGATACTGTGCTGCTTGAGCTGCTTGTATATTTTGGAGATTAATCCTTTGTTGTTTCATTGGAAATATTTTCTCCCATTCTGAGGGTTGTCTTTTCATCTTGTTTATGGTTTCCTTTGCTGTGCAAAAGCTTTAAAGTTTAATTAAGTCCCATTTGTTTATTTTTTTAAATTTCTGTTACTCTAGGAGGTAGGTCAAAAAAGATCTTGCTGTGGTGTATGTCAAAGAGTGTTGTTCCTATGTTTTTCTCTAAAAGTTTTATGGTTTCTTGGTCTTACATTTAACTCGTTAATCCATTTGGAGTTTATTGTATGGTGTTAGGTAGTGTTCTAATTTCATTCTTTTATAAGTAACTGTCCAATTTTCCCAGCAGCACTTATCGAAGAGGCTGTCTTTTCTCCATTGTATGTTCTTGCCTTTTTTGGCACAAATTAGGTACCCATATGTGCATGGGTTTATCTCTGGCATTGTATCCTGTACCATTGATTTGTATTTCTGTTTTTGTGCCAGTACCATACTGTCTTGATTACTGTAGCTTTGTGGTATAGTTTGAAGTCAGGCAGCCTGATTCCTCCAGCTCAAGTTTGCTTTGGTTATTCGGGGTCTTTTATGTTTCCATACAAATTGTAGGATTTTTTTGTTCTAATTCTGTGAAGAATGCCATTGGTAGTTTGATAGGGATTGCATTGAATCTGTAGATTGCTTTGGGTAGTATAGTCATTTTTCACAATATCCAAGAACATGGTATATTTCTCCATCTGTTTATGTCATCTTTGACTTCTTTCATCAGTGTTTTGTAGTTTTCTGAGTACAAGTCTTTCACCTCCTTAGGCAGGTTTATTCCTGGTATTTTATTCTTTTTGTTGCAATGGTAAATGTGAGTGTTTCCTTAATTTCTCTTTCTGATTTTTCATTTTTGGTGTATAGGAATGCCAGAGATTTCTGTGTATTAATTCTGTATCCTGCAGCCTTACCAAATTCATTGATTAGTTCTAGTAGTTTTCTGGTGGCATCTTTAGGATTTTCTATGTATAGTATCATGTCATCTGCAAACAGTGACAGTTTTACTTCTTTTTCAATTTGTATTCCTTTTATTTCTTTTTCTTCTCTGATTGCTGTGGCTGGGAATTCCAAAACTATGTTGTATAAGAGTGGTGAGAGTGGACATCCTTGTCTTTTTCCTGATCCTAGTGGAAATGCTTACAGTTTTTCACCATTGAGTATGCCCATTTTCTGGAGAGTTTTTACCATAAATTGGTGTTGAATTTTGTCAAAAGCTTTTTCTGCATCTATTGAGATGATCATATGGTTTTTATTCCTTAATCTGTTAATGTGGTGTATCACATTGATTAATTTGCATGGACTGAAGAATCCTTGCATCCCTGGGATAAATCCCACTTGATCATGGTGTATGATCCTTTTAATGTGCTATTGGTTTCTGTTTGCTAGTATTTTGTTGAGGATTTTTACATCTATGTTCATCAGTGACATTGGTGTATAATTTTCTTTATTTGTGATATCTTTTTCTTGTTTTGGTATCAGGGTGATGGTGGCTTTGTAGAATGAATTTGGGAGTGTTTCTTCTCTGAAATTTTTTGGAAGAGTTTGAGAAAGATAAGTGTTAGCTCTTCTCTCAATGTTTGATAGAATTCACCTGTGAAGCCATCTGGACATGGACTTTTGTTGTAAGATTTTTAATTGCGGTTTCAATTTCATTTCTTGGGATACATCTGTGTATATTTTCTAATTCTTCCTGGTTCAGTCTTGGAAAATTGTACCTTTCCAAGAATTTGTCCATTTCTTCGTGGTTGTCCATTTTATTGGCATATAGTTGTTTGTAGTAGTCTCTTATAATCCTCTGTATTTCTGCAGTGTCAGTTGTGATTTCTTCTTTTTCATTTTAGTTTTATTGATTTGCATCCTGTCCCTTTTTTTCTTGATGAGTCTGGCTAAGGGTTTATCAATTTTGTTTATCTTAGAGAATCAGCTTGTAGTTTTATTGATCTTTGCTATTGTTTTCTTCATTTCTATTTCATTTATTTCTTCTCTGATTTTGATTTCTTTCCTTCTACTGACTTTGGGTTTTCTTTGTTCTTCTTTCTTTAGTTGTTTTAATCTCTAGGGTTAGATTGTTTATTTGCAATATTCCTTGTTTCTTGAGGTAGGATTGAATTGCTTCCCTTTTAGAACTGCTTTTGCTGCATCCCATAGGTTTTAGGTCGTCATGTTTTAGTTGTCATTTGTTTCTATGTATTTTTAAATTTATTCTTTGATTTCCTCAGTGATCTCTTGGTTATTTAGTAGTGCACTGTTTAGCCTCCATGTATTTGTATTTTTTTACAGTTTTTTTCCTATACTGATTTCCAATCTCATAGCATTGTGGTCAGAAAAGATGCTTGATATGTTTTTCAGTTTTCTTAAATTTTCCGAGGCTTGATTTATAACCCAATATGTGATGTATCCTGGAGAATGTTCCATGTGCACTTGAGAAGAGAATGTATTCTGCCACTTTTGTGTGGAATGTTCTATAAATATTTATTATATCTATCTGGTCTATTGTGTCATTTAAAGCTTGTGTTTACTTATTTATTTTCTGTTTGTATGATCTTTCCATTGGTGTAAGTGAGGTGTTAAAGTCCCCTACTATTATTGTGTTATTGTTGATTTCTCCTTTCATGGTTGTTAGTATTTGCCTTATTTATTGAGGTGTTTGTACATTGGGTGCATAAACATTTATAATTGTTATATCTTCTTCTTGAATTGATGCTTTGATTTTTATGTAGTGTCCCTCCTTATCTCTTGTAACATTCTTTATTTTAAAGTCTATTTTATCTGCTATGAGTATGGCTATTCTACCTTTCTTTTCTTTTCCATTTGCATGGAATATCTTTTTCCATTCCTTCACTTTCAGTCTGTATGTGTCCCTAGGTCTGAAGTGAGTCTCTTGTAGGCAGCATATATATGGGTCTTGTTTCTTTATCCATTCAGCCAATCTGTGTCTCTTGGTTGGGGCATTTAATCCATTTACATTCAAGGTTATTATTGATATGTATGGTCCTATTACCAGGGTCTTAATTTTGGGGGTTTGTTTTTTTGGGTTTTTTTATTCTCTTGTGTTTCCCACTTAGAGAAGTTTCTTTAACATTTGTTTTAAAGCTGATTTGGTGGTGCTGAATTCTCTTAGCTTTTGTTTGTCTGAAAAGCTTTTGACTGCTCCATCGAATCTGCATGAGATCCTTGCTGGGTAGAGTAATCTTGGTTGTAGATTTTTCTCTTTCATCACTTTAAGTATATCCTGCCACTCCCTTCTAGCCTGCAGAGTTTCCACTGAAAAATCAGCTGATAACTTTTTGGATTTTCCTTTGTATGTTATTTTTTGTTTTTCCCTTGCTACTTTTAATATTTTTCTTTGAATTCAATTTTTTGTTAGTTTGATTAATATTTGTCTTGATGTGTTTTCCCTAGGGTTTATCCTGTATGGGACTCTTGGTGCTTCCTGGACTTGGGTGACTATTTCCTTTCCCATGTTAGGAAAGTTTTTCACTATGATCTCTTCAAATATTTTCTCAGTCCCTTTCTTTTTCTCTTCTTCTGGGACCTGTATAATTGGAATGTTGGTGCGTTTATTGTTGTCCCAGAGGTCTCTGAGATTGTCTTCAATTCTTTTAATTCTTTTTTCTTTATTCTGCTCTTCGGCAGTTATTTCCACCATTTTGTCTTCCAGCTCACTTATTCGTTCTTCTGCCTCTGTTATTCTGTTACTGATTCCTTCTAGTGTACTTTTCATTTCAGTTATTGTGTTTTTCATCTCTGTTTGTTTGTTCTTTAGTTCTTCTAGATCTTTGTTAATCATTTCTTGTATTTTCTCAATCCATGCTTCCGTTCTATTTCAGAGATTCTGGATCATCTTTTCTATCATTACTCTGAATTCTTTTTCAGGTAGATTGCTTATTTCCTCTTCATTTATTTGGTCTTGTATGTTTTTACCTTGCTTCTTCATCTGTGACATATTTTTTTGCTGTCTCATTTTTTTTTTTTTTTTTTTTTATGAGTGAGATTGTGTTCCTGTTTTACTGGTTGTTTGGCCTGAGGCTTCCAACACTGGAGTTTGTAGGCTAGTGGGTAGAGCTGGGTCTTGGTGCTGAGATGAGGAACTCTCTGAGACCTCATTCTGATGAATATTCCCTGGGGTCTGTGTTTCTGTTAGTCCAGTGGTTCGGATTCGGAGCTCCCACTGCAGGAACTTCCCAGGCTCGCGAATCAAGATCTTGCAAGCCACGTGGGGTGGCAAAAGGGAAAATAAAAGAGAAAAATAACAAATAATAATAATAAAATATTATAAATAAAAGTAATAAATAAAAATAATAACAAATAAAAGTAGACCTAGGAAACTAACAGATACGTTAGAAAGAATGTAAACATACAGATATAAATGAATCAACAACTAGAAGTTACATCAGTACCACAATAGTAAAAAAGAGGAGGAGGGAAAAGAAAAAAAGAAAAAAAAAATGCGGGGGGAGGCCTTGGCTGTGGAGAGCAGGGCCTAAGCAAGAGTGAGATTTGGGCAGTGGGTGGGGCCAATACTCAGGATCCACAAGGCTGGAAAAGGCCCTGGGGGCTGTGGGGGGTGGGGCTTTGGCTCAAGAAACAGAAGGGGCCCAGGCGTGCCCCCCATCCTGGTCTCTGAGGGCAGGGGACCTCATCTGGGAGCCTAGCAGGCTTCCTGAGCTCAAGTGGGTGAGGCAAATGTCCTCCTCTCCTCTCCTTCTCCTCCAGTCTGGGGTCTGGGAGGGCCCCTCCCACCTGCCTCTCCCAATCTCCTGGCCTCACTCCTATGCCCCCAAGGACCCACACAGCCTGGAGAGGGCTTGGAGGGCAGGGGATCGGCCTGGGACCTCAGCAGGCTCCCCGGGCCACAGTGGGCAGGGTAATCGCCCTCTGCTCCTCTCCCACTCCTCCTGGATGGCTCCTCCCACCTGCCACTCCTGATCTTCCTGGCCTCTCTCCTATGCCCCCAGGACCCACGCAGCCTGGATGGGGCTTTGGAGTTGGGAGAACCGGCTTGGGAGCTCAGCAGGCTCCCTGGCCCTAGTGGGCCAGGCGATCTCCCTCTGCTCTTCCTGCTCTTCCTGGAGAGTCCCTCCCACCTGCCTCTCCTGATCTCCCTGGCCTCAGGGTGCTGATCTTGTCTGGCCTCCACTTCTCCTCCCCCCTCAGTCCCCCTACATCTTACCAGTTCACTTTGAGGTTCCTCCCATCTCCTTGGGGATCAGAGTCCCCGACCAGCAGCTGGCAGACGCACTAGTTGTGGGGAGACGCTAACTCGTGTCCTCCCACACTGCCATCTTAGCATGTGTTTTAAGTACGTGATAGCTCTATTCCCTGAGGGTACCATTTATTTCTTTGTTTTCCCACAACAATGCTTACCACAATATTGGGCATGTATAAATAGTAATTGCCTACAGTTACTGAACTGAACTAAGTTTACATTTAATCTTCTAAACATAATTTTGTATTTTATTCAGCAGTTTTACTTCATATATACTATGTGTAATAATCATAAATAAAACACAGAAAGTTTCATGCCTTTTCATGTAATATTATAAATGTGGTTTTTAAAACATACATAAATGAAAATGATCTATCAGAGAATAATGATCTTAATATCTTTCCTTTAAAATGTTATATATCTATTTCTAAAAGTACCTTTTTTGAAAACAAATTTGCATATCCTCAAACATAAATTTGACATAATCTTTTTGATTTTAGAAGTGTGATCTTTCAAAGACTTTGAAATGACCCTCTGGGGGCCTGTTCATTATTCATAAATCTTGGGGAACTTTGTCTGTGTAGTCAGTGAGATTGACCCTTTTGCAATTAAAGCAAATAGTTCATATGATAGCACCTAGTACATTAATTATTTATAAGGTCTATATATATAATTCAGGTTCCTGCATCACATCCTTAAGCATATGTGTACAGCCATAGAAGTATGAATCACAAGAAAAGATGCCTATTGGTTTTTTTTTTTAATATTTTTATTGGTGTGTAATTGCTTTACAATGTTGTATTAGTTTCTACTGTGTAACAAAGTGAATCAGCTATATGTATACATATATCTCCACATCCCCTCCCTCTTGAGTCACCCTCCCACCCTCCCTATCCCACCCCTCTAGGTGTCACAAAGCACTGAGCTGACCTACCTATGCGATACGGCTGCTTCCCACTAGCTAGCTCTTTTACATTTGGTAGTGTATGTCAATGCTACTCTCTCACTTCGTCCCAGCTTACCCTTCCCCTTCCCCGTGTCCTCAGGTCCATTTTCTACATCTAAGATGCCTATTGTTTAAATTTTTCACCACATTTTTTTTCATCTTGCACTTCAGTCCTCTTCACCTTGAACATAGCTCAATGTAGGAGGTAACTAGTTTGGGTGGGATGCAAGTGAGACTTTATCACAATGGACAAGTCTGTTCTGCCAAAGGATTGTTTGTGAGGTCAACTCAGTTTGTTTCCATCCATATAAAATGAAATAATTTTAAAAAATAGCCTACTATGTGCCTTGCTTAGTGACTAGGTATTAAGGATGAAAAGGAGAATATGAACAAACTCAGCTCGCAAACACTTTATATTGTGTCTAAATAGTTTCTCACCAACATTTCTGCATCCTTGACTATATACTGTTATATATTAAACTTGTTCTCTCATTTCACAAATAATCCTCTTTTAATGAACAAACATTTTGAAATTAGTTTCCCATCCACTTTCTTATTATTAGCTAACATTGTTATATATCAGACACTTAACAGATAGTAGTTACATGCTTTACATACATTATTATATAATCCAAAGAAAAACTCTATGAAATAAATCCTCTTGATATCCACTTTTTATAAATGATGACATTGTGGCTTTGATGGATGAAGAAACTTATACAAAGTCCTGCAACTAGCATTCTGCTCTGCAATCACATGGAAAAAATATTCTGACCCCAGGGCCAAATTTTCAGTCACTGTGGTAAAATATTTAATCACAACTTCTATTCTCTTTAAGTAAATTTATTTAAATCTAATGTTTTCCAAAACTGTTAGCACTAAGCATGGGATAAAGAAATAGTTACTTTTCCATTGTCTACAACATTTATGAATAACCTGATTTCCAACCATTCAATACATAATCTGATTAAGTTCTTGAGAGCAATTTTGTATGGCAGATATCACTATCCACCATTTTCAAATGAAGATAAACTGGCTCAGAAACTCTAAGGGTTTTGCCCAGTATTACACAGATGATACGTGTCCCAGCTAAAATATCAGCTTCCACTTTTTTCCCATTAATTTCTTTGGATTCTTCCATGGCTCTAGTGCAGATTTTGATAAATTTTGGTAAAACACACTAAATGTGTCCTTCCATTAGTCATGTAACTTGGCTTATTCTAACAATGTATATAAATAAACTTGGCAAAAGAAGAAGAAATGAAATGGGTATAGTTGTGGTACCTATATTTATGCAACAGCCGAGAGATGGAGTAGAATAAGAGAGTGACAGGGCAGTGAGTAAATTCCTTCTCAAATACCTGATGCCACAGCTCAGAGCAAACTAGGTATTTAAATTAACCTACCTCCATGGAGAAAGGAATTCCACAAGCTTATCTCCAGGAGTTGCAAGCTAGAACCCAAAAGACCCTTTGCTAAAACCCCTGCTGAAGAAATTATTTATTCTTTTCTAAATTACACAGGTTGTACGATGTAGAACAGGAATTTCCCTAGATCAAAATCCAGGAAAATAGGGTTTCTGCCTGACATGGAAAAGAGAAATAAATTCTGTTTTGTGAGTATGAAAATCGTTTAGCATGGTAAGTAAGACAAAATTATAATCTACTTCTCTCCCAACCAGCTTTTCATAAGCTTCACCTACTATTGCAAATCGCTCAGGAACTCAGACATTCTCTATGCCATGAATACTGCCTTTGCACAGCAGTATAATTTTGTGCGTGTTCTTCCTCCACCTGGATATACATTCCATGCTCCATGTATTCTTTAAGCTAGCATATTATATTCCTTCAGGAACATCTAACTCTAGGTGTTCATGTCTATGAATACTATTTTGATTATATAAGACAATGGGATCTTTTATTTGTTTCCACAGTATTCTGCTTATTCCTGTATATCCAGTATGCATTTTTCTCTGTTGAAGTGTAGGGGAGGAAAATTTTCCATTCTTCCCTACTGGTTCATTGGCTGATCTAATAATTAAATTGACATAAGACAGATTAATAAGGGAAAAATTTTAATTTTATACATACGGGATTCCCATAAAAATATGAGACTCAAAAAATGACCAGAGCTGGAAGCTTTTATACCTTTTAGCCAAAGAAACAATAAATTTGTAAAGAATTAACAAGACAAAGGGGTTTGGGCTTGGAGGATTAAGTTAGTGAAGAAGTAACAAGTTTGGTTTATATAGCCTTCTCAGCCCTAAATTCCCTGTCTCTGCTAATAAGGATGCCTTCTACCCTCCTGGTACAGGGACGGTACCTTTCACATAAGAGATTTACCTCCTGTTTCAGGGAGACAAATGAGGGTGAGAATGGCCTTCTTGTACCGGCTGTTTCTCAAATACGTTTAATTCAATATAATCAGTATGCCAACGTGGCATATTACAGGGTGACATGTTCTGAACTCTTGGAGAAACCATTTCTGGTTGCTTGTCTGGCTCCACAAAAAACTTATAAATTCTTGAGGGAAAGGCTGTGTCTCATTTAGTTTCTTGGCATCAAACACAATCCCTGTTATTAGTAAATGTTAAATTAAAGAAATGGATGCATTTAAAACATTTCCAGAATAAAAAGTTATGGTGTTTCCTGCTAGATGGGTGAAGCATTCATACTGTTTTTGAGAGGTCTTTGGATGGGGGTGGGGGGATCCTAATAGCATCTTTCTTCTTTCTGCTAACATATATATATGGCTATCTTAAAGTCATTTATAATCCTGTCTGCAAGGGACTTATAATTATACCTAATTATGATGCAACATCATGAACTTATATATATTTAATGTGGCAATCAAATTTATTGCTATTTTTATTTTATTATAACAGTAAGTGCTATTCCTTAGATTTTATGTAGCCCATTCATTGTCTGGGAGCTTAAAAGAATTAGTGAAAATACAGTATTCAGTAAGAAAGTGTCATCAGGAAAACAAACACTATACACATGTAGTATTAGGTGTCAGTGAAAAATCATAGTACATGCTTAGGTGTTGTCTTTGATCTTATAGGTAAATAAAAATAGCCCTATAAGCCATTGATTTTTCAAACTCTAATGTACATGTGAATCACCTGGGAATCTTACTAAAATGCAGATTTGGATGCAGGAAGTTTGGAGTGAAGCCTGAGGATCTCCCTGTCCAACAAGCTCACCAGCTTCTTCAACTACACGTTAGAGTTTGAGACACATATTGAAGGGAAAGTTGTGTTTGTCTCTAGCAATTAAAAAAAATTAAAATTGAAATGTTGAGTAGAATCCCTCCTTCCTGCTTAACTCAGAGTCTATTTTGATCAAGAGACTTAACACATTGAGAACTAAGGGGCTTCTTTGAAATTAAGTGGAACACCAGTAGTATTCAGATATAAAAAAGAATTTCAGGCAGACACATGTAGAGGATATGCTTTGGACGTCAAATCACAATGATAGATTCTGTGCTCACGGAAACAATGCAACTAACTGAAGCAAGAAAGTGTTGAGCTATTTAGCTAGAAAGATATGCCAATATAGTCTGAGAGCAGAGGAGCCCACTGCTTCTAACTAGAACCACACATTACAACTTAAGATAACTTGAATATGCCCCTCCTAGACTATTCTGGTGAAGTGTGTATCCTGAGGGAATAGAAAGCCAAATGTCCAAATATAAACAAATAATTATAGAATAAAACTCCTAAGCATCTCTGCCGTCACCTTCAGTCAAATGAGTAGCAGTTGAGTTTCAGTTAACTGACCAGGTTAGTAATGAGGTTGCAATGAAACAGTATCTGAGGGAGAGCTGACCACCTGCTAGTGAGGTGGAGGTGACGTTTGAGTAATAGATTTAAAAAAATGTGTTTGCTTCTGTAATTTGGTCCAAACAACAATTGTATCAGCTAAACAATATAATATATAAGGTAAGATACGAAATAACATTATTATCATTCTGAGAGTTTATAACATATTCTGAATATTAAAAGATGTTAGGGATTTTGTTTTTAATACCTTAACCCTAATGTGATCTCTTCATAGATGATAGCTGTAACGACAGATTTAAGTATGCTAAATGTTTCGATTTGAAATTCTAATGGAGTAAGTAATTATTATAAAATATATGATTTTTCATTGTCAGTGAAAATTACAATGCAACACACAGAAAGCTTTTAACTGACTGAAAATAGTTTTTAGAGTGTCAGTTTATGCCATACCGTAAGTAATTGCCTAAGCAGCCAATTATATTTTTATTGGGGACACATATGATAAAACAACTGAAATAGTTGAGGCTTATAATAACATCCTAAATTATTATCTTAATACTTTTAACCTTGATACCCACTTTCCACATACCATACACAACTTTTTTCCAAAAGTGATATGCTATTGTATATTTATAGGTAAAATAACAAAAACTGTGGTAAAAAGCTTAACCTGAAATAGTTATTTTCTGATCTGGCCCTGAGAAATATTTTCTAGCACCATTTACATAAGCTTTCTTCTTGAAACTTTGGTTCCAGCTATGCACAATGACTTGCAATTTTCAAAATGCGTTATGCTCTTGTACATTTATTTTGTAGCATACACTGTTCTTTTTTTTTTTTTTTTTTTTTGCGGTACGCGGACCTCTCACTGTTGTGGCCTCTACCGTTGTGGAGCACAGGCTCCAGACGCGCAGGCTCAGCGGCCATGGCTCACGGGCCCAGCCGCTCCGCAGCATGTGGGATCTTCCCGGACCGGGGCACGAACCCGTGTCCCCTGCATCGGTAGGCGCACTCAACCACTGCGCCACCAGGGAAGCCCCAATCAGGTTAATTCTTAATCTGATGTCAATAGTCAGTTCAAGAATTACTTTTCCCAGGAAACCTCATTCTAAAAGAGAGTTAAGCCCTCCTTTACAGTCTGTAGAGATTGATATCTATCAATATTATATCTGTTAATCACACTGTTATTGTAATTTTCTAATAATATTAATAAAAGGTAACTAACATTTGGATACTATTCCAGGCAAACATCCATTTATTCATTTTTCCTAATAACAACTCTGAGAGAGAGATTTGTTAACATCCTAGTTTTTCAAATAAGGAAAGTGAGGCACAGAAAGGGTTAAACAACTTGCCTAAGGTCTCATATCTACTACATCGCAGAGGCAAAGCACTGCATTATGAATTTTATTCCATTATCATATTCCTCAATAAAAAACTCAGCACCCAGCACAAGGAATTACTCATAGCCAGTTCTTAATATGTATTTGTTGAATGTTGAATGAGATAGAGGAAATACACCAAAGACATGTCAGTTCAGTACTTATTGAAGTTGCTTCATCATGTCTGATTAATTACTGTTCACAGGAGAGGCATCAAGATTTAAAGTTTAAAAGCTTATGAACAAACTCGCATATGGTGAATTCAACATTTTTTTTTCCTCCTGTGTAAATGAATTTAGTTTACAGACAGGTGTTTAATTTAGGTATGTAGACTAACATATCAGAAATGATAAGGAAGAATTGAGCAGAAATTTAGAGAAGGTCAGTGCAGTCATAAAATGAAATTCCGTTATTGCCCTCTTAGAATTCTTCTATCATTCATTTAACTTCTCAGTAGCATTATTTTGTGATCTCGGGATGCTCAATCATTTTAATGCTTTGGGTAGACACTTTAAGTACATGATCATAAATCACCATGAGGAGGGTAAAGCCAGAATATTTTGTTTGTGAGTTTGCTGTTGCCAGTGTCATTTGTAATGAGAATATTCTTCTGTGTGTTTGATAAGAGAACAAAGATTCTGAGGGAAACATGAGCAACCTTAGTTTAGTTATACAAAAAAATGATATGCATTAGATAAAGAATATTTCAGTCTATTTATTAGAAATATTTAAAAATAGATTTTCATATATATAATTTAAAAACTTATATCAGCTGTTAGAAACCATAGTTGTTTTCATAAAAAGACATCATTTTCCTTCAGATTCCTCATCAAGCTTGCCTCATACAGATAAGGTTCTTTGATGGCTTTCCTCATCTTCTCCATTTTCTGGAAATGCCAACTTCTTACCATCTCATGCCCTACTTTCCCAGGCTTGGAAATAACAATCTGAATTGTTATTTCAGATTAAATAAATAATAAATTAAATTAAATTAATTAAATTTAAATAATAAATCTGTTATTTCAGATTAAATAAATCTGAAATAACAATCTTAATTGATCTCATCATTTGAGTTTCTATAATGCTTATATTATATAACACTTTATACTCTTCTTTGCCTTGTTTTGTGAATTATTTAGTCACTTAGTTGACATTTATTGTGCAACTACTACAAACCAAACATGCTGAGATGTAAATATAGGTAAACAATATAAATAAATAAATCTGGATGAAGAAGAACCACATTCAAGTCAAATATGGGGACCATCACAAGATCCTGAACTTTGAATCTATGCCATGACTGAATGGGACTTTTGAGTGGTCTACCTAGGGGAAGGAAGAGAATTTCTTTGTGTGCTTACAGGAGGAAACTAAATGTTTGAACAAGAGGACAGATTCTGTTAGATATTATCAAAGAAAACTTGCTTCTCCTTTGAACCAACCCTGTTCTTGTCGGAGGATTATATTGACACTTCCCTTGAACTCATGCTGGTCATGCGATTTGCTTTTACCAATGAAATATAACTGTGAATGGCATGTGCCACTTCTGGGCAAGAGCTTTAAGAGCCACCACGAGATTCTGCTATCTCTTTTCTCATGTGTGTGAGTCTGAATAATTACAGGCAGAGGCTGTGTCTTTAGCTTGGATTCAGAAATGAAGAAGAGTTGGAACACAGCCAAGGTTGACCTGTAAAAGACATTAACATAAATGAGAAATACATTTTTGGTTTTTGTAAGCTAACAATATTTGGATTTGTTATTGTAAGATGACTTAGTCTGAACTAGATGATAAAGAAATAAGACAAAACCTGTTATCACCTGTGCCATCATGAAACTTATAGTGTATTAGCACAGAAAGTTCTTAATTTAAGAATGACAGCAACAGGGAGTTCCCTGCCGGTCCAGTGGTTAGTGGATGCCACGCTTTCACTGCCAAGGGCCCAGGTTTGATCCCTGGAACTAGGATTAACCGGGATCCCACAGGCTGCTCAGCAGCATGGCCAAAGGGGATTGGGGGGTGGGGGGTGGCAGGGAATGACAACACAAATACAAAATTGCAACTAAGAAAAGTGTTACAAAAAACTTGTAAGAGATTTTATTAAAGGAATTTGCACAAGTAAATGGATGTCAGTGGAAGTTATCACGAGCAGAACTTCCCTCAGACCCTGGCAAATGGGCTCCTGCACAGGTTTCATGCCTCAGTGGACCCAAACTTTGGAATGCTTTCCTCAGAAATTTCCAAGTCTCATTCTGATGCCTGGGACAAGCTGAGACTGGCAATGCCATCCGAATTGCCTAAATCTGAAACAGGATGGCATGGGTTCCAGGCCCCACTGCTGCCCTTCAAATTCTTCCGTAACTTGATTCCATTTATTGTGGCCATGATGGTTCTTTTTAATTGACCTATCAGTCTTTCAGGGTCTTTCAGTAACTTCCTCCTATTTCACAGGCATTTACCATATAGTGAAAACCATTATTGTTTTCGACTTCAAAGTAACTCTGTCAATTTAAAACCTGATGTTACTTAAATGATTTAAAAACGTTTTTCATACATACCTTTCAAATATGTCCAAATTTAACCAACCATCTGAAATTACTCCCTTATTTATCAAGTTATGATTACCCAATTATGCAGATTATTAAATTCATGTTTACAGATTTTAAGGAGCAACTATTCTGTATACCTTAGCTTCACCTAGGCAGGACATTCTCATTAACTTTCTGAAAATTCTGTAGTTCACTTTTTAGGGCCAAGATCCTTTCCCACCCCAATAACAATTAAAGAAAACTTATTCCCTAGAACTACCCTACTTAGGTAGATATTTGATCCTATTTTACTTTCATGTAATACTAGATTTGCCTCTAAGAATCCATTTTATTCAGCATATCTTCCCTCCTTCCTTTATTTATGTATTTATTTTTACCATTTTCCTTGTTTATTTTTGGCCGGCTGTATGCAAACTTCTTTTTAAAAATGGACATGCTAACTGATTCTAAAAGAAAAAAGTAAAAAGCACTGGCTTAAATTATCTTTATCTGTTCATTGATAACATCAACTGTCTCACTCTTTGATCTCAGTGGAGTTCCCAGATACCTTACAACCATTGTTTAAAATCTATACAATGGAAAATACAGAAATAAGTCAAGTGGTAATGCTAGGGCCAAGAATATCACCAGAATCCCAAAGACAAGACACAATAATTAAAATGGTTAACTGTGGCCATCACTGAGTCAGTTCATTTTTGAAGCCTGAAACAGTTTTAAATGAGTTTAGGAAGAAAATATGAAGCAGCCATCCAAGGTTACCAACTTGTATCTGACTTATCATTTTAAAGGACATTAAACCCATAAACTAGTGTTTGCCCCCTCTTAGAACATTTAAAATGATATTGCAATCTGAAATCCAGGTGAATAAATGTATTCTCCATACTGATGACCATAAATCCATAAATTCTGCACATGCCTGATGAAGTAAGTCTTAGAAGAAAATTGTTTCAATGTATCTTTTCCTGAAAATCAAATATCAGCCTCAACCAAAGAGCTGCTGCATGCATACCAAGCATTTTGTTCTCCTGGGTGAAACATCGATCTCAACTCCTAAAGGTAGCTTCTTTGCGTACAATTTGAGGCCCATATCAATATTTAAGGTGTTCACTAGTGTATAACACAGAAATTTAACCTTGAATATTAAAGAGAAACACTGTAATCAGAAATAATATCTTTGGTTTAGTGAGAAAACCAGAATCATGATGAGTACTTCAGTAGTAAGGGGTTTAGTAAAATAATTAAACCTTATACGAAAGAGGAAGCGCTGGGAAGTGGAAGTGCTTATACAAAAGTGGAAGGGTCAATCGGAAAGTTTGAGTCAGAGCCACTAAAGACTCTACTTGAAGGACTGACAGGTGACAATATGGACCTTTGAAGAGATAATGGGAAAAAAAATACGTCCATCTTCCTAAGAAGGGGGAAGCTCATGAAGAGGGACTCTGTGCAGCTAATACCTCTGTAGCTTCACAGCCGAGGGGTGGGGTGACAAGGCCATTATTAGTCAACAGGACCAGAAGCTGGGAAGACAACCTGAATGCAGAACAGAGAATGGCTGGGGCCCACCTCTGTGCCTTTCACGATATCTGAACACAATGACCTTTGTAGAAAAATGGACACTGCTTCAGTTTTGCCTTCCAAATCTCATGCAAAGTCTCTTTATGGTCATTTCTAACTTTGAATCATAGAGCGGAAGAAAGTCTGGGAAACATAGTTTCCATCCTAACCAAATTGGCATTAGCACAGTCCAGGAAATGGAGCTTGCATTAAGCTTGAAAAAGAGTTTAGGCTACTCTGATGTTTGCTTTATTTATAGTATTACTGGAATGTAAACATTTTCTAAGCTTCTCTTCCTCACATTGCTGAGAAGAACAATTTCTTAACAGCACCAGGATAATTATACCAACAAGATTATATTCCTTTAGCTCTTTCTTCTGTATCCAGCTGCTATACCTCTTCCCAAGTCTTCATCTCAGGTTGAGAAAATAAAAGTATTTGGGAAGGAACTCTCTTAAATTGTTATCTCTAAATCTCAAACCCAGCCTCAGTCTGCAATTATGGTCTTTGTCATCCCTCCTGGTAAATGGGAGGATTATTCCAGCTCTCCTCCAAGTCCAAACAGTCCACTTGCCCTCCAGACTTTAAAACTCTTCTTAACTGCCTATTTTATCTCTATTTGTCATTTACAATTGAACATGACTTCGATGGAACAAGTTATTTTCTCCACCTAAGTTTATTAACCTGCCAGTGTTCCTTGTTCTGAAATTAGTACCACTCTCTCTTCAGTTGTTCAAGCCAAAAACACAGGAGTCATCCTTTGCCAGTTTCCCTATTTCCTCCTCCAATAGTTGAATGCAGCTCTGAAAATTATACAGTGGTTTTGGTCCTGCTGTATTCATTTATTTTTGCCAGGTCTTATCACTGGAAATTAGCCTTTGTCCCACAACCTAGCGAATATTCTTGGTTATTAATATTTATAGATTATGAATCTATATCATAATAACTGACTCCTGGGTAATCACCTGATTAGGAACCTCGTAGCTAAACCATTTCCAGAAGTATTAACCAGACTTATCCATCTTCTAGTGGACACTTACAGGAATGCCTACTTTCTAAGCATTCCAGCTCTAGAAAGTGACCCTCTTCTTTTTGCCTACTCGATTGCAGCTTCTTCTGTATGGGAACAATACCTACAACCCCACTCCAGTTTACAGGACCCGCGATAGCCAAACTGTGTAAATCGATCTCTTCCTAGAAATGTTGGAAAATAGAACTAGAAAATAAGTCCAGTATCTCTCATGGTAGCTGAAACCCTTACATATAAAAACAAGAAACTGTCAATATACAGGTTAGATCAGGTGAAGCATAAAAGAAAAACCTACGTTTTGAAAAGAGAAGGAAGTTAATGAGCATTCTCACAAAGGCAAACAGAGACCACGGAGGGAACGAGAAATCTGTTGACAGATGAATCCCTGACTCCAACTTTCTGAGATCTAGTGGAATTCCTGTTGTTGAGCTCTGTGAGATGCCTCAGTATGTTACAACAAATTCCTCTTTAAACTGAGACTAGCCCAACTAACTTTGTTACTTACATTCAGCAAAATGTTAACTATTACATGCTCTTTAGATATTCCCTGAGTTGCATTTCTAGAATCCAACTCTGCAGTTTCTTTTGCTCCTGGCTGCAATTTGGGTCTCATGAGAGACTGAAATAAATTTTCCTTCCTTGCTTGCTCTGTGTTTTAGGGAAAAAAACCATTATTTCTTATACTGGAGTCTATTGCACTATTTATCATGACCCGTTATATTGTAGTCACTTATGTGTGTTTATCTCTTGCAAGACTCTAAGTCCCTTTCCTGGAGGACAAGGCAATATTTTATCCTTCATTCTATCACAGCTAGTACCTAGAGAAGTGCTTGGCCCATGGGTGGGTTCAAAATAAAATATTTATTAAATTATGTGGTATGTTTGAACATATAACTTTAATTACAAATATATTAAGGGGTGAAATGTTGGTGTTATTTCATTTAATCCAATGAAGTTTAGAATGTGTTCAATGAACAATTTTAGTTCCTAAAAAATGACCTATTTATCCTGATCAGGTCACTGCTTAATGGTTTAAGAAGCCATATATTAATGTAATTGCAAGTTATGATTTTAAAAATAAGTTTCAGTGTGCCTTTAACTACCTGCTGTATTCCAAGTCTCATTGTAAGAAAGTGATCCATGTATGTCATGCTTTGTAGTAAGTTTCTTCAATTATTGAATGACTCTGCTTTACAGTTCTTCATGTGACCAGGCAGTTCATAAACACCCTGGTTATTGGAAAATTACTAAAGCTATATACTAATTCAAAATGTCTCCATAATATGAGAATTTTAAAAATGTAAATTATTTAAAATCATTTTTCACCAATTTGGAGCAGTAATTAAATTGTTTTCACCTCACAAATTATTATGTTTATTTGTTGTGCTGCTTTTCAGCCTTGGATTATGAGATTTAGCATAGTTTTGACAGGAAGATAGGTCATCAGAATAAATGAGAGGCGTACTTGACAGAAATCTAAGAAATTCAACAATTTGGACCATGGAAGAACTGAGAAGTTGGAGTTAAGACAGAAGTGAAGGTGCAGAACTCAGCAAAGCAATCAACAGCAAAAAAAAGTCAAGAACATAATAATTATAATCACGTTAAACCAACCAAAGAGTAATTCTGATGTTTCAGCAACCAGTAGGAAAACAATTTAAAGACACAAGAAAAGAATATTATAGAACAACACAGGGTGGATGATTAAAACACAAGGAAATAATCAGAAATCAGGGTCTCTCATCAAGATAATAGACTGCCTACATACTGTTTCTCCTTTTGCTCTCCAAATCTTACCTATGGGAGAGCCAGAAGGGCAAACAACAAAACAAAACAATGGAGTAAGCCTGCTATAGAAAGGAGAACAGAAAACAGGAGTCACCAGCAGATAAGATATTTAGTAGCTTATGGAGCATGGAAAGCTGCTGCTAGTATCAGTTTGCCTTGTGTATCTATTTGCCTTGATTACCTTCCACAGTCTACTCTGTTGAGAGGAAAAATTAAGGAATACATGACCATATCAAACTCAGTTCAGTGGGAAACTAAGCTGATCTCTGGTTTGCCACCTAGCTATGCTGCTCAGCTATCTCTTTCCTCCTGCCTCTCACTGCCTCCCCCTTCCCTTTTTCTTTCATGGCAATTTTACATCAACAAACTCAAGAAGGGGGACTAGACAGTACTCCATTTAAACATTTTTAATTTATGGACACATACTTAAAGAAAAAAATATCAGTCTCTAATTTTAAAAGAAATCTTGAATTCTGATCATTTGACCATTTATCTTAATTTTTCCTCTAGTATTTTGTCTACTTGGTTCCTTTTGTCTTGTGTATTTTGACACCAATTGCTGAGCTATTAGCATTGATCTCTTTCCTTGTTTCCCAAACACTGTTCCTCAAAACTATATATCAGGCCAATCACCAGCATGTTGCAAGATGGAGAGAGAAAGGGAGTGAGAAAAGGAGATGAGAGAGTTCTAGTTTTTTTGCAGTTTGGTGTCTTTTGAGGGATTCTTTTGCAAGAGGTTAGGGGTGTCATTGAAAATGGCCACATGGAATAGATGAGAGTTGTCTGCAGAGTACTTCATACACTTTATGCTCAATTTTTAATTGTCAGCAAGAACGAGAGAAAGGTATTACCCATGGAGAGAGTGGCTGTAATCACTATAGAAACAAGAACAGCAGCAATTATTTCTGGGAAATGGAATGGGATGTGGTGTGCAGTAGATTTTCATTTTAATTTTGTATTCATCAGATCAGTTTGACTTGTGTGTTGTACACATAGGGCAAAAGCAAATATTGATAATTAAAAGTAAAAAAAGAATTAGCTAGATAGCAATAGCAGGGGCAGGTTGACAAGGCATATTATCAAGACATCAAAATCTCCAGTAAAAATAAAGAGATTCAGAATAGATGAGACTCCAACTATTCTGGCCTAGGAGGACATTAGTAGCAGACATAGCTTTCTTTGGTCCAAAGGCTGGTATGGCCATCACAGAGCCAGGAACAATACAAGAATGGGTGACTGTAATTGACAAGTGGAAACAAAATTTGAAGGACTAGTTTGATGGGGCAAAAAGAAGTAAAATTTTCTGTCAGGTTGATATGGAAAATCCTCATGATATTTTGTAATTCTACAATAACTGGAAGGATATTTTCTCAGTTTCATGTGTTGAGTACTCATATATGAAGTCAGAAAAAAGTGTGTTCCACTTAACTTCAGATCCAGTCTCCATCTGTTATTGCCTGCGTGAACCTGGGCATGTTGTTTCATCTCTAGTGTCAGCTTCCTCATTGGAAAAAACAATAAAAACAGCACTTAGCTTATACACACTGAGTAAATGAGACATTTTATGTTTATCACCAAGGATGTATAGGGGCTTCCCTGGTGGCACAGTGGTTGACAGTCCGCCTGCCGTTGCAGGGGACACGGGTTCGTGCCCCGGTCCGGAAGATCCCACATGCTGCGGAGTGGCTGGGCCCGTTAGCCATGGCCGCTGAGCCTGCGTGTCCGGAGCCTGTGCTCCGCAACTGGAGAAGCCACAACAATGAGAGGCCCGCGTACCGCAAAAAAAAAAAAAAAAAAGGATGTACAAGTTTTCCAGAAGAAACACTCTAAGGAGAGAAATTAGAATTGCATTTAAATTTAAGTCAGTCATGTATATTATGGAGTAAAATGTGTATGTAGAAAAATATCAAACTTCTGGTGAAGGATTTGTGATACAAATTCCAATACATGTTTACTATGACTTACAAAGAATTAATTTAGGAAAATATAGCAGAAGTAGTGAACTCAATGCATTTTCTATTAGATTGTTTCACATACTCCATCTGATTTACAGCACACAAAAAATGTGCTACTTTTGCAATAAGAAAAATGAAAATTAGAGCAGTGTTATCCCACAGTAACTAATTAGAGAGCTGTGATTTAAAGCCAAGTTGGTTTTAATCCTAAATTTATGATTCCAAAATACCTATTATAATATCTGTAATACCACACTACCTCTCAACAGGTGAGTGGGAAAAGAGAAGTAAACTCCTTGACCTTCCCCTCCATACTCAGCTCCTTATCCACCTCTAAATTAAAGTCCCTCAATTTAATATTAAATATGACCTCCAGATGAGCAGGGCTCATTTTTTGTAAATTCTGTTCCTTTGGGATTGGTTGGCAGTTAGAAAGTTGGTCTCCTTGGTGTGCCTCCCTGTTTATCCTAGGTGATCTGCTCTCTGGTCCCTATTTGCAATGAAGATAAATGTGAAAATAACATTGCCACAAAACACTATACCACTTGCTTAGAATGTATGCTCACACAATCGGTATCTTCCAAGCATAGGTTTTTGATATATTTGGAAAAAATTTTAAGAATATACAAAAGATATCCCAATGTAGAAATAAAAGGAGGTTAACTGGATATATATATATATAATGGTGTATTATTTGAAATAGGTAATTGAAATAGGAATGATTTGAAAGGACTATCTTTACAAAGAGTACAGTCTGTTACAGTAAAAGACACAGTCAATTAGATGTTATTCCAATTATTTTTTACATAAAAAGTTAAGAGATCATGTTTGATAACTATTAATCAAAAAGACTAATTTTATAAAACAATAGCATTGTTTTATTTTCAAGTGCATCACAAAATTATTTCATAACCTTTATTCCCTTTTTGAATCTCATAGACATGTAGTAGCATTTTATATTTTAAACTATAGATATTTATTGCTTTGTGATTGAATTATAGGTATCTTTTTGACAAATAAGTATTATTTCAGGTTTTAGGCTTTACATATTTTTCATCATCCAAGTAATAAATATGACAATTTTAATAAAATTCATAAATATTTTAATTAAGACTATCTTTCTATAAAAACAGAGTTATGATCTAAAAATATTCTGCCAGAACACTGCCAAAGATATATTAGAAAACAGATACATAATAAAATTTAAAGTTTTAATATGACTTTTATGTAATTTTTGAATAATGAGGAGAAACTACTAGGTATATCTGTGTTTTGAAATTTAAAGCTAAAGTTACTATAAGAAATATCCTAAACAACATGATTATGAATTTCATGAATAGGCTAAAATATTAGTGTGTAAATATAATTTTGTTTATGAAACCAGCATCACTTTACATGTATTCTTTACAAAGTGTGCTTTCTTTTTTTTGTATCTAAATTGGATAATGTTTGTACTTCTGCCTTGATGTACAGAAGTAACTCACTTTTCTCAAAAAAATATTTTACTTAGTAAATGTAGTTATGCTAAAAGAAAAAAGAAGAAAACCTAGATATTTCTCAGAACAAGACATGAAAAGAAAAAATATGAAGCAAAAAAAAGATAACATTAAATCAAAAACAAAAATCCTCCAATATGCAATTCTGTTTTCAATAATTTTGTTCATTTTTGTAATTTGCTAATGACTATTTTATAAGTTCTATTTATACAAAAAAAACCCTGATAAACTATGTTAAACTTATTCATCAATATTCACACGTTTAAAACTAAATGTCTGGCAGTCAAATAAAATATTTGTTAACAGAAACGTTTAGCATGTTAAACCAAAAATATTTTATAATGTAAATTTTCAGTTTAGTAGAGGAACAACCAAATTTGCTTATGGAACTTAAGATACCATACAGAATTACCTATGCTAAAGATCTGTATAAAAAACTTATGAGAAATTTGAACAGTTCCAGATCACATAAAGGAAGGGGAAAGTATTGTGATTGTGGTCTGTCAACACTCGTCCTTGAGTGTGTTTCTTTCAAGTCCCTAGGAGTAATACTATCACTTCTGTAGACAACGATGAGAAAAAGGAAGAAAAAAAGTCACGATTATTGCATGCCAAAACTGACTCTGCTGTTGAGAAGGTTTTATAAGCCCTGTAGTACTTCACTGTGCACAGGTAAGATGAAACTGACAAGCGAGCAGATGGTAGCTTGATGAAGAATGCTTTTATTAATCTATAAAAATATTCCAAAGTATCCCTGCTGGGTGCCATAATAGTAAAATAAAATAAAATTAAATACTATAAATTATGGCTTAAGTCCTAAGGGGAAGGGAGGTATGTGTGTATATAGAATAGGCAGCAACAGAATTACTGTGGATAGTGTTACATAGTGAAGAAAAATAAGAATAAAGAATGCTACTTTATGTTTAATTTTCCTGTGGGCAAACAATGGTCATTCAAATAGCCCATTAATAAAAGGTTATCTGACAACATAAAATGAAAAATAACATATTAAAAACAAAATATCTATTTAATTGACTTCATGTTAAATTATTAACTATGTGATTTCTTATTGCTCTGAGCCAAAATATTAACTTTTTTCTAAATATGTGTGATATAAATATGCACTTGGGAAAGATTCAAACTTAACATGTTAGTGAATTTTAGACTAACTCTTATTCTGAAATTTCCACTTAAACTGTTTAGGTTCATGTGTGTGTGCGTGCATGTGTGTGTGTGCGTGTGTGTGTGTGTGTGTGTGTGTTTGTATGTGCAGGAATTAATTATATAATAATGATAAAATACAAAATAATGCAAACAGTGTGATAGCATTTGTGTAAATTGTTTAAAAACCATAAACCTTTCCACATATTTCTCTATATATGCAGATATATAACTGAATAGATTAAAAAAGACAGGATATACAATAATGTAATAAGAGTTATTATCAGATTCACTTTTAATTACAATTTGAAACGTAACTTTATTCTTCTGTAGACATTTATTACATAATTAAGGTTATTTTTGAAAGGAAAAAATAGCTCTAAATACTGCATTTTTACTTATTTTACCACTAAGCTATTCACTAATATAAGTAGTTCTGATAAACCAGAGTCTCTTAGATATAATGGGCTGAAATAATATCTACAATAATCAAGTCTTGCTCAGAAGTTTCTTCAAATTTCTAAGTTGGAAAGCTTTCTTTGCAGATTAATACTCTAATTAATGTGTCATACACAACTTTAAGTGACTTTTCACCTTCTCTTGTCAGATTTCAGATGTAATGTATGTATGAGATAAAATAGATTGTGTTTTAATATGAGCATTTTGCCAGTAGGCAAGAAAAAATGCTTATACTTTGGTAATTTTCCAAAGAATGTATCAATAAAAAAAGGATTTACATGAAAAATATGCACAAGTTTATAGCATAACTTATCCCTTAGTGTCCTAGTTTTGCTAGATAAGTTTAAACACATATGAATATATTGTATACAATAAAAATGAAAATTGATAGATTGTTATAATCTTATAGAAAATCACAAAAGGACCCAGTTAAACTAATAAGAATATCAGAAGTTATATAATATTTTATTATAATCATTTTAGTCATCCTTATTTTTTATACCATGTACTAGTCCAAATTCCTAGCTATTATTTTTATTTACATTTTTCCATTGCTCAATTCTTTTAAAATGATAGCTAGAGAAAATATGTAAACACAACATCCTAAAACCACTGCAATTCTAAACTAAACAGTAATCAGGATTCATCTGGAGAGGTCCATGTATCACACCATACGAAACCTCACTCCACTTTAGTCTTCACAGCATATAATTAAAGTGACTAAAATGAAAAAAAATTCAAGTTAATGCGTCACACTTCAAAACGATGGTGTTAGATGGCATCATCAAAGTACTGTCTTCAAATATTCAGCTTCAATGTTGAAAAAATATTATATTGGAAGAAGAGAGTAATAGAGAAAGGAAACAAAAGTGGAAAAATTAAAGACAAAAATGCTAATATATTTTGACCCTGAATAATAAAATTTAAACATGTATACAAAAATTGTGAAGACAGGCTAACATTAACATTAATTCTGACTATTCTCCCTTGTTGTATATACAAATGGAAGAAAAATCTCAAAAGAGGATGAATTGCACTTAGTTGAAAAAGCCAAGGATTATTCTAAAAATAGAACAGAACTTATTGACAGTAAGTACACACAAAAAGAGTACCATCAATATTTATTTCAGTGGTCAGAGAAAGAGACCACGTAGTTCAGCCACTGCTAGCATTCTGTTTTGCCAGAATCTGCTGATCCATCTAAGATCGAGCCTTCTGAATCTCATGAAAGTGCCTGAAAGATGCAACCAAGTTCACTCCCAGAGCCCTGGTAACAATGAAGGATGGGAAGTATGGATTTCCAGCTTTCCTTCATCTTCAAGGTGGAATGGACGTTGAGAGCCAAACCATCATTCTGCACATCCTTGTTCAGGAAGTCCGGGAGATTGTATGAGGAGCAAAGATTTTTTTAAAGTGCCTGAACAAAAGGCATTGGACATTGAAATTTTCACAGTTGAAAATTTCACAGAGTAATCGAGATGTACCTGTTTTCAAAACAATTAATTTGTGGTAGGGCTATTTTTTGTTTGTTTGTTTTTTTGTTTTGCGGTACGCGGGCCTCCTACTGTTGTGGTCTCTCCCATTGCGGAGCACAGGCTCCGGACGTGCAGGCTCAGCGGCCATAGCTCACAGGCCCAGCCGCTCCGCGGCATGCGGGATCTTCCCGGACCGGGGTACGAACCCGTGTCCCCTGCATCGGCAGGCGGACTCTCAACCACTGCACCACCCAGGAAGCCCGGTAGGGCTATTTTTTAAGAAGACACTTCAACACTTTTATAAGCCAATATCATTATGTATCATAAAACACAAACCATTTGCAGTCAGTCATTTTTATCTTCAAGTAAGATGAGACACAGATATTCTGTTTTAATTTAATTTAAATTTATTGATTTTTATTGAAGTCTAGTTGATTTACAATGTTGTGTTAGTTTCAGGTGTACAGTAAAGTGATTCAGTTATACATATACATATATATACATATATATTTACATATGTATATATTTTTTCAGATTTTTTTCCCATATGGGTTATTACAAAAGGTTGAGTATAGTTCCCTGTGCTATATACAGTGGGTCCTTGTTGTTTATCTATTTTGTATATAGTAGTGTGTATATCTGACTCCCAAATTCCTAATTTATCCCTTCCCCACCACCTTTCCTCTTTGGTAACGATAAGTTTGTTTTCTATGTCTGTGAGTCTACTTCTGCTTTGTAAATATGTTCATTTGTATCATTTTTTTAGAGTCCACATGTAAGTGATATCATATGATATTTATTTTTCTCTGTCTCACTTAATTCACTCAGTATGACAATCTCTAGGTCCATCCATGTTGCTGCAAATGGCATTATTTTGGTGGATTTTTATGGCTGAGTAATATTCTATTGTATATATGTACCACATCATCTTTATCCATTCATCTGTCGATGGACTTTTAGGTTGCTTCCATGTCTTGGCTATAGTAAATAGTGCTGTAATGAGCACTGGGGTGCATGCATCTTTTCGAATTATGGTTTTCACTGGACATATTCCAAGGAGTGGGATTGCAGGATCATATGGTAGCTCTATTTTTAGTTTTTTAAGGATCCTCCATAGCATTCTTCATAGTGGCTGTACCAATTTATATTCCCACCAACAGTGTAGGAGGGTTCCCTTTTCTCCACACCCTCTCCAGCATTTGTTATTTGTAGGCTTTTTGATGATATTCATTCAGACTGGTGTGAGGTGATACCTCATTGCAGTTTTGATTTGCATTTCTCTAATAATTAACTATGTTGAGCATCTTTTCATGTGTCTTTTGGCCATCTGTATGTCTTCTTTGGAGAAATGTCTATTTAGGTCTTCTGCCCATTTTTTGATTGGGTTGTTTTTTTTCTTGATATTGAGCTGTATGAGCTGTTTGTATGTTTTGGAGATTAATCCCTTGTCAGTTGCATCATTTGCAAATATTCTCTCCCATTCTATAGGTTGTCTTTTTGTTTTGTTTATGGTTTCCCAGATATTTTTATCTGACTCTACCTTCAAAGAATCTCTTCTTCCATTGATACTTTGAGATCTTTTTAGCAATTGCTTGTTTTATTTTATTATTTGCAGCAACTGCAATATTTTTGGTAGTCAATTTAGTTTCAAAGAAATTGTTCCATGTTTTACCTTCTTACATTCCTTTATATAAGTGGCAATTCCACTACATTACTGGTATCAATTTCAGTGTCATTATATTCATATTCTACCTGCTCAGAAAGCCTTTGAACTACACCAAGAATTCTTGAAATAGAAGCTTTGACTTATTTATTGTTTTCTTCCCCTCTTGAGAATTATAAATATATAAAAGAAAGTTTTTACAAAATTTGAAATAGCATAAGGCTCTAGAAAAAAATATGTTCAGTAAGCATTTTCAGCAAAAATTGAATAATTGACTTGTTGGTGTCAGTATATGTGATTTCTATTTCAGAACTTTTACAGTATTGGAATAAATGTATAATAAAAATCTACTGAAGGATTGCCCTTTCTGTATTTCATTGCTTTCTTTGCCTTTAATCCTGTTCAACCAACTAGCACCTTTAAAACTGATAAATGATAAATCTGTTCCAGCTGGGAAATGGGGATGAGTGAGAAACAGGAAATAATAGGCGAGGCTGGGGAAGTCTTCAGACTTAGGGTGGCCTTTGGGGAGTGAGTTAGGGGAAAGGAGAGGCAACAAAAGGAAAGAGCAAAGAAGGGTGATTCTCCGGAGTAAAATATTGTTTGAGATATTCAAATCAAACAAATAGACACCACTGTGACAGAACAAAGTTTAGGACCTACAGGTCAGAATATAATCTATAGTAAATTTTCAAAGAAAATTTCTCTGAAGCTTCAATAAAATGATAAAAGAACATAATGCATTCATACATTTTTTAACATTACTCTCATATATCAAATGGTACTTCAGAAAATAAAGTATGTTTTATGTACGTCACATTTACTAGGAAAATTCAGAGCCACTTGTAATCACAAATTAATTTTGCTCCAAAAGGGCAGCTTAACTTCAACAAAATATATCAATCTTCATTGATGTTTTCTAGTGACTTAATATATGATCAACTTTGTAAATTTGATAAAAGTATTATAAGCAATTATAAAGGAAATTATTTTTCCTATATTTAGGGCATAGAATATTCCAATTATTATTATTTTTTTCCTTTGGATTAGCTTTGCTCTTATTATTATTTTTTTTTTACTATAGTAACTTTTTTTTACATTAGGTCCTTGTTGGTTATCTATTTTAAAAATTTTAAATATGGCAGTGTGTACAATTATTTTTAAATTAGTATTGATTACTGCTCCTAATAATACATTTAAAAAATTATTATCATTAGTTACAATATACTTTTATTTACTTTCTAAGAAAACCTATCGTACATTAATAAATGTCTCAAGTCATCTGTTATTTTTAGTAGTTGAAGACAATAGTCATGTACACAGTTTTATTAAAGAATTTAATAAATACAACTAAACAGCTGACTTGATTGATCTGATTTGCAGCACATTGCTTCAAAGTAAATGCATATTATTTAGAGAAGTTGAATAATTTATCATTACTCTATTAAGGTATTAATCTCATTCAGAGATTCCTATATAAATCAGCTTCCAACTACTTTAATAGCCCCTTGCATCCACTCATACTTCAACTAAACAAACATACTATGGCTCATGATTTTTCATCCATTCATCCTACCTGGTCTTCTCATGTTCTTTCTGCTAGTGATTGGCACATTGTTTACCTAGTTCCTCCATCTAAAAACTGGGTATTGTACTTGACTCTCCCTATATGTTCCATCTCATAGAAGATATTTAAACAGATTTCGTTTCTGATAAGTTTAGAATCTTTCAATTTTTATCCTTCTTCACTAACACCATTTTAATCAGAATTACCCTCATCATTCTCTTAGATGATTGCAAGTGATTAAAACACACTGGGAAACATACCTCCTGCCTCCGACACATGCCCACTCCAAACAGTAGACATTAATCTTCAAAACATAAATTTGATCTTGTCACTATTCCAGTCCTTCAATGGTTTACCGTTTTTCTTAGAATATAGTGCTAACTCCTTAATCACTGGATATTTTTGTGTTCACTCTGGAGCACTCTTCTTCCTCTTCAGTTAGTGAAATCTCTCAGCTTCAAATGTCACTTTTTCAAAAGAGCTTTTAATCCACACCCACTACTGAGACTAAGTGTATGTCCACACATAGCACTTATTAGAGTTGTAGTTTTTCATTTACCTGTGCAATGTTCTCTGCACCCATTCCTAAATAGAACATAGAATATGTTTGTGTTGTTCAGTATACCTCCCAGCACTTAACACGAGAGTTAACACATGTTAGAGACCAAAATACTTTTTTGAATGAACGTGTGAATAAATGAATGTGTACATAAATAAATGAATCTGAGCTTGGGTGGTTCTTTAAATAGACCTACACCACTCTTAATGTGTATTTGTGTATATGTGTGTGCAGTTCCTTAACACAAAAACGTTCAACAAACTCCCAGCTCTGTAGACTTACCAACTTCTTATCCTTACAGTTTGAGATAGCATAACTAATATAAAATTCATCAGTTTCTTTTTTTATATTATTACTTGAATAAAAACAAGTATTTGTATTTTTCTTAACTAACCCTGTAATCATATGTATTATTCATGGAATATTTGAATAAATTCCTGTAATAAATCAAGGCAGCTTTAGTTGTAAATATAAGTAGTTAGTCTCTTCTCTCCTTATTATCAGTGGTGTCATTAAAAAGAAGCTCTAGAACATTCAGAATTACTGATTTCTTTGTCAAAAATCTAGGTAGAGGGAAAAATCATTGCAATATGAAAGAACTAATAAGAACTTACTTTCACTTTATCATGCAAATGAGAGATCAAAATTTTAAATCATAACCTATTCTCTGACAGACAATAAGTATTAAATTAGAACATGTCAACTCCTTTGAAGCGTTTTTATTGCTTAGCTTCTCCTGTTCCTCACTAGTATCAAATAAAATACACAGAGGGAACACAATTGATAAATCAATTGTCAGTGTTAGATAATTAGTTCCATTATTCCCAAATTTAAGTATTAAAATTTAATATATCCATTACAAAATTGCAGAATTGTAAGAATACTAAGAAAGTTGATGCTCATAAATACAGTGCTTAACTGAAAACTATAATTAAAATTTTGAGAAATAATTCAAGACATGTGAAAAGACCCCAGATGCTTTGGGTTTAAAGATTTTGATAATTGTTCATGCATATTAGGCATTTTAAAAGATCTTTGTATACTAAATTATTTTGAAAATTGTCTTCATGTATCTTATTTCATGAAAACAACTTTTTTAATATTTCAATGAGTTATTAGACCAAATAATAAATCACTTTGAAATAGGATTAAGCAAATAAAAAATAAACGTTTTCCCAAAGATATCACAAGTATGTCTTTAGTAATCTAAAAAGATTGTATCCTGTTATTGTATACATTATCTTTCAGATAAAATATTTTAAAATTCATTTTCAGTATATTCTTGTTTTATTCAGTTCCTTGACTTCTCTATGTGTCTTGATTTTTTTTAATTGAAATATAGTTGAGGTACTATATTGTTAGTTTCAGATGTATTACATAATGATTTCACATTTGCATATATTACAAAATGATCACCACAGTAAGTCTAGTAATGAGCTGTGCTCATACAAAATTATTACAATATTATTAACCATATTCCTTATGCTGAATATTACATCCTCATGGCTTATTTCTTTTGTAACTAAGAAAGCTACACAAGGTGAACTCTTCTGAATTCAAAACTTTCCTCTTCGTTTTGCTAACTGAATGACCCTTGGTAATTTGTTTAAACTTTCTGTTCTTCATTGTTCTCATCTGTGAAATGGGGCAACTAATAGTACCTACCAATAGAGCTGTTAATAGCATTAAATAAATTAATACAAGTAACAGTGCCTAGAACATAATAGATACTAAATTCTTAGCATTTATTGCTGTTTTTGTTCCATTACGTTGCTGAAAAAAATTTTTTGATTAATAAATAGGACAAGATAGACAAGGTTAGGCTTTTGCTCAGTATTGGATACACATTCTTTGTTAGGTATAAAAATAATGAATGCATAGTCAACTAAGTTGAATAGTAGCATTAATGTCTTATAAAATGTGAATAGCATATGGTTTTAATCTAAAAATACATTGAACATTTTTATTTTTAATACCATTCTTAACTTGGGGTAAGCATTCCACTTCTGTCACTTGCTAATTGTATGTTCTTGACCTCTCTTTTCCCACCTGTAAACTCTGAATAAACAGAGTTACTTTTTCATATGTTATTGTTAAGAAAGTTATGTTTTTATACCAAGTCAAAATAAATGCTCACTATTACTACAACTATTGATACATTAATGATGAAAACCACAAGTTAGGCATCACCACAATAGACCACCAAAATATAGTGGCTTTGATTTCTTAGTTGAAGTGTCTTTCAAATTCTAGAGATTAATCTGTTTAATATAAATAGCTAAAGCAAGCATAATAGATAAAATAATTCCATTTTTAAGTGCTCTTACCACAAAAACAAAACAAAACAAATAAACAAAAAATAAAACACAGAGTAGGCGGAAACATTTGGAATAACTGATATGTTTGTTTGGATATTGATTATCATGATGGTTTCATAGGTGTATGCTGATTACCAAACCCATAAGTTATATAGATTAAATAAAACCATTTTTTATAATAAGTTATACCTCAATAAAGGTTAAAAAAAGGAATACATTTTTCTGATTTGATAATATTACTTACTTACATAATTATAAAATTCTACTTTGCTTAAGTGTATACATACTATAATGTGTGAAGGAATAATTTTTTTTATTAGGGCATGCTGTTGCCTAATTTGGTAGATATAACTAAGGTGAAATTGGGGATTTCTGAGAGGAAGATGTTAAGCAAGCATAATACTACCATGGAACCCATTCCATGTATTTGAATTGTCCATCATACATCTGAAAATAAGTAAATTAGGAAAATTACCTGGTGAATAATTCAGTAAATTAATCAAAATGACATTAAAGAAACTAATAATGAACTCACTGTAAACTCTCCAAATGTGGACAGATGGTTGATTGACTGGGTTTTGTGAATTTAGGAGAGATTTATATTAGCACTGTGGTGAGTTAGAGTTTGTAGGAAATACTCTTTTGTTGTTGATGGATATTGACATTAGCTTTGCTTTTCTAGATATAATTTCTTCTTATTAAGAAAAGTAGGATTAACGTTGTACTGATCATTGCTTTGAGATTAGCACCTTCTAGATAGAGTATGGCATCATATGGAGGAAACAGACTTCACATGGAGGAAACAGTCATCCCTGCACTGCCACTTATGAACCACTGTGTTTGTTGCTACCAATGTGACAATTTGGGCCTGTTATTCAACATAAAGACCTAGAAAACAACATTGAAATAGCCCCCCACAAAAAGTACTAATACCTATTACTTCTGGGGTTTATTACCTATTTCCTTTAAGGAAACTTATCATCAGAATAAAAAGCAACAATTAAGTCCAGACTAATAGGAAGAAATAATTTGCTAAAATATAGAACTATCTGTCATAGCATTCCTTTGAAGTCAACATTATTACCAAGTAGATGGAAAAATTGAAGTACAAAGAGGTTAATCATCTAATGACATACGAAGCCATGAGCTAGAGAGGATAGAAGACCATGATTACCCAACTCACTGGTTCTCATGGTCAGTAAATGAAAAGGGAACTACTGAGTGCTTTCCCTGTATGACATATCTATTGCAAATAATTAGCACTAATTAGCACTGTTATTCCACTTTGCAAGGCTTAAGATATTTTTGGAAGCCTCGTCATTTAGAAAATTAGTGTTTGGTATTATTTGAAGATATAGTTTCCCGGAAACTCAGGACAAAATATTCCCCTGCAAATTACTCTTCATTTTCTTGGGGTTCCCAATGAACTATACATATGAGGGAAAATAGTAGAAAGGAATCCAAATGCAACTTTTCTAGTCCCTCTCCAAGGACCTGTATCTTCCTCTACCCAGCTTTGGTAAAATCCTGATTGTTGTGTATGGTTTTAAGGGAAGACTTTTATCTTCATGCACAATACAAAATATAATCCTAAGGGATAAGTTTGTCAAAGATAGGAAATTTATCATTGTGACAAGGCAGATCCAGATCAGCTCACCTATCCGGCTACATCGAGGAAAAGGGAAAAATATTAGACCAGTTAGAATTTTCTAGATTCACCCACCACAACGGCTAAAAAAAAAAAAAAAATGCAAGAGAGGGAGAGAAATCATGTGAGGATAATTATGCATTTAAAATTGAATGAGCAGCCTATGTTACTTTAATAGTGCCATAGAAAAATAATTTATTAATTTGCAAATCCTGCTGGCCCTAAAATCACCCATAAGCTTAATAAATCACCCAAAATCTAAGACTTAAAAAAGCTGTTGTAATCATGGTTCTGGTTTATTACAGTGAAAGTATACAGAGTAAAATTAGCAAAGGGAAAAGGTACATGGGGTGAAGACCAGTAGAAACCAGGGACAGTCCTTCCAGTGTCCTCTCCCAGTGGTGTCACAAAGATATGCTCAATTTTCCTAGTGTCTGTGTGTGGCAAAATGTATGAGGTAATGCCAACCAGATGAGTGCACCTGAGTCTTGTAGTCCAGGGTTTTTTGAGGGGTTCAGTCATGAAACTGACTGAAATTAACTCAACTTATGTCCAAGCCTTCCTCTGGAAGTTGCACACCATCAATAGACTCCAATTTCTGATATAGTTACATCAGACATATTGTCATCGAGGTGGAGAGAAGTATTCTTGATGCTTCCTACTCTGCTATCTTTGCAGAATCCTCTATTCTATTATTTTCACTTAAGTCTTCTCATGCCTTACAGATTTGACTCTCCCTGTTACACTGTAGTTATTTTTTGTCATGGTATCAGCATTTTGAAACGATGAATATACATCAAGAGGATTCTGTTCTTCAGAGTTAATTTGCCCTGTTCAGTTTTCTTTATATTTAAAAAATATTCTCTTATTCATGATGATAGAGAGCCTGCTACAGTGTTTGAAGTTACTGAAGAAAAACATATTAAAGCAGAGTGACAAGCAGTGACACACCAAAGTGAAGTTGTCAGATAGAAAGTCAAAAGCCAAGATTAAGTAGAGACTGAGAAACAAAGTTATAACCAGCTTTAGATATATCCAAAAAAAGAAGAGACCAAAATCAAAGAGTTGAGAACAATGTTTTTGCCCTTGCTGTTGAAAACGCTATAATCTTCACACAAACATTCAATTAACAGCATGATGACAGCAGTTGAGGGGTATCTAAGTCTGGAAATAGAAACTGGAGTTCTACGTGTTCAGTTTAATAAGCTTTCAGAGTTTTAAAATAATATTTCTAAGATAATCTAGTTAACAGAAAAATCAAATTATGCAAACAGGCCTCACTCTCTCAAACAGATTGTTTTTCAAGTTATTTTTTCTACTTGGAAATGTACCTTAACAGTTATTGTCACACATGAAGAAAAGAAATTATTTTAAAGGGAAAGATTGTATTAATTATTTTATGATAAATATTGATATATTTGACAATTATTTGCCTTGAAGCATATAAAACAGTAGTCAATAAATAAAGTGGTAGGATTTGTCTCAAAGTTAAATGATACAGCAAAGGCCATATCAAGAAAGTTTGAACAAGAAATAGACATATATATTACCATCTAATCAAAAGTTTTACTAGATATCTGAACTACAGGAAACATAAGTTTTAGGGATGGCTAGAACTATGTTAAAATCTTGCTTCTAACACTTACCATGTGTGTGACATTTGATGACTACTTAAGTTCTAATCTTCTGTCTCCTCTCTGATGAATAGGAGAAAATAATGTCAACTTTCAAAGTTGCTGAAAGGATGAAAATAGAAAATCTATGTAAAGTGGACATTAAAGTACCCAGCTTATAGGTAAGCCTCAAAAAACAGATGTGATAGCAGAACACATTTACTGCTTACATGCTGTGTACATGTTCTAAGTAATTCATAGGAATTAACTCAATTATCACAATAATCTAGAACTTCTGACAATTCACTGCTTCCTGAATGTACCTTAAGTAAAAGTAAAACCATCAACTCTCACACAAAATCATGAGTGTTTATATATTTAGTCATCTAGTCAATCATTTAATAGATCTTAGCAAGAAAGACAGTTACAGGTTCTGGAGACAGTAGGACTCAGTTCAAATTCTGGCACAGATACTCATTCAATGAGGGAACTGAAGCAATTTATTCAGCCTCTTGTCTCATAAATTATGTGTAACAGAGTGATGAGTTAATATAGTCACAGTTCTTCAACATTTCCTGGTGCATTGTAGGTAGTCAATAAGTGTCATTGAATGATGTAATTATTATTACCAGTAGATGCTGGGACCTGAGTGCATTTATCAGCATATTAACATAAGGGTATTCAACCTCATGGGGCAAGTTAAGTATACTAGCAAATAATGGTACAACGTGTTGTTATGGAAAAGGTTGTGTGGGATATAGGAGAGGTACAGGTGAGGGAATGGGAAGTTCTACTGAAGGGACCTGGGTAAGGAGTTAGGATATCAGGAAAATTTTAGAGGTAAGAAAAATCACAAGATTTGACAGAATCTGAAGTGATTGGGGGACTTTATGTAGTTGGGAATAGCAAAATTGGATGGACGTTTGGCAAGATATGCAGCTGCAGACACAGGCAGGAGCTAGATCAGGGAATTCCTATAGGATATACTGAAGACTGTATCCTTATAGGCATTTATGGGCCTTCGGTGTGTTTTTAAGTAGGAGATAACATAATAAATATTTATCTTTTCAAAAATGTATGCCTTTAGTGTAGAAGACACATTTCCAGAGAGGTGAATGAAGAAAAACTGACAATAGAGGCAGGAAAAAAACTTGGCTGAGTAAGAGACAAGGACCTGGAATTTTCCAATGAAAGTGGTAAATAGAAAGGATGAAAAATGTTTTTTAGATGGTGTAGAAATAGAGCCAAAACTACGTGGTCAACAAGTGATGATTCCCCTATAGAGAGGAGGAATATTCTAAGATGGACCCCCAAGTTTCTGGTGGGTGAAAACAGGTTGTACCACATACCACCTGAGTGATCTAGGAGATGCAGGTTAGAGGATAGATAAGTGCCTAGACATACATACAGCTGTAGAGGTAACTAGTTACAATCGTGTGCGTGTCTGCAGCTCACGGGAGCAGTCTGGTCTGGAAACACAGCTTTGTGAATCATCTGCAAATAGAAAAGCCACTAAAGAGGGTGCAGTCTCCTTGGGTATAGATGATAAGAGAGAGAAGAAAATTTGCAGTAATTGTATGGTGCTGGGATAGTGCTAAAATGCCATTGAAAATTCATCCAAACTTAAATCTCCTGATGGAAGAGTTCTCTCTCTTACACTTTTGGATTGTACCTTTCTTCAATCCACCTGGCCTATGAAAATACAGCTCTTTGGATAAATAAATTGATACATTTAGTTTATTAATTTCCCACTGGCATTTAACATTTTGGCTTTAAATATGAACCTTATACAGAAAGTGTTTTTGTATGGTCTGTACAATGTTGTCTTGAAAATGAGATATATTTTCCTAATGTAATTGCCAAGTACATTGTTAATACTTAAGTGTATCTGAAAAGCAGGTGTAACACAACTGCCCCAATAACTGATTTGGACCTCAAATTGAATCGATTATTGGAGTAAACCAAAAAAACATAGTGGCAAATTTGGGAAGATTTGGATAATCTAGAAATAAATCACCAGAAAAAGTGATGAATAGCTGTCTTTCTTTCCTTTTAAAACTTGTTTAAATAAAAGATGCTGAGGTCAGTTCTATTTTCCTGGTACAGAATGGTGAGCTATTTTAAGGGCACTTCTAATGACTTAGTCATATTTTTATTGCGTTCATGTTCACAAGTGGCTGAGCACTGATCACCTTTGGATATGTAGCAGTGAAGTTAAGATTTCCAGATCCCAAAGATGTTATCTTTTCTAAGCTACAAAATGCCACCTAACACAGAAATCATTTCTAAATCCAAATAAGTATTTTAAAGTGTCGTGAATATCACTTTAAGGTGACGGTGATAGTTTTCCTCATCACCTATCACTTGTAAAGGACCATGTGTGTACAATTCTCACAATTTTTTATCACATCTGTTTTACACAGATGTAAAATATGAGATGAAACTAAGTTGCTTAGGGCTCCCATTTAGTGAGAGCCAGAGCAGAATACAAGCCCTGTTTCTGAAGTCCAAACTATTTCCATTATGCCTTTTATGTACTTCAAATGCAACTTCCCTTAAGTAAACCTGATCCTTCTCAGTAGACTAAATAAAAGACACTATTACCCACCCACAGTCAACCAGACACTGAGGTATCTTAGATACCTGCTTTTCTCTGTATTTCCAAATCCACTTTATGAACAAGTCATGATATTTAACCTTCTTAGCCACTCTAGAACATGTCCCCTCCTTTTCATACCTGCTGTTTTGGGGTAGAAGAGGGTCCTTAGGTCTTGTTTATTTTATTTTATTTTATTATTATTATCTTCTAATTGCTTTCTCTCTGCTAAATAGGACACTATTTCACTCTATTCTTCACACTTTTATTAAAATAATATTTATAAAAATACCACTTCATTTCTTAAAATTATGTGTTTCTCCCTATTGCCTTGAGGATAAAGTCAAAACATTTTAACAAGGCATTCAAATTCCACCATTTCTAATCCCAGAACATCACTCTTGCCCATGTCTTGACCCCCAGAACAACATGATCCAGTCTCACTGACTACTTAGCTCATGATATAGTTTCATGACCTGCAGTCTTTGTTCATGCTTTCCCACTACCCAGACTGTGATTTCCCCATTCTTCCTCCTTGTACACATCTACTTAAAGTTCAACATTCAGCTCAAGTTCTGTCACCTGAGAAACAGTCCTTGCCTCATCCTCGGCCTCAAGAGGAAGTAGTCACTCACTCCTATTTGCTTTGTGAATTTTCTAACATTATTTATAAAATATTTATTTTAATATCTGTCCTAGACCGATCAATTGAACACTTCTTGAAATGAGAATTTTGTTATTCTGACCACCTAGTAGAATCTTTGGCCATGGTAGCAATTCATTAGATGTTCTTGAATGAATGAAACTGTCTTTATTCCAGATCAACCTCATTTTCATTATTCTTTCTGTGGGAAAATTTATCAGCATCTTCTCTATTTCTTTGGAAAATTTGTACATGTAATATTTATTGCAAAATTATCTTTGTATGCTCAGGACAATCATCAAGATGAGTGTGTCTTGAATCCTTTACTTAAGAATTGTATGATATAGTTAGGTTTCAGATACGTCCATAACAAAAGAAAATACAACATAGCATAATGTAACATGAGGTGGACTTTGGGAAGTACATGATTCTGGAGATACAGCTTTGGGCAGTGGAGAGATTGCTTTGTGAGTTGTGCAAACTCCATACAAGTTCCTTTGGCAATATAATCACCTCACTGCCTCAAAAGCACAAAAAGAGTTCCTCTCTACTATCTTGAATCAATTCCATGGGAAAACTACCACACCTGTTGCAAAGACTGGACTCTTAAATGCTCCTGTCTTTTAAATGCTGTCTCTGTGTGCTGCTCACCCTCTCTGTCTTCAACGACAACTCTCAGAAGGCCTGGGCAAGAAGACAGCACACTTAATCAGATTTAGTCTGGGTGCTAGATTCCATTGTCTTCCAGCAAACATTTAACGAAGAGCAAGCACAAGCCCAAAAGCAAAATAAAATTAAGCTTATGGTCTTAATCTCTACTGGGTGTACTTCTGCAGCCACTTTTCACTCCTGCTTCAGTACTTTGGAGTTTTACCACACCGAACCAGAGTCCACTCACCCTGCCATGCGACAAAGCCAATCTACCGATACCAGGTTGGTGAAGGTAAGTATGGCATTTGTCTCAGGGCACAGCAAGGAGAACAGGCAGCTCATGCTCAGAAGACTGAACTCCATGATGGCTTTCGGGGAAGGGTTTTTAAAGGCAGTGTGAGGGAAAGGGTCATGGGGTTCAGGATCAACTCTTGGACATCCTTCTGATTGGTTGGTGGTGAGGGAACAGGGTGGCATTTCAGGAGTCAATAGCATCAATTTTCTGGTTTCAGGTAGCCCTCAGCATCAATTGTCTGAGGGCTACCTGCTGGTGGTCAGCATGCAGTCAACTTCCTCCACCTGGTGGTGGGGTTTTGGTGTCTGTAAAACAACTTAGGGATGTATGTCAGACTTATCTTTACCTTTGAAACAAAACTGGGAGTCCCTGTGACTGATTTATTGTTTAAGTTATGGTGATTCTCCTGCCTGGCTGTCCTGTCTTTGTTTCTGCCTTCTTTACTTCTTCAAGCATTCACTGGTAGGGAGGTCACAGTGTATTTCCATAGCCTCTTTTCCCAATCAACAAGCGGGGACACAGAGGGGTCTGTCACTGGAGAGGGCCCTACATGGGCCTGCTCAGTTTCAGGAGTATAGCTCCAATTGGCTTTTAATCCTTAGAATGGTCCAAATCATGTAACTTTTGGGCAACTTAGGTTGTATCCTCAGGCTTTTTTGTAACCATGTACTTTTCCATCTCTGCTTAAGACAAAATACCTCTAGTTTTTTGAAATATCCATTTCTTTGGAATGTTTCTGAAAGCTGCAGGAAACAACCTAAATATACCAATATTATTAATTTTTCCTTCTATTTCACCAGCCTAAGCACGTGGACTGCCTTCCAACTTACAGCAGGAAACTATTTGACTCTTTTGCCACCCACCTCATATTGTGCATCCCATATTTTCCAGCCATCAGTATCTGAGCCCTTGCCACCCACTTTTTCCTTACCTGCAGCAAATCAAAATATTCCTTTTTTTTACATTTATGTTTGTTTGTTTACTCACTTATTTTTTAGATTGCAACTTTAACCTTTTTAACGTGCATACAGACCATCTGGGGAGCCTGTTAAAACCCAGGTTCTGAATCAGAAGGTCTGGTGTGGGGCTTGAGATCTGGCATTTCTAACAAACTCCCAGCTGATATCAGTACTACTAGGACAGGACTACACTTTGCTTAGATTCACATGCAACACTACTTCTCTCTAGTAATTACTCTTTACTGGTGTTTTCTATTTAAGATAGCCAAATTTACTCTGGCTCATTTAAATAAAAGGGAATTCATGGTTAAACCACATGCCTAGAGTGACCTGGAGGGTTGAATCAAGAGACAATTGTCTGTTGCTCTAAGAACAAATCCCCGAATAATCCATAGGACTCAGCCATAGAAGGAGTTGCTGCCTTTGCCAAGATTGGACAGAATACTAAATTTGTCACCATAAACACTGTTTCCAAATCCTGTGCCTCTCCAAAAATCAAGAAGCTGCTATCTAGCTCCTGGCTTCTAAACAAGATCACCTCTTCCATAATCCATAACAGCAAAGTAGATTTTCCACTCCCTGTGCCTCTCAGTGCATAATTTATAATGAATCCAAGTTTCATGAGAGTGCATCTGATTGACAAAGCCTAAATAACTCATCCTCCTAAATATCCACAGTTTGATTACAAAAACAGTATGAAATATAGTTCTTACCTTTCTTCTTTCTTCCCTCTAAGAGCCTGGCATTGGAGTGTGATAGTCCACAGTCTTCATCTATCACAGTCAGGCTTTCCAAGAGATAGACAATCTCCAATAACTGCTTAGATGGCTAAGATAAGATAGAAAGGAGAAAACTTCCAATAGATTGATATGCAGTTATTTCATGAATTAATATAAAGTAAAAGGTAGTATTTAAAGTCAAACTGGGACATCTATATTTACAAATTTAAAAAAAACACAATAAAGTCTTTTACTCAAATAAAGTATTTAAGCCAGAAGGAGTAGTAAATAGATTTCTTATCTAAATACACCAGGTTAAAGGATTTCTCCCCCTGTGACAGCTTATTGCCAGGTAAGGTTTTATAACTATATATTACAAATTCAATCTCTAGATTTATAATTTTTATAAACTTGGGTTAAATAAATGATCTAGTTTTAAGTCTTATAAACTCTGAAAATATTAAAATGATTTACTTTACATGCTAGATGTTAACAACCAAAATTTACATGGTTTTACCCAGAGAAGGGGAGCTATGAAAAGCCAATAACTGTTTTATGACTGTTATTCAGAGGCATTAGGTTTGGTGCCCAAAAAGATTATACACGTGAAAGAGAAATATATCCTGACAGTCAACATTTTAGAGTGTTTTATTATTTTTTTCTTTTCCTCTTTTGTTATTGTCTTTGATTTTACAAATGTACATTGCTTCATTTGATAAAGGCTAAGTCACTAAAATTGAAAGTAGAAAAACCCAACAAACGGTTAATTGCTCTGATTTGCTACTGATTAACATATTTATCAAATAATACAGCTGATGAAAATTTGGACAGCAGTTTAGAGATCTAAACATTTTGTAGATTTCCTTTATGTCATAGTCATATTTTGTTTTTATAGAACCAGCTGCATACTGTTTACTACCTAAGCTGAATACTTCAACTGTTAGGTTATTGCATATTTTACTGATTGAAATGAATATATTAGTAGTTAAATTTGCATATACACTGATTGTGCTGAATATTGTGCAAGTGTATATGTTGTTAAGTAAAAAAAAAAAAAAGTGTTTAAGTAGTTACTTCTATTAAGGAGATTTAAAGCACATGACTTAAAATTAACCCAGCCATGAAGATTTTACTTGTTACTTTTCTCTTAATCTGTTATTAACATGAAATTTTGCTCTGTTGTCTTTGAATGACATTATTGGTCACTTTAAAATAAAACTGTTGTTTTGATTTTCTGGTGTTTTTGTGAAGAGTGCTTGATTGCTTCAAGATAAAAAAAATCAAAACCTCATTGGCAATACATCTTCTGTGATTAATATTAATATAATGGAGATATACATTCTAATACTTTAACTCTTTCGTATAGTACAATTTAACTGAGATTTTTATTAATGTAATTGCTATGAACAAATGACTTGGAAGGATGGAAATTCTATTAATTTGCTCTCTATTATGTGCCAAGTTATCAAAAATATTTTTTTTCTTAATTCTTTCAGCAGCTGACATCATTTCACAGATAAGATAACAAACTCGAAGATGTTTAAATAAAGTCGCTGAAACCTACACACCATGTAAGTAGTGGAGCTTGGACTATAATCTGGAACCATCCAGATTCACATCCTCTGGCTTCTATTCCACCATTTATGCCCTTGACTAAAAAAGGCTTTTTAAAGATTCAAATCTCTGTCACTTACTAGGTTTGTGTGGTTGAACACATTATTTACCTCCGTGTCTATTTCTGAAATTAAGATAATACTTGCCTATCACATCTCAGTCAATTTCTGTAAGGGGCATGAAATAGAAAAATTTAGGCTTTTTGGAAATCGTGAAGCACTCTATTATTTTAAGGTATCTTGAATATATTTCCTAGTCAATTGATTTATGTCATAATATAAAAATACACTTTTAGTGAGGAACTGTGCATTAACTGCTTTACACCCCTGTTCCTGAAGCAGTGTGTGCATTTATGATCATGACATTTATAAAACTTTCATGTGATTGTTATTCTCTTTGTCTGTATAACTCTTGCCAGTGTGAACATCTCTGGTACATGGTAAATGCCCCAAAGTATTACCTAAGTGAATGAGAGTTTGACTATCTCCACTGTAATATAGCTATAATTAGGTGTTGTTTATTCTTCTTGTTTAACTTTAATGTTATATATTTTATTGTGGCAAAAAACACGTAACATGGGGCTTCCCTGGTGGCGCAGTGGTTGAGAGTCCGCCTGCCGATGCAGGGGATGTGGGTTCGTGCCCCCGTCCGGGAGGATCCCACATGCCGCAGGGTGGCTGGGCCCTCGAGCCATGGCCGCTGAGCCTGCACGTCTGGAGCCTGTGCTCCGCAACGGGAGAGGCCACAGCAGTGAGAGGCCCGCGTACCGCAAAAAACAAACAAACAAACAAAAAAACACGTAACATGAGTTCTTTACTCTTAATAGGTTCGTACAGCACAGTTTGTACTGTGCTCAGTACAGTACTCTTAAGTATAAGGACAATGTTGTATGGCAGATCTCTGGAACATTTTTGTTATGCACGACTGAATCTTTGTACCCTGAGCAATCTTGTCAGGAAAATAATATATGAGTAACAAAATTGAGTATAATGGATGAGTCAGATTTCTTTCTTTTTTTTTTTTTGGAAAAACACTTTGCTATAATATTTTCCAATTTCATAACTGAGTATAGGTCACAAATCAATATTTTATATATATGTATTCACATTCAAACATATGTGTGTATAGATATATACAGACATAAATGTGTATATATGTATACATATATATATGAATTACATTTTAATTTCCATCGCCAAGATACATTATATGATCTATAGAGAATTATAGAAATGTATTTTGGGGGTGAGAAAATAGAAAATTTTAAATATTGCAAAGATATAGTTAAACAAATTCCTGTTTATTTTATAATGATAGAATAATTTTATTCTCATTTTGCAAAGTAATTTTATTTATATATTACATTTATAATTAAAAATAATTCTATTTTACAAAGTTGTCAATGTGAGTCATATCATGAATTTGGCACTTAAAATTTCTTCTAAAATTTATATTGAGCTTAAAATGTGAGGCAATGGGATTGGGAAATGAAAAAAATCTAGAGTTAAACATTCAGCTGTTCTCAATAATGACGAAGGCCTGATTAATAAATTGTACTGCATTTAGAGCTCAATTATTAAAGCTGGCAACCTAATCAGAAAATCAAGCTGTACAACCTGTAGTGCAACTTAAAACTCAGCAACTGTAACTTCAAAGAGTTCAGCTGTACCTGTGGAATTGGTGGTTGAATCATCGAAAGTGCACTGTAATTAGTTGAGGAGAAAAATCCCACAGTGTTACAATATGCAGGTGAATCAGAAAAGATTCCTGGTGATTGCTAAATACCTGACTACTTTCTCAGCAACTGTAGCTCTTGAATAATTCTCTAAATAAATATGGAAATGAAGTTTAATGAAATGAAATAGTGAATAGGAGATAGTCCGATAAATTTGGGAAAACTGGTAAAACTTGAAAGTAGCTGGATAATTTTCTTTTACATATGTTTACTGATCTACTGGACTTCTTAGTATTTACTGCATATTATTCTTTTTTTTAAACATGTTTATTGGAGTATAATTGCTTTACAATGGTGTGTTAGTTTCTGCTTTATAACAAAGTGAGTCAGTTATGCATATACGTATGTCCCCATATCTCTTCCCTTTTGCGTCTCCCTCCCTCCCACCCTCCCTATCCCTCCCCTCTAGGTGATCACAAAGCACCTAGCTGATCTCCCTGTGCCATGCGGCTGCTTCCCATTAGCTATCTATTTTACATTTGGTAGTGTATATATGTCCATGCCTCTCTCTCACTCCGTCCCAGCTTACCCTTCCCACTCCCCGTATCCTCAAGTCCATTCTCTAGTAGGTCTGTGTCTTTATTCCTGTCTTACCCCTAGGTTCTTCATGACATTTTTTCCCCTTAAATTCCATATATATGTGTTAGCATACGGTATTTGTCCTTCTCCTTCTGACTTACTTCACTCTGTATAACAGACTCTAGGTCTATCCACCTCATTACACATAGCTCAATTTTGTTTCTTTTTATGGCTGAGTAATATTCCATTGTATATATGTGCCACATCTTCTTTATCCATTCCTCTGTCAGTGGACACTTGGGTTGCTTCCATGTCCTGGCTATTGTAAATAGAGCTGCAATGAACATTTTGGTACATGACTCTTTTTTGAGTTATCGTTATTTCAGAGTACATGCCCAGTAGTAGGATTGCTGGGTCATATGGTAGTTCTATTTGTAGTTTTTTTAAGGAATCTCCATACGGTTCTCCATAGTGGCTGTATCAATTTCCATTCCCACCAACAGTGCAAGAGGGTTTCCTTTTCTCCACACCCTCTCCAGCATTTATTGTTTGTAGATTTTTTGATGATGGCCATTCTAACCGGTGTGAGGTGATACCTCATTGTAGTTTTGATTTGCATTTCTCTAATGATTAATGATGTTGAGCATCCTTTCATGTGTTTGTTGGCAATCTGTATATCTTCTTTGGAGAAATGTCTGTTTAGGTCTTCTGCCCATTTTTGGATTGGGTTGTTTGTTTTTTTGGTATTGAGCTGCATGAGCTGCTTGTAAATTTTTGAGATTAATCCTTTGTCAGTTGCTTCATATGCAAATATTTTCTCCCATTCTGAGGGTTGTCTTTTGGTCCTGTTTATGGTTTCCTTTGCTGTGCAAAAGCTTTGAAGTTTCATTAGGTCCCATTTGTTCATTTTTGTTTTTATTTCCACTTCTCTAGGAGGTGGGTCAAAAAGGATCTTGCTGTCATTTATGTCATAGAGTGTTCTGCCTATGTTTTCTTCTAAGAGTTTGATAGTGTCTGGCCTTACATTTAGGTCTTTAAACCATTTTGAGTTTATTTTTGTGTATGGTGTTAGGAAGTGTTCTAATGTCATTCTTTTACCTGTAGCTGTCCAGTTTTCCCAGCACCACTTATGGAAGAGGCTGTCTTTTCTCCACTCTATATTCTTGCCTCCTTTATCAAAGATAAGCATATGAGCATATGTGCATGGGTTTATCTCTGGGCTTTCTATCCTGTTCCATTGATCTATATTTCTGTTTTTGTGCCCGTACCATACTCTCTTGATTACTGCAGCTTTGTAGTATAGTCTGAAGTCAGGGAGCCTGATTCCTCCAGCTCCGTTTTTCGTTCTCAAGATTGCTTTGGCTATTCGGGGTCTTTTGTGTTTCCGTGAAATTTTTTGTCTACTTCTGTGAAAAATGACATTGGTAGTTCGATAGTGATTGCATTGAATCTGTAGATTGCTTTGGAGTATAGTCATTTTCACAATGTTGATTCTTCCAATCCAAGAACATGGTATATCTCTCCATCTGTTTGTATCATCTTTAATTTCTTTTATCAGTCTCTTATAGTTTTCTGCATACAGGTCCTTTTTCTCCTTAGGTAAGTTTATTCCTAGATATTTTATTCTTTTTGTTGCAATGGTAAATGGGAATGTTTTCTTAAATTCACTTTCAGATTTTTCATCATTAGTGTATAGGAATGCAAGAGATTTCTGTGCATTAATTTTGTATTCTGCTACTTTACCAAATTCATTGATTAGCTCTAGTAGTTTTCTGGTAGCATCTTTAGGATTCTCTATGTATAGTATCAAGTCATCTGCAAACAGTGACAGGTTTACTTCTTCTTTTCTGTTTTGGATTCCTTTTATTTCTTTTTTTTCTCTGATTGCTGTGGCTAAAACTTCCAAATCTATGTTGAATACTAGTGGTGAGAGTGGGTAACCTTGTCTTGTTCCTGATCTTAGTGGAAATGCTTTCAGTTTTTCACCATTGAGGACAATGTTGGCTGTGGGTTTGTCATATATGGCCTTTATTATGTTGAGGAAATTTCCCTCTATGCCTACTTTCTGGAGGGTTTTTATCATAAATGGTGTTGAATTTTGTTGAAAGCTTTCTATGCATCTATTTTTTTTTTTTTTTTTTGCGATACACGGGCCTCCACCGCCACAGCCTCTCCCGCTGTGGATCACAGGCTCCGGACGTGCAGGACCAGTGGCCATGGCTCATGGGCCCAGCCACTCCGCGGCACGTGGGATCCTCCCAGACGGGGGCACGAACCCGTGTCTCCTGCATCAGCAGGTGGACTCCCAACCACTGCGCCACCAGGGAAGCCCATCTCTGCATCTATTGAGATGATCATATGGTTTTTCTCCTTCAATTTGTTAATATGGTGTATCACGTTGATTGATTTGTGTATATTGAAGAATCCTTGCATTACTGGAATAAACCCCACTTTATCATGGTGTATGATCCTTTTAATGTGCTGTTGGATTCTGTTTGCTAGTATTTTATGGAGGATTTTTGTATCTATGTTCATCAGTGATATTGGCCTGTAGTTTTCTTTCTTTGTGACATCTTTGTCTTGTTTTGTTATAAGGGTGATGGTGGCCTTGTAGAATGAGTTTGGGAGTGTTCCTCACTCTGCTATATTTTGGAAGTTTGAGAAGGATAGGTGTTAGCTCTTTTCTAAATGATTGGTAGAATTCGCCTGTTCAGCCATCTGGTCCTGGGCTTTTGTTTGTTGGAAGATTTTTAATCACAGTTTCAATTTCAGTGCTTGTGATTGGTATGTTCATATTTTCTATTTCTTCCTGGTTCAGTCTTGGAAGTCTGCGCATTTCTAAGAATTTGTCCATTTCTTCCAGGTTGTCCATTTTATTGGCATATAGTTGCTTGTAGTAATCTCTCATAATCCTTTGTATTTCTGCAGTGTCAGTTGTTACTTCTGGTTTTTCATTTCTGATTCTATTGATTTGAGTCTTTTCCCTTTTTTTCCTGATGAGTCTGGCTAAGGGTTTATCAGTTTTCTTTATCTTCTCAAAGAACCAGCTTTTAGTTTTATTGATCTTTGCTATCGTTTCCTTCATTTCTTTTTCATCTATTGTGATATGATGTTTATGATATCTTTCCTTCTGCTAACTTTGGGGTTTTTTTGTTCTTCTTCCTCTAATTGCTTTAGGTGTAAGGTTAGGTTGTTTATTCGAGAGGTTTCTTGTTTCTTAAAGTAGGATTGTATTGCTATAATGTTCCCTCTTAGAACTGCTTTTGCTGCATCCCATATGTTTTGGGTTGTCATGTTTTCATTGTCATTTTTTTCTAGGTATTTTTTTTATTTCCTCTTTGATTTCTTCAGTGATCTCTTGGTTATTAAGTAGTGTATTGTTTAGCCTCCATGTGTTTGTATTTTTTACTGATTTTTTTCCTGTATTTGATATCTAGTCTCGTGGCATTGTGGTCCGAAAAGATACTTGATGTGATTTCAATTTTCTTAAATTTACCAAGGCTTGATTTGTGACCCAAGATATGATCTATCCTGGAGAATGTTCCATGAGCACTTGAGAAGAAGGTGTATTTTTTTTGTTTTTGGATGAAGTGTCCTTTAAATAGCAATTAAGTCCATCTTGTTTAATGTATCATTTAAAGCTTGTGTTTCCTTATTTATTTTCATTTTGGATGATCTGTCCATTGATGAAAGTGTTAAAATCCCCTAGTATGATTGTGTTACTGTGAATTTCCCCTTTTATGGCTGTTAGTATTTGCCTTATGTATTGAGGTGCTCCTATGTTGGGTGCATAAATATTTACAATTCTTATATCTTCTTCTTGGGTTGATCCCTTGATCATTATGTAGTTTCCTTCTTTGTCTCTTCTAATAGTCTTCGTTTTAAAGTCTATTTTGTCTGATATGAGAATTGCTACTCCAGCTTTCTTTTGATTTGCATTTGCATGGAATATCTTTTTCCATCCCCTCACTTTCAGTCCCTATGTGTCCCTAGGTTTGAAGTGGGTCTCTTGGAGACAGCATATATATGGGTCTTGTTTTTGTATCCATTCAGCCAGTCTATGTCTTTTGGTTGGAGCATTTAATCTGTTTACATTTAAGGTAATTATCAATATGTATGTTCCTATTACCACTTTCTTAATTGTTTTGTGTTTGTTATTGTAGGTCTTTTCCTTCTCTTGTGTTTCCTGTCTAGTGAAGTTCCTTTAGCATTTGTTGTAAAGCTGGTTTGGTGGTGCTGAATTCTCTTAGCTTTTGATTGTCTCTAAAGGTTTTAATTTCTCCATCAAATCTGAATGAGATCCTTGCTGGGTAGAGTAACCTTCGTTTTAGGTTTTGCTCCTTCATCGCTTTAAATATGTTCTGCCACTGCCTTCTGGCTTGCAGAGTTTCTGCTGAAAGATCAGCTGTTATCCTTATGGGGATTCGCTTGTATGTTATTTGTAGTTTTCCCCTGCTGGTTTTAATATTTTTTCTTTGTATTTAATTTTTGATAGTTTGATTAATATGTGTCTTGGCATGTATCTCCTTGGATTTATCCTGTATGGGACTCTCTGTGCTTCCTGGACTTGATTGACTATTTCCTTTTCCATATTAGGGAAATTTTCAACTATAATCTCTTCAAATATTTTCTCAGTCCCTTTCTTTTTCTCTTCTTCATCTGGGACCCCTATAATTTGAATGTTGGTGCGTTTAATGTCCCAGAAGTCTCTGAGACTGTCCTTAATTCTTTTCATTCTTTTTTCTGCTATGTAGTAGTTATTTCCACTATTTTATCTTCCAGGTCACTTATCCGTTCTTCTGCCTCAGTTATTCTGCTATTGATCCCTTCTAGAGAGTTTTTAATTTCATTTATTGTGTTGTTCATCACTGTTTGCTCTTTAGATCTTCTAGGTCCTTGTTAAACGTTTCTTGTATTTTCTCCATTCTATTTCCAAGATTTTGGGTCATCTTTCCTATCATTATTCTGAATTATTTTTCAGGTAGCCTGCCTATTTCCTCTTCATTTGTTAGGTCTGGTGGGTTTTTGCCTTGCTCCTTCATCTGCTGTGTGTTTCTCTGTCTTCTCATTTTGCTTAACTTACTCTGTTTGTGGTGTACTTTTCACAAGCTGCAGGTTCTTAGTTCTCATTGTTGTTGGTGTCTGTCCCCAGTGGCTATGGTTGGTTCAGTGGGTTGTGTAGGCTTCCTGGTGGAGGGGACTAGTGCCTGTGTTCTGGTAGGTGAGGCTGGATATTGTCTTTCTGGTGGGCAGTTCCACATCTGGTGGTGTGTTTTGGGGTGTCTGTGGCCTTATTATGATTTTAGGCAGCCTCTTTGCTAATGGATGGGGTTGTGTTCCTGTCTTGATAGTTGTTTGGCATAGGGTGTCCAGTACTGTGGCTTGGTGGTAATTGAGTGGAGCTGGGTCTTGGCATTGAGATGGAGTTCTCTGGGAGATTTTCGCCATTTGATATTACATGGAGCTGGGAGGTCTCTTGTGGACCAGTGTCCTGAACTTGGCTCTCCCACCTCAGAGGCACAGCCCTGATGCCTATCTGTAGCACCAAGAGCCTATCATCCAGACGGCTCAGAATAAAAGGGAGGGAAAAAAAAAGAGAAAGAAAGATGTAGATAAAATAAAATAAAGTTATTAAAGTAAAAAATAATTATTAAAAAAATTTTAAGTAATAAAAACAAGAAAGAAAGAAAGAAGAGATCAACCAAACCAAAAAACATATCCACCAATGATAACAAGTGCTAAAAACTATACTAAACACAAAAAATGGACAGAGAGAACCCTAGGACAAATGGTAAAAGCAAAGCTATACAGACAGAATCACACACTGAAGCATATACATACCCACTCACAAAAAGAGAAAAAGGGAAAAATATATATTTATCATTGCTCCGAAAGTCCACCTCGTCAATTTGGGATGATTCGTTGTCTATTCATGTATTCCACAGATGCAGGGTACATCAAGTTGATTGTGAAGCTTTAATCTGCTGCTTCTGAGGCTGCTGGGAGAGATTTCCCTTTCTCTTCTTTGTTCGCACAGCTCCTGGTGTTCAGCTTTGGATTGGCCCTGCCTCTGCATGTAAGTCACCGGAGGGCGTCTGTTCTTCGCTCAGACAGGACGGGGTTAAAGTAGCAGCTGATTCGGGGGCTCTGGCTCAGTGAGGCAGGGGGGAGGGAGGGGTACAGAATGCAGGTCGAGCCTGCGGCGGCAGAGGCCAGCGTGATGTTGCAAAACCTGAGGCGCGCCGTGTGTTCTCCTGGGGAAGTTGTCCCTGGATCACGGGACCCTGGCAGTGGTGGGCTGCACTGGCTCCCGGGAGGGGAGGTGTGGCGAGTGATGTGTGCTCTCACACAGGCTTCTTGGTGGCTGCAGCAGCAGCCTTAGCATCCCATGACCATCTCTGGGGTCCATGCTGATAGCTGCGGCTCGCGTCCGTCTCTGGAGCTTCTTTATGCGTCGCTCTTAATCCCCTCTCTTTGCGCACTGGGAAACAAAGAGGCAAGAAAATGTCTCTTGCCTCTTCGGCAGCTCCAGACTTTTTCCCGGACTCCCTCCAGGCTAGCCGTGGCGCACTAGCCCCTTCAGGCTGTGTTCACACTGCCAACCCCAGTCCTCTCCCTGCGCTCCAACCGAAGTCTGAACCTCAGCTCCCAGCCCCTGCCCACCCCGGCGGGTGAGCAGACAAGCGTCTCAGGCTGGTGAGTGCTTGTCGGCACCGATCCTCTGTGCGGGAATCTCTCCACTTTGCCCTCTGCACCCCTGTTGCCGGGCTCTCCTCCGCAGCTCCAAAGCTTCCCCTCTCCGCCATTAGCAGTCTCCGCCCACGAAGGGGCTTCCTAGTGTGTGGAAACCTTTCCTCCTTCACAGCTCCCTCCCACTGGTGCAGGTCCCGTCCCTATTCTTTTGTCTCTGGTTTTTCTTTTCCCCTACCCAGGTATGTGGGGAGTTTCTTGCCTTTTGGGAGGTCTGAGGTCTTCTGCCAGCGTTCAGTAGGTGTTCTGTAGGTGTTGTTCCACATGTCGATGTATTTCTGATGTATTTGTGGGGACGAAGGTGATCTCCACATCTTACTCTTCTGCCATTTTGAAACTCCTTCCTGCATGTTATTCTTGTTCTTTAAAATACTTTCGGTTTTTTTTTTTTTTTTTGGTCATTAAATGTCTTCCCACTAGAAATTTGCTCAAAAGGTAAAAATTCTTTCATCCAGAAGAATTAACCCATAGGAATACAGTATTTGCATCCCTTATCTCAATAGACTGATTAACTATACCACGTATAATTTAACAACAACAAAAAAGTATAAACTTTTTAGAACGTTTCTATATGAATGACTAGCCATCTGACTTATAATGGAGATTCAAAAAAGAATTCCTAGAGTTTGAAAGTCCTGGATATAGAAAGTTTCATTACTGTGGAAGGTCAAAAGATTTAGCTTTGTTTCTAAAATTTCAGCTGGGAAACGTAGAGAAGTACATTTGTGGATATGTGGAAATTCAAAATCTATACAGTATGTTTTCTTTCAGTTAAGAAATTTATGTTTGCATGTTCAATTTCTACACTTGAAGAAAACTTTCCCAGTTTCAATTGGATTATTTAAATATCAGTTGTCAGTGTTCTCTCAGCTGATACTCCATGCCCTGAAAAAAATTTATAAAATCATCTTAATATGATCAAGTTACAGACAAGCACACACCGTTGTTTTTTTAAGAACTCTAATGTTTTATAATGATTAATCATTTGTCATGTCAATCCCGCCCCAAAATAAATAATCATTTGGTTCTATTGTCACAAACCGTATTTTTAAAGTCCTTAAGAATGGAAATTTGGAGTCAGAAGAATTCTTTAGTTCTTTTCCCTAAACCTCTAGACTGGGAAACACAAATTCAAATGCCTGTAGGATCTGGGCAGGTCATATAAAAGAGTGAGATTTGAAGACACAATGAAGACACTGATGGGACTTCTGAAAAATTATAGTAGGTCTGCTCTAAAGGGGCAAATGACCCTACTTCAGCTGAATGTTACCATTCAATCTAATAAAAGAAGCAGTTTCTGTGCTGCAGTTTTTTTAAGAGAAACCAGAATACATTATTTTTATTTTGAAATCATGAATTAATTATTGCCTACGTTTTAAAAAAAAGAAATAGCTGTGAAGTCCCAGTACAATACAACTGCTGTCTACCAGTTTACAAACTTTTCTCTAAATGGAACCCTACTATAGACGTCATCCTCCATAGACACAGTGACAAGATGGGGCATTGACTACTTCATGAAACAGTTCCCTTAACTAACAGTCAACTCTGTCAGAAGTTTTTCCTTACCACAATTCAGAATTCTGAAGTAGAAAGGTCAAAGAATGGTTCAACTCATTCTCTTATTTTAAATGGGAAAACTGAGACCCAGAAAGTTCAACTCCTTCACCCAAAGCCATATAACTATTTAATAAGAGATCCAGAAAAAAAAAAAAAGGCAACTAAACCTACCATGTGAGAAACTCATGGTGGATGCCCTCATATGCGTTATAATATTTCATCCTTAAACAATTCTGTGATGTCGATACTCTTAGCCACATTTTACAAATAAATAACCAGCTTCAGGTCAATTACCCATTATTACACAGCTACTAAATAGCAGAGTAATGATCCGAACCATGTTCCTTAATTCCCAGCCCAGGTCTTTCCATATTTTGCTACCAATTGTTGCATTAAAAAAAAAAAAAGTAGATTTCTATCCTATGAGGAATAAAAAATCTCTTTGGAAAAAGCTTCAGATTAGGGTTTTTCATACTATTTCCCCTTTACTACTCATATTGATTTGTATTTATAGTAGACAGGTGATTTAACATTGTAAATGGTGGCAGGCTTTTGGTTATTTCAATCATTACCTGATAGAATAATTATATTATTCTATTAGTACTGATAGAATAGTGCTGTAGTACTGATCTTTGGTTAAACCTGAAGAAATAACACTGCTATTTCCTGCTGGGCTAGGCCTCAGAGTGCACTGCTGCCAAATGTCATTTTAGTCACTACAGCACATCCTAGCTGGGACGCACACACGAGAGCTTCAGCTGACAACAGACACCAGTGGGAATGGGCCCACCAGTGCTGGGACAGCCGTTTTCCCTGCATTCAGAAATTGCTCATTGATATGACAAAATATACGCAAGGTGAATTGTTTTTTAACTCTATGGGAAGGGTTGTAATCCCTTAGGCTAAATATAGTTAACAAACCCTGGCGGTTTATATCTATTTTTCCTAATGGTGCCAATCATCCTAATTAAGCAGATACTAGGTGAAACCAAAATAAGTATAAAAGAACTAGCATGAAGAACTCAGATTTATGACTTGCTTAGAACAGGAGTTAAGAATAGAATTTATATGACAATGGTAACTAATGTGCTAAGAACAAATTTTAACACTTCAGTAAATACATTTAGGAAAACTTATCTAAATTTGGTGACCCTACTTACTTTATTGCACCTCACTAGTTATTTCTTTCCTTAGACATAACAATTTGCAATGCTTTATTTTGATGCATGTAAATAGTCTCTTTTTTCATGTTAGAATCCAGATGAGATGAAGGCAGAGGCCTTGTCTGATTTGTTGATCAGAAATCTTGGCACAGAGTTTAATAAAAAATAGTGTATTAATTAATAATGCAACATGGAAGTTGCTCTGGGATAAAGGAATGTTAAGTAATCATTCTTAATCAGAAAGAGTTCAGATAGTGATGGATATATCAAAACTGATAAGAAATGAAAGTTATTCAGTAAGAAAAACAAAATAATATTTAGAATTTTCAAACAGTTGAAAGAAAAATAAAAACGAACACAAGAACAATTCAGGAAAGTAGAAAGGAGAAGGAAAAACAAACAAACTTGCTATGAAATTAGTTTATCTAAACTTTAAGTGGCAAGGGGTGATGGGAAAGAATAGAGTGAAAATATTCTCCATTGATCCAGAGTAACTGGGAAGTCAGACAAGGCATGGTAATTGTCAACAGTCATATTAGGCCAGTAGGCTATATTTAATACACTTAACCTTTCATATATTACAGAGTCAGAAAGAAGCTACCATACAAAGATAAATCATAATCTATAGTCCAATAGGTAGAGGAAATAGCAAAATTTCTCTTTAAGACCAGCAAATATGTGTATGCATGTTCTAGGTTTTAATCTCTCTTTTTCCAAGTTTTAAATGGTTATACACACTGCTAATTATTTTAACACCTGCCTCCTTAAAATATTAGGGTGAATTCTAATTAGAGGATGGTTTGAGTACAAGATCCATACACTTCACTGCAAAAGCGCTTACCTAATGTAATATACTATTTCTTACCCAATGTTCCCTAACTTAGTTTTTTCCATCTTTCTTCCAAGATGATCTTATAAATTTTTTAAAAATAAAATTAAAATAAAAGTTGTTTGAATTGTCAGTCTCCCATCCTAGTTTATTTTTTCCATTTTTCTCAAAATAATCTAATTTATTTTTATATCCAAACCCTCCAAATCATCCAGCAATGTTTTGGTGCCTGAATACATTTATCTTCATCATCTCTCTCCCAAAACTTCTCCGTCTAATCAATATCTTCATCCTTTTGTAGATGTAAAACCTCCTTTATCTAGGAGATATTTGGCTTAAGGAAGTAGGCCAGCTAGAAGCAAGACTTTTAAAAAATTAATTAATTGATTAGTTTGTATTGGAGTATAGTTGATTTACAATGTTGTGTTAGTCCAGGTGTACAGAAAAATGATTCAGTTATACATACATGTATATCTATTTTTTTCAGATCCGTTTCCCTTATAGATTATTACAAATTATTGAGTACAGTTCCCTGTGCTATACAGTAGGTCCTTGTTGGTTATCTATTTTATATATAATAGTGTATATATGTTAATCCCAAATTCCCAATTTATCATCCCCCCTTTCCCCTTGGTAACCATAAGTTTGTTTTCTATGTCTGTGAGTCTGTTTATGTTTTGTATATAAGTTCATTTGTATCATCTTTTTTTTTTAGATTCCACATATAAACAATAACATATGATATTTCTCTTTCTCCATTTGTCTTATTTCACTTAGTATGATAATCTCTAGTTCCATCCATATTGCTGTAAATGGCATTATTTCATTCTTTTTATGGCTAAATAATACTCCATTGTATAAATATGCCACATCTTCTTTATCCATTCATCTGTTGATGGCAAGCAAGACTTTCGTTACCTCTAGTTCCTAAGGAGCTTGGTACAAAATCCTTTTAAAAAATTCACATCCATTGTCTCCTTGTAAAGCCACGACTAAAGGAAATAGAAAAGCATTAAGTTTTTCCATCTTCTATCATCTTATTTGATTCATGAGTTATGTGCATGATTTGTATATACAGAAAATGAATATTTATTTAACCTAGATTCTTGATCACTACTGGCTGTAGTGACAATGAAAATGTACCACTGAGACGTCTACCTACAGGGACAGTGATTGCAGCTACTGCACTCTGAAATTCATCATGATGTTTGCACTAGGGAAATGCCTCTCATGGGCTGCTTCCAGCCAGTACCTTGACACAGCAGTGATACTTAATCATGCCCACTCCTAAGGGATGAATAATCCCTCAGAAGGGCAACTGTGGCTCAAGAAATCTTCCTCAGCCTTGCCAAACATTTTTTAGGATTGCATGGCAGTGTAGGGTTCTCCCACTTAACCATCCTTCCCTCTCTCCTTCAGAAGGGTCAGACCTGCATTATGCAGTTGCACCTCTCTCAGATGTCCCAGGGTCCTTCTCCCTTGTGCCTCACAAGCCTTTCTCTTAATATATCTCTTGAATGTGTAATCCCACTTGACCTCTGCTCCTTAGGAGACCAGGACTATCACATCAGGCTTCTTCTTTGTGTTGTTAACATCAATATTACGCTAGACATCAATCAAATAAAACACAAATTACATACATTTTTCTCATGTGGAAAATGCCTTGTGGGTTTCTGGTTAAACATGATGGATACATGGATTTACCTCTGCTCTCTACTGAACTTCTTCTATGATGGTGGCAGTTGGAATAAAGACAAATAATTAAAGACAACTACAGAGTGAATGATACAGTAACAGAAGATGAGAGATGTCAACAAAACTTTGGAAATTAAAAAGTATTTGGGGGAGTGATAAATGAATACAGTGAAGAAAACAATGTCAAAGAAAAGCAGGGCTTCCCAGGTGGCTCAGTGGTTGAGAATCTGCCTGCCAATGCAGGGGACACGGGTTCAATCCCTGGTCCGGGAAGATCCCACATGCCGCGGAGCAACTAAGCCCGTGCGCCACAACTATTGAGCCTGTGCTCTAGAGCCTGTGAGCCACAGCTACTGAGCCTGTAAGCCACAACTACTGAAGCCTGCGTGCCACAACTACTGAAGCCTGCACGCCTAGAGCCTGTGCTCCACAAAGAGAGAAGCCACCGCAATGAGAAGCCCGCGCGCCACAACGAAGAGTAGCCCCAGCTTGCCACTAGAGAAAGCCCATGCACAGCAATGAAGGCCCAATGCAGCCGAAAATAAATAAATAAAATAAATAAATTTATTTTTAAAAAAAAAGAAAAGAAAAGCAAGCTTTTTACTCTAGGTTTCCATCTATAACAGGAAGTTGATAATAGTACCTATTTCTTTATGTTATTTTTTGAAGGAAGTGAGCTAATGCATGTCAATCACCTAGAAATTAGAGCATTTATCTCACTCACAGTAAATATTCAATAAATATTCACTACTATTATTAAGCTGTTGTCATTCTATCCAACTCAAAAAATATCTAGTTTCCCTGCCAGAGTAACTGGTATTTAAATAAAACATATAAAGTCTCACGAATTGACGAGGAACGCACAAGGGAAATAGAGGGTGCATACATTCTTGGAAGGCTGGGAACTCCATAAGGTGATAATTTAAAACTTGGCATTTTTGCAAATTTTTAATCTAGATCTAGATATGGATATTGATATCCATATCTAGATCTAGATCTATTTCAATTAGGCAACAAATATAGAATTCTAAAAAAAATAATGGTAAGGCAGTAAAATATTTAATTTTCTTTACAAATGTGTTAAGCTTTCAGCAACCAAGGAAAAAACCTGAGAGCTACTACTTCTTGTAAAGAACCTTGTGAGCCATGAGAAAAACGATGTCTGCGGTTTGACTGAGAGGTTGATGTTCATAAAAACATGTAGTGAAAATTTCAAGTCTTCTCATTGACCGTGTTCTACATTAAGGTCCAGGAATTCTTTCCTCTTGTCTGCCTACCTTTATCCCAGACTCCTAAATTTGTTATTCCTGATATCCTGAAATTACTTTCATTTCATCATTGCGCTATTATATTAGTGATTAGTATATTAGTGATTAGTATATTAGTGATTCCTTAGAGAAGCTTCACATTTCGTCTGCTAAATTTGAAGTACAAGAAAAGGCAAGCAGTACTTCATAACTATCAGTGAAGGCAAGGAGAGGTCACAGGCTACACAGGGAGGCATGTTGATGGGTGGGGGAGGGGCTGAGGCAGTGCTGCAGCAGGGTTGCTCCTTACCAAGCCCATCCCTGGGTTCTCAGTCAGACTCAGGTGGACAGGCAAGTATGAAATGGAAAGATGCTTTCTAAAGTTTATGATCTAAACTTTCTAAAGTTTCCTTATAAATAACCATTTCTGAAATCATTCAAAGTAATAAAAACAGAACTGATATATTTTCTCATCTAGAGGAGAAAACAATGAATGCCATTAGCAATGTATGGTCTGTGCCCAATTATTTGATACATATAACCTTTCAGGGTAAAACTAATTATAAAAATCAAATGGTTACATGTATATGATCTCTACAAGAACCCCAAACTGCTCTTTTTGATTATCCTCAAATCCCTAATTTAGTCAAACACATCCTTCCTGTATAGCCTATGTGGAATTGTGGATTGCCAGCCCACTAAAAAGTCTTTACAGACCTTCTAAGCCACTTGCTTACTTTCCCTTCCCACAAAAGAGGTACAAAATCCTGCTGCTTTCATAGCTCTCTACTTTTTGGCTCTTCATGAGAATCAGTAAAATAGTTATGCAAGCGTTTTCTCGTGAGCTCATAGGTCACAGTGAGAGCTGTGTAAACTGTGCAAACTGAGCTGTGCAGACTTTGGAAAAATCTACCGATCTCATCAGGAGACTTGTGATGTATGTATGTTAACCAGCACAGATCTTGGCACATACTTGATGTTCAATACATTTTAAGAGAACAAATTAACAAGTTTGATTGGTCTCCCTCACTTCTGCTTTCATCCTACTTTGTGTAATCAATGTCACTGCTCAAATAGTTTCTAAAACACAAATCTAATTATGTCTCTTCCCTGCTTAATGTCATTCATAAGCTCCCCATCATCTACTGTCCTGTTTCTCAAATAATGGTATGGGTTAAAATAACCTGCAGACCTGGTAAAATTTCAGAATCCTGAGTTTTAACCAGACCCGCTAAACGAGAATCTTTGGAGTGTAAGTTCCAGGATTTGCATTTTTAACGAACTCTCTAAGGTTATGTTTGCATGCTAAATTATGAGAACTACTGACTCGCAGGAAAAATTTAAGCTGGTTAACATGTTTTGTGAGTCACACCATTGTTTAGCCCTTAAATTTCTAGTCCCAACTCCCACATTGCTGATCTGCTTTACTGATTTTATACCAACTGTACTGTACAGTTTTTATTTCTCCAAGCAAATGATGCTCTCTTCCTGTTTTTGAATTTGTTTCTTCTTTTGCCCAGACATTCTTTTTCCCTTTTTACTCTTAAAAACTCAAATTTCATAAGCCAGCTCAGGTATAATCTCTTTCCCAAAGCTAATCTAGTGTCCTATAAACTGTGATAGAATTGATCATTCCCTCTTATGATACTCCTGCATATTATTATAGCTACCTGGAATTCTCATAGGGTATTGTAATTTGTTTATATTTCCTCTCCTAGACTTTGAGTGACTTAAGTCTAGGGCCTACATTGTATTCTCCTCTTTAAACAAATCCCTAATAGACCCAGGACTTTAATACATTTCCCATGGATATCTGGTGGATGATTACATGCATGCAGTGTTTTTCTTTTCATTTTTCCCGTCAGAATTATCTCTGAAACACAAATCTGTTCATGGGGAATTCTTCTTCTAAAATGTTTCTTAAATAATAATGCTTCTTAATCTTCTCATTAAGAAAAGTAGAATCCATATTGAAGAAGATACTGATTTTTACTCCCTAATACACTGGTGTTAACAAATTAGAGATTAAATTAGAAATTAAAACTTTAACGTGGAGAAGCATATCAAGATGTGCTAGTCATCTGTTTTCTATTCTTTAAAAGGAAAGCTGCTTAAGCTGCTTCTAAACTAAGATTTAATTTTTAATATGTTGCTCATTTAAAAAGAAAACACAACGTTAATAAGGGAAAGTAATGTTTGTTTATTCATCTATCCTCTTAAACTCTTATACAAAGTACTTCCAACTTCTCTTTACAGAGAAAATATGCCAAATGTCTCAGTACTTTAAGTACCAGATTAGCACATGCTTTAAGAATTTGGACATCATCAAAAAATCTACAAACAATAAATTCTGGAGAGGGTGTGGAGAAAAGGAACACTCTTGCACTGCTGGTGGGAATGTGAATTGATACAGCCACTATGGAGAACAGTATGGAGGTTCCTTAAAAAACTACAAATAGAACTACCATGTGACCCAGCAGTCCCACTACTGGGCATATACCCTGAGAAAACCATAATTCAAAAAGAGTCATGTACCAAAATGTTCATTGTAGCTCTATTTACAATAGCCCAGAGATGGAAACAACCTAAGTGTCCATCATCAGATGAATGGATAAAGAAGATGTGGCACATATATACAATGGAATATTACTCAGCCATAAAAAGAAACGAAATTGAATTATTTGTAATGAGGTGGGTAGACCTAGAGTCTGTCATACAGAGTGAAGTCAGTCAGAAAGAGAAAGACAAATACCATATGCTAACACATATATATGGAATTTAAGAAAAAAAAATGTCATGAAGAGCCTAGGGGTAAGACAGGAATAAAGACACAGACCTACTAGAGAATGGACTTGAGGATATGGGGAGGGGGAAGGGTAAACTGTGACAAAGCGAGAGAGAGGCATGGACATATATACACTACCAAACGTAAGGTAGATAGCTAGTGGGAAGCAGCTGCATAGCACAGGGAGATCAGCTCCGTGCTTTGTGATAGCCTGAAGGGGTGGGATAGGGAGGGTGGGAGGGAGGGAGATGCAAAAGGGAAGAGATGTGGGAACATATGTATATGTATAACTGCTTCACTTTGTTATAAAGCAGAAACTAACACACCATTGTAAAGCAATTATACTCCAATAAAGATGTAAAAAAAAATAAGTCAAGGAATTCAGGAGGCACTAATTGACCTAAAAACAGCCCAACATGAGCAGCAGGCATGGTGCTATGTTTGCTTCAAAATCAAAGTCTTGTTTCCAATGTTTACCTAAAGTAAATATAAGAAAAGCAACTTGAATGGTGCCATCACTTGTGTACTAAAGCCATCTCTCATTGAGCCAAATTCTCCCTTGGAGCATACTATTCCTTGGAACCTAGATAAGCACCCAGTGAGAAGGACTAACACTCTGAAGTCACTACGGTATCATCAAGACATTTTTGTTGATGATACTGTGTCTTTGGCACTGGGAAAAATCTGGCTCATCTTGTTAGTAGCAAAAAAAATGTAACATAAGTGAACTGCCAGGATAATTAGAGCAGGTGAGCAGTAAACAGAAATCATGCCCTGAAGAGATGAAAGAAAATGCTTAGATCCTTCTTCACTTTATTTCAGTGCTACTAAATGCTATTGGTATCTGTTTGTGTCTGTGTCTCTGTCACTCCTTGGTAGCAAATTAAGCATTTAGGGAGACATTAACTCTTCCGAGCCACTTAGAGACTCTTTAGTACATTTCTGAGCAGTGCTAATTGACAGAGTTGTAAATGAAAACATCACAAAAATGTGATATTTATCTAACTCGTTTAAGAATGTTTGAAATTCACAGGAGAATGGTTCATTGTCATCATTTTCAGAAACAAAATACTATTCCAGATTCCTGTTAGTATTTAATTATATGAGAACAGTAGCTTCTTGAGTCAGTAGCTTCTTATATTTGGGGGGTTTAGACTAAGTATATGTTAAAGGTTTTTAGACTAGAGAGTTTATTTTCCAAAACATTGATAGCTCCCAAATCCATACGAATAAAATCCAAAAGGTATTTGGTTGGTTTTCCAAGGGAATTGGACTAAAATCTATTTAATTAGTATCATTTCCAATAATCCTTCTATATAAAATGAACCAAGGGCTCCACGAAGTCTAGCCTATCAATCCCTCCCTGAATACATTTCATGCATTTGTATTCCTATATATTTTTGTGTGTATTGCCGTAAACTGGAAAGTTCAATTCCTCTTTTCTAATGAACAGTGAACTCCATATTATCTCTTATGTTTGGCTCAGGGAAACCAGACCCCCCCCCCCAAAAAAAAAATCATTTGAACAATGATGCATAGAAAAAAAAAATTAGGACCGTGAAACTCTTCTGTAGATACAGTAATAGTGAACAAATAATGCTATGTATTTGTCAAAACCCATAGAACGTTACAAGAAAAAAGGTAAACCTTACTACATGCAAATTTAAAAAAACTTATTTAGGAGGCTGGCGGGTCCTCTTGCCGAGTGTGACAAGATAATTTAACTCTATTATAATTATATGAAACAACACTGAAGGAGACAAGGAAAAGATAATGATCTAAGTAACTTTGGAAATGAGTGGAGATTGTAAGATTAAAGGCCCAATGAACTTTATATAAGCACTGTATTCTAGTTGATAAAGTTGTTTCCATTCAGGGTTAACAATTCTGATACTACCACACATGTTTACTAGAATTAAACAGTTAAGTAAATGGATGGCATATATGTATATGGATTGGTATACACTAATGTATTTCCTTGCTCTCAGATATTGATAAAAAGGCTTGAAGCAAAGACATCCCAGTTGCAATGAGCACACCTAGTTCCCAGATATTGCTTTCCAATATCGTTCTCCAATCAAAGGAACTAAAACTCCTTGGAGAAATGGCTGATTGTAGGATAGAATAAGGCAGTATATAAGATGGGCTTAGAATATCTTGTAGGCCATAAACTAAAGGAGTGCTCAAAAACAATACAGGGGCTTCCCTGGTGGCGCAGTGGTTGAGAGTCCTCCTGCCGATGCGGGGGACACAGGTTCGTGCCCCGGTCCTGGAAGATCCCACATGCCGCGGAGCGGCTGGGCCTGTGAACCATGGCCGCTGAGCCTGCGCGTCCGGAGCCTGTGCTCCGCAACGGGAGAGGCCACAACAGTGAGAGGCCCGCATACCACAAAAAAAAAACAAAAAACAGAAACAATACAAAAATGGTGGTAAGTCAAGGAGAAATTGGAGCCAGCTGATAGAGCCCCCAATAGCCAAAACTGAAACAACTTATTCAACAAAATAAGCAATGTTGAGTTATAACCCAAAGTATAAAATAAATAAGCATGATTTCATATGGATATAAATCAATGATATAAAAATAAATGTGGGGAAGAAAGACCAATCTACCATCAGAAAAATGTATTTTTAATTATATAGATTCTTTACTTTCGAGGAGGGGGCACATAACTCCCCAGTCATTAGTTGTGGGCCTTACATAGTGAATTCCTTTGATACAGCACAGTATGGAAAAGAATAAAATACAGAAAATTTTACAATGGAGAAACATGGCAAACAGCATTTCAACGAGAAGATTGAGATCAACTTCATCAGTTATAAATAATGTTGATAGTGTATACCCTTGATATGATATGATGAAAATGGCAATTTAACTGGTGTCTTCCTCCCCAAAATCCATATCCAATCATGAGTAAACATTAGACAAATTCTGATAGGGTACCCTATAAAATACCTGACCAGTACTCCTCAAAATTGTCAAGATCATAAAAGTAAGAAAAGTCTGAGACACTGTCACAGCCAAGAGGAGCCTAAGAAAACATGACAATTGAGTGTATGTTGTCTCCAGGATGGGATCCTGGATAAGCACATTGGGGGAAAACTTAGGAAACAGGAATAAACTATTGTCTTTGTGCAAGATACTATTTAAAAATGCCATAAATTAGGTGGTCTAACAACAGAAATTTATTTCTTACAGACTGAAGTCTGGGGAGTCCAAGATCAAGCTGACAGCAGATTTAGTGTCTGCTGAGAACAAACTTTCTGGTTCATAGACAGCCTTCTTTTCACCATGGTCTCACATAGTAGAAAAGACAAGCTAGCTCTCAGGAGTCTCTTTTAAAAGGGCATTAATTCCAATCACAAAGGCACCTTTATGACTTAATCACCTTCCAAAAGTCCCAACTTTCAGGCTAGAGAAATAACATCAACATTCACAGTTTCTAACAAATGACTTACAATACTTGGGAAATTTATAGTGTTAAATATCTACATTAAAGAATAGAAAGACTTCACTCCTTAAGGAAACAATAAAAGAACAAACTAAGCTCCCAGATTAATAGAAGAAGGAGATAATAAATATTGCAGCAGAAATAATTAGAGAATAGAAAAAAAATAGAAAGAAACCTAATAGCTGCTTTTTGAAAAGATCAACGAAATTGGTAAACCTTTAGCTAAAGTAAGAAAAACAAGGAAAAAAGACAGTGAATGCAGATAAATAAAATTATAAATGAAAGAGGAAATATTACAACTGATACACATAAATAGAAAAATCATAAGAAATTACTATGAACAATTAGCCACAAATTAAGTAAACTAGGAAAAAATGAATAAACTTCTAGAAACATACCTACATAGACAGAATAATAAAGAAATAGAAAATCTAAACAGACCAATAATGAGTAAGGAATTGAATCAGTAATCAAAAACCTACCAGTGAAAATCTCACTACTAGATATCTTTACCAGTGAATTTTACCAAGTATTTAAAGAAGAACTAACATCAATCCTTCTCAAAGTCTTTCAAAAAATTTAAGAGGAAGGTAAACTTCCAAATGTAACTACACCACCTAAAAAAGAAAGGAAGCGAGCAACAGAGTGGAAAAGCAACCTACAGAATGAGATAAAATATTTACGAACCATATATCTGATAAGGTGTTTGGATCTAAAAATATGTAAGCTACACTTACAACTTAATAGTAAAAAAACCAGTAATCCAATTAAAATTGAGGTAAGGACCTGAATAGACACTTCTCAAAAGGAGACATGCAAATTGCCAGCAGATATATGAAAAAATGCTCAACATCACCTATTATCAGGGAAATGAAAAGTAAAACTACAATGAGATGTTACCTCACATTTGTTAGGATGGCTACTATCAAGAAAAAAAAAAAAAGAAAAAGGAAGTGTTCCTTCCCGAGGATGTGAAGAAATTGTAACTCTTGTACATTGTTGGTGAAAATGTAAAATGGTGTAGCCACTGTGGAAGACAGTATGGAACTTCTTCAAAAAATTAAAAATAAAACTACTATAAGATTTAGCAATCCTTCTTCTGGTTATATATTTAAAAGAATTGAAATCTGAATCTCAAAGAGATATCTGCATTCTTATGTGCATTGCAGCATTACTTACAAAAGCCAAAAATGAAAACAATCTAAATATTCATTGATGGATGAATGAATAAAGAAAATGTGATACATAAATAAATGGAATATTATTCAGCCTTAAAAAAGAAAAAAATATCTTGCCATATGGGACAACAGGATGAACCTAGAGGACATAATTCTAAGTGAATTTAGCCAGTGACAGAATGACAAATACTACATGATCCTACTTATATAAGGTATCTAAAATAGGCTCACATAAAGAGAGAATAAAATGATGGTTACCTGGGCCTGGGGAGAAGGGGAAATGGGGATTTGTTGTTCAAAAGTTATAAAATTTCAGTTATTCATGATAAATAATTTCTAGAGATCTATTGTACAACATAGTACCAATAGTTAATACTGTAATGAACATTCAAAATTTTGTATTAAGAGGGTGAATCTCAAGTTGTCTTCACACACACACAAATCACACACAAACAAATGAACAAATGGGCAGGAGGAGAGTTTTGGAGGTGATGGATATATTTATTATATTGATTTTGCTGATGGTTTATTGACAGGTGAGAGTATATCTACAAATCCATCAAGCAGTATACATTAAATATGTCCAGTTTTTGTGTAACAATTATATTTCAATAAGGCTGTTTAAAAAATGAGGAATGAACTTACAACTAAGCACATCTCACTGAAACTTTATAATCTATAAAACAAAGACCCTTCTAAATTATTTCTGAAAAAAGAGTGGTTCTCCTACAAAAAATAAGTTTAGTTGGACAAATGACTTCAACATCATCCATGACAAGTGGAGGAACACTTTGAAGTAAAATCTTCAAAGTGGCATATGAATGAAACCTCAAACCTATACTTCAGATCCAGTAGAAGTCTCATTTAATTGAAAGGAGAAATTATTCTGAGAAATACAAGGTATCAGAATGTTTAATTCATTATCCTCTTTGAAAATTCTTATAGAGGGTACTCATAATTTATCATCCAAACTAGGATACTTCCTAGCATTAATTTTTAATAGGTGATAAATAATTATTAATTAATCAATTAATATTTATAATTTTACTGGTCAAAGGGTAAGCTAGGTCTGTCCCATGTAAACTCTGGGAAAAGATTGACTTATTTCTGATACACACTCCTTCAAGGAGAGAAAAATCAAGATAAAAATCTATATGAGGAAAAATTATATGTAAATAGCTTAGTAAAATATTGTTTTCTACAACAGTCTGAGTGCCTAAACATTATATTGTATTCCAGAACTGAAATTCCAGACAATAGTAATGCAGCAGTAATGATGGTGGACAGAAGATGTGGAAACGAGAGGTAGGTGAGTGTGTTTTTGAGTAGTGGTTCCACTTAACTACATTTAATTTCATAAATTAAATAATCATTAGAGATACATAAACATAAGAATGACTTTCAGTAAGTTAGGGGAACCACAAGAAAAATTAGAACAGAATGCATGATTTTCATAGCAACAGAATAGTGAACCCATCCAATGAAAGACAGGAAAGGAAAAAAATGAGACAAAAATACTATATTGTATATAGAAGCAAATATGAGGGCAAAAATATGGTATATCACAATCGCTGCAATAAATTGATGAGATATACTATAAAGCCAAAAAATAAGTCACACACACACGTATGTACACACACCACGTATCTCAGAATATATGAGGCAACAACTGCCAGAGCTGTAAGATAAATAACAATAGAAACAGATAAATAGATAAATAGTAGTTGAGAATTTTAACAAATCCTCAGAAAATATCAGGTAGAAATACACAAAAATATAGAAAAATTTAATACCTGAATTAGTAAAAGTCAACTTGAAGTATATCCAAGGACTTTAAAACCAAGAGAAGAAAACATTTTTCGAGCACACTTAGAAGATTCTCAATAAAATTAGTACATACTAAGCCACAAAGAAAGTTTTAATGTTTCAAATGAATTAAACCATTGCTTTCGAAGTTTTCTGAACATAAAGCAATACAGTTAAGTCAAAAAGAAAAGGATGCCTAGCTGGATTGATGCGTATAGACACATGTTTTCACAAATTCATAGTTTTAATATCATTTTGTGGCCTTCAGTTTAAAAACTATGTACCAAAACCGGCCTCAGTGAAATCAGTTATTGTTCTAACAAATGATTTTAATAATTTTATAACACCTTATTTTATGAGTGTACATTTTAAAACCAATCCTCTGTTATTGAATATTAGGTAGTCTGCCACTTTTTGTGTATTAGAAATAACTGAAAAACATGCCTGTATACAAAGTTCTCTGAACATTTCTTGATTTTTTTTTCTTGATAATATCCTTGAAGGAATTACCAGGTAATTAGATATGAAATGTTGTTTTTGTATTCATAAGACTTCTGTAACAAAAATAGTTTATCCCAATTTGTAATTGTTTTATCATTGCTTCTTATCAATGTCAACAGTGATCTTTTTATTACCAGATACAACAGAAACAGACATTGTCCATTCTTACTTTAATTTGAATTCTCAGAACATTTCAAATAATTGACAGTCGAAACACCATTTTCACTGCTTCAATGATGTTACATGATCCAGTTTTTTCGCAGACAATAAAGGGGGCTATTTCTTTGTTTACTTTCCTGAATATTACTTGATTCTTAATAGTAAGATGCCTCATTGCTCTTTTCCCCATCTCCCCCCCATCACCCTGTGCACGGTATACGTACTTATATGCTTATAACTCCCAAAGGCACTCCTCCTGCTAGATCCATCCTATGGATTCCAAAGTCACAATCCAAGTTTACTTGATTCTTCTACTTTGATATCTCTAAGCTATGTCAAACTTAATATCTCCAAAACGAAGTTCTCCTCTTTGTCCCGAACTTGCCTCTCACCAGTTTTTCCTTACTAAAGGGCAATCAAATCCACCCAAATGCCAAGTTAGGAATAACAGCCATGCTTTATTCCACCCTCTGGTCCTCACATCCAATTCAATGACAATTCTGTCCTTTCCGACTCTGCAATATGTCCTAATTCATTTTACTTCTCTCCATCTCTCCTGGTAACACTGTTGTCCAAGCCACAATCAATTATGGGACCATTGACATAGCCTCTTAACTGCTTTTTCCAGTGACTTTCTCGTACATTCTTCACCAGCGTGGTTTTCGAAAAAACTGTAATTTACATCATGTCGGTCAACTTTTTAAAATCTTGTAAGAGTTTTCCATTAGATTTTGAATACAATCCAAATTCCTTAACATGACCTAGTGACCCAGCTCAACCTTCCTCCTCCAACTTCATCTCTGGTGGCTTCTCCTTTCTCACTGGGCTCCAGCCACAACACTCTCTGTCAGCTCCTAGAACATGCCAATCCATATCCAGCACCAAGGTCTTGCCCTGGCTATTCATTCCTTTTACCTGGAGTATCCGTCTAGATTTTGGTCTATTAACTTCTTACCTTTCAGACATAACCTAAATAACCCAGTGATGTGATACCTCCCCATTACTTTCTGGATTCCCTGGTAGCACTTGTTTTCTTATTACTTAATACAATTTATTATTGTTCTACCTAGTTTTATGTTTGTTTGTTTTGTCTTTTAATTTGCACAATTGTTTGCCTCTTCTTTTACTACAACATAGGGGCAGAAGAGTTTGTATTTACCTTGTTCCTGATTGTGAACAATTATTTACTGTTTACTCTGGTGTATGGCAGAGAATGAATGCTTAAATTATTAAATGCAATTTGACCATATGAAAGACATTTCTGTGGACTTTAAACAATGATGTATATTTTAAAAATATTTGTCTTATAATTTGATTGTAAAAAATCTTATAAGTAGGATGGCAGGAATTAAAATATTTCATTTTGTTTTTATTCCAATTTTCCTTGAACATTTTCTATATTTATTTTCTTTTAGCTTTACTGAGATTTAATTGACAAATAAAGTAGTAAGATACTTAAAATGTACATCATGATGATTTTATATATGTATACATTGTGAAAAGATTCCCCCATCTAAGTAATTAACACATCCATCACCTCACGTGTTATACTTTTTTTAATTTATTTGTTGTTTTTGTTTTAGTAAGAGTTCTCTACTGTCTTAGCAAATTTCAATTATACAACACAGTGTTATCAACTATAATCACCATGTTCTACATTAGATCCTCAGATCTAATCTTACAGATCAAAATTTGTTCCCTTTCTATTATGTATTTTCTTTATTCATTTTTAAAAAGCTGACACTCTCATTCATTTTTTAATGCAAAGCTTAAATATTTTTATTATTATTTCTAAAACTTCCAATGAGAATATTTAGAAATTTTAACTTCTCAAGTGGTTTAGAAAACAAAGTAAAAAAATTTCATCTGCATCATATCCCTTTTATTCAAATATTTTATTTCTTAAAAGTGTAAAATTTCCTTATCATGAATCCTGCTTATTTCTTACTGAATGTATTTTTAGCTACTTTATACTCTTGTTTCTATTGCATGTTTTATTTTTACTTCCAAATTAATAATTTAATAACTTTTAACATTAATATAAGATCTTCAAAGACAGTAAAATTATGCTTTGAGTCCCAAAATCTTCAATTTATTTCTTTAGATTTTGCATGTAAACAAGTATATCAACTGCAAATTATAATATCTCCTTTTCCAGTAGTTTATCTTCTAATCCTTACATTTCTGGTAATATCTCTTACCAGGCCTTGCAAATGGTTTAAGTATGAAAATATCAGTTTACGGACCTTTTCTCTTCAAGCTACATAAATGGTGCTCCATTGTTTTCTCTACTTAAATATTTTAAAGTTGATTTCTGGGGCTAAATTATTTTCAGCATGTATAGGTAGTAGTACTACAGATTTTTGTGGTTATCATTAAAATCCAAAATTTGCACCAAAATGTGTTTAGGAATATTGTTAATTTATTTTTGGTAATACTTGATGAACCTTTACAGTTGTGCTTATTCAAAGATCTTCAGCTCAAGAATAGTTGACTTCCTTTTTGTTATATCTTTGTTCATTGTTTATTTCTCAGATCTCCTTTCTAATTTTGAAATATTTTTATATGTATGCTTATATCTATTTTTTATTACTTGTTCTTTTATCATCTCCTTTCTTTACACAAGTCTATAAATTCTGGAGAATATTTTATATTTTCCTTTACTGATTCTAATTATGAAACACCTAAATTATTGGCTCAATTCTAATTTTTAATTTGGCATTGCTATTTTTTATCTCTATCCTGAGTTCAGATACTATATGATTTATGACAATAATTTTATATAAAATATTTTAGTCAAATTTTAATCTAAATTTATTACTAGTTGATACAATTGCTTATGTAAAAAAAAAGTTGTCTGATACCTGACAGTTCCTTTTTCAAAAAATATAGTATTATTGCATATATCTGGTGCCTTTCCTGTATTCATTCCCACAGAATAGTTTATTTTTACTGTGTACCATGATTTAACTTGATCTAAATCCTTAATATTAGGGTTTATTATTCACAGTGCATGCCTAGGTCACACAAATGCTATTAAACTTTGATATTTATTTATATATATATTATACGTATGTATATATAGAAAAATTATATATATGTTTTTCCACCAAAATTTTAGAAACCTTTATGAAGCTGGGTGAGACACAGGTCTATAGTCAGTGGCCATAAGAAATAGGTCCTGAGGCCTGAAGAGTTTAAGTACCATTTAACATAGATCATGTTTAGATTTCTGCTTCCTCACTGGATTACATGAGATGATATTGCCCCCATAGAGTTTTCAAGAAACAAATAAATAGAAGGATAAAATTATGTCCTTTGAAGTTTTAAAGCAAATTTTAGGTAGGATATAATTTTGAAAATGTAATTGATCAGAATTTTCATTCCTCCCATCACCCGTGCCCTGTCACCAATAGAGTATATAATTTAAGAGGTCTAAAAGATATATTAGAAAGTGAATCAAGATTTAGAAGTTGTTAGGGCTTTTGTGAAGTAGCTCTGCTTCCTGCCCACCACCCCAATGTCACGTTTAACTCTTAAGCAGTATGATAGGTGCCAACAACTATTTGAGAAACCAAGGACACATCAAACTATATTCCTTTCCCCGCTGGATAATTGAGAAGAAATTCAGTCAGTATCACTATGGCTTAGTCGAATAGCTGAATGTCCCAGGATACTGAAGAGGGAACAGAATTGCTTTGAGGAGAAGAACAATTGTTCTACAGTAGTCACAAAGTTGTAATGAGGGGACTCTGTAGCAGAAGTCACCTAGATCTAAGATGGTAATATTATTTACCAACCAAACTAAGGTACTTTAGGCTAAATCAGAAGTACTATTAGTGGGCTTCCCTGGTGGCGCAGTGGTTGAGAGTCCGTCTGCCGAGTCAGGGGACACGGGTTCGTGCACCGGTCCGGGAGGATCCCACATGCCGCGGAGCGGCTGGGCCCATGAGCCATGGCCGCTGAGCCTGCGCATCCGGAGCCTGTGCTCCGCAGCGGGAGGGGCCGCAACGGTGAGAGGCCCGCGTACCGGAAAAAAAAAAAAAAAAGAAGTACTATTAGTAATTAAGCTGGTTCAATAGGCATATACTATCTCAAGGAAACCAGGAAATATGGTCACTCTCCCTAGACCTACAAGTGGAGAACACAGATTATTTAGTGAGGAAAGATTACTGTATCTGCAAGTAAAGTGCAATGAAACATCTCAAGTCACCATAGTTGAATATATAACTAAGACTTTAATCTAGTCTTTTGCTACTCAAAGTCTGGTCCTGCCTACCAGCATCATGGGCAGCTGAGTTTCTTAGAAATACAGTATCTCAGGTCTCAATGCCTAGATGCAAAGCCTTGACCCTTATGTTCAACCAGAGGAAGATAACAGGAAGAGCATCAGTCTTAACTAAGTTTTTTTTCCAAATTTGATGAGTTTACTTGAACAGGTGAGATTAATCCAATATAAATGGAGGATCAAGACAGTAATTAGATTCAGTCAAAAAAATTGATTTGATTATCTCAGTAATCTTATATGAATTATATTTGGTATGGTAACTGAGAATAAAGTAGGGCAGTGTCCCCATTTTTCATGGTGGAATTAGTTATCTTTGTTTCTTATTTTTGCCTGGTGTGTATAGCTAGATCAAATGTAGGCCTGCAACAGGTGCTACCACAGACAGTTCAGAGATGATGGTATATTCCATAATTTTGCTGTTAATCCTCAATCCTTGGAGTTAGAAATGTACTAGTAAAGACGTATTGGAGTGGATATGTTCTACCCAACTCCCAAGCAATTATGAGTAGTGGTTGGTCCACTGACTTTCCCCTTAATCTAGTAGTAGCTATGCTATACCTAGGAGAAATTCCTCAAATTCCTGCATGGATGCCTCTGCTTCTTTTGCCAATGCAATGCCACTTCCCTCTCCAGTTTTATTTGCATTTCTATATTTAGCTCAGACTTAAAGAGAAGGGTAAAATGGACTAATCATTTCTCCTTATAACCCGGACATCATCATAAATTCTGCTTGGGAAGATATTCCAAATCTAACTGAAATACTATTGTGTTTCCAAGTCGCCTTTATCAACACAAAGGAAATGAGCTTAATGGGGGCACATAGAGGACAGATGTGGATTCTATAACGGGAAAGGGTACAAATATATAACGGGCATAGTAGGCAAAGACACTTTGTCTGAACCATATTTTTGTTGAGTTATCTCTTATCAGGCCAGCTCAGACTCTAGAGAGGTTTTGTGATGATTTTTGCCCTGCACTTATTTATAGAGGCCTTGGTAAACTGCCATACTGAATCTTACTGAAACAGTACTTGAATACAACTGGCCACATAAGGGCAGTTTGAGAAAAAAAGTCACAGCTTTCTTCTAGGCGTCAAGAAATATATTTCCTATTTGACATATTTTATAGTAATATTGTGATACATTTTATCCCATCAGGAGGTAAGGTGTCTTTCAAATATAAAAGACCTCCTTAAAATGAACCACATGCTATGTGAAGTATTTTGATGCTACATTAGCAAGGCCTGTCTGATGCTGTCAAAACATCTAATATTACTGAAACAGAATGCTTGCAGGAATTATAAGCTTGGATATTAAGTGCTAAGAACACTTCAGTTTAATGAGTAAAAGAATTATCTTGTCACTAAGAGAATAATTTTAAGCCAATAAGCACCATACACTGTATGTCTGAGTGAAAATAATTATTTCCTTTGAGAAAAATCAAAATAGATCCTTTTAAACTGTAACCTGAATTAGATTTTTTCCAAATCCTGCATGGATTTTTAACATCCTCCCAAAGTAGTCTACAATTTAGTTTTTATACAGTTATAACACAGGTCATTACATTAACCATTATTTCCGCCAACACATCCATTCAGAAAACTGAAGTGAACTTTTTCCTGCCTATCCTAGACGAAATATGTGCTCTTCTGGAACTTTTTAAACAAATTAATTAGAGGTTTAATTCTACAGAGATAAGAATTTAGAGAAATGGAAACTATTGATGAATCACAAGAGTCTATGTTTATAAGATTATAGCTGTTTCCTGTTATGCACCATCTTGAACGATATATTATCAGCAAGATATATAAAAATCTGGGTTTAAGTGTAACTGCTGAAGGAGATGGGACTAGTTACAAATTGGCAGTATTTCAGTAACTTGATGGTTAGATTTACCAAGGACTACCTTGTATGAGCCAATTCTCCCAAGTGTGCACCAAAGTGTAAAGGGAATTCAAGGAACTGTGCCAGATGATGGTAGGAAAATACACTTGCCTATACTAATAGAATGTCCTATTTTTATATTAGTAGGCAATATAAAATATTTTTGTTATATTAAAAGTGGGCTTTTACTGTTGGTGTGTATCTTACTTTTGATACCTCGAAAGGCAGCAGATATTTCATAAGAGCATTGACCCATATATACATGAATGTCTTCATCTAGGTTCCTGGATTTCCAGCTACCCACTATCCAACTATTCAATGCAATGGAACCTACAGAACTTTCCTTTCAGATGGGAGAATTCAGTTATGGGACACAAGTGTTGTAAAATGAAAGTCGTGTATTTGGTTAAGCACGTGGCAGCCTTAAGAGAAAGACAAAAGCCATCGTGCAGAGATAAATTGCCTGTATTAGACATAAGAATTAGAAAATTAGATCAAGGAGGACATATGAGAGGCTCTCAGACTATTTTATATATACATTAATCAAGAGAATAAATTGAAAGGGCCTGAATTGAGTAAAAGTAATTGGATAAAGCAGAAGTTTCAGCTGTTGAAAGGAATGAAGATGGTGCTTAGAAATATCCTAAATTTCACTGACCCAAATCTTTTGATAGAAATGGGTAAAGAAAAACTTTTTTGAATATTTTTTAAACAATTAGTAAAGTTTTTTTCTTTTTTTTCATGCCTACCTAACAGACAGCATGACAGTGGTAAGCATCACGTGATTCAGAAGCAGCCCAGTAGGGCTGGGTACTTTGTTGTACCTCTAAGCAGCCATGTATCTTCAGGCAAGTTACCTACTCATTTGTGCCTCAGTGTTCTCATCTGTAGAATAAATATAATTATGCTATCTACCTCAGAGAGTTGTTGGGAGCAAAGTATTTAATCTAAAATGCTTAGATCAATGCCTGGCATCTAGAAACCATGCAAATAATAATCGGAAATATTAACTGTTATATTCATTGTATGCAATTTGATTTAACTTTAATTATTTTAATATTTAAAGGTAATATACAGATAGTACTAAATGATATTATATTAAAGAAGTGAAAAAGAGAGAAAAGACTGGCATTTTATTGGACTTTTTATTTTAGATTTCTTTTTGAACACCTTATAAAAAGGGAACATTTGAACAGAGATCTGAAAGGAATAAAGAGCAGGTCTGCACATACTTAGAGGAAGAATATTCAAAGGAGAAGAAACATTAGGTAGAAACAGTGAGGACAGAATGTGCTTGGTAAAGTTGAGAACAGAATAAACCAGAAGAATGGTGATAGAAGATGAGGTCTGGAGGGTGAGATAGATCATGTTCAGCCTTTTAGTTCAGGATAGGGAGGTGGAATTTTATTCTTAGTGTGAAAGAAAGCCTTCAGAGTTTCAGGGCATGATAGCAACATGATATTTTAAGAAGATGTCATGAACTGTTATGTGGAATATATATTGTGATGGGAAATAACAGAAGTAGGAAGAACTATTAGGTAGCTATTGAGTAATCCAGACAAAAAATAATCTATTAGAGTGGAAGAGTGAAAATAATGAGAAGTGGGTCTTATGGGAAACAAAAGGTTGAACAGTAAAAAGAAAATTCCAAGTTAACTTGTTCAAAATTTTTATATCTTAAAATAGGAGAATATTGGGTAGCTATTTTGTGTATGTTCCTAGGTCATCATGAGCCTCAGTGTGGCTGGGATATTGCATTTAAGGTTGCTTTGTATGAGATGAGACTTGTGAGTGACCATGCCTATGACCTGGGATTCATTTTACACAAACTTTTGAACCAGACATTTTTGAGCAGGTTACTACTCTGGCTTCCCTATTATACAAAAAAATAGTGCTGTAGAGCAATAGTAGAAACACTGGTGAAATGCAAATAGATTCTGGATACTAGTTAATAGTAATATGCCTATGTTATTATGTTTTTCATTTTGGCAAAGAAACCATAGTTATGATGGTAGGCAGAATAATGGCCCCCTCTCCCAAAGCTGTCTACATTCTAATCTCTGGAACCTGTGAATATGTGGTATTACATGGCAAAGGGGAATTAAGGTAGCAGCTGGCCTTTGGGTTTGCCAATAAAGTGACTTTAAATTAGGGGGCGTGGCCTGGATTAACCAGGTGGGCCCAATGTAATCACAGTTCTCTTAAATGTGGAGAAGGAAGGGAGGAGAGTCAGTATCAGAGTTTGCAGCATAAGAAAGATCCATGGTAGGCAAGGGAAAATTTCCCCCTACCCCTCTTGTGGTTTAGGTTTTTGGGTGCTCAGTTAGTGAAAAATCTAAACAGAGTTTGGGCTTGGATAGTAAATTAGAGCAGTAACAAGATTTGCTTATACATGCTTCTCCCGGCAAATTCCCTATTCTCTGGCGTTAAAGGTATCATTCTACCTTCAGATTCAGGGAGTGCACCTTTCACAGAAGAGGTTTATTCCTTTCAGAGAGTGTGCCTCTTGCATTGACTGTGTCTTAGGTAACTTTAGTTCAAAATAATTAATATGCCATAGAGGCATATTAATTTTGGGGCCGCCTACCCTGGGCCCCAACATTCGGCTGGATGTTGCTGTCTTTGAAGATGGAAGGGAGCCCTAAACCAAGGAATGCCGGTGTCCTTCCTCTAGAAGCTGGACAAGACAAGAAACTGGATTCTCTCCTAGAGCCTTCAGAAAATATAAAAGCGCTGCAGACACCTTGAGACCCATTTTGAACTTCTGATCACCGAACTGTAAGTTGATAAATTTGTGTTGGTTTGAGCCACTAATTTTGTGGTAATCTTTTGCTAAAGTAATGAGAAACTCATATATAAGATGTTCATATTAGAAGAAGCTGAGTAAAGAGTTTATGGAAATTCTGTGATATTCTTGTGACTTTTCTGTAAATATAACATTATTCCAAAATGTTTGAAAAATTAGTTCTTTCTCTCGCTTTCTCACTGATTCTCTCTCTCCCTCATCCCACCCCCATCTTCTTCAGTTCTTAAGTATGTGTTGCTTTTGACTTCATACTTTCCTTAAAGAGGTCTCTCTACTTATCTCCTACAGCATGCCGATACGACATATCATAATCTTCCTTTTTAATATTCTGATATTCTTAAATGCATTCCCAATCAGCTTGTGTGCTCTCTCTTTCACTATACTATTTCAACCTGTAATTTCCAAAATTGACCTTATAATTATTTTCCTAACCTCCATTTTTTTTTACATTAACGCTTTCAAAGTCACTGTCATATACTCAATTAAAACAATCTGGGAACCTGACTATCTGGATAATACTTTCTCTCACATGTCCTCAGTATCACAATCCTCACAGTTATTCCCCAAATTGTCATATCAATTCTCCTTTCTCCATCCTTACACTTAACCTCGTAACTATTCCTAGAGACCCCTGTGCCATTTACTTTCAATATCTCTGCACGTCTCTCTGTGTTCTCTTTATCACTGACAGTGTTGCATTTTAAAACAAGTGTTTATGATATTCCATAATGTTAATCTGCAATGATATTTCACTACCAATAGCAATGTATTCTTTCAGGATCTCATCTTTGCTTTCTGTATACTTTTTTCTTTCTTTCTATATATCCAAGCACACTGAACTCCTCTAATATCCTTGAACATGCCATATTTTAAATACTGCATAATTTTAGCATACTGTTTTTTACATCTTAACATATTTCACCACACCTGCATTGTGTTGTTAGTAAAGTAATAATGGTTACGATGATGATGTTGAAGAATTGACCTTTCCATGTTTTTCGATGGTTTATTTTTCTACGACCTTACACAAATCAGATCAGTTAGCCACAGTTAAGTATCTTGGTGGGTAGTTCTCACATTGCATTGTGATTATTTATGTGTATACTCTCCATTCATCTCTCTATCAAAGTAGCAACCATGTCTTGTTTATCATTGCATGCCCAATGACTACAAATAAACTCAAGTATCAGCTGTGTGTGGGGTTCACTAAAGGGAGAAAAATTGGCCCAAAGGAGAAAAATGTGAAGCTTGTAACAGACTGATTCTCTTTGTTGATCTGCACATGTCATAGTTTCATCATTTATATAAAATACTGTTTTGGATATGACCACAGGGTGCCACAGTTTACTAATTTTATGACATAGCAGCTGGACCTCATGGAAGATATGTTCTTGTTATAAAAGTCTTTGATGACCTCCAAGTCTTAGAGGCTTTTGAACTAAGGGCAAATGAAGGGTTCAACTTTTCCATACTTTTGCTTTGCTCCTATTCAAGGCACAGGTGATATTTATCTTATCAGGACACAGCTGAACACAGTAAAGCTAATGGGAAGCCATCATTCAGCTAAATAGATACACACTTAGCTAACTCTATACACATTAACCTAACAAAATGCATCTGCAACATATTTATTTATACCTCTTGATGCCTCTCCTGGTATGAATTCCCACTGCAGAGGCTAAGGCTCTAGTGTAGAGTAGCAGTGTGTGTAAAATGAAAGCAATAGGATTTGAAAGGTAGGAACTAATTCAGTTGGTGCTGGTGGTATAATTGAAAGGAAAAACTGAATATGAACAGTGTGAGTAAAGAGAGACTTTAGTCTCTCTTTAAAGAGAGACTCAGGCATGGCTAAGAGGATAGTCCTGTTATTGCTAAAGAATATTAGTCATTAACACATGTAAGTGTTATTTGGCTCTGTCTTTTGTTGTACTCAAAATTCTACTTTGTGCTAATATGAAAATACCTGTTAGACACTAAAAAATACTATAAAATTCCTCTTTATTATAAAGTAGATGAGGTGTAATGAGGCAACAAATGTACTAAAAAGAACAATGTATGCAAAAAGAGAAAAGTTGGATTTAATTTTGCTTTCCAATTAGCATCTGTATAATTTAGGGAAAGCATCTTGTCCGAGACAATTTCTTTAAGTATATCTTTATATATAAATACTTAACATCATTTCATGTGAGAATTAACCTATTAACATCAAAATAATGAACATATATATGCATTAATATATATTTCATTTTATATATTAAAATCAGTGGCAATAACTTATGTAAGATGTGGCATTATTACTATTGAGATTTAAAAATCATTGTATATCTTCCTTCGATACATAGGGTACTCTTAGAAGTTGCCTACAGAGTGATTTTATTATGAACCAAACTTAGGTCCTATTGCCAGCACACAGTAAAGCCAATCTACTGACACCTTGTTGTGGTGAAGGAAAGTGAAGCGTTTATTTCAGGGTGCCAAGCAAAGAGTCCAGGCAGCTAGTGCTCAAAACACAAACTCTCCTATGGGTTTCAGGAAAGCATTTTTAAAGGCAAGGTGAGGGAGGAGGTGTCCCAGGGTATGTGATCACCCCCATGTACAATCCTCTAATTGGCTGATGGTGAGGTAACAGGGCAGTGTCACAGGAGTTAACATTATCAATCCATAGGGGGCAATAGGTCTGAAGGCTACATGCTCATGGTCATCAAGTAGTTAATTTCCTCCATTTGGTGGTGGTTTTAGCATCTGTAAAACAACTCAGGAATGTGCATTAGATACTATTATCTAGGTACTTCAGTAGAGGCTATGGAGGAGAGGTCTGTCCTGGGAAGGCTTCATGGTATCCTGCTTGGTTACAAGTTCCTTTGTTGTTTTTATTCGAGCAATTAAGAACTATTAATGTATAAACTATAAAGATAAAAATTTTGTTTTTAAACCATATTTACCTACTATATTCATATACTATTTTAAAAAGTCTTGCCAGTTTATGTCATAAAAAGCAATGCATATATAGAAGTCATAAAACAAATTCTGGACTATTTAATGTTATAAACAAAGATGGGGTTCCCTTTTAATGGGTGATCATTAATATTTTTAAGTTCACAGGACATCTTAAAGTGATACACTTTGGAAACTTCATTAAGTTGAAGACTCAACAGGCATCAGTCTTTAGGAACAAAATCTAGCACATCTACTTAGTAGGTACATACACAGCATATAAAAGGTATTAGCCTCAAATCTTTTTATCTTGAGATTGTGTTCATGGCTCATGCCCACAGAAATCTAAAGTGAAAGAAAACACATACATTTTGGGGTTGTGGCATTTGTGTGTAAATTATTTTAAACTGGATTCTTCAAAAACATGCTTGGGAAGGGAAGGTTGGGAAGATTTTTTTTTTTTTAACAACAGAAGTAAATTCAAAAATTGAAATGAGAATAAAAGAGAAGTTATTAAGAGTATATTGAATACTAGGAGTGTTTTGGTCCCAGTTTTACAAGTCAAAACATCTGGCTTTATTTTATCCATTGTAACAATGAGGGATTTGCCTTGGAAGACCCTTAGATCCCTTTCCTATTTCATTGTTGCTGATTCTGTGCTTCCATATTCCCTTCCTAAAGTTACAATCTTGTTATGCGTGCTCTGCCTGCCTCCTTTAATGGTTAATATGTGAACGTGTGGAGAAAGAGTAAATAAGACCTCAGGTACTCAGATTCCAAATAACAGCGGCACTTAGCAACTGTTCATTCTCTCTCTTCAGGTGTTAGCCATGAAAATAGTGGCCTTGGGTCAGGTTAGGAATTTTAGTTTTGATCATTAACTTCTGTCTTTATTTAGAGTTAACTGTTTTCTATAAAATCAGTTGTCTCTTGACTCCTTTATTACTTTTTTCCCTCTGCTCTAATATTAATGAATGTGTTGCATGGCTAAACATGTCTAGGAATAAAGGCTGATAAGGTTTAAAAATAATCACTTTTCAAACCAATTGCTTTGAATAGATATCCATTTAAGGCATCCTTTCTTATGTTCAGAGCATTTCATGAGGTGTTTTAAGGCAGAGGTGATGAGAATCTTTAAAATTGATTAAATTTAAAACAGAGCAGAGCAGAATCTCAGATATGGATAGCAGGGGTTTAAAACACTAGTCATTCACCTATTTAGTCATATTTGTCTTACTAACAAATACATATATAAAAGGTTAAAAGCATTTATATAAGTATAGTAATATAAAACCCCCCAAAGCAAATCAATGACTTGAGTTTCACAGTGCTAAAACTACACAACTCAGATTGAGATTTGAACCCATGGGCCAGGACTTGCATCCAGCCAAAACCCAGACTGGGACTTGAATTCCCTGTCTTTTAGTTAATACCACACACCTGGTCTTAATGAAACTCAGGTTCTTGATGTCTCCTCACAGAAAGAATTCAGTGAAAGACAAACTGATAGGTAAGAAGTGGATTTATTTAGAGAGAGAAACATTCCATAGATAGAATGTTGTCCATCTCAAAAAGCAAGAATGGCCCTGGGAGAAACACACTCCACAGACAGAGTGTGGGCCATCTCAGAAGACGAGTGGACCCTAAACGTGGGGTGGTTAGTTTTTATGTGCTGAGTAATTTCATAGGCTAACAAGTGGGAGGATTATTCCAACTATTTGGGGGAAGGGACAGAGATTTCCAGGAACTGGGCCACCATCCACCTTTTAGCCTTTTATGGTTAGTCTCAAAACTGTCATGTTGCCTGTGTTGTGTCATTTAGCATATGCTAATGTATTACAATATGCATATAATAAGGCTCAAGGTCTACAGGAAGTCAAATCTTTGCCATCTTGGACCTAGTTAGTTCTAACCAGTTTATGACTATCCTCAAGGGCTATGTCATTCTTTTTAAGGTTGTGCCCTGCCCATTCTCTCCTATTTCAGTTTGACCATTAATATGCTTAGTGACCATATGCTAATAGGATTATAATAACTTTAATGCCCACATTACATCTATGATCATATAAAGCTAGCAAATGATAATGCCATAACTTACTTTGATTGTAAGGGAGTTGAGTCTTAGTATAGGGGATCTAAATTTCATCACTTTCTTCATAGACACTAATATATCTGTAGTTAGCAAAAGCAAGTTAAATAATTTGTACCAATTCTTTTCTATACTTCTAAATATTTAGATTTAAAAAAAAAACAGTTCAGGGTTTCCCTGGTGGCACAGTGGTTGAGAGTCCGCCTGCTGATGCAGGGGACACGTGTTCGTGCCTCGGTCGGGAGGATTCCACATGCTGCGGAGCAGCTGGGCCCGTGAGCCATGGCCGCTGAGCCTGCCTGTCCGGAGCCTGTGTTCCGCACGGAAGAGGCCACAACAGTGAGAGGCCCCCGTACCACAAAAGAAAAAATGAAAAACAGTTCACATGCACTCATAATGTATCATATACATCTTTAGGTCACACTCTTAATGCTGTGTTAAAACTAAGTAGACAGTAAAACAAATCATCCATTTCTAGGATCCCTGCTTTGAACAGGCACTATAAAAACTGAACAAAAAGAATGAGGTACAAAAATCTATGTGACAAGATTTTCTACATAATTGTCCTTTTAAAATTGCAATGTGTTTTAATTTGCATAACATAAAATGGTATCTATTATAAAAGTATGATTAACTATAATGCACAAAGTATATCCCTTCAGAGGCTTGTTTCATGGTAAAGGAAATGTGTTAAAAATATGAGGCATAATTTCTTAGTAAGCCTAGGGATGTAAAAAAAAAAAAAAAACAAAGAAAAAGAAAAGGGATAGGTCCTCTAGAGCAAGCTCCAAAAATGGAATAAAATACCTTCTGATTTTTAGCATACTAAAAATCCATGTGTCTTAGAGTAACAATCCTATAACAAATACTTAAGTGTGTTTTTGTTTTTTGTGTTTTGTTTTTTGCGGTACGCGGGCCTCTCACTGTTGTGGCCTCTCCCGTTGCGGGGCACAGGCTCCGGGCGCGCAGGCTCAGCGGCCATGGCTCACGAGCCCAGCCGCTCCGCGGCATGTGGGATCTTCCCGGATCAGGTCACGAACCCGTGTCCCCTGCGTCGGCAGGCGGACTCTCAACCACTGCGCCACCAGGGAAGCCCCTTAAATGTGTTATTTTATGTTAGGATAGTTTGGCTGTTTAATATGCAGTGGTACCCATACCCACCCCAATCCCCTTCTAAGAAGAAAATAGTCTTCGCAGAGTGCATAGAAACACAGAAAACTGAATTGAGTATTTGTTGGAAGAGATGATAGGAGTTTTTATGTTCTTCAAATGTACTGCTTAAGAAAAGGCATGGCTTCAGGCTCTACTCCTTATTGTAATTCTACAGACCCTAAAGCCCTGTTGTAATGTATCAGACTACAATATAACTAATTATGCTGATGGAGTTCACAACATAATAAATGTCCTATTTTCACTCGGCAAGCAGTCTGTTTGCTGAAATAAGTGGAAGAAGATTAAGATGACTAGAGGGTTTTCACCTCTAACGTTAAAGCGTTTGGGATGAGGACATGGAAGCAATCAGAGCAAAGCCCTAGCCTGCAAAGATGACCTCAATGCTCCTCATTAAAATGCTCACTTTGACTGATCTGAGATGACTGCAGAAATAAATAGAGTTTACTATTTGGAGGCTAAGTCTTCCCTGGAAAGAGTAGTGAATTTACTGTTTTCCCGGCCCACTCAATCAATACCACAAGAAGTTTGGCTCATACTTAAGAAACTGCATAAAGATTCATGTTTATCCCATAAAAATATAATGATGAGTCAATTTTATATACTACATCCTAGTCTTCCTCTGAGAATTTAGGTTTATACTTTGGATGAGTGGGGTGAATCACCTCCCATTTGTTCATGTAAAAAATAAGGTATCTCTTCTTTTCACCTAATTTTTTTGTGTGTTCTGTGGATCTTTATGAAATTTGATCTCTATGTAAATGGAAAGCAGTTCTCTTTCTTTTTGTTAATGTACACTGATTGTTGAGGAGGAAGAAATTTTCTTTTACTCTTCTGGGTTCTCCTGGCAGGTCTAAGAATTAAATTGACGTGAAACAGATTAACAGGAGAAAATCAAACAAGAGTTTAATAACATGTATACACAGGAGAGATCTAGAAAAACTGAGTATCTCAGGAAAATGTCCAGAGCCCTCATCTTAAATACCATCTTCAGCTAAACACAAAAGAGGATATTGAGGGTAGTGGTTTTGGACTTCAAAGGGGAGGAATGAAATTCACATGGAGATGGAAAAACAAATTTTTGGTGAAAAAAAAAAACCAATGTTGACTGAGCCGTGCAGAGACAATGGGACAGAATGGACTCTGATCTCTAGGCCCGGTTACCCCCACTACACCTAGCCCATATTTTTTGCAGAGATCTCTGGTGAGAGCTCTATTCTTGGAAGCAGCCCTCCATCTAAGTTCTTTAGGCACCTAAGGAGGAGGTGAAAGTTTCTTCCTTTTGGGTCTTGATTGTTTCAGTGTGAAATAATCCACATGCCTGTTGACTGAAAAAACACACAACCTTAAAGTTGCAAGTTATGTTTTATTCAGGAGGCTTACTGAGGACTGTAGCCTGGGAGACGGCCTCTCAGCTCTGAGGACTTGTTCCAAAGAGGTAAGGGAGAAGCCAGCGTATATAGGAATTTTTGCTGAAAAAACAAAAACAAAACAAGCATGTTGTCGAACATCAAAAGATTACTGCTAATCACACAAAAATAGACATCTCAAGTTAATGATTTTAGTGCTTTTCTATACATGGGAAGGTGCAAGAGTTTGGACTTACTGAAATTACTCCTTAGATAAGCATCTTAACTACCTAGGGCCAGTATCCTCTTTTTCTCCATCCTGAATTCCCCTCAGGGTGCACCATCAGGGGCAACTGCAGTGGCTGATGGCTTGATGGAGGGTGACATTCTATGTTTACAGGAATGGTAGGCAACATCTTTTGTTTACTGAAATGGCAGGCAACATTTTTTTAGTATGCATGCCAAAAAGACATTTTGGGATGGCATATATTATTCCCCTACTGCTTATATTAGATCAGGGAAAAAGTAAATCAGATTCAGGGAAAGAACTTTGCTCATCACGCCCATGGTACTTGATACATTCTTTGGAAACTATTAAAAATCTGTATAGGTAGAAACATAGTTTTCATAGGATTTAACTCCTAAGTGTAATATGTATAATATGTAATTACTTTTTTTTTTTAAACCATTTTAAACCATGTAGTGGGAGAAAGCAAGGAAGAAAAATGTAACTATGGTTACCTTAATTTTTTGAAGTCAATACTGGCAGTAATATTCTATAAATTCATGTGGAGAAAATATTCTTTACTCGAAAACCCTATTAGAATTGGAGCCTCCCTATTAGAGGAAAGAATATCAAAACTCAGGAAGCCACTCAATCCACCATGTTCATTTGGGACAAAAGTCTTGTTTAGATCACATAACATGTGAAAAGGCATTGCGAATTCAAGAATATATATATGAGAAAAGACAGAAGTGTCATAAGATGCCATTGGGGTAATTTTATAAACTTTAATTTTTGTTGTGGTAAAATTATATATAACATTAAGTTTGTTCCTTTATGCCTAGCTTATTTTATTTAACATAATTGTCTTCAACGTTAATCCATGTTGTAGCACATGTCAGAATTTCATCCTTTTTAAGGCTGAAATATATTCCATTGTATATGTAGAGCACATTTTGTTTATCCATTTATCTGTCAATGGACATTTAAGTTGTTTCTACCTTTTGGCTACTGTTAATAATGTTGCTATGAAAATGGGTGTATAGCTAGCTATCCTAGTCCCTGATTTCAATTCTTTTGGGTATATACACAGAAGTGGAATTACTGAATCATATAATAATTCAACTCAATTTTTTGAGTACCTGCTATAACTGACAATAAAATGATCCCATTTTCTATTCTGGGGTAATTATCAGTTATTTTCATAAAATTTTTGAGTATATGGTTTAAGCCTTCAAATTTAACTATATTAATATGTTAAAAGGAGAGAAAGGTGAACCTTTCAAGGCAAATATGTATTTACACGAGGCCAAGCTCAGAAAACTGTTATCTGTTAATTTCATAATGATACAGTGAAAATGACTAATACTTAGCTCTTACAACGTGGGTATTGGTTAGATGTTTGTGGTGACCCAGTGAGGGTTAGACCAACCCCTCACCCCAAATTGGTTTGAAAGTCAAGTCTGATGATGCCACACACACATCAAGAATATGAAAAGGTTTATTGCTCACATGAAGAGATTTTGCGGGGAGGGCAAGACTGGTACCCAAACTGGTCGGGAATGTCTTGAGCAAAGAGGTTGGGGTTGGATTAGGAGTTTTTATTGTGGTCAGCAGATGAAGCCGGGCAAGTTTCCAGCTCTGCGGTCAGGGCTTTAGCAATTAGTATTTCCATCTGCACCAAGGGAGGAGGTGGGGCTTTCCTATCTTACCCAAATATGGGTCTAGAGGGCAAGGGACAGAGGAGCGCTCTAAAATTTGTCAGCAGTCAGACATCAAAAATGGTGTCAGGCTCTCTACTACAGTAGCACTTGTGATTAGGACTGAAAGCATCTATTTTCTCTTCCTAGTTCCAAAATTTATTGGCTATGTGATATTAAAAAGCTGATTAACCTAATTGTGATATTTAAGAGGATTCTAAAAAGACATTTTAAGTTAAAGATCTTAGAATCTTTTGAGGTATTACAACAGTTGATCCCAGGTAGTCTGTGCCCCAGAATCTATGTGCTTAAGCCTTTCATGTGCTGTCTCATGGTACCATTCTTCTCAAACATCATCGGTGGCTCAGGCCCGGCTCACACTCCATCCCTTACTATGTGATCTTGAACAGCACCCATAACCTTTCTGTTCCTCAGCTTCTATATCTGTAAAATGAAGTAGTAAGTCCCTACCTGATAGAGTTACTGTGAGTATTAAATGAGCTAATATATGTAAAACACTCTGAACAGTGTCTGGCATGTAGTAAGCAACATACAAGTGCTAGATTCTTATTTGTAGTGAGGTGAAGAAAAAAAGAGAGTCTCTTTTTATGAAGATATCTTCTTCAAAACAAAGTAAATATTTGTATTTATAATTTCTCAGAAAAGCAATTCTTCAGTTCAATTTATCTGTATTTCCTTAATATCTTATTTTATAATGCATTTAAGTAAACTTAACTCAGAGTAAAAGTTAAGAACTTTATATGCCATCTTAGAGCATCTTTTATATTTTTTCTGGAAGTAAATAAATCATCAAAGAGATCCTATTGGTTCTCTTTATAAATATCACTCATTATCCCACCCCTTGTTGTTCTGAAGTTGACAGCAGGTTCTTTAAACCTTGCAGATCTCTGTCAAAGTAATAATTACAGGCAAACTGCTTCAATAGTAATTTCAACTCATAGAAGTCCTGGGCCTACTTTTTAAAATGTGAATAACAGGTATTTGCCTTGGAGTTACCTACATTTGTGTCATAACCGGTTCTATCACTTTAATGTCATTGACACAAATTTCCTTTATTTCAAAACACAGATAGGCATTTTCACATTGTAGCAGTCAACACAAGGTTTCCTTCAAGCTTTGAATTTTGTTTTGGGGAGGTGGTTGGACAGTGTAGGGGGGCACAATTTGCCACCCCAAAATGTCTCTTTGGCATGCGATTGGTTCAAGCTGAAAATAATCTAGATCCAAAAGACTCAGAAAGAAACTTTGACCTTCCCCTTAGCTGCCTGAAAGAATAAAGAGCTCCCTGATTAGAGGTATCACCAGAGATATCTGCAGAGAATAGGGGCTACTCATAGTGGGGGAAACTCAGCAGGGCCTAGAAATCAGTCTACTCAGTATTCCATTGTCTTTGCGTGACCCAATAATTATTTGTTTACCCAAACACTTGCTTTTCCATCTCCATGTGGATTTCCTTCCTCTCCTTTGAAGTCTCAAACCATTATCTCCAACATTCTCTTTAGTCTTTAGCTGAAGATGGTATTTAAGTGAGGGCTTCAACCATTTTGGTGAGTTACTCAGTTTTCCTGGGTCTTTCCCATGTCTACATGTTATTAAACTTTTGTTTGATTTTTCTCCTGTCAATCTAGCTCATGTCAATTTCATTCTTAGACCAGCAAGAAGAATCTAGAAGGGTAGAGGAAAATGCACTTCTCTCCAACAACTGTATATTGGTGACTCCTTTTCCTTCCATTGGTGTTTACCTATTACTAAGGATAATCCTTGCTTGAGTTCAGAAATGCAAAGAAGATACAATAGACCTCTGAGCACTAAAAGACACATATAAGTGTGTGTTGGGCTGCACCCAGCAGGCCTAGAAAGTCTGTACTTGCCCAGCCTTAACACTGAAGAAAGAGCCCTGAGTCAGTGACAGCCACCCCAGTGGTTTAATAGAGAGGGGGATCTTACATGTCTTGGAGCAAAGTCCTGGAGCAACACCCCAATCTTGTGCCACAGAAGGCGAGCAGGACATGGCAGCAGTCTCCCCTCCCTGGGAAAAGAGAAGATTGCCAGTTATAGGGGGAATTGATATCTGTTTGGCTCATGGGTTACCAGGGAAACTAGCAGAGGGGCTCACCCCTCAATGCCCCTGTGATAAGAGCAATCACTAGCTGGGGTCTGGGGCAAGTATGTAGGAAGGTCTGTCACGTGAGTAGGATGTGGGTGAAGCAGGCACTGGTCAAGCAGTGGGTATAGAGAGAGCAAGAGAATGGCCGCCTTGAGTAGCCTGACCATACAGTTTGGTTATTAGAATTACAGTTATAGATCAACTACCTCATGTGCTTATGAAAACCATCACTGACAGGTGTTATGTGATACATGAGGTCTCTGTTTAGTCTTCAAAGTTTCTTGAAAGCTCTTTCTCTCTCGTGTAACAATCCCACTAAAATAAAGTTGTAATCTTGGTGAGATCCTTTTACCTGTCTTCACTTGACTCCACATCTTTAAACTGGGTCCATCCAGAAATGTCAATTAGGAAACTCTTGAGGAGACTTCACTTCTCCCATCAGCATGCAGAGACAGAATTTTGACTGAAAGTGAACCTGTTTGTAGACAGAGTAGAGGAGTTCTCTTTATTTTTTTAAAAAAATTCCAGTATTACTTTAGGAACCAGAAGAAAAAAAAAATGCTAACTGTGGACCTTCATGTATTTACCCAACAATGGCTCATTCTAAGTTTATTGAGCATCAGCCCAGCCTAGCCCTCTGTAGACAGAAAAAAAAATGTCACCTGCCATTCCAGTAAACAAAGAGTATTGCCCTCCAACAAGCCCTTGGCCACTGCAGCCACCCCTGATGGTGCACCCTGAGGGAAATTCAGGATGGAGAAAAATAGGATAGTGGCCTTAGATAGTTAAACTGCTTACCTAAGGAATAATTTCAATAAACCCAGACTCTTGCATCTTCCCATACTAGAAAAGTACTAAAGTCATTAACTTGAGATCTCTGTTTTTTGTGATTAGCAGTAATCTTCTGATGTTCTATTACATGTTTTTGTTTTTGATTATTCCAAGCAAAAACTTCTATATACTCCTCCCTTGCCTCTTTGGAACAGTTCCTCAGAGCTATCTGAGTGGCTGATTCCTGGGCCATTGTCCTCAGTAAGGTACCCAGATAAAACATAACTCTCAGCTTTTAGGTTGTGCATATTTTTTGTTTTTCCAGTAGGCATCTCTTATTCTGTAATCTGCTTGTATGATATATTATCCTAAGTAGAGATGTGAAAAATTAAAAAGTTCCCGAATTGCTAGTATTGTAATTGTTAAATGTAACATATAAATACATTTCAGAAACATGCATTTGCATATTTCCACATCAACTCTGAAGAATATTTTTATTTTGAATATAATACATACATGGAAATTTATAATATTCTCAAAGCTCCTAGAATTTGAAAGTGACTAAGGATTGGTGAGAAAAATTCCAAATATAATAATGCTTACATATTCAGCGACAGGAGCATAGCCTACCCTTAGTGGCAAAAATACACATTTATGACTCTTTCATGTTTGCCTGCAGAATTTCTGTATCTTAGAAACAAAGGTTCCCAAAGGATCACCTGGACAGCTTTCCAGAAATGCTGGTTCCAAAGGTTATTGACAGTGATTCATTAATCCATGATACAGGGATTGGGGAGTTTGTAAATTAACCTTCCCAAGAGATAATGATGATCATTCAGATCTGGAACTGCAAGTCTAAAAAACATACTCAAGTTAAACATATAAAGCATGGTGATGAACAGTTCTCAAAGTGCTTTAACATGTGCTCATTATTCACTCCACGCTGATATGGTTATACACCAAAATCGGAGCTAACTTTCTTGTGTACTTCAGCTTTACTTTCTGCATCCAAAACATGGAATATGTGATTGGGCATATTTACTTGGCCATGACTCTCCCATTTACACTTGTCTTGAAGAGCAAATGAAAAAGCTTTGAATAGTATCTGTGTTCTTTTGGATCAGTCTTTCATACACACATGCACATAAACAGACATATATCAACAAACACAGGCACACACGGGTGTGGATTTGTGCACATATGTGTATCTATTCAGAGAGAAAAATCTTCATTTCAGAATGAATGAAAGATTGATTACTCAAAAATATTTATTTATGAAAAAACATTGGTCTAGGAACTCTAGGGATAAAGTAAGGTATAAGAAATACAGGTGGCAAGACTATCAACTTAAATGTATCTTAAGAATATCAATTTAGTAATCCGCTTAAATATCAATTTAGTGATCAGCTTAAAATCTCTTCTGTAAGTGCTAAATATTTGGTAGAGTTAACATGTATTGCAACTAAGAGAAAGAAGAAAACTTGCTAAGGGCGAATAGGTGAGGCTTTTAAATGGCATTTTAATTTATATCTTAAAAATAGCCAAGGTTTTGTCTGAAACTGGAAACATTTTTAGAGATTCACAAGTTGAGAGGCACAAAAATAGGAAATTCAAATCATTGTTGAGGAGCTTGTAAAACAGTTGGGTTGAAGCAACGCTTCAACTTGTAAAACAGTTGGGTAGTCTGAGGAGGAAAAAATGGAAAGGTAATCTGAGTCCAGACTCAGAATAGAAATGGCTCAATAAATGATTGGTAAAGGGGCTGAGAACAGCACATTTTAATAATTTTAAAGGGGGATTAGAGAGAGCAACATTTGAAGGAAAGCAAATGTGAGACATAGTACTTAGCCATAGTAGTGAAGGAGGAGTCGGGAGACATGCAGGCTTGGAATATGGATTATTAGCATGTTTTCTGTTATCTTTCAAGCATGTTACTTTTCTTTTTACCGACTATAATCATTAACCTTTTTTTCTTGTAAGCCCTTAAAAGTTCTGTAAAAAGGCAACAGTCAGACTAACAGTGGGTCCCAGTGATCTGTGGTGCCACATTTTAGCAATAGTTACTCAGAGAAGTTAGTGTATGAGAATCTCTAACAAGTATCATAGCTAAGGCTGATAGAACTGGAAAGCGAGAGTATACAACTGGGGAAATGATCAAATTTTAATCTGAGAAAATAAGAAGTTAAGGCATAAGTGTCTGTAATAACACTGCCTACATTTGAGTGATTACTGTATGCCTCCACTATTCAGTTTTGTACTTGTGGCTGCCTTTAATCCTCACAAAAATGTATAAATTGAGATAATATAGTTATCCTTCATTTTAGAGATAAGAAAAACCTATGTTTACAAGGGTTAAGTAATCTGCCTGGCATCTTAGTCTGTTCATGCTACTGTAACAGGATACCATAGACAGATTGGCTTATAAACAACAGAAATTTACTTCTCATGGTTCTGGAGGCTGGGAAGTGCAAGATCAAGGCATCAGCAGATTCAGTGTCTGGTACGGAAACTTCCTGGTTCATAGACAATGGTCTTCTCACATGGTGGATAAGACAAGAAAGCTCTCACCGGTGACTAATCTCATTTATGAGGGTTCCATTCTCATGACCCAATCACCTCCCAGTACTATCACATTGCAGATTGGGCTTCAGCACAAGAATTGGGGTATACAAACAGTCTACATCACCGGGGTTTACAAATTTCCTAAGAGGCCAGGTTGGGATATGAACAGAAGCAGTCGGATCACAGATCTACTCTCTTAACTATTAAACCATAAGAAAAACATGAGGGGCTCTCATTGTTTGTCATGTATAGGTCATGGTTTTGGAAATCTTTCTTATTGACCTCTGAGGAAAGTGTAAATGTACTCTTTAAGTTATAGACAGATGGAACTATCATCAAAATTCAAGATGCATCTTAGGATCAATTGTGAAGATATACACTCTCTCTGCTTTCAATATCTCAAATCAATATCTCAAGTTATAAAATACTGGTGCATCTTAATCTTTGTAGAACTATGCTAGAAATTGTTATAATGAAGTACAAAAGTTCCATTCATTTACAGTTTTTCATATTAGAGAACTCAACATCATTCTTCTAAATTTGTGCTCTTTGTATCAGTGATTTCCTGGGAGAAATGCTGACACCATTACAGCTCACAGTTAAGAATGTTTGAATTATACAAATCTTATCTATTCCAAGGGGTATTTAAATGATTGGCTTAATCACACACATAATTGTAATATGCTTTTATAAATTTTCCTTTCTATTAAGAAAGGATATTTAAGAATAAATATTTGAATTAATATGAAAATCTCTGGAACCATAAAGTAAGAAATATGGTTGCCTATACAAGGTGGGAGAGTAGGACGACTGACAGAGGGGAAGAAGATTACTCTGTGTATAATTTTTATATAATTTTTACCTTTGAATTATAAATATATTACCCAGTTATAGAGTACTTACTTAAAATAAATGTTACCTATCTTAGTTCTATGCATAATTTGGGGGGTATAAGAATCTGCATACACTTTTGGGAGTTTTATACCCATGTATACATCAACTTGCCTGTTTTACAGGGAATGAGGGGCTATCAATCTCCTGCATGGCAGTTGTGGTAGTGCTGTTTTTTAACATTTCTGACTCTTCCCTTTCTGGGTACATTGTAGGACTACAATTCCACACCTCCTTTAAGACAAATATGTCTTGTGACTTTCTTTGTATAATGAAATTTGAGAGACTTCAGAGGGCATAGCTACCTGGGAAGATACTGTGAATAGCTGGTACATCATGTGCCATGTTCTTTACCCATGGTCATGATGCCCAGCAATATTACACATGGTGGGAAATCTATCATCTTGTGTCCCTAAGAGAGGACCTGTAGTGAGAACTGCCACTTACCTGAGATTCCCTGTACCATGAAAAATAAGTTGTTGTTTTCAAGCTAGTGAGATTGTTCAGGTGGATTGCATGCAACATTATCTAACTTGACTGAAAGAGCAGTTTTTCAAGTATTTAAAGATGGTTATAAAAACTAGTCTTAATTTTCTCTTCCCTAGGTTAAATAATTCCAATACCTTCAACATTTTCATGTTTGACATATTATCCAAACTGATAATGTTTCCTACCTTAGTGGCAACAGAATCTTTGAATCTCCAAACATTCCTGGGTGGTTTACACCCAATCCATTTGAAATTTTCTTCTTTGGATTTCTAATCGTTACTCATAGGCTCTGTTCAAGTTCAGTGTATTTCACTTGTGAACACTTTTATATGGAGGGCAGAAGGTGATTCATAAAATGTGACTATCAAGAGGTAACTTTTTCCTGCAATGAGTGTTCATAAACTCAACTATATATTATTGTTTTACAAATCTTAGGGATTAGTCATTTCATTAGTCATGCACTAATCCTGAAACAAAAACATAAACTATTTGAAACTTTCCATAATGAAATTTTTTATTTTATACTCTGCAGCTTGAGTCATCACTATGAATATAAAGCACATTAAAAACTAAGAGAATCATAGACAAGTTATGGGGTTACAAATGAATCAGATTGGACTCCCAGTAATATTCATAATAATCAATAACTTTGAAGTAGGTCCTTCACTTTCTTTTTTAATTAAAATCTTTAAAAATTGACCCTTATTTCTGCTTTCAAGCTTGGATACTTTAATGAGTTTCCAAGAAGCTCTTGAGGGACAGCCTGGATTCCACTGAGGAGACTGAACAAAATTAGTTTCCACTCTAGACTCGGACCTGACACGAATGGAATAAAAAGAAATATTTCAGAAAAGTTGAAGTATTTCTTCATCATCCTGTAAAGGACGTCTTCAACTAAGAATTTTGTCTAATTTTTACTAGAGATATACAAATGTGACCAGATGTATATTTTGTATCTCTAAGCCCCTCAAACATAAAATTCTATGAATATAGGATAATGTGTTGAACATATATTCTGAAGTCAATTGCCATGGAATTCGGAGTGAAAATGTGGTTCTCTGGCCAACAGATTCAAACAGAAGAATTTTACTGTTTTTTGGTTCTGAAGACAGATGGGGTATGGAGAGTGAATGTGTTTTCTATGAATTACAGTACAGAGACGGTGAGTGCTTGTGTTTTGGTTACAAAGCAAAGGAATATCAAATGTTTCTAACAGGCTACCCTTTAGGTGTTTTTCAGAGAAGAATAAGCTAAACACATCAGAATGCCTATTCCCAAATATGGTGACCATAGATTAATTCTTTATTCATTTATCAAACATAAATTAACTTTGTATGAAGGGGGAAAAATCAAACCATTCCTTCCAGTATAGAATTTTAGTGTAACATGCTCCTCAGTCAATGTGGCTTAGTATCTGGTTTACACCCTTTCCTCCCTCATCCCCCGTGGGGAACCCCATGAGGAACCAGTCTTGGAAAAAATGATTCTTCCATATCTTCTGACTCTAGATGTAAATACAATACATAGGCATACCAACATGTTTCTACTTCGCATCACCACGAAGGTGTAAAAGGAGAGCAGAGCACAAGGAGGCAGGAAGGGGTACAAAAATTAATATAAACTTGTATACAATCAAGATTATGTATGTAAAAAGTTATTTTTCCTCCACACCCACAAGTAAACTCAAATGATATGTATTATTATGCCAGCATAATTCCACTGTTAAACATCTGCCAAAGTGACAGGGTAAAATCTCCTTTACCAGATGGTTTAAACATTGAGAATAGTTTTCAGTTTATTTTCCTAAAATTATTGAGAAAAAATAGGTCAGTGTATTAAAATATGCAAAGGAACAGGGACTTTATTTAGTTTTGGGCATAATAGGGAAATCATTTGTTTTGTAAATAGTAATGAGGACAACTGACTAATGAAATGATCATGAATTTACATCTGTACTTAATCAGTATACTTAAACTTTAAAAAATTGTTGACTTAGAGATTAAAGGAATCTGGCTGTAATATTAGTTCTGATATAAAGTAGTTTTCTGTTTTCATTTTTTCCTTACATTGGGGAATTTTTAGAATTATGGCAGGAATATTGGTCAGGTGACCAAAGTGTATGGTGAAAAGATTAGGACATTTTGTCTTTTATCTGTTTTTGAATTGTCCCTTGTAAATAAGCTAGCAAATCACAAAGGAATAAGATTGTTTGTAGGACATCTGCCCTGGGGCAATAAACTGCAGAAATGGTAGCTAAACATGTGCCATCTGTGAAGGAGTCTGCCCAGCAGAATCAGCAGTGTTGCATTTAATAAACATCCAGTAGCTTTGGGAGTTTCTCTTTGCAGGCATGTTACCTAAAAAGGGTTGCTGAATTGCTACAGTTTTAAGGTTCTGATTGACCTCACTTGCTGCACCATGGATCATTATTTTACTTATAATATGAAGAAAGATTTAGTCATTTATCTTGCTAGAAAAAGGTCTGTTTATTCACAAACAGATGGTAGCACAAGGTTACTATACATCGGATGACATGTTTATTAGTTTAATAAATAACAATAAGATATGCCAAGCAGATTTTTGTCCTATGCCACACAAAAGAAAAGCAACAACTAATATGTCCATAAGATGAAAATACTTGGTTATTCGGAATAACCCCCTCAAATGCTGAATAATTTTCTAATTACTGATTTTTATTAATCCTCAGCAATATGATTTGTATGTATTTAAAAATATTGGATACAAAACATGGTCAAACATGATTTTTAAATTCTGTATATAATTTAATCTCAATGCATTTCTTCTTAATAGATTATAAATGGCAAAATGAATTCATACATAAATACTTTGCAGATAGAGTAGAAATGTAGGCATTTGATTTTATATTATCTTTGGCCAAACAACTAATGGCCAGACTGTAAAGTTACTTATTTACTTTGTAATCGATAAACATCTTGGTATGAATATTGAGCTTATGCAAATATTTTCTTTCTATTCAAATTTTGCCCACTGATTTTGTTTTTTTAATTTAAAATTTTAAAAGTGTTATATATTCAAGGTTTACAACATGATTTCATATACATATACACAGTAAAATACTTATTAGTCAGTCTAACATATTTTCCTTTCATAGTTACCAACTTTTTTGTGTGTATGATAATACTTGAATTCTTTTCTCTCAGGAAATTTCCACTATTCACTACAGTATTGTTAACTGTAGTCATCATATTGTACATTGGCTGCTAGACTTTTTCATCCCCACTGATTTTACCATTCCCTTGGTTGACTGTGTCTGGAAAATTCATTACTGTGGTGTTCGCTTAATAGCGATTTTGGGTTTCCTTAAGTCCTACATATGTTAATATAAATTTTTCTTTAATGAGGAGCTATTTCTTCTTCCTATATTTGATTGAAATATTCATATCTATACATACTCATGAATGTTTATCTTATGTTTTATAGTCCAATATTATCATTAAAAATTTTTTTGGCTCAAACCGTACCAGTTTTGGCCACAGAATGCTTCTTAAGGTTGGTTCTTGTTTCTCGTTGACCTGCTACTATCTTTTTTTTTTCACTCACTTATTTCCTGGAACCATTAAATACTTCAGGTTTATCTAGTATTTTAAAGTAGTTTTTGATCTTCTAAATACAACAGGGAAAAGAGAACAGCTATTCAATATTAGTTTTTTATCAATATAGGAATATGACTTAACAAAATGGAAGTTTCATCTCCTTTAGGTGTAATGGTAACCAGATACAGTTAACATCCATGAGGTTAAGTAATGAAAGATTCAAGGAGAATCAAGTAAAGTAGTAGAAGAATACTTGCTCAGAGAGAGTGAAAATAGAAAATAGTTATTTAGCTAAGCCAGTAATGACTTGGTGGTATATTTTCATTCTTAGGTCAAATATTTGTTAATTAAGTTCCATGAATATGTATAGATCACCTACTATATTTAAAACATTGTATTTCAAATAAATAATCTGTGAAACTCATTTTAACATGGTATAACTGTGAATAGAAATATAAGCATGATTTTGTGGAACACAGAAGTGAAGAATCTTCAAGTGCATGTAACAAAAATAATGTGCTATAAGAGAATTAGAAAGTCATATAACAGTTCAGAGGAAATAGAGCTCTCCTCCAATTGGGAGGTATCAGGGAAGATGATTAAAGCAGATGAACATTATGAATAAAGAGGAAGTCCTTCATAATGCAATGACTACTGGCAGATGCTGGGGAAATAGTGGTAGAAAATGCTGAGAGGGTCACAGATTTTGCAGGCAGATCATCTCCATAACAGGCTAAAATAACAGACTGGGACTGTAGTATAGAAGACTTTTAAAATCAAGGTGTGCCATTTTGATTTAGCTTGGTGGGCAACAGGAAAATATTGAATGTTTTTTAGCACTAAGTGTCATGATTGAAGTTTTCTCTAAAAATAATTAGGCATTGATGTGAGAGATGAATTGTTTAAATGTTGTTGGGGATTCTAGGAAGATGTCAGAATGAGTGAAAGGTAAAGACCTTTCCTGTTTCCATTTATTTAAGAATCATTTCTTGATTATCCACTGAATGCTGAAAACAAATATGCATATGACATCATCTGTATCACCGAGGAATTTGGTATAAGAGATCAAAAGTAGATACATGGTTATAATAATAGAAGTATGCTGAGAATGATACACTCCATCATGAAAATGGAACAAGGATGCCTGACCTAGGTTGGAAGGGAGGTGAGAGAAAGTCTTACTGCACTGAAATTTGATAGTAGTTTTGGAGTTGAAGTGGACCAGGTGGGGAGAGTGCATTCCCTCCAGAAGGAAAAGGCAAGAAAGTAATTGAGACTATGACATATATGGGGAAATTGCAGTTTGAGGTCTATGGCTAGAGTTTTGGAGACAAGAGATAGAAATGAGTTTTAAAGTTAGCAAAACCATCGAGAATCTTAAGAACTATATACTTTTTCCTGTGGCATATTAAAAAAATAAGTTTAGGGGAACCCATTTGAGCCCACTGTGGAGCAGGTAGTCAGGCAAGAGGTTAGATGTCTTATCTCTGAGCCCCTTCGAATACACTGGGTCTCTATACTTATTTTTCCTTTGAGGCATAAAATTTTGTTTGCAGAACTTATTGTTGCTACAGAAAGAGTTTCTAAACTGCTGTGCAATAATGAGAAGCTACTGGGACTAAGTAAGCATAAGGGTAAGAGTAAAGAGTAAGAGTAAAATAACTGATAGATCTATTGGTACTTGAACACCTGAACAGAAACTGCAGAATGAGAGGGAAGAAAAATTGTGCTCCGCATGGTCACTTACACTAGTATTCAGGGAAATAACAATTAAAAACAAACAAAAAAACTACCTTTTTTCCTACTGAATCAGTTAAAATGAAAAAAGTAATCTGGGGGCTTCCCTGGTGGCGCAGTGGTTGAGAGTCTGCCTGCCGATGCAGGGGACACGGGTTTGTGCCCTAGTCTGGGAAGATCCCACATGCCGCGGAGTGGCTGGGCCTGTGAGCCATGGCCACTGAGCCTGCGCATCTGGAGCCTGTGCTCCGCAACGGGAGAGGCCACAGCAGCGAGAGGGCTGCGTACCACAAAAAAAAAAAAAAGAAAGAAAAGAGTAATCAACAATATTGACTTTCATATAAGGAGCTGAGCAATATTATATACTTCTAGAAACCACATATAATGTTACATGCATTCTGAAAAGCAGACCAACATTGGTTACTAGATCATTATAAATATTAAACTTTGACATAGTAAATCCACATTTAAATGTCTATTCTTAGGAAAATATTAGAAGTGTGAGCAAGTCTTACACTATATATGTTGGCAGCAGTCCACTTATATCATAAAGTTAACCCCAAATTCAAACAATAGGCATCTAACTAAATATGATAGCACATAAATACAGAAGAATACTGTGAAACCATTAAAATAGGCATTAGAATTTTAAGAATATGGGAAGTGCTCCCAATATTTACATCTCTGCACTTATGTCACACTATCAACTTCTTCAGCAACAGTGATGTGGAAAATCCTAGCCCAGTCCCCACCACTATCTTCCCCTTACTATGCTTTCATTTTCTTTGCATTCTATTCTGGTATATTCATTTTTTTGTTTATTGCCTGTCTCACACTGGAAAAATGAGAACCGTTAATTTGTTTTATCAATGCTGTATTCTTGGTGTCAAGAACAACATCTTCAAATATAAACATATAGCTATAGAATAAATAGTTTATAATTATATATAGTCAGATATCAATTATGCAAACATAGGTAAAAAATAGTAAAGAAATATGCCCAATACCGTAACTATACCCAAAATTTGAACTTTTGAGCATTTTTTTCTTTATAACATTTAGATATAACAAGATTTTCAAAAAAAATGAATGCCTTTGGTGGGAGAAAAAAATAGTAAAAGTTAGACTAAAATTTTTTCTGATCTTAGGGTGATGAGGGGCACTTTGAAATCCATTATGAAGTTTTGGGGTTAATATAATTGAAAAATGTTGTGAATATGTGCTTAGAAATGGCAGAGAGAAAAGATAGGCTGAGAATATTGCTTGGTCCTGTTAAAATATCCATGATATTATACAAATTCAGTGGTTTGGGCGCTGATGTTTCTTTCGTCTTCCCAGAGTTTCCCCTGCACTTGTTGGATGCTTTCTCTTATCCTAGCACAGAGTGGAGGAACAGGCAGACAGCAGCCATGCCTGAGCTGTCCCCGTACTCTGTGGAATCAGTGCTTTTTGTTCCTCTACCACTCGTTTTCCTCTGAACCTGACAAATGTGCTCTTTCCTCAGACTGCGGTTTGTATAACCCTAGACTTTGTGTGTGTTTGTCTGTGTTACCCTGGGCCTGCTTTGTTTCATGGAATCTTAGAACTCTCTTGCACAGAAAAATAAGACATTACCTGATTCTACCCTGCATTCAAAAATCCCACATTGTACCATGGGGTCCACTTCTAAAAAAGGACTGCAGTGCTGAATCTGTTTTTTCTTGCTTTACTCTCTGTGAATATTGTTCCCTTATAGAGCTATAGGGAGAGTAGGGTTTCCAATGTGTATAACCTGGCCAAATTCTATATAATAACAATTTGTAACCTTACAGTCATTTTAATAAGAGAAAACTCAATCATTTAGAAACTGATCATCTAGATATCATTTCAACCATATTTTATATCAAAGTTTTAGTTTGCTAAATGTACTTATTTATATCAGATCATTTCTTGTGAGTTTTAATTTATTGGTGCAGAAGATGATATAAAGAAAGTGATGGATAAACCTTGTTCATAGATACAGATAAAGATAGGCACTTGTTTATTGTTTCAACAAAACTCTATATTCATTACGTATGCACGGTGAGGCAAGAATAGCTTGGGTAAGGATTTGAGTCACAAATTTGGGCACATTTGGAGAAAGACATTGAAAGCCACAGAAGAACACAGCATTGACAAACAAATGATAGCAGTATCATAATTTTGCCTCAAACCAGGCCTAATTATAAATAAATTCTTCCCCACTTCAATAAATAGACTTTAACAAAAATATTTTAATAAGGTAATTAAGTTAATAAAATGCACTCATTTAGCTTAAAATTTTAACAAATAAATGATTATATGTAGCCCACTATCAAAAGTTCTACTTGAAATGTATGATCTTACTCAGCATGAAGCTGGTTCAAGATTGCTATAGCTAAAAAGTACCAAATTTTGTAGCATACTATCACATTGAATGATTCCTGTTACAGAAATTTATTGAGGGTAAGAAATTCTTTCTCCTGCATAATATAACCTTCAATTTTGTGAAGATGTTAAAGTTACCTTTAGATGATTCAGATAGACATGACTTGTGTGAAAGTTCTACCACCTGAAGGTATTGGTCACCGCTTGTGACACATCTCTATTTGAGTGTCTTATTAGAGTCATATCTGACAGATACTTGTCCACAAATGAAATGTTAGTGTGAAATGTTAGTTAGGAACCTCATCTCCATTACCTGAGATATTCTTCAAACAAAGAAGGAAGAGAGAACTGTCAGCACAGCCATCGTTTTTAGAGAGCAAAATATTTAAGACACGAAGCAAATAGGTTAGCAGGAATACAAAATTCCCTGAGGTGCACCAAGGTAAGGGAAATCTCATTTTCCAAAGATTTCAATAGCTTTCACTGTAAATTAATATATTTCATTACTGGGAATATTTTACTTTCAAATGTAATTGGTATGGCTCATGGTTTACTGCCAGCTACACTTTCATTGTGGCATAGCTGCCGCTTATAATGATATTCTGCAAGGAGACCACTGACACCAGTACTTTGTCTTCCATAACAGCACTTGGGCGTATTTTTTAACACAGAATGAATCAGGGAATCACACCCATAACTTTGGGAACGTGATGCTGAAAATTGTTTCCACTGAGTTCTAACCAGATGGTTCCTCACTCATAATCTAGAATAATTTATTGAAAGAAGCCATTCACATTTATGAACTGATTATTATTTATGTTAAATCACAAATTAACATGGCTGTGTAAGTAAACTTAGGAAAATAAGTGATTCTTTCACATTCTAGAAGGAATGAAAACAAAATTAAAGCAGAAAAATATGAAGGCAGAGATAAGTCACGCCATTATCTGAAGCAATTAGGGAGAAGTAGCGTATGAGGTATGTAGAAAAAGACTTGGAGATTTGAGAAGTCATCTCAAGAAGAATCCTGCTGTGAATAAACTTTGTGACCACAATGAATATATGAGGTAAACGAGTGCTTGCTTTTTCAAAAAGGGAATTAAAATAAGACAATTCATTGTGAATGAGGTAACAAGACATACTTAAGACTTGAGTTTCCAGAGTATCTAAAGTATTCTTAATTTTTATACAAATTGGGATTGTTAAAATAGCAATTGAATGTCATGAAAAAATTTGAATGTAATATTTAGCTACAGGCTACACTTGGGCTGCGTGATTTGAGATAAATTAGAAATCTATTCATTCATTCAAAAACTACTCATTATATACCTGCAAGCACTTGACTAGGCACTTGGGTACATCAGAACAAAACAAGGTGATATCTAATGTTATGTTGTACAATTTTAGTTGAGATAGACAAAAAAGAATTAACAAAATAAAACAGGTATAATATAGAATATTGGAGGGTGATAAGTGCTATAAAAAGAGCCAGGTAAGATTAGGGATGTATAACTAAGAGGGAAGATATGGGGGAGGGAGGTGTAAGAATGTGGCATTATGAAGTAAGGTGGTCAGGGTATGCGTCCCTGAGAAAGTGACAACTGATTAAAGACTGAGATGGAGCTGTTGACCATAGGCATATCTGGGGAAAGAATGGTCCATGTAGAGGGAACAATTAGGGCAAAGTCCCTGAGGCAGGCGCAAGCCTGGCATGTTCCAGGAATATCAAGGAGGGCTGTCTGCATACCTAAGAGAGGGATGGGACAGGTGGTAAGATAATAGGGACTTTGTTATGTAGAGCCTTGCAGACAATAAACCTGAAGTTAAAAGGGGAGCCACTTCAGGATTTTGAGCAAAAGAGTGACCTGCCATGACTTGCATTTCAAAAGGTCATTTGGGTGGCCTATAAAGAACAGAAGGTAGGGGTAATGGTAGAAGCAGGGAAACCTCTTTGAAGGTTATTCCAGTGATCCATACAGCAACCTTAGTGACAGCAGTGGAAGTGCTGAAAATGGTCAGTTCCTGGTTACAGAGAATTCTGTTGAGCACAGACAATACCAATTTCAGACCAAGCAACTGGAAGTATGGCTACTGCCTGATGTGAGACTGAAAAGGGATTAAAAGTGGGCGCAGTTTAGTATGAAAAGCAGGAGTTCAGATGGGGCACACAGAGTTTGAGATGACTATTCGGTATTTGTGTAGCAAACAGTGAGTATGAAGCTTCAACTTGAGTCTGGGTTTGGGGAGCAAGACCTGGACTAATGGTATACATTTAAGTGATGTTACCACCTGGGTTAATTCCTGCATTTAATTCCAGGAGGTGGGATGAGGCCACCGAAGGAGAGATACAAATAAATACAGATGGTAAAAAGACCAAGTTCCCAGAAGGGATGTTTCTACATCAGAATTGCCATTTCATGTATTTCTGGGTTAGAAGCTATAAAGAAATCTAGGTAAATGTCAATGTAGAGGTGCTGATTATACTAAAAAAAATACTTAATATTGAATAAGCCATTCCATGTGGAAAACATTGTACAAGTCATTGCAGTAGAGTTGCAGCTCTTAATTCCATGATTCAAGAGAAGTACAATGTTAATGTGGATAACTAAAACGCTATCAAGAGCAAGGTAAGAGTATGTTAGGAGTATAGTATAGATTGACTATGTTGGAACAGAATGTCCCCTTAAATTTAAAAGAACATTGTAGAAAGTGAGAGCACCTCAGAACTATGAATAGAATTATCTACAGTGAAATTTAACCTTTGTATTACAGCAAAATCATAACTGTAAGGGTAGTGAATGCTAAAATTTAGTATCATGTGGAGAAAGTATTTATTTTCATATTCAGTTCACACTCAAAAGATTAACATAAACATAATAAAATAAAATGTTAATATCAATATAAATTTGCATGCTGTGTCATATAGGTTTTAAATTTAAACAAAAATTATATAAAACAGTCAACATATTTTTCCTGAAAGGGGGGAGAACAGGGAAGCAGCTGTACAAAACTTAGTATTCTGTACTTGACTTACAGAGTTGAGTGTCTGTACTAAGTGAATATTTAGTGCTGCAGCTGCCATAGGTACTGATTGAAGAACTCTACTTATATCTCCAAGTACCTACTCTCCTAGAAATTTGTCTCAGTGCTTTCTACACTATTTATGTAACATCCAAGTGAATTGCCACCATTGTGCGATGGGACAGGAGACTTCATTTTAATGAAAGTAAGTCCAGAATATAAAAAACAGTTGAGCTCTAAAATATTCTGATTCCTGTGAGCTTTCTTGTTAGCTAGGGGAAAAGCTGTATTTATTTTTTTAGTATCACATTTGAACTGCTGAAGAAGTTAAATCTACTTTGTAACTTCAAATTGTTAGGTAAATCTATGGCATTTATTCTACTTCCCAAAATATTAATACAGGAATAACTTGAATCTATTTCTCTGAAAAACATGGATTTCTCTTCTCCTAGGAATGCTGTCTTATCCTACAAGCAATTATAAAGATATATTTGCTCTAAGTCACAAGAATTATTATTGTGATACATGTGGTGGGAAACCAGGTACAGAATAAATATCAGCCATGGCTTTCAAGTAATATAAAATAGAAATACAATCAGCTATTACAAGAGAGCTTTTAGGGAAACTTTCCAAATAGAAACCCAGTGGCTGAATAAATTAACTTCCTTGGGATCAAATCCGTCACTGTTAAGCACCTGTCACATTTAAGCATTGCCCAGAGTGAGGCTCAATAAATGTTTTGTATTAATGCCAAAATTATTTATGCCTCATATTACAATATCTATGGAAATAAAACATATTTGCTATATTAAAAATAAACTTTTGTAATTGAGCTAGCAACTACTGTGATATTAAATGAAAACAGATATTGAAAGTGAACAATGGGGGACACATACCGAATGGTTTATTAGGGGTTAGAAACATAAAGACATTTCTCTGCAATAGGGGACACATACTGAATGGTTTATTAGGGGTTAGAAACATAAAGACATTTCTCTGCAACACTATTGCCACCTGCATATATCACTGTGAGATGGAAAATTCTGTCACATTACATAAATGCCTACACAGTCATCTTATGACTATGTTTGAAGCTAAGCCTGAAAAACTGTAAAGAACAGTTGTTTCAGAATTATTCATAAGATACATTCATTTATTCATTCAATAAAATTGGATTTCTGTGATATCCTAAAATTACATGTCCAGGTAGGTGTCACCACCCTGTCTTTCAAGATAAAACATGTCAATTGAGTTCTCTAAAACTGAAGAGATAGAAAGTATTAAAATAATAATGCAAGCCCAGACTGTTTGACTCTAAGCTCCATACTCTTAAACACTGCATTCTAATGGAGATTAAAAAATAGCAAACAGTGGCTTTGTATTTGAAGAGTATATTCAGGTCTGCTCTGACAGCTAATTTCTTATATTACTGAGATGGTGCATAGCTAGGTTATGCTTTGAGCATGGTAGAATTCAAACTTAGGAATTATGAGTTACTATGGCATTGATTCACTATAGAACTCCTTTTTCTAAACTGATACTTAAAACAATGTAACTTGATACAGCATGAGAAATGTTGGCAAAGTTATGCTAATAAGAGACATAACTGCCATTTCTACTGTCATGTGGAAAGTGGGCATTCCAGATCCATACATAGAAGTCTGGGGTTCTCTGGACAAATGAATATGTTCCTTAATTGTATATGTAAAGCATCCCATTTTTTTGTAGTTTATGTTTTTATTACGTTAACTGAATTATTTTACAAATAGTGAAAGTTTAAGCAATTTTTACCACCCACATTTTTTAGCAAAATATACCTGTGTTTTATGTATATTTCAATTAATAATCAGAACATATCTAGACAACTTTATCCCACTTTTAATAAAAAGAACAAAGAGCTTAAAGTTTATTTAAATTGCTCAGGGCCATATCGGTGCTCAATAGTGGAGTCAAAATCAACTCTTATTTATGTGGCTCAAAAGTCAATGCTTTATTTTATTTAGCAGGAGATTTTAGTGAATTTTGCTTCTCAAAATTTTGATATGAATCTCTGAGAAAGCATAAGCTGCATCAAAGTGGAGTTTAGTTCAGTTTTAGGACATTATTCCTCAATGAAATTTAATATCATGGAATTCTCTGGTAAAGTTTCTTTTTAATTGAGGTATAAATGACATAATATTAGTTGCAGATGTTCAATGTCATAATTTGATATTTGTATCAACATGATGAGTCTAGTTAACATCCGTCACCTTATGTAGTTAGAATTTTTTTCTTGTGATGAAAAATATTAAGATCTACTCTCTTAGCAACATTTAAATATGCAATACAGTATTAATTATAGTCATCATGATGTATATTACATCCCCATGAATAATTTATTTTATAACTGGAAGTTTGTACATTTTGACACCCTCTTCCCACCCACCTACCCCCATCTCTGGCAACCACCAATGTGTTCTGTGTAATTATGAGCTTGTTTTGTTTACTTTTTTGATACCACATATACGTGAGGTCAATCGTATTTGTCTTTCTTTGACTTATTTCAGTTAACCTAATGCCCTCAAGGTCCATCTATATTGTCAGAAACAGCAAATTTCATTCTTTTTTTTATGGCTGAATAATATCCCACGGTGACTATAGACTGCATTCTTCATCCATGCATCCATTGACGGACACTTAAGTTGTTCTATATCTGGGCTGTCATAAATAACACTGCAATAAACATGAGGATGCATATGTCTTTTTGAATTAGTGTTTCCATCTTCTTTGGATAAATATCCAGAAGTGGAATTGCTGGATCATGTGGTAATTCTATTTTTAATATTTTTGAGGAACCTCTATACTGTTTTCCATAATGGCTGCACCAATTTACATTTCTACCAACTGTGCACTAAAGGATTCCCTTTGCTCCACACCCTCTCCAACATTTACCTCTTGTCTTTTTGTTAATAGTCCATCTAACAGGTGTGAGGTGATATTTCATTGTAGTTTTGATTTGCATTTCCCTAATGGTTAGAGATGTTCAACACCTTAACATGTACCTCCTTGCCATCTGATATCTTGTTTGGAAAAATGTCTTTTCAGATCTTCTGCTCATTTCTTAATCGTTTTTTTTTTTTTTTTTGCTGTTGAGTTGTATGAGTTCTTTTTATATTAACCCCCATGTATGCAAGATACATGACTTGCAAATATTTTCTCCCATTCAGTAGGTTGCTTTTTCATTTTGTTGATGGCTTCCTTTGCTGTGTAGAGCTTTTAAATTTGATTTAGTCTCACTTACCTTTGCTTTTCTTACTTTTGATTTTGGTTTCATATTCAAAAAATAATTGCCAAGACCAATGTCAAGGAGCTTACCACCTATGTTTTTGTCTAGTAGTTTTATGGTTTCTGGTCTTACATTTAAATTTTTAATCCATTTTGAGTTAATTGTTGTGTATGTTGTAAGACAGTGGTCCAGTTTATTATTTTGCATGTGTCCAGTTTTCCCACCATTTATTGAAGAGACTGTCCTTTTCCCCTCATATATTCTTACCTCCTTTGTTGTATATTAATTGACCATATAAGCATAGGTTATTTCTGAGCTCTCTGTTTTGTTCCATTGACCTATGTGTCTGTTTTGATGTCAGTACCATACAGTTTTGATTAATATAATTTTGTTATATAGTGTGAAATCAGGGAGCATGATGCCTCCAGGTTTGTTCTTTTTACTCGAGATTACTTTAGCTACTTGGGGTCTTCTGTGGTTTCATACAAACTTTAGGATTGTTCAATTTCTGTGAAAAATACCGTTGGAATTGTGATAGGGGTTACATTGAATATGTAAATTGTTTTAGATAGTATGGACACTTTAAGAATATTAATTCTTCCAGTCAATGACTATAGATTACCTTTCCTTTTATGGGTATGCTATTTCCTTTATCAGTGTCTTATAGTTTTCAGTGTATAGGCCTTTCACTTTCTTGGTTAAAATTATTCTTAAGTATTTTTTTCTCTTTTGATGCAACTGTAAATGAGATTATTTAAATTTCTCTTTCTTTAATAAGTTATTAGAACATTATTATTATTACAACAGATTTTTGTTGATTTTGTATCCTGCAGCTTGACTGAATTATTTTATTTCAACAGGTCTTTGGTGGAGTCTTCAGGGTTTTCTATATGATATTATGCCATCTACAGATAGAGACAGTTTTACTTCTTCTTTCCAGTCTGGATGCTTTTTATTCCTTTTACTTGCCTATTGCTCTGGCTAGGACTTCCAATACTATGTTGAATAAATGTGGTGAGATTAGACATCCTTATATTTTTCCTGATCTTAGAGAAAAAGCTTTGTTTTTCATCATATTTTTTTAAAGAAACACTTTTTTTTGCATAAAAAAATTTCTATGAATAGCATAGATTAGATGACTGTAGAATCCTTTGACATTTACAATTTTGAATGTTTTAGAACATCCACATATGCAAGTATATCATTAATCCAAAACAATATAAAATGTTAAAACATTCCACAAATATTTTTATAAATCAGTTTTAACAGTAAACATGTGTGTTTGTCTGTGTCCTGTATGTGTGTGTGTGTGGTGGGGGGGGTGCATTTGTTAAACTTTCTATATTTTCCCTTCCACTACTGTGATTTAAAGACAATTCTATTTTTATAGTATACATTACACAAAGGAAAGGTACCATTGGCAAAACTCCTTCAGTAACTGAAGACAACTGTAAAATAGAAAAAGAGAAATAATTTGATTTCATTGATTATAACACTTTCTACATTATCTTTATTTAATCTGACTTTCCTCCAGCTAAGACAGTATTTTACAAGGATGTTTAGTCTTTGGAAATTTCCTCACATAATGTTATACCCTGGAAGACAAATGAAGTGAGGGCAAAATTCTGCAATGCAATTTTATACAAGCTTCTAATAATTTGGGAGGAGGCGTATTAAACACTCCAGTGAGCTTCTGATAGGCCATCAGCTATTTACTATTTAATTCAAGCAAAACATGAAGGGTGTGAGGCTCTGAAAAGAACTCTATTATTCACTAGATGTAGTACGTTAAATAAATTTGCCAAGATAGGTAAACTGTCAGAAACTGTTTTTTCATGAGTAAAATGGGTATACTAATACCTACGTCATAGTTTTGCTGTACTGAAGTGACAAAGAAATGAAGTTACAAAATAAGTGCTTGAGAGATCCATAGTAAGTTTTCAATGAGTGTTAATAGTTGGAATAATGCCAGAAATTAATCACATCATGGTCAAAACTTAGTTTTGAACCAATTGAATAATAGGCACAAATGTAAACTGATGAGCTACATATTAGCTTTGTTCTCAGTCTGGCTGAGTTAGAGAACATGACCTGAACTTGAAGACACTTCTACCTCCAGGTCTGGAAATTATGGTCCACGTGTGAGGAGAGTGAGGTCTTGCACAGACAATCTGAGTCTGCCAAAATAGACTAAGGACAAGGAGCAAACCAAATGTGCTTGTAACCTCTAACATACTTATGAGGTGGGGAGACTAACACATGTCCAATTTTGTTCACTATTAATAAAACAAATCACCCTTCTTCCTGTAGGGAGGATCAATGGTATGCAGAGGAAAGGAAGAACCTTTTGCCAATACTACTTCTAGGATGTTCTTAAATTCTAGGCTAGCTTAAAGAAAGAACAGGGTAGCATAGTGCAGTGGTTAAGATGTCTCTCGAGCCACGTTGCCTGGGTTCAGGCACAGCTCTGTCACATATTGCTGGATGGCCATAAGTGAGTCTCAAGTTCAATTCACATAAGTAAGAAGTTCATGTTAGTGTAGCACTCAGAGCATAGCAGGGGAAATGATTTCACCTATAATTAATTCCCTTTATTCCCCACCTCAGTGAGGTATTGTTTACATATAGTTTTAGAATACAAATATGAATAATAAAGACCAATTTACTTAACTGGGAGGAAAAAATAAAAGGTAAGTGTTTGTTATATTCACAGTCAGTGGATGGGAAGAAAGTAAACAAAAAAGCTAGGTAGTAAAAGCAAAAGCTTTTCTACCCATATTTAAATGTAGTAGTTCTGAGTGTTATCCTATAAGATGGATAATTTTAGTCAGAAGAACTGTATAAAATTTTTAAAATTTCAGTAGGGGCTTATTCAGGTTGAGACTAAATTGGTTCTACAGGGAAAAATGGAGATGTGTTTGAACTTCTCTGATGACCTAGTGATACATGTCAGTTTGCATGAAAAGATGGGTAGCTTAATTGGAGAGAATATATTCTAAAAGAGAAAATCAGGGAAGCAGATGAAAATGAGTAAGTAGATAGCTTAAATCATAGGAGGATTGGCAGTGTGATTTTGGGGAGCAGTGATTGTCTACAACTTGAGTTTATCTATGGCTCAAGCTCTAGTGAACTTATGGCCCTAACTCAGGGAATGAAGGGACTACAATAAAAAAAAATTTTTAGGGCTTCCCTGGTGGCGCGGTGGTTGAGAGTTCACCTGCCGATGCAGGGGACACGGGTTCGTGCCCCAGTCCGGGAGGATCCCGCATGCTGCGGAGCGGCTAGGCCCGTGACCCATGGCCGCTGAGCCTGCGCGTCCGGAGCCTGTGCCCCGCAACAGGAGAGGCCACAACAGTGAGAGGCCCGCGTACTGCAAAAAAAAAAAAAAAAAAGTTTTAATAAAATTTCTTTAAGGTATCTGAGTTCAGGGAGTACTAATCCTCTAAGCAGTAGTAACTCAAATAGGGATTATGTATCCTGCCCTGGTTTCTACAGAACACAAGACAGCTTTGGACCCTCAACAGTTTCCACCCAACTTTGAACCTGCCCATCAACACGGAACCAGTGCTCGCAAAATTTGGCAGTATGCAATGAAAAAGTCAGCCATGCTGGGAAGAGTCAGTGGGGAAATGATTTTACAGAAGTTCATCCCTGGGGCTTCCCTGGTGGCGCAGTGGTTGAGAGTCCGCCTGCCGATGCAGGGGACACGGGTTCGTGCCCCGCGCCGGGAAGATCCCACATGCTGCGGAGCGGCTGGGCCCGTGAGCCATGGCCGCTGAGCCTGCGCGTCCGGAGCCTGTGCCCCGCAACGGGAGAGGCCACAACAGTGAGAGGCCCGCATACCGCGCAAAAAAAAAAAAAAAAAAAAAAGTTCATCCCTAATGCAGTTATCAAAGACAAAGTGTCAAAGTATATCAATCATGGATCTGACCCAACATGCTAATTTTTGTTTTCTGCATTTCTAATGCACCCAGTTGCCACATAAACAGAGTGTTCACATATTTTGTTGTTATTGTGAACAAGATTGGGAAGGATGTCAAAGAAATAGGGAGATTTTCAAATAAAACAAGCACTCATATAAATTAATTTGAATTAGTAACACCGAAAGACGAATTCATTATCTATCTGCATAGCAAACAAAAGAAAAGGGATTATAGACCAGTAATCTCTGGCAGTGTATATCACAACAAGTTTCCAAGTAACGGTGAAAAAGTCTTTAGGGATACACTCTTTTGTCCCCCAGAGAAGATTCTGAATGTCCTCTGTTCTCAGGCTATGAAGTAAAGAAATTGGGAGTTATAACATAGATAATATCAAACATTCTCATAGGAAATCCTGCAGTTTACTATATTCAGTCTGGCTCTCTCTACTGTTTATATAAATCTAGCAATTGCATATTTTTTCTTTGTATGATATATTTTTACTGGTTATTTTTAGACTAATGGACTTGTCAGTTCTTTAATACATGCTCAAAAGTATTTTCAAAATATTTTATTTAAAAATAATAAATGGAAATATATGATATATTGTGTACACCATAACAAACACCAAATAACTAAATTTTCAATTTTACTTTTAGTTTCTGAAGTATTTTATGGTTTGTTGTGTTTCAGCAGTGTATGGCCATTTCTGAGATTTTCAAAAATAAAGGCAAGATGAGGTATACTCATTATTATTACATAATAGATGACTTTTGCCTGATATGAAACATTTTCATGGCCTAGGAATAATTTATCAACAGTAGATTCTAATAAACTTCAGCATGCCACATTCTGTCAGATTTCCTTGCCCCATCATAGTTCCTAGTCCTTAAAAATATTTGACTATAAAACTGCTAACTAAATATAAAATATACATATGTGTGTATACATATATAGACATCTTTCAGAGCAATGTATAATTTAGTGACCATTGACATGTCAACTGTATGTTTTATGAGTCAACAATGACATGCAATGTGTTTTTCTCTAGGAAATAAAATCTGTGGTGTTTTAATACAAAAATTGAACTCATTTAATGCAACATACTTAATAAGTTATAAAATAGTTTGATCTCCAAATATTACAAAGTAAAAAATTTGGTAATTGTTTAATATAGTGTTTTAAAAAAATGAAGATATAACTGATTGAGGAATATGCCACGTTAATCCATTCATAAGAGATTTTCCATAAAAATTTAAAAACTTGAACGGGAACAACTTAAAAGTTCTTGTACACGTCTTACCTAGGTCCAAGGGAAGCCTGAGGTCTAGGCATGAACCAATTCCTCTTCCTCTTGTTTAAGGTAGTAAGAAAAACTACTAAGCACATGTGACAGTTTAATCCCCTCAGGCATTATCTCTTCTACTGTTTTGCTTTGTTTTGTTTGCTTCTGGTTGTTTATGCATTCTGAGACTGAATAATTGCGCTTTCCTATTTCTTTTCCCTTTGACCTTTGTTTATAACCTGATTTCTTTCCTATATTCTTTATCTTGTGTCCTTCAGCTACATTGATTTCCTTCTGGAATCTGAATCTGATTTCTGTGTTCTTGATGATCTGAGACTGATTCTTTCATTTGATAACTTATTTTTGAGCAACCATAATATACAATTAGAAAAGGAAAAAACGGATGTGTAAGATGAATGAGCTTTTATTTTGCCTTTTAAGAATTGTATTTGCTTCGGTTAATGATGGTTTATGCCATGCTTAATTTTGATGTTGTCAATGACCCTTAAAATATATGTAGATCTCAAAGCCTCTTGCCAGTTTGATAGTCCAGAAATGTCTTCCTCAAGGACCTGGGAGACATCCTTTGAATTATAATGTCAAAGGAAGTTGCGCCACTACTTCCCAGTCTCTGTAAGAGAGTAGGAGTCTAACTTCAGTAAGTTGCAATTAGCAAGCAGAAATGGCCTAATCACATTAGATGAACTGACCACCCCACTAATGTCCTCTAGTACTTTCCCACTAGGTCACCTCAGCACTTGAAAACTCACTCACCTTTTGTTTCAGTGGAGTTGAGTTCAATCTTTCTCCCCAGTTACCTTGCCAACTTAACTTTGTCTTTTGCAAATTTTCTTTGACAGCTCTGGTGTTGCATCTCGGATAGCATAAGATTCATCATTGGGCCCCAGGCCTCTCACCCAGGACTCCTGGTGTGCAATTTTATAAGCCTCTGTCTTCACTCCTGACTGATAGATCATGGAACCATTGACTTCTGATTCAGTGCTTCAGACATCCAACCCTTGAGTCATGGTAAGGAATTGACTTTAATTCTAATAGTGTTCTTATTGGTAATGAGGTCTTATTTGATTGAACTCTGGTTTTTTTGGTAGAGTTTTTGTCGTGTTTGATTTTTGTCGTGTTTGGTTTTAGAGTATTTGTCGCGTGCTGAGATCTTGTTTGACTTTGGGTCTGTTACTTTGGTGCGTCTCTCCTCGATAGGAAATTATCACTCTTCTGATTATCCTCTGTTAAAGACTTCTGCTGACTATATGCTCTGCTATTTCCTGCCTCTGGATGGAATTACCAAATTAACTTATAACATCTGGTTAAGGGGGCTCTATTACAATGGCTTAGAGAAATAAATAAATATAAATATTCCGGAACTTCTCAGAAATTAAAAAAACTACTAAGCTTCTGATTCTTAAAGTACCAAAAATGTATATTCTTATAAAAATTAACCCCAATATTTAAAAACTCAAGTTCACATATATTAGGTAAAACTTTGGCAATTATCGTTTAATAAAAGCAGCTGCTGTTTTAATAAAAACAGCTCTCTTCTGAATTATCAGCATTAAATGTAATAAAAACATACATTTTTATTCTACTTGAGTTTACTGATCAAGTAAACTGATATTATATCTACCAGATGTTTAAGATTATAAATTTTATTCTGATAAATTTTATTCTGATAAACTTTATTTCAACTGCAATTATGTTTTATCTCTGCTTAAAACTAATTTCCAAAATATTTTTAGTAATGCAAAACATTAGACTTTTGCTAAATTAATATCCATGAAATATCTAGGTCATTTCTAAGATAATCTACTAAAACCTTTATTATTAAGTTTAAGTTTATATAGTTTTGTCTTATTTTTGTGATGCAGAGGAGCTAAATATATTGGAACTGTTACTAAATATATTCTTGCTGACATATTGAGAAATTACACCATAAGAAAGTGTATATGTGTAAAAAATAGTGAGATGGTATATTCATAAACTTTTCTGCTACAGAATGCTGATATAAAACTGTTCATAATGATCTATTTCCTCGTGTTCTCTGTAAAATATAACCTACAAGGGGTTAAAAAGTATAATCAACATATCTAAATGAATCTACTAGAAATAATTAGGGCAAAGAGAAACAATTTTATATGCAAAGTATATTGGGAGTGTAGGATGTGTTTTGTTAAAGAAAAGTATGCAAGTCATGTGGGGTGTGTTCTTGTTAAGGGAAAAAGTAATTTTATCCTAAGTTAAAGTGACTGGTTGTTCTTGAATGAGAAGAAAATGTAGGACAAAATCTGAATGGTTAGGGATAGCCATAGGTTTGTAGGAATGGAGTCTAATTTTGTGTAGTCAAAGCTAGTTAAGACTGGGTTAATTTCTTTTTTCTTTTTTAATAGCCTTTAGTATCAACAGTGTGCTGATGCAAAACTAGAGTTTGGTTTTCTCTCTGTTAAAATGACAGAAGTTTCTTAGATTATTGGTTTGCTCGTAATAAGATTGTAAAAGGTTTTCTTTTCCTTATGAGTAATTTTCCTGGAAGGTAAAGATTCTGTGTCTTATCAGAATAACTTCCTGTGTTTTATGTTGACTTGAACATGTACTTGATTTGAGCCAAGTCTTCTCACATTTAAAAGAGCTAAAGTTGTTGTTGTTGTTTCAGTCATGTTACCACCTGTATTTGCTTTTAAAATCCTTTGACACTTTGGTTAAATAGGTAGCCAAGTATTGTTTTAGTGACTCATGATCACAAGTGGCAAAATCTTCTGACATTTTTGATAACTTCTGTTATTTTGCCTTCCCAAAATAGAATTCCAAATGAAGTTTTCTTGATCTCAGATTGACTTTGGAATTTTCCAGAGGACCCCTGGAAATTCACAAAAGATTTTTCCTTTCACCTTGTAAAAAGAGAGATATTTTTTAAAAAAATGTTGGGTTTGTTTGATATGTTGACTTGTGTTAAAGACATTATCAAATAAGAAGAGATGCTTAACCATCCCTAGGTTATTTGTATGGGTAAAATGCTATTAATATAAATATTTCAGAAACTTTAAAGTTCCTAGAAATTTGTCAACGCCCATGCTGGCCAAGATATATCCCGGTTCTACTTTGCTGGTATTAGACAACAACAGTATAACATTATTAGATGTAATTTCCAAATTGTTCAGTGGAAAACTTTCAACACTCCTATCCCCCAGCCTCTGTGGGAGGTAGGAGACCAGCTTTGATAAGTGCCAATGAGCACACACAGATGCCTAATCACACTGATCAACCTCTGCTGTCTTGCCCTCTAGTACTTTTCCACTAGCTCATTCCAGTGCTTAAAACCCTCCTGCCTGGGGTATCAATATAGTTGAATCAATCCATCTCCCATAGAGAGATTTCAATAGTCTTTAATAAAATCTTTCTTGCCTATTTAACTTTGCCTGGTACAATTTGTCTTTGACAAAATCTTGACACATATATAGTATAGTTAATACACATCGAATTTCCTGCCTCTTTGCTAGATGCTTTACAAATATTATCTAACTTAGTTCTCATACTCACCTTCAAAAGAGGTACTCTATTCATTTGGAAGCTGAGGAAACTGAGGTTTAGATTCACTAACTAAATCATCCTAAGTCATTCAGCTAAGCGTGAGGACCCCTCTCATATCCAATCCCTTCTTGGTGGGGAAGATCCTATACACATTTTTGTGTTTATGGTTCTGTGATCTCTTTCTTAAAAGAGAACCTCCCAGATTGTGTGAAGGCATCACAGAACCTGCGTCTGCCCCCACATGGATGATGCATGTTAAATTCGAACTTAAACCTGGGAATGGCTGATTTCAATGCCTGTATGCTTCTTTCATTTCGATTAGTTTTCAGTCTTGTTTTGGAGCCCTGAGTGTTCAGTAGAACTAGCTCAGAGGCAGCTCTGCAGAACTCTGGGCAGTGGGAGAAGCTGAGTTCTGGGATTTCCACTTCAATAACTAGCAGACCAGCTCTGCTTCTCTACCTCTCTTCATCTGTTTCTCTGTCATATGAATCAAACTTATTTTGAAGAAATGATTCTGTGGCCAGAGTGACCTGAAAATAGTGGCAACGTAAACTGCCAGGACCCTTTTCATTGAATACATGATGATGTCGGGTAGCAACTGTGGAAATTTAATTATACAAAATTTATTCAATATATTTTGAGCTGAGAAGGCCTAACAAATTATCTAGCCTAATGTCTTCCTTTTGAAGATGGGAGAAATGAGTCACAGAAAAGAAAGTAATTTACCTAAGGTCAAAGACAGGTTCAGCATAGAATTGTAATGATTAAACTCTCACCATGTCTTATGTCACTAGCTTATTTTAAATATGCTTTAAGAAATCACCTAATGTAACTTGTCATTGTATTGATGGTAGTGATGCTTTGGAGGTCATTGTTCACTACATACCACTTGATTCTTTTTATAAGTGAGCACAAAAGATATTTAACTTCAATCAGAATAATAAACCAGTACTAAGCAGCTTTTTTGTTTTTTCTCTTTTAAATAACATCAAATGTGTAAGTGATTGAATTCCCTACTTTGGCCAGCTTCTAGAACTATCACTAACAAACTTAATGTTATGGACTGAATGTTTGCATCTCATCCCAAATTCATTTGTTGAAACCATAATCCCTAATGGGATGGTATTTGGAGGTGGAGCCTTTGGGTAGTAATTAGGATGAGGTTAAGTCATGAGGGCAAGGCTCTCATGATGGAATTAATGCCATTATAAGAAGAGACATGAGAGCCCGATAAACATTTTTTGGTAAGCAGTCACCATTCATTTGACCTGAAGGTAGACATTAAGACAGGGACCATGTCCCATGAAGATTTTTGTGTAGTTGTATCCCTATCTCACTTGTATACAAATATTTCTCTAGTTTATGACAGTGTCTTGTACATTATAGTCCTCCAACAAATATTGAATGAATGCATACAGGAATGAAGGCAAGGTGTATGAAATCCATGTGAATGCCAAGTTTCTAACAACTATGACAAAGACCAGAATTAAGTCTTCTGATTCTCAGATTAATGAAGGAAAAAAAGGAAAACATTTATTTGGTTCTTAATGGTGTTTCATACTCTGTGTGGTATACCGTGTATAAACTATCATACTGAATAATCTTATGTGGTCAGGCTATTAACCTTAGTTTAAAGATGAAGAAATCAAGACTCAGAGGGCCTAAGACCAAGTTTGCATACCTGGCTAGGTGAAGAGTCAGAAGTTGGATCTTCAAATTCCATTCCCTTTTTATTATTATTGTTATGTTTCATAATAAAGTTATAGAGAAAGTGCTATAGTAGCCTAAAGCAGAAGGAGATGATTTTTGTGTAGTGAATTACATGATGTAGCACTTAAGTTACGTATTGAAATTTGGGTAGAATTTGAACCATACGTAGAGGAGAGAGACAAATACATTGGGCCTATAAACATCCTCTGAGAAGAGAGTGCTTCACGACTATAAACATTTGGCTGCAATTAAAGCAAATTAAGGATTCTTTCCATATCACCCTTAAGTTAAACAGTTAATTGGGTTTTGTGAATTTGCTTCATAATTGTGGAGATTATGAAGAAATACAGACTCCACAATTGGAGAAACAGTCTGTATTACATAAAATAATAATTCAGAAGAAAAGAACTAGAGCATGAATTCTCAATTTGAAATTCAGACCCACCACTTATTCACTTGAACGCGTTGCTTACTCTCTATGTACTTTAGTTTTCTTCTCTAAAGTTGAAGCTGTTGCTAGTTTCTGTTTATCACATGATTGATGTACTAAATCATATAATCCTTAAAAATTCCATAGGGCAAGTGTAAATTATTTCTTTTGTCTGTTACCAATTACTTTGAAAAAACTATTTTCTATTTCATAAATACTTACATTTATAAAATAAATAGTTATATTTATAAAGGCCTTTCCTTCCAAAGAAGCCATAAGCAGTTTCTTTTACATTTCTCTAGCCTTGAAATTTGTGGTATCTGATTGGTTTGAAATTGATTTCTCTGTTTCAGTTTTGAGCCTGCCAGTCAAGTAGACCTCAGTCATAGGTCCTGTTCAATTCTAACAAGGCTCCCATTATCAATTAAGTGATGTACTTTTTCTGGTATTCTCTATTTCTATTCAATCTCCTTTTAGGTATTTGTTTGAGGATGCAATAAAAGATCAAGGAGCCATCATAAGAATATATTTCCAATCCTCAGGGGAAATTTTACAACTCAAAGACTTAAACATTATCAAGGACTGGAAGTTAAAAACCAGAAACTGGTATATACTAAAACTGCTCTTGAACTGCTCATGCAATAAAATATGCAAAAAAATAAAACCCAAAAAAACCTAGGACCAGTTTCCAGAGTCAGCACAGTACTAATTTTCTTTAAAAGAATAGCAAAGTCATTCACTATCTGGAAAAGTACACATAAAAATATTTTAACTTTCAATTCCTTTACTAAAAATTAACACTTTAATAGGCACAGTTTGTGTGTATATTCTCCACACTCTTATTCTCCTCTAAATAATTCTTTAATTCAAAACAAATTCCCCAATGCCTAGTTAGTATGTAAAATAAGCCAGACATTGTGCTAGGTGCAAGTTTATAAATCATAAGAAATCATCCAGACCTTCAAATTAATTATAATTGTGCAAAAGAGAATTTAAAAAATAATGAATAAGGTATCCTGTGGCAAGCACAAGGCTGTGAGAATACAAAGAAGAAGATACATATCAAATTGGAGACAAAGCAAACATCTTAAATCAACATAAATCTTGGTTGGAGTAAGAGCCTAATTGTGTTAACATATGTAAATACAAATTGTACCCAAAGAGAGGCATTAGTTAATTCCACCCATCTTCCCAGCTGACTTTCAGTAGACTTTCAGAGACTTTCATGTCTCACTCAGTCTAAAGAGCTTTTACCAGATCTTCTTTTTCATTTTCTTCTAATAACTATCTAACATTCTCCTATTCTATACTAAAAGTGAATTTTTCAACTATCTAATCAGAGGTGATTTTCCTTGCAGCAAGACAAGTAACACGTGCTCTTTTAAAGTCAGGTTTTCTTGTTTGTTTTTGTTTTTAAATAGCAGATAATAACCAGACGGAGGGTACAACCTGTGCAAAGGCAAATAGTTATGGTATATGACTGTTTATAAAACTTTAATTTGGTTTGAGTGGGTGAATAAGGGTGAATGGTGAATTCAGAAAAGTAAGAACTTCTAGTTCATAAAGGGCCTTATTTAGAAACGAAAGAGTCTGAAATTTCCGCTACAATTTGTGAAGAGCTACTTAATAATTTTAAGAAAAAGGGACACCATTATATATACATGATCTTGTAGTTGAAATAATTATGAAAAATTTCAAACACAGTTGAGAGCAGAAGAAGCAGTACATCCTTAGCCCCTATATATCAATAACATAAATGCAAAAATTATCAAAGCACCTAAAAATTAAAAATACTTCTTTGCTGCTTTCTGATACCCAAATCAAAATTAAGTGTTCCTAATTGCCTCAGTGATGATTTTCTATGATTCTTTTTAAACTCAAGACCTGTATACGGTGGCCACATTATGTTTGGTATTTATACAAGTTAAGTCTCTTGATTTACAACAGTGTCCTTTCATTGTTTTTACTTTCTGCTGTTGACTGTTGCAAAAGCCAGGTCCTTGTCTTTCAGAATGTCCTATATTTTATATTTTTCTTTCATTTCTGGTGTCATTTAAATGGTTCCTCTAACTTCTCAGTTTCATGTTAATAGAAGTTAACTCTAAAGGCTTGACAAGGTTAGATCCTACTTTTCAAAGAATAATTTGAAATTAGTTTCGTAAAAAGTATACCTGAATTTATTCATATACAATGTAAATTCATTTATATTACATAATAGTAAGTGAACAAAAGCAAACAAGAGTTTATAAACCACAGGAGTTTATAAACCACTCCGTGAAACAATGAGATGTGTTCTCTCTTTTGTTTTTCTTGTGTTTTAATTTCTTGTTCTTTGGCAAACTGATTGGCTGAAAACCAGTCAGGGATAACAGTCTGCCCTAAAGCAAATTGATGCAGTTGTTAAGGAAAGCAATTTCAATTATCTGTGGGTGTTTCTGAAGCTTATGATTTCAGCTGTAAAATGTGCATATTCTGTTCAAATCTGGGTAATGGCTACTGGTATCCATCTGTTAGCATCTTCAATAGTTAAACAAGGATAACAACATTTCCCTCACAATAATTCCTTTCTTTCCTTTGGGTCAAATCTCATTCCCAGAGGAGCTAAATTGACTATGAAGGCTACTATTTCTTTTTGACATGCCATCTGCTGGATGACGTCTCAGAATTATCGCTGGAAATTAATGTTTAAGCAACTGTATTAGACAGCAGAGGAAGGCAAGGATATTAACACAATCAGAAGCAACTTAGGTAACATTTGGAAACTTCCTCTTAGCCAGTTTTTGTTTCAGTTTTCAGTTGGCCTAAACCCACCCAAATGAATTAATCACATAAATTAGTTTGCCAAAGTTTGAAGCCATTTTTGCTAATTGAATACTTGACCTACTTTTCCTGAAGTGTTTACCCATATATTTATTATACAAACTCATTTGTTGGACACGTAAATCTCAAGGTGTTTCATGGAATAATTGAGGAATAATCAGAAATAAATTATGGGTCACATGTTTTAGTGTAGACTAGAAGGCCTTATGTAAATTAGTGTATCCCACTGGCAAATCACCACCCTAGGCTCTTAATAATATACGAACAAATAGAAAATTTGTTTGAATTTTTGAAAGGCAAGATGACCATGTAATGTATATGCCATGTTTTAATGATGTAAAAGAGTTAAGGCCATCTGATGACACACAAAAAACATAGTCTCAGAGGCTATAATGAAGTATAATAAGACAAAAGAATAAAGATGGGTTCAAATTATTCTCTAGATTTGTTAGTCTAATTGTAGAAGGCAAATTAACATCTTTGGAGTTAAACTGAAGGTTTTGTAAGAAAATAATTTGGTCATAACCGGTATTGTTAGCCCTATGTCTTGTTCTCTTATGCCCCCTGAGCTCCTTTGGGGTTCTGTAAAAATTGGTCCTGATAGTTAACCTAGGGGCCTAGGTTCACCTAATGACAATCAGAGGCATCTGGGACACAGTCAACAGATGGAAAGTATGACAGCTATTGCAATTCCTTGAGAATGGTGAACTGGAAATATAAAAATGTTTAAAGGGGTTAAGAGTTGAGAGAAGGGAAAAAACTAATTATAGTGGTGATTTTTATAGTCCAGTGTCTAGAAATAACATAAGAGAAATAATACAGGAAGGATAAGGGAAGGAAAAGGAGACAAACAAAAAAGTATACCCACTTTATAGCAATCAACTAAGGTTTCTTGGGAGGAAGCTGTCTAGAACCGAATGTTATATTCTTGATCCGTAATATTAAAAACAAATTTTTATTGGAGTATAGTTGATTTACAATGTTGTGTTAGTTTCTGCTCTACAACAAAGTGAATCAGTTATACATATACATATATCCATTCTTTTTTTAGATTATTTTCCTTTACAGGTCATTACAGAGTATTGAGTTCCCTGTGCTGTACAATAGGTCCTTATTAGTAGGTCTATTTTATATATAGTAGCGTGTATACGTCAGTCCCAATCTCCCAACTTATCCCTCCCCTTCCCTTTCCCTCCTGGTAACCATAAGTTTGTTTTTTACATCTGGACTCTATTTCTATTTTGTAAATAAGTTCATTTATACCATTTTTTTAGATTCCACATATGTTATATAATATTTGACTGACTTCACTCAGTATGACAATCTCTAGGTCCATCCATGTTCCTACAAATGACATTATTGTGTTCTTTTTTATGGCTGAGTAATATTCCATTGTATATATGTACCACATCATCTTTATCCATTCATCCATTCATGGACATTTAGGTTGTTTCCATGTCCTGGCTATTGTAAATAGTGCTGCAATGAACATTGGGGTGCATGTATCCTCAAATTATGGTTTTCTTTGGATAGGTGCCCAGGAGTGGGATTGCTGTATCATACAGTAACTCTACTTTTAGTTTTTTAAGGAGCCTCCATACTGTTTTCCAAAATGGTTGTACCAGTTTACATTCCCACCAAGAGTGTAGGAGGGTTCTCTTTTCTCCACACCCTCTCCAGCATTTATTGTTTGTAGATTTTTTGATTATGGCCATTCTGACTGGTATGAGGTGATACCTCATTGTAGTTTTGATTTGCATTTCTCTAATAATTAGTGATGTTAAGAATCTTTTCATGTGCTTTTGGCCCATCTGTATGTCTTCTTTGGAGAAATGTCTATTCAGATCTTCAGCCAATTTTTTGATTGGGTTGTTTGTTTTTCTGATATTGAGCTACATGAGCTCTTTGTATACTTTGGGGCTTAATCCCTTGTCAGTCACTTCATCTGCAAATATTTTCTCCCATTCTGTGGGTTGTCTTTTTTCTTTATGTTTATGGTTTCCTTTGCTCTTCAAAAGCTTTTAAGTTTAATTAGGTCTCATTTGTTTATTTTTGTTTTTATTTTCATTACTCTAGGAAGTAGATCAAAAGCTCTTGCTGCAATTTATGTCAGAGAGTGTTCTGCCTGTGTTTTCCTCTAAGTGTTTTATAGTATCTGGCCTTGCATTTAGATCTTTAATCCATTTTGAGTTTATTTTTGTGTATGGTGTTAGGGAGTACTCTAATTTCATTCTTTTACATGTAGCTGTCCAGTTTTCTATCTGGTTTGGGAAATTTGTTGCTTTGGGAGGTAGTTGAATGAATTTCAGGGTTAAATCTTTCATTTACGAATGTCCAAGTTCTAAATTTGTTAGCACATTTACACAGGATAGCATGAATGGCTGGGTGTGTGTTCTGGAGTATAACAGCAGGACAGTTAAAGTAACTGAAATTACCATTTTCAGTGCAGTTTTAAGACTTGCCTTCATAGCGCCTTTTTTTCAATGAAATTCAATCTTCTAGCTGTATATCATGTAAAATTATGTCTGGTGACTATCTGTTGGAAATGTTGGTCATATATGTGTACATTAATATGAGAAATTTAGTTTTAAGATCAAATGTTACATAGTGACAATGGAGGAATTAAACTAAACCTCAAGGGACATCTTACAATACTATATGATTAAAATTTACATTATGTAGATGTAATATTGTTAGAGCAAGGGATACAACTTTATGTCAACATTAAATCCTATTAAAATTTGGACAGTTTTTATTCTAAAATACATTAGTTTAACCTTTTGAAAACTTTGGAAAAATAGGACGTGGGAATTTATCTTTTAAAATTATGTAGTAAGTTTCCCTCACACCAGAGTGTATTGAAAGTATTTCCCAAGGAAGAAGAATAAAACTGATAAGTCTTTTTGCAAGGTCCAGGTAAGGAAAACTGTTAATCTAACCAGAAAATTTGTATACTATTACTAAAACATATCTATAATTTCACAATTAGGATAACTGATTAAAATCCATTTATAAAATCAAATGGTCCCTAGATGATCTGTATTTTGCCCTACTTTATAGTTTCCCTGAGTTATAATAACAGATAAGGAAAATTTTTTCATGTTTTGAGTCTCTCAGATAAAATTTCTCCATTGATAATTTTTTAAAGTTTGGATTAACTTGATTAACTTTACATTGTGGGTGCTTTCTGTAACACAAACTCTCAAAGTGTTGATTTCAGTGAATTCCAAGTAGCCACTTTGGACAAGCCAAAGTCCATAGAAGTTGATGAAATAAAATTCTTAGAAAATAGACAGCTTAACTCTTTTATATATGCAGAAGGTTGTATTTGAATAAATCCTTCTGGATTCATAAAAATCAGGTTGAGTAACTGCTTATAAAATCTCAATAGGTTTAAAAAACCAGTAAGCGCTGTTTGTTTTACATAGCAGTCATATACGAATTTATCCCTACCTTTTCAATTATGGTTTAGTTTTAATAGAATAAAGTGTATCAAATGACAAATATTTCTTTAGAAACATTTTTCATGTACAATATTCCTTAAATTTGAATGTGCATATAAATCAACTATATTAAAAATTCATATTCCTAGACCACACTGCCAGAGAATCTGATTAGGTAATTCTGAGGTGGCACCTGAAAGTGTACATTTTAATAAACATTTTTCAACTCTAAATTGAAATTTATAATATTCAGCTCTCTGGGTTGTCAGAAGATTAGAGTGAATGGATTATACAGCATTTTTATTCACTTGAAAATCATTATTAGATTACTTATTTTTCAAGAACTGAATAACTTTATATTCTTAAACCATTTCCAAAATATCTCAGCTGAAACACAGAATGAAAATGTTAAGTGCCTGAAATCTAGAGCTAGTTTCAACTATGAGTAATAGTTCTATAACTTACTAGTAGTTTGATGTTTTACAAGGTTCTTACCTTCCTATATACAGTACTTAATCTGAAATGGATATACAAGATATACTGGATAAATGGATTTCTAGGGTGCTGGGGAGGGATTAAACACAGAGTTTATAACACAGTGTCCGGCTCAGAGTAACTACTCAAATCTTAACTCATTTATTATGTGAAGCACCTGCCATATTATAACAAGCAGCAAAAAGACAATACTTTCTATTCTATTATTTTGCTTCAAGTTAACCAGACTTATCTTTTGGAGAATTTCAAATCCAAGAAAAACAACTTTTGTTTTAATGGCAGCCTTAAAACGTTAATCTATTTTTTATTACATGCTTATTCATAAAGTGCACTTATATTTGTTCATATAATAAAATATTCACATAAGGATTTCATTTTCACTAGTAATCAACATTTGCTGCTTTGGACAATTATACCTCTATGAACAACTAAATAGAAAAAAATGTAAAAATTAAGTTTATCTGTATGAGATTTTAGAGAGCTACCAAGGCAGAAATGACTGGAGGAGCCAAGGGTCACTGAGAGGTTGGAATTCCAGATATATGGCTTGATAATTGTTATTATTTTGTGACATTTTCCAATGAAGAACTGACAGATGAGAGGCTAAGAAGTTAAATCAAATATTTGTCAGTCATAAGGTCTAGAAGACAAAATTGAACATCAGGTCTGGCAAATTTGAGAGGCTCTTGTAAATACCATACGCTATTAGTTGTGATCTCCATGGAGCTACATTCTAAAAGCAAAAGTGAAATGGAAATAGTATAGCCCTTCCAAGTTCTAAAATGAAACATCACATCAGCACAAGGTTCTCACTGGATTAAAGGCACTCTTCTTTTACCCTTATTTCTTTCAGTAAACTATGTAGGAGGAAAATATAATGTAGTGCTTTAAATGATCTCTAGCCTTCTTTGTATAAAATGTTTCATACTGGGCTTCCCTGGTGGCTCAGTGGTTGAGAGTCCGCCTGCCGATGCAGGGGACACAGGTTCGTGCTCCGGTCCCGGAAGATCCCACATGCCACGGAGCGGCTAGGCCCGTGAGCCATGGCTGCTGAGCCGGCGCGTCAGGAGCCTGTGCTCCGCAACGGGAGGGGCCACAACAGTAAGAGGCCCGCGTACCGCAAAAAAAAAAAAAAAAAAAAGTTTCATACTTAAAATACCAAGCATATAAAAAGAAAATAATTGGACAATAATATCAATCCATTGATATTAGGTATATTAGACAAATACTTTAAAATTAATTGCCAATAAAATAAAAAAATTAAAACAAGCTGAAAATTCAAAGCAGAGAACTAGAAATTTTATAATATGATCAGATGATATTACAGAAGTAAAAAATAAAATACCTGAGATTAAGTAATCAATGGATGGGTTTAATAATTGATTAGATACAGGTGACAAGGAAATTAATGAACTGGACAAAGGTAGGAGAAAATATTCAGATTAAATTTCAAAAATAACTAAATCTCAAAATATGTAAAGCAAAAGCTTATTCATTTATTATGAATAATAAAATTCATATTCATCATATTTTAATATATCTAACAAATATTAGACAAAGAATATGGAGTTTTAAAAAAACATGATAAATAAAATTAAACTAAGTGCTAAGTGACTACAGACAAACAGTACCAAAACTGCTGAATTCACTTTTTAAAAAATTCTGGTCACAAAGCAAGTCTCAATAAAAATTTCAGAGAACTGCAGAGAGAGTAGATATTCTTAATACAGGGAAATTAATCTATAAATCAGATTTTTAAAATATAACTAGAAAATAAATCTCTATACATTTGGAATTTCAGATAATATACGTCTAAAGTTTAACTAGTAAAGAAATTAAAATTTAAATGTTTTGAACATGTTTAGTAAAATGCAACTTAGAAAACGTGTATTACAAATGAAGCTGCACTTAAAGGATATATATGTGTGTATGTGTGTATATATATATATATATGCATAAATGCATATAGTAGAAAATTAAAATGTCTGAATTAGTGATCAAAGCATCCATCTCAAAAACTTACCAAAAGAACCGAAAATTAAATACATTGAAAATATGTAATAAACACAAAAATGTAAATATTGGAACTCTATATGCAGTAGACAGTATTAACAACTCAGTTCTCTCTTCTGTAAACAGTAATAAAGTTTATAAGTCTCTGGTAAGACTGATTAAGGAAAAATGAGAGAAGTCATGATTTGCCAAATTCAGGAATAAAATGCAAGATGTCACTATAGATTTCATAGATGTTAAAAAACTAGTATAAGAATATTATAAAGTATTCCACAAAATTTTTAAATTTAGCTAAAACTGGACAATTTATAGAAAAGCACAATGAAACAGTTGCAAACATTCTAACAAAAATATTAGCAAATCCAATCCAGTGATATATATTACAGCCAGTCAAATTGATACATTTGGTTTAATATTTGAGATTTTATATAGTTGATCAATCATATAATTATTTCAAAAATTCCCAAATGCCAATAAAGATGTTAAAAAAAAAGTAAAAAGTAAAATAATTCCCAAATGAATCACGACATTCAACATATGACTACCTTATTATCTAGAAAAATTCTGTCAGCAAATTTGTAAAATAATAGATGCTTTCTACCAAGTTTGAAAAGAAGACAAACAATGCCACCATAAACACTTCTATTAGGTTGAAGGTTCTTACCACTGCCAAAAAAAAGAAATAAAAGTAAATAAACTACAAGATTGTTTAAAAAAAAAGAACTTCATTAATTATAAATGACATGATTTGATTGTGCATAATGAAATTATACAATAATTTAAAGGCAAATTATTAGACTTAACAAGTTTTTAGGCAATGCTACTTTAATATGGTTGTGTGCATTCTGTGTACCAGCAACAAGCAAATGGAGAATAAATGAAAAATTTATAATTTACAGTACCATCAAAAAAACCCAAGTATGTAGGTATTCATTTGCCTAACAAAATATTTAGACTTTAACACAGAAAACTACAAAGCATTGATAGTTATTAAAATTTTTATATAAGCAGAAGAATACATTATGTTCCTGGAATTAAAGCTTTATACTGAAAACAAAAAATGTCATTTTTTCCAATTAATGTCTAGATACAATGAAATCTTTATCAAAATCATAATTGGTTTTGAGGATTGGTATGGTTGTCAGTGTGGAAGGCTTACTCTAAAATGTATATAAAAATTCAAGAAGCAAAAATAGTGGGGATAATCTTGAAGAAAAAGAGACAGGAAATGGGAGAGGGAGGAGCAGGAAGAGGAGGAAGAGAAAAATCTAGAAGGACTTAAACTACCTTTCCTTTTTTTTTTTTTTTTTTAATGAAGCAACCATACTGAATATTGTGGTATTGACACAAGGATAAAAATTAAGCCAGTGAAACAGAATAGATATATTCTGAATATTCTCATATACAGGGACACTGGAATTTTGATGAAGATAGCATTTAGAAGGTTGAAGAATGATAATCTTTTCAATAACTGGTGTTACTTCAGTTGTATATCTTTGTGAAACCAAATGAATCCTTATATCTACTTTACATTTTACACAAACGTCAATTCCAGTTAGACTGTAGCTCTCAATACAAAAGTAAAATAATAAAACTTCTGAAAAATAATGTAAGAGAAGAATGGCCTTGAGGTAAGAAACTATTTCTTAAGCAGGATGTATTATGTATTAATTATAAAGGAAAGTTTGACAAATTGGACTACATCAAACTTAAGAAAATCCATCAAAGAATTTAAGGTAGTCCACTGAATGTTAGAAGTAATTGCAATTTATATAATAAATGACTTTAGGCTATACAAATAACAGGTAAAACCTATTCATAATTTTCAAAACAAAAGAAAACAGAACAAAATTACAAGTGTATTCCACCAGTGGTATCAAAATTGTCATGAAACATAAGAAATGCTGTTTAAATTCATGTCATAAGAAAAATGCAAATTGTAACCACAATTAGATACTATTATACACTTAGTAATGACTCAAATTAGAAACTGACAATGTAATGATGTAGAGAAATGAGAAAGCTCATACACTGATGATAGAAGCATAAAATGCTATAATCACTTTGGAAAACTATTTGGCAGGATCAGCTAAAATTAAGCACACTCATTCTCTGTAACCCAGGAATTTCATTCCTAAGGATAATATACTACACCGAAAAAAGTGAATATATGCAAAAGATAGGTATAAGCATGGGTTCAGAGTATTTATGTCATCTTTCCTAGTAGCAAATAATTGGAAACACCCTAAACATTACCAGCAGTAAAATAGATGAATAAATGTGTGAAGTCATCATACAATGGGAATAATATAAGGCAACGAAAATAAACTACAACTTATAACAATGTAAGTAACACATGTCTCTACACATTGATACCACGCCAAACCACCCCACTCCCACCATCTACTGTCTAGTAGTACTCAAGTCTAAAATTAGCCAAAGAGGGGGAGAGGGTATGAGGAAATGGCCCAGGAAGCAGATCCTTGGGATTTACTCAAAGATCCCATAAAAAGCATTGGGAAACTGGTCTAGTCCTCTCTAGTTTCACCTGGCTGCATCTTCTATTCCACTCTTAGATACCTACTGGCCTGTGCCCAATATTTCCTAACCTCTCTTCTTTTTTCTCCTCACTGCCTTCCTCCATGTGTAGCCTGATTCTGGTACCTGCACACCTCACTGGAACATTGAGACTCTTGTATGATAAAAATATAGATATTTAACCGGGGGTATGTCCGTGCTTCCTAGCCCTACTGACTGCACCATCCACTACTCCTGACTTTTCTAAGTCACTTTACTTCTCTAAAGCCAAGTTTCCTCTCTTGTCAATGCAGTTGACAAAGCTGTGGTGTTAGGGTAGGATAGTGGTTATCTGTGAAAGACGGGGGTGGAAGAGGGCATGAGGGGTCCTAGGGTGGCAGTTATAATCTGTTTCCTGATCTGGATGCTGGCTACGTACGTTGGTTCACTTTCTGAAAATTTGTGTTGTATGCTTATGATTTGTCCATTTTTTGTTTTGTACATGATACTTCAAATAAAAAGGTTGTTTAAAAGACATTGGTTTTACTGCTCTAAAAAATATATTTTGACTATAAATCCTGCAATAATATATTAACAGGATGAAGAATATGAAACCGATATGCAGATAATAATTCTTTAATTCATTCACACAAATAGTACTTGAATAACTACAAATTGTAAAGCACTATGTTAGGTATTCACAATGTAGACATAATCCCTTTCCTTAAAAGTTTTTGTAGTCTAGTTTAAGTGCAAAAATAACCAGAACTAATAAATGCAATGAAAAGGCATTGAAAAGGCAATGAAAATGCTATTGCATTGGAGAATAAGATCTATGAGATACATGTAACTAGTTGATGGTATGTAACTAAAATTTTGAGGAACCATAGATTAAGGCACTCACAAACTTGAAATTTGAAAAACCAAGTAAACATTGTTGCTTAACATTGCCAGATCTTAATTTGTCTGCAATTATGTTCTCTACCACTCTGGTTTATCCTGCTTCGATATTTGCTTTAATGGAAGGTATCTAGTTCAGCTGTTTCCTCTTTATTAATGTTTATAATTTTCAAGTACAAGACTCCCATTTCCTATATATGAGCAAAAGAAACAAGACAAAAAATAATTCATGTCTATTTCAATTAGACAAAGTCTGAGCAAAATGAATCTATAGTATTACTATTTTTCATAGTGGCTTATTGTTTTCTGTAGATATGTTTAATAAATTCTGTATATATGTTTAATAAATAAGTTTTTAAAAATGTTCATCTGAGAACCACCCAAAAGAAAAATCACATAAATGATAAAACAGTGGACTTTTCAAAACTACATATTTGGGAGGAAAACAACAACAACAACAGAAGTCAGTTCCCTAAACATTCACACTTAAATGGAAGTTGCTTTTATATCATCAGTGTATGATATTCTGTGCTTTAATGTTTAATTTGGTAAGGTAAAACTGACTCCCTAACTATGAATTTTTTCTAAGAATGTAATGCATTCCAAGTCCCATCTTAAGAGATGAAATTTCTAAAGCTACTATATTTCACAGACGTGGCAGAATATGCATCTGTAATTACATTTTCTTTTTTTCCCTCACAGAAATTACTAATTCTCTAAGATGACAGGTAGTCCATAAAATTAAGTGATCTACACATGTATATTCTTGTATCCATACAAAACTGTCCATTCAGTTAAGAGGAATCCCACTGTTTATATGTATGAAGCAAAATAGCCTCACATATCTTCAATTTACAATACCATAAGTTATAGACAGTAATGAGAAATGGCTGGACTATGCTATATTATAAGCATAAAGTTGAGAGGATTTGCTGACAGCTTGTATGTGGGGCAAAAGATAAAATACTCTAGTGTCTTTGCCTTGAGCAACTGGGTGAATGAAATTGTCATACTCTGAAACAGAAAGATCAGGTTACAGCATATATCTATATATGTAAATATATATAGTAAAGAATTTTGGCCAGCATATTTAAAGTTTGAGAGGCCTATTAACATTAAAAAAAAATGGAGTCTTTGAGTTGGAAATAAAGAGGTCACAGCAAGAAATGTATATTTGAGTGTTATCACTCTGTATGAGGTGACCTGGGGTGAGGGAGGAGATTGTGCCATAATGCAGAGGAGGGACAGAATCTTAGCTCTACCCAGCATGGCTGGGAGGGTGTGGGCATGATATTTACAGTCTATGATCACAGTGATACCTGTATTTTATGGATTCTGTAAAGGTTGAATAAGACAACCAATGTATGTCAAGACTAGATTATGACTGGAGGTTCAGATTTAAGCTCTTGACAAACACTACTTTAATTAGGCTATTAATGACTTGATGATAAGCTTTGATATCTCTAAAAGTACCTTCCAACATCTCCCCTCAGGAAAACCACCACCACCAAAAAAAAGACAGAGACCAAAGGAAAGGAATATAAGAAACAGTAAATTAAAAAAAAAATTTTTTTCTAAACATTACTATTTCCTGAAATATCACCTCTAAAACGTAATCAACCAGGACAGCTGGCTAAAGAGTGTTTCCAGAGCAACACTCTGAGGAAATGAAAAGCCGATTTGGTGCTCATGTCTGTAGGAAGAAGGAGAATAAAGACATAGACATTACAGCACATCATGGGAAGACCATTTTACCAAAGGACTTAATCACAGGGAACATATATAACCATATGTTAAAACATAATATGTGGGAAAATACTACTTAATATTAGACAAATCACTGCAATCACCATTAACGCGTAGGGATCTAAGAAACAGAATTCCTTATTTTGGAGGTAGTGACAGTAAGGGAGTGGCAGATATTTATTAAAATTTATGTCGAATTAATATGCTAAAAGTTTATTAATTAGGTATAAAATTATCATTTATAAATATGATAGGTATTTAATCCTTATATTTCAAATGTGTTTGCATTTAGAAATAATATCTTTATATAAATGAAATATCATCATCACAGTTATTCATAATTTTAGTATTACATTTTAAAAACATTTATCTGTAATAATTCCTTTTACCCTGCTCCTTTCTCCATGTTTGTACTTTCCCAACATTCAAGAATATTATGACACAGGCCACTCATACAACAAGCTGCTGTGTTGTGCAGTGAAATATTTGAAGGATAGCTGCATGCCAGATGGAAAGCACAGGTAGCAGTGCCAAACACTATATAAAAATAGCATATTTCTACTCTCATTTTCCAGTGGAGTCTATTAATATTTTTATGAACTCAGAGTTAGAAAAAAAAATTAGTTGATTTTAGGAACTGGCTTGCTCAGAAAAAAGTAAAAATGCCAAGAAAGGGAATGTCACACAGCAGAACAGATTGTAACATGCAAAATAAAGGAAACACAAAGGCAGAAGGTTGTATTGAAATAAAATTTCAATACAGATAAAAAAAATATATATGGATAGTGTTCTCCTAAAGTACCAAAAATCCATGTATGATAGTGAAAATACATTGTGAAACCTTGAGGGCAATGAAGAATTTAACAACCAATATTTTGGCTTGGTCTCTCATTTTCTGAAATCAGAGAATCTTATCAATGTTTGCTTTTTACTTTTAAAATTTCTCATGAGCTAAAGGAAAATATAGGATATAGAAACTCATATTCTGTAGGTAATTCTGACAGCTACTGATATGAAAGTGATAAAAACCGCTGGAGACAGTAGCCATGATAAAGATTGAGTGCATTTTGTTGGCAAAATGTGGATGATCTTGGTTGGGAATCCAAGTAGACTCAGCAGCAGAAAGTAGTTACTATAAGGGAAAGTCCAAGAAGTACACAAAGGAAATGCGACATTAGCAGACAGATGATTTTTAGGGAGGAATACCGTGTGCAATGGGTAAACTTTTGGAAGGGGAACAGATAATGATTTTCAGAAATGTGGGTTACTCAATAATAGATGATCCTTTGTTATCCAGAGTTGGTCTTCTATTTTTTGGAGAATCTTAATGGAGAGGGGTTAAAGTACTTGAATTTGTATCAGAGGAGAGGCTGATGTCTGGTTTGTTTTTCACTTTCAACATTCTTCATCACCTTCTTGGAGGATTTTGTCCTGTTTGGGCAAGAGTTATAAAGAAAATTCCATTGCCTACTATTTTTTTTTGTTGTTGAAGTATAGTTGATTTATAGTATTGTGTTAGTTTCAGGTGTACAGCACAGTGATTCCATTTTTTTCTGATTGTATTCCATTATAGATGATTATAAGATATTGTATATAATTTCCTGCACTATACAGTAAATCCTTGTTGCTTATCTGTTTTACATATAGTAGTTTGTGTCTGTTAACTCCATACTTCTAATTTGTCCCTCCTCACTCCCTCTCCCCTTTGGTGACCATAGGTTTGTTTTCTGTCTGTAAGTCTGTTTCAGTTTTGTATATAGATTTGTTTGTATTATTTTTTAAGACTCCACATATAAGTGACATCATATAGTATTTGTCTTTCTCTGTCTGATTTCACTAAGCATAAATTCTCATGGTTCATCCATGTTGCTGCAAATGAAAATATTTCATTCTTTTTTATGATTGAGTAATATTCCATTGTACCACATCTTAAGCCAATCATCTGTTGATGGGCACTTGGGTCATTTCCATGTGTTGGCTATTGTAAATAGTGCCGCTGTGAACATTGGGGTGTATCTTTTCAAATTAGAGTTTTTGTTTTTTCCAGACATATACCCAGGAGTGGGATTGCTGGATCATATGTTGGCTCTATTTTTTAGCTTTTTAAGGAGCCTCCATACTTTTTTCCATAGTGCCATTGCCTACTAATTTAATGACAATGATAGCATCTCTTAATAGCAGTAACCCTGGTCTCCATCATCATATTGATACTATATACATCTATAATCTCAGAAGTAACCCAAAATATATATATACTTTTGGGGTCTCCTACAAATCTTCTAAAGTAAGTCATAGAAGACGAATTGAAAATTTATTATAATCATTCTGAAAGATTTGGATATAGCGTGAATGATAGAATTACTAAAGTATTCACTAAAACCTGTGGATTCTATTGTAGTAAGTTCTGAGTAGTCTGTTTAATAAACAGTGTTGGGAAAACTAGATATCCTTATGCAAATGAATGAAATAGGACACTTATCTTACACCATACACAAAAATTAACTGGAAGTGGATTAAAGATTTAAATATAAGACATAAAACCGTACAACTCTTCCTAGGCTTAAGCAGTTTTGATGCCCTGTTGAATGTCCTTATGTAATTATCCCTTAAGTTATTCCTCATCTCCATACTCCTACTGTCCTTCATATATCAACACCTAGAAAATACTTAGTACATTTTACTGAATGTACAGATGAGTGAATAATAAATAGCCTCACATCTAAGCTGTTAAAATGTTTTTTTATATTGTCCCCCTTTCTAAATGTTTTCCCCTTCTAAATCATTCTGTTCCTTAAGTAATATTAAAAGAAAACAAACCCCCCAAAATCTTGGTCATCCTATACAGTTTTACTCAGTTATGTTTTATAGCCATTAGAGCTGTAAATTGGGAACATATTAATGAGGTGGATGAAACCCACAGGACACGCTTTAGTGCTGTAGAGATGATACTCCTGATTTAAGTCTATCAGGGACCAGTTAGATACATATTATGGTTGTTGTGTTCATTTTAATGCCTCACAGAAACAAAATAGGGTACCTGGACAGGAACTGCTTTGTCTAATTTTATGGTTCATGAGTATGCAAATTTACTGAGAAATTGATAATTGACAAAATTAGGGATACTATATATAACTATTTATGGTTCTCTTAAAAAAAGGAGGGTCTATGGAAATCCCTGTACCTTCCACTCAATTTTGATGTGCACCTAAAACTGCTCTTAAAATTATCTATTAAAAATTATATCTAAGTGGTTATAGATAAATGCTTAAGCTTGTGTTCTGTGTATTAATCATGATTAGTAGTATAATAGAGCAAAATATTATTTAATGCAGACTAACTGCTCTAACAAATAGTGCAGATTTGTAGAATGCCTCAAATAAAACGAAACTTATTTCTTGTTCACATAAAAGCACTCAGCCGGTGAACACATTGATGGGATCTTACAGTCATTCAGAGTTTGATAAAAGGCTTTGTCATTTTAATTAGAAGCTTCCAAGATTGTGTGGCGGGATGGTTTCTTTGGATCTGGATATTCTCAGTAAATGAGAATATAGGTTATCCTACGAATCTAGCACTATTGGCCAAAGTCTGTCCTGGACAGCAGGTATCAATGCATGATCTTCACTCTCCATAATCATCTTTCAGGGCCCAGTGCTTACACTCAGCATCAGCTCTTTTACCTCTTCTTGAGTGAATCTGAACCATGATACGACAAAAAACTTAACTACATCCCTAAATACTACTCTCAGTATTGTGCCTCTTGAGATACATATTACATATAAAACATATATGTTCATATATTATACATTTTATGTATATAATCAGACTCACATTATTTTGGCAGAAATTTAAAGCAAGATAAACTGGGTTTTTTTTGTGATATCTAAAATTAAAGCAAAACTAACACAAGCATTTTATCCATTATTTCATCTATGACTGTGAGGCAAACTATAAAGATTGGGAATAAAATATTTCAATTAATAATTATGTAATTTATATGGTTTAGATTTCAACTCCCATTCATGATAACATTGTAACTTTTTTTTTTTTTTTTTTGGCGGTACGCGGGCCTCTCACTGTTGTAGCCTCTCCCGTTGTGGAGCACAGGCTCCGGACACGCAGGCTCAGCGGCCATGGCTCACGGGCGCAGCCGCTCCACGGCATGTGGGATTTTCCCGGACTGGGGCACGAACCCGTGTCCCCTGCGTCGGCAGGTGGACTCTCAACCACTGCGCCACCAGGGAAGCCCAACATTGTAACTTTTAATCACCTCATTTCTATTCCAAATCATAGACATCCTAGGTAAATATATAATAAATGTAATATAAAATAAAAACTAAATATATAAAATAAATATAACATAAAAATGTGAAAGTCATCTATCCCAAATGAGATCTTTGAGAATCAAAGCCAACACTAAAATAGAGAGCAGGGCTGAAACCACAGCCTGTTGTACTCTTGATCTGGAAGCAGGTGGGAGTTGCCAGAAGTTCTGTCTTACAAGGAAACCGTGAAAAAATTTATAAAATACCTCCATTCAGAACTTGAAATTGACTAGAGTCAGTCTCATGGATGGAAACTAGAGGTCAAGGGTGTAGTTCATATTCTCTCCCCAGCTTTAAAAAAGAGGGCTTCATAAAGTTCATACTGACCTTTGCCCAGAACTAAAGCTTTTATGAAACTATAGTCTAGGCAGGTAGGAAAAGAAATTCACAAACCCTTGACCAGAGAATGATCCAAGCCACCTGCTGTTTTTAACAATAGATGTTCTACATCCCCAAAATAAGCACACAGCATCATCCCAAACCAAGATTAAAGACCTATATTTTGGACATGAGGCCACAAGGGAAGAGCTAACTGAAAAAAAAAAAAATGCTGGATGGGATAAAGGTATGCAGAAAAATAGAGGGTAATGGAAAAATGATCAAAATACAATTTCACACAAGGAAATCTGACAGTGGATAGTATATAAAGATATCTAAGCATAAGACAGACATAAAAAAGCAGAATATATGTGTTCCCATATGAATTTCAAATGTAAGAGTAATCTGAAATAGATTTTTTTTTTTTTTTTTTTTTTTTTGCGGTACATGGGCCTCTCGCTGTTGTGGCCTCTCTCGTTGCGGAGCACAGGCTCCGGATGCGCAGGCTCAGCGGCCATGGCTCACGGGCCCAGCCACTCCACGGCATGTGGGATCTTCCCGGCCCGGGGCACAAACCCGTGTACCCTGCATTGGCAGGCAGACTCTCAACCACTGCGCCACCAGGGAAGCCCCTGAAATAGATTTTAAAGTGAGTATTTTTGGTTTATTCAAAGAGATAGAGGGAGAACAGGTAGAAATTCCTGCAAAAAAAAAAAAAAAAGGTAGAAAAACACAAAAATATCAGTTGACTATCAACAAGAACAATTAAAATGTTCCAAGTGAGAATGAGACACTGACGATTAAGATGCAAGAGAGAGGAAGGTAAATGTTAAACAAATAAAAGCCCAGTTAAAAACTAAGAATGGCTAAATTAAGGGGTTTCTTTAATTGTTTAATAGAACTTTCTGTAAAAGACCACAGAAACTTGGTAACTTAGGTCCTCAAACTGAGATACATTTCAGGTGCTAAGGTAAAAATAATAAATTCTAATCTGGATACGTGAGAATGAAAGGAGACTATCAGGGGTAAAATAATTATGTTAAAACTAGTGCAGGCAAAATATATGCAGGGGATGGCAGTTGTCCTAATGGCACTTTCTTTAATTAAAACTAAATGGCAAAATACAGTGACAATAAACATAAAAGTGATGAAGGAAAGTAATTGTCAGCCTAGAATTCTAAATTGAAGTAAATTTTTATTAAGGGAAACAGAGTCTGAAGGACACAGATACTCACTGAAAGAAGTACGAAATGTGCTTTCAAAAGAAAAAAAACACGAAGGAGTGAGGTACAAAAAACAAACTAAGTTCAGATAATGATAGGAAATGTTGGTGAATTTAATCAATGATATAAAAGAAAAAAATTAAATATATGGCTAAATGGTGTACCCTAGAAAAGCTGAAGCTAAAGTTGAGACAACTCTAACAGAAAGAGAAAAGTGGGTAGTGGGAGTAGAAGTGTTGTTTAGTGAATAAAGATGCTAAGGACTTGGTCTTATTCTCAGGGCATGAAATCAATGCACTGAAGAAGGTCAGAGCTCATTAGTAGTTATAATTCAATATTGACGTTAAGTATTTATGGACGTTCAATAAAAGAATTAAAAATATGTGTGGTTTCCAAATCCACAGAGAAAACTAAGGCCACATATAGAAAACTTTAACAATAGAATGAAAGGTTTCAAGGAAAAGAGAAAGAAAATTAGGTTAAAGGATGTTAAATATGAATATATTTTCAAGATAGCAGGATTATACCCATATATATTCAGAATGATCAGAATGATTTTGTAGAACTATTAAAGCTATTTACATCTTTTGAGACATAGTTAAAACAAAATGAAAATAAAAGTTTAGAAAAAAATATCAAATGCCAACCCAAAGAAGTAGAATTTTCCATGCAAAAATTATTAAAAAATATAATTTAAGTAAAATATTAAAAGAGACGATAAAATATATAATTAATAATGATAAAAGAAGAATTCCACAAAATGTGTAAAAAGTCATGAACTTTTATATACCCAAAACTAGGCTTAAAAATATAATAAAAATCTCAAAGAAGTCTAAGGCCACAATCATAGTAGATATTTTATTATGCTTCCATAAATATGTAAATTATTTAAGCAGTTATAAAAACATTATAATTTCAATCTAATATACATAAATAAAAAGCTATTCATTACATGTTTAAGCTGATGAAGGTTAAGGAGAAACCAAACTCACTCATTAAAATACATGCAAAAAAAAAAATCACTAAATTCAACTCTACGGGAGATAAAATATGGCAACAAGTTAATTGCTATTCCTCATACTCAAAGGTAGAATCACATTCATTTCCCTTAAAAATGGCCTGGTTCTAATGATGTGGTTGACCAATAGAATATTGTCAAGTGATACTAGACCATTATTAGCCTAGTCTTTCAGAACACCAACAGTTTCTACTATTCTTTGGGGACCTTGAATTGCCATATAAGAAGTTCACGTACCCTAAGGTTGCCATGGTCTGAAGAAGCCCACAACACTTAGAGGGCCGTGTATAAGGGCTCCCAGTGGAGCTCCAGTTTTGTAATTATTCCCACCAAGGCACCCGAATGTGAATGTAATGAACCATCTTAGACTTCTAGTTCATTCTGTCCACTAGCTGAACACCACCAAATGGTGTCGGTTGGAACAACTTGGAGCAGAAGAATTACTCAGTAGAATGGTCCCCAAATTCTTGATGTTCAAAATTTTGAAATATAGCAAAATATTTGTTTAATCTTATAGGCTATTTTATTATGCAGCAATAGATAACTGGAACAAGCAGTGTTTTAAAAAGTATAAATCAGATCAGATCATGTTTTTTTTTTTACACATTCAAAAATCAATATTGGAAAATTTATTCATGTAGTCTACCACATTAAGAGATTGAATCAAGACAGTAATTTTTTCACTTCAATACAATAAAAAAAGGAATCAATAAAATTCATCAGTTTACTTTAGAAGTAGAACAAATCCATATTTAATCTAACATTTTAGTAAAATGGATTGAATGCAGCCTCTTATAGAAAAAATTTTGACTGAAAATGTCAGTTTTCTTCACAGTTCAGGTTTTTCGAAGTTTAGGTGTCCAGGGACTCCTTCTCACAGTGCTCCCTTAAATCTCATGAAATGAAAAATAAATTAATAAGTAAATGCAATTCAGATTCTGCTGCTAAAGGGACTAAATTTGTTAAGTGCTCTAATCATCCCAAGATAAACAGATGGCTTCTATTCAAGCAAAGCAAAGCAGTAATTATACACATCTGTACAATACCAATAAAATCTAATATATCTAGAAGCTATTGCCTGCCATTTCAGACAACAGTCTCTGAGAATAACATTTGTATAATCATTTAGTCATTTTTCATAAAAGCTATAATGACACCCACATAATTTTTACCATGCAAAATACAAGGGATGTCTTTGATTCATTCCTTCTAAAAAATAAAAATGTTATTGACTGTCAATAGGATATCAAGCTTGTTAATTTTAGTATCTCTTTGCCATATTTTTCCTTTGTGTGACATTAGAAATTTGTTTCTGTTTGTAAAGAAAGCTCATGTTTACTCAGTTATTTGAAGAAACTTGTATATCCCAATCATCAGGGGTGTGATAAATATTACACCTCCAAAAATCATTCTAAAAATATTGATCACCAACAGAGCTGAATACTGTTCTTTGAGTTCTAAATGTTTTTTCTGAATTTTCATACACAGGCAGAAATGTCATCACCTAAAGTAGGGTGTTGTGGTTTCACGTGAAGGAACAGCAGCTCAGCCATCTGGAGAGATACTTTAAAGGTTTTTATTGTCCAATTGGTTTCTCTAGTTCTGTATGGCAGCCTGTAGACACCCACTTTTCTGTCTAGAAGTGCAAATGAATGCTTTTATTTCTGGCAGCTCATGTAAAATACTGCACTCCAGATAGCCAGACTGAAATGCTTCTGGTAACCAAAATAATTTCATTAGCCCAGTTAGAATGACATGCATAAAATTTAGATTATACTCTGTAAAATCAATTCTCATTACTAATCTTAATGAGGCCAATATGTTTTTCTATATACAAAGTGGTGAAGAGTTTAGCCTAATTTTAGGATCAAATGAAAATGCACATTTGTGAATGTTTGTGGAGACTGTGGGGTTTATGGTAATAAAGATATTTCTAACTTACTAATCTTTAAGGGAAATGGATGACAATTGTTAACAGCCTTCAAAAAATTTAACATTCAATTCAGTTACTTCTGTCTTCCAAATTCCCTTTTGCACTTCAGTTAAATCTGTATTGATCATTGTGAGTTAATTGGTATATACTCAAATTTGCACTGTCTAAATAGGGAAAGGCTTTACCTATGTCAGCAAAGTTAAGTTGGTGAAAAATAGCTTCTATTATTGAGAAAAGTATTACCCACTTAGGCCAATGTAATTCAACAAGTATTTATTACTATTTATCTTAGGTAGCATTTTTCAATTTACTTGTAGAAATATTGGTAGGAGGTACAGATATGAAAATATATAATCCATTTTTCTTAACAAATTACAATTCCTTTAAAAGTCTTAGATATAAGCAAACATCAGCTAAAATAATACAGAGAACTCATATGTAGAACGTAAAGTAAGGATAATAAGAATTCAGAAAATAAAGGGATTAGTGGGTGGTTGAATGGATAGATGTTAAATAACTTCATGGAGAAAATGGGACCTTACTCAGATCTTAAAGGATGGATGGGATATGAATGGGATTTGGATTAGTAATTACATGAGTAAGTGATATGGTTGTGAGTATTGGTTAGTGTTATAAAGCGCACAGTGATAAATTTGACATTTTATGAGTGGTAAATAGTTAAAATGCTCAAATGAGATTAGGAGTGATTGTGAAATGACAGGGATTGAGACTATATTGATATTTAGGGGAAAGGGAAATTGGGATAAAATATATAATAGCTGAAGTGTATAGGTGTTTGGCAAAATATGACATTTAAAGCATGAAACAAATTAATGTCATACAGAGGTTGCAACTATACACATATATATGTAGTTTTTTCTTCCCTAGAGTTTATAATGAATATGTATTATACAATATATTCTTTTTAAAATAATTTTTATTGGAGTATAGTTGATTTACAATGTTGTGTTAGTTTCTGCTGTACAGCAAAGTGAATCAGCTATACATATATGTCTATCCACTCTTTTTTAGATTCTTTTCCTATATAGGTCATTACAGAGTACTGAATAGAGTTCCCTGTGCTATACAGTAGGTTCTTATCTATTTTATATATAGTAGTGTGTATGTGTCAATCCCAATATCCCAATTTATCCCTTCCCCCCCTTCTTTCCCCCTTGGTGACCATAAGTTTGTTTTCTACATCTGTGACTCTATTTCTGTTTGGTAAATTTGAACCTATTTACCAAGCAGAAATATACAATATATTCTTTAATTTGTTCTTTGTCATGCTTATTCTTTAATGGTAGCTACATTATAGTTCTTACCTTACAAGCTATAGAATATTTGGTGAAGCACATATTCAGAATAACATTTTGTAATGAGGCAGTTGTTAGCATATGTGATTTGTCCACTGTTTATGATAATAAAGTTTGATTGCTGGACTCAGTGTTTGGTACATCAGATGAATAAAGATCATGTGAATTATGTGGCACAGCAAAATAATAGAATAATTGCATCTCACTTGTTCCTTATTCATACACATTCCTTTGGAGAGAGTGAATAATCACAAATAAATCAAAAATAATCTAAAATGGGGGGGAGTCTGTTTAATGTTATAAATTACATTAAACATATGGCAATTGAGAGCATTAAGGCAAAACTGCTCAGGACAGAATAAAAGCTTTCATCCAAACCACACATGACAGATATTGGGAGTATGCTTGTTCTGGAAAGCAAGAACATCTTTACAGATTATTTTTCAGAGTAAAGATCATAACCATGGCCATCTAATTCCTACATAGAATAACTAAAAGTCAAAAACATAAAGGATTGTAGTTTGGGACAGATGATTTCCAGTTTAAAATCTTTAAGAACATCCTTCACACATGGAATATATAATCGCACATTTACCATCAACTTGGTTCATTAGGTCGTCCCATGCAGATAGGAGGGTATCATGTAAAGATACTAGACACGTAATTAATCCCTACCCAGGTAATCCCTTCTGCAAGATGCTAACAGGTGGTAATCCGATAGTAAAAAACCTACAAACTCACAATTTAGTACATTTAATTTCAAAAAAGTTCTAATTGTGAGAAAATACTCCTTTAAAGTGATGGCATATTTGACTTCTAGTGTTACTGCTTTTTGGTCAATGGTATACATACGGATAGATTGAATCCCTCTAGCACAAGTTTATGAAAAGAGTGCATAGGGCTTCTCTGGTGGCGCAGTGGTTGAGAGTCTGCCTGCCGATGCAGGGGACACGGGTTCATGCCTCGGTCCAGGAGGATCCCACATGCTGTGGAGTGGCTGGGCCCTTGAGCCATGGCCGCTGAGCCTGCGCGTCTGCAGCCTGTGCTCTGCAACGGGGCCACAACAATGAGAGGCCCGCGTACCACAAAAAAAAAAAAAAAAAAAAAAAGAATGCATAATGATGCTGTGGATATGTTTGTTTTTTGTTTGTTTGTTTAAGAGAACGCTTTTCTGTGGAGTTGCATACTGAAATATACATAGATTAAATAATATGTCTTTGATTTGCTTCAAAATATTTAAGAACAGGAGGACTGGATAAGGGTAATTAAAATTGGTAATAAGATTGTTTACAGCTGGGTAATGGGTACATGGGGATTCACTATACAGATTTGTCTGCTTATATATATATATTTGATAATAAAAAATTAAAGAAGCAAAAAATACATATTACCACTTCCCCACCCTAGCTTCATAGTTTTCTTAGGTCAGAATACTAGAGGAAATGCCGAATTTCCTACATATGAAGTATCTTTGGAATGAAGAAATATTATTGATTGAATATTATGAGAACTTTTCCTGCTTCATCAAACCTAATTACTCATACTAGGAAGAAAAAATCGTTTTAAATACTGGCTGAGCTCCCCTAAAAATAAATAAAGGAAACCCTCCACTTTTGTCTGTTGACAAAAGTGAAATGAAAATTACTGTGTTAAGTGTCAGCAAGTCCTGAGCTACCCTGAGGACATTCATTGATTCTAAAACTTCAAGTCATGGATTTTTATATTCATGTGGGGATGATAGGAAAGGAATTAAACCTTATCAAAGGGCAAGTAGGAACCAAGACTTTTCCATGGAGCCAGAGCCTTGTAGAGAAGGACTACCTGTGAAACCATAGACTGGAAAAATAGAAAACAGGGCTTCCCTGGTGGCGCAGTGGTTGAGAGTCCGCCTGCCGATGCAGGGGACATGGGCTCGTGCTCCGGTCCGGGAAGTCCCACATGCCGCGGAGCGGCTGGGCCCGTGAGCCATGGCCGCTGAGCCGCGTCTGGAGCCTGTGCTCCACAACGGGAGAGGCCACAACAGTGAGAGGCCCGCATACCGCAAAAAAAAAAAAAAAAAAAGAAAACAAAAAATCAGCCTTATACAAAGCTGATATGTTAAATTACTTTTTTTGTTCTAAGTAGGAGAAAATCATTCTGCCCTGTAGTTGGTAAATTTAAGTATGTTCTCAAATTGGATTTGCCCTATAAATTTGAATTTATATAACTACATGCTTGGTCTGAAATATTCTAATATGAGATGTAAATTTAAAGTGATCCTTGACTGGTGGAACCTAAGAGTGCAGTCTGAAACAAATACAAATGCTACCTAGAATAATTTACCTTAAATCCAGGGACCTTAGAAGTCCTAAATACAAAATTAAACCCTAGGATTTGATATAAAAATTATTGAATACTTAATTATAAAATACTTGTATTTAAAATATAAAAAGAAAACAATAAAAATATGATCCAGAAATAAAATAAATATGCATATCTATAATGATATAAATAAATAACTGAGTTTCTGAATGGGGGAGAAAGAGAGATCTTTCTGACATAATCATTCTAAATAATATATGTATGTACCCCCCTCTACATGAAGCTTAATTCCCAGCCCCTCTTCCTCCTTGAGGATAGGTTAAATTAATGACATACTTTCAAATAAAAGTAGGGAATGGAAAAAAAAGTAATTTTTCAATGGAGAATTTTGGCAAAGACCACCTTAATTGACTAAGGTTTATACCAATGTCGTGTAATATCATATACACCTGATATGATGAGAAGAGCATGTCATCTCTTTCCAAAAGTCCATACCTCAGTCTAATCATGAGGAAAACAATAGACAAATCAATATTGAGAAACATTCTACAGATACCTAATTAGTACTCCTCGAGACTGTTAAAGTCATGAAATACAAGGAAAGCCTGAGAAAATTTCACAGGCCAGAGGAGACTGGGGAGATAAGAGAAATGTAAGGTGGTACTCTGGATTAGATCTTGAAGCAGAAAGAGTGTATTAATGGAAAAACTGGCAAAATCCAAAAAATGTATGATACGGAAATGTATCAATGTCAATTTCTTAGTTTGGCAAATATACCATAGTATTATAAGATGTTAACAGTGGCTTGATCAAACGAAGGCTATATGGGAACTCTCTGTTCCACCTTTGCAACTTTTCTGTAAATCTAAGTTTATTTAACAATGAAAAGTTTACTTAAAAAAAAATTGAATCCTGATAACCTGTTAAAAATGGCAAAAGTTTAGTATATACTATGCATAAATAACTATATCATGTCACTAAGGAAAAAAACTCAATTGGAAGGAACGAAAGCTGCAAACGATAATATAGAAAGTAAAACATCAAAGGTTTATATAACAAATTATTAGATATTCAACCTCATTAATAATCATACAATTGCAAATTCAAACCATGTGAGGTATATTTTCACACACATCATGATGACAGAAAACATAGTGTCAAGTGTTGGTGAGAATCTGAAACAGTATTCATATTCATTTGTGGTTAGGGTACCAAGTATAAATATACATTAGGAGATGACTGGAAAATTACTGGTAATTTAAAAAATTTTTAAATTACTGGTAAAAATTTAAAAATGTGTATAATCTATAAGCCAGTCATTCTGTTCCTGGTGTGTACACCAGATAAAATCAAAAGTACACAGGATACATATACAGGAGTATCCATAGCATCGCTTGTAATAGAAAACAAAGTGGGGGGAACTATCTATATATCTATTGACAGAGAATAATAATTATATTCACATTCATACATATTCATATAATGGGACACTGCACAGAAGCAAATATAAATGAAATGGCACAACATATTAATGTTGATGAACTTTACAAACAATTTTTCTTGGAAAAAAATGAGTTGCAGAGGATATGTATCATAAGTTCAACTTCTCTAAAGTTTCAAAACATACAAAATAACAACACAGTATCCTTATAACTGCCAAAGTTACAGAATATGAACCAGATAATACACAAAAAATGCAGAATAAAAGAAGCTTCTGTTAAGAGAATAAAGGAAGTAGATTGGGGAGGAAACTTCAATAGGATTGACAATGTTAATTAAGCTAGATGATGGATATACAGGTGTATGTTGTTTTATTCCTTATACATTTTGCATGTGCTTAATGTTTCATAACAATATATTTTAATTGTATATGTTAAATTTATTCTACCAATCTAGCTGCTTCTCCCTTAACAGGATTTTGTTTAAAGTCTTTCTTAAAATATTTTACCAGAACCACATATTACAATACGTTTTAAAAACATAAAGTCTCCTATATTAATTTATCTGTATACATTGATTGTTTAAGGTTATTAAACATGCAATAGTTTTTTTTCTTTCCTTTCATGTTGTGTGTTACTATCTTATTTATCTTGTCATCAAAAAATATTTAAGCCTTTTCCTTGTGGGTTAATGTGGATTACTGTCACTATTTTTTATATTGTTGATTTTGAGTACATGCTAGAAATAAAACTAGAACAAATACTGACCTGGAAGAGTAAAGGACAATGCTATGCTAAGTGTTTTACTTCCTGGGAATGGCCAGAGGTTGTCCCTCAAGAGTCCTTTCATTATGCTACTCATATGTTCATGAATTTACCATGGTTCAATATATGACCTTCATATTTGCAGAGTCAGAAAACTGATTGTATAATTACATCCAGAATGGATCCATCACTCACTTGTGAAATAACTTAATCAAGCTCTTAAAATTGATCTATAAAACCAGAACAATTTATCTATTCAAAATAAAATTGGAACTCTTAAAAAGGAGGGATCTTTGACTCAGTATTAGCAGTTTATCTTCTCCCCCTAGGCAGACCCATGATGGAAAACAATAGCAGAATCAGAAAGTTGTTTTAAGAGCATTTTATAAGGACAAACATAGTTAGATGAATCTCATATTTATTGGTATCAGGATAACAGCAATTAATATGTTCATCCAAAATATTAATAATTATCACCTTGCTAATGGAACATGAATATTTGAAACCCATTGGCTAAGATTCTTTCTCCCCGACCAGGCTTAGAATGGCAGCAGCCAATGTTGCCTCCGTGACTCACCTTTTCCTACACTCCCGTGATGGATATTTCATACCTTTGATTGACATATTCTTTTTAGAAATAAGATAATGCGTTCAGCCAAATTACAAGCAAGTCTTCTTGAAGCTTGGGACCTTGCCTGCCTTTGAGGTGACTCTGTATAAAACTGCTTTGATACATTGTGTTGATTTTCAGATGTAACTCTCACAGGACATCTGATATCCTTGCTCTTATTTGCATCTGATGTCTGTCATCCAAAATAATAGCTATCACTTCAAGTTTTGTGTTGTCTGCAATTTTAATCATCCAAGCCATTGATAAATATTTGAAACAGAGCAGGGGCAAAAACCTCTCTTGCATGCTACTAGAATCTATCTTCTGTCTTGACAGACTTTTCAGTAATTATAGCTCTATCTGAACATGATGAACCATTGACAACTCCACCCAAATGGCCTGCCTTAAAAAAAAATGACTTCTTGTTCCCAAGGACATTATGTGGGACCTTGTGAAATGTCTTCACAAGGCAGATGTACTGCATCTACTAAGTTACCCAAACTAATAGTTCAGTAAACTTCCATGAAAGAATGTACAGTTGATCTAAAGTGATCTAGTCTTTGTGTCCTCATAGTCTTGGTTAGTACTTTTAAGAGTATAATATCATTTACTTGTTTGAAACTTTATAGTACGTCTTTTTTCACAATTATTCACACACTAAAATCTGTATCTTTATAAATGGCCCTTCTGACCATGCAAGCATGAGCCCAGGCATTCTTTGAGACTGTAGTCCCTCCTCTTCTCTGATTTTCACTCTGCTGCCAAATCTGGGGTTCATCCATTCCATCCACTTCTGCTGTCTACATTTGTACATATCACCATCTACTCTGTTTTCATAAAAATCTGTAGAATAGATGTTGTGGACTGAATTGTGTTCCCTCAAAATTCATAAGCTGAAGTCCCTATCCTCAATGTCACTATTTTTGGAGACAGGACCTTTAAGGAGGTAATTAAGTTTAAATGAGGCCACAAGGGCAGGTCCCTAATCCTAATCCCATAGGATTGATATCGTTATAAGAGAAGGAGTCACTTGGAGAGCATTCACACACACAGAGAGAAAACGCCATGTGAGGATAAAGCAAGAATGCAGCCATCTGCTAACCAAGGAGAAAAATATCTAGAGAAACCCAACCTGCCCACACCTTAATCTTGGACTTCCAGGCTCCAGATTTTTGTGAAAATAAATTTTAGTTGTTTTAGCCATCCAGTGTGTACTACTTTTTATGACAGCCCTAGTCGACTAATACAATAGGAATCTTATATTTAGACTACTTATATAAAGCCATCACCTGTAATAATCATATCTTGGTAAATGTGCTAATCTCCCATTAATTCAGGGTTTTGCTTCCCACAGAATACTTGTTTATGTCAGTGGCATATTTTCATACTTATCCTAAGCAGTGTATCTTGCTTTCCATTTTTGATCAAGACCAATTAGATATATTATCATCAGTGTGCCCTTTGAATGCCCACGAATTTTAGATAAATGTCTTGTTTCTTCATTAAAAAGAAGTCTTTGGGCTGATATATAATAATCTTTTTTTAATATTCATAAACTATTTCAAATTATAAATTGTTTTAGAATTACTCAAGCAAAAATAATTTCCCTCTGTATTGAATGGTGATATTATTTTATTGCTCTTTTAATCATGGCACTCTTAAATATAATTATTATATTTATTTTAAGTGTTCTTCTTACCTCTCTTACTCGATTTTAATTTCCTTGAGCACAGAGAGTTGGCTTTACTTATTTTTCTTTTCCTTTCAGTGTTTATCATATTTCTTTTAACTAATAGAAAAATTAAACACTGTTAAATTGAACACATTTAAATATATTTTGTTTTTTTATTTTATTAAGCCATGGTATTATTTAATATTTTCTAATTTTAAGTAGTGTTTTCTATTTTTTCTTCCATTTTTACTGAGATATAATTGACATACAGCACTGCAGCAGTTTGTGCAGCATAATGAGTTGATATACACACATCATGAAATGATTACCACAAGTTTAGTGAACATCCATCATCTCATAAAGATACAAAATTAAAGAAATAGAAAAAAAGTTTTTTTCCTCTGATGAGAATGCTTACAGTTTACTCTCTTAACTTTCAAATATAACATAAAACAGTGCTAATTATATTTATCATGTTGTACATTGCATCCCTGGTATTTATTTATTCTTATAACTGGAAGTTTGTACCCTTTGACTACCTTCATCTGTTTCCCCCTCCTCCCATCCCCCTGCTTCTGGTACCCCAAAATCTGATTTCTTTTTCTTTGAGTCTGTTTGTTTGTTTTTGAAGTATAATTGTTAGTTATGTTAGTTCCTGGTACACAGCATAGTGTACAACACTATGTTAGTTCCTGGTACACAGCATAGTGATTCAATATTTATGTACATTTCCCATAATAAGTGATCCCATAATAAGTCTAGTTACCATCTGTCACCATACAAAGATATTGTGTAATTATTGACTCTATTTCCTACACTGAACATTTCATACCTAGACTCATTTATTTTGTAACTGAAAATTTGTACCTCTTAATCTCCCTCACTTATTTCTTTCCTTCCCCCACTCCCCACCCCTCTGGCAACTACCTGTTCATTCTCTGTATCTATGACTTTATTTCTGATTTGATGTGTTTGTTCATTTGTTTTATTGTTTAGATTCCACACATAAATGAAATCATACAGTCTTTGTCTTTCTTTGTCTGACTTATTCCACTTAGTATATTACCCTCTACGTCCCATCCATGTTGTCACAAATGGTAATACTTCATTCTTTTTTATGGCTAGACAATATTCTATTGTGTATATACCACATCTTCTTTATCCATTCATCTATTAATGGGCAGTTAGGTTGCTTCCATATCTTGGCTATTGTGAATAATGCTGCGATGAAGATAGGGGTGCATATTGCTTTTCTAGTTAGTGTTTTGTTTTGTTTTGTTTCTTTAGATAAATACCCTGGAGTGGAATTGTTAGATCCTATGGTAGTTCTATTTTTAATGTTTTGAGGAATCTCTATACTGTTTCCGTAGTGACTGCACCAATTTACATTCCCTCTAATAGTGTACAAGGGTTCCCTTTTCTCTGCACCTTCACCAACATTTGTTATTTGTTGTCTTTGGGACAGTAGCCATTCTGACAGATGTGAGGTGGTATCTCATTGTGGTATTGACTTACATTTCCCTGATGATTAGTGATGTTGAACATCTTTTCATATGCCTGTTGGCTATTGATAAGTCATCTTTGGAAAAAATGTCTGTTCAGGTCCTCTGCCCATTTTTTAATCAGGTTGTGTGTTTTTTTAATGTTGAATTGTATAAGTTCTTTGTATACTTTGCATATTAACCCCTTATCAGATGTATAGTTTGCAAATATCTTCTCCCATTCAGTAGGCAGCCTTTTCGTTTTGTTGATAGTTTCCTTAGCTGTGCAAAACTTTTTTAGTTTGATGTAGTCCCATTTGTTTATTTTGGCTTTTGTTTCCCTGCCTGAGAAGACATATCCAAAAAAAACCACCATTTTTAAGATGGATGTCAAAGAGTAAACTGCATATGTTTTCTTCTAGAAGTTTTATGGCTTCAGGTTTTCTAAAATTTCTGCTTACTTATATAAAAACGTAGCAATTGTAGAGATGGAAAGGGTTTTCTATGGCAAGAATTTCTTTGTTGGTGAATGAAATGAGCATAGTGGATTCAAGTGAAAAAGATCAGATTATCTGTAATTGGATTGTGTTAGTCAGTAAAGGGAATAAGTGTGGCAGGAAAATATTTTGAAATATTAATCACAGTTTTCCTCTGCAGTTTCTCTTACCCTGTGTCAATCCCACATTCATTCATCTGTTTCTCTTTGACTAATTTGTAATCATTTCTATAATTCTTTGGGGGTTACCTTGATCTTTTTCTGGCTTTTTGACTCAGTCAACTATCATTAAACTTGTATTCAAGGACTGTAATCTTGTGAGCCAAAATATAAGAAGTCAGTACCATAGTATCCCTGGAGATGCAAGAACAACCAGGAAGCAGAAGGCCAGAAGGCATTAAATCAGAAGGAGCTGGATCCATTTTTAAAGCCAATGTCACAGCAACATAGAGATCCATGTGCTTGATGTATAGAAGCAGGGTTTACTCCCTTTAACTGAGTATATCCAAGAATTTTTGGATAATTTATGGTAGCGATAGTGGATTTCCTGTTATGAAGAGTAAGTAAGTAGTTAGCAATTAATTACAAAAGTAGAAGAGAACTGGCCATATTTACTTACATTTAAATCAAGGGAATAAGATAATACCGGTTAGATTGTGTACTAGCAGCAGAAATATTTGGCATTATCTTAGCCAGACTGGAGGGGTAGTCTGGTTAAAAAATTCTGGATGCAATAAAAATTAGAAGTGTCATTTATGAATGAAAAAATCTTTTTCCTTTGTAATATGGACATAAAAATGAGAGCCACAGTGATAAAAAAAAATGAGACAACTTTTAAAATTTTAAACCAAAAGAATATAACAAATAAATTTCCATCACTCTATTAAGCTACCTATCCAAATTTTTCTTTATTCCCTATAATGGTTATTTATGTATGTATGTGATTTAATAAAATTATATTTATAGCATAGATAATAGTATATATGTCTTCTTTTAAAGTGAAAGGATAAAACTCTTCACACATTATGACATGATATTAGAGAGATTTTTGAAGACTTGGTGGCTAAGGAAAGTTACTATAACAGTAAGTGAGAAGAATGAACTAAGAAAAAAACAAAAAAACTAGAGTTCTAGATAATGGAATTGCCAATAATTAAAACAGGTTAAAATGAAATAGGTCCAAGTAAAGATGATTAACTTAATATGAAAGTGCCAATGTCCAGATGATACTAAGACATCTAGTCATCCAAGTTGGAAATAGCTAGTAAAAAAATGAAGCAACTAATCTAGGCAATTTCTCAAGTATAAATTTGTTGTTATATAAAAATATACGGTGTACCTCAGAAATAATGTAGTTACTGTCATTGTTTGGAAACTAACTCTATGATATATATGGTATATATATTTATAAGGTAGTCATAAGCTTTATTTGAATATAACTCAGGTCAGAGTATCTATTAACAAATGATGTATTACTATCCCAGATAATATTGATACGTAAAAATTGCAGTCAATTATCATAGAATTGTTAATATATTATATTTGACTCAGAATTCTGTTCTGTACTAAATTGTAACTTTGGCTACTTAATTCATCAGATATTGACTACAAGATGCGTGTTTAGTGGTTTCAGGATTGCCAGGTAGGGTGCAGAGTTAACAGATAAAAAGTAGTTTGTTTGAGATGTTTGACATCATACAAAGCTGGTTTTGAGGAGTTGGGCATTTCTAAGCATTAATATTGACATACAGTTTAAATCAGGTAGTCCTGAAGTTTATTATCAAACCCAGTTTAAATGGGGTAATACAAATAGAACACTGGACATAGAGGAGTGTGTGTGTGTGTGTGTGTGTGTGTGTGTGTGTGTGTGTGTGTGTGTTTGTAAATGGAAAGAACACTAAGAGACAAGTTTAGATAACCCGGGTCTTGTTCTGATTTTTTTGTATTTAATGATTTAACACTATAAATCATGAACATCTCTGGTTTTAGTTTCCTATTTATATACAGTGATTTTCACTAGATGGTATCTGAATTCTCTTTTAGCTTTCAGACTTAGGTTTTAAATATTAATGCATTTTTGTTTTGAATTATAAAAGGTTTTAAAATACAAGCAGTCCACTTTCATTCCTTAGAATAAGGTGTTATTTCATGCTATTTCACTTCTGCTCAGATCTAACCCTAACATGGTTTATTATTTTCATGACAGATGTACTGACAATTTACTAATCAATCAGCTTTAAAATTCTAATCTTCTCAATTCAGTATATGTGTTATTTTTTAAATATGCTAAATTTAAATCATCCCACTCTAAGAGGTAATGTCTAACACAAAGAATCTCCTCTGTTTTACCTTCTACAGTTTAAAGAAAACTGTATAGCCTAAAAGAACACAAGATCCTTGCTTCTATCCTAATAACGTATTCTGAGAAAGTTTCTTTTGTTTTATCGAATACTGAGAGATTTGGCCTGTATTGAAGAACAGTTCAGAAAATCTCAGATTAGGATAATGTCTGTTGGCGATAACTGATGTTGGCTTCCATGGAAATGCTAATTTGGTAGCAGTCACTGTCAGTCAGTCGCCCTGAGTTATTGTTCCAGCACTTCTAGATGCAACGTGTGATGGCTGACAGAAGTCCCCACTACAGTAATTAGGCTGTTTTTAAAGAAGAAAGGGTTGTTAACATAGGCTAAGGTAAACAGATTCCGAGCAGGAAAAATAATCCTAAATTGCTGAAAAAGATTCAAACAGAGAAGAGCATTCAAAAATCTTTCTTGGTCTCATTTTCATAAAAGAGGAGCATGGGTTGAACAAATTGCAGCCTATCGTACAGTGTATAATAAACTGATTCTTTCTGGTTTGTCTATATATGCATTATAGTTATGAAACTAAAGGGTAATTGCATAGCTCTGAAGTCACATGCATTTTACTATGGTTGTGTGATAGTATGAGACATAAAAATTTTATTTCTCCAATGCTATGAAGTATATGTGCAAAGGTGGGCGAGTCAGTGGATACAAAAGTATCTTAATTATTTTTTGACTTCCCTAATTAGGAAATACAACTTTGAAAATTGGAGAAAGCTTTGGAATACTAGAATTAAATAACATAAAAAGTAAAGGAAGTGTACTTCAAATACTTAAAAAAAAAAAAAAAACCTTTTGGTAATTCAATGACTTCAGGAGCATATAACATTGATTTGCAACTAACCATTTCTGAGCCCATTAAAAGGCAGAATGTTCTGGCCTATTTTCAGTGTTTAATATAATTTTTAAAATTAAGAAAATTAACTCAAAGCAATGTTTATGTGATAAGATAGATTCTTTGGAAATATTTTGAACCCATGGGGTTTAGTAAAGAATTCCTAAAGTCTAATACCATCAAGACAGACAAGGTATGTGAAGCTGGTCAACTTACCATCTGTAAGGAAATATTTTAATTTTATTTTTAAAGTGCTTTATTGTGATATAGTTGACTTCTCATAGTTAAAGTATTCAGGTTTAATGTATGCATACAACATAAAATAAAACATGCATGTATGTATGCATACAGTCATAAAATCATCACCATGACTAGATATTCCCTTACTCCCAGTTTCCACATGCCCATTTGTAAATACCTCCTTCCAACTCTCCCTCAAATGCCCTCTTGCCAAAAATCTGACATACTTTCTATCACCATAGATTAGTTTACAATCTCTAGAAATTTGTTCAAATGAAATCATACATACTCTTCTTTATTGGCTGGTGGGGAGGTCTGGCTTAATTATTTTGATTCCATCTAAGACAGATATATCTCAACATTTTATTCCTTTTATATCTGAGTAGTATTCTATTGTATGGATACACCATATATTATTTACTCATTCACCAGTTGAAGGCTATATGAATTAATTCCATTTGTTGGGTACTATAAATAGAGCTACTATTCTTGTACATGTCTATATGAACATATGCTGCCTTTTCTCTTGGATAGAAACCTACAAATAGAATGGCTGGATCATAGAGTAAGCATATATTTAACTTTTTACAAATTTGAAAAACTCTTCCAAAGTGTTGATAACATTTTATATTCCCACCAAAAATGTATGAGAGTTTCAGTTCCTCTACATCTTCACCAGTACTTAGTGTGGTCAGTCTTTTTAATGTTAACCATTCCAATAGATGTTTTCTAGTATCTAATTATTGTTTTAATTTGTATTTTCCTAATAGCTAATGATGTTGTGCATATTTTCATGTGCTTATTTTCCATAAATACATCTCCTTTGGTGTAATGTCTGTTTAAATAATTTTCCCATTTTAAAAATCATGTTTTTTTCTTGTTAGTGAGTTTTAATAGTTCTTATGTTTCAAGCACAAGTCCTTAATCAGATATGAGATTTTAAAATATTATCTCCCAGTCTGCCACTTGTCTTTTTATGCCTTTAAAGAGTGACTTTCAAGGGGAAGTAATTTTTTAATGTCATGAAGTCCAATTTATAATATTTACTTTTGAGAAAGCTATTTTCAAACAGGTATATAATTATATTTTGGCATTTTTTTTTCAATACTTAAGAATATTACTTCACTCTCTTTGCACTTACAATGTTTCCAATGAAAAATCTATTTTAAAACTTAACCTTATTCCTTTGTATATAAGTTGTTTAATTCCAATTTTTTAATAATTAAACTTTATATTTTGAAATCATTATAGATTTATATGCCACTGTAAGAAATTACAAAAATGACCTTGTTTATCTTTTATCGCTTCCCCCAATAATGACAACTTACAGACTACGGTACAATATCCCACCCAGGATATTTAAATTGGTTTATTCCACTCATCTTGTTCAGATTTCCCCAGTTTAGTTCAGTTGTTTTTACAGTTTTCTATTTATCACTGATTTGGACACTATGACTTGTTGCAGTTTCCTTCATGTCCCTTCATGCTTGTGGTTTGTTGAACCTCATGGATCTATGGATTTTTAGTTTTCTCCAACTTTGGAAAATCTTTGGCCATAATTTCTTCAAGATATTTTTCTCTTATCTCTTCCTTTCCTTTCTTTTGAGGGTTCCAATTACATATGTAGTTGGCTTCTTGACTTTGTCCCATGGTTCACTAATTCTTTGTTCATTTTGTTAATCTCTTTGCTTTCTTTGTTTCATTTTGAATATTTTCCATAGCTATGTATTCAAGTTCAGTTATCTTTTCTTTTGTAATGTCTAATCTGCTTTTAATTCCATCTAGTGTATTTTTCACCTTAGACCTTGTAATTTTTATCTTTAGAAGATGCAGACATACTTTTTTATATCTTCTGAGCCTCTTAACATTTTAATATACCAAATACAGGTAAAATAACCATCTAAAAATTCCTGTCTCCCAATTCTAACATCTATGTTGGTTTGGGTTGAGTTTCAGTTGATTAAATTCTGTTAATATTATTATGAGTCACAAGTGTCGTCTTTGCTCTTTGAATGCCTGCTAACTTCTTACTAGATGGTAGAAATTGTGAAATTTACCATGTTGAGAGCTGGATATTTTTGTATGCTTAGAAATATTCCTGAACCTTCCTGTCTGACACTGCTAGGTTACTTGGAAACAGCTTGATCCTCTCAAGTCTTCCTTTAAGAATTTTTAGGCAGGGCCAGAACAGTGCTCTGTGTAGCTTTAATGTTGCCCACAGAGGCAGGACCCTTCTGTGTACTCTCCCCAGTGAATCATGAAATTTTCAGTCTAATTGTTGGGAATGAGCACTGCCCTGGCATCAGGCACTGTTACCTCTAACCTTCAAGGGTGGTTATTCCCCAGTCCCAAGTAATTACCCTCATGTCTGCACTGATGAACGCTCAGGTGAATATTTGGGTGGTTGCATCTGTAGATCTCTAGACTCCATACTACAGTATCTCTCATCTCTCCAGTAATCAGCCTTTGGCTTTTTCTCCCTGGACTCTTGGTTTTGTCTCTTTACCTCATAGAGCCCATGGGGTCCTGACTGAAGTCTCTCTTCCTGCCCTACCTTCTGGAATCCTTCTCAGGGTTGAAGGTTGGAGAAAACATAATGCCCATCTCATTTCTTTCCCATCACCTGGGCATCATTGGCAAGTCTTTTGTTTGGTATCTACTGTCTTTTGTTTGGTGTCTTGAAATTGGAGGCAAAACAGAACAAATGTTGTAAGTTCCACTAATCATTTTGTGTTCCATCTAAGATAGATATACATCAATTTTTTTCCCTTATGTCTGAGTAGTATTCTATTGTATGAATACACCATATAGTGTTTATTCATTCACCAGTTGGATGAGATTGGGATACAAATCCATAAACTAATCACTAGGGCTTTAATTCTAAGTTATATGATTCAGGTCTTCTAGATACTGAAGATCCTCTAGTGAGAGCACAAACATAATATGAGTTTATTACATAAGGCAAAAAAAGGTCCTGTTCTCATTCTTATCCTGTAGAAACTCTCAGTTCTAGGGAAATGCTATGTGAATCTTTCCAAGCTGCTTCACATTTACATCTCTCTCACTAGCCTCTGAAAGCCTTTGGCTATAAGAACTGGCAAATAACTGCTCTCTGCCTATATTAACTTAGATTATTAAAGACAGACATTAGTATGGTAAGTGGTTATACTAGATTATAGAAAACAACTGAATAAATTCAGTAGTAATAATCTATATTTATTAGTTTATTTCCGAACTAGCTTGCAGAACTTGAAATAGTTTGGAACTAGGCAAAAGGAACAAGCAAATAATAAAACATTTATGAACATTTTTTCTCATATTTCAAAATTAATATTTTTTCTAAAACAATTATATATTTACCTTAACCATGACTATGATCATTTCATAAATATAAATTATTAGAAATGTATATATAGTTCTTTTTTTATTTTGTAAGTACTTTCACATTTGCTTAAAGAGTCAACAATGATAATGTTGGGAATAATGGGCAATATTTTCTGCTTAGAATTTTACTGCTCCCAGTATCTAGTGTATCTTTTATATTCAAGCCACCCCATAGTTAAGTAGCACAAAACAAGCTTTGTGTCATGCTCACATATTCTGTGGATGAGGAATTAATCACAGAGGAGATGGCTTGTCTCTTCTCCTCATGTCTGAAACCTCAGCTGCAGACTCCAAGCCTGGGGTAGCTGTATGAATCATCTGGAGATTTCTTCTCCCACATGATTGCCACCTGGTCTGGAATGATGAAACACTGAGTTTAACTGGGACCTTCAACAGAATGTCTAAGTGTGCCCTCTCCATGTGGACTGGCTTCTTTGCAGTCTTCGTCATAGCCAGTCTTCTTAGTTCAGCTCTCAAGAAGGAGTAGTCAAGAGGACAGATAGAAGTTTCATCCCTTCTATGACCTAGTCTAGAAAGTCAGATAAAGTCACTTCTATCATACTCTATTGGTCAAAGCAGTCACAAGGTTGCCCAGACTCAAGGAAAGGGGATACAGACCCTGCAAACTGAAGGCAGTAGAGTCAAAGTATTGTGTAGCTGTTTTTAAAATCACCACACTATTGATAATTTAAAGATGGTCAGGGTGCTTTAAGTCTTACCATAGTAGAACATTTAATCCAAATTCAACTCCTCTCTAACCACAGATCCTTCACTGTTTTTAATTTCTTATCTATTTCCTTTTTCCTTTATAAGGAGGTATAATTTAAAAATGGTAGAACAGAAGTATTGCCCAATGTTATCCATATTAGAAAAAGTGAGATATCTTAATTGAATTGGGCATATAGAGCCCAGACAAAGGTTTTTCAGCATTGACTACACTAATCTCTTATTCTCTGGCCTCATAAATATCAATGTCATGTTGTTTTGATTTGCTGTACCTTGCATAGCTCAACAAATACTGGTCCATACAGCCACTATTTTAAAATCTTTGAAAAGTAAGTGGAGCTTTTTAAAGGGTTTAAGAAGAGGTGGCTTTTGGTGGAGTTGGGGAAAAGAATAAACAGCTACAATTTCTGGTATTCTTTGTGGAAGTTTTTCTTTACTGGACCAATAAAGAGGATTTTCAAAGGTAAAACAACTAATACAACATGCTTGCAGCCATGATTTCTTACCTCATCTAACTTGCTGATAACAATGTAGTACGTTTGGCTCACAGCTACGAACACATGTGAAGATGAAGCAAACATACTGTGAGAAAAAAGAATTGATACTGAGACATGCTCTATACCCATGACATTGTGTTTGTCTTCCCATGTATGCCAGATAGTAATCCCAAATATGTATCGTTATTTCATTATTTGCACGGAAATGTTTGTGGTACCTTGTTAAGTAAAACTTTGGAAAGTAACAGAATTGATGGTACAGTTTATAATTTTACAGTATATTTTAAATGTTTATACTATTTTTTCTCAAAAAATGTTAAGGATTCCCCCACCTGTTTTATTCTTTACTATGGAACTAGTCAATGAACAGAACAATAGACAAAAAAGCAATACAAATACAGCTTACCTATACAATTGGACAGGCATTGACAAGTGCTTGATCATTTCAAAGATTCCACTCAGAGAAATATAAAAATGTGCTCTTAAGAAGACATTTTGGGTTGTCTAGGAAAAGAAAAACATCATGATCAGATTAGTTCAAGTATTTAATCTTCACTATTAATAATATTAGAATTTAGAGTGTCTAAGCTAGAACATCCAGTATAATCATCTATTTATAAAATGATGAGGGAAAGATTGAGAAAATTAAAAATAGTACTTAAAATCAAAAGCTAAATAAATCACAGGACAGGAGCTAGCGAAGAGGTTCTCAATCAGGTGGGTTATCATAATCACCTAGAGGAATTTTGCAAACTACAGATTCCAGGCTCCATCTTTCACAGGTTCTATGTCAGGAATCTGTCTCTCCATTCCACTACTTCCTTAGGATTTAGAAAGCTTTCTAATGATTTAGTTGGCACATCATAGAGCTACTATCATTCTAAAAGCATTTATTCATCAGCTACCATATGCTGAGGGTTGAGATGTGGAGTAAGTACAAATAATGAGTGTTAAGCTTCCTGTCCTCAAGGAACTCAGCTGACTGAAAGAAACAGAGAAGTAGACAGACGTTTGCAATTTAATACACTAAGTGCTATGACTGTGTACCAAGAGAGTACTTAAACTAAATTGAGGGAGAGAAGGGCATTGTGTGTTATTGAAGGAGAGACACTGACCTGATTCTTGAAGGCAGCTGGAAAGGGGAAGGCATTTAATGAAGCTGGAAAGGAAAATGAACCTAAGAAAATGAACAAGCATCAGGAACCTAAAGACTTTCTGCACCCTTCTATGGGAACTTACCTTTATCCTACAGAGTAGAAGGAGCAATTTAAGGTATCTACACAGGACATTATTAGTAAGATCATTTTGTGATTTGAAATGCTGATCTGAGTACGTCATGGGGATACCATCAGAATGGTGCAAGTGAGAGTTTAATCATAGGAAGATTTTATTTGGCATGAAGTAAACTACATTAGCAAGATCTTCTTTGCGTTCTCATTGTTGTAGGTTGGTTATGGTGTTAATCATGTCTCATTTCTGGGTTCTCGACAAATGAAAAACAAAATCAAAGTCCAGCTGTGGATCAACGTATAGTATCCATCTGATTTTAATTAATAAATAGGAATTTAAAAGCTTGGCAGAATTCCCTAAGCCTTTTTTTCTTAAGCCTAAGCTTTCATATCTTTCCAATCCTGACTTACTATAACCAATTTCAGACTGAGAAATTAGCACGTGGGGAGCAGAGATGTGGCTGCAGCTTTAGCTGAGCTGCTTACATGTAGATACACTGCACGTCTGAGCACAAGAATCCATGAATTAAGGTATGGCATGCTGGTTTTGAGGGCTGCCTTTTTAAATGCAGAGGTGTTACCTCTGGATCGACTTGGCCCCTAAAATTCAGGCATTCCCTCTCACTAAACAGATGAGATTCTTTTCCTCTGTGAGGAAAAGAGAAACCCAAACATCCCTTCAAATATTTCTGTCTAGAATTAAGGTGAAATCTTTCAAGGCACCATAAGACCATGAGAACCACGCTTTCCCCTAGCTTTCTCCAAATTGTTATTCTCCTAAGAGTTTTACTTTAACAACAATCCTGTAGTCAACCAATGGTGTGACGGTTCCTTTAGGGTAAGACAGTAACAGAATATGAGGCCAGTCTGGCTTCCTGAAGCTTTTCTATTAAAACCAACTCTGCTTCTTTGTGTATCCTTTGAGACCAGCTAACCTGGGATGAATGTAATCACTTTAACATTTCCAAAGGTATATTATTGTGACCAGAATTCTCTCAGATATCCTCTTTTATAAAAGGTATAAAGAGCCAGTAGGCACGTTGTGATTATCACATCAGTAGACTAAAGTTTGAAAACACTGAATATACAAGCCAGTCCTCCATCATACAATTATACCCATAAAACTGTGTTCTCAAATGCCATATCTAATACATGTCAAGACTGGTAAGGGTCTGAGATTTGAACTCACTTGCAAGCAAACAAATCAGCCTGCTACAGTTGCATGAATTCAGGCAGAAGATACAAGACTCCTACGTCAGAAGAATATATTCACAGCAATGGCAGTAGCCAGAGTATGAACATTTTTTGCTGCAGTTCTGCAAGCCCCAATTCCCACAGGGGGACAAAGAAAGCCAGGTGATACCTACACATACAGTGGGCTGAGTTATAGAAGAATCGTGCACTTAGGGAACCTATATCGTTTATAGTGGGCAGTAAGCATGACTTCCTGTTCTTGAGGAAGACACTCTCTTTCAAGGTTTTGACCAAACATGCCCTTTGCTTAGAAGAGACAATTCACCTTTAAAGCTATTTTCTCTACAGACATCCTTGAAAAGTAAGTTTGGAACAAAGGACAGTCACATGTGTACAATATGTGCAGAAATGTGAGCAATACATAGAGAAGTGTCTCCTCAAATTACATATATATTACATATATATGAGAGAGATGCATACATACACAATACATAGAAACAGAGCTATATATATAGATAGAAGGTTTGAGAGGCAGAAGAGTGCATTTTATCCTATGGATAGCATTGAATTATTGCTGTTGTAAACAAATTTGTACTGTGCTCTCCTAAGCATCAATTCTCACTGAGATTTTCATCTTCCATGTATGTATTTCATCTTCCATGTATGTATGACCAACAATGTTTTAAACTACTTAATTTTCATTTTCCCTTTTATTTTTGTGTTTCTGGCATTCTAATGATGAAGTATGTGTGGAATATTCACCAGAGAGCCTGGTTAAAACAGTTTGCTTAGCTTTAAAAAAAGGTACAGCCACTTAACTTACCTTCATATTCTTCCATCATGAATAAGAACCTTGAAGGCTATTTTGGTAACACGTTCTAATGGCCACTGTAGTTTTCTGATCTGGCATTCTGTGGGATTATAGATCTTTGCCTCCTAAAGAATGTATCATGGTTGTTTACACTTTTATTTTCCCTAAAGAATCCATCTGAGCAGATTCCAAAACAGAAGGCTATTGTTGGTAATTATACAACAAATGCAATTATAGTATGTTAAGGTATAGAGATACAGGTCTGTTGAAGTACAATTTTGAATCTAAAAATATTCGGGAAAGAAATCCTTGTATCTCAGCCCCAGTATTTATAATACTTTCTAAAATTCTGTTTATGTGCTATAATAATATGACTTTTATATTATGTTATTGTAAACGAAGTTTAGTATTTTCCAGACCTCCAATATCACTGCATGCTTTCAAAAAGCCTTATTACCAGAACAGAATAAGGCTGAGAATAAATTGATGGCCTTTCAGATAAAACAACTAGCTGCTCCTACCCCAGGCATCAAACACCAGAGCAGGAAGTCTCTTGAGAAAGATAGTTCTAGATACTCTAAACAAAAAGACTATTAGAAAAAATTGGCCTACATGAACTAAGAAAGTGAAAGGGTAAAAATGGAATAATCATGAAGGTACTAAGGAGAAATCAAACACCCCATTTCCCATTTTGCTCTTAAATTCAGAAGGAGCAATTTCTATATATACTAAGAACAATTTTGCAAAAAATTTAATTGATGCTGATGCTATAATATTGACCTTAACCTTACAGCTGTTATACAAATTCTTCCTGGAGTTAACAAACTACTCTGGTGGTGGTTACCTTCAGTAATTCTCACATATTCCCTATACCCTAGACTATGTCCCCATGTTCACACCTTAACCAGGGAACATTCTTTCCTCCTCTCTATTCCACACCCAATAATTTCCTAGGGAACAACTTACAGTATAAATGGAATTGCCATATTAAATGCTATCCTGATGATCCCTTCCTTGAAATCTCTGAGGCCTTCTCTATTCCAAATGTGGTTGTATTGAATTTGATGCTAACTGACAGCTACCCTGTATCTAAAGCCCAGATTAAATGTCTCAAGAAGGTGCTGGATGACTTGTAGGCAAAAGTTTCCTGTTATAGATAGGATTATTGGGGCTGAACCCCCGAAGGTTTAGATAAATCTAACAAATCCTCTAATAAAACTTTCACAGTACACTTTAAAACCAGAAACTAAATAAAGCACTATACTTTTAAAAACTGGCAGCTAAAAAAAGCATTAAAACCAATAGTCAAAGCCTGACAGAACTTGTCTCTGGTGTATCTGTCATGACCATAATCCTGGTGAACAGTAAAAGTGTGGCATAGAAGAGCCCAAACCTCAGGACTCCTTCAAACATTTCCAACTGGATTTCATATAGCTAACCCCAATGTAGGTTTTGAATACGTGATGGTCATTGTTTGCTTATTCTCAGTTAGCCTTTTCTTTTCAAAGAGCTGTGTCTCAAATGGTAGCAACAAAACAAAACAAACAAAAAACTTGTTTTGGTATTTCCAAACTGAGGAATTCCAAGCTATCTTTCTAGTGACAGGGGGACCCATGATTGAGATTGTTATCAGAGAGTGTTGCAAAATCCTACCACTATTCAGAAACTTTACAGTTCATATAACCCCCATTCTTCAGGAAGGGTATAATGAGCAAATGGAATTCTGAAAATAAAATTAGACATCCTCTCAGAGACTTTTAGACTTTCTTGGCTGAGGGAATCGTCATTGGTTTTAATGAAATTCCTGCAGGGATGCTTTAAATTTCCCATGAGTTAAGAACAGGCCAGTGATATCATCTATTCTACACTTCACATTCTTGCAAGCAGACATGGCCATATATTTCAGGAGACTCATGTAACACACCCGTTGTTAACCACAGGTACATGCAGCCTTTTCTCAACATCCATCTAAACCGCCCTGACATGTCCCAACACCTGGAGAAATGGTGTGATGGAAGAGCCAGTAGAGTATGACAGCCCTCAAACACTGATGGAAATAATCTGGTCAGATACTCTTAGCTATTTTAGTAATAAAACTCTAAGGAATTGACACTTGTATTTATGTATCTCAACTAAAGAAGAAAAAACAACCCTCAAACCACTGGAAGATGGTCACTGCTAGTAACCTTGAGCTGAAAACCCTTAGTAACTGGAATCAGTTTCCATTGGGAGACCTCAAGTAGAGGTCTCTCTACCCAAGTAGAGGTAGTTTCTACCCAAGGTTTTTTTTTAATTGATGTATAGTTGATTTACAATGTTGTGTTAATTTCTGCTGTACAGCAAAGTGATTCAGTTATACATACATACATTCTTTTTTACATTCTTTTCCATTATGGTTTATCACAAGATATTGAATGTATGTACTATACAGTAGGACCTTGTTTCTACCCACCACTTTTGAATCAAGTAGTTGGCTATTGAAGATGTAGACAACCTCTGTCCAAGATACATTGGGCAAAAAATTGTCACTCTTTAATCTTTCTTAATATTGCTTTTTGAAAAATTGTCACTCTTTAATCTTTCTTAATATTGCTTTTTGAAGCCTTGATCACTCCAATTTTGAAAATTGTCACTCTTTAGTCTTTCTTAATATTGCTTTTTGAAGCCTTGATCACTCCTTGAGTCTAATACCTAGACACAATTTATTCATGTATTGGCTAAAGCATCTATTAAAATGAACTGTTGGATTTGTAAAACATTTTCCTCTGGGAGCCACCAGGCTTTCTTTGGTACAATTTCCTTATGATGAATTTGTTTGTTTTCTGGTTAACTGACTCAACCATTAGGTAACTTTTAACTGGCATACACTCTTAACAGGATAAATAGCCAGAAACTTAAATTCGTCTATCCCTTCACTATTAGAAAAGGAGTTTCCTATCTCCAGCAAAACAATACTCCAGGACCTCTTGCTAGAGCTAGCTTGTTCTCTGAAAGCTATTTGATGAATGTACTTTCATAGAAATAAAAATTAGAAGATTAGAGGATAGATGGTGTGCATTTGGAAACCATCTCCCTTTTACTGATCTTATGAGCAAGGAGCATTATTTATCTTTTGCTTTAAGTCTATTTACTTTGATACTAAAAATTTGATTTTTCTGGGGACATGCCATTACTGATAAGCCATGTTGTGTACTGGGCCTCATTTTCAGAACTGAAACTCTAACTCTTCAAGGTATATCTAAACAATTTTCTTTCCTCCTCAAACCTCTTCACTCTATGCTTTACAAGATGCCCAGGATATGGGGAAATTCTAAGTGATTAGGTCAGAGAAGAGAAAGGGTACTAGACAATGCCTTTGCCCATGAAATTGAACAGGCAGTGATTCAGAATAGAAGCTCTTTAGATAGCATATTGGCCTCTCGAGGAAGAACATGCAGTGTTTTAAGAGAAGAATGGCATGCTTATATCCATGCAGATCTCTCTAGGCTCTTTAATATTAATAAAAAGATCTGAGAAAAAACAGACATTTTAATTAGGTAATTTGGCTAAAACAACTATATTGGGCTCTGAGGACACTTTGGATTGGAAACAGGATCTACTCTCTTGGTTTAATTTGAGCACTGTTGGCCACTGGCTTAGGTGCAGACTGTAAACTCTGATAACAGTTCTCCTATTTTTTATCTGTTGTGCACTATATAGATGTGTGATCTCCATTGTCATAAATGCTTCTGTGTAGCTGCTATACTATCAAACGTTCCAACAAATGGTCACCAAGCAAAAAGACAGGAAAATATGACACTTAGAGAGGTGAAACAATAATTCCCTGAAACTTGATATACCATTGAGACACCTAAATAATAGTGAAGAGTGGAATTTGTTATGTTCCCAGATATTAATTTTTCACCCTTCAGGGCAAGCTTTAGAATGACTACTGGAGAAGCTGAGGGTGGGACATGCCCTGTGATCTGAAACCATCTCCAAACAGTCAACTTCTTGCCTACTCTAATGTAACTTTGCTATTTGGTTGCCTTCACTAACATGATTTTACAATCTACTGTATGGTGTAATATGACTTTACTAATCCTGGAAGATAAAAGTTGCAAATAACTTTATTCTTAATTTCAGGAACTTTCTGAGAACCTTATTAAAGATCATGACACTTCCTATCTTTTCAATATATTACATCAAATAACACTGTACTCCATAAGCTTGTTTCAAAACCCTCATCTCAAAATCTTTGTCTTGCTGAGTCTACCAATCCTAAACTATTACACCATGATGCATATTCCTTTTTCAATTAAAATGCCTTAATTATCTTTTAAGCTATATAATTCCTTGGCATGACATTCAGTTTCTCAAGGTCGGCCTCATGTTCACCTCACCAGCCTCGTACCTCATGGTCCAAGTACGCCCACCTTCCAAATTACTTTCAGGCAGAACCAATACTGGTGGTCAATTTCATTTTCAACAGTTCACCACCTCTTTTACAAGAAATTTCTTTTTGCTCTTTGTCGATATTACCTCCTTTATGGCACTTTTTCTGAAGTCTTAGGATTACTCTCATATACATATGCTAATATATCTATTAAACTGCATTTTAAAGTTGTATTTGTATGTCTGTGTTTTGTACTATTTTTATATAAAAAGTTTACTGATAAAGTTTAGCAATGCACAAGTCAGTAATAATATGACAAAATCTATACAATATAACAATGTCTCAGAGTGTCTGTAAAAGAATCCACAGTTACTGCACCATTTAATGGTTACCATTCAACACCATGTTGTTTTTTAGAGAGAAATGTTTACTGCCTTGAATAAACTCTCTTATGTTCTCATGAGGCCAAGTTTCTTGCATGTTCCAGAGAACACTTTCTTTGACATTCATTTAGTTTTATGCTTCATCTCTTACCTCTGACACAAAGCAAGTTGTACCTTGCTCTGCAAACAGTGTAGCATTCATCCTGACAAATGTGGCCATAAACATAGGTGTATAGAGTTTAAAATCAAAATACATGATATACATCTATCAAAATGTGGCACATAGCTGGAGAGGGTTTAGGAAGCACCTCTATGCCATGCTTTGTCATACTGGTCAAAAACCACTATTTAAGACAGAGTTTCTTAAATACTGTTATATGACTTTTTATATTCCCAGGGCTTAGTTCAGTATTTGAGATATCAGCAGATTAAATTGAATCAAAATCACTATGTCTCACCTATCTTTTCTATTTTCATCTGCAACAAATACATCAATAAATAGAGTTACTTTTCTCTCAACTGTGATTTTTTTTTTCTTTAAAAGAAGCTAGAGAACATTTGGCTGCAACAGGCAACAAGAACTCCCTTGGGCACCTTAATTTAGGTGCTTAGGAGTTTCAAATAACCAAGATTCAATTGGGGATGCAAGAGAGAGCCCAGGGAAATGTAACTGGTTCTTTTTCAATGAATGACTAAAACTGTAGGTCTTGTTATTATCTGAGTTAGATCTTAGTTTTGAAGAACTTGATAAACTCTCTGAAAGTTTAGGAGAATTTCATCCATCTTTTGCACAAAGGCTTAATTATAGAAAATGTAATATGCTAACATCCTTATCATTTCAGCTTCACAACAGAGGTTTACTGTCTATTACATACAAGTAATTGGGTAGGGCTAAAGAACTGTATTTTAAATTTTATTTAATTTTAAGTAACTTAAGTTTATATACTCTCATGAGGTTTGTGACTGTATTGGACAGTGCAAGTCTGGATAATAAGCAATCCCTACCATATAGAATTTACTTGTATTCCTTTCAATTTAGAACTGCTATGTTTTTCTGTTTATTCTTAACTTGCTATTTTTCTTGTCATTCGTGACGTTTTTAATCTTGTTATTCTCATAACTTTTTCTTATTGCTTTTTTTCTTGTTATTCTTTTACTTACTCTTTCTCATATATTTCTCTCTTCTTTTTACTTTTTGTTAAATGTTAATGTGATTTTGATTTTTCTCTGCTTTCCCTGAAAGCAGTTTCCCTTCCTTCAAACTTTTTCAGCATTTCAGTAAGAAGAATCTTTTCAAAATTAAGTAGTTCAGTATATAAGCAAATTAACAAATTCATTAATTATATTTTAGTAATCCTTTTTATCTTTAGTGTATTGGACAGAGCTTTACCCATAGACAACACATAAATATTGATTGAATACTGCATGGTCTATTTATGATACAGAAAGTTCTCTAATTTAAGATAGTCTTGATGGTAGAGTATAATATATATCAATTCTATTCCATTAACCCTTCTAGGATTTTTGTGGAATTTTCTTTAAACTTGTAGAAAAGTAAAAACAGATCAGCATACCACAAAGCCTCTACTTCCTTGGTCATAAAAGTGTGTATAAAAAACTATATCCCGGGGCTTCCCTGGTGGCACAGTGGTTGAGAGTCCGCCTGCCGATGCAGGGGACACGGGTTCGTGCCCCGGTCTGGGAAGATCCCACATGCCGCGGAGCGGCTGGGCCCGTGAGCCATGGCTGCTGAGCCTGCGTGTCTGGAGCCTGTGCTCCGCAACGGGAGAGGCCACAACAGTGAGAGACCTGCCTACTGCAAAATAATAATAATAATAATAATAAATAATAATTCTAATAGGAATATAGAATATGGGCAGGTTTTGTCTAAATGTCTCATCAGCAGGGACAAATTCATGTCTATATAATTTAATTTGCTTCTGATCAGACAATCATTCTTTCCCAAGCATCCACAAAGACTAAACAGGTTCCCTAAAAACTAATGAAACTAATATTGTAGAAGCCTATGTAGAACTGCTTTCATTGTCAGAAGCTCAATTATCCCAGGAAGTTTAAAATCAGTTAGACTTTATATATAAAGCATGGAAAGCTGACCCAATTCTTCACCTCTTATTATCATTCAAACACTTCCACCATTCTCATTGGAACATCTTTCATCATCTTAAACATTTTATATATTCCTGATCTCTGCTATGTGTTTCCCCATCACCTTCATGCTGTAGAAGAAACTTCAGTTTCTCCTGAGGATACTTCTTCCCTGTATCCTTAAGCTCACTAGAGATTTTGCACATCCTGCCTTTTTTTAAGGCATTCCACATTGCACAGGAGCTACACAAGACATAATTTACCTTCCTGTTTTTCATTGTCATTTCCATACCATTTCCCTTCTTCCTTCAAATAAATACCACAGCTCTTCTGAGGTTCATGTCATCAGATTTATATACATTTTGTAGTTGTAAACATTCACAAAACTTTCATTAAGTTCTAATTCATCACAAATGTTATCACTAGGGCAATGGTCTTCATCCTTTCAGTATGTCAGTATTTCCTCATTACACAGAATCTTTTCAATCAGCTCCTCAACTACTTTTTGTCACTTTCAAGATCTTGAACTCACCCACCTTACCTAGCTAATAACATTATCAATAATTGAACAGTCCCCACAATCTTCATGCTAATCATTCCTGACTTTCACTTCCTATATTTCCAAGCTGTTGCTGAATCTATTGCCACCTTTTTAAAATTTCTTCAGTCTCATAGAGACTGCCAAAACTTTGACTACATCACCTATCTTTTGGCTACCTATCACCCTCAACACATGTCATCACATATCTCTTCATTTTCTCCTACTTCTAACAGAAATTCTATCAGTGTTCTAACATAAATAGATAAATAGAACCAGTAGGATATATGCATATGTATATATGTGTATGTATGTATATACATGTATATATGTGCATATGTATATACATGCACATACACATACAAATAGTAAAAAAAAAATAAAAGAAGGAAAAAGAGAGTAAAACTGGGGATTCAATAAGCTTTCATGCTTTTTAAATTTTTCCAAAATCTATATTTAATATATGTGCTCACTTTCATACTAATAAGAAAATTATGACTTTTTAGGCTTCACCTACCCAACATGACATATATACCAAATATGTGCCCAACATGCTAATATGAGTTTCAATTTAACTTTGTATTTAAGATGATAACTGACAAAGCTTTATAAAAGAACACCTTGACTCATCACAGTTATTCATTGTTTGCTAAAATGGATAATCGATTCCATTTTTAGCAAGTTACCATTGATGTGGTAATTTTCCTATCAGATATTGGTGTAGTGCAATGAGTAGTTATATCCTAGTAAAATACAAAAAAGGATTTCAAATCTCTGGTTTCTCGCATCTCTAAAATTTCTCAGAAAATCACACTTCAGTGTTCAAGATGAAAAATGTGAAACTATCATAATATTTCACATAGTCGGATTGAAGTCTCATTTTTCCTGTCAAGCTACCCTCTTCTGGTGACAACACTAAGAATTGGGAAGTATGAACTCTGTGGTCTTACCTAAAACGGAAAATGGCTTCCATCTCCATGTCAGCCAGCTTTCTGATTGAGAACTAAAGATACATAATTAAAATTTACAGAAAGTTTCCCATATTTCAAAATCTACTTCCCTCCAGTATGCCATACAACCTTAGTCAAGGGACACGATGTTTTCATAATTATATGATATACCCATCTAGGTGGAGCCAGCTTAGTAGAAATAAATGAAATGATTATTTTATTTGAATTTTCAATGTTAATTATAAATAAAACAAGAGCTAACATTTTCTGATACCTAGTCATTTAGATAAGATTTTATATTTTTAATCTTACTGAATCATCATTAATTTTTAATAGAACCCTGAAAGGAATGTATTAATTGTAGTAAAAACGAAAAAACTAAATTACCAAAGCTTAACTCATTTTAAGTCACAGAACTTATTGAAATAAAAGATTTCCAAATATAAATATAAATTTACAGTTTAATTATGTAGATATTTATATATCTAAAATAGAAATCATATTTAGATATTTCAATGAAAATAAAATATTATAAATAGATTATTTTAAATAATTAAAGTTGGCACAAACTAAAATATCTGTAACATATTAGGTTTGGTCTTCTCAGAAGTATTCTAATAGGTGGACATTCAAATGTCAGCTAAGAAATTTCAAGGGAGCATAGTTATATTGTCTTTTTATTGAAGACTACACCATATATTTGACTAAACTTATTAAAAAGGGAAAAACAAGCATACACAAATATACACACACATCTATATACACAAATACATATATATAAACCTCTCTAAAATTTAAATTGAATATCTATAGGAATTCTTATATTTTGACATTTCTTTAAATATACATTAGGAAAAATCCTTATAATATTTATTTTCTCAATTTGAGATCATGTAAACAAGGAAATATCTGTAACTGATTTGCAATTTGAATGCTTCTCTGGTTTCACTGAGGTGAGAAAATAGCTAGAAGGTAAGCCAAATGACTTGGATTAAACTTACTTAAATATTAATTATTTTAATACATAAAGAGTTATTTACTTTGTCCCTATTAACTACCTGTTTGAAAGTTATGAGTATGTGGAAGAGTTTAAAAATTTTAAGTTCAACTATAATCACTGTGTTGTGCATAAGATCTCCAGGACTTATTTATCTACTACTTACAAGTTTGTACCCTTAAACAACATCTTCCCAATTCCCCTGCCTCCAGACCCTGGTAACCATCATTCTATTGTCTATTTCTACAGATTTCAGCTTTTTTAGATTCCACATATAAGTGATATCATGCAGTAGTTTTCTTTCTCTGTCCAACGGATCTCCCTTTGTATAATGCCCTCAAGGTTCATCCATGTTGTCACATATGCCAGGATTTTCTTCTTTCTCATGGCTGAATAATATTCAACTGTGTGTGTATGTGTTTGTGTGTGTATAAAACATCTTCACAGAAATAGAATAATCCTAAAGTTTTTATAGAACCACAGAAGACCGCAAATAACCAAAGCAATTCTGAGAAAGAAGAACAAGGATGGGGCGTCACACTTCCTGATTTCAAACTGTACTACAAAGCTATAGTAATTAAAACAATATGGTACTGACATAAAAATGGACACATAGTCCAATGGAACAGAATAGAGAGACCAGAAATAAAATACCACATATAGTCAACTAATATTTACAAGGGAGCCAAGAACATTCAATGGGGAAGTGATAGTCTTGTCAACAAATAATGTTGACAAACCCAAATAACAACATGCAGGAAAATGAAATTAGACCTGTATTTTATACAAACCCACAAAAATTAACTTAGAATTGATTAAAGACTTAAACAAATGACCTGATACTTTAAAAATTTCTAGATGAATACACAGGGTGAAATCTCCTTGACATTGGTCTTGGCAATGATTTTTTGGGTATGACACCAAAAACGAAAGCAACAAAGGCAAAATCAACAAGTAGGACTACATCAAACTATATGTATTATATATTGATATTTATACACATATACAGTCTATCCTTATTATTCACATATTCTGTATTTGAAAATTTGCTTACTTGCTAACATTTATTTGTAACCACAGAATTAATATTCAAGGTGCTTTAATGGTCATTTGTGGAATTGTGCTACACAGTGAAATATTTGAGTTACCCTACACTATATAATAAATAACTATGAGTAGAAAAAGTAGATATGGATAATTAGAAGAATAGCTATGAGTATTACGATCCCTGAAGTCAACGAATAGACCATTACCAGCATCTTAGAATACCCTTACATGCCTTCGCACTTTTGAAAGCCCTTTCTTTCCTCAAAGAAATAAGCTCTACTTTTCCTGACCTTTGTGATAATTGACGTTTGCATTATCTTACAGATTTTACCACCTATATATGCATCTCTAAAATTTATAGTTCAGTTGTGCTAGTCTTTAAACATAATAGAAATGAAAGTACACTAGATGTATTTTTGTGTGTCTTGTTTCACTCAATGATATGTTTGTGAGATTTATCATGTTTTGTTGTGGAATCATGTTTGTTGCAGTAAAGACTAATTTGTATGAATTTACCAAAATATATTAATCCATTCACTCTTGATAAAACTCTTTTATAAATTTTACAGCTATTACAAATAACTCTGTTAGAACTCTACATGAATATAGAGGGAATGCATAAAATATGAATTTCTGTTGAATATGTATATCTAATATGTATATTTACATGTACATTTGTATATATATGCAGTATGAATTATATATGCATAAATTTGCAGAGTCTTAGGGAATGCTAAAATTCCTTTTTTATTGAGAATTCATATGTCATAAAATTCACCAATTGTAGTGTAACATTCACTGATTTTTAATAGGTACAATGTTGTGCAACCTTCACCACTATCAATTTTATAATATTTTTATTACCCGAAACCACCCCATATGCTTTAGCTATCTCACCACAATACCCTTATCCCACGCCTAGCTGTAAGTAACTTCTAATCCACTGTCTCTTTAGATTTGCCTGTTCTGGAAATTTCATGAAGTGGAATCATGCAGTGTGTGGACTCGTGTCTGATTTCCTTTATTGACCATAATATTTTCAAGATTCATCCATTCATGTATCAGTACTTCATTCTTCTTATGGCTGAATAATATTTGTGTGGCTATACCACATTTTCATTATTCATTCAGTAGTCGATGGCTATTTGGCTTGTTTCCACTTTTGGGCTATTATAAACAATGTTGCTATGAGCAGTGCTATACAAGTTTTATGTGTGAACATATGTTTTCAGTTATCTTGGGTGAAAGTTCATTTTGATTCTACTACATGGTTTTTTAGTCATTACACCAGTTTCTGCTCTCACCAAGTAGATGAGACTTTCTATTACTATACATTCTCACCAACACTTGGTATTCTGAAACTTTAAAATTTCACCCAACTTGGTGAGTGTGTAGAGGTATCCCACGGATTTGTTTTATGTTTCAGTGATTTCTAAAGAAGTTGAGCACTGTCACGTGTATATAGGCCATTTGGATTTCCTCTTTAGTGAAGTGCATATTCAATTCTTTTGACAAATTTTTTCTACTGTGTAATTATTTTTGACTTGTCAAAATTTTTTTAGATATTTGGAAACTAATTCTTTGCCCATGATATGTGTTAAAATAATATTTTCCTTCTGTGTTTGCGTTTCACCCCCTTTCTTTTGAGTGTTACTGTCATTCATTTCAATTACATTAACAAATTATTTTTTATGGTATTTTCTGTGCCTTATTATATAAATTCAAGTATACAGAATGAAGATATTTTTTCAATATTACTCTTAAATCTTTATAATTTTTTCTTTTATATTTAAGCACTTTAAAGATGTAATTTATTTTTATATAAGGTGAAAGTAGTGATCAAATTTTTTTCACCAATGTTGTTTAATGATTCCAACATAATTCATTGAAATATTCATTCCTCACTGAGCTGTATTGCCATTTCTATCATATATCTAGTCCCCATTTAAGCATGGCTGTTTCAGAGTTGTTATTCTCTTACACAGGTCTATGTGTTTATACCTGCAGCAACATCACACTTTCATAATATATCTTGATACCTCACAAAGCAAGTCCCCTCATCTCACAATTCTTTTTTAAGAAATGCTTGACTAATTTTTTGGCCCTTCATACTTGTATAAAATTGTTTTATCAACTAGTCAAATTCCTCAGTAAACTTCTTTGAATTTTTATTGGGATTACATTGAATTTACACATTAATTTGGAGAGAATATAAATTATCAATATGAAGTTCTCCAGTTCAAGAATACTTTATAGGTTTCCATATTTTGATTCATCTTTAATCCTAATAAATGTTTTCATATTTTTTATTGGATTCTTTTGAAACTTTATGAAATACATACCAAATTACATCTCAAAATTTTTATGCTCTTAAAAATATCATTTTTTCTGAATTTAATATTTGACATGTTAACATTGCTTAATTTTAAAATATTGCTGGTATATATGGGTATAATTTTTGTATATTTTTGGTATCCACAAACCTTTTTAAACACTTCTCTGAATTTGAAAGTTATTCTTTGGAATACTTGATATTCTACTACATACATACATACATATATACACATATTAACTCAATGATGAAATATCCTAAGCTGTCCTTCTGACAATTTATTGCCTAGTACTGCAATGTTTTTATTTTTCCTTTATGCCAAACATAACTAAACAATTACATAACGTGCTTTAGCAAAATTTTTTGAAAATGCAAATGATTTACATATATAAAATCATTTACAAATAATTACATTTCTTTTTGTTTTTAATTTTTCTAACTTAGTACTGTATTTATTTTATTCTTTGTCTTATGGAACTGGCTAGATTCTTTATTGCAAAGATGATTAAAATTGATAATGATGAGCAAGGTATACCTATAGGACTTTAAAGATGTAGGCTTGCAACTGGCATACCATCATTTCTGTCTGTTTCTGTTGGTTACAAGTCACGTGGCCAAATCTGAGGTCAAGGTGCAGGGAAATAAATTTCACCTTTTTAGTGGGGAGGACTGGAATCTCACTGGCAAAGATTATGGGAAAAGTGTGGAATGAAGAATTGGGACTGTTAATGCAATCTCCAACAGTATATTTCTTTTTACCAAGTTTTTGAAGATTACTTTTCCATGATTTACCATATAGCAAAATTTTTACTAGAGGTTGTGGTTTTATTAGATAAATTGTAGTTTTATTAGATAGACTACTATTATATGCTGGTTCCCTAGAAGCAGTTTCTGAGACAAAGTTTGGCATTCAGAATATCCTAAGTTATCAGTGCATGTGAGGAGGGTTGGCAGAAACAGGATTGAGTAGAGGTGAACATCAAACTGCAATATGACCCCAACAAACCTTGGGTGACTCAGGAGGGTCCTCTGGAGAGACATATACTATTGAAGTTGTCTCACATAGGGCTCAATGTGCAAGATATTATACCCCTACTGTGATCAGTCATTGGATATGGACTGTCCTAGGGAAGCTGTTCCCTTGGGTTAAGCAGTTCTCTGCACTGGAGCAGACTCTGTGAAGTATCTGAGAGTTGGAGGTGACCTGCTGACAGCGTTTCCAGCTGCTGGTGCAGTATGTGTGCTTCCTTAAAGGGGAATCAGAGCAAACCATTTCCTGGTCCATGACACCTGTATCACTTTAAGAAAAATTGTTTTCTTCTCCCAGTCAAATAGGAATGTTACATATCATCAAATTTTTCTTTCACAAATAATACATTTTATCAATTTTATTAAATTATTAGGAAGTCACATTTTTTCCTCCTTTAATCTGTTAATGCAGTGAATTGAATATTTTCTAAAATACATTGAACCTTGAATTCTTGGTACCGACCCAAATTTTTTCTCCCACTTGTATCTTTGAGCAACATTCTGGATAATTTCTTCTTATCCATCTGCCATTTACCCAATGGTTCTCAGACATGTATTAGCTGCAGTTAAGCATATCAAATGAGTTATTAACTTTGGTTATTGTCTTTTTTACATATAGGACTTTTTTTCCTCTGCAATTTTTCTCAATAGTTTATCTTTTCATCTAAGCATTTTCCTTGCTTGAACTGCTCAGTGCTGTGACTTCCTTGCAGCCTTTGGAAGTAGGGAGGATGTCGGTTTATTACTGGCTCCCTCTCATTCTGTGAATTTAGCCCTTTGTGTCCTAACTTCATGGAGCAGAGAGCATCTTATTAGAATTCTTCCTTGAATGGACCTGTATCTTGACTTCCATCTCCCCACTTCCAGCTCCCTGCACACAATTTTGTCAAATATAAAGTTGAGGGTCATCGTTTGGACAAATGCTCACAGAACAAACAAGTTTAATTTCTCTGCTCAACATCTGGGGTACTGCTTTTACTTTGATTTTAGACTGGTGTTTTATTAGCTTTTTTGATGATTATTACTTTTCTAATTTAAATATATGATCTGCATTTTCAGTTGTTTTTAATGAGAGGATTTGATTAAGATAGACTTTCCAGCCATATTACTAGAAATAGAAGTCAGATTCATATATGAAAATTATGACCTAAGGATTATAAAACACAAATTCTGTGCAAATAAACTGGTGGAAAAAAACAGTAAACCCCTGTATGAAGCTTCCTGTGATTGGGAAAACCAGTAAATTAACATTATACATGAGCTGCTTAGTAGATTCATACACACTTGTGTAAGATATTTATGGGTACAGGTTAGAAATTCAGTTTCCATTTACTTCAAAGAAAGAATTTATTTTCTTTTTTCTCCACATATCAGAGCACTCCTGGAAAGGATTATTCTACATATCTTATGGACCATTGCTTTTCAAAAGTAGAGTCTCAAGGTTGTGAGGTTGATTTAGTATATCACAAACAGTAATTTTAATCTAAGAATAATAAAAAATAGAATGAAATAGAAAATAACAGAATATATTACACATAGTAAGTATAAGAATTGCATATGATGCTTTTTTTCACCTAGATACAAGAATGTATACTGGCACTTAGGGTAAAAGTAATTCATACTCTGGGTCAAAAAAATTTGAAAGTCATTGCAATAGATTGAGGGAACAGAGTGAATACTAAAAAATCCATTCCACATATCTTGAAGGAAGACAGTAGTTCTTCTGTTTCATTTAAAACTATGGAGAGTAAACCAGTCTGCATTTAAAATATAACAAGCCTATGTTAATATTCTATTATTTAGAATAGTTATAAAGAAATGCAATATACCATGGTGTTGTTTAATCTCAAGTAATCAGGATTTAGATTTTAAATATCTAGATCACCTTTGCTGTTTACCTTTTCTTGATTTTTTACTTCTATCACTATGTAGGCAGTAGAAAGACTATGAAAAACCTAAACATGCAGATTTAGTTTACCAAAAAACCCAAACCAAACAAAAAAAATAATAACTTTAGTTTCTGAGAAAATTATAAAACAAATAGGCTCAACAGAGTATTTTTGTACTCTGGGAATTTAAGCAAACAATTTCCGGTTATTATAATCAAATGAAAAACTGATAGTAATTGATAAGTTTATACACTATATTTAACATTTTCTAGTCTCACAATTGTTTAATTTTGATATAAATGAATTTTAAGAGAGTCAGAAACAAAGATGAGTGTATTTTCACAGTGATAGATATGATGTACTCTGTGTATTTCACATCAGTAGTCTGAAAAGAGCTAGGAACAGCAATTTTCGATTTATTCAATATAAGTAATGACTTTTACTGATTGTTTTGTGTCCATCCCGTGCTCTGAACTACATTATATTTGTATAGCAGGTATAAGCACAGTTTATAATTTGTTAGCAGAAATACATCTTGCAATTAGTTTGCTTTAGAGAGCTGACCTCATCAGTATTACCCGGAGAATGCCATCTAACATTGACAGCATTCTCTTAGTTAAAGATAGAAAGCTGTCAAGATTTCCATTAAATTTGTATTCCCAGAGGTTTGTAACTCTGCTTCTAAAAATGCCAGACACATAAACTCAGCATGCAAGGTGTTAGCAAGGTAGTTTATTTTAAAAGGATGACTGTTTATAAACTGTGAAAATGTCTTTCAAGTTTAAAAAGGCAGCAAGGCAGTATGAATATCTACGTAAGGAATCATCTGTATTAATACCACTTTTGTGTTCCTGTCAATCCTGCTGATGTTAAAACCGGAGAAGGATAATGATATAAGTACAGTTGACTGGAAATTTCATAGTGTGCAGACAGTCATTACTGTGTCCTTAGCTGTTCATACATATGTTCAGTCAGCTATTTTTTTTTTAATTGTAAGGATATCCCCAAATCAAGACATCAGAGTGGTTTTGCAGAATCTGAGATGGAACTTATCCTTTAAGAATGAATGGCATAGGGCTTGCCTGGTGGCGCAGTGGTTGAGAGTCCACCTGCCGATGCAGGGTATACGGGTTCGTGCCCTGGTCCGGGAAGATCCCACGTGCCGCGGAGCGGCTGGGCCCGTGAGCCATGGCCGCTGAGCCTGCGCATCCAGAGACCGTGCTCTGGAACGGGAGAGGCCACAACAGTGAGAGGCCCCTGTACCGCAAAAAAAAAAAAAAAAAAAGAAGGAATGGCATAGCTTCACAGAAGCAGAGCAAAGGTACAGACTTTCAATTATAAGATGAGTAAGTTCTGGAGATCTAATACAGCATGTCAGCATGTTGACTATAGTTAGTAATACTGTATTGTATACTTGAAATTTGCTGACAGAGTAGATCTTAAATGTTCTCACACACATGCACAAAAGATAACGATGAAAAGAAAAAAAGAAGAAAGTATGGCATATTTTAGTCCTAGATCTAACACTTACTGTCTGCTGGTGGAAATCAAATTAATATGAACATTAATTACTCAAACTGTAAAGCAAGAATAATGATAATACCTTGCCAAAGATACATGCACTGAGTTCTGAGAAATAAGGCATGTAAAATTTACAAACTGGAAAGTGCAGCATTAACATTATGACTCAGGGTACTTCGAGTAAGGTGCCTCAACATAGATTTCTTTTACTTTAGTGGGAGGCAGGCTCAGGTACTGATTTGTTGGAGTTCAGTGGTATCTGGTGTGAGCAGCCTAAGGCATTCCCCTTATTCTGGTCTCAATAATTGCAAGAAAGAGAGATTTTTTTCTATTGGTGAATGTTTCTTTCAGAGACACTAATGTCCACACTCATTAACCTTTCAACCATAAAAGTCATTTGGGGGCATCTGGCTAAAATACAGTCACAGTGACAAGATTTATCCTCCTGACTGAAATAATCAAAAAAATAAAAAAACCAAACAAACCAAACAAACAAACAAAACACACAGATCAAAGGTTTCCAAGATAATGGGCCTCAATAAATGAAGGAGAGTGAGTCCGTGGAGAATGGAAATAAACAGGGTGAGCTGTATGGTTGGCCTGGCTTATTGACTTGAAAGGGCTTCCAGGCTATAGTGCAAAAATGGGGAACAAAGGCAGAACCTGGTAGTCTCCCTGAGTTAAGGAGGTGAAACTGAGATTTGGGGGAACACAAGGCAGTTACAGTCCACAAGGCAGACTATGGGAAATGAGACCAACACAGGGAGAGAAGAACCCCAAAGATGTGAGAGAATCCTTATTAAGTATTGAGAAGAATATTGACCCTTGCATTTGTACAATGAGACTACATTGAAGAACCATCCAAGAAGATTATTAAGAACAATACTCAGAGCTCACATGAGGCCAAGCAAAAGTACATATTCCCGTTAGCCAAATTAGAATATCTTAAAATCCTCACAACATTCAAAGTATTTTGCCTCTGTAGTGGGGAATAAATTAGCTCTAGAAAAGAAATTGCTCATATCTACATAACAAATTTTAAAAAGAAAAACCCAAAAGTATCAAACTGTTTCCAAGTAACAAGTGTAACACACAACAGTACTCAAGAATACTATGGGAGAACAAAAATGTATAACCTTCAAGCAAAGTTACTAGCCTTAAAGAGGCAAGAAAAGGTAACCCATAATGAAAAAAGAATCAAATTGACCCAGAACTTTCACAGATGTTAGGATTGGCATGTGAAAGCAATAAAACAGTTATTAAAACTTAATTTTATTGCATATATTCGGAAACAAGTAGAGACATGGGGGATGTAAAACAAATTCACTAACTGTAGAGATACTAATGCCAACAGCTAAGATGCAATTACAATGGATAGAATAAATGGCAGATTAATTATTGCAGAAGAAAATATTAGAAAATATGAACTTGAAAACAAAGCAAGGGAAACTTTCTAAAAATCAAAAAAGATGTAAAAATCAGTAAAATTGAAAAGAGCATAAGTGAAATAAAATTCTTGAAGGAGAAGGGACAGATTGATAGGAAAAAAATATTTGAAGAAATAATGGCAAATTTTTCCAAGTTTGATAAAAACTGTAAACCCACAGATCCAAGAAGTTCAACAAACCCCAAAACAAATTTTGAAGTAAATTGCATCATGGCACATCATGGTCAAATGGCAAAAAACAGTGATCAAGAAAAAATTTTAAAAGTGGCCAGAAGGGCTTTCCTGGTAGCACGGTGGTTGAGAGTCCGCCTGCTGATGCAGGGGAGGCGGGTTCATGCCCCGCCTGCCAATGCAGGGGACGCGGGTTCGTGCCCCGGTCTGGGAAGATCCCACATGCCCGGAGCGGCTGGGCCCGTGAGCCATGGCCGCTGAGCCTGTGGGTCCGGAGCCTGTGCTCCGCAATGGGAGAGGCCACAACGGTGAGAGGCCCGCGTACCGCAAAAAAACAAAACAAAAAAAAGTGGCCAGAAAAAAAAACACATTACATACAGAGGAACAAAGGGGAAAAGAAAGCAGATTTCTTGCCGGGACACTGTATCTGAGCAGATAATGGAACAATGTCTTTTTCTTTTTTTTCTTTTAGCGGTACACAGGCCTCTCACTGTTGTGACCTCTCCCGTTGCGGAGCACAGGCTCCGGACGCGCAGGCTCAGCGGCCATGGCTCATGGGCCCAGTCGCTCCGCGGCATGTGGGATCTTTCTGGACCGGGGCACAAACCCGCGTCCCCTGCATCGGCAGGCGTACTCTCAACCACTGTGCCACCAGGGGAGCCCTGGCAATATCTTTAAAGTACTGAAAGAAGAAATTTATCAACACAGAATTCTATAGACACCTGTAATATCTTTAAATAATGAAAGCAAAAATTGACACTTTCAGAAATATAAAAGTTGAAGGACTCAATCACTGTCAGGCCAGCTCTACAAGAAATGTTAAAGTTATCCTTCAGTCAGAAAAAAAAGTGTACCAAATTTAAACATGGATCACAAAGAAGGAAAAACAAGTAAGAGAAATGGTATTGATGTATAGTTGCTAGCTATATACATATAATTTAAATCTCTTAAAATATGAACTACTGTTAAAAATAATGAATTTTAGTGTTAATACATATGTATAAGTAAAACGTATGCAAACAATAGCATAAAATTTGGAAAGGAGGGAAACGCAGTAATATTGTTGAAATGTCTTATGTCATACATCTGATAAAATATCATTTGCATGGGGGTTGTGATAAGGTAAAGATACATATAAAATAAAAAGCACTATTGGAATAAAAATAAGAAATGTGGTTAATAAACCAACAATGAAAAACTGAATCATAAAATATAGTGAATCCAAAAGACAGAAAAAAAGGAAAAAAGATTTGGAACAAATAGAAAAACAATAGCAAGATGATAGACTTAACCTAACCATATTAATAACATCAAATGTAATTGGTCCAAAGGTCCAAAACCCCTAATTAAAGGGAGAGATTGTCAGACTGGACAAAAAAGCAAGGACAAACTTTTCGTTGCCTTTAACATGTACCAAAGATATAAAGAAATAAATAGATTAAAAGTAAAAATATGGGAAAAGTTATAATACAATTTGACTAATCAAAGAAAGCTGGAGTGGCTATATTAATATCAGATAAAATAGATTACAGAGCAAATAATATTACCAGAGACAAAGGAAGTCTCTTCATAATGAAAAGGTATGTAAAAGTAATTAAAAATTCAAAATGTTGATGCACCTATTAACAAACTTACAAGATACATGAAGCAAAAATTAATAGAAATGGGGCTTCTCTGGTGGTGCAGTGGTTGGGAGTCTGCCTGCCGATGCAGGGAACACGGGTTCCTGCCCCGGTCCGGGAGGATCCCACATGCCGTGGAGCGGCTGGGTCCCGTGAGCCATGGCTGCTGAGCCTGCATGTCCGGAGCCTGTGCTCCGCAACGTGAGAGGCCACAACAGTGAGAGGCCCGCGTACCGCAAAAAAAAAAAAAATTAATAGAAATGTAAGAAGAAATAGACAATTCTACATTGATAGCCAGAGATTTCTATACCTTGTTTCCAATATTGGTTGAACAAGCAAACAGGAAATCAGTAAAAAATACTGAATAATAATCAAATTGACCTAATTGACATTTATACAACACTCCACAAAACAGCAGAAGAATACCCTTGTTTTTCTTTTTTCTTCTTCTTTTTCTTTTTTTTTTTACAAGTGCACATGGAACATGGAACAGTTATCAATAAAATAAATATATTTTGGGTCACAGAAAGAATATCAGTAACTTTAAAAGGATTCTATTTAGATATTTTACAAAACACATTCTATGACCACATGAGATTAAGGAGGTTCCATAAAAAACTAAAAATAGAACTACCATATGACCCAGCAATCCCACTACTGGGCATATACTCTGAGAAAACCATAATTCAAAAGGAGACATGTACCACAGTGTTCAATGCAGCACTATTTACAATAACCAGGATATGGAAGCAACCTAAATGTCCATCAACAGATGAATGGATAAAGAAGATGTGGCACATATATACAATGGAATATTACTCAGCCATAAAAAGAAACGAAATTGAGTTATTTGTACTGAGGTGGATGGACCTAGAGTCTGTCATATAGAGTGAAGTAAGTAAGAAAAGTAAATACCATATGCTAATGTATATATATGGAATCTAAAAAAAAAATAACTGGTACTGACGAACCTAGTGGCAGAGCCGGAATAAAGAGGTAGACATAGAGAATGGACTTGAGGACACGGGGTGGGGGGGGGGGGAAGCTGGGGCGAAGTGAGAGCAGCATTGACATATATACACTACCGAATGTAAAATAGCTAGTGGGAAGCAGCAACATAGTACAGGGAGATCAGCTGGGTGCCTTGTGATGACCTAAAGGAGTGGGATAGGGAGGATGGGAGGGAGGCTCAAGAGGGAGGGGATATGGGGATATATGTAAACATATGGCTGATTCACTTTGGTGTGTAACAGAAACTAACACAGTATTGTGAAGCAATTATACTCCAGTAAAGATGTTTTAAACAAAAATCAACAGACATATCTTTGAGATACGTCTCAGATATTTAGAAAATATTTTCAACTGAATGAAAAATAATACAATATGTCAAAATTTGTTGGTTATTGTTAAAGTATGCTTTAAAAGAAATTTATAGTACAGTATGCATAGTAAAACTGCACATAAAGATGCAAGGTCTCATATCAATAACATCATTTATACCTTAGAAAACTAGAAAATAAGGTGCAAATGTAACCTAAAATAAACAGTAGAATGGATATTATAAAAATCAGAGGAGAAATCTATACAACAGAATTTGGAAAAAGAAAAACCAAAAACTCATATTTTTAAGATCACTAACATTGATAAACTTTCAGCTAAACTACCATGAAAATGTAGGATGACACAAATTACTACTCTGAGAAAGGAAAGATATGACATCCCAACATATTACACAATCTGAATGGCATAATAAATAATTATTATGAAATTATTGTAAGTTCTTTAAAAATGTTAGGGAAAACATAATATGGCCAATTCCACCCAAATTCTTCCAAAAATTTACAGAACAGCTTTCCTCAGTTAATTTTATAAGACCTACATTACCCTGATACCAAAAATCATAGAAATAAATTAGATTGAGACAACCAATTCCTGTTTCTTTTTTTGAGATATTATTATTATTATTTAGTTTTATTTTTAATTTTTTTTGAATTTTATTTTATATTTTTATACAGCAGGTTCTTAACAGTTATCAGTTTAATACACATCAGTGTATACATGTCAATCCCAGTCTCCCAATTCATCACACACCACCACCCCCACCACTTTCCCCCCTTGGTGTCCATACACTTGTTTTCTACATCTGTGTCTCAATTTCTGCCCTGCAAACCAGTTCATCTGTACCATTTTTCTGGTTCCACATATATGCGTTAATATATGATATTTGTTTTTCTCTTTCTGACTTACTTCACTCTGTATGACACTCTCTAGATCCATCCATGTCTCAACATATGACCCAATTTCTTTCCTTTTTATGGCTGAGTAATATTCCATTGTATATATGTACCACTACTTCTTTATCCATTTGTCTGTCAATGGGCATTTAGGTTGCTTCCATGACCTCCCTATTGTAAATAGTGCTGCAATGAATTTTGGGGTACATGTATCTTTTTCAGTTATGGTTTTTAATCCCAATAGTGGGATTGCTGGATCATATGGTAATTCTATTTTTAGTGTTTTAAGGAACCTCCATACTGTTCTCCATAGTGGCTGTACCAATTTACATTCCAACCAACAGTGCAAGAGGGTTCCCATTTCTCCACACCCTCTCCAGCATTTGTTGTTTCTAGATTTTCTGATGATGCCCATTCTAATTGGTGTAAGGTGATACCTCATTGTTTTTTGATTGGCATTTCTCTAATAATTAGTGATGTTGAGCAGCTTTTCACGTGCCTCTTGGCCATCTGTATGTCTTCTTTGGAGAAATGTCTATTTAGGTCTTCTGCCCATTTTTGGATGGGGTTGGTTGTTTCTTTAATATTGAGCTGCATGAGCTGTTTATATATTTTGGAGATTAATTCTTTGTCCATTGATTCATTTGCAAATATTTTCTCGCATTCTGAAGCTTGTCTTTTCATCTTGTTTATGGTTTCCCTGCTGTGCAAAAGCTTTTAAGTTTCATTAGGTCCCATTTGTTTATTTTTGTTTTTATTTCCATTACTCTAGGACATGGATCAAAAAAGATCTTGCTGTGATTTACGTCAAAGAGTGTTCTTCCTATGTTTTCCTCTAAGAGTTTTATAGTGTCTGGTCTTACATTTAGGTCTCTAATCCATTTTGAGTTTATTTTTGTGTATGGTGTTAAGGAGTGTTCTAATTTAATTCTTTTACATGTGGCTGTTCAGTTTTCCCATCACCACTTATTGAAAAGACTGTCTTTTCTCCATTGTATATCCTTGCCTCCTTTGTCATAAATTAGTTGACCATAGGTGCGTGGGTTTATCTTTGGGCTTTCTTTCTTGTTCCATTGATGTATGTTTCTGTTTTTGTGCCAGTATCATATTGTCTTGATTACTGTAGCTTTGTAGTATAGTCCGAAGTCAGGGATCCTGATTCCTTCAGCTCCATTTTTCTATCTCAAGATTGCTTTGGCTATTCAGGATCTTTTGTGTTTCCATACAAATTGTGAAATTTTTGGTACTAGTTCTGTGAAAAATGCCAGTGGTAGTTTGATAGGGAGTGCATTGAATCTGTAGATTGCTTTGGGTAGCATATTCATTTTCACAATATTGATTCTTCCAATCCAAGAACATGGTATATCTCTCCATCTGTTGGTATCATCTTTAATTTCTTTCATCAGTGTCTTATAGTTTTCTGCATACAGGTCTTTTGTCTTCCTAGGTAGTTTAATTCCTAGGCATTTTATTCTTTTTTTGCAATGGTAAATGGGAGTGTTTCCTTAATTTCTCTTTCAGATCTTTCATAATTAGTGTATAGGAATGCAAGAGATTTCTGTGCGTTAATTTTGTGTCCTGTAACTTTACGAAATTCATTGATTAGCTCTAGGAGTTTTCTGGTAGCATCTTTAGGATTCTCTATGTATAGTATCATGTCATCTGCAAACGAAGTTTTACTTCTTCTTTTCCAATTTGTATTCCTTTTATTTCTTTTTCTTCTCTGATTGCCATGGCTAGGACTTCCAAAACTATGTTGAATGATAGTGGTGAGAGTGGATATCCTTGTCTTGCTCCTGATCTTAGAGGAAATGCTTTCAGTTTTTCACAATTGAGAATGATGTTTGCTGTGGGTTTGTCATATATGGCCTTTATTATGTTGAGGTAGGTTCCCTCTATGCCTACTTTCTGGAGGTTTTTTATCATAAATGGTGTTGAATTTTGTCAAAAGCTTTTTCTGCATCTATTGAGATGATCATATGGTTTTTCTTCTTCAATTTGTTAATATGGTGTATCACATTGTCTGATTTGAGTATACTGAAGAATCCTTGCATCACTGGGATAAATCCCACTTGATCATGGTGTATGATGCTTTTAATGTGTTGTTGGATTCTGTTTGCTAGTATTATTTTGAGGATTTTTTCATCTACGTTCATCAGTGATATTGCCCTGTGGTTTTCTTTCTTTGTGACATCTTTGTCTGGTTTTGGTATCAGGGTGATGGTGGCCTCATAGAATGAATTTGGGAGTGTTTCTCCCTCTAATTTTTTGGAGAGTTTGAGAAGGATAGGTGTTAGCTCTTCTCTAAATGTTTGATAAAATTCACCTGTGAAGCCATCTGGTCCTGGACTTTTGTTTGTTGGAAGATTTTTAATCACAGTTTCAATTTCATTACTTGTGATGGGTCCGTTCATATTTTCTATTTTTTCCTGGTTCAGTCTTGGAAGCTTATACCTTTCTAAGAATTTGTCCATTTCTTCCAGATTGTCCATTTTATTGGCATAGAGCTGCTTGTACTAGTCTCTTAGGATGCTTTGTATTTCTGCAGTGTCTATTGTAACTTCTCCTTTTTCATTTCTAATTTTATTGATTTGAGTCCTCTCCCTCTTTTTCTTGATGTTCTATCTAATGGTTTATCAATTTTTTTTTATCTTCTCAAAGAATCAGCTTTTAGTTTTATTGATCTTTGCTATTGTTTTCTTTGTTTCTATTTCATTTGTTTCTGCTCTGATCTTTATGATTTCTTTCCTTCTGCTAACATTGGGTTTTGCTTGTTCTTCTTTCTCTAGTTCCTTTAGGTGTAAGCTTAGGTTTTTTATTTGAGATTTTTCTTGAAGTAGGCTTGTATAGCTATAAACTTCCCTCTTAGAACTGCTTTCGCTGCATCCCATAGGTTTTGGATCATCGTGTTTTCATTTGTCTCTAGGTATTTTTTGATTTCCTCTTTGATTTCTTGAGTGATCTCTTGGTTATTTAGTAACATACTGTTTAGCCTCCATGTGTTTGTGTTTTTTACGTTTTATTCCCTGTAATTCATTTCTAATCTTATAATGTTGTGGTCAGAAAAGATGCTTGATATGATTTCAATTTTCTTAAATTTACTGAAGCTTGATTTTTGACCCAGGATGTGATCTATCTTGGAGAATGTTGCATGTGCACTTCAGAAGAAAGTGTAATGTGCTGTTTTTGGATGGAATGTCCTATAAATATCAATTAAATCTATCTGGTCTATTTTGCCATTTAAAGCTTCTGTTCCTTATTTATTTTCATTTTGGATGATCTGTCCATTGGTGTAAGTGAGATGTTAAAGTCCCCCAGTATTATTTTGTTACTGTCAATTTCCTCTTTTTTTTGTGTGTGTGTGCGGTACACGGGCCTCTCACTGTTGTGGCCTCTCGTGTTGCGGAGCACAGGCTCCGGATGCGCAGGCTCAGCGGCCATGGCTCACGGGCCCAGCCGCTCCGCGGCATGTGGGATCCTCCCGGACCGGGGCACGAACCCGTGTCCCCTGCATCGGCAGGCGGACTCTCAACCACTGCGCCACCAGGGAGGCCCCAATTTCCTCTTTTATAGCTGTCAGTAGTTGCCTTGTGTATTGAGGTGCTCTTATGTTTGGTGTGTATATATATTTATAATTGTTATATCTTCTTCTTTGATTGATCCGTTGATTATTACATAGTGTCCTACCTGTGTTTTGTAACATTCTTTATTTTAAAGTCTATTTTATCTGATATGAGTATTGCTACTCCAGCTTTCTTTTGATTTCCATTTGCATGGTATATCTTTTTCCATCCACTCACTTTCAGTCTTTATTTGTCCCTAGGTCTGAAGTGGGTCTCTTGTAGACAGCATATATATGGGTCTTGTTTTTGTATCCATTCTGCAATCCTGTGTCTTTTGGTTGGAGCATTTAATCCATTCATGTTTAAGGTAATTATTGATATGTATGTTCCTATGACCATTTTCTTAATTGTTTTGGGTTTGTTTTTGTAGGTCCTTTTCTTCTCTTTTTTTTCCCACTTAGAGAAGTTCCTTTAACATTTGTTGTAGAGCTGGTTTGTTGATGCTGAATTCTCTTAGCTTTTGCTTGTCTGTAAAGCTTTTGATTTCTCCATTGAATCTGAATGAAATCCTTGCCGGGTAGAGTAATCTTGCTTGTATGTTCTTCCCTTCATCACTTTAAGTATATCATGCCACTCCCTTCTGGCTTTTAGAGTTCCTGCTGAGAAAGCAGCTGTTAACCTAATGGAGTTCCGTTGTATGTTATTTGTCATTTTTCCCTTGATGCTTTCAATAATTTTTCTTTAATTTTTACCAGTTTGATTACTATGTGTCTTGGTGTGTTTCTCCTTGGGTTTATCCTTTATGGCACTCTCTGTGCTTCCTGGACTTGGGTGGCTATTTCCTTTCCCATGTTAGGGAAGTTTTTGACTATAATCTCTTCAAATATTTTCTCTGGTCCTTTCTCTCTCTCTCTTCTCCTTCTCAGACCCCTGTAATGCAAATTTTGTTGTGTTTCATGTCGTCCCACAGATCTCTTAGGCTCTGTTCATATCTTTTCATTCTTTTTTCTTTATTCTGTTCCGCAGCAGTGAATTCCACCATTCTGTCTTCCATGTCACTTATCCGTTCTTCTACCTCAGTTATTCTGTTATTGATTCCTTCTAGTGTAGTTTTTATTTCAGTTACTGTATTGTTCATCTCTGTTTGTTTGTTCTTTAATTCTTCTAGGTGTTTGTTAAACTATTCTTGCATCTTCTTGATATTTGCTTCCATTCTTTTTCCGAGGTCCTCGAGCATCTTCACTATCATTATTCTGATTTCTTTTTCTAGAAGGTTGCCTGTCTCCACTTCATTTAGTTATTTTTCTGGGGTTTTATCTTGTTCCTTCATCTGGTACGTAGCCCTCTGCCTTTTCATCTTGTCTATCTTTCTGTGAATGTGGTTTTTGTTCCACAGGCTGCAGGATTGTAGTTCTTCTTGCTTCTGCTGTATGCTGTCTGGTGGATGAGGCTATCTAAGAGACTTCACCAATTACTATTATACCAGATAAATATAGATTCAAATAATATGAACAATATTTTAGCAAATTGAATCTAACAATATAAATGATAATGTATCATGACCAAGTTAGATTTATCACAGGAATGAAAACTTGGTTTAATAATCAAAATCAAAGTAATTTACCATATTAACAAACTAAACATTAAAAACCATGTGATAATTTCAAGAGACACAGAAAAAAAGTACTTTACAAAATTTGAATGTCTGTTTTTTCTGTAAAATATCAACAACCTAGACATACAAAAGTATACTCTCATCCTGATAAAGTGTACCTATGAAAACCGTATAGCTAATCACAACTTAATAGTGAAGGACTTCCTGCTATCTCTAAGATCAAGAGGAAGACTGAGGTTTTTTCTCTTTACTTTTAATGAATATTGTATTAGAGATTGTACCCATTGCAATAAAAAAGTCACACTAACTAGCAAGGAAGAAATAAACACTTGTTTTTCATAGACTACCTGGATATCAATGTAGAAATCCAGTGGATTCTTAAAAAACAAATGAATAAAACTCTACAACTATTAAGCCAATTTAACAAGGTAGTAATATCAAAATAAAAATAATCATGTATTTTCTATATAGTACTAAGGAGGAATCCAAAACTGAAATTAAAAAGAATATCATTTACAACAAGAACAAATACATGATATGCTTAGGGCTAAGTATGATGAAAGATATGCTAAACCTATACATTCAAAAGTACAAAATATTGCTAAGAGAAATTAAAGACAGCCTAAATGAATATAATTCTGTTTATGAGGCTGAAAGCTCTATGTTGTTAAGATATCAGTTCTCCCCAAAGCAATCTACAGCTATAACAAATCCCAATCAACATCCTAGCAGGCCACCCAACAAGCATATGAAAAGATGCTTAACATTACTAGGCATAAGAGATATTCAAATTAAAAACAACAGTAGATCTCACCCCAGACCCATTAGGATAGCCACTATCAAAAGAACAGAAAATAGCAAGTGTTGGGGAGGATATGAAGTAATTGAAAACCTTGCGCACTGTTGGTGAGAATGTAAAATGGTGCATCCATTATGGAAAAAGTATAGGTTGCTCAAAAAATTGAATTACCATGTGACCCAGCAATTCCGCTTCTGTATATATTTCCAAAATAATTCAAAGCAGGATCCCAAAAGATTATTTGCATGCTCATGTTCATTGCAGCATTGTTCACAGTAGCCAAGAGGTAGAAGCAATTCACATGTTCATCAATGGATGAATGGATAAAGAAAATGTGGTATATACATGCAATAGACTGTATTATTCAACTTAAAATCCTGTCACATGCTGCAACATGAAAGAACCTTGGGGACATTATGCTAAGTGAAATAAGCTGGTCATAAAAGGAAAAATACCATATAATGCCACTCATATAAAATATCTGAATTAGTCAAAATTGTAAAAATAGAAAGAAGAAATGTGGTTGACTAAGGTTGGTAGAGGGAGAGAGAGGGGCAATTAGTGTTTAATGGGTATAGAGTTTATTTTGCAAAATGAAAAAGTTTCAGATATCAGTTGCACAAAATGTGAATGTATTTAACACTACTAAACTGTAAAGTTAAAAATGGTTAAGATAGTAGGCTCAATGTTATATGTTTTTACCACACACACTCACACACAAATCCTACCAAGCTTTCTTCTAGAACTTGATAACTTTATTACAAAAATTGATATGAAAATGCAAAGAACTTAGAATAGTGAAATCAACTTGAAAAAATATCAAAGTTGGAGAACTAGATAACTACATGATTTCAAGGTAAACCACCTGATTTCAAGACTTATCATAAAGCTACAGTAATCCAGGCAATGTGGTTTCATTCTGAAGAGAGATAAGTAGACTTATGTAGATATAGTCCAGAAAACTATACACATACATATGGAAAACTGATTTTTGACAAAGGTACAATTCAGTGGAGATAAGATAGTTTTATGTTTAATGTCACTAGAGTAATGGAAAGTTCATATGCAAAAATGAGCTTTGAAATATACCTCACACTTTATACAAAAATTAATTAAAGTGGAAAGTAAAACTAAATGGAAAACCAAAAACTATAATATTTTCAGAAGAAAATAAAAGAGATTGTGATCTTTGGTTCATTAATATTAAAAATGTTTGCTAATCAAAAGTCGTTGTTGAAAGAATGAGAGAACAATCCACAGATGGGGAGAAAATATTTGCAAATCTTATGTCTGCTAAAGGACTTGCATCATTAATATATAAAGAATTCTCAAAAGTCAAAAACTTGTAAATAACTGAATAAAAAATGGTCAAATATTCAAAGAGACATCTCCAAAGAAAATATACAAAAGCAAATATGCAGTGCAAATAAGCACTTGAAATGATGCTTAATATGATTAGTCATAAAGGAAATGAAAATTAAAATGACAAGAAAATATCACTACCTATTAGAATAGCTAAATGAAACAAATTGACCATACCAAGTATCTGGAGAAGAGGAAGAATTGACATTATCACTCATTGCTAATGAGAATATAAATGATACAGTCACTTTGTAAAGCCTTTTCATGGTTTATTATAAAGTTAAACATATGCCTACCATGTGAATCAAGTATTTCCACTTCTAGATATCTAAGAGAAAAGACAGCACATAGACAAAGACTTTCAAATGAATGTTTATTTGTTCTGTTATAGCCTTAAACTGAAAACAGTCTAAATGTTCATCGACAGGTGAGTGAAAAATCAAATAGTGGTATATACATAAAATGGAATACTACTCAGCCACAAATAGGAATGAACTAGTGACACATTGCCACTTCATTGATAGACTTCAAAATAATTATGCTGAATAAAGGAAATCAGTTAAAAGAGAATACATACTCCCATTTATGTAAAATTCTAGAAAATGTAAATCAGACTCTACCGACAGAAAGAGATCTGCGGTCGCTTAGAGATGAGGAGTGCATGTTGGATAGGCAGCTGGGAAAGATTACATGAGAGTCATGAGGAAACATTTTGGGGTGATATATTCATTATCTTGATTGTAGTGATTGTTTCATGAGAGTATATATATGTCAAAATGTGACAAATTGTATGTGTCAGGGAGAAAGCATTTTCCTCTACCCTTCCAGGTTCTTCTGGCTGGTTTAAGAATTATATTGATTAAATTGACATGAGACAGGTGAACAGGAGAAAATTTAACAAAAGTTTAATAATATGTATATATGTGGGAGGGACCCAGGAGAACAGAGTAACTCACCAAAATGGCTGGATTCCTCACCTTAAATCCCATCTTCAGCAAAGCCAAAAGAGGGTGTTGGGGGTAGTGATTTGGGACTTCAAAGGGGAGGAAGGAAATTCACATGGAGAGGCAAAAGCAAGTGTTTGGTAAACAGAAGTTTGCTGGGTCATACAGAGACAATGGGATGCAGAGTAAACTGATCTCTAGCTCTACCCAACGGCCCCCAATACTTCTAGCCTGTAGTCTTTACAGACATCTCTGGTGATAGTTCTCCTCTGGGAGCTCTTTATCTAAATTATTTTAGGCACCTAAAAGGGAGGTCAAAGTTCGTTCTTGAGTCTTTAGAGCCTTGATTATTTTCAGCTCAAAATCATCCTCATGCCAGAGACACTTTGGGGTGGCAAAGTTTGCTCCCCTACATATGCTTTAATTATATATTTATTTTTGTCAATTATACCTCAAATAAATAAGGAAAAAAATAATAATACAACTCTTCTTATCCCCAAAACAGTCACTCAGGGGAGTAAAATACAATTTCACTTAGGGGAAAAACTTACATAAGTGCTAAATCTGGCTCACATTTTGGATTAGTTTTATTGTTGTTGTTTGCTTGTTTTTGGTGGTATTTTGTTTTTTTTTCTTTTTACTTCCTCAGTGATGAACTGTAAGTTGAAGCATTCATGTATTTATCTTTGTTTCCTTGCTGTAACAAAGTTTAAATATTGTTTCTGGGTAAATGACACTAGTCTATTATAAAATTTTGTGGTGTATCTGCATTAATTATGTTTATTAGCTTTTGAAAGACTCAACAAGTATTGTGTGTGTGTGTGTGTGTGTGTGTGTGTGTGTGTTTCCTTGTGAACATGCAATATCATTTCAAAAAACCAGAATAAAAGGTAGGAAATGGGGAAGGAAGGAAAAAGGAAGGGAAAAAAGTAGTTGCATTTGCTAAATTTCTGTATTTGGCTAATACAAATTGAAATTTCTTTCAATTAAATGGTAACTTACCAAAAACCATATTTTTCTATATTTATGAAAGACTTGGTTTGCTTTTGTTTACATCTTGGTTTATGTATATAACAAAATTTATTATTTTAATAATAACATTTGATATAAATGTATATACCACATTTTATTTATCCATTCATAGTCAATGGACATTTTAGGTTGTCCTAAATTGTCCTTCTTTCCTTTTGTGAATAGCACTGCTGTGAATATTGGTGTACAGATATCTGTTCGAATCCTTGCTTTCAATTCTTTTGAGTCTGTACCCATTAGTAAAATTATTGAATCATATAATAATTCTGTGTTTAGTTTTTCTCTGAGGAACCACCATTCTGATTTCCACAGTAGCTCAACATTTACATTCCCACCAGCAATATACAAGGGTTCGAATTTCTGCACATCATTGCCAACACTTTTTTTCTTATTTTTTTATAATAGCCATTCTAATGGCCATGAAGTGGTATCTCATTGTGGTTTCGATTTGCATTTCCCTAATGATTAATGATAGTGGGTTAATTTTCATGTGCTTATTGACCATTTGTATGCTAGTCAAGTTGTTTTCCCCCATTTTTGAATTGGACTTTTATTGTTGAGTTTTAGGAATTTTTTTTATAAATACTATATTAATCACCTATCAGATATGCACTCTGCAAATGTTTTCTCCCATTCTGTGTGATTTGCTGCTTAATAATTGGATCACTCTCAGGCTTACTGTAAAGTTTGCCAAAGTATCTGTTATTTTTTCTCTCCAAACATTGTCTCTTCTGCAGTTCTTCTGGCTCTTATGCTTTTCTCCTTCATTGTTGTTTGTGCATCAATTTAGTTCAGACTCAAATGAGAGGTGAAATTTTGCCACTCTTTGCTCAATCTGATCACATAGCAATAACTTTGGACAGTATGCTTACTATAGAAAGAAGAAAACATAAGTCAAATTTCTTTATAAATTTTACAAGAGCTCAGAGTTGCCTATTAGAATAATCCCATTCATTTTCTTCAAAACCTTTTTTGTCATTGTACTATTCTTTCCAAACACATAAAATTCATGAGCACATTTACTTGCATACTGTGTTTCATCAAAGCTGTTTTATAACACTTTTCTTATAAAATTTTCTATTGCTTTCAACGATTTCCTTAAGCTACACTTCCTCTAAAAATTTTTTTAGCACGTCATTTGTTGAGCTGTTTGTATTCTCAGTTCAGAATCTTGCTAGGTATGAAGAATAGAGCACAAAATGTAGTCTGTATTCTCAAGAAGTTATTGGTCTTAAAAGAATTTTAGAGCACAATAAAACAGACATATAATAAGCAAATAATATTTTTAAGTGCTCACTGCTGAACACAGTATGATGTACGACAAAAAAGGTGAAATTTGAGGATAAATCTATGGTTACAATCCTGACATTATCTTGTGTAATGTATATGCCCTTGGCATGGAACACCTTTGTAAGCTTTATTGTGTTCATCTGTAAAATAGAGTTAACATTTTTATAGTAAGTTTTGGGTATTATTACAAAAAGAAATTGCAATGCACTTCATTTATCACATGTAAGGCATTAATGATACTAAACTTAATTCCCTTCTCACTGATCATATTGAGTGGTTTTATTTAATTCCTTAAATTTTAACTTAATTGCATTATATTATAAGCTTCCCCACCCAAGCCAGAATCTTGTACCACTTTGATGAGGCTAAATTAATTTTTTTCTGTTTTTATCACATTTTTATAATTTTTAAAACATATTTTAAAAATTTAGTGCTTTAAAATTTTTTTGCTCTAATATGATATTTAGGATATTATACAAAAATCTCAGTGTGATATGAAAGTTGTATTTTTTTCCTTTCTTAATGAGAGACAGAATTAGATATTGCCAGTTTTATATGAACACATTTCTTTTTCTTTTATCAAATTGCTTCAATAAGTATAAGTAATGTGACCTGGTTAAATGTCCTTTTATCATTGAAAAATAGATAAGTAATGTCAGGTGTATTACTAGTTATTTAAAATGCAAATAAATACATGAAGGTTCTTTTGCTTGTAATCTAGATGGTGTTTTTTTAAAATTTATCATTACTTGTGATGTTAATTTACTTAAATTCTTATGGATCATATAACCGCAGTGAGAAATTTTTATTAGTCAGAAATATGATAATGGTATTGATCCATATTGGGATATCAGGCTTGAAATCTCTTTTATAGCTATGTCTAAATTAGTGTATTATGGGAATATGTCTAACATTTCCCATATTTCCCATATCCCAAGTCTAACTTGACTAAGGATGTTTTTCCTGCTTGAATTACATTAGCAATTGTTCTTCTAGGCATGGCCTTAGAGTAAAGGCATGGAATCAGTCCAGCAGGTTTGACGAATTCTATTTATTCTCACCAGTAAGAGAGAAATGAATTGTCAGAAGTAGAATTAGAAGAAGAGTCTTACTCCAAATGTTCCACTGGCCAAATAAAAGTGTTTGGAGGAGGAAATATACTTTATGGCTTCATGACAGCTGCCTGTTTGTTTGTTTGTTGTTATTTTGGGATCAATGCAACAATTAAATGAACATTTCCTTGGAAAATTCAATGTTGTTCCCAAAAGTTCTTCACGCGGTATTGCCATTTTCTTGAATAATTCAGTATTTCTGACTGCACATTTTCAATTTAGTCACTCTGTGTTTATACATTATGTATTCTATGTATTAATGGAATTGCACTGTCATTGTGTTTGTTTTAATATAGTGTCAGGCAACCATTCCTGGCTAGCCAGTTATTACAGCATAAAATAATATTTTGAAATCTGTGAGCTTCTTGTCACTCCGTAGTTATCTATGGTTAACAGTTCATTTGACTAAGAAGTAAAATGCTATCAACAGGGACATAAACCCACTATTGTTAAAATTATACTTAGGTGGCAATGTTATAGATCAAATCAGGGAAAATTAGACTGGGAAGTTCAGGCTCATGGTCTGAATCAGGGAGCAAACCCAAGGACAGGTTGATTCTCTTCCCTCATGGATAGGATGCCCGATAGATCTGATATAATGGGATCATTGCCTGTTGTTCCAGAAATTCTGAGCTTCTTCAGCTTTCAGATATCACCCTTCTTATCTCACTTCACTTGTCAACAGGAAGTATAGTCCTTTTCCAGTTTTACTTCATGTTTGTCAATAAGTCCAGGATGAGTGATTACATGCAACATGAGTTGACCTGAGATTTGCATTCTACCTGAGTCAACTAGCTTGTATCAGCCAGCTACCAAACACTTTGCAGATTGCTTCATGCCTTCCCTCCCCTGACTTTCCAGGCTGCTGATTTTTTACAGTTTAGAAATGAACACAGCAATTCCTTCCCCCACAACATCTGTAAAATTGGCCACATTTAATAAGACATTACAAAGGCTTGTACATAACATAAATTAATTGCAAATACCACACATACACACACACACATACAAATATACACAAACACTCACATGTTTAGACTGCTTTGATGAAGTTTCTCTCCCTACTAGTTCTGTGTTTCTCTAATACTCTAGTATCTGGTCCCCAGAAGAGTTTTCCTTGCTCCTCTGAATAGTGGGGTTTTTCATTATCTTTCTTCTTTATAGAGTCAAGTTCCCCAGTTCAAATCTCACAATACATTTGCCAGTCTAGTCCAGGCTGCCATAACAAAATACCATAGACTGGGTGGCTGCAACAACAGAAATTTACTTTCTCACAGTTCTGGATGCTAGAAGTCCAAAATTGAGACATTAATATCATTAATTTCTGGTGAGATCTGTCTCCTGTCATATAGACTGGCACCTTCTCACTTGTCCTCACATGCACATGGTTGGGAGAGACAGAGCAAGCTCTTCAGTGTCTCTTTGGGGACAACACTAATCCCGTCATGAGGGCCCCACCCTGATGACTTCATCTAAACCAAATTATCTCTCCAAACACCATGACATTGGGGGTTAGGGCTTCAATGTGACTTTGAGAGGGGACACAATTTAGTCCATAACACCATCCATGGATCTTTTCCTCTCAGGATGGAAGTTGGAATGTCTGTTCTCCTCAGGGTGAAAAAAGTTCTATCTTATTTAAAAAAAAGAGACAACAGGCTCAAAATGGAGTCAATTATGCTAAGCCCACATCACCAAATCAAGACTTAATACCTAACTTACAGTTTCAGACTCTTCAGGAGAAGAATCTTAAACCAGTCATCTAGAATTACCTGGTCAGCACTAGTGAGGTAATCTGCCTGATAGTCCCCTCAGAGAAGATGACTTTGCCTGAAACAATCCACTGTTTACTTGTAACTCCTTTGTCTCACCTCCTTCTGCCTATCAGTCTTTCATTTTGTACAGCTCTTCAGAGCACCTTTCTGTCTCCTTGATGGGATTATGCCCAATTGATCAATTGTTGAATAAAGTCGATAAAATCTTTAAAATTTACTCAGTTGAATTTTGTTTTTTTAACAATCCCTTAGCCACTCTTTTAATTTGACCAACTTCTGCTCTTATCTTCTGCCACTACAACTAGAATAACTTTTTAGAATATGTTTATCTTTCTCGTTGGTCCCACTTACAAAGCCTGTGGCATTAAGCTTGAAAGACCACCGAGGGTTGAGTTTCACACAAATGTGTTCCCCTGTCTACCCTCATTCTGGCATGAGGCAACTCCCTTGTCATTTTTTGCCATTGTCCAGTGGCTACTTCAACTTTCCTCTGGATAACTTTTGATAAAGGATACATAAATTGCAAAGATAAAATCTTTCTACAATGAAGAAAACCCGTTATTATGCAGAGCAATTTAAGTCTATTGTTTTGAAGCTCTGCTTTTCATAATAGAATCTTCAATTTATCTTTGAATAACAAAGAGGCCCATTAGAGTGATTTTTGTAAAAAACGAAGTGGTGATTTGCTAAAATGTAAATATAGCTCTCTGAGCTTAAGGCTCACTTCCCACTCCTTTTTAGGTTTTATGTTTTCTTAATGAGGGTGCCCATTATTAAAGACCTACTGAATCCAATGGACAGGATTTTTCTTTAAGTATTGCATGTGTATTAATTTTTCTTTCTGGTAATAAAATGATATAAAACCATATGTTTTCTAGTATTTAGTATAAGTAGGTAGCAGGATAAAATTTTCTTTTTTTCCCTCATGACTATTTCTTTTCCACTGAACATACCTTCATCCCCCCTTTTAAGCATGTGGTTTCTTCCTTTTCTCAGGTTTGTTGAACCAGGAAAGGAATTAGTAAGAAACATAAATAATCCTTATAACATCTATCTTGGATATTATGCTGGAAAAACAATATTATAGAAATGGTTACTCTGTGTGTATGAGAGAGGGTGTGGGGGAAGAGAGAGAAAAGGCATAATCCCTTAGAAACTAGGGAATGATTCTCCTAGAATCACAGAAACAAAATGAAAAGAACCTGCAATCCATTTTCCAGTCAAAGCCCTGAACAGGTAAGCATAGAGTTGTATAACGAGATTAAGCAGAAAGGACAATTGTAATGGTATCTGTGCAACAACAGGTCCTAAAATAACCAGAATGTTCCATACCTTCAAGTGGTTGTCCTGGTATACCTGAAGTAGTTGCATGGAGATGAATGAGAGCTGCCTTAGCAACTATCAGTTTGATTAGAAAAGTTACCAAGAACCCGAGAGATTAAGGGACTTTTTTAGTCTAGAATGGAGAACAAAGAGCAAGAGGTGACACTTCCCACAGGTGTTTCACATAGTCCTGTTATCATGTAAGACACTGCCCCCTACACACACACATACAGAATGGAGATGCAATGTGGGAGAGAAAGGAAAAAAACAAACAAAAAAACCTGACTGAGAATAGGTTTCAGGCTCCTTAGTAGAAATTTTGAGTTTTAGGTAGAAATTAATGGAGATGCATTTATTTAATAAATATTGGAGAGCCTACTGCGGGCTAAAACGTTTAGCAAAACAGACACAGTTTCTCTTCTCTAGGTGTTTATAGTCTAGTAAGAGAAATGTATGTTAATCATCACAGAATTTATCATTGCTATATGTGATAAGTAGTAGAGAAAAGTACTATGAAAGATGGGGATTAGAGAAACAGATGGGACAGACCTGGTAGAGAGGAACTGGGGGTGATGTTTCTGGGAAAGTTTTATCTGAGCTGAGAAAAAAGATAATTAGAAATTAGCCAGTTAAGATGCTGCTCACAGGAGTGTGTGTGCATGTTTGAAGGTAGGTGTAGGGGAAGGGATAAAGTTCCAGTAATTGCAAGGGACTTGAGATGAGCTGGAGATAGAGCCCAAAAAACAAATAGTAGGAGAGAAGGTGGGTAATCAGAGGTCAGATTGTACAAGGTGATAGTATAGGTAACTTTTTAGAATTTAAGAATTATCAAAATACCAAGGGGAGACTTTCTTGTCTTTCTTGTCAGAAGGGCTTTCTTTACACGTGAGTATGACATCACGTGTGCATGATGCATCCCTACTGCCCCTATACCATATTAGCAGTAGAGAGTACAGAGCAGTACTAGCAGACATTCAAAGAGAGTATTAGAAGGCTACTATAGTTATTCCAGCAGGGAATACAATATCTTGTACAGAAGGATAACAGTGAATGGAACGAAACAAGGATGGCTTTGAGTGTATCAGGAAGTAAAAGGGATAGGATTTAAAGAATGATTCGATATTGAGAGTTCAATGAAGGAAGTTTTCAGTGGTGACTCCCAGGTTCCTCCATACAGAACTGCATATATAGTGGAAGAGGAAATGATTTAGGTAGAAAGTTTATAAATTTGGACACAGGGATTACACAGAGCCTTAAGGTCTTATACAGACTTTGGCTTTCATATTGAAAACAGATTGGAAGAAGGTTCAAAGCAAAAATTTTACTGGAAAATTACACAGTCAGTCCATTTGGACTGTGATAATAAATTACCATAGACTTAGTGGCTTACAAGCAGCAGAAATTCATTTCTCAGGGTACTAGAGGTTAGGAAGTCCAAGATTAAGTTGCTGGCAGATTCAGTTTCCAGTGAGGCCCCACTTCCTGGTTCATAGATGGCATCTTTCTGCTGTGTCCTCACTTGACTGAAGAGGTCGGGAGTTCTCTGGGGTTTCTTTTATAAAGGCACTAATCCCATTCATCAGGACCCTACCCTCATGAACTAATCACCTCTCAAAGGCTCCATATGTACATATCTTCACATTGGGGTTTAGGTTTCAACATATGAATTTGGGGGGTGGGAGGACACAAACTTTCAGTCTGTAGCAACAGACAAGGAAGACTTTATTCAAGACAGTAGGGGAGAGAGGTCAGAACTCAGTCTGAGCTTAACTCCACTAAAACAAAGGGCTAGATAGTTTTTAAGATGTGTCCTACTGTGTGTAGAGGATGAGGGTGGGGAAATCACAGTCCACCTGTATTTGCTGATTGTCCTTACCCAAAGGAAAAGCTACCATTCTCATATCTTCATGACATGAGATAGTTTTACAACTTGGAGCAAGGTGCACAGTAAAGTTAGCAGTTAGGCTCCTAGCCTCCCACTGAAACTGGAAGATGGGGGCCTTTCTTCCTTGAAAATTACATTTAAAAGGGATGGCTCCTAGGTCCTTGATAAGGACTTTCTTGGGTTGTAAGTCTGGCAATCAGGCTTTTAATAGATTAATATCTCAAAGTGACAGAGAAAGAATTTACAGTGATAAGTTTGTGCTATGAAAAAAGGGAAATCAGACTCCTAGATTCAAAAAGAAGCTTGTCTAAAGTTTAGTCAAGCTGAGGGGAAGGTTGCGGCTCTTTTGGTCAAAGGGTAGAAGCAGGGGAACTGTTAGTTTTAAAGATGGGATTTCCTTCTTCATTCAGTATTGATCTTGCTTTGTCTGATTATTGGTTCATTATAATTAGTAGGGTCATTCAGAGGTTTCATCTCCTGGGATGAGATTGGGTCTGCACATTGTTCTCTTACCAAAACAGTTTTCTTTTCTACCTGCTTGCAATGTATAGGACTGGGGACTCTCTCATGCTGGACTCTATGTGTGACACCCACTTCAGAACAATCCTTTCTTTTTAATGAAGTCTTTGCATTTTTCTGGAACATCTAGATTGTTAAGAGGTCTCTGTATCCACTTTTTCTTTAGAAATAAATATACATTGGTAAAAACATATATGTATTATATATACATATATATACAAAAATACACATGACATATATTCATAATTATGAAGCATACGTACTTTCATAATTATATTAAATTAGCACTTACCTCATAAATAAAATAGAGCACTCATCTCATAGGTCAGTAAAAGGCATATGTTCTAATAAATGACAAAGGAATGAAGAAAAAGCTAGAATTTTATCAGTCAACATAAAGTTAAGATGGATAATTTTAGGTGTAACCAGCACTATTTAATATATTTTTTCTAACCCAAAGGGGGAAATAAATTATGCCATTTGTATCAGGAAAGTACAAATCACTTACATTTTTTTTGCATACTGTAAATATTCTTATTAAGACCAAGGTTTACAACACAGTGCTATTTAGTCTCATTTCCAAAGTGCAGTAGACATGTTTGTTTCATGAATGCTGCATTGGATAGTGCAGATATCTAACATTTCCATCGTCAAAACAGGTTCTATTAAAACTTATATAGTCACATTAGCAGATGCAATATAACCTTAGAAGAACAGAAAATAAAATTGAAGTTTAATGGATTAATATTGTGACAGTAATAATTGTCTAAACATTGAAATAATTAAGAAATGTACTAATTGGGTTACATAAAACTGAAAACCTTCACAGAGTGAAAAGTAACTGAAAAAATAGACTTGAAAAAACTGCTGATATAATTATGTTAAGTTTACATATGTATGGATAAATAATATGTAAATATAAATATTTATACAAATATGTTAGAAAATTATAAATGATCTAATGTTTATAAGAATAATAAAATGTCATGTGAGAATTACAAAGAATAAGCAAATTTGTGTAAAATGAATAAGGCCAATAATTAGAGACAAATGTAAATTAAAACACACACAAGTGAGGGAGGAATTTAGCAATATTTTTCACCTCACCAATGGGAAAGTACTCAAGCATTATATATTTTAAAGACATAAGTTCTGCTCCTAGCAATTTACCTTCAGGATATAATTTCAAACATAAAACTGTATACGTTCAAGAATATTTATGACAATTTTTTTACTACAAATAATTGGAATTATCCTGCCTGTGCAACAGCTGGAAACTTGGGGGTAAATTGTTTCATCAACAATTTATGGAGTATATAAAGCAACATAATAAATAAAATTCAAAAGTCTATCTCTGTTGTATTTACAACAGTGTAAAATTATGGAACTGTGTAAATAACAGTAGTGAGAGAACAGTAGGAAAAAAGGAGCTTTCATAGGTTAGTGGGATTCTATAAAGTAGATGATGATGATGATGATGATGATTGTTACTATTTATTCTTCTGACAGTATTTACTGAATGTTTAGGTTACTGCATGGTAGGCATAGTGTTAATCACTTTATATTCATTAGCTTAATTAATCCTTCTAACAACCCAGAGGAGCTATTATCATTCTTCATTTTACAAATGAGAAAACTGCATCTTAGAAAGGTTCTGCTTCCTGTCCAATGACACTCAGTGGAAAATAGCAGAGCTCAAGGTCTCATCCAGGTCTTTGTTGCTAAAATGCTAATTGTACAATATAAGACATACAGGGCTTCCCTGGTGGCGCAGTAGTTGAGAGTCTGCCTGCTAATGCAGGGGACATGGGTTCGAGCCCTGGTCTGGGAAGATCCCACATGCCACGGAGCAACTAGACCCGTGAGCCACAAGTACTGAGCCTGCGCGTCTGGAGCCTGTGCTCCGCGGCAAGAGAGGCCGCGACAGTGAGAGGCCCGCGCACCGTGATGAAGAGTGGCCCCCGCTCACCACAACTAGAGAAAGCCGTCACGCAGAAACGAAGACCCAACACAGACAAAAATAAATTAATTAAAAAAATTTTTTTAAATATATATATATAAGACATACAGACAACAGTCAGGCATAATGAAAAATTTTCCATTTACAAGAACTTTGTTCCCAACACATGTACAAGGCTTATTTATACATTAAATACATTAATAAAATGACCTTCATTCCTATGTATTATAGTTGTTATAACAGACTATTCTTTGTGTTCTCCAAAAATTCTTGGTAAACGCAACCACTAGCTGATGAAAAGCTTCATAATTTCTTAACTCTAAAAATTTATGTCATTAGGCCTCTCATCTCTTCTCTAAACATAGTAAAATTTTAGGGAACATTTTGAAATTAGTAAATGTTGCCCAGAAAGAATGATGTAAAAAATCGTGGCATATGAGAACACCACTTGTGGGTTTTCAAAAGGACATTACATAATCTTGCAGGAAATGAACTCCCTGACACAGGAATGGATCTGATAAGGTCAAATTACAGTTTACGCATCTGTCCTGAGAGGACTGACTCTTGTAACATTAGCTTCTCTTTAACATCCACAAGGATATGTCATTCCTTAATTGTTAATGGTGAAACAGTTTTCAACTAGGTCATACTTCTTGGGAGTAAAGTAAAATAGTAATTGCATTAGTTTTCTATTGCTGCCATAACAAATCACTAGCAATTTAGCAGCTTAGAGAACAAATTTACCTTACAGTGTCTGTAGGTCAGAAGTCCAGATGGACTCGGCAAACATCACAAGGCTGAAGGCAAGCAGACAGCAAGGCTCTATTTCTTACTGGAGTCAAAGATTGTTGGTAGAATCCAGTTCCTTGCAACTCTAGGACTGCAGTCTCCATTTGCTTTTCTTACTATTGCCCGAGGGTTATTTTCAGCTTCTAGTGGCCACCTGCATTTTCTAATACCTCAGCCTCTTCAGTGCCATCAATGTTGAGGTGAATCCTTCTCAAGCTTCAAATCTGTCTCACCTCTCTTCACCTTCTCCTTTGCCTCTGCTTTCCTCTGAATTTCTCTAACTCTGGTATGTTTCTCATCTTTAAGGGCTCAAGTGATTGCTTTGGGCATAGTGGATTATCCTAAATAATCTTCTGTCTTAAAATCAGCTAATTAGCAACCTTGATTCCATCTGCACAGTGCCTACACAGCAGTACCTCGATTTGTGTTTGATTCAATAACCAGAGGATGGGAATCTTGGAGTAACATCTTTAGAATTCTGCCTACTACTGTAAACTTGGTCACTTTTTGTGTCAATAAATCTAAGTCATATTTTTGGTTGCAATAAATTAATGCAATCTTTGAACTACACTATCAGAAATTTTTATACATGCATATCTAAAAGTCTAGAAACATTTGAATTACTAAGTGGTTACTTGATATTCTACAATTGAAAAAGTTTGATCTCTTTCATTTAGAGTTGTAATTGCATTTGTATCTCCTGTTATTCTTCAGTTACATGAATTTGCTTTTTTCCATCATTCTCTAAATCTACAACAAAGGCATCTCAAATTAAATATAGTTTTAGAAAGACCTTGACTGTCTTAATTAAAAGGAAATTACAAAATTACTTGAGCACTTCATTTAACAATGCCATTCCCTTTCTCTCATCATAGATAGGTAATTGATTTTACATATATTTAACATAATCAAATAGCTACTTAATCTCTTTCAGTGCCTAAGTGCACTCGTAACTGCTAGTGTTGATTTGGATGTACTGGAACGCCTCCCCCTTGGAGAGCACACATTGTCATCTCACAGGAACATACAAAAGTGCTATGAAAACACACCTGGTAGGACTAAGAGTATTTTGTCTTAAAATATCCCCTTGTCTTATTTACTACCCATCACATGGATTGCAATGCTGGTCCTTGGTGTGAATTTGTAATTTATTTTTCAATGTAAGGAAAAATTCCAAGTAAACTGAAGTCTCTACCTTATCCTATATGGGGGGATCAGCCATAATGTTAATTTTCTGTGTTCCATTACAGCACCTCCCCCTTTGCCCCCACACACACCGCAGAAAAGGCCAAGCAAGAATGATAGTCTTAATCACCGTATTTTAACTCTAGCCTGTGTTTTTAAAGAATGATTAGAAGGCAAAATATAATTCCTCCCCTCTAAGACAATTATTAGTTGCATTAATATACTCTAATGTGGTGTCATTTTAAAAATTGCATTCTCCCATGTTCAATCAGTAATGAATTCTAGCAAAACTGAGCTAAATTCATCAGCCTTGTTAATCCACTAAAATCCTCTAAGATAGGCAGGGACACAGTTCTGAACACTTTACTTACTTTTTGATGGAAATACATTCTCACGCCATAGATCTAACTTATGATCAAGTTAGATCAAGATAACTGGGAAGTTATCTTGATCTAACTTTTAAATCAAGATAACTGGGAAGTATGTGACTCTTTGACATAATCACTTCAGAAGCTGGAAACTTTGCCCTTGCCTCAAATGACTTTTTCAACTTCATCCCTTGCTTCTATCATATTTGACAAATATACCTTAGGTACAAAGCTCTGTGTTAGGCAGCAGAGATAAGGAGAAGAATATCACAGCCCCTGTTTGCATAGTGAACAGTCTGGTGGAGGTACTGGGAGGATGCTGCTGGTACGGTGCTGAGAGGGCTGTGACAGACACATATACCCAGCCTCCGGGAGCACAGAAAAGATACAGAAATGTTCCAGTGCCACCAGTCAACTTGCCTTTCTCCAAATACATCGTGCACGTTCCTGCCTCTGTGCCTTTCATCACATAGCATCCTAATCCTATAATGTGTTGTATAACTACAGGAAACTTTTCACATTTTGAAGGCAATTTAAAAGAATAAATTGTCCATGATTTTACCTACTACCCCAATACATGCACAAGTGCACCTCCTCAAATTGCACTAAAGGACCAGGTCCTCATCATTTGTAGTGTATGATTTGTGACTCCAAGAAACATAGTTCAGAGATAAAAAATAAGAATATACTACCTCCCTCATTAGGTATTTATGATAATTGAATATGACCACATAGGCCAATGAAAACACTACATAAACTATAATGGACTATTTAAATATATTATACCTGGCCTTTTTCTTTAGATATTTCTGTGCACTCTTTACAAGTTTCTCTTCACCCCCTTGACTGAAGTAATTAGAGGACTGCAACTGTGCTAGGGATTTCTCATTTATCACCTAACATCTGTAGAACTTTGCTTTTACGTTTCCCTTCTACCTCTTCATTACCTGTAGTACATTGTCTCTACAGACACCCAGAAATTGCTTACACACATTCCTATTTTCTTATCTTAAAAAAACACTTCACTTTACCTCTTTTACCTGCAACCATTTTCTGTCTTTACCATGACATCTGGAAAATTTGTCTAAATGTAACTGATTTCGTTGTTACTGATTCTGCTGATGGTCCCCTAAATATATTTTCATGCCCACAAACCCACATATCTAATTCTGCATTTGTTACCAATGACCTTCATAGGCAGAACAGCTAATTTCATACCTTCATTACCTTTAAAACATTAGCATTTTGTCAAGCTAAACACTTCTTGAAAATTTGTACTCCCAGGCTTTCATAAAATTGTAACTTCTTAGATCTCCTCAAATATAATTAACTCAACAAATAACTTGAGTATTTACTCTGCCAGGACTTTCTCTGTCACTTTTACGAGGTTTCTCTGTCCTTAGACCTGCCATGTAACTTAGATCATTTCTTTGCCATATTTTCATGTTTCGTGTTACTTTCTTTTTTGAAACACCAACTTATTCTCATGTACAGGATGCATGTATAACGTAAGTTATTTCAAATTTATTCAGCATATGATAAAATGGGAGGGAGAGCTCTTCCTTAGAGTACAATGTTAACTAGTAAATGTTGAAGGAATAATATATCTCAAAAAATGGATGGATGTTAAAACGACTGGATAAAAGCTAGAAGAGGATCAGGATACCACTTGAAGATATCTCAGCATGTATTACTTATAAATTACACACAAGAAAATCTTAACTTCACAGGGGAGCAACCTGGTAGACATCATCTTAACCAAGTGATCAAAGTTAACATCACCAATAATAGGACCCACTGGCGTCGAGTGTCTCCTAACACAATTCAGTAAGACAACATCACCTATTATGTGGTATTCCTGATGAAAATGCAAAATCTGAATCTAATCAGATGGAAAGATTGATAAACCCAAACAAGAGAATTCTATAAAAAACTACTTTATAAAACTATTCTAGTCTGGTGTCCTTTTCAGAACATCAGTTCATACCAGTTCTAGAGTAAATGAAATTAAATGGACACAGGACAACAAAATGCAATGTGTAATACTTCTGAATCAGGAATATTAAAATTGTTGCAAAGTTCATTTTTGGGAAGTTAACAGTGTATTTATACTAAACGTTCTGGATTCTTCTTTGTACTGTGGTTATGGAAGAGAATGTCCTTCTGAAGAAATACACGCTGAAGGGGTAAAGAATAATGATGTCTATAATTTGCTCTCAGAAACTTCTAATAATGTAAAGGTTTGTGGGTGGGTATTCATAGAAAGAAAAAAAGCACATGTTGCAAAATATTAACACATGGTGAATCTAGGTGAAGGCTGTATAAAACTGCTGTACAATTCTTGCAACTTTTTAAAAATTTATTTAAAAAAATTTTTTTGGCTACATTGGGTCTTGGTTTCCGTGCATGGGCTTTCTCTAGTTGTGGCTAGCGGGGGCTACTCTTCGTTGCGTTGCGCGGGCTTTTCATTGCGGTGGCTTCTCTTGTTGCGGAGCACAGGCTCTAGGTGCGAGGGCTTCAGTAGTTGTGGCACATGGGCTCAGTAGTTGTGACTCGCGGACTCTAGAGTACAGGCTCAGTAGTTGTGGTGCACAGGCTTAGTTGATCCGTGGCATGTGGGATCTTCCTGGACCAGGGCTCGAACCCGTGTCCCCTGCATCAGCAGGCAGATTCTTAACCACTGTGCCACCAGGGAAGCCCACAACTTCTCGTTAAGATTGAATTTTAAAATATGTGGCAAATATTAGGGAAAGAGTAGTGAAAATGGTGGATAATGATTCTGCCCTAATGGAGCTTACATACTGAGACAAAAATTAACTGTAAAATATGTAAAAGCATAAGTATAGATTATGATACATTCTATGAGGGAAATAAATTATGCAAAGTGGGAGGAGCCCTCTTTAGAAAGTGTGATCAGGAATTCTCTCTTCAGAGATTACATGTGAATTGAGATGGAGTGAGTATAACCCAGTCATACGAAGAGTTTGCAGAAGAGCATCCTAAAAAAATCACAGGTGTTTTACCTATTCAACTCCTTCCCCTCCCCTCAATTTACTGCCTCTTAGTTTTACCTTTTCTAGACTGTCATATAATTGGAATCATACAGTACATAGCTTTTTTGACTGGCTTCATTCACTTAGAAATATGGATTTATGATTCTCCCACTTTCTTTCATGGCTGAATAGCTCACTTTAGTCTTCAATAATATTCCATATATAGATATATCACACATTGTTCATCCATCTATCTATTGAAGGAATTCGTGGTTGCTTCCAGTTTGGGGCAGTTATGAATAAAGCTGCTATAAAAATTTACACGCAGATGGACATAAGTTTTCAAATCAATTAGGTAAATATCTAAGAGAATGATTACTGGAATGTATGTTAAGAGTATGTTTAGCTCTTTAAGAATCTGCCAAACTGTTTTCCCAACTGGCTGTACCATTAGTTATGAATGAGTTTCAGTTGCTTTTCAAAAGTAACATTCGATATTGTAAGTTTAAAAAATTTTTTCTTTGTACCATTATAATAGATGTATCGTAGTAACTCGTTGTGTTAGCACCTTTTTAAAATAAGGTTTCTTTAGAACACAGCTGCACCATTCATTTGTGTGTCGTCTATGGCTATTTTCATGCTATAATGGCAAAGTTTCGTAATAGTGAAACAGTTGCATATGATCCACGAAGACAAACTGGTTCCCTACAGAAAAAGTTTGCAGACTTTTGTCTTAAAATAATTATTTTAAAAATGCATTGAAAAATTAATTATATACATTTCTAAAATTATTCTTTGGAGTTTTAATTTTACATTCTAATAGTTTCAGATAAAATTAATTAAAATTATATAATTAATTTTTTTGGATAAAATTCTGAACAGTATAATGGATTACTGGGAACTTTCATAGAGAATATTCTACAGATAAAATTAACTCTTCTTTTTGTCCTGATATGACTTAGTGCATTTGGAAAATAGAAAATGAAGTGAATATAAATCTTAGGAAGGGATGTATCATGAAGTACTTAAAAGAAAAATAGAAAATGGAGGAGCTAATATGTTTTAATTTTATTGATGACATATGCCAGAATTTTTATGTAATAACTCCATTAATTTTTAAAAATAAACCCATGATACAGTTGGTATTATATCACTAATTATGAAAAAAGTGACAATCATAAAGTTTTCTAAAAGCATAGAATTACTAATAAATGGATACTCCAAGATTTGAACATATTCCTAAATGATAACAAAATTCTTTGGTTTTCAGTGCTGCTCAGTACAAAATATCACATGACGAAAGAAAATATATCACCTAAGTCAGGGGTCCCCAACCCCCGGGCCGCAGACCGGTGATGGCCCGCAGCCTGTTAGGAACCAGGCCATACAGCAGGACGTGAGCGGTGAGCAGGCAAGCAAAGATTCATCTGTCGCTCCCCATCATCTGCGTTACTGCCTGAACCATCTCCCCCACTGCTGGCATTACTGCCTGAACCACCGCCCCCCAAGCTGTGGAAAAATTGTCTTCCATGAAACCGGTCCCTGGTGCCAAAAAGGTTGGGGACTGCTGATCTAAGTCCTTCCTACTCAATAATTAGTTGAGTCTGCCACTAACAGGTGGTAATAATGATAACAATCTATCAAGGGCACTATTTCTCTTATCAAAATTTTGGATGAGTTTGGAGAATGTTACTCCTATGTAGATTGTATTTACCAAAAACTGCAATATGGAAGTGTTGATATTGTGATCTTACAGGAATCATATATATAATCATATATAAATATATTCTGTATAGGTGATATTTTTGGAAAAACAGATTTCTCAAGTAGCTGACATATAGTGAGTCAAAGTGCCACAAACATGAACTCAGGATAGAATGACTATTTTTAAAAACAAAGATGTAGCCTATAAAAATATATGTGTCTTAGCCATGGACCTCTGGGGCATATGGAAGTTCCCATTTTCAGCACCTGAGAGCTTTGAGGTTTATCTAGAGGAAAAACTTTAGATATACTGGATTTAAAAATCAACATAGAGGGACTTCCCTGGTGGCGCAGTGGTTAAGAATCCACTTGCCAATGCAGGGGTCACGGGTTCGAGCCCTGGTCCGGGAAGATCCCACATACCGCGGAGCTGCTGAGCCTGCACGCCACAACTACTGAAGCCTGCGTGCTCTAGGGCCCGTGCTCCGCAACAAGAGAAGCCAGTGCAATGAGAAGCATGGTAACGAGATTAGCCCCCCACGCCCCCGAGAAAGCCTGCGCACAGCAAGAAGACACAACACAGCCAAAAATAAATAAATAAATAATAAAAAAACAACATTGAAAACAGATCTATTTTTAATATAGTAACTAAATTCATAAATGGTCATCAAGATTTAGAGTACCATAAATATTTAATTGCTCCAATTGTCACACTTGCTGTTTAAGATTCACATTAAAATTGGGTAGAATAAATCAGGAATACAGACAGCAGCAATCTCTCTTAACAGAAGATTGGCTTAACTAAGTTTATTACAAACATACCATCTGTTCTGCATCTCTTCTTAGATCAAGACACAATAGACTTAAGCATATGGACTGTAGGTTGTGAACAAGAAAGGTTTTTGAGCATGTTAGCTTTTTTGGATTTCTGTTTTGTTTTGCTTTTGATTGTTGTGATTTGTTTGTTTTTCAACAATGTATGCTTTTATTCCTCTGGGGGTAATTTAAATGTCATTCCTGTTTGAAGGCTAAATGGAAGCACATGCCTTTTAAATGATATTTTGTTTCTTCATTTGAGATTGGGCAACATGATAGAGGTAGCTAAAATTTCCAAAAACATTTTTCTGCCCCAAACTCTTCAGAGTTAAGTTTAATATGTTGACAACCATTGCTATGGGAACAAACGTTGTCCTCACTGCTTTGTATCTTTTCCCTATTTCCCTTGCCTCCTAAAAGTTCATAGATCCAAGAGCACAGATGATCTCTTGGATGGCCATACTGTATTGTTCTGCATGCAATAAAATAGCATAGCAATAATAATGAAGATAGTATCTAATGTTCATCTTGTGTTTACTGTGTGTCACATGTTGCTCTAACTCCCTTATAACCATTAATTAATTCTCTTAAGAACATATATGTTAGGCATTATTATAATAAGAACCCCATTTTATAAATGATAAATAGGAAGAACAGTAGACACTAGCTCTTTGAGCATGGTGATTGAAAAATACCCTAAAGTACAGAGACAAAACGTATCAACTCATGTCAAAACAGTTTAAGAGCAAATGGAACTTCAGGCCATTTTGAATAATAAAATTTTGAACCTTAATATAATAACTTAAAAGTTATTAAGTTTTTAAAAATTTTATTAAAATATAGCTGATTTACAATGTATTAATTTCTGCTGTACAGCAAAGTGATTCAGTTATATATATATATATATATATATATATATATATATATATGTATTCTTTTCCATATTCTTTTCCATTATGGTTTATCACAGGATATTGAATATAGTTCCCTGTGCTATACAGTAGGACCTGTTGTTTATCCATTCTATATATAATAGTTTGCATCTGCTAATCCCAAACTCCCAATCCTTCCCTCCCCCAACCCCCCTCCCCTTTGGCAACCATAAGTCTGTTCTCTATATCTGTGAGTCTGTTTCTGTTTTGTAGATATGTTAATTTGTTGTATTTTAGATTCAACATATAAGTGATATCATATGGTGTTTGTCTTTCTCTTTCTGACTTATTTCGCTTAGTATGATGATCTCTAGGACCCCCCATGTTGCTTCAAGTGACATTATTTCATTCTTTTTATGGCTGAATAATATTCCACTGTGTGTGTGTGTGTGTGCGCGTATATATATGTATATATATATATATATACACATATGATATTTTGTTTCCTAATTTGAGATTGGCCAACATAATAGAGGTATGCGGTATATATATATATATATATATATATGTGTATATATACCACATCTTCTTTATCCATTTATCTTTCAATGGACATTTAGATTATTTCCATGTCTTGGCTATTATAAATAGTGCTGCTATGAACATTGGGGTGCATGCATTTTTTCAAATTATAGTTTTGTCTGTATATGTGCCCAGAAGTGGGATTGCTGGATCACATGGCCAGAAGTTATTAAGTTTTATTATCATATTTAAAATTAAATTCTAATTCCAAATTAGGAACCATTATTTTTTGACTTGATACTTAATATTACACCTTCCTCTCCTTATTGAGCTGGACATTTGTATTCAAATGAAGCTACTTTTTTATAGATCTGTGTAAAAAGAAAGATTAATATGAGATTCATCACTGCACTCTTTAGTCTGTCCAGTCAGAAAAATATCAGCATTTTGATTACTGAACTGTTTCTTTCTCAACATTTTTTACTACCATCAGGCACAAATGACTGCTTCTAAACAATTTTTGTCAGCATCTCCTATCATTTCTGATGTAAGTCTAGTCATGACACTTTCTTGTTACTAGTTTGTATGTCTGCTTACCTGAACAGCTTTCACAAATTTGGTTCTGCCTGTCAGTCAAATAGGGCAAGAGAAAGACAAATTTCTGGAGACCCAGGACAGAAGAAGAGAGAGAATGGAAAAGACATGCAACATCAAATTCAAAAGACATGAAAAGCTTTCATGTTCAGAATACTGATTCCTGTCTGTCAGATTTCCTGCCTCTGTCTGAAACACCTAACATGTAGAATAGCCAATAGGATGGAAAAGGGAAAAATATTAAAGCATGAGAATTTATATCACTATAAAGAATTTGAACGCCCAAAAAACCTTGAACCTCAGACTGGACTTAGGGGTCGGCTTTCTCATTTTTTAGTTTTGCTACTAAGAAATAGTTGTTTTGTATCTGAGCCATGGTTTCTGCCCCTGGGAACTGCGAATGATTATTATATGTGCCACATAAAATTTGCCATGTAGATTTTTTCCTTTCCAGTTTAATTGAGATGTAATTGACACACAGCACTAAGTTAACATATACAGCATAATGATTTGACTTACACACATCATGAAATGATCACCAAAATAAGTTTAATGACCATCCATCATCTCATATAGATACAAAATTAAAAAAATATTTCTCTTGTGATGAAAACTCTTAGGATTTACTCTCAACAACTTGCATATGTAACATACAGCACTGTTAATTATAGTCATCATGTTGTACATTACATGCTTAGTACTTATTTATCTTATAACTGGAATTTTGTACCTTTTGACCACCTTCCTCCAATTTCCCCTGTCCCTGCCCCCGCCTCTGGTAACCACAAGTCCGATCTCTTCTCTGAGTTTGTTTTTGAAGTATAGTTAACCTACAACACTATGTTAGTTCCTCGTGCACAACATAATGATTCTATATTACTATATATGACAAAATGATCACCCAAATATGTCTAGTTACCATCTGTCTTCATACAAAGATGTTGCAATATTATTTACTACATTTCCCATGCTGTACATTTCATCCCAGTGACTCATCTGTTTTGTAACTGGAAGTTTGTACCTCTTAATTTCCCTCACCTGTTTCACTCACTGGGTGCCCAGTGTAACCACAAGCCGTCTTAAAAGTGGAAGAGGGAGGCAGAAGAAGAGAATCAGAGGGAGTCGTGACCACAGAAGACTGTTCAGGGAGATGCACTATTGGCTTTGAAGATGGAGGGAGGAGACTACCCTCCAGGGAATGCAGCGAGGGCTTTCTCTAGTTGCAGCGAGCGGGGGGCACTCTTCATCGCGGTGCGCGGGCCTCTCACTATCGCGGCCTCTCTAGTTGCCGAGCACAGGCTCCAGACGCGCAGGCTCAGTAGTTGTCGCTCACGGGCCTAGTTGCTCCGCGGCATGTGGGATCTTCCCAGACCAGGGCTCGAACCCGTGTCCCCTGCATTAGCAGGCAGATTCTCAACCACTGCGCCACCAGGGCAGCCCTGGAAAGTTCTAATTTTTGAGAAAAATATCAAATAGCTAAATATTATTAAGGTTGGGAAAAATCATGCTTTGTATACAGACAATTTAAATTTATATTCCTCTGTATGTGTTTGTATGTGTGTTTAAATTTTCTGTATATTCGCCTAGCTTTTCTCAGACTCTCCATGCTAATTTACTCTTTCTTCATTTGTTTCTAAATCAGATTCCAGATTCATTTAGCTGTTTGTAGGAGTTTAGAAACACATTTTTTTCATTTGTGTCAAATTTGATTAGGAAATATATTCAACTGTTAAAATTTCACACTTGAGGGCCAGATAGCACTAAGTTTTGCCACTTAACAGCTGTCATTCATGTTAAGGAACTTATTTAATCCCTGAAAGGCTAATAAAAATGAAGATTCTAATAACACCCAGATCAATGGACTCTTTGAGGATTAAATTATGTAATTCAAAGAAAGTGACTAGATCACATCTGATTTATAATCATTTGTTATTGGTATAACAGCTTAAATGTTAAAAAACGTTTTTCCTTTTTCAAAGAGAAGGAACATTATCTAATCAAAATATGGTGTCCTCCTGCCTGGAGAATTAGAATTGATTTATTAAAAATGTAAATGAAAAAGAGACTTAATATTAGGGTTTTGACATCTAAATAAGACATTACATCAAGTTAATAAAGGGAAAGCTTTGGCAAGAGAAAGTACTTTTTTAATGCCTTTATTTCTTCTCTTATAGATCAAATAACAGCCTTAAGAATTGTTCATTGAATTTTATCTAAAGAAAGATGCAATCAGACAGGAAGATGAAGGGAGTAAATCCTTCCCTTTCCAGTCTGGATTTTTTTTTTTTTTTTTTTGCAATACACGGGCCTCTCACTGTTGTGGCCTCTCCCGTTACGGAGCACAGGCTCCGGACATGCAGGCTCAGCGGCCATGGCTCACGGGCCCAGCCGCTCCGCTCCGCGGCATGTGGGATCTTCCCGGACCGGGGCACGAGTCCGTGTCCCCTGCATGGGCAGGCGGACTCTCAACCACTGCGCCACCCGGGAAGCCCCTCCAGTCTGGATTTTTGAAGAAGAGGATATTGAAGGCAGATTTCTTCAACTGTGCTTCCAGTGTAAAACTCTGGAGAGTTCACTTCCACGTGTATGTGGCTAGCCAGATTCATGCTGAACACCCAGGGATAAAACCACAATGTGCCTAGTGGTCCTTGCTCAGCCCCAGGAGCACCAGAGATGAACCACTGCCTAGCAGTGGAGGGCACGGCATGATGCAGACACCCTGTCCCCTTCCTTCCCACATTTCATGAAAGTCACACAACCTCTTCTTCCATTCCTACATCTAGACATCATCTTAAAGAGGACCAATAGAGAGGGTGAAAACCGAAAGACTGAGCGTTTTGTTTACAGACTGACAAATTGGGGGGAGTGTAGAAAATACAGTCCTCTGTTCAACTATCCAGACAAGAAGAGAATAAGTATAAATTTAGGATAATGAGAATGCATACAGAGTAACTATGATCAACTTGCAGTCCTGCTACAGGAGTTATTATTGTTGTTTTTGTTTTTAGGGGTGTGTGTGTGTGTGTGTGTGTGTGTGTGTGTGTGTATTTAAGTAGTACTTTTTCCTTTTTATTTGACTCTTATGTCTTACCTTTTTTCCCCATTGCCTTTAAAGACTTCCTATTAAGTGTTCCAATGGTAATGATAAAACATAATCAGTGTTTCCAATATTCTATTATTCAACTTTTAGATCCTTTTCGTTATGTTTTTGTTAGAGATTATATTTTAGTGCATATCCTTGTAATTTATTTGTGGATGAGATTATTTTCTCAGACTAAAAATAATTTATCAATAAGAAAATACAAATTCTCTTAAACCTTTGATGTACATTTGCAAAGAATTGTTTCAGTTTACATTCTCCTTATATTGTTGCAAGCAACAATAAGTTTGCTATAAGGAATGTCATTAGAAATATGCAGATACTACAACACAGCTCTGTTGAATAAAAAATTGTGGACAATTTTCCATAATAAGGTCTCCTGAGCAATTAAAACAGCATTATATTATAGACACTAAGTAGTAGAGACATGAAAAGGGGGTGGGGAAGCACCAAAAATGTCCCATTTAATGTCATAAGCTTTTCTGAAGCTAAGACACAAATAAATGACTAAATCTGTCTGACACTGTATTTCAGGCATCCCTCTTCATTCTTTTGCACAAAGATCCTCTTGTGAAGAAATCTCAGTATTAAATTCTAGATCATCATATGTTCTAAAATAATTCTGAATTCAAAGAAAAGCATCCAAAGTACAAATGAATATAATTTTTTTACTGCTTAGAAAGTACAACTCTACCTGGATTTCACATCCTCTAAAATCTGGTCCCACTACTTCTTCTCATCTCAATTCTCGGAACTACTTAACTCACACTTTACTTCAGTCCACAATGCTCTTGGGAGCTCAGTCATCCTCATTCACGTGTTCTCAGGCTGATTCCCCTAGTACAGCCTAGACTTAAGGAATCACTCAAGTCTCATGTTTTGCATAAGATATTCAGTTAATACTCTTCAAATGTAATTTCTCATAAAACAATTCTTACCAATCAAGACTTTTTAATTATGATTTTTAAATCTTAAGAATACAAAATTATCAAATGCTGGGGTCATACTTGCCTTAATCTATCTATCTATCTATCACCTATCTACCTACCTACGTATCTACCTACCTACCTACCTATCTATCCATCCATCCATTCATACATCTATCCATCAGTACATATAATTTTGATATTTTTCAGAATGATTATGGAACAATATCAACTTACTGTTAAGAAAAGCATTTTATTTGTGATATATAGCACTTCCATTAAGGAGTGGAAATTAGTATATGCTGAAGACTTACTTTGTGGGAGTGTGATTGAATTTATTTTCTAATTGACTTATATACAATATTATGTTTATATTCTCTCTGTGATTAACATACCTTATAAAAGCTCAATAGCATTTTAAAGTAGTTATTAAGGCCTTGGTATGATTTCACTCAGGGTACTTGTTTTTGTTACAAAGGTCAATAACTACTGGCTTGACAAAGTACAAAGAGAAGTGTTTTGCCTAGGGCATTGTGTTTTCTAATGGAAATAATATACAAAAAAATATAGATGTTTTATTTCTGAATCAGTGATAAGCAGCAGATTGTGAGAGAGTAAAGAATGAATTTGATTTTACTGAACTTGAAGCTGGATTGACATGGCATGTTTGAAATAGTCATTACTTTTCCATAACTGCAATAACTCTGGAGCGAGTTATAATTGCAGTTTGAAGTAAAATTAAGTATAAAGCAAGGAACAAAGACTACAAGTCAAAGCAAAGGTAGCTCTAAAATGTTTCTGTGAGTGGGCGTAATCTAACATTCCTCTGGTGAGGCCATTTTCTCTCATAATTTAGTAAAAACAATTCTTTCTATTGGACTTTTGGTGCTGTTTTCCTTCCTGTTGTAGGAAAGACTTTTTGGTACCAAGGAACTGAACTCCTCACAGACATATTCTGTGAGTCAAAGGAGGTGAAGGGAGGTTATGACAAAGGTAAGAGATGATCTCAGAGTACTCACTATGTTTTGAATCCTCAAGTGGCTCACAAGGAGGGAGAATGGTGAGTAAAAATGGACTCTTTAAGATGGTGTATTCAGGGTATGGTATCTACAAGTTAATCAAACTTTTATGATATCAAATCCTCAATCCTTCATGGCATCTTCCATATAATATTCTGCCAAAGAGTGTCTTTTTATATTCCATAATATTTTGCCAAATCTTAGGAAGAAGAGGGAGGGAAATAGGGGAAAAAATATTCTGCCATATGTGATCATTCAAATCCTCGTCAATAAACGTTTCTTAAACATAGCTATGAGCAGGCATTGTTCCGGTAGTTATCAGTATTCAAATGACGTGTGAGACATGGTTCCTGTCTCTAAAGAATTAACAATGTTATAAATGATATTGATATATAATTTTAAGTCAGCTGGAATGTCTAAAGGAGAAAAATGGGAATTAACTATGGGGATAGGAAGTGTTTGTATATAAAATGACATCTGAGATAATCTTTAAAGGGAAGGAAGGGGGCTGAAAGATAGGTGATCAGAAGATGGATGGATTGGTTTAAAAACTAAGGGGATACAAAGTGAGCAATGGTGTATGGAAATAAAACTGCAGATTAGACACAAGTAATTCTCTGTGGCTGAATGGGATGTTTGTGTAACTATGGGTTTGTGTAATGACACATAACTCTAAGATGTGGTATATAGTGAGAGGCTGGATGTTTTTACTAATTGAATCTTATTGTTTATCCTCTGTTTGTGGAATTCTTATATTTGAGAGTTCAGATCTATCATAAGACTAATATCCTATACTCTAAGTTTGGTATTGAATTCTCTTGGCACTTCAAAGCAAAGTGTGCTTTTCAGTTTTCACAAATTGTGGAGCCAGAAAATTTAAAATCTGAGCTTAGACTATAATTTATTGACGCGTGAATATTAATTTCACTCATGAATAGGTACATACATCTTCAAATATGTCTGGCAACTAAGACTTTGTTTTTTTATCTTTTATATTGGATTACAAAACACTGAGATTCCAAATTCATTGAGATTTCTAATTCACTAAGGAAATAGAGAAAGAGGTAGCGAGATAACAGAAAAAAGGGAAGAGAGAAATCAGAAATCTTGATTGTTCAATATTGTTAAGGGCCTAAAGAAGTGGAATATGGTAATGGGATTTCAACTTTACATAACAAATGTCGACTCTTTAGAGTTGTAATATGAGCACAAAGTTATTGGAATCAAATTGATACATTATATTATAAATGTTCTTACCAAATGCCACTCATCTCCCAACAGTAAACATTTGGAAGCCTTAATTATATTTCACTGAGTTCTGAGAAAAAAAAACATTTTTATTCAGAAAGATCTGAAATCCAGACTCTCTGAGCCTCATATTTCTTACTTGTTTATATAGGTAAGGGTGTTCTTCACATAGCCCCTGGTTCAACAATGTAGCTCTTTCCTGGCACATAATAAGTACTCAGTAAACGGTTGCAATTATTAAAGTATAAACCTTTACAGTAGGTCTTGGTTATTTGATGTTTAACTGATTTGTCTAAGAAGGAATAGAGGGAATCAAGCACTCCTTATGGACTAATCTGAATTAACTCTGATTCATATATCAGAATCAACTTGTACCCAGAAGACTCACTGACCTATTTTGGGTAGCTTTCATTTCTTGGTCCTACAGAACATATTCAGATGGATAAGGAGAATCTGCCTTACTCTTGTCTTCCTCTGAAGTTTAATAATTTATCTCCCTGTGCAGGCCTCAGACTTCCTAAGCATTGATCATACATATTTACTTGGAATCCATCAAACAAGGTGGGAATTTTCACAGATCCAAGTCTTTGCTTGCTTTTTTCCTTCAGGCTAATCCATCCTCCCACCCCCGTACACCCAACTCCCACCCTATCTGTTCTCCCTCTCACAAAATCCTGCCAGCCCCCAAACAAATATCACTTTCTTCAAAATTATTTCCTATACATCCAAATCTGAAATACTCACTTTTCAAATGACCTCACACCCTATAATGATAGTAGTGTTTCAAAATGCCAGGTAAAGGAGAAATAAAAGAGTTTTCTTTGGTAGCTGGAGAAAAGGCAACGTTAAAATTTATAGGCACCTGTGTCTAGAATAGTGGTTCTTGTCCAAGGCCAGTTCTGTGCCCGATGGGAGAGTTGTCAGTGTCTGAAGACATTTTGCTTATCATTCCTGAAGGAGGAGAGGATATTACTGGTACCTAGTGGGTAGGAGCCAGGTGCTGCCAAACATCCTACAGTTTATGATATAGCCCCCTATACCCCCACCCCCCGGCAAAAAACAAAAACAAAGACTTATCCTGTCAAAATGTCAGTAGTGCAGAGGCTGAGAAACCCTGAGCTGGAGCGAGATATCAACACCTCATTTCCCTCCCTCATTGCTAAAGACTGAGTATCAGAGTGTGCTGCTAGAACAGCGGTGGCTCTTTGTCATCACAGCTGATCCAAGTGCAAGCGCCCCTGTTTCACAATGAGAGTGTAGCCTCTGCAGCAGAAAAAAGGCTCTGCTGGTGAACATTTTCTGTTCTCCTTTTCTCAGGCTGTTGAAGTGTAAGCAAGCTTCCAGGGACTCAGACATACTATGGGAAAGGGATAACCAAGACCATAGCAATTTTTTGGTTGTGATTCTAAAACTTAAATTTTTTTAGAAGTGTGATTTTTTTGGCAATATGATAAAAATGCACACATTGGTTGTAACAATAGCTGTTTCTGAGTAGCTCCCATTTGTCAGGAATTTTACATATGCTATTTAATCTTCACAAGACCTCTTTGAGGTAGACACTATTATCTGCATTTCACAGTATTCTGTTTATCCTTATATTACATTTACATTATTTTCTTTCTTTGTTCCTGAATAAACTGGTAGTTAGTTGTTCCTAAGAAAAATGTTACTTGTATTTAAATCCTTGTGCTTTGCACAGTGGTTTGATAATCATCATCATCATCATAATAATATAATGATGGTGAGGATGATAATATTAACTAACCCTGTGCTTTTCCATGCACAGGAAAGTATACTGAATTCTCTTTGCAGTATTACTTCTTCTAACTCCACTAACTCAGCTTAGTTTCTTTCTAACACCGTGGGAGAGATATTTAAAAATTAGAATAATATTAAAAAAATATGAAATATATCATATGAAATGTCCCACATTCTCCAGTTTCTAATAGGATGAGGCTAAGTAAGCAATAAGCAGTCTGAATCTAGAGCCTCTGATCGGAATCACTCTGTGATAGAGACGATGCTCTATACCTGTTTATCAGTATTGATTAAATGAATCATACAATCTTCTGCTTGGAGAACTTTCAAGAAAAGATGCATGCAGCATGCAGTGATGCAGTCACACCTGAGGATGACTGGACGGCTGCTCAGAAAGTTCTCTCTAAGCTTTAACTTAATTCTTTAACCTCAGTCCACAGTTTATAACAGGCTAAAGCAGGCTAATTTGTAAACATCAAGGGGCTCCATTTCTATGAGATAGTCGCATATTAACCAAGCTTGATGTAATTGAACAGAATAACAATACAATTAGCTTACAGTGGGAAAAACAACATAGAAAAGACAATCCAATACACAATCTCTTCTTATAGGTACTGAGTAGAAAATGCCAAACTTCATATTTGAAGGTTTCTTTGTGAGCGTAAAATTAAACTATGAGTGTTAGTAATAAGAATTCAATATTTAATGTTATATTAAATTACCCTCAGTGATAGATCATCACAAAAAGTTATAAGCGAATCTCATGGCAGGGTATCTACTTTGTGTGTAAGGTAATTCCATTCTGATACATTAGTATTAAAGTTAAATTTTATCTCTGAAGCCTCTCTAATTCTATGTATTTTTAAGTTGTTACTATAATTGCTCTTGTGGGAAAGGGTTTGGTGGCAGACCTTACTGCAGCTGTTATTTGTGATAGATGCTTATATTTGATTTTTTAATTTTTGAATTCTCCAGTTATTTTAATTGTTATTTAATTTTATAAACAGTAATGTAATTAAATGTCATGATTATTTACAATTTATGTATTTAAGCCATAGATCTAGGCACAGCATTTCTATAGAATAGGACAAGCAGATTACCAGGATTTACTTATGATGTTATTATCCAATATAAATGATTAATAGATGATCTTTTAATTAATTAATTTTCACAAAGCTTTCCCATCTGTAGATAGCATTCCCATTTTAACTTTCAAAGTATAGTTGCATACATTTTTAGAAAATTTAATTTATTATTTGTCCATATCAGAAATTATACTTTGTTTAAAAGTATAATGACCAATAGGATGATGATGATTAAATTTCAGGTGTTATTTTATAATGATTTCACAATCTTCATATTAATTGGATCCTTATGACACTATGACTTACTTAAGTTACTGGTCCCATTTCCCAGATGAGAGACCTTTGCTAATCTAAGTTTGACGTTGTTCCTAAGATCAGCAAACTAATTAAAGAGAGGGTCAGAACTTGGATTTAGGTGTTCTGACTCTAAAGCCTACAAACTGTCCAGTTTTGTTTTCTTTCTTATAAATAGTAGCAAACATTGCTGTATAGTGCATCATATTTTCCTCTAAAATATTTAATCAGACTCTTTGTTTGCACAGTTCTTTGTATATGTAAAAAGAACTGAGTCTATTTTCTATTTTTTTTTTCTTTTTTTTTTTTTTTTTGCGGTACGCGGGACTCTCACTGTTGTGGCCTTTCCCATTGCGGAGCACAGGCTCCGGACGCGCAGGCTCAGCGGCCATGGCTCACGGGCCCAACCGCTCCACAGCATGTGGGATCTTCCCGGACCGGGGCACGAACCTGTGTTCCCTGCATCGGCAGGTGGACTCTCAACCACTGTGCCACCAGGGAAGCCCTATTTTCTATTTTTTTAGTTTGCAAATATAAATAGATTAGATATTTCAATGATCTTGAAATCTATCACCATGTTGAAGAAACTGAAATCACATTATAAAATCAATCACAGGAAAAGAAAAAATTGAAATACCTTATTTTGTAATGCATGCGTACATTGCCATAGTCTGAATGTTTGTGTCACTCCAAAATTCATGTGTCGAAGCCTAGTCCTATTTGGAGATGGGACTTTGGGAGGTGATTAGATCGCAAAGGTGGAATTCTCATGAATGGGATTAGTGCCTTTTTTTTTTTTTTTTTTTTTTTTTTGTGGTACGCGGGCCTTTCACTGTTGTGGCCTCTCCCGTTGCAGAGCACAGGCTCTGGACGCGCAGGCCCAGCGGCCATGGCTCACGGGCCCAGCCGCTCCGTGGCATGTGGGATCTTCCTGGACCGGGGCACGAACCCGTGTCCCCTGCATCGGTAGGTGGACTCTCAACCACTGCGCCACCAGGGAAGCCCTAGTGCCCTTTTAAGAGAGACCCCCAGATAGTTCCCTCTTGGCCTTCTGTCCTGTAAGAACACAGAGAGAAAGACTACAGGCTATGAACCATGAAGCAAGCCCTTGTGAGATACTGAAACTGCCAACCTCCAGAACTGCTAAAAATAAATTTCTGTTGTTTATAAACCAGCCTATGGTGTTCAGTTATAGCAGCCCAAACAGACTAAGACATACGTGGACATATAAATGTGTGTTTTTAAATACCAGATTTTCTTGCACAATGTTCTGTTGGGGAAATGGGTCAAGGTGGTGACATTTGCTTTATATAAAAATGTTTTCCGGGGCTTCCCTGGTGGTGCAGTGGTTGAGAGTCCGCCTGACGATGCAGGGGACACGGGTTCGTGCCCCGGTCCGGGAGGATCCCACATGCCGTGGAGCAGCTGGGCCCATGAGCCATGGCCGCTGAGCCTGCGCATCTGGAGCCTGTGCTCCGCAACAGGAGAGGCCACAACAGTGAGAGGCCCGCATACCGCAAAAAAAAAAAAAAAAAAAAAAAAAGTTTTCCGAATTATTTTATGTTCATTAAATATTACTCTCTGACTTGCTATATGCTAAACTCTGAATAGGAGAGTGTTCTGATTCCACCTACATGGCCAACTGAGCAGGTAAAGATCACTTCTTTTGTCAGTAATGTATAAGGTATCTGGATATAACAAAACAAAAACTGTTTTATAGAGAGCAGGTTCATAAAAGGAAAGGGAAATCTACAGGTCCCAGAAATAACCTTGGAATTAAAAGCACAGGCATAGCCAGAATTTTGAGATGTTGCCAAAATAATCCAGAGGTCTGGGAACTGGTTCGAGGTCCTAGAGGCTTGAAAAAGAAGTTTGGAAGCCTACTTGGGATGAAAGATATGACCTCAGACCCAGATGAGTTTAAGAAGAGGAAAGCTGCAAGCCTTGAAAACCTTCCCATTCAAAACAAGGTGTCCGTGGCCTAAGAAAATCCTACCCAGTGACTAGGAGAAGCTGTAAGGAAGTTTGCCATGACCTAGAGCTCTTATTGCAGGGGAAAGGGCCTGAGTAATACGTAGATAAATTTAAACTCAAAATCCATTCACATTTAAAAATTTTTTTTTACACGTCCTGCATGGAATAGTAAACAAAAGTAAAAATTTTACCATCTTAAAATCAAATTCCCAAGAAGCAAACTCTGAAATCAGGTTATGTGGGGAGAAGGTATACTGAGGCATAATTTCAGGAGCACATGTGTCAGAGTGAGGAGAGGCAGAGAGAGACTTGGGACTGTGATGCTGTAACAATAAAGGCCACTACTGATCAGGAGACCTGAGTCCAGGATGGCCCTTCAGAGTTGCCCTAAATGGTGAGCTGGGCCTTTGTGTCCTTGCATTGACATGAGAAGGGCAGAGCCTTGGGTCAGGCAGATACTTACAGCAGAGGGAAATTTGTGTGGAGGAACTAGGCTGTGAGCTGTGAGAAGGTAATTCTCTTGGCTGCTGGAAGAATGCATGTCTCCATCCTGAAAGTAATGTGGGGGCATTTGTACGGTACCTCATGGCATCCACTGCCATCCATCCTTATGCTGCTCTGATCTACCTGCTTTATATAAAAGGTTAATCCCATCTGGAAACTTGCAGAATGTTGTTTGTTCTTTTCCTGGAGAAACGTTCAAGGGGAAGGTTAGTGGAACGAACTACAGCCCCTACAGCCCCTTACACTGTAGCTCGTGTCTGGGCCACGACAGATATTTGTCACCTCCCTCCCCTATTACCCTTCTAGATTGCTCTCACTTTAAAAAGCTCCTCTGAATGTCTTGGTGGCTAAAGCATTAGGGTGACCCAAACACTCATCACTAAATCCCTTCATGCTATGTAATTCTCAATCTGTGACTGCTGTACCTGTCACTTAGCATCAAAAATCACAGAGAAATACCAGGAGATGCCAAATGCATTCTTCACTGCTACTTTTCCCAGCTTTATCTCCTCCTGATTATCGTGGTCAATTGTTCATACCAGAATGTGACTTCTTTCCTTACATGATTGTCTCATGGCACAAGGAGCCAAAGTAGGCAAAAGGCAGGGCTTAAAGTTTAGTGGTTCTTTTGCTATTTCCCGGTAGAAGAATTTTCCTTCTTGGAACCAAGATATCTAGATGTTCATATCTTAGATTTTTGGGGATAGAAAGCACAAATTCCCAAATGAGTCACCAGAAATGATGGTAAGAAAAGTCTCTCCAAGTTGAACCTTACGTGCTCAGACTTACATATTCTACCTGTTGAGGACACAACACTGTAAAATGATTATTGATTTAGACTGTACACTACATCCTGGAGAATGGTGCTCCATTCTCCCAGCCACCGTCTCCAAGCAGATATTTCAATTATTGTCTTCAGTGGCCTTTTTATTTGCATTCTGTGGAGTGTGGTAAATTTTAGGGCCAGTGGTTCCCATGATGAAGTACCCACATGTTGATATAGATTTACACTGAGCGAGAGGCAATGGTGCAATAAAGGTGACAACAGGGGGGTTTGGGCCACCTGCTCCTGCAGCCTAATCTCGTCCTCTTGTACTAGATATACCTATAACTGGGTATATTAATTTTTATGTTTATTACTGCTGAGCCTGTGCAATCTAACGACTTGAGTTATCTGAGAGACCTCAGCTCATGATGTGTGGTTCTAGACATGTAGTCATGTGATATTTGATAGCCATCTGTGATTCCTGTACCAGAACCTTGTAGCATTCTGGCAGATATTTTTTTAAAGTAGTGTATAATTCTTTGTTATAGATGATAGGAATTTCTTCCAGTATCGTAGGGGTCTGTGTTGTTCTTTTATTGGGGATTTCCCTAAACTCTACCAAAGGGTCACACCCTTTGTCACCACAGATGCCCTGACTATTATAGAGTTTCCTAGGTCACATGGCCCAAGCAGTAGGGCTGATTACACGATGGCATAGATGTGTTGCAGGGCTCTTTCCTGCTCAGAGCTCAAATCAGAAGGTAAATTTTCCATGTCACATGGTAAAAGGGACAAAACAGGATTCCAAGTGTGGAGTATCCTGACTCCAGAACCTAAAGATTCCTGCTAGGAATTGTGCTCCCTTTTTAGTAGTGGGAGATATGAGAGACTTAGAACATAAGTTGTCCTTTATTTTGGAGGGGAAATCTGGGCATGCCCCAGACCACAGGACTCTCCAAAACCTCACCAATGTGGAAGGCCCTTGAATTCTCAGAGTGTTCATCTCACATCTTCTACAGTGCTTGCACATTACAAGTCCACTAATATACCCACCCTTTCTTACCCCTCTCTTTTGAATAATATAATATTATTGAAGTTGTAAACCAATGGGAATTTCTGTAGAATGTTTAGGAGCTCCAGGTCCCTTGAAATTATAGTATGACTGACAGAGAAAGAGGGAGTTAACGTAGCTCTGGGAATAATCTGTGAATATAAACTACTTTGAACTTCCCTCATGATAGAGATGGAAAAGAACACCTTTACCTGGTAATTGCTACATATACATTCCTGAGACCTTATTAATTGCTCTAATAAAGGTATTATATCTAGCACAGCAGCTATAGTTGGGGCTACTCTATGCTTTTGCAGAGTTTGCAATAATACAGTATAATCCTCCAGAATCCATCTGATTTAGAAGTGCCAGATAAATTCTTTTATAAATGATGAGTTAAATGCGTATGTAATGAGGTTCATTACCTCTGCATTGTTTAGATATTCAAAAGTGTCATTAATTTTTGCCTTCAGATGAGGTTTTTTGGAAAATTTTATTTACTCTCTTAACTGGGCAGATTCAGATGTTTCTGCTTGACCTCTCCTGTATTATAGCTATTACCCACAGGCTGAGGAACACATGTGGCAGTTCTGGCAATAACTGGGAATATCCATTCCAATTATACATACTGCTGAAATAACCATCAAATGGGTTCATGGACTCAGTAGAAATGTAGGTACTTAGATAGATTCAATTTATCATCTGTTCTAATATGCATCCACTCTAAGAGGAGTGCCATGGTGACGCTGAGTCCACAGGTTATCAGTGTCAACCTGGTCTCTGTTTCCCAGCAGTTCCTGAAATATCTATGTATTCCCATTTCTCTAGTGTATTTTTTATTCAAGTGAATGGACATAGGTCTCCTTGTGGGAAGATTGGATGAATCATAACTGTATGCACTGGTTGTATTACAGTTTCCTTTCTCTTGCAAACTTGGTCTTTCCATCAGTCAGTGCTATATCAGGTTTGAAGACTGGCTCATGTCCAAAATCTGAGAAAGGATAATTATTTTTTTTATTGTACCAGCTGCCCTCTACCTCCACACCATCCATAATTTATTATTTTGATTATATAGATTGAGAAATAGCATTTTTGGCTGTCTCCGTGACATTTTGATTTTAGTAACCATCTTTATATCTCTTCACACATCTGTCTCCACTTGCTGCCACTCTGACCTTGCTGTTCTTATTGATTATGCTTCACCACCAGAACCTAATATGTTCAGATTGTATCACCCTCTCTTACTATCAGGGAGTCAGTGTCTGTAGCATTATCGTCCCTTTTAAGCCACAGAACACAGAAGACATTAACTATTTATCTTCTCAGAATTGCTGGTGCCCTTCTCAACAGGATATTCTTTTTTTTTTTTTTCATATTTGTATTTACCTTTATTCTCTAGGAGCAAACTATTATTTTTTTAAATTTTTATTGGAGTATAGTTGATTTACAATGTTGTGTTAGTTTCAGGTGTACAGCAAAGTGAATCAACAGGATATTCTTTATTGTTTTCATAAACAATATTTTCTAGTTCCTCCTAGAGAATATAGTTAGCTAGTGGCTTCTTTGAACTTCATAGTCTATCCACCCTAGCTTGTCACTTCTCTGAGCTATTTTATCCTGACCTCCACCATTTTCCATGGTAACTCTTGCATTTTTACTTCATTTGGGGAAAGCCATTGATTTTTCCAAGCATCTAGGAGTCAAATTAGCCACTATTAGCACTATCTCCTTGGCGGATGCAGGGTGTTAAATCCTGTATTAAAAGAGAGCAATTCCATATCAATGAATTCTCTCTTATCCAAATTTGTATTCCATCCCCCATATTCCAGCTCTCAATATCTTATCCGTTTATATTCTCCTAGTACACATTGGCTGGGTCCTACAGCTCCTTCAGTTTATAGTGCCTTTTCTTACTTAATAGGCCCAGCAGTTCCTGGCTCTGTTACATTTTGATTTGACCTTAGTTATGGGGCTGGTGGCCAGCACTGAAGGTGGCTGTAAATCCAGAGAGGAGTGCCACCTGACTTGCAAGACAGAAAGAAGCTTCTGAATTGTCTTTAAGCAAGAGGGGAGTGCTAATCTTATTAGGGACAAACAAATGGGCTATTTCTGCTGCCCAGAGAGTTTAGAAAATCTGAGTTTTCAAGTTCTTGAGCATATCAACCCTTATACAGGTTAGAAAGTTTGAGTCACCTAGAATCCATGTACATGGTCTGCATTTCATATAATTCTATTTTAATGATTTCAAAGAAGTAATTTAATTCCTATTCAAAAACAAATTTAAAATTGTGAATGAAGTTTATCGATTACATGTATATCCATTTATAACCATTTAAAATTTGTTGCCTGCTAAATAAATGCACTTATTGCATGTAAGCATGTTTTAATCTAGCTTCACTTATTTGTTTAATTATGCATACATAAAGTTTTATTTTGCTACTTTTTGTCATAAGTACAAATTACCTAATTTCAAAAGTAAATAAAACAGGTTTAGCAATATATCTGACTATAGTAGCCAGCCTTCAAAATGGCCCCATTATCCCCCTACCTCCTGGTATCCATAGTCTTGTACAGTATTCTCCCACACTGTACATATAGTATATACTTTCATAATACTTTATTACTTTTGCACTCAGGTTATAAAAGACTGTGGTTTCCATCTGGGGATCTTTCCCTCCCTCTCCCTCTCTCTGGAGGAAGCAAACTGCCATGTTTTAAGAGGCCTTATAGAGAGGCTGACAGGAGGAAGAGCTGAGCTCTCTGGTGAATAGCCATGTGGGAACGTGTTGCCTTGCCAACAGACATGTGAGTGGGCTTACAAGTAGGTTCTCCTGTCCCAGGCCACTTTTAGGATGACTGCAGCACTGGTGCGTAGTTTGAGTGAAATCAGATGCAGAATCATGAGGCAGAACTCAGCTAAGCCATTCCCACATTCCCGATCCTCAGAAACTGTGAGAGATAATAAATGTTTATTATTTTAAACTGCTAAATTGTGGGGTAATTTGTTATGCAGCAACAGATAACAAATATATCCATCAAACATTTTAACTAATGGGAATTATGCAAATTCATACCTTTTAAAAATCAAGCTACTATATCACTCAGATATCAAGACAACATAAAAAACATTTTTAATGCATCTAACTAATGTGTTCCATAATTGTTCCCTATTTATATGCAAATATATATTGAATGATAATTCATTTTCACTTCTAAAAAAAACTATGGATTTATTAGAAAAACAGCTAGAACCCAATTATCAATAAGAGAGACAGATATATTTATAAGAATAAGCATATACATTTAAAAACTATATTCAGCCTAAAATTAAAAAAAAAAAGCTAGCTAAAGTAAACTTACAGACTCAAAGCCACTTTCCATCCTAAAAGTAGTTCAAAATTTAAGATCACAAGATATAGGCCCTTCCCCTCCAGCAGGTGCAAACTGTTATTCTCTGCCTCACTTGTCCAAAATGTTTGTAAAGAAAAGATAATAAAGTTGGAGAAATATTAATTTTCTGTGTAAGAAAAATGAGAATATGGAAGAAGAATTCAGCTTCTGCTCTAACAGCTCTCAGCCAGAGTCACATTTAAAATAGTAGATGAACGGCTTCTTTCCTCCCCAGCAAGCAGAAGTGTTCCAGTCCAGAGAGGAGGTCCTCCATCCTCACCAAAGCTTAAAGGGCTTTGCTACCAGTTAACTCTGTGTTATCACGAGAGAGAACTTTTTAGTTATCTGTTTTTCTAATGAGGGAGTAAATTCTGTCTTATAAATAACTATAGTTAAATAAGATGAAAAACTAAGATGTTGATTCCTTTTTTCTTTGTATTATTATTGGGGTGGGGGAAGCAGTGGGTCAAAACAATAATGGGACCATTTCTTACCTCACAAGAAGAGAAATTAATGCATATTTATATGGATGTACACGTGCCCATGGTAATATTTCTAATTTTATTGACTTCCCCTCTTTTGTTCAAAGTATCGATGATTCTTCTCTAATAAAGCCAAGAACTAAGGAGGAGGATATTTAGCCTCTAGGTTTAGCATTTCATCCAAATTCTAGGTATAGCTGCTGTGATAATTAATAGAGTCAGGAAACTATCACTACCCCATTTGCACCCATGAGTCTTCTCCTCCACCTGTGCACACAGAATAGAGGTTCATATCATAACTTTAGGTAATTTTCTGAGGAGAAGAGAACATTTAAATCAGAAAAATGTGAAATAAGTCATGGTGGTGTCATCAGAATGAAGTTTTCTAATAGAGATATAAGAAGTCGTTTGAAAGGTTCAAATTTAATTCATTAATAAAACTAAAGAGGAGAGGAGGATAAAGAGCTCTGTTGGAAATGATGAGAAAGGAAAGCACAGAGAGGTATTCTGGGGCAAAAGCCATGAAGAGAGTGGCATTATTTTGTAGATAGATAAATATAGAACTATACAGCTTTAAGCTATGCAAAATTAAGGAATGAGAGAGAGGAGAATAGTTTAAAATATGTTATTGATTTGAGCTAAAGAATTTATTATGAATTACTCTTGAGGGTTTGCTATGTATTTTAGAGTGCAGAATGATCAAGCCAGGTAACTGGGGAACTCTCCAGGAATAGAAATTGGCTGCATATATTAAACATCACGCCTCTGTATTTTTAGGAAGCTCTCCAAAAAGCTCATCAATCTTACAGTACAAGGAATCTTGAGCAGTGATTGTGTTAGACTGCTTTGCATGGAATTCTTGGCAATAAATAGCTATGGGTTATTGGGCAGCTTGTCAACCACATATCATATATTTGTTCTTCTAGAAAGGGAAACTTACTTGCTAGTGGAGAAGTGAAATCTACAGCAGGGCCTCATTTTGGAATAAAATAGAACACTATGGGGCAAGATCTGAGTTTCTTATTTGCCCTCTGAGATGTCAATTTCTTTTATTGAATTGGCTACATTTTTCTTCTTTTTAATTGTATAGTTTTTCTTATTTCTAATCTTATATACTTTAAATTAAACTGGAAAATTCACTTTTTTCACGTAGAGTGAGATTAAATTACTGTGAACTGCAATGAGGGAGTAGGTGGCTGGAAATAAGCCAGGATTCAAGGAAAAGGAGGGTGAATGTGAACTCTGTGTGTCTCCCATCTTAGCCTTGCTCTGTTGCTGACAGGATCAGAGAGGTGTGGCGAGCAAAAAGCAACTGTGGAAGCAAGAAACCAAGCACTGAGAAAAATGGATCAGTAGAATCCGTTTTTAACTAAACAGGTTAGAAAAGCAGTCATTCATAGCAAGCTATTAAATGATGTGGAAACCATTTGAACTATAAGAAGGCTTAAAGTTCAGGAAAGCAGAGTTGAAAATAATATTGAAGGTGCTTGAAGAAATGTAGCAAGAGTGAGATAAAACATTTAAAAAATATAAGATAAGCCTCTGTGCATGAAGCTGTTATTGATACTTAGTTTTGTAATTCTACCTTCTTACAGGAGCACTATGTAAAACAATTTTGCTTTTAAGCAAACTGAGTAATTAAGAGTTAATGACTCAGTGTGGGATAGATGGCTCCATGTACCTTTTACTGGCTATCAGGTTATTCTCATACGTTCCTCCCTAAAACGATTAGTGACGTCATGATACCAAGATGATTCTTCTAGAATTATACTTTATTGAACTCTTATCCACCTTCACTTTCACCTTCACCTTTACCCTAGTTTGCCACTCACTTCTGTCCTACCCTTGTTGCTCTCAAAATTTCAGCCCTTCACTATCTCTATTCTTCGAAGCCCTCTCTCTGATCATCACCTCCTTTTGATTTGCCAGGATGCCTTTGATGTGCTCCTGTCGGCTTTCTGCTGTCCCTCAACCCAGCGACATCCTTTCTTCTGACCTTAACAAGTTTTAAGCCCATGATCAATCATTGTAAAACTATCTTACTTACACCTCAACTTCCCTGCCTCTCTCATTCCTCAACACACTCACTTGACAAAACCACAACCCTGTTGAAATCCAACTCTCTGCCTGCCTCATCCTTGCATCTAGAGCTTAATGTAGCTGTGGGAAAACATACAACCACAATGACTCTTTGCACTTGAAATTCTTGATCTTAAACCTTATGTTGACTTTAATGCTGTCCTGCAATCATTCTATATTCCCCTCACTCACTCACTGGCCCACTCTCCTAGATGACTCTCTGATACCTGCTCTTCTCTTTAATACCTCCTCCACCATCCTCAAGCTTATCATGATTAATAATGCACAAAATTAAGTAATCAAACTATCATTTCTGCAGGCTCCTCCAACATCTAACCAGAGAGGAAACCATGCTTTTCTTCTTGCTATAGATTAGCTGTTTACATTCCTGTCGAAAGCTAATATTTACACTTGTAACCTTGATCACCTACTCAAGAACATTGCTCTAGCAATTTCTCTCCATCTTATATTCTCATTTTTCACTTCTCTACTAAATTGTTTCTCTAGTCTCTCCATCTTACTTATAGCCTCATTTTTCACTTCTCTACTAAATCGTTTCTTTAGAATAGTCAACTATTCTCTATGACTCATACAAAATGATGTTATTTCTCCCATTCAAAACAATTCTCCCATTAAAAACAAACATCTTGACCCCACTTCCCTGGATACCTACTACCCCAATTTTTGGTTCTCTTCACAGTAAAATAAGGTGATATTTTACTGTAGATTCTATTCTTCCTCCAATTTTCTCTGGACTCTATGTGATTCAGTCTTCCACTCTCATCTCTTGACTGAAACTGCTTTTTCACTGTCACCAGTGAACTCTAGTGCTACTAAATACAAGATTTAGTGCTCAATAGTCATATGTGACATTGTTGATAACTCTTTTCCCTTGACAAACTATCTTCCTTAGGCCTCCAGAGCGACCATGGTGTTGTGATCATTGTTTTCTGATTTGCATCTTATTCATTTGTTGCTATAGCTCAGTCTCCATGGTGATTCCTCTGTTCTTCCAATTTCATAATGAACCAGTTTGGGAGCCCCATTTCTTAACTATCTATACTCCCTTGGTAATCCCATATAATCTTATGTCTGCAAAGTCTGTTATAAATGACATGAATAAATCTATTTGCTAATTCCCAAATATACCCAGACCTCTATTTCCAAATTCATAGATACATCAGCCTACCTGATAATTCCACCTCTAAAACTTAAATATATTTAAAATTGAACACTTGATCATCACTCCCCATTCCAAAAGGGGAAAAAAAAAAGCTGTTCTACCCATATTCTTTCCCATCTATCTTAGCTGATAGTAACTTAATACTTCTAGTTGCTGGGGACCAGCACTTGGAGTTACCCTTAATTTCTCTTTCTTTATCTCAAAACCAGTCTGTCAAAATTTCCTGTTGTCTCTACTTTCAAATAAATCCTTAATCTGACACTGTCTCCCCACCTACCCTATTACTACCCTGACCCACCTCACTATGCTCTTTTACTTGATTCTGCAGTAGCCTCCTATCTTGTGTCTATGATTCCATCCCTGCCATGCACACCCCCTTAAAGTTTATTCTCCAATATTTGTCAGATTGACCAGGTAAATCACGTCATTCTTACCTTCAAATGTGTCAAAGTTTCCTTGCTGCTCTTTGAGAAAACTATTAAGATCATACCATGGGCTGCAAGCCTTTACATTATTGACTCCCTTTAATCGTCTGTCCTGCTTCTCCCACTACAATCTCTCTCGTTCATGCCACTGGGTCCACAGGGATTTTTTACAATTCCTCAGATACTCCAGACAAACCCCTCACTTCGTCGTGACTATTCTCTTTGTCTGAAACTTCCCCCTCTAGATAGCTATATGGCTTTACTCCTTGCATCCTTCTAGTCTTTGCTTAGAAGTTCCCACCTCAAAGAAGCTATTAAAGATTAAAGAGACTGCATGGAAGAATCACATTTGCAGAAAACAGGGTTTTCATATTGCTGTTAATTCCATTTTGCTTTCTCTTAGAGGCCATTTGAGGAAACTTTGAGATCAGAGAGTGAAAACATTGTGCTGCCAGTAATCAGGATAAAGAAAGCTGAAAAGCTACCTGCTCGTCTGAATGAATTTGTACCATTTTTCATACATGGAAATCCTTGCTTTCGTGCCGCCTCTACTCACCCTTCAAGTTTGATAGGTTTCTAAGTACTCAGTCATTGTTACTGTGTCTGAGGCTGACCTGGGCATTCTGGCTTGACTCCTTTATGTTTCCGTGATCCGTCTTCCTCTTCGACAGTGCCTGTGCTTATAGATTTTAGTCACTTGTTCCCTGTCCCAGGCTATGTTTTCAGATTGAGGTCCAGCTACATATCAAGGCAAGACTGCCAACACACCATTCCCTTGCTTGGGACCGCTAACAGATTTAGTTCATCTCTTAGTTTCTCCTTTAACAGTCCCTATCTCTAAGTAGTGAAACCAGTGAGTCTTTTACAGACATTTATGAGCCGACTGACTCCTTTCTCTTCCCAATACAACTGCAGCATTGCCTTTCACCATTCAAGCATAGGCTCTCTGGAAAATCTACTCTAGTGATTCCTAATAATTATAGATGATGAGCCCTTAACTATATAATCACAAATTGACCCCTATAATGAAAAAGGAATTTATGTAAAATAATAAATAATTGCTTTACTTCATTGTTTTACCACAGAAAAGTGTTCCTTCACAATATGCCAACTGAATGTTATAAAACCTGTGATTTAATTTAAAATAACAGCAATCAGGACAGCACAATATAAAAACCGTGGGTTGATGTAAGCTATACTCTAAGGCCAGTTATATTCAGAGCTGGTCAGCTGGTAAAATTTGTCTATTTTTGATCAGCCCCATAAATGTTGGAAACTGGCTCTCTCTCTCTGTTGAAATTTATGGTAGCTGACAGACGTAGAATGGCTAAAATATTCTCTAGATGAATAACGTACTTGCATGAACAAGCATGCATCTAGGGAGGCCAGTAGGAAGAAAAGCAAAAATTTGATCCATAAAAGATCCTACATCTAGAAATTGAAATGCAGAATTTTGGTTTGCCAATTGCCAATAATCAAGATCACAGAATCCCACTTCTGGAATCTTGTCAGGTGTGCCTCTGCTATCAGTTTCATGAAAGTTATGTTCAGGTAGCCAAACCACCAAAGAGATGTGATTTCCTAATTTAGAACACAGGTTATGACTATCTGTGACTCTTAAGATAAATCTATCTCATAAGTGTCTGTCTATATGATGAAATTCGGTCTGAGAACTATTTTCATTATAACTTGATAGCAAGGTTGTAGGGACACATTAAACTATATCCATTTCAAACAATTTTTAGTTATCTACCAATAAAAGATACTAAGAGTTCTTCATGTCAAACTGGCTTACTTTAGTTTACCTTTAATCAAAGAGGATGAAGTTGAGTAAAAATGATTTATAAGAAGGAGATAAGAATTCCAGGCCTGAGGAAGAGTACAAGTATAAAGAAATTTATAATAAGGTAAATAATCACAGTTCACATGGAAAAGCTTACTTCATATGGTGGTAGGTTGGATGAATGGAATCTTTTATTCAGTATAATTCAGTATGTTTTAAATTTAATTTAGAATTAGATTATGAAAATATATGTATTTTTTGTTACTAGCCAAGATTGGGAAAGCTAGATTTTTTTTTTTTTTACTGAAGGACAAGAGTGTTGAATAAAAATTATGTATATAATTAGAAATGTTAAGCTTAGCATGCCATAATGACAGGAAAATGGAGTATTTGAACGCCTGTTGCATAATGCTCATTTATTTTCCCTAATCACAGGGGTCATTTGAAGGATGTCATCTGTTCTTCAGACAGGAAGATCAGAGAATTGTCCCCCTGTTTTTTTGCTATATTTTCAGGAGTAGAGCAGTCTGGAAATCTGCCTTTTAGTAGGGGAAAAAATCTTAGAAAAGAGGAAGTAGTGGAAAATTATCTTCAGTAATGTTTAAAAGAAAGGATTCCTGAAAAGTGGCAAATGTAATAAGAGTAACTCCCTTTGTGCTTCCTTAAATGATTGTCACAATTACAGATAGTTCTGATCTCTTTTCTTCCAACTTCTTGAACTGACAGGACAAAATCTAAGGATTTCATGATTTGATATCAGAGCATAAAATATTTCTTTCATCTGGTGAGTCAATCTCAATATTTCCTTGAAAAGAGGAAAAATGAGCTGAGGTTGGAAAGTACAAATACAATCAAAGGCTACACAAAATGAGGGGAAGAATTAAGTCTACTTTATGGCCCTTTTACCTGCTATGAGAAATATCTGACTTGTATGAAATAGTCATTGAGAATGAGTTAAGAAAGAAAACAACAAATGCAGTGACAAATATATGCCTTGTTTTAAATTATATTCTACAGATTCAGTCATAATATATATATACACTCACCACCCTCCCCCAAGAGTCTTGAAATAGTTTATGTCAAAATTTTGTAATATTAAGAAAATTTCCATCATATGCTATAGTCATTATTCTATTCAATGCAGTTTCCACTTTCCTTATTCTGATAGTTTTTTTTCATGTTTCAAGTACACACTTTGTCTAATCATCCAGTTTGTAAATTTTTCTATTCTGGAAGATCTTGCACAAATTAAATCTGAGAAAAAGATTTGTATGCAATTCCAAGTAGCCTTATTTATGCTTTTAAATACGTATAGATTTTCCAACCTATATACAATTGGTGGTTTTGCTCTTGAATACATACCACACCAGGTCTAGGCAAAACAGTAAGTCTATTCTTTAACTCCATGTTATTTATTTTTTGTACTACCAAATTAGTACTACTTGGTCTATTTTGACCGAAAGGTATCCAGTTTTACCTTATACAGATTTTTTCCTGTAATTTTCGTACTTTAGGATGCTTTTATATCTGTACTGAGCCTCATCATTGTATTTAAATGTTAGAAATTGAGGCTATGTGAACACGGAAGTAAAATTCATGTAATCTCTTAGAACCTCAGTTTTCTCACCTGAAATGTAGTAAAGCTCATGAGTAGCCATAGACTGTGTAATTTAATCTTAATTTTATACCTATAAAAAGAGTTCTAGCCCTGCTTAAATTTTTATTAGGCTAAGGATACGCTGCTTTAGTTAGAGTTTGCATCCACATTGTTAATATATATAACATGCTCTGGCAGTGAGACTCTGCTTCGGAAGAGGGCAAAGACGAACAAATTGAAAGCTAAAGATCTATCCATTGTGATATCTGTGTTTTTACCTTCCACATTCGTTTTGTATATACAATATACAATATTGTATATACAATATTCATTTATATATACAATGAATTGCGTTGTGTTTCCATGCATAATGCAAAAACTGTTTGCATCCGAAGTATTTTGTGAGCATTAAGAAATACTTTACCTGCAGTTGAATATGGTTAAAATAACAACAATAACAACATCAAAAATAATGATACTTATATAACATCTACTAAATGCCAGACACTGCACTGAATTTATGTTTCCAATATGAGGAAGGTGTAATTATTTTACCCATATTTATATTAGAGAAAACTGAAGTGCCAAGAGGTTATGTGACTTTTCTACACTCACCCAGTCTGGAAGTAACAGGGTTGGGATTCACTTCCAGCCACTTTAGCTCCAGACTCCACGTTTTAAATAATGAGTAAATTGTGAGTTCTGAAGAAGGAAAAAGCAGCCTGAAACTAAAAGAGTAAAAAATCTGCTCAATACAGAGACAGTAAAAATCAGCCCTGCAATTAATCAGACTGTGATAACAGACATTGGTAAAAGCAGCTGCGAAGTTTCATAGGAAATAATGCTTCTCCCATTGCAGCTATGTAGTGTCAAAATGACTTTCCTTTTTGAGACGACTATTTCCCTGCTTCGCTAGTCTGAGTCAAGGTCAGTGTGATACACGGTTTTTAGCCTCTGTTTCCTCACAACAGCAACCAGTCCTGAACTCAAAACTACTTACTACCCCCTTACAAATTGCAGTCAATTCAGAGCTGATCTTTCCTTGTCCTAGCTCCTCCTTAGAATCCATCATGGCGAGTCCCAAACTTACCAGAAACCCTTCCTACCCCTGCCCCCTTACATGGATACTACAAGGACCTGCAGCATGCAGTCTCCTTTGATGCCACAAATCAATAAAATATTTTTCTAGACTGCAGGTGTGTCCCTAGTGGTCTTCGTCAGAGGGGCTCTAGTACTCCAACGTTATAGAACCTGATAACAAATGCACAGCCATCTCATAAATATGATGGGTTATTTTGTATTGTTTTCTAATATTTTCCTCATCTCCCTGAAGTTTCACACATCCTGAATACACTTTGGTTTTTCTCCATAAAATTTACTTAGTATTTGTGTTTACTAAAAATCCAGTGTGGCTCTTTTAGAACCTATATTCCTCTAAGAGTAAACATGATCAAGTTATTTAATCTTATTAAGGTACAGTTACTTATCTGTAAAAGAGGAATAATGGAATCTGTTTCTCAAAGGATTTTGTAAGAATTAAGTGGCATAGTACATCTAAATGGACAGAGCCTAAATAAATTACAATAAGCAGTGAATAAATAATTATTGTTTACATATAACATTATTTATTTTTAACTGACATTGTTCTAAAACTGATTTGCAATAGGACAGCTATATAGATATAGAAATAGATAGATATATTTTTGTGGATATATAGGTAAATAATAGATAGATATAGGTAGATAATGTAGTTGTCCCTCTGTATCCACAGGGGATTGTTAATAATCTTCCCTGGACATCAAATTCCAAGGATGCTCAGGTCCTTTATATAAAATGGCATAGTATTTGTGTATAACCTACACAAATCCTCCTGTATATGGAAAATTCAAGTTTTGCTTTTTGGAACTTTCTGGAATTTTTTTTCCAAATATTTTTGATCAACAGTTAGTTGTCCATGGATGTGGAACCTGTAGATTTGGAGGGCCAACTGTATTATAAAAGAGAAAATATCTGGACAGTTATCCTACTGTGTTAAGTATAGGCAGTAATATAAATACAGAAAAAATCTTCATTCAGAAATGCATCTTATAAGATTACATTCAGTTGATCAGAAAGAAGGTTATATATTCAAATGTCCTTTCAGCTTATTTTTACCTTTTTTGTGTTTTATGCAATTTGTTCAGAGTACTTCCAAATTCCAACATTTAGGAAAAAATGGTATATACTTTGAAACATTTTATTACATGAACTCATTCATTTATTCACTCATCAAATCCTTACTGGGTCTGATTGTAAGGTGAGGTTAGCTGTGAAAGAGTTTTTTTGGATTTTTTTCCTACACTAATACTGCATTTTGTCTAGAAAAGTTGTTTTCAAAGTAAGTCATTGGATAAACCTGTATTTTTTTATTCCTATGAAATATATATTCCTCTGGCTTCTCATGGGCTAAAAAAGGGAACCTGGCTATACAGGTGGAGATTCATTTTCATTTATATCACCTATTGAGGGTCACACATAATTTATTAAAAATAGGTCTGTTGAATGAAGAGTTTTAAAAACATTGAGTTAAGGTATAAAAGATACAATATCCATAACATTTTGCCAACAAAAATATAAATTTCGGGATAATTTTTGAAAACAAAAAATCATTTAGAGTTCCATTAATAAAAATTAAATAACAAATCCGTATTAGATTGGTATTTTCAATAACTTCTTCAAAGTTAATTATCTAGAAATGTATGATATATACTGAGGAATAGACATGGAAACTGTCAATATTTTCCAGAATTACTTAACACATTCCTATTTGTCTCATCATCAAACTGCAAAACCACATTATTTTGCGCACTAAAATTTCCCATAAAATTAAATGTTCATAACGGAAAAATTATATTTTGGGGAGAGAATGGAATCGATTTGAATGAACATTTAATTTTGGCTACATATTTTCTCTTAGGTAAATTTCAAACTTTCTCTCCCTCTCTCACCCTTATGTACACACACACACACACACACACACACACCCCATTGGTTCCTGCAAGACCCTTCTTGTGTTTATGTTTTATTCCCTTTGTCTGCATTTATCACTTTAACTAAACCTTGCCCTATAGGAAACCTGTTTTCAATGCTAGATGGATATCTTTTTGTTTGTGTCTTTTCTTACAAAATGAATATTATTTTATGTGTGTTTAATGTTTTTACTTATCTAAATGCATAAATGGAATTGGATTATGTATCTTATTTCTTTCTCATTTTTCTTTCATTTTTTAAAATTTTGGCATCATTTTAAAAAGACCCATTCCTTTTTGTATGCACATCTAGCCATTGCTTCTCACTCTTGAATAGTTCTTGGGGTACATTCACCTCAATTTTGTCTCAATTTCTTTATATTAAATTTGAAAGAGAAATGCTAGCCTTACAGCTGTGATGATTTGAAATAATATATCTAAACCTTTATCATACTTCATTATCTACTAAAGATAGTAGTGGTAGCCAATATGAGCTTAAGATGGGGTGGGAGATAGACAACAAATTAGGATCATCTTTCAACTCTACCACTCATTTCCTGTATGACCTTAAATTAATTTATATTATTAGAGCTTCAATATCCCCTTCTGTTAATAATGTGTGAAATCTACTTTCAGGGTTATTTAAAGATTAGAGACAATGACTGTAGCTACTGATGACACATTATACATCTTAATGTCACTTTTAAGAAAGTCAGAGTCTTGAGTGTTAAGGTGTCACTTTAGATTCCCAGTGGCTAGTATAACGCATGGAACAGAGTATGAAATGAATACATTGAAAAAATCAATTAGTGGAAATAGAGACTAGTGTTTGAAATATTGAGTCAGTAAAATACTACATGATAGAAAAAGGCAATTTGTATAATAGATTACATTTACTCAGTTGAAAATGTGGCAGGGACTTTCCCTACTGCTTTACATTGTGGTATCTCCTTTAATCCTCATTCTACCTCAAGCCACTGTGGTGGATTCTATTATCACCTCTTCTTTACAATTGAGAAAACTGAAACCTAGAAGGTAAAGTAATTTTCCTCAAATTTGAGTCCTCTGTGATTCAAACTAAGTTGCTTGAAATAGAGAACACACACTCTACTCCATATGAACTGCTGCTTGTCTTTTAAAAAAATAATTTTATGTGGATGATAGAGTCTGATTGAAGGGAGATTAACTTCATTGCAGCATGCAATTACATAAGCTCATAATACTTGCATGCCTTTACAGGATGAGCTAAAAATTTAATCCCAAATATGCATTTAGCACTGATACAACTCCTATACAGGTGTGAGAAAAGAAAGGGAAGGAAAGGAGTCCTTTGGTGAAAGGTATGCATGGGTGTCCCGGTTGAGAAGTTTGGATTGCATCTTATTAGTGGGACGTCATTAAAGGTCTTAAGAAAGGAATGCAATGATAAAATTTGGCCTGTTATAAAAATAATTCTGAAGTTTGTATATAGAATGGATTGAAAGAATAAAGGACTGAATTTTAGGTGTTCAGTTAGAAAGTTACTTCAGAAATTCAGAAAAGAAATGAAGTAAGTCAATGGTGTCAAGAAAAATACGGATAAATTTTAGAGACAAATTTTACCATAAAATATTTGGTAAATAGTGTTGCTCTCAAATGAAATGGTCAACAAAGGCAGAGAAACTCTGAGAAAAATTCAATAAGTACTATCATGAACACATTAACTTTAGGGTGTCCTTGTGATATCCTTTGAGGAGAAAGTATCAAGTGGGGAGTTAGCTATATTGAAATTCAGCTCAAAGAAAAACCTATGGAGGTGGTTAAGGACACTGTAACAGAATACACAGGTATTGGATTTTAATCAGTGGCCTGAAATCTACAAGGGTGGGCATAGGACCTATGCATACACTTTAAATGAATAATTTTTTCTAATAGATGCCTTCTTATTTTAAAATTCTTAGACTCTGTTTTTCTATTTTCAGGCTTATTTTCAGCAAAGAACTTTTAAATCTTTACAGGTATTTTTCTTATAAAAATAATGCATGTTCCCTATACAATTTTTTTGAGACAATACAGAAGTTTATAAAGTGAACATATGAAATGCTCCTCTCCATTCTCTGTTCTCTTCCTCTGGATCCCATTCTCTAGGGATAAGAACTGCTAACAGTCTGGTATATAGCCTTGTGCATCTACCTTTAATACATTGTTTCTCTCCAAACAAATTAAGTTATCATGAAATGCTGTGGTACATGATCAAGAATAGTATTCGTATTATCATCTCAGGACAACCAGAGTGCTTTCTCACTGGATTAAATAAAAATACAGGCTACCATTTGGGTTATGATGACATTTTGATAATGAACTTCTCTATATTTTTACATTGGACGAAGTCAAAAGAGAGAAGGGAAGGAAGGAAGAAAGAAAGGAGAGAACTCGTCTTTTGGATTTAGTCACTATGCAAAATATAATGCTGCAAAAAAGCTGCAGTAATTCATTTTGGTCAGGGATTTAGCAATGTAAGCATGGAGCGAGCAGAACTAAAGGAGTACTTTGTAACTATCCATCCTGAAAACACATGTGAAAAATAAGCTCAATTTGAACAAGGCTGGACCCTTAAATCTTGGATTTGCCTCAATCCTTGCCTCAAAGCATCTTATAATTTGCTCATCAGGCAGTTGAACTAAAAATTCTACACATGATTTGGCACAATTTGGTGAAGCTGTTTGTTCTGAAGTGGCTAAGTCAAGTTGCGACTTGGCAGAACTAAATACAATAGAGGAGATGCCATTTGGCACAGGATGTCCTACCACCAACACTCCCAAGATGACATTTATTGTATTTTGAAACTAGTCATGGAGAAAGACACTAAACATCTTTCAACATGCAGCTGGATAGGAATTTCCATATTGCTCTTTGTGGCCAGCTTCTGGGCTTACACAATTACATGTGTTCTCAAACCACTTTATTAATTTAAAAAGTATCAAAGGTTTGAATGAGTCAAAATTTTCTTTGAAAAGTACATCTTTAAATGAAAGGAAATCAGAGTATTTTGTGTTTAGGTGGGCATCCGTAATATTTGTTAACATATCTGATTCTGTGGCTCTGGAGATGAAAGTAGCATCACATATCATTAAAATCATAGCTTGGAACATTTGTATATAATGTCATAAAGTCTCAGCTTACACTACTGGACTATATCTTGTTTACTACTATAAATTTCATCAGCTTCATTAGAGCCGAGACTGAATTAGTTTCTGTATCAAAGATGTTGCTTTTTACAAAATGGGAGCAGAACATGTCATGTCTATGTGTAGAAATTTCCTAGATTTCCAGAGTAAAAGCCTTAAAGAACTTGATTGAATTTCAAGTAGAAGTTATATTTTTTATTGTGAGAAAAAAAAAAAGAAATTCCCTCTTAGAACAATTTGATGAGAAGGAGTTCTTTTATGGCAAGGTTTAATTAGAAGATTGTTTACTTAGACCAATGGGTTTTCAGTTGTAGTGTACAACAGAATCACCTGAGGGGCTTGTTAAAACATAGACTCTGGGTTCCACTCCCAGAGTTTTTGCTTCAGTAAGTTGGGGTGAGACCCAAGAATTAGCACTTTGATACCCACTGACTTTAGGCTATGTTTTGATTACATGAATAATGTATTCTTTATTTAAAACTCTGCATTCAGGTTTATGGATGGTGCTGATAAACTTAAGAGCTCTTTGACTGAAATACTACTCTGCAAAAGGAGATAAAATATTCCAGTGTTAGGGATACACCCTAGGATACACCAGGTTTGACAGTGATAACAGTCTTATCAATGCCTTTGGCAGGCAGAGAATTGCAGACACCTGAAAACGTCTTCCATTTTGTTAAGGTTACATTAAAATCAAATATGGAGTTAGCATAGAAAAGAGGCAAGCCTTGCCATAGGTGACCTCGCCGTTGACCTGAGGACAGAAAGCTATATGGCAAGTTAAAGCGACATGGCTTCAACTTGCAGTCTTGCTGAATTTTAGAAATAATATTACGCTTACATTGCAGAGTGAACTGAGAGAGGTTTCTCTGATCACATTTGCTCCTCAATATGTTTGAAACCAGTGTTTTCACCAGTGTTGGTAAAATTGAGAATGTTTTTCTGATTATACTGAAAAGATGATATGTGTACTGCCATTCAACTCTTTATTCAGTTCAAATAAATACAATTTCGTTAATCATTTTGAGCAAAATTAAATTATAATTTTTATTTGCCAATTTTGACTTTCTGGAGTATTTTCATCACTGGTTATTAATTTTTCATTTAAACATAAGATCAAGAGAATAAGTCTTTGTTTAGTTACTTCTTTGTATATATATTTTAATGATCTATTTATAGCTAGTAGAGACTTAAAAACTTGATATACGAATAGGCATATACATTTTATTTTTCTAACACTCTTTTTTTTTTTTTGCGGTACGCTGGCCTCTCACCGTTGTGGCCTCTCCCGTTGCGGAGCACAGGCTCTGGACGCGCAGGGCCAGCGGCCATGGCTCACGGGCCCAGCCGCTCCGCGGCATGTGGGATCTTTCCGGACCAGGGCACAAACCCGTGTCCCCTGCATCGGCAGGCGGACTCTCAACCACTGCGCCACCAGGGAAGCCCTCTAATACTCCTTTTGATCTCCTCAATTTCCTCAACGGCAACCAGTCCAAAATCTATCCTTGTATCTTGCCCCTTTCTTCCCACCTCAGTTTTTTCACAAAACTCTCAGATGTTTATGGTGTTCAGCTCCTACATCCCAGAAAGTTACAGAGCTACTTTCCATACCCTTTCTGCCAGTATTCCTCATGAGCCATGGACTCACTACTAAAGACTGTTCCTACATAGCAAAGGTTTTTATCACTGCTGAGGTGACTCCTTAGTGTCTAAATCTCAGCGTGGCTTGGCGTTTCTTCATAGAATGATCATTCTACTTCCTCAGTGATGCCCCATGCTTGGTGACTATGGCTCTACTCCTTAGCCCTCGCTGATTTTGGTTCACATGTTCTTCTCAGGGTAGAAGATACCTGCAAAAGGGCTGGACAAGATTGGTTCAACCAATTTCTTTCTTTTTTTTTTTTGACCAGTTGTTTTTTTTTTTAAATAGATCTTTATTGGACTATAATTTGTTCACAATACTGTGTTAGTTTCTGTTGCACAACAAAGCAGGTCAGCCATATGCATACTCATGTCCCCATATCCCCTCCCTCTTGAGCCACCCTCCAGTCCTCCGTATCCCACCCCTCTAGGTCATCGCAAAACACCGAGCTGATCTCCCTGTGCTATGCTGCTGCTTCCCACCAGCCAACTATTTTACAGTCGGTAGTGTATGTATGTCGATGGTACTCTCATTTCGCGCCAGCTTCGCCCTCCCACCCCATGTCCTCACGTCCATTCTCTATGTCTACCTCTTTATTCCTGCTCTGCCACTAGGTTCATCAGTACCATTTTTTTTTTTTAAGATTCCATATATATATGCGTTAGCATATGGCATTTATTTTTCTCTTTCTGACTTACTTCACTCTGTATGACAGACTCTAGGTCCATCCACCTCACTACAAATAACTCAATTTCATCTCTTTTTAGGGATGAGTAATATTCCATTGTATATATGTGCCACATCTTCTTTATCCATTCATCTGTCGATGGACACTTAGGTTGCTTCCATGTCCTGGCTATTGTAAATAGAGCTGCAATGAACATTGTGATACGTGACTCTTTGAATTATGGTTTTCCCAGGGTGTATGCGCAGTAGTGGGATTGCTGGGTCATATGGTAGTTTCATGGACATTTTTAAAGGGGAGGTTGCTCATACACTTGTTTTCTCAGATTTTCAAAGAGATCCATGACCAATAAGAAATTTATAACCAGTTGGTTAGATGGGTGTAACTTTAGAGACAGACATGTAATGGCAAGTTTTAGAAAGGAGTCAACAAAGAATAGCGAGGGTGTGTCAGAGATACAGGAAAAGAACAAGAGAAACTGACATCATGGAAGTCAGGGAAGAAGAGGGTTGAATGCCCGGATGAATCCAGGTAGGTGAAGAACACTGTGACCGCTGCTATTGGGGACATTTCCTGAGTGTTGCTGTTAAGGTTGTCACTTTCAGTGTGAATTACCTCCATCTATGCTGTCAATGAACACAGCCTCCAGGGAGAACCTCAGCAGCAGCAGTGGAGGAAGATGATAACTGAAAGGAAGCAGCAGGGGGTACAGAAACTCTCACTCACTCCTCATGGCTAATAAATAATTGAGAAGCAGCCCAACCATTCAGGCACACTTATGTGGTCTTATGCTACCTTGTCACTTCTACACATCCTCATTTATCACTTGTCACATGCTACTTTTCACCACAGCAGTTCTTTTCAAATTATTCATGGTTAAGAGGGGAATGGTGCTTTTCTCCCAGGTCTATTGTGGACCCATCTTTTTGTAAAATGCAATTAAAATAAATTAGAAAAATTTAATATAAAATGCAAACACCATTTTTTATTATTAGAATTCCAAAAGTTAACATACTGTAGGATTACATTTATAAAACCTGCCTATAGGGACAAAAATGGAGAACAAATTAGTAGTTGCCAGGGGTTAAGGAGAAGGCAGGGACAAGAGGGAAGTGGGTGTGAATAAATTTTTCTAATTTATATTTATTTTTCTCTACGCACCATTCAGAATGGTCTCCTTAAGTCACTAATCAGATATTATCCTTCTTTTTGAAAACTCTTTCCTCTTTTTTAAATTTTACTTTATTATTTTAAATTAATTTTTATTGGAGTACAGTTGCTTCACAATGTTGTTAGTTTCTACTGTACAGCAAAATGAATCAGCCATACATATACATGTATCCCCTCCCTTTTGGATTTCCTTCCCATTTGGGTCACCACAGTGCATTGACTTCCCTGTGCTAGACAGCATGTTCTCATTAGTTAAATAAGTATCCTCCTAAGTTTAAAAGGAAAGAGTTTTATACATACTATGTATCTTGGTCTATTTATCTTGTTCTGCAAGCCCTTTAATTGTCTGGCTCTCTTCTTCCAATTTACGTAGGGCCATGCTCCCTTCTCACCCCACTGCTTTGGTCAGAATTGTCCTTATTTGGTGCCTCAAACACGAAAGCCACAGGGATTTTGGAACATTTAATTCCACTCACTCCAACTTTCACCTGGAAAAAGTGAACATTGTGAACATTGTGTGGGTGTGAATATAAAAAGGCACCATGTGGGAACCTTTTGTGATGGACATGTTCTGTATTTTGACTACCAATTTCATTATTCTGGTTATGACATTGTATTATAGTTTTATAAGTTATTATGGCTGGGTTGGGTAATGTACACGTGGGATTTCACTCTATTATTTCTTACAACTGTATGCAAATGTATAATTATCTCAAATAAAACGTTTATTTAGTAAAAAAGAATAGACATAATACTCTATCAAGTACTACAGAGGTTTTTAAATACTTACTCTCATTTTCCATTTTTTGTCTCATTGAATGGTAAAATCCACTCAATCCACACTGGTCCACAGACCACACTTGGACTAACTGGCACTTTTTTTTTTTCCTATGTTTCAGTTCAAATTACTTCTGTATAAGCTCCCTTTAACTATTCTTCTGAAAACAGACTGCTCCTTCACATCACTCTAACTCCTCAGCCTCATTACACAGCTCCTTACTTTAGGCCGCCCGCCCTCAGTTTACCATGGGCCTCTGTATCTCTCTCCTTTGCTTAACTTCCTTATGCCTATTCTCTTCTCTGCTAAATCATATCTGCTTTCCCAAATCCATCTATCTTTTATGTGCCAGGATGACTCTCTTCATTCATAACCTTTCTCTAGATTCCACCACTCAGAATTAATATCTCCTGTTGCAGTTTTCTGAGAAGGTAAGGAGAACATTATACCCAGAAGTCACATAATAATTGTTGAAATACGTTAAACCAAATAGGAAGAATTACCAACATCTAGTTGGTGCCTGAGGAGGTCTCTGTCTGATGGAACATGTTCCCTAAAGTCAGTATGAGAAGCAGTGGCGGGTGACTTCAACTCACGGGATCTTTTGAATGTGTTGTATTTCAAGTTGGTTCTTTCTTGATAGTTCAGAGGAGGATTATCTGGAGGGAAAATAGCAAATCCCTATTAAGGATCATGGTGGGGTCGTAATTCTAGAAATTTAGGAGTTTGGGGACTTGAGACTACTGTAGTGACTTTATAGTAATTGAATATCTTAGCCCTCAAAATTCTGCTTGAGAATATCACTCAGGAAAAACATGCCACATTAACCTAGCAGAGCTACAGAAAATAGCAGGTTGGTAAAGAAAGCAATTACAATGAAAAATCCAACTGCTGATTAGGCAGCTTGATTTCTTATTTTCATTACGTATGCATGCATATAATCAATGTGATAACTGTAGTGATATAATTGGAAATAGCATCACAACCATTGCTTTAGCAAATGCTTTTTATTGATTTTAGTGTTTAGTTACATGTGATCCAAATAGCTTTCCTATTCCCCTAAAACCCATGAAAGCTTTTCACTTATTTATATGTACTGAATATTTACAGACTATTTATTAAAAGTAGTTTTCTGAAGGGTTAGAGCTTCAGGGGTGAAAACATGGCCCAGCTTGGCTCCCTCTTCTGTATTTCGTTTACCTGAGTTCAGGTTTCCATTTCTGTGATTAGTGCACACTGCCAGACTAACGGCTGTGCAAGTTGCCCTTCATCTTCCATAATAAATTTAGCTCCCCACGAAGATATATAATTACACTGGCCAGTGCAATCTGATTATCTGTCAAATATAAATGAGTCACCTTTCTACCTTCAAATACTAGTTCTCTGTGTCTACAATGAATTAAAACACCTCCGTCCTGGATGCGAAAGTGACAATAAAATCTCCATTCACTACACATTTACTGAATACCTGCTGTGAGCCAAGCAATCGTATGTGAAGAGCAGTTTTCAGATAAATTTTGTATAATTTTTTAACTGATCCTCAGAACAGCTCTCTATTCTGTAGAAGCAGAAACACTGGTCTCAATTTACAGATGAGGAAACAGTGCTTCAGAGAGGGAAGGTGATTTCTTGGGACTCACATGGTTTTAAATGGTATAGTTAAGAAAAAAAGTTGGGACTTCTGAGTCATCACCATTTAGTCCTTTTCACGTAGCACGCTTTGTTTCCAAGTATAAGGTGCTCTGTGCATGATAATGGAGGTCTGGTATCCTTTATGTGAATGTCTTTATTGTCAAATTGCTTATAATTATGAAAAATCTATTTTCCACTCCAAAAATATTAGCCCTGTGGGAGTCCAGCGAGAGTCATGTATCACAGATCTTTAAAATGAAATAAAAAGAAGTTGCAAACATTTCTGCAGGGAATAGCCCACTTGAACCTATGACAAAAAGATTTTTAATGATAGAAATAATCATGTTTTCACTGAATCCATAATGTTCTTCAGTATTAGCTCAAAAAATAATGTCTATCAAGATAAGCAAGTCCTTGCACACATAGTAAATGTACACACATTTCTTTATAATTAACCTTTCAAATGTCCCTTATATAATGTAACATTCTTCATTTTATAGCTAAGAATACCTAATCTAAGAAAAGCTGCCAGGATGAACAAGTGATTGCTTCAGATCTCGTGTGTTTGCTGTCATAGTACTGTCCTTTAATAAATATAGTTAAGACAGATAAAGTTCACTGGGATATAAACTACAAGAGGCAGAATTTTTGTCTGTTTAGTTCATTGCTATGTCTCCAACCCTAGAATAGTACCTGGCATATAGCGTGCAGTTAATAAATATTTGTTAAATGTATGCAAGACTTTGAAAAGAAGTCTGTTTTCATCTTGAGGCTTACCTGTTACATATATGTCTGTGATATTAGAGGTGTCTCAGAATAGTTTAAGTTTAATATGTGGTTAAGTGAAGTCAAAGCAGCATATTGATGGTCCTGTGACACCCAGTTAATTCACATTGTACCTCAGCCACAGTTTGCACCTGCTGTTCCAACAGCCATCTTTAAATAGAACAATAAACACTCCCCAATGGCACCAACAGAACTGAAAGCTTATGTTCCATTAACCATTGGCCAGGATTTCGCAGATACACAGAATAAAAGACAGCATATATTAAAGTTTCTAGCCCAGTGCTGGTCACAAGGGATGTGCAGTAAACATTAGGTGAACCTCCACTTGATTTTGTATCTCAGTAAACGAGAACTTGTCTGTGTATAATATAATACGGTCTTATATAATTCACATGATGGTAAGACTAAAACTCCTTATGATTTCATGTATGTATTTAATAATGTTTGAGGGACCTCTTTAGTATAGTAGTTAAGCTAAAAGAATTTTGAGATAGGAAGACCTTGGCTCATAGCTTGACTTTGTAAATTGCTAGCTTTCTAAAATTTGGCAAGTTATTCAGTTTTTCCAAGCTTAAATTTCCTTATCTTCAAAGCAAGGATAATAATAGTAACACCTTTATAAGGTGGTAGTGTGTAATAATTGAGGTACCTGCATTCAGGGGCCACAGGGAGTGTTGGGTCAATGAAAAGAGGGCAGGTCCAAACCTGCAATGATGGCTCAGGTGATTCTATTTATGTAAATCAGATACCAGTGAGGCCCATCTTGCTCCTGTAGATTTATATTTGATATTGGCTTGAATCCAGGTTCTACAATCCATAGAAATCCAAATTCCTCTTCAAGGTTATTAAGAATTCCGAAAGGTCACATTTTCATGGTGACCCCTTTACCTAGAGTGGTACTCCCATGCTTTTTAAAATTTTTTTGACTAAATGTTTTTATTGACAAAGATGAGAAAATGAGGCTCTTCCTAAAATTCTACCCACTTGCAAAAATACACATTCATACAAGGTATTAATGAAAAGACTTTAGTGAAGATCTTAGAATCAGAGGAAAGGGATCACATTAAAATAGCAAAACAGAATTAAAGTGTATATTACATATTGTTGTTTTTATTTCTATTTATTTTTTAGCTACCAAACATTTTGGGGTGCTCCTGGCCTTTCACACTGCATGTTTACCTAATTTCCTAAGATGTCATTTGCCCAACCTCCTCCCTTCTGTACTTTCCTCTCTCCCACCCACTTCTAAAAAAGTTTCTCATTACTCAAGCAAAACAGATTTACTATTTGTCTATTAATTTTGATGAAGATTTCCGTAGTAGTCATGATTTCAAGGTTTCACATTTTATTCCACGGAATTTAAGACTCCCCCCACCAATAAAAGGCAGTTCCTTTTCAAAGGGGAATATTGTACAAATGTTACAATAATGTGTCTCTCAGATCATTACGCTCCAGGCTAACTGCCAATGCCTCTTGTCAGGAGAACGACCAGATGTCTAGAACGACCAGATGTCTCTTGTTTGCTCGCTTTCTACTACAACTGTACTATATTTACTCCAGTTACTGCCACTAATTGGCCATGTAAAATAGTGACTTTACGTCTTATACTGGACCATTCTTCCAGACCGAAGTTGATATCTACAGGTAATGATTTTCTCCTCCGATGACAGTCAAAATTAAATTAAAAATATATTTATGCTTGTGTGTGTGTCTTTTGGGACTCCTGAGTTCTCCTCATGATGCTGAGCATATTTCCAATGATCCCGTTCTTCTAAAGGTGCTCTCTACGTCCTACAAACGTTTGTTTTCTTTTAAGCATTACTGGTCTCACCACCAAGTACCATGCGCTTTTCCTTTGGTATCATATTCCATCTTCCTAGTAAATCTTTTCACTCTTTGAGGGCTTTAATACTTTCCCGCTATTGCTCTCTCCCTCATAACTCCTGATTTCCTTTCACGTGAACATCACTTTTAGCAATCTGACACATCCCCTTGGTTAGTCTAAGGATTATTTTTTTCATCAAATTATACAGAAGCTTCTTTAAAATCACTACTGAAAACATTCCTTATTTTGACCGTGTCCTACTATCTATCCATACTCCAGTTCCTCTAATCTAATTGTTCATAACTCATTAAGATTGTCAACTAATTAAATATCCATTATCAATCGTTTGCCTTTAGTTCCCCTTTCCCAGCGTAGTTTTCATGATTTTATTTGCAATTAGTCTGTTAAAAATACCTTAAACTTTCTATTTTCCTATGGATTCTATATGGTTAAACATTAACATTAGATTATGTTATGATAGGCAACAGCTGCTGTATTAGTTAAGGTAGAACAATTCCTGTTTAAAAAAAACACCAGATCTCATTGGTTAATCACAATTAAATTTTATTACGTTCTCATCTCTGTCCCATGCAGTCTGATGGAAGAAGGAGAATAAAGACTTTCTCTCATGCAGTCTTTTCAGAGACTAATCAAACTCCTTCCGTTCAGGTTGCTAACAGCATGTGTGCTTTCTCCGAAGCACGTCTTTTCTTAACTGCTTTGTACCCCAAATAATATATTACTTCTTCTCACATTTAATTTGTGAGAACTGGTTGCATGGCCCCAACTTGATGCAGAGAATATTAAAAATGCAGTTTATCTGTGAGTCCAGAAACAGGAAAAATATTCGGCAATGCCAGACTAGGCCATGCTTGTATGGCCTCATCCAAGAAGCTGAGTTCTAATAATGAAAAACAAAAAGGCAAAATAGTAACTGGTATACGTATAGCCCTATAAATCTTTGACCCGCTCAGCAATTTTTCTGCTTTTCTCTAGTTTACTCTTCTTTTTTTGTGCTATTTATCTTTCATATGTTCTTTACTCTCTTCCAATTTCTGATCTTTATTTCTTCTTTTGTTTAATTATCATAGAGAAAAAAAAAAACTCCAAGTAGAAATTTTATCTATCTCTTGCTATCATATCTAAAAGCATTCCTGTATCTGAATCTTTCTCACTTCTGGCTTTATTTCATTGAAGGAATTGCCCATCTCCCATTTCAAAGACAATCCTCCAATGTACAGTATGCTACATCATTATACCTCTTGGTAAATAGACATTTCCCACTAACTTTTAACCATGCCAGTGACTCCCATCTTTAAGTCTCTTTGCAGTGATTTCAGCTATCCTCAACTCCTCTCATCTCTCTTCTCCCGTCCATACTGTAATAAAGCATCTGGAAAGGGTTTTCTGTATTGTGGCCTCTGCTTCTTGATACCTCAGGTACTCTTCAACCCACTTCAATCTGCCTTCTGCCCACAACACTTGATGGAAGTTACTCTTTCCAAGATTCCATTGACTTCTGTCCCAAAATCCAATAGTGACTTTTCATTTCATTTGTTATTTTACGCTTTATCAACCTTCAATACACTTGAAAATCCAGTCCTGTTTTAAACACTCTTTCCTTGTCTCACATTACCCTCCTTATCTTCCCCTTTCCTTCCAGCGCCGTGTTCAGGTCATCTTTTTTTGCTGGAACTTTAAATAGTGCAGCTCTTAAGACTCACCTTTAGTTCCTATTCAACCTTCTCCTTAAATGCAACTCAAACTGAATATATCCAAAAGCCAAATTTATGATTTCTTCATTTTCCTCTAAATCTACACTTCCTCCATATTCTCCCGTCTTGGTACCTCACTCACTAGGTCACATCAGATCTCTGAGAATCATGAGGATTTCTTCTCTGTCAGTCACCACATCAGATTAGTTATGAAGTCCCTTTTGTGGTAAAGTGATCTTTCCATTGTTTTCATCCTAACAAAAGCGACCACAACTTTCTCAACAACACTGCAAAAGCATAAAATTCTTCTAATTTTATTGAATGTATTATTAACTGCCATCTTTTTTTCTCTACGCACCATTCAGAATGGTCTCAAGTCACTAATCAGATATTATCCTTCTTTTTGAAAACTCTTTCCTCTTTTTTAAATTTTACTTTATTTTTTTAAATTAATTTTTATTGGAGTACAGTTGCTTCACAATATTGTTAGTTTCTACCGTACAGCAAAATGAATCAGCCATACATATACCTATACCCTTCCCTTTTGGATTTCCTTCCCGTTTGGGTCACCACAGTGCATTGACTTCCCTGTGCTAGACAGCATGTTCTCGTTAGTTAAATAAGTATCCTCCTAAGTTTAAAAGGAAAGAGCTTTATACATGCTATGTATCTTGGTCTATTTATCTTGTTCTGCAAGCCCTTTAATTGTCTGGCTCTCTCTTCTTCCAATTTATGTAGGGCCATGCTCCCTTCTCACCCCACTGCTTTAGTCAGAATTGTCCTTATTTGGTGCCTCAAACACGAAAGCCACAGGGATTTTGGAACATTTAATTCCACTCGCTCCAACTTTCACCTGGAAAATTTATCATAATTTTCTAGTTCTCAGTTCAATTTTAACTTTTCTAATGAAAAGCATGGCACATTCCATTTTATTAATTGATTTTAAAATCTCAGGATCAGCATCAAATACTTGCATTTATTCATAGTTTTAAAAACACATGTATATTATGTGATTTAGAGCTACTGTGGGTGTAGTGATCTACTATGAGCTTATGGTATTGTGTTCTTTCTGTTGAAGGGAACTGTCCTTGAACAGTAAAATTTTAGTCTTGTTGCAAGATTTCTACATGTGTCCCTTTTTCTCAGTTGTTACAGCTCTCTGTTCTTCTGTCCAATGCCATTACATTTTTCTCATGACTCTAGATTAAACAAAGTATTTCTTATCAAATATTTACATTTTTAAATTAGCAGGTTACATTAACATTGGAAATGCATTTTACATTCTAACACTTTAAACTACAATTCTTTTATAAAATTTTATTTTTTCCTCTTAAGGTAGTTTCCATGAGATGGGGTTTGAAGGAAATGAAATCACAGGGCATTTATTAGTCTGATTTTCTCATATAAAAGGAGTACTCTTGAGAGAACAATTGGAAAGTTCAGTAGCATTTTCTACAGATTATGTGTCAGCAGTTATTGCTTTACTTCAAGCTCTTTTAGTGCATTTTGCCAACAATAGAAGATAAAATCTATTGAGTGCTCAGGCCTCTCCACATGTGACTTCATTTCAACCTGAACGAACCTTAGAGTAGGTACTTTTAATACCATCTAATAAAGAAAATAAAGGTTAAAGAGAATATCTGCCCTGCTTAAAGTCATACAGCTCGTAAATGGGGCTGAGATAGGAAGCTAGACTCTGTGGCCGCAGGACTCTTACTTCTAATCAAGCTATGATATTTTGTTTTACTGTATAGCATACTCAGATGATATCATCTAGATGTTCTGTAGATGGGAAATTTTACCTTTCTCTATGCATGTCACTTAATCTTAATTGTAAAGTGTGAAGGAGGTTCAGCCCCCAGGGATCTAAAGATAACAATATCTAAAAAGGGTTGGGTTTTTTTTACTTCGAATTTTATAAAAATACCTATAAGATTTATTGAAATTTCACAAACTTCTTCTCAATAGGGAAAGTGTACAAAATGTATTATATATTTAGGGGAGCACTCTAAAGCTTATGAAGTTGCTTGTGCTATCAAAGTCCAGGGTACCCTCATTAAGAGCCCCTCCAGATCTTGCTTATGACTCAAGCCTATTTCTCCTCCCTACTCAAACTTTTTTGTTTGTTTGTTTCCTGGCCTGTATTATTCACCCCAGATAGTTACTAGTAATCGTTTATCTTTCGAATCTGGAAATTCTACAGGATATATCAGGATGTTATATACTCTCCAGGAGTTTGGGGTTCCCATGGAAAAGGGAGAATGTTTAGTATCCTGCTAGTGGAAAAAAATCTTCATGTCTTAGGCTTTAAAACTAAAACTCTACCAATTATATCATGTCATTTTTCATTACCTATGTGGTAGATCGTTGTAGTAATAGCCTCCAAGTTTGTCTTGCTTCCCTGCATTCTTCCTTGGGTCAGTCCTCCCTTACTCATTCTAGTCTTTTTTTTTTTTTTTTTTTTAACAACACACATTCATTTGTCACACTTCTGGAGACTGTGAAGTCCAAGATCAAGGCATCAAGATTTGATACCTGGTGAGGGCTTGCCTCCAGATTAATAGATGGCATCTTCTTGCTGTGTCCTAATGTGGTGGAAGGGGCAAGGGAGCTCTTTGAGGTCTTTTTTATAAGGGCACTAATCCCATTAGTGAGGGTTCCACCCTCATGACCTAATCACCTCTTAAAGGACCCACTTCCAAATAACATCATATTAGGGATTAGATGTCAACATATGAATTTGTGGAGAGACACAAACATTCAATCTATAACCATCTTTATAGTCTTTGGATAGGTCCTCCCTCTTTTATCCTAGTGTTCATAATGCAACTTACTTTGGTTAATGAAAAAAACCTAACATACGTGACACAGAAACTTGAAAAATGCTGATGTTTTAGGACTTGATTTGTCCTGTTGCTCTTGTAACTTTGAGTTTCCCATGGGAAAGCCCAGGCTAGCCTGCAGTGTGGCTCATGGCCCAGTTTCTCCAGTCTCCATGGCTAATCATCACTCAAATAGAGAAGCAGAGCCGCTTTATCTGATGACAGATAGAGAGCTGAGCCTAGCAGAGACTGAAGAAGCACTGCGCATCTAAGCCTAGCCCACCTGCTGATCAACAGAATTTTGAGTTTAGTGTTTTAAGCGGCTAAGTTTTGGTGTTTTGTTATACAGTAAAAGCTAACTGATGCAAGCATTCTCTCATTTACACTCACTACAGAGTTTACTGTTTAATTACTATTGGCCCTAGGGCATGTGAATTATACTACTACATTTTCATGATAGTAATATTCATTTTTATAGACATCACAGCTGGAGGAAGAATAGTACTTAGACAAGAAAGAGTAAAGAAAAACACATTAAAATTTAGTGCTCAGTCACTGCCAAGGGTCGTATTACGGCCTATACCCATATCATAAAACATATGTGTTTGTTCGGGGTAGCTCAGATGCCAGCAGGAGTCCAAGCATCAGTTATCTGGGTATGAAAAGAATGCAACTTTCTCCTTGGTTCCTCAGTTAAGGGACTTAACACCAAGTGTTTGGAATAATCGGCCTACACAATAGATATATGTCTGGATGAATAAGCAGAAAAGGAAAAGCTAGAAAGAGGTAAAAGGAGTCAGACTTAAAATCATACTTATCAGGAAAACAGTGTAGTTACTTTTGTTTAGTGCTAAAATGTCCCTGGATTTATACCAAAGGCGATGTAACGTTTAAGTATTTCTTTAGATTTTAAACACAAAGACTATGTGGTAATTGAAAGCAACCTAATGATAATTTCAAAGTAATAATTCTCTTTTGAAGAGTTCTATGATGTGTTAAATTAACACCTCATCATCCAATGTACAGCATGATGGATAGAAATACTTCTCTCCCACCTCTTACATACTAGGAAATTAAGTCTTGCAATGGACTAAAATTTCACAAATCCACTTATGTTCAAACTGTTCCCTTAAAGTCATTGATACCGTAGGAAGTTTCTCTTTCATGTGTCACCCTGCTGTGGGAGGTTTTTCGCCTACTTGTCAGACAGACAGTACCCTGAGCAGAAGGGATAGCAGCTAAAATAGAAAAGTTGCTAAGGCTAGTTCTTAAATAAACAGAATAATGAAACTTTGTAGATCATAATAAACTTAGGAAACTGAAAACATCATAATTTTTGATATTTTGATAACATTTCCTCTTTTTTTCTCCCTTATATGGTAAGTGGAAGTTTTCCAATATAAAGCAACTGATAAGGGTTTTCTCAGATGTTCATATTGTATAACTTTAAGAGAGTAAATCCTGAAATATTAAATTATTTGATTTGGTGAATTAGAATGTGAGGTTATATATTAGTTATAAATGGAGAGAATGGGATTAGTTGGTAATTAATGTAAAAAATTGGGCTGTCCATACTTTTTAATAGAGAATGAGAGTAACTTCACAATTGATGAAATTAGATTTGTTAATGTACCAGAAAGTAAGAGAGAGTTTTCAGTCTATTAGCATAAATCAAAGATTGTCCTTTTAAACTGTATCCAAAATATAACAATGAATGTTAAATATTTAATTTTAGCAAGTAGATGAGATACTTTAAATTGTCTAGCATCTGTACATATGAATACAAAATATTACTGCATATTTAAAGTTAATTTTGGAAGCAGGCATACTTTTACACTGCTTGTATAGCCTTGATTAGTTTCTTACTTCTTAAGATATTTTAAAATTTTCCTTCAGAATTCATTTTTCCCCAGAAAGCATGTTGTATAAATTATCCTGGTTTCTTTATATCACCTATTCTCCAGAAAGTTGCAGATTTTTATGAGGCAAAATTTCATCAAGTGATTTCTCACTTACCAGTATTTCTGTAGTAAAACATTTTTCATGTGTTGAGATTAAGTGAAGACATGGGACAATGTTCCAGAATATCTCCTTCCTCTAATGCAAGAAGATGATTAAAAGCTGAAACATGGGGTGGGGGGAAATGTGTCAGTATTATTACTTATTTAGCAATTATCAAAAGTCTATAGCTCTATATATGACTTTGTAAAAGTTTTTACATAGAAACCCTATATAGTTATTCATTTTAAAATACATAAGTACAGTGATTTACACAGTTATCTTACAGAAATTTTGGTAGAATAATATGTATTAAGGTTATAAAATAAAAGAATTTTTTTCATCTATCATTTAGGAACTAAAAAGATATAGAATTATAAATGATGAGAGTAGCACGATTTTAGGCTTGAAAAACATAAGTTTTACATTTGATTTTTGATTCTCAAGAGAGTAAAGACATACCACTGGTTTGAGTAAAAGAACAAGTGATGTGATTGAGGGGAATGACAACTCTTCTCTTGTCCAAATTGGTAATACTTAATCTGTAGCTAAAGTTTAAATGGTAAATAAATATGTAATAGAGTCCTAACTTCCCAAAGAAGATCAGTCTTGATATCACAGACAACGAGGAGGTGGTTATTGAGTACAGTTATGATATTGCTATTTAATACAGGTTATTCTTGCCTCATCATAAAGAATCAACTGAAACAATAGAGAAAGCTAATAGAGTAATGCTTGCATGAGAAGAGGAGTGCCTGGAATAAGGTGATAGCTATGGATATACAAATGAGGAGTTAAGTCTTAAAGATGTAGGAATAGATAAAACATGATTTAGTAGCTGAATGGAGGAAGGACGGTACCCTTAAAGCACTGAGGAACAGAAAACAGAAAAATCCAAAGCACCCACTGTGTGCTGAGTATGAGGCATGCTAATGAAGATAAAGAAATTCAGATGGATCATTAATTTGGATGAAAAAGATAATAAATATATTTCCAAGCAGAGAAGTTAGTTCGGTAAGAAACAGACAAAAAAGCCAGGGATACTGTGCTGGAGATTCAAATATCGGGAGTTACCTACTAACTAGTATCAGCAGAGGTTCCTAAAAAACCAAAACAGAGAGATGCCAGACACTGACAAAGGGAAGAAAGAGAGAGAGAGATGGAGAAAAATGCAAACAGTATCACAGAAAGCAAGAAAGGTGATTCAAGAAGGACAATAGTCAGGAATGGCAAATTTCAAAGATGAAATAAAGCAAGGCAGTTATCTTGTGGGAGAAAATTACAGGCAAAGTTATAGTTTGAATGTTGTTATTAGGAAGGAAACTAAATTCTAAAGGACTATGGAGGGAATATTCAATGAGAAGTTGGAGCTGACAGTAAAGAAAACTTATTTAAGAAGCTTAGATATAAAAAGAAATAACACAATATTTTCGTATCAAATGAAAGCTACTCTCCTCCTATTTCTCTGTCTCATTTTCCAATATAAGAAAAAAAAACCAAAAACTGTTTTGTTTCTTCTGTTATGGAGCGAAAAATACTTCTAAAAAGTGTGGGGAAAATTTAAGAGGAAGTATTGGAGGATAGGCAGAAGGAAAAGAGTGCAGGGAAGAGGAGGAGAAAGAAGAGAATCGGAGATGTTACGTATGAAAAAAGATAATGACTGCAAGAACTTTTCACCTCTTCTCAAGATGTGTAGTCAAATCAAAGCAAGGACTGAAAGCTGCTTGGGCTTAACAGAAAAACATTTCAAAAATCAAAGAGATGGGTTAGAGAATAGACTAACAATTGCTTGAAGGGACAGTGGTTGACTCAGCCTGGCCTTGGCTGGAGAAGAATTATCACTATTCATTCTGAAGCAGCTGTGAGTGAGGGCTAATGGATTGGCAGACTTCCTGTTGCATTATTGTCTAACATAGGTATAATAAATATGATGAAAATGTTGAATCTGTCTAGAATTGAGGTCCATGTCGTAGCATACGCTGAAGTCTATTGTTCTAAAACAGAGGGCAAGACATCAAGGAGTAAACAGGAAAGAATTGACATGTATACACTATCAAATGTAAAATAGATAGCTAGTGGGAAGCAGCCGCATAGCGCAGGGAGATCAGCTCCGTGCGTTGTGTCCACTTGGAGGGGTGGGATAGGGAGAGTGGAAGGGGGGAGACGCAAGAGGGAGGATATATGGGGATGTATGTGTATGTATAGCTGATACACTTTGTTATACAGCAGAAACTAACACACCATTGTAAAGCAATTATACTCCAATAAAGATGTTAAAAATAAATAAATAAAAAGAGAAAAAAAGAATGCATGTATCCTGGCTAGAAGGAGTGTTAGAAATCAGAATTTCATGGATAGAGTGATAATGACAAAGTGAGAATTATTAAGCTGGAGAATTGGGAGGAAATAAAGTTCATGACAAAAACTATAGAAAGCTTTAGGCCATGAAGGAAAATCTTATTTGGGGGGGTGATCCAGTGGAGAGGAAAAAAAGTTACATAGCAGAAATGCATGCAGGGTGTGGGGATAGCCAAAAGAAGAAAAAAATAAAAGAAATATTACATAAACACATATGCTCTAGTAAATATGTATAAAAAATTACATTAATATGCCTTTATGGATATTAACATACAGGTTTTATGAGAAGGATGTTCTCTGGGGTTAAAGTTATTAAATACTACAGACTTTTAAACACTGTATGTTATTAGCTTCTGCATCTTTTGTCCTTCTACATCAATATTTCTTCTAATGATAAAATTTGCTTCAGTTGGAGGTTTGAATAACAAATACCACTAAATATGCAAAATTTTACCTCACTAACCGTGGTGTCTATTTAGCACATGTATCTGTAAAAATATAAACAGCATCACTTGGAAATACAACTAAATCAATACTTCTTCAATAAATATTCTCCTTACTGCTTTCTGTCAATATATTTTTCCTACATTGACAATATTTTCTCAAATCAAAAACTACATGTTATTGCAAACTAATTTTATTAGATTATTTATTCCAGGCATAAACTGAACCATAATTATGCCAATAGGTTTATAGCATATCATATACAGTTTTAATAATGTGGCATATTGCCACTTTCACACCTAATACTGAGTCTTATTTTTCTTCTTCAAAAAAGTTAATATCTCAGGCTTTTAGATGGAGAGGGTATGAGGTGTAATCTGCAGAACAAAATATAACCAGATTTTGTTGGGAGGAGGAGAACTTCATAAAAACCTATTTTTGATTTATTATATTTCTATAAAAAAGCTATAATGAATATATATCATTACTTTGTTACATTATATCAATACATATAATATCCATGTATAACTGTAATGATATCAAAGTGGTAGCTCTCTCATGCTTCAGATAGTAGACATATTTGCCCATTGCATTTCTTCTTCTTGCCTGGAACACGTACCTGATACTGGGAGATAGAGTAACATCCTGTAACATTGGAGAAGCAAGCCATAAATTAAGAAAAAATAGAGAACCAGAGTAGGGGGGAGCTGGCTTGTGAGTAGTTGTGCCAGCCATAGCTGCTCATCCGCAAACTGTAAGTGACCTAAGAAAGGGCATCTGTGATACACAGCCAAAGATGATCACAATTGATATTTAGCTTTTGTTCTGAATCAATTATATTTTGGAAGACTTATACATCCAAATATTAAGATATGATATTAACGTAATATCAATTATTATTAAAGTGTGATAATGTAATATTAATTATTAGCCTATTATCAAACATGTTTATAGGTTTAAAAGAAGCCACTAAAACTAAAGTACAACCTGGCCAATATTCTCAAAAGAAAGATAATACCTTTTCTGACAGTTTTCAAAAGTTTCTCTACCTAAACTACTTGAAAGCACTCTGTATTTTGTTGCAGGGTCATTGGGCAAGACACATAGAAAGTTGAATTTTTTTTTTTTAAAAAGGTAGCAGTCTTAGATATTGACTGTTAAAAGTGTATTAGATGGAAAAGATAACTGAATTTCTCTTTTCAAACACCTCAGCACAGAATAAGCTCTAAAAATCATTAGCTCTCAGAGCCTTCTCGCTGGTTCCAAGACCTTCTTTGACTCCCTAAAGCCATAGATACTAAATTCATATTAGAGTCAGAATCTCAGGAGACCAGCTCATCCACTGAGGAGTTTCCTGGTGCTTCTACTACATCATAAATTAAATGACCGTTTTTTCACCCTTTTCATGGGGGGGGGCGTCTTATGAATATGGAATTGAGTATATACAAAGATGCATAACATACTTGGAGAAAATTTTGTTGGGTTATTTCTGGAACTCTCTCGATTTGCTTAGTGTTTAAGGTGAAATCCATGACTTTGACAATTATATAAATTCCACCATGCTCAGCTGATGCAGAACATGGTTTAAAGCCATTTTCCAAAGGCTTTAGGTACTTTAAAGTGAACAGTCTTTACTTCACAGCATGACTTCCTTATTGAAGAATAAAATAGAACTTGCAGAGCAGCAATAAAAATGATACCAAATAAAAGCTTGTGCTTTGTCGAGTGGGGTAAGAGCTCCGAGCAATACTTTAATTCAAGCAGAAAAGCAAAAGTTTCACATTATTGGTCTGACATACCACTTCATGCTCAAAGAGGCACATCTCTCCTGTGATGAATATATGCATAGCAAAGAGGCATCTCTCTCACGTCTTAGCCTCTGAGGAGGATTTTTAAAGACAGTGAGACTTCGAACATATAGGTTCTCTACTAAAAGAGAGAAAAGGAGGCACAGGATCGAAAAATTTGAGAAATACCAAAATGATATTCTTTTTAGTCACCAGTAAATAAACTCAGGGGGGGCTCAGATATTGGTGTGTCTTCATAGGTTTAACCTCACAAGCTTATACTGTTTCTGTCATATTATTTCTGTGTGTCAGGGCAGGTATTTTGTTTACTTACAAAATATTTATTTCTTGGGCAATGACAAGGAATTTCTAGCAGATGGGTATAATACCGTACTGAGGCATTAGAAAAGTTCTACTCATAGCCAGACTCTAGCTATAAATAATTACCTAAAATGTAAGAAAAAATTCTGAGGGAAAAGGAAAAAATTTAGAATGAATCATTTGATATATGGAGCATTGCAAATCAATTATTAGAATAATTTCATAGTGTTACTAGCTTCCTGAAAGTCAGAAAAATATGGAAAAGTCTAAAACTAGTATATCTCAAGAAGTAAAAGCTTTTCTTGCCTGTGCTTTTGGTACCATACCCACAAAATCATTGCCAAGACCAATGTTATAAAAAATTTCCTTGTGTTTTCTTCAAGAAATTTTAGTTTCAAGTCTTAAATTTAATTCTTTAATCCATTCTGTCAGGATGACTGTTATAAAACAAAACAAAACAAAAAAGTGTTGGCAAGGATGTGGGGAAATTGGAATTCTTGTTTCATTTTTAAGTTATCGTTCCAACCTAAAACAATCTCAGAACAATGAATGTGCAGTTAATATATCTGAAATGTGCGGCTAGCTGTGTTTGCAACCATAAATCTAGGATTTATTTGGCTGGGGGTTGAATTTTGTATTTATTTTTAATTCCTGAATTTATATTCTATTCCAAATTATGAAAGCTGAACAATTTAGATAGTCTGGAGAGACCATGGATGGTCACAGATAAGTCAGGCAAACTAGAGGATTGTCTTTTTCACTGTCTTTGTTTGTCCACATATCCTACTTAACTTTCTGTCTTAAAAATCCCAGAGTCAAATGGTGATCTTCAAACCTTCTAGTTGTGTACTATATAAATAAATTCTGAAATTTAACCCTGCTACATCCATACGAAAGATAGTCAAATCTATAATTCTAGCCCTATTCTCTAGAATTTTTTCTATCAACTTTAGAGTGGCCTACTTGACAACCAATAAAATTCAACAATATTTAGCATAAATGTTGATGCATTTGGACAGATGTATACAATCATGCAGTCATATAATCATTACCAAAATTATGAAAGGACATTTCTATCACTAAAAATATTCACTTCCATCTCTTTGCAGTCAATCTTCTTTCTATATCTCTCCCTGGATGCCTGATTTCCATTCTGTCACCATAGTTTTCCTTTACTAAAGTAAAAATGGAATTGTACAGTATGTGGTTGTCTATGCTTGTCCCTTTTCACTTAGCATGATGCTTTTTAGTTACATTCATGTGTTGGTGCAGCTGTAATCTATTCCTTTTTGTTATAGCGTTGTGTTCCATTGAACGGATAAATACATTTTTTAAAATTCATACACAAATTGATAGTCATTTGGGTTGTTTCCAGTTCTTATTACAAATGAAGCTGCTGTGAATATTTGAGTAAAAGTCTTTGTGTGGGCATAGGTTTTTATTTTTCTTTGGTATATACTTAGGAGTGGAATTACTAGGTCATATGGTAGATGTATTCTTAATTTTATAAAAATAAAGCAAAAATAAAATCTGTTCTCCAAAGTAGCTGTATCATTTTGACTTTCAACTAGGAATGTATAAGAGTTCCAGTTTCTCTACATTGTCTCCAACACTAGTTATTTTCATTATAGCCATTCTGGTAGGCTTGTAGTAGTGTCTCATTGCAGTTTTAGTTTGTACTGATGCATATATTTTTGACTCAAAAAAAATGCTCCACTCTACTCTCAAGGATGTGGATTGATGAATATGACAAGGTTACTCTTTGCAACAATATTTACAATAGAAAAATATTGGAAATAATGGTGTTAATCAGTAGTGTAGTAGTTAAATAACTTATGGCACATGTATTTGATGGAATACTTTGCACACAGTTAGCAAAAAAGAATGAAAACTCCTCAAGGACTGGTCAAAAATAAATTCTGATATAACTTGTTAAGGAAAAAAAGAGGTGTGACTGGCAGAAAAATAACACCTATATGGTGGAGGGAGGGGGTGAAAGAGACCCTTTTAAGTCTTCTCCACAAAATCCATGTGAGAAAATATTAATATAATTTTGTAAAACAATTTGAGGAAATTTTGACCCTTCCTAAAATTATACTCATTGAGCATAATCAATAGTTGTGCTTGCTAAATATTTCTGCAAATATTTGACAAAAAATTCTCTCCCATTCATGTCAAATAGTAGCAATGAACTTATTAACTCCCTTGGGTTTGAGTGGAGCCATGTGACTTGTTCTGGCCAATCACTTGAGAGTAAAAGTACCTGCATCACTCCCACATGAGTGCTCAAGTCAGATCCTCCAGTAGAACATTATCCAATGAAACTCTCCATGATGAGGGACACGTGCTTTCTACCACAGTAGTCATTAGCCACACGTGGCTATTGAACACTTGGGGTGTGGCTAGTGTGGCTCAGGAACTGAATTTTAATTTTAGGTAGCTTAAAATTAATAGTTGCATGTGGCTAGTGGCTGCTTTTTTAGACATTGCAGCTCTAGAACCTTCTTTTCCCTGTACTGTACTGATAAACCTCAGTTTGTCAGCCTTGGGCTTAGAATTGAGTACAATAAAAATAACACACTGCTGATCTGTTATGGACAATTATGGTGAGCTGAATTAAGGTTTGCTGTTTTAAGTAGCTGAGAATTTTTTCCTGGTTTCATTACAGAACAACCTGTCCTGATTTAGTGACCCAGGTAAGATCATTTTAATTTAACAGACAAAAATTCACACAATTGAATGAAGTCATTTTATATTAATAATATATTCTTCCTGAAGGAAAAAATAAAAGTCTGCCTGAAGGTTACATCTAGAAAAGCATAGGTTAAATCAAAGTAAAGAATGTAAAAGATTGACAAAAAGTCCTACTGATAAGCACTAATCAGCTAATATATAGACTATAATATATAGTATTAATATATATGATGTGTCTTTATGTGTATATTTATATTTTTCAATATATACCCTCATTAAGTCATCGAATCTTAATATTTATTAATATAGAAACCTAGAGAACTAGGAGAATAAAACGTTGTTAGAAAGATTGTAAACACAAAAAATAAATGCTACAAGCAACAAAAATGAGGATATGAGAATCGAGAACTATATAAACCTAAAATTGGTATTCATTTAAAAATTCTGAGCATAGGAGTTGGGTTTCTACCATATACAATTGAAGCATGTAATTACAAGGAATATAATGACAATAATACTTTTAAAATGTTTCCACCTTCCACATTTTTCATCTTCTGGTTCATCTCATAGTCTCCAGTTTTGGTTTTTTTGTGTTTTTTTTTTGCGGTACGCGGGCCTCTCAATGCTGTGGCCTCTCCCGTTGTGGAGCACAGGCTCCGGACGCGCAGGCTCAGCGGCCATGGCTCAAGGGCCCAGCCGCTCCGCGGCACGTGGGATCTTCCCGCACCGGGGCACGAACCCACGTTCCCTGCATCGGCAGGCGGACTCGCAACCACTCCAGTTTTTATATTACTGTCGTTGACACCTCAAATGTCTTAATCTCCAGATTTAAACATTTACTACTGTCTTTCATCTGTTTCTATTGCTAACATTCATTTCCAAAGTAAGTGATCCTGCCATTGTTTTCTCAGAAAATTTCTAATATTTTTGTCTTTAATTTCCATCTCACTCATATTATTAGGGCTGCATTCACTTATTCTTCTCATAATTGCCTGACATCGAAAGTGGATCCATAATTGTCATGGGGATTAATGTTAAATGATAAACACAGATAGCCTCCTCCTGCTTTCAGTAGTTTTTATCACACTTTTATTTTCAACAACCAGACAATAGGTTTCAAATAATCTTCTTAATGTTACAGCCATTCTTCAGGTCTAACATAGATCACATTTCTCTGCAAGAATTTGCAATTCACCTATCCTAATCTCATCCTTCTGGGTCATCCTTGAATGAGTCTCCATTCTACCGGTTTTATAAGATAATCATTTTTATCCTCACTTAACCTATGAGAAGACAGGAGATTAGAAAAATCTCAATGCTTGTCACACAGCTAATGCATGGTAAACCCAACCTTTAAATCCAGGTGAGCCAGCCACAGAGCCTCCAATAAGCAAATTGTTAATAAAGACTATAAATGAATAAGTGATAAATTTGCTTTATAGGACTCTCCCTCGAGGCAGGGAATCAGGAAGCATATGTCTAAAAAGACAAATAGAAACACGAAATAGGATGCTTCTAATTCAGACAACAGAGGACCACCTTTCACTACAAGCCCCCAAATGTGCTGGACAAAATATGACAAGGAAAAAGTGCACCCAGCCAGGTGCACAAGAAATAGAGGAAATCTGTTACTAGGAGCAAAAAGAAAATGGAAAGCTGAGGGAGAAAATCCCCAAGTAAATAGTACATTGACCCTGCGTGTTTAAGGGAAAAGGATGAAAGATGCAGAAATTAATTGCTAAGTGATTGGAGTTATTTTTTATTTTAGTTTTTTATAAATTTTAATTTTGAAATCATCTAAATTTATAGAAAGTTTACAGAAACAAATATTTGCCAATTATCAACATTTTTGGCTATTTTATTATTTTCTATTTATCTATACACATATATGTAAATCTATGAAAATCTATACATATGTGTGGTTTTTGAAACTTTTGAGAATAACACAGTTTTTATACCCCTTTATTCATAAATATTTTAGTGTGCATTTCTTAAGAACAGGGTATATTTTTTATGACTAAAATACAATTAGCAAAATCAGGAAATTTAATATTGGTTAATACTGATAACAGTAATCCACAACCCGAATTCAAACTTTGCCAATTGTCCTACTAATGTTCTCAGTAGGATTTTCCTCCCTGCAATAGGAGCCAATTCAGGATCATTAATTGGATTTAATTGTCATGTCTTTCCAGCCTTCTTTAATTTAGAATATTTCTTTAACTGTTTTTTTATTTTCATGGTCTTGACATTTTCAAAAGTACTAGCAGGTTATTTTGTAGCTGATCCCTCAATATCAGTTTGTCTGATGTTTTCTTATTATATTTGGATTATATATTTTCAAAATTATTTTTCACAAGAATATCACAGATGGGAAGTGATCTACTCAGTGCACCATAAACAGGAAACATGTGAAGTCAGTTTGCCTAATGATTGGTGATATTCAATTTAATCACTTAAGTTTTTGAAAGCCACATTCCTCCACTGTAAAGTTATAATTTTCCCTTTACAATTCATAATTTACAGGGAGATACTTTTGAGACTCTGTGATATCTTGTTCATCACATTTTCCCTATTTTTAGCATCCATCCACTGATAATTTTTGTCTTAACCAGTTATGACTATATTGCTGAAGAATAGGATTTTCAAATTCCATCATTTCTTCTGTGTTATTAGTTAGATTTTACTATAAAAGATCTCTCTTCTACCCCATTTATGTGTATGTATAAATGCATTTATGTATTATTGATTGACTGGATTTTAGTATCCTTTCTAGGATTGGGCAAGAGGCTTTAGAAATGTGCAAAGTTTTGTCATTGGAACTGAAAATCCCTGTATTCTGAGATTCTCCAAGCACTGAATCTTTAACTTAAGGAAAACCAGAAAACCTGAACATCAGCTAGGCAAGACCGTCAAAAGATTTTCTCTGCCCAGGGCTCCACATAAATAAATGAGCTTCCTGTAATAAGTAATAAGAATTAAAAATATGCATGCTTGGGGCTTCCCTGGTGGCGCAGTGGTTGAGAGTCTGCCTGCCGATGCAGGAGACGCGGGTTCGTGCCCTGGTCCGGGAGGATCCCCCATGCAGCGGAGCGGCTGGGCCTGTGAGCCATGGCCGCTGGGCCTGCGCGCCCAGAGCCTGTGCTCCGCGGTGGGAGAGGCCACGGCAGTGGGAGGCCCGCGTACTGCAAAAAAAAAAAAAAAAAAAAAAAAAAAAAATGCATGCTTGTGTTAGCTACAGATTTTGGATCTGACTTTGTATAAATCTGCATGGTGCAGAAATATCGAAACTTCAAAAGTAACATAAAATTGTCATTAGTCTAATGAAATCCCTGAATACATGGAAGAAGCCAGCAGATGCCATCCTTTCATAACTATGGAAGCTGAGTATTCTTAAAGAAAAACAATAACAATTTCATAACAAACAGTGAAAATTAAACATAATGGAGTCAGAAAATACAGCCAAACAGGAGTGGTATTAATAACCCGCAAGAACCCCTTATAGTCAATAAATGTGTTTAAAGTAACTAAAGAAATAAAAGAAAAAATGGAGATGACGAGCAAAGAATTTTATAGTATGCAAAATGCAGTCAGTATGGAAAAACTTCAAAAAAAATGAAAACCAGAGCCATTTGAAATTAATAGGCAGAGGACTGATTGGAAAATACATCATGCACCTAGAAGGCAACTGGAAGATAGATCAGAGGACATTAACCTTAATGAGCAGAGATTGAAATGAGTTTAAAGCGTGAAAGAAAGAGTTCAAGGGCCAAAAAAAAAGAACAGTGAAAGAGATTAGACAAACATGGAGAAGGGAGTGTGTTAAACATTCAGGTTAAACTAGAAATACATGTATAACTTTGTCAAATAAAACAAATGTGGACTTAGGTAAGGAGAGACTTTAATGGAAAGAATAATTACAATGGGGCAAAAGGACTAATACAATAAGGGAAAGGAGACTACTGCAATAGAAGAATGCTCCAACCCTAAGGTCTGCAAGCATCTCTTTTCTTTGACAAGCAGGAGTCAAGAACACTAGAAAGAACCAGGTGTGAGGGAGTAGGTGGTATGACCAGACAGTTAGCAGGGAAGGCTTGTGGGCAGCCAGTTTGTGCTGGATCAGGCTGAGCATGGGTCCAAACTCAGGGGCCAAGAAGCTTAATCAAAGTTTGGTCTAGTCAGTTATTTTGTGCAGATTGGTCAGTGGATACAAATACATTAATTCATCATTGATGATGCTGAGAACGGAATTTGGAGGATATGTGTTTAGCTTTGTCACAGGTAAACAAGGAAGTATCTCTGATTCTTACCTAAATCATATTGGGAACATAAAGGGTGAGGGCATTTCTTTAATCATCACTGTTTTCTAGGATCACAGGACTCCAATAAAGTTCAATACTGTCAACTTTTAAACCAATATAAGCAAAAAACCCAAAAAGAAAATGGAGAAATATACAGCTACAGCAGTTTATGCTTAAGGGCAGAGTGAGCGATACAGGCAAACATAATGCACAATTTCCTATTCAATAAACTTCTATCAGCTGGCGGTTATGTACAGTGTAACACTGCAAGTCCATGAGTGAAATGGATAATGTCCATGACTTCGAAGTGAGCCCATCTAATTTTTTGAGGCCTATAGCATAACTTCTATAATTTAGATCTAAACTAAAAGCTTTTGTAGCCCAGAGGGGAAAATAGATTCTTCTTAGATGTGGGATTCAGAAATACTTCCTAAATGAGTTATATTTGAGTTGGCTCAATCTAATTGCTCTTTACAAATTGCTTTCATATATGTAATCTCGCTTGAAAATCACAAAACATCATGAGTTAATTACAGCAGGTATTGTTTTCCTCATTTTCCAACTGGGAAAATACAGCCAATAAATGATGGAATTAATTCTCTAGGCTTTGGTTTGATTGACTGAAAGTACCACGTTTTCCCTCTTCTGTATTATACTTTAAGGGCAGTCGAGGTTAGGGTGTACCTAAAAGAAGTAGAGCTTACTCAGTATGGAAAGGAAAGTTAAAAAGAGGAAAAAGAGAATAAATAAACTAGTAAAGGTGGAAATATATACCATTGAACATAGGATTTAGAAAGAAAACTAATGAAGAAATCTGGGAGGATAGATGGGAATACCACTGATTATGGCCTTACATGACATAATAGAATTTACCACTATGCAATAGAGTATCTGAAAATTTCTGGAAATACTTATACAATCTCTTTCTTTTTTATCAAATCTAGCCCGAAATCAATTTCTCTTTAGAAACCTTGTTTTTCAGCCTTGTTGGTCTCCTGTATTTCTCTTTCAGTAACTCATTAAATTTTCTTCTGTAAAACAAATTTTCATTTTTTCCTGTTTTTCATGAACTTGCGTTTTATTTTCCTTTCCAGGTTTATTGAGGTATAAGTGACAAAATCTATATATTTAAGGTGTGTCATGTAATGATTTGATATACCTATACATTATGAAATTATTACTACTATCAAGTTAACACATCCGTCACTTCACAGAGTTACTTTTATTTATTGTTTTGTCATGTGTGGTGAGAACACTTAAGATCTATTCTCTTAGTAAATTTCAAGTATACAATACTGTATTATTAACTATAGTCATCGTGCTGTCCTTTAGATCCCAGAACTTATTCATCTTATAACTGAAAATTTGTATCCTTTGACCAACATCTTCCCATTTCCCCCAACACCCCAAAAGGACTTGAGTGTGTGTTTGTGCATATGTATGTACTTGTATACATGTATGTATAGCTACAAAATAATTATACTGAGAAATATTGCAAAAAAAAAAACCTGAAGAAGGGCTTACAGCTGATACTGAAACAATATTATATTGAGGACTATCTTGCAGTTTTAGCAGTTTGTCACAATAATCTACTAATAAAGACAAATAAATATAAATGTAACATTACTGATATAAAACAAAACACTGAGGATTTTTACAGGGAATGAGTCTATTGCCTTTTTAAAAGAATTATTAAGTTTCATGTAATAATGGAATGATCTTCAGTGAATTGTAAAATAAATTATTCAAGCTTGTGGTGAGAACATCTCATCATTTACATGATTGCACCTTAAGGAAACACATTTGATTAGTAATATTCAAGGCTGGGCTGTGTCATTAGATGAAAAAGAATCACTTTTTGAAAACGTAATCTAGATTATTTATTTGTGTTTATTGGAGTATTCTTTATTCAAGAAGGTAAGTTAGACATAAATTAATCATGTATTGATAAAGATAGAATTGCAATAAAAAAATGAAACGTTTGCTCACAAATGTTCCTTTTTTTTCCTTGCTAAATATCAAACTCACTACACCCTCACTATAGCTACAGTAACTATGGTAAAAGCCAGAAGAAAAAAAAATTATTTTGCTATAAAAATCTATAGTGTCACATACAAAAAATTAAAACAATATGCATAAGTTTAGTCTTCACCATGTGAAGAACTTGAAGGAGCTATAATTAAAATATCCTGAAAAAGAATTGACATTTTCATTTGCCAGTACCTTGTGGCAGACACACTGGCTGGCAGAGACAGAATATAAGTATTAAGGAACACACATAAAGGGGAGAGCTTAAGTGATCCAAGAAAAGAAGCTGCTGAAGAGAGCCAAATACTTTATATAGTAAGTTGAAAATCTTGGCAATTATATTCCTATAGAAGTCATAGGTTTCTTATATATAAGTGGGAAAATGAAACCCAAATGGGCAAATAATAATGTTTTCTCATTTTGCACAATACTAAAATAACTTTAAAAACCTATAATCTAACCTATAACCTAAGTATGATATCATGTAAAAGATAAGTGCTAATTAATTTGAAATATGAATTAACAAATATGGACTAAGCAATGACTATGTTCAGTGCTTGCTACCGAGCAGGCACCAAAAGACACAGTATGTGAACCAGCCCCGCTGTTCAGAACCTTGTCATCTATTGAAACAGAGAAGGAATAAGTGCATTAAATGGTTAACAGCTTTGCAATTATTAAAATGACACATGTAGTAGAGATCTTGGTTGCTTTGTCCAGAGCCAAAGTGATCTCTTTTAAAGTCTGTATGTCTGTCCTTCACCTTTTGAGAGCCTGTTTCTACTGTCTGACCTGTACCATCTTGGAAGATTACCACTGTGCTGTTGAAGCTACATGACTCAGAGAAGCCTGCCCAACCCCAGCCCAGCCCAGCCCACCTGAGTCCTCAGAGTGGCCAGGGGTTACTAAACACTGAATGACTGCTATAGTGTTATGGACCATCTCATTCACCTGGAGATGAGATAAACTCTGCTGTAGATTTTATACACTAGACTTCCCCAGGAACTTTAAGAGAAGCTGGGTTTTCATCTCAAATAATGCCTTTGCTCGATTTCTTCCATTTGCACACAAATCCTTGTCTCAGAAGCTGGCCTAAGAAAATAAATCCAAGAGATATTGTATGATAGTACATTATTAATTGAAAATAACAAGTAAAAAAATACATATATATTTTGACATATCAGAAGAGAGAGACACCATTGTGTGCTGGAATAGGCTAGTTTTTTCTATGGAGAGTCTTTGGAGTTTGAAACAAGGATAGGGTTGGACAGGTGGAAGAAATGAACTATTCTGGCACAGGAAACAATGTAAAAAAGTCTTCCAGACAGAGTGCTTAAGTTTTTTTTCAGGGTGAGGAGAGCCATTCTGCTAGAGTAAAAACCTTGATGATACATGGTGATTTGCCTACAAATAAATTATGAAGGTCCTTAAACCAAAAAATAATTTTATTTACAGAAAAAAATACTATATAACCTAAAATATGTTCTCTAGAATTGGAAGAATCCTTTAACATTTAGGAATACAGGAGTGGTATAATTACAGTGGTGTTTCAAGGTTCAGCTAGTGGTTCTGTGCTATATAATTTGAAGAACAGAGAGGTAAGACCAAACAGTTTGGAGCCTAGGACAAGACGTACAAACACGAAGTAGCCAGTGAACCTAAAACTAGAGTTTGGGGGTGGGGCCATTAATAAGGAATGAAAGTGGAAGGTAGTTAGAATGACGAATGCTCTAAAAAGTTATACAGAATCATTTATAAGGTTCTATGACTAACCTGATGAGAGATGGGAGAGGAGTGAACAAGGATTTTTTTGGAACAAGTTTTAAAAATACCAGGAGAGTAAACATGAATCCAGTGAGACACTTTGTTTCTTAGAGACTAAGCAATAAATAGCAACATCATGAGAAGTAGGCATACATAAAGTCAGGGTTCTAGTGGAAAGAGCACAAAATGAGAATTCAGGGATCATGCATTTTAGTACTAATTCTATATTCAAACCCTCCACATAAACTCAGGTAAATCATAAACTTTCCTGGGCTTTAAAAATCCCTCCTCAGATAATTCTGATGGCCATATTTGTTGTCAAATTATCTTCCGACTTTTATGATACCAGGGAGAAGATAAATAATTTTAACTTAGATTTTTTTTTCGTTAGAGAGGATGTTAGGGCATGCACGTAGAATTTTCTAGAGAGTAGTTGCAAGAAATATGGGCATGATCCTGAGAAGAAGGTTGGATTCGAGCAACAGTTTTTGATAATGCCTGGGGACATTTTTGCTTGCCACGATTGCTACTGGCATCCAGCGGGTAGAGGCCAGGGACGCTGCTAAAGTCCTAGAAAGCCCCACAGCAAAGAATCTTCCAGTCTCTTAGGTTGAGAAATACTAGACTAAGTGGCACCATCCCCTTCAGTTAGATCCATTGAAGTTGCCCATAAACAGACCAGACCGATTTGAGCTGACTGTGAAGAGTAATGGTTTCAAATACGCCTCATATTCTTTCTCGCATTACATATCTCCTACTTATCTACTTGATGTTTTAGAGTTGTGAATCACTATTCACAACACCCCAAACTGTAATCTTCATGCATTCAACGCTGTCAGTGCTTGGCATTATGCCTAACCAATGTTGGACAAGGGAAATATAGTTGTGAAATAAATAAGGAAAATAATTTTTATTATGCTCAATATTATATTTCTTTTTAAACTCTCTTACAAGATGGTGGACATGTTTTTAGGAATAAATATGAATTATGTATATGTTCCTAAACTAGACACTGATATGCTAATTAAAATTAATGAGTGGTACATGGCACATATTGGATGTTCGATATATGTTTATTTAAAGCATACTTGTGTGGAACAGGTAGACTAGGAAGCTTAAGGAATTATATTTTCAGATCAAGATAAAGGTATTTAAAGACTTTAAAAACAGGAAGTAGTAGATATAATGTTGACTGTCATTAGCTATCTTAATCCCAGTTTCATTGATATGACACCAAATCATCATCTTTATTTGTATACTATGAACTTTTGTAAGATATAGTGACGGCAAGGTTGAAAACTCATAACCATATATCTATTTGACGTTACTAACAAGATCATTTAATAAGCATCTCAATTTTACCATGCCTAAAACTGATTCCTATTCTCCCCCAACATATTCCTTTCTGATTCTCACCCATTTTGGAACACGGCATTATCCAGTGCTCTCTGGAGCTTAAGCTCAAAACCCCAAAGTTATTTTGCTCTTCCTCTCATCCTACAATCCAAAGACTGAGTACCTTTGTTGGTAAAAATCTCCAAGTATAGAAGAGATCAGTTTACCTCTATCCATCACTTTTTACCAATCCCTAAATCAATATGTCATTGCCTCCTCTGTGTATTACTGCAATAACCTCTTAACTGCTCTCCCTGATAGTACATTTGCTCTCAACTTTCCATTCTCCATAGAGCAGCTTAAACTATGTACAAATATTGCAAGTTAATTTATGGCGTTTCTGCTTAAAAATCTATAACTCTTTTTACTGCATTTAGTACAAACCCAGTAGTACAGCACAGAGGATTACTTGGCTGCCTTTCTAACATCGTTCTCTATCTTTTCCATGGAGGATTCCTGTAGTGCCAGGGAAAGTGACTCTACCTTTTCTCCAGGGTAGGAACATGAAACTAAAAAAGAAATATAGAAACTCCTGCCATCACATGTTACATGAATGACCACATGGATTAATGAGGAGAGGTTATGTGACCTAAACCTATCTAATCAAAGTGAATTTCAGAGAAATTGCTGGGAACTGTGAAAAACAAACTTTGCTACAGATAGGAGAGCTCGAATCCCTTCAGCTATTTTGTTAGTTATGTATTTTATATATAGTGGTGTGTATATGCCAATCCCTTGAAGCCAGGAAGAAAGTGAGAATCTGAGGGCACAGCCAGTGCATGTAGGCAGAGAACTGAGGGAATTGCAGAGAACAGAATCCAACAAACAAGTGTCTAAAGTGTGTGCTACCTCTGACTTCCTGGTTACAGGAGTCAAGAAATTTCTTACTTGTTTAAATTGGTTATGATTGGATTTTGTGAGCAAAAGCGTGCTAAAGCAGGAGGCATTAAACACTGTGGTCTCAGGACCCTTCTGCCCTCTTAAAAATCATTGAGACCGCCACAGAGCTTTTGCCTATGTAATATCTACTATATTAGATTTAATATAATGAATGTTTAATCAATAGATTGAATGTAATAATATCATTAATACATTATTTTAAAATATTTATAAACACATTACTTGTTAACATAAATAACATGTTTTTATAAAAGTAACTGTATTTTCCAAAACAATATACTGAGTGAATAAATGGCCTTATTTTAAATGTTTGCAAATCTCTATACATCTGGCTTAATAAAAAAGACAGGTAGAGTCTCATATCTGCTTCTGCATTCAATCTGTTGAAATATATATATATTTTTTTACCTTCATGGAGAAAATCTGAGGTCACCAGGATGTGTGACTGAAGAAAGAATGAATATGTTAATAGCCTTTCATATTACTGGATATGGATGGCCTTTGTTGATGCTACACCAAAACTTAACAAGTGGTAGTTTCTTAAAGGTTAATTGCAGGGTGGGATCTGAAAGCATAGATAAAGTTTTCATTATTGTTATTTAAAAAACAGTCTATATATCACCTGGAATAGAGCTGTTATCCATAAAATATTTTGCAATATCATGCATTGATCATTAAGAAATACTAGTGCTTTACGGGTTTTTGCAGATCTTCTAAATTTTAATATATTCTACAACAATGTCAAAATTGCATATGTTAATATTATCACACATAGTATCAGTGTTTTTATGCCTGGGGAAGCTTTCACTCTCATTGTGGCAAAAACAAATTTTTCAAAATATAATTTCAGGGCTTCCCTGGTGGCGCAGTGGTTGAGAGTCCGCCTGCCGTTGCAGGGGACACGGGTTTGTGCCCCGGTCCGGGAAGATCCCACATGCCGCGGAGCGGCTAGGCCCATGAGCCATGGCCGCTGAGCCTGCACGTCCAGAGCCTGTGCTCTGCAACAAGAGAGGCCACAACAGTGAGAGGCCCGCATAACGCAAAAAAAAAAAAAAAAATATATATATATATATATATATATATATACACATATATATAATTTCATCTAATTTTCACTTAGAAGTATGGATTTTATCACTGGCCACAAATGTCAGTTACCTTAAATTGACAGTTTTTCTTACTTTATATTTTAAATAATCATAGTTTTCCTGCCAGTCATTCTTTCAGTTAGAAATTATGTTTTATGGTAAAAGAGGAAGTTCAACTCAAGAATAAAAATAATCTCTCAAGTGATTTTTTTTTTTGAGGCAATCAGCATACTTTGGTTTACAGCAGAAGAAAGGGTTTCCATTTAAACACGCAGAACATTAGAAAATGGGGTACCCAATGGTTGAGATTTAAGAAAATTAGTAATTTTTTACTGCCTCATGAAAGCCAGCCTTAACTGCAGCTGACATTTATCTTAACACAAGTGCATGGCACTTAAGAATACAAAGATCATTAGTGCAGTACTGCCCTGATTTGTACAAAGTCACCAGCAAATTGCTATTAATTTTGCACCATCAGTGCAAATGTGAAAACAGTGAAAAGGGAAAATAATGTCTTAACATTGTTTTGAAAATCTTTTTGACCTTGCACATTCCCTTAAATGTCTTGGGGACTCCCAGGGTCTGGGAAAAGCTGCTCTAATCATTTCCATGGTCTATAACCCCCTATATTATCACACCATTGCTATTAGCCAACCTACTCCTTACCTTTTTCTCCTTTATTCACTAAAAACTTTGACTATGTTTCTTGAACACATTAAGGACCTTTGCACATGTTGTTGCAACCTTCTAATACTTTGTGTCTACTGACTTTTATATTGTCTTCTACTCATAATTTAATTCTCAAACCAAGTGCTGCATCTTCAGAGGGGTTTCCCTTGATGGCCACACTATATATTACTCCTCTTCATGTATAAAAGGCACTTTTTAAAATTGCATTACTCTCTTTTTATCCCAACATTTGGAATACAATTGGGCACATGGTGGGCATATAATTATCATTTATTAAATAAGGTAACAAGCTTGTATAAAGTGCCATTTATTTGACTAGCTTCTCTATTTTTATAAATATATAATATTTTTATACAACTTAACTAGGAGCAATTATTTTTGCACCAAAGAAACAGTAACCCCTCTCAGCCCCCAGTCACCTCTTCCAGAGTTGAGTTCAATCTATTCTCTTAAATCACATCTTTATCCTAAAAATATGGTTTCTAACTATTCTTATAACTGGCTAGGAGAAATATTTATTTATTTATTTATTTATATTGCCACTTTAGTCTGTTGACTTATTCAATAGATGAAAAAAAAAACCCAACACTGAAATGTACTGACACTTGCCACCAAATTTTGATGTAGAAGGTGATGAATTTTGGACAGGGAAAATGTAGAAATTAAACCCTCCTCTACAAAATATTGTAATAAAATAGACGTTTCCCTTGCCTGTTAAGATCATCCACTTCTTTCACTGAGTAGGAGAAACAAGCTTACTTGATAGCAGCGGTGGGTAGAAGATATGATTCACTTCACTATCACTATTCAGTTGATTCTTTTCTTCCATTTCAGTTACTTTAAGTTAGTTAACTGAAGAGTAAATTAATGGATCAGGTAGCACAAAGAAAGAATCAAAACCAGAAGTCCTAGCAGAATTAAAGAATGATTTGTGACTGTCACAAACTGCTAGGAAAAAAAGAAAAACACGGGGCTTCCCTGGTGGCGCAGTGGTTGAGAGTCCGCCTGCCGATGCAGGGGACGCGGGTTCCTGCCCCGGTCCGGGAGGATCACACATGCCGCGGAGCGGCTGGGCCCATTAGCCATGGCCGCTGAGCCTGCGCGTCTGGAGCCTGTGCTCTGCAACGGGAGAGGCCACAACAGTGAGAGGCCCGCGTACCGAAAAAAAAAAAAAAAAAAGACGACCACATCCTGACGCAAAGGAAATTCTATACGGTAATTTACATTCATTATAATGGCATCTAGGTCCTAGACTCTTTTGGATCTGAATAAGAGGAGCAATATCTCAACACTTAGAATTGTTTGATGAAAATTGTCCTATACCGATGAGACCAGAAGTAAAGCCATTGTTATTTTTCCTAGATAAGGCAACATAAAGTCAGACAACATCTGTGGTCTTACCTCAGTCACGTGTGGCTTGTTAGAGGGGAAATAATGGTGCTAGTACTCTACAATTCACATTTCTGCTACAAAAGGGCACAATGATTTTTTGTTCTACAAAAGTAGTCATTATTAGTCTTGTCATACAAAACCATTTAACACAGTTGATTTGGTGTTATGTCACTAAAATTTCAAATAAAATAACTATTCTCATGCCAGCATCAGGCTACATTGTGAACATTTTTTCTGGCTTTTTTTTTTTAACATCTTTATTGGAGTATAATTGCTTTACAATAGTGTGTTAGTTTCTGCTTTATAACAAAGTGAATCAGTTATACATATACACATGTTCTCATATCTCTTCCCTCTTGCGTCTCCCTCCCTCCCACCCTCCCTATCCCACCCCTCTAGGTGGTCACAAAGCACTGAGCTGATCTCCCTGTGCTATGTGGCTGCTTCCCACTAGCTATCTATTCTACGTTTGGTAGTGAATATATGTCCATGCCACTCTCTCACTTTGTCACAGTCTACCCTTCCCCCTCCCCACATCCTCAAGTCCATTCTCTAGTAGGTCTGTGTCTTTATTCCCGTGTTACCCCTAGATTCTTCATGACTCTTTTTTTTTTCTTAGATTCCATATATATGTGTTAGCATACGGTATTTGTTTTTCTCTTTCTGACTTACTTCACTCTGTACGACAGACTCTAGGTCCATCCACCTCACCACAAATAACTCAATTCCATTTCTTTTTATGGCTGAGTAATATTCCATTGTATATATGTGCCACATATTGTTTTGTACTCATGAAAGAAGCATGGGAAGAGGAGGAAATATGTACATACACACACGCACACACACACACACACACACACACACCAAATACTTCTAAATTATTCAGGTAACTGAAAATCTTGTGTTTGCCAGCAAACAAGCAGTGCTAACACTTAATACTCTATTTTCTCTGCTTCACTTCTTCAGATAAAACCAAACTGGACATTAGGAGTTACATTTTATGTGCACTGCATAGGGAATTAGCCCTGCAATTTTCAGGGAAAACAGCAAAAATTGTGTGCTGGATTTCCTTTGTGTCATTTAAAGTGACTCAGACATTTCCAAGTAAGCTGATTTAGGGAAATTGAATATATTTCTTAAGTGGTTAAATAGGGATAGGAAATTGTTTTGTATTTTGTGTCATTTTGTAATAGTCTACCATTAGAACCTTTGTCTTATAGAATTTTTATTTTCAAATTCAAAATAATTGTTGCAAATACTGTAGTTACATGTCCAAAAAGAGCAAATAATTTTTCCTTTATGATGTTGATGTTAAAGAAATAAGTAGGAGCTAGTGCTTACAATGAGAAAGCTTTTTTTTTCTTTGTAATGTGAGGTTTAGAAGGCATTTCTACATGCTTTTGAAGAGCATTTTTTTAAATTTAATTTAAGCTTAAAGGTGTAATGATTTGCCTGTTACTGGCCATGATAGCCCTGCTCTGACCTCAAAGTACCTGCTCAATGAAAGCTCTACTCAGTCTTTTCTTTCTTTGTAATCTAATTAGTGACTTCATAAATGCTCTCCTTCTTCATTACCAAAATATTCCTGAACTAAAGAGTGAAAGGACAAGGAAGAGAATAATAAATTACAAAAAAGTAGTCATAAGGAAACAAGGTATTTAACATAATGTGTATGATTTAGCAAAAAGGCTTAAGAATTACCAAAAAGAAACCGAAAACAGTGATATCTCATGTAGTATGTATTGCACTTCAAAACCCACAATTAAGCTGAGACAGAGAGAGAGAGAGAGGGAGAGAGAGGAGCAACCCAGCCAACTTGAAATGTTATAACCTGGAGTCGACATGATGATGAATAATCATCTACTCTGAACACACAATATAATTGATTCACAATGATCTGGTCTGTTGTCAAAGCCACGTCATCATAGTCAAACATCTGACCTCATTATGAAGTGTTATATCTTTTTTTTTTTTTTTTTTTTGTGGTACGCAGACCTCTCACTGTTGTGGCCTCTCCCGTTGCGGAGCACAGGCTCCGGACGCGCAGGGTCAGCGGCCATGGCTCACGGGCCCAGCCGCTCCGCGGCATGTGGGATCTTCCCGGACCGGGACACGAACCCGCGTCCCCTGCATCGGCAGGCGGACTCTCAACCACTGCGCCACCAGGGAAGCCCCTGAAGTGTTATATCTTTTAAAACCCAGTATTTCCCGTATATTTGTATATCCCATAGTCTTTGACTCTTAGGAAAACTATGAAAATATTGTTTTACTCAACAGCTGAAAGAGAGATAAGGTGAAGGTAGAATCCACTCAAAATTGAACACTTCATATCACATACATTGTGAAATAGATGGCACTAACAACGGCACAGATCTTTGTGAGTTGACAGTTACTAGGGTCTGTAGTGAAGTTATAACACTTTTTCCTCAGTACATATACACACATACATATTATATATAGTATATAATATAGTATTATATAATACATATCAATATATACGTATATATAGTATATCATGTATAATATATATTATACATATAGGATAGAGAATGCTTCGTATCTGGAAACTTGATTCTGGATTTCAGATAAAACTTCCTAAGAAGACTACATGAGAATATTTGCTTGCTTTTTTTAAATTTGTGGAGATTATAAGTTATGTAACTGATCGTGTAGCCTTCCAGATTTAGATATTGTGTAAGGTTTTCTACTGACAACATATTTTCTGTGTAGCAACTGCTGCTTTACCTGTTACAATTTTGCATCTCTTTTTTCTTTACCCTAATTAAAGACAAAGCAAAACAATTTATACTCTGACCTTATCCTAAAATCCTTTTTGAAATGAGGCAGATAAAAGTACATTAACATGAATTTTAGACATATTTTTTTTCAAATGTATTCATGTTTATAGAATAATTCTTGGTAATCTGAATACCACATACTGAGTGCCACATTGAATGCAGAATTAATGATCCCAAATTGTTTTATGATGCCAGACCAATCAGATCTTAGTTTTGATTATGTCTATATCCAAATTTATTAGTCTAATTCTAGCCCTGACCTCAAATTAACTGCAGACAACAAAAATGGGCCCCCAGAGCTCTGGCTGGTATATAGGAATAATCTGAGGATGAAGAGAAGGACAAACTTTATACAAGTCATTTATTTGCTTGGGATCCACTCCATTTAAAGACAGTATCATTTATCACTGCTCTAATAAATAGATAATACAGAAACTTCTTCTGCAGTGCTGCAAAACCCATATTTTTTAATGTAGAGACTGTGATTTATATAGAAAGATATATTGAATAATGAGAATCTGAAACTTAACAGGATTGGTACAATAAAAAGGAATAAATTACATTTATATGAGGTATAAATAAAATAAAAATTCTTGAATTTTACCTAAACAAGCTACTGTGAAAATATTTGAAAAGGTATAAAAACTGAAATATGTTGCTTTATAGTAATCTTTCAGAACTGCTCTAAATAAAATTAAGAAACTGATATAAATAACTGGAAACTAAACTGGTTTTCAGAAAAATGGGAACAAAGGTTTCCTCAGAATGTATATTAACTATATTTCATTTCATAATAAAATATTGGCATTTTTCAATATATAAAAGAAAATAATATTTCATATCTTCTGAGAATATAGCTTTCATTTAAATCATATTTGAACTATGATAATTAGTTTAATCTTAAATCTAAAGTAGTTAGAAATTTCATGCATAATTAATATAAATGAATAATATCTGAAAATAATAATATATAATAAGCAGAAAATATATGTTATTGAGTATTAGATTACAAAAAATGGATGCAATAGTTCTAGAATATTGGACCATTTGTTAATTTAACAAAGACTCATCTACCACCTACTATATAAAAGGGTGCTGGATTTTGTTTGTTGTTACATGACAAAACTTCTTCACCTTTAATCTCTGATATGATGGTTAAAAGTGAAAATAGACATAAAGGTAGAATAAAATATATTTTTTAAATAAATATTTTTCTTTTACCTAGAGTTTTAAATGTATTCATATTAATGTTGCTAATATTCACAAAGTAAAATTTTAAACTATTTTCACCTAATTTGGGTGAATAAAAATATAAATATTTAAAGGTGTTTCTTCTTTATACTTATTAAATTATAATGTTTAATAAATTCTACACCAAATTCCAAATTAAAATTAATTAGTTAATTAACTAGCACATTGAAGTAGGTCGATACCCACTTGGACAAGACAAAACAAAACCAGAAAACAACAAAAACCCCCCCACACATACCAGGAATATAAATTAGAAAATATGAGTAACATGTCTCTTCAACAATAATAGCAAAAATAATATCCCTTAAAATTATGTATAGCAATAGATAAATAGGACTCACATTAAAGAAGTAAAAATACATATTTTTGTGGAATACAGAATAAGTTTTGCACATACTAAAAACATGTTCCTCCTGCCAAGAACTGCAACAAACAAACTGGAAAGCCACACCAGATAAAAATCACTCAAGCAAAACATAGAGACATTTATTCAAATCGCCTGAAGAATAATGATAGAGTATCTATTTACCTGAACACTGTGATATGCAAGAGAAATAAACCATTCTCTATCTTTAGGAATTGTCCCTCAAATGAAATATATTTTTTAAAAAGGTCTTTGAAGCTCTCCTTTAGTTCTCATAAGAAAATATCATATATAAAAATAAACTCAAATTTATTAAAGACCTAAATGTATGACCTGAAACCATAAAACTTAATAGAAGAAAATGTAGGCAGTATACTCTTTGACATCAGTCTTAGCAATATTTTTTTGGATCTGCCTCCTCAGGCAAGGGCACAGAAACAAAAATAAACAAATGGGACTCCATCAGACTAAAAAATTTTGCACGGCAAAAGAAACCATCAACAAAATGAAAAGCCAACCTACTAAGTGGGAAAAGATATTTGCAAATGTTATGTCCAATAAGAAGTTAATATCCAAAATATATAAAGAAGTCGTACAACTCAATATCAAGAAAAGAAAAAAAAAAAGGAAGCAATCCAATTAAAAAATGGGCAGATGACCTGAATAGACATTTTCCAAAGAAGACATACAGATGACCAAGAGGCACATGAAAAGCTGCTCAACATCACTAATCATCAGGGAAGTACAAATCAAAACTGCAATGAGGCATCACCTCACACCCATCAGAATGGCTATTATCAAAAAGACAACAAATAACAAGTCTTGGCAAGGATGTGGAGAAAGGGAAGCCTCGTGCACTCTTGGTGGGAATGTAAATTGGTATAACCACTATGGAAAATAGTATGGAGGTTACTCAAAAAATTAAAAACAGAACTGTTATATGATCCAGGGATTCCACTCCTGGGTATTTATTCAAAGAAAACAAAAACACTAATTCATAAAGATATATACACCCCAATGTTCACCGCAGCATTATTAACAATGGCCAAGATTTGGAAGCAACCTAAGTGTCCAATGATAGGAGAAGGGGTAAAGAAGAGGTAGTATACACATATATATATATACATATATATATATATATAGAGAGAGAGAGAGAGAGAGAGAGAGAGAGAGAATGAAAACTTACCATTTGAGACAACATGGATAAACCTAGAGGGTATTACGCTAAGCAAAATAAGTCAGACAGAGGAAGACAAATACCATATGATTTCACGTATACGTGGAATCTTAAAAAAAGAAAAAATAAGAACAAACATAACAAAACAGAAACAGACTCATAGATACAGAGAACAAACTGATGGTTGCAGAGGAAAGGAGGTGGCGAGTGGGCAAAATAGGTGAAGGGGATTAAGAGGTACAAACTTCCTGTTACAAATAAGTCAAGGAGAGGTAGTGTATAGTTTAGGGAATATAGTTAATAATATTGTAGTAACTTTGTATGGTGACAGTTACTAGATTTATCTGAGTGATCATTTCATAATGAATGAAAATACCAGGTCACTATGTTGTACTCTTGAAACTAATATAATATTGTCAGTCATATTATATTGTAAGTCATGATGTATTAAAAGAAAGAATTATAGGTGTTATTTCACTTTATTTGATAAGTTCATGTTCACGGCGGTGAGGCTGTGGGAAAAAATGTCCCTGAGGCAAAGAATGATGTGAATCAGGTGTGCTACTGCTTCAGAAAGCCCTGGGGAGACTAGTAGTGCTCTCAGGGGTTCTGTGAATTAGGCCTTGTAGGGCATCCCTGCTAAGGTTGAAAGGTGGAACTACATCTTAGAGAATTCTACCAAGGAGGGTAAGGAGAGGATATTTAACTGACCAACTCCCCTCCTACCTCCTGTTTTTGATTGATTAAAGTTGACGTTCCTCTAACCCCACCTCTGGCAGCTCACTTACACTGCTGTGTTCTTCATCTGGCTCTGACTGGCCACCTGGGATGTCAGATCCCATGTGCCCCAGCGTGTTGTTTCATCTCCATCTGAAGTAGAGGGACATCCAGGGCTGTGTGTTCACCTTCACAGAGAAAGCAAGAGGCAATCCAGCACATCTGAGAGAGTGCAGCAGCTTTACATCTAATACAAAATTTTTCATAATATTGTAAATAACATCTTTAAATTGATGCCATTTCAAAATGATTTGATATCATTTTTCCAGTGATAATCTCTTGAAATTTTGCTGAAACATTATCAGTTGCAAAAATCAAACTATTGTCCCTCTAGTGAAATATTCTTTCCATTTTTATCAATATAATGACTAGTTTAGTCATATTAAATATAAATTAATAGCCTTTTATGCTTGTACCCAATTGTATGTATTCTGACTGAAAAGCAATTAATAACATGAAAGTGAACAAATACATTTTAAACCTTAAGTTTTCAAAGTTAAGAAACATTGATTTCAGATAAAATTTTATGAACCTTTTGATCTCACTATTCTCCTTCTGTCTCTGTCATTCTCTCTCTCTCTGTTTCTTATGTGTGTGTGTATTCATATGTATACTGTCGTATGTATGTACTACTGTTCATATATGTACACACGTGTATATATGTTATGTGTGTTGACTATGAAGTTAACATATATTTTTTTAATTTCTCATGGCTCCACCTATAATCTCTTTCAAATGTATAAAATACTACAGTACTCATACCACAAAATTAAAAAAAATAAATGTCTATGTCTCTCTGGTGATTTTTATATACCTTAATCTAATAGATAGAACATTGGCCTGGAATTGGGTTATAGTAGTGTTTGTCACCATCTCCTCCTTAACTCAATTTTCTTATTTTGTCTTAACTTAGATATCTTAACTTCTTCTAGAATAGTGGCTCAAAATTAAATGATTTCTAGTTTTTGTTGGAGCCCTAAGATTGTGTTCAACTGAATTTTGCTTTTGATGGGAATCACAGGTCCTATTTATTTCCAGTTTAGGTCTAAGATCCTAAATGAAATTCAGGAAAGGTCATATATAAACTCCTCAGATGCCAAGTTTATTTTACTGATTGATCTTAATAAGAATCAGTTTCACTTTAGATAGTGATAAAAATTATAAGATCAAGAAAAGTATAATTTGTTGGCTATTTGCTGTGGGTACATAATTTGGCTAAGGAACTTAATTTCTTTATCTTTTTTTCCTTTTGTAGAATATGTTTTATTCAAAAAAGTACTAGTGGTATATAGAGTCTAGTGTATATTTTTCTTTACATCAACAGGATATATGGTGGGAAAATTACCAAGTATGAGTGGATTTATCTGACATGCTCTATTTCTGAGATGCTCTGGTTCAGGGTCTCCAAACTTTTGTTCATGGATCCCTACCTACAAAAAATATAAGGAACTCCACATTTATAAACGTATTGAAAGTTATACATTTATTTATATTCTGCGTATTAATATGTCATGTAAATTATAAAGTGTATATATATTTATATAAAGCATAATTAGAATTATAAATTATATTAGTTTCTCACATTTCATTAAATCTTTTTTTTTTTTTTTTTTTTCGGTACACGGGCCTCTCACTGTTGTGGCCTCTCCCGTTGCGGAGCACAGGCTCCGGACGCGCAGGCTCAGCGGCCATGGCTCACGGGCCCAGCCGCTCTGCGGCATGTGGGATCTTCCTGGACCGGGGCACGAACCCACGTCCCCTGCATAGGCAGGCGGACTCTCAACCACTGTGCCACCAGGGAAGCCCTCATTAAATCATTTTGTATAAAACCAGGAATGCACATACTCTGATTTAGTGTTCACTACTCCAAAGTGATTTTAACCCCTATATATTTATGCACTCATTCATCAAATCAATGAATATGTCCTGAGAACCTATGGGCAGGGCACAATGATTAGCACCAATTACCTGTATTTTCTTACCCTCTTATGAGAATACAGTGTTCTCATATTATCATATTCTCTGTTATTATATGATGTGAACAAGAGTGTATGTGGTACTCAGATAATCTATCTGGACACATCTTAGTTCTTCTCTGCCCAGTTTTGAAAACAAATGCAACAGCCACAACCTGAGAAGACCATGGTGACCAGAGGGCAGGTGTCACAAGGATGGGTGTATTTGTCACCCTGCCAGACTTATGTATGATATAAGAAAAAACATTAAAATCAACATTTTAACACATGAAAAGATGGAAGTTAAGTAATTTGCCTCAAATTACATTGAAGTGAGTGGAAGTCATGGGAGATATACCCAAACAGTTGCATTCTAGAATATTTGTTCTTAACCATTATACTATCCAGCCTCTAAAGGGTGACTTGGTCTCAGCCTGTGATTCTCACTACATGTGACTAACCTGGTATTTTATTCCCAGAACTCAGTTCCTAATTTGAGTTCTACATTTGAGTTAATATCCCTGTATGGCAGATCTACCAACAAACAAACAAAAACAAAAATACAATCTCCCCCCAAAAACTGAACTGCCTTACATGTTCTAAAAGCTAGCCAATACCTAATGTACAGGTCTTCCTGGATATGCAGTCATGGACTTTTCATTGTCTAAGCTATTTGACAACCATCTGAACTCCTATCATGGCCCAGGGGCTGTTAGCAATCTAATTTTCACTCTGAAAGAAAAACAGATTCCACCAAACAAAGACGATAGGAAATGAACCATAATGATACTGCCTATAAGAGAATTTCCCTATAATTAGTATGGACATATTTTAGAAACATATCACTAGATGGAATAAGTTTTCTGAACAATAGAAACATTATTTCTAGGAGCAAATTGTATCCATGAGGATTACATTTCTATGATAAGAATAGAGTACATACAGACCGGAGCATCAGTTTATCTGAGTGTTATTTATACTGAGTTTCCAGAATGTCTGGAGGCCCAGTTTTGGTATGTACTAAACTTGAGCAAGGTAATCTAATGTACTTTGGGTAGAAAGCTTTGCTAAAGGGCAGATGGTCAGAATTCTCAGAAGGCATAGACCCAGGCATGCAGGGCGCATTCTTGCAAGCAGTAAAAACTCATTGCCAGTGAAACCAGCTGTCCCAGCATCTGTGTGTGTTTCCAGTGAATGAAAAGGATGAGCAAATGAGTATTGAACTCTGCGTCCATGATTCTGCAGCAAACAATGCTAGAATTTTGACTTTAGGCATCTTATTTTTAGACCCTGCTTTTTAATGCCTGTGACCAGAAGTCTCAGAAAAGACGAGGGATATTCAAGAAATTCTTTAAAACCTCCTCTGATCTGATTCTATTCAGATTTTTCCCGAGTATGGGAGGTGGTATAAAGCCTAGGATGAATAACTAGACACTTTCTGTACCTGACCATCATGGCGTACTCAACCCAATGCAATATAGTTCTAATCTCCTGGTTCACCAGGCCTGGGACAACCAAGGAGCTTCTACCACAGACACCTTGATGAGCCTTTGGTGCTCAGAAGCAGAGCAGAATTCTAGAGAAAATCTGAAACTGATCTATCTTTAATGTGCCTAATAGGTTGTGCTTGTCAAATGGCCAGGCTGTCTCAAAATAAGCAAAGCTGTATGAGTAACGTGGTTTCCCACAGCAGGTCAGTGATCAATGATGAGTAATCCTTGACAATCAGGAATTCACACAATCCATATCTGGAAAGTCTTTCGTAGAACAAAATATGGCCTTTGGAATGAAAGTTCAGAGGTAAGGACCTGGGGCTTAGAATTTCAAGTTAGAAGCAAAATAGTGACCAGAACTCAAGAAAATAGCAAACATTCACTTGAAGAAATAGGTCATTAATTTATGATCAAACTCGCAAAAAGATAATTTTTATGCTGAACCTGGAGCAAATTAACAGAATTTCTAAATTATCTCCCACTAAGGCCAGAATAGAGTCAGTCCTATTATGCCAAGATCGGACTCAACTCACTTTTGATCATCGATTGGCACCATCTGTAGAAGAAATAGAATGCAGAGATCAGAGGAAAATCAAACAAGACTGATAGGATCTGGCAAATTCCAAAGCTATTTTGAACTTTATCCTCTGTAGTCATTCAAGAAGTCCCATTTTGTTTATTGCTTTTACGTCTTGATATCCCATGTACCCATGTACAGATTTTAAATCAAGTCCTTGAGGTGAGTTGCAGAAAAAAAAAAAAAAAAAAGATCAAAATTCACAGGGTCAGACAGTAGATTTTGGCTGTCATTATTCTGGATAGTGACTTTGGTCCTAGGCTGTAAGGCAGATGAGGATGATAGAACAGGATAGAGAAGGGCCACTGGCATGGAAAAGGACTAAAAGTTGCAGATCCTTGAGAAAAGGATTATAGCTCCGTTTCACTCAAGCAATGGCATAATTGATCACTGAGATAATTACTGTGTTAACTTGCATTTGTGTTGTGTTGGAAAGGCATGTTTTGACATTGATACAGAAATTCATATATGCCAACAATGTTGTATGAGTTATAATGTGTCCATGTTATATACTTTCTCTGCATTTTTTTCAAGGCTGCTTCATCTTCTCTGCATTAGGATGAAATGTCATTGAATTAATCTGACATACTCACTTTTGCATCCTTCAAAATGCTAGAACACTGCTTTTGTCTATGTTCTATATACTTGTGTAGCTAAATAAATGGGTGCATAGATACAGAGATGATTAGATAGAAGATAGACAAAAATAAATCCCACAAGGAAAAAACTTAATTAAAACAGGATGATTAATGTAGATACAGGTTAAGAACCGTATGTTAAAGAACTTGTCCAAGACAACGGCTGAATTCAGTATTCTCAAGAGTTTTTCTCAGTTACAAGGATTACACTAATATTCTATTAATACCAATGTTCTATTTCTCTTAAGCCACCTGGAATGAGTTTAAAAATTAGGTGTATGGAGTAGTGGGCCTTGGATACTATGTTGTCATGTAATTATTCTATTCATATCACAAAAATGTGTGGGCTTACAGCAGTCTAGATTTTCATTTTATTTATTTATGTATATTTTACTAAAATTCAGTGTGTTTATGGTGATTTTTAAAATATCCCCAGCTCCACACATGCTCATATATCAAATTGTCAGTTAATGTTATGTTACTACATTTTTCAAAACCATCCATGCAGAGTAACTTCCTGATTCTTGTAGGTACTTCAGAATAATTTAGCTATTAAAGTAAATTATGGATGATTTATTTTCTATGCAAAAGTAGAGCTCTCCATTTGAAAGAAGAGCATAGGAAAATCATTACCTTCTTCAGTGAAAGAATTTTAAAACTAGGACATGTTTGTGTTATTTAGTAACACAACTTTAATAACACTCATTATAATGGAAAACAACTGGCTAAGAACCTTTGATGCAAAATACTATATTTGCTTTCACACATCAATTAACATTATTATTTTAAAATATTTTTAAATTAAAATATTATTAATTTAAAAATGAAAGTAAGTCTCTCTGCCAGAGATCTCTCTGCTGATATAATGGTGTTATTTCTCAAGTCAAAACGCACTGAGAGAAAAGCATCGTGATGGTGATTAATGCAAGGCCATACCTGGAGACTGTCTACCTGGGTGGAAATCCTTGCTGGATGACTTCTAGTCTTGTGACATTGTACAGAGCCCTTGCCATCTTCATACCTAAGTTTCCATATTTGTAAAATCTAGACAATGATGGGTTATTTTGAGAATTAAATGAATTAATATGTATAAAGCAAAGAATTATTTTGACTGTTACAGAGCAAAAAGAATCTAAGCCATTGCTTAGACAGGCGTTGTTATAATAAGTAACACAAAGCTTAAACTTAACACATAGTGACTGCTCATATCATTAAACTTAACACATAGTGTTAAATGTAAGATCCTGGCACAGTGGTGAGGGCATTCCACTAGGAATATATGCAGATTTTATTGCTTTTCCTGAAATGTCGGTTAACAAAAAAAAAACTGTTCTTTAAAATAAAAAGCCAACTTCAATATTAGTACAGGCTACGTAACTTTGCTTTTCTGAACCATTCTAAGTCTCAATTTCCTCACCTGCAAATTTATTGCAATCTACCTTGTAGGATTACTGTGAGAACTAAGTGACATAATACATTTAAAGCCCTGAGTAGAGAGCCTGATATATGTAAATTTTCAAAGTAAAACTTGCTTTTATTACTAGCACAGTTACATAACACGCTCCTTTCCTAACACATTCCTAAACACGGAATAAAACTACTGTAAAACATGACTTAACGCGGTTCTCTAGAGATCAGAATAATCTCTCTTTCTATTAAAATACTAATATCCTGGTTCTTGCTCTTGAACTCTGAACGGGATATGCTTTTTCCCTGTGACTATTGCAGACGTTCAGCCAAAGAACTTGAATTATCTGCTAGGCTAGCACATTACAGTACCTACAGTCTCTGAGGAAAGGAAATGAATTGTAATTGAGAACATAAAGAAAGTTTCCATGGCAAAATCTGTTCAGTACAAGGATATAAACATGTATACACACATATTCTTACATTTATTATGTGTGTGTCTATTCTTACACTGACTAAATAATGAGGAACAGTATATATTTTATATAATTATAGTGTTATATACCTTTCCTTATGATTTAAGTAGTCAATAGAAGAATAGTAGTTGTGTTTACCTCCAGCTTTCCGTTTCAAAATAAAACTATTAAAAGAGAACATTTCAATTTAATGTAGTTAATATTGTGCATTTGAAGACTGGACAACATCTAGATATCTGTTTATTTTTATTCCATATTATCTTATGTTCTATCCACCTTACATTTTATCTCTTTTTGTAGCGAAACTTAGAAAACCAGATGTCACTTTAAACTCAATAATGAAAAGATAATAACATATAGAAATGTAGTTTTGTTATTAAATGATTTCTACAGTAATATTATTCTTCTTGTTTAATAGCTTTTTGTGTAATTGGCAAGCAAAACCATAATTATACTTTTGCTTTGCACATGACCAAAACATGAGGAATTACTCATCCCTTTTAAACACAGATCTTTTTAAATAATAAAATAAACTTTAGTATTTCAAGCTACACTGTAATATTTGATACTTTGGAAAGATGACATAGCTCATCTAGATCTGGTAGCCTTTTTTACACTTGATTAGTTTAAGGCATTAGTCAAGGTAATATTTATTTAGATCACACTCAAAAAGCATTCTACTATGGGACAAAGAAAATACCACTTATCTTGAGAAAATAATACTCCAGTTTCTCTCTATATCCTTGCAAATTTTTACGGCTTCTCACAGCGTCTCCATAAATGTAACAAGTAAAGAAACTGTGTTTAGAGAGATGAAATAACCTGTCCAAGTTCACACAGGAGCCAAGAGGCAGTCAAAAGATATAAACTTGTTATTTGTGTCCACTCCCCCAGGACTCTGTCCATTATAACAAACACTATTAGTTTATTGGTAATGTACTGAGAGGATTGGGGAGGGACTGAACGATAGCCAAAGTTGTTGTATAATTACCTATAATGTAATATATTTACTAAATCTTGCACTCATTTAAAGAAAAGTCATTTCACTAAGAATATGATAGGTGTGGTAATAGTGGGAAATCCTTCAATTTCAGATTTCTTAGGTAAACAAATCAAAAAGTGATCTTAAATTGGTTAAGAGATTTAGATTAGGTAGGTGAAATAACATTTTAAACATGAAAAAGATTCTAAAATGTTTTTTATCAAAGAAGCCTAGGAGAAAAAGAGCTTCAGTTCAGTCTTTTGCAGAAGGGACAAGCTCTTCTGAGAAACTTCATTCTGTTGTTAGAAGTCTCCTTTCATGTCGCCCTTGGGTATGTAAAGAATTGTGTTTAAAAATAATTTGTTTCTACTATATAGAAACAAATGAGATGGAGAAGAAAATCACCCTTTCCTTTGGATATATATTCAGAAGTGATAGCTCTTTCCATGTAGAAGGGAAGGAGGCTACAATTGCCTGCCCCAAAGTCTGATCTTCAGACCTAATCAATGAAATCGTGCCTAAAAGTACACAAGAATATAGTAAGAGCAAACTCACAGTTCCCTTCCTCAAAACACAGTGAAAACTCAGGAAGTAAGCACAGAAGACCTTCTTAGAAACTTGGAACAAAGTATGATAGGGAAGCCAGGGGATCTATACTCCACATTCACATAAACCATATTTGCAAGCAGCTGTTTTAAATATCCAACTACATCACAAGACTAAATCTGCAGGGGAAGGCCAGTCACAGCCTCATCAAGTACCTGACTATTCACTGACGCCAAAACAAAAAGTAGATTAGGAAAGCTTCTCTCCATTACAGTGGCTTAATCAGAAAGCCTGAGTGACTTTATTCTGCCCACATTTCTCTCTTCTACTCTGCAGGCTGCTGGGCCGTTGCATATTGTTTCAAATGTTTAACAAACAACATGCAAGAAAGAGAAAATCTCCATTCTCCACCGTATTAAATATAAAGGATTGAAGCAAAACTAATTTATAAAGTTTAAAACAAATATAAGGCTAGATCATTTCTTTTATATCAATATATATGAATCTATGAAAATTTTATGTAATAAGAAAGAAAGAAAACATACCATGGAGAGATGTCTCACTTTTGAATGTAAAGGAAAACAGAGTAATATTTAGATAGAACTATAGACATTTTGAAGAACATATAAACAGAAAAATGTCGTGAGTTTCAATATGCCAGTGCCATCCAAGGAAAGACATTCAGGAATACCATGCAGTTATACAAATTTGGAGTATTTACTTGTCGAAGCAAGGATGAAAACACAACAAGAGAAAGTGCTAAAAGGGTCTTGTAGTTGGATTCAGCTTGTGATGGTAATTTGGGGGAGGATTCAAGGAAGCAGGGATTTGGTCTTGATAGGGTGCTCTCAGCAAGTAGGAACCAACCAGTAATTAGATGTGCAAAAGTTTTCTATCTAGAAGGCAGGAGAAATGGAGCATGGTAAACTGTAACTGGTAAAGAAGCAGCAATCACTCACATTTCCTGGCAGAAGTGGGAATTTGGTCCTTTCTTTGGTGTGCAGTGTTACTGTTTTTGTATGTGTACAGCTAAGACTATGGAGTGTTCTTCTTATGTACTTATTCCTGGGCACGGAATGACCTTGCAGAGAAATAACACAGCCTAACTGTGAATGCCATGCCATCTCCCAGGGAAAAGTAGCCTGGGCTGCTTTTCTCTTTCTTTAAGAAGTACTCCAAAACAGGAAACTACAGAGAAAAAAATAAAAAGAGAGTGGAAAAAAAAAAAAAAAACAATGAGAAGAAATTATGGCTTTTGAGGGTTCAGAACTGAGATTTATCTTCTAGTAAGGACAAACTGAGTAAAAACAATTCTCAAACTAAAATAAGGCAACAATTGTGGTCTTGGAAGAATAAAAAAATCAGCATCAAAAAGAAGGTTGTACTTACAAACAAGAATCATTTGAAAGATACAACATAAAGTTTTATTTTAACACATATTAGAATTTTAAAAACATGACTTCTTCCTAGCTACAAAAGATGAAAAATATGAAAAACTTTCATTATCTTTTTTGCAAAATAACAATCAGATAAAAGAACCTGGCCACTGAAAATTAAGAATATATTCAATATATGGTTCAAAAAGTCAAAAATATTCATAGAATATTTGTAATGCCATAATACTTGAACCAGTACAAATTTTTTGCCAGCATAGCCAGATTAATAGAATAAAATAGAAAAACTGACTGCAAAATTGGGAATATTCACGTATTTATATAGGTAGCATTTTAATCAATGGTATCAGGAGAAGAATATCATAATGATAATGAGAAAATTTGCTAAAAAACTTGGGGAGGGCTTCCCTGGTGGCGCAGTGGTTGAGAGTCCGCCTGCCGATGCAGGCGACACGGGTTCGTGCCCCGGTCCGGGAGGGTCCCACGTGCCGCGGAGCGGCTGGGCCCGCGCGTCCGGAGCCTGTGCTCCGCAGCGGGAGAGGCCGCAACAGTGAGAGGCCTGCGTACCGCAAAAAAATTAAAAAGAAAAATAAACTTGGGGGAAATTATAATACAAATGATTCCTATATGTCATTTACAACAAAGTAAAATTAAGGTGAATTAAAAAGTTAAAAGTAAAGGAAAAAGTTTTAAACGGAAGTAAACATTAGTAAATGTATATCTGATGATGGTACAGATCTTTTTAAGCATTAAAAGAGTGGTAGAAACTAGAAAAAGAGAACTGTGAATTGTCTCTTAGGAGTAAAAATAATATGAACAATATTTTTATATATAATAATAGTGAATTTAATGTATAATACCATTTCAATAACAGATATCACAAACAAGTGTTGACATCATCCCTGTGTTACCCATTTTCCATTTGAGAAGAAATGCGTATATTCTGTATCAATTATTTTGTAGACATTTGCAAATTAATTACCATCAAACCAAAAACTTAAAAGGCTTTTATACTGTCTGTAATAGCGAAACCCCATTCCATTGCTTCCTAAGTTATTTTCAAATACTAAATTATTTTCAAAGTTTTGACCCCTAAGTAGCCTTTGAAGGCTCTCATCAGAGAGAACACCTCTACACTATTCAATAACATGTAAATCTGAATGTTTATGGAGTGCTTTTTGTGTGCGGTTGGTTGGCTGCTGTTGGTTTGCTTTTGTTTTCATTTCATCATTTACGTGCTGTTTCTTTACTTTCTACACTGGTTTCTTATTCATCTGCATCTCCCTGGGAGAAAGAAAGCATCTTATGTATAAGTTGTGGAATCAGGCTATTACCCACCTCCTATGCTTCGTCTGGTGCTCTTTCAAGGGAAGGGTCTGATGGCTTTTGTTTAGCTTGGTTGGGCAGTTATTCTTCATCTTATTGCTCTACTACACATTTCTAAAGAGACGCCTTGGTATCTACAATACAATTAAGTCTATCTTTCTGTGATGTAATCTTTCCCTTCCCTACCTATTTTGTGCCTGAGTTTCTGCTGAGTGCTTTATTAAGTTCCTGCTGTAAATCTTCTGAAGGCAGAATGGAGATAAGCTAAAATCCTCTTATATGACCATACAATGGGAAAAGGAGGGAGTACAAAATTGTCTATCTACAGTTGCTCTATAGATTTTTTTACCCACTTTTTTTCTCCACAGCAGTCTCCTTACTCCTAATTTTCTATCTTTTCAGAGGTACTTTTGAGCTTTAAAAACAAAACAACAACAAAAAACCCTTAAAATCAGTATAAAATTCTGTATAGAACTTAAAAATATAGCTAACATAACTATCTATCCTAAAGTTCTCCAAGCCAGATTCCACAAATTTCTATTTGATGTATTTTCTATCTTAATCACTCATTATCAAAACAATATGATCTGTGCACATTCCTAATAGAGTACATGTTAAGAACACCAGATTAAAAATAAGATATTTAATTTCTTATCCTGGCTCTGTAATGAATTGTTCTGAAGATTTTGGACTAATGCTATTTGTTTCCTTTTCTCGTATATGAAATAGGGTTGATGATATCCACTTGTAGGGAAGAATAAACTATGACCTTTGATGGATTCATGCTTTCTACTTTTACTGTTGCTTTGTTTCAACTGTGTTCTAGTTCCTCCACTGATTGTTGGAGAAAAGAAAGCCACTTCTAGGAGACGAGAGTTTTGTAAAGGAGGAAGTAGGTGATAAATTAAAATACAAAGTGGTAAATATGATTCAGAGATCTTCATAAAGTAACTTCAAACTGTATCTTAAAAGATAATTAGGAATTTTCCAGGTGAAGTAGATAGGATATTCTAGACAAAGTAGAAACAATATATAAAGATAGAGGTAATAAAGGGCATACTGTGTTTAGGAAATAATTAGAACTTCAGTGTGGTAAAAGTTCAGGGATAGGTTAAAAGAGAATCCGAAGATAAAAGCACAAAGGTAGATGTGGATCATTTTGTGATAGAGCTGTTATACTAAGCTAAAGAATGTTAATTTATACTGTAGGCAATCTATATCACAGGAATGAGATTATTGAAGTTTCTTGGAATATGATTCTGGAGGCAATATGCAAAACACACAAAATTTTTGCCATGGAATCCAACAGAAAGTTATTACAGTATCTCAAGCAAAAGATAATGGGGTCTTAAAATGAGGCAGTAAAGCAACTATCAAGAGGCTAAAGTAGATTATACAATTACTTTTAATAGATGTGATTAGATTTTTTGACTAACTCTATGTGAGGAGAGAATGATGAGACAAGGAAGGATACCTTACAATTTACTGTTTTAAGGGACAAGGTGACAATGCTAATGAAAATCAAGAACAGGTAGATTATCTGACATGTTATGTTACTTTGCAATTTGGCTGGACCGTGATGAGTTACTGGAGTCTAGTGAGATTTTCATTTGGGTATGTCTAAAGCTAGGAGAGAAATAAGATGGGGATTGAGGTATTAGTGTCATAGTGAAACTGAGGTTGAACACTCGAATTTAAGTTTTGAGAGCATGATAAATGTGAAAAAAAAGAAAACCAAAGACAGACTCTCAAGGCACAATAGCTATTAAAGGGTGGATAGAAAAAAATGGAACAACAAATATGGAAAATTAATATTCAGAGATGAAGGAAAATAATCATGAAATATTTTTGCACTTGGAACCAGGAGAGAATTTTAAAATTAAAAGTGGTCCATAGTGTCTCAAAGCTATTCTTACAGTATATAAATAAACAATTATATCAGGTATGTAGTTTTCCTGAATATTGGATTCATATACTAAGCACAAGTCTAGTGAGATTGGGTATATCAGTGAAAAAAAAAAAAAACTTGACTGTAGAATGGAGAGTGCTCAGTGTGTACAGATAAGTAATTGGGACAAGAGACTGAAAATAAAATAATCCACAGGCTCAAAGCTGCCAAAGAAGAAATTATTAGAAATTAGATGGTAAAACTTTATTGTTGTATGAGAAAGCATGAAATCATAATGAGATAATTAAAAACAGAGGGTACTTGTCTGTTAGTGTGTAATAGCCATTCAATTAATTTCAATATCTTCTTAGTATCTATCATGTAAATTTATCATAGGTAATGCAGACATGTAAAACCCAATATTATTCTCAAAGGGCTTACCATGTAAAAGGAAAAAAAGAAATGCATGAATGTGTGTAAGAGGCAGAACGAGTGATCTAGACAATAGATAGATGAGAAATGTAGAGGCAGCAGAGAGTAATAAAGTTAAGTGATACTCCACAAAAGAATAGGGAATTAATTATACTTTGATGGTAGTGGATTGCTAAAGAAAGTGTAAAAGACAAGATAAAGACAGTGAGCCTAAGGCATGGATGAGAGTAATAAGAGTAAAAAGCTGACCTGTGTGAAGTTGGGTTGATGAAGTGAAGATCTGTATTAGAGAGTCTGAAGAGATAATGTCTAACTGATAAAGTCTGGGGCCATATCATAGTAAGCCTTGAAAGTAAGTGTGAGATGCTGACATGGAATCATAGACCCAAGATCAACATATCAACTTGGGTGAGATGGCGGGCCCACTTATTTTATTTCTGCCATTCTATAGGCACTGTGAGGTTGACACTCGCCGGGCATAAATGAGCTTCTTTTTAATCTACAATATCTTTTATTAAATTTTAGCCAAAGAATTCTTCATTTTTATGGTTATATTTTAACCAGTATCCCAAACAATCCCTGAACACAGAGAATATGGGTGTAACTGATAAAACTGCTTGTGAAGATACTGCTAAATTGCTGTGTAATCAGGGTCTGATTGGGTCTGATTATGAAAGCTCTTTAATGAATACAAATGCTTGCTAGGCTGTTCAAATTCCTTCTTATATTATTACGTATTCACTATAAAATGTTCTTTTGTGAGGTGCTGAAAAACTTCATCTATTTTGAGTCTCGCATGCATGACTTTTCAGTTTAAAAAGTGTTAAAAATAAATATTAATGAACTTGCGTGGTTCCCTTTAAAAATAATTAACCAGTAGGCTGGGGCACAAGTATTCAAACAACTGGTTATAATTACGTAGTATCAAGTGTCCTCTTAGCAAATAGCTTATGCAGGTTATTTATGCATATGTAAGTCAAATTATGCTCCACAAACAAGAGGTGGGAATACTAATGCTGATGAATTTTCTTTTCATATAAAGAAGAATATGCACTTTAGCTAGAATCATCTTTCTAGTCCATAAACTATAGATTCATGACACAGAATACATGGTAATGAAGATATGTGTGTGTCTATGGTCAACAGGATTGTTATCCTGTAGGGTCAACTTAATATTGCTCAGAAAAAGAAGAATCTCAGAAAGCTAGGCTCTTTTTAAAAATTACAAATGAAAGTAATTCATATAGAATTACTGTTTAATAATAGTAACTTTACCGTTACTGACTTTAAATTTACCAATTTAATGTAAATTGCCTTTTCTGTAAAGTTTGCCCATCCCTCTAAGATTCCCATCTCCTCTGGCCTTTTGAGGAACTTTCTTCCAAATTTTATACCCTTCTTCTCTAGTAAATCTCTTGAAGTACATTCATCCCTGCCTTCAAACATACATACATCTCCCAAGTCTCGATTCTACCACCCAGAATATATCCAGATTTCTAACCTACACCCTCATGGTTATCCTCCATATTGTCTGAACCACTGCTCTGAGCAAGAACTTCTTTGCTAGAATGAATATAATAATATCTAGAATATAAGTTGTTCACATAAAAATAGGATAAGGTCTATTTAGAGCACTTAGCTCAGTTACGGACAAGTAGGAAAAGCTCACAACACTTTAGATTTCTTCCTTTCCCTGATTTTCCTTTTATGTCCAAACTTTACAAATAAATGTCTAGAGATATTGCATCAAATTTTTTTCATCATCAGTTTTAAATCTGCTTCACTATTCCATGTTCTACAAAAATATCTTTATTTAAATCACTGGTGACCTGACTATAGTCTCAGCCCATCTTTTCTAATTCTCTCCCTGGGCTTTCCAATGCAGTTCACACTCTTAATTATTGTTTCTTTCCTGAAAAGCTCTTCTCCTTTGGTTTCCATTACTCTATTTTCCTTCTCTTACTCCATATTCTCTGTCTGTTCTTACTGTGTCTAGAGAATTCATTGGATAAAGTGTGATTTTGTAAAGGGTTGTTAGGGTTATAAAGAAATCGAAAGTAACTGTGCAATTTTGTTGAATTATTCACTTTTGTGTCTTACCTTTATGTATATGTAAAATGCGTTAGCCCAGTACTATTCAGATCTAAAATTCTTTTAGTAGAAGTAGAGAATTGTGGAGAACAAAGTTGTTTTCAGTTTCCATTCAAAATTCATCATCTAAATGTCATGTAATTTATTTAGAGAGAAAGATCATGCCCTAGGAAATTTGACCGACAATGTAAGGAATGTACAAAATGTTAAACTATTGATACAGTGGGGGAAATAAGACATAGATTTGTTATCAGAACATCACCTTCATACAAGAATCCTCCATGTGGTTCTTTTGGACATCACTTGAATACCATACACTCACTCATAAAATCATAGATCAACTAAAACCTTTCCTCCTGACTTCATCCAGCCTCAAATTACTCTTTTTAATTACTGTCATCAGTATTACTCCCCTATAGTCACAATGAAATATTTGTTTATTAATTCTAAACATAGTCATAAACACTAATGAACTCGATTTACCTTTAAATATTTTTACTTAAGATCTTAAATATACAAGTCTTCATAGAGATACAATTTACTGATTGACTCAATAAATATTAATAACACCTGTATGAGTGGTTCTAAGCTTTAGCATACATATAAAATTTCTGGAGAGTTTGTTAAAAATGCTGATCCCATGTTCTTCTGGTGTGAAGCTCCCAAATCTAGTTTTGTAGCTAAGCACCTTAGGATCACTTTTGCCTTGTATTGTGTTCTCGTTGTGTCATAAGGATAAACCAATTATATGACATTAAACTTGGGAGCAGTGTAGTTAACAATACAAGAAAACAACTCTAACACTAAGTGATAAAGGGGAGGGTCAGGAAAAGTGCAATAGGAGTACAAGGCTAAAGTTTTGTTAGGAAGGAAAAGATTATACCAAGTGAGAGAAACTTGGAGTAGGACATAGAGAAATTCTGAAGAGAATGAAGAGGTAGATTCCAACTTTTGGATCAACCTAAGGAGTAGCACATGGTCAGGGAGCCGCAGAAGTATATAGAGAGGATGGTTCACTGTGGCTGGACTAACTCACACCTTATAGCATCCAATTCCCCCACGAAAAGGTCACTGATCATTATCCCTATTGTGACAGGTCTCATATACATATTCTTACTTAATCTTCCCCATAACTTTCTGAGATATCTTTGTTATCCCCATTTTATAGGTGAGGAAGTTGAAGCTTAGAGTGTTTAAGTAGCCAGGATTCAAATTGTGATCTCAGCTTTTCAAAGATAATGCTAATTGCGATAGTTTATTTTATAACCATATAGGTAAATAACCATATAAATAAATACACGCAGACACATATATTTACTCATATATCTTCTTCCACTTTCTTACTGCCAACCACTTAGTCCAAACCCTCATATCTTTTTCTTGCTTTCTGCAGTTCTCCATTTCTACTGATAGAATTTTAGATCTGGATAATACTAGAAAAACCCATTTTATAGATACATACAGGTAAGTTCAGAAGTAAAGCGGTTCAACAATCACTTGTTAGATATTGTCAATAACCACAGTCCAGAGTGGAAGCTCTTACATCTCTTAGCTTTAGTAATCTTTCCACTTTTACTCTCCTATTTACTTTATCTCTGTAAGATGTGGCAGCCAGTAATGTCCCCCAAACTGCTTTTATCATGATATTTTCCGACTGAATCCCGATACAGAGGCCTGTTTCTTGTCATAAGGGGAACAGCTATTTAATGCAGACCATCAGCCCTCTCTCTCTTTGCATCCTGTTTTGTGCAACATGTTTCAGGAACCGCCATTTCAACCACTCATTTTTCATGGAAATAACAAATGAATGCGTAAGATGAAAAGGACCTCAGTATTCTGAACCCAAATTCAAACAAACATTTGTCTGTCCCCAGCCTTTGCTCTGTCCAACCCTGACAGCAATGGAAGGGATCTTCCTCCTCTCTCTTTCCACTGGTGTTTTCAGTCGCACACCCTGCCATCTGCTCTATCACCCACTCTCTTTCCTGCAACCTGCCTTATCTAAATTTTGGAATCATTTTAAACAACTTCAAATCTCACTCAACTCAAAGGAGACAGCCAGAGAGAGAGAGAACAAGACTGAGCAAGCGCAGTGGAGTTTCTCCAGCTATCACTATATTCTTCACATCTTTTTATCATTCAACTTTTTTGGTGGATATATTTACACCCACTGTCTTCATTTCCTCACATCCCACTAATTCCACAGTCTTCCCTAACATGGAGTCCAACCTCATACTTCACTATCAATACTTGTGATTGGGATTGACATATATACACCACTATGTATGAAATAGATAACTAATAAGAACCTGCTGTATAAAAAAAATAAAATAAGTACTTGTGATATAGTAACAATAATCTCAGACTGAAAACAGTCCTCATTTTCCTTTATTTCTTAAAATAGGAGATATATTTGACCATTTCCTCCCTTCTGAAATGCTATTTTGTTCACTTCCACACCACAGCACTCATCTAGTTTGACTTTTTACTTCTTTGAACTCTTACCTCAGTCTCCATTCCCAACTTTTGCTCTTGTACCACATCGTTTAATGTCAGAATTTCTTGGAGCTCTAAATTCTTCCTCTACTTGAGGTTCTTTCAGTCACTCCTGTGGCTTTGGTCATCATTTATACTTCAATGCCAGCTATTTTTTTTTAAAGAGATTCCAAGTTTTATATCCAACTTCTTGCTCCACTCGAATGCTCTGTAAGTAACACAAATTAAACTGTGTTAAAAACTTAATTTATTATCATTTATTTTCCAGATACTTCAACTTCCTCTGTCCCCTTTCTCAGGAAATAGCTTTACCCTTCATCTAGCTTTTCTAAGTCTGAACCTGGATGATCATTCTTCATATTTTCTGATTTACCTTCTCATTCACTCAGTCGCCGTGTTCTATTCATCCTAAGTAGCTTCAGACTAATCACGTCCTGTCAGCCTCAATCTCCCACACTAGAATAAAGGTTTGAACATGGTGACACCTTTAAATAAAATTTGCCTAAGCTGCTGAATTCCTATCCATTTGCTACCTATGCTCTCTCCTCATCTTGGGGCAACTCTTCCACTCACTTTCCTGGACTGCTTTTTGTATCACCCGAGAAGTCATTATCGGGGCTTCCCTGGTGGCGCAGTGGTTGAGAATCTGCCTGCCAATGCAGGGGACATGGGTTTGAGCCCTGGTCCAGGAGGTATCCCACATGCCGCAGAGCAACTAAGCCCAGGCACCACAACTACTGAGCCTGTGCTCTAGAGCCTGTGAGCCACAACTACTGAGCCTGCATGGCACACCTACCGAAGCCCGTGTGCCTAGAACCCGTGCTCCACAATGAGAAGCCACCACAATGAGGAGCCCGTGCACTGCAATGAGGAGTGGCCCCCGCTCACTGCAACTAGAGGAAGCCCAAGCATAGCAACGAAGACCCAACGAAGCCAAAGATAAATTAAATAAATTAATTAATTAAAAAAAAAAGAAGTCATTATCTCTGTTTTCCAATCTCTTTTGGTATGCTGTTTTCTCTGGTTATAGCCCATCACCCTCCTATTCCAACTCTTCCCCTGCACATTCACCCTCATCCCAAATGATCCCTCAAAATAGGAAGTCCAGTTAAATTTGAATTTCAGATAGACAATAAATGTTTTTTTTAATAAAATATGAAACATTTATATTAAGCAATTTTCCATTGCTATATGAAATGCAAATTTAACTGTATCATTTATTTTTCCTCCTAAATCTGGCAACCCTATATCACAGTGCATCTCATTTCTTTTCTATGGTGCGCACTCCATGAAGGTGAGAACTGTGTGACTTAGTTAATGCCGCTATTCCACTGCTACCAAATGTGTACACACACTTAATATACCTTAGCCGAATTCATTTTTTATGTGCTGTTCACATTCTCTGAAAGTTAGTACTTATCTGCCTATACACGTTCGCCCCTTTCTAATATTACCTTTTTGCTACTCACCTTAGGCATTTTCACTCACATGTGTTCATTCAAACCTATGAACTTTACTCCCACTGCTGCTTCTTGAAAATGCCTACACATTACAAATTGAAAACATAAGCTTCTGCTAAAGCCATATTGAAGATGAGACCCATCTGCCCCATGATACCTTTTTAAAAATACTTCTGATCATCTCTAAGTTCAGCTATTATGCTCAAACTACAGAACACTCAAAATTCACAGGAAAAAAATAGTTTCACTCTTAAAGAAAAACCATTGGAAGTATCTAAGAAACTGAAAACACACATTCCTGTTTTTAAGTTACTGCCAAGGTAACTGTTGCCCTCTGTGGAGTTTGCATTTATCTGCAACAGGTCCAAATTGGTCCTGGGGTGTTTGTGTGTGTGTGTGTGTGTGTGTGTGTGTGTGTGTGTGTGTGTGTCTGTGTGTGTATATCTGTCTTTTGGGGAGAGAAAGTGGACTGATAATAGAAAATATTGGCTCTCTGTTCGACATTTTCCAGGGCACCAAACACTATAGTCAGAGTAGAACTTGCTATTTTGTATGCTAATCACACAAAGGTCTATACAATGGAACACTGAAAATTTTATTGAAATAAAAATGACCTCTTGATCAAAATAATCTGTTCCTATAAGGGTTTTGATTTTATATCTAAGATGTTCCTAGCTTGCAATAGAGATTTTGATAAAGAATACACTTTATCTCTTATTGGGCATCTTCTATACACTAGTTAATGGAGATTCCAAATTATTAGATGCTTTTGGTTAGTTAAGTCTTAAAATTATATACTGTATATGTCAATTTTTTAGTAAGTAAATACACTTCTCCCTTTTAAAATATAACTGAAACATTAATAATCTTGGTAATATTTTTTTTTATTTTTTTCTTCCCATTTGCCAATCCCACAATTCTAAACCATTAATCATTAAATAGTTCAGACACTTTAATGAAGATTTAATGTGCCATGTCAAGGTCACTCCACTCCTCATTTACCAGAACCTTTATTACCACAACTATTCAGACCCTGCATTGCTGTCATTATTTGGGCTTTGTCAGTAATTATAGACAGATTCCTGAGGAAGCCATTCTTAAGTCTATCATTTTTATGGTATCAGTAAAGTTTACATAAAGCAAGAACAACACTTCACTTGAGGTGGACTTTGTAATAGGTTAGGGGCCCAAAGAATAATACTTACTTGCCCTAAGATGCATAAAATGAGGCTCTCTTGACCCAGAGGAGGACCACAGAGGGAACAACAAGATACAAACAGCCCAGAGGGAATACAGCCAGCATTTCTTTAACTTGGGTTATTTTGTCCTGGGTTTGTCCTCTGTTATATAATAATTTTTACAAATTATATACCAAGGAACAGGATACTTTCAGTATTGTAACAACAAACTTTATATCACTCTGTATTTAATACCTCTTCCTAGATTTTTGTTTAATTTTTAAATTTATCTTTCAAATAACCAAGCTAATCCTGAATTACTTGTGCTATTTTGTACAGAAATGGTCTTGTTTAGCTTAATGGTAATGTTTTAAAAAATAATTTTGGGGGAAAATTCCTGTGTTTTCAGTATGGTATGGTGTCCTGATCACTGTAATTCACAATTTCATATCTCTCTTTTTGAAAGTTTTTCTGAAGTATTTGCCTAATATCTTTGCTACAATAAGTATTTGCTCTATATTTCCAGTTTTATGTCTACTTATAAATAAAGTATAACTAGACCTAGCAAACACATAACTGATTCTTTGCCACCTTTAAATATCAGAGAATAGAATAAGTCTGCACTCTGCCATTTGTCATGACAGATTGATTGCCTCAGTGTTCCATTTGGGGCAGGACCTTGAAGAACAGTCCTGGCCTTTGGCCAATGTCAGGAACTTACAGTTATGAGATTGGCGACATCACTTAATCATTTGATTATACACACATAATCCCCAGACACCATTTACCAGTTAATCCTCTTTGATTGAGAATTTTACATTTACATTCAGTAATATTATAACCTCTCATGGAGATAGTGTTTGGTGTGTAGCATATTATTACAGATTTTAGATTTATAGAATTAAAGATATATTAAAACACATGAATTTTGAAGCATTTAAGTTCTAACTGAATGAAATCTTCTATATTCACTACAGTAGTATATTTCCCTAAAACACCACTCTTTTATTTTTCTCCCACTTATCTCCAAAATCTGTCATTATAAAAAAATATATTATATAATTGCTTATGTTAACAAAATCTCATCAATTTGGCAATGTTTTAATTCTCATAAAATAAATAATGAATATTTGCCTGTGTCATCCAGTTGTGGCCAGAATTTGGGAGAAAGTTCTTTTTCTTCTATTATCCACTTCTATTTTCTTCTATTAAGGTCTTCTATTAAGATTATATTAAGAATGAAAAGACGGGAGTGTTTTTTTCTTAATGAATCAGTTGTACCAGTTATCTGCAATTCTCTTACCTACCTAATCAGAATAGCAATTAATGATTATGCTTTAAAAGATATGACAGTTTATGTGGGTATATTCCTTAGAAACAAACTAGTGTGTAAGTTATTTACTGTGTGTACTTTAGGCCATCAGTAAATACAAGTTGAGCTGATAAGATTATTTTATGGATTATATTTTACTATTCAAATAATCTATGAATTGCATGGTTCAAAAGGACTTAGGAAGCATCTGGTTCAACTACCTTATATATTATTTCACTAAATATTTATTTCAGAATTTATTTTTGTAAATGAGAAAACTGGAGCTCTGAGACACAAAGTGATTTGTTGTCCAAGGTCAGTGAATAAGTTAGTCACAGAGCCAACAGACAAAGTAATATATACTGAACAATCTCTGTGTACCAGAACCTGTGCAAAACGGCTAATATCCAATCTGTTCTTTGCTCTTCCTAACAAATCTGTGAAGTAATTAAGATTATCCGCATTTTGCAAATGTAAAGAGACTAACACCGAGGACATGAGGCATCTGAACCAAGTTCACCTAGATGGTATACAGTGGAAATTGTTATTCAGTTCTGTCTGAAAACAAAGTCTTTGATCGTACACAACATGATACAATTCATAAGTGGTATAGCTTAAAGGAATTTGACTAGAAAACGAGAATGAAAGTAAGGAAGCAAAACCACGTGTATGTGCTCTACACTTAACTCATATTCATTTCTAGTACCTAGGGGAATTGCCACTACAGAAGAGGCAATGAAGGTCATTTTATACTCCTCCCACTTCTCCTCCTCCTTCTATCATTACTGCTGCTGCTACTCTTACTACCACTACTGTTATTGAAATGATGCTATAATAGCTTAAAAATATTGAGCACAGTATTTGCCAGGCAGGTTTCTAAGTTCTTTCCACTTAAAACTTACATGCATCATACGAGGCAGATAGGGTTTTTATCCCCTTTTTATGTAAGAGACAAGCACATAGAGGTTAAATGAATTGCTTGAGGATATGATAGATGTTACAGCCACACGGCAAATTGTGGCAGAATGCCGATAGAGCCTGCAGTAGAAATGACCACAGTCTAACACCAAAATTGTCCTCATGCATGTATGCAGAGAAACATAGAATTACTTCCCTGGATTCAATTGCACTTTTGCTGCTCATAAATGCCATGGATTTGATCAAATTATATTTGAACTTTTTCAGGATTCTTTGTGTTTTCTATGAACTAGGGATAATACTGATTTCATAGGATTATGTTTAATATTAAATTAAATACTAAGCACTTTAATCATACTTTGTCTATGGTACATATTTTAAAAAACAGGTAAAATTTTATGAGAATATGGAGATTGGTAATACAATTAAGTAGGGGTGTGTGTGTGTGTGTGTGTGTGTGTGTGTGTGTGTGTGTAAAATTCTTAGTTTACATGTATGAGAAATTGATACTTCTAAAAAAACTTTGGAATAGCATTTTGTTATAGTCCTCACCTCACATTTTAGAGAGATATACTAGGATCTGAGGAAAGAAATAGAATAAAAATGCATAGCAAACATTAAAGTAATATCTTATCATTACTATAAAAACTGTCAGGAAAAATATATATCCTGGGGACTACAGCACATGCCACCCAAACTACTACCTTTAAAATGAGCTATGTCATTTCAGAGTACAGTTCAAAGACCAGATTACAAACATAAATGAACAGTTTTCCTATCACAAAACCAGCCTCTTTGGAACTGTAAAATTATTCATGAGAAAATTTTAAATCCTTTTAGATATACTTCCAAAAACTTCATGTCATTTCAAGAAAGTTATAAAAAAAAAAAAAGTGAACCAACTGCTACTTCCTAACCTTCTTTGTTTGTTAAATATTTTTATCTGAAGTGCCTTTCATAGAATAACCAGATTCATAGCAATTTTTAAGTCAATTCATTGTAACAGCCAGGAAACCAAAATGATTAATGTGTATCTCTTAATATATTCAAAGTGTTGTGTCTACATGCAAAATGTTCTTTCTCAGTTCTGCATTTAATATATGCCACAACACCTTGCCAAATACAAAGATTGAATCCTAATAAAGTGCAGAATTTATCAGAGTAATAAGACAGCATAGCTTTTCATAACAAGGACCTTCAAGGAACATGAACTTTAACTATGAAATATTGTTTTTTTAAATTCAAACATATGTCACAAAAGCTTGTGGAACAATCTTATTAAGTGTAATTTTTCAGTATTGAGGTATAATTTTCTTCAGAGAGTTTATGTATAGTTGCCTTATTTTCTACATTCTGTACAATTTCAATAAAATATTTTATTTTATTTTTTCAAATGGAAAATGATAACATTTTATTGAAGGACGTGAAGGAAGACTTTTAAAATATGATATAATATATTCATGGATAGGAACACTCAATACTGAAAAAATATCAATTCTTTTCAACATACATATATTTTTCAGACATATTGTGTTTTAATTCCAAAAAAATTCCTAAGAGCATTCTTTAAGAAATTTAGCAAGCTGATTCTAAAATATATATGAAAGACCAAAGGGCCAGAAATAGTCAAGACACTTAAGAAGAAGAATTAGGTTAGGAGACTTATAAACATATTGTGACTTATTATAATGTATCCAGTACAGTATAGTTTTGACTCGGGGTAAAATAGCAGACCAGTTATGCAGCATAGTGGATCCAGAAATGGATTCGGGACAAACAGAGAATCCATAAATGGATCCCAGGTAAATAGAGGATCCAGAAATGGATCCTTGATGTATGACAGCAACAATGGAGAAAGATGGTTTGTTCAGAAAACTGCGCTGTTGTACAATTGAATAACCACATAGGAAGAAAATGAATCCTAAATTTGTACCATACAAAAATAAGAGTTCCAGATAGATACTTTTAGAAAACAAAGTAGGACTTGTTAAACAAAACGTACTGAAAACACAAACCTAAGAGAAAACGTTGACTAAATGGAATATGTTAGAATCAAGAATTTATGTCCATTAAAAAAAAGTCAGAAAATGAAAATACAAACCACAAACTGGTGTAGAAACTTAATCGATTTTGTATATTTTCTATATTGATCCAGCAAACTTTTGTAAGGTTCTTACTATTTCTAATAATTTGTCAATAGATTTCAGAATTTTGCAAATAGACAATCACTCTATCTACTAATAATTATAGTTTTATTTTTTATTTCCAAAGACATTGTAGTATATAATAGAATGTTACATGTCAGGTGCAAGATGCAATAACTCTTCCTATCCCTTCAAAGGAATATCCCAGCCATAGGTCACTCTGTGGGAAGATTGAAAGAAATTGCTGCTGTATAACTCTTCCCATGGCATTATAGTTTCTATCCTCAAGAGGTCATAGACTCCACTGTATTTGATAGACTCTGGGTCTAAGACTGGCTCAGGTCTGGAATCTGAGAGAGGGATTGCGATTTTTCAATAGCAGCTATCAGCCAAGAGAATTAACTGTTAAACTATGAAAAGCAATAAGAGTTTGGTAATTTTACTGAATAAAACACCAACACACTAACAATCAGAGATTTTCTTATATATCTTTTTTTATTTTTCAAGGTAACAGCAGTGTTTTTTTTTAATTGCACACATGTCTATAAACCTAATAAATAGGTTTTTTCTATTTTTTTCAATAAAATATTTTAAAAGCTCCTAAATCTGAAAAATAAAAGGGGAGAAGTAAAGACAAACTTAATGAGCACCATCCAGTATAGAAAATAAGGTTCAATTCATGTTTATGTGTGTCTGAATTTCTTCATGTTTATGTATGTTTATATGTTTATATATGTTTTTACTATGTTTATATATGTTTATGTATGTGTATATCAGATTTGGAGAGACTGCCATTTCTTCCCTAGGCTCTTCTGAAAACATGTTATAATTCGTTACTCATTTTGCTTCTGAGGATATAAATTCAGATTTTAGTCCAATTAACAAATGGAAATGTAACCTTGTTATAAAACTGTGATAAGTAGATTCTATTTGAGTAAAATTTATTTTTGTTTAATAGAAATCAAATCAGTTGTTGCCTCAGGCAATGGATGGGAATACTGACCTGGAAGGGGCAGGAGAGAATGTTTTGAATGATGGAACTATTCCATATCTTGACTAGAGTAGAGAATATACAAATTATATATATATACATATATATGTTTATGTATCTATGTGTCAAAACTCATCAAAATGGACACACAAAATGGATACATTTTGTTATATGTAAATTATACATGAAAAAATTGTGATTAAAAATAATTGAATGCATAGTATGTGCCAAACTGGCGTGTAATTCCTCAGTTCTAAATTTAGATATAGTTTGGAAAGTGACCTAGTAGAAGCTATTGCCTTTCTGTAGTTTGGAGTAGTACAAAATATGTGCATCTCTTTTTTACAGTAGCATTACTTTAGTGAAAATCTGAGTCTGTCTCAGGCTACCTTAATTTAGTTATTTGGCATTCATACGGGCAGAACACTCTACTAAGTTTTGGGAGAAGGCATAAAAAACATAAAACCCATGTACCTGCCTTCAAAGAGTTGAAAATTTAGTGGAAGATTAAAAAGATTTAACAACCTTTAAAAAGCAGGAAATAAATGAGGGCAAATTAACATAGCACAGCTACTATGCAGGTTCTGAAGTGAAGTAAACAGAAAAAGCAATCAGAGTGAGTTGGGGTTAATCAGAAGAGGTGCCACAGTGATTTATGTTTTCAGCCAGGTAGTAAAGGAGATGAGAGATAGATTGGGGGAGAAAAGGAGGGAGGTTGTTTTTGGACAGATGAGCACATTGAAAAGAAGTTTCTAGGGTAGAAAAGAAAGAGCTGTCCTTGCTGTATTCAGTTGGCTCCATTGAGGTCCATCACCTCAGTTCATCTCTAGCCCCATCAGGATTCCATCCACACCAGCTGCAGGAACAAGGGAGGTTTGTGGCCTGCAGGGGATTTTGAGTCCTCTCACTATTCTGAAGCACAGCATTTCCATCATTATTTTCTTGTTACAGCTGAGTAAAAAGACATTTTAAAAAACTTATTAGTTTAAAAAATCTATGGGAAAATAAAACAACATTAACAATTTCCAAAATATCTTAAAACATTTTTCTGAGTAGAAGATGACTTCAGTCTAATCATAGGACCATTTACTGATATAAGGCATTGAATAATACACTGTGCCTTGTTTCTTTCCTTATCCCATCTAGAAACCTCCCAGTCTGAATTATTTTCAGATTTTCCCAGCGCTTCAGATAATTTCACTAGGATGCACAGTGCAACCAAATACTGAGTACAAACCCCACACTGGTTATAATCGCAGATTTGTCCACAGTACCTCTTCCCAATGTTGCTTTTCTCATCTGTCTTTTATTTAGATCTCTTTGGGTGCAAGGAATAGAGAGCTACTCAAGATTTCCAGAGAGAGGAGTGTTCATTGCACCTATGTGCCATAGTACAAAAGGCGTGTTTTAACTATTTAGCACACATTACATATGTATTTGGGCATATGTACATATTGTATTATAAATACACGTTGGTAATATTATATCAGTTATGTGCAACCAGGAAACTGGTTCTGCTTCTCCGTCAACTGATGTGCTAGTGGAAACTCGAAAATGGGTGTACTGTATTAGATGTCAGAGAACCAGCAGTTACCAAGATAAACATGGTCCTTGAGTTTACGGAATGCCACATCTAAAAGGGAAGATTGACAGTGAGGAAAGCATTATCCAGAGATACTGTAAAAGTGTACAGCAGCAAATCCTAAAGAGTGTGGGGTATGTTTTCTCTGGGAAAGTAAGTTAAAGTAGTGGGCCAAGAATGAGTAAAAGTTAGTTTCAAAGTGATTGAAGAATATCTTAAGGGCGCTACAAGTAGTTCCTGCAAACAGGTTTTTGTTTGTTTGCTTGTTTTGGTTTTTAGCTGTTTCAGAAGAGCAATGGAAAATCTCCAAGCACCCAAAACAAAAATTGACACCAGAAACTCCAGCTCCATTTTTATGAAACTTAATAGTAATTTTTAAAGAATTGTTGAATTTGAAGTTTAATATAGTAAACTCATTGATTCATTCATTCAGTAAATAGTTATTAAGCATCTCCTATGTGTCTAACATTACTGCAGGTGAAAGAAAGCAAGAGTGAACAGCCAGGAGGACCAGACATTCTAGGTCTGGTCTGTCCCATTGCCAGGGACTCTCCCAGTTACAGCCCTGAAATTCCCACATTTTGAGAAAACCCTAGTCTCACACAAACCGGAACATTTGATCACCCTAAAATAGAATATACAGCTTCCCTGCCTTCATAGAACTTAAATTCCAGCTGAACATACAGATTATAAACATACGCTTCTGTATGTGTGAGATGATGATAAATGCAATGCAGAAAAGTACAGCAAGACAATGGAAAAGAGAATAGCAGGGACTGAAATTTTGATGTGTTATTCAAATAAAGCCTCTCTAAGAAAGTGATATTTAAGCAGGAATGCAAATAAAATGAGGGATCCAGCTATGGAAGTATCCGGGGAAATTTTATAAAAAGAATGGAAAGGGCAAACTTTCTGAAGAAGCAGAAGGTTTAGTAAGCTGAAGACAGGTCAGTGAGATTAGAAGTAAACGGAGGCCAGCCCAGTCCAAGCCTTGTTTGGATGTTGATTATATTCTCAGTGCAATAGGAAGCCATTGAAGGATCTGAATGAGGACTCCATCGTGAACTAATGATACGCTGCTTTTAAAAGTTCAAATTTGTTCAAAGTAGTGCTTAAGAAACAAGTGTTTTCTTATTTCACCTCATCTTTATTTATATAAAATTCTTTTTTGTGGTGTTTTAACTGAAAAATCAGGCCTTCACAACTTCTACTTCAAGTTTCCAATCTCTTCTTATCAGCATAATAGAATAGTTTATTTTTTACTATTTTGATAAATATGCCATATAGAGTCAAATAACATTCTAAAAACAGGTGCACATAAAAAGCTGTGTGTGGTTTATAGACACTGAATATGTTATAAAAGACAGTATTAGGCAATAAATAGTGATTACCTCATGGAGAGAAGTGAGTAAAATGATAATAGTGATTATTATAACAAAATCATACTTGCTTTTATATACTTATAAATATAATTTTCTACAGACGTGCAGGCTCAGCGGGCATGGCTCATGGGCCCAGCCGCTCCGTGGCATGTGGGATCTTCCCAGACCGGGGCACGAACCCATGTCCCTTGCATCAGCAGGCAGACTCTCAACCACTGCACCACCAGGGAAGCCCTATGTGGAACCTTTTAAATGTGTTATCATCCTTGTCCTCATTCTTCTTTCTCACATCATAACAGATATACAAGACAGTATCAGCAAAGTGAAAAACCAAAAATAAATAAAAATCTACAGCTCTCCAAGATAAAAATCACCTAATAAAAATCAATCTTTTCAAAATTGCCCATATAAATACACATTTTACATAACTAAAAATCTAATTTGATATTATACATTTTTACTTAGTATTTTAGTGTATGCATTTTTCAAATTTTGTATATGATTTTTAAAATATGTGTTATTTGTGTGAGCAACATTGAAAATATTAATTTTATTAGGTAAGTTTGCTTTGGATATTGTTATTTGAATATTGTTTTACAATAACAAATATTATTTTGCAATAATTAAAAAAAAAGCCTTGAGCAATGTTTATTCCCTCTTGGTAAGATATAATTTAAATAAATGTCAATTTTATATTTAATATATAATTGCCATCTTTCATTCATCTTTATCAGTTGTGTCTGAGCCAATATCAGCATTGTCTGTCTGGAATGTGTCCTCCAAAACAGTTACTAAATGAAAGAATCCATGAATGAAAATAAACAGTGTACTTATCTGTATTTTTCTATGAAATGCAATTGAATTATCTCTTGAAAACTAAATGGAATTTCTTATATCTCTGACATTCTCCCCCAAGAATTTAACTTTATGGAACATTACTTTAAAAGCACTGTAATATATACTTATTTTGAGGCTTAATAGTTCTAAGTTGATATTATTCAGATAAATTAATATAAACAAAAATATCAACAACTATGTGATTGTATTGTTGCATTGATGATGATGGCATACAAATTCTCTGTGTCTGAGAATCTTAAAAAATATTTATTACACAATATCACTAACTTTAAGATAAAAAAAGATAATTTAATAAAATGTTTCTTAGAACCTTTTCCATACACTTTATTTCCATGCATGAAAAAAATGCTTTTAATTTGCAACGCAAGAGATGTCTTTGATTAGACTGTAATTTGTATTCAACAGTTCCATTATAGACTTTGGCAGTAAGCATGGCTGTTTCTAAAACGTTTGAAGGTTATAGAAATAAGTTTATTAAAGAAAAGCTTAAGTACTTCTATCGTGGTTATTTTAAAACTGGAATAACTGAAGGCTGAAGGTATAACTCATTCAAATATATTGAACAGTTTTCCTCATGGAAGTGAATAGCTTTGTCCTTTAGAAAAGGCAGAGTACAAAAAAGAGCGGATTTCAATTTCAGATTGATGGACTTATGTTTTCCATTTATTCTGAGCCGTGTAATATTTGAGTTTGTTGAGCCCCCAACCTTGAAAAATTTGTAATAAGAAAAAATAAATCCAAAAATAATTTTTTTATCTCTGATGAATTAAGTGAAAACCAGAAGGTGAATAGAATGGATTTTTCCATTTCAAAATTCTATGTTCCTTACTCAGATTAAAAATTTCATAGTTATAAACATGTTTCTTTACTAAAGATTTTAAAAGATTCTTTTATTACTTTTCTAAAATGTCACAAGTGTCCAATCAAATCCCCATGAGTGCACAATAGCACAGCATGTTAGTAGGCATTTATATTCATTTGTGATCCTGCATTCTTTAATTATAAGAAATACAAGCCACTTTTGGATAACAGTATTTTTCACTACACATATGGAAACACACACACTCATACACACACATTTTAAGTATTACATGGTCTTCGTTGTGGATGTATATTGTTTGACTTTACCTAAGCAGAAATGACCTCTAGGAATCAATAATAAGAAATAAATATCTGTTTTTATACCATAAGAAAACCACATATTATAAAGAAATTTTGTTTAGCCTTTTAATGTATACTATAAAACTTTACCTTATAAGTGCATCATTCCCAAATAATTTGCATATTTTGAGAATTTCTATAAAATTAATGATTCCATTGACTGAACACTTCAATGTGACATTTTTGAAAATAAGTTTTTCAGTGCACAAGTATAATTGCTAGGATAAATGGAGGGTTTAACACTTCTTCATTCCATTAAACTGAAAATCTGAGGGTTTAGTATAGTTATTAGGCACACAATGACATTATTTTTCTTATACTGTCATCAAATTCCTCATATGGACTAATTAGGCTCACATTATTCTTGCAGTCAAAAATAACTGTGGGATAACAGAATATAGAATTCTACATTTGAGCCAGGATGTTCCAAACATTTGGATTCTTTTTTTTTTTTTGAAAAAAAAAATGTCCTTCTGAATATAAGGGTAATAAAAGTCCATCCTAACAAAGCAACACACACCCACACACACACACATTCACAGAGACAGTGAAGAGAGAAACAGAGAGATAATGGGAGACAGAGTATGAAAGGAAGAAGTAAACTTTCCATTTGCAGATGATATGGTGTGATATGTAAAAAACCCTAAATATTCCGTCAAAAAACTAATAAATAAATTCAGTAAAGTTGCAGGATACAAAATCAGAAGTCAGTTGTATTACTATACATAAACAACAAACTATCAGAAAGAGATATTTTTTAAAATTCCCATTTACAACTGCATCTAATGGAATAAAATACCTAGGAATAAATTTAATTGAGGAGAGATTTATACACTGAAAACTGTAATACAGTGATGAAAGAAACTGAGAAAAACGCAACTAAATTAAAAGATATTCTGTGCTCATGGGCTGAATGAATTAATATTGTTAAAATATACATACTACCCAGATCAACGCAATCCCTATCAAAATTCCAATGCATACCTGGTCAATTCATTCACAACAAAGGAGCCAAGACGATACAATGGGGAATTTATTCTCTCTTCAATAAATGGTGTTGGGGAAACTGGACAGCCAAAAGAATGAAACTGGATCCTCATTTTACACACTCACAAAAATCAACTCAAGATGGATTAAAGACTTGAATTTAAGACCTGAAACTGTAAAACTCCTAGAAGAAAGCATAGTGGGTAAGCTCTTTGACATTATCTTGCCAATAACTTATTGAATTTGACATCAAAAAGCAACAAAAGCAAAAATAAACAAGTAGAACGATATCAAATTAAAATTTCTGCACAACAAAGGAAGCCATCAACAAAATGACAAGGCAACCCATGGAATGGGAAACATACTTGCAAATCATGTATCTGATAAGGGGTTAATATTCCAAAAGATATAAGTAAGTCATACAACTTAATAGCAAAAAACAAGCAATCTGACTTAAAAAACTGTGTAGAGGATCTGAATAGACATTTTTCCTCAGAAGATATACAAATGGCCAACAGGTACATGAAAAGGTGTTCAGCATCACTAATCATCAAGAAAATGCAAATCAAAACCAAAATGAGGTATCACCTCACACCTGTTAGAATGGCTATTAACAGAAAGACAAGAGAGAACAAGTGTTGGTGAGGATGTAGAAAAAAGGGAACTCTCTTTGCATTGATGGGGGAAATATAGACTGGTGCAACTACTATGGAAATAGTATGGAGTGTCCTCAAAAAATGAAAATAAAACCACCATATAATCCAGCAATGCCTCTTCTGGGACTGTTTCCAAAGGAAATGAAAACAGGATCTTGAAGAGATACCTGCACTCTCATGTTCACTGCAACTTTATTCACAGTAGCCAAGATAGTTGAAAGTTGCTAAGAGAATAGACCTTAAGTGTTCTCACCACATAAAGAAGTGGTAATTATGTGATAAGATGGAGGTGTTAGCGAACTCTATGGTGGTAATCGTTTTGCATATATAGTGTATCATATCAACAAGTTATATACCTTAAACTTACAGAATCTTATTTGTCAGTTATAACTCTATAAAACTGAGAAAAAACCTGTTTTTACTTATAGTGGTTACGTTGAAGTTCAAATGAGATAGTGCATAAGAATATGCTTCATAAAATATAAAGTGATATAGACATTAAAAGTGTTAATATTATAATGTATCTCAACTTCCCATGATACTTTTATGGTTCTCTTTAAAAACAACATTTTGAACTGTTTTTCATGGAAACAAAATACCCATTTTTAGGGATATTCTGGAATAACAGCATGGTGGATATCGCCATCATTCCTTCTGTTGATATACACTACTAATACAACTGGGGAGAGAATGTTGGATTGCTCAGTTAAATGGGACACCAGGTCTTGCTGAATAGAATATGACTCCAGTCCCAAGATAGAATTACACAGTGAATATGCAAGTTAGAAGAATTCCACTTGTGTAAATGTAACAAGGTAGAATTTTAGTGGAAGATCTTTGGCCTGGTGTATACACAGGTTGTTGGACTTACCCCAGATACCATGGCAACAAAGCATATAATGGGGTTTAGTGATTTGAAATAGATTATGTAGGAGCCACATTCTAATAATGACATTGAAATTTCTGGTAATTGTCAGGAATATATTCTTAAGATAGCTTACAACTATAATAGTCATTAAACAAACAAGTGATTATATAATATTAAATACCTTGTCTTAGAACAGCTTGGTTAGAGATTTATAAATTAGTCTTGAGCTCTCACTTTAATACACAAGTTAAATCTCTGACTATTTAGACTCTAGTTGAAGTAGTGATTTGGTTATTATACAGAATTCACTTGCCATATCAATCAGTCTACTTGATTAAAGCTATATTTAACTTACTGCTTATTTTTGGTATCTTAAAGAGTCTAAAATATTGAAGTTCAAGGTATTCAATGTATTTGAACAAAAAAGGATTTGGAATTTTTAAAAGAAATTAAAGCAGTTTCTTACCATAAGCATGAAATCCATTATCCATTTCAAAGAGAAACACACACACACACACACACACACACACACACACACACACACATTCTGGCTTTAGATCATTTGGGCAATGCCTTAGGCGGGGAAAAACTCATTTATATTTTGAGGACTAGTTATCTTGATGCTTCCTGGTGAAAACAACAACAGCACAAATCGCAAACTGACTTACAAAGGACAGATGGGATTTTCTCAGAATTCTAGTTCATATATAAAACAAATCCTTTTGCTTCACTCATCACGGTCCTTAAAGATTTTCAAAAACAGACAAATATGTTAATCGTTTTCAAAGGGAACATATGTTTGAAATGCAGTACATAATTTTGGGGATGCTGTTAACCATTAAGAATATCTTAAAATGGAATAGCATACCATATTATTTTCACATCCTAGAAATCACTGATTAGTTCAATAACTATTAGAAATGAGAGCTATCTTGCATATTTAATTTTGTTTTGAATATCAAGAAATTAAAGTCAGTTTAAATAGCTCAGAAAAATTTATACATATAAATGGTAGCTACATTGGGATTAGGACCCATGTTTCTGACTAATGACCTAAGCAGATACTAGCATGCTATAAATAATTTCTGTTTATTCAATTGAGTTTTGTGATAATATACTAGTTACTGCCTTCATGAAATAAATAGAAGTGAATTATAACTGTCATTTGGAGTAGGGAAATGGATAAAAAGAAAAGGGAATAGAATAGGGCAAAGATGATACTTGAGTTAAAAACCATATTTATTAGCTCTTTTTTACTTAGTAAAAGAGACTTGAGACATCTCATGGAAAGGAAACTCGCTGAGAAATTGCTGCAGATCCTGATAAGAGTGGTGGTCAGTGGACCTAAAGAGAGAGACTTGGGGCTTCTTAGGATTCACAATACTGATGTCAGAAAACACAAGAATTCTTATCATGAGTTTTAGGAGAAATGAAAGAATAAAGCAACTTGCATTTAACTGAGAACAACACACAGTATTGTTCTCTCCAACTTTTAAGAAAATAGAGCCTGAAACTTCATGTCTGAACATTTTCTGGATCTTAGAATCCAAGAATAACTAGATACCATCAAATGGGGCTGCATAAGACACTAGAATTTTGAGATCCACTCTATTTACACTTTAAATTTCAGGTTCTTTCATACAAAGTGATTTTCTGGAACTTCTGGAAAAATTTTATATCCTCAAACATATACAAACTGCATCGAAATAGAAAATTAGTAACTGTGATATCTTATCACATGCATATCCATATACTCACATTTAGGCTAAAGGAAACTAAAGCTACTCTTGTTTTTTCCTTCATGTTAGAACACTGTTTAACATAAACTTCTTTCAAAAAATAAGTTTACAAAAAATATATATCTCAGTAAAAATATATAATGACTTATCTTGAACAGTGTATATGCTTAATAAATATTTAAGAGCATTAATGTGTTAATACTTATGCCATACTCTATAGATAACTCTAAATACGTCTGCATGCATTTCATTCAATGTGAATATTATGCATGTGTATATATCATAAATATACATGTATGTGACTACATGGGGCGTTAATAGGGGAGAATGATCATCTGTCAGGTGTTGTTTAGAACCTGAGTAAGATGGCTGAAGTGTCCAGTGAATTGGGGAAAGTAGAGATTTTGACCTTCAAAATAGCAAGCCAAATGAGGGGACTTTGACTAGATTGGAAAAATATGAAGAGTGAAGTTAGAGTTGAAATATGGTTATATGTGGAATATGCCCTGAAAGGATGTATTTGGAAAATAGTATGGTTGCTATTTTCTCATGAAGAAGTGTTGCTTCTTAAGAGATCTTTTGTGTAGTCATTTTGACTTCTATTCCTAGTTGCACTGGATTTTTAAGAATGGTAGTGAAGAAATTATAAACTCTGGCATTTTTAGGGTTATTTTGCTGTCCTATACGAAAATACAAAGATACTGCTCCTTCATTGTAGATTTATGTTCCGTTTTACCAAAGTCATTACTAATTTTTTTTCTTTGTGACTTCATATACATCTACTTAATTATATGACATTAAATAGCTTCTAACTTTTACAGAGGTGAATCCATTGAGATAGGTTTTCAAATCAGTATTTTGTCTAGAGCGTAAAAATAAATTGGTTCATTGAGTTGATCTATTTGACAACTACTTGGCATTAAGCTTTGTCAGCATTCTGCAAGCTAGTGGGTTAATGATAACTAGCTAATGTAATAGATTGGTTGATGGGATTCTCAGTCACCCTTATCTGACTTATGGATATATGGCTTTGTTATTTGGAATCACAATTAAGCATCTGACATAACTGTCATTTGGCATACAATATAAACACAGTAAAATATAATCTGTGAATACATATATATATATATATTCAATGACACTGTTCATCCTTGGTAGGTATGTTTTCATCATTCATTTTACGAAATACGTTTCATTTGGCAGCAAATCACAAAGTGTGGGAAGAAAAGGAAGGCATTTTAGCATACACGTTAATTCACTCAGCAACAAAGAAAAAGTATGCAAATCAACAATGTAATGCCACGTTTTCCAGGAGGCACATGGCTTCAGTCATTTAAACCCATTAGAAGTACCCTAAATGTAATCTCATCTCATGCCTCATGCAATAGTTACAAGACATGGCAAAGATATATATCATATATTCAAATATTCCTTACTACATTCACAGTTAATGTTGAACATTAGATAGTGTTCAGAAATATATGACCTAGTGTTCAGACACAGGTCAACTTTCTACAGTACTCTCTATGTGATAATAATACCTCCTCTCTTAATGGTCTTAGTGGATTAAACGTGTGACTAGACCTATAAGGTTAGGATGATGTGTCTGAGTGGTATTATAAAAATTCTTATAAAATAATTGTACACAACGGAACTTTGATTTTAAAAGTTAACAAACTATTAATCACAAGTTCTAAATGATATTTTTTTCATCTTTGAGGTCATATTCAGTGTTGCTATTTGGAAGAAACATTTAATAGAGGCATCAAACACTTACTATTTCTGTTATTTACACAGACCACATTCCTGCACATCTTTTCCAATCTCACAGCACTTGATCTTGTATACTCTAGCCCTTGAAATCCTCAGTTTCTGACTTTGAAACTCATATCTTCTTCAAGTCCCCTTCAATTAAAAAAATAAATAAAAAGCCTGCTCCATATGTGATTCTTAACACTTTCCTTGAGACATTCCTATCTCAAACACTTAGTTGTAGACAGCAGGCACTGTCACCTTATACTAGCCCCACACATCCAAGATAGTCAGCCTACCTCCACATAATTTCCCCACTAAATAGATAATATGAAAGTAAATAGGTAAAAAAGTAAAAGGAGATATTATTATACTTTTGGTGAGAAAAGGGAAAACAAGGTGAAGAGGCAGATAATAGAAAAGTAATACCCTATGAGAGGATAAAATATTTAATAGGGGAAAAATTGTCAAGCCATAGCTGGACAACTGTTCAAAGATTGTATTTCAGTCCAGTTATGTCATTGTAAACAGGAAGAGGCATCCACTATTGTCCAGGAATCTAAGCTGCATTATCTTTCATTAATTCTACTAATATTGCACTTAACTTCCCTTTAGTGAAGTTTTATTTTGGTATTTTTTATTGACTAGTGTATTAGACTTATTCACCTTCACAAAGCTGTGGATCCTCCTACCACCAAGGCTCCTTCCCCACCATAAACAATGGTGAGGAATAAGGTCTGGCATATCGAAGGACTCACTATGACAGTGCTAAACTGTAGTTTCAGGATCCTTCTTTCTACTACTGCCTCTGTCATTGCAGAAAATTCCATTTTTTTTTCTTACTTTCCATTAGATAAGTACCAGACCATACCATTTTTGTCTCTCAGTGTTTTCAGAGTAAAATTAGGACACAGGCTAAGGGACCTGTACCCAGATGATGACAGACATGGCCTTGCATTCTACCTCTTGAACTCTTCATACTTCCAAGATTACAAGAAGGAAGGTCAGAGACTCTTCAATTAGGTTTTAAGCCTGGAATCCTAGTCTCCAGTGTCCAGTGCTGGACACTGAACACAGTTGAGTAAAAGATAAAAATCACATAAGATATCAAATTTCACTGTGACATTCAAAGATTATAATTATTTTGATAATTCTTTCAATAAAGTGAAAGTAAAATATATCTACAATATAAAGATATGATAATAAGGAAAAAATAAATGTATTGAGTGTGCCTAAATTTACCAAGTAAATAACAACAATAAAAATGATCTAAGATATTAATATTTGAATTTATTAAAGGCAAAAGGAGCAATGCATTTAATTCCTTTAACCTTTATAGAACTTAGAAACAATTTCTCAGCTGAGATAAGCTATAAAAATTCCATGCAGAGAAGAAATTTTAATGATGCTCATTTTTTTGAAAACAGCTTTAAAAAAAAAAACAAAACCAAAAAAATTAATTTAACTATACTATAGTTTTCCCTTGTGCAAAGAATCTCAAAGTTCAGCAAACATCAGGACGACCTGAAAGGCTTGTTAAACCACAGATTCCTGGACCCCTCCCCTAGAATTTCTGATTCATTAGCTCTGTGGTGGGGCTTGGGAATTTTTGTCTCTAACAAGTTTCTAGATGATAGTGATGTTACCAGTCCAGAAACTATGCTTTCCTCATCACATTGTAATATCACCAGAAGCATCCAGAGGAAAGCATTCTAAGGATGAGGGTCCTGAAAAATATCTCTTGCATACAAGAGTTTCAGATATTCTAGAAATCACTGAGAAAATATAGTGACAGATTTTATTCAGTATAACTTAGTGAATGCTTCTCTTTGAAATACTATGTGGAAGTCTGTAAAAAATAATAACTTCGTAGGAAAACTCATTCTGGAATGAGCCTGTCAGAGAAAGCCAAAGGTGCATCTGAAAGAATCAATGTCAGTGTTACTATTATCACAAGGAAACCAGCACATATATCCTAGTTGTTCTTGTGGGGACTGGAAATAGTGTGATGATAAAGATTTAGAGTCTAAACCTCACTAATTTATGGGGAAAAATATATTATTAATGAGGTATTCCACTGATAAATTTACATAAATAATAAGTAGATAAAATTATATTCTTATGTAGACAAAGTTGTGAAAAGTTTAACATATTTTTCAGTTTGAAAGCACTAACTGCAATAGTAATATGTGAAGTTAAATGAAATACATTTATACATAAATTTCACTGCATTTTTCTCTTCATATACCTAATAAATCACCTTTAGGGCCACAGTCTCTTTTACTTATTTCTTGAGGATTTTTTATTCTGGAATAGAAAACTGTGAAAATAAGATAAAAAGCAGTTTACTATATCTCACAATCATATGGACAATAGAAGGGAATTCATAACACTTTAAAGAATTATAGAAGATGTGCCAATAAACAAGTTGCAACTTTGTATGTATTTGAATGATTTATAATAAAATCAATATTCGATTTTAAATATGTATTGTTCAAACTTTCATAACTAATTGCTTTTCTTCATTTCTCACATTGTCTGCCAAATTATCGAGGGTAACCAAAAATTTTAGAGGACCAACAAAAGCAAAACTCTAAATTCAGATCTATCAAAATTATCATCTCTCTCTTTTTTTTAACATCTTTATTAGTGTATAATTGCTTTACAATGGTGTGTTAGTTTATGCTTTATAACAAAGTGAATCAGCTATATGTATACATATATCCCCATAACTCCTCCCTCTTGCATCTCCCTGCCACCTTTCCTATCCCACCTCTCTAGGTGGACACAAAACACCGAGCTGATCTCTGTGTGCTATGTAGCTGCTTCCCACTAGCTATCTATTTTACATTTGGTAGTGTATACATGCCCATGCCACTCTCTCACTTCATCCCAGCTTACCCTTCCCCCTCCCCGTGTCCTCAAGTCCATTCTGTACATCTGCGTCTTTATTCCTGTCCTGCCCCTAGGTTCATCAGAACATTTTTTTTTTTAAGATTCCATATATATGTGTTAGCATACAGTATTTGTTTTTCTCTTTCCAACTTACTTCACTCTGTATGACAGTTTCTAAGTTCATCCACCTCACTACAAATAACTCAATTTTGTTTCTTTTTATGGCTGAGTAATATTCCATTGCATACATGTGCCACATCTTTTTTATCCATTCATCTGTCGATGGACACTTGGGTTGCTTCCATTTCCTGGCTATTGTAAACAGAGCTGTAATGAACATTGTGGTACATGATTCTTTTTGAATTATGGTTTTCACAGGTATATGCCCAGTAGTGGGATTGCTGGGTCATACGGTAGTTCTACTTTTAGTTTTTTAAGGAAACTCCATACTGCTCTCCATAGTGGCTGTAACAATTTACATTCCCACCAGCTGTGCAAGAGGGTTCCCTTTTCTCCACACCCTCTCCAGCATTTACTGTTTGTAGATTTTGTGATGATGGCCACTCTGACTGGTGTGAGGTGATACCTCATTGTAATTTTGATTTGCATTTCTCTAATGATTACTGATGTTGAGCATCCTTTCATGTGTTTGTTGGCAATCTGTATATCTTCTTTGGAGAGATGTCTATTTAGGTCTTCTGCCCGTTTTGGGATTGGGTTTTTTGTTTTTTTGATATTGAGCTCCATGAGTGTCTTATAAATTTTGGAGGTTAATCCTTTGTTAGTTGCTTAATTTGCAAATATTTACTCCCATTCTGAGTGTTGGCTTTTCATCTTGTTTATGGTTTCCTTTGCTGTACAAAAGCTTTAAAGTTTCATTAGGTCTCATTTGTTTATTCTTGTTTTTATTTCCATTTCTCTAGGGGTGGGTCAAAAAGGATCTTGCTGTGATATATGTCATAGATTGTTCTGCCTATGTTTTCCTCTAAGAGTTTTATAGTGTCTGGCCTTACATTGAGGTCTTTAATCCATTTGGAGCTTATTTTTGTGTATGGTGTTAGGGAGTTTTCTAATTTCATTCTTTTACACGTAGCTTTCCAGTTTTCCCAGCACCACTTATTGAAGAGGCTGTCTTTTCTCCATTGTATATTCTTGCCTCCTTTATCAAATATAAGGTGACCATAGGTGCATGGGTTTATCTCTGAGCTTTCTATCCTGTTCCATTGATCTATATGTCTGTTTTGGTGCAAGTACCATACTGTTTTTAATACTGTAGCTTTGTAGTGTATTCTTAAGTCAGATAGCCTGATTCCTCCAGCTTCGTTTTTCTTTCTCAAGATTGTTTTGGCTATTCGGGGTCTTTTGTGTTTCCATACAAAAAATAATCATCTCTTTTTATGTGATATTAATATGCATACATACAAAGTTCCCTGAGAGGAGGATATTTATTATTTGCATCTTTATGTTTGCTAATAGTTCTTTATTAGCATCCAGCTATTTTAAAAAATAGCAAAATTCTTGACCTTAAGTAGATCTTAAGCAATTATCTTTCCATTTCTCTCTTCCCTTTATTGCAAAACTGAGTCAAAGAATTATCTTTATTTTTCTCCACTTCCTTGCATTTTTCATTGTTCCATTCACAATAATAAGGCTCTCATCCCCACTCCTCCATGGAAACTGTTCTTACCAGGTTCATAGCAACTTCACTAAGCCAGATCTGGTGGCTAATTCTAAGCCCTCAACTTACTGGATTTTCAGCTGTATTTGGCACTGTTCATCACTTCTTTCTTCCTATAATATTTACTTTACTTGGCCTATGGGACACCATTATAGTCCTTCCTCCCAATGCCATACCCTTTGCTAGTTCCTTTTCTTCCCTAATGTTTATTCTGCCGACCTAACCATTTCCCTGAACTCAAAACTCATTTATCAAACTGTCTGCTTCTCTTCATATCTTTAATATGTAGCAGTGTCAAAAATGGATTTTGTCCAAAATAAAGGTTTTGATCTCTCCCTCCAAGCTCTAAAAGGTAGGCTATCAGAAAACAAGATCTTATTAAATGTCATGTATAAAGAACTGACAATGGAACCTGGAATATGGTATTCAAAGAATAAACATGAAAGCAAATAAAAACCAATGACAAATGACAGAGACATGACAATTTAAATGCAGTAACAGGTGGGATTTGAAATAATGTGACATCTCCATAGGTAGCATTGTATGATATGGAAGCAGGATTCAAAAGAAGGAAATGATTGTTAATTGTCTCAGAGACTTTTTCCAAAGATAAGATATACTTGGCTAAGAGTTTCAGGAATTCCTTGTGTAGAAACTTACAGCATGTTTTTTAAAACTATTTAAATTATATATCAGTATATATGTATATAACTCCATGGAATTTAAGCCATATTTTAAAGTTCATAAGGTCTTTGTAATAGAAACCTTTCAGATATTATTAGCGAAAACTATGAACAGTATGGACTCAACTGCAGGTACAATTGTGCTACCACTTTAAGCACACCAGGTAAGCAGCATCTCTTACACAAGGCAGACTTTGCAAAGACTTATTCCTAAGTGTCCTTTTACATAACTAACACAACAGTGAGCTGGTTACACAACAATCTTCCCTCACAAGATATATATTCAGGTGGGCTACTTCAAATTCATACGATAGATCTCTGCAGCTAAGGGTCTGCCACTGTATCTCCTTACATACCTTTCATCTTCTGGACAAGATCATAGTAGAATAAAATGGAAAACACACATACATAACTATACATACATACAGCATTATGAAACTCTATCTAAAAAGTAAGATGCAGTTTAATCTAGACTTGCTATTGGATCTCTTCCAATTTCAATTCATCAGAGACTTAATCAGATATAGTTGCTTTACTGTGAGTATTCAGAAGAGCATTTTAATTTTCTGAGCTATTAAATGGGATGGGTGAATGCAGAAAAAAAATAAGAAAAAAAAAGAAAGGTAAAGGAAGCTGCTTGTATCTTTACTCACCTCTATTACAAATAAGAAATCATCACTCAGTTTGAAAATATTGCTCCTTATTAGCATTTTATGCTGCTCCCCCTCAAGGCCTGGGCTTGTGGATAAGAAGCAACAGCTACTCCTAACTTCAATTTGGGAAGAAGCAGCTGTATCCTCTCTTTAGAGTGTACACAGCACCCTGGAATCCATGGTGGCAGCCGGGCATTGTGTTTCTCTGGCTATTATACTGTCTCTGCTGTTTCATGAGGCTTAGGGTACTAATTTCAGGATATAGAATGTTTAGCCCTTGCAGACTTGAGGCTGGTAGCCCTCCAGCTGATAGTAATGTGTCCTTGAGTTTGAGTATGTCTTTCTGCATCAGCATCTCCAGTAAATAATTTCTTGCCATCTATTTTCCAACCACTGTATGCATTTGATAGAGTAAGTGAAGCCACGGGATTATTGCAGTGACACACTGCACATCCTTGTCATTTTCTTGGCAGTTTTCCATTATAAAATACCAAGCATATTTTGCACTTATTCTCCAAAACCATTTCAGTTTTGTAATTTTTGTCATCCTCAGCAAATTAATCCCACACATGCCTTTGTCTGTCATGTGAACCATGCAGAAATCTTGAATTATGTCACCTCTGTAAATGGAAATCTTGGAAGAAGGATTAAATGCTAAGGGTGATCAGTCAAAGAAAGTGGCAACTCGTCTCGTTCAATGATTAAAGTCTGGACCTGAAAATAAGAATTACTAGATTCTATTTTTAGCTTTGCTATCAATTTGCTGTATGACTTTTAGCAAGATTTTTCACCAGGAATTAGTTTTCAGATATGGGCTAAAGCAAAAAATCATAGACCTTCAAAAGCTAAGAGAAGTTGTTGTTTTATTTCTTAGAAATATGACTCAATTTATTAGTGGGACCTTTTGGAGAGTTTGGGCAAATTTCAGCAAAATCAATGTTTTATGTAAGTTCATCTGATAATCAAGACATTAGCTGAAGAAATTTGACGTAGTATGTTGGATTCTCTCATACAGACAATTCAAATAGACAGGCTGACTGTCAGTTTCAGTTTAGACATTATTGTGTACAGTAAGAATCTCCAAAGAACTTTCATAAATCATTCAGAAAATTGAATGATATGATAAAATCAAAGAGAGGTCTTGGATAAAAACTGATAATTTCATATTAGACTGATTTTTTCACAGATTCTCTACTTTCATGTCCCAGTTCAGACCATGACACAGCTTTGTCCTTCTTCTTGTTAACATTTCACTGTCAATTGTGGCCCAGTTGACAGTGGGAGTAACTCTGCCTCTATATTCACATAAGCAAAGATCCTTCCCAGATTCCTTGTTTGTGATGGTCGTTGTTTGGGTTGTTGGTTTTTAAATCTTTTTCAAAAAGTTTAAATATTTTATGGCATTTTCTTCACACTGCAAAAGCCACACGCTTAATGAATCGAAGTAGGGGCACACAGATATGCACAAAATATCGATAGAAAGTCTGAAGCTATTTCTTCATTATTCACTCTCACATGCCTCCCTCTACCTTTTTCTCTATGTATAAGAAGCAGGTATGTGTATAAACAAAGACATTATTTTTCACAAACATGGGATTATAAGATATATTTTTTGGCATTTTTCTTTTTACTAAATTAAGAGTGAAATTTGCTAGGGTGTATTATTCTGTATTCTCCAGAGAAACAGACCAATATGGTATGTGTGTATACGTGTGTGTGTGTGTGTGTGTGTGTGTGTATGGAGAGAGAGAGAACAGAGGTTTATTTTAAGGAGTTGGCTCCCATGACTGTGGAGGCCAGCAAGTACAAAATTAGCAAGGTTGGCCAGCCAGCTGGAGATCCAGGGAAGAGGTGCCGTTGAGTCTGAAGGCAGTCAGCTGGTAAAATTCCCTCTTTCTCCAGGGAAGTCAATCTTCCTTCTATTAAGGTCTTCAACTGATGAGATGGGGCTCACCCTGTGGAGAACAGTCTGGTAGTCTGCTTTCCTCAAAGTCTACGGATTTAAATGTTAATCTCATCTAGAATATACCCTCAGAGAAACATCGAGAATAATATTTGACCAAATGTGTGCGTACCGTGGCCTAGCCAAGCTGACCCATAAAATTAACTATCACATAGTTTCTACTATACTCCAATTTGTGCTAAGCACTTTGTGTGAAATATTTCATTTAATAATCAAAACAACCCTATGACTTAGGCATTATTATCCTCATTTCATTGACTAAGAAGGAAACTGAGGCACAGAGAAACTAATACTTTGCCCAATGATTGAGCAAGTACTTTTTAGAGCTGGGACACAAACTAAGACTCTGTGGCTCCAGAATCCGTGATTTTAATTACAACGTGCTACTGCTTCCACATATATTAGCCTGGACACTCTTGCATAACAATACATGCAGAACTGACTCACTCTACTTAATAAGACTTCATGTTCCAAACTATGGAAGTCGATTGAGGTATGGAATACAAACAATGCCACTTTAGACATCATTTTCTCCCATGATTTAATTTCATCTTGTATAGAATGAGGAAATTAAAAATAATGGCTACCGAAAGAACATTGGTATGATTAACCAAAAGACAATACATGCACATTGCAAACCGAAACCTTAGGTACAGTAAGTACCCTAACAATTTTGCTATGATTTTATTAGAGTATAGTCAGACATTCCTTTTTGATGGTCATTTTTGTTGTTATCAACTGCTTGCCATGACAAATATCCTGAACTAACAATTTTTATGTATTTGTTGGTAGTTTTCTTTCTGTAGAGTAGGTTCACAGACAAGGGCAATTTACCATTTTGAGGTGTTCAATTTAATGATTTTTTAGGATATTCACAAGATTGTACAGTTGTCACCACTATCTAATTCTAGAATATTTTCATCACCCCCCAAAGAAACCCCATATCCATTAGCAATCACTCCCCATTCCTCCTCTCACAGGGTCTGGCAACAGCTAATCTACTTTCTGTCTCTATAGACTCAGATTTGCCTTTATTAGACATTTCATAGAAATGGAATCATCCAGTACATGGCCTTTTGTGTCTGGCTTCTTTAACTTGACATAGTTTTCAAGGTTCACCCATGGTGTAGCACATATCAGTACTCCATTCCTTTTCATGGTTGAATAATATTCCACAGTTAGATAAACTACTTTTGTTTATCTGTTTATAACTTAATAGGCATTTGAATTGTTTACACATTTAGCTATTATGCATAGTGCTCCTATGAATATTCATGTCAGATTTCCTGTGAACATGTTTTAAATTCTCTTGGGTATATACAAATAAGTGGAATTTTCATGTTGTTTTCTCAGTTGTAAAAATTCACACCCCCATCAGCAATATGTGAGAATACTTGTTTTCATTTTGTTTTATAGTGTCATTGTCACAAAGGGAGCAATTTAATATCTTCCCAAACCTTTTTCTTAAAGAATATAATTAGTAGAGATAGAGATAAATATCTGTTAAAACAGAATAATGAATGCTTCACATATATTATCACATTTTATGTTCACAAAATCTCTGGGAGGTTTTATCAAACATTATTGTCAAATGGTGAATATTCATTATCCCAATTTTCAGATGAGGAAACTGAGACCCAGAAATAATTTATCCATTATCACTCAGCTAGTGAAAAATAAGGACTGTATTTGAAAAGAGGTATAACTAAACCATGTGTTCCAGGTTGCTTTATTTATTTTAAGTGTAATTAGATAACTTGTCCAAAGCAACACAGCTTGTAAATGATAGAGGTAAGATTCAAATTGAGTACTTTCTAATTCTAAAGTCTCTCTTAACTGTATATTTTGTGAATCTTCAAAGAAAACCTCCTTCTCCCTCCCTGCATAGAAATGGTGACCTAATTACCTGTTTATCCTTAAAGGAATGTGTAACATATAAGGTTAAACCTTTCATCATTTGGGAGAATGATGTGTTAATTTCTGCTAAACCACTCCATTGCTAGTATTTATAGACCAGCACATTCTGCTATGTTGTTCTTGTTTGCCAGTGCTTATTGCAATGCTTTCTTCTGATGCTGTTGGAGAATCCCTCTGAAGCATTTTAATGAATAGACTTGCAGTTGTTTATCTTTCTCAGTGTTTTTACATTTATTAATCTTACCTTTGTCATGCTTACCTGAATTAACATGCTGTGTTTTTGGATGTTAGCTATGAATGGGAAGTTGTGAAAGAATACAGTTTAATTATAGCAATTTCGTTTTGACAGCATTTAAACTCTGCTCTAAATACAATGACCTTGGTTATCACACGCTCTGTAATTTAAGCTGGAATATGGCCTTTTCTTCTGAAGCCGTTGAAAACATTATTGACTAATATTTTTGTTTCAGTTGTCAAAAAATCTCTCAGAAACCATTGGCATTCTCATATTTTTGTCTTTATTTTTAGATAAAATAGAAAACTATAAAGAATCGTGTCTTGCTGTTCCTAGTTCTAAAGAGGGCATTGCCTCTATCTGCTTCCTTACACCATGTTTCCTGTGAGATGCAAAGTTATTGGCCTGTTCTTTAGATCCATCATGTATTGGGAGATACTGCCACTTCATTTGGGGTCAAAAATGCTGAGTCTGGAAGCAGTAAGCAGTCTTCACTCGTGCTGTCTGGCTCTGTTGGTCTTCTTTGCCTCAGACATGGTAGATGAACCTTAGGAAATACTTGCCTTCTCAGGGCCTGTTCAATTCTCCTTGTGCTCTGTTCTTATCAGTACTTTTCCTTTTGAGGTTGGAACTGATGGAGAGGTAAGGCTAGTCCCTATTTTTCGGCAATTCAAGGAAGAAAGATTTGGATGTCATGTTAGTCTGCAGTCCCTGTCTCACTCTCAAATTCATTTTAGCAGGGAATTCTGCAAAGTTATGGAATGAGCATTATATAAAACCCTATCCCTCTAATAGACTCCCAGTCAATCTACTTTGATGACTAATCCATGCAAATTAAGAAAGAAATAAAGCATCAAACACAAAAAATGTGGGAATTTTTAATTACCCATGTTTCTGCTTTCTTTCACTATGCTAAATAATTACATGCATATTAAGCTAGATAAATCACAATGTAGTTCTTTGTTCAGCATTATTTTGCATAAGCAATATTAAAGAGTTTAACAATATAAAATCTGTTCTAAAAATTAACTGTACTATTTAAAAACGTGTATCTAAGGAATCTAGTTATTTTGGCAAAAATCTAATCGAAATCTGTGCCAACAGCTTTACTTGTCATTTTGGATGTGGCTTTTTCTAGAATAAAATATGAAGTAGCTGATCCCAGGGAAAAGTCATAAATCCACAGTTTAATAATGAACCTAATGAATTACATACTATTAGATATGTTCAAGGGGGCAAATGCTATTTACTGTTTCCTGTGTTAAGGAAATATTTCAAGAAGGAAGACCTGAGAAAAGCTTTTAGCTGCTTAGTTTGTCATTCTACCTCCTCCTCAGAGACTTGATTTGCAATCAACAGTTATGTAAAATTTTTTATCAGATTAGACTTTCAGAACTAAATTTTCCTTAATGTATGCAACCATTACCTCAGTGAAACCGACAAAATGTCAGAGAGAGGGACAGGTACAGTAATTAGCAAAATGGTGGGGATCTGCAAGCAATCCAAATTGAGAAAGCTTTGGTTTTTCCTAAAGTTGTAATTTCCTAGAGGACAAGCAGAAAAGAAAACTCCTATGGACAATGTGATTTACATATCACCTAATTTAAACATTCCTGACAACTAACAATTTGTGTTTTATTAAATAATGATGATTTTAGCTATACTTCATGTTAAAATGAAATGTGATACCATTTCCAGTTCATTTGCTCTGGGTATTATAATTATATGAAGTCTCTAATCTTTTTTTGTTAAAAAAAATCTTCTTTTACAGGTTTAATTTTATAGGTTTAATTTTATTTCATAACATGTACTCTAGTGAAGTGACAATATATTTGCAATCGATATTATGACTTTTATTGTGCTAAATCTCTAGTACATTGCATTTATTTACTCAGAAGCAAGGCCAGCAGAACCTGGAATGTATACATTCTGTTATATAGTTTGGCCACAAAGTTCGTTCGGGTTTCTCATAGCATCTCACGGAAAAACCCGAATGAACTTTTTGGCCAACCCAAATAAAATGTTTATTGATTTTAAAGTTCTGTAAGTAAGATTGCTTTGTATGTAAGTATTGTAAGCATGTCTAATTATAAAATATATATCCAAAATAGTAAGTGCATGTGCTATTTAAATGAACCTTTTTCTCATGCTAAGGATTCTTTTCATATTTGGGAGGATATTATCTTGATCAAATTCATTTGCACCAAAAAATGCAAGTTCCTCCTCCTAAATTTGTCTTTTATTTTTTCCTTCCAGTTTAAGGACTCATAATTAAGAGAAAAATGTATAGGGAGAAACAAAATTGTGTTTAATCTTTGATCATTGGGACTCTAATTGCCAATGTACAATATACTGTATGGGTCTTAAAAATAGCCATTTTTTTTCCTTTGGAAAATTTAAAACATTTTAGACTTATCTTTTAATGATTTCTGTCTTTCCAGTCTCCTTCTACCTACCCAGTGACAGTATGATGCCAATATTTTCTGAAATATTAGACTGAAATTTGCACTGCTTTCCTTTATAAGTGTTTCACACTGTACTCCAACAACAAAATACACGCTAACTGGGAAAATTTTTAAGTACACGTTTCCCACCAAAGATTTAGTGAATAAATTAATATCTTGTATTTCCACATGGTTGTTTTTAATGAGTGACTTCTTTAACACAAAAGAATTAGTTACAATGTCAGGATTTCTATCATCTGCAGATTTGTGGAAAAGAAGAAACGTATTGGACAGCAAAACCTCCCCTCAAGTTGCAGCTTATAATTGCACATAATAATATTAACAATAACTTATTTCAATTAGACACAGCATAATTTTTATTCTTTATAAGCATTTACACATATTATCTCAATTAATCTTCACAAAAATTCAATGTAATAGATTTTATTATTAGTCTCCACTTATTGATGAGAAAATAGAACACTGAAGAGTTGTGTTCTAGCTCTCTAGCCAAAGAGCTAAAACACCAGACAGAAAAGGCTATAGTTTCTGGCACTTCCTGGGCCTAATAGCGGTAACTCCTCTGCTTTCCCATTATTATTTACTGCATTGTTATATCATGATATTCTGCTTCAGAAAATATGAATTTGTCCTAATTGCCTTATGCGGCTAAAAAATTTTTATTTGAACAATATTCAAATATCCAGATCACATTTCCACAGGGTCTAGAATAAATTCCATATACTCTTGATCCGTATAAGAAACCCCAGGTACTTATCATCTCCCAAAATATTGGAGTTGCCATACCATAGCATATTGATCTAATAGCATAACAATTAGGTGATATATTTCAAGGAGTACAGATAAACAGTGCCCTTGAAACTCTGGCCTTTTGTGTTTTTAACTCTTTTCCAAAAATTACATATCATGAGAATAAAAACTATTTCACATGCTTTACTCAAAATTTTTGTAGTATGGCTTGGCTCTCAAAATAACAATCCAGTTGATCTGTTGCCATGACCCCAATCGTTTTAATCAAAATTTCTTCTCACAGTACCTCTGGGTTATTAGTGAATTTGAATATTTAACAAAATTAATTTACATAAACTGTTCTTACAGAGAGAACAATGATACAATATATTTTCATGGAGTGATAGTCATTTCTTTTTTGTTTTATTCAAGCAAAAAGATGATTTTCAAAAAGATCATTGATAATATAGGTAATTATCCATCATAAACTTACCTTTGCACTGAAGTTATTTACATACGAAGCTAAAAGTTTTAAGATTTTACCACTGAGAGATATAGATACATAGATAAACAGCAAACCCATACCTTACTGTCTTTAATGTCAAACTTAATAAAAATTGGTAGGAGAGAACAAGTCAGCGTGTGAAAAAGGTAAGAAAAATTGTATTTGATAGAAGGTAGTACAAACCCCACTTTAAGTAGACACCCCTGCTTGAAGACACATAAGTTTTCCCTTGACCATCCTTTCACTAATTAATTTAAAAATATTCCTTGTGTTCCTGTGTTGTGCTACTATATTTTATCTCCAATAATTGACTCTCTCTTTACCTTCATGGTAACATGGATATTGCTAATATCTGTAAAATGAGTAAAACAGGCTGAGATGTTTATTACTAAGTACATTTATCAAATTGCAGCTTTTGTTTTCCATTTTATTTTGTGTAAAGATTAATTTACAAGCACAGACAAGTAAAAAATAAATACATATCCTACAATGTTGATTAGCTTAGGGAAAACAGAGTTTCTAATATAAGTCCTGAATTTGCCGTAGGTTCTCTTGTCCCAATACATACCTACATACACTTTTGGATACTGGTCTTGAGAAAATGGTAGCTATACCCTCAGTTCTCCAGAAAATATCCAAATACTATGTAGCAGTAAGTTAATAATCTTTGGTGAACAAATATTGTGTACACCAAACTATACAAAGTGCCATAAGATTATGAGACATGAGTTCTTGAAGCACAGACACATTGAGGACACAAGGCATATTGACAATTATAAAATAATAATCAGCAGTACATAATCAAGTGTGAAAGCAAGGAAGACTTTGGGAATGGGGAAAAGAATATTAAACTTTCTACAGTGTGTGTTAAAATCCCTCACAATGAAGAAATACTGCAACTAACTCGCCAAGAGTGCCTTCATTGAGAAGCGCTGTTGTGAGCATTTAGTGTTTAGTGCTGAATAATTATTGTTAGGTCAGTGACAATAGGAAGTCAATATCTATTGTGTTTTGATTTTATAAAAGTTTCCTGATATTGTCTGAAATAATATTCAGAACCATTTTGAAGAATGAACACTTGAGAGGGCTTTTGAATGCAGAAGACCATGCAGCCAAGTTAGAAAAAAGAATATAACTCTAATAATTTTCCACCTCCTTGAGAGGTATCATACAACAAACTACATCATTTCCAAAACTCTTTCCAAATGAAACTCATTCCAAATGAGTTGGGTCTTATGAAAAAGATATTCAAAGACCAAGTAAGTTTCTGATGTTCTGTGTTTCACAGAAATAAACAGTTTATATCTCAACAGCTTTAATATACTAATGTTCTTTGTAATTCTCAAAAATAGAAATAATTACATAATATTTCTCAGTATTGTGGAAGTGCTTTTCTTCAAAAGGTATTTTCAGAAATGGGACTATAAAGGATGCTTCTACCCACATATATGAAAGTCACATCTTCAAACCATTGGTTAGAAAATCAGGCTTGATATAATTTGCCTTTTCATTTTTTCTCTATAAACATTGCCAGCAAAGAGTGAGTTTAATTATCCATATGCAATTAAGCACTTAAGGGATTAATTATTAGTTGGCATTTGTAACACTCAAAGAGATGAAAATCACTGTTTAAGAATTATCATTATTAATATGAACAGATGCAAGGGATGAAAGCATCATTTATGCATGCTTATGGCACACCCATCAACTCTTAACTTACACTTGATTATGAAGATGGATAAATATGCTGTTGGCTTTATCATGAGTGTAAAATCTATTCAGAGACATGATTGCTCTTTGAGCCAACATGAACACCAATTTCCAAATATTAACCCAATGATTCTTAAGAAAAATTATGCCAAAACTTATATTCAGTAATGTCTATTTGCAGTTATACAACAAAGGAGGTATTTTCTAAAAGCATATTTAAATGACTTGAGTAAATTTTGCCATAATTTTCAAAAGATACCTATAATTGTCTTCCAATATTGATGAAAAGTAAGGCTACAAAATTAGCTATCAAACAGTAAGTAATACTTATTTAAAAGAAATAAGAATAGAAATTGAGTCACTCTTTTCTACAACATTTAATAGTACACAATACACCATAGTGCAAAGTTATCACTTAATTTAAACTCTGTAATGTTAAATTTTAATATTTACTATAATTTTCATAACTTTATGCCCTTTATTTTTTACATTAAAAGGTGTTTGTTTAATGGAAGGAAAAACCTATATCTTCATTTCTTATCTTTAGCATGTTGATTTCATAAAATAAGGATATTTTGTTCTATTGTCCATAGAGGTAAAGCCAAAACTCATTGATGGCAATAAAATCCACATAAGCTTTTCACTAATGCTTTCATTTTAACCTGAGATAGCACATCGAAACTTACAATTTGATAAGTGATGTCCCCACACAATACCATAGCAAGTAATAAAGAAATAATATGGAGCTTACAGAGCCATTTATATCAACTTCTTAAATGACAGAAACCTGTTATCTTAGTTCTGCAGGCTATCAATCCAAATATATAATACAAAGATATGTTTTTGTTTAGAGCATTTTTGATGCTTGGTAAAGCTTTATACTGACATTTTTCATTAAAACAGTATGTAGGTTGCCATAGTTATAAGAAAATTGTGTTTCAGTTTACAGCCCCTGTTTTCATAAACTTATAATATGAGCCTGAACAGTGTTCAGAATAAAGCTTTAAGTACTTATTTTCAGGGTAACATTTAACATTAAATTAACATGAAAGTCAAGACTTAAGCATGCAAACAATAATGCAAAGAAGGCTGCAAAATTTTGATAGTCTAAATGGAAACAATTTTCTGAATACATTTGGGGTCTCAGTATAACAGGTTTTCTTCTTTTAAAACAATTCCATCAAGATTTCTATATTTTAACTACAGCTCTATTAAGGTTTGTAGAAATGATGAATAAATCCCATTGTAACAAACTAAAGCATCTTATTTCTCTTTCTCATGGATTTTTAAACTTAATGGAGGCATATAATTTGTTCAAGTATAGGATACTTTATCTTTTTACCATTTATTTTTTGTCTCAACTTGCAACAGCAATGATGATCTTATCTTGCACCTAACCACAGAATATTTACTTGATGTTTTCTTAGAAAACAAGCAGTTGTTAAATGGAAATGTTTTTGTGCATTTAACTAAATAAAATCTATGCTAAAAATATCCAGAGTTTAAAAATTCACATTTTCTTTGTTGCTACAAATCACTCAGCTTCTAAGTATTTTTCAAAAATTGTTCCTAAGCAATCTCATTGGCAATTTTGAAAGCTTAAGCATTGTATTCTGGGAAAGAGCTCTTCACATAATTGTAGGCAGGTTTAAAGTTAGCATCCAGATGTTCTTCTCTTAGCCCAGGCATTATGTGTTGAAATCAAGGCTTTAGAAGTGGAACAGTCATTAGCAATGGTAAGACCAGGGATATGGGAGTAGATGACTGAAATGGAGTGGAAGGCAATACAATTGAACATGTAGAAGACAGAGATATTTAAATCAAGAATGAAAACAAGAATATTACAGGCCAAAAGAACTGTGAGCCAGCCATTATAATATTTAATTGATTAAGAATAATGACCAGGAAAGTGGAAGTTCAAGGAGAAGCATCTGGAGCAATAATGTGCACCTCCAAGTTGCCGGATATTTCAGGGAGAAGGATGAAACAATAATGCGCAAGTGATAATGAAAAGTTAATCAAGAGCCTAGTTCACCTCTTTAGTACACGTATGTTAAGAGGGACAAAATAGCACCTTCATCCAACATCCAGGCCATAATTTTTGCACAAAACTTAAGCTAGTTCTGAGAAGAAGATGAGTGTTTAATGGACTTTGGTAATGACAGATTTTTAGTTCAAGCGAATGTCAAAAAAGTGTTTGTGTTGCTAGGGTTAGGAAGTGTTCGACACTTTCTTAAAAAAGAGTTAGTCAGTCACACCCTCCCAATAAGTCTCCTTACTGGGACTGCTGTTTCAGGCAGCCTATACTGTTGAGGAGATGATGATAGGAAGTGTTGGGGGCCCTTCAGTTCTGCTATGGGCCATGTTGAAAGCAAGAAAGAACATTTTAAGTAGAATTATCTAGTTAATCTCAGTGATCTGGAATTATTAATTGATGTGCTTCATGTGGCTTAATTTTCACTAAATGTCATGAAAACTAGATTCATTATTTGAATTTGAAAATGTCTTGCCCTTTAGTTTAGGAAATCATCTTGCACCATCCTTCTGATAACTCCTGTCCCCCCCTCCCAGTTTTCTAATTTTAGTATATGTGCTGCCGAAGCGAGCACCCTCTCCCAGTTTTCTGTTTCTGGAAGTTTGGGTGTTGATCCTAGATTGATGGCCTAAATTTGTCCTATGTTTCTTCTTACTTTTTCTCGTCTTTGTGTTTTCACTATACTCATTGAAGAAATCCTCAAGTTTATCTCCAAATGAATGTTCTACTATGGTTATTATATTTTTACTTACAAGTATATTTTTTCTTTATGGAATGCCCCTTTTTTTAAAGCATCTTGTGTTTATTTTATGGATTTAGTAAACTTTCTGATATTTCTGAGGATATTAACCATATTGATTTGTTTTCTTCCAGTCTCTCTTTATTGCCTGTTTTTGCTAAGTTGCTTTTTCAAGTTTCTTGGTTTCGTTTTCTCTCATTCTTGCAAAATTCTTTCCTCAAAGCTATGTGAGTGATCACAGTTTTCTCTACATAATTGAGAATGAGGCTTTAAAGATAGCTTGGCATCTCTATTTTAAGTGAAAAATCAGATAAGAACACACCCATTTTATGAGAATAACCCCCACACATCACAACAGGTATTTTCTGTGGGCTTATGTGTTATATTCAGAGAAGAATAGCCTATTCTCCTGAGGGAAAAGATAGAAGAATTATGCCTGTGTGCTTTTTGTCTCAGAGCTAACCTACATAATGAGCTTGAGGGTCTTATTGTTAATAGTATACTTTTCTCTAATTGCCCTTGTTTTCAGTATAAGACCTCTGCCTGCTGTTACTGTGCCTGAGGTCCTTAATTTTGTCCTATAGAATAAATTTCCTACTTATTTCTTAGGGAGATGTAACTACCTGGTTAAGTGTTTTCTCTGATATGACGAGGGTGTATTGGCCTCGAGCCTCCTCTTATTTGATGGTTAGTATTCTTATGATTTTAGTCCCATACCTTACTCTCTTCAGAATTTTCTCTAGCCAATTCGGGATCTGTCCAAGGTGCTGAAAAATACGTTGCCTCTTTATGCAGTAGAAAGACAAATTTCACCTTTCAATTTGAAGATAATATCTAAACACCTACCCATCCACTTTCCATCCTCCAAAAATTTGTTTATATCACTCAGTCTTATTCTCTCCCTTTTTCCCTGACATTCTTATTCTTTTATGACCAATTTAATGATACTGCCAGAAGTAGCAAAAATGGGTATCTTCACACAATATGCCATGCTTAGTTTATAAGTTATATTTTATTCTTCTGATTATTTTTATTTCTTGATTTTAAAAAAATTTTTTGAGTTTTAAGTTAAGAAGTTGGCAGCATTCTCTACTCACTAAATTCTTTTAAGTAAAGCTGAATTCAAGTAAGATCAAAATTGAAATTAATATTACAGCTGCATGCCATATTATTTATACACTATTTTAATGTGAAGTCCTGTATAGTGGGCCAAGTTAAATGTAATTACAAATATGTAATTTCTCTTGAGTGCATATCACAGTTGAACTTGACACAGTGATTGTCATTTAGGGTTAACACTGATGTGGAAACCACACAGTGAGACCTATGTTATAGAGAACAGGCTTATGCCACACATTTTTTCACAAAAAACAGACATGACATTTATCATTACATAGATTTTAAGAAAGTAATATGAAAACATAGGACACTCTCATTTTAGATTTCTTATGTGCAGATGCAGAATAAAATTTTACATAAATTTCATGTGTTAGGTGCAACTTTATTTTCCTTTATGAGGATCTACATCTGATGCTGTATCATAGTGGAAAAATACTCTCATGTAAAAGTCCTGCACCTTCATTAGAGTCCCTCTGGTTCACTTTAGACCACAATTTACAATAAGCTCGCAGGACATGGTCAAAATCTTAGGCAAAGAAAGTAGACTAGAGGTTGTGATTTTATAATATACTGGTACAATTTTCTGTGGCCTTATAAAAGTAAGCTGCAAACATCTGGTAAAAAATAGCCATCTCACCCCCATACATTTGAGAAATTCTGCAATATTCTGCTATATAGTAGCCAGACAGTAAGAATAAATCAATTGTTCATTAAAACATGAACAATGAAATTGTCATTTTGCCTCTAAGGAGATGTTGCAAAAAGAATTGTCCCATAAAATACATTTTCTTAAGATATAAACAAGAATTGTTTTCTTTAAAAATATTTAGTACAGTTGAAAAATAATAACATGCACATAAAAACAACTTGTCTGGTCAAGTTGTAGTACTAATACTAAGAATCAAAATGAATGGGGATAAAATAATAATAGTAAACTGTTAGAAGTTGATTCTAAAACTTTTTGCCAGGTACCATTCTAAAACATTTACATTGCATTAACTCAAGTAATCTCAATAATAGCATAATGAAGTAAGTTTGATTTTTATAAACATTTGCAGTGAAGAAGCTGCACAAGAGAGCTTGTTATTTCCACAGGACACATGCCAGATATTGCAGAAATCAAAATGTAAACATCTGGTTCCAGAGTCTGTGTTCTTAAGCATATGTGATATTAGTTCAGTAACAACCACTTTAGAATTTGATTGTAAATAGGTGTGTAGGATATGTAGTGACTGGGATGACAAGGCAGGATTTAATGAAGAGGTAATTCTTTATTTGAAAACATAAGTAGGAATGGATTTAAGAATATAGTACATGGGGGCTTCCCTGGTGGTGCAGTGGTTGGGAGTCTGCTTGCCGATGCAGGGGACACGGGTTCGTGCCCCGGTCCAGGAAGATCCCACATGCCGCCGAGCAACTGGGCCTGTGAGCCATGGCCACTGAGCCTGCGCGTCCGGAGCCTGTGCTCCGCAACGGGAGAGGCCACAACAGTGAGAGGCCCATGTACCGCCAAAAAAAAAAAGAATATAGTACATGAATCAATAAAGATAAATCCACTGATGCAGTAGAGTGGTGTTTATACTTTAGTGTGCTAAAGTCACCTGGAATTATTAAAAATTACAGATCCTGAGCTCTTGAATTTTGCTTTGTTTTATTTTAAGATCTTAGATATACCAGGGAATTCTCATTTTTGACAAGTTCTCTAGGTTATTATGATGCTCATATTCTATGAAGGACATTATGAGAAAGAATACATGTATTTTGAACTCAAATTGAATACATGTATTTTGAACTCAAATTGAATTCTTATTCCAAGGAAATGAGGTAGAGGGGATCAGGTCAAACATAACACAATTTATCACACTGGCAATTTACATCTACATAGAAAATAATGTCAAATACAATGGAAATTAGTTCCTATTTCATAGAATTTTGCATTTATTTGAATGTTTATGCAATGATGTTTAAGAATCTCCATATACTTAGTATATAATATTATCTTACCAAATCTATTCTCGTTTCTAACCCAGTTTTGCCAGTTTATTCCAACTCTCCAAAATGAATCTAGGTTGTTGTCGTGGACCCATATTCTAGCATTTCTGTCAAGGATGTTTGACTTTAAGTACAAGGATATGGTTTAGTAATTAAAGTTGATTCTCTTCTATTATGGAAAGAGCATTTATCTCCCCTTAGTGTTTTCTGAGATCGCTTAGTGACACCTTAAATCATTCAGTGAGATCACATGGACCCCTGGCATTATGAACCAATTATTTCTACTTTGTAATATAATTTAAAAGTTTGGTTTCATAAGTATATTTTTCCTGGAATATTATAATTAGGTCAAAAAATGTAGTCTTGTGATGTTGCTTTTAAAATTTAAGATCATATTTTGATTAACAGTGGTAATAATTGCAGGCTGTGAGAAAATAAATTCAACTTTTATCCAAGTCATTGTGTCCTGCTCTGATTCGCTCAGCAGGATTAGTTTCCATCTCCTTCTGCCTCGGAACTTAGAACTTGTGTCTGCCATGCCAGATATCATATTGCACTGTGATATTTTTGTTTAGTGTCCACCCCACATGAGACTATATGCTCTCCAGGGCAAGAGCATGTCCTATTTCCTTCATATGTTCATTTATTCAGTCAGTCACTCAGACACTCACTCATCCATTCAATCAAAATGTGTTTAAGAATATTCACCAGAAATAACCTACAAAATATAAAATATAATAGAAACACAAAATGAGGGCAAATTTTAGAAGGTGCTGTTGAATGTCCTAAAAATGTAAACTCTAGTAAACTGAAGAGTTAATCTTTTCTTCTATTTGTCCTGATGATGAGCACTTTGCATAGTACCTAGCAAAAGCTCAGTAAGGATTTAATTAAATAATTAGATGTTCCACTATAACCCCAGAATAAATGATTCTTTTAAAACATAGATTTCAAAAAGGTTCTTCAAATTCATACAAAGGAAAAAGTTATCTGTGGTATGAAATTAAAAGTATCACCTAAATACGTTCCATATTTTATTTGTAGTTGTGGATATTAAAAATGAGAAATGGTCATTACCAAACCTGGCTTTGCATAAAAATAATCTGGGGAGCGCTTTAATGATGCTCCAACTATAAACACTGCATCAGATTCTCAAGTTATTGAGCACAAAGCACAGGAAACACTGGCAGCTCAGATGAATAAGCAATTATATACATTATAAAATTTGTTTCAATATTTTCCTCAATACATGGTATACTTTGGTTGCTTAACATTTCAAATAATGCTTAAAATAGATTGAATATTACACAGATTTCAAGATGTCAGTTTTTGAAAATAGGTAAATATTGTATTATTCTTAAAATTTTACATTCTCCAAGACCATCAAAACTACAGTGTAGATAATCAAATCTGTATGAAGAATGACAATTGGCAAATACCATTCAATAGCACTTTTATATTGTCTTCACATATTCTTAAGCTGTACCTACCCACATTCAGGAATGAGTTTCCAGAACATTTATGTTACAGATGTTCTAAGATTGCAAGTTATGCACCATTACTTTCTTTGGTCTTCTCTAGTGTCTCCTAGTAAGCTTGAAAATACAAACTCAACCCAAATATATGAGTTGTCGAAATAGCATACCCCACAGTTGTGCTATATTCTATATTTTATATTATGCAAGTTAGGACATAATTTGTGTTTAGAAAAAGCCTAGAATATCAGTACAGATAGGCAGGTTATTCTGCTATAACAAATAACCCTAACACCTCAGTGGTTTCAAAATCAAATATTTAGTTCTTCTTTATATTCTAATCCTTGAATTGCTGAGATCCAGGGACTGCTCTGAGTCTTCTTCATTAGTTACACCAGGCAGAGACTGCTGGAGCAGCTATGATCAGGAATGTGGTCAGGTATTCTGATGGAGGGAATAAAACCAAAACAAAACATGAAAAAAGCATATTCACCTATAGAACATCTGCCCTACTCATCACTCCTGCTCACACTTGAGTTTAATTAAGGGCAGGGAACTACAATCCTACCATCTACTGGAAGGGGAGACAAACAAAACATTAGTGAACACTCTAAAATGACTACTGCAGGTAGATTTCAACATTTACCATGGATTTCTTTGGAGTTAACTGTTTTTAGAAATTTTTGCTTCAATGTAACCCTCTTTATTTTAAGTCAGTGAAACCTGCCTTACAAGCCATTTAAAGAAATGTAAATGAGAAAGAAAATCTGAAGATATTATTTATTTACAAAGAATTATCAGTACTGGCTGCATTAAAAAAAAAAGGAGACCCTAATACAAATAGCAGCATCTGAAAACTGGCAGTTGATAATAGATACTCTTAATCATGGGATTTGTCAAGATTTGTATCTAGTTTAAAGATACCTTCCTTCCTCTGTACTTTTCATTAAAATAAATGCACATAGAAGTCTTAACACATAAAATTTACCTTAGGATACCAGAAAAATAAGAACAAAAATAATGATCATTTTGTTTTGTATTAGAAGATATTAACTTTCCTGTAATACTTTATGTAAAAATTCACTGGAATACTTTTTAATAACTGTCAGAAATGCATTACCCCCTAGGAGTAAAATAAAAAATGCCTTCATAATTGAATGGAACAAAGACACTTATAACATGACTTTTACCAGGAGCAACTTACAGCTGGGCATAAATTTGCACTAAATTAATTCAATCAAGATGAGAAATCATGTAAAAACCTACACATTTACTTCATGGCCCATTACCTCCCAGAGGTGAACACAGGTCTATGTAACAGTGTGAAATATTTGAAACTCAAATATTGAAAAATTTGAAACTCAAAAACCTGTTTTATGGAATAAGATACAGCATTTACAAGTATAAACTCATGTATCTATTTTATTTTCATTTGATAAAGCAGCTCTTCTGTAGCTTCATTTTAAAATGTGCAGGCTCTCTTCAATCTTCCAGCTCAGTGTATCTATCAAGCCAGATAAATCACTATTAAATGCTGTCTGTAGGCAACACACTAAGAGGGAATGGGAGATGTGTTTACTGAGCACTCACCATGTACTGTGGCCTATGTTGGACCCTTGAAATTCAATTCTCCTAACGATCTTAGGTAGTAGGTATAATTATTGCAATTTTACAGGTAAGAAAACAAACTCAGACTGTTAAATAATCTACTCAAAATAGCATGGCTGTTGAGTGCCAGGAATGCTTTTTTTGTGTGATTCTGAAAATTCTTATGAATTAAAAAAAATTATTGAGTATTTTACTATATTTTTGTTGTCCATTTGAAGGAGAAACACTGCTTCTTCTTTGATGATGCTTTATTGTTTTTGTCTCATACGATTCACCTCTGCCCCTACTCCTATTAATCTCTTCCATTTGGCTATAGTGTATTTTATGTAGACTGTGCACATTGACACTGAGTGTACTTAATTAAGGACTTTCTTATATGCTGTTGTGTCAGTCTCTAACCACTTCATATGAATAACACTTGGCTCTCCAGAAAAACTATGTGTCTCCAGGGCAGATGCAGGGTTTTAGACATAATGAATCTCTCTTGAAGCAAAGACTACAATTTTTAAGATGCCTACTAAATAAAAATAAAATTGAATTATGTCACCAGATAAAGCATTAGCCCAAAATTTCTGTATTCAGCGCTTACTGTAGTTTGACTGGGCCTGAAGTAGAGTTTTACCTTAAAAATAAGAAAATATTTCATGATTCTCACAGCAAAATGCTAATGGCAACATTATCCTTTACTCTTTATGAACTTTGTCAGTTCCAAAAATAATTTAATATTGTAAAAATTGAGTCCACATAGCTGAGAGGTAGCAATTTTATCTCTGATAATATATGCATATGGAATGAGAAAACAAGAATGTGACTTTAGCATATAAGATTATCTAAATAATATTAGGTAGAAGGTATTTTGTTGGCTAGGTTTTTTTTTTAATTTTTATTTTTTAAAGATAAGGCTATCCTGAAATTTGAAATTCAAGTAGTCTTTTCAAAGAAAAGATTGAGTAGAATATACAATCAGAAAGGCAGTGACCAGAAATACATTTTAAATAACTTTTTTATTTAAAATCACTAAGTAGTTTAAGTCTAATCAACTGAATTCCATGAGAAAAATGAACAAAAACAAAATCTAGAAAACATAGAACAAGAAAGAATCATGGGGAAAACAGCCTGATTACTGCTTAGTATGTCCCTTTAAATTTCTATCTATTCTCTTTCTCCCTTAGTTTAAATTCAGCTTATGATATCTTACACTGGAAGTTATCTTGTCATCAGGAAATCTTCCAGGATTATGTGAAAAGTAACCAGGAGAGTAATTGTCTTGAAACATCTCAGTGACCAATTATCCGTAATCACTGGCTTTGTTAATGTCAGTCATCATTTTTATGCTAGGATGAGTTCTACACATTTGGTTCTCTGAACGACAGCTGATGCTGAAGTTGATACAGTCAGGTATAGCCTTACCAAGAGTTGTCTTTTTTCTTAATTTCTCACTCATTCCAGAAAAAAAAAAGTCAAGATAAAAATTTTAAAATAAAGGATGGAAAGAAAATGAGTGATCCCTGCTTAGTTCTGGTCTAACAATCTGGAATCTTTATATCAATGAAGAAATAACTATCAAGTTGACTGTGGTATGTGGAGAAGAAAGCCCTGGTAGAGAAAGGAGGTCAGAGGAGTGAGGAAAAAGCCTTGTACCATCATGGGAGACTGAAGTTGAAGTTATTGAAATGGCTAAAACACTACTTAAAAAGGATACTAAACAGAATATTAAATTGTTTGGATCATTGCAGTTTAAACCCCCTGTATTTCTGAAAGCCTCTAGTAAACTTTATACCAAAAGAACTTTGTTGAATATGTGTGTGTGTGCGTGTGTGCGCACATGCATATATTATGTTTTCATCAATAAAATAATGGGTTCTACTTTTGAATCTGTATTAAGTGGAAAAGAGGCAGATCTGGGGCACATTCTATAAAGTGAATTAATGCAAGGGTAGCCAGATGTCAGAGCCAAGAATGACTGTTTCTTTCCTTCACTCCTAAGAAATTACACATATCTTAAGGTGAGTAAGTATCAAACTTCTCACAAACTTAAAATCAAGGTTTAGGCAAAGTTTTTTAGATCTAGGTGGGTTATTTGGACTTAAATTAGACTAGGTTTTATTCACTAAAATCTACTACTGAGAACACCTTCACAGTCTCTCCCCTAAAAATCTTTAGAACTTTGGGGGATTTTTTTCAGATTTATGTACTTAAATGATTAAAATTCTTAGTTATAGCAGTCATTTCATTCCTTTTGTAAAACAAAAGGAAATATTTAAACAAATGCTGTATAACTGAGAAAATAATGATAGAAAACAAAATAATTTCTTCCCCCAAAATGATCATTATAAAAGAAAGACAAGAGCTACAAAATGGGATTTTCATCAGAACCCTATTTTTTTTTTTTTTTTTTTTTTTTTTTTTGTGGTACGCTGGCCTCTCACTGTTGCGGCCTCTCCCGTTGTAGACCACAGGCTCCAGACGCGCAGGGTCAGCGGCCATGGCTCACGGGCCCAGCCGCTCCGCGGCATGTGGGATCCTCCCGGACCGGGGCATGAACCCGTGTCCCCTACATGGGCAGGCGGACTCTCAACCACTGTGCCACGAGGGAAGCCGCAGAACCCTATTAAAACAAAATAGGATTCTTCAGTGTATTATCATACACTGACTCCTTGAAAATATTCCCCAAACTACCTCTTGACTAGAGAATACTGAGTTTCCTTCTCACTGTGATAAGGAAAATCACTATCTTGATAGAGTCTAAGTAGGGTCTCGGAGACAGTAGAACAAATCTGGGATAAATTTGTCATTTGGGAGTCTATTTAAGGTGAGTTTTTCAAACTGGGGCCTTGATTAGAATTCGGAAAGGGTCATAATATAGTAGCATATGAACATAGCAAGGTGAGGATTGCAGTGAAATTAAAGTCTTCATTAGAAAAATAGTCATTTGATTTTTCTATTCAAGTGGAACAGTCTGATGGTCATTTAAGTACTTTTTCAGGAAATTTCTGGAATAAGCAAAGTAATTTGTAACTTTTATTGAGTCTGAGTTTTTGAGAATAGTGAAATTATGTTGATGATAACAGTGCTGAAACAAGAAAGCTATGTTAGGAATGAATCAAATAATAGTCATGTTAACATAGATAGTAAGCTGTGCAGGTACAAATGATTTTGATGCTAAGTATGATTGTAAGGTGAAACGTCAGAGATCATTTAAAATCTAATATTAAAAACGTGGACAAGCTCAGTAAATCTGAGAACTGAAGAATTAGCATCCCATAGACAATCTTTTGCTGTACTGCCTGTGACAGAATACTGAGGTTATGGATGGTGGTATAACCCAGTTGAGTAATTCTTATGTTCCCATACTCAGGAAAAGGTGTGGCCTCAAAATTATGTAATACGTTGACAAATATGGTTAATGTATATATTCCTTCTTAACATTTTTATTGGAGTATAATTGCTTTCCAAAGGTGTGTTAGTTTCTGCTTTATAACAAAGTGAATCAGTTATACATATATCCCCATATATCTTGCCTCTTGCATCTCCCTTCCTCCCACCCTCCTTAGCCCACCCTTCTACCTGGACACAAGGCAACGAGCTGATCTCCCTGTGCTATGCCACTGCTTCCCACTAGCTATCTATTTTACATTTGGTAGTGTATATATGTCCACATATACACTACCATTCTCTCACTTTGTCCCAGCTTACACTTCCCCCTCCCTGTATCCTCAAGTCCATTCTCTAGTAGGTCTGCATCTTTATTCCCGTCTTGCCCCTAGGTTCTTCATCACCATTTTTTTTTTTTTTTAGATTCCATATATATGTGTTAGTATATGGTATTTTTTTTTCTCTTTCTGACTTACTTCACTCTGTATGACAGAATCTAGATCCATCCACCTCACTACAAATAACTCAATTTTGTTTCATTTTATGGCTGAGTAATATTCCACTGTATATATGTGCCACGTCTTCTTTATCCATTCATCTGTCGATGGACATTTAGGGTGCTTCCATGTCCTGGCTATTGTAAATAGAGTTGCAGTGAACATTGTGGTACATGACTCTTTCAGAATTATGGTTTTCTCAGGGTATATGCCCAGTAGTGGGACTGCTGGGTCGCATGATAGTTCTATTTTTAGTTTTTTAACGAACCTCCATACTGTTCTCCACAGTGGCTGTATCAATTTACATTCCCACCAAGAGTGTATGAGGGTCCCCTTTTCTCCACACCCTCTCCAACATTTATTGTTTGTAGACTTTTTGATGATGGCCTTTCTGACCAGGGTGAGATGATATCACCTTGTAGTTTTGATTTGCATTTCTCTAATGATTAGTGATGTTGAGCATTCTTTCATGTGTTTGTTGGCAATCTGTATATCTTCTTTGGAGAAATTTCTATGTAGGTCTTCTGCCCATTTTTGGATTGGGTTGTTTGTTTTATTGATACTGAGCTTCATGAGCTGCTTGTATATTTTGGAGATTAATCCTTTGTCAGTTGCTTCATTTGCAAATATTTTCTCCCATTCTGAGGGTTGTCTTTTGGTCTTGTTTATGGTTTCCTTTGCTGTGCAAAAGTTTTGACGTTTCATTAGGTCCCATTTGTTTATTCTTGTTTTTATTTCCATTTCTCTAGGAGGTGGGTCAAAAAGGATCTTGCTGTGATTTATGTCATAGAGTGTTCTGCTATGTTTTCCTCTAAGAATTTTATAGTGTCTGGCCTTACACTGAGGTCTTTAATCCATCTTGAGTTTATTTTAGTGTATGGTGTTAGGGAGTATTCTAATTTCATTCTTTTACATGTAGCTGTCCAGTTTTCCCAGCACCACTTATTGAAGAGGCTGTCTTTTCTCCACTGTATATTCTTGCCTCCTTTATCAAAGATAAGGTGACCATATGTGTGTGGGTTTATCTCTGGGCTTTCTATCCTGTTCCATTGATCTATATTTCTGTTGTTGTGCCAGTACCATACTGTCTTGATTACTGTAGCTTTGTCATATAGTCTGAAGTCAGGGAGCCTGATTCCTCCAGCTCCGTTATTCTTTCTCAAGATTGCTTTGGCTCTTCAGGGTCTTTTGTGTTTCCATACAAATTATGAAATTTTTTGTTCTAGTTCTCTGAAAAATGCCATTGGTAGTTTGAAAAGGATTGCATTGAATCTGTAGATTGCTTTGGGTGGTAGATTCATTTTTACAATGATGATTCTTCCAATCCAAGAACATGGTATATCTCTCCAACTATTTCTATCATCTTTAATATCTTTCATCAGTGTCTTATAATTTTCTGCATACAGGTCTTTTGACTCCTTAGGTAGGTTTATTCCTAGGTATTTTATTCTTTTGGTTGCAATGGTAAATGGGAGTGTTTTCTTAATTTCACTTTCAGATTTTCCACATTAGTGTATAGGAATGCAAGAGATTTCTGTGCAGTAATTTTGTATCCTGCTACTTTACCAAATTCATTGATTAGCTCTAGCAGTTTTCTGCTAGCATCTTTAGGATTCTCTATGTATAGTATCATGTCATCTGCAAACAGTGACAGCTTTACTTCTTCTTTTCTGATTTGGATTCCTTTAGTTTCTTTTTCATCTCTGATTGCTGTGGCTAAAACTTCTAAAACTGTTGAATAATAGTTGTGAGAGTGGGCAACCTTGTCTTGTTCCTGATCTTAGTGGAAATGGTTTCAGTTTTTCACCATTGACGATGATGTTGGCTGTGGGTTTGTCATATATGGCCTTTATATGTTGAGGTAAGTTCCCTCTATGCCTACTTTAGGTAGGGTTTTTATCATCAATGGGTGTTGAATTTTGTCAAAAGCTTTCTCTTCATCTATTGAGATGATCATATGGTTTTTCTCCTTCAATTTGTTAATATGGTGTATCACGTTGATTGATTTGCGTATATTGAAGAATCCTTGCATTCCTGGGATAAACCCCACTTGATCATGGTGTATGATCCTTTTAATGTGTTGTTGGATTCCGTTTGCTAGTATTTTGTTGAGGATTTTTGCATGTTCATCAGTGATATTGGTCTGTAGTTTTCTTTTTTTGTGACATCTTTGTCTGGTTTTTGTATCAGGGTGATGGTGGCCTCATAGAATGAATTTGGAAGTGTTCCTCCCTCTGCTATATTTTGGAAGAGTTTGAGAAGGATAGGTGTTAGCTTTTCTATAAATGTTTGATAGAATTTGCCTATGAAGCCATCTGGTCCTGGGCTTTTGTTTGTTGGAAGATTTTTAATCACAGTTTCAATTTCAGTGCTTGTGACTGGTCTGTTCATATTTTCTATTTCTTCCTGGTTCAGGCTCGGCAGTTGTGCATTTCTAAGAATTTGTCCATTTCTTCCAGGTTGTCCATTTTATTGGCATATAGTAGCTTGTAGTAATCTCTCATGATCCTTTGAATTTCTGCAGTGTCAGTTTTTACTTCTATTTCATTTCTAATTGTATTGAGTGTTCTCCCTTTCTTTCTTGATGAGTCTGGCTAATGGTTTATGAATTTTGTTTATCTTCTCAAAGAACCAGCTTTTAGTTTTATTGATCTTTGCTATCATTTACTTCATTTCTTTTTCATTTATTTCTGACCTGATCTTAATGATTTCTTTCCTTCTGCTAACTTTGGGGGTTTTTTGTTCTTCTTTCTCTAATTGCTTTAAGTGTAAGGTTAGCTTGTTTATTTGAGATGTTTCTTGTTTCTTGTTTCTTAAGGTAAGATTTTATTCCTATAAACTTCCCTCTTAGAACTGCTTTTGCTGCATCCCATAGGTTTTGGGTCATCGTGTTTTCATTGTCATTTGTTTCTAGGTATTTTTTGATTTTCTCTTTGATTTCTTCAGTGATCTCTTTGTTATTAAGTAGTGTATTGTTTAGCCTCCATGTGTTTGTATTTTTTACAGATTTTTTCTTGTAATTGATATCTAGTCTCATAGCGTTGTCGTCACAAAAGATACTTGATATGATTTCAATTTTCTTAAATTTACCAAGGCTTGATTTGTGACCCAAGATATGATCTATCCTGGAGAATGTTCCATGCATACTTGAGAAGAAAGTGTATCCTGTTGTTTTTGGATGGAGTGTCCTATATATATCAATTAAGTCCATCTTATTTAATGTATCATTTAACGCTTGTGTTTCCTTATTTATTTTCATTTTGGATGATCTGTCTATTGGTGAAAGTGGGGTGTTAAAGTGCCCTACTATGTGTTACTGTCGATTTCCCCTTTTATAGCTGTTAGTGTTTACCTTATGTATTGAGGTGCTCCTATGTTGGGTGCATAAATATTTAAGTTGTTATATCTTCTACTTGGATTGATCCCTTGATCATTCTGCAGTGTCCTTCTTTGTCTCTTGTAACATTCTTTGTTTTAAAGTCTATTTTGTCTGATATGAGAATTGCTACTCCAGCTTTCTTTTGATTTCCATCTGCATGGAATATCTTTTTCCATGCCCTCACTTTCAGTGTGTATGTGTCCCTAGGTCTGAAGTGGGTCTCTTGTAGACAGCATATATATGGCTCTTGTTTTTGTATCCATTCCACCAGTCTATGTCTTTTGGTTGGAGCAGTTAATCCATTTACATTTAAGGTAATTATCAATATGTATGTTCCTATTACCATTTTCTTAATGTTTTGGGTTTGTTATTGTAGGCCTTTTCTTCCTCTTGTGTTTCCTGCCTAGAGAAGTTCCTTTAGCATTTGTTGTAAAGCTGGTTTGTTGGTGCTGAATTCTCTTAGCTTTTGCTTGTCTGTAAAGGTTTTAATTTCTCCATCAAATCTGAATGAGATCCTTGCTGGGTAGAGTAATCTTGCTTGTAGGTTTTTCCCTTTCATCACTTTAAATATGTCCCGCCATTCCCTTCTGGCTTGCAGAGTTTCTGCTGAAAGTTCAGCTGTTAACCTTATGGGGATTCCCTTGTATATTATTTGTTGTTTTTCCCTTGCTGCTTTTAATATGTTTTCTTGTATTTAATTTTTGATAGTTTGATTAATATATGTCTTGGAGTGTTTCTCCTTGCATTTATCTTGTATGGGACTCTCTGTGCTTCCTGGACTTGATTAACTATTTCCTTTCCCATATTAGGGAAGTTTTCAACTATAATCTCTTCAAATTTTTTCTCAGTCCCTTTCTTTTTCTCTTCTTCTTCTGGGACCCTTATAATTCGAATGTTGGTGCATTTAATATTGTCCCAGTGGTCTCTGAGACTGTCCTCAATTCTTTTCATTCTTTTTCTTTATTCTGCTCTGCAGTAGTTATTTCCAGTATTTTATCTTCCAGGTCACTTATCCGTTCTTCTGCCTCAGTTATTCTGCTATTGATCCCTTCTAGAGAATTTTTAATTTCATTTATTGTGTTGTTCATGATTGTTTGTTTGCTCTTTAATTCTTCTAGGTCATTGTTAAATGTTTCTTGTATTTTCTGCATTGTATTTCCAAGATTTTGGATCAACTTTACTATCATTTTTATGAATTCTTTTTCAGGTAGACTGCTTACTTTCTCTTCGTTTGTTAGGTTTGGTGGGTTTTTACCTTACTCTTTCATGTGCTGTGTGTTTCTCTGTCTTCTCCTTTTACCTAACTTACTGTGTTTGGTTCTCCTTTTCACAGGCTGCAGGTTCATAGTTCCTGTTGTTTTTGGTGTCTGTCCCCAGTGGCTAAGGTTGGTTCAGTGGGTTGTGTAGGCTTCCTGGTGGAGGGGACTAGTGCCTGTGTTCTGGTGCATGAGGCTGGATCTTGTCTTTCTAGTGGGCAGGTCCACATCTGGTGGTGTGTTTTGGGGTGTCTGTGACCTTTTTATGATTTTAGGCAGCCTCTCTGCTAATGGGTGGGGTTGTGTTCCTGCCTTGCTAGCTGTTTGGTATAGGGTGTCCAGCACTGTCTCTTGTTGGTCATTGAGTGGAGCTGGGTCTTGGCGTTGAGATGGAAATCTCTGCGAGATTTTTGCCGTTTGATATTACGTGGAGCTGGGAGGTCTCTTGTGGACCAGTGTCCTGAACTTGGCTCTCCCAGCTCAGAGGCACAACGCTGATGCCTGGCTGGAGCACCAAGAACCTGTCTTCCACACGGTTCAGTATAAAAGGGAGAAAAAAGTAAAGAAAGAAAGAAAAAGATAAAATAAAATAAAGTTATTAAAATAAAAAGCAAAAAATAATTATTAAAAAACATTTTGAAAATAATTTTAAAAGAAAGAAAGAACAACCAAACCAAAAAACAAATCCACCAATGATAACAAGCGCTGAGAGCTATACTAAAAAAAAAAACAAAAAACAGAAAAACAAACAAACAAAAAAAACGGACAGACAGAACGCTAGGGCAAATGGTAAAAGCAAAGCTATACAGACAAAATCACACACAGAAGCATATGCATACACATTCACAAAAAGAGAAAAAGGGGGAGAAAACATATGTATCGTTGCTCCCAAAGTCCATCTCCTCAATTTGGGATGATTCATTGTCTCTTCAGGTCTTCCACAGATGCAGGGTACATCAAGTTGACTGTGGAGCTTTAATCCGCTGCTCCTGGGGCCGCTGGGAGAGATTTCCCTTTCTCTTCTTTGTTCGCACAGCTCCCGGGCTTCAGCTTTGGATTTGGCTCCGCGTGTAGGTCGCCTGAGGGCGTCTGTTCTTCGCTCAGACAGGACGGGGTTAAAGGAGCCGCTGATTCGGGGGCTCTGGGGCACTCAGGCCGGAGGGGAGGGAGGGGTACGGATGTGGGGCGAGCCTGCGACAGCAGAGGCCAGCGTTACTTGCAGCAGCCTGAGGCGTGCCGTGCGTTCTCCCAGGAAAGTTGTCCCTGGATCCTGGGACCCTGGCAGTGGCGGGCTGCACAGGCTCCCCGGAAGGGAGGTGTGGGCAGTGACTTGTGCTCGCACACAGGCTTCTTGGTGGCGGCACCAGCAGCCTTAGCGTCTTATGCCCATCTCTGGGGTCCGCGCTTTTAGCCGCGGCTCGCACCCATCTCTGGAGCTCCTTTAAGCAGCGCTCTTAATCCCCTCTCCTCGCGCACCAGGAAACAAAGAGGGATGAAAAAGTCTCTTGCCTCTTCGGCCACTCCAGACCTTTTACCAGACTCCCTCCCGGCTAGCCGTGGTGCACTAGCCCCTTCAGGCTGTGATCACGCAGCCAACCCCAGTCCTCTCCCTGCGCTCCGACCAAAGCCTCAGCCTCCGCTCGCGGCCCCGCCCGCTGACAAGCCTCTCGGGCTGGTGAGTGCCGGTCGGCACCGATCCTCTGTGCGGGAATCTCTCCGCTTTGGCCTCCACACCCCTATTGCTGCATTCTCCTCTGCAGCTCCAAAGCTTCCCCCCTCCGCCATCCACAGTCTCTGCCCGGAAGGGGCTTCCTAGTGTGTGGAATCCTTTCCTCCTTCACAGCTCCCTCCCTGAGGTGCAGGTCCCTTCCCTATTCTTTTGTCTCTGTTCTTTCTTTTTTCTTTTGCCCTACCCAGGTACGTGGGGAGTTTCTTGCCTTTTGGGAGGTCTGAGGTCTTCTGCCAGCGTTCAGTAGGTGTTCTGTAGGAGTTGTTCCACGTGTAGATGTATTTCTGATGTATTTGTGGGGAGGAAGGTGATCTCCCCGTCTTACTCTTCCACCATCTTGAAGCTCCTCTGGTTAATGTATATTTAGAAATGATTGTTATATCCAAAATTATCTTCTGTTAGTCTTTAACAAAATAATTTTTGCCATTTCAAACTCAAAATGGATGAAAGACCTAAATGTAAGGCCAGACAGTATAAAACTCTTAGAGGAAAACATAGGCAGAACACTCTATGACATATATCTCAGCAAGATCCTTTTTGACCCACCTCCTACAGAAATGGAAATAAAAACAAGAATAAACAAATGAGACCTAATGAAACTTAAAAGCTTTTGTACAGCAAAGGAAACCATAAACAAGATGAAAAGCCAACCCTCAGAATGGGAGTAAATATTTGCAAATTAAGAAACTGACACAGGATTAACCTCCAAAATTTACAAGCAGCTCATGGAGCTCAATATCAAAAAAACCAACAACCCATTCCAAAAATGGGCAGAGGACCTAAATAGACATTTCTCCAAAGAAGATATACAGATTGCCAACAAACACATGAAAGGATGCTCAACATCACTAATCATCAGAGAAATGCAAATCAAAACTACAATGAGGTACCACCTCACACCAGTCAGAATGGCCATCATCACAAAATCTACAAAGAGTAAATGCTGGAGAGGGTGTGGAGAAAAGGGAACCCTCTTGCACTGCTGGTGGGAATGTAAATTGTTACAGCCACTATGGAGAACCGTATGGAGGTTCCTTAAAAAAGTAAAATTAGAACTACCATGACCCAGCAATCCCATTACTGGGCATATACCCTGAGAAAACCATAATTCAAAAAGTCATGTGCCACAGTGTTCATTGCAGCTCTGTTTGCAATAGCCAGGACATGGAAGCAACCTAAGTGTCCATCGACAGATGAATGGATAAAGAAGATGTGGCACATACATACAATGGACTATTACTCAGCCATAAATAGAAACGAAATTGAGTTATTTGTAATGAGGTGTATGGACCTAGAGTTTGCCATACAGAGTGAAATAAGTCAGAAAGAGAAAAAATAATACCGTATGCTAACACATATATATGGAATCTAAAAAAAAAAAAGTTCTGATGAACCTAGGGGCAGGACAGGAGTAACAATGCAGACATAGAGAATGGACTTGAGGACAGGTGGAGGGGGAAGGGTAAGCTGGGCCGAAGTGAGAGAGTGGCATGGACATATATACACTACCAAATGTAAAATAGATAGTTAGTGAGAAGCAGCTGCATAGCACAGGGAGATCAGCTCAGTGCTTTGTGACCACCTAGAGGGGTGGGATAGGGAGGGTGGGAGGGAGACACAGGAGGAAGGGGATATGGGGATATATGTGTATGTATAGCTGATTCTCTTTTTTATATAGCAGAAACTAACACAACATTGTAAAGCAATTATACTCTAATACAGATGTTATAAAAAACCTAAATTGAAATTGTTTCTTATATTACTGACAAAAAAAATAGTCCTTCTTTTAGACAAGTGTTCTTTGGTAAAGCATGCAAAATGAAAGTGTAGCACTGTGATTCTATATCTGATTATTTCATATACGTGAGCATTGTTACCTATAGAGAATATGTAAGGATATTGGCATTAGCCTACCTCTGGTGAAAGAGTGAGAAGTGCAGAATTAACCTTGTCTTAGAACTGGCTTCAAAGACTACATAATTACTAGATTGCTGGGAATGGCATCAACTTGCTTTAAATATAACCATCATTTGACAGTGACTTTAGCAGGTTATATTTCTCAAAATCATACTAAAAGAATTTCACTGTGATTGTTCATCATCAAAGAGATGTTTTACATGCCAGTAAATCTATCTCCTCTCAAAATCTAACTCATATACCTTAATTCTTACCTTGGTAACAGAGTGTTAATTGCAGAGTAGTTTGAAGTTTAAAATTTAGCACACCTGGACTGAGCTTCGCTTTCAATGAATGTTTAGACTTTTGTAAAAACTGGATTCTCTGTTCTATAAATGAGGGTATTGATACCTACCTCATAGGGTTGCTGGGACTGTCAAAGGAAATGACTGATATAAAGTGCCCGGAAGTACTTCGCACATGGTACAAGTTAAAAAACAAATAACTTCTCCCCCCTCCTGCTTGAAGATGGTTGTATTCTAGAACCAGTTTTTCCCATAAGGAGATTGCGTCTCTCCTAAAACCTTTCATAATCTAGTAAAATGTAGTTTTCAAGGAGTCCCCTCAATGCTGAATTTTTTATTTTCTCTCTGTGAATAACCTCTCTGAGATGTAGTTTGCTTTCTGTACAATCTGGAAAGTAACACCACAAAATGAGTATCTGACAAATATAAACTAGATAACAGCATTATTATTATTAAGTTAGCAACCAGTGTAAGACCTTTTCTTTTTGCCCCTCCCACCCCCATCCTCCCACCCCTCCACACACCCTCTACCACCAGCCCCCCTTTCCCCCACCTCCCCCCACAAAGGAACACAAGTACTGCTGTGTATTTTGTTTTAGATTTGAAGGCCAGTGTGAATGTACACATACTATATTTTCAGTTCATAAAAATTTATCATCTGGAGTAAAAAAAGCTCTTTTGCCTACTATTATAAGATTCTCCACCATATCTGAAACTGATGAGCCATTTTGCCTGCTGCGGGTAAAAAGTGTGCAAAACATGATCATCCTACTTCCTTCTGGTAAATTATTTATAACTCAAACATTCGCTGAAATCAAACCATCCATTTGTGGGTCAAATGTGATTGACTTAACTCTCACATTGAATGATGTACATTTCAACACCTACACAAGATGTCTCATAGTTTTTGGAGTGGTGGGGCTACATTTATTGTCTTGGTTAATATATCTATGTCTTTGTATCACCCTGAATTAACTCAGGGTTTGAATCATCTAGTGATTCCATGCATGAAGCTTGGAGTTTCCAGTTGCAAATCTCCACAGCTTTTCCTGATTCCATCCACACATGCCAACATTCCTCTTACCGAAACTTTGACCATATTTCCAGCATTCCTGAAGTCGTGGGGAGACTGGGAGATGAGGTGGGGGGAGGAGAGGGAGACAACTCTTTCATGGCTGAATCACTCAGCAAACAACTTAAATTTCAATAATTTACAAATTCATTTCTAAAAGTCTTTTGTACTACTCCCCAGTGCACAAAGTGAGTGTTCCAGAAACTTGCCATTTTAATGTTTTCTCTTTACCTCCCAGTAACTGTAGTTCTTCTCACTCTAGAGTGAAGAGGAATTAGCACTCTGTTACTCCACCTCCCAGTTTCAGCTCTGGGTCCATTTTTGTGTGAACTAAAACCATTAAGGTGCTCAGTTAAACAAAATACGTGTCTATTCCTTTAAAAACATCCTGCTTACTTAGAAGGCTGCTTTAGTTTTAAATAGAAATTTCTTTTATAAAATTTATTATTGCATTGAGTATTCAAATGTCATTATTCTTATAGTGTTCCCTGATTTTGAATCCAAGTGTTAGGTAACCTATATTTTAATAATAATATATAGAATATGTTGCAGTGTCTATTATCATAGATAGATTTATTTGGGATGAAGGTGCTTCTCTTAAATTATAATATATTAATAAATTGGCTTCTCAAAGAGTGAACATAAAGTAATTCCCTTACTGATCTTTTTCTTTAATTTGTTTTGGAGAGTTTGAAGGATAGTGCAACATGATGAATAGTGACTGAACTAAGCCTGAATAAAATGATGAAGAAAATATTTAAAAATTTCAATCTTAACAACCAGCATTAAAATAGGACACACACCATTTTATGTTGAGCAGAGTTAAAGCCAAGATTCTTTTGGAAGTCTGCATGATGCTATGTACTGAACAAAGCAAGGAAGTCAAAGGACATCACGTTTTATATATAAGCTAAAAAAAAAAAAAAAGAATCAACACTCAGAATTTTTATTCTTTAATTCCTTCCAAATAGGGAAAATTTACTCTAGTATATTTTCTCATTTTTGTACTTTGTTATGAAAAATTTAAATGTATATTTGGATATAAGAATGATTTAATTGCTCAAAATAGAGGAACTAAGCAAATATTTCTAGGTCTTATTATCACCTTCAGTAATGACAACTACATAAGGGAAAGTAGTATTGATATAATGATAGTTGCTAATATATAACATTTTTTCTATGGTAGACAATGTTATATTTTAATAAATATTAACTATTTCTCATGAGCACTTTATGATATATGAGAAATTATTCTTCATTTTTATAAATGAATAAGCTAAAGAGATAAGTAAATTACTCAGGCTCTCTGACTCCTGTATCCATGTTTATCAGTATTTTTGACAATCTCTCCACATCCTCATAAATATTTGAATCTGGCTATTCAGGAGATAGATGATGGTGGTTTAGACTCAAGTGGTAGCAGTGGATAGCACAAGAAGGGGGATCCTGGATATTTTCTAAAGGTGGAGCTGACAAGTTTTGCTGATGGGTAAATATGGTGTATGAGAGAAAGAGAAAAGTCAATAAGGACGCCAAGTTTTTGTCCTCCACAACTGAAATTTTGAAGTTCCAATGAACTGACATGGATAAGACTCTAAAGGAGCAATTTTTAGGGAGATCATTTGAAATTTGGTTTTGACTATATTTAACATATTTATTAGACATTTAGGTGGCAATGTCTAATAGATAGCTGGATATAAGTATCTATATTTCACAAGAGATGTAAAAATTTAGGATGTTTCAGTTTACAAATTATATCTGTAAATTCAGTTTACAAATTATATTAAGAGAGACTGTATAAGACCTTCAAAGCAGTGAATGTAACTAGAGAAGAGAAAGGACTTCTGCTTAGAATAAGAAAGATCTAGTTAATCTGGGTAAACTCTATTGGTGAGGACAACTGGAAAAGCTGGTCAAATTACTAAAAACTCTACTTAAAATTTCTAAAAGGTAATGGTGTATTAATAGTAAAATGTTGCCAGACAAGTATCTCAGAAATAGGCAGAAACCTAGAAAGGTAAGCTTAGTATTTGAAAATATTTTTTTAGGGCTATCCACCAATTCAGGAAGAGGTGCTGAAAGGCAAAGAACATGAGCAGCGTTTTTGACAGCCTTTCAGGACTGAAAAAAATGGCTAAGTTCTGCCATTGAGAAGCAACTAGTAATTCCCCACATTTTGAGTTAATATCCCAAAAACCTCTTTTCTAAGAGTTAGGGTGAATGAGAAGTAGACTTGCCCTCACAGAGTGTGAAGCCAAATTTTCAAGACTCTCATCCCAAAGGTGAGTGAGATACCAGATTGCTGGTATCCATTTTGAATTCCAGAAGCCAAAGTAAAATCTCTTTAGAAGAAAATAACTGTATTTTAGACTTTAAATTTCATTTACACTATCAAATGTCACTTACACCTCTTGGCACTTAATAAAAAATAACTGGACACTAGACACATAAAGAAGTTAAAACCCACAAATGAAAAGCAAGAGAAAATAGATGGTAAAGGTAAACCAAAGTAATCCTGGACATGTTATCAGACAAAGATTTTAAAATAAGTTTGAATAGCATGTGTACAGAGATGTAAGAAAATGTTCAAATTTTTATCAGGGAAATGAAAGTCATAAGAAAGAATCACATGATCATTTTAGAACTGAAAAAATAAAGTAGCCTAAATTAAGAAATCAATAGAGAAGTTTTGCAGATGATTGATAAGAAAGCCACATCTAGTTACATGATTCAACTATTGAAGACGGAAAGAAGCAAAATAGAAATTTTTATAAGTAGAAAGAAAAAAAATGACTCAAAGTTACTGTTTTCCTTCAAAGCAGTAACATAGAGACTTGTACTATTTTCTCAACCCAAATGAAAGCCAAAAAAGCAATAAGACTGATGACTTTAAAATACTGAAACATAATAACTCAGCTTAAAGTTCTCTCCCCAGCAAAAATATCCTTCAAGAAAGAAGGGGAAATCCTAGATACTTCCAGACAATCAAATCTGAGGAAATTTATTACTAACATATTTATATTAAATGCTATATTTAAGGTGGTCTTCAGGCAAAAAAGAAAATTATCCTAAAGGAAACAGAAGATATACTAAAAAAACCCCAATGAAATGGTAAACACAAAGGTACATATAAATAATGTTGTATAAAACAATTTGGTATTACTGTGTTTAATACATATCTAATATATATTTATATATCTACGTCTATATATACATGCCTATATATACATACATATATTGCACTATAAGACTAGCATATAATTAAAGAAGTAAAGAGTGTCCCAAGATTTTTGCACTGCACAGGAAGATGTAAAATCTTGGTTGCTTATTGTAACTGTTTAATCCTTGAAAGAAAAGTAAAGGATTATATAACTCTTAGGCTAATAGAAGGGACTAGCTTTTAAAAAATAAAAATAAAAGTAAGGCAGAAATGCAGAGAAAAAGGAACGTGCCAGGCAGGAAAAATAGGAAACAAATGTTATAAGGGTAGATTTAATCTCCAATATATCAGTACTTCCATTCAATGTAAATGAACTAAATGGTGCCATTAATGGACAAAACATGTTAGACTGCATTTTTAAAAAACCATTATGTTATCTTTATAAATGGGAGATTCAAGAGAGATCTAGAAGGTAAATAATAGAAAAGATAGAGCACCACCAAAGTTAGAGGAAATGCCTGTATCTATGTTCTAGTTAGAATCATTTGCTTTTGCCACTATTCTTGTCTTTTTGTCTCTTGGCATGGAAATCTGCAAGTGTTTAAGGCTTCAGTTTAATCTTTATCGCCATAGAATTAGTTATGACACTGTGTGAGGGGGTGTGAGCTTCACCTGAATTTGAAGACCGTGAGTAACAGCACATGTTATTTTCACCCATCCCCTTCCTCAGCCTGGCTGACGGTTCCAGTCCAGCTTTTGAAGCCATCCACTATCAACTTTTTTGTGGCCTAGCAATATAAACAAGTCTGCTTGCAAGTTTAAAGTTCTAATATTTCATTATCTTCTTCACGTTTGCTTCTCTATAGAAAGAATCTTAAGAAAGCACTTAATGTGAGAAGAGGAAGAAAAGGATAAAGAAAAAGTAAGGGATGGGGTGTTCAGTGAGAAAAACAAAAGGAAAAGGAGATAGGAAGATTGGGAATAGAGAACAAGGAAATATTGAGAGCAAAATTATTCAATGTGAAGAATCTATATTTTGAAATAAAATTATAGTGGGTTGTACATGGGATAGTGATTCATGAGGGAATTATTTTCTGGCATTTCTTGGGAAATTTATTTTTTTGTTTTTTTGATTACCAAATACTGGAAACAAATTAGTTGAGAAATTAGGAGAACAGTAAAATAATTGTAATTCTTCTGTGATAACAGAGGCATTTGTGATTCCAAGAAATTCACTAATTTCAAGTGGAGAGTAAGATCAGGACATGTTCATGTGCAATGCTGAAAGGTCAAGGTTGACATTTCCAGGACCCAGTACAGGAGAATGTGGAAGAGAAGTGGTCCTGCATTGATGGCAGCTGGGTTCAGGGGTGGTTGTGGCTAGATGTGCATTTTCTTGAAAATGAAATAAATATTACTAAGTCATTATATATTATATACTTTATGCAGATCCTGTGAGTAGTGTCCCATGAAGTATCAACACTTAGTACCCAAATAAGTTCTTAATTTGGCAAATCCGACCCATATTTCTATAAGTACTGTTAATCTTTCTAGGAGATATGGAATGTTTTCATGATTAACTTCTCTCCAATAATGTTTGCTGGCATTTTCCACTGTAAGAGTATTAATTATAGGCTTTAGTTCTTTGTAAAAATATTATTAAGCAATACTTTATGAATAATTTTAAAGATATTCACAATTTTAATTTAATAAATTTATTTAATAATTTTAAAAATATAAAGATTGCTTAAAGCATTTAAGAATAACTTTTGGGGCTTCCCTGGTGGTGCAGTGGTTGAGAGTCCACCTGCCGATGCAGGGGACACGGGTTCGTGCCCCGGTCCGGGAAGATCCCACATGCCGCAGAGCGGCTGGGCCCGTGAGCCATGGCCGCTGAGCCTGTGCGTCCGGAGCCTGTGCTCCGCAATGAGAGAGGCCACAACAGTGAGAGGGCCGCGTACAGAAAAAAAAAAAAAAGAATAACTTTTGATTTCAGGAATTCCAATTTTTGTGTGTGAATCAGGAATTTGAAAACATTAAATGCAACATCATGAAATGAGACATTCCTATGAGAAAGGAAAACAGAAAATTTGGTGAAATTTACCCAAAACAAGCTTATCTATATTGGCCAGGTTTTGAAGTGAGAAAAACAAAAGAGATGTAAATATATATTATCTAACATGGATATAATAGATTTTAAAGGCCCAGGAAACATGAAAGTGTTTCTGAGAAAAGTGTAGGAATGTAAGAATCCAGAGTATGAAATGAAACATAAACATCAGTTTCATGCGTTTTCAGTCACCCAAACAGCAAATTGTTCATCATTATAGCAAAATAAAAAGGTGCAAAAAGAGAAACCACTCCAAGGATGATATATTCTCACTTATCAACGATACCTATTGGCGTCTGAAATGATTTTTTTTTTTTTTTTTTTTTGCGGTACGCGGGCCTCTCACTGTTGCGGAGCACAGGCTCCGGACGCACAGGCTCCGGACGCACAGGCTCAGCGGCCATGGCTTACGGGCCCAGCCGCTCCGCGTTATGTGGGATCCTCCCGTACCGGGGCATGAACCCGCGTCCCCTGCATTGGCAGGCGGACTCTCAACCACTGCGCCACCAGGGAAGCCCTGGAAATGATTTTAATGGACCAGATCTTTGGGGAAGTTTTTTCTTGCACAATAGAATATTTGGCATTCTTCTAAAACATGTAGAGAATTCTGAGATTTGCACCAAGTACTCCACGTTTCAGAGCTTAATATATTTCCGTTTCCTAGAAAACCATTGTGCAGAATGATCACGATAACCATCTCTCTCCTATTTATTTACTTATTTTTCTTAACGCCACATATTTTTTAATCATTAAGCAAGCTTTAATTGTGCATTTGTAATATAGCTGACACGGTGCAATATAATTAAAATGTGATTCCAGCCTCCAAGAAATTCACGTTATTGAACTAGCAACAAATGTTTCACTCATTATCATCATTAACATTTTGTTAGGTGCCATCTAATATCTACTATTTATTGAGCACTACATATGTGTTAAGTATTCAGCTAAATATATTGCATATATTATCTCAACCAAAACCTCTGCAGCAGCTAATGTGACATATTTTTGGAGCTCAAAATTTTGAGCTCCGAGTAATTAGCTCACAGTTAAAGAGCTATAGATTGATGAATCATGGGTTAAGCCCAGAGCTAACTGTTTTCGATGTTTGAACTCTTGAGCACCATAGTAAACCCACTGTATACCTAGGCAATCTAAAGGTGCTTTGGGAACACTTAATTGGAGTGATATACTTTGCTTGAAATAAAAGGTACCAGGAAGGCTCTCCAGTGATATGACATTTAACTTGTGCTTAAAGAATGTATAGCACATAGTCATTCGCTCAATGAACAAGTAAGGGTAACACATTCAAAACAGATGACTCTACATGATCAGAGAATTAAACCTCATTATTTTTATGGTAAATTTCCAATGTGAAAATATGTATTAACCTACTTACCTAGGAAAAATTTTATAGGTCATTGGTTATGAAATAAGTGTGCTGTATCATATGAAATTTATTGGCTATAGTGAGCCTTGCACATTGCATTTTACCTTAGTGGTGATTAATAAATAGTAGATTATTTATTTGATTTTATGATATTGTAATAATGTTTATCATTCCTGTTCAAAATAACCTTCTGCATTTATTGCATTTTTAGAAAGAATTGTTATTATAGATCAGAACATTTTGATTAATAGCACTGATAAGGCAAATAAAGTTATTTTATTACAGGAACCAGACACAAGCACAAGCCAAATAAATTCTGAATAGCCATCAATGTAATCATACTAAAGGCATTCTCATCTTCTTTGACTTATTTTAGTATCAATTCATTTAACATTGATGGACAATAACATGGAGTAATGATGACAAGATCGTTAATAAGTTGCTGACTCTTATTTCACTAACTTCCTTTGATCTTAGATGGGAGGACTCACTATTTTAAAACTGTCATTTCCACTAGAGATTAACCTATATATTTAATGCAAATTCAATGAACATCTCACTGTGATTTTTTTTCTATGTTAGAATAAATTGATTCTGAGTTTCATCTAGAAGAGATGTGTAATAGGTAATAAAGTATGATTTGTACAAGAAAAGCAGTGAGGAGAAACATGGTTGCCTTGCCATATGTGTAAATATCCCATAAACCCTAATAATTTACAAAACAAATGCTGCTGTGCAACCATAGATAAAGAAAGAAATAAAATGGAATAATATTTGAACTAATATTTATTTATTATCTACTATGTGTCTGTCATTTTCAAGATTACTGAGCAGGGAGCAAAACAAGCCAATGAACTACATAGTAATATTGGAATTTCAAATTAGTAGAGGGGGATTATTATAAGCTAAGAAGTTGATTATTATAAGCTAAAAATTTGTAGGAAAAGTAAACTTAGATCGTTACCGTACACACACACACACACACACACACACACACACTCACACTCACACACACACTCTCTCTCTCTCTCTCTCTCTCTCATACTCAGTTCAACTGTGCTATTGTGTAACCTAAAAGAAAACTATAAACTATTACAAGAAGAAAGTCTAGGAGAGCTTTTTAGGATATCATGTGGTAATAAGATTTATTTAAATATGATATGGTACTAAAATTGTTAAAGGATAATAACTACTTCATGTAAATGGACACTACTAAGTTAAAAAAAAAAAGACAAACTGGGAAAATATTGGCCGTGGATATTTTGGGAAAATCATTGAAAGGCAAAAAACACAGATGTATTAGTTATCTATTGCTGTATAATAAAACACCCCAAGAAATAGTAGCTTAAAACAGGAATAATCAGGAATGAGTTGGGAATTCAGGTGTGGTTTATTCAAGTAGTGCTAGCTTAAGGTCTCTCATGAGATTGTCATCAGATGGTTGTTTGTGGCTAGGGTCATCAAAAGTCTTCTTCATTCACATGTCTAGTGGACTAGACTGTAGAAATCAGAAGTGCAGGAGCTAGAATTGCTGTGCTTCTGCAGACATCACTCTATCTCTAGCTAAACAGTCTCTCCAGCTTAGTAGCATCACAGTAGCAAAGCTTCTTATAAGCAGGCTCAGGGTTCCAAAAGCAGATGAGCCCAGAGAGCAATCCAGCAACCCAACTCTGTCAACTTTATGACTTAGCTTTGAAAATCACATTATTCCTACCAAATTTTGTTGGTCAGAGAAGGCAGAAGCCCCACCCCAGATTCAAGGGTGGGAAATATGGGACCCATCTCTTAATGGGAGGAGTGTGAGTCACATGGCAAAAAGAATATCTGGAAAATACATTCTGCCACAGGAGAGTAACTTACAAATGATAAAGTATATATATGTAAATATGCATGAAATCATTCCATTGTAAATATTCGAGAATATTCATTGTATTAATGATTGTAATTATATAATAGGAAATAATATTTTTCTTTGTTGGGGATTGGTTAAATAAAATACAGTATATCCCTACCATTAAATCTCATAGCCATTAAAAGTATGATATAAATTAATATTTAAAACAGTGGAAAGAGAATTCATGAAATGGTGGAAGAAATGTAGGTTACAAAATAGAATGTATGATAAATAGACATTTATAAAAATGAATACCCCAACAGATTAACATAAATTTTTTTGTATATATAAACATTTTGCAAGGAAAAACACTACTATAATAAAAGCAATTATCAAAATAATGATCCAAGTTTTATCTAGTAATAGTCTAGGGAATGCAGAGGGGAAATTGACAAAATGGACAATAATAATAATGCCAGATTCCGGAAGGATAGTCTATGTTTTCCCTCTTAATAAAAAATAAGAAAACTGAATTGCAAAAATTTTAGTAAGTGTACAGTTGTGAGATTCACAGCTAAACCTGTCTTCTTTTACTCAGCATTCCTTTGGTATATTGGGCTTCAAAATTGCTTTCCAGTTCAGAAATCAAACTTTTTTCGATGCTCTCTGTGTGCAATTCACTGAGAAGGCTCATGAAAAGACGTAAGTGTCTTCTTTCTGACCCAGACTGAATAGGAATATATAAGGGAAACATTATTTCTAAAAAGCTATATTTCTGCATTTGAATGTGTGGCATTTTGGTTATTGCTAAGTAGCACATTTATTGATAATAAATCTTCCTGCTTTGTATTAGAAAACATAAAGATAAATGTGTTATACATCAGACAGTGAGTGGAAAGAACACTGGGCAGAGTGACCTGGGTTCTACTCTGGATGAGGAATGTCTCCGGCCACATCAGTAAACAAAGGATGTTGCTGCCCTCAAGCCATCAGCCAATGCAGTCACCCAACCTGTGCACCCTGAGGGAATTCAGTATGGAGAAAAGTGGGATACTGGCCCTAGATAGTTAGGGTGCTTATCAAGGGAGTGATTTCAATGAGCCCAGTCTCTTGTATCTTCCCATATATAGAAAAGCACTAAATTCATTAACTTTAGATGTTTGGTTTTCCTTAATTAACAGTCATCTTTTGATATTCCAACTACCTGGGGTTTGTTTTCGTTTTTGTTTTGTTTTGTTTTTTTACAAAAACTCCTATATACCCTGGCTCCTCTCTTACCTCTTTGGAACAGTCCCTCAGAGGTATCTGAGAGGCTGTCTCCTGGGCTTAAGTCCTCAGCATGTCCACCAAATAAAACATAATTTTCAACTTTTAGGTTATGCATTTTTTTCAGTCGACACTATCCTGGTTCTCTTTATTGCATGTCTTCAAGCATGTTCTAACATCATTTGAGCCTGTTACCTCATCTAAAAAATAAATAATTCACTTAATTTTTAATGTCTTTTTGGTACTGAAACAGTTCCAATTTTCTCTTTCTCCTTAATAATAGATTTATTAATCAGTCCATAGACTGATTGGCTTATAAACAACAGAAATTTATTTCTCACAGTTTGCAGTCTGAGATGTCCAAGATCAGGGTGCTTGCATGATCTTATTCTGGTGAGAGACATTTTCTGGTTTTCAGACTGGCAACTTCTGTTCTTATCTTCACTTGGCAGAAAACAAGCAGGGAATGCTCTGGAATCCCTTTTATCAGAACACCAATCCCATTCTCCACTCTCATGACCTAATTACCTCCCCAAATCTCTGCCACATAATACCATCATATTAGGAACTAGAATTTTAGCATAAGAATTTAGGGGAGAGAAGCACAGACATTCAGTCCATTGCATGCATAAACAATGGAACTGTAGACCTTCATCAATTTCTTCTTCTCTATATGGTGACAGAGGCTCTCAGACATGAAAACACATCAAAGTACAATTAGTTTTATGGAAAACACCTGAGACCTGGAAGAACCAGATGTGTGAAAGACTTGGAAGCCTCTCTGTGGATACTCTTGAACTTACTTCTTCCTTTGAGGAATTAATTTTCCAATACCCAGAATTCTTTAGGGAAAGAATAGATTTAGAGTGATGCTGACACATTCAATATACTTACAAGAGTTACTCTACAACACAGATATTTTTGAATAAGTGCAAAAAAACCCCTGGTAGTTTATACTTAATCAATTTTTAATATGCAGAAAAGGACTAAGTGAAAATGTCCAATAATGGTAAAAAGAGTGAATGAAGATTAAATTTTAATTACTTTGGAAAACAAACTTTTCAGACACTTAGGTGGTATGTATTTCCATGCAATTTGCATCGCATTAATATGATTAAACTGAATGTGAAAGTAGTTAAAAGGTAAAACAGATGCTAAAAAATAGTGTACTTTTGCAATGAGTCAAAATGTGATGAAGTAACTAATATTATGTATTTAGAATCTGAAGTGTAGAAGAATGTGCTACCACAAAATGCCTCTTTGACAAAAGGATTATTTTATGCTGATTATTTTGAGAAGCAACAGAAACAGGGGAAGCTCTGAAAACAGAACAGAAGTCGTCCTTTTGTGAGGGAAATTTATAAAGGAAATCTCCATTTGTAAAGGATTTTTCCTTCTCTGTACCAGGAAGAGACAAGTTTTATCAAAGGAAAAGGCACTAAGATAAATCTGTATAACAAGCCTTACCCTCTTTACCATGCTTTCCCTGATAACCTCCTCATAACTGACCTCCCTCTAATCCCTTTCTTCTATTATCTTTAGCAAAATACAGTTTTTAAGCCAGAGTTCCAAGCCACCTCAGAGAGTTACTCATTCTTCCCTGTGTATCTCCCATGTGTGCATAACTGTTTGTTTTTCTTTTGTTAATCTGTATTTTATTACAGAGGTCTTAACCTAGAACTCAGAAGATAAAGGAAAAATTATTTTTGCTTCCCTAAGAAACCATATGTGGATTTAAATGCATCCCTACCATGACTTCTCATGTGTTGCCCTATTGCTTTCATCTTTTCCCATTCATCATTTTCCTCAAATTCCTCTTATGAAAGTCATTAAATGCATCTAATCACCAGCTCCTACTATTATTTCTCATTCTATTTTTAGATTATTTGAATTTATCTTCCTTGCCTTGTATATCAATGCACCGCTGCCTTCTCTGATTATTTATTTTTGAATATTTTTCATGATTCTGGTTCTTAACAATATGGGCAGTCTGCATTACTCTTGATTTTAAATGGTTAAATGAATGAAACTCTGTGCTGAGGAAGAAAGAATAACAGAAGATGTTATAACATCTTAACTGTATTTGTGTCTTCAACTTACATGTCAATTGGAAAATTGCTATTTCTTGTTTTAAAGAGGCAAATTCAAACACTGCATTTCCACACCACAGAAAAAATGTGAAGTAAAACCCAGCTCATGTGTAATACAGAAAAAGCAAACAAGTTGAACAGGATATACAGCAAAATGCTTCAGGGGACAGGAAAAGAAGCAGAAGCTATTCATAGGTATTAAGTAACTAGCAGCTGACATTTTGTAGGTGATATTGGAGGTAATGAAAATACCTCCAATATCACCTACAAAATACATCTTAGGGATGCTATTAGTAAGAAAAAGTCCCTGCTGCTATTTAATGTTTAGCATATATAAAACACAGTGGCTGAGAATTTTCTATTTTTCCCCAAATAGACTACATCAGAACAAAGATACCAAAAAGTATCAGTAGAATTTTGTCAAGGAGAACTCAGAATAAATAGTCTTTATTATAACTTCCTAAAATTTTTCACTACAATGTTTATGAGTAAAATATTGATTATTAATACAAGAATCTCCATTTATATATAATTTGTGGTTTGCTATTTGTGTATGTATATATGGTATTAAATTAGACTGACATTGCATATACATTTGTTTCTTTCATTCTACAATGTAGAATCAGTGATTCTAATGAAAAGTCTTTCTTGTCTACATAAAGCCCAAGATAAAGAATTTTGTTTTTTTAAGTGGATGGTATCTGACGACACTGAGTGGTCATCTCTAAGTAAGACAGCTGCCTCCTTGAATGATGATCCAAAGAGGCTTATTTGATTTAGTTTTTTTTTTTACATTGTATATTACCATTTAATATCCAACTATCCTTAGACACCTCTATATATTTCTCTTTTGAAATGTCCCCTCAATCCCAGAACTATGCAAATGGCTTCCAAATATCTAGCTGAAACCTACCTGATGAGCTTTAGATTCATACTTCCAGTTATTTGATCAGCATCATCCATTGTTTTTTCCCACTGGTACTTCAAACTCAATAAACACAGAACATCATCTTTCCCAGGAGATATGTGACTTTACTCTTCTAAATTTATCTTGGTAGAAAATGATTCTCACAGTTACCTGAGAGCAGTTATCAAGACCTAGCACAGAAGGCATATTTTCCCTGTAGACTTCTCTGTTACCTGTAATTGGAAAAACAACAAAAAACAAAAAACTCTTCCTCATCTGATAGAAATGTACCTGGCATTTGCTCATGACATTTTTCTTTTTTTTTAAATCCAGTAGATGTATTTGTGTATTTGTCTCATGATTGAGGTTAGGGGCTTGTTTTATTATACTGGTACACAACTCAGAGACTTTATATTGGCAATCTTTTCTGAATATATTTTGAATGAGTGGTAAATGAATGAATTGTATGTTATGTGAAAGAAAAAAATACTGGTAATATTCCTAACAAATCAATTATATATTTTTATTCATACATATTTTAAATCCTTTTTAGTCTATACATATTTTTAGTTTTTTGAAACTTATAGAAAAACAAATTTGACCTATGTTAAATTCTATGTCTAGGAATTAAGATTGGATGAGGATACACTTGTTGATTCAATTAATGTCTTCATAGTTTTAGAGATTCTAGTCCTACCACAATGCTTTCATCTTTCTAGATCTGAGTGCTGATTTTTAAAATACACTTTATGCATACTTATGCCGCTGCTTCATTTTAAATCATTTAGTATGCTCTTTGTCAGGTTTTTTCTAACTACCTACTCTATATAAAATAATTTGATATAACGCTGCACGCTAAACTAAACATTATCAGTTCACTGCCACTGTGATTTTATATATGGCAAAATGGTGTGTGATTTTGCTTCCAAAGATCTTTGCATGATGGCCAAGATTTTCTTGATATATTAGAACGAACACGATTGCAATTTAAGATTCTGCCTTTAGAGAATAGGATACAGTGTCTTTAAACTCTCATTATAGATCCGATACATATATACATATATTGAAATATACATATACATTATACATAAATGGGTGCATGTGTAAAATGGTGATAATAACACTAGCATGATAGCGCTATTGAGAAATGTAAGTAAAAGTAAAGCATTTTGGAACAATGGCTGGCACATAATTGCATACTAATCTCAGCTTTGATTATTATGTATGACTCTCCCAGGGTCTTTTACAGTGAAAGACAATAACTGTTGAATTGAACTCTTATATCCACGATAAATCATTCTCCTAAATTATAAAAAAGAAACTCTCAAAAGTTTAAAACTTTATGGAGATTTAGATATGAACTAATTTGACTCTGTGACATGTGTTAGATTTAGATGGCAGAATAAGACATATGCAGTGACTTAAGATGACACACTTAGTTTGACTTGCAAAATTGGTACTAGGATATGAATCTTGTGAGTCAATACTTTCTAACTCATCATGTTACTTGCAGTTTTAATTTGCTGTTCCTTTAGTTTATGGAATTGTGTCAAAGAAATTTTGCAAATAAAAATAAGCATTAACTTTTGGTTCCCTTTGTCATATAATTTATCATAAAATGATCTTGAGACAGTGATTATTTCTTATAGTACCCACATTTCTTACACTCCCGCACCCCCAGGCATTTCTGATCACATATTATCTAATCAGTCCTTTGGTTACATGTATCTGTGTCAGGAAGAACTGTCAAGAGTGAGGTTTTCGTAACTAGTGATCCACCAAAATTGTGCTCTACTTTTCATATTGTGGAACTCTGGCTGGGAGTTGGGTGCCCAGCCAGGGATATTTCCCAGCAACACCACTTCGCCTGGTCTCCAGCTGTGGCCATGTAACTAGTTTCACAGGCATTTGAGTAACAACAATGGTGGTACTTCTGTTGTCATAAAGTTTGTGTACGTTCATTCTCTCTCCTTTCTCCAGTTACAGGACTCCCAAATCCTAGCAGATAGCAAAACCTTAGCAAAAAGAAGCTATAGGCCTAAATCAGCTGTAAGGGAGGGGAAATTTTCCCCTACCCTTCTAAGACCTTTTGACTAATCTGATAATTAAATTAACATAAGACAGGTTTACAGGAGAAAAACTTAATTATGTACATAAATTTAATTATGTGCCTGTACAAGGGCCCCGTTAGAAAAATGAGACCCAAGGACATGTTAAGCAATTGAGGCTTATATGCCAGCTAAGAGAAGAAGGGGATAGGGGTTTGAGACTTCGAAGCGGAGGAAGGTAATTCTTATGGTGATGGAAAAGCAAATGTTTGGTAAGTAAATATTTGTTATATCAAGCAGAGACAGTGGGACACAGAGAGAACTTTGGTCTCCATGCCCTTCTGAGTTTCGCCCCCCGCACCCAGCCTGTATTCTTCATAGATATTTCTGATGATAGTGATCTTCCCGGACCAGGCCCTTTATCTAAATTCATTTAGGCAGTTAAGGAGGAGGTAAAAAGAAAGACTCCTTGAGTCTTCTATTTCTTAAAAATATTCAGCTTAAAATAAACTTCATGCCAAAGAGATACGTTTTGGGTGGCAAATGTTGCTTCCCTATACAACCCATTGAACAAAGCTACCTCACAAATAGGAACACCATATCGGACTGCTATGAGAGTGAAAAATAAATGCCTATTGTCTTACACCACTTAAATTTTGAAGCATCTCTTTGATGTTTCTACCAATGATTCAATATTTGAAGTTAATAAAATTAGCCTCTTTTAATATTTTTCTATATTGTGGATTTCTGCTAATTCAGAGAGCCACCTCAGAATTCGTCTGATTTAATATCACTAATATATGTACCTCATCTATATGTAGCATATGTAGCATAGAGATTTACAAGCTTTCTAATAACATTTGAAGCACCAGGATTCACTTTTATCTCCACATAAATCACTCTAACCCACTCTCTTCAGAAAGAGTCTAAATATTATCAAGTGGATGGAGAAGTGTAGAGTGGGAGGTGTGCTTGAATGACAAATAAATAAAATAACATAAGACTATTTTCTCAACATGAATACAACAGTAAAAAAATAATGTAAACTGGTAATCTGTGAGTATTGTTACTTGGAGGTAACGTAGATATGGTTTTTGTCAATAATACAGATCAATTGCTCTTTGATATTTGTTAAAACATTTTCTGAGACTCTGAGTTTTATTCTGGTCTTGATTTTTTTCCCTTTTGTTTCCACTTCCCCCAGCTGTAGCTTCCCTGTGACACAGTTAAGCCACATCCTGCCCACCTCCTTTAAAATGTCTCTTCTATGACTTAACTGGAAATAGGCTCCCAATTGTTTTTTAATTGCTATGCATGGGAAATGTTTTCCAACAGCACAGCTGGCTCCAGGATATATCTCTGGTGTTGGAGCAACTATTTTCTAATTGCTTTCCTACCTTTCCGATTAAATTGTGAAGAACCCAGCAGGAGGCAGACTCTTCAAATGGGTAACCAGCCCTACTATGTCAGCTCCTAGTTGCTCTGATGTGATAATCAGGAAAAAGAAGTGTTCTTTTTGATAACTGAACTTCATTAGTATTGAAAACAAACGGACTTCAGTAGGAAGGAAATGGGAGTCTATGTAGTCCCATATTTCAAGCTCATGGGAAAAATCAGAAACACTGACATTCTGCCTATTTAATACATTCCTAAATTTTTCTGTATTCGCTATATTAATTATTCTTGGCTACAGAGCTCTAACCCTTTCCCTATTACCCTGGTGTCCACTTTCTTTATATAAATTCCTGCTTCTGGGTTTACTGTATCCTAATAATGATTATTCATTTGATGTTTGGTCTGTTAATGTGCCGTGTCAGAAAAAAACTGTACACAACTACATAATCTCAAAACAATACTTTTCTTACTAGGTAGACAGAAATAATTTTCCAATTCTAACTAAAAGACCCATTCTAATAAAAACTCTTTTTGGCTCAGTTCTTTAAGATTTCTTATTGCAAAATACATAAAACAAATATACCTATGCATTCTTGCTACTTTCATTTTGATCTGATGAAGTAGATTTTGAATGAAACACTCAGGTGATTTCCAAAATGATAAATATGCACAAGTAGCACCTCAAACTCAGATCATAAAATTTTTCGAAAACAAATTTGATGTCAATGTTTTTATTAAAGTGATTTTTAAATTGAAGTATGCTTGATTTAACACTATTATGATGCAGTAGGTGGTACTACGTAAACCAAACTAGACAGTGTATAGGAGACATGACTCCAACACTGTCACCAAGGAAAGGCAGATTGGGGGGAATCTGATGAATTCCTCACTGTAAAATAAAGAGGTTGACCTTTTTGTGAATAATTGGGTATTTAATAGAAGCAAGACTTTTTTTTTGCTTTTTTTTGTATTTGGAGTTTCTAAATATTATTTCAGCTAAGGAAAAAGATATTTTGTTACATCTATATTTTAAGTATTTAGATTTCTGCTTCAAACTTCCTCAGGTCCTTGAATTTTGTTAATATTCCTTTACAGAAAAATCAAAACCAACTCAAACAACAACCCCACAATTATTTAAAGGGTAAAAATCAAAGTGTATTTTGGAGTCTCAGCAGAGATTAGCTTAAATTGACATATACTTATGAATGCTAGAGAGGTAAAAAAAAATATGCTTTATGATTTAGATTGCATTCTTCAATGCCTTCCTGGAAATATTTATTGATTCATACTTCTGAAGCTTTCTAGAATCATCAGGTAGAAGTGATATTTAATTTTTAGGATAATAATCACAAATCTATCCCTTAATGAGAAATAAATATAACAAATTCTCCAAATTTTGTAAATGCTGGTTTCATAACTGAAAGTACAATTATCAACAAAAAAAGTGCAATATCTTTTTTTATATATTAAGGATATAAGAACCAATTCAGCAAATTGTTCTGCAAAAATTATAGTTCAAGTCACACTTTCTTAAATATTTATTTCACAGTAATATGCACATATAAAAGTGTATGTGTTATAATGCTTAAATTATATTTTAGCATATTGTTCTCTTTAAGAATTTTTTTACCTTGTAAATATGCATGACAATGAACTTGTCTAATTATGCTCTTAGATAAAAGCATATGGCTCATTAATCTCATTTTTTCTACTTAAATGTAGCAATAAACATAAATAGTGTTGTACTCAAAAGTGAATTTTAAAAAGGGAATAGCAGCAAATTAAAAGCATCAAATAAATTAATATTTTGAAGAAACAATTATGCTTACATAATTATTTTTAAAATATTACCACTTGAAGACTGCACTCTCAGAAAACTACTTTCAGTTGCCTTCTTTGCACAGACTTTACGTATATAGTTTAACTTTTTCCAACATAAGCTACTGCTTGATGACATATTTCACAACTTTCTACATAATACATCATGAATTGCTATGACATGCAGTTACAAAATTATATACCAAGAAAACTCAAGACAGTTATATAAGTAAGAAATATTTGATTTAATTTTAAATTGAATATGACATAATTAGCATTATAAACAGCATTAAAATATTAATGATGATGCTGTATCACAATTTTTAGTTTAATTACTATGCCAAAACCTGGAATTTATTATAAATACATATAATAACTTAGGCTAACCATACATGCTCTTAGATAAATTCAGCTATTCTATTTATCACAGCATAAACAAGCCTTTAAATCAATAACTCTTCAGTTAACTGATTGTTTCATTAATTATATATGTCATATAAGATGAAAAAAGGAAATATACCATATAAAAGAAGATTTCACCTGGTTAAGAAAAAAATAAAAGGTAACAAAATAAAAAATTCAATACAGGTACAAAATATAAGATTGTGCCCAAGAAGTGTGAAGTATTATATTAAAACGTTCTTTATAATTAGCAGAGATGGGCTGAGTATCTCTAGTTCCTGCTATGGTGTCCTCTCATAGTGCACAATACGTATTTGATGCATTTTAACACCTGCTAAAATCTGTTTCTTCTAGTCCTTCTGAAGCAATGTTATTAAATTCTAGAGACACTATTGCTTGCTGGCCACTTAGTGCACCAGCCAGTTGTGGCATGGCTTGTGCTAAAGACTTTGCGAGGCAAGCTGCCAGTTGAGGAGGTTAGTAGGAAAAATGGGAAATATATGTTAAATGTATGTGAAGTGTGCATAGAAAATAGAGGCAGAATAGAACTGCTTTAGAGAGCTTACAAAGTAATATGAATCCTTTTACTATAGTGTTTTTGTCATTTATTTTATGATCTGAGCCTAGTTGCATTTTGTCTGAAAATGTTTTCATAATTTTGCATGAGTCCTTTTACCAACAACAGGCTAAAAAATAACATCAAGGGATGTTAGGTTAAAAACAAGTGACAAAAGTTCATCAAATAAATTGCCCTATTTACTTACTTGGATTTGTTCTCTTCACCTGCCTTGTGAATTTTGTGTTTCAGTCACCTAGAACCAAAAGCACTGGTTTTTATTAATATTAGGTAATATTAATTTCCCCATGATGCAAAGGAATGTTAAGAATGACCCAAAGTCACAGAGATTCTAACTGAAAAAATTAGGAATTACATACTCAGATCTATATCTTATTTTTGAGCCTAGTACTCTTAGCATCTCCTTTAATATTTCTCTAGACCAAATAGTGGGGGAGATGTTCCTGTCTGTAGAGAAACTAAAAACAAGGGAAGTAGAGGCTGAGTAAAATTTAAGTATCGCTTAATCTAACCCTGTCTTGAAGTAATTTACTCTGGGACTCTTTCCAATGCTGTGGACAGTCACTACAAGTTTCCTATGCCAAAATCTCCACAACTCCCTGTACATGCCAGGATATTGTATGAGCTTATGATTTTGCTTGTGCTCTGTCCAATTACTAACACACTTTGTCTTCACTACTTTGCCTTGAGAGCTCATACAAATCCTCTAAGACCCAGTTCAAAAGCCCATTCATGGATCACAGTTTCCCTGGCAGAGTTCACTGTACCCAGACTTTAGCACCCCAACTTAACGTACTCTTTAACACAAGACAATATGCAGGCAACAGAAAATGTTAGTTGAGAATAATTAAACGTACAGTAAAGAACAATGAATCTCAAATCATACAGCCAGAAATTAGAAGGCCTCACAAATGGAATTTAAAAAAAAATGATGATGAGAACAGTGTACAATAGTAACCACAGTCTCCATCTCTGGAGCTAAACTGATTGGGTCAGAATCCCAGTTCTATTACTTGTGTCCATGGGTAAACCACATAACTTCAACATGCTTTAACATATTCTTTCTGGAAAAAAAGGAAGACAACAATAATCCCGACCTCAAAGAGTTATTGTGAGAAATAAATAGGTTAATATATTGTGAAAAGTAAAAACAGTGCCCCGCACATACTGAGTACTGTACAATGACATTGAAGATAAGAAAAATAAGTAAATATCTATAAAGATTGTGATGAAAATCTTGGAGAAAATAAAAGTGTCCCTAGAAATACAATCAACATATTCTATCCACCTAAAATGAACGCTGGTTCAAACAAAAGCAGAAGCCAGGATAGAACCATCTCTGTTTAGATTGTCTGGGACATGGTCTCACTGAAAAACACAGAAGTAGATCAGCTGAATGAAAAAAAGTAAGACAGAAGAAGCATGGATAAAACCAGAACAGAGTCCACATGCTTTCCCCAGCTACTTAGGAAAAAAATATATATTAATATTAGAAACTTAATGTTTATAGATATTTTGTTCTAGCTATCAATCTTAAAATAATGATATACCTTTCAACTCTCTCCATGATTTGCTTCAAAATACTCCAGTGGATAGTGCAGGGAGAGATGAGGGGGTATAGATGTAACACATTTTTCCTTGAAAAATTCTAGATGTTGAGTGGCGGCAGTACTATTCTCTTTACTTTTATTTGTAAAGTAACTTGTAGCATTTGATCTTATCATTGGCTTATGAACATTTCCAGATTGGGTCTGAGACCAGGTGACTTTTTAAAAATATCCTTCCTGGTAGCAACAGCTCAACATTGTTACTGTTAACCATGATACTTGTTTTAACAAATGAACTAAAGCAGCATTTTTTTTTTAAGATTTGTTTCATGTGGACCATTTTTAAAGTCTTTATTGAATTTGTTACAATATTGCTTCTGTTTTATGCTTTGGTTTTTTTTGGCCACGAGGCATGTGGGATCTTAGCTCCCCGACCAGGGATCGAACCCACACCCCCTGCATTGGAAGGTGAAGTCTTAACCACTGGACCTCCAGGGAAGTCCCTAAAGCAATATTTTAAAATATATCTCCATTAGTCCAGAATTTCCCAAACTTTAGTGTGCATCAGAATCACCTACAAGGCCTCATTAAAATCCAGATCGCTGGCCTTCTTCCCTTCAGGAGTTTCGGATTCAGTAGTTCAAGAAGGGTCCCAGGATGTGGATTCTAACAAGGTCCTGGTAGATGCTGCTGCTCCAGGGCCCATGCTTTGAGAACATTTCCCCCAGCCTATATATTTATGACGTTTTCTCTCACGTTATTAAGAACTCAGCATCATGAAGGTGGAGTTATATTCTTCTCTGTATTAGCAGGGCATTGAACAATATCTGGAATACTGTGTAAGATTAATAATCAAACATAAATGTACATAATGTCTCTGGGCTTTTCTTTGGTCATATTCAAACAAAAGCATCAGTTTAAATTACCTCTGAGATTCTTTCCACTAGATTGAAATGAGAATGTGAGAACAATGGGTTCCATTTTAAATTTTATGACTTTCATTGGGATTGCAACATCTAATCATTAATTCAAAAATAATGAAATGACAAACGCATCCTTTGTGCTAGACAGTATCTTGGGAACAGGAGCATGGCCCTATAAATGTCTTCAAGGCCTTTGCTTTCATTGAGTAAGAAGATTAATATTGTAAGAGCATGAGAAAGAATTAGAATAGAGTGATCCCCAGGCAGGGAGATCATTTTTATTGCTAGTGCAAAAACACAGATGTAAGATCATACATATCATTTGCTTATATGCTGAATCTATAAAAAAAAAAAAGATCTAGATGAACTTATTTACAAAACAGAAACAGACTCACAAACTTAGAGAATGAATTTATGGTTACTGGGGGGAAGGGTGGGGGTGATAGACTGGGAGTTTGGGATGGACATGTACACCCTGCTATATTTAAAATAGATAACCAAAAAGGACCTACTGTAAAAAAAGAATTAAACATAAAGCAATATGAATCAAGAAAAAAAGATCATACATATTGTATTGTGGGTTGTAAATGCAAAAATGGAAAAGGAGTGAATGTAAATTCTATTGTAAAAGAAAACTCAGTATCTCTTTAATTTGAGGGACTAGAGCTAGACACTTCTCTTGTTTCTACCATAAAAGTATATTTCTTGAAAAAGATAGAAAGTTGTATCAACACAATGTAAATATAAATATATAAATTAGATATAAATATAAACTGTAATTTAGGTAAGAAAGTAATAGTTTTCCATTTCTGGAAATTGAAAAAATGCTTATTTTAATCACAGGGATTGTGACTTAAAATAATAAGGTGATTATTATACAGGTAGTTTATGCTTTTTGTTACTCATGCATTGAAGAATAAACTAAGTCTTAAAGATGTTATTTTTGCTCATGCTACGTTTTTATGATTCAACTTTTTGTATTGTTTTGTTTTGTTTTCTTTCTTCAAGGGCTAACCATTGCTTTTCCCAGCAGGGAGAAGAAGGCCCACCCACCAGGTCCCCTCCAGCTTTCACTAATGAGCTCCTGGGGCTGTTTACATTAGCCAGGCAAATTTGAAAAACCCCAATTGTCTCCTGGTGTTTAATCTCACAACTCAATTTGCTTCTGAAGCTGGTGTGCTTAGCAGCTGTGCGGCAATGTTGGCCTGTCCCAAAGACAAAAGATAAGAAATAAAAAAGTAAAAGACTAGGCAAAATACTCCAATATCTTAGATCACTGCATGGAAAGAGGTAATTAACGACCCTGAACAGTCACAGCCAACCTATTTTCAGTTACAATCAAGATGAAAATGTGTGTGTCAGTTATTTTCTGGAACCAGACCATATGTATAACAGTCATCCACAAGCACACTTTGTAAAGCTGGTAATGACAAAATGTATGTGAGTAAGCAATTTCCCCCTCCCCATCAACGATAACTTTTCCTTACAGTTTATTTTAAAACATCTGTTTCTGGCAGATTTAAGAAAATATGAGTTTGGGTTTAAAAAAATCCTGCTGCTGTTAAGACAACAAAAAAAGAAAAAGTATATATTTATGTATTCGGGCTCAAAATGTCCCTCAGTTGAGCCATTTCTGAGGAAAAGCGCCTTTAACACAGGTCTCTGAGACGGTGGAGTATAAATAAAAACCTCAAAAAATAAACATCTCTGAGGTTTAAATCTGGACATGAGATGGAACTGACACTGCTATTACAAGGAAGTAAAGGACTGCTAACTTTGGAGTCTAGTATTCCATTCTGCATTTAGCACAATAATTTTTTGTATACAGAAAGATTTACTAGCTTAACTATACAAATAGCATAATGTTGTCTATAAGACCCTTCACAATTTGGTCTTGATATTCGTCCCCTTTACCAAATAAAAAAAAATTTTAACAGCTATAGACTTCTCAATGTTTATCAAAAACATATATCCCTTTGCATTCCTATGCCTGTGGGTCATTATTCATGATGATGCTCTTGCCGTGATTGCCTTCCTTATTCTTTACCTTTTAAACTGTTACTTTACTTATTTATTATTTTATTTTATTTTAATTTTTATTGTAGTACAGTTGATTTACAATGTTGTGTTTGTTTCAGGTGTACAGCAAAGTGAATCAGTTATACATATACATATATCCACTCTTTTTTAGATTCTTTTCCCATATAGGTCATCACAGAGTATTGAGTAGAGTTCCCTGTGCTATACAGTAGGTCCTTATTAGTTATTTATTTTATATATAGTAGTGTGTATATGTCAATCCCAATCTCCCAATTTATCCCTTCCCCTCGCTTTCCCCCTTGGTAACCATAAGCTGATTTACAATGTCGTGTTGATTACTGCTGTACGGCAAAGTGATTCAGTTATACATATATATATACATTCTTTTTTTATATATTCTTTTCCACTATGGTTTATCATAGGATATTGAATATGGTTCTCTGTAGGACCTTGTTGTTTGTCCATTCTATATGTAAAAGGTCACATCTGCTAACCTCAGCCTCCCTCGCCATCCCTCCCTCAACCCTCACCCTCTTGACAACCACCAGTCTGTTCTCTATGTCCATGATTCTGTTTCTGTTTCATAGATAGGTTCATTTGTGTCATATTTTAGATTCAACCTATAAATGATATTATATGGTATTTGTCTTTCTCTTTCTGACTTACTTCACTTAGTATGATAATCTCTAGTTGCATCCATATTGCTGCAAATGGCATTATTTCATTCTTTTTATGGCTGAGAAGTATTCCACTGTATATATGTACCACATCTTCTTTATCCATTCCTCTGTCAATGGACATTTAGGTTGTTTCCATGTCTTGGCTGTTGTGAATAGTGCTGCTATTGACAGAGGGGTGCATTATTTTTTTTGAATTATGGTTTTCTCCAGATATATGCTACTAGAACTACTCATATGGTAGTTCTATTTTTAGTTTTCTGAGGAACCTCCATGCTGTTTTCCACAGCGGTTGCACCAACTTACTTTCCCACCAGAAGTGTAGGAGGGTTCCCTTTTCTCCACATCCTCTCCAGCATTTGTTATTAGTAGACTTTTTAATCATTCTGACTGGTGTGAGGTGGTACCTCACTGTAGTTTTGTAAAATCTTACTTATAATTCACATTTCTTCTCCAATTTCATCAGCTCTTTAAGCCTTCTGCTACCCTAACAGACAATATTAATGTCTACCTCTTAGCCATTTTAGCAACAGCACTAATATCAAACTTATGTTATTATTATTTATATGATAATGTATTGCCCTCTGAACTAGACACTCTATAAAGTTGTCTCTAGATAAAAGTCATTCATGTATCCTCAGGTATTCAACAGTTGAAGTGAGTAATCCAGAATCTTATTTTACTGAATTGTCTATATGACCTCTTCTTTTACCACCAAGAATTAGTTAGCATACTCATTTGTCTATTTCAAGTTTATAGTCCTGCACTTCTAATTCCTTTTAGTAATTTTTAAATGAATTTTTGAACATATCAGATGCAAGTCATTTTTGAAGCTCTTAATGGAATTAAATAGCTTTCATAAACATGGATTACAACCCTTCTCCACTTATCTCCTCTGTAAATTTTCTCTTTTAGCAAATGACCAATATTTTCATGGTTTTAGGTACAGTGCCTGGTATAAGGTGGCCTCTGAGAAATAAAGTATGCTTTCAGTGGCCTAATTAATTATGTATTTTGCAGCAAGTTTCTGCTTCCAGTTGTCTACTACATCAGGGCATTTCAAGCAGGAGCAATGTAGTTTAAGCAAGGTAATGTTTTAGATAAGAGTAAATAGAACTTAAAAAGAAGATAAACACACCATTCTAATTGAAAAATAAGGTGTCTCTATATAGTTAGAAGGAAATAAAAAAAAACACTCTTGTGAGTTAATGTAGCATACCTTTGCTTTAAATGGGAAAATATTTTTAAAAGATAAAGCTTAAGAAAGCCTTTTCACTTGAGAAACTCCTCTACACTTTAAGCATTATCTGTTATGAAATGCTGTGAGGACAAGTTTCTAGAGTAGGGGTCCCCAACCCCTGGGCCACAGACTGGTCCCGGTCCACAGCCTGCTAGGTGCCGGGCGCACAGCAGGAGGTGAGCTGTGGGCAAGTGAGCGAAGCCTCATCTGCCGCTCCCTATCGCTCGCCATCGCTCCCCACCACTCACTAGCACCTGACCCATCCCCCCACCCCACTGTCCGTGGAAAAATTGTCTTCCACGAAACGGGTCCCCGGTGCCAGAAAGGTTGGGACCGCTGTTCTAGAGTACACATCAGCCTCATGTGTGTCCGTGCTTCCTGGAGAGAGATTACACGTGAAGCCCTAGGAGGAAAATTACAAAAGGAGCCACAACTTGCTTCCCCAACTTGATGAGTTATTCACGTTTCTTTTTTTTTTTAATTGAAGTATAGTTGAATCTGTCCTTTCATTCACATCTTATAAATACTCGAGTAAGCCTAGTTTTATGTTAGAATAAGATGATTTTTTTCTTAGCCACAAAAAGAAGATTATGAGTTCATGAACTTTTGCACCTTCGTAAATATTAAGCCTAGGAATTTAACCTGATGAGTCCCTAAAGTGAAAGAATGTACACGTAGATCTGTGTACCTCTGATCCCTCTTCTCAGAGGAGAATGAACTCATAAAGTTAATGATATTTAAGCTGTTTCAGCAGAGACTATGAAAAAAATGTATTTTACGTGTTATTCATTGTGCTTATATCTGTTTGTGTTTACATCTGTTTGTGTTCTTTCTATAGCTCATTAATATAGTCTTCCCAAAATGTAAATTATATTATCTAGCTAGCATTTACATTACAATTTTAGAAATAAAAGTCCACTGCTTTTTATGGGCTTAGACCCCCCACAATTGAAGCACTGTCTCTGAAAAACTAGAAAATGTGTAGTTAATCCATCTTTAAGGTTACCATGATATCCTACATTCAGTGCCTCTAGATAAATCTGTGGGATAATCCCTAAACTCTCTGGAAAACTACCTCTAACTCTGGAAACAATATATTTGATGAAATTCATCTAGGTTCCCATTAAGCAGCTGGAGACATTCATGAGCCAAGATTTCTCTCCCTTGAGAAAATTCTTTTCCACATCAGGGGTGCCAATGGTTCATCTACTCAATTATTTGGATAAGTAGAGACAAAATAGACATCTGAGGCAAAAGACCGGAGTTCAATCCAAACCTCTCCACTTACTGGCTTTGGGCAATTTTCTTAAGCTCTCTGTGCCTCAATTGATACTAGGATTAATTGCTTTTAAAAAATGATTTGTTATAAAAAGTACTTGCTAATCATCCTAAGATAATATGGTTGTGTAGTTCTTAGCTTTCTGCCCTTTTTAGGAGAGGTCAACACTTTAACAGGTAGAGGTTCCGTTCTCTGTGACCTATGCCTTGTAACTGTTAATAGTACCCTGGGTTTATTTTTATAAATATTGATGCCAATAAGTGAAATATGTCAGACAGGAAATATTGCATGATCTCACTTAAATGTGGAATCTAAAAAAACTTGAACTCATAGAAACAGTAGATTGGTGGTTGCCAGAAGCTGGAAGTTGGGGGCAATGAAGAGATGTAGGTCAACAGGTACAAACTTTCAATTATAAGAAGAATAAACTCTGTAGATCTAATGTATAGCATGGTGACTATAGTTAACACTTTACTACATACTGAATATTTGCTTAGAAAGTAGATCATAAATGTTCTCACCCCACACACCCACACACACACATACACAAACACACACACACACACACACACATACACAAACACACACACACACAGAGAATGGTTACTATCTGAGGTGATGCAAGTGTTAACTAGCATTGTGGTGGTAATCACTTCATAATATATACGTATTCCAAATCATCACCTTGCCCACCTTAAATTTACACAAATTTAATTTGTCTGTTGTATCTCAATGAAGCCAGTAAAACAATAAAAATAAAGACACCTTTAAAAAAATATTGATACCAGTCTCTGCTTTAAGATTTAGACTTAAAAGATTACCCAACCCATGGAGGAAAATTGAAAATAGTTATCCACTTCCAATAGATTTCCACCAATGAGAACTTTGCCTTAATTGTGCAATATTTTCAAAAATATAGGTTTATGTGTAAACCAAGGTTAATTCCAGAACATTGAAGTAACATTATTGAAATAGCCCCAAAGTGGAAACAGCTCAAGTACAATATACATCAGCACAAGAATAAATTAATTGTGATGCATCACATAAAAGGGAATGCTATTCAACAATAAAAAGGAACACTTTCCGAAACATGAAGAAAAGATAAAACCATAATGAGCAAAAGAAGTCAGTCACAAAAAGCTATACACAGAATGTTTCTATTTATAGGAAGTTCTAGAACAGGCAAAGCTATTATTCTTAGAAATCAGAATAGTGGTTACCCAGAGCAGGAGAATATGGTTGATTGAAGGGAGCAGAGGGAACTATCTGGGGATAGAGCAATATCCAATATCTTGATCTAGGTGGTAGTTATAGGAAGGTACACATGTGTTAAAGTTCGCAAAGCTCTGTCTTTATATTTGTGCATTTCACTGGATGTAAATTATATTTCAAGAAAGTATTGATTATTTCATTATCATAGATAACAAGGTAGAATTCAAAATTGAATAAACATTATTATTATTAACAGGGCTCTGGCCCTACTATTTAAGAGCAGTTGATCTCGTTTTTGCCCTGCGAGGAGTTGTATACTTAACTATTCCTCCTAATGTATGCACTTATATGAAAGAGCCATTACGGTAGTAAGAACTTGGAGGCATTCTAACAAATGGGATTTACCAGGGCACCTCCCTTTAGTTTTTCTAGTTATTCCCGTCAAATGTTCTTCAAAGTAAATTTTGTTTACTTCAAAGTAAACAAAATTACAAACTAGTCTTTGACACTAATTTCAGTAACTACCAGAAATATTTCAAAATGCATGGAAGTGTGGTTGGCAGTACTCTCTCTACCCCTCATTCATTTATCCATTCATTTATATGTCAGGCTTATGAGCAACTGTTCAGTTATTTGCTCTTGGAGGACAATTTTCACCATCTATGGATATTAATAATTATTTTTAAAATAGCAACATATAATGATGTGCTAGGGAGGGAAAATATTGCTAGTTCCATCTCATAGAATGGTTTTATTATGTGCCTCTTTTTATGGCAATAGACAAAACGTTCAGAAATATTGAGGTAGAATCTATATGGAGTCCATATTTAAATATTTTGTCATAATTATTTTTAGTATTTTTTCATAGCAACATAACTGTACTTTCCAGTAGAATATAATGTAACTCATTGTCTTAGGTGTAAATTCTAAAATGTTACATTAAGAGCTGGGAATAAACATCTTAAAATTCCTGTGAAACTTATTCATTATCTGTATTTCCCTTCTTTTTGTAGTTCTTTTATTGTCTTTGCCCATCTTAATCAGTTTAGCCAAAATAATTATCAGGACAACTTCCTGGCATTTTGATTATATTGATATAGATGATGAAATTTGGAGTTGATTGAGGTATTCAAAGATGAAACTCAAAAACTAGAACAGAGTTGAGAATTTTTTTTTTTAATTTCAATTTACTTGGGTAGGAAAGATGCAATTTTATGTACTGAATAATAAATATCAACAAGTATGCTTTAAAAAAAAATAAACTGAAGGGGAAATCTAACATAACTCCCAATGATAGAAAGGGCAGATGACCAATTTGGAAAGCAAGGAGAATGCAAACACCTTTCACGTTTTGATAAGAGGCTGTTTATATATTGGAGGTTAAGTAATGTTACTTTCTCTTAGTCTGCCTATGGATAGTCTATCAGTTAGAATAATATGTAATACTTATTCAGACCATTAATATGGCTTATTGAGATTCAACACTGTGGAATGCTCAGATGTAATCAACAGAGATTGCACTTTGTTTTCTTATTTTATAAATAGACACATCATATCTTTTAAAAATTGGCATCCTCTGTAATTATAATAAAGTTGCAAGTGTGTGTGTGTGTATCTGCATGAACCCTCAGTAAGGGATGTATAAAACACTTTCAAGTAAATATGCAAATTAAAAGCATTTTAAAACAAGGACAGTTTAACATGTACTTAAAAGGCAAATTAGGTGCAATGTTCCTGAAAAAATCTGAAAAGGTAAAAAGGAGTACCTAAAATGGCATTAATAAATACAGTTGCAATCACCAAGCTGTTTTAGGGAACTGTAGTCTCTAAAAGTTCTAGATTATTTTTCTTATGAATCAAGATTCATCTTCTGTCTCCTGGAACCTAGATCTTTCATATAATCCTTCTTTGTCATTATTGTTACATCTCTTAAGACACTTAAATGTAATTTTAACTATATATACATATATATATATGTATATTTAATCCAAAAGAATATGAACTGTCAATTGCAATGAATATTCCATTATATCTAAAGCTTTAGGATCTACTATAGAGTCTGGATACAGTAAATGATTAATAATATGTTAATAAAAAATAGCCATTAATAGATTCTTTTTATAAAGGAGTGTAAGACACATCTAAAATAAGAAAATATTCAGAAATATTCATAAGTACCTTATTATTGAGAGTGAGAAAAACCCTGCATTCACAATAGAACACTACTTATGCCTTAAAACTGAATATTTCCTTTCAATATTTGAACATCATACAAAAACTCAAACCTTTATAGAGAAAAACTTCAGCTGCCTTCCTTACCCAACTCTACACCAAAACAAGTCTCTCCGAAATCCGTTACTTATTTTATTTTTGCATTTTAAAATAATATATTTATACTGCCTTTTCTCAGTTAATTTTAGACATTAAATTATAGTTATGGAATATATCTCATCATCATACCTCTTCTATTTTTTTTTTTCTTTTTTTTGTGGTACGCGGGCCTCTCACTGTTGTGGCCTCTCCCGTTGCGGAGCACAGGCTCCGGACGCGCAGGCTCAGCGGCCACGGCTCACGGGCCCAGGCACTCCGCGGCATGTGGGATCTTCCCAGACCAGGGCAAGAACACGCGTCCCCTGCATTGGCAGGCGGACTCTCAAGCACTGTGCCACCAGGGAAGCCCCATTATACCTTCTTGTTTCCAATACTGTACTATTATTTTTGGTTAAATCATCATTCTTTGATTATCTTATTAGGACTATAAATACTCCTTACTTCTGAATCATGCAGTTGTCTCCTTTTTTTAATTTGTTTTTAATATTATGTTCTTCATTGACTTAATTTTTGCTTTACTTTTAATTGCTTAATATTACATATTAAGTGCGTAACTGAATAGTCATCACCTTTATGTTGCTGTAGCCAGAGAGATATCCCCATCTTCAATTTAATACCAATAATATTGAAATGATCACATTCGTAAACAGGTATCTCTGCCAGATCTTCGAAGTTTTGAAAACGGGAGCGTTATTCCACATGGCCATGTGGCTTGAAATTAACTTTTATTGTTTGTGTCAAGTAGAAGGCTTTTGATTGAAAGTAACAGAAACTCATTCCAAACTGGTTTAAGCCATATTAAAATTTACTAATCTTTATAAGAGGAAATTGCAAAGCTGGGCCATAGTAGGGTTGTCTGCTGTAGTGGTAGAGTAGTTTATCATGTTATCAAAGATGGTTGACAATCACAGAAATCTCTGTCAAGTTTTATTAATACTTCCCGATTTTCTAGTCTACTTGGACATGGATTCACAAGCAGATAGGTTGTGAGATATTTCCTGGTGGTAAATACTGTGCTATGCTCAAAATTTTCTCCTCCTTTCAGGTCAAAGCTTTTCTAGTTTGGATTACATTATTTGTATTTTCTATTGCAATAAGAACTCTTCAAATTTCTTAAGTTTTCACAAGAAATACTTAAACTTATCTGAATCCAAGGATAATTACATTTTTTTTTTTAAACACTCTTTGGTTGTATCTGGAGCAACTGGACAAACCCTGCAACATGAACATCTTTGAGAAGCACTCTTGTCTCTTTTCCCATGGAGGAAAAATATTAGGACTGTCATAAGTATTTATTAAAATGGAATAAAGCAAAACTCACAGTGGAAAAAGCTGGCTAATCATTTTCACATGTTTGACAACTTCAGGTCATCCTTTACATACCTAACAGACATTCTAAGCACATTGATCCTGCAATATCACTGCTTAAACAACACCTTCTGTAACTATCATTGGCTTAATATAATCTCAAGATCCTAATAGCTTCTCTCAAAGATCATTTCTACTTTCTTAGAAAGTCAAGAGAACTTCTTATGTGCCATTTATATTATAATGATGTATTGCTTTGTGTGATGTTTATTTGGGTAATTTTTTCCTTTCAAACTCAGTGGCAAACTTCTTGAGATTGGGCACCACATCTTATAAATCTTTGTATTCCCTATAGAATCCAGCACCATACCTTTCATTCGTCAAATACTTAATATTTGTGGAATAAATTCATTTTAAATATGAATGAAGACCGGCAACATCTAATATGCTTTTGGGGAATGATTGACTTTTTAAAATCTTAAAGGTCATGTTTCCCCACACTGGTTATATTTTGTAATTTATCAATGCTTACTGACACCAGGCAGCTAATGTGATTTTTGAAAAGTAGACGATAGTGAACTTCACATGGGAGTTCAGATGTTTCAGGCATCAAGCTATATTGAATGTGAAGTCATTTTCTTAGCTTATTTTAACTGTGTGAGATAACTGCACATTTGACAACATCTTAAGTTTACTCTTAGGCTGTATTAATTTTGTTGATGTTTCTTTATTTCATGAAGTATATGAACCTTCGTTTTAATCAATATGACTTTATCTATGTCTTTCTGATTTAAAACCTGAACTGATTCTATCTAAGCTTAGAAGTATACATTCTTTTTTTTTTTTTTTTTTTTTTGCGGTATGCGGGCCTCTCACTGCTGTGGCCTCTCCCGTTGCGGAGCACAGGCTCCGGACGCGCAGGCTCAGCAACCATGGCTCACGGGACCAGCGCGACCAGGGCACGAACCTGTGTCCCCTGCATTGGCAGGCAGACTCTCAACCACTGCACCACCAGGGAAGCCCAGATGTATACATTCTTTTCCTCTCTCCCTCTCCTCCCCCTTATCCTTTCCTTTCTCCCTCTAATTTCCCTCTCCTTCTCCCTCTCTCTCCCTTCTCATCCCCGTACTTCAAAAATATAACCCTTGATTAAATTATGTAAAATTGATCCAAATATAATTAAAGTGATTCACCAAAAATACAGACAGCCACCACAGAGATTCAGAGATTCTGGGGAAAACAATGAGTGACTCAAAGCCATGGGAGAGAGACAGTCTTCAGCATGAGACACACCTTTGAATATTACAGGCTACTCATAAGCATACATGTGTAACTATTTTCCTGCATATAAAGTCTTCCAAAAAGGAATGTGTATATTATATAAAACAAAACACCTAGGTAAAAATTTTAAAGGCTATTAATATAATATACTGAAGATATAGAATTGTTCCACAGGATAATTCTAGTCCTTTGCCCAGTTCAAAAATTTATTCTACTTTCTGTTATTATCTATTTTTAAAGCATCCAAATAGACTCTGAATAACAGATCCATTGAGAAACAAAATGCTTGCCTTGGCAATATGGAATGTTCTTTTAGAACTCAGCAAATTACTGCCTTCTTTATAATCACCTAAGAAACACACTGCACATCCAAGGTTATACAATTCTCTGCCCCTTGAATTCCCTCTGTGCCTTTGCCCTGCCATCTGGGAATTCAGTAAGAGATGAAAGGGCCTCTTTTGGCACTGGCCTTTGAACAGTGACACTAATCCCTTCATTTTGGCTTCAGAGCACTGTGCAGTTTAAGATAATAAGGGCATTCTTTCACATTTTATTGGCAATATTGTCAAAGATCCTGAGTATTTCCATAGTAGTTATTATACATATATATATGCAGATAGATTAAATATAGAACTTACAGTGCCAAAAAGCCTATGTCTTCTGAATATGGAGTTTATGATATTCATAATAATCAGTGACTACATTTACATTGCTAGCTGTCCTTATATTTTGTAATAATATTAGCAATGCTTTGTAATGAATAGAATGGTGTGACTGAAAGATACAATTTGACAGAAAACACTTCTACATTATGTGACTGGAAAAACAGCTTGACTCGTTTGATGGGACAAGAATATTAATGATATTTTCATTATGTAGAATCCTAAATTTTATATACTCCTGCTAGTAGGTGACATCTGCCTGGAATAAACTTTAACAAGTGGTTATATATTTCTAAAGTCACCATACATACTAAATTTTGCAGAAAATCTCAGAAGAGATGATCAAAAAGCCTAGAGTTGAAAAAAATTACATTAGCGAAATTGACGGCAAGGTTCAAAAATGAAGATTCTCCTTTTAATAACTGAAACTCTTTCTAGTTTAGAAAAAAATTTGAAAATTTATGCTTTCATAATTTAAGAGGGTACAAATTCTTTGATGCAAGGAAATAAAAAATGTTTCTCCTTATCATCATCACCATAGATCAGCTTTACCTAGTGTTTACTGTGTGCCTAGTACTGTTTTTCATGTTTTACGTGAATTCTCATACTTAATTTCATAACATTCCTGTTATTACCTTAATTCACATGAAAACATTAAGACTTAGGGAGGTTAAGTAGCCTGATTTCACAGCTAGTAATAGGACAGGCTGAGACTCCACCTCTAGGATTCCTTCATAAAGCTTGAGTTATTGACTACTACACTGTATTTATATGTTTACCCCAGCAACACTCACAGTGTCAGCCATGGAAGAGTTACTGAGGAAATTCAGTTTAATATTTTAATTGCACAAAAGGGTAAAAATGAAAATTAGTGTGGTTAATATAAGAAACAATGGCTAATGTGGGACTGGGGTAGAGGAGTGTTTTGTGGGTGTTCATAAGACAGAAAGTCTCACAAATATTCCACAACCCGAGATTAACTTGGTAACAGATTTCATCCAAAAATACAAATAAGTCCCTCCTCTCAAGGATTAACAACCTGAGTTTAAGTTTCTTAGACATTCACACTTTTGTCTGATAATTAGATTGTTTAACACTTAGGAAAAATTGAGATTCTTATGGAATGAGAGAGTGAGTTTTTGGTGAGGGGAGGGCAAGAAGTGTTAATTGCACAGATGGTTCAACTGGGATGACACTGTGGGGTCCTTTAACCAATTAATGTAATACAGTCATTCCTCGGTATCTGCAGGAGATTGGTTACAGTATATATATATTCTCCTGCAGGGGCAAAGACTGCTCACATTGGGGACGCTCTGTGTTAGGTCACATGTATACAGCCTAACAAGTTGTGACTTCTTGGAAACAACAGATAAATCAAATAATGACAAATTGTGGGAGTGGGGCTTAAAGGAGCTCCTGCAGCATTCTGCCTTCTCCAATGTCTGCCAACTTTCTAATTCTATCATGACTGCAGGCTGTTGGTTTTAAAGACCACTGTAGAGGCAGAGGGATGGGAGTAAGACAAGTAAACATGTCATAAGCTCACTATTCTTACCAAGTTTCAGTTGATTTTCTTGAAAAAAAAAAAAAAGGACTCCAGAGTTTTGCAAGACTTTGGTTAATTTCCAGATTAGTGAAAAACTGAATTTTCACAATTGTTGCCAGTGTTCTCATTACTTTTATAGAGAAGATAGTTTTTAGAAGTGGTTACTCTGCCATTTTCACTGTCTTTTTTCTTCTCTCTTTTTTAACTGTTTAGATGAGTTAATATTGCTTTATTAAGAAATTCATTACTAACTCTTAGCTCTAAAAGAATTCCTCAAAACATATTATTTAAAAGTGCATAGAAATTATTGTGCTCTTAATATTTGTAATTAATTGTGAGGTTAGGGCTTAATATCTGTATGCTCCATGGTTATAAACTAGATGAAGACATTGCTTTTCTTGCTTGTTGATGTATAATCAGTATAAGTACAGTGTCATTCACATAATAGGACTGTAGTAAGTATTTTTGAATTAATAAGGGAATAGGTGAATAAATGAATTTGAGCTTCACTTAAAAGAATGTAAGTATGCTCTATTTGAATCACTAGGACACATCAGGAGTTAAAAACTTGGAATCAATTCAACAAAAATATACAAAGTCAGAATGGTAATTTAAAGATAATAGTCAGCATAGGCTAGATCTTGTAGCAGTTACTAACAAACCCAGAATTGTAGTGGGAATACAACAATAAAGGCTTTTCTCACTCCTACCAAATGTCTATCAATGTTCATTTGTTGTTCTAATCCATATCATCTTCATGTTAGAACTCAAGCTGACAAAGGAGCTTTGATCTTCAACCTTGCTACTTTGTATGAAGGAGGGAAAGACATTGCTAACCACATAGGACTTTTAAAGCTACTCTTAGAAATGTAACATGTCATTTTGACTCACATTTAATTGACAAAATAAGTCATAAAATCAATCCTGATTCAAGTGGACAGGCATGAATAATCCTCCAATAAGGAAGGGTACAAAAGTCATATGAGCAAGCTGGCTCTCAGTGGGACAGGATGAAAATAATCTTCTGCAGAGAGAAAGAACATATATGTGTGAACAATAATATAACCTACCAGAATAATACTGCTCCCCAGTCTAATGTTAATTCTACTAAACCACACTAGACTTGATTTTACTATGTTTTCAAGCAGATAAAGAAAATTAAACTTCAGTGGCTTTCCTTTATGATGGTAACATGTTAAAAATTGGCCTACATAATGATAGTTCCATTACTAGTAATGTTTAATAACTGAGCTTTAAAGCACATATTTACACAGTGACTCTACTATATATAAAGGCAATTTACGACAGAGATTTGTTCACAGTTCATTAAATAGCTGTTCAAAACTGGTTTGAAACTTTCCAAAGCATGTTTAAGATTTGTAGAAATGACACCTTGAATATAAAAGTAAAATAAAACATTACTTTGACTCCTGATGTATCTGGAATGGAAACAAATCAATCACCCACACCTGAAGTACAAGATGATGTTTAGTGCTGAGAAAGACTGCTTAAAAATATTGTCTGACAGGCATATCATGATCATTTTTTTCTTTTTTCAAAATAAAATATTTCCAAAATTAACAGTTCAGAGAGACCTTAATCAACAGCATTTTAAAAACTGCCCCATATTCCTTGGAGTGCATGTTTCTTTTGCAGTCTGATAGAAAAAAATCAGAGTAGGACACACTCTGGACAATAATTTGAATGTTTCATTTACAAATGATATTTTTTTGTATAAGCATTTTCTAAACCTTATTTTTCATGTTCTTGGTGAAAGGAAACAGATCAATCAAAAATTTCTCTTGGGTCTTGCATTCTGCTAGGTGATTCAAAGGATACAATTGACATATATAAAATAATTCCCACCCTGAGGTAGCTTACAGGTAGGATGGTAATTTAAGACAAAATTAAACAATTAAATAAATTCTAAACTCTAGTGTAAAATTCTGGTTGGAGATAACAGTTGCAAGTCAACGCTCAAAATCTTTTTACTCTAAGCCTTAATTAATGGGATTAGGTTAAAATAATAATAATACATATATTATATACAATAATATATAATTATATACATATATAATATAGTTTTAACCTAACCTCTTTATTTTCCCATATATCACACATATTATATATAATTATATATGCATAATGTGTATATTATATATACAGAAACATATATATGCAAGATACCAACATTAATGACATACAAGAATGGAAAAAAACTTTAATCTATAGCTTATGACACTCTTGGAAACTTCTGTTTCAGCCCCAGAAAAGTTCCAGTAAGCAAGAGGAGTAGGTATTTAACTTCAAACTTGAGACAGTAAGCCAAGAGGAGAGAATAACTTGAAAATAAATAAAATAGCACATAAAAAGTTTAAAGGATTAAAATCATATAATGACCTCAACACAAAAAAGTAATTGAAAAATGTTCACATCTATCAACAAGAATTCTTAACTAACCAGAAATAGGAGATTTCTTTAACGCACTAAAGAGAACCCTCAAAAATCTATTGCAAATATCAAGGTTAATTATGAAACACTGAAAACATTGCCCTTTCAAAAGAGCAAGAGATTGGTGCCCACTATAGCCAATGCTATTCAATACAGCATGTAAGTCCTAGCTAGATAAACAGTATAAAATAATAATAAAAAAATTTCAATAAAAAGAAAAAGGTAAATGGATTGAGAAAGAAAAGTATTTTGTCATTTTTCCAAGTGACATTATTGCCTACTTTAAAAAAGCAAAAACTTCTCTGATGATTTATTACAGTGAATAAGACAATTTTTCAAGATAGTTGAAATTCAGAATACAAACTTCAGTTAAATTTTGGCACACCCACAACAGTTAAAACTATAATTTTCAAAAATACGTCATAAAAATATAATACCTAACAGTAATTATAAGAAAAAATATAGAAAACTTTTATGGACTATTCTATGAATATACGATGGTCATGGATTGGAATACAATGTCGTAATGATATTCAGTCTCTCTGAGTGAATCTGTAATGTTGATGAAATCTCAATCATAATACAAAAACTGTCAGTGTGTGTAAAACACTACTAGTAGTCTCTAAAATTTCTGTTAAGGGGATATGGGGATATATGTATATGTATAGCTGATTCACTTTGTTATAAAGCAGATACTAATGCACCATTGTAAAGCAATTAGACTCCAATAAAGATGTAAAAAAATAATAAAATTAAAAAATTAAAAGAAAATAAAATTTCTGTTAGTATTGAATGTTCAAAGAACAGCAAAGATACTATTAGATAAGAAAAAGCTTTGTGGGGCTTCCCTGGTGGCGCAGTAGTTGAGAGTCCGCCTGCCGATGCAGGGGACACGGGTTCATGCCCCAGTCCGGGAGGATCCCGCATGCTGTGGAGCGGCTGGGCCCATGAGCCGTGGCCGCTGGGCCTGCGTATCCGGAGCCTGTGCTCCGCAGAGGGAGAGGCCACAACAGTGAGAGGCCCGTGTACCGCAGAAGGAAAAAAAAAACTTTGTGAACATATGGAGAATTCTCTTAAAATACTATTTAGAAATAGTCCCATAAGTAGAATAGATGGGCCAGTAAACAGACACACTTTTAAATGCACACCTATAGAAGGACTTTAATAGATTTTCAGATCAGTGCCTGAAAGAGAAATATTTAAATAAATAATGCTGGGATAATTAATTATCCATGTCAAAAGAGAAAAAGAAAAAAAAGAGAGGAAGGGGAAAAAGGGAGGAGGGGAGAAAGATAGGAAGGAAATGAAAAAAACAGATCTTGAATTCATACCATAAACAAAAGCAGTTCTATATGCATTAATGGCCTAAATGTAGAAGATAAACTATGAAACTTTTAGAAGACAATTTGGTGAATACATTTACAATTTAATTGTGGCACCTTGTATTTAAGTAAGTTATCAAACCCAAGAAAAAAGTGAAATTTACAAATTCTACAACATTTGAAATGAAGTATATCTGTTTATCAAAACAGATTTGCTACATAGGTTATAAGTAAAATATTAGTATCCAGAACATACAAAGAATCCCTATAATTCAATAAGATTAGAAAAATACTCAATAGAAAACTAGGTAAAAGTAAGGTACAAAAATTTCACAAGGAGGGGAGAGAAAAATGACCCATATAAATAAAAATATATGTTTTCTCCATAGTAATGAGGAAAATAAAAATTAAAAGATGATGTTTAGTGAGATATTCAGTATAAATTCACACACATTACTAAACAAACATTAAAAAGTCAACACCAAGTTTTATGAGGATGACTCATCCCTTGCTGCTTGGATTGTTCATTTGTGGTACCACTTTGGAAAACAATTTGGTATTCTCTAGTATGTTGAAAATTGTCATGTCCTCTCCCACTGATTTAATTATTAGATATGTTCCCTAAGTAATGCTTGAATTTATGCACAAGGAATCTTGTACAGAAATGTGAACAGTAGCATTGTTCCTAAAATCAAAAAGCTAGAAATAGTTCAAATATTCATCACAGTAGAATATAAATGTTTTAATATATTTGTACAGTAGCACAAAACAATGAAAGTAAATGAACTGCAGCTTTTGTTATCAATATTGATAACCCCTGTAAACATAATGTTGAGTGAAAGAGTAAGTTGTCAAGAAATGAAAATTGTTTTCTTCAAATTTAACAGATTAGTGGTTAGTGATTGTATACAAGCTAGAGGATGTGGTCAGTGAGAGGAAAAAACAGGGCTACTGGGATAAGATAATCCTATTTTTTAATTAGGTGGTATGTCTGTATGCACACCCACATATACACACATGCATGTATGTGTCTTTGTGTAGTTACTTTTCTTTTACTGATTTTTAATGTACAAATACTGTTCATAAACCCTTTTGAATACTATCTTATATGAATATTTTAATAGTAAATAGTTAAAAGTGAAGAAAATATATAAACTTTTTAGAAGACTGGAGGAAAATACCTTTATAAACTTGGAGTAGGAAAAGATGTCTTAAATAACGCAGAGCACAAAACAAAAGGAAAAGATTGATATATAAATTATGCTATACTTAAGAACTAGTGCTTCTCTAAAAACAAAATTAAAAAACTGAGACACAAACTAGAAGAAGATATTTATAAAAGCACATTTCTAAAAAGGAGTCAATACATAGAATATATAAACAGCACCTAAAATCTATTTTAAATAAAAATTGGCAAAGATGCATATTTCCTTCGAAATAGAACATAATGCAGCCAAAAAACAAACTATAAGTTCTGATAAGTGGTGCATATTAACCAAAGCAACCAAGGAAATTTTAAAGTAAAAAAGGATAAACAAACAAGAGAAGTGTTAGTCTCTCCAAGAAATAAAATGAAGACAATTCCAAGCATTCAACATTGAAAAGGAAAAGTACATGTAAAATGAAACAAAAGGAGGGACTTCCATAGCTTTTATGGGTATTAGAAGGATAATAAAGGCATGCCATAAACAACTAGATAGATACTAATTATATAACCTAGATGAAATGGACAAATTCTTTAAAAGACAAAAGGCATCAAGGCTGACAAAGAAGAAATAGACAATATGCCTGTATCTATTAAAGATATTTAATCAATAATTAAGAGCCTTCCAAAACTGAAAAGCCCATGCGGGTTCACTGCTGAATTCCACCAAATATCTAAAGAAGAAATTATACCAATTCTCTAAAATCTCTTTCAGGAGGTAGAAGCAGAAGCAATACTCCCTAATTCAGTCTGTGAAACAAGCTCTACCCTAATAACAAACCAGACAAAGATATTACAAGAAGGGAAAACTACAAACAGTATCTCTCATGAATATAGTGGCAAAAATCCTGAATAAAATATTAGTGAATCAAAACCAACAATGTATAAAAATTATATACCATGACCAAATGGGATTTATCCTAGGGTATGCAAGCCTGGTTTGGAAAAAACTTTGACCAAATTTACCACCAATTTATGATTTAATAAAAGAAAAAGAAATTCTCAGTCAACTAGGAATAGAGAGAATCTTTCTCAACTTGACAAAGAATATCTATAAAAACCTACAGCTAACATCATACTTAATGGTGAGAAATATGAAGCTTTCTCAATAAGATCAAGTACAAGGCAAAGATCTTTCACCACTCCTTTTCAATATCATACTACAAGTCCTTGCTAATGCATTAAGACAAGAAAAGGAATAAAGATAAACACACTGGGAAGAAAAATTTTTTAAAAAATATTTGGTTATGGGTGGCATGGTCATCTATTTAGAAAATATGAAAGTACCAACAACAAAAAATTCCTGGCACTAATAAGTGATCATAGCAAGGTTGCAGGATTCAAAGTTAACATATAAAACTCAATCGATTTCTTGTTAACCAGCAACCAACAAGTGGAATTTAAAATGAAAAACAGAATACTATTTATAATAGCATCTAAAAAATGAAATACTTAAGTATACATTTAATAAAATATGTATAAGATCTATATGAGAAAAACTACAAAACTCTGATGAGAGTAACTAAAGAACTAAATAAATGGAGAGATATTTCATGTTCATGGATAGGAAGGCTCAATATTATCAAGATATCAGTTCTTCCTAAATGGATTTATACATTCAATGCAATCCCAATCAAAATCCCCAAAGGTTATTTTGTATATTTGACAAACTGATTCGAAAGTTTATATGGGGAGGCAGAAGACCCAGAATAGGCAACACAAAATTGAAGAAGAACAAAACTGGAGGATTGACACTACACAATGTCAAGTATAAAGTATGCTTGTATATTAGGATAAAGCTACAATTATCAAAGCAATGCAGTATAAGCATATGAAAAGGTGCTCCACATTGTGTCATCAGAGAAATAAAAAAATTTTAAAAATACCACTACACACCTATTAAATGGCCAGAATCCACAACACTGACAACACGAAATATTAACGAAGATGTGGAGCTACAGGAACTCTCATTCATTGCTGGCTGGAATGCAAATTGGTTCAGCCACTTTGGAAGACAGTTTGGCAGTTTCTTACAGTTCTAAACATACTCTTACCACATGATTCAGCAACTGTACTTCTTGTTATTTACCCAAAGGAGTTGAAAAATTATGCCCTCAAAAATCCTGCACAAATATGTTTATAGCAGTTTTATTGATAATTGCTAAAACAACCAAAATGTCCTTTAGGTGAATAGTCAAATAATCTATAGTGCATCCAGACCAGACAGTATTATCCAGCACTAAAAAGAAATAAACTATCAAGCCATGAAAAGACATGGAGTAAACTTAACTGCATATTATTAACTGACATAGCCAATCCGACAAGGCTACGTACTGTATGATTCCAACTATATGGCAGTCTGGAAAAGGCAAACCATGGAGACAGTAAAAAGATCAGTGGTTGCACAGGGTTGCGGGTCAGGAAGGAATATATCGGCAAAGTATAGAAGTTTTTAGGGCTATGCAAGTAATACTGTAATGATGGATGCATTTCATTATACATTTGTCCAAACTCATAGAATGTACTACAGCAAGTGAACCATAGAGTAAACTATGTACTTTGGGTGATTTTGATGTGTCCATGTAGATTCATCAATTGTAACAGATGTATGGTAATGGGATGTTGGTCATGGGAGAGCCTATACATGTGTGGGAGCAGGGGTATATGGGAAATCTCTGTACGTTCCTCTCAATTTTGCAGTGAACCTAAAACTACTCTAAAAAATAATATAAAAAAAAGAGCAATTGACTAAGTCAACACATACTTAATTTTTAAAAGTTGAATAAGGAATATTGATACATAGATCTTTAGTATGTCATGTGTGTGTATATATATTTGACTAATACATATATTACTATGTAATATATATTATATATATAAATTAGTCAATTAATTTGACTAACATAATGAACTAATCACTGTATTATATGTAAATGTAGTCATGCTAAAGAAAAATACAGGAAACCTTATGACTAATGTCATAAACTAGACATATCAAACTTACCCGCCATAAACAATTTTATTTTCCTTATTTTACCAGTGCTAGCCCATCTGATTAAACAAAATTAAACTATCAGTTTAAATAATAGGCTAGAAAGAAAAAAACTGAAGACAGTTTGATTACGTGCCAGCAAAATACATGAGTATCATTTTTTAAATCTCATAAAAAATAAAAGATTTAATGTTATAAAATTAATACACAAAATAAATCATTTTCTCTTTTTTGTAAACAAAATTACCTGCAAATATACGACAGATAAAAGTCTGTTTATAATTCTCAACAAAGTACACATAAAATTTGTAAGAATTGTGTAGCATCTATATATCTGTGTGTGTCCTTATTTATTCTACAGAAGTATGAGAGAGAGAAAGAGAAGGAGAGAAAAGAAACATAACAATACCTCTAAAAGACATTATAAAAAGATTAAGATAAATGGAAAAACAAAGTGTTTCTGGATAAGAAAACTCAACTTATAAGGGTATAAAATTCTCTTGTTAATCTATAAATTTAATTGAAATCCAATTAAAATAGCAGCAGGACAAAGTGGAGGGGTTCACTTAATAAAATGAAACTCAACTTTATCTGATAATATAAACATGATAGATTAATTAGGAAAAGTTTTTTCAAAAGTGTAATGAAGTAAAATAGTCTTAACACATGTTAAAAGACAGAAGTTAGAATAATTAACACAATTTGTTACTGTCATCAAAACATATAGATCAAAGGTACAGACAGGAGTTCAGATATAACTCCAAAATATGCATGGAATTTAGTTTACAATAAAGGTGGCATTTCTACTCAGTGAGGAAATGAAAGTCAGTCGCATTTGGGACTTGTTGTATCAGTGTGTGTCTGTGTTTATGTGTGTATCTCTGTGTGTGTGTGTGTGTGTGTCTGTGTCTGTGTAAGCTGTATTTACCCTTTATTACAAAAAAAATTTCCATCTTGTAGAATGTGCTTGTTAGAACAGTTTTTGTTAGGAAACCTTTTCCAAAGAAAGAAGAGTCCCTTCTTTTTTTTCAGCTCCTGATTAAATCTTGGCTTAATTTTAGAGTGCAGCGATACTTAAAACATACAAAAACAAATATAAGTCAAAAGGATTTTTCAACAAAGGCACTGTTATTTTTGATCAGAGTAATATTTGATATAGTAGATATTATTCTGTTGTTTTCACAGTCTTGGAAAGTGAGGCTTTGTTTTTCTCTATAAAGTATCTGAAATGTTGTCCACTCCCATGCCCCCAACTGAAAGTTTGTCCCCTTTTTAACAATCTGATTATGAAACAGTGATGACATCCAGACGTACTATTTTTCTTTTTAAGTATGATTCAAAAGGGTTGCTTTTTCTAATCTCTACTAGGTTAAGCTTCTATAATATTTCTGAAGAGAGAAAAAGTAAAATTCTGCATAGTATTACATGTTTTTTTAAATTGCATCATGCATAAATACCTCTTAGGATTTAAATATCAAGGCTTAGAATACCCAGCTATAGGGAAAAAGTTATAGCTTATTAACTTCATTTCACTTTGTATCTTGTTTGTTTTCTTTAAGTAGAAAGAGTTACAATCCGGGAAATGAATCTGAGCCTCAGGACAGGAGTCTGCAATGTTCTCCTGGTTCACTTGGTTTGTGGGACTTTTCTAAGAAGGATACCCATCACACCCCAGAAGTCATAAGTGAAATATAGATATATCTGACTGTATAAAAATTTTAAATGCTACAGAAAAATAATTCATCAGAATACAACCAATTGACAAAGTATGCCAGTGAGAATTCTAATTTTTTAATCTATTCCAATTGACAAAGTATGCCAGTGAGAATTCTAATTTTTTAATCTATTCCAATTGACAAAGTATGCCAGTGAGAATTCTAATTTTTTAATCTATTACAGAGCTGATATAATTCAGGGAATAAACTACAAACAACTCATCTGGAAAAAGGACAGTAGATAAAAATAGTTCAAAGACAAAGGCTAAAAGAAGTTAGAAATAGCAAGAGATTTTGGATATCCGATTTTAAGAATGAAAATTGTCTTAGTTTGGGATGCTATAACAAATTACCATAGACTGGATAGCTTAAAAAACAAACATTTATTTCACACAGTTTTGGAGCCTAAAAGCCCCAGACCAGGGTGCCAGAGTAGCCAGGCTCTTGGTGAGGGCCCTCCTGCTGGTTTACAGCTGGACAATTATCTTCTTGCTGGTGTCCACACCTGGCTGAAAGAGTGTTAGCTGGTTCTCTTGCCTCTGCTTATTAGGGTACTAATCCCATTCATGAAGGTTCCATTCTCATGACCTAATTATGTCCCAAAGGCCCCATCTCCAAATACCATCACATCAGCATTAGGGTTTCAACATATTAATTTTGAGGAGACTCAAACATTCAGTATACAACAGACATAAAAAAATTTTTTTCATTTATTCTATTATTAAAACTGTTAATCTTACTAACCAAGAGTTGTTGAGTATATATGTCTCCATCAGTTTAATTGCTGAATTCAGGTTAATTGTGGTGTTACTGATTGTAGTGGACAAAACCTGGAATCAACCAAAGTGACTGTCAACAAAGAACTGATAAAATAAATCATGGTACATTCATGTGAGGAAAAGTTATTACGAAGATTTGCAGAAAGATTAGCGAGATATTTAAACAAGCAAAAAATAAATTAAAAGCAAAATACAAATATATATATATATATATAATCATCCATTATGCATATATCAAATTGATGGATAGATAGGTTGTTATATAGATATTCGATTGATGGCTGTATAAGTAGATATATAGATAGATAAGAGAGTGATGAAAAATGTTCTCTTTGTGGAAGGAATCGCAAAATTTAAAAAAATAAATCATATCTCTAGAGAAATATTGGGGTGGGACAGGGACATAAGGCAGGAAGAGGAGGCTTTCAGTCTTCATTTTGTCTTTTTATATTAAAAAAAATTAACCATAGAGTAAATCGTATGAGTTACTCATTGAACATTTTATTTAAAAAATATAGAGAAAAGTGCAAAACTCATAAGGGCACAACATAACAAACCCAATGACTATGAGTATACATGTTTAAACAGCAACCAGACTAAGAAATACTATCAACATCATCCCAGAAATATCTTTTATACACTGCACGTCTGTTTTTGGTTTTAACATGACTGATATTTGATTTTAATATGATTGGTAATATGTAATGCTAGGCTGGAATTCTACAACCACTGTTTTTGTTTGTTAAAGGAATATAAATTTAGTTTACAAGGAATTGAATACTTTTATGGAATCATTCTCTTAAAAGTGGTTAATTGGCATTTTATTAATTCAAAAGAGGCAACTAGTCACCAACAATTCTACAGAAACCAGAAAAGGAAAAATGAGCCTTCTTGGGTTTTGTTTTTGTTTTGCTTTGTCTTTAGATTATTTTCCTCTAGAAAAGGAAGCAATGGCCCATCTCTGCTCCCTGACGTTTGAGACAACAGCTAAGGTGTCTTGGATGACTGGGGTGGCTGGAACAGCTGGCTTGGCCATACATCTTGGGACCTGTTTCTTTATGTGATGTGTGCTGGGGCTAGAATGTCCAAGATGGCTTCTTCACTCACGTATCAGGTGCCAGGGCTGGTGTGATGGATCAGCTGGTATGATTAATAGCTACCATTGCTTTCCTTGTGGCCTCTCCAAGTAGCTAGATTGAGCTTCCACACAGCTTGGTGGTTTCAGGGAAGTTGGACATGGTATATGGTGGCTGAATTCCCACAGAGCGAGCATCCAAAAAGACTTAGGAGAAAGCTGTGGAGCTTCTTATTAACTAGCTCCAGAGGTCCCAGAATGGGACTGGTTCCACATTGTTTTGGTCTGGCAAGTTAGTAAGATTAGTTCAGATGTAATAGGAGGAAAATTAAGCTCCATTTCTCCATGGGAGGATTAGCATAAAATCTGAAGACACTTTTAATCTAGCATGCTAGGTTTAAGAAAAATACTACAAAAATATCTTACCTTTGCAAAATTTACATTAACATAAAACCAGAGGAATACATTGACATGGACATTCAAGATCCCTTATGAGTTCAAGTTTCATAGCTTAACAGTACATCTGATTCTGCTAGAAGCCAGAAGCATTAAAAATATATAACAGATAAGCCACTGGAGACAAGCTCAGTGTCTTTGGTAGAAAAATAAGTGTTTGTCCAATACTCTTTCTAATATATTTCCCTTGTCTTTTGCATCTCTTTTATATTAAACTACTAGAGTTGAAAATATATTTCTATAGTTTTAACTAGAGACTTCACATTTCTTAATGTATTGATATGGGGAAAGAATGTTAATATATTCATGCCTTCCAGTTATGATGTTACATCTCTCATTTACATGATGGGATAATAGGTTAAATATATCAAGTTGTCTTTTGTCTTTTTATTTTTGTGTAAATGATTTCTATCTAGTCAATCTAATGTAGCCATCAGCCATGGGATGGAGAGAGAGCATTGGAAAGGGATAAGGATTATTCCAGCAAGCTTACAAAGAGAAAGAGTTGCAATTTCTGACATTCAAAACAGACAGCTCAATTATACAGCAATAAAATAGGCTTTAAGATAGAATATTTTAAATAAGATTATTGTTCTTATTTTTTACCCCATTGAAAAATATCACAAATGAATTTTCCAGAAGAGAAAAGGGTGATATTATGGAGATAAGATATAAAGGCCCCAATCCACCCATTTCTGGATTAGAACTTTTTGCCAGAAAGGAAGCAGAGAGTGGCTGGGGAGGCTGGGCCTTAGAGACAGGCCCCAGTCTCTCTACTCTCTGTTTCTTCTGCCTGAGCTCAAACTTGGTGGACTGTCACATAAATTTAGCTCAAGTTATTCTTTCCTTTCTTGTGTCATGGAAGGGTTTGGAAGATCTATATGGCCTGGGGGGTAAGGCAGAAAATATCTAAACTGAGAACATGGTGACAGTTCAGTGAACTGAAGCCATGGTCCAATGGACAACAAAGCAAAACTCAAAGACATCTCAGAACCATAGCAATGTATGATAAGGCCATCCAGACAGGGAGCACCAGACAAACCATACAAACAAAATTGAGAGTCATCAAAACATGTGAACACATGTTATGTCAGTCACATATTTTAGCAGAAGGTGCAAGGCAAATGCCCAAGGATGGAACTAGTTGCACATTAGACCTTTCACTAAATAAACATTCCACATCAGAGATCAAAAGGATCTTTGACTACATCACATAGGTCAAGTGATGATGAGTATCATAATTGTCATAGTTTATTTAAATCTACACCTATTCTTTGGACAGGGAGATATTGTTTAGAAAGGATCCCTGGAGGGAGGCATCAATTTAAGAGACCTAGTATTTTTACCTAAAGAGATTTAAAATTAACTTGAAAACACTAAACTATTATATCATATAAGAGTAAAATTCAGTTTTCTCCCCACTGTCTGGAGGAAGGTGGCTCATGAGGCTACTTATATCAATTTTAGAGAGAATAAAGGAAGGTTTTACACGTATAGAAATTTCTAAATGTGTTATTCCATTACACATACATTTTTATTCTTCACACTCTGCTATTTGTTTGGTTGTTATTTTTTGCTATTTCCATAGCTCAGCTACTTGTAAAGCTAAGGCACTTAAATTTTGATGGCTTTTATTGAATCCCTTAGCACAATGGTTTTCAAAGTGTGGCTTCTGGACTAACAGTATCAGCATCACCTAGGAGCTTGTTGAAAATGCAGAATATCAGGCTGCCCTCTATACTACTGAAACAGAAACTCGTAGGGTGGAAGCCAGATATCTGTGTTTAACATGATCATCCATATAAGTCTCTCAAGTTGGAGAAATGTTCCCCGAGGAAAAGTTAAATTTGATTTCTATACATTGTCTTCAAAGTTTCCACAATTAGGGTCTCCTCCAGTAACTGCCATGTGTACCTGCTTTGCTGAAATATATTAAAATTAATTTTTAACATTCACACTTTGGAGTTTCAAACATGCTACTATCCCATGGCTGATTTAATTAACATTCTTCAAATTAGTCTGTCCTTAACTAATTTGGAAGAAAATGCCAGGTAACTAATTTCTGTTTTCTCAATGTCTCTTTCAATTGCTTTTTTGCTCCTCACAATATAATCCGGTTGACATTATTCTCCTATTTCCTTTACACTGAGGCTTCCTAATAAATGGGAACCTACATGCATCGTCTTTGTCCTATGCCTAGTCTCTCATCAACACTCCCAAAACCCAACTCTGACTCCACTATGCCACTTAATTTTTTAAATGTCTTACTTAAATGATAAACCAATATATCAATATGTTTTTTCCCAGATTTAATCAACTTCTATGTGACATTTGAGATTTCCCCATATTCTAGACTTTCCCTCGAACTGCTCTTTCTCAGTGTCTCAGATTTGTTTTCTTTCTAGCTCCACTTAGGAAATGGGAGTATTTCTCCGGGCTAGCTTCATCTTCGTGGCTCCCTCCTCTTCCTAATTTGCACTGACACCACTGAGTGGTCTCACATAACTTACAGTTTTAACATTTATGCAATGGTGATTCCAGAGTCTATATTTGCAAAACTGATCTCACCTCTTCGATTCAGATCCAAATATCCAAAACCTATTGAATATTTTCTTATGAAGTATCCACAGATTTTTCTCAGTCAGTGAGTCTAAAAATATCCATGTACTATTTCTGAATTTTAAAGTACCACATATTTATTGTAGAAATACATATATTTCTATAAATAACACAAAATTGAAAGCATGAGTCACTTATAATACTACCACCCAGAAACAACTGTTAGTATGTATTCTCTCTCTCTCTCTCTCTCTCTCTCTCTCTCACACACACACACACACACACACACACACACACACACACCTGTACTTCTTGCTTTGAAAGCATAATGTTACATTTTTCTACCAGAAATGTGACTGTTTAGAACCCCAGAGTATTTTTATTACTCGCATGCAAAATGCTGTAACTACTCATGCATAAACTTCAAATCGAGTAAATTTAGACCACTTTTGCACATGAATCTACTTCTTTGACTGTTATATGCACCTGATTGCATTTAAATTACAAAGGGGAATGTGTAGCAGGATACAGATCTTCCAGGTTCAAAGCCGGTACAACATTACCCTTGAGTTACTGGGTATGGTTTCTGTAAATATATTTTCCTTCTGGGAACCAATATACTCATTCTAGAAAAATAGCAGAGAGCTGCACTGTGACATTTAGTGAAAATTCAGTTTTGAAATGGACATGTAGCTTCAGACTATTATCTCACTTCCATGCATCTTAGATCAAGACTATTGAAAAACTGTGTTTGAAAGTCCAAATGTCAGTATAGTGTTTGGGTTTAATGTTATTCTGAGGAGTAGGTGTGACTACATGTAAGTGTGTGTGTATATTTATATTTTAAGAAGAAAAAAAATAAAACTGCAAGTATATTTTTTAACTATGGAGTAGGCATTTTTAGTTTTCAATTTTTGACTGAGTTAGCTCCAAATCATCTCAAATCTAATAAATGATTTTTAAAAGTAAATAACCTCAAAATGTAACTAAATAACTTGAGACATGAAGGTAAATGCAAAAGAATCCATTAAATGAAGTGTGGGTCATTGAAGAAGGGGAGGTATTCTGGAGATCATTGTTTTAACAAGCTTCATAGAAGTAGGTGCCTCTTTAAAGTATGTGCATGAATAACTTGGATTTAAAACTTAAAGTCACCCTTTAAGTGGAAAGAGAAGTTTAAATAGGGAGCATTGTATCATATAATCTCTATGTCTCAGACTTAATTCAGTACCCAAATTGTTCATTGCATGCTTCTGGAAGAGCAGGCAAAATGCAACACAGAAAGATAAATAAGTCAGGTTACTGTCCTAAGGCAGTCTGGGGAGAAGATGAGACAATGTGTAAGACAAGTATAGTGACAGATGGGATGTAATAATCGACAAGAGAGTAAGAACAGCTCCTCCTCTGTCACCCAACTCCATGTTGCCTGAAGAGGCAGCCACCTCTGAGTAACGTTTGGGTGTATAACACTCCTGCATGTCAGTATTATACAAAGTAAATTGTTAGCATCCATGGAACTAGAACTGACCACCCAGCTTCAATGTAGAACAGGACCAATCCCGACAGAGTTGCATATTCCTGCTTTCCTATGTCTCAAGACATCCATCACGACCTGAGTTCTCACCTCACAACTGCTCTCTGCTAATCTGATGCAGCTCCTAATCCCTTCCTCCTAAACTATGGTTCTTTGTCTTTGGAACTTAATGTGAGTGTTAAGTAAATTTCCTTGCATCCTGAAACTCTTCTCGGAACTTTTGCTTTATCTCTTTGCCCTTAAAGAAACCTGAGTGTGCCCTGAATTCTCCCACTCCCTTTGTGGCCCTCCAAATCTGGTGCTATTTATTTTATTTTATACCACATTTCCATGGGAAATGAATAGCTGTCATCTTTTACCTTATTGTAACTATCAGAGGATTAAGTCTCTCCTATCTTCCAGAGCTAAATAATAGTCCCATTTCTTTGAGACTTATACCATTTAGATGAACCATTTACTCATCTTCCTTGTTTCCATGATATACAAATCTCTTGCTGACTCCCATTTACTCAGTCAAAACTTAGCTCTTGGCTCAAAGTTTTACTTTTCCACAGTTGCTGTTATAATTCTTGGCAACATCAATACCCATATAGTTATTTTATTTTTATATTTTTTTTATTTTTTCCACATAGTTATTTTAGACAACACTTAATATTTCAGTTTCTTTGCTTACTTATGTCTAATGAAATGTCCCCCCAATTTTCTTCATCTATCTTCTCTTATAATGATACTTAGAACAATCATAATCATCAAAAACTTGACCTCATCTTCAAAATTTTAAAGGCAAAAACCCAGCCTTTAAAAAAAGCAATCTCTTTCCTTTTAGTTTGCTTTTTCAAGCACTCTCAGTTCAGCTCTTCTACCATGTCTGTCACATTCTATCCCCCATCCGTTAATCCTACCATTTGCTCATAATCCATCCATTATCATTTCCTCACCTTACCTTCTTTACTGAGCAGCTTAGATTCTATGAATCCTCAATGAATTACTCCTCAATGTGTTCTTGAATCCATGTCCTGCCCTCTCATCATCATATTAGCTTTCCAAAATCCCAACTCTGAATGGACCTGAAGGAAACAAAAATATGTCGCTCCAAAATATGCCACTTTGAATTATTTTGAACTAAAGACACTTAAGAAACATCAGATGCAAGAAGGATACTCTGAACCTCCTTTTTCTTCCTGAAAGCAGAAGAGTAAATGCCCATGTGAAAATCACCCTCCCTGTACCAAAAGAAGAGAAGACACTGTTATCACCAGAGATGGGGAGTTAGGGGCCAAGACATTTGTACAAAAACCTCGGTAAACTAACCGCTATCGTCCTAGTTACTCCTTCACCATTTACTATGCCTAGCCCAAACCACTTTTTCTTTTCAATTCTTCACAAATGTATTGTCTCTTTTTCTAAAATATATAAAAGCTTCCTGCTGTGGTTACTTCTTCAGGTCTTCATTCTCTTGTGAAAGCCTCCATGGACATGTACATATAAATAAAATGTATGTGCTCTCCTCCTGTTAATCTGTTTTATGTCAGTTTAACTCTTAGGCCCAGCTGGAGATTTTCAGAGGTTAGAGGAGAATTTTTCCTCCCCTACAAACTCAAAAACAAGCCTTCCCTGAACCTCTGACCAAGCAGCTGAATCACACACTCAAGCCAACACACTAGTTTTACTTAACGTTCAGTATCCTAAGATTCAAACAGGCTGCAGCACTGTCTGATCATTCTACTATATATAAAGTAGCCAACTCACTTTCTAATTCTTGAGAAGATTATATAACATCTTCTTCTTTCTCCAAATATGTGTTATCCTACCCACCTTCTGCCGTCTCAGCTCATGAGCTTGCCTCACACATTATTGAGAAAAAGGAAATTATTAGATGCTAAATCTTTTCTCTAACCTACAAATAACAACCCAAGCAAGGCCACAGTGACCTCCAAGTTGCTAAATCCAGTGTTCTCCTTTTCTACCTACATCTTACACGAATGCAACATTCAATACTCCTGACCTCTTGTTCCTAAAAACATTTCTTCTCTCTAGAATTCTGTAGCACCAGGCTCTCATTGTTATTCTTCTCTGACATTTTCCCTCTCTTTTTATAAACTCTATACATTGAAATTCCCTAGGATTCTGTCCCATAACTCTGCAGACTTTTCATTTTCTTCATAGTACATAGTTTGCCCTTGTGTAATTTTTACTTGTTTAATGTCTGTCCCCATGTCACACACTAGTGTTGCATGTACTTAAGGTGGTTCTCATGTTCTTATATATTTTGGTCTCTTTCTACTTTTATTATGTTACACAGGACATTACACATAGAAGATATATTTGTTTGCTAAATGAATGAATGAATAGACAGTACTACTGTGAACTTATTAAAACAGTAATATTTGTATTCCCATGGATTAATGCATAGAGGAGAGGTCAATGGTTTATCTTCTCTGTGTTTTCATAATTTTTTAGAAACAATAGGCTTTCAGCTGCTCTGTTCACTTATTGAAAATAATCATATCCTCTTACCACATTCTTGTTCCTACTTGAGAGCTATAACTGGCAGCTTTTTCTTCTCTATTTGAAATATTGTGCAAATGCTAAAGCTAAAGAGGTCTTTACCTGCTTCCAGCTAGAAGTGGGAGGCTCTGCTCCAAGGGACAACCTGCTTTCACTTTGGTGCCTGCAGGGCATCTGACATCATTCATTTTGATCAGGCTACTTTCTACCTTATTAGTGATGCTACGTGCTTCATGGTGCAGGTTAATTTCCTCTTACAGATCTGCATAAGTTCCCAACATTATCCTATATCTCAGCTACATATTTCTTCAGGGAATTGATCAGCATACATTCTCCCACTTGAATACTATATTTAAATTCTCTACGTATCTGTATCACAATATGCCTGAAAAAAATTCAATATGGAGAGCATGTCTGGTTATAGCTATTACCTGAAGCACAGTTAATTACTATCATTTCATGTATCAACAGTTGAAATACTGGCCTAGTTTACCTACTATTTTTGAGCAAAATGTTGACAGCTTTCTATTTGTTTAAGTAAGATCTCCCTTTTCTATATCTTTGCTATCACTATTAAATATACCATGTAGAATCAGACACAGATAAAGATGAATTGATTTAATTAAATCTCTAATTTCATATTCTAGAGGTTTAAGGTTTTAGGTATCATGCCCTATATTAATATAAAAATGAAAGTACCTTCTGTTTGGTAAGGCATGCAGAGACTGGCATAATCCCTCTCTAAGGAATAAAGAAAATACAATTTTAAATGATTCCCTCCTATAAACAGAGTTCCAGATTCATAGCTTAAACCAATTTCACCTACAAGTAGAACCACTTTAAATGTGTTTTGTTTATCGCTGTTACTTATCTTCATTTGAACTGGTGTGTGCTAATAGTTTGGTCCAAGAATATTGCTTCCTAGGTCTTGGGTTATGGCAATGAAACTGGTTGAGTTCATGTAGGAAGCAGAAACCACTGTAAGATATTTTAAGAATATTTTAATAGAAGGATGACTTGCTTATGAAACCGTTGGAAGGGCTGGAAGAAATGATCAAAGAATAGGATTCTCAGAAGGACACTTATAACAGACTCCACTTTCCAGGGGAGCTACAACCTCTGTCTAATCAGAGCTATTAGTTACGCGTTATTAGGAAGTTGCCATTGGCTTGACTGCATTACCAAGCATATCCTCTCTCTACTCTTTGGAAAGCTGGGATCAGAGAGCCACGGCCACCACAGGCACAAGTGTATTTTGAAACACACAAGCTGGTCATGGACACGAGATGCTGATCCTGACCCACTGACGGGCACAGTCTAAATTGGTCCATTGGAAAACTTCTTCAGGCAAAACCAACTCCACATCCTGGTTTTCTAGGAGAAAAGAGCTCACATAGCAAGAGGATTGCCTCTGTTTCATTTCTGCCTTCCAAGGCTCAAGTGAAAACGTTTTTAGCTTTATGCTTTCAGAGTAGGTAATGTGAGTAGATGCTACACATCACTGAGCAAATCCACCTTAATTCTTTGTGAAGAAAACCAATATAAAAATGGAACAAGTGTGACAAATCTATTAAATCAGTTGATCACAAATATCCCACTTTACCAATATTATGATTTTGAAATAATTAATACACCATGTGAAGTACAGAATTAGTTCTCTATTCTTTGCATTCCTCCTATATTGAAATATTCGAATTTCCCAAGCTCCCTAGGCTTTTTCTTGCTTCATACCTTGCACGTTAAACTCCTAAAACAGCACTGTCGTTCTCTCCCTCCATCCTCTATATTGGCCTACCTATCTGCTTCAGGAAGCTGTATTTTATCTCCAACTTCACTTGTATTTCTCTCTCTTATATGTCCCCAAAGCTCTCATTGTAAATCACCATCATAAAAAGATCATCTATTAACTTACATGTATATTCCAATAGAGCATAAAATTTTTAAAGACAGTCTTCTTCTTCCGTATCCAGTGTGCATAGCAGGTGCTCAGTAAAGGTTATTTGAATCTATGTTCAAATGACATTTTCAGGCTTTTTTTTTTTTTTTTTTTTGCGGTACACGGGCCTCTCACTGTTGTGACCTCTCCCGTTGCGGAGCACAGGCTCCCGACGCGCAGGCTCAGTGGCCATGGCTCACGGGCCTAGCCGCTCCGCGGCATGTGGGATCTTCCCGGACCGGGGCACAAACCCGTGTCCCCTGCATCGGCAGGCGGACTCTCAACCACTGTGCCACCAGGGAAGCCCCCTCATTGTGGTTTTGATTTGCATTTCTCTAATAATTAGCGCTGTTAAGTATCTTTTCATGTGTCTGTTGGCTATCTGTATGTCTTCTTTGGAAACATGCCTATTTAGATCTTCTGCCCATTTTTTGATTGGGGTGTTGTTTTTTTGATGTTGAATTATATGTGCTGCTTTTGTATTTTGGATACTAACCCCTTGTATGTCGCATCATTTGCAAATATTTTGTTCTATTCTGTAGGTTATCTTTTTGTTTTGTTGATGATTTCTTTTGCTATGCAAAAGCTTTTAAGTTTGATTAGGTTCTTTGTTTATTTTTGCTTTTATTTCTTTTGCCTTGGGAGACTGATTGGAGAAAATATTGCTACAATTTATGTCCAAGGATATTTTGCCTACATTCTTTTCTAGGAGTTTTATTGTGTCATGTCTTATATTTAGGTCATTAAACCATTTTGAATTTATTTTTGTATATGGTGTGAGGAAGTGTTCTAATTTCATTGATTTATATGTGGCTGTCCAGCTTTTCCAACACCATTTGTTGAAGAGACTGTCTTTTCTCCAGTGTATAGTCTTATCTCCTTTGTCATAGATTAATTTACCATAGGTATGTGAGTTTATTTCTGAGCTATTGATCTATATGTCTGCTTTTGTGCAAACACCGTGCTGATTTTATTACTGTAGCTTTGTAGTATTGTCTGAAATCTTGGAGGGTTAAGCCTTTAGCTTTATTCTTTTCCCTCATGATTTCTTTGGCAACTCTGGGTCTTTCATGGTTCCATATAAATTTTAGAATTATTTGTTCTAGTTCTGTGAAAAATCTCATGGATATTTTGATAGTGATAACATTAAATCTGTGGATTGCTTTGAGTAGTATGGAAGTTCCTAATATTAATCCTTCCAATCTAAGAGCAATAGATATCTTTCTGTTTCTCTGAATCATCTTTAATTTCCTTTATCAATGTTTCATAGTTTGCAGCATATAGTTCTTTCACTTCCTTGGTTAAGTTTATGCCTAGATACATTTTTTTTTTTTTTTTCCGGTACGCAGGCCTCTCACTGTTGTGGCCTCTCCCGTTGCTGAGCACAGGCTCCGGACGCGCAGGCCCAGCGGCCATGGCTCACGGGCCTAGCCACTCCGCGGCATGTGGGATCTTCCCATACTGGGGCACGAACCCGTGTCCCCTGCATCGGCAGGCGGACTCTCAACCACTGCACCACTAGGGAAGCCCTAGATATACTTTTTTGATACAATTTTAAATGGGATTTTTTTTTTTACTTTCTCTTTCTGATATTTCCTTGTTAGTGTAGAGAAATGCAACAGATTTCTGTATATTAATCTTATATTGTTTGGTTTTGGTTTTCTTTTTTCTAATTTAAACATAACCCAGGATAGGGGAAGTGTTTTGTCAGGATTAGATAATTGCTGAAGTTGTTTGATGGATCCATGAAGGATCATGATGCTATTCTTTTTCATTTTGTATATGTTTGGAATATACTATGAAAAATATTAAAAAGAAGTGTGCTAAAATTTAAACACACACATACTTCAAAATGTCAGAATAGAACCCATCAGACATTATGTTCCCAAACACTGAGGAAGCAATCTAAGACCTTTTTATTATTTCTTACTGCTAAGTATATAAATATATAATAATATAAAAATAATGATTTTAAAATATTTGTATCAAATATTTCAATATGTATCATAATATTTCAATACTTTTCATTAGATTTATTTTAAATAAACTGTTTTAGAAAAATTTAATGTTAAATAATAATGGCAATATAAGGAGAATATTTTGATTCTTATGTCATTGACAAAACACTTGATCTAACATTTCTTGTGTTTTTGTCTTGAGAGAAATTATTTGTCATTAATAGTTAATACACTGGAAAAAAAGGTTTTGCAAACTTCATTAATAGTGAAATGATTTCTTCAAACAAAATCTTATATGGAAGTTCAAAATGTAAAGGAGAAATTAATGGCATTAATATAGCTGAAATAATCACAGAGGACGAAAACCTGCCACCATGGTTAATCCCCAGCCACCCAAGGCAAATTCTGACGATGAGATGCAGTAAAATCAATTTATACTCCTTATTCCTTCTAGGTTATGAGTGAAAAGAGGTTTTTATCTCTACATTTTTGGGGTAATATGTTGAAGTTTATGATAGACAACTCACTGTTATAAATGTTTTATGTTGTACATAGAAGTAAATATGCCACGTATTTAAGAAGATAGGCTGTGAAGACAATTTGATTCCTAATCATAATCGTTATCAGTGTGCCTCTTCATTTACTCAAGCCTTCCTTTAAGTTATGAAGTAAAGTCTTCATATAGTCTGAGGTTTTTCTTAAATTTACTCCTAGACATTTAAAATTTTTTATGATAATCATTATTGTATTACTTATTTTTAAGATATTGCAAAGTGTTTTGCCTGCATTATGTTATTTAATTGCCAAAATATCCCTATGTACCCTTATTATCTCCAGTTTACATATAATATACCTGAGGCAGAGAGAAGAGAAGCACAGTAACTCACACAAAGATAAACTGTTATCACGTGATAGAGTCTGATTTCAAACCTATATACATCTGACTTCAAACATATGTCTTAATGGCTATACTGTGTTTAACTTCTCTAAATATCTGTTTCCTCAACTAAAAAAGGAAGGCATTGAAAGGACTAAATGAGATGTACTTGTAGTAGGTTGTTACTTATGATATTTATAGTAAGTTGTTTTATACTTATAGTAAGTTTTTAACTCAAATTAGTAACAATGTGGACATTATGTCCATCCATTTCTGTTGACTATGGTATGTTCAGTTTTAGTACATATTGCCAAAGAGTTCTTTAAAGTGTTGTATACTTTACATCCTCACCCACAATGTGATAGGGTTCCCACTTCTCCATATCCTCACCAACTGTTGATTTACTCCGTGTTTTCATTTTTGGCCTTTCAATGGTTGTATGGTGGTATACCTGTGTGGTTTTAATCTGCATTTGCCTGATGAGTAATGGCATTAAGTACCTTTCCTTTTGCATTTTGATTATTAGCCATTTGAATATCCTTGTTTTGTGAAAGTCCTGTTCATGTTTTTGTCCATTTTTACAAAATTGAGTTGTATGCCTTTTTCTTGTTGACCTGTAGGAATTCTTTATATTCTGGATGCAAGATTCTTGTCTGATATGTATATATATATATATATATATATATATATATATATATAGAAACAAAATCTACACATTCCCCCTCACTCCTACCAAACTTTAATGTGAAATGAGCAAGAAGAAAACATTATGGTGCTAATTTTTATTGTGTTTATTTGGTTTTGAGAGCAGAAAGCCTGAAACTGATGAATAAACTTTGGACAGGTATTATTTGGGGACATTGTGCATGTCATCGGTTCCATAGTGCTCTCTGTTTCTCAGATCTTATTTATTCATCTGCATTCCTTAGTATATTAATATCTTCATTAGTTGTTTGCTGCATCCATATATTTCATTTGTTTTAGTATCTAGGACACAATAGCTACTGTATAAGTATTGGCCTGTTTAGTTAATTAAGTTTCCTGAAATATGTGATATTAAAGGAACACACATCCTTACCCTCCTGTTATCAGGACTTTTTTTCTCCCAGTATATATTTCATACTTCAGTTTTATGGACATTCAGGAAGGAGTAGATAGATATTACTGAGGTATCATTTTGCCTACAGAGCTTTCTGCTCCTGACTTTCTTGTGTCTTTCATATTTTTTCTACATGCATTCTGTATTCAAAAATGTTGAATCATTTCTAGTTCCTATTGCCAATCAGAAATCTCAGTTTATTAGCATTGTATAACATATTCTCATAATCTGATCCCTGCTTATCTCTTCTTAGAATAATAGGGAAGGACTTAGCATTTCCCTCCCATCCTGTGTTCTTTTCCACTTTCTTACCTTGGCTTATCTTGTTTCCTTGAGGTGAATACCTTCCTTGGACCTTACTCAGTTGGCAAACCACTAATTATAATTCAGCTTCCTAAATGTCTCTTCTGTTTTAAAACATTTTGTAGTCTTTTCATAAAAAGAAGCCAAACTTTCCACTATGTCTTCAGAGGATTTTATATGCGCATTATTATGAAACATGTTGTGCTCAACAAATTGTTATTAAGCATATCAGTCATTTAATTAATGGCTTATAATAATACCTAAAATAAGTTAATTTCATATCTTCTAACTACTTCTTAAAATGAGGCATTGTAATCATTTAAATATTTTTTAAAAATAATTTTTCATACAGGGAAATTTATCCTTATAACTAATTCTTTGCTCATTTTTTGTAGGGATAGTGCCATGGAATATGTAAAATTGTGGAAACATGCATAAGTTATTTTTATAGAACCTCTGTTCTGAAATATATATATTTTAAAAATATTTACATAAAAATGGCTTATGTCTCTGTACTTATAAGTGTGATATCTTTAACACTGGAATTTTCTATGCTATGCGTGAATTCAAACACAGGCAGAGGTATTTTTCTATCGTTAGTATATAATGCTTTCGTACTCTTGTATGTGTTGACTTAGTTTCATTCTCTTCCTAATCTCAGAGAAAAAAAATATATATATGCTAACATTATCCCGATTAAGTGAAAAAATTAAAAGAAATCTCTTAATGAAAGGAATGGTTTTCTCCAACTTACATTTTGTATTATGTTTTAGCTCACTGAAATGCTGCCAGCACAGTTATTTTACTTTCATCTGGCAAATCCTAGTTTCACTTACCCCAAATAACTCCACAACTTTTATCTCTTCCACTTATTTTTTGAACAACATGTTTCCACATTACTCCTTAAAAGATTAGAAACCATAGGTGGTTATAAATTAAGAATAGCACCTCCTATCCAATTTTATTAGTTTCACAGTTTATATCGAAGGCTATTTCTTTATAAAACTAGAGGGGAAAAAAAAAGACTATTTCATGAACAAAATGACAGCATTATAAATTAGAGTCCTAAAATCTGCACTGTTTTCTTCAGACTCAATGTTCTTTTAAGACAATGATAGCTCCCTAAGGAATGTCCACGTTTATGAGCCCCTGACAATGTTTTTGAAGGGGAAATGCCTCTTTCAGTGATAAAAATGTTATCAACATGTACCTGAGGCAGATCTCAATCAGCTCTAAATAGTTTCTTCACTGACTCTCATTCCATCTGGTTGAAGGACAGTTGGCAGTTCTGTGAGATATATATGGTTGCACATATAATTGATGTGTTGTCAGTGACTATGAGATGTCCCATAACTCTTATTCATATTTTCCACTTTGCAGATTCACATTGCATCTCATTTAAATATACATTTTTGAACAGTAAAAGGTAATAATAACAAGTAAAAATTGATGATTTGTTTAGGTAACGAACCAAAAACACTTAGGTTCTTACTTATTTTACCTTTGCATAAGCTGAAATTTAAATTTTATTTTGAATTTTTAATGCTGTGTGTATCTTTTATTTTACTTCTTTGAGTATTTGTATTAAAATGGTCTTTGAAATTATTTTATTTCTTTGTGTGTGTTTTTTTGAATTATGATAAATATATGGATAATATTAACTTTCTTTAAATTTTTAATCCAATATGCTCTTATCTAACTTAACTGATAATCAGAACAAGCCAAAATACAATATAGCACAACACAATCAGTATAATAAAATTCATTACTATACAATATTTCATTACTACAGAGCTAGTGATAGAATAATGAAAACCATAATAATAATTATAACAATAATAATGATAAATTAACTTTTAAATAAAAATTTGAACTTTACATCTTTTGAATGACTTGCCACAGTCCTCACCCTTCCCTATTGTCTTTCAAGAGTGCCATTTTATTCATTTCATTGCTTTCCTGACCTCTACTGGCTTATGCTCTTCAGCATAACCCTACTAAGCAAGAATCCTATAATGAAGGTAATATGAGTAAGCCCAGTTTTATAAATAAATATAAGCAAATATGGGATACTTTCAGAAGAAAATAAACTGTTCAAAATCACACACTTTGTAAGTGAAGACTTAAGGTTAGAATTTAGAAGTCATTTCTAACCACTTTTCACTATTGCCCCAATTTTAATAACATTTTAGATGACTGTTTTGATAAATTTTGCTGGCTTTAAAATACAAACTGAAAAATGTGTTTTTGTCATTATATAGTTTCCACTAAAAGTACAAGAAAAAATTGTTTTCAGTGAAAACAAAATGAGAAAAGTATGGTCATTTAAAATTTCAATTCCCTAGAATATTTTATTCATGAAAAATATGTTTTTGTGCTACAAGACAAGCCCACTGAAAGCATTTTTTTTTTTTTTTTTTTTTTTTTGCGGTACGCGGGACTCTCACTGTTGTGGCCTCTCCCGTTGCGGAGCACAGGCTCCGGACGCGCAGGCTCAGCGGCCATGGCTCACGGGCCCAGCCGCTCCGCAGCATGTGGGATCCTCCCGGACCGGGGCATGAACCCGTGTCCCCTGCATTGGCAGGCGGACTCTCAACCACTGCGCCACGAGGGAAGCCCCTGAAAGCATTTTTAAATGTAGATTTCCTTATTCAGTACACCCTTTTGATATGCAATAATTTTCTTTATAGTGCAATGAATGTTAATAATTACATACATAACAATTTGACCAGATGTTTACATTAGATGCAAGGTAATATAAAATAATAAAAAATGTGATAATAACACATTCATACAAAAATAGAATAAACCACGCTAGTTATTTTATGAATGAAAAAGATTTCTTTATGAAGTTACGAAGGGGATGATTGTTTATCTCTCCCTAGCAGTTTCTTAGAGGATGTTAAGCTTTGTTGTCCAAATGATTAAGTTTTACACATAGAGAAATTCAGAAAAAAGCAGGGCAAAAGTACTAGATGAATACTAACATATGTATGTGTATCTCTGTATGTAAGTTTATATTCTACAGTCTTTTCCTTCAAAGCTATTGCTAACATATGACCAAAAAATAATAAAAAAAACTGAAAACAAATAACAAGAGAAAAAAGGCTATGTTAGAAAATTCAAAATAAAACAAGATAATATACAAGTATAACAGCTCCACTTTTATAAATGCCTATTTGGTTAAGCAGAGTGCTTACATTAAAACTTTATAATTTTTCCCCAAACACTACAATTTCCTTTTTGTATAATCAGGCAATATTTACTGATGTGATCCATGTGCCAGGTTTTATGCTTGATGTTGAAGAGACAAAGCTGAATAAAATATGACACTCTCCCTCAGAGAGCCTACAATAAAACGAGAGGCAAGTATGAACTTATGAAATTATTGTAAATAAAATATGGTGAGTAGAGGTATAAACCAGGTACTATGAAAACACTAAGAGAGGATGTTCACAGAAAGATTCAGCAAGGAATAAGCATCTGAGCTGACTTTTGGGTTTGAGTAGGAGTTTATCATGTGGGTCAGGGAAGAGAGCAATTTCCAGAGAGACAAAGCAGCATAGACTGAGGGAAACATGAAAAATAAGGTGAGGAGTAATGGACGAGGAGATTTCATTAAGGAGAGCACATTGTGCTTGGAGGAGGAGGGGACGGGCAGAGAAAGGTAAAACTAGACCAGGGCAGAATCAGACTTGGAAGTGCTGTGAGCATGAGCTTTATCTTTAGGTGTTGAAAAGCCAGTAGAGGTTTTAAAAATGGAAGCAACATTACCAGATTTGCTTAAGTAGGAAGAGACCTCTGGGAGCAGTAGTGAAATTCCTGCTTTTCTGCCTTCACGCAAAAGTTGCTTCTTAGCTCACACTTTATATCCTTTGACGGACATTGCTGGCTCAATTGCACCATTTCCAGAAAAGGCAGTAGGAAGATAGAAGGGAGTTTGTGGAGTGTAATGGATGGGAACAATGATATGGATAGGGAATCCTCGTTAGCCCCGCCCTTTTTAAACCTCTGCTAGCTTCCACATCATGCTTTCCCAAGCACTGAGGCAGGCTACAGGCACTCAATCCCGGTCTTCCTCTCCACCCTTAAATAATTCTACCATCCTGGCTAATTTCAATATCCTCATGAGTGACTCAGATACTAACATAGCCTGACAACTCTTCACCTAAAGTCTTTGGAGACCTTCATCCATTCCCTTCTTCAGGGACCACTTCTATGACCATAATAGACCCTGACAGCCCAGGAATAGAAATCAGAGGAGCTTCTCACTGACCAACCCTTTATGACACTTGCTTCTCCTCAAGGAATAATCTCACCATCCCCACTGATTATTGTCACTTTGATATTTCTCAAGAACATTGCCCTCAAGAGGATGGAATAGCTATATAAATGACAATTAAAATGTAATAAGAAAATACCCTAATAGAAATGGTATAAAACTCAGTGGCGACATTGATGAAAGAAGAATTAAATCTTCCTTTAAGGTCAGGGAAAGCTCCATTACAAAGATTTTGGATTAAAATTTTAGGGATGAGCAGATGTTTGCCAGCTCCACAATTAGAGGAAGAGGTTTCTACATAGAAGGAATAATATATATAAATCAAAATTATGTAAGAGTGAATGGCCTGATGAAGAAATCACAAATATCCCATATTACTAGTCAATATAGTTTAAAAACGTCTGTGGCTGGATACGTGCTTACTATACGAAGAGCAAGAGTATGAAGTAATTCAATGCCATGCAAAGAAGCTATAATATTAATCCTGTAGGCTGTCTGAATCCATAGAATAATTTTGAATATGAAATGATTTTACCATTTTTATATATGACAAAAGTTTCTTTTGGTCCCTAATCTACTTCTTAGACCTTTCCATTAAAGTCTCTTAAGTGCCATTTAAGTGTAAACTCTCTTAGAAATTTGTCCCATATGCTGATGTCAGAAATCTGAATCTCCAATCTTAAACTCTACACAGAATTCCAAACTTATTTATCTCATTTCCTTCAGAATATCTCCAATAGGATGCTGCATTGAGACATCTCCCTGTGTGTCTCTGTGACTTCTGACAATTTCTTGACTTTCTTGACCTTCCACGTTTATTGGTGACAAACTACTTACTAGGTCACACTCAAGTCAAATCTTAGAGATCATACTTTGCTATTTTATTTAACACCCATATTTAATCACTTAACTAAATTAAGTGATTATTATTATCACTATTATCTTTTAAATATCTCTATTTAAAAGAGATATTATCTTTTAAATATCTTTTTTAATATCTTTTAAATATCTATTATCTTAAATTATTAAAAGATAATATTATCTTTTAAATATCTATTATCTTTTATCTTTTAAATATCTTTTAAATATTATCTTTTAAATATCTCTCTGTTCCAACATGTCCTCTGTAACCTCAATTAAACTGCTTATTTTAGGCTTCTATCTTCCTTGACCAGTATCTGCTTTAAATATTTCTAATTATTACTAGTAGGCCCTTAATGAATATTGTAAGATGAATAACAAGCAAAAGATATGAATAGAAATTTAATTAGTACTATCAGCCACTGTAAACTGAAGCCCTAACTTTTTTCCTGGTATGGACTAATTATAAGTAAATGCTTAAAGTAGGTAAGTAAATTGACTGAATTTAGGATGGATGCTAGGAGTAGTACAGTAGAAACAGAAACACCTTTTGCTCTATTCTTGGTTTTAGTAGTTTATGATGATTTAAAATTGTAATTCAAGTTGGAGTATCCATTGACTAAGTATACACTGTCTTAATATGCAAATGATTATATATAGTTATATATGCATAACTATATATAAACTGTTCAATATATTTTCTATAAAATAATATGCATAGGTAAAAAATTCATACAACTAAAATGTGATTAATTTATTGTGAAAATCTTAAATAAAAACATCAAAAATTCATACTAAACTAACCCACAGAATGTGCAAAGTAAATCTTACCAGTGTGATAGAATGCTAAAAGACAAGTAATAATGCAAGAATAGATCTTTAGCTTGATTTCCTAAAGTCAGTTCTGCCTGATATAAACCAGAGAAATCTTATACATGCCTCTAAAATAACCTAGGAACAGAACACCTTTTCCAGCAACCATATTAGATACGTATTACAGTACTCTGTCCTTAAGAAAATTATGTACAATATTCTGATTTTTTTTTAAATAGCAATGGATCTTTTCTTTTAATATTTATTTATTTGGCTGCGTCGGGTCTTAGTTGTGGCATGTGGGATATTTGTTGCAGCATGCGGGATCTAGTTCCCTGACCAGGGATCAAACCCAGGCCCCCTGCACTGGGAGTGCAGAGTCTTAGCCACTGGTCCACTAGGGAAGTCCCCGCATATTCTGATTTTAATCCATAGGAAGAAAAAAAAGCTTTAATTACATAAACCTCTGAACATTAAAAGTAGTGGATTAAACAAAACCAAAAATGATGTTTTGAATTTCAGATTAAAATACATATGTATTTCTTCTGCCAAATGATAAAAATATTAACAGTGACTATATATATATATATGGATATATGGATATTATATATATATATATGAAAGCCCCATACATATGTCATAACATTTAATCCTTACAACTGAAGAATTGCCCACATTTTAATAGAGGGAAAAAGAACTCACACAAGTTAAGTACCTTGTATAAGTTCAAGGTGGTAGCAGATGAAGGATCCCAGATTCAAATTGATGTCTGTCTAACTTCAGAGACAAAGTTCTAAGAGATGACACAAAAAGAGGAAAACACTGATTTCTTAAAATTTGCAGTTACCTATGCATATCATTGAAGATAACTTTTCATGTCATCTACCTTATTTTACAAGTTAACCAAGTAAGTGTTATAGGAAGAAAAAGAATTGACTAACTTGCCCTGGAAAAGGCCAGAAAGTAAATCATTTTGGCACTGCAGGCTGTACCATTTCTATAGCAACTACTCCATTTTGTTGTATCATGAAAGCAGCCACAAAAAAATACATAAACAAATGAGTGTGGTTGTTTTCAATACAATTTCATTTTTGGATATTGACATTTGATTTTCAGACGAGTTTCATGTGTCATGAATTCTTATTCTTTTTTTTTTCAATGATTTGAAAATGTAAAAATCATCCTCAGCTTGGAGGCTATACAAAAACAGGTGGTGGGCTGCATTTGAGCACATGGTCTGCCAATGCCTGAAATAAAGGATTGTTTAGCTTTGCAATATAATATACAAAATATAGAGCTAAAATCATATAATTTTCAAAACCTATTTTGGATTTTCATCTGTTAAAATTGAAAGAACTAAAATTATCTTTGTAGTTTAGCGCTCATCCTATGTAGGAAAGCAATGAACAGAAATTTTTAGAAAACAGTGGCTCCTGAAATCTAAACGTGCTGGGCTCACTGCATTTCTTCATGAATGTGGTTTCTCCTTCTACTCCTCATAACTTCCATTCATCCATCCTGCCAGTCATAACTCATACAAACCTCCCATGTATGTGTCTTCTCTTACTATTGTGCCCACAAAGGACTTTGTAATCTTTAAAATCACTTGAAGGTAATGTCCTAGGGACACATTTAGCATTTTAATATTTTCTTTCATTTTATATTAATTTACTTCATGGTTTAGTAACTTAATAGTAGAAACAACATATAATTTTTCCCCAATAACACTCCCAATCCTCTTTAAAAATTTTGTTAGTATAAACAACAAAATTTAGAATCTCAGATCTTAGAACAAGTAGACAGGCATCTCAGAAGTTAAACTGTTTCAGCCTCCTTTGGCCACATACAGCTCTTTTATCCCAATTTCTCTGTTATCTCAATTTCTCTAAAACCCAAATTTATGTGAATTATGTGTGACCACATGGCTAGTGACAGAATGGGGATTACTTCTTGTTTTGATAATACTTTTTACTTTATTTTTCACTAGTTTTCTCTTTGTGTTTCAGTTTTGTAATTTTCTTTTTTTTTAACATGTTTAATGGAGTATAATTGCTTTACAATGGTATGTTAGTTTCTGCTTTATAACAAAGTGAATCAGTTATACATATACATATGTTCCCATATCTCTTCCCTCTTGCATCTCCCTCCCTCCCACCCTCCCTATCCCACCCCTCTAGGTGGTCACAAACCACCGAGTTGATCTCCCTGTGCTATGAGGCTGCTTCCCACTAGCTTTCTATTTTACGTTTGGTAGTGTATATATGTCCATGCCACTCTCTCACTTTGTCACAGCTTACCCTTCTCCCTCCCCATATCCTCAAGTCCATTCTTTGGTAGGTGTGTGTCTTTATTCCTGTCTTACCCCTAGGTTCTTCATGACATTTTTTTTTCTTATATTCCATATATATGTGTTAGCATACGGTATTTGTCTTTCTCTTTCTGACTTACTTCACTCTGTATGACAGACTCTAGGTCCTGCCAACTCATTACAAATAACTCAATTTTGTTTCTTTTTGTGGCTGAGTAATATTCCATTGTATATATATGTGCCACATCTTCTTTATCCATTCATCCGATGATGGACACTTAGGTTGTTTCCATCTCCAGGCTATTGTAAATAGAGCTGCAATGAACATTTTGGTACATTACTCTTTTTGAATTTTGGTTTTCTCAGGGAATAGGCCCAGTAGTGGGATTGATGGGTTATATGGTAGTTCTATTTGTAGTTTTTTAAGGAACCTCCATACTATTCTCCATAGTGGTGGTACCAATTCACATTCCCACCAGCAGTGCAAGAGTGTTCCTTTTCTCCACACCCTCTCCAGCATTTATTGTTTCTAGATTTTTTGATGATGGCCATTCTGACTGGTGTGAGATGATATCTCATTGTAGTTTTGATTTGCATTTCTCTAATGATTAATGATGTTGAGCATTCTTTCATGTGTTTGCTGGCAGTCTGTATATCTTCTTTGGAGAAATGTTTAGGTCTGCTGCCCATTTTTGGATTGGGTTGTTTGTTTTTTGTTATTGAGCTGCATGAGCTGCTTGTAAATTTTTGAGATTAATCCTTTGTCAGTTGCTTCATTTGCAAATATTTTCTCAATTCTGAGGGTTGTCTTTTGGTCTTGTTTATGGTTTCCTTTGCTGTGCAAAAGCTCTGAAGTTTCATTAGGTCCCATTTGTTTATTTTTGTTTTTATTTCCATTTCTCTAGGAGGTGGGTCAAAAAGGATCTTGCTGTGATTTATGTCATAGAGTGTGCTGCCTATGTTTTCCTCTAAGAGTTTGATAGTTTCTAGCCTTACATTTAGGTCTTTAATCCATCTTGAGTTTATTTTAGTGTATGGTGTTAGGCAGTGTTCTAATTTCATTCTTTTACATGCAGCTGTCCAGTTTTACCAGCACCACTTATTGAAGAGGCTGTCTTCTCTCCATTGTATATTCTTGACTCCTTTATCAAAAATAAGGGGACCATATGTGCGTGGGTTTATCTCTGGGCTTTCTATCCTGTTCCATTGATCTATATTTCTGTTTTTGTGCCAGTACCATACTGTCTTGATTACTGTAGCTTTGTCATATAGTCTGAAGACAGGGAACCTGATTCTTCCAGCTCCATTTTTCGTTCTCAAGATTGCTTTGGCTATTCGGGGTCTTTTGTGTTTCCATACAAATTGTGAAATTTTTTGTTTTAGTTCTCTGAAAAATGCCAGTGATAGTTTGATAGGGATTGCATTGAATCTGTAGATTGCTTTGGGTAGTAGAGTCATTTTCACAATGTTGATTCTTCCAATCCAAGAACATGGTATATCTCTCCATCTATTTGTATCATCTTTAATTTCTATCATCAGTGTCTTATAATTTTCTGCATACAGGTCTTTTGTCCCCCTAGGTAGGTTTATTCCTAGATATTTTATTCTTTTTGTTGCAATGGTAAATGGGAGTGTTTTCTTGATTTCACTTTCAGATTTTTCATCATTACTGTATAGAAATGCAAGAGATTTCTGTGCATTAATTTTGTATCCTGCTACTTTACCAAATTCATTGATTAGCTCTAGTAGTTTTCTGCTAAAATCTTTAGGATTCTCTATGTATAGTATCATGTCATCTGCAAACAGTGACAGCTTTACTTCCTCTTTTCCGATTTGGACTCCTTTTATTTCCTTTTCTTCTCTGATTGCTGTGGGTAACACTTCCAAAACTATGTTGAATAATAGTTGTGAGAGTGGGCAACCTTGTCTTGTTCCTGATCTTAGTGGAAATGCTTTCATTTTTTCACCATTGAGGACGATGTTGGCTGTGGGTTTGTCATATATGGCCTTTATTATGTTGAGGAAAGTTCCCTCTATGCCTTCTTTCTGGAGGTTTTTTATCATCAATGGGTGTTGAATTTTGTCAAAAGCTTTCTCTGCATCTATTTAGATGACCATATGGTTTTTCTCCTCCAATTTGTTAATATGGTGTATCACATTGATTGATTTGCATATATTGAAGAATCCTTGCATTCCTGGAATAAACCCCACTTGATCATGGTGTATGATCCTCTTAATATGCTGTTGGATTCTGTTTGCTAGTATTTTGTTGAGGATTTTTGCATCTATGTTCATCAGTGATATTGGCCTGTAGTTTTCTTTCTTTGTGACATCTTTGTCTGGTTTTGGTATCAGAGTGAAGGTGGCCTCCTAGAATGAGTTTGGGAGTGTTCCTCCCTCTGCTATATTTTGGAAGAGTTTGAGAAGGATGGGTGTTAGCTCTTCTCTAAATGTTTGATAGGATTCACCTGTGAAGCCATCTGGTCCTGGACTTTTGTTTGTTGGAAGATTTTAAATCACATTTTCAATTTCAGTGCTTGTGATTGGTCTGTTCATATTTTCTATTTCTTTCTGATTCAGTCTTGGCAGTTGTGCATTTCTAAGAATTTGTCCATTTCTTACAGGTTGTCCATTTAATTGGCATAGAGTTGCTTGTAGTAATCTCTCATGATCTTTTGTATTTCTTCAGTGTCAATTGTTACTTCTCCTTTTTCATTTCTAAATCTATTGATTTGAGTCTTCTCCCTTTTTTTCTTGATGAGTCTGGCTAATGGTTTATTAATATTTTTTATATTCTCAAAGAACCGGCTTTTAGTTTTATTGATCTTTGCTATTGTTTCCTTCATTTCTTTTTCATTTATTTCTGATCTGATCTTTATGATTTCTTTCCTTCTGCTAACTTTGGGGTTTTTTGTTCTTCTTTCTCTAATTGCTTTAGGTGCAAGGTTATGTTGTTTATTCGAGATGTTTCCTGTTTCTTAAGGTAGGATTGTATTGCTATAAACTTCCCTCTTGGAACTGCTTTGGCTGCATCCCATAGGTTTTGGGTTGTCGTGTCTCCATTGTCATTTGTTTCTAGGTATTTTTTGATTTCCTTTTTGATTTCTTCAGTGATCACTTCGTTATTATTAAGTAGTTTAACCTCCATGTATTTGTCTTTTTTACAGATCTTTTCCTGTAATTGATATCTAGTCTCATAGCATTGGGGTCGGAAAAGATACTTGATAAAATTTCAATTTTCTTAAATTTACCAAGGCTTGATTTGTGACCCAAGATATGATCTATCCTGAAGAATGTTCCATGAGCACTTGAGAAAAATGTGTATTCTGTTGTTTTTGGATGGAATGTCCTATAAATATCAATTAAGTCCATCTTGTTTAATGTATCATTTAATGCTTGTGTTTCCTTATTTATTTTCATTTTGGATGATCTGTCCATTGGTCAAAGTGGGGTATTAAAGTCCCCTACTATGAATGTGTTACTATCGATTTCCCCTTTTATGGCTGTTAGTATTTGCCTTATGTATTGAGGTGCTCCTATGTTGGGTGCATAAATATTTACAATTCTTATATCTTCTTCTTGGATCAATCCCTTGATCATTATGTAGTGTCCTTCTTTTTCTCTTCTAATAGTCTTTATTTTAAAGTCTATTTTGTCTGATATGAGAATTGCTACTCCAGCTTTCTTTTGGTTTCCTTTTGCATGGAATATCTTTTTCCATCCCCTCACTTTCAGTCTGTATGTGTCTCTAGGTCTGAGGTGGGTCTCTTGTAGACAGCATATATATGGGTCTTGTTTTTGTATCCATTCAGCCAGTCTGTGTCTTTTGGTGGGAGCATTAAATCCATTTACATTTAAGGTAATTATCGATATGTGTGTTCCTATTCCCATTTTCTTAATTGTTTTGGGTTTGTTATTGAAGGTCTTTTCCTTCTCTTGTGTTTCCTGCCTAGAGAAGATCCTTTAGCACTTGTTGTAAAGCTGGTTTGGTGGTGCTGAACTCTCTCAGCTTTTGCTTGTCTGTAAAGGTTTTAATTTCTCCATTAAATCTGAATGAGATCCTTGCTGGGTAGAGTAATCTTGGTTGTACGTTTTTCTCCTTCATTACTTTAAATATGTCCTGCCAGTCCCTTCTGGCTTGCAGAGTTTCTGCTGAAAGATCAGCTGTTAACCTTATGGGGATTCCCTTGTGTGTTATTTGTTGTTTTTCTCTTGCTGCTTTTAATATGTTTTCTTTGCATTTAATTTTTGACCATTTGATTAATATGTGTCCTGGCATGTTTCTCCTTGCATTTATCTTGTATGGGACTCTCTGTGCTTCCTGGACTTGATTGTCTATTTCCTTTCCCATATTAGGGAAGTTTTCAACTATAATCTCTTCAAATATTTTCTCAGTCCCTTTCTTGACTCTCTGTGCTTCCTGGACTTGACTGACAATTTCCTTTCCCATATTAGGGTAGTTTTCAATTATAATCTCTTCATATATTTTCTCAGTCCCTTTCTTTTTCTCTTCTTCTGGGACCCCTATAATTCGAATGTTGGTGCATTTAACGTTGTCCCAGAGGTCTCTGAGACTGTCCTCAGTTCTTTTCATTCTTTTTTCTTTAGTCTGCTCTGCAGTACTTGTTTCCACTCTTTTATCTTCTAGGTCATTTATCTGTTCTTCTGCCTCAGTTATTCTGCTATTGATCCTTTCTAGAGTATTTTTAATTTCATTTATTGTGTTGTTCATCATTGCTTGTTTCATCTTTAGTTCTTCTAGGCTCTTGTTAAATGTTTCTTGCATTTTCTCTATTCTGTTTCCAAGATTTTGGATCATCTTTACTATCATTATTCTGAGTTCTTTTTCAGGTATACTGCCTATTTCCTCTTCATTTGTTAGGTCTGGTGGGTTTTTATCTTGCTCCTTCATCTGCTGTGTGTTTTTCTGTCTTCTCATTTTGCTTATCTTACTGTTTGGGGTCTCCTTTTTGCAGGCTGCATGTTCGTGGTTGCAGTTGTTTTTGGTGTCTGTCGCCAGTGGCTAAAGTTGGTTCAGTGGGTTGTATAGACTTCCTATACAAGGGGAGGGGACTAGTGCCTGTGTTCTGGTGGATGAGGCTGGATGTTGTCTTTCTGGTGGGCAGGTCCACCTCTGGTGGTGTGTTTTGGGGTGTCTGTGGACTTATTATGATTTTAAGCAGCCTCTCTGCTCATGGGTGGGGTTGTGTTCCTGTCTTGCTAGTAGTTTGGCATAGGGTGTCCAGCACTGTAGCTTGCTGGTCGTTGAGTGAAGCTGGGTGTTGGTGTTGAGATGTAGATCTCTGGGAGATTTTCGCCATTTGATATTATGTGGATCTGGGAGGTCTCTTGTGGACCAGTGTCCTGAAGTTGGCTCTCCCACCTCAGAGGCACAGCACTGACTCCTGGCTGGAGCACCAAGAGCCTTTCATCCACACGGTCAGAATGAAAGGGAGAAAAAGTAGAAAAGAAAAGAAAGAAAGAACGAAAGAAAGAAAGAAAGAAAGAAAGGGAGGGAGGGAGGGAGGAAGGAAGGAAGGAAGGAGAAAATAAAATAAAGTAATATAAAATAAAATAAAGTTATTAAAATAAAAAATAATTATTAAGAAAAACATTTTTTTAAAAAGTAAAAAAACAGAAAACGGGCAGATAGAACCCTAGGACAAATGGTGAAAGCAAAGCTATACAGAGGAAATATCACACAGAAACATACACACTCACAAAAAGAGGAAAAGGGGAAAAGATAATAAATCTTGCTCTCAAAGTCCACTTCCTCAATTTGGGATGATTCGTTGTCTATTCATGTATTCCACAGATGCAGGGTACATCAACTTGATTGTGGAGATTTAATCCGCTGCTCCTGAGGCTGCTGGGAGAGATTTACCTTTCTCTTCTTTGTTCTCACAGCTCCCAGGGGCTCAGCTTTGGATTTGGCCCCACCTCTGCGTGTAGGTCGCCTGAGGGCGTATGTTCTTTGCTCAGACAGGATGGGGTTAAAGGAGCCGCTGATTTGGGGGCTCTGGCTCACTCAGGCCGGGGTGGGGCGGCGGCAGAGGCCGGCGTGACGTTGCACCAGCCTGAGGCACGCCGTGCGTTCTCCCGGGGGAGTTGTCCCTGGATCCCGGGACCCTGGCAGTGGCGGGCTGCACAGACTCCCCGGAATGGGGGTGGGGATAGTGACCTGTGCTCGCAGACAGGCTTCTTGGTGGCGGCAGCAGCAGCCTTAGCATCTCATGCCCATCTCTGGTGTCCGTGCTGTTAGCCGAGGCTTGCGCCCGTCTCTGGAGCTCCTTTAAGCAGCGCTCTTAATCCCCTCTCCTCGCGCACCAGGAAACAAAGAGGGAAGAAAAAGTCTCTTGCCTCTTCGGCAGGTCCAGACTTTTTCCCGGACTCCCTCCTGGTTAGCCGTGGCGCACTAGCCCCTTCAGGCTGTGTTCACGCCGCCAGCCCCGTTCCTCTCCCTGCGCTCCAACCGTTCCTCTCCCTGCGCTCCAACCGAAGCCTGAGCCTCAGCTCCCAGCCCCGCCCGCCCCGGCAGGTGAGCAGACAAGCCTCTCGGGCTGGTGAGTGCTGGTCAGCACGGATCCTCCGTGCGGGAATCTCTCCCCTTTGCCCTCCGCACCCCTGTTGCTGTGCTCTCCTCTGAGGCCCTGAAGCTTTCTCTCTTCGCCACCCGCAGTCTCCGCCCACAGTGGGGCTTCCTAGGGTGTGTGGAAACGTTTCCTCCTTCACAGCTCCCTCCCACTGGTGCAGGTCCCATCCCTATTCTTTTGTCTCTGTTTATTCTTTTTTCTTTTGCCCTACCCAGGTACGTGGGGGGTTTCTTGCCTTTTGGGAAGTCTGAGGTCTTCTGCCAGCGTTCAGTAGGTGTTCTGTAGGAGTTGTTCCACGTGTAGATGTATTTCTGGTGTATCTGTGGGGAGGAAGGTGATCTCCGCGTCTTACTCTTCCGCCATCTTCCCCCACCCAGTTTTGTAATTTTCTATTGAAATATGTTGAAGCTCACTGATTCTGTCATTGCCCATGTCCAGTCTATTGATGAGCCAATCAAAGACATTATTCATTTTTGTCAGAGCTTTGGATTTCTACCATTTCCTTTTGATTATTTTTTTTAGTTTCCATCTCTCCTCCCACATTTCCCATCTCTTCTTGTATGTTGCCTATTTTCCCATTAAAGCCTTGATGCAGTTATTTTAAATTCCTGGCCTGATGATTCCAAAATCCATGTCATAGCTGAATCTGGTTCTGATGCTTACTTTGTCTTCTCAGACTGTGCTCCTCTTGGCTTTTAACATGCCTTAATTTTTCATGAAAGGCAGGCATGATGTCTCAGGTAACAGAAACTGAGGTAAAAGATCTTCAGTATAAGTCTTTATGTTAATCTGGCTAGAAATTGAGCTTTTTGTAATGTTTGCTGCAACTGTAGGATGCCAGATGCTTCAAATTCCTCTAGTGTTTTATGGGAGACATTAGATCCTATGCCTTACAGATTATTCAGCTATTATCTACTGACATTAGACTGGAGTCCTGCTGATGTGATGAGGTGGGTGAGGTAAGAGGATGCAATCTATAATGTTATGATTAATTCTTAGTATTTTAGTGGCTGGAGTTAGCTAAATACCCTTCCCCCTAGGTAGAATGAGATTCTGTTAAAGTCTTTTTTTCTTCTGGAGAACGATCTCAGCATATTTCAGAATGGGTCCTTTCACTTCCTTCCGTCAGATCCAAGAGAGGATTTTTCTTGGCTTTTCACCATGAGTACCTGGTGGGTTTCCCTGAGGTAACATGTACAAAAGTGTTGGGCTCTCACCGTAAGGCTAAGGCCTCCAGGGGTTTCTGACTCTCCCATTAGTCCACGCTCAACCTCCAGCAATTTGTCAAAATTATCACTTAAGGGTTTCTAACAGTATCAATTCCCGTAATTTCTGCTTTAAGTAAGCAGATCTCAATTTTGAATGTATATATTCACCTGCCTCTCCAGATTTTGGGTGGTTAGTCCTGCAACTTAAATTCTCTCTTGGGTTTAAGAAGAGACATACATTAATTTTCAGTTTGTTCAGATGTTTTCTTGCTGTAAGGATGAAAATAATAACTCCTGAGCTCTTCTTGGAAATAAAACAGGAAGTCTCATGTTCTTAATTTGAATAATACCTTTTGATATATTTTTCTCATTAGAATAAACATCTTACTTTCATGTACTAACTTTATATTTGCATAATTTTACTTCTACACTCTATGCAGATAAAATTCATTTAAATCAATCACTACATATTCTAAGATTATAGGAGTAAATTTCATCAGTAAAAAAACTATTTTTAAAACTAATTATACTGATAGCAACTGCTTTAAACTAGATTAAAAGAGATGCTTAAAGCCTACCATTTGAAATTTGGCTGCCCATAAAAGAGTATCTAGAAATATAAAGGATTTGAGTAGCATTGGGATAGGCCTGTGAATACTGAGCTTTTCAGAAGAATTTGATATGAAACAAAGTGGTTCAAAAGAGCCTCATATGGCTTACCGTCAATGGCAGCATCTGCCAATAGAATACCTACAAGTATCTTAAATTGTCATTTATTCTAGGTTTAGTGGTAGCCAGTAGGTATCAAGAAGTAGTATCTGCAGTCTATAAAATAGAATCATAATATGGGTGATGTTCTTTGGCATAAATCTAAGAAGGCAAAGAACTCCAATTTCTCATTTTTAAATGTTAAGCTGGATAATACATAAAGAAAATTTATTTGTGTACTGTAAGACTTTTCCTTGTCTCACTTGGAGGTCCAGAGTCCTCTTTGGGAATCTGTAGTTTGGCAGACTTCATATTGATTAATTTTTGCTATTAGAACTTTTTGGTTCAGTTGTATTTTCCATATTATAATCTATCTAATTTATTCCCTGAAAAGTATATTACTATTAATTACAAATTAAAAATGGAAAATGGAGGAAGAAAAATCAAGGACAATTTTTAATTTAGAAACTGGAGGCCAAATAGTTTAAATGTCTTTGACTATTTATTATATACTGGTATCTCTTTTAAGATTTTCAGTGAAATGATTTTAATGACATGCTCTTTACAAGTCCATTATATAATAACATAGACCTTTCATTAATGGTAAAAATGACGGAACCAAAGTAAATAGAGAATATTTTTAGAGGTCTTCCCTTTTTCAAAGCTCAAGATGTAATGTCCTGGTGTTGGTAAAAGAGATGATTTACTTTTTGTGAGTGGAACTCAAAATTGATTAAGACAAATGTGAGAACTAAAACCATAAACTCTTAGAAGAAAACACAGGGAAAAAGCTCCTTGACGTTGATATTGGCAATAATTTTATGGCTATGACAGCAAAAGCATAAGCAACAAAAGCAGAAATAAAACTAAAAAGGTTCTGCAAGCAAAAGAAACAATAAAAAAAATGAAAAGGCAACCTATGGAATGAGAGAAAATATTTATAAGCCACATATCTGATAAGGGGTTAATATCCAAAATATATAAGTAACACAGAAAACTCAGTAATAACAATAATAATAATAGGCAAAGAACCTAAATGGATATTTTCCAAAGAATATATTCAACTGGGAATAGATACATGAAAAGATGCTCAACATCACTAATTATCAGAGAAAACCACAGTGAGATATCACCTCATGCCTGTTAGAATAGCTATTATCAAAAAGACAAGAGGTGACAAGTGCTGGCAAGGATGTGGAGAAGAGGGACCACTTGTACACTGCTGGTGGGCATGTAAATTGGTACAGCCACCAATAGGGGGTCCTCAAAAAATTAAAAATAGATATGTTCCAGCAATTCCACTTCTGGGTATGTATCCAAAGGAAATAAAAGCACTGTCTTAAAAGGAAATCTGCACCCCCATGTTCACTGCAGCATTATTTACAATAGCCAAGACATGAAAGCAACCTAAGTGCCCATCAATGGATGAATGGATAAAGAAAATGTGGTATATATAAAATGGAATATTATTGAGCCATAAAAAGAAAGAAATCCATTTACAAAAACAAAGATGAAACTTTGAGGGTATTACATTGAGTGAAATGTGTCAGACAGAGAAAAACAAATACTATATGATCTCAGTTGTATGTGGAACAAAAAAACAAACACAGGAACAGAGAACAGATCAGTGACTGCCAGGGACAGGGGATGTGGGTGAGGGAAATGATTGAAGGTACTCAAAGGGTACAAATTTCCAGTGATAAGATGAATAAATTTTAGGGATGTGATATATGGCATAACAATGCAGTACTGTGTACTTGAAAGTTGCTAAATACATCTTAAAAGTTCTTATTACACACACACACACACAAATGTAACTATGTGAGGTGATAGACATGTCAACTAACTTTATTTTGGTAACCATTTTGCAATATATACCTATGTAAAATCACACCTTAAACTTACACAATACGTCAGTTACATCCCAATAAGTTTGCAATTTGTTTTTTAAAGGGGTAGTTTAGTTATGTAGGATTTATATCACAGAAAGGAAGAGAAAAATGGTTAGATATTAAAGAAGCATTCTAGGTGAAAATTAGATAGCAGATTGAGCACATATGTTTTTTGCTCTTTAGTGTGACATATAAACAAGAGACACTCTATCACTTAACAATTAAGAAGTTTACAGGTGTCTGCAACAGTCTTCCTGAGAGAAAAACATTTTAAGTCAGATTTGCAGATAGCAATAAACTTGAATTGGTAGAGTTAGATACACAGAATTAGTGAGACCAAACTTTGAGTTGAGGGGAATTACTTGAGAACAGGCACAGATAATTAGGGTTGAGCAATCATGTTGGACAAGACTACTGATCAAACTAGGGTAGGACATAACATTAGTGAATAAAGGGCTTCCCTGGTGGCGCAGTGGTTGAGAGTCCGCCTGCTGATGCAGGGGACACGGGTTCGTACCCTGGTCCGGGAAGATCCCACATGCCGCGGAGCAGCTGGGACCGTGAGCCATGGCCGCTCAGCCTGCGCGTCCGGAGCCTGTGCTCCGCAACGGGAGAGCCCACAAGAGTGAGAGGCCCACATACCGCAAAAAAAATATATATGTATATATTAGTGAATAAAGAGAGGTAATTTAGTTGGGGTGAATTTACTATGTAAGGAACAAGATGACCGTTCAGATATTAAACGTAATAGATGAAGAACTAGAAAGAAATATCGAACACTTAATTCTAATTATTTGCCTAGCACTTTATAGTACATATAATACATGTAATATGATTTTTAAAATCAAATTGACTCTTAATTCTTCAACATAATTGGAACAGAATATAAAGCTCAAAAACATTCACAAATGTACAGTAAAATAATTTGTGACAAAGTCGATATTGCAGTACAGCAGGCAAAGGATACATTTTCAATCAATGAGGCTTTATCAACTGGCTATCCACTTTTTTAAAGGTATGAATTTTTATCTCTCACTCCATAGATAAAAAACAAGTTCAGATGGATTGTAGATTTACATATGAAAAGTAAAATAATAAAGTTTCCAGAATGTAGCAGATAAGAATATCTATAATTATGGAGTAGGTAGATATTGTTAAAGTGATGCAGTCAGTAATTAAAGGAAAAATAATAAATTTTACTACATTAATGGTAAGAACATCTTTTCATCAAAAATTACCAGTACAAAAGTGAAAAGGCAACCCATATTGTGGGAGAAGATATTTCTAACACATGAATCTGATGAAGATTTCACAATATTTAAAGAACTATTCTAAATAAATATGTGGAAACTTCTTCTAAATAAATAAGAAAAAGGTCACCCTAGATAAGAAAAAAAATGAGGAAAAAATTCAAACAAGCACTTCACAAAGATAGCTAAATGGCCAATAAACATTAGAAAATGTGCACAACTTCATTAGTTGCCTGAGAAAAGAAACACCTAAAATTAAAACTGACACCACCTCATATTCAGTAGAATACTGAATAGGAAAGACTAAAGATAGGAAAGACTAAAATGTCAAGTACTGGCAGGTATGGGGAGCAAATCAAACTCATATATTCTTTGTTGGGGAGTAATTTTGTATAAGCGCTTTGGCAAACAGTTTAGCTGAATCTACTAAAACTAAATTTACTAAACCCTCGACCCAGCAATTGTGCTCCATAGTATATATGAAATAGAAATGTGTCCCAAAGTTCACCAAATATAGATATGACTTTTACAGAACTATTAGAAATAGCCAAATATTGGAAATGACAAAAATATTCCTCAATATTGGATTGCATAGTTATGCTATAGCATATTCATTCAATGAATGAGTAAACTATACAGCAGTGAGAGTGAAAAAATTACAATTACATGCAATGACATGGATGAGTTTCACAAATAAAATGTTGAGCAAACTAAAACAGTCACAAAAGAGCATGCTGCATAATTCCATTTATCTAAAGTAGCAGAGTGAGAGAGAGAACAAAACATATGTAGGGTGGCAGCAGTTAAGTTAGTGGCTATCTTTGGTGGACTGTAGGCTTGGATGGAGACAGGGGGCTTCTGGTTTGGTCTGTGTTCTATTTTTTTTATCTGATTTCTGTTTACATGGATGTATTTACAGGGCAAATTCATCAAACTCCATAGTTATGATGTGTGTACTTATTCTATATGTGTATTTTACTTGAATAAAAATTTTAAAAAGCCACGGCCACGGACATAAGCGCTCAGGATTGCTGATAGAAACTCTTGTTTTACAAGTTCTGTAATCCATGATTTCTTTTTTCTTTTTCTTTTAAAATTTAAATCTCTCAAAGACAAATTTTGCTTGCCATTTTAATTAAAATAAATGAGTTTGAGGTCATATCTGTCCAAGATTAATCATATGAAAAGGAGGTATTCCAGAGGACAGATAATTTAGGATATATTTGAAGGGTAGTGAGTAGACTGGTATGATTAACTCAGGTGTTCCAGAAAGAAATGATGCAAGTGATGAAGTAATAAAAAAGGAAACATAATTTGGTTTCAAGTGATGAAAATGGAAAGGTAATTTAGATTCAAGTAATTGAGATCTTTGAATGCTATGCTAAAGAATCTGGCTGTATTTTGTAGATAATGAGGCACACAGAAGCTTTCTGAAAAGGAAAATGACAGAATGTTACCTGTTTTTATGAAGATAACTCAGATGACAGTGTGAAAAACCGATTAAAAAGATTAGAATCCAGTGACCTGGAGATTAATTGGATAGATATTGCAACAGATAAATCAGATGATGAATATCTGAACCAGATATTTACAAGAAGAAACTTTAAAAGAGAAAGGCAGAGAATTTTTTAAAATGTAGTAGTAAGAGAATTAACAGAATTTAGCAGGTGATTAGATACGGGAAATGGGAATGAAATGCTTGAAGTTAACTTTAGTATTTCTAATTGGTGAAAAAAGCAAGTAAAGAATTTCATGAGCAGAAACAATAAATAGAAAAGAACACCTTTAAAGAGAAGCTAATGAATTCATCTTAGACCACTGGAGTCTAGTATAAGGGAGGTTGGTATAATGCCAGTTTGAACTAGCAATGAAGAGCTGGAGTTTAGAAGGCAGGTTTGGATGAAGATGTGAATTTGGTAGTTTTGGCCAAATGTCATCTTTGAAACCATATAAATGATTTCCCAGAATCTACCTGTCAGATTGACTCTTACCATTGTCTCTTATTGTGTTGATATAATTTTGTCTTAGCCAACTTTATATGTATGTTTCTGAACTCTCCATATGAAAGCAATATTTCATATTTATTTGTATATTCTTCCACATGACCCTACAAGGTGCTGATCCCAGAGTGGTCATTGACTACTAATTTTTTGGTGATTTGACCTTTTGGGTATCTGGCAGGCTCATGCTTCTATATTCATTCTGAATTTTACAACTTTCAAATATTAATACTATCAAATGTATCACTCAGCTCCTCAAATATATAACAGAACAACCTACATTATATAATTTATTTTTATAATGGCAAATATGTTTCAACAATAGCTTTGAAAAAATTAATTAGATCCTATAGTCAAATAAAATCTGGTTACTATCAATACTAGGGATACTGGTTAATTTTTGCCTTCATTATTCTCCACATAGATTATTGCATTAGCCTCCAGCTCTGTCTCTCTTTCTTCAGTCTGATTCTACATTTCCTTTTCACTCTGTAGCCAATAATCTCTCTGTTTATAATTTGGACTCCTGCTTCAGGGTAGCTTTTAAGAATTTTCTCCAGACATTCTTCTTGTAATCATTCCATATCAGTGCACTTTCTGTGGAATCCTACTTATTAGGATTTACTGAATCAGTTGCAAAACAAAAATCATGACCTTAATTCAGGGAGAAATTAGTTAGGGTTATATTAGTTAGGGTTCTCTAGAGAAATAGAACAATAAAATATAGATAGATAGATGTACAGATATATATGTGTATATATATATATATATATATATATATATATATATATATATATGAAGAGATTTATTATAAGAAACTGGCTCACACAATTATGGAGGCTGACAAGTCCCATGATTGCCATCTGCAAGCTGGATACCCAGGAAAGTCAGTGGTGTAATTCAAACTGAGTCCAAAGGCCTGATAACTGGAAACAAACAAGGACAGGGGATCAAAGTCCCAGGTCAAGCAATCAGGAGGACCAAATTCTTCCTTTCTCCACCTTTTTCTTCTATTGAGGCCTTCAACAGATTGCATGGTGTCCGCCCACATTGTGGAGGGTAAACTGCTTTACTGAGTCCACTCATTCAAATGCTAATTTCATCCAGAAACACCCTTACAGACATAGTCAGAAATAATGTTTAGCCAAATATCTGGGCACCTGGGATCCAGTCAAGTTGACATAAAATTAACCACCGTAGTGACTGTGTTCCAGGAGCACATTATTAGGGATATTGTTTTATTATATGGAAATCCTATTTTCTCATGATTGTCAGATAATGTACTAATCCTTTTCCCAGAATAGAGACTTACCCTTTAAAATTAAACATTTAATGTGACCTTGGTTTTACCATTTTAGTGGAAATCTTTCCAAAATAGATTATACATGTTCTTGCCTTTTAAATAACATGTACTGAATATAATTTTAACTTTCATGGAATGACTCAGGACCTTTGTTAACAGCATCTGTTGACTCTAACTTCAAAATTGTCAGTATCTACCTCTTCATATCACCCTTACCAGTACCACTCTGGCCCACACAAATGCTGTACCTACTTACAATTTCTTCTGCTCTGAATGATACTTTAATACATTTCCTAAATTTTGCCACTCAAAACTACACACACACACACACACACACACACACACACACACACACACACATAAACAGAAAGACTTCTAATTTACTGCTTCTAATGTGCTACAAACTCAAATAGCAGCTAAAGAATCCACATGGAAATGATGTCTAAAATTAGCATGCATAGGTTCTGAATAGCAGCCTGAAGGGCTTCCTTTAAGGAAATTGTATAATCTGCACATGATTGAATGGCATAAGTTTATTGCTTTCATGTTTTTAACTGTTCTAAATATTTGACATTACTGGAATAGTTATCTCAACGTAAGTGAGGTATTATTTTCTATGGCATATAAGTGGCACTGATGAAAACTCTCAATATAAAGGGTAGCAAGAAAAAGAGACTCATGTGTTGGTGATTTAGTTTTCGAGTAAAATTGTTTCCATTTCCTTTTTTAAAAAATAAGCTTGTTGAACCATTGAAGAATAAACCTGAAGTGCAATCCAAAGCATTTAGCAGATTCCCAATGATTTAAACAATGGAATTGAGAAAATAACAACAACAAAAATAAAACATAATGGAAAATGTATATCTTATCCTGAAGTATCAGAATCAATCCTGTTTAGAAAGGTGAAAACTGAATTTTAAGACATTTGGAAATGGCTCTTTTCATGATGAACATTTTCACCTCACGCCTACATAACAGTATTAAATATCAAAATTAGATTAGTCATCTTCTTTTCACTGGAACTCTAATAAAGAGTTAACAACGCCGGGCTTCCCAGGTGGCGCAGTGGTTGAGAGTCTGCCTGCCGATGCAGGGGACACGGGTTCGTGCCCCGGTTCGGGAAGATCCCACATGCCGCGGAGCGGCTGGGCCCGTGAGCCATGGCCGCTGAGCCTGCGCGCCCGGAGCCTGTGCTCCGCAGCGGGAGAGGCCACAGCAGTGAGAGCCCCGTGTACCGCAAAAAAAAAAAAAAAAAAAAAAAAAAAAAAAAGAGTTAACGCCAAATGAGAACCATAATTTGTTGCATGGTTTAGTGTAAGCAACATTTTATTATTCCAACTTATAATAATAATGGTGATCCATCATGTTTACATAACTCCAACATTCAAAAGAAAATCTCTAAATATAGGTGATACAGGTATTTAGAAACGCCTTCAATAGCTATAGAAGTAAAGACATATGATAACATACTATTAATTGAACAGAGATTAACAGTACTGTGTATGCATTGCTTGACTTGTTAACTTAATTAGTCTAATTTACTGCAACTCATTTAGATTGCTTTATAATAGGGAAACCAAGATTATAGCTAGTGGATTGAGCCAAAGAAACATTTCATTATATTGGATTCTGAGACAGAGGTACAGTTTTAGATTGTAAGACTAAGTAGTGGGGCAGTTTCATGTATAACGTTTGGTACTAAATGATGCAGTGACAATTATAATCCATGAGTAAAAATTAGGTCTCTGCAGTAGCCATATGATATCAATCCATTGAGCTATTATAGAGGTACTTCATTTATATATCACTCACTCTTCAGAGTAATTTATGGTAAGATGAAATGAAATTTATCTTCAGCTCATCTGAAGAGACAATAACCGAAAGTCTGAGAAAATATCATTTTTTTCAGAGTATACCCATACTGGGGCATAATTCATCATTGGAGATAGGCTCTCCTACTTAGAGGTTATGACATAAGTCATATCCAAGATACAAAAATTAAATGCTATTCCTTGCTGGTATTTTCATACTAAAGCTTGACTATTAAGAAACTAGTAGGACCAAGTGTTTTTTTCTATAAAGAAGATGATGAACCTTAGAAAATAGAGATGACAGCTTCCAATTGTTTCTACCTATCAATCAGTGTGACATTAAAATAATGGAAACCCTATGGAATCCTCATCAAAATAATGCTGAATTAAGAATGTGTTCAGGGACTTCACTGATGGCACAGTGGTTAAGAATCCGCCTGCCAATGCAGGGGACATGGGTTCGAGCCCTGGTCCGGGAAGATCCCACATGCCACGGAGCAACTAAGTCCGTGCACCACAACTACTGGGTCTGTGCTCTAGAGCCCACAAGCCACAACTACTGAGCCCGTGTGCCACAACTATTGAAGCCCACACGCCTAGAGCCCATGCTCCGCAGCAGGAGAGGCCACTGCAATGAGAAGTCGGTGCACGGGAAGGAAAGTAGCCCCCACTCGCCGCAACTAGAGAAAGCCTGCACGCAGCAACAAAGACCCAACGCAGCCAAAACTAAATAAATTTATATATATATAAAAAGAATGTGTGCAGAATTCCCTATATGCTAGAGAGACCTCTAAGAACATGACTTTGCAGGATGAAGAAAAATGCTGTCAGATTCTTACAAGGCTAGGTGACATTAAACCCCTCATATAAATACCTGTGCTCAGTGCTGGTTAGATGGGGTTTCTTCTATTGTGAATATTTAAAAAAAATCAAAACTCAAACCATGATTGTTTCCTATATCTTTCTCATCATCATAGTCAGCGTTTCTTTCATGTATGTGTCAGGTCCTTTTTTATATACTTAACAACTTAATATGTATTAACTCCATGACTCTTTGTAATAACCTTATAAAATAAATATAATCCTTATCCTCGTTTTGATAAAGATCATGAGGCATAAAGAAGTTAAGTAGCATGTTCAATATCGCACATCTAATAAATGGTGGAGTTGAATTTTCAATACAAGCAGCTGTTTAATTGCTGGAAAAGACCCAGATTTAGTATATCTCATAAATGAGCAAGAGTAAATTCAGAAACTTCTAAATTTACAACATATTTTTACATATTTATTAACATGGCTAGTGTTAAATTTAATGGTTATTTCTTAAAATATACATTATAAATATAACAAAGTAAGTTGTTTGCAAAATAATGCCACCGTTTTGTATTCTATTTTGTGTATTTCCTCCTTTTATAACTAATCATTTGAATTTAACTTCAGTGATGCCATATTTTTCCATTTTGTCACTCTTTTTTCATTCTTCATTTAACTTAATCAATAGCATAGTATATTGCTGTCATTTCTAGTTTTCCACCCAAAAGTCTTTTACTAGGACACACACACACACAGTTGGGGCCTTTTATTTCAGTATTTCGCTCTAAATTTATTTAAATTTGGCAACACATTTAAAAAAATATTTTAAAAACTTTATTTTTAGAGCAGCCTCAGGTTCAGAGGAAAATTGAGAGGAAGGTATAAAGATTTCTCATTTACTCGCTACCTCTCCCCCAACAAACATGGCCTTACCCATTACTAACATCCCACACCAGAAGGTACATTTATTATCAATGGATGAAGCAACCTTGACACATCATAATCACCCAAAGTCCATAGTTTACTTAGGATTAACTCTTGGTATTGTACATTCTGTGGGTTTGGATAAATGCATAATGGCATGCATCCATCATTATAGTATCATGCGAAATATTTTCACTGCCCCCAAATCATCTGTGCTCCACCTTTTCACCCATCCCCTCTGAACCCCAAACAACTGCTGATCTTTTTACTGTCTCCACACTTTTACCTTTTCTAGAAAGTCATACAGTTGGAATTATACAGTATGTAGCCTTTTCAGATTACCTTCTTTCACTTTGTAATATGCAGTTAAGATTCCTCCATGTGCTTTCATGGCTCAGTAGCTCATTTCCTTTAAGCACTGAATAATTCCTTTGTTTGAATGTACTGCAGTTTATCTATTTATCTACTGAAGGACTCCTTCATTGCTAAAAAGTTTTGACAATTATAAACAAAGCTGCTTTAAACATCTGTGTGCAGGTTTTGGTGGGGACGTAAGTTTGAGACTGGTTTGGGAAAATACCAAGGAGCATTATTATTGCTATTGTAAGAGTATGTTTGGTTTTGTAAGAAACCACTAAACTGTATTACAAAGTGGCTGTACAATTTTGCATTCCCGTCAGCAATGAATGAGAGTTCCTGTTGCCCCACATCCTTGTCCGTGTTTGGTGTTGCCAGTGTTTTAGATGTTGGCCATAAATGTGTAGTGGGATCTCACTGTTGTTTTTATTTGCATTTCCTGATAACGTTTAATGTGGAGCATCTGTACATATGCTTATTTGCCATCTGTACATTTTCTTTGGTAAGATCTGTTAAGGTCTTTGGTTCATTTTTTGAATCAGGTTATATGTTTTCTTATTTTGAGTTTTAAGAATTCTTTGCATGTTTTGGATAATACTCCTTTATTACATGTATCTTTTGCGAATATTTTCTCGTAGTCTGTGGCTTGTCTTCTCATTCCTTGACATTGTCTTTCACAGACCAGAAGCTTTTAACTTTAATGAAGTCTGGCTTATCCATTCTTTCTTTCATGGATCATGCCTTTGGTGTTATATCTAAACATTTATCACCATACCCAAGACCATCTAGGTTTTCTCCTATGGCATCTTCTCAGAGTTTTATAGTTTTGTGGTTTACATTTAGGTCTATGATCCATTTTGAGTTAAATTTTATGAAGGATGTAGGGTCTCTGTCTATATTCACATGGATGTAATAGTTGGTCCAGCACCATTTATTGAAAATACGATCTTTACTACTTTGTCAAAGATCAGCTAACTATATTTATGTGGGCCTATTTCTGGGATTTCTGTTCTGTTCCATTGATCTATTAGTTGATATTTTCACCAATACCACACTGTCTAGATTACTGTGTCTTTAGAGTAAGTCTTGATATTGGGTAGTGTCAGTCCTCCAACATTTTCTCCTTCAACATTGTATTGGCTATTCTGGATCTTGCCTCTTACACAAACTTTAGAATCAGTTTGTCAATATCCACAAAATAATTTTCTGGCATTTTGGTTGAGATTTAACTCAATCTATAGATCAATCTGGGAAATGCTGACATGTTGACAATATTGAGTCTATTGATCTTTTGAAAGAATCAGCTTTTGGTTTTGTTGATTTTCTCTATTGATTTTCTATTTTTTCTTTCTTTAATTTCTGCTCTAAATTTTATTATTTCTTTTCTTGTGGTTACGTTGGATTTGATTTTCTCTTTTTTTTCAAGTTTCATTATGTGAAAACTGAGATTATTATTTCAGACCTTTTCTTCTTTATAGTATATGTATTCAATGCTATAAATGTCCCTCTAAGCAATGCTTTCACTGCATCCCACAAATTTTGATAAGTTGTGTTTTCATTTTTCTTTTGTTCCAAATATTTTTAAATTTCTTCTTTCACCCATGTGTTATTTAGAGGCATGTCATTTAATTTCTATGTATTTGGGGATTTTCTGGTTATCTTTCTGGATATTGATTTCTAGTTTAAATCCATTATGGTTTAAGAGTAGATATTGTATGATTTCTATTCTTTTAAATTTGCTAAAGCATGTTGTGTGGTTTTGAATGTGGTCTGTCTTGGCAAAGTGAGCTTGATAAGAATGTGTATTCTGCTGTTGTTAGATGAAGTATTTACATTTTTTAGATTTTTTTTTGAAAAAAATCAAGCATATAGAAAAGTAGGAAGTAAGATATAATAACGCCCTATTTAAGCATGCTCAACTTCAATGGTTATCAACCTTTGGCCATTATTGTTTTCTTCTGTACACCATCCACTTCCCTCCACCATAAGATATTTTTAATCATACCCAAGACGTCATTTCATTCCATCCACAACTTGCAAAACCAGTGGTAACATTTTTCAAGAATTTATTTTGGCTATTAAGTAATAATTTATTTCAGATACCCTTCTGTCTAGCTCTTACAGAAATATAAATTAAAAGTGAAAGCACATGTATCTGGGAATTACCACCTTTGTAAATTTCACAATGTTACTTTTTTTCACTATTCCCCAACTTACTTATCTGTAACATGAGAAAAGTTTTATAAACCTCACAATTTCTTATAAAGATAAAATGGCAAAAGGTGTATGTATGTCATATAAACGGATGACTCAATTTAACATGAATTTGAAGTGAAGGGGATGATTAATAAATAGAGAATAATATTTTATGCTTATGCTTCTTTTCTATATATTGTAAAAACACAGAGTACATAGAAATTAAAGAGCTTGTTCATGGATGACTTAATGCAGAAGTTAAAAAATTACTAAGGAACTACCCAAGTCAAATTTTCCAAGAAGGTTATATAAATGATTATAGTGCTAGATTTATATTTAAATATTTTATAAACATTTTATCACCATAGAGATTTCAAAGTTATTGTTTTGCCTTTCGTTTTTACTTTTGTGTATTGTAACAATTTTTAGAGACAGTCAAAAAACAATCTGGATTGTATGCTGCAATTTTCAGTATCTTAGTAAAAACTTTGTTGTCTACAAACAGCATAAGCTTATCACAAAATAGGATTCATCTATCATGTCAACTTTGCCATTTGAAATTTAATTTATTACAAAGAAATGAGTTAAAACCAGAGTGTTCAAAGTATTAAATAAGATAAAAATGAAGAGCCATAAAGGTAAATTAGAAATAATATTTGGAAAAATATTTAGATTTCTGTTTTTTGGGGGTCATTAATTTTTGTGACATTAAAAATATTTACCTTTGTTTGTTTAGCACAAAAATCCATCTGTAGTCTTCAACATATTTTCGTTAGAGTTAAGAATATATAAATATAGTTCCTTATAAATTTTATAGTTTTTCTTAAAACATATATATCATAAAGCATATATATGGATCCCATTAATACAGAATAGCTTTTTAGTATCAAAATGCATTTTAATATAAATATTACATCAGAATTAACCAATTTGTTATGGGATAATGATGTAAGGAATGATATTATTTGCTGGTAGCATTTTGTAGTTCAAGAATCAGAGAAAGAGTATTCTCAATAACGTATAGAGAGAAATTATATTTAGTAGGAATACATCTGTAAGAAAAAAAATATGTAGAAATAAATTTTGAGGTCATTCAATAAGTAATGTTGATTTTCAAAGTGTATGATGATTCTAATTTTTACCTGAGATAGCAAGTCTCAAATATAAACATAGTCACTACCTTTGTGATATTAGGTTGGTGCCTGTAGCACAAGGAGCTAATGATAGAGATTTAGAAACCTGTGTCAAAAAATCCAACATGCCTTTTAGATTCTGTCGTAGTCAATTTTCATCAACTCAAATAATCACCAAACCAAAGTTAAACTCTATAAAAGCTCTGGTGGCATCAAGATCTACCAAGGTCCCTTTACATATGATTTATGTGACTTAAAAATTAAGCCTAAATGCAAAACAGAATCATGAATCAAGGGGTGGCCCAGAGCTTTTTTGTGCAAGAGTAGAATTATGATGCCTCAAGAAACAATTCTGCTCTGCAAGATGTGCACATTGCATTAATAGCTTCAAAATGTTTCTAATAAGTTGAAATGGCATAATTATTATAAGTAAATTGAATTGAAAATAAAGCTTTAAACAGTTTACTATTACAATAAAATTGGAAGAAAATATGGACTGTATCTACCACATCTGACAATGTGACAGTTTTTTGTGCTCATAGTTTTCTTGCAAACAACGATGAAAACGTTATACTATATTATAGTATAATAACAATATTATACCATATGTTTTGGATATACAGAAAGGTAGAAAATTGAGTATTTGATATTAGAAAGCATATTTACAGGTGACCTTGAGGTGATAAATCATTTTAACACTTAAATTCTCTTGAGCGATTTTATTTCTTTTTACTTGTATTCAATAAAAATAATAATGGCTGTGTCTTCTAATTTGTTACCAAACAAAGCAAAAAGTATTGCCGTGTTGGGAAATTGTTTGATTTTGACTTAAAAGGAAGGCTTCTTTTTTAAAAATTGATTCCTGGGTCATGATAAATGATGCCTGCACAATTATTTGATCAATCAAAAAATGTGTAGCTAAATCAGTTCATGGTACAAATAAATACTGGAAAAAAATTTTGTAACAAATGTTCTTTATCAAATTTATTACAATACATATTCGGGCTTAAGCAAAGAAAGAAATTTAAAATTTGACTATTATTTTAGTAGAAGGTAGCAGTCATATTTTTTAAAATACCTGTTAAGCATAAATTAATCCAGTTGTAGAGATAAAATTATTATAGTCATTCATCGAATCAACAAATATTTATTGCATAAAATTTATTTCACTTCTGTGCTTGACACCGGGCTGGGTATGGGAGGCAACCAATATTGAGAACAACAAGATCCCTCTTCTCATGGAGCTTACTTTCCAGATTGTGCTCTTGGTAACTCCTTTTGCCTCTGGATCAATTCAAAATGACAATATCTTCCCTCTTAAGAGTGAGGAGAATGAGGCAAAAACTCTATCATTGCTCTAATGAGAGGCCATTATGATGGCAGCACACAAAATCAGATTTTTATTTTTTATTTATTTTTTTTGTGGTACGTGGGCCCCTCACCGCTGTGGCCTCTCCCGCTGCGGAGCACAGGCTCCGGACGCGCAGGCTCAGCGGCCATGGCTCATGGGCCCAGCCGCTCCGTGGGATCTTCCCGGACCGAGGCACGAACCCGTGTCCCCTAGCATCGGCAGGCGGACTCTCAACCACTGCGCTACCAGGGAAGCCCAGTCATAAGCATTTTTAAGCTTCTTAACCTTTGACAGGAAGCAGACTAACATATACCATAATGTTACTTTGAAAGAGTTTATGAAGCATATGGAATCCTTTTATATTTGCAGACAATTAAGGATTTAAACATGGATTAAGCCATACAATCAAGGAGTTTGTATGTAGATTATTCAGTCTCAGCACCCTACCAAATTATTTGAATGCAGTGTTGCTATTTCACCAAAAGATTATTATAGGAACAGCCTTTAAAACTCATTCCTTTATTTGCTCTAAGGAGTTATTCTGTTATCCAAAATATTGACATTTCTCAGTTTCTTCTATATGAAAACCTACATTGAAAATATGCACTTATATTCAGTACTTCTGAAAAAAAATTGGTTTTCTTAAGGAAACTATAGTTACCTCCCCATATTATAAAGTAACTCCCAATATAGTAACTTACTTTCAGAATTTGGCCACGCACTCATGGATGTTTAAAAATATCTGCACTGGGCTTCCCTGGTGGCGCAGTGGTTGAGAGTCTGCCTGCCAATGCAGGGCACGCGGGTTCGTGCCCCGGTCCGGGAAGATCCCACATGCTGCAGAGCGGCTGGGCGCGTGAGCCATGGCCGCTGAGCCTGCGCGTCCGGAGCCTGTGCTCCACAACGGGAGAGGCCACAACAGTGAGAGGACCACGTACCGCAAAAAATATATACATATATATCCTGCACCCAGTGGACCTACTTATAAGTGGAAGTACACTATTGAATGGTAAGTTATGTTTGATTAACAGGACAGAGCATAAGACGTGGTGATTAATAACATGAAAGTACATTTTTTTGAATTATGCTTTTCTTACTAGAAGAGTGTAGAAAGAGAAAACATCACAGGAATTCTATGAGTTTGACGTACCGTGAGTAATTTCGCAAATGTGGAATACACCTTACCTATAGTCATGCCTTTATAAACTAGGAAAAGTGTTATTACCCATTTTGTTTCAGATACCATAACGCTCAGGAGCAAATGTGTAACCAAATTAAAATGACTGAAAACCTTACAGTCCTGATGGCCTTTTCCAAATTGAATTCTCCCTAAAAATACGTCTATATCTAAATTTTGTTATTGTGTATATTTCCTGTATAAACTACCTTAAATCCTTTGTGAAACCAAACATGCTATTAATTAATTCCTTAATTCTGTGCAGCTGCACTGTGCCAGGCCCTCTGCCAGATGCTAGAAATACAAAGAAAAACATGACCCAGTCCCTTTTTTCAAGAAGTGGAAAATGTAGCCAAAGCAGCTCCCATTTTTGGAATATAGCGAGTTCTTCCACATTACCATATTTGATATACACACATGGGAAATTTTAAAAGTGCACTAGAAGTATGTTTACTCTTCCTGGGCACTGAACTGCAACAATTATTTTGTTCAATAATAGATCCACTGGGAAGATGTAGCTAATGTGTGAAAGTTCAAATCTGAATAGATGTGTTATCCTAGGAAAATAACTAAAATTTTGGTGAAGCTGCCTTTGATTCTGTGTTGTGTCATTGGATTTTGATCTTCATGAAACAAAATGCTTTCATCATGATCAAAATCTGAAAATCTCATATTTATATAAATAACACCAATTGTATACTACTTCTGCATAGCCTCAGAAAAGGCAGTGACATGACCTCAAATAGAACAGAATGCCAAGAATCTAGAGGCAAAGATTAGAGTAAAACTTGATACCATATTAACAAAAGCCTCTAATTTGTTTATATTTCTGTGCTTAGACATTTTAAACATGTAAAGCAAAGTAATTTAATAACCATTTACTAAATAATAGTGATATATAGTCATAATCATTTTTTATTTTATTATGCAAAATAAGCAATAAGCTACGACTATTTACACATCCTATTGATATACACGGCTTTGTGTTTTAGTTGGTTGTAATTTGAAATTAGATTTTCAGACAAGGCTGTTTATTCTCCCATTGTTTCGCCCCCTTCCTCTTCACCCCATTGGTGAGGGAGAGAGTCCAGCTCAAACGTACTGGGGTCGGCCAAGCGTACAACTCCTGACACTGGGCAATTGAGATTGACAGCAGGACAAGCACAGTGCAGCAAACCATTTGCCAGAGGCATGTGTGCTGATACTAGTTGTAATAAGCCTCAGATGAATGAGCCTCAGATAAAAAAAAAAAATGTCTTCTCTTAACATAGATTGGGAGAGCATTTCAACATGTCTGTTGACTGACATGTTTGCAGATGTTTAAGTGCTGTGAGCAGAACTATAATTTATGGAAATAAGATTTTGCGTCCGGTTGATTTACCTTAGAAACATCCTATTGAAATAGGACATTTGATTTTGATTTTTCAAGACCACCTCAGAGACAAACTGTTTTATGTTATCTTCTAATGCTATTGACATTTTATGTGCTGGTGGTGACTATTTCAGCAAGTCTTCCTTCAGCAGTATCATGAATTGTAAATATGTTATTAAACTAGTAGTAAACTCTGTGGGAATAGATCACACGTTTTCAGTGAGGGCGATATCACCCACAAAGGGAAAAAGCTGGCTTGGAGCAGCAGAATATTAGATATTACAATGGTTTGTAAACCTCCAAAGGGCCATAGCGCATATATGATATACAGTATATTTCTTGTATGAAATTTTATGGGTGGAAGATTAGGGGGAAAAAAAGTCTCTAAAAGTCTCTTGGCATGGGAAGTGATAAGTAGAAAACATAAAAGGTTTGAGAAACAATGGTATGAACCCAGTTATTTATCATTTGAAGACATAAAAATGGTTTACATAGAGTTAATTGATCAAGCAAAAGGCAAAACTTGGCTAAACTGGTAAAATTGCGAATGAAATAGTAGTAATGCTGCAGTAAATAATCATCTTCTAGAGAGTTTCCTCATGGTGTTCTTTTATTATAAGAGAGCTTAAAACAATTACAGTTATGAAAATTTTAAATATGCTATTATCACTACTTATTTTTAGATTAGTTTAGAAGAAGTAGATAAAAAGATTAAAAGTAAGAGCAAAATTACTGGGTTTTGATGTTTTATGTTTTAATTTATTATTTCCAATTTCAGAAAGGGTGGAATATTTGAGAATAATTAAGAAATATTTTCAAATTCAAATTAGTAAAAAAAAATTGTGGAAGAGTATATTAAAATAGTACATCTCAAACACAGTATTAAAGATGAAAAGCATTAGAGTATAAGGAAATTTGTATTGTGTATTTGTTTTTATTATTGTGTCTACTTAATTTTTAAATCAAAGTAACAATATTTGCAATTTGTGGTAGCCATGTTTTTCAATGACAAGTATTTTTATGAAGGTTGTATGCTAACAAATAAAAATTCAAAGAAGTGAATTTCATAAGCATTACAAATAAGCTACTCGATAAACTAAATTCAACTAGATTCAAGTACTATGAGGTCAATTAAAACGACATGTGAAAATGGCCTTGTTTAGAGGCATTTTAGAAAGTTACTGTAAAATAAACTTTTGCTAAATTTCCCCCCCCTTAATTAAAACCTATTATACAAAAAAACTTCATTTAAGAAAAACAACAAGTAACTGTATGAGGTTTAGAATGAAAATCTGGTACCCATTTAACACAATTGTTCTTTTTTGTTTTTTTGTTTTTTTTACGGTACGCGGGCCTCTCACTGTTGTGGCCTCTCCCGTTGCGGAGCACAGGCTCTGGACGCGCAGGCCCAGCGGCCATGGCTCACGGGCCCAGCCGCTCCGCGGCATGTGGGATCCTCCTGGACTGGGGCACGAACCTGTGTCCCCTGCCTCGGCAGACGAACTCTCAACCACTGCGCCACCAGGGAAGCCCCCACAATTGTTTTTAACATAGCTATTAAACTAGTGAATTTTCTTTATTAGTATCAGATGTTATTCAAAAGCTTTCATTATATTTGAAATATCCCATGCATATATTCCATATATTTTCTAGTCCAGTCAATGGTTTTTTTAGGTTGACAATTTCAAGCTGTGCCATGTTAGAAAAAGGTAGAATATGTAAAAAAAAAAAAAAAAAAAAGGCAGATAATATTATAAAGACAGACAAAAATATGAATTGTTCATTAATATGTATGGAGAATCTTATGTTCTCAAAAATAAGCTATTTTTTCAGAATGTTCCATGCAGAATTACCTCTTCAATAACATCATTGTGAGGTCAAGTTTCAAAATAAACCCTGTGGTGGGGAAGATGTTCAATTGCTATGTGCCCTGAGCATCATAATTCCCAAACCTAAAAGCCAGTCTAAGACAACAATTAATTTTAAAAGTTCTAAGTATAAAAGTTGATATGGATCCCCTTACATTTTGACAAGGAATATAGAAAAATAAATTCTCAGACATGTGCAGAGTTTAACAATAGGAGACGTACACTGTTTTTCAAAAAGCCATTGACGATTGTACTAAGGATTTACATCATATCAGGCCTTCAGAGTCCCTTACATCCCTTACAACTCTGTAAAAATTGGTACTTAACCGAGTATAACCAAAATTTTTTTCAATTCTCTCTCCTTCCTTGGTTTCTAGAATTTTTCCTTAAAATACTAATTATTTAGTTAATTTTCTAACATTCAACTGTTCAAGCTTATGTACACTTACTTCAACAACAACAATAACCACCAAGAGCTTAAGTATGCTGTGCCCTTTTATTCTTATCACAGATATGAATGCTGCCCAAGTTACACCTACTGTGGAGCAGGAGATCTGTTACTTGTACAGCTCCAGGCACGAATGATTTATGTCCAAATACTAGCTATAGGAACAGGCTAACTAGAATCTGTGAATTGAAAATTTGTGGGGTTTTTATCCCACTTTTAAATCTATCTAGAGTATACTGGCTAGTACCCTATTTATGTCATTTAATTTACAGATTTCCAAGGGGAGAAATGGCTTCTTTGTTGGGTTGACCATATTTATTGTATGGATCAGGACACTTGGGAAAGTGAAGTTGTGTGCTGTGTATATTTACTACTGGAAAAAGCAGCATAAACCAGGACTTTTCTAGGAAAACCAGAATGTTACGTTCACTTTACTCACATTTCAGATCCGTCAGATTTCCTGATTTATTCACACAGAAAAAGACATTTAGAGAGAGAAAACTGAGTAGCTCCCAAAGTCTCTGGAAAAGCCAACCACGTTGGGTAGATGGACAGAAACAAAAGTGGCCCCACTGTCAGAATCCGTTGAAGTCTTGCCACCACGCAGCATCCTGTGCTGAGGGTGGTGTTGCCAGTGTTCTGACCAGCAGCACAACAGTTTGCATCAACCCCACCCTCAGCAGGGGATCCTGAACACAGGTTCCCTATCAGAGCTGTGCTGCATATCCTCCTTGCTGCCAGCACTACCACTGCTAGTGGAAATCCTTCTGTTTCTCTTTCCACATGTCACTAGGTCTAATTTCAAAATCCAGACATGTGAGTCTAATAGGCAGGCCAAGTCAAACAGTCTGCTAGAGCCACCATGAGATCTGGGAAAATGGAGGGCTAAAGTTTTTATCGTTGATGCTGGTAAGTGTAGGTTATCTCCCAACAAGACTTAAAAGAAACTGACCAGTGTTACGAATTAAGAGTCCCCCATAAACACAGTGTACAGAAAACTATGATTTTCTGAGTTTGATGCCAAAGTCCTCGATATGTTCAAAGCTCCAGGTTACTGCTCATGTGAGATAACGCTTTTTCACAACCCAATAGTTACCATAAATGTAAGAGCTGACAATTCCAACTGATTAGAAAATGACATGTTTTCTACTATAACAGATAGTATTTAATCTTTTTCCTTGGGTAATTCAAAGTGCCCGATAGGATTTCCATTTTTCATAGTGTTGAAATAAAAATTAGTTGCTAGTACATAGTGCTTGTGCAGAAATCTAAAAGAGATGGTGTGGAACTTTATCCCCAGCTGGTTAGGTATTAGCCATCCACAAGATGTGATTTAATGGCCATCACAAAAAGCCATCTACCTCTGTTAAATACATCACTCTACCTGGCCTCCAAGAGTGCATGTGATTTGGAGATTTATTCCTCCTCTTCAAGATACTGCAGACAAGAATGAAAATGCAAATGGTGACATTGGCCATCTTACATTTTTGTATTCTGGTATCTTACACAGGGTAGGTATTATATGACATATTAAACGATGCTTGCGGTGTATGAATGTTTGTGTGTGGCTTCTGTGGACACGTAAAGATAAATAAATAAATGATATTAAAATCTACCTTTCTTGAAAACTGTTGAAACAGAGTATGGGTGTCATACATTTTAAAATTGTTGCGTTATCTTCACGTCACATGAACACTCTCAAAAAAGAGAGTCAAATTTTGGCCTGAAATAAGACCCAAGGAAGACATAGTAATGTACATGACAAAGATAATAATACAGCTAGTGCACAGAGAGATTTTTTAATATGAGATATTTTTATTAATAAAAGAAGTAAGGAAGACAATTTAGCCTCTTTAAAAACTTGCCTCATCCCCCAAAAGACAAATGCAATAACAAATAATATTTTTTTATGCATTTTAAAACAGTCCAGTCAATAAGGTGAAGAGGTAAACTCACCGGGTCTTTAGATTTTCTGATTTTCAAATCTTTTATATTCACAACAGTTAATTTCACAATCTACTTCCTCTTGCAAAAGTAACAGTTCATCCCTATCATTAGCATCATCACATATTTATTGGTTGTCAACCAGGTGCATGGTACTGTACTAACTCCTAAGGGATATACAAAATGTAGGTTAGAAACTCATTTTTTGGAGAAGAAAAATAATTTTATAAATATATGCATGATAACACAGGAGAAAATATATCAAGTGCACATAATGCATAGAAAACGTGGAACTTAAAAGTCTACATAGATTGTGTCTCTTTCCCAAGTTCCTAGTTTGTGAATTAATCCTGTCTCTGAGCTTTCTAACTCCTGTGATCTGCCCCCACTCAATTTATCACTAACTCACATATCACCTTATTTCACTGTTAGTCTATGTACATCACACCACATAATGGGCCCAGGACTCTGCTAGGTGACAGATATAAAAAGATAAAAGGATTTGATCTCTGCCCTCAAGAATGTCACACTCTAGTGAGAAATCAAAGCTTCAAACAAATAATTTTTTAAAAACATAATTTAGCAGTTATTCTATTGATGGTATTAAGGTGAAAGGGATTGAGATGCATAGGTGGCTTGGTATGGAAAGGACTCACCGAAGTGATGTTAAGTAAAAATTATATCTTAAAAGTTGAATAGGAATGAAGAAGGCAAACGATGTACTCAATAAATAATTAGAAATTGAAATGAATTTGCTCAAGTAATAAGGTCAACATTGGCTTCACTTTAAAAGTACTGAACTAGTGGGAAATATTTTAAATGATAATAAATACTGTTGGTAGGGATTTAGGGGAATGGCAAATTTCATCTACTGCTCATGGAGTATAAATTGGCAAAAATTTTGTGTAGGCAATTTGTCAATTTGTATCCCATTTTTCCTACACTTTGACCTGGGAATTCAACTGCTAGGGATCTGTAATAAGAAGATAGATAATGATGTTTACAGTGACTTATGTACAAGCTTGTTCTTTGCAGCATTGTGAGAGCAAAATTTTTAGAAAGAACTAAATCTCCAACAATGTGGAATTAGTTCAATGATTATTTTATGTCATGCAAAGGAATTCAGCCCCTAACATAATATAGTAATGGGTGTTTATTAACATTGAGCATTTTCACAAATAAGTGTTAAGTGCAAAAAGTGTATTACAAAATATATGGTTGTATGTTCACAGATTAATTTCTGAGTGCTGAAACTCTGTGATTTTAATTTTGTTCTTGTTACTCTCAATATTTTCCAAAACCTAAACAAGTAATATGTATTTCTTTATCTTAAAAATTATAATACATACTTTGTAGGAAACAAAAACAGAGCTCTTTTGCTGTATGTGATTATCTGCATGGTCTTGTAGGATATTTTTTAAAGAGTAGAATAAGTTCTTAACAGCATATACTTAAGCGCCAATTAATATAATAAACAACTGTACAAATATATATCCTTATTTCAGTATGGTATAGTGTAGTATAGTAAAAGGAATAAACTAAGATTTTCTTACATATAAATTTATAGTTTTGATCAATATTCTTCTCAATAAGTCCAAAACAGTGACTCATATGAGTTTTATTAGACAAATGGGCTTAATGAGAAAATAGGTTCCACTCCAAGATGGTTGAACTTAAGACACAAAGCAGTATAAATTTAAAGCGATATGAACATGAGAAAATGATACTTCAGGACACAAAGTAAAAACGGGAAAGGTATTTTGATATGTTCTACTGAGTTTGCTGTTTATTTGATGATAAATAAAAGTAGGTACATTATGAAAATCAACTTACTATAAAAGAAGTATTTTTACAAAATAATGCCATTTGTAGTGATATGGATGGACCTAGAGATTGTAATACTGAGTGAAGTAAGTCAGACACAGAAAGACACAGATCATATGATATTGCTTATATGTGGAATATAAAAAAGAGGGTACAAATGAACTTATTTACAAAACAGAAGTAGAGTCACAGATGTAGAAGACAAACTTATGGTTACCAGGGGAAAAGTCAGGGCAGGGATAAATTGGGAGATTGGGATTGACATATACACACTACTATATGTAAAATAGATAACTAATAAGAACCTGCTGTATAGCACAGGGAATGCTACTCAATACTCTGTAATGGCCTATAGAGGAAAATAATCTAAAAAAAAAAAAGAGTGGATATATGTATATGTATAACTGATGCACTTTGCTGTACACCTGAACCTAACACAACATTGTAAATCAACTATACTCCAATAAAAATTTTTAAAAAAGGAAGTTGGAAGATTAAAAATAAGAAATATTCTTTTAAAATTTTATTGTTTTGCCTTTTAGAAGTCATCTAATGTGATAATTATCTTGGCATTCTATTCCTAGAATGTTATTTGCAATCTACAAAAAGAAAATGGGGGAAATGGTATATTCAAAACATATTAGTTTACAGGTATAATTGATTCATGTTCTTGTCTCTTAGTTTACAGTTGTTATCAGAAGGAAGAATTCCAACAACTCCTTTATCTTATGAAACATAGGAAAGCATAGTAGTAGATTAAACTCAGAACTAGTGAATTCTATTCTACAGTAGCTGTTACATTTACTCTTGGCTTCAAGCCCTAGTGAATATGCAGACACATGAACAAAATATCCTAAATCCAAATGTGAAAAGTGTAAGGAGTCAAGACACTAGAGCTTTTGTGAAATTATTTTTTAAAAGTGTTAGATTCGGAAAAAAAGAATTTGAAGAGAATAAAAAATCCACAAACTCCAATGATTTAATTTACTAGTAAGGAAACTGATCCAGGGAGAGCTTAATCAAGGTAACAGCCTTGCATATTTAGAATAAATAGGGATTTAGGACTGAGAGTAAAAGTTTGGCTCATGAGATTATAGCTCTGCTATCTTTCGAAAAGTCAACAGATATTATTTAATCTTGGTGTATAACTCAATATTCCTCAATTTCTGTTTCCATATTTATAAACTAGGATAATTGTATCACTATACACCAACAAGTTATCAGTATTTCTCTCTGGAATAAAAAGTAGTGTGGATGAGGAAAGACTGAAGATGAACTTCTTATATATAATTTTGTATTTCTTAAAAATATATTACTTTCATAATTAAAAATCAAAATTGAATACTTTAAAAATTATTGTGAGTATTAAATACTGAAGAATAAAAAGATATAAAAATTAATGTTTGCTATAAATTCTACTTTTTCATCTTAAATATGCAGGGAACATATGGAAATATCTGGAAATTTTATGTCATTTGCAAAAAATAGATTATCAACTGATGACCTCTTTCTTAATCTGAATGACTTTATGATATTTACATGTTACTTGTGTCACTTGAGAGATGAACCTGTTTGAGGAAGAATAAGAAAAAATGAACATTTAACGATGCAATTGAAATACTTCTGGCCATAGCATAAAAATGAAGCTACAGCCCCGAGCAAATATTACCAATTCTCATCATCCTCTGGAGTGTCCTTTATCTCTAGCTCCTGAGATCATCTGTTATAAGAGGCAAAGCAATTGAAGTAGTTCACTTGACCTCAAATAGATATAGTAGAACCCTTTTAAGAAAAGTTCATGCCTAAGAAATGTTCCCCTAAGGTGTTAGAAAAGTTTAGGTCACATACACATTCCCATATTGTTTTTACTTCCCACCAAGAAATGTACTGCTGTACTTGAAGAGTTAGCCTTTGGAGGGGTGGGTATACTTTTCTAAGCTGCTTTGTTCCTCTGAAATGTACTTATTATCAAAATAATTACTTTAAGAAGAGTTTTGTTAACAAGGGTGCATCTTCCATAGAACTATACGTGTGTGACAATTTTTTGCTTACAAATTGGTAGTGGATATCTTCATAGAGGTGATACAACCTTAATGTTTTCTTCTGAGGTTTGGCTGTTCATCTAGGCAATACCACATCCTTTTTTTACAGTGCAGAGATAATAAACTATTTGAGGATGGTAGAAAAAATTTTTGTAACATATTGAAATAGGAAAATCCTGTCCATAAATTTTCTAATGTGATTGGCTTTGAGAGGAAAGAAGCAATCAGGAGAGAAAGATACAGCATTTAATGGGTGGGAGTGGGGGAATGAAATCTTAATATCAATTGCTTGTTACCCCAATTCTGTTAATTTAAAGTCAGCTTCAATACATTCTTTGGGTCTCTTCACATAAAGTATTTATTCAGCAAGTTGAATAAATAAATAACCAATTAAGCTTAAAGGTGTGATTTTAGATGATTACCATCAATATTTTTCTTCCTAAACAGCCAGCATTTTTCTGTCTCTCCTCCAGTCTTGCCACAGACACTGCATGAGTCTGCCCTCCTCTCTCAGTGTGGTTTCTGGGGCCAAGAAGTTTCAGATCTGAGTCCTATTACAAAGGAACAGAAATATCCTTCCCCCCAGTTTAACTCTTCCTCCACATGGGCAGTTCTCAACTACATAGCATTATTTTCGTGAAACGGTTTCAAATGGATTAAGCTCTCTTCCCTCTTCCTGCATGTGGTAATAGGTTAAATTAAATAAGAACAGGATTGATTTTAAAAGTATAATAGGTTGTCTGAAAAAGACCTTTCAATCTGTCTCTCTGTCTCTCTGTCTCTGTCTCTGTCTCTCTCTCTCTCACACACACACACACACACACACACACACACACACACACACATGCACGCGTACACACACACACCATTCTGAGCTGAACCCTCATCCACGACCCTCCACTGAATTTCACCAGAAGATGACAACACAACATTTGATTATATGAAAATATTATATATAGATAAGAAATCTGCCCCTCCCCAGTAATAAGCTTCTGGACCTGGAATAAGAAATCTCCTCTACATTTCCCTGAATTTTCCCAACCCCATTCCTCCCCATAAATCTTTCACTCTTTAACCTTTTCCAAATACACAATCCTTGAATATTTGATCTTTTACGCAGCTTATTATCAGGCTTGTAACAACTGTCCAACTTGTGTAAGACCTAATTAAAAGGGAAACTGATGTGAACATATGATCTCTGCTTAGACTGAAGAAAGGACCAAACAACATTTTTTTTAAGTCCTGTAAATTCCAAACACTAAAATAATGCACACAATTTTTAGAAGTATTGATGGAAAAGGTGTTGACTCTAAGTCAGCAAAACGGCCTTCCAGAGAAGCTGCATTGTCACATTCTCTCCCATCCCAGATGTTAGTAGAACTTGGTTTTTATAAGCTCCATCCAAGTTTGAAGAACCCAGCAATTACTTCCCTGGGAAAAGCCTGAGCACTGTGCTCTGGCAGCACCATTGAGCCGGCAAAGAGAAACTGGCCACTACCTGTAGATAAGGTTCGCACAGAGCCTTAGGGACTAGAGATTTCTATCTCCCCCTAGCAAAATGCAACCGGTTATTTACTTGTATGCATTTTAAATTCGTCCAAATGGATGCAGAAACTTCGTGTGTATGAGAGTGTGAGGGTGAGCCTGTGTGCGTGCGTGTGTGTGTGTGTGTGGTGTGCACACAGGAGTCTGCCAGTGGGTTTTTAAGAGCGCTCACGAATCATACTGGGATTTTTCCCTGCCCCCTCCCTCCTTTTCCGGTTCCCAGTGAAGGATTTTGGGTCTGGAATCAAAGACGAAAGCGTGCACTGTGTTTTCATCATGCAGACTTAAGTAACATTCAAGAAATATCATCAGAGAAACCTAACTCTCAATGACCAAGTTGACTAAAATTCTATACCAAGTTTTAAAAAGTATTTGCCTAAATTACATACCTAGCAGCAAAAAAATTCATACCCAATTGTATTGTATAAAATATATATGATATGCATATATGTTCCAAATAGCTACTTTCAAACATGTTAAAAAGGAAACAAACAAACAAAAAAGGTTTCAAAGACATCAAATAGCATAAAACATTGTACTGCAGAGACCGAAGAAATGCATTTAAAGCACCGATGAAAATGGCGTGCAGTATAATTACCTCAAATTGCTGTTCGCTTGACACCCTGACACTAATTTTATTCAAGCCATCGGGAAATAAATGTTTTAAAAGCACTCTTTCCAAACGCTGGAGCTAGTGGGTGCTGTGAGGTCGTTAAGGAAAGGAAAGGGTAAAGTTTTCAGCACGCAAAAAGAATTAAACAATCCTTTTAAAAAAACGTCTATGTGGATCGACAGCCTTTAATGCCCACATTTTTAACGCTTGCCCTGTACGTGGATTGACTTTTTTTTCCTTCAGCATTCCCTCACCAGATGGATTTTTGCTACTGCAGATCAGCAGAGGGTGTCAGATCTTTCAGAGTGCACCAGGCTGGAACGAGCAGAGCTTCTTAGCAACTCTCTTCTTCCTCCCTCCCCATTCTCACGCTCTCTCCCTCCCTCAGACAACTCGCCCCCCCCCCTCCGCCCCCTCCACGTAATTCCGAAAGAGCAGAAGAAAGAGAAGGAGAACAAGAAAAGAAGAGCTAGTAACCGAGAGTCGGAGACCAGAAAAAAAAGCTGAAGAGAAGCGAAGGGGAGGAAAGAGAAACGATGGACAGCCACAAAACGCAGCGATTGCGGAAATTTTCCAGCGCCATTGGTTCGGCAGCGTGAGTCGTCCGGTCGGGCGTGATTTCAGCACCGGGAGGGGGCTGGACAGCTCCTCGGGGGGACTCCTGGGCAACCCGCAGCCACAGCAAGAACTCCATCAGCAGCCTCAACAACAGAAGCCGCCGAAAACCCTGCTTTGTATCAGAGGCAAGGTCAGTCCGATGCACAGCCATGCACAGGCAGTGTGCCTGTACTACGCTGCAAACCCTCTGCTTGTTTCTCTAACATGCACTTGCTTCTAATTACTAGCATTGTTCCCTTTCTGGTTAGTGAGGAACACTAGACGAGATTCTGTAAGGGTGTATTTTTAATTTATATGTATATATTTAACTTCTTTTTCGTTATTTTTAAAGGGTTGAGGGGGAGTGGGGTTATTTTTTCTACTTTTTTTTTTTTTTTTTTTTTTGCTTGCCTTGCACTACGTGCCTGGATAGTTTGTAGATATAATTATTGACTGGCGCCTGGGTTGTTGCAGTGCGGGGGGGTTAGGGAGGAAGGAATCCACCCCCACCCCCCCAAACCCTTTTCTTCTCCTTCCCTGGGCTCGGACATTGGAGCACTAAATGAACTTGAATTGTGTCTGTGGAGAGCAGGATGGTCGCTGTTACTTTGTGATGAGATCGGGGATGAATTGCTCGCTTTAAAAATGCTGCTTTGGATTCTGTTGCTGGAGACGTCTCTTTGTTTTGCCGCTGGAAACGTTACAGGGGACGTTTGCAAAGAGAAGATCTGTTCCTGCAATGAGATAGAAGGGGACCTACACGTAGACTGTGAAAAAAAGGGCTTTACGAGTCTTCAGCGTTTCACCGCCCCGACTTCCCAGTTTTACCATCTATTTCTGCATGGCAATTCCCTCACTCGACTTTTCCCTAATGAGTTCGCTAACTTTTACAATGCGGTTAGTTTGCACATGGAAAATAATGGCTTGCATGAAATCGTTCCTGGGGCTTTTCTGGGGCTGCAGCTGGTGAAAAGGTTGCACATCAATAACAACAAGATCAAATCTTTTCGAAAGCAGACTTTCCTGGGGCTGGACGATCTGGAATACCTCCAGGCTGATTTTAATTTATTACGGGATATAGACCCGGGGGCCTTCCAGGACTTGAACAAGCTGGAGGTACTCATTTTAAACGACAATCTCATCAGCACCCTACCTGCCAATGTGTTCCAATATGTGCCCATCACTCACCTCGACCTCCGGGGAAACAGGCTGAAAACGCTGCCCTACGAGGAGGTCTTGGAGCAAATCCCTGGCATTGCCGAGATCCTGCTAGAGGATAACCCATGGGACTGCACTTGTGATCTGCTCTCCCTGAAAGAATGGCTCGAAAACATTCCCAAAAATGCCCTGATCGGCCGAGTAGTCTGCGAAGCCCCCACCAGGCTGCAGGGCAAAGACCTCAATGAAACCACTGAACAGGACTTGTGTCCTTTGAAAAACAGAGTGGATTCTAGTCTCCCGGCTCCCCCTGCCCAAGAAGAGACCTTCGCTCCTGGCCCCCTGCCAACTCCTTTCAAGACAAATGGGCAAGAAGATCATGCCACCCCAGGGTCGGCTCCAAACGGAGGTACAAAGATCCCAGGCAACTGGCAGATCAAAATCAGACCCACGGCAGCGATAGCTACCGGCAGCGCCAGAAACAAACCCCCAGCCAACGGCTTGCCCTGCCCTGGGGGCTGCAGCTGCGACCACATCCCAGGGTCGGGTTTAAAGATGAACTGCAACAACCGGAACGTGAGCAGCTTGGCTGATTTGAAGCCCAAGCTTTCCAACGTGCAGGAGCTTTTCCTGCGAGATAACAAGATCCATAGCATCCGAAAATCGCACTTTGTGGATTACAAGAATCTCATTCTGTTGGATCTGGGCAACAATAACATCGCCACCGTAGAGAACAACACTTTTAAGAATCTTTTGGACCTCAGGTGGTTGTATATGGATAGTAACTACCTTGACACGCTGTCCCGGGAGAAATTCGCCGGGCTGCAAAACCTTGAGTACCTGAACGTGGAGTACAACGCCATCCAGCTCATCCTTCCTGGCACCTTCAATGCCATGCCCAAACTGAGGATCCTCATTCTCAACAACAACTTGCTGAGGTCCCTGCCCGTGGACGTGTTTGCTGGGGTCTCGCTCTCTAAACTCAGCCTGCACAACAATTACTTCATGTACCTTCCGGTGGCAGGGGTGCTGGACCAGTTAACCGCCATCATCCAGATAGACCTGCACGGAAACCCTTGGGAGTGTTCCTGCACCATTGTGCCTTTCAAGCAATGGGCAGAACGCCTGGGTTCCGAAGTGCTGATGAGCGACCTCAAGTGCGAGACGCCAGTGAACTTCTTTAGGAAGGATTTCATGCTCCTCTCCAATGACGAGATCTGCCCCCAGCTGTACGCGAGGATCTCGCCCACGTTAACTTCGCACAGTAAAAACAGCACTGGGTTGGCGGAGACCGGGACACACTCCAACTCCTACTTAGACACCAGCAGGGTGTCCATCTCCGTGTTGGTCCCGGGACTGCTGCTGGTGTTTGTCACCTCCGCCTTCACTGTGGTGGGCATGCTCGTGTTTATCCTGAGGAATCGAAAGCGGTCTAAGAGAAGGGACGCCAACTCCTCGGCGTCCGAAATTAATTCCCTACAGACAGTCTGTGACTCTTCCTACTGGCACAATGGGCCTTACAACGCAGATGGGGCCCACAGGGTGTATGACTGTGGCTCTCACTCGCTCTCAGACTAAGACCCCCAACCCGGCTAAAGCAGAGGAGGGGGGATGGAGATGCCTCCACCCTCCCCCCACTCCGCCGGCATCCCCGGGGGTCAGGGGAGCCCAGACCCAGGTCCAGCGCGCCCCAAGCCTTGATGGACATAATAAATAAATAACTATGAACTCGCTCAACTGAGAGGGTCTGACCCCTTAGCTCCCTCTGGAAACAAAGAGCAGACTGTGGCGAGCTGGGAGAGCCTGCCAAATCGCTCTTTGCTGCAGCCCCTTTTGACAAAGCCCCGGCAGGGGCCCTGCTCGGAGACCAGACAGTGCCCTTCCCCTCGGGAGAGGGGCTGGTACCGTGGTCCTACACATATATACATATACCCACATCTATATAGAGAGATAGGTATCTATTTTTCCCCTGTGGATTAGCCCGTGAGGAGGGGGGGCGCGATGGCTCCCTGTTGGCTACGCAGGGATGGGCAGTTGCACGAAGGCATGAATGTATTGTAAATAAGTTAACTCTGACTTCTGGCAGAAAACAAAAAGTGCTGCATGGCTCGCATGGAATCCACGCGCTCCGGGGACGCTGCCCTCCCGCGACTGGGGACGCCGTCACGTTCACAGCACCCACCCTCTTACCTGATAAATCCCATCGTATCAAACTTTCTATAAACAAAATACAGTATAATCAGAAAGTGCCATTTCGCCATTATTTGTGATCGGTAGGCAGTTCAGAGCGTACGTTTACTGTGAAAAAAAAATGTAAAGGTTTTATTTAGGACATTTGCATGGCTAGTCATCAGTCCATTTTATGAGTTAAAAATGTATTTTGCTGAGCAAAGTTTTATGGGTTGTTTTGGGCTCTTTTATTTTGATGGTGATTTTTTTTTTGAGGGGGAATATTTTTCTATACATATCCAATAATGCCTTCCATCTGAATGTAAAATAAGTACCCATGATTTCTATTATAGTATCAGTGTAATTATTAAGAAAAAAAGATTTTGAGGCAGTTAAGCATGACCAATTGATGTCACTCTAGTGCTTAGGCTGCGATCCAATGGTAGCAATTCTGTGCTGGTGTAAATCTTACTTATAAAGTAGGAAAAAAGAACCGAGGAAGCACGTGGAACTTACTAATTCTATTCGAGGATTTTATAATGGCATATTTTTTCAGTATTAAAGTGAAAATGTTTTCAACTCTGGGTCCTTACATTTTTCCAGCTTCATATTTGCAACTGGTAAATTGGATTTGCGGTGGAAGGGACGCGGGAGGGGGAAGGTTGGGGGTGGATCACTTCAAGAGCTACATTAAGGCTCTCTCTTTAATCATCTCACTTAGCTTGTTACCCTTTACGTAGCTCCCCTCCCTCTCCACCCCCGCCCCCGGACTTTTCCAGCTTTCCCCTGTGGTTAAGGAAGGTCTTTCCCCCGACACGCCCCCTCCCCCCTCCCTTTTTTCCCCCTCTCCTTCTGCTGCAGTGAATTCCTTTATTAATACTGGAAATCCCTCACTGCTGCTTCTGCTGCTGCTGCATACACTGCAGATATGTTAAGGATGTTAGTAGAGATTTGATTTAATTGACTCTGTCTACATCGGTCTCATTAAACAGTGGAGGTTTCATTGGTCAGCACTCTTCGATGAAAGACAGCCCTAATGACTGGCATTTGAGATGCTGCTGGCGTTTTGAATTCAACATCTGCTGAAAGTGGTAAAACTAATTAGTGCCCACCCACCCTACCCGCCCCAGCAAATGCATATTGAAATTTGTTAAAGCACTCATCTTTATGGAAATCAATCATTATCCTAAAGAAGTGTTTCTCTCCCATCATTGGGATTTTTGGTTGTGGCCCAGTAATTAACAAGAAAAGCATTGAACTGTTTGAATTTTATGAGCCAGTGTAACTCTGGCCTCAGTCATAGTCCTCTGGGATTTCTAAGCAGTCTTATTTTATCAGCAGTTAGGGGACAAAGCAGCAGATAAAACTACACATTGATGGGGGTCTGCATTCCACCACATATCCACCCTTGAGAAGTATGTTAAAAGACTGCAGACCACAGATTTGAAAAAAAAAAAAAAATGACTGTAGGATTGTAAATCAGCTAATGAAAGCCCCCAGAGCAGTTGTAAGAAGATTTGCCTTCTAGAACTCATATTCTAAAGAAAAGCGATTTCCTAGAACAGTGATGTTCTGGAGTATGTATTATTTATTTTAATGTTTTTTAAATAAAATCCTTATTATAAACCATCACTATTCCTAAGGCCATTCATCATTTTCTCTCTTGATTCTTTTGTTTGTGGACTGCATTTCATAGTAGTAAGTTTGTAACCCACTACCCTCTGACAAATATTATGGGTTGTTATTTATTTATTGATTTTTCATGTAAAGGCCTTAATTCTTTTATGGAAAGACAATTGGGTTCCTTGTAGGCAATCAACAGACTTATTCTTGATTGAAAAGTTGGGGGAGGGGAAGAGTTATATATTCAAGGATATTATGACCTTAAGAAGGAAAAGAAAAGATGGCAGGTGTTCTATGTTTCTGGTGGAAAGTGACACTTGAAAGATACCTAGTGAGGCATGATGGTAATTTTAAAAACTGATACATGATTAGTTTAAGTCAGGAAAATAAAACGTCTGGTAGAAGGTGTACACTGGGGCATGAATTTTCCTTCATAGTAATTAAAAAGAAATTAAAATATAGAAGGCAATGTTAAAGGTATTTTTAAAAGATTATCTTCAGTGGTTTTTGAGTGGTCATTGTGTCCAGGCATGTGCTAAGTGATTTACAGAATTACTTAATTTAGCCCTCACAAGCACATAAAAATTTAATAAGATATTGTTATTTCTATTATACGAATGAGAAAATTGAGGCTTAGAAAAAGTAAGCAATAACTCAAATCTGGTAAATAATGGAGCAGTATTTAAGTCCAATTTTCCTCATATTCCAAAACCTCACTCTTTTTTTTTTTTTTTTTTGCGGTACGTGGGCCTCTCACTACTGCGGCCTCTCCCGTTGCGGAGCACAGGCTCCGGACGCGCAGGCCCAGCGGCCATGGCTCACCAGCCCAGCCGCTCCGAGGCATGTGGGGTCCTCCCGGACCCGGGCATGAACCCATGTCCCCTGCATCGGCAGGCGGACTCCCAACCACTGTGCCACCAGGGAAGCCCGCAAAACCTCACTCTTTGAATGGAGTAGTCAGATATATTTACCTGGTAACTTCTTAAAGAATTCTATCTTTTTTATATATATATATAATATATATATATATATGTATGTATATAGCTGTAAAAATACAATATAAAAATTAAGGGTTTTAGCTTCTTAATTCAGTATGTATTGGTGGCCCTTTATATTTCCAGTATGTCTCGCAACAGAAAAAACTGTCCTATATTTGAAGGAGATAACTTTAGTGTGTTCTCCAAGACTGTATAAGAAGATTTAACATATAAGAAAAAAATGAATGTGCTGTATGAATTTATGAATTATATAAGTTCAAATCATTAAATCTAAATTATCTATATGTTCTAAAATATTAGGACTATCAAATATTTTAATACATAATAATATATGTTAAAAATCCATGTAGAAAAGATATTCAATGATTTCATAAGAGCATTTATTATTTAGACAATGTTTTATTTATTTTGATAAAGTATCTCTGGCACAATTACATATATAAACTAACATATAGTTTATATATGTATATATATAAGCTTAATTTGCAGGATACATAATATATATGGTCTCACCATATAACTTTCACTTAGAAGTACTTAGCTTCTTGTCTTTGTTTTTTCTTAACATTCAATGCTCATATAACGGTAGTTACCATGTGCTTTAGTTGAGATATCTTGTTTCCAGTTAAATCATCCTTTAATTCATCAAAGTAAGAGATTTTAGTTGTGCCAGTTGGAAAAGGAGGAAAGGAGATATCTTGGTTAGTTCCCACTGCTTTAAAGAAAGTAGTACCTTCTGTGGCAGCTGGTGTAACTAAGAAGATCCTAGAATTTAAGTTGTTGCCATAGAAATTTATTGTTTAACCATTTTTACATGTTTATCCAGGAGGAAGCTGGAATAGCTGATCTAACATTACTATAACAGAATTCTTTTTCTTAACAGTGTTTATATCAGATGTAATTAGAATTGTCAGGCATTTTAATACGTGTCAAAATTATACTGGTGATTTTAAGGACAGTTTGTTAATTTAGCTTTTTCCAGAAATGCTAATAAATGTGTTTGGTATGTACAGAGAGATGGATGAATTTGCAAGGGTGAACAGGGAAGTGTGCATTTTAACATGTTGGTAGAATATTATGTAGTGTGGTTTCTAATTTACCTCTTCTGCGAGCTAATTTATAAATACTAGTTGTTTTATTTGTATGCTTATTTGAGGAAAAATGGAAATATAGAATGTGCTAAAATTTTAATTTTAGCATGTATTCACTTTTGTTTCATTTCCTTTCTTATTTCAATCTATTCCAAATGTAACATATTATTTAATTTTTAAAAGATGAACTATGATATCAACAGATATAGTAAATGCAATGCATACTCAAAATTATTAAGTTATATGATTTGCTTCAATGTGGTCCAGAGCCATAAAAAACAAAGGCTAAATTAAATAAATTTAACTTAATCCCCTGGCATTTCCTTTCATCTATAAAGTCACCAAAAATATGATTATAAAAAGTAACATACAGGACATGGAGGACTTTCTTCTTTGTGTTGAAAGTGAAAGAAAGGTCACTAAATGGTTTCATGAAAGTACGTGTCACAAACAGAACAATCCTGACCTGTATCAATATCCACTCTGTTCTGGCCTATCAAAATTTGACTGGGTTTCAGAAAAAATTAAATAGTTAAGATAATAACAGATTAAATGTTTAAGAACTATAATTTTATAATGAAATGGATCACTGAAGTAATCATCTTAGATTATTAAAGCCCAGTATCACCCTTTGGCATCAATTGACTGGCAGTTTTAGTTAATTGGCTTAGATCCCTAATATCTAATTAATCACTCTTCTCCTTCCATTTACTTGCTAAATATATACTATATTGCATACTTGAAAAATAATTATATTTCCTAATTGAACTTCGCACAAAGCTGACAGGAGAATTATCTACTTGTTGAAAGAATTTCGAATGAGTTAGAACCTACATATTCAATTGGCAATTGGCAACAATATTGGGTACTTGTTACATGAAAAATATTGTAGACTCTCTCTTAGAGAATAAAAAAGGGTAGTTCTAACCTCAAGGCGTTTACAGCCTACAAAATGAGATACATACATCACTGTAATTGTAGAACAGTTCATCATTGATCTTTTTTTTTTTTTTTTTTTTTTTTTTTTTGCTGTACGCGGGCCTCTCACTGTTGTGGCCTCTCCCGTTGTGGAGCACAGGCTCCGGACGCGCAGGCTCAGTGGCCATGGCTCACGGGCCCAGCCGCTCCACGGCATGTGGGATCTTCCCGGACCGGGGCACGAACCCGTGTCCCCTGCATCGGCAGGCGGACTCTCAACCACTGCGCCACCAGGGAAGCCCATCATTGATCATTTTTTAATGATGTGATGCCACTAGAAAATTTTGTTTCTTTTAAGTAATTTAAGGTCTTGGCCATTTGGATAACTGCAGTTGTCACATAAGTTTTATTACCTCTTGTTCAAAGAGTTGAAAATCTTAAAACAATGTTTTAAAATGAAAGAGGTACTTTCATTACTTTTCTAGGTTTATCTCTTCTTCTATAAAATGGGAATAATGTCTGCTCTTGTAAATTCACTGAGTTTCCTAACTAAGCCTTCCAAAAAGAAACCATCAAACCAGTTTTTATCTTAACAAATGAATGACTGATAATTTTCAATGTCAGTTATTTGAGAAATCAAATATAAAATTAGAAAGCTGAATAAAATATTTTATGGTATCATAAGAATTTTGGAGTAGCTATCTCTGGGTACTTAGTTTTGATTTGTGTTATTTATAACATACATAAAATAGATAACAGAAGCTTTAATATATTATATATACTTGAAAATTATTATGGTAAAACTAATAATCCCCTAGCCATTTCTTATTTAGTAAAACCTAATCTTCAGTTACCTAGTAATGCGTTCCAGGTGTACAAGTCCAAAGGTTTAACAAGCAGAAAGCAGTAAGCAAAGTCATGCATTTACTAACTTCTATGCATTTTTCCCTTTGCCTCTAACTCCATTTCTTTTCTTGGCAGAAGAATACAGGAAGGAAACATATTCAGCTGCAGCATATCAATAGAAAGAGTCAATATATAGTGAAAAAATGAGAAGGGCCTCAAATGTAGATGGTCGATCTACAGTGCAGAGAAGCGCTCTCTCTGCCTCCTAGGAAAGGAAGATGAGTGGAAAGGGCCACTATTACCATAAACAATAATGGTTCTTACCAGATTCAGTGATATTTATTGTGTAATTTTATTTTTAAAATCAGTATCTTTTTAAAATTTCCAAAATGTATATGATACAAGAAAGTTATGCTTATTATTACTATAGTAATATGATTTGAATAATATGTAGAAAGTTTTGCCACTTCTATAAAACAACAGGATTATAAAATAGCAAATGAATTTGAAATAATGACATTGCCTATACATTACTGTAAAATCCACATGCTTAGTCCAGGCATTTTTATTTATTAAAATAATTATTTTATATAATTTAGGTAATCCTACATGACTAAACTGTTGTATAATATATGCAATCATATCGAATAATAATTATTTGCTAATTTCTGCTCAGTTAGATAATTTTTTGTAGCTAATCTGGTAAAGAGGCAAGTCCAGTTAACTTTACTTAATTGGATATATTTTGCACCAGTTTGGGTTTTGGTGGCTGTACAGCATATGTTTGAGTATGGCTTTGGCATCACTGAGTTGAAAATTTATGTTAGTGAATTTTCCAAGGTTCCTCAATAATGGATCTAAATTGGTTTAACTCATTATCAGATGAATCTAAAGGGAATGAAATGACTAAAGCAAATAGTTTAATACCGTTAATCCCTCTGTTTCCTGAATGACTAAATGTGTTCTGATGACTCAATACATGCTTTAATGAGGGAGCTTAATTTTATTATTTATTATTATTTGTGGGAATCAGAAAACGTTACATTTTAAATTTTTCAGCAAAACTTTGCATGGCATTTGTATTTTTCACCAGAATGATCAGCATTCTAACAATCAGGTTTCATGTTACAGATGGTATTTGGTATAATTAGACATTAAGACATAACAAGCAGAGTATTCCAGGAGAGTATTCCATCTTATGTTATAATATTATGAGGAATAAGACTTGAAGCCAAGAAACTAAAAGCTGGAAACAGTAATAATCCTGGAGAAATGAATTACATGGAATGTCATGTTACTATTATAACTTTAAATTTATAACACCAAATTGAGAAGAAAGTCAGATCAGCCCTTTTGAACATTATTTGCATAAGCATGACATCACTTATTGCCAGCCCAAAACTATTCATGCGACAAGCTTTTTATAACATAGAACTCTTTTCTCAACATCTTCACATGGATAGCTAATATAGTGCCTATTAAATTTCCATGCCTGAAAGCCCAGTCAGCACACTCGATGAGTAATCAAATTCATAATTGGAAACAGAATTACTTTCTTTTATAAAGGCATGGTTTTTAGTTCATAATATCTTAAACTAGTATGAAATATTTAAGAAGAGAAATTTCAGTCCATATTTATGTAGGCTTTTAAACTATGATTGAGGAATATTTTGACTACAGCCTTATAATAGTATATTCCTCAAGACTAATACAATTGTCAGTGGTGTATGTACCATGTAGCTCAAGACATATCAAGGAGGCAAAATAGCATTGGTGTCAGGGAGATACATCTTAATTATGCCTAATTCAGAAAATTAAAGCAAAAGAAGAAAAACAACTGAAGATGATGGAAATTTTACTTTGATATTTATTGATCCCCTACTGCATGCCAGGAGCTTAAGCAGAGGTTCTAAAACAACACAGAAAAGACTAGATTTCTGCTCATCTGAATTTACATTCTGTAGGGGATTATGCAAAACCAAACAAAGAGAATGGTAAACCACTGACGAAGAGCTATGAATGAAATAAAATGCAGGAGGTACTGGTGATCTCTTTTTTTTAGGGTGGTCATGGAAGGTCCCTCTGAAGAGATGATGCATGAACTAAGTGAAAATGTTGAGACAGTCATTTGAAGGTTAGATAAAGAGAGATCCTGGCAAATAAATCATCAAGTACAAAACATCCTGATTTATAAACGTGCATGAAATGTTTAGGTACCAGAAAGAAGGCCAGAATGGCTATTTATCTGACCATAGGCAGATATGAAGTGGAAGAGGCAGAGAGAAAGCAGAGAATGCCTTATAAGCCATAGCAAGGAGTTTAGATTTTATTTCAAGTATAACAGAGAGATTTAAGCAGGCAAGTGATATGATACAAGTAGTTTAAATAGCCATTTTGGCTTATTTAGTGATGAATTATAGGCGGGAAGTAGAAGGCATGGAGCTGCTGTTGCAGAGCTTGGGAAAGGCATGATGGCCTCTTGGACAGTCGTGGTAGTAGTGGAGGTGGACAGAAGTGGTGAGCTTGGTGGTAAATTTTTGGTGTCCAGCAGATCTCTGTACTGGAGCAGATGTGGGAGTGCCAAGGAAAGGAAAAATAAGGGTATGCGTGTGTGTTTTCTTTATCAACTAACTTGGTGATGGTGTCTTTTATTGAGAAGGGAAGGCTGGAGGAAGCAGGTGTATGTTTTAGTGTTAGGTTTGAACATGGTAACAGTGAGATGCCTATTTACAGATTCTGGGTAGACTTTTGGACATAGAAATATGGAGCTCAGGGAGAGTTTAGGGAGGAAAATCTAGACTTGGAATTCATCATTCATCTTTTATTCATGGCTCTATTTTATAAAATTAAAAACTAAGCCTACGGTTGCATTCAACTGGTATATTCTACCTTCAGGGCAGATTTATTGAAAATTGAATGTAAACTTGTTTTTAGACATAACTGGTGTAGGAAAGGTATAAAGCATGTATGATATCTCTAAAATCTGTACATTTTCCCTCAAACCAGAAGACTATGCATAAAACCTAGCAAAATATTCATTTATGAAAATCAATTGAAAATGAAAGAAAATGACCTGGAAAAGGCAAAACAGCTTGTAACATAAAGGTACAGTGTAAACTTTAAATTGAAATGCTTAAGCGCTTTGCTTTAATAAGCGTATTTCTGAGTGAGAAGGAAGTAAACAATTTTATCCATTACCAGTGACAAAAGGCTTAACTTCTTTTTTTCCCCAAGAGGAAAGATTTCTGGCAAAGGAAGATTAGTAATCAATAGTAAGACAAGAATGAGGATCAGGCTGTTCTTATTTGGTAGATAGTCAAAGGTTGGACTCTGTTTTGGGAAGCTTTATTTTACTTTTGCTTGCAACTCTGTAGTCTGGTCTGGTTAGCGCTTAAAAATGCTATGCCACATTTGGTATTTAGTCCATACTTCGAGTAGACAGCACAATAAAACACATTTCGTGTTTTCTTCATAGAACGGTTTATCTGCATCAATCAGCACACCATCACTGTCTCTAATCTCTAACAATTTAAGTGTAATTGAACTTAATCTTCTGAGTAAATTGCAATTACTTTTCATTTTATTTTTTAGTCCTGCTGAAATTCAAATATTCATTTTAGATATTGTACAAGGATACTTTTCCCTCTTCATAAGGCCCTAAGTGGCTTCAGTTCTTTCTGTACAGTTGGGATGCCATGATGTAAACACTCAGCTTATTTTTAAAAGGAAAGTTAGAAGCTGGATGAGAGCTCTGCTTGGTTTCTCACAAGACAGCCTCATGGTGCTACAGAGTTTAAAGTCTTTGGGATCTTATTGGGTCCGTAACAAGGAACCTAGAGTCAGAAGGTCTTGATTCTGGATTATGTTCTCCTCTAACTCTGTGATACTAGGCAAGGCTCTTAATTCCTGGAAGTCTCAACTTTCATACCTAAAATGAGGCTGTTGGACTAGAATCAAGTGGTCAGAAAACTTTTTCTCTAATGGGCCTGATAATAAGTATTTTGGGCTCTGTGGACTAAGATGAAAAATCTAGGACATTATGTAGATATTAAGTCCATATGTAGATATGTATTGAACAAGAGAGAAAACAAATTTCCAGAAATTTTTGTTGAAAAAATTTAAAACTTTATTTACTGACACTGAAATTTGAATCTTATATAATTTTTACATGTTAAAAAATATTATTCTTTGAATTTTTTAACCATTCTAAAATGCAACAACAAGTCTTAGCTCACAGGTGGCATAAAAACAGGCAGCAGGACTGATCTGGCCTGTGGGGGGTAGTTTGCCATACCTGGACTAGATTAACTCTAAATTCCTCTAATAAAACACAAATAGAATCTTTATTATAGTTTCATTAAAATATCTCAACATATTTTGCATTATACATATTACATAAAATTTTCAAAATTATATAGGATATTTCTCTAAGTTTTTTCCATTCAGTGTATGGATATTTTAAATCATACCAGGGAATTTTATTAGAATATAATTTTAAATGTGGACAAAATAGGCCAGGGATAAAATAATGATTGAAGAGGACTGACAATAAACTAGCCATGTTTATCAAGAATTATTGAAGTGGTTAAGAATCCCATGTCTAGAACCAGACTGTATCAATTCTAATCCTAGCTCTGGCTAGCTGTGTGAACTTGACCAAGTAATTAACCTTCTTGCTCCTTGATTTTCTCGCTTGTAAAATGTAAATGACAATGATAGCGTCTACTTCATAGTAATGTTATGAATATTAAATGCATTAGTACACTTAAAATGCTTGTAAGAGGTTAATACATGATGAACTTTCAGAAAGCTTTAGCCATTAAGAGTGGCTCTCTATTGCATAAATATCTTTACATAATTCTCAAAATAATTGTATCTGCTAGGTCATTTTTTTAAATCATTATTTTACAAATAAAGAATCTGAAGATTAGAAAGCAATTTACCTGGGAGTACGCTGCTCAGTGGCAGAGCCAAAATGCAAAGCCAGATCAGAGGGACTTTAAAACAAATGCATTTTAACTCACAACTGGGTATTTGATGGGAGATTATCATATCTACCCAACCCAACCTTCTGTGACATTTTTTTCTGACATCCATGTTGTTGTTTTTCCAAGGATTACAGGTATATAATGCTATCTTGTTATGTTTCCCCATTCCACAGCCACATTGAAGTAAACACATAATTGTTTTTAAATTTTTGATATAAATTTATCCTCATCCCACAGCTTGTTCTATTACTGGACAGTAACTGACACTCTAAAATTTAATTTCTCTTCCTTTTGTGCTTCCACTTCCTAAACTCCATTTAAATCTCTACCTTGTAGCTATTTTTAGCTAATCCACAGGAAGAAAAGAAAACCTCAAGCTAAATAGTACTAAGGTGAGAAGATGGCTTAAAACAACAATTTTTTTGCAAGAGGTGGAGTATTTTAAAAAATTTAATAGCAGCCTGGTAACAAATAAATGCATTTTTAATGCTAGTATTTTAATAGGGATATTTGGCAGGAAGAATGTTTCTTAGTTCTTCAAATTTCATATATATATGATATGGAGCCAACTCACTTTTTTTTAAAATAAAGAAATCTGAGAGATTCTTCTCCATCATCTAAGATAATGAGAATGGAAAATTTTGCCTTTTTGCTGCTTCCAAGGTGTCCAATAGAACTGGGGAGGGAATTCAGACTGGTGCTTGTTTAAGACAAATTCTCCACCAAAATCAGTTATAGAATTGAACAACGATTGTATCTGGTTTTAAAGACTCTGTATTAGTTGTAACCAAGAACTACAGTTCTTTTTGTTTGGCATAACACCTATCTATGAATGCATCTATAATATAGTATTATTGCTATTGTGAGCATGCTAATAATCCATGCTATCTTCTGGGAAGGCAATTCATTTTGCTTTGCAATGCCAAAAGTGAAGCAGGCTAAGATGTCAGAATACATTTGCTTAGGATGGGAAACACGCTTTCCTCCCAGGGACTACTTCCAATATAATCTGTGGTGACTCTCCTATTTATAGAACTGTTTCACTATTCCCAAGGTCCAAGAGATATAAAAAACTATGGCCTCCAGAAATGATTTTTTGATTTTAAAATTTGGAGAAATACTGCATTAAATAACTTAAGTACTAGTCCTTACTATAGGACTTCACTGATTTCAAGAAATATTCTGAGTCCCCATGAGAAATGTGTGATATGCAATATTTCCCACACTTATTGACCTTAGAAGCCACTACCCTCTTGTCATTCACAACACCCTTTGTTTATTTGTTTGTTTTTTCCAGAACACTTATTTACAGACTTGCAGGGCAGAAGAGATAATTGCCTGATACACCTAATTTTGGAGGGAAAAAACAAAACAAAATAAGCTCGGATCTTAGAAAACCAAATTCATAGTTTAGTGGTCTAAAATAATAGGCTTAGAGCCATTCCTTTTGGAAGAAACTAGCAATTCAGAGAAATAATAATAATAAAAGAAAAAGAGAAGCCATTGTACTTTTTCCTATGGCTTTCAGGCATCTCTGAGTCTAACTGTGTGCCATTTACCATGAAGAACTTGGCCTTTCTTCAATTATGCCATCTGTTGAAACACAGGATAGATCACTACTTTATGACCTAGTGGTTCAAAATAACTTGTGTCTCAATAAATATAGAACATGGCATAGAACAAATTTTCTCTATTACTATGGCTCTGGAAGATCCTTCCATTCAGCCCATTTTTAAGGGGAATAAGATTCATTGCTCACACTAGAGTTTATTTGAAAACAGTGTACCCTTCAAAAGTTACCCAAATCCCACTTGTCTTTAATGAGTTGTCCTTTTCATATAGGGACTTCATAAGCCTAACAAAATGTAACTAATAATAAACTGATGGTCTATGCTGATTAGTATGCAGTTCCTTAAATATGTAACTGGGTGACTTTCTTACTGACCATTGTAAGCAAGTGTATTTCCTCTCATTTGGTGTGTTAAAATGCTAATTGATCTTCCATCTGAAATTATCAGCTAGGACCATACTTAATGAAACAAAAGGTCGATTTGTTTTAATTTGAACTGTTTTTTTAATTCAGTAAGCAAATCTACTTGACGAAAAATTCACCTCCCACCTTCTTCTAAAATAATTTATACCTATGCTCACTGTGATAAATAGATATTATTGAACATTAGAAAATTTTCACCCTTTAGATTTTACTGACATTGTAAGTTCTTCCTGAGCAAGGTTCATATGTTCTGGATCTTTTATCCTCCTTGATTATTTGAAGAATGATAAACGATTAATGTTAGTTGATTGAATGAATATTTACAAAAACACATATCTTTATGCTTTAAGTATAGTTGCAAAATGGCAAAACAAAATTATTATTTTCAGGACCCATACTCTTCTCAAATCAAGTATTATCCAAATGACAAAGCATGATATTGGTAAATAAATAATTCCATTCCTAAGTCCATTATAGAGATAAAGTTGGTTACCTTCCAAAGAGGGCATAGGGCTTAATCTTTTTGATAAGGTAATCATAATATATTTGATATATGGAGCTAGAAATAGATTTATATAAAATTATATTTACATAAAAAGCAAAGTCATAGTGCTGTAATTCAGAAAAAAATATGCCTATAAAGAGATTCTTTAAAAAATCTACTGGAGAGACCTTCAAGATAGCGGAGGAGTAAGGAGTGGAGATCAGCTTCCTCCCCACAAATACATCAGAACTACATCTACATGTGGAACAACTCCTACAGAACACCTACTGAATGCTGGGAGAAGACCTCAGATTTCCCAAAAGGCAAGAAACTCCCCATGCACCTGGCTGTGTGGCTGACAGGGTGTTGGTGCTCCGGCCGGCCAGGTGTCAGACCTGTGCCTCTGAGGTGGGAGAGCCAAGTTCAGGACACTGGTCCACAAGAGACCTCCCAGCTCCACGAAATATGAAACAGCAAAAATCTCCCAGAGATCTCCATCTCAACGCCAAGACCCAGCTTCATTCAATGACCAGAAAGCTACAGTGCTGGACACCCTATGCCAAACAACTAGCAAGACAGGAACACAACCCCACTCATTAGCAGAGAGGCTGCCTAAAATCATAATAAGGTACAGACACCCCAAAACACACCACCGGACCTGGTCCTCACCACCGGACCTGGTCCTGCCCATCAGAAAGAAAAAATCCAGCCTTATACACGAGAATACAGGCATCAGAACAAAAGAGCACCTCAATACATAAGGTGAATGCTAGCAGCCATTAAAGGGGAAATCAACAGTAACACAATCATAGTAGGGGACTTTAACAACCCACTTTCACCAATGGACAGATCATCCAAAATGAAAATAAATAAGAAAACACAAGCTTTAAATGATACATTAAACAAGATGGACTTAACTGATATTTACAGGACATTCCATCGAAAAGCAACAGAATACACTTTCTTCTTAAGTGCTCATGGAACATTCTCCAGGATAGATTATATCTTAGGTCTCAAATCAAGCCTTGGTAAATTTAAGAAAATTGATATCGTATCAAGTACCTTTTCCAACCACAACGCAAGGAGCCTAGATATCAATTACAGGGGAAAATCTCTAAAAAATATAAACACATGGAGGCTAAACAGTACATTACTAAATAACCAAGAGATCACTGAAGAAATCAAAGAGGAAATCAAAAAATACCTAGAAACAAATGACAATGAAAACATGATGACCCAAAACCTATGGGATGCAGAAAAAGTAGTTGTAAGAGGGAAGTTTATAGCAATACAACCCTACCTCAAGAAAAAAGAAACATCTGAAATAAGCAACCTAATCTTACACCTAAAGCAATTCAAGAAAGAAGAACAAAAATACCCCAAAATTAGCAGAAGGAAATAAATCATAAAGATCAGATCAGAAATAAATTAAAAAGAAATGAAGGAAACAATAGGAAAAATCAATAAAACTAGGAGATCAGCTCGGTGTTTTGTGACCACCTAAAGGGGTGGAATAGGGAGGGAGATGGAAGAGGGAAGGCATATGGAGATATATGTATATGTATAGCTTATTCACTTTGTTATAAAGCAGAAACTAACACACCATTGTAAGGCAATTATACTCCAATAAAGATGTTAAAAAAAAAAAAACCTAAAATCTTGTTCTTTGACAATATAAACAAAATTGATAAACCATTAACCAGACTCATCAAGAAAAAAAGGGAGAAGACTCAAAACAATAGAATTAGAAATGAAAATGGAGAAGTAACAACTGACACTGCAGAAATACAGAGGATCATGAGAGATTACTACAAGCAGCTATATGCCAATAAAATGGACAACCTGGAAGAAATGGACAAATTCTTAGAAAAGCACAGCCTTCAGAGACTGAAACAGGAAGAAATACAAAATATAAACAGACCAATCACAAGCACTGAAATTGAAACTCTGATTAAAAATCTTCCAACAAACAAAAGTCCAGGACCAGATGGCTTCACAGGCGAATTCTATGAAACATTTAGAGAAGAGCTAACACCTATCCTCCTCAAACTCTTCCAAAATATAGCAGAGGGAGGAACATGCCAAAACTCATTCTATGAGGCCACCATCACCCTGATACCAAAACCAGACAAAGATGTCACAAAGAAAGAAAACTACAGGCCAATATCACTGATGAACATAGATGCAAAAATCCTCAACAAAATATTGGCAAACAGAATCCAACAGCACATTAAAAGGATCATACACAATGAAAAAGTGGGGTTTATCCCAGGAATGCAAGTATTCTTCAATATATGCAAATCAATCAATGTGAAAAACCATATTAAAAAATTGAAGCAGAAAAACCATGTGATCATCTCAATAGATGCAGAAAAATCTTTTGACAAAATTCAACACCCATTTATGATAAAAACCTTACAGAAAGTAGGCTTAGAGAGAGCTTACCTCAACATAATAAAGGCCATATATGAAAAACCCACAGCTAACATCGTCCTCAATGGTGAAAAACTGAAACCATTTCCTCTGAGATCAGGAACAAGACAAGGTTGCCCATTCTCACTGCTATTATTCAACATAGTTTTGGAAGTTTTAGCCACAGCAATCAGAGAAGAAAAAGAAATAAAAGGAATCCAAATCAGAAATAAGAAGTAAAGCTGTCACTGTTTGCCGATGACATGGTACTATACATAGAGAATCCTAAAGATGCTACCAGAAAACTACTAGAGCTAATCAATGAATTTGGTAAAGTAGCAGGATACAAATTTAAGGCACAGAAATCTCTTGCATTCCTATACACTAATGATGAAAAATCTGAAAGAGAAATTAAAGAAACACTCCCATTTTCCACTGCAACAGAAAGAATAAAATACCTACGAATAAACCTACTTAAGGAAATAAAAGAGCTGTATGCAGAAAACTATAAGACACTGATGAAAGAAATTAAAGATGATACAAATAGATGAAGGGATATACCATGTTTCTGGATTAGAAGAATCAACATTGTGAAAATGACTATATTACCCAAAGCAATCTACAGATTCAATGTAATCCCTATCAAACTACCGATGGTATTTTTCACAGAACTAGAACAAAAGTTTCACAATTTGTATGGAAACACAAAAGACCCCGAAGAGCCAAAGCACCCTTGAGAATGAAAAATGGAGCTGGAGGAATCAGGCTCCCAGGCTTCAGACTATACTACAAAGCTACAGTAATCAAGACAGTATGGTACTGGCACAAAAACAGAAACATAAATCAATGGAACAGGATACAAAGCACAGTGATCAACCCACACACATATGGTCACCTTATTTTTGATAAAGGAGGCAAGAATATACAATGGAGAGAAGACAGCCTCTTCAATAAGTGGTGGTAGGAAAACTGGACAGCTACATGTAAAAGAATGAAATTAGAACACTCCCTAACACCATACATGAAAATAAACTCAAAATGGATTAAAGACCTAAATATAAGGCCAGACACTATAAAACTCTTTGAGGAAAACCTAGACAGAACACTCCACGACATAAATCACAGCATGATCCTTTTTGACCCACCTCCTAGAGAAATGGAAATAAAAACAAAAATAAACAAATGGGACCTAATAATACTTAAAAGCTTTTGCACAGCAAAGGAAACCACAAACAAGATGAAAAGACAACCCTCAAAATGGGAGAATATATTTGCAGATGAAGCAAGTGACAAAGGATTAATCTCCAAAATTTACAAGCAGCTCATGCAGCCTAATATCAAAAAAACACACAACCCAATCCAAAATTGGGCAGAAGACATAAATAGACATTTCTCCAAAGAAGATATACAGATTGCCAACAAACATATGAAAGGATGCTCAACATCAGTAATCATTAGAGAAATGCAAATCAAAACTACAATGAGGTATCACCTCACACCAGTCAGAATGGCCATCATAACAAAATCTACAAAGAGTAAATGCTGGAGAGGGTGTGGAGAAAAGGGAACCCTCTTGCACTGTTGGTAGGAATGTAAATTGATACAGCCATTATGGAGAACAGTATGGAGGTTCTTCAAAAAATTAAAAATAGGGGCTTCCCTGGTGGTGCAGTGGTTAAGAGTCCGCCTGCCGATGCAGGGCACGTGGGTTCATGCCCCGGTCCGGGAAGTTCCCACATGCCGCGGAGCGGCTAGGCCCGTGAGCCATGGCCACTGAGCCTGCACGTCCGGAGCCTGTGCTCTGCAATGGGAGAGGCCACAACAGTGAGAGGCCCGCGTACCGCAAAAAAAAAAAAGTAAAATTAGAACTACCATACAACCCAGCAGTCCCACTACTGGGCATATACCCTGGGAAAACCGTAATTCAAAAAGAGTCATGTGCCACAATGTTCATTGCAGCTCTGTTTACAATAGCCAGGACATGGAAGCAACCTAATTGTCCATCGACAGATGAATGGATAAAGAAGATGTGGCACATATACACTGTGGAATATTATTCAGCCATAAAAAGCAATGAAATTGAGTTATCTGTAGTGAGGTGGATGGACTTAGAGTCTGTCATGCAGGGTAAAGTAAGTCAGAAAGAGAAAAAAAAATACCATATGCTAACACATATATATGGAATGTAAGAGAAAAAAATGGTTCTGAAGAACATAGGGGCAGGACAGGAATAAAAGCACAGGCATAGGAATGGACTTGAGGACACGGCAAGTGGAAAGGGTAAGCTGGGACAAAGTGAGAGAGTGGCATGGACATATATACACTACGAAATGTAAAATAGATAGCCAGTGGGAAGCAGCTGCATAGCACAGGGAGATCAGCTCGGCGTGCTCTGTAACCACTTAGAGGGGTGGGATAGGGAGGGTGGGAGGGAGACGCAAGAGGGTGGAGATATGGGGATTTATGTATATGTATAGCTGATTCACTTTGTTATAAAGCAGAAACTAACACACCATTGTAAAGCAATTATACTCCAATAAAGATGTTAAAAAATAAAAAAATAAAAACCATAGGAAAAAAGAATGTACTGGAGTCTTTCAGGAAAAAATTTTCCTGCCTTGCACACACACACACACACACACACACACACACACACACACACTCACCCATGGTTTAAGAATGAGGGCAATAGTAGACCACATCCTCTGAGTCACTAACTCAAGAAGGATGAAAAGGAACAGAGCAACACCGAAAATGTTTATGTTGAAAAACAAAAAAATCCTACCATATTTTTTCTTATTTGCAAGGTTAATAGAATTACTAGAAGGAAAATGGTGCATTTGCATAGTTTGTTGAATAAATAAAGCAAAGCTTTATTTTAGATTTACTAAAACCACTTATTAATTTATCAATAGTTTAAATGTTTAACCCGTGTGAAATATGACAAATGCATATCACACGGTGGTGAAATAAGTATCAATACTTAATAAGACTTGAGTTTCCTAGATGATTTTGAAATTTAAGCATTCATTAAAATTACTTATTAGGGATTGTTAGTTTCTACTAAGCTCAAGCATGTCTTGTCCAAAATTGCTTTAGGCCAAAGAGAATTAGTTACTTGACATTGATTTTTTTCTTGATAATATTTTATAATTCTTGTCATCTTTTTTGTCTTATAAAAACAATAGTCTTATTTATAAGCAATGATTAATTTTCATCTTTTTAAGAAGTTACAAAGTTTATTGTTTAAAAAAGCTTTCATTTCATTTCATTTAGGAAATTTTAAGGACATTCACTGTCTTTGTGAATTAATTAGCTTGGTATCTTTGAAATTCAGTTCCTAATTTTGGGGTTAAAAAGCAAATACTTGTGTCTCTAAAGCTTAGAGCAGAAACAACTGTATTATAAACTTTAATAATACTATACTGAAATTTTAAATTCCTGTGGATTCTACAAGTACTTTATTAGTGGTTTTACAGCATTTGACGGATTCACCTCAGCAACTAAAATTAGTTTGGGGTTGTATTTTTTATAATCACTGTACAGAGGACTTTTTTGTTTTTTTTTTTTTGGACAGAAGAAAGTTCTGTGATACACAATTTTCTTAAAAATTCAAGCAGATGCATAATAAACATGTTTACTATTTTTTGCTAAATTTTTAAATCCATGTTTAGAGACCTCAAAAATTTGATTTACTGAAAGAGAGCTCCCACCTAATCCATGAATGTTTGGGGAGAAAATAAAAAAGAATTCAAGTTTAAGGGAGAAATATATCACGCTAGTTGCTCATGAGTCCTCTGCACAAGAGGTGGAGAAACAATCCAAAGTGTGCTATAGGGATACAAGGAGTTGATAGGGACCAAATATTGGCCCTCCATTGTCTTTGTATTGTAAACACAGTTTGTATCTTTCCACTCCTTTAATGCAATATGGTCGACACCACTTTGAGATAAAATTAAATGTAATTTTGACTCTAGCTGTGTAGCATGAGTGTTGATGCAGAGATAATTTCTCACTTTCCATATGTATGTTCTGGGGCAGGGCAAAAATGACAGAAGAACATAGTCATTTTGGCCTTCTGAACTAAGAAAGTCTTGAGACTCTTATTGTACTGATGATGAAGAACAGAAATGAATCTCTGTTATTTAGATGCAAGAAGACATTTTGTAAATTGGACTGTTTGATTCTGTGGGACTGCAGATGATTTTGAATCACATTATTTCAGCAGCCCTAATATTATAGCTTAAGTACTTTACATTAGAGTTTTTCTGTACTAATGAAAGTGCAACCCATTTACAAATGTTATTCTCTTGATTTAGTTGAGGTAGTAAAATGTATGTCTGAGCTGTGTTTCACTTATATTAAGGATGATTTAGTTTTGTATTATATTTTTGAGTTATGAAATTGCTTGAGGAATATCTCTTACGCAGTCTCATGTTTATCTATTATTTTTAATTAACCTGAGCCCTAGAAGATTTTTTCAGAATATGGGTCTACATATTCCATTAAGAGTAATTTTATAATTAATCACACTTCTTCTTTTAAGCCATCCCTAAAATTGTACTCTTTAAATTTGTGTGAACAGGTAAACAAGTTCAATATATCTGTTCTTCAGCTCATATTGAAAATCAACCCAGAGAATGAGAAAATTATTGTTTAAGGAGAGATAGTGCCAAAATGAATATACTTATTATGGCGCTCTAAAAATGTGCCCAGGGTTAAAATATATCACCCTGAGACATTAGTCAGGAAACCTGCACAGTTAATGGGAACTCTCAGTTTGACTAATTGTTGGCATTAAGAAGGAAATTTCAAGGTCTATTAAGAAAGAAAATGAAAACCCAAGTGCATATGTGGTTTTGAGTGTATAGTAGGATCTAGCAAGGACATGAACAAAAAGCATTGAACAAAAATAATAGAAAAAGTTACAAAGAGGCTTTATGAAAGTCAAGTGCTGTAAGAAGAAAAGGAAATAGCCAGGGAAGATCCAGATAGCAGCTTGATCTGTGGTTGAAGAATGATTTTTTCTCAGGATGGCAGCATATAGCTGTAGGTATGTCTGAACTCAAGCTGATCATTGAGGAACAAGTATTAATGTTTGGTAGATTTTTTAAAAGTTAGCTACATATCAAGAATAGAAAAACTAAGCATCTTCCACCTGAGCAGAAAACATTTCTAATAATAGATATCTATTCTAAAAATTTACTTCATTAAAGGCATTTCTATAGTAAACAATTATATATACTTATTTAGATTTAATTTTTTAAATATTTTATAATTCTCCCAAACATTTGGGTTATAAACTGAGGCAAACAATTTTCTATGTGATTTTAGTAAATTGGATTAATGAGAAGAATGTCTAGGGTGATGAAGCATCTGAAATCAGGAATGTGAAAAATAGCCATTTACGTTTTATTAGTCAATTAAAATCTCTGTCAAGTCAGAACATGTTTCATTACTAAGCTGAAAACTTAATAGTTTTACATTTGGTATCCCAAATGTAAACAAAATAAAACACACATGTTATTGTAAAAAATAGCATATGTGGGCAGCCAATAGAATTATTGAGTGGCCAGTACGTAGAGAGTGCTGTATCAACATTCACAGATATTCAGAGATGTTTAGTTCCAATTATGAGTGAATAAATACTACCGTTGAGTAAATAAGCACATTTGTACTACTGCTCTAGATAGAGCTTGGTGTACAAAAGTTAGAAACACAGATAAAGCACTAAACACTCATATTTCTGCTTAGTATAAATGATGCTGACCAACTTCTGTACTGATAGTTTGCCAGACTAAGCCAAGGTCCAGAGATGATGGCTTACAATTTTATATATCTTAGCTGTGGTTTATTAAACTGACCTCATGACCTGCAAGAATTCCTGCTTCTCCCAAGTGCAGAAAGACACTTGTGTTAACAAGCATTTATTGAGCAAAAGGCAACGTGTTAGGTGTCAGGTACAATATGATAAATAAGAAAGCTCACACTCTGAAGGAGCTCACATTTTAAAGACATTTCCTGTCAAAATGTGGGTGTTGGATTACCTGTGTGAAAACCACCAGATGTACTTCTTTCAAGTGCAGATTCCTGGGTACTGTCTTCAACTTACTGATTCATAATCTTTGAAGTTCTGGTAACCCTCATTTAAAAAAATAACATCCTGCATATTTTTAAAGCGTTTTTTTTTTTTAATATTGTTGAGTAGTAGATTCTTCAGCAGAAATTTATGTTTAGAATAATGTAGTAATAGATATGCTTAGGAAATTGCAAGCAGGAGGAGGAACTTGCAGCCCAACCTAAAGGGATGGGAAGGCCTCCTGTAAGAAGGAACATTTAAGGCTGACCGTCCCAGGAGGCACATGTGCCTATTGGAATAAGGAGCATTATAGGGCCTTTCTAGGTAGCAGGTACTTCATAAACCAAGGAAGTGAGGTTAGAAATAGACTGGTATTGATAAGGAAATGCAAGGACTTTGTCTAGGGGGAGAGTAAAGGACACAAAAAAGAGCTATGATATTCCAAAGTTCCAAATCATCAGGAACTTTGAATGTTAGGTTAAGGAACTTTGATTGTATCTTGTCTTGGTTTTGATATTCAAAGGCAAATAAAATGAATTATTAAAGAATCAAATCTAGAGAGGGAGACACAGAAGAATTTTTAACACTAAGGCTGTTCTCTCCAGTCAGTCGTTGCCATGGGGAACCGTGGTATAGAATTGCCAGATTGCCCAGTCTTTCAAAAATAGCCAAAAATCTGGTGTATTCATTAGAATTAGGTTCAGCTGCAAATAACAGGATATCCTAAAATAAGAATGAAATTATTTATTGCTCACAGATTGGTCTGGAAAAATGCAGTCCTGGGTTAGAATGTCAGTTCTGTTCTACCAAAACTATAGGGAACCAGATTCTGTCTCCGTCACTCCCCCACCATCCCTGGGCTGAACTCACGTTGTTCTAGTTCAGCATGTCCAGGCAGCAGAGGAAATGACCAAGGTAATGGGGAGAAGAGCAAACTCATTTAGAAAGTTACTGGAAACTTCCATAGGATTCTCTTCTTTGTCTACATGCCTAGATGCAAGGAGGACTGTGAAATGGATTTTTTATTCTGAGTAACCATTATAACAGTTTATTATTATGGACAAAAATCTGTCTATTTATCTATCTATCTACCTATCTATTACTGTGTATGATCAATACTAATAGTACTGGAGAACAAAAATGTCTGAGTGATACAAGGCCTCTAAGCTACCAGTTTATTTATGGGAGTCTTTGGTTTATGGGATTCTTTGGATATTATTAAGTAGCATAGTGAGCTGTTCAATATGTAGAGAGGGGGTGTATTCATAAGCTATTTAAGTGGTCAGATTGTCTGGACTTGATGACTACATTGTTGGATAAAAGATAGAATTCAGGAATTACTCCCAGGGTTCCAGTTTGATTTATTTGGTGGATTAAGATGCCACTAATTTGGACAAAAGAATAAGAAAAAGTTCATTGATTTTTGGGAAAAGATGAGTCCGTTTTTGCACATGCTAACTCTGCATTGGCATACTGCATGCATTTTGATATTAAAACTAAAGGTAGGGGAGGAGCTTAAATAATAGATTTAGGACTTACAGCATATGGTAAATGAAACCATCATTATAGAAGAAATAATCAAGATAACATGGAAGCAGGTATAGATTGAAAAGAGCAGTGATAATAGGACTGAATACTGGCAAAAATGGTTATTCAAGAGCTGATCAAAGAGATGTAAGACCAGATGCATCATGAAGGTAAATGGCTGAGAATTGAAGAAAGTTTGAATGTTAGCTCAGCAGATGTGCTCTAGGTAAATGTCCACAGCATTTGTTAATTAGCAGGATGCCAAATTCAGTGAAAGGGGGGGTTTCTTAGGGAGGAAGACAAATGCCAGTGTGTTGATGAGTGAATGGTAGGTGTGGGGGTGGATATAAGTGATTACTGTATATATAAAATTTTTGTGAAAATTTGGTAAGAAGGTACTAGATGCAGCTAGGGGTTAAAATAAGATCAAGGGAAAATCACTTGTTTAGAATGGGATACATATGAGCATATTAATTGGATTAGAAAAAGAGACAGTAAGGAGGACAACTTTTGAAGGTGTCTAAGTTGGATGATATGATTAATTGACCAGGGTCCGAGGAGGAAGGGATTTAAGGCATCGGAACATAGATTACTCTTTAAAGGATGAGAAAATATGGACGATGTGGCTGCATGTAAGCTTTAGTTTTGAGGACAAGAATTTATGGAAGACCATTCCTCACCAAAACAATGTTATTAATTAACTTATGTGAATAAAAGTGGAAAGTAGAGATGGAAAGAATTCACAGAGAGACCAGAAGCTCCAGCCGAATTAGGAAAAAATGAATTTGTAATATTGCCATTCAGCAGAGGAATGTCTGAGTGTATGAGTGTGTGCATGTGTCTTAATGCATACTTAGGTAATTGGATGAAAAGACACACATGATGCTGACCCAGATAGGCATTTGCTGGACCTATTTTGTGGAAGCATAATGATGCAAATACTTTAGATGACCTGAATAGAGAATTAGTCAATGGATAAATAACTGGATCCAAACTAGAAAGAAAATGAAGAATATTTCTAATAGACAGGAGCAAGCTGAAAGAATTAGGACAAATGTGGTCTCTAAGAATTTGAAGAGCAGATTCAGCAGAAATGGGTTTTTGGAAGAACTGAAGAAATGGAGTCTGTGGTCAAAATGAAGGATGCTAAGATAAGATTTCTGAGCTAGAATACTCCCTGGTAATAGAAGTGGCTGGCTGAATTGAAATAAGGGCAAAAGTTTTGGGTATTATATTCTCCAAGCATTTCAAAGACTATTAGTTGTTTGGGTATGTATCATTACTTTATAGAAACTTGTTATGCATATTACAAAGATCAGGTTAAGATTTTGACACATAGGCCTAGGAGTTAAAAATGAATCTTCTATTTCTGTCAATTATTTGATTTCTAACTACTGAAGCATCATCTAACTTTCCTCAATTTTAAATACTATAATGGTAAGATAGAAATAATAAAGATAATTTACCTTCTATAGTGAGTAATGAAAAAAATTGTTCTTTTAAACAGGAATCAGCTGTGGTCTTTCATAGAGAACATTATAACCAGAAAGATAAAATGTCTCATTACAGCTCACTGAATAAATAGTCTTGTGCAGCCACTCTCTTCTGTGGCTTAGTATTGCAGACACCCAGGAGTAGCTGTAGATGTTCCCACTGATTTCGCTTAGAGGTTACAGTGATCTTTCTGAAGTTCCTTATGCACTGAAATCTGCAGAGAATTTGATTACAAGTAGGACATCAACATAGTCCCACAACCACAACTGAAAAATCAGTTGAACAAAGAAGGAAACACAAGATTCCTTTATTATTTTTAAGGAAGAAGTTGTTTCAACACTAAAAGGTAATAAGTAAATTGACAGTGTTTCTCAGAATAGTTCTCAAGAGACTTAGTATGTTGCTTGCACATCTAAAGAAACACCTGTATCCATTTCAAGATGAAGACAGCCTAATATTTTCCACGTCCAAGATAAATTAATATCCTAAAAGAAGAATTCAGGGATCTCCTCAACTCATGTGAATAGAAGTAAACTTCTTATCCTAAAGGAATAATAAAAATTTCTTGTTTATCAGCCAGCAGTAGGGATTTATTTCTATCATGAGTTACTTTTGATGAAGGCCTGAAAAACTAAAAATATGATTAATGTTAGGAATTTTAGGTCATGAGGTGAGTTAAACAGAAAAACAAACAAAAACACCACCAAGTAGGCCATGGTTAGAAGATATTTTGGATCCAATCATATATAGAAAACACAGCCATAATTTTATAGCCAAATTTTTTATAAAAATAAATGTTTAAATAAGCAACGACTATGTGCAATTATACCTTTTAAAGGTTTTTAGATTTTTCTAAGAAAATATTTTCAACTTTAAAAAATATAACAAGATAAACTTGTTTTCATTTTCCTCCTCAATAACAATTATTTGTCTAAATTAACTTAGAATTTTCTGGGACTTCCCTTGTGGTCCAGTGGTTAAGACTTCACTTTCTAGTGCAGGCGGTGTGGGTTTGATCCCTGGTCAGGGAGCTAAGATCCCACATGCCTCATGGCCAAAAATCCAAAACATAAAACAGAAGCAATATTGTAACAAATTCAGTAAAGACTTTAAAAATGGTCCACATAAAACAAAATCTTAAATAAAATTTTTTTTTTTAATTAACAGATTTTTCTTTGAGTTGTTCAGCATTTTGTGCTATGGGTTGTGTTTCCTTGTGGACTAGAAGTTATACCAAGTGGAATTTTGCCTAATAATCACTCTATTGTTTTACAGGATTCAATTATAATTATAGATTTAGAAGATACCTTAGACATCAGTCTAATCCATCTTTCCCATCTTTAGATTTTAAATAGGGAAATTGTTTGTAAACCATCCAAAACATTTGATTCATTCCTAGCTTCTAGTCTGAAATTCTTATTATAGCCAGAGGCTCTTTCTCTGAAATATAGGTGAAAAAATAATAGGAAGTGTGGGAGAATCAATGAGGGAGAATGTTCACTTTTTGTTTCTCCAAATTGTTATTTACAGTTAAGACAATTCATTGGTTTAATTAAAAATACTTTGTATGCATTTCATATGTGGCTAATCAGGTTGTGATGGGACATTCTGATACTCAGAAGAACAGAGAGAAGACTTCAGTCATGTTTAGTAGGTGATGAAAATGGAAGGTGTAGTTGACACAATTACTCCTCACGTTGGTGGATGGAAAAAAGGGTGGGTGACTGGATTTGGGGTTTGAATTCTTGGGAGAAGAGCGTTGCATTGGCAGATGGCTATGGTTTATACTGCTTTTGCTCCTGTAGTTTACAGACAGTATTCTCACCCTCTGTTTCACATTCTGCTAAACACAGTAGTCAGTATTGGTGGGTTATAACTGGAGAAAATGTGTTCTCATTATGTGGCAGGTGAAAAGGTCAGGAGTAGAGAAAACCCCACTCTTACTGAAGTGACAGAAATGTGCTTCTGAAATATTACAATTCTGATTTAATTTCTCCATAGTAATGATTGCTTAACTGACATATTTCAAGTGGGTCAACTATCTTAAGATATTATTTTTTTGGCAGCAGGCAAGATGTAATAATAATAAGATACAAATATACATAGAATTCTAAATATTGATCAGTGACTGTAGAATTACTATTACAGACTTGGACATAAGTTATTATAAGATATTTTGTGGAGTTTTGTGAGTTGGACCTAAATTCTTACCATTTTTAAACTTTATTGATTCTTTGCAAAAATATACCCTGTGCACTAAACAGTATGAATTTACAAATTGTTTCTTGAAACAGTGTTCATATGCAAGAGATGGGGTTTTATTCACTCATTTATTTAACAGAAACTGTTTTGGGAACTAGAGATAATATTATACCATAGTCCTATGTTAAAGGACCTTATGGACCAGAAAATAAAATTGTTCTTATTTTCTCTATTAGTTATAACATATAATTTATATCATAAAGTAAACTTTGTAGATTGAATCCTGCAACAAAAATTATATGTATAATTTATAAATGTGTTTTTCTAGTGTCAATCTATTAATTTTCTTATCTGTAATGGGGTGGGGTTTTCTTCTTATTGGAGAACGTGGGGATGGTGGTATTGTGACTTTTGTTTAATGGTGATATTAATTGAATGTTTTTGGAGTTTCATTTATTCATCAAATATTACTGAAAGTCTAAGATGTGACTAGTATGGAACATGTTTGCGAGTGCATTGTAAATGGAATTATCTCCTTGGAAATATAAAATCATCAGCATAGTTTCTGATTCAAAGCTAACAGAATGGGAAAAGATGAATGGCGTGTTTGACAGTAGGTAAGAGGAGGCTCCAATAGTCATTCTGTACCTGGGGAAACACAGATAAGCAGCAGTCAGTTTCCAGTTGTCTTTAAGAATTACTCTGGGTCCAACATGCTACATTTTCCTCTATTTGACGGAAAGTAGCACATTTCAAGCTCCTTTGATGTTTCCCAGGAAATATACCTTTTAAAATAATGCAAATATTTATATTTTTCAGGGATAATTATATCATTTGCAAAAAATGGCAGATGTGTGACTATCTTGAGATAACGTTTATGACTCCAAATTTTACTCTGAAGACAGCCAGATAGATAGCTTTCTTTATATGTTTTCCCAAACAAAATGAGCCCAAAGTTAAATATTTGTTCCAAGTTAGCAATTTATGTTGCCGGTGGGAAGGTACAGCTCTATTCCTTAAGGGCGTTCTTCTTGAATGAATGTTAACAAGGTTTCCTTCTTTAAACACCAATGTTTGTCTCTTCCTGTTTCTCCATATTCTTTCATGCAACAGTCTAATTGCTTCACACAATCAACAGTGATTAGCTTTACCCATGGTGGTTTTCATCATAGCATTCCAGGTTATTTTCCAGTGTTCCAGGATTAATTTGTATTTGGCCTTTGCAAGTTATCTCATTAAATTTATTATTGCTCCTACGGTAACAAAATAGAATTGAATGAATTTTCAGCGGTGCTATGACTGATTTTAAGGATAATGACGTTTTTGACACTTCCCAATGACATATATCATGTAATGATAAAATGTTTTGGCTAGTAAATGTCAATATAATACAACTTATTTTTACTTTTACAATACACATTTCTATTTTCCCTAAATCTGTCAAGCAGAAAATTCAGACACTTCATTTTAATTTATTTGCTAATAAGGTTAAATTAGCACATGTTTTCATAGGAGTCAACTAATCATAAATTCAGATTTAAAACTAAAATGACATACGTAGTAAGAGTTTGTCATAGTCACAAAGACTGAATGCCTAGGTAAGGTTACTGCAGAGAAGATATAACAGGGTTCATATTTTGCAAAATAGCCTGACCTACTTTCACTTTTCTTAGAATATGTTAGGTAGACAAGAGACAGAAGCATTCTGCTATCCAGAGAATTTACCACTAGTGTTAGAAAACATTAGACTCAGCCCTGTCTGGGAAAAAAATACATTCCTGATTCTGTATTTTATGAAATTTTGCCCCTTTATCTCAGACACACAGGAACAAATGTTTTAAATGCCAAATACAACATTAATCATTTTCTAAATAGATTAACATGTGAACACTCCAAATGATTGTATGCCAAAGGGAAATATGAGATTGCTAAAGAAAAACTGGAAACCAAAATGGTTATTCTAAATATCATTATGCCTTATAATATACTATCACAAACGTGCACATATATCATAATAGGTGGTTCTGTTCTCACAGGCATCTTCCAATTGTCATAGCCTAAACATCGTTTGCTGCACCCAACTAGAAAAAGCATACTGTATCCAGCAACCTCTTATAATGACAACTATTATGGCAAGTGAAGCCAATTTTAAAAATATAAGCTTTAGACATATAGATTTCTGTAATGATAATACATTTTTCAACATAAGGTATTATATGTAGAATACTGTCAATGCTATTTTAAAGCATTTCTTGTAGATTTTACTTGATTTTTAAGAAATAAGAAAAAATATATATATATATATATATTCCAGAAATCTTACTGTTATAGATAATTGATCTTTTTGTTGGGTATTGACTGCCACATATTTCTATGTATTTATTTTAATTTTTTTAATATTTAAGCACTTTTTCCTGTGGCCTAGTTACCAAAATGTTTTGAAAGAGAGCAGACATTATTTTTATTAGTGTGTATTGGTATTTGTGAAAATATATTTAGATATATTTTTAAGTTTAGCTTGGATGAGATTGAATTTTTTGTGTGTGATTTTGAAAAAGAACCCTATATAAAGTGAATTTAGATTTTGTGTGATTTTGAAAAAGAACCCTATATAAAGTGAATTTAGATTTTATGATTTTGTGAACTGATTAGCACTTTATAATATTGTAGCTCTAAGTATTTAATTACCTTACATTAAAAATAAAACAAATGTAGAGAAATAAAGATATTTATACATGTTTCAAATCAAAGGAAAAATAAGGAATGAATTTTCATGTTTCAGTGAGGTATTAACATTTGTTTCAGTACCATTGCTAAGGAGGAAAATACACATGTATCAGGTAAAATAAAATGTACACTAAAAATGCAATTGTATAGAATTCAGGGTCTTTGTAATTTATTATGGACTAATAGAGATATTCAAATGAGTATGCAGTCAGGTAAATCATATCTTGAATATACATCAGAAAGAACTCCATCTTGGAGGGTCTTAAGATCATTGTCAGGGTACCCCTAAATCCTACCTTCTTGTTGACTTAAATTTTCCCATTATTTTTACTTAACATCGCTGTTTTATTCTTTACATACTCCTTCCAAATTATCACAAAGTTTCATAAATTAAAAAACTTTTCCTTAGAAAACAGTTTGTTATCTGTCCATGATGAATGAAGAATGGAGTGGCATTTATTGGAGGAGTGGTTATAGATGGTCTAGGTGTTCCTAATATAAGAGTTGATCTTTACTTTTTTTTAAAATTTTTATTGGAGTAGAGTTGATTTACCATGTTGTGTTAATTCCTGCTGTACAGCAAAGCGAATTATACATATACATATATCCACTCTTTTTTAGATTCTTTTCCCATATAGGTCATTACAGAGTATTGAGTAGAGTTCACTGTGCTATACAGTAGGTCCTCATTAGTTATCTATTTTATATATGGTAGTGTGTATATGTCAATCCCAATCTCCCAATTTATCATTCCCCCACAAGAGTTGATCTTTAAAGACTGTTCTGAGGCAGATAATATCATTTAGGGAAGGTACTGATTGCAGACCATAGAAATATAATTACTAGAGTAATAGTGGAAGGAAATAAAGAGTAAGTTGGGGGTCAAGAGGTAGGTTTCCCTGGCAGTAGATGGTATCTCTTGTCACAATGCTTTTTGCATATACCTGGAGTTAAAGCAAGCCAGACAAAAGGAAGTCAAGTATTAAAAGGCATCATACGCCTTGACTGGGTTTTAAGATATGATCACTCTATTGTTTTTATAAGTAGAGTGCATGATGAAATCAAAGTTTGAAAATTTGTTCTTAACTAATGAAATAAATGGAGAAGAGGAAGAAAGTAAGGATGCTGTTAAAGAGGCTTAAGCTAAAACTGACTTAGCTTTCAACTATAGTTCTACTGGAATATAGTAAAAAATGAATATGTCCAGGTAAGAATATTAAATTCATAGACCTCCTCCCTAAAAGTGGCATTTCTGTATTTTACCATTGTGGTTCAGTATATGTTTTGGACCGTCTATTTATCATATCAATAGCCAAGGTACACCCTTTTTTAGTGTTTCAACGAAGTGATTCTCAATTTACTATGTACTCTATTTTAGAATCACTAATTAATAAATGAAGTTTTCTTTTGAGATCAGCAACACATGCCAACTTCCCAGTTTGTCCTGGACTGAGGATTTCCAGGGATGTGGGACAGACTGGAATGAATTTCTCTCCAAAGCACGTACACATGCCTTAAAGACCACTGATACTAGAATTGACTTTGGAAGGTGAATGTTTTCTCTACATTTGCTTGACATTGTAGAGAATACAGATAATCAAGAAGTATACTATCTTTTTGTTTAATTTACCAAAATGTTAATGGATGCTTTTTTCTTCAATCTTTGAGGTGACCTCTCTACCCAGACCCATCTACCCATCTGAATACCCACCCCACCCCCTTTCTCTCTCTCTCTTAGGTTAAGAACCTTCATCCTAAAATAACCACTTTAATTCCCATCTCTGTTCTAAAGGGATCTAGTAATATGGTGGCCATGTTTTCCAAAACCAAAACCAAAACACATGGTTTAACTCTAATTAGTACACTTTCGTGTAATACCTGACATCAGAAATGTCTCAAATAAATCTGGATATATGGCTGTGCAAAAAAACTGCAACTTTAAGATTTGAAGTTATCAAACAGAAATTCAAGTAGAATGAGTTGATTTCATAAAGAATATACGCAGTACGCTGTTTTACTGCATGCAGTACTTTTAGGCCAGTAAATGTTCAGTGGATATTTCTTCTAACACCCAGAGTAAATACGATGTGACAAAATTACTTAAAATATTTCCCGAGTTTCCTATATTCATTGTCAATAGAATTGCATCATCCTTATCCCATGCTTCCCATAAATTGACTAGTTTAATCTATATAGTAATTTGACATACATCCTTTTACAGACAGATTTTTTTTTTTTTTTTTACTAAATCTCAGTCACAGGGTTAAGAAATAGCAATAAATACACTAGTTCATGAGTTTACTGAAGCTATAGCTTTCGAGGTCATGCACTTGCGATATAAAGGAGTGATTTGTTAGTAACAAGCTTTTACATTTATAGACTACATTTCCTTAGCTACTTCTTGGAACTGAATAATTCTAACTTAATTGTCCTCTTTAAATCAGATTTACTATAGTTATTTCCTTTGCAGCATTTCAAGAATAACCATATTATTCTCCAAGGAAGTATCTAATGGAGTATTTTAGCTTGGATCTTTCCTTGGGGCCCCACTTGAAGAGATCATCTGAGAAAATATTAGTCCCTTTTCAAATGTCTTCATGATAGCACTTCTGCCCACACTAAGGGAAGGATGGAGCACAGAGGTTGAAGGGAGTCATACCAAAGTGTTTGTAAGATTTCATTTTTATTTAGTCATCTTTAAGTGTTTGACGTACATCAATTTATAGATATGAAAAAAAGATTTTTGTTTTCCTACCCTGTGACAGAGTTTTCCTACCAGTGACAGAGTAACTGGATACTAATAAGTTAAATATATGGAATGAGGTTCACTATCTCTTAAAGTCCCCCAATGTTGTATTCTAGAAACCAGTGTTTAGAAAAATAAATATCTCCCCCCAAATCTCACTTCCACTACTGGAGTGATAACTGGGTATTAGGAGCAACAGGACAAAGCTCTATGTTTTGTTTTCTCCACTAAAGTTTTATTTTGAAGATTTATTACTTCTTTTAAATGTGCCATATATTGTTGTTATTTTAATTGATCAGATACAACCAAAATACTGAAAATTGTCATCAGATTAGAAAATATTATCTATGGTTTTTCACTGCTTCTCTTTAAAACCCAATTATTAATTTATCAAAATATGAGAGATGGTAACACTTGAGCTGTATGTTACTATAACACATTCCTACATCCTGGTTACTTAATTTTGAATTATCACCACATATTCTTATATATTTTTTATTGTATAGTTTTTGACCACATAGATATCTAAACTATGATTTGTTTTTTGATCAATGGATATTTTTTGGTCAATATTTTTTTAAAAAAACCTAAGTTAAACACATAATAGTCCTACTAGTTCTCTACATTTTTAATATGGCAACTCGTTTGATCCAGAGAAAATTATCATTACTCAGAATAATTCTCTGTTATTTTTTAATGTATATGTTAACCTGGTTATTGCTATTTAAGAACTTAAATGTAACATGTATGGAATATCTGAGAATGAGGAGATAATTGGTTTTTAAAAAAAAAAACATATCCTTTTAAAAAAAACCATATCCTTTTAAAAACAGTACAACTCCTTCTCTTTCTCTCTTGACCTATATCTCTACCATTATACTACTTCATTTCTCTGTTCCCCTTGGAAACAGAGCATCTTGTGGGTTTTACTATTTGCTATCTTCAATTTCTTTTCCTTCATTTTTGCTTTAAACCCCTCCTTCAGGCTTTTGTCTTTACCACTTTCTGAAATTGCTCTCTCCAAGGTTACTGATGACCATTACATTGTAAATTTCAGTTGCCATTTTTCAGTCCCATATTACTTGAATTATCAACATTTGAAGCAGATCATCATTTCTTCTCTTCTTCAAATGCTTTTTTTCCCTTATCTTCCAAAATTCCATCCTCTTCTAGTTTACTTCGTCCCTCACTGGCTACTTTCTTTCAGTCTCTTTGTTCATTTTTCCTCATCTGCCCAACCTCTTCACCTTTGAGCATCCCCAGGTCTTCTTGCCCTTGTCTTTTCTGCCCTCCTCTTTCCTCACTGCTTTGGTATTCTCATCTGGTCTTGTAAAATTAAACGCCATCTGTGCAGTGATGACTGCTAAATTTATATCTCCAGCCTGGACCTCTTCCCTGAACACTAGGCTTATACATTTATCTGCAGAGTTGCATTTCCATATGGATGTTTAGTAGGCAGACCACGGTACCATGTACACAACTGACCTCATGGCACTTCTCAAACTCAGTTTTATTACAGCCTTCTGCATCATAGAAATGGACAACTCAAGTTACTCAGGCAAAAAACTTTGATATAATTCCTAATTCCTTTCTTTCTCACACATCCCAGTTCCAGTATGTTAGCAAATTTTGTCGGCTCTACTTAAAAATATGTAGGCCACATACCCTATTGTTTCCCCTTTTCTAATTAACTTTATGTCATAGCATTTATCAGCATATTAATACTTTATATATATATATATTGCATTTTAAAGTTTTCTTTTTTATTGAGTCATAATTGACATATAACATTGTATTTTGTTAGTTTTAGGTGTACAATATAATGATTTAATACATGTATATTTTGAGAAATAGTTACCACAATAAGTTTAGTTAATTTAACATCCATCACCAAACACAGTTAATATTTTTTTCTTGCAATGAAAACTTTAAGATCTACTCCCTTCGCAACTTTCAAATATACTATGCAATATTAGTATATTTGATCATCATGCCATACATTACTTCCCCAGGACTTATTCATCTTATAAATGAACGTTTGTACCTTTAGATCACCTTCACTTTGCTCACCCTCCCCACTCTCTGCCTCTGGAAAATTCCAATCTGTTCTTTGTATCTATGAATTTGGGGTTTTTGTTTTTTAAATTTGTTTTAAGATTCCACTTATAGGCAATATTATGCAGTATTTATCTTTCTCTGTTTGACTTATTTCACTTAACATAATGCCCTTAAGTTCCATCCATGTTGTCACAAATGGCAGGATTTCCTTCCTTTTTTATGGCTGAATAATTAATGTAAATAATCATATTTTCTTTGTATTTTCTTCTTATTTTTGTATCTCTCCCAGTTATAGCCTAAGTTTTATGAAGGATTTTTTTCTCCTTTGTTAGTGTATCTCCACTAGTGCTAAGCGGGCAGTAGGCACTTAAATAATTATTGAATGTATTTATTTTTTATTTCTTTATAATTTCACTAACTCTTAAAAGATTTAAGATTGTCTTTAAGATTTAAGTTGTCAGTTTGAAAAATCTGCATATAACCAGTTCATTTAAAAAAAACATATTTTTTACATACCTTTATGTGCCAAGCCTTTTGTCAGGCATGTTGGTTAAAGAAAATAAAATGCAGGATCCTTGCTTTCAGAGCTCCCTTCTGACTGGTATTCGATCATATTAATAAACCATCAAGGTCACTGTAATGCAGTTGTAAAGCAGGGAAAAGCCATGACTAAGATGGCATGAAAGTAGGAATGGACATGAAATCTCTGTGTACTTATGTAAGTTCCTAAATATCTCTCTATCCTAGGTCCTCCTCTATAAAATATGGATAAAACTTTCATGTGCTATTGTGTGAGGAACAAGTCTGGAAGTGAATATGGATCAGCTAGCTCTGGTTTGGCATAAGGTAGACATACACTTAAAATTAATCTATTCAATCTGCTTTATTAGGTACTACCTTGTGATGGTATACATAACTTCCCAGCATTCAGGTATCAAATGATAAAATAATAGTTACATGTAAGTATGAAATTTCAAAGTTGAGGTAATATTATAGACAAGCTAAAATCTGATAGGTAATGAGAGTCATTGACATCTTTTTAATTAATTAAAATTACATTTTTTTCTAATAGTCTATATAATAGATCAGAAATGAGGAAAGAAGGGATATCCGTTAGGTTATGCTAATACTCTACAAGAATATTAATATGGATTTTAAGAGGTTAAAACAAACAAACAAAAAAGCTCATGAACATATGGAAAAGATATTGGGTGTACAGAATCTACTGGACTTGGAAAACTATTAGATATGTTAATGGGGTAGGAGAAAAACTCATAAATGACCCTGGGAATCTTTATCTTGAGCAGAGACATCAACAAAGACAAGATTAAAAATATTAGCAGGCGTTGGGGTGAATGGTGAAGTGACAGGGTGAATATAATTTGAGTATAATTGTAGATATAATGAATTTGACATACACAGTAGACTGTTCTTTCATGCAGGGAGAGAAAGTTAGAGGCCACACATAGGTCTTTGGAGGTGCACCAGAAGATAAAAAGGAAAAGAGTTAAAATAATGAGTAAGAATTGCCAAGGATAAACATATTTATAGACTTATCAAGGATATAGGCAGAGGACAACAGGGGTAGTTAGTAATTCAGCAGGAAAAAAATTTTAAAATCAAGAGATTTTTCCAAGCAGGATTTTCTCAGAGGTATGAAGGAATTAAGGAAGGAAGCTAGGAAGGCAAAATAAAGGTAAAGCTATAAATACTATGCATAAGAAAGGACCCACATAAAAAGGGAAAAATCTTGGAATCTTTGACTACCTTGATGATGGAAAATTGTCTTCAGGGAATAGGGGGCCAGGGAAAGATTGGGAGCTTGAAAAAGTGGGTAAGATTATGGATTACTACTAGAGGAGTGATTGACAAGGGTATTGAGAGTTTGGGGCAGGCCCTTTGAAGCCCCAGATAAATTATTTAACACACATGTATAGTGGTGTCAGTCAGCTGAGCTTGACTGTTTGGAAGCACAAACAAAGATGTTTGGTTTGTAGGCTTTTGGGAACAGAGAATTGGCAAGGAGTGAATTAAATGTCAGTCAGGGTAGTGAGGTTATTGAGGAAGAGAAAGCCTAGGTTATCTGAAGCAGGGAGAAGAACCTGAGGACTAAAAGAGACCATCGTTCAATGCACTGAAATCACAACTTTTTCTCAACATACAAGTGGCCATGGAATTGTCTATTCTATTTACTTCCCAGACTTCTGTAATGGCAAGTACTTCTCCTCAGAGGAAGGCAGGTACCCTTTTAATTTAAAGGGAAGCAAGAGGAATTGGTATCATTAATAATTCTTATGAATGATTGAGAGTTTCTTGAGGGTAGATAGATATATCAAATGATGGCTTCTCAACAAACAACACGACAGTGTAAAAGTTTGCCTAAAACAAACAAAAGATAGAGAATTTAAAATAAGTATAGAGGCAGTGTTGTACCATTGGAAATGACCAATTTTAATTCATCATACACTAATTCTTAATTAACCATGGCTTTTAGATATCCCATTGACAAATTTTAAGGTAACTAAAATAGTTTACATTTTTCTTTATTCCTTATTAATATTAGAATCTTCTATTTTATTGTACATTTATATTTACCTTTCTCAATTAATGCTCACACCATTATTTATTTTGATCTTGGTTCTATTTCCTACATTAAAATTCCACTATATATACACTTGGAAAACATGAAAATAAAAAGGAATAAAAAATTCCTAAATATTTACCTAAGGGTACTTTCTATATTTTCCAAAAATCTTTGAATAGCTAATTTGCATTGTTAAAATCTGGTTGTAATCATACTACATATAGAAGACTATATTTTTATTTGCCCATTTTCAGCTTATATATTGTTTATAATTATGCAATTTTAAAAATTGCAATTTATTATTATTACATAATAAACAATCTAGTGAATATGTTGACTTCTTTTTTCACTTTCATTGCTAACTTTGGGACTGTTTTAATTCTTATAGAAGTTGAAACGTCACCAGGAGAGATAGCTTAGCAGCAGGCTACTCCAGTTGCTTCAGACCGCAGCCAATTTACTTAGAATCCCAGGACAACAAACTTCTATTCTGTCATCATCCCAAATTCCTTCCAGGCAACACTGCAAATATGTGGAGTGGAAAAAATATGAACATGCAAATGCATGACTTATGTAATTACTGCCATCATTATTAATATAGGAATATTGTTTTTATTGTATTTCTGGTTGCTTATGACTATTTGTGGATATCTTTTCTTGTAATTCAGTTTTAGTTGTTTTCAATGAGTATTTCGACCTAGAGTCTAAGAAGTAGAATTCATTGGCCAGAAGTATTTAAAATTTTCAAATGATATGACCGGTTCAGCATGAGACAGACCTGAATTCAGGACTCTTGGGAGAAAACCAAGTAAGGTTTTCTCAAATGCCTCTTTCATTTTCTGGACAAAGAAGTTGAACAAACAAAATGGATATTCAGAAAATGTTGGTATTTTATTCAGATTTGACTTTAATGGAATTCATCAAGCAGAACCAATACTAAGAAAGATCTAAAAACATTAAGAACATAAACAATTCACCAAACACGGGATCAATCAAAACTTTCTTACTTGCATGTCACAAGCTGAGCACGCTTCTCAAGCAGAATCCATAAGGCTGTGAATTCCTGAGCAGGTTTTATTGATGTCAGTCAGTCAGTAAGCATTTCCTGAAGACATCTTTGGGATGTGATGCTTTGCTAGAAACCCATATATTTTCTCCTGATAAATTTGACAGATACTTTAGTGAGAAATGCAAAGTCATAACTAGCTTCACACTCATTTTCCACTGTATAAGGTAGAGAAAGGAGAGAAAAAATGATCGGTGGCGAACATATATTAGTTTAAAAATCAGGACAATTATAACAGACAACTTTGGACCAGAGCTGCTTTATGACTTTCGTGAGCCCTCAGCACTTTTGCCTTTGCAGTCCCCCTTCTCCATTAAAAAATATCTAAAAAGTATATGTTATGTTTGTGTTGGTATAAAGACAGATATTTAATGATATATATTAAAACAGTTTCTTCTACTTAAAAGTTTAAGTTTTCTTCTGAGTTCAAAATAAATGAAAACAGCTTGTGGGCTGTTAAAATTAGTGTGGGCCCTCGGCACTGTGCCTAATGGGTCCATTTCATCTGCTTTAGAACATGTTAGGAACCAATTCAGCTTCTTCCTCCCTCTTCAAAATCATTTAATACTTCTGATGTTAAAGTTGTGAGGTCTACTGAAGCTGTTAATGTTGGCTGCATTTGCCTGATCTACCATGGTGATTCTGTTTTTTGTTTGCTGTTTGTTTTTTAATTTTATTTTCTGCAAGTGGACTGATGTGGACAAGAAATAGGGTGTGGAAGTCACCCAGAGTTACAAAATTGGTATAAAGATGTATATGTAAACTTAAACTTGGCAATGATTATTCTTTTCTGCCTTCTTTGCAACTTATAGTTGTTAACTATATTGTCAAAGGATGTTACAGGTATGAGGATCATTTTTCAAGCCCACAAAATATGCTTCATGGACCACTTGAATCTCAGTTACACCTGGGATTTACAATATAGTTACACCTGGTATTTACAGCTTACACCAGTTATTTACAATATAAATTCCTACCATCAAATCAAAGTTTCTCAGAGTGGAGTCAAGAAAATTCACTTTAACGATATCTCCATGTGGTTCTTATGGACTTAATATGTGAGACCCAGATGTCTAATTGTAAAATCGTATGAAAATCTGAGGTTTTATAATGTTAGAATCAATATGTGAAAAAAAAAAAAAATGAAGCTTACACTGAGGCAATATGTTAGGGGTAAAGTGGTCCAGACTATATTCTTTGAGGTTTGTTTTACCAACTGAATACAAAGGGGAAGTAACTTCTTTTGTCCCTCCTTAATTTTTGCTATTGGTTAGGAGAATTGCTCCTCGGTCACATATGTAGCCTAATCAGTTGCTGTCAGAGAAGTTTCCTGAGCATGTTTAAGTGTGCACGGGGATGCATTTTAGTAGATGCCTGTGGAGTTGATGGCTTCTGTGCTGCCTTGATCAAGGGCCTCTGGGATTCATTCAGTGTTTTAGTGATGGTGCACTAAATGGCACCTGACACTTTGTAACCGTTCAGGAGTCTTTCCTTCTGTTTAATTCATCCCCAGGGAGTGACTTTGGAATAGGGAATACTAGAGTTAATGCCTCTGGTATAGTTACTTGTACAAATAGGTGTATTTTAAAAGATACTATCTCCCACATGAGAACAGATATTGAGAAGACCTGACTGATAGATTTTTATTCTTTACAAAACAGGTCGAGTTTTTTCTGTCTCTGGAGATAGATTTGTTCTGTACTTATTAGCATAATATATTCCTATAGAAAGTTTGGAAACATATAAACAGATAAAAATGATATTAGAAACCTCTAGATCTTACCACTTAGATCTACTCACTGTTAACACTCCAGTACTCTTCTTTCTGAAGGTTTCTGATACATTTTTGTAGTTGAGACACACTGTATTTACAATTCTGATCCTTTTAAAATAACATTATTTGAAAGTATTTTTATCAGTTACATAATACCCTATCTTATGGATTCATAGTATAATTACACATTACTGTTACTGAGAATTCAGGCTCTTTCTAACTCTGCTTCATTGTGGATACATATTTAACTGTATTTCTCATTATTTGCTTAGGAAAATAAAGTAACTGAAATATACTTGTTGAAAATAATGGGATGTTTCCAACTACTGATACATTTTGGAAAATCGTTTTTCACAAATAATCTTTCATTTTGATTGCAAAACTAACAAACACAAGTCTTGAGAGAGAACACTTGCCTTTCTGAGATATTTGATGCAATGACTGAAAAAATATATATATGGTAGTGGAATCTATGGCAATTACCAAATTGGTATATTGAAGAGTAAGAGAAAAAAAGGTGTTTCAAAATCCCACTATATTTGTAACATGTTATGTTATGACTTTAGAAAGTCCTATGGTATAGAAAATCATTAGATTACTAATTATTAAGGAGCTGGTGGTAAATATAAATACTGAATGTGGGAGAACTTTACAGAAATAGGAAAGGCTTATACATATAAAGAAGAGATCATTAAGAAATAGATTGGAAAAGAAAGGAGCTCTATAAATCTCAAGCCAGTAGAGAGAGATTTGAATTTGTCACATATTCCTAAGTAGATACATGGTTTGTTTGTGCAGAGTAATAAAGCATCTGGGATAACTATGATTTACACATAGTATAATCATGAAAAGATTCAAAGATAATACTGACAAAAGAATTAAAAGATTCTACCTCCAAATGCACTCAAAAAGCAAAAATTGTTTTAATGAAGTGTTCACGTATTCCAAAATAGATGAAAAAAAGAGAAACTTTTAGGAGGGGAAAGGGTCTGTAAAAAGTGGTCAAGATTTGGAAGCTAGCCGTGACTAAGGCTTTCTAAGATCTGGTTTTCTGAGAGGCTGAATAAAGGAAATAGAGGTACTTTATCTGGAAAGAGGTAATTTTACAGCCCTGCTCTGTATTAAGTGCCAGTCCTTATTCTACCAGGGGAATGGCTTATTAATTGCACCACCATGGTCTAGGGAGCCCAATTAGTTCAGTAAACTGGACAATTTCAGCACAGATACCTGGGATCCTTCCTGGTTGGGACCAACTCACAAATAGACATCTGGATGATCACAAACTAGACTGGCCTGTCCATCATCGTTTTTTATTCAGAACCACATGCCTCAGACAGCATAACACATCCTAGACCCAGTTCTAAGCTTAGTCACCATCAACACTGCCTTTTCATAAGAAAAGAAAACATAAGACCATCATTTTATTTCTAAGAAATAGAATATGAACTTCTCAGTTCTCTGAAAAAAAAAAAAAGGTCTAGAATTTCATTATATCCAAAAATGTAAGGAGCTTAGTAAGGATTGTGGAAATGAAGTAGAAATTTCACATTTATTTTAAGATTCAATTATGTAGACATTTGATCACATAATTGTGTTTCCAATCAGGTACAGAATCCAATTCATGTTTTTTGGAGAAATGTTAGCATGCAATAAATCGTATGGTTATAAAATGTAGTCTCAACATAGATATTCAAGGTAGATATTCAATCAGGTTTCTTAAACAGTTCATCATCAGTTCCTAGAAGCAATATTCAACACTCGCTGACAAAGTGAGTTGAGTCGTGAACAAAGGAGCCTGGAAAGCAGCTATTTCATCTGCATAGAAATGATACTTACTGCAATGGCTCTGCCTTGGGCAGGGCCTAGCTTGGAGATAGATGGATAGTGACATAAGGGCATCAAAGCTGCTGAAGCATCCAAAGACTGCAAAGTAAACAAAATAAGTGCTTTAAGGAGAAACTGAAGCAGAATGTTAAGTGATTCAGCAGAGTTTTACAATGCCTGAAAATTCCTAGAGCAGACTCCAGAATCTGACAGAGAATGGAGACAGGGTGTTTTTTGTATAATTGAAAAGGCTACAGCAACAGATCCTGCAAGAGTAGTTGCTGTTGGAATCCACAGAAGCCTCTTCGTCTGTTTGCATGTTATTTTTGATTTAAAATTTCATTAACTGATATCAAATATACCTCCTTCAACTTAAAGAAATAATAACAAATAATACTTTACTGAATACTCACTAAACCCAGGCATAAGACACAGTCTTTGCTCAGATGCATCACACAGGGTGAACTAATAAACTATAAACAAGTAATTCAAATTACAGAGGGAACAAATTAAGTTCCAATGTTACTTTCCAGACAATAAAATGTACTAGCCCACTGAATCATCACCTAAAGGAAGTGAGTAAGGTGCATTACTAAAATCACTTAAAATCTGAACAAACCAGAAGAATACTTTGGAGGAAATAAGCAAGAATCTGAAGAGAAAATTTCCATTTTCTATTTCAACTCTATGCCATCTTAATTTGATAGTCTATGTGCTCTCTTTATATGCTTTCTCCGCCTCCAAATGAAATATAAATATATGGAAGTGCTTTTTTTACATGCACATATTATTATATTTTGCCTGATTTTTGAGATAGGACATATGATGTAATAGACTAGAGACCAATATATTTTATTTTTTCCTCTTTTTTTCATTTTCAGAAGTTATATGCTCGTCACACTAAAACATTTGATTTTTGTAATACTCTATTCCTTCAAAATCAGTCATCGTCAACAGCAAAAAGAGACTGCTAGGGGAATTTTTCTTACACATTGGAAGTGGGAAAGTGTCCTCTGCCAATGCACCAGTCTGCAATTCTGATAGTTTTAAAGTGCGTTTATATAGTTGCCACGAGCGGGATTCTCATAATGAATAGTTCATAGTTCTGATACTTATAGAGTTGCACATTAGGATAATCAGACTAATGTAGTTTGAGAAATTACATGGGGATTGAGATATTTTAAGAATTTTGGAATATAAGATGACTTGGCAATGGTCCACATCAACCAACATATAAGAGATTAGAAAAAAATGAATGACAGTTTGTAATACTTTAAATGAGATGTTCCTAGGATGCAATACTCAAGTTGATAGAAATTTTTCCAGTACTTTAATGAAGACTAAACTATTATTAAGGTCCCACAGACGAAAAGAATATATACATTGGAGAAATTTAAATTTTAAAACCTCTGCTATTTGTAATTTTGAGTCTTCAAAAAAAGTTTATTATAACCTATCTCCAAGCTATTGTTGTCAGTAATATTTCTATTAATGCTTCATATATTATTTTAAACAAAGTGCCACAAAAATCACATTATGCCATGAAAATTTCTTAACCTTATAAGCTATCATCTCCATTCTATAGATGAGGAAGCTGAGCCTTAGTGATATGACTCAATTATTAAATGGGAGGGCTGGGATTAGAACCCAAACTTGCCATACCTTGGTGTCTTGTCCTTTTAGTACTGCAAGTATCATTTTGATCTGATTAGATGTACCTTGATTAGTTCGCATTGTAGGGGAGCAAAACTTGTCACCACAAAATGTCTCCTTAGGGCTTCCCTGGTGGCGCAGTGGTTGAGAGTCCGCCTGCCGATGCAGGGCACACGGGTTCGTGCCCCGGTCCGGGAGGATCCCGCATGCCGCGGAGCGGCTGGGCCCGTGAGCCATGGCCACTGAGCCTGCGCGTCCGGAGCCTGTGCTCCGCAATGGGAGAGGCCACAACAGTGAGAGGCCCACGCAAAAAAAAAAAAAAAAAAGTGTCTCTTTAGCGCGCAGATTATTTTGAGCTGAAAACAATCATTGCGCAAAAGGCTCTGGAAGAAACTTTGATCTCCCCTCACCCCTACCAACTGCTTGAAGAATTTAGATGGAGGGCCTGTTATAGAAGCAGAGTTATCACGAGAGAAATCTGCAGTGAATATGGGCTTTTGTGGTGGTGGGGAACTCGTAGAGGTCAGAGTTCACTCTGCGTCCAATTGTCTCTGCATGGCCCAACAAACGTTTGTTTACCAAATATTCGCTTTTCCTTCTCCATGTCAATTGTTTTCCTCTCCTCTGAAGTCCCAAACTCCTACTCCCAACATCTTCTTTTGCTTTCCTCTGAAGATGGTATTTAAGGTAAAGACTTGGGCCATTTTCATGAGTTACTCAATTCTCTTGGGTGTCTTCCATGCATACATGTAATTAAGCTTTTTTGATTTTCTCCTGTTAATAGGTCTCATGCCAATTTAATTCTTATGCCAGCCAGAAGAACCTAGAAGGGTAGAGAAAATTTTCTTCCTCCCCAACAATGTATATGGAAAATCAGACGACTCTCCAGTACATTTTGAACTTGTACCTATTTTTTAAATATTACACATACAATTTGGGTCCATTCCTACTGTCCCATTCCAAACTTCTATTTTACTCTCATACACATCTTAATTTTAGTAATAGTGAAGCAGCTTGAGCTGTCCTCTGCCAGAAATATGTTTATCTCGCTACAATCTCAGAAAATTACTTGTAATTTAACCCTACGTTCAAATTTTCATGTTTCAAATAGTCCTCTTATTGGAAGGGGAATTTGTTTAGTCAAAGGGGAGCCTATGCACAAATGAGATGTTGTGTTCTGAGATATTTTTACAAAGAGATTTGTTTTTACAGTAAGGTAACAAGAACCTCATCAGTTTCTGAAGCCAAAATAAGACTGATGGCTTGAAAATCTTGGCACACAATAAAATACAATACCTGAGATTGGGAAAGCTGTTAGAATCCAATATATCAGGCATAGAATAAACACAGTTATTTTATCAGAGTGGCCTTTGCTGACCTAGACTATGCTGGATTTTTTTTCAATAAATATTCAGCTTTCTCTTTTTCTTTATAGCATATCATCATAATGTTCATTCTAAAATATGAAGTATATTAATTTGTGTAAGAGCAAGAATTGGATGTAGAATATGTCATGTTCAACACAATGTATATATCTGGTACATAATAGGTATTCATTTGTAATTTTTCAATACATGAATGATCATACAAATAAAATAATGAATTAAAAAGTCAGCTGTCTTAGAACCTAATTCTAATTCCTTTGACTATTTGAACAAGTGACTTCTAGAACACTGTCTAAAAATATGTCCCAACTAACAGTGTCCTTGCAAGGATGAAATGAAATGAGGTATGCAGAAGTCTTTGTAAAACTTTATATACATTTTAGGTTATATTGAAAATGCACTAAGGGCTCTTTGAGATTATTTTGAATCCACAATTTTAGGTCAAATGCCAACATTATCAGTGATGTTCAGAATATCTTCTTTGAAGGGAATATATGCATATACATTTTGTAATTTAAAACTTTCTATATTGTTATATGTGCTTATCAGTGGTTTTACTTTTAAACATTTAAAATAGTTTTTACTTAGAACTATTTACTCCATATTTCTATAGTATAAAATATGTTAAGTTTTTAAAATTCAAATTGATCCATTAGTTAAATTGTGAACCCATCTGTTTAATCTACCTGCCTCCTTCCTCATAGATTTCAACTAGGTAATAGCAATGATTGTTCCCATGATTTGGATAAGGAAAATTGGAGGTTAAATGCAGCATCTATTGTCCTGGGTCAAGAATATCAGTACTATGACTTATTTTAATTTTTATATTTATTGTCCATGTATATATTCATTGTATGACATTTATAATAAGAAGCATTTTGTTTTAGGAAAAACAGTGAGATTGATAGGAACTGAAACAGAACAAAATGAAAGGCACAAGGATATCAGAAAATACAGGATATTTTACATTGTGTTATCAGTAGGTCCCAGGTAAATGGAGTTTAAAATATTAGAAAAAATAGATTCTACTCTTCTTCTTTGAACACAGAGAATGATATGCAATATGCAGTATATGCAAAATGGATATTGAACTAAATACCTGTTTATGGAAAATGCATTGCAGGCTGCTTTCAAAGGCTATTTTCTTCTGTAATACTGCCAAGGTCAATGAGATCTTAGTTTGGCTGAAGTATCCCAGTCATGACATTAGGCAAAATGCACAGTTGGATACTTTTTTCCAAACTTCAAGAGCTTATCAGAATTTATATGCTATACTTCTGCTATACCATACAAGAAGACTCAAGTTTGCTAAAGGAAAAAAGTTGCATTTAATTTTTAATGTAGAAAAGTTGCTTTATGGGGGCAATAAAAGGGACAAGAAACTAAATTCCACTAAATCTTACTATCATGACGAATTAGGAAGATTTTTAAAAATTTTATTGGAGTATAGTTGATTTACAATGTTGTGTTAGTTTCAGGTGTACAGCAAAGTGATTCAGTTATACATATACATATATTCATTCTTTTTTAGATTCTTTTTCATATAGGTTATCACAGAATATTGAGTAGAGTTCCCTGTGCTATGCAGTAGGTCCTTGATGATTACCTAGCTTATATATAGTAGTGTGTGTATGTTCATTCCAAGCTCCTGATTTATCCCTCCCCACCCCATGTTTCCCCTTTGGTAACCATAAGTTTGTTTTTGATATCTGTAAGTCTGTTTCTGGTTTGTGAATAAGTTCATTTGTATCATTTTTTAAAAATTAGATTCCACATCTGAGTGATATCATATGATACTTATTGTTTTACCCTACTAAGTCAAACTTTGTCTATTCTTATCATAAATAGCTTAGTTTGAAGGTAATAAATTACTAATACTTAAGAAATGATGTGTCCTAATAAATAGATAACACTTTATTTGATGAAGATAATTTGGAACTTCTCTACCACTTCCTCCAAAGAGTTGATGGTGGAATTTAGTGAAATTTAAATGGCAGGTGTAATTAATTCATTTTGACTTCCTTGGAGGATAAAAAAAATTCAAAATGCACATTTGCAGATGGCTTTTCTTTAAACATTTTATAACTTACTTGTTTTTATTAAACTTTTTCCCTGTAATATACAAAGTATACCCATTTTTAACCTGCTTGTCTCCTTCCTAAAGCTTTTGGAGATTGGTGCTGTAGATGATTATTCCCAGTATATGTGTAGAAATCTTACAAAAAACCATGCCTGAAACAGCAGTCTGTCACTAAGTGTTATTCCTCTATCTCTTCTTCCTCTTCCTCTTTCTTCTTTCATTATTACTTTTGGGATTGAGCTGACCCCACAGTCAGGTCAGAGACACATTCTCGGGCAATTGAAAGATGTTTTTTTGAACTATATTATTTGTGAAGCATTATTCTAGGGACTCACTAATATTATAGTAAAGAGAATGTTCAAACTCCCTGTCTTCAGGAAATTAACTTCAAGCAAAAAAAAAAAATTTAAACATAATAATAAGTGTGGTTTAATATAATGTGATTTCAGAGTGTTATAAAAAGATGCTAAAATGAAATAGGAGGGTGAAATGTAATACAGGTGAGGTGTGAGTGTATTCAAGGATGGTGCTATTTCAGCTGGAATGCTCAGAGAACTCTCTTGGTGAAAGTGACATTTGAGCAGAGATCTGAAAGGTGAAGAGAAGGAGGCAGTGTGGCAAAGTGTGTGAAGAGGATTTTAGGCAGGATTGTAAGAAATGAAAGTGAAAAACCAAAAAGCCCAATGTGGTTGATCAGGAAGGTGTGTGTGCAAACAGAGGAGGTGGGAAAGAGGCAGGAGCCTGCAGGATGTGGTGACCAGTTGTACAAGATGAGTTAAAAGTAAGAGATATTTTCTATGTAAAATGACATTGGCATATACTAAATTCTTCATGAGTGCATCAAAGCATGTAACGAAAACCATACGGAGATGGGCTACTGGTAACTTGTGGATTTATTTTGATTATTAATCAAGTGAGAAGTAACAGGAAGACATGACCTTTTTCTTCTGGTGAATGTTTAACTCAGTATTTCGTGATAAAGATCACTGTTCCTGAGCTAGCAAATAAAAACTATCTGGCCTGTGTCTAAGGGTGAACACCCAAGGAACTAGTACTGTCTCTCTTCACCTGGACTGTTCATAAGGCTGGACCATATTTGTCCCTGAACCTCTCCCTCTCTCATTCTTCATCATGACTGTTTCAGTTACATTCTCCTCAAACTCCTAATCTATCTCCAGCTTTGCAGATGACCATCTTTCAAAGAGTTGAGGAAAATATAGATCATCAGAGTTCCTTCAACTCACTTTTCTCTCTGCCCTCAGAATCAATTCAATATTTATGTTCTTCCCTCTGGGCTTAGAGCAAGAAATTTCCTTCCTTTACCTTTTTTCCTGAACAATCTTTTCATCTGATTCTGACTCCCATCCCACAATGCCTTAGCTGAGAGTTTAATTCTTAGCTTAATTTTTCTCACATTTGATTGATCTCCAACCCTCCCTCTCTTTTTTTTCCCTCCCGCAATTCTTCCTCCCCTCCGCTTTCCCTCTTTCTCATTTACCTTTGGTTTCTTCTTTGAAGATGTCAAACTTGTTTAAATCTTTCCCAGCATGAAATAAAATAAACAAATAGTAAAAATCTTTCTAATGTATTGCCCTTCTTTCTAAACCTACTATTCTATTTGCTCTTTGCTTTTACCATGCAAATCTTTTGATATGAGTCAGTTATCTGCCTTTATTTCCACAAATCTGATTCACCTTTCATCATATAATATGAAGGTTCTACCTGCACTCCATTTCTTAAACATGTTCACTAAATTTCTCTCTTTTCCGTATTCATATGGGAATCTTTACTACATTTTGCTAAACCCAGTGATCCCATTTGATTCTCATTCTTTTGACGGCCTATAGTATGTGATATTGTTGACCATCTCTATTGGAAAATATTTTTTAGCAGCTTTAGTGAAGAAAAACTGATATACAAAGAACTGCACATATTTAACGTGTCCAGTTTGATGTGTTTGGATATAGGCAAACACCCATGAAACCATCACCACAACCAAGGCAATAGACATATGGCGTACCTCACAAATTTCCTGTGTTCCTTTGCTTGTTTGTTTTGTTATAAGAATACTTAACATAAGACCTACCCTCTTAAATCTTGACGTGCACAGTATCATGTTGTTAATTGTAGGTACAATATTGTACAGCAGAGCTACAGAACTTATTCATCAAACATAACTGAAACTTTATACCCATTAAGTGGAAGAAGAGTAAACACTGGAGAACATAAAGGTTTAAGCTGTGAGCAAAGGAAGAGAAACTATCCTTTACTTTAAGGAAATCTCTCCTTCTTTCTTCCTGCTTTTCTTAGTCTCTCTTGATAATTTCTCCTCCTTTGCCTATAGCTTAAACATTTATGTTCTTCAGGGTCTACTCTTTTTCTACTTCTCTTTTTCCTTTATACATGCTGCATGGTGGTCACAAAGCATGGCTCAAACTGATTTAATAAGTCTATCTTCCCTTCACATCCTTCTTAAATTCATATTGTTATAATGATAAGATTCATGCAGCACCACGGGTAGGAACCTCAGCATCTGAAATCTCTTCCTTCAATACCCACATCCAATCAGGAACTAAATCCTCCAGATAAGTAATTCTCAAACTACCTCTGGTGAAAGAAACATGTTTTAATGAATCTATATCACTCTATCTTTTCCTTTTCTGACCTAATTCCAGTCTATTTTAATAGTTACTTAATGGATGATATTGCTTCTTGACTTTCCGTAAGCTTGGTCTTTATTCCTTCTGAAGTTCTTTAAAAAATTTCTTTCGCTGGGCTTCCCTGGTGGCGCAGTGGTTGAGAGTCCGCCTGCCGATGCAGGGGACACGGGTTCGTGCCCCGGTCCGGGAAGATCCCATATGCCGCGGAGCGGCTGGGCCCGTGAGCCATGGCCGCTGAGCCTGCGCGTCCGGAGCCTGTGCTCCACAACGGGAGAGGCCACAACAGTGAGAGGCCCGCGTACCGCCAAAAAAAAAAAAAATTCCTTTCACTCTCATTCTTATAACAAAACAAAACAACCTCAACCACATTTGGCGTGCCCTGCCAAGTCCTTACAGAGCTCTTCACAAGTTCACTTCAGACCACAGCTCAAACTACACAGAATTCACTGATCCACAAATATATCACTTACTTCATTTGCATAAGCTGTTCCCATGTCCTGGAATGTCCTTCAACGTCTTAACCATCTGGCGAAATCCTAGTTATCCTCAAGGGCTGGATCACACATGATCTCACACATCATCTTTTGTGACAAATCTTTTGTAAACAGTCTAGGCCTACTTCACTTTCATGAATAATGAAAAAAACATGAGCTTTGGAGTGACTCAATTTGGATTCAGCCATTGATAGTCAAGAATCATATTTCAATTTTTAAAGTTCTCTGAGTCTCAATTACTTGTCCTCAAGCATAAAAGCAATAATATCAATGGTATTGAGTTGTATTACTGATTAAATAAAAGATGTACAGATTACAAAGTGATCTGTGTAGTTCTTGGTACATAGAATGTAGATAATAGTAAATATTTTTTGCCCTCACTTATAATGTTTTTCAATATTTTATTATTACTTTTTATAATTTAATTATAATTGTATTATTACATATCTACCGCCCTCTTAATACTATGTTCTATTATCTTTTAATTCCTGGATATAGTACTAGGATGGAAACAAAACAGATGTCCTATATATGTTTGATGAGTATGAATTAATAGATTCCAAGAGATAGCAGTGGAAAGGAGCCATTTGCCCCTCATAAACACCCACTTTCCTTTTGCTTTAAATTAGAATCTAATTTCCGATGTTTTTCAACATGTATTACATGGACATTTGTATAGACATTTTAATGAAAAAGTCTTTAAAAAAACGCTAAAATGACTGTCTATTATAGGATTTACCTTCATCATAAGGACTACTTTAACTGAAAGATATTTTAGGGGCAAATCTCAGCTGGGCAAATAATATCGTCAATCAGTTGCTATCTTCACTCCAAATCCTAAGAAGAAAGCTCCAGTGTCCCCAAAGCCTGTCAATCCAGACCCTGCAAGATGACCACATCACCACAGGAAAGGTTAGCACCCATTTCAGGAAAAGATTTAAATGTTGTCTACAGTCATTTATTTCTAATTTTTAGTGCTATTTGTTTTTTGGGTTTTTTTTGGTTTTTTTCTTTTTTTGCGGTACACGGGCCTCTCACTGTTGTGGCCTCTCCCGTTGCGGAGCACAGGCTCCGTGGCACACGGGCCCAGCCGCTCTGCGGCCTGTGGGATCCTCCTGGACCGGGGCACGAACTCGTGTCCCCTGCATCGGCAGGCGGACTCTCAACCAGTGCGCCACCAGGGAAGCCCAGGGCTGTGTTTGATAATCTTATTTAGTACAGACGGCTAATCGGATAAATATACCTCTGTGTGTGTGTATGTATGTGTGTGTGTATTCTCTGTAGGTAAAACAGAAACTCCTATTACTTTGGTTCATTTTATTTTACTCTTGCAGAAAAGTTTTGCTCTAGGAATTTTTGATTTGTGGCAGCAGATATGGCAGCACACAGAGGTCAGGAGATGTAAGAAAGAGAGAATCAATGAGATGTGGCAGAATCATGTTTTGCATTTATATTACTAGTAAAGAAATATTGTAGACTATGATAATATACCTAATAGGGAGGATCTTGAATTAATGTTCTGTTTTCTAAGGGAAAAAATTAAAGGGTTATTTTCTCCAAAACACAGAGAGAATGGATAACGTTAAATTACTAATTTGAAATTGAATTTACATAAGTAAGAAGAGGATATAGACAAATAATTTTTAAATGTTTGTATAATTTTGAGTCTGTTTAAAAAGTCAAGACAAGAGATAACTAATTGAGGAAAAATTTACCTGTGTGCTTTAGGCAGCTTTTAAACCAAAGATAAACTTCTGCATTTCAGCTCCAAACTGTATTCTAAATCACATGATAACCCATTTGGTAGACTTATCTTGTTTGTTAGAATGCTCACTGAGGCAAGGAATAAAATTATATCCATACGAGGAGATAAGCTTAGTATTAAAATGGAGCATTTACCTTTTCATTTAAATTCTGACCACAAAACTGTTATACTGTTCATCAGAATTTTTTTCAAAGAAAGATGCCTATTTAAATAGATGAAATGTTTAGATCCCTATTTTATAGCTTTTGTTTGAGTCTCATTTCTAAAGTTCTGACACCAGGCATATATGAAATCTAGAAAGTAAGTAACTTGATCATGAACATAAGCAAAATGTGTATACTGGATTGAGTTTTTAAGTTATATGTAGTACCTATTGGCTGCCCGAAGAAACCATGTCGATCATACAATTGGTGACCTTTTGTTTTTCATTCTTTTGTGTCAAAGCTGTGCAGGTGTGTGCACGTGCTTGTGTGTGCCTATGTGTGTGTGTGTGTGTGTGAGAGAGAGAGAGAGAGAGAGAGGCTATAATCACCTCCCAATCTGTCCAATTAAAAGATGAGTCAGTTACAAGGTGAGAATATTACTTACTTTTCTCCTTGGAAAACAAATCTGAAGAGGACATGAGTATGCAGTACCAATTATATTATGACTATCTCTGAGATCAGAAGGGTAGGCAAAGAGACTATTACTAGAATCAGAGAATATAGCTAACATGTTCCCTTTTTGCCTTCATTCCAAGAATGCAGCAAACGATGGGCAGCAAAATGTACTTAGATGAATGAGGAAACTATGGTGTCAATTTGAAAATTTTCAGAGTAATGCTACCAAAATGGTAGTGTTTCCGTTATTTGAGCATAACAATTTCCGATTCCACAGATCATGCACCTAGAGGTTCCCAAGTTCTCCTTTCACACCTAGTTGGCTTATTGCCAGGAGAAAATCCGCAGCTGTTACTGACATTTATTTTAAGATGTTCCCTTGTCTGCTTGTACTCTGCTGCAGTCCTATGACTCAAACTTGAGGAAGATGGAAAGATCAAATTACACCACTCGTTTTTGTCTGCCTGAAGTTTTGATCTCCTAACATAACATTTCAAATGTAAAAAATCATTTTTATAACTAGGAAAGGTGAGAATTAAAAAGAGTAGCTCCCTAGGCATAACTCTATCATAGCATGTGTTTTATTATTTTAAAATTTGCTAATTATTTGTCTCCCTCACCAAACTAAGAGCTGCTTAAGAGACTGCATTTTGTTCATCTTTTATTCCCAGAGCATTTAATCATGTCTCGCACATAGGAAGGCACTTAATGTATTTTTTCTGAAGAGATCACAAAAATATAGGCCACAATATACCTATATATTATAGAAAAAATGTTGATCTCAATTTTGATATTTTTACTTTGAATTTCTAAAATCTTTGCATATTATATAAACTCCAACTAGAAATTAAAATGTATAGTAAACTTAATTGAAGTTTAAGACATTGAAAAAATAAATGATTTCAATTATAATTGTATTACATATTTTATTCCATTCCATTATTTTATATAAGTATAATACTTCTTAATAATTACCCTCAGCTGGGAAACTGATTCCTTAAAATATAAAAATCTAAATTATGTCACCTACGTTTGTGTATATATATATGTGTGTGTGCATAAATATGTGTGTATATATGTACAGTAGTATGTCCATGTGTTTGAGATATATCTCTCTATATAGATTATACGTTATAAGTATGTATATAAATTTAAGATTACAGATCTTCCTCGACTTACAACTGGGTTACATCCTGACAAACCCATCATAAATTGAAAATATTTTAAGTCGAATATGCATTTAATATACCCACCCTACTGAACATCATAGCTTAGCCTAGCCTAGGTTAAAATGTGCTCAGAACACTTACATTAGCCTACAGTTGGGCAAAATCATCTAACACAGAGCCTATTTTATAATAAAACATTGACTGTCTCATGTAATTTATTGACTACTGTTCTGAAAGTGAAAAACAGAATGGTTTTCTGGGTACAGAATGGTTTTAAGCGTATGGGTTGTTCACCTTTGTGATCACGTGGCTGACTGGGGGCTGCGGCTCGCTGCCACTTCCCAAAATCACAAGAGAGTATGTATGGAACTACCTATGGCCAGTCTGAGAACAGACCAAAATTCAAACCTTGAAACATGGTTTCTACTGAATGCTTATCACTTTCACACCATCATAAAGTCAAAAAATTGTTAAGTCAAACCATTGTAAGTAGGGGACATGCTGTACAGATATATATCTATATATAGATTTAAAATTATAGATATTTATCTCAATCCAGCTACACACAGACATACAGAAATGTTCAACATGCAAATGTTAATTATATATCTTCATTATAGAAATATTAGAGTAATGCCATATCTGAGGACTAAAATGTCAGAGTTAGAGCTGATTGATATTTCATATAGGATTATTCCTTTAAAAAAATCAAAAACCTTATTTAAGTCAAAGTCGCTAAGACACTGACACCGTAGTTGCAAAGAACAGAAAATGTATGTGTGTGTATGTGTATGTGTGTGCGCACATATGGGGAAGACTTTTCTTTTAGAATCCAGAAACACATGGTTCTAAAAACACAGGCCACTTATGGCACCATAATTTTCTTTTAATATGACCAGATACTTTCTGAAGTGAATGGATAAAGGGAAAAAAACTATTTCCTAATCAATCGTCTCCATTAACAAAGCCTATGTGTGTACATTTGCACTTGAACAAGAATTGAATGTTAGATGGTATTCCTATTTTTTAATAATTATATTTTAGCATTTATTTCGTAGAAAAAAGTTCTTTAAGACATAAAGAATTTAAGAATTCAATTTTTGTGGAGAATGTAATTTCTTAATTCTAATTTTTCCTGTGCACATGGAATATTATCCAGAAAATGTTAATTGATCACTTAATAAAACTAACACCTATTTCTAATTCATCTAATGTAAGAAAATCTATATTTTATTTTCTCTGCTCTGGATCGCTAGTATTTACATTGCTCACAAAACAAAGTGTCACTTCATTTGGTGTGGACTAATTGCTAAAAAGCCTTTGCAGTTAGTTTACAGCATTACATGTTGTGTTTTATGGTACATAATGGGACTTTTTAAGGGTAATTTACTCTTTGCCTCTATTGCAGCAACAAATAGTCACAAAACATTTTGCAGCATGCTGGCACCTGCACAAGGCTGTGACTTATGAATATGTTAATGAGACTGCATCCAGAACTGGCAGAAATTCAGGCCTCACACACAATTAAGGTTCTGGCAGCCCTCAATGCTATGATACCAAGCCTGACGAGAAATATTTAGGTTAATTAATACAAGGTATGGCTTCTTACATTTGGAATGTAAAACACTTTTAACATTACAACTATTTGGGAATCAAGATGTTTTACTTATTGCAATGGTTTTTTCACTGTTATTGTTGGAATTCTTAACATAGATTTTAATAATTATTTTGTACTACTTAATTCTGTTAAGTCCTGGAAAGATTATTTTCTCTACGAAGTTTGTTTTATAAATAATGACTGCAATGATTTTATTCCTTGTTACAAAGCAACGTTAGATGCCAGAATCTGTTTCCCTAATATTTTCAGAAAAAAAGATTTCTACTGTTTCACCTAATGTGTAGTACCTTCGCTTTCTAAAGCTGCAGGTAGCTCAGCTTAGAAAGCAGTTCTTTCCTTCAATAATATAGCAAGGGCCTAGATTTTCTGTTTCTGCTGAACAAAAAGACTTCTTGTAGATCTTTTAAGTGTTTATTAGTGTTGGAAGCTTCTTCCAAATGTAAAAGCACATAAATATTCAAAAGTTTACCACAATGTGTTACCTCTCTTTAATGACTGAATTAAGAATGATTCTGCAAAAGCAAAGCTGAAACAAAATAAAAAAGGCCTGCCTGGAGCCAAATCATATTAAACCCAGAGTTTTTTACTCCATCATGTGTGGAGTTCCATAGAATGCTTAGTAGGTCTTTGGTTTCTTATTTGTTTGTTTTGTTTCATTAATCATAAATTTGCATATGTTTATTTTTAACCTTAATATTTCTCTATGCATCTCTGAAAAATCACTGTCAACTGCAGAGAAGAAACCAAATATACTAACCTGACAGATGGCCCCAGATGAATTTCCTTCTTTCACTCTAATACACAGTCATCATTCTTGAGATTGGTCATCCTTTTTCTTTTTCTACTCAAACATGACTGAGAATACCACCAACTATCATCAGAAATAGTGATTTTAGCTCCCCAAACTGTGATTTTCATGGGAGCCGAGGTAGAATGATTGGTGTTTTCAGAATCTGAATCAAAGTGTAGTTTGAAAAGGCAGCTCTGATCCTCTCCTTTCTTATTCCTGTCCTGGTCCCTGTTAACTGAGCATCTTTGATACAGTATATGGAATAAAAATACAGAACTTATATGTTGTGGATAAGAAGGGTAGATCTTCATCCTGTTTCTGTGGCAACTCAGGGGCATAATTAGTGAGAAAGGTAAAGGCATATTTTTGGCTGTGCATGCATGAAACTTCAAAGCTGTACTTAATGGAACACGTATTTCTGACTTATTATCAAACTAGTACTTCTTATGGCAAGAAGTTTTTTTAATTGCAAACTTTTTTCTCCTATTTGTTATATTCAACAAATATGTAATAAATACTTGCATTTCTACTATGAATACAGCATAAAGATTTAACAAGCTTTTCCTATCTTCTGAAAGGCCTCTCAATAGGATATTTATTACCTGGGTGAAGAGGTGAGCATTCTAAGATCTAAGGTCTGTCTTTGAACCTTGTAGTCTAAGGCATTTACTGTTGGCTACAAATGTTAGAATGGCCTATCTGTATTGGAGATTTTCTCAGAAAAACTTCCATTTTTTAAAGTAACTCACAGATATGTCCTCAGTAATAGTTCTGGAATTCCATGTGATAATACATCCCAAGAGTAAGTTATACCAGAGATGACACTGAAAGAAGGCATTGCTTGGTAACTGTTGTGGGTTGAATTGTGTTCCCCAAAAGATATATTGTGGTCTTTGCTCCTTATATCTGTGAATGTGACCTTATTTGGAAATAGGGTCTTTGCAGATGTAATTAATTTAAGACGAAGTCATACAGAAGTAGGGTGGGCCCTTAATCCAATATGACAGTTGTCTTTATATAAACAGGTAAGAGACATGTACAAGGAGAACATCATGTAGTGACAGATTCAGAGATTGTAGTAATGCAGCTTCAAGACAAGGAACGACCAGAAGCTAGGGAGAGGCGAAGAAAGATTCTACCCAGTCTCAGAGGGACCAAGCCCGCTAACACCTTGATTTCAAATTTCTAGTCTCTAGACTGTGAGAAAAAAAAATTTTTTTTAAGCCACCTGTGTATGGTGCTTTGTCACAGCAGCCCTCAGGAAACTAATACAGTAACAAAGCTGACGTCCAGCCAGCATTCGCCAGTGTGACCATGGCTGTTGTCTGTAGCTGGTATTATTCAAATTAAATGTAGCACTCACTGGTTGGTGCCCAAGCTACGCTGGTTATTAATTACTTTGAGAATTCCTTCATTTTGTGAATAGGGGATCAGAATAACAAAAATGGTTGAGAAATTTAATTATGCATGAATGTGGAAGCCCACGGCTAAGGATTCTTCTTCCCAGACAGTTGAAGGGCAAATGCCAAATTTTGCTGCTAAGGCTTTACTTTTGAGTTTTTAAAATTTCCTCTATTGACTAATGATGTATTTCTCTATTAAATACATTTAACAGATTTCCTACTGTCAGATGAGCCTTTGCACTGGCTTACTTTATAAAGATCCTACAAGTTTAACGTCCTGAGGTCATTTCATTCTTATCTCCCTCATTCCCATATGGGCATCTCATCCTCAGGAAAAGGAACATGAAAGCCACCAGGTGCCAATCATTGATATTAATTCTGAACCTAGGCCAAGTCAGTGTTTAGAATTTTCTTCAGACAACTGAGAAGCTCTAGATTAACCTAAGGTTTTATTAATCTTGAGTTAAGTCTTTACTAATCTTAAACACCATTAAGTTCAATCAGCTATTACTGGTATTTTACAGAATGCTTGGGATTAGGCATGGCATATATTCCCTGCCCTTTGAGAACATAAAAATGAGAGGGTCAAGTGGTGATAGGACTTTGGAAGTGAGATGCAGAAGGTGAATATGTAACCCAGTCTTAGGGTTACTAAAAGCCTCCTGGTGAATGGAATATCTGAACTAAGCCTTAGAGGATAAATGAAAGTAAGGCAGTCAAAAAATGTAGATAAGGAATTGTAGGCATATGTAATGTATCCCCTCTGCCCCAAATTAATGTAAATGAGTAATGTTATAATTGGATTTGGAGTCACGGGATAGCAAGAGAAATGAGACTGGTAGTACTGGAGAGGACAAAATCATGACAAGATCACGAAGGGTTTATAGGCATTGGCGAAGCTTGGCTTTATCCTTTGTGGGTCTGGAAGACAAGGCATTTAAGCAGAGCACCATCGTGCTTTCACTTCCATTTAAAATAAAATGTTTGGTGACATGGGAAACAGATTTAAAGACCAATAGCTTTTAGGCATTAGGTACAGTTAAGAAATTGTCAAGGCGCTAGAGAAAAGACACTGTAAGTCTCTGAATTAGGACAATAGTGAATGAAAGGAAAAGACTGATATTTAAAAAAGTTTTACCTTCTAAAAAACAAAGAACTAATGTGTATAATGAATACCTATATTATGAATACCTATATTCATATATCTGAATACATATTTGCTTTCTCAATATGTAAAAGTATATAGTCACTCTAATAATTTTGAATGTTATAAAAATGGCAAACAACCTAAATGCCCATTCATAAGATGAATTACTATGTGGATATTTAAGAGAATGAGTTAGGAAACATATATATATATAAATATGTCTCATAAAGATTTGCATTTTAAATGTAAATGAAATTTTCCAGGCATTATAAATATTATTTGAGTTTCTTAGGATAATAACAGTTATATATTTATAAATATGTAGCAAATGAAAATGAGGATATGCTATAATCTTAATGTTTAGCCTTGAGAGATGGGACTATAGGTGTATTTCTCTTCTTAAGTTATTTATTTCTATATTGTGTGTTTTTTCCAAGTGGCTTGCTTTGATATTATCTTTTAGAAAATGTATGCTGTGTAAAACAGACATTTAAAGGACAAAGTTTTGTAGGACTTGTGAATAATTGGTTTAGGGAATGGTAGACAAGGAAGCGTCAAGATAAATTATCTATCTTTTTTAAAACCAGGTTATTAAGATGGTTTTAAGTACCACCAGTTGAGTGGGGAATTGCAAAGGAAGAATATTTTTTGTTCGTTTGATTTCTGGAGTAGGGGGAGATAGTGATTGATTTATTTATTTTTACATCAAGTGTTCGATGTATTACTAGCATATGCAGGGGAAGACTTCTGACCTTTGGAAGGAATTTGGAACTGGAGATATAGACTAGGGCTCAATAATGTACAGCATAGTAGTAGTCAAAGATTATAGTTTGAAAACAAATTATAATATAAAGTTATGCCAGTTCAGGAGTCAATGTGTTCACTCAGGGAGAAGACATGTTAACAAGAGAAACCAGACCCTGAGGAAAGGTTTTCTGGTATAAATAATAGAAGTTTGAGCCAAAGTGGACATAGACACCATCTAAAGCAACAACTTTCTTGTTTTCCAGCAAAGAAATTGAAGATCCAGAGGGAATGACTCACCAAAAGTCACTCAGTTAATTAGAGGCAGAACCAGGATAAGCAAGCCATGCAATTCTGCAGATTCTCAGTTCTTGTGTTTCTTGCTGTGTGCTTCCAGATGAGCTTGACTTCCAATTTTATAGCATTTTACCATTTTGCAAACTCTTATGTATACAAGATCTATTTTGAACTTCACAGCAATTGTCAAGTTCAAAGGGCAGATGCTTAGTCCAACTTTAGAGCTAATACAAGGTTCAATAACTTTGACAAAGTTGAGTGTTTGGCAACCGACAGAGCCAGAATTTGAACCAAGGTTTTCTGCAGACAATTCTGGTGCTCTTTCCACACCATCAATCACATAAAAACAATCTTCAGTTTACTCACATAGCCCTCAGCTCACATCTATCATCCCAGGATTTGAAAGGACAGAAGACTGAGTGTTCATTCTAGTTATGTTCTTGTTTGAATTCATTCTATACATAGGCCCTTTCCTTCTACTTGAAATATATGAATAAACTTAAATTTTAGTTATAAAGACCTAGATGAAAAAAAATTTATTTTAATTAGCTCATAAAGAAAATAATATATGAAAATTTTAGTTTGTAGACATCTCTGATGTTTATTTTTCACAACTAGAAATTCTACAATTGAAGACATGTGAAAGAAACATGCTTTTATGAGTGTACACTTAATTCTTTAATCTACCTTCTTTATTATTTTTATCTCCCCCTTTTTTCAAAGATTTACCCTTGTGAAGTTGGGCAAGTGTCTTACCTGTACTTGAAATCCTGAAAATTTTTCTGCTTATTAGGAAGTTGGTTTTAGTCATTTATAGGTTAATAATGTTCATCTATTAGAACTTTCAAGGGAGTTGTTTCTTCAGAAGTCAATTATTTGGCCCTTTACCCCTCTTCTTCAGTAAACTTTCCAACTGCTGTGCAATGGCACAACAGCGTCTTTGTCAGCTGCTAAGAGGAGCTATTTGTCAATTGTTTTGCTTCAAGGACTGCCTCCTTTGTTGATGTTCTTCCACAGATTCAAAAAGTAGTTCAACAAAGAGGAAAACTAAAAAAAATATGAAATTTTCATTCATAGAGTATTTTTTGAGAGGAAAAGTTTTCAGGTTGCATTATTTAAAAACTTATTTTTCTTCATTGATAAGCGAAGGTTAACTCTTTTTGTTCTTTCATTGGCAACAGAAAAATAAGAGACACTTAAAAAATAGAAACATTATAAGAATGGAGATGAATAGCCAGCCTAGGATTGGTGAGTTGGCAACGTTACACATGAGGCAAAATACAATATGAGATTTGCTATTACAAAGACAAAAAGGGACACAGAATTTCCACTGTGATCTCTGATGATATTAGGTGAGAAATGGGTTGCTATTTAATACTGTAGAACTTTAAAAGTTGAAGGGATTGTAGATATCATCTAAAATGGTCTGTTCCTTTCATAGGTGAGGTAATTGCAGCCCAGGGAAATGAAGAGATTCCCAGATTCTAGAACAAGTGCCAATAGAGAACAGAGAGTAAATATAGCATGCTATTGTGGCAGGCAGCTTGGCACTACCAGGAGCTGGTGTCTTTGTTTTCCCCATAGGTTTTCATTGGTTGAGAGATGAGCCATCTCCTTCATGCAATGCCATATGGGGAGAATTGTGAGGAGAAGACTGATGAGTTATGCATTTTTAACTCATTTCTATCTCTGTGTGATTGAAATAGGTAAATTTTATTTCTATACATTTATTTCCTTCAGTCTCTTACTGTTCACAGATCCCTGATGAAGTGTTACTTACTATAACATGCAATTTATACAACATTATTTAGACTACACATTACTTTCCTTTTCCCCTTTGTGCCTCTGAATGAATGCATAAACTAATAATATAAAATAGATTTTTAAAAATTATCTCCAAGTAGGAATTAGTAGGCTACATTTCATGAACAAAATTTGACCTGCTGTATGTCTTTTTAAATAAAGTTTCATTGGAACACAGAAACGTTTGTGGATTTGGATGTGATAAAATAGTGCTAGGTGCATACGATTGTTCACCTACTAAATAAAGTAAGTTTCAAAATGAGAGAAAGAGGCTGGTCTTTAGGAGGCCCAGAGCGTTTTCCATTGGGTGAAAAAAATATTCTTTTTGTAGTTTTTATCTTTATAATTTAATTTTATTTTTGCATTGGTTCTTTAGATGAATCAGAAGAGGCAAAATGACTTACATGATCCAACATGTTGAAAGATGCTAGGAAAAACTCTCTCAGAATAAGAAGGCACATTTCCTAACAAAATAAAACAGTTTATTGAAAACATAATTAACCTTGAATCACTATATTCTTTGAGAATATGACAGTTGGTGCCTTGTGAAAACACTCTTTTTTTATATTCAGTGCTGAAAGTTTTTTGCATCCCTCAGGGCACTTCTGCAGTAATGGATAGTAAGTAGAGGATTTCTTCCTTATGTTTCATGCTGGTGTCAGCATTCACTAGGAGAAGGGCCCACCAAGTGGGATAGTAACAAATATCATGTAGGAATTTCAAACTCTGATGTCTATATGTGAAATGTCAGTGATAATCAACAGCTATTTCATCTCAAACAGATTTTTCACAATGCATTTTCAGAGAATTAAATACATTAAAGTACTGTCATATGCACTAAATATTTGTTTGGCATTTGCCTAATCATATTCAATTCAGAACATCATAGAATATTCATGTGGAAGAATCTTATGCTTTTTATTAAAGCATTGTTTATAGATGATGAAACACAGAGCCAGTTTGGAAATGATATATTGAATCCTGAAGTTTAAGGGAAACAAAATGGGTGATTTAGTTAGTCTTCTTATACATGCAAAGCAACAGAATGTACAAATATTGGACAGTGGTCGTCAAATTGGATTTCCTGGAGCCCCGGGATTTCGGGGATGTTTATATACAGTTATACAGGAGCTCACGTTCATCTCTGCTACCTTAACAAGAACACACCCTTACAAAAGTCTGTTTGATATTAGATTCTGTATAATATTTCATTTGAAATCTCAAAGACTTTACCATGAAAAAATGTGTGAATGCTACTGTTATAGGTTATTGAACAAGATCACTTAATGAAGAAAATAGTAACAATGTCAGAATTTACTGTTCATTGACCTCCTTACTTTTTAGCCTAAACAGATCTTTACAGTTATATTGAACCAAATGAGAGTGGTTTAGCCAATGTCTCAGTGACCCAGTCTGCTAATTAGCAATGTAACGTGTGAGAAAGTATATTCATGCTCCCAGAGTAAATGCAAAAATAATAATGAGACCTTTATTATAAGGATAAAAATAGACTTGAAGAGCTTTGACAGATTTTTATGAGTTATAAACCAAGTCATATAATTCAACCTTTTCATTTTATAGATAAAGATATTAAAATTTAAGAATTCTCAAAATTACTGGCAGAATGAGGGCTAGAACATAGGCTCACGACCACCTTCATAAGGTTTACAGTAGAAAGCAAATTAGATTAGGACTCAGAAAATCTGGTTTGATGTTTAATAGCTCTCTAACTTTCAGCTGTTAATACTTGACTCTTCTGAGCATCAATTCAATCATCTCTAGCATGGGTAATTCCCAATTATAGCATGGTGTTTTGTGAGAATGACATGAGATGTTCTATGTATGACATCCTAGGTAAACTTGAGTTACCATTATTAGGATAAGTTGAAATAATACGTAATTGCCAATATCTGACTTTTTACCTGTGAATACAGCAGTTCCATATGTTTTGACTTAATATTATCATGGATACTATTAAACTACAAATGAATTGTATTTTAAATTTTTATTTTTATCTTAACTGCAGAGGATCAATTTAATTGTATGCTTCTTTTCAGGGTTCATTATTTTTCTTAATCCTATCTAAGCCATCATCTTTACCTTCATTTATAGTATATATATATATATATATAAAATCATTTCTTTTTTTTTTTTTGTGGTACGCGGGCCTCTCACTGCTGTGGCCTCTCCCTTTGTGGAGCACAGGCTCCGGACGCGCAGGCTCAGTGGCCATGGCTCACGGACCCAGCCGCTCTGCGGCATGTGGGATCTTCCCGGACCGGGGCACGAACCTGTGTCCCCTGCATTGGCAGATGGACTCTCAACCACTGCGCCACCAAGGAAGCCCTATAATCATTTCTTAACATCCCATTCCTTACTCTCTTACCTCTTCCATCACAAGCAACCATTTTAGTATATTTCAAATATTTCCTTTTATTTGCATGTGTCTTTAAAATTTTTAAATTGCCATAATTCTATTGTAATTCTTTGCAAGATATTAAATTTATAATTTAACTCATTAATAAACAACATACTTTGGATTACCTTTTATTCTCAGAGGAAAAATGACATTTTGCTTCTCTAAAGTGTTAAGTATGTATGACAAAAGTATAGAATTAATCGTAAGGGCCAAAAAGGACATAACTATCACTGAAATGTGGGTACAATTGACATCCTTTAGACATGTTGCTTCAATTCTGCTTGGCCTTCACGCAGGCTGTATTTTCCAAATATTCTCCCCTTTTCTTTGTTGTTTTCTGCTTTAAACACTCAAATACACATGAATGTGTGAGCATGCACACACATTCATGAACACACACACAAACACGCAGAGGGAGAAAAAAGAGAAATGAAGAAAGCCTGAGACACAGAAAAGAAAAACTGACCTACTTTTTCCCAGGCCTTACTGAAATACCTAGGTGACAGTGAGCTGGCTAGTAACTAGAGTTTTCCAGTCCTGCAATTAATCATTGTCAGGTCATCGGGTTCATTTTGAAAACTCTTGGAAAACACTTAAAGTTTACCAAAATTGAAAATATATATATATATATATATATATCCTAAATACATATATAGAAATAATTCACAATTTACCCATTTCAATTTTAAGTCACAACTGAAAACAATTTTAAATAAATGTGATTTAAAAAAATAAAACACAAACTATCATTAAATACTGTTGTTATTTAGTTTCACTAGAGTCTCGTGGAAACAACTTTCTGACCTGATTTTAAATCCCAAATCAGCCATTTACTTGTTTAATAATCTTTGGGGACATCACTTTCTATTTGGGTAAATATACAATGTTGATTTTATGAGAATATGCAACTGAACCATTTAAATAAGTGACAGGCTTTATGATTTTGAACTGGGGGAATCCATGGCGATGTTCCTGTTCTATTGGGAAGGATGAGAAAGTCCCTCAACAACTTTTAACACTGTCTTTTTAATGGCATTTTTGAAATGCAAGTGAAGGGTTGAGGTGAAGAAGCCGGAACCACTGACTTCCCACTGATCTTTAAAGGGTAAAGGACAGGAAGAATATGAGCAACAAAATTATTTTCTTGAAGATATAATTTGTGAATGTTTTACTTGTAGGTGACAAGGAAGAGAAAATGATAAGATTTGAATAATATCTAAGGAGGTAGTGAGATACTAGTGAAACCCCAGAGATGGTGAATTAAGATTGGAAAACTCAAGATAGTGTATTTTAAATCAAGCTTGCATTTTTTCCAGTCCGTATTTCATTGAATTAGTCTCTCCTTAGTCTTTGCTATATTGAGAGAAAAAGGTTTGCAGTATTTAAATATCCCAGTAATCCTTTGAACAAACTAAGGTGAATTCCCACTGATTTTACCACCATTTTATACTCCCTCATCCCAATTTGTATACTCTTTTCCTTTCTTATGTTAAATTCCCTGGTCAGTGTTTGTCATCAATCTTTTTTTAAACGCCTCAATGCTCTTTAGCTGATTTTTTGGCAAAGCCATGATTTCAATTAAATCCTATTCTCCACCCAGGCTGCACCTGCTGACTATAGCTGGAGAAGATATATCACAAGACTGCTGACTAAATTCCTATAATTGAACCTCATATTGTCCCTTAACACTCACCAGCAGTTTTATTTATTTCTTTATTTCACATACCCTCTCATCCTCCTAAGTCATTAATTATTATCTCCTCTCTCATTCTCAGTCTCAGTGGATGACTTTAAGAATTTCATTGAGAATGTAAATAAATGCCCCATATCAACCTTTCACAGTATCTTTAAAAATATGTACTTTGCTTTCTTTCCTCCTGCTGTAGACAGCTGGCCTTCATTACTGAGGCTAATCCCTACCTGGCATCAACACATACACAAGTGCTTCTAGTTTAGATCCCATTGCCTCTAGCCTACTCAAGGACCTATCTACAGCAATAATTATCTCTATACAGCACTATTGAAGTTTTTTCTCCAGATCATTCTATTAGCATTAATATAGCCTATAATTTCTTCCACCTTAAAAAAAAACCTCCTGTTTCCACTTACCCCATTTGCTATGGTATTGTTTCTTCCCTGTTAGAGCAACTCCTTGAAAGAATTTACCATTAGCCATTTCCCATCTCTCTTTAACCCACTCGAATCAGTTTTTTACTTCCATTTTTACAAATGAACTGTTCCAGGTCATGAAAGGCATCCACATTGTGTAGTCTTATGGTCAATTCTCTGTCCAATTCTTATTAGCATTTCACAAGCATTTCCCCTGTTAATCACTCCTCCTCTTTGAACCATTTTCTGCAGTTAACTGCTTAGTCATAATATTATGCTGGTTTCTCCCCACCTCATTGCTTCTTAATTTTCAAATTTTTACCCCTTTGTTCATCTCTGTCCTGACCTTTTAACTTTGGATTGCCTGGGCTTTAATCTACGCTCTCTCCTTTATTTATATTCACTTCCTTGTTTATCTCACCTGGTCCTGTGATGTTAAATATCATGTGTATGTTAATGATTCCCAAATTACACATCCAGTATAGACTTCTACAGCAAATCATTGACCAGCTTTCAACAGGTTTCCACTTGGTTATTTTCTAGATATCCCCATGCATAAAATTGAACTCTTAACTTTCTCCCCCTTACCTACACTACTTTCACGTTTCTCATATCAATTACTAGATATTCCTTCCTTTACAGTTACACAGCTTAAAAACCTTGGAGTCATTCTTTACTGCACTCTTTTTCTTACATTCCACATTTAATCTCTCAGACAATATCAGTGACTATACTTTCAAAATATATCTAGTTTTCTCTTCCACTAAGGATACCATACTTTCTCCCTTGCTACTGTTTTTGTTTTGTTTTGTTTTCTTTTCTTTTTGTGGTATGCAGGCCTCTCGCTGCTGTGGCCTCTCCCGTTGCGGAGCACAGGCTCTGGACGCGCAGGCTCAGCGGCCATGGCTCACGAGCCCAGCCGCTCCGCGGCATGTGGGATCCTCCCGGACCGGGGCACGAACCCGTGTCCCCTGCATCGGCAGGCAGACTCTCAACCACTGCGCCACCAGGGAAGCCCCCTTTGCTACTTTTAATGTTCCTTCCAATGAGGTCCACCCTGACCACCTTATCAAAAATTGACTCACAGACCAATTCTTATCAGTCTCCTTATCCGACTGTATTTTTCACAGATGTAGTCACCTCCTAAAATAGAATATACATGGTTCATTGATTTCTTGATTCCATTTAGCCATGCCATTTCTTGATGGCATTTTAGTGCCATTATTTTACTACCAGATTATAAGCTGCATGAGGACGTGGATTTATTTGCTTGTTTTATTTATTTCCATACCTCTGATTCATAGTAGTATGTGTTTACTAATATTTGGTGAATAAATAAATGAATGATCCATAAAAAAAAATCTAAAATATTTCTTAAAATAATTGTTTGGAGAAAATAACTAAAGCAATGTCCCACACATATCCTAAATAAGGCTCACCTTTTTTTTATTTTTTGAATTTTATTTAATTTATTTTTTTATACAGCAGTTTCTTATTAGTTATCCATTTTATATATATTAGTGTGTATATGTCAATCCCAATCTCCCAATTCGCCTTTTCTTTTAAGTATTCTCTTTGGTGTCTCCAACAAAATAAAACTGGTCTGATTTTCTTTCATGTTTTTAGAGTCAGGTGTTATTTAAATTTTATTTAATTGTAAAAATTTATCATTTTTAATCTCCAAATGATGGTAAAATACGAAATTCCCAAGGAGCAGCTACACTGAAATATAATTAATGTCTTCAGTTTTAAAATCATTGAATCTTAAATACTGAAGATGTAACGCCTATCAGTTTGAGCTAATGATAAAGATTACACTTTGAGTTAATGAAGTTAGCATTCCATTTGCCCCAGAATCTTTTGGGGTAAACAGGTTTAATCAAATTTGAAACTCAGGAGAGGCTCAGATAGAAGTTAGATTAACATTTTTCAAATTGTCATTGTTTTGTTTGTTTTTGGTTACTAAGCCAAACAGTTCTGTAATTCAACTTTCAAAAGGCTTAGAAAATAAAAAGTAAGAACTCCTTTTTCCCTGGTCATCCATTAGACACCCAGTTCATTTCCTAGGGGGCAAGAATGTAACAGGCTCCTGTATATCCCTTGCATATTTAACTAGATGTTTAAGCAAATATGTATATGTATTCTTGCACCTGACCCCCTTCTAAACATAGATGGCTGCACACTACAGACATTCTTCCACATCTTGCTTTTTTCACTTGGCCGTATGTTATGGAGATTGTTCCCCAATAACACATAAAAAAGGATCCTCATGCCTTTAATGAGATATTATACTTTGTACATATGTGTGTATAAATATAGACACAGGCACACACACGCTGTAATTTATTTGATGTGTCAGTTAGGGAAATTCATATTATTTCCAGATTTTCTGCCATAAGAAAATACTACAGTAAATAATCATATATTTCTCACATGAGGAAGTATATTTATATAGAAAAAGTTCTATAAGTAAAATTGCTGGATTCGAGAGAATGGCATTTATCATTTTAATAAAGATTTCCAAAAGTTGCCCATAGAATACTTATTATATCTATATTGCAACAGCATTGTATGAGAGTGCTGGTTTAACCATACTCTTGTTTGGAAGGTTTTAATAATAATGATGATGATGATGAGTACATTAAAATAAAAGTGTCTATATGAGTAGAATTGGTTGCCTGACAAGGCTAGAAATATAAGTTGAAGAGAGATCAAGGAAAAAAAATTTTTCCCCAAATAAAAGGTAAATTCTTAGTCAGGGATTTTGTATCTCATTGCTGACACTAGTATAATGCCAGAAGCATGATAGAAGCACAATGATTGTTATTATCATGAACTGAAGTAAATATAAAACTAAAGAACATGATTCAACTTCAGGAGACATAGAAGTACACTCCTAATTTCATATAAAAGCAACGAATTTGAAACCTGATTAGGATCTCACGTATATGTTGAGAGGCTAGCAAAATGGCAGTTACAGATAGTCATTGACAACTTAATTACAGCCACCTGTGTAATCTGACAGCGGCTCTTGACAGCACGCACTAAGGAGAGAAGAGAATCGCTAGTGACTGAAGTCCCTGCAGGATTTGAAAAATTCACAGAAATTGTCAGGGCAGGCCAGCAGTAATTACCAGAGGATGCTCCTCCGAACTAAGTAGGCTGTACAGATGTAACCGGGAACAGCAAAATATCAATGGTTGGTGGTCTCATTTAATAGATTTTGAAAAGGACAGCCCCTTAAGTTTATCAGCTTCTTAAATCAGGCAGCTTTGAGATGGTGTATACCTTTGTAATAAAGCAAGTTACATTGTATCTGCTTCTGTTTTTCTCTTATTGGGTTCGGTAGCTTGACTGTTAAGTGCTGGTTTCTTAGTCTACTATCACTGTCATAGTTGTATCCTGTGAATTTAAGTTCCCCAGGCATTTTCAAAAGAAAAAAAAAGGATAATTTTAATTTGCTGCATTAACTGTATATGAGGTCACTTTTCTATTGCAGAAATGTTGGTTTACCTAAGGGAAAACTCCACTGCAATAAGGGATAACATGAGCCCTGTGTACACACTTGAGAAACTGTAAAATATCTGAGACAACAAAAAGGCAATATAATTGCAAAATATTATTATTACACAGGTATTTCAATTTAGCAACTGTATGAGTAATATCCATTTTGATAGAGCATTAACTTTTTGTTGATTTTACTTTCTTTGATGTAATTAAGATATAGACTTTAATTCAGGATCCAAACAATAAAAAACATAACATAAAATACGAAAAGAAGTTAAAAATGTATAAATACATATGTTGATACAAGTTACTTTAACACTGGATTCTTCAGTGTAGTAAATGTAACATTTGATTATTTTTATCATTAGTTATAGTAGCAGTATATGCAAAGTTGAAAAGTTATCTTTATTTTTTAAAGTTAATGATATCATTAAGTTAATTTTGGTTGTCTAAAGGATCCTATGTATATGTAACAGTAGATTTCTTCTTCCTGTGCAGTCCTAGTACCTTAGCTTAAGAATCTCATTGTTCTTAGCAGGATCCTTTGGAAATAATGGTAAGAACCATTATGAAATTTCAGTGAAGATGACTGAATGGGTATTACTAGTCCTGTTTGCTGAAAGTAAAAAGAAATTAACTTAAAAGGGGTTATATCCATGTCTAAGAAATGATGGGTAGTAAGATTTAGCAGTAACACTTAGGGAACCTTTACTACCTGCTAGACACTGGCATTATTGAGTCATTTAATCCCTGTAAGCATCTTATGGGATAGGTACTACTATTATCATCAGTGTTTTACTGACGAGAAAGCTAAGGCACAGAAATGCTAAGCAACTTCCCCAAGGTCCTACAAAAGCATGTGATGGAGCTGGGCCTTGAATACAAGTAGAATCTGGCTTCAGAGTCTGCACAATGTTTAAAGGGAGAGTGTAACGACACCAAGCTTTCATGGATTCGTTTACTGAAATATCTTTGTTACTGGGAAAACTGGAGCACTTTCCCCATTAAAGTCCCTTCTGTTCATCTCAGTTTTAAAGTTCCTGTCAAACTTGGAGAGAAATTATGTTCGGAATCACAGTATTTTACTACAATTTCAGTAAATATAGCCAAAATAAGCCCTCGATTTTAATGGTAGCTAAGCATTGTTCAATTTTTAAAGTAATAATGCAGATATTTTACACTAAAATGTGAATGTTTCACTTGAATGAGATAAAGAGAGGAAGATCACAGTAATCTAAGCAAATACAATTCCACTAATGTCTCTATTATGTCTATATTTTAGATAAAGTGGAATTTATGACCTAAACTATTCTGATAATCATCCATGTTTTTCACTAGGAGACTAATAGCTTGATAAGTTTTAAGCTTATCATTTATCTCCTTAATATTGTGACCCTTAAGTAAGGCTTTCTATCAGAAATATAATACTCTGGCACCAATATTCAGTACACATGATAGAATGTTCATTGTATTTCATGTATGTGATGTTCTTGAACAATACCTATAGGATTCCCATAACCTAAAATAATTCAGCGGGAAATAGGTTTTAATGTTGTAATTAAATGTGCTTTAAAATACTGTATACAAATACATTGCATCTAGAAATTTTGTATGTCTCTAATAAATATTAGATGACCCAATATTATTGTATATTTAGCATTTTAGAAGTACAATTGGTATAGATAAAACTAGGGTTTTGATTGATTTGGGTTCAGAAGATTTGGTTACTAAATATGCCTGTTATTGTCTGTATGTCTTAAGCAAAACACAATAATCCCTAAGACTGTTAGAGAGGTTAATAATTTCCTCACTGTTATTTCTGTAATACCACAGATATGATAGGCTTCCTGTGAATATTAAGTGAGGTGGCATCCTAGAACAATGACAGCATAATAGTAGAGGTTCAGAAAATATTTGGTGAATCTGAATGCAGAATAAAGGAATCTGAGACACTAACAGTGACTGACTTTTGCCTGCTTCATAAATTTGTCTAGGAGATTTATATATACATGTGTATATGTGTGTGTGTGTGTATTTGCTTCATGTAGAAAGGTTTATTGTAAAATATTTTGATAAGTTCATTGAAAAATTATATGGTCTAGGCACCAGTCCCATTTTTGAAAATAATTTGCTTAGAGACTAAGCTTTCAATTTCTTATTGGAAAGAAGTATTTTCAACTAGAGTGATGAACAGCCAACATCTTTTAATATTTTCACTTCCATGTTTCCTTTTTTCCTGATATATGGATATTATGTTACCAGAGGAGAGTTAACTCTATGATGTAATCCAAAAGACATTTTCTTTAATCTATTTAGCCTGGGAAGCAGTGAAGAATAGGGGCAAAAAGGCAAAACAAAACAAAACAGTGAACAGCAGGGAGGGAGTGCAGTCAATGAGATTAAACCAGATTTAGTTAATCTGTAAAGTGAATTGTTTAACCCTATCATTGAGAACTACCCATTAATTTTTAAAACCTGAAGTGCAGAGGAGATTAGATATATCACAAACTCAGAATGTTAGCTGAATGTAATTGTATTCATCCACATAGTAATTTATCTTAGTAACACAGGAAATTGTAGTATTTACAGTTTTAGGTGGCTTTTGAAAGGAGAGGGTAACTAAATTAGATTTTAGTTGAAATGGTTCACATGTATCTCATGGAGAAGATTCTAGAGGGTGGAAAAGTGATGGAATATATTTAGATATCAAAAGCTATCAGAAAATATGCATTAATAAGTAAACTCAAAATCTAATGTTAAAATGAATTTTTTTCATTAATCTTTTCACATGGCCCACTATACAAATGTATACTATTATATATAACAAGTCTTCGCTATACATTAAACAAATACCTACTGTTTTCTGTACTTGTGGCCTCTTGAACTCTGAAATGAGTAGACTTTTAGGTAGCAGTAGTATTTGAATTATGTTTGTACTCTTTTGAAAAATTAATGAAATAAAATTTCTATTTATCTCAAACTTCTTTTTAGTGGTATAACTAGAGTTGTTTTAAAAGAAACCCATCTTCTACTAAAAACTTAAGACAGTGATGTATCAATTGAGATTATTTAGCCTGGGCAGAAAATAAGAAGATGTATTTAAATATTCAAGCAACTGTGAAAAATGTGTTATGTCCATGCTTCTTACTGGTAATTAAAATTTTAACTAGGCACTAGGAAAATGATATTTGGCTGGAAACATACATAAAGACTTTATACTTGGCAGATAAAAGAAAGCATTTATTCCTCACCACATGTTTAACTGTAGAAAACATTATAAAGATATAATATTCAACTAAAATTTACAAAGGAATATGTATAATTCCATCAGAGGAGATATATATTCTTCTGAAATCGAATTCCCTAAATTTCCTGGCTTATACTTCTATTCTTTTATAGAAAAATAATTCCAAAGATGACCTCTTCATTTTGTCTGTGAATATATGTATATTATATATACATATATATATATATATATATATGTGTAACTTTTGGATATTATTAATACTTTACTGTATATTGGATACTTTTAAACATATTCCACATACAATTGTTATAAGAAAGAAAGAAAATATCAAGTATTTTCTGAAGTATTTTATTATCAGTTTTAAACAATAACATGCTAGAAAAGAATTTATTACATAATTAGTTTAATTCCACTTATATTTATGTGTAAATATAACAGAAAAATTTGTGCATGGCTTTTATCTTTTGGAAAATGGCTTACTTTTCTAACAGGAATACATGTCAAGCTGTTGAAATAACAAATTCTTTATCTTCTTGAACCTCAAATATGATGTAGCTCATTGCATTAGCACCAAGAAAGCAGGCCGTAAATTACCACAGCGTGTTCAAGCAAGTCTGCAGATTTGACATTGCCTTCCTCCTAGAACATCCGTCATTACAGAAATGTCCTGACTACTGAAGGGACAGACAGCAAAGAAATTAAATCCCAACCTAGAGGCAGAGAGCTTTTACTTTTACTACCAGGTACAAGGTACTATGGTATCGGGTGAGTTTCTACCTCATCCACGAACCCAGTAATCATCAGAATCTCATGCTTTAAAAACTATGGAATGTTTATGTACATTTACTTAATTTATAGTGATTAAAAATACGATAAGAATGGAGTGGAGTAAAATTAATAGAAAAAAATCTGAAACACGAACGAAAGGTATTTTTTTACTTCATATGTTTTAGGAAGTAATAAACTTTAATAAAATAAACTCAAAGAGTTGTGTATAAAGCACTTTCAAGACTGATAAATATGTTATTTTTAAAGAAGATGCTTGGAGTGAGGTACACTGAAGCCATTTTTTCACTGCAATACTTATACTGTATAATATAGAACTACAAATACTGTTCAAGTTGCAGAGGGGAAGGAACATATTGAAAGGTACAAAGTACAGTGTCTGTTTCTGGTCTAAGAATGTTAAGTTCTCTGAGGGAATAAATGGGAAATAGGGACTTACTATTTAAATGCACGCCCATTAAGAATAGTAATTAAGTATGGAAAGAATATTCCATCACACACTCATTGATTTCAGTCAGCATCAATGCAAGGTCTACTGATGAGAACTTAAAAAGGAAAAGACATCAAGAAAATTTCAGATCCTAGAATTTTTTTTCTTGGGAAGTGGAATGGAAAAATGAATGAGAAACCATGTCTTATATTTTAATATTCAGTTTATTAATTTTCTTACCTTAACATCTAAAATGCTACTGTTTGTGTAAAACACAGGTACTAATTTTTTTAGCTGGTTTGAGTTGTCTTACAATTAAAACATTGCTCATGTTACTTCGTCTATAGTTCAGACAGATACAACATCAAAATATTTCTTCACTTTAGGAAAGCTATATTAAATAATGGTAAACAACATATTCGTATCCATATTTTGGGAAATATGACAAATATACAAACAAATGCTAAGGTAAATCAATTCTGTGGATCTGCAGCTGTGGTAGAATAATGCCCTCCACAAATTGTGCAATGACCTTATCCCCAAAACCTATGAATATTACCTAACATAAAAAGAGCGTGGCTGATGTAAAGGCTTGGACCTTAACCTGGTGCGGGTATCCTGAATTATCCAGGTGGGCCCAATCTAATCACACTGAGTGCTTAAAAGCAGGGAAATGTTTCCAGCTGGAAGAAGGGGAGGACGCCAGTGAGACGCAGTGGAAGGGACGTTGCAGAGGTTCAAAGTCTGAGAAGGAGTCTACCTACTGTTTGGTGGAAGGAACAGTGGCACAGAGGTGTTGGAGACGCCTGGAAGGTATGAGAATATATGCAGGCAACCTCTAGGAACTAAAGACTGTTCACCAGCTGACAACCAGCAAGGACCTCAGTCCCAGGAACTGAATGCCTTCACAACCAGGAGTTGGGAAACATATTCCTTCTTTCCCAGAACCTCCTGAAAGGGACACAGCTTGGCTGACACCAGTTTTGGCCCTCTGAGACCCTAAGCAGAAGACCACCTGAGCCCACCTGGATTTTTGACCTGGCTGACCTACAAAGGTTAGTTCATAAATGTGTGTTGTTTTAAGCTGATAAATTGTGGCAATTTGTTAAAGTAATAGAACAGTAATACAGCAGTATACAGAATTGTTTCCACTCACGAATCAGTGATAAATGGTTAAAAGTATTAAATGTACTCAAGGACATTATTAAGATTGTGTATAAGTTCTAATTTTATCAATATGAAGAAAGAAAATCGTATTCCCACACGTTATTAAAACAATTTTTAATATAAGCATGGATACAGTATGTTTCAATATTCTTCCAAATGGGAAGTTAGGGAAGACAATAATATCCACAACCGTGTGGCAGTAGAAAACAGTGAAGCCGCCTAGTGTCCAACTTGTTGTGATAACCCGTTGAAAGAGAGTGATGTAGAAAACCCGGAAAGCAGGGTCAAATCTTCTCAGAAAACCTCCACTCCAAGACCCATACCTAAACCTATCTGAGAATAGGTTGGTGGTGTTAGCGGTTGAGCTGCTTAATTGACCTGACATTTGTTAATATTTTATTAACTCACTCCAGCTGGAAATTTGCGCAGTCCTAAGAACAAAAGACTTACAAGGAAGCTTTGTAATGGATGTTTGACCCCAGCTAGGATTACAAAGCCATCTACTTATACAGGTCCACATTTTGACGTGGGACAGCTCAAATCCTTTGGGGGCAATGGCAGTGAAAACAGAAAATACAAATAATCATTAATATTGCTGGTCTTATTTCATGCAAACCACCTGACTATTCACCCTTTATTGTTTATGTGCGCCTAGGTATTTTGTCTGCCCAAACAGTGGGTAAGTCCTATTTGTAAAACTCTGATAGCATTTCCATGCAGATTTTTAATGAGTGTGTTGGTAGAAATGTAATAGATATTGATGACAGATTGTGGTAATATCATTTTATAAGATATAATACAGAAGTTAAAATTGGTAGATTGGAAGATGGCCAAATACCAAGGGCAAATAACCAAAGTAAAATATGTTTCAATTTAGGATTAATTTTGTTATTATTGTGGACGAGAATGGAGGCTTTTCTACTCCTCATCAATCATCCAGATAGTCCATCAACTATTAGATAAGTCTTTATGGAGTGCCTAAAGTATAGTAGAAGGTAATTTATAGTACCCTGCCATCTGTATGTAAGATTTAAAAGAAATACTCCTTTGTTAGATTACATATGAATTTATTTTTTTAATATATTAAAGAAGCCATTTTTCAAATAGAAAAAAATAGCGTTTCAAAGTCCTCTTTACCCATTTAAATTCCCAAGTGAGAATCAATAAACTGCTACAATTTCTGAATATATAACAGCAGAAATCTTTCTGCATCTGCCTCATTGCTTATCACAACTGTCTTGCTTTTTTGTATTCAGAGTATTGCTAAGAGCAAATAACGTTGCCATTGCAATTTCAAACTGATTTTCTTTTCATGTTCCCTATCTAGTTGCCTAGATTCCAAGGTCATCTCTTAGTTCTCCCTGTAGGCACTGATGAAAAGGTAAATTGAAAAAGAGATACATACAAGAATCTAAATTTCTTCTGTGACAAAGCCAACAAATAACTTACATAATATTTTGAACTGGCAATTTAAAATATGAAGGCATCTTGACCTGAAATTAATGGAAGGTAAAGACACAGTTGACCAAACAAAATAATAAAAGATTTAAAATGTTGTTTTAAATATTGGGAGTTACAGCTAATTCTTAGTAGCTAAAATGATGAAATAAGCTTGCAAATTTCAGAGAATGTTAAACTTTCCAGATGATTATAATTATGTAGTTATATTAACCCTCCTATTATAGCTATAGCATGCCCATAACCTGAAAAAAGGTAATGAATCTCCTATTTTATCATCCAAAATAATACTTTGGTCTTGAATAGACTCTTGCTCATTGGATTTGTAATTGAAATAATATTTAATAATAATAACAACATGTTTTATCTAATGCAGAAGTTCATTTTCGAAAAAATAAATCAAAATAGAGTTTTTGGCTGTAGTTCCAGTATTAAGAACAAATAGCATGTATGGAAGCATTTTAAAGGCAAAAGCAGGCTGGGAAAATGAACATATATCAGTCTGATGTGATTTAATTGTTATAATATGGACTTGAAATACTTGCAAATAATATGAAGTTATTATCTAAATATAGCAAGGTTCTGAATCTCCAATTTTTAAAAATCCATTAAATACGCAATGAAAGAAAAATAATCTGGAACAATTTATAGGAAATAAGTGCATCACTAGATATTAAGTCATTTAAACATAAGTGATGATATGCTTTGTATTTATCAAAATCATTACATTTTATATAGAGTAGTTAATAAGACAAAAAATAGGTATGCTGAGTGATTAAATTTAATTCAGAATTAAAGTTAACACAAATATTCAGAAATATTACATTTCAATTGCGTTTGAAGCTCATCCCATATTTTTTAATAGGATTCTGCTTATGTAGCAGTGATGCCATAGAAAAAAAATCTAAATCCCTTAAAAAATACTTCCTACTAAAAGTCATAAGCAATAGAACATAGAAAAATCTGTCTATTAGTATGATATATGCTGCTGTGGTTCATACATACATAACCTCTGTGATGTTTAGTTTTATCTGTGAAGTTGCCTAGGCTACAGTGCCCAGTTCTTTTAATTAAACACTAATCTAGGTGCTACTATGAAGGTAGATGTGGTTAACAGCTACACAATCAGTTAACATTAAGAGCAAGGGGTAACTGTCAATAATATGGGTGGACCTCACTCAGTCATTTGAAAGACCTTACTAGCAAAACCTGAGGTGTTACCAAGAGGAAAAAGAAATTCTGCCTCAAGTCTGCTGCATCCACTCCTGCTGGAGTTGCCAGCCTGGTGGACTGACCTATACATTTTAGACCTGCTGGTCCCCAGAATCAAGTGACCCAGTTTTTTATAATAAATTTCTTTACATATGGACATATAAGTGATAGTGGATTGATAATTATAGAGTCTACTGTTTCTGTTTTTCTGGAAAAACCTGATTGATATAGAACCACATGTAAAATAAAATGTAAAAATGAAAGGGATTCAATAATTACTGCAATAAAAGTTATTTTTGACACCTAGAAATAGAATTTACAAAAACTCTTCCTAAGTTCAGATTTCTATATGTATTCCATTGCTGTAATACCACCAGACTCTGATAAAACACACATAATCCTCACTGAGGGCTTTCTTATAAGCCAGCAGTGTCCATGAAAAGAAATTAAATAGGAAAAGCATTAGAAGTAGAGCAGAAGTTTTAAATTCCATTTTTGTCTAGTACCCACATTTCCCTGGGCTTTTCTGACTACCTTTGTCTGTGAGCTTGTTTGTTTTCTGTATTTCTAAGTGGATTCTTGTTTGTGATTAATACCTAGCCTATAAAAGTATCTGGACCTATGTTTAATCTGTGGTTATTTTGATAAAAATTTTTCAGTGTAAGTACTGATAACCAAATATCCCATACTAACAGAGATACATCATATGTAATACCCAATGATTGAAAGTTGTCACTTTACTCTAATTTGAAATCATGAAATGCAAAGGTTTTTTTTTTTTTTTTTGCTCTTTTAATACGTACTTTTAAATTGACAAACTCTTTAATTCTCTAATTCTTCTCTGTGACCTCAGGTCAATGGAACATGAGACAAGTGCATTATTGTCAGATTTGAAATGAATTAAATAGTTAAATACAAAGAATTAAGTCAGTTGATACATGAGGCTATACTAATAAAACATTCCTTTGATGCTTTGTGATTCATGTGAGTCTATATGCCACATGATTAGGAACCTATGTGAATAGCAGCTAAGGCAGGATTGTCAATGTCAAGAAAATAGCATTTCAAAGACGTTTTGAAAAAAAGAAGGAATTAGGTCAAAATATGTGTAGTACTACAAGTCAACATTACAATTTATGCAGTATACTTTGTTCTTTTCTGTAAACACATAAACTTATTTTCAAGTCAAAGTATAATCTCCAGGAATTAATTTGGTAAAGCGTAATTTAGTTAGTTTAGATATCCAAATGAGTAGTCAATATGTCAGGCATGAGGCCATAAAATCAGTTGGTCAGTAGCTAACATACATTTTGGTAGTTTATATATGAAACAGATTTTAGAAGTACAGTTTGCCAAAATGAGAATGCAGTAATATTTTGAATACTTAAAGCATAAGTAATGAATTCATCAATTAAGAGGATATTTTTTCTTTCTAGAAGTAAAAATTACAGGTAAAAGCTATATGTATTTAAATTTTTAAATATATATTTAAATTTTTTTAGGGATAACTTCTACATACTGGCAGATGTTTTGTACATATTTACCATCTATTCTGTGCAGTAAGAAATGACCCTCATAAGTACCTTGTATTAGCAAATGCAAATTAAATTGTGTTATTTATATATAAATAAGAAATCAATAGTTTAAAATATAAAGGTTAAAACTTGTTTCTGATAAACCTTGCATTAAAAAGAAAATGGAATTATGTTATTCCTCTAAGATTGATATTAATATATATTCATTATCTTAATATACATGTAGAAATGAAATAGTGAACAATGAATATTGAGTGACCATCCAATACTGAGTAAAAAAAGTAGAGTAAGATACTTTATTTTCGAAAGAAATTTTTGTAATTTTACTCTACTATCCACCAAGCTGCTCAAATCTATGTACTTAAGAGATTAAAAATAATTCAGAGTAATGAAGTAAAAAGTACAACTCATCTTCCCTATGATGATGTTTCTGAAACATGTGAAAAAATATGGACTTTATATAAAATATACTTTTTATAACTAAAAATTTCAGTTCCATCAGAAGTGCTTAGATTTAACATTTACGGAAAAACTAACGTACTTTATGAGCAGTTTGTTTCAGAGCAAATGTTCATAATGGTGATTAAAATAATTTCATATTTCTAATCTCAGAATTGTTAAATGTTACATGTACTTATTTCTCACTTACATTAGTGCCTGAAATATTTAGAGGAGGACCTATAATTATGATTACCTCCATTAGTTTGTGGTCAGATTAATGAATTGGTTTTCAATTCGTGTTCAATTCAAACACAGTGGATGACTGTTTAATATACTAGAGGAACTAGTTTAGTAATTGTGGGTATTGGAGGTGAGAGATAATGGAGGCTATAGCACAGGTCAGAGAAGCCACGGGTTGGGTTCCTGCACTCTCCCTTTCCCTTGCACTCACGATGCAGAGGTGAGGTGTTGAGGTTGTTAGGATAGTTTGGGATCTGAAGCAGTTTATAAACAATGGTTAAATGCTGCCGGCATCAACCCCCTGACTAGGACACAGCCACGCTGTGATAATATGGCCAAGACGGGCTGTGTTCTAGGACACAAGACCACCCTCCCTCCACAAGATATCTCCTGCGTTAGTCAGCACCCAGGTCCACGGGAAACCCTAGTCAGGTCCCTAAGGGAGGGTAGGTTTGTGGGTTGGGTAGCAGAAAGTTGAGTTCTCATCTGAGGTCCTTTCCATGTTCCAGTGAAGAAACAGGTGGCAAAGACTGAAGGAAAGAGATGCTCAAATTAATGGTTAAGAAATTGGAGGAGCTATTGCAGGGCAGGACTGGGATCCTGAATGTGATTAGAAACACAGAGACATTAACTCACCAGTCTACATTACTGGTGAACTTCCCTTGCTCCAGCCTGCACCAGCATCATTAATAACAATTATGTCAGCGCAGAGTGGTGGTTTTGCTGGATAAATGAAGTGAAGAGCAAAAGGCCAAATAAATTGAGAATATTGGTTAACAGATGATTTAAGTATTAATCCATGCATAGAAAAGAAGGGAGAACAAAAAGAAATACAGAAAATGAGGTAGAAGAGGGATCAAAAGAACAAAGTCAAAATGAAATAAAAGACAAAACATGTTAAAGACATATAGAGTCCCAATGTTAGAAGTTTGCGATCAAATAGTAAAGAAACCTAACTGATTATTTTAGAGATAAAAGAGTTCCAAAGAATGTTGAGCTCCATTGATGTCGGTCTGAATATTTGAGATCAACCTGAGGGGAAATTTCCTGTGGTTTAGACCTGCAGATTATTTTCACTTGTGTCTTCTCACCGGGGCTCTCTGGCTCTCAATCATACTGAATACCTCACACCAGTCTTATCTGTGCACAGGGCATAGATTGCATAGAGCAAAGCAATCCACGGCCCTGTTACTGCTGGATTCTGCTAAGAGGTTACCTAGATCGTATGCAAAGCAAACTTGGTATAAAAGTAACTCCGATGTCTTCCTATGTTAACCATCCCAAATATTATTTGCATAATAGTGGAAGCCGTATATTCTTTCTTTCTTGAAACTATAAATGGTGGAAGTACTGTATGATTGAAATTCAGAGAAGAGGGAAATATTGGTTTCCTTAGTGTTGTCCATGGCAATGCTTTTGTGATATTGCACATCCAACTATTAAGGCCCCTAAGGAATTCTAGCCTTCGGAATAATGTAGTTCAGAGTTGGCAAGTAAACAGCATGGATGCTGCCCAATTGATAATTGCATTTTCCCAGTTGTGTAGAGAATTAACTGAAGAATTTTTCTTGACATACTGTCTCAAGCAGTCACTATCAATTTATCAGAATTTGTACTTCAGAAGCAAGCTATTTGACATTTCTAGCCTTTCCTTAGAAAACCCAGAAGGATTCTGCTTAATTGTCTTTGGTACTAGTACCATAGGCAAATGTTCAAGGACAAGTTACATCTAAAGGGACAGGAATGATGTGGTTTGATGACATTCACAAGCACACTGGGCTTCCTGAAACCCAGTCTATCCAAGACAGGGGTCCCATGGAGACTTCTAAAGCCAGAGGCGAACCCAGATGTTCTTATTTTCCACAAAGACTTCTGCTTGCCTTTGTGATTCTGGATTTCACATTGTTAAAAGTGACTAATTCTGCTCTCTATCATGGCTATGTCTCTCCCCTCACCCTATATTTGATGTAAAACAAACATATTTATCATACCTTGTTAGACTTAAGAAATATGAAAGCATTCTACAAATATATATATATTAAAAATTCTATACCACATACGTTTTCTTATATTCTCAAAATAAGTAGAGTGAATCAGTATTATCCTTGTGTATTCATTCCAACGTGTAAAATTGAGGAATTTATAATAAGAAAATCAGTTCCATATTTGAACCAAATCTCCACGTCTCTCAAGGACATTTTAAATTGAATACAGTTTATATTAATTTTTAGCAGTATTGGAAGTAGATTTTCAGATAAACAGGGATTTTGTTTTATGATAGTAAACATTTCATATTTCATCAATTCCCATGTAAATATGAGGATATATATTATAAATGGGTCTGTCTGGGCTCTCTATCTCAGTGCATTAAAATATTTGGCTGTACTTACACTAATACAACATTGCTTTAATTATTCTAATTGTTTATATTAAGAATTATATTTATATTAAGAATCAATTCTTTATAAATCATTTGGCTTCCAGAGACCATATGCCCTCCTTTTTTTTTTTTTTTTCGGTACGCGGGCCTCTCACTGTTGTGGCCTCTCCTGTTGCAGAGCACAGGCTCCAGACGCGCAGGCTCAGCGGCCATGGCTCACGGGCCAGCCGCTCTGCGGCATGTGGGATCTTCCCAGACCGGGGCACGAACCTGTGTCCCCTGCATCGGCAGGCGGACTCTCAACCACTGCGCCACCAGGGAAGCCCCATGCCCTCCTTTTAGTTTTGCATTTGAAACATATATCTTCCATTCTTTCTTATTCAATATTCCTTCATTTTTAGGATTTGTTTTCAAGAGGCCATATTATTTAAGCATTTTCTAGTGATTTGATGCTATTTTACTTACTATCTTGCTCATTATGTGGGCTACTGCACCCTTTTCTGTTTGGTTGCTTTCAGATTTAAACAAACAACACTCGCCCCCCCCCCCCCAAAAAAAAAACCTCCCTGCTCCCATAACTTCAAGCTATATCACAGAATGTGAACTTTTGATTTGACAGGTAAAACAGGTAACAACATTTATGTGTCATATTGCCACTCCAGTATGACTACTGTGACTGCTTTATAGTGGTTTGATTATTTATTGTCTACAAAAATTCCTTTAAAAACAAAAACCCAAGGGCTTCCCTGGTGGCTCAGTGGTTGAGAGTCTGCCTGCTGATGCAGGGGACACGGGTTCGTGCCCCGGTCCGGGAAGATCCCACATGCTGCGGAGCAGCTGGGCCCGTGAGCCATGGCCACTGAGCCTGCGCGTCCGGAGCCTATGCTCCGCAACAGGAGAGGCCACAACAGTGAGAGGCCCACGTACCACAAAAAAAAAAAAAAGTGAGATTAATATTTTTAGGAAAATAATATTTTAAATTTGTTTGGATTATGAGAAACAAACTGGGGAAACTACATTGTAAACTGTTATTATGCAAACTGTGAAAATTTACTGTGACATACGTATGCCACTTTCAGCTCCCAATTTCTTACAAGACTGTCAGATTTTATATTTTATTCCCTCATTTGTTTTCATTGACATGTCATGTAAGCAATTGCATGTGTGGCAGAAGTCAGTAACAGATTTCAGCAGTTTATTTCCAGTGAGACTTCTAAGGAGACTTTTTTTTTTCCCCCCAAGACCTATTTAAAAGGCAAAGTAACAAGCACTTGATTCTGTTACTTTTAATCAAATATGTTAAAAAAGCTGAAAAATTTAATGTAACAGTTTATGTTTTCAGTTTTTTGTCAGGTAGTGAATTAGACACTGGAGAGCACATTGCTGTTTATATGTGAAAAAAATATAAAATAAGAAATTATTCAAACAATTCAAATGAAATTTTAAAATTAGTTTTAGTTTAACCAAACAATACAACAAATTTGTCAATTCTTCATTTTTTTTCTTTTAATGCAGAGAACACCATACTAATGTCTTTGAAATTGAGCATTTTTCTCATCAATTTTGCATATTTCCTTCCAAATCTGTTTGAAGGGCCAGTAGAGTAAAATGAAAGTTGCAAAATTTGGCTTTACATTTACTTATTCTCATCATTGCATCAAGACGTTATATCAGAGGTTTCTGGACTAGAGCCAAAGGCCAGTCTTTTCTGTAAGATTTTAAGCAGAATTAAAGTAAAGAGCCTATGACTACCTTCTTCAATTTACATCTCCAGAAGTTTGCACAGTACCTGGCATATAGGAAGTATTTTGCAAGTGTTAAGTGAATTGTATATATGAATGATGAATTATCTATGAGTTATACAATAAATATAGTTGAGTAATATAAGTGAATTATATATTTACACATATATATGCAAATCTGAGTAACATAATTCACCAAAAATAAGAGCATGATTTTTACAAAAGGCACTAGTGCTGGAGGATAACTTCATCAAAATACTCTTTATGATCACATTAGTAATTTGAAGGATGAAGATTCAGTTTATTTATTATTTTTCTTCCATTAAAATCATTGTAATCACACTGTGTGGATCTTCTCAACCTTCAAAGCTGATACTACATCTGTCTGTTCTACCAAACTAAGATTTTTTTGGTAAATGTGAAGCCTGTTCTAGGGTGGTTTGGGAATATTGAGAACTTGTGTGATGAATAAAAATTTAGCTCTTTCTGCAAGCTAAAATAATAAATAAAATAATTAGTCTAATCGAAGATTTTTGGGGGCCTAATTTGGTACAGTAACTTTAAATAATAATTATTAGGCCTTAGTAGATATATGAATCACACTGACTGATGTCTAGATTTCAGAGATTAACTTGTAAAAAGCTTGAGTATAAGGCCTTATGGATTTTGAATTTATGCATTTATAACACTATAAATGTGTAATTTCTCAAATTTAAGGAAAATATAATTATTCAATTATAATTAATGAGAGACATTGAAGATGGGAGAATACTGAATAAATGGGTTAAAGGTAACTGAGGTACATTATAATTTTTCGAGAGTTCATTTGACTGATTGGATTTGGGCAGCACCAAACCAAAGATGGTTAGGGGCAGCATGGAAACCAAGCAAAGACATTATTTGATTAGCTGTCACTTAGGCAGTGACTTATTTGGGAAAGCCTACTTGCTGTTTGTGATGGGTTGTTCTAAGTTTCATTTCTTGGATTCAAATGAATTGACTCCGGCTTAGGTTTTGGTTTGCTTACATTAGCTACCAAGGCATAAGAGCCATCTGTATCTAGCCCCCTTGTATAATTACTTTAACAGGTGATTTTCTTCATTTCACTAAAGGGAGGAGGAAAAACAGGTTAAACTGATACTACGCTTCAATAAGATATTTTGCCTTTAAAGAATTGTACCACTAGTGCTGTTGTCTACCAGATCTTTTGAAACATTTACAGGAGTGCCACTTACAATACTAAAAAGACAGATAAGAAAAAATGAAAAGAAAAAAGCTATCTACTTACTGTGTCTTCATCTGTGTGATGCAGACTTTCTCCATGTTGAAATCTTGAGAATTACTAAGTTATGAAAATAATAAAGAATTACTGAGAAGATAATTTATAATTATTTTTAATATGGCTGATTTTAATATTATTATTTTTAATGCCTAATAAATACAGAAAGAACATGGCAAAATCTTGTATGTTTATCTTCAAGGATCAGTTCATGGAGAGTTTGTTTTAGTGTATATAAAACTTTTTTTCAGGAGGCTGTGTTTTCCCATGCTTAGTATTGGGGTTATTATTTTTACTGACTTTAGTTGATTAAGTATGCCAGATACTAATGGTGAAATGATGACCAACACCAATAGATTTCTGCCTCTGCCTCCAAGGAGTATATACTCCATTGAGGAAAGAGATGACTTAAGAATGATCATTAACAACAATGATAAATAAGTCATAAGGCTTGAGAATTTTAGTTTGTCAAGTATGAGATGTTTTGAGAGCACACAGTATTGTGTCAGATTAGTCACTCTTCAGAAATATAACATGATTTAGTTTAGAATAGATAAGTGATTGGAATAATTGTAAATTTAAAAAAGAATAAAGCTCATTCAGTAGTTTTGTGCCGGAGATGACCCAGACATCATCATACAATATTCTAGCTAAAAGCATTGAAGGACAATTCACTGAGTCATAAAAAGAATTTTTGTTCAAATCATATAAAAACATCATTACCACATTACCTATAATTACCCTTAATTACAAACAAAACTTTTGTCATGCAGTGAATTCCTGATATTTAATGAAAGGCATGTGACATTGAGATAAATTAAATAGATTAGCATACATGCACAATTCATAAATATTAATGACAGTATATGTTATGTCAAACTAATAGTGAATCAAAGGCTTATAAGCAAGACTAGGTCTATAGTTGATGAATTTGCAAGTTGTTCTGTGCTTACTTGTCATCAAGTGCTTCATGCGCTTTGTGTGAAAATGTATCCCTTTGTAAGTAAAGTATTTATGTAGCAGGAAAACAGAGAAAACAACCTCATTAAAATAGAGGAAAAAATTTGCTTAACTTTTCCTTTTAAATTACTGAACCTGTTTGTTTTATTTGAGGTCATCAGCCAAATGATACATTTGATAGTTATTGAAAAGCATGTCTCCAGATTTGTCTTGCTACAGCCTTCAATTCAATTTTATGCCTCGATTGCGTTTACTACCGGATCAAGCTAAAATAAGCAATGATTACCCGACTCTGGTGTTACTAGCCTTCTTTCAAAATCTGATAACACTTCAGGTGGTTTTAAAACATTGCTAACTTGGTCTGCACATCTGGACCAGGTTAGTTGCCTGGATATGAATCAAAGATTATGTTAATCTAGGTACATATTTTTTGTTAGAAAGTCCAGTCTACGTTGGTTGGAAGAAAATTTCAAGAGCTGGACAAAAGTTTAAAGGATAGTCTGCGAGAATGTGTGTATAAACAAGTAGGTGGAATTTTGAGCTTGAAGGCTGGAAGAAATGTAGAGTTGGCTTTAATATATGTATTATACCAGTGAAGGAAGGAGGAAGGTTTAAAGCATTGCCTCATCTGATCTCCAGGTTCTGCCAAAGCAGAATAGCAGCTTGATTATTGCTCAAAACAAGGAGGGAATATAGGTTAATTCAGGAAGGAAAGGGAAATCATAAGGATAGTTGGAGACATGACAGTGTACAACCAATAATTAAAATATGAAAAGTGCTTTTGAAGTTGATCTACTTAAGGAATAGTAATACAATACACCTTAAAGGGAGACAGCAATAACTAATAGACTAATGTTCCTGTTTTTCAAAGAAATACATTCAGTTTGTTACTAAATTAGCTAAATTGGTTACAGTTTCCCTGTAAAGATACTATTCGATTCAAGTCTTTAACTTTCTCAAATGTCTGCCTTGTGGAAATGGGAAGTTTAGATTTTACTTTCAACTATACACATGTTCTCTCATATTAATCTTGCATAAATGATGGTGGTTTAAATAATTTGACAATTCACAACAGTTGTGTGTACCAATATTAGGAATATTAGTATTTGTATTAAATACTCCAAAATTAATACCAAATTTAATTGATACCACATTGGAAATTTGGAGATATATTTCATTTATTGCATACCTCGATTTATCTAAGGTTATTTATTTTGGATACTTTGAATATTTTGGTTTTGGTCTCTTCTTTTCAAGCCAGTTTAGCACGACTAAAACTAAGCTGGCAAGAGGGAAGGTCTTGGGTATAAGGTTTGGTGGGTGGTATGTGAATGTCATGTGAGCACAGGACATTATTGAGTCTAAAATATCCTATAGCGGCAGACATGTTAGTCATTTTCACTTTTTAAAGTGAGAAGTAGATTTAAATACCACGAGAAGAATCTCAAGTTTTACGTAGCTGAAAAGATTCCCAGTTCCTTGTTTGCGCGTATGATTATAGGCATATATTCCTGATGGGTTTTCTAATTTTGGGTATTAACTTCAGATTAAGTATTATATCTAACCTAAGTTGGACGATTTTCTAGCACTGTATAATATAGTCCTTTGTTTGCAATAGGAAACTGAGTACAATGTAAAACCACACTAAATTCTGCAAAGCTACTGCCATTTGTTAGCATAAAGTAGACAGATATAGCTAAACAGCATTTTGGGGAACCATTTGCAATGCATTGCTTAAGACCCAAAGTAGGAGCCTTTGATTTCCAGCATACATAGAAGGCGATATTCAACAATAATAATATGTGAATAGAATTTTAAAAGAGCATACAGTTAAAGCCCAAATTGTAACCCACCGATTTAAAGAACATCATTTCTATATATTTCTGAAGAGTCTCAGCAGCCTTAGAAAATACAAATTCTTACTATGGATTATAGGTAGAAAATGCTGTCTGAAGTCTGAGTTCCTCCCTCCCCAAAATCGATAGGAATTTAAGCCATAAGATGATTTCTATCATCTACTAATTGTCCCATTATTATTATAATCACAAAATACTTTAACATTGGTTACCTTGATATGGTCTTCTACTAAATTAATATCTTGTGATATCACTGAGTCCTAAATAAAAATAATTATAAAAAGCCTTTCCTACATCAAAAAACTAAGTGAGCTACAATTCCCACATTTCACATATGCGATGGCATTACTACCTGAATTTTAGTAAGCTGAACTGAGTTGTAAAATGAGGTGATAGGGAGATGAATATTATATATCATCATTTATTAGATTATTTAAAACTCTAAAAAGAAATTGTCTCAATCTTATTAAAGATAAGTTATCCTATGGAAATTACTGATTCCAACATCATGTCCTAAAATTAGAAGTTTTTGTTACAACATATGTTACCATTCCTCAAAACTTTGTAATAACATAGAGAGGCAGAGTATCAAAGAGAAAAGAATATAAGCATTGGAGTGAGATAGACTGAGTTTTATAAACTAAATAAACAGTAAAGTACAGCCACACTGTGCATGTATAATATATGTATGTATATATACTTATATGTATATATAAATATATGTATTGTGCATACTGTATCATAATTTATATTATATATGTTGTATATAATGTATATGTGATATATGTATATATCTCATCATAGTGCTATAACATTGCCTAGCAACTGTTGTACAGTGCATGCTGTATATATATTAAAAATCTAATAATGTAGTACTGAAAATTAAGAATGATTCTGAAGATTTATTATGGTGCTTTAAACAAGATTGGGGCAATAATAAGAGCATGTTTTAGAGACAAACAGTAACTTGAGACCTACTGAATTTGAAATGCCTCTACTATAGGATATTCAGTAATTATATTTAATAGATAGTTATAAGTATAGAGCATAAATGTAAAACAAATGTCTGAACATCATGAGTTTGAGAGGAATCAGCATAAATGATGCGTTTAAAGCCATCAACATGGAAGATATATACTGCAGAGGCTGGATATGGAGGTGACAAAAGAATATTGAAAGCATAAACATGAGATCACTAATACTTGAAGAGTCAATAAAGGATGAGAAGTGTGTATAGGAGACTAAGAATGACTGTTCTGAACAAAAGGAGAAATTCAGAAAGTGCTGTTTACCAAATATAAGGAAAAGAAACACTCAAGACCCAGCCTCCCAGATGCTATTGAATTCCCAAGTGAAATCAATCGTAGTGGATGCAGGTTTAGTGAAGAGATGGGAGTGAAAACAAGACTTCTGTGATTCTAAGATGTAAACGAAAGTTGAAGAATGGACATGGCTAGTTGAATGTCTTGAAAGACATATCTATAAAGGAGATATGCTAAATGTTTGATAAAGGGAGTTTCAAGGTGGGGGGAGGCTTTCTGAAATGAGATGAGAAAAATACAGCCTAACGTGATGGTATCAATGAAGGAAGATAATTGTAAAATAAAATGGAAAGTGGATATGATCCATGGTCTTAGAGTTCCTGGGAAATAGGAGGAGATCGTACACACTGCAGACAGAGAGGAATTAGCTTTGGATTGGATGAAGACATCTTTTCTGCAACATTAAAATATAAGAAATTATTTTATATATATGTGTGTGTGTATTTATACACACACACCAGTTAGAAAATAATATGCCAAGATAAATATATCCTAATTCCTTATTTTTTACTTGTAAGTCAGAAGTGGGGTTTTTTGCTGCTCGGAAAGAGAATTAGATGTGTATAAGTTGGCTTATTTCGAATGGTAAATATTTGACATACTAAATAAGAGAGAGCAGAGGGAGGAAAGGGAAGAGGACAAAGAAAAAAATCTGAAAGAATGGTGCCATTGAAGAGGTGGTGGAGGCGGGGGGAAAAAATATTAGTGGCCAAAGAGAAAGAAAAGAATCAGGGGAATAGAGTTTTCATGAAGATAAATAATCAGTAGAATTAAATGTCTTTTAATATTTGTTTTGTTTTTGAATATTTAATATTTGTTTTAGCAAAACTAACAGCAGTTTCAGAGCTGTTGGAAAGGAGGTTTTGAAGAGAAGCAAGATTTAAAAGGGTTTTGTCATAGATGGGACATGGTAACAGCTCAGTTAAATTCAAGATGTTTGTGGAGGGAAAAAAAATACTTGGGGTTGTCTCAGGAGGACATGAGGGATGTATGTTACTGAGAAGGAAAAAGAGAGTATATGCAAGTAGTCAATGAAAAGATCCAAGAAAAGGGGTAGAGCTGAAGATAGGACCAAAAAAAATGGTTAATCAGCAGAGAAATATACCTGAAGAAGGAGGAGAAAAAAGATTATGATTGTTATAAAAGGTAACTCCTTTTAAGAAATAGGAAAGAAGATAACTTCGAATCCTGGTGGCAGAAAGTTGAGCGTTTGTTTGCTCTACGAATTTGAAGGAAAGATTTCCTGTTGAGAATGAGGACAAAGGCAGATGATGCTTGAAATAATTCGGAGAACGGGAATAGGCAATGACTTGGAAGGAGAAAACAAAGATTATATACCAGCACAGATCTGTACAGTGGGTATCTTTCTCTGGCAATAAATGTGAAGCCACTCATTTGTTCTAATTCAGGTTTGGGGTTTGCTAGGGCAGGAGTGAGTAGTATGATTACAGTACACGGATAGACTATAGCTTAATAACAAGCCAGTGGTTGAGATAATGGAGATGGGGCCTAAACTGACTGTGGAAGAAGGGGACTAATAGTAGGGAGAATACCGAGATCAAAGGAATAGAGGTTTTTTTGTTTTTGTTTTTGCGGTACGTGGGCCTCTCACTGTTGTGGCCTCTCCCGTTGCAGAGCACAGGCTCCGGACGCACAGGCTCAGCGGCCATGGCTCACGGGCCCAGCCGCTCCGCGCCATGTGGGATCTTCCCAGACCGGGGCACGAACCCGTGTCCCCTGCATCGGCAGGTGGACTCTCAACCACTGCGCCACCAGGGAAGCCCAGGAATAGAGTTTTGATGAGTTCAAAGAATCAGTGATGTGGAAGCTCCAAGTAGATGCCGTAGTTCATAGGATTAATGACAAAGTAGGAATAGTGTGCAAAGATCTTTTTTTTTTCAAAAAAATAAAGGTGAATTACCACAGCATAGATAAGCCTCAAAGAACCGAGGTTTGTATAAAAGAGCATTAAGGAAATAGTGTTGAAGTTGCAGGGGGCAAGGAATACCTGGGGTGTGGGGTAAGAATTTCCTTTACTTCACAGGGGGTACACAGGAGGCAGGACTCTCAGGGGAATAATGCATCTTCAGGAAAAGCAAGGAGATTCAGGATGCCTCAGTGAAGAGATTCTGGATATAGAGAAATCTGTTTAAAGAATAGTGGCTTCACAGGGAATGTGAAAAGATTTGGGTGCAAGTGGGGCTGTGGAATTTGTGTTAGGGAAGGGGAAGTAATAAGTATGGGTTGGAGAGATTAATGAGAGATGATCTATATAACAATGAGATTTGCATCTTGAGTAGTACCAAAGGATATTAGGCATGGTGTGAGGATAGTTTTAGTGGTGTGACTGATACAGTTTTTAGTCATGTGAATCTAAAATATGATTTTCTTTACATTTTCTTGTGACTAAACTTAAGATATAGCATGAGTGCCTATTCTTTTCTTTCAAAATCACTTTATTAAGGTATAATTTGAATAAAATAATTATTTGAATAAAAAATTAATCATAAAAAATTATGAATTATAAAATTCACCAAGTGTTAAGTGTCCTATTCAATGATATTTAGTAAATATTCAGAGCTATGCAAACATCAGCACAGTCCAGTTTTGATAGTTTTCACCACCCCAAAACTTCCCTTGTGCACATTTGTAGTCAATCCCTGTTCTTACACCTAATACCAAAAAACCCCTGATTTACCTTCTGTCTTGGTTGCTTTGCCTTTCTGGAATTTCCTTATAAATGGAATCTGGCCTCTTTCATGTCTTGCCTTTTTAATTGGATAAATGATTTGCAAATATTTTCTCCCAATCTTCAGCTGGTCTTTTTTGTTCTTGTTAATTTTAATTGATAATGCCTGTTGAAGAACAAAGGTTTTTAGTTTTGATGCAGTTCAGCTTATTACTTCTTATGGATTATGATTTTGGTTTGATATCTAACAACTCTCTTTGCCCAGTCCAAGGTCAAACAGATTTTCTCCTGTTTTCTTCTAAAATTTTTATATATTTAGCACTTATATTTAAGCAGCTGACTCATTTTGATTTTTTATTGTTGTTGTTATGATGTGAGGTGTCTAAATATATTTCTTTGCAAATGGTTACCCAGTTTTCCCAGCACAATTAGTTGAAAAGACTATCATCTGCCTAGCATTTCGTCTTGACATCTTTGTTGAAGTACAACTGGCCATAAATATAATGGTTTATTTTTAAACCTGCAATTCATTTTGACTGATCTCTGCATCTATCCTTATGCCAATACCACCCTATCTTACTTATTAGATTTATAGTAAAACTGATCTTATATTTCAAATATATTTTATTAATATACTAGATTATTTACATTTCCATGTAAATTTTAGGATTTGTTTGTCAATTTTACAAAAGAAAAATGCTGGAATTTTTATAGGGATTGCATCAAAACAGATGAATTTGGGGAGAAGACCCAATTCAGTATTACAAAGCAGCATAATGAAATATCTCCCCATTTATTTTAAACTTCTCCCATTTCTCTCAGCAATGTTTCATAGTTTTTAGTATACAAATTTGGTTTCTTTCTTAAATTTGTTCCATAGTATTTTATTCTTTTTCATGCTAGTATAAATAGTTATTTTCTTTTATTTTGGATTGTTTGCTACCAGTATATAAATTGATTTATTTTATTGACCTTGTATCCTGCTACTTTGTTATGGTTCTTAATTCTAGTAGTCTTTTTATAGGATCCTTAGAATTTTCAACATACAGGATTGATTATGTTATCTGCAAGTAAAGGCAGTTTTACTTCTTTGCCTGTCTGAACGCCTTTTATTTATTTTTATTGTTTTAATTCTCTGGCTAGACCCTCTAATACAATATTTGAATAGGAGTAACTAGAGCAAATATTTTTGCCTTGTTCCTGATCTTAGGGGAAAAATATTCAGTCTTTCACCATTAAGTATAATATTGGCCATTGGTTTCTCATAAATGCTTTCATTAAACGAGTACATTCCTCTTTTCTTGTAGTTTGTTGTAAATTTTTATCATTAATATGTATTGGGGCTTGCCAAATGCCTTTTCTGTAACTGTGACATTATTTTTTCTTATCCCTTTAATCTATTAATTTGGTGTATTACTTTAACTAATTTTCAGTTGTTGAACAAACCTTGAATTCCTGGAAAATGCCAAATTGTCCTTGTATGTGATCTTTTTTATATGTTGTGGGATTAATTTACTGACGTTCTGTCAGTAATCTGCATCTATGTTCATGTAGTTTCTATAATTTTATTTTCTTGTACTATCTGTGAGTAGTTTTGATATCTGGGCAAGATAGTCTTCACAGAAAGGGTTGGAAAATGTTTCCACTTTCTCTGTTTCTAAGAGAGTTTAAGTTTGTCATTATTTCTTAAATATCTGATAAAACTCACTAATGAATTTATAAGAGCCTGAAACTTCATGAGATATATTTTTTTAATTCTTAATTAAATCTCTTTATCAGTAATGGGTCAATTCAGATTTTCTGTTTCTTCTTGAGTCAGTTTTGATAATTGTCTTTGTATTAATTTGTCAATTCATGTACATTTTCTGATTTATTGGCATAAAATTGTTCATAATATTCTCTTACGGTACTTTTAATTTCTGTAGGGCCATTAGTAATGGCTTCTTAAATTTTCTGATTTTGATGTTTTTGTGTTCTCTTTTATCTTGGTCAGTCTAAAAAATTGTCAATTTTTATGCTTTTTTTCAAAATCATCTTTTGGTTTTATTGATTTATTGATATTCTGAATTCTCAGATGTTTATTTTTTCATTGCTTCTGCTTGAATTCAGTTTGGTTTTTTTTTTTCCTCTCTGTGCTATTTTCAAATGTTGATGTCATATTTGTGAATAAAAATTTTTCTTTTTTTAATAATAGGGACAGAAAATTATACATATCTATGAACTATTTAGCAGAATCCAGTAAATTTTTATAAGTTTCGCTTTTGTTTTCAATCCAAAATATTTTCTAATTTCCCTTGATATTATTCTTTCAACTGTAGGTTTGTTTAAAACTGTGCTGCTTCATTTCCAAATATTTGAAGATTTCCCAACTTTGTTTCTTTTATTTCTAATTTAATCCTTTTATGTTTGGGGAACATATTTTCAGTTATTTCAACCCTTTTGAGTTTGAGCCTTGTTTCTTAACATAGTACTTTACATGTCATATCCTAAAGAATATTTCATGTGCACTTGAGAAGATATACATTATCCTTTTGTTGTGTGTTGTATTCTATAGATGATAGGTCAAGTTGGTTAATAGTATTGTTCAAGTCTTCTGTACCCATGCTGGTTTTTTTTATAGCGTTGTTTTAGTAATTAGAATTTGGCATTGAAATATCAAACCGTAATTACTAAATTGTCTATCCTTTCAACCCTGTCAGTTTTTGCCTCACGTATTTTGAGACATTTATGCTAGGATACATATGTTTGTAATTATTATTTCTTACGTATGTATGGACACTTTTATCATTACTAAATGTTTCTATCTTGTCTTAAATTCTATTATGTTTAACATCAGTATAACTGCTTTCATTCTTTTACGGTCACTGTATTGCATGTATATCTTTATCCACCCTTTTACTTTCAACCTATTGGTGTCTTTGATCTAAATGTACTTCTTGTAGACAGCATACATTGAATCTTGCATTTTAATGATTTAAAAAAATTGGATGATTAGCCAAAACTCACTTAATATGATTATCAACATGTTTGAATTTCTGTCTACACATTTTAAAAAATATTTTGCCCATGTATTTCTTTCTCTGTTGCTTCTTACTCCTGAATTTTGTGTAAACTATTTTTTAGCATCCATTTTAATTCCTCTGGTGATTTTTTTTAACAGTGTATTTTTATTTTTTCCTTAGTGGTTACTCTAAGAATTACAATATGTATTTTAATTTATCACAATCTACTTTCAATTAATTTCAAGAACTGTTGAAGTTTTGAGATGTTACCCTACTTTATTTTTAAAAATTAATTATTTATTTTTTTGGCTGTGTTGGGTCTTTGTTGCAGTGCGTGGCCTTCTCATTGCGGTGGCTTCTCTTGTTGTGGAGCACGGGCTCTAGGCGCATGGGCTTCAGTAGTTGTGGCACTCGGGCTCAGTGGTTGTGACTCATGGGCTCTAGAGCGCAGGCTCAGTAGTTGTGGCACACGGGCTTAGTTGCTCCACAGCATGTGGGATCTTCCAGGACCAGGGTTCGAACCCTTGTCTCCTGCATTGGCAGGCGGATTCTTGGAAGTCCCAATTTTACCTTACTTTAAATAACAGATTGCCTACAACAGTTTCAGGGATACTGACAGAAGACATGACTCATGGGGAACAAGCAAAGGACTTTATTGTTCACACAATATTGGAAGCCAAAGGATTGGTATGTTTATGCCCTGGTTCCCTGAGACCTAATTCCTACAAAGGCAAACTGGAAAGGGTCAAGTGGCCCTTGCCCACAAAATGAGTTTCATTACAGGAAAGTAACCCTGAGGTTAGCTGACTTGGATCTCATATAAGGACAGCAAGCTTGCCTATGTTTTACTCTAGTGGGAAGATAATATCTCTGTCTCCCATGGCTGTCCACTATACAAATATTCTTGAAAAGACAGTCTAGTACAAAGGCAAAATTGCTCACAAGGTGTATGAAAATGAGACAGAGACCCATGAGGAATTGTATCCCAACAATTAATCCTTGTTTAATTCCAGTTAAATAACAGCAACTTTGCTCTAATATAATTCCATCCTTCACTCTCTTTTGTGCTATAAATTTCATATATATTAAATATGAAAAACATATCATCATATATATTTAATATATATGAAAATTATTGCCATCTAGAAGCATGCATTCTTTAAAGAAATTAAGAAAAGAGAGGCACATTTTTAAAATAATTTACATTTACCCACATAATTATCAATTCCAGTGCTCTTGATTTTTTCCTTTTTGTGTTAACATCTGGTGTAATTTCCTTTCAGCTTGACAATTTCCTTTACCATATCTTGAATGACAGGTATACTCGCAATGATTTGTCACAGTTTCTGTTTACCCGGGAATGCCTTCATTTCACCTTTTTTAAAGAATAGCACATATATAAATAAAATTCAGTATATACAGATATATTTCAGCATTTTGAACATAACATTCTGTAACCTTTTATCTTCCAGTGGTTTTTATGATACCTAAGATATTAATCTTATTTTTTTCCTATACATGGTGAATTGTTTTTCTGTTGCTCCTTTCAAGATCTTTCCTTTGTTTTGGCTTTCAAGATTTTGTCTATTTTATATCTGGGTGTGGGTCTCTTTGTTTCTAAATTTCTTTGGTATCACTTTTTAAAAATCAAATTTGAGGGAGTTGTGTGCCATTATCCTTCATTTCTTTTACTGCCTCTTCTCTCTTTCCTCTGCCCCAGGGCCTCCTAATACATCTATGTCAGTGTGCCCTGATGTTGTCCTAAAGGTCTCTGAGGTTCTGGTTTTTCTTCCTTTCTGTTCTTCAGATTATGTACTTTCTATTGGTCTGTATTCATGTTCACTGATTTGGTTTTTTTCTGCTATCTCAAACCTGCTGTTCAGCCTATCTAGAAAATACTTTATTTTAGATTATTTTAAATTTTCACACTAGACTTTACATTTAGTATATTTGTAGAATTTCTATTTCTTATTAATGTTACCTTTTTGGTGAAAGATTTTCATACCTTATATAATTCTTTAAGCATTGTTTCCTTTGATTCTTTGAACGTAGGTGTAATGGCTGTTTTGACATCATTGTCTGCAAAACCTAATATCTGGGTCCATTGGAGACAGTTTCTATTAACCATTAGTTTTACTGAGCAAGTTCACACTCTTTTATTTCTGTATGTGTCTTTTTTTTTTTCTTTTTGTACCTTTTATACAATACAAAAGTGTGTTGTAGCATTTCTGGGTTCTGTTTTCTTAATTGGGAAGTATTGTTACCATCACTAATTTTTGTTGCTTTGCTTTCATTTGCTTTATGCTGTAACTTTCCAGGACTTAATCTGTAGACTCCTCTCCTCTACAGTGTGTGATCACTGATGTCTCACTCAGTTGTTTTTATCCTCATTTTTTTTTTCATTTTGGCCTCAGTTCCTAATAGTTATACTTCTGTCTGCATAGCTTACTAGACAGCCGGTGATTGGTGAGAGTTTGCTCAAACCTAAAGCCAGTAAATCTTCCACACTCTAACAGTGGATATTTGTACCAGATTGGAGAGTACTTGCAAAATCTAGGCAGTTTACACGTCTTTCCACCAGAGCCCCTTCAGTCACCCATGTGCATGTGCAGAGTATCCCATTCAGCCAGAGTTGCTTGGAGATCTTGGGCCCTTTTGGGTCTCCTCTCCAAGTACAAATAGCTCCCCAGTAAGTCAGGAATATGGGAGAGCCCATCTAATTCTCCTATGGCTCTTTTTTCTTAGATCGCTTTGCTAAAAATTTTGATTGGCCAGTGGACTAACTCCAGTCCCAATTGCTGCCTTAAGCCAACGGGGCTGCAGGCTTTCTGTATTTGTTTCCAATCATGTTTGCTACATTTTTAGTAATATCATTGTGGTTGGACTTTCCACACTGAAACAAAGTCAGCTTCCTCTGCCATGGAAGCTTCCAGTTTTCACAGTCAGCACCGCCCTGGTAGGACTACCATGCTGATTGAGAAGGTGGGAAGGGAGTGTGCGAGTAGCCCTAGCAATAATGGCACAGATTCCAAGTGTCGTTACCTGAAATTCATTGGCATGTCTTAAAAAATGTTTCTTTTTGTGTTTGTTTGTTTGTGTTTGACCAGTTTCCAAAATGTTGAAATAGATATTTCTGACAACTTTGTTCAGATTTTATTTCCTTAGGGGGAGACAATTTTTAATCTCTTTAACTCCTCCATAGCCATAAGTTCTCCCTATTCGTTCTGATACAAAAACCTTAATTTAAACTCTTAAGTTACTAACTGTTGTAATTTTTCTCAGATATTTATTGTTGAAATTAAAGATTCATCCTATCCTGTCCACTTCTCCCTTTGTGGTGCTTTAGCATCCTCTAGCAAAATATCCACTAAGTTGCTGTCTCTGCCCTCCATCAAATCCCTGTTTGGATGGTTTACTCCATAACTTCAGCTGCTATGTCCCCTCTATCTGACAGTGAGAGTCCCTATCAAGTTTCCTGTTTGTGTTCTCTCTTCTGTGGTTAATTTCAGTGCCTCCTTTGGGTGTGGGCAAATGCGATTGTATGTTTCCGTCCTAAACCAACAGGACTGAGGAACGGCAGGAATTTTAGGAATTGTATTTTTGTCCTCTCAGGCTGGACATACAGTGCCACTGTGGTGACCCAGGAAAAGGCTTTAACTCAAAGTTGCAGTATTGGTCTTCTTTAAAATCATTTCCCGGGGCTTCCCTGGTGGCGCAGTGGTTGAGCATCCACCTGCCGATGCAGGGGATACGGGTTCGTGCTCCGGTCCGGGAAGATCCCACATGCCGCGGAGTGGCTGGGCCCGTGAGCCATGGCCGCTGAGCCTGCGCGTCCGGAGCCTGTGCTCCGCAAAGAGAGAGGCCACAGCAGTGAGAGGCCTGCGTACCGCAAAAAACCAACCAAACAAACAAACAAAAAAATCATTTCCCAAAACATCAGGAAAGTTGCACCATCTACAACACCCCACTCCAAAAGACTAGACCTAAACAAAAACAAAAACAAAAAGCAGAGGTAGAAATTATGATCTTAATATCATATATACTTTGTTGTGGCTCCACATTCCCACACACTATCCTGTCCTCTCTCCTCACAGTTCAGAGAAGTGAATGGTCTGGGAGCAGAAATGCAACTTCCTGTATCTTTCTGCTCTATAACTCTAGATCAGATTTTTTAATTTAAAAGTTCATTATTTATTAGTTTTTCTGTTTTGCAATCTCTTCTCCGGGCAATGTCATTCTCATGTCTCAAGGCCTGATTCAAGTGGGTCATCAGACAGAAGGGAGAAAAGCACCTCAGTTGGTATATATCTTCCTGCTATATTTGAAAACAGGGCTTTTCAAAATAGAATAATTCCCTGCATCCCTGATGAATAAAAGACAACTGATCATATTTCCAGGCAAGTCCTTGACTTGGAGGTACAAACTGGTAATGTGAATATCACAGTGTACTGGAAATAATCCCCAGGTACTGGAAGAACAGCAGCTTCTGATATTTGGGAATTACTTGGTTTAAGAAATATACATATGTGGATAGGGGTACTGTAGCCTAGTGGTCTTAATGCTTGCTTCACATTAGAATCAGCTGGGGAGGCCTTAGAATGTAACAATGTTTATGATCCACCTAGAAATTATTATTTAATTGTTCTGAGGAATGAACGTCATTTAATTCTATGATGTAGCCACTGCTTTCTTGAGCCTTTCTGGGAGCAGCTAGCAAAAGTTTCTTTGATTTTATGGATTTACTGCACACACTCTAGGTAGGCACTCTATGAGATAATGAAGGTCATAGAAAAATGCCTGGAATATAGTCAAAGTGTTTAAGGCACTGGTGGTTAGAAAGTCTCATCTCTCTACTTCCTTTGGTAGTCTTCATCTCTCTACTTCTTATTCCTAGTTCATAATTATGACTGTATTCTTTATTAAGGGCATGGTCCCCAGGCTAATATACCTCTGGGCTCTAATAATATTAATGTTCTGGAACAACAAAGCAGAAAACCTAATCTTGAATGTAGTGACCTGCTTGAGTTTTACCTGTTGAAGTTCTTCACAATGTAACCACTTTTCCCTATATGACATGTCCAGCAGTACCATCTCTGAATTCCTATTTGTGTCTGAAGAACAAGCTATCTGAGGCTAGGGTAGTATATTATTTTTCTAGATGTGCTGTAACGAAATACCACAGATTGGATGGCTCACACAACAGAAATTATTTTCTCACACTTCTGGAAGCTGAAAGTCCAGATCAAGTCTGGACTGATAGTAGTAGTCTGGAAGTCTGATCAGGGTGTCAGTAGGGTTAATTTCTCTTGAAACCTCTCTCCTGGTCTTGCAGAATGCCCCCTTCTTCATGTGTCCTCACCCAGTCTTCTCTCTCTGTACATGCATCCCTGTGTCTGTGTGTCCTAATCTCCTCTTTGTTCAAGGACACCAGTCAGATTGGATTAAGACCAATCCTAAAGGCCTCATTTTAGCTTAATTACCTCTTTAAAAATGGTATCTCCAAATTTGGTTGCATTCTGAGGTACTGGGGTTTGGGACTCCATATAATTTGGGGGGATAAATTCAGCCCATAACAGGTGCTGATGCTGCTGAAAAACACAGAAAATAAAGATGAAATGAGGACCCTTCTATCTTGTGACAGCTACTTAAATTTTATTTGTTCTTTTCTTCTTTACTATAAGAAAAAAGCTACCATCATAGTAGTTAAAATTAGAAAACGTATAAAAATTATGCTACACGATCTTAGAATATAATTCTCCATGGATTCCTTATGTTTCTGTGTGGTCTCTTCACTTCTGAGCAAAGGGCATGTTTGAATAGCACCTGGAATTGGAAGTTAGAAAGAGTATATCCCTCTGGAGATATTTGGAATCATCTAGGATAATGAAGATAGTCTTCTACTTCCCCTCGCTTCAAACATTTGCTTACATTATGAGGTAATAACCTAAAGATGGCATCCTACCCTCCCAAGGAGGAAATTTGCTTTATTCCAAGATAGTGAGTAATCTCAATCTCTCTAGAAGTGAGGATGGGAAGGTCACAAACAGCTCTGATAAAGGTCAGAATCCTCTAAAATTCAGAGTTCCTCTCCTGTGGTGACAGGTCCTCATGATGTCTCCCTGAGGGAAATGAGACATGGTGAACCAGTGCATGGTATTGCTATGGCTTCTCTTTTTGTGCTGTGAATAATAATAAACTGTCTGTCTCTGACCCAGAGGTCTGGTGTTCTTCCGTCAGTATATGGATATAAAACTCTACCAGGCTAACTGGCTGCTTGCAAGTAGAGTAAAATTTCAGACCCTTCACAATATCTGACTAAACATCGATATCTACTACATAACTGTCCGTTCTAACAATAATTTGTTGTCAGGTGTTTTTGTGACCTTACACTGGATAGCATATGATCAATAGGGAAACTTGGAATTTCTTGGAATCTCTCATATTCTCTCAGAGTACAATTTAATTCCTACATATGGTAAATGTAGGAATTAAACCTTTACTCAATTCACTTGTTCCATTTATGATTTAAGGCAGAAATACATTAGGAGGAAATACTCTTCCTAAAATAAATGAGGAGCAAATACTCTGCCTGAATTTTTTGATTGTGTTAATAATTAGAATACTGTTCTAACTCTGATAACTCAGAATAACCAACAATGATAATCATCCTTTTACATAGTTGGCAGAAGTGACTTTTGTTAAATCTCTTTAACAGAATGCCATAGGTTAGCTCCAATTAATGGATTTGTTTTCTTAAAAGATGGGGATTGGAACAAAAAATATTTTCCCCTGTTTTTTTTTTCTCATTACTAAAACATGTCTTGATTCACTGTCTTAAAAGCATAATCTCAATAGAGTCTATAACAAAAAACAAGATTCAGTATCTATAGCAGATTCAGATTATATAATACTAACAGCTGAAATACCTGTCCATTAACTATTGAGCACAATAGAGCAGGCAGTGGAAGAAGAGAGCACAGGTCAAAATATTTCAAAACAAATGTACAGGATAATAAGCACATGGGATGGTACGCTTCAATTTCTAGTTTTAACAGGTCTACAGCTAATGCTAAAATTTTCAGTGACACTCACCTCTGGTCCCATCTTATCTTTTTATTCTATTCTCTCAGTATATTCTACTAACAAGCATCAACCCCTCTCCCATATTTTTCAATGTGTGATTTAAAAAATAATCCACAATAAATTTTCATTTAATCTACTTTTTTGGCCTCACCCTAGCCGTGAAGATATCTGCAGCTTAACAACCCTCCCAGGTGATTCTTAGGCATCCTCATTTTGAATCCTACTTGGTAGCCTTGATCTTTATGTCTCTGTGAAATTTCCTCATTAATTTAAAATTTGGGCCTAATATTTTAACCATGTTCTTAATTGACTTCATTAGATCCTGCTGGACTGTACTAACAGTGCTCACATTGACATTTGCAACAAGCACTTTCATATGTATTATCCCTCCTAATCATCACCGTAGCTCTATGGAAAGGTTAATTTCCATTTCACATGTTAAAAAATTAAATGAGCAGTTAAATAACATGATGACTCACTTGTTGCTTGTAACTAGAAAAACTGGGACTTGAGAATACCAGAAATAGCTCAATAACCCAAGTAGCGGTATGTTAATTCTACCTAGAGCTAGGCATTTTTGTCTATAAATAAGATGACACCAATCACCAACAGCCTGCCTCCATAATGTCTATTTAAAATAATTTGCTTCTTTCTTTCCCACAGATAGCTTTACTGAGAAAATTTACTCAGTTGCCATTATGTAAACAAACTACTCCCACCGTTGCAGTTTCTTTTTGATTCCACCTGAATTTTAACATTCTCATCAAACCACTAATTCTAAACCATTGTAAAGTCTTCCATCTCTCGTACCAAAAGCTTCTGGGAAATTAGGTTAGATTTTTGTGATTTTCTTCTCAGTGTGGCTCTGAGGTTGAATTTTTGTCATGTCCTCTTAACGTAACGGGATACTCAGCTGCGCTTTTATTGCTGCCTTATATTGGCTAGTGGGATCCACAATTGGGGACTGATAAACACAATGCAACAAGCAGTTGGAGGCCCGACACCCACCTCAGCACTTAAAAGAGAGTTAGAACTGGCTCTGATTCTCCAATTCTAATCCAGTTTCTGAAGCCTCCATTTCTAGCCAAGTAAGGATGTTTCCTACAAAATTACTCAGAAATTTAAGGGTTGCCCCCATTCCTTTACCGAAAATCTGCTCTTTCTTCAAACTGTCAGCTACATGTGCTTATTTCAGCAAGGGTGGGAAGAGAATTGAAGACACAGTCCTGGGCAAGAAAAAGGTGCAAGGTTGAGCAGCAAGCAGAACCATCACCTGATGTGGTGAGGGTGAATGAGGACACAATTCCACTGTAATTTTAGCACATAAAAGTCAGATGTGAGGCATGTTGCAGGAACTTGGTTGGGAAGGCTGGCTGGCTGCCAAGTCAACAAAAGCCTGGGATGATAGCTGAAGAGAGTTGAAAGAAAGCAAGCCAGAGCAATCACCATCTTTGGGAATCTCCTGTCAGTAGGTTTACCCATGTGTGCAGTGAGATAGTAGTTAGCCTTCAGAATTTTGTGACATCAACACTCACCTAGATATGGGAGAAAGAAAAATGCAGCAAAAGAGACACATGTTCCTGTCCTAATCCAGTGAAGGATAGTGGAATCCAAAGGAGAGAAAATAAGCAGTGAGAAAGCAGACCATACTACCTTTACCTCTAGTCTGTGGGTTTCTAGGGCCAAGAGTCAAGCGTGACTTAGCCAGAAAAGTATAGAAGACATGCACTGAATTAGATATGAGATTAGAGATTAAACTTGATTACACTTGTATGACTTTTTCAAATCTGACAAGGACCATAAAGCTATAGAATCTGCCCATGATTAGAGGAAAGAATAAATAGTCACTAAATGATATCTCATTTGGTTCACGCTGTTTTAGCAAACAAGTAAAAAACTAAAATGCAATCATTTTCCTAAAAGTAATAGAAATTTAATTTGGCTTTGCAATTTTACCCATTATGTATGCCAGTATCTCCTTATTTCTCTATTAGTCCAGTGGTTCACACCAGCAGCACTGGCCTCACTTACAAGAGCTTGTAAGAAATTCTGAGACCCTACTCCAGACCCACTGAATCAGAAATGTGGAGGTGAAGCCCAATGGTCTGTGTTTTAACAAGCCTTCCAGATGATTCTAGTACATACTGAAGTTTAAGAATCACAATGTAGTTTGTTTTTTCCATTTTGAATGTCTTTAGTGAAAGAGTTATACAGATTTAACTTTAATATTTTAATAAACAGTTTGTAGTTTTGTGTATGTGTCAGCTAATCCTTTCCCTAGTACTTGGTTAAACTTAAAAACATATGGATATTTCATTACACAATTATACCAATATATCTTACAGTACAAAGTTATTCAATAATTTAAATAGTTTATAATTTTTGCATTATTTTTCCAAATGTAAATATCTCATTTCATATATTGCTTTTTTGTTATAATAGTTACTGATTATTTGATATAAGCTATTAATGATCTATTAAAATTTCTTTAGGGTATTATATCTATGGCCTTTAAAAAAATATGAGCATTTCTATAGTTTTAGGATTTGAATTTAGTGCTTAATTCAAAGTGATAAAGAAAAATAATTAATACATTTCCAAAACTTATATCTGGCTCAGTAACTTCTTAACAGTTCATAATTGACCCATATTTAGCTGATAAAAAATTTCTATTACTTTCAAAATTTTATCATAGCAAGCTTAAAATTAGCTTCATAAAAATGCTTTATGTCTGGTTTAATCTCTAAAATGTATTATTCTTGGCCTTGATTGGTATCTGATTTTTTTTTTTTTTTTTTTTTTTTTACATTTCTTGTGTTTTCACTATCCAGGAATATCACCACTTAAAGTTAAAATCTGCTAAACTCATATTCACTTTAAAATCATCTTACTTACATAACAGTAAAACAATGAATAAGGTTGTTTTCTTCCTTTAAACCACACCATCATATTTTTTCTAAAAGTACACACACACACACTCTTTTAATTTAACCATTGCCTCTGTTGCTCTGGAGCTAAATTAAGGTTGCATAAGAGTTTGCTTGATATCTGTTTTTGAGTAAAACAAACAAACTTTATTTTTGTTAATTCTGATTTTAAAAACTACTTCCTCAAATTTTACCATTCATGAAATGTAAAGCACTGGCACATTATATTTTGAAAAGATATTATAGAGAAAAGAGGCTAATGATAAACATCCATGATATTATCACAAAATTTTAATTTCTACCAAAAAAAAATAATCAGTGCAAAAGATATCTTTTGATTTCACACTAGTGTCAACAATATACCCACATGCCCTTAAGTGTAATGGAATTTGACTTAACTCTGCTAGAGTGGGTTAGTAACAAAAATAACAACATCACTGTGTTTCTAGATGCTTGAAGGACATAAGGAATCTTCACAACCGCTAAAAATACAGTATAGTATCCCAAACAAAGGGATGCTAAGAACATGTGAGGTCTAAAAGTTGTGGATTTGTGCCAGCTGAGCAAAGTAACAAGCAGTTCATTTGAGCAGCCTGCACAAACACTTCTTTCATAGAAGAACACACTCTCACTATCCCTATCCCCTCCTCTCTCCCTGAAAAATCTCATACATGACATTTGCATTGACTTCATCAGCTTTGGATTGCACCATCTTGAATACTAGCATGCATTTTGTATTCTCTCCATCAACAGCCAGGACAGGAGGCTAATTAGCGTACTCCCAATGGGTTAAACACAGGATTGCCATAAAGGGCAATTCTCTCTCACAAAAACCCCAACCTCAAAACTGGCAATTCAAAGAAGGGATTTTTTTTCCTAACACAAACTGAACCTAAACAGCTACCTATGTTTAAAAGTTTTAATTTCTATGCTAAACTGTGAAATAATATTTGGAAAACCATTTGAGCTCCAACTAATATGACTGCTATATAGACTTTAAGTTCTGTTATAAATAAAATGGAGTCATTTATTGAAAGATATTATAAAGTAATATGACATGGTTAGAGTAATAGTGGTGGGAATAAAATCCAGAGCCTTTATTTCCAGGATCTGATCTCATAGGTGGTCATGCTTTGGGCAAATTTCACTGGATTTAGACCTGCCACAATTCTTAGAAACTGATAGACCTCTGATAAATAATAATTATTTCTTAAGCATGAGAGGGAATAACCATATATAATACTCCAATAGAATAAGAATTTGAAAGTTTTTATGTAAATATTTAATATTGATGATTCTTTAAACAGATATAGGATTGAAATAACTGACATAATTGTAGAAACACTGCTTACATAAATATATATAATGCATATGTATATATATATTTATACATACTTATATATGTACAAACACAAGAAAAATTTTCTCTTTTGCCTTTTCAATCCCAAAGGAAACATTTTTAAAAATTACTTCTTGAATTTTTCCCATAAAATAATGAACTACAATATCTGTCACAGGAGCTAAGTACATCCCCCATCTTGAGAAAATAGACACATGCAACATTTTCTAGAAATTGGTTAAGGGAAAAGAAGAAAAACATCTATGTGATCGTGTTTAAGATTCTCTATCTGTACTCACGTACTATAACTGAGAGAAATCTCCCGTGTTTCCCTTTTGTGGAAATGATAATCAAGTGATTACTGCCATCCATACATGAGTCGGTCTGTGTTACAAGATCAAATTTTCTGTGTGGTAAAGCTTTCAAAGCACCTTTATAATTGAGAACCAATGTTAACAATAGTTTGGTTTTTTTTTAACATCTTTATTGGAGTATAATTGTTTTACAATGGTGTCTTAGTTTCTGCCTTATAACAAAGTGAATCCACTATACATATGCATATATCCCCATATGTCCTCCCTCCGTCTCCCTATTACATCCCTCTAGGTGGTAACAAAGCACCGAGCTGATCTTGCGCTATGCGCTGCTTCCCACTAGCTATCTATTTTATATTTGGTAGTGTATATATGTCCATACCACTCTCTCACTTTGTCCCAGCTTATCCTTCCCACTCCCTGTGTCGTCAAGTCCATTCTCTACATCTGGGTCTTTATTTCTGTCCTGCCCCTAGGTTCTTCAGAACTTTTTTTTTTTTTTAGATTCCATATATATGTGTTAACATATGGTATTTGTTTTTCTTTTTCTGACTTACTTCACTCTGTATGACAGACTCTAGGTCCACCTACCCACTACAAATAACTCAATTTCATTTCTTTTTATGGCTGAGTAATATTCCACTGTATATATGTGCCACATCTTTATCCATTCATCTGTTTATGGACACTTAGGTTGCTTCCATGTCCTGGCTATTGTAAATAGTACTGCAGTGATCATTGTGCTACATGACTATTTTTGAATTATGGTTTTCTCAGGGTGTATGCCCAGTAGTGGGATTGCTGGGTCGTATGGTAATTCTATTTTTAGTCTTTTGAGGAACCTCCATACTGTTTTCCGTAGTGGCTGTATCAATTTACATTCCCACCAGCAGTGCAAGAGTGTTCCCTTTTCTCCACAAGCTCTCCAGCATTTATTGTTTGTAGATTTTTTGATGATGGCCATTCTGACTTACGTGAGGTGATACCTCATTGTAGTTTTGATTTGCATTTCCCTAATGATTAGTGATGTTGAGCATTCTTTCATGTGTTTGTTGGCAATCTGTATATCTTCTTTGGAGAAATGTCTATTTAGGTTTTCTGCCCATTTTGGATTGGGTTGTTTGTTTTTTGATACTGAGTTGCATGAGCTGCTTGTAAATTTTGGAGTTGACAAAGCAAAATCCTTTGTCAATTGTTTCATTTGCAAATATTTCTCCCATTCTGAGGGTTGTCTTTTTGTCTTGTTTATGTTTTCCTTTGCTGTGCAAAAGCATTTAAGTTGCGATAGGTCTCATTTGTTTATTTTTTGTTTTTATTCCCATTTTTCTAGGAGGTGGGTCAAAAAGAATCTTGCTGTGATTTATGTCATAAGACTGTTCTGCCTATGTTTTCCTCTAAGAGTTTGATAGTTTCTGGCCTTACATTTAGGTCTTTAATACACTGAGTTTATTTTTGTGTATGGTGTTAGGGAGTGTTCTAATTTCATTCTTCTACATGCAGCTGTCCAGTTTTCCCAGCACCACTTATTGAAGAGGCTGTCTTTTCTCCATTGTATATTCTTGCCTTCTTTATCAAAAATAAGGTGACTGTATGTGTGTGGGTTTGTGCCTGGGCTTTCTATCCTGTTCCATTGATCTATATTTCTCTTTTTGTGCCAGCACCATACTGTCTAGATTACTGTAGCTTTGTAGTATACTCTGAAGTCTGGGAGCCTGATTCCTCCAGCTCCATTTTTCTTTCTCAAGATTGCTTTGGCTATTCGGGGTCTTTTGTGTTTCCATACAAATTGTGAAATTTTTTGCTCTACTTCAGTGAAAAATGCCATTGGTAGTTTGATAGGGATTGCATTGAATCTGTAGATTGCTTTGGGTAGTAGAGTCATTTTCACAATGTTGATTTTTCCAATCCAAGAACATGGTATATCTCTCCATCTGTTTGTATCGTCTTTAATTTCTTTCATCAGTGTCTTATAGTTTTCCGCATACAAGTCTTTTGTCTCCTTAGGTAGGTTTATTCCTAGGTATTTTATGCTTTTTGTTGCAGTGGTAAATGGGAGTGTTTCCTTAATTTCTCTTTCAGATTTTTCATCATTAGTGTATAGGAATGCAGGAGATTACTGTGCATTAATTTTGTATCCTGCTACTTTACCAAATTCATTGATTAGCTCTAGTAGTTTTCTGGTAGCATCTTTAGGATTCTCTATGTATAGTATCATGTCATCTGCAAACAGTGACAGCTTTACTTTCTCTTTTCCAATTTGGATTCCTTTTATTTCTTTTTCTTCTCTGATTGTTGTGGCTGAAACTTCCAAAACTATGTTGAATAAGAGTGGTGAGAATGGGCCACCTTGTCTTGTTCCTAATGTTAGTGGAAATGGTTTCAATTTTTCACCATTGAGAACGATGTTGGCTGTGGGTTTGTCATATATGGCCTTTATTATGTTGAGGTAAGTTCCCTCTATGCCTACTTTCTGGAGGGTTTTTATCATAAATGGGTTTGGATTTTGTCAAAAGCTTTTTCTGCATCTATTGAGATGATCATATGGGTTTTATCCTTCAATTTTTTTAATATGGTTTATCACATTGATTGATTTGTGTATATTGAAGAATCCTTGCATTCCTGGGATAAAGCGCACTTGATCATGGTGTATAATCCTTTTAATGTGCTGTTGGATTCTGTTTGCCAGTATTTTGTTGAGGATTTTTGCATCTATGTTCATCAGTGATATTGGCCTGTAGTTTTCTTACTATGTGATATCTTTGTCTGGTTTTGGTATCAGGGTTATGGTGGCCTCGTAGAATGATTTTGGGAGTGTTCCTCCCTCTGCTATATTTTGGAGGAGTTTGAGAAGGACAGGTGTTAGCTCTTCTCTAAATGTTTCATAAAATTCTCCTGTGAAGCCATCTGGTCATGGGCTTTTGTTTGTTGGAAGATTTTTAATCACAGTTTCAATTTCAGTGCTTGTGATGGGTCTGTTTGTATTTTCTGTTTCTTCCTGGTTCAGTCTCAGAAGGTTGTGGTTTTCTAATAATTTGTCCATTTCTTCCAGGTTGTCCATTTTATTGGCATATAGTTGCTTGTAATAATCTCTCATGATCCTTTGTATTTCTGCAGTGTCAGTTGTTACTTCTTCTTTTTCATTTCTAATTCTATTGGAGTATTCTCCCCCCCCCCTTTTTTTTTGATGAGTCTGGCTAATGGTTTATCAATTCTGTTTATCTTCACAAGGAACCAGCTTTAGTTTTATTGATCTTTGCTATTGTTTCCTTCCTTTCTTTTCCATTTATTTCTGATCTGATTTTTATGATTTCTTTCCTTCTGCTAACTTTGAGATGTTTTTGTTCTTTCTCAAATTGCTTTGTGTGTAAGGTTAGCTATTTTATTTGAGATGTTTCTGGTTTCTTGAAGTAGGATTGTATTGCTGTAAACTTCCCTCTTAGAACTGCTTTTGCTGCATCCCATAGCTTTTGGGTCATCATGCTTTCATTGTCATTTTTTTCTAGGTATTTTTTGATTTCCTCTTTGATTTCTTCAGTGATCTCTGTGTTATTTAGTAGTGTACTGCTTAGCCTCCATGTGTTTGTATTTTTTAAAGATTTTTTCCTGTAATTGATAACTAATCTCATAGTGCTGTGGTCAGAAAAGATACTTGATACAATTTCAATATTCTTAAATTTACAAAGGCTAGATTTGGGACCCAAGATATGATCTATCCTGGAGAATGTTCCATGAGCACTTGAGAAGAAAGTATATTCTGTTGTTTTTGGATGGAATGTCCTATAAATATCAGTTAAGTCCATCTTGTTTAATGTATCATTTAGAGCTTGCACTTCCTTATTTTTTTTTCATTTTGGATGACCTTTCCATTGTTGAAAGTGGGGTCTTAAAGTCCCCTACTATGACTGTGTTACTGTCGATTTGCCCTTTTATGGCTGTTAGCAATTTCCTTATGTATTGAGGTACTCCTATGTTGGGTACATAAATATTTACAATTGTTATATCTTCTTCCTGGATTGATCCCTTGATCATTATGTAGTGTCCTTCTTAGTCTCTTGTAATAGTTTTTATTTTAAAGTCTATTTTGTCTGATATGAGAATTGCTACTCCAGCTTTCTTTTGATTTCCATTTGCATGGAATATCTTTTCCCATCCCCTCACTTTCAGTCTTTATGTGTCCCTAGGTCTGAAGTTGGTCTCTTGTAGACAGCATATATATGGGTCTTGTTTTTGTATCCATTCTGCCAGTCTATGTCTTTGGTTGGAGCATTTAATCCATTTACATTCAAGGTTATTATCGATATGTATGTTCCTATTACCATTTTCTTAATTGTTTTGGGTTTGTTATTGTAAGCCTATTCCTTCTCTTGTGTTTCTTGCCTAGTGAAGTTCCTTTAGCATTTGTCGTAAAGCTGGCTTGGTTGTGCTGAATTCTCTTAGCTTTTGCTTGTCTGTAAATATTTTAATGTCTCCATCAAATGTGAATGTGATCCTTGCTGGGTAGAGTAATCTTGGTTTTAGGTTTTTCCCTTTCATCACTTTAAATATGTCCTGCCACTCCCTTCTGGCTTGCAGAGTTTCTGCTGAAAGATCAGCTGTTAACCTTATGGGGATTCCCTTGTATATTATTTGTGGTTTATCCCTTGCTGCTTTTAACATTTTTTCTTTGTATTTAATTTTTGATAGCTTGATTAATATGTGTCTTGGTGTGTTTCTCTTTGGATTTATCCTGTATGGGACTCTCTGTGCTTCCTGTACTTGGTTGAGTATTTTCTTTTCCATATTAGGGAAGTTTTCAACTATAATCTCCTCAAATATTTTCTCAGTCCCTTTCTTTTTCTCTTCTTCCTTTGGGACCGATATAGTTAGATTGTGTGTTTAATGTTGTCCCAGAGGTCTCTGAGACTGTCCTCAATTCTTTTCATTTTTTTTTCTTTTTTCTGCTCTGTGGTATTTATTTCCACTATTTTATCCTTCAGGTCACTTATCCGTTCTTCTCCCTCAGTTATTCTGCTATCAATTCCTTCTAGATAATTTTTAATTTCATTTATTGTGTTGTTCATCATTGTTTGTTTGCTCTTTAGTTTTTCTAGGTCTTTGTTAAACGTTTCTTGTATTTTCTCCATTGTACTTCCAAGATTTTGGATGATCTTTACCATCATTACTCTGAATCCTTTTTCAGGTAGACTGTGTATTTTTCTTCATTTGTTTGGTCTGGTGGGTTTTTACCTTGCTCCTCATATGCTGTGTGTTTGTTTGTCTTCTCATTTTGCTTAACTTATTGTGTTTGGAGTCTCCTATTCGCAGACTGCAGGTTTGTAGTTCCCGTTTTTTCGGCGTCTGCCCCCAGTGGCTAAGGTTGGTTCAGTGGGTTGTGGAGGGGACTGGTGCCTGGGTTCTGGTAGATGAGGCTGGATCTTGTTTTTCTGGTGGGCAGCTCTGCGTCTGGTGTTGTGTTTTGGGGTGTCTGTGACCTTATGATTTTAGGCAGCCTCTCTGCTAGTGGGTGGGGTTGTGTTCCTGTCTTGGTAGTTGTTTGGCATAAGATGTCCAGTACTGTAGCTTGCTGGTCGTTGAGTGGAGGTGGGTCTTAGTGTTGAGATGGAGATTTCTGGAGAGCTTTCGCCATTTGATATTACGTGGGCTGGAAGTTCTCTGCTGGACCAATGTCCTGACTTCAGCTCTCCCATCTCAGTGGCACAAGCCTGACACCCGGCCGGAGCACAACCCTGTCAGCCATATGGCTCCCAAGTCTACAGTTGCTCCCAAAGTGCACCGCCTCAATTTTGGGATGATTCATTGTCTATTCAGGTATTCCACAGATGCAGGTACATCAAGTTGATTGTGGAGATTTAATCCGCTGCCCCTGAGGCCGCTGGGAGAGATTTCCCTTTCTCTTCTTTGTTCGCACAGCTCCCGGGGTTCAGCTGTGGATTTGGCCCCACCTCTGCGTCACCTGAGGGTGTCGGTTCTTCATTCAGACAGGACGGGGTTAAAGGATCAGCTGCTTCGGGGTCTCTGATTCACTCAGGCCGGGAAGAGGGAGGGGTAAGGATGTGGGGCAAGCCTGCCGCGACAGAGGCCGGTGTGACGTTGCACCAGCCTGAGGCGTGTCGTGCGTTCTCCCAGGGAAGTTGTCCCCGGGTTCCGGAACCCTGGCAGTGGCGGGCTGCACAGGCTCCCCGGAAGGGAGGTGTGGATAGTGACCTGTGCACGCACACAGGCTTCTTGGTGGCGGCGGCAGCAGCCTTAGCGTCTTATGCCTGTCTCTGGGGTCCGCGCTTTTAGCCGCGGCTCGCGCCCGTCTCTGGAGCTCCTTTAAGCAGCACTGTTAATCCCCTCTCCTCGCGCACCAGGAAACAGAGGGAAGAAAAAGTCTCTTGCCTCTTCGGCCAGTCCAGACTTTTCCCGGACTCCCTCCCGGACTCCCTCCCGGCTAGCCGTGGTGCACCAACCCCCTGCAGGCTGTGTTCATGCCGCCAACCCCAGTCCTCTCCCTGCGCTCCGACCGAAGCCTGAGCCTCAGCTCCCAGCCCCGCCCTCCCCGGCTGGTGAGCAGACAAGCCTCTCGGGCTGGTGAGTGCTGGTTGGCACCAATCCTCTGTGCGGGAATCTCCCCGCTTTGCCCTCCGTACCCCTGTTGCTGTTCTCTCCTCAGTGGCTCCGAAGCTCCCTCCCTCCGCCACCTGCAGTCTCCGCCCGCCAAGGGGCTTCCTAGTGTGTGGAAACATTTCCTCCTTCACAGCTCCCTCCCACTGGTGCAGGTCCTGTCCCTATTCTTTTGTCTCTGTTTTTTCTTTTTCTCTTTTGCCCTACCCAGGTACGTGGGGAGTTTCTTGCCTTTTGGGCAGTCTGAGGTCTTCTGCCAGCGTTCAGTAGGTGTTCTGTAGGAGTTGTTCCACGTGTAGATGTATCTGTGGGGAGGAAGGTGATCTCCACGTCTTCTCCGCCATCTTGAATATCTCCTAACAATAGTTTTTGAGGAGTTACTTTTGAGCCCGTGATAATAAGGTTTGACCTGTAATGCCTTTTATGTAGTTGTATACATTGCAACATGATCACCACAATAAGTCTAGTTAATATCCATCACTGCACTTAGTTACAAAGTTTTTTCTTGTGATGAGAACTTTTAAGATCTACTCTCTTAGCAAATTTTAAATAGAGTACAACATTATTAAATATAGTCAGCATGCTGTAGATGACATCTTCAGGACTTATTTATTTTATAACTAGAAGTTTGTACCTTTTGATCCCGTTCACCCATTTTTCCCACACCCACTCCCTGCAACCACCAATCAGTTCTCTGTATCTATGAGGGGTTTTTTTTGGTTTTGGTTTTGTTTGTTTGCTAGATTCCATGTACAAATGAGACCATATGGTATTTATCTTTTTCTGTCTGATTTATTGCACTTAGCATAACGCTCTCAAGGTCCATCCATATTGTCACAATGGCAAGGCTTCCTTCTTTTTTATGGATGAGCAATGTATCATGGTGTGCAATTGTATGAGTGTGTATGTAGATGCATATACATATATATACACAGACAGTAGAATCTTGAACATGGGTTTGAACTGTTCAAGTCCACTTATACATGATTTTTTTCTCAGTAGTAAATACTATAGTACTACATGATCCTTGCTTTGTTGAATCCACAGATATGGAACCACCCATGGATAGGTAGGAACTTCAAATATTAAGGGCCTGCTATAAATTATACTTGGGTTTTCCACTGAGGGAAGGGTTGGTGCTTCTAACTGCCACACTGTTCAAGGGTCAACTGTATATATATTCCACATTTTCTTTATGCATTTATCCATCAATGGAACTTAGGTTGCTTCCATGTCTTGGCTACTGTTAATAATGCTGTGATGAATATGGGGGTGCATATGTCTGTTTGAGTTAGTGTTTTCATTTTCTTCAGGTAAATGCCCAGATGTGGGATTACTGGATCATATGGGAGTTCTATTTTTAAATTTTTCAAAGAACCTCCATACTGTTCCCCATAGTGACTGTACCAATTTTATCTTCCCAGCAACAGTCTAAGAGTGTAATGCCTTTTATATTCTAAAGGAACTACAGATTAAGTATATGATCTCTGTGCTTTAGAATGGATCCTAATGATTAAAAAACTTTTTCACATTTTTTTCTTTGTTTTTTTTTTCCTTTTCAGAAACCATTAAGAATGTGGCTTTTTGAAATATTATCCACTATAGTCCTTATATTAAAGGTTTAAACAATATAGCATGCTTTTATCAACATCAGAGTAACGAGCATATCACCAATCATTTTCTTATTATGGCTACCAAAAACCGAATTAAAAATTGCAAAACACTAGGCAACATCATTCAAATGAGTATTTTCTGAAGTGATATCATCAAATTAGCATGAGTAAATTAATGAGTATATTAATTTAGAAATCATTAGCTCATATCTCATTTTAGCTATACTGCTAAACAAATCAGTATCTGCAAGGATTTTAATTATTTAGTTAAATATGGTCTTAAACTAAACTCCTCTTCTGCCTGTGTTGGAAATAAATTGCACATGCTTACATTTCCATAGACTTCACAACATGAGCTGCTTCGAGTTTGAAATAAGAATGTTAAGGTTGCCAAGTATAAAGTTTATAACTGCTGTTATTTTGGATTATATAGTCATGAAAATCCAAATGTTTTACAAAGTTAAAAAGTATTCTTTTTTTGCTCACTTATAACTCAAAAATCACTAAAGTCATTCTGCCAAAACATGCCAAGAAGCTCAACTTCTTGCCATATGCCTCTATAATCTTACCAAATCACTGCTAATCACGGGCACATTCTCAGCACACACACAAACAAGAGGAGACGAAAGAGTAAAAATATATGTGTTTTACAGAAGCTTGAATTGAGACCATGACCTCATTTGAACACATCTGGCCTATTTCTAGGGTTATTTTTAAGTCAGCATTCCAGCATTAACAAAATTACGTTTGGTATTTTACTTAGTACTTCCTGTACCCACTGTCATTTTAATGTATCCTGATACTCCAGTAATTGAAATAATCTAATAAGTACATAACTTATTTTAAAATTTTATTTACTATGTACAACTTGCTTTGTTCATCAGTTAATTATATTACACAGTTGTAAAAGTAATAACATGCAGGGAGCACCAGATAAGCACTAGCTATAGTATAATAATACTATATTTAATATTTAATATTATTATTAAAACATGTATAAATAGATTCTTAGACAAGGCCTCTAAGTTGGTGTCTTAAGTTCTTAAAATAACTAAACTCTATTAATAAATCATTCATTAAATCTTTTTCCTTTGTGAAATTTAGCAGTTCAAACAATCTGTTCTTAGTCTCTGATTGTCCAAAGTGCCATATTTCCTATTTGTAATTACCCATTGCATATCTGCACGTAATCTCAGCCTCTAGTTCTAGGTCTTTTCAGTTGTTGATGACAAGGATTGTATTCTCCCTTGAAACATGGAGTAAGAAGGGAATTTCAAATTTGGATATTCTGAAGTGTTTGAAGAATACCTAGTTCATGCCAAAGAGTAATTAAAAACTGCTCCTATATGTCTATGTGTTGAGAAAAAGAGGAGTGAGTGGAAAAAGGCCTCAAATATTTCTGCACTTTGTTCTAGGATAAGACTCAAGTTTTCAGGGTGTAGGAGTTTCTTTCCAAGCTGATCTCAGTCACCCCTCTATCCTAGTATTTTACCAATATTCTAATCCAAACTGCCATCTCAAGATGTGTGTCCTTTCATATTACAATCGGTACCTTGCACCTTCATCTTTCCAAGTTCATCTCTTTGCTATTTATATTCACACTATCTTGCAGTTGTTTATGTCTTTATCTCATCTGGTAGAGAGCTACTTTAGCTTTCCTTTTATTCTTAGCCCTAGCAAAAGGGCTGTTTATTTAGTATATGAATAAATGAGAAAATGTTTTCTGAGGAATATGGAAAACTGTATATAATCTACCCAATGGAATTGATGCTGTCATTCACTCTTACTATAATAAATTTAGACAACTTCAATGGCTCACAGGTGTGGACACATGTATAATTACCAAGATGTTTTGAAAGAAATAATTATGGAAAGACCCACTGTAAACACTTATATCAAAATACCTGGGTGTAGTGGGTACTGGGTGTAGAGAGGACTGTGCATTCATAAGTTTTAAAATCCCCTAGGTGATTCTAATGGTTGAGAACCACAGCCATAGATGAACTTCTATCTACCTATAAGGTTTGATATCACATGTATTTACGAATTAGGCCAAGGCATCAGTGAGCTGGGTGTTGGAGTTAGCCCATAATGTGGTTAATATGGATCTATTTCCTGGACACTTTTCCATTTCACAATAATGTTATAAAAATTTTCATGGAGTTCAGACCAGTATTTTATAACCTATTTTTCACAACCAAATTTAGACATGGATTTGTGACTTACCTGTGTCATTTTAATTCCTTCTACAAAATCTTTTGCAGATATTTATCTAAACTTTATTTAAGCTTTATCACTCTGTGTTTCTCCTGTGATACAGTCGATACCTATTAATGGATTGTTCTAATTCTAGTCAATTTCCTTACTTGAATTGATTAAAAATCAACTTCTCTGTAATTTGCCCTGGTCCTTCACATATTAAATAAATCTTCTTTTTACCATCAGTAAACCCATCAAGTATTTGAAGATAGTTATTATATTTACTTTTCCAAACTATATTTCCACATTCCTCTTATAATATGCTACTTGGCTTTTGTATTACTCTGTAACAATTCTAATTAAAGTGTAGAGCTATACAACTATTTACTGTTGTAAATGCATAATGAACTAGCAAACTAAAATAATATGTATTTGAGATGAACATTTTACCTTGGTGAAACAAAGTTACTCCTGCCTCCCTATCTATCTATATATATTTTTGGGGGGGCTTTCCTTTTACTTTATTATTTTTTTAACATCTTTATTGGAGTATAATTGCTTTACAGTGGTGTGTTATTTTCTGCTTTATAACAAAGTGAATCAGCTATACATATACATATATCCCCATAACTCTTCTCTCTTGTATCTCCCTCCCACCCTCCCTATCCCACCCATCTAGGTGTTCACAAAGCACCGAGCTGGTCTCCCTGTGCTATGCAGCTGCTTCCCACTAGCTATCTGTTTTAGATTTGGTAGTGTATATATGTCCATGCCACTCTCTCACTTCGTCCCAGCTTACCCTTTCCCCTCCCTCTGTCCTCAGGTCCATTCTCTACGTCTGTGTCTTTATTCCTGTCCTGCCCCTAGGTTCTTCAGAGCCTTTTTTTTTTTTTTTAGATTCCATATATATTGGTGGGTTTTAAGTTTCAACATGAATGTTCCTTTTATCATGGCTAAATTTTAGGCTGTTTACCTTATTTCATAATTTTCATCAGGGAATTTTGAAACCTAGTTGTGGTAATGTAGGCAAAAAAAAAAAATGGATTTCTTGAGAAAGTTGGGAGCAGAGGTATTTTTCGGTCATTTGGGCACTAATTATAATGCCCCCCTCCAGAAGAATGTGTGATCTTGCTGATACAGAGTTTGGTTCATGACCTCAATACATTTCCTTAAAAAGAGCATATTGGTTGACAATTGAAGATTTTAAAGTCCCATGTGTAAAAGTTCAGAATCATACACAAATTGACTTTCTGGAGCCTAACCAGACCCTTCCTTGTTCAGATAGTGTGTAACAGGCAACTGCCTCCCCAGTGAAGGACTCTGGCTACATCTATTTTGGCACAAGGGAAAACTCATTTCCATTATGATTTTATATCCTTGGATAATTAATTTGGGGATGGAATCTGTGTACAGTATGAGGGTTTATCCATGCACAAATATATGCACATGTGTAATTGTATGCTTGTGGTTTTTAAATTTTGTTTGGATAGATCGGTATCCCTTTCCTTCTTAATTAGCTTATCTGGAAAGCAACACTCATCAAGTGTTAATTATTTCTCCTTGCTCTGGATGTGTGTCATCAACAACCAAAATAACTTTATCAAAGACATTAGTAAAAATGCTGATGATAATAGGGCCAAAGATAGGACTTTGTAACATACCAATTAAGACAGCTCCCAATATGTCTTACCCCCAGTTTGAAACAATCTGTTACTCAACGTTCCTGTGACATAATTTTTTCAAATGGTTATAAAACAAAGTAACACTGTTATAATTCACACAAATCCCTCCATAAAATATAACAAACTTTTTCAAATGCCTTGATGGACTGAAAATATAAAATGTCTGAATACCCTGGTACCGTAGAGATTATATAGGTTTTTCAACTAAAAATATAGTAAGTTATGTTAATATAAATGTGGCTATTTGATCAGAATCTATTATCCGAAACTCCTAAATCTCCACGCAGTCTTCACTAATTTCAGTGAGTGTCTTAATGAACTATGAAGTAATCATACGTGGAAATGATCACACTTAATTACCAAATGGCTATTTCTGCAAACCCCCATAGAGTCCTATAGTGGATTAAGTGTGTCTAAGTGGAACAGATTTTCTCAGGTAACTTAAAAGTGTAAAGCTTATCACTCAAAACTAAACAGTGCATTTCCACCACCAAGCAAGAGTGGAACAACACCCTCTAGATTTATGTACCAGCCATTAAAGAGAAATAATAATCTCTGAAGAGAAAATTCCCCAAAGGCTCCAAAGAATGAGGGTGTTATGACTTTATTAAATTATTTGTTAAGTGGAGTGCATAGTGCCAGACAGTGAGCTGTGGTTCAACAACAGACTGCATGAAAATTGAAATAGAGAGTTTTATTACAAGTCCTGGAGGAAGTACACAGCATGCCTCAAGGGGCCGCATGGGGAGGACAAGGCAGTGCAAACAGGGAAGAGGCAGGACTTCTGTTGTTAAAAATAAAAATTATGATATTGCCCTTCCACCATGTGAGGACACAGCTAGAAGGCGCCAACTATACCCCAGGAAGAGGGCCCTCACCAGATAATGTGACAATGCTGGTGTCTTGATCTGAGACTTCTAGACTCCAGATTTGTGAAAAATAAATTTCTATTGTTTATAAGCTAATTTTTTCAAATGTTATCACCAAAGTCCCACTGGCTTCATATGACAGAGGTTTATTTCTCACTCCCATTTTATGTCTTCCACTTTGGCTCTGTTCTGTGTCTTATTATTTTAGCACCCAGGCTGAAGAAGCAGCCTGTATCTGGGGTGTGCTGATTTTTTAGGCAGAGGATAGGTCAGGCAGTGTCAAAACCATGAAATGGCTCTGAAGACTTTCGGTTGAATGGGATGTGTCATTCATACACATATCAGAGAAAATCCTATGGCCACTTTGATGTCAGTTGGAGAAAGCAGATATATTCATCCCCTAGGGAGAAGCGCTAAAGAGATACCTCATAGATGGAGGCAGTGGATATTTGGGAAAAATAATACCATCTACCACAGAGTTCTTCGTGGTCAAGAGCCTTGCCTTACCCATGACTACATTTCCAGAGCCAACAATAATGCCTAGAACATGAGATTGTAATCCTTCTTTGTTTAAGGAATGGAAGGGTTGATGAATGGATGAATAAATGATTTAAAGGTTAAATTTTGCAGTATTAAATACACATGCCATTGAATACTTAGCTAAGGTATTTAACATTTTAACTGTTAAGAAATGAAACATCATTAAAAGCTTTGAATCAAAAATACTATTTTAATAAAGGATAGCTGTAAACTTCTAGTGAGACTATGGAGCAAAATATGACCAGAAGACTCTCCACCTTGGAATCCCTTGAGGAGATTGTTAAACATGCTCATACTTGAGCTAGAGCTTCTGAATCAAATGGCACAAAAGGGCCTAGATGATTGCAGTTTATTTTTTGATGGACATCTTTCATGATTCTAAAATTTTACAAATTTCAAATTTGTAAAATTTGAGAACTTCTCACTGATGCATATGAGGAGAACAAAGAACTATTATGTAAACTTTGAGTTTGGAGAATTTGTGGAGAGACAATTTCTGGAGGAAAAAAAAAGAATCATCAGAGAGAGAAAGATGTCGATGTGACAGGATTTTCTATTACTTTCTCTGAGTAGAAGCATTTGGGATATATACAACAATCAAAAATGTTATCTATTTTAAATAGATATTCTAGTTTACTCATATAGCTATTATTTTCACATAAAAGCTCAAATTCTTTTAGATCTTCCTCTCTTCTGCTTCTATATACATATATATACACACACATTTATTAAATATATTATGCATTAATATATACTATTTTGTATAACCTATTGCTTTTTAGTATCTTTAATTATTTTTTAAAATCTAAAGTTATTCCTAATGTCATTTATAGGACCTCCCCCTGTGATTTTTATGATTGTTACTGATGTGAAGTCATCCATGTTATGTGATGTTATGGATCTTCAATACTTTCTTTTTTTAAGCAATCTCATTCTAACACATTGACTAAGAGGACACTGGCATCAGACTACTCATGTTTGAATTCTAGTTCTCCAACTTATACACAATGAATCTCAGTTTACTCATCTATAAAATAGGTTAAAATATTACCTATCATAGAATTATGGGAGTGAATAAAGTAATACATGTAAAAGCACAACATAGGTAGAGTAAGCAGTCAATTAATATTAACTGTTATTGTTAGACATTGGTGTGATTATTATAAGTTGTATGGTGAATATCTGTTTACATATTTTTGTGCAAATTTTAAATTATTTCATTAATATCCATACCTATTATAATATTACTATACTGATGAATCTGACAGTTTTAAGATTTTTGACACATTTATTTCATTCTATAGTAATTTTCTACAGAGAGCATGTATGAGAGGTAAACCTGAGTCCTTGTGTTTTTACAAAGTTTATTTTTGTTATCCCACTTTTAAAGTTTGGTTTGGGTATAGAATTCTAAATTCTAAATCAGTTTTCCCATTAGCAGCATATTGTTTGAATTACTATGGGTGTATTACATGCCAACTGTCTGATAAAATGAGCCCTATGCATTAAGATTATTTATCAACTTCTCTTGAAACACAGTCTACATAATCTAGTTTTGGTAATGAGAACGTTGACAACACTCCTATTTTATTCCTTTGTAGGCAACATATTTTACTTCTAAAAGCTTTTCATAGTTTCTCTTTTCCCTTAGAGTTCAAAACGTTCACCATGATATTTGTCTTGTGGGTTATTTCTCATTCTTACTATTTGGAACTTGGTGGGCCATTTAAATATACAGAATTCTGTATTTCTTCAGGTCTGGTAAATTTTCTTTTAGTATTCCAGATTTATTTTAAGAGACTCCTGTCCCAATACAACTGTACTTGTGAGGTTATATGTTCTTTTGTTCCCTGCTGCTATATCTAGCAATTTGGGGCAGGAGAGGGGACAGGCATATGTGATCACGTGACATCCTGGTTTAGTCTCTTATTTTTTGTTTTTTTGTGTGTGTTAGTTATTTTTTAGTATTTATTTTTTGGATAATGGTGGGAGTGAACATCTAACTTGTTTGAATAGTTCGTTTTCCTATATCATAGTTTAATAATAACTTCCTTAATTACATAAAATATAACTTCTTCTGTATATTAAATAAAACACCGAAATACATAGGAACTTTTTTTAGAGCCAGTATATTCAAAGCCTTAATCTTCTTGAATCCAATCAGCACCATATTGTTTGAATTACTATAGCTGAATTCAACACCAAGTGTTTAATAAAACAAGCTCTTATGCATTAGAATTATTTTTCAACTTCTCCTAAATATTTTATTCTGTATATTCTTTATGACCAACTTGTCAAAACAAACTCTCAAAATTTATACAAGCTTGATATCACTCAAATACAAATGTGTCAAAGATTTTAAACATTCACTTATGACAGCACAGCAGTGCTGTGAATTGATACAAAGAATATTTTTAAACAGACATTTTTTGGGAGCAGTTTTAGGTTTACAGAAGAATTGAGCAGAAGGTAGAGATTTACCATATACCACCCTACCTTCCCTCCAGTTTCCACTATTATTCACGTCTTATATTAGTGTGCTATATCTGTTAAGATTGAGCCAATATTGATACATTATTATCACCTAAAATCTATATTTTATATTGGGGTTTATTCTTCACATTATTCTATTGGTTTTGACAAATGTATAATCACATTTATCCACAGAATAGTTTCACTGCTCCAAACTCCACTGTGCTCCAACTATTTACCCTTCCGTTTCACTCCTAACCCTTGGCAACCACTGATCTTTTTACTGTTTTCATGGTCTTGCCTTTTCCAGAATGTCATATAGTTGGAATCATACAGTATATGGACTTTTCACATTTGGCAGTTTTTCCTTAGTCTTTTCCTAAGACTCCTCCATGTCTTTTTGTGGCTTGATAGCTATTTTTTTTTTTTATGCTGAGTAATACTCCTTTGTATGGATGTACCACAGCTTATTCACCTATTGAAGGACATTTTAGTTGCTTTCAGGTTTTGGCAATATGAATAAAGCTGTTATAAACATCCATGTGCAGGTTTTTGTGTGGCCATATTTCAACTCATTTGGGTAAATGCTAAGGAGTACAACTGCTGGATCGTATGGAAAGACGATGTTAGACTTGGAAGAATCTGTCAAAATTGTTTTCCCACGTAGCTGTACCATTTTACACTCACCAGCAATGAATGAGAGTTTCTGCTGCCTCATATCCTTTCCAGCATTTGGTATTGTTGGTGTTTTGAATCTTAGACTTCCCAGTAGATATGTAGTGACATCTCATTGTTGTTTTAATTTGCTGCTCCCTAATGAGATATGATGTTGAGCATCTTTTCATATGTTTATTTGCTCTCTATGTATCTTCTTTGAGGAGTTTTCTGTTCAGATCTTTTGCCCATGTATATTGGATCATTTATTTTCTTATATAGTTTTAAGGTTTCTTTGTATATTCTAGATATCAGTCTTCTATCCCATAGGTGCTTTGAAAATGTTTTCTCCCAGTATGTGTCTCATCTATTCATACTCTTATTAAAGTATTTTACAAATTAAAAGTTCTTAGCTTTAACAAAGACCAATTTTTTTTTTCATGGGTTGTGCCTTTGGTATTACTGTGCCCAAGAAGTCATTGCCAAACCAAAGGTCACCTTAACTTTCTCCTATATTATCCTCTCAGAGATTTACAGTATTGTGTTTTACATTTAGGTCTATGATCATTTGAGTTAATTTTTGTGCAAAGTAAAAGGTCTGTTTCTAGATTAATCTTTTTAACCGTGTGGATATCTAGTTCTAGTACTATTCTTTTGCTATTGAATTGCCTTTGCTCCTCTGTCAAGGGTCAGTTGATTATATTTATGCAGAAAGAAAATATTTTAAGAATTGATTATAGAAATCTAACAAACAAATAGGAATATAATTGCCAGCCTATATACAAAAATAATTTATGTTGTAGAAGGCAATACAATCATAACACTGGGTTATTCTGGAAAGAAATTATTTGCATCTATATTTGATTAAAAATATCCATAATGTGGGCTTCCCTGGTGGCGCAGTGGTTGAGAGTCTGCCTGCCAGTGCAGGGGACACAGGTTCATGCCCCAGTCTGGGAGGATCCCGCATGGCACGGAGCGGCTGGGCCCGTGGGCTGTGGCCGCTGAGCCTGCACGTCCGGAGCCTGTGCTCCACTACGGGAGAGGCCACAGCAGTGAGACGCCTGCGTATCGCAAAAAATATATATATATCCATAATTTAACATGCAACTACAAGAGTCTGGGTCAGAATCAAAATAGATAGTATGTCAAAAGCACATCCTATACAGGTCTGAGCTCAAATGTTACATCTTCAGGGAGGTCTTTCTCAACTATGCTACCTACCTTTAGTTTCCTCCCAAAGGACATTTTATCAGATGATAGATTTTTGTCCTTCTTTATATTCCTAGACCTTATAACTTCTGTGGACAAATAAGTGTAAAAGAAACAAATCTCCCATTTGTCCTGCCCCTTCACATTTTAGTTGGCCCTGTGATTTGCTACCAGAATTAATGTATGAATTCCAGGCATGGGAACAGGAAACCTGTTGTGAGCCGTTCCACTCACATTATAGCCTAACGCAAAATGTAAGAAGACCTTGTTTGAAGGTAGAGGAGGGATGTTGAGATCTGAGCAACCTAGATGACTGATTTGCCATATGGAAGGCTGACAGTATTGTCTAGACAGATGCCTGTGCCTACAGCAGCCATAGGGATAACAAATAAAATTTTGTGTCTATGAAATTTTGGTGTCATCTGTTAGCACAGTAAAACATTGCTGATCAATACAGCATGTACAAATTAATATTGTTTATACATATTTTAGATAAATGGGTAAAGCAAAATGAAGAAAATATATTTAGTCCATTGAGAATAATCCTAAATGTAGCAAAATAATTTCATTACAAAACACAAGTGAATTTATTGAGTCATGTCAACCTTCCAGAGAATTAGGGAAGATTTCAGTCTAACTGTATGCATTTCTTCATATGTCTATGTGACCCATTGTACTTAGTAGTCGCTAATTAACTAAAGTAAAAACCAAATTGAATCTAGTAATAAGAGGTTCTGCCTGAGTTACTCTAAAATTTCCAGGCATAAGAACCTACAATGCAGTTATGAGGGTAAGGAGCAAACATTATAGACATACCCAAGAACCAATAAGATCAATTGTCACTTTTTATTTATATGGTTAAACTTCTCAAGCTCAAATTTTAGTCTTTATTCTTATCTTTTGCCTGTTTAATGTTGGCGTCCACATATGTCTTTCTCTGCTTTGCTATGTACTTTAGGACACTGGAAATTTACAAACTACATTTTTTCCATGTATAGTTGGTTGGCTTTCTAATAGGTTCTGCCAATAGGAAGAATTGTTGCTAGATCAGAAGGCGGGAGGAAAAGAGGAGCTTTCTGATTCTGGTAGAGCAGTTACTGGCAGCTACTAGAATTACTTGGAGGAGTGGTAGCAGTGAGGTGCTATTGGACTTGAGCATTTGTTTGATGTTTCAATGATGATCACCTATCAGTGTCCCCAGAACTACTACTATATCCTCTTCTTGGGTGCGGTACCTGATGCATCCTGGTAGCCTCCTGCCCAGAGGCACTAGCAACTTAGGTTTCTTGATATTATCCCCTCTTCTTTTTTTATTCCTTCAGTCCCTGCCACCTTTGTTTTGACCATTCAGCTCTCTGCCACCTGTGTAACCACTCAGCCTGTTTGAACAACATAGATTGATTTCTGTTCTCCTGACGGGACTGTGGAAGACACAGTGAAAATATATTTGACATATTACAGGAAGGCAAAGATGAGGGAATTAGCAATTTGTCTAAAACTCTTTTTGCAATACAAATGAGTGAATGTCATATAATGCATAGCAAATCGTATATTTTATATACGATTATATACATCGTATATTTTATATGCACAGATTCCTTTAGTAATCTGAGATCTCCTGAACCAACATGAAAATTGAAATAATCACACAAACATCTAGATAACCTGAGATAGCTGTCTAAAGTTTCACGCCCTAAAATCCATGCACGTTACTCTCTTGGGTACATCTTGGCATTTTACTTTACACACTATTCTAACAAGCCATTTTATCTCTTTGTTCAGCCCGATGTAAACTACCTTGGAACAACAATTTTATATGGGGGTGTTACAATTACTCTTAGAAGCACAGTGATGAAAACCAAGGTTATTAATTGTCAGATTAACAATACAGGAAAGAGAAATACTCAAAAAAGAGAAACATGAGAACTCTTAAAGTATAATCATACAGAATAAAATGTATAGAGACACATTTATTTACAGCTTTCAAAATGTCTCCAAATGTGTAAAAGTCTCCATTTTTCTGTGACGTTTAGTCATTAATATATAATACTTTATTTCAGCTTTTAAAACACCAGGAGTAAACAGTTGTGCAGGAAAAATTACATAACAGATATTAATTGTTTTAATTAAGTAGGAAAAGTACAGAAAGGTCTCTGATACCTATATGAGATTCCCTATATATGTCATGTCCATGGTCAGTTTCAATTTATATTGATTACCCAGTATAATTTTTAATGGTGCTATCTTTTACACTTAAAATTGTTCTGGTTTATATCAGAAATTTCAGGGTTATCCTATCCATTGGTAATATCTTTGTCATAATATATTGTAATAATAATATTATTGTAAATTATGCATTTTGTTTGCATCCAGTAGTTAACATAATTTCTGACAAATAGTAGTGGCAGAGATTGTTTGTTGTCCTCAACATCTATACTCCTGTTTTTCCAGAATTATGCATGCTAATTCAGAATACACATGGCTTTTTAAAGAGGCAAGTGTGGCTCTGTGGATAAGTTCAGGTCAGATGGGATATGGACAGAAATGTCATCTGGAGGTTTCCAGAGACCTTCCTTAAGAGAGAGCTGGCAGATACATTTTGACTTTATTTTCATCCTTTCCTCCTCGTCACTCCTTGGGATGTGTGTGCTTCATTTTGGAACATGAAGTTGGCAGGTGGCGAGGGACAGACCCTTTTGGAGCGTGGCAGAGTTCTGAACGGGAAAGTCCTTGGTTCCCTGGGGAGTTCATAGAGCAGAGCCAGTAACCAGTTCTGAACCACTTACCTCTGGAGTGTTTATACAATAGAGAAATAAACATATATCCTATTTAAGACACCTTTATTTGTAGCCAAATATAGTCTTTACTGAGATAGTAGATATTTAATAAATGTCCAAAGGGTGAATCAAATATTGACTGAAGATCAAGCTACCATTCAATCAAACCTAGAGACCATGTTTTATTTAAAATGCTTTCAGCAGCAAGGTGCAGAAAATCCAACTCAAACTGCTTTGAACAATATTAATATGTATTTAATTATGTAACAGAAAAGCTACAGTTAGCATAGGATTCAGGGTCTGATGATTTAATGGCACAGTGATATCACCATTTATTCATATATTTCCTATGGTTTTACTCGGTCGTCCTTTGGCAGTCATGGTAGATTTAGAATGATTGCTGAAGCAATAGCAATTTTACTCAGCAGGAAAGGGATGACCATTGCCTAGATTTTAAAAGTGAAAAACTTTTCTGGGAAGTCAGTGGTAAACTCTCACTGGCTTGAATTGTACTCATTCCTCTCACCATCAGAATCCTATATGCTGATTGCCTTAACCTGGGGTTTTGAAGCAATAAGTGGCAAAGAGGATGAGATACACGTTAGAGTCTTAGACTATTTACTAATTGTTTAAAAAAAAAGAGTATTCAAAAAATGAAAGTAGATTTTTATTTTAAAATTAAAAAAAATAAATTTAGCTTTAAGGCTACATCTCTCTAAATATTCCTAGGGTTACAATGATCACACATACAGAGATTTCCAATTATTTGATCTGCAAAGTTATACCTGGCAGGTCTGTCTTATTTTTGCCCTTTTATTTCTTACCTTTGAGTATTTGGCAGGTCTAATCATGTTGATTGATAGGTGGTAAAAAGAGACTGCTGTGAAAATTGCTTCTGAGCAATAAGTTGCTGATGAAAATGGTGCAATTTAAGATTTTTAAATAAAGATGGAATAACTTTACTATTAGGAGATGTATGGATTTCAGTGGAATTGGAATAAGACTTCCATTTGGACTGATATTTGCTAGTCGTTAAGCTAAATTGCAAATGCCAGTAGTATTTGCTGTCAAAAGAGAAAATGAAACTTAAAAATGCCTAGATAAGTTTTCTTTATAGTTTATTGTTATATTATAAATCAACCTGGGAAAATTATGTAAGTGGTTATCAATGGTTACAAGGTGAATTGTCCATTTCTCTTACTTTGATACATATCCTTTCAGTCTTCGGCTCAATTTTCTAGGTTAAATATAATGTGGTGAGAATAGATAATAAGAAGGCACATTTTTCAATCTCACACTTTCTATTACTTTTGAAATTATTTATTATAGAAAAAATATAGTGAAAAATATCACTAAAATGCAAGAGGTTTGGAGCAAGAGGATAAAGAAAGTTCTGCTAGAATCACAGGGAGTTCACTGTCCTGGCAGAGAACACCCTCTGGAGTCCATAGGGAACATTCACCAAATACCATGAGGAGAGGAGCTTATCTCTGGATAACTAGTAGCTAGCAGTGTACCTGGAACAGAATAGAAGCAATACACATACTGATTACATGAATGGATAAAATGTCATGAAATCTTGTCTTCTCTAAAGAAGGGAATCGGTAGGTAAAGGTCAAATGTGTTCATGAGACTAATCTGATCCAAGTCGTCCTTGGCACTAAGACTGAACCCAGTGATACCATAAATGAGGAAAAGAAACATAGGGGCTTTGTCATGCACAGAAATTCTTCGTTTACTCCATCAAAAAAACTTATGTATTTTGTGGACATATTGAATCTATGTTATATAATTCTATTTGCATATAAATGAATAAGTTAGGAGGTATGTGCCTTCTCTACTAAAATGCCTATCAATAGAGAGACACTTCAAATAAGACAAATTCTCTCAGCTACAAAATCAGTACACCGTTGTCAAAAAGTAACATTAGAATAAGACCACACATTGGTCTTTCCTGCTTAAAAGTATCTAATTTTTTTGTGATGTTGTTTTGTGTTCCAATTTAAATCTGTAATCAGCTGCAGCTCTTACATACATCAAACAAGCAGCACCATGCTCAAAACAACAGTGGAAATAAACTAAAACAGGCAAAAAAAAAAGTAGTCTTGCAGAAAATCTGGAAAATTATAGCATGGTCAAGTGTTGCTTCAACTGGGAAAGCAAAAGGGAAAAAAGTCCCATTTGGGGGAAATTTACTACCTTCAATGATTTTTCTAGGATTTCAGAATTCTCTAAAACACAAATTATCTATTTTTGCTTTTGTAGTTCTAAATTATGAGAATCCCCTTTAATTCTGTAGGACTTCAGGGGGAAAACAAATATCTAACACATTTTTAGAAACAAAACCCAAAAAGGAGTGAACACAAAAGGAAGACCATTCAAAGGGACAAATAGGCCTGATTTAAAGGAAAATTCTCTGCCTTGCCCTGAACCACCCTAACATCTGCACAGGTTCTTACTGACATTTAAAGGCACTCAAAAGATGTTTGCTCCACTCACTTACTAACATAGTGGTTATTTAGAAACCACGTGGTTTTTTTTTTTTTTTTTTACAAATGAATTGATTTGAGGAGAGTGACAATTATTCAGTAACAAATATATTTAATATTCATATCTGTGTGTAATGACTGCAAGCAGAGATGAGTAACAGTAAGTAGTGGTCCAGAGGAGTGACAGTAGGAGAAAAATGCTGTGTTATGATGGAAATCAAAATGCTTTACCACACAACACAACACAACATTGATATTTCAAGATTTGCCAGTAAAACCATGGAATTCAGAATGTAGACCACACTAACAGAAAGATGCCAATAGACCTGGCAACTTTGGGTGCTATTTGAAATGGTAGAGGAATGGTGAGTCACTATAGCTTAAAAAATTACCCAGAAAGCAAAAAATGGTAGACTTTATTAGAGATGAATGTCAATAGAGCATAAAACTCCACTAAGAAATACCTCTTGGAATAACTCGATATTCCCAGGATCTATATGATCTGAAAGAGAACAGAAAACATAGCAAGGAATAACTAAGTAGATAAAAGTGATGATCAAGGTACTCATTTTGGTTTTATTTGGCTGTGTTTCACGTGTGATTGCTATAGGACTATGCATTTTGTGGGAGGCATTAAGAAATAATATATATATATAAAATAAACATAATATATGTATATGTTAGACTATGCATATATACATAATATATATGTATGTATAAGTATGTCTATGTTCATATACATATATAAGGAATGAAGAATGATAAATATCATCAATAACAATCTGTTAACTTTGAGTCCCACCTGAAGTTCATAAAACACTCAGGACTATATGAAGACACTAATCTTAGGCTAATTTTGTCATTCATCATCAAATTCAAATATGATTTTTGAATTATTTTGCTATGGCAAAAGTTCATGTATTTCAGATTTATTTTCTAAAAATTATATAATGATAAAATGATTTAACTTTTATATGTTAATTTATTTTCACTTGTAAACTATATATCTTGAATGAGATTTCAACAATTAAGTAATAATATAGGAGACAGAATCTTCAAATTAATAGCAAATACTTTATGGGAAATATGGGTAAAGTACTAAAGCTTTGAAAAAATCAAGTTATCCCTGTGCATATACATATTTTATTTGCTTTAAATTTACAAATATGATTGTATCATATCTTTATAAAAATACACGGACAAACATAGTCACCAAATGGTCTTGCATGTATTTTATAATATGCAATGACTCTAATGCTGTAAGGTTTTACTGTTAACTAAATCTCAGGCTGAAAACATCATCTAGAGTCGGTCTCTTCACCTCTTTTTAAAACAACTGTTACCTCAAATTTAAGCTTTGTTTCAAGTGTAATTGTGAGTGAATAAATTAATCATGTGCTCTAACATAAAAAGAGAGAGAGGACAGTAGCTACCAAGGGAGAAGTGAATGCAAATGAACTGATGGATTTAATACTTCAGTGCAATATTATGATTTTCACTCGAGCAGATGAGAAATAGCGGGGGTGTGCAATCTCAAAATCATCAGTAGAGTCAACTTTTTCCTGTTCCCGAACTAAAAAAAATCCATCAACAATCTGAAAACTAGGATACAATTCCACAGCCCCAAAGACTTGAATGTTGCAAACTCATCTGTGCTACTGTTCTATGTACTGCATAGCAAATGAAACCATTTAATTATTTAGCACCAATATAAATTTGTGTGTATGTGAACTTGTATCTTGCAAACACCTGCTTCTACCATGCATTATGTAGACATAGTCCCAAATGAGAGGGAAAATGTGGAAGTTTCTCTAGATTTTCCAATGTACTTCAGCCTGCTATTTTGATGTTGTTGCAACTGTGTCTAAAAATTAGAAAGAATATAAAATATACGTAATGATTTTTATACTTTTTCATTGCCTAAAGCAAATAGGTCACAGAATAATTTAGATGGCAGTTACATTTTATTATTTTGACAGTTTCCAGAGAGATAACCATGGGATGGAAACTCCTTTCATCTATGTTCAGTGTGTCGGGAATATTTTAGATTGGCTCAACATATAAAGGGATTTTGTAACTTGCTAGTGATGTCCGAGAACCATCTGGAATATTTAACACCTTGAATACTGGGTTTTGAGTATTACAGGTAATCTAGTCAGAGCCAACGTGTCATGTGTAGGCAGTCCCCTACCACTGCAGAGTGTTAACTCGGGAGGTGGTAAATTAATATTTTGATATTCTTGAGTATTCTATGAAATATGCACCCCGCAGCCTAGGCATCTGAGTCCAATTCCCACAGAAGGCAGTGGGGAAAATCACCACAACACACAGCTTCTTTACATATATATAAATAACATATATGTATAATTCTCCAGGAAAAAAAAGAGATTGGACTTAGGCATGTAAATAAATTCATTTTCTACTGATGAGATAGAAGTTAATCACAAGGACCTTGAGGATTTGGACAACAGAGTCTGGTTTACTTGACTGTAGGCCAAATAACTTACCCTTCCAGGAGAAATGAGAGGCTATCTCTCAAGTTCCTGGTAGGAAGTTCTTATTGCTGAATCTTCTCTTGAATTGAAATAGTTTGTGGGAGTTCTTTTCTTGATTTGTGATGTTGTGAAATGTAAAGAGATGGATGGTACCAAATTGGCCTTGGTATAAAACTCTTTTCCAGTAAGTATTTGATGAGTGAGCTTGGAATAGTGCCTCAAACCCCTAGAGGCCTCAGTTACTTCTCAGTGGCTTGCTCTGGTATCGGTGGTTCCAGATTTAGGGAAGATAGTGAACACAGATTGTGTATGTAGCACAGTGTGCATATATTGCAGGTCATTAAATTTAACCACAGACAACCGTGGCTACAGAATAACCCAGATGTTTGCTACTGTATTCTGACCTTGAATCTGGTGATCCTTCTTTATTAATGAATAATAATAAATAATTAACATTAATGATTTCGTGATGTGGTCTTCTAAATTTAATATTTTCTCAACGGTATTGAACAAAGGACAACAATGACAAAATTCTGGTTCAAAAATACCTTGTATAGAAAAATTTAACATTTGTTGAGCATTGTGAGATAAATACTTTATATGTGTTATTTTAAAAGCAAGTATTGTTTTCTTTATTTTTCAGAGAGTCACTGAGGCTTTAGAATTTTAAATAACTTGCCCAGGTTTTATAGGGCTGGAATTTAGGCTTAGGTTTCTTTGACTTCAAAGTCCTATATACCATGCAACACTGCAGTCTGTAGTTGTACAGGTGCAGGATAATAAGTTAGAATGCCCCATATATCCCTTTAAATCTTATTTGTGTGATTCAGATCAAAAGAGAGTCACAGATGTAGAAAACAATCTTATGGTTACCAGTGGTGAAATGGAGGGGTGGGAATAAATTGGGAGATTGGGATTGACATATACACACTACTATATATAAAATAGATAATAAGGACCTACTTTTATAGCACGGGGAACTCTACTCAACACTATGTAATGACCTGTATGGGAAAAGAATCTAAAAAAGAGTGGATACGTATATGTATAACTGATTCACCATGCTGTACAGCAGAAAGTAATACATTGTAAATCAAATATACTCCAATTTAAAAAAAAAAGGTTTCTAAATGCATTGGAAACAATTCCAACATGTATGGTATTAATTGACTTCATCAAGAAAGCCATTTTCAATTCTATCAAAATTATGATTTGTGTCAAGCATTCACAAGTAGAAAAAAACCCCAGCAAATTGAAAACACCTGTCCATCAAGACCAATCCTATTTTTACAAAGGGTAGAGAGAGACAATATCTTATGTGAGCTGAGAGGAGAGAAAAGAGTAGAAGCAAAGGGAAAAAACGAAGGTGTTCCTCCAAGATCAGGTATAAAGTTTGAAGGTGCATTTGCAGATAATTTTATAATATTTAATGTAAAAAGGGAAGTACATGTACAGTTCTTCCTTGCATATTAGGTGGTCATTAGGTTACATGCATCACATTATTGTCATAGCTTCTAGATTCCTAAGAGCTAGTTCTCCCACATGTCTCTACATACCCCTCTTTCCCCAGGGCTGTCTAATAATCTTCCTCCTCAAGCTTTGATATTTCTTGTTTTTATTCCTAACTCACAGAACCTCTCAACTTCTTTCTATTCTCTTAACACTACTTTCCCTCCACTCCCACCCCTGCTTTTCTTCTATCTGTTCTGAGAATGAGCCTTGTGCTCCATGCTTTTGAACATGCTCTTTTTGAATAAAAATTCTACTCTATAACAACCCCATTTGCTTATCTAACAAAATCACTTTTAGGTCTCAGCTGCAATGCATCTTGCCCTGGGAAGACTTACTGCTTCTTCTCATACAGGCTAGATCTACAGTCCTTTTATTTCCACATTCATAACACCTATTGCACTCAAAATTATTTGTTTACTGTCTTTCCCAAGCAGGGCAATAATTTTGTTATTCACCACTAACTTCCTAGGACCTAGCCTGATGTCTGGTATGTAATAGATACCCAGTTCAATTGAATTTATTTTTCTGTCATGACAACAATATACATTGATGTGGGCACTGAAGCCAAATATAAAAAATTGAACTTAGTATATGCAAGGTAACAGGCGAAGAGAAGGATGAATAATGTATGATGTATGCTGTCAATTTACTTTATAACCTGGCTCACATATTTCTATTTCTTTAGAGCTGAAACAAATTGGATTTATTTTTGATGGGGGCGGGGTGGTGGTAATTGAGGAAGCAGTCTATATCATTTGCTCTTGTGTACAGACCTCAATGTGTATAATGAGGAAGCTCAAAGGGCTTTGAATAACCTTTTTTTATTGTTGAAGGGAAGTTCAGATGCAAATAGTTCACAGAGAGAAAAGTTATAAGGTTGTTCACATACTGATTTTCAGATAAGTATTTGTTATGACAAATGGCATGATAATGGGTCTCTGCTAAAAACAAAACAAAATGATCCCTCTTTATTACAGGCTCTCTATTAACCCGGTACATGTAATTAACACAGTAGAAGTTTCTGTTAAATCCTCTCTGGATTTGCTTGATTGTATTCTGCATTTTAGCAATCTGCAATCTATTCAGAATCTTTTTAGAGATCTTGGATTTGATTGTTTTAATTATAACTCTGAGCTTTGTGCAAAAGCTCAGTTGCCTTTTCTGTAATGGAGGTGGGGTAAGGGAATCCAAGGGCACACACACATACATACACAGGATAAATTTCATGAGTGGTTATGCCTGTCAAACAAAGATTGCTTTCTCCTTCCATCTTTTTCTTAAAATACATAGATTAGAACACAGGGTCCAAAGCCAAAAGTTCTGGTTCTGCTTATTCTTAGCCAGGGTATTTTAAGCAAGTAATCTTACCTTAAGACTCAGTATCCTTCCTAGTCCATAAAAAGTGTATATGAAATTTCTGTATCAGTTTCTTGGTGAACTTGAGGATAAAATTAGTGATTGCAGAAAAGCTTAAGTAATATGAAAAACATTACATAAATTTAAAATAATTTAACTTATTTGTTTCTCTTTTTTTTCTACATTCGCCTACTCATAGCAGTGTTGTAGACTGTGATAAATTGGGGAGAATCCTGTAAGGACCTGTTCCTAGTTACTTATATTTAGACAATTTTCCTAGGCAAATTTTTACAGGGAACTTAACAATTCCCTAGTCAATTGCTCACTGTTATTTACTGCTGCGGTAAATTTAAATCCAATATATACATCAACTACATTGAGTCACTTCTTTACATTCTAGTCTATACCTGTAGTTCTCAAACTTTGCCACAGATCAAACTCAGCTCCAGAGCTTGCTGTCACACAGATTACTGGGTCCCACCTCCAGAGTTTCTGATGGAATAAGTACCCCTCCCCCTTTTTCTGTATTTCTTACAAGTTACTAGGTGATGTCTGTGTTGCTATTCCAGTGGCCACACATTGAAAACCACTATTCTAGCAGGGCTTCTTGGATTTTAACATTCATAGTAATCTCCTGGCTTTATCCTTTGACAATTGTTTCATTGCTCCAAGGTATGCCTTGGTATCCTTATTTTAAAAAGTAAGAGTTGAGATTCACTGTTTTAGGATTAGTGTTTACCAAATCCCCTTGCCAAAACCAAAGTCGACTGAATCAGATTTGAAAGGCAAGAGGACAGGGATTACATATTTTCACCTGTGGCCTCTGTGCTCTGTCATCCAACCAAATATCCAACTCAGACACTTTCATCGTTCAACCGAAAAAAAACTATTTGCATAACTAACAAGTGCTGCTTATCAGGACCATCCCAATATTTCTGTGAGCTGTTACAAACAGAAGTCTTGGAGTACAGAGATCAAAGAGGTATAGATTTTTCTCCTTCCCTGTATTCAAGCATGAGAGTTTGCTTATTAAAAAAGTCTCCCACATGGTGATTGTTTTGTTGCAGAAACAGCAGCTCGTATACCAGGACTCCAGACCAATGCTATCCACCTGGCAATTGCATGACTACTTATGGCAAAGAAGAGTTGGGAAACACAATTAGGACTGATCTCAAGTCTATTAGAGAGTCAAGAGAAACCCAGTTCAAGGGCACTGTTAGCTAACTAAGCACAAGAAGTAACTCTCTCAGGCTCCATTTCTTTGTGATAGAGATAAAATTCAGGAATTTGTTACCTACCAGAAAAAGAATAATTACAAGTGGTTTGGAGGCATCTGCATTAAGTAACACAAGATCCTTTAATCCCCACTTTTTTCCAGCTTGAGACTTTGAAATGTCTTTACCTTTCCTACACATACTTACCCTAAAAACAAAGCTTTAATTATAGGCCTTCATTATGGAACTATGAGTACATTATTTCTGACACTGGCTATTACAGACCATCAGCATTTGAGAGCTAGTTGATATTTCATGAATGCTTCTTAATTTAAAAAAGTACATATTATGCATTTAAATGTTCATTTAATAAAAGACATTATTTCAGGGTACACAGCAGTAAAAAGTATGCTGAAAGAAGAATTACAATTTCTAAGATAATTTTAGCTTATGATACTGTTTTAAAGTATCATAAAATACTTTAAAAATAGATGATAATCACCATAATAGTATATTTTGTTTCATTTTATTCTTTTAATTGAAGTACAGTTGATTTACAATGTTAATTTCTGCTGTATAGCAGAGACTCGGTTATATATACACATACATATATATATACATATCTATAGTTTTCTATATTCTTTTCCATTATGGTTTATCTCAGGATATTGAATATAGTTCTCTGTGCTATACAGTAGGAACTTGCTGTCCATCCATTCCGTGTTATACTTTGCATCTACTAACACCAAACTCCCACTCCCTCTCTCTCCCAGCCCTGCTCCCCCTTGACAACCACAAGCTTATTCTCTATGTCTATGACTCTATTTCTGTAAGTTCATTTGTGTCATATTTTAGATTCCACATATAAATGATATCATGGTATTTTTCTCTTTCTGATTTACGTCACTTAGTATGATAAGCTCTAATTGCATCCACATTGCTGCAAATGGCATTATTTTGTTCTTTTATATGGCTGAGTAATATTCCATTGTATATATATATATATATATATATATATACCACATCTTCTTTATCCATTCCTCTGTCGATGGAGATTTAGCTTGCTTCCATGTCCTGGCTATTGTGAATAGTGCTGCTATGAACATTGGGGTGCATGTATCTTTTTGAATTAGAGTTTTGTCCAGATATGTGCCCAGGAGCGGGATTGCTGGATCATATGGTAACTCTATTTTTAGTTTTCTGAGGAACTGCCATACTGTTTTGCATAGTGGCTGTACCAACTTACATTCCCACTGGCAGTGTAAGAGGGTTCCATTTTCTCCACACCCTTTCCAGCATGTTGTTTGTAGACTTCGTAATGATGGCCATTCTGATTGGTGTGAGGTGATACCTTATTGTAGTTTTTATTTGCGTTTCTCTAATAACTAGTGATGTTGAGCATCTTTTCATGTGCCTCTTGGTCATGTATATGTCTGCTTTGGAGAAATGTCTACTTAGGTCTTCTGTCCATTTTTTGAATGGGTTGTTTTTTTGTTGTTATTGAGTTGCATGAGCTGTTTGTGTATTTTGGAAATTATGCCCTTGCTGGTCACATCACTTGCAAATATTTTCTCCCATTCTGTGGGTTGTCTTTTCATTTTGTTTATGGTTTCCTTTGCTATGCTAAGTTTGATTAGATCCCATTTGTTTATTTGTTTTTATTTCTATTGCTTTGGGACACTGACCTAAGAAAACATTGGTACAATTTATGTCAGAGAATGTTTTGCCTATGATCTCTTCTAGGAGTTTTATGGTGTCATGTCTTATGTTTAAGTCTTTAAGCCATTTTGAGTTTATTTTTGTACATGGCGTAAGGGTGTGTTCTAACTTCATTGACTTACATGTGGCTGTCCAACTTTCCCAGCACCACTTGCTGAAGAGCGTAATAGTATATTTTAGATGCATATCATATATTCGTTAGTCATATAAATTCCTCTATTATAAATACAACAGTAAAAAATAATTGTATATTTTTCCTGTTAGATTTTTTTGCACAGAATAAAGTCCAGTTTTAGAATCACTGGGTAAATGGAAATGAGCATTTTTATGATATAGCTTTAGGTTATAACTCATGTTAATTTTGGAAAATTTAAAGATATAAAAAAGCATAAGGTAGAAAAAAATCAGCCATCTTAATGCAGTAACTTAATGATTTACTGTATTTATTTTTTATTTTATTGTGTAATGTTAAGTATCCCTTTATTTTACTTAAAATTTTAAACAAAAATTCTTAATTCTTCATAAATATCACTTTAATAATAGTAATTGGAGGTGGCATTTATATGTTTTTATTATGCCTAATATCCCATGTGGTAAAGTCCATTGTTTTTAATTTTGATCAAGTGGTTTTCACAACATAAGAAGACAATGTGTTTTTATATCTTTTACAAAGAAGTTCAAAAATTCATTATACCTCACTTTGGGTAAGATTTTTTAAAAAGCTAGAGCACTCTGCTTCTAATAATTTTATTAAATATTTTAAAATTAAGTTTAACGTCCATAAGTGTATAGCATTGACTTTTCACACCTGTTCAAGAAATAGAACATCACCAGCTCTCCAGAAGCACCTTCATGTCGAGTTCTAGGCATCAGCCATTAACATAACTTCCAGTACCATAGATTAGTTTCACTTGTTTTTGAGCTTGATCTAAATGGAATCATGACATATTTTCATATAACACATCATTCATGTGAAACTCATACATCTTTTTACAGAAAGCAGTAGTTGGTTCATTTCCATTGCTGTTTGCTACACCTGTAAATATCTATACCAAAATTGGTTTTGAATATTTTCTGCCAATAACTAATGGCCCATAAGAAGTACATGTATAAAAATATGTGACTAAATTGTCAAACAACTAGAAACAGTAAAGTTTTAACTACCTGAAATGAATACTGAATGAAAAACTAACTGTATGAATATTTATTACGCTCATATTTTCTACACAAACCATTAATTTTTCAATAAGCACCCAAAAACTTTAGAATCTTTTATATTACTAAAATTATATATTTTAAAAAACAAATTGAAAGAAGTATCAGTTTTACCTTTAATGTCATGAGCCCCCACTTTCCAACCTCAATAACGATGGTGGAAAATGTTAAATGATCTCATCAAGATCTGTCATTTCAAATACTTGTCTAGTTAGGGGGAAAAAATCACTTACTATTAGGAATTGTCTTAAATAGTAAGTGATTCTGAATGTAATAAAATAAGCGTTTATAAAGTTAATCAAACATAGGTAGCTGATGACAATTAACTGAGTTAGTGGACAAGTTAACAATTTATAAAGTACAATATTAATGTTTTTATTTGCTTTAATTATGGTAAAGCCGAGATGTAATGACAGTTATGCAAATACATAAAGATCAATCAATAGCTGCTTCCTCAATAGCTCTGGTTAGGAAGGTGCCTATAGTGGTGACTGTTGTCTATCCAGCTTCCATGCCACCTCTCTTCCTCTTGTGAAAAATATTCTGATCGCCCATAGAGTCACGCATCTCAAGGGAAGCAATGAAATTACTCAAATATTACAAATAATAAATACACTGTGCACATGATTATAATAAAATGTGTGTGTGTGATTTCAAAGATAGGTATTCTTAAAGTATAAAAGTCAGTATTCCTGACATCATGTTATCTAGAGAATTCATATCACGCTCTGAGATTCCATTAGCAACTGAACCAGCTCTAAACGATGTGGAATTTTCTTGAGGCCAGCCTGTAAAGGGTGTGAGTATGTGAGGAGCATCATGTTCAGTGTTTGTTTGAAGATCAAGGCCACACTGTGTTAAATGAGAATTTCTAAGATAAAGTAAGATGGAAAAGAAATGACCAAATACAGAAAGGAAACAAAAATAGTGCTAGTAACAAACTAAAAATAACCTTCTCATTTTAGATAAATTCGTGGTTTGACAATAATAGACAATTCTGTTCAACTGAACAGAAGGTACAAAAATAAAAAGAATATTTTAATTGAAACTATAAAATGATAGTATGTCTAGGTATATTTAAAATATGTCCATCTTGCTTCAAAATGGAAATTAAAAAGTATAAATACCTAACAAAAATATATATAACTGAATTTGAAATTCCACTACTGTTTAAATATTAAAATGTATGCCTATACATATACTGTATTTTTACAAAATTATGTTAAGTGAATGACTGAATTATACAAATATAATTTGACTATAGTGTACTGAAATTTGATAAGGAATCCCAGGACTTATTTCACATTAATTTAAGGAGAAGTGCCCTTTGCAGTCCATGATTAAAGGCATTGATGTCATGGTCCATCTCGGTACCGATGACTGCTTCACCATCAATGACAACCCTTTCACATGTAGTTCCTTCCTAGTGACTAAGATAACTAAAGGATGAGAAACAAGGGGTTGGAATTAGAAAAGGAAACAAACTGGGAAATGCTTTTCCACTCCATATTTCAGTTGCTTTCTTTGGACAAAGGTTTCATCTTGTAGATACAGGCTTGAAGATATTGGAGACAAATAAAAATAACAAAACAATAAAAAGTGTTAGAATATTTCTTGACTACATTTGATGTAGTACCTTTGGGCTTATCATTTACACTTGCTATAAATATGAACATTGCTGTTCTAATTTTCAAGGTTTCCTTCAATAAAGAAGCAAATCTTGACAAGTTGCTTTGAGTTAAATTGGAAGAGAAATAGTCTGTAATAATATGCTCTCTAGGTTTAGCCTGGCTCTGTGAAGTTCAATAAAATTCTAATCCTCCTCTCTTTTTCTCCTTCTCTCTTTTTATGCCTCTCTTTCTTGTGGTAGTGTAAAAAGACTGATTCTTTTGACTAAAAAGTAGTCAGTCAATTTAGACATAGACTGAATATCATTAACATCTAAAATACATGCTCTGGTCTCCATTTTATCCATAAATGTATAACCCTAGCACAACCCTAGAGTAAATCAGTGTCTCAATTATTATATCAAATCACAGCAATAGACTAGCTGTGAAAGAAATGGCAATTACCATTTCATTTCCAGAGATGCTTTTTCAATGTTTTTTTGTATGTACAACTTAAAAACATATATTTTCTTAAATATTTATGAGATGGCTTAGTTTGGGGTTGTTTAAATTCTGGCCATAAAAATTTTGTTTTTGTTCTTGTAATGCAAAATCTGATACATGTACCTTTATCTTAGTATCAAAATCTTGTTAGCATTCTTTAATCTGGAATGGCTTCTGTATAACCAACATATTAAAAATGTGAGTTTTTCTAATGGTAGGGTACACAGAAAAAGAAAAATTTCTTCGTATGCAGAGAGTGTATCTTAATGGTTGTTTAAAGAAACCACACCATGACAGAACATACTGTTAATGTCCTAAGAAAAATAATGAAAGAGTATGTTAAAAACAAGCATTAAACTTGTTAATCACTAAAAACACTTTATACAGATTACAAGGAAGATGTATGTGAGGCTTTTAAACCCTAGGAAACATTTTATTTATAAAACATTAAGCACTATATTTCACCATATTTAAGTGATATTAAGAGAGGATACATACTGATATCTAGAATCTACATGTATTAGAAGTCTGCTTCCAATACAGGAGTATATTTGCAATATAATACATTTCCTTTTGGAAAAGATGCCATTTTACCTTTAAATTTGATGAATACATTCTACATAAACTATCATCATTCTCATTAATGGATGGCTTATTAAGCAGTAGTATTGTTCCTTTCACAAGAAATTATGGTAACATGGCCTATAACACTACCTCAACTGAAGTAAATAGCTTTAATGTCACCCTGTTGTGTAAATATATTCCACTCATGGTGCTGCTTTGTGTCACTATGCTAGAAGAGGAAGTTCTTGTGCATTCAAACAACTTTGCAGGTAATAGAGGACTTGAACATAATAGTTTAACAACTGGTTACTTTAAATATGTGTCAGTAAGTGATTACAAAATAGCTCTGCAGATATTTTGTTTGAAAACCAAATTTTACAAAGTATGCTTTACAAATATTTGCCCCATTTAGATGGAGAGAAGGATTTTTTGTAGTTTATATGTTTATTTTTTCATGTGTATGTGTTATAATCAGTTGTATGGTATGGTGGAATTTATTGAAACAGAAGTTTTAATCTCATTACATGTTAACTTATTAACGTGCAATGACATTAAATGTTGTCTTGTTAAATTTTGTGACTTTGGGAAAGTTTCACTGCTTTACTGTTCAGGCTTTTTTTTATGATGATGAGTTGTAAGTATGATAAGAAGATTACTTCACATCGTAAATAAGCAGAACTTAAAAAAATTTTTTATTGAAGTAGAGTTGATTTACAATGTTGTGTTAGTTTCTGGTATACAACAAGGTGATTCAGCTTTATATCTATCTATCTATATATATACACACACACACACACACACACATATATACTGTGCTATACAATAGGACCTTGTTACTTATCTATTTTATATATAGTGGTTTATAGCTGCTAATCCAAAACTCCTAATTTAACCCTCCTCCCTTTCCCTTTTGGCAACCATAAGTTTGTTTTCTGTAACTGTGAGCCTGTTTCTGTTTTGTAAATAAGTTCATTTGTAGCATTTTTTTAGATTCCACATATAAGTGATATCATGTAATATTTGTCTTTCTCTGTGTTCACTTAATATGATAATCTCTAGGTCCATCCATGTTGCTTCAAATGGCATTACTTCATTCTTTTTAATGGCTGAATACTATTCCATTGTATATATGTACTATATCTTCTTTATCCATTCCTCTGTTGATGGACATTTAGATTGCTTCTATGTCTTGGCTATTGCAAATAGTACTGCTATGAACATTGGGGTACGTACGTGTATCTTTTTGAACTGGAGTTTTTTTCAGATATATGCCCAGAAGTGGGATTGCTAGATCGTATGGTAACTCTATTTGTAGTTTTTTAAGGAACCTGCATACTGTTTTCCATAGTGGCTGCACAAATTTACATTCCCACCAATGGTGTGGGAGGGCTCCCTTTTCTCCACACCCTCTCCAGCATTTACTATTTGTAGGTTTTTAAATGATGGCCATTCTGACTGGTGTGAAGTGGTACCTCATTGTAGTTTGCATTTCTCTACTGATTAGTGATGTTGAGCATCTTTTCACATGCTTCTTGGCCATCAGTATGTCTGCTTTGGAGAGATGTCTACTTAGGTCTTCTGCCCATTTTTTGATTGGGTTGTTTTTTTGTTGTTATTAAGTTGTATGAGCTGTTTGTATATTTTGGAAGTTATGCCCTTGGTCACTTGTTTGTAAAGATTTTCTTCCATTCTGTAAGTAGTCTTTTCAGTTTGTTTTGGTTTCCTTTGCTGTGTGAAAGCTTGTAAGTTTGATTAGGTCCCATTTGTTTATTTTTGCTTTCATTTCTATTGCCTTGGGAGACTGACCTAAGAAAACGTAGGTACAATTTATGTCAGAGAATGTTTTGCCTCTGTTCTCTTCTAGGAGTCTTAGTGTCATGTCTTAGATTTAAGTCTTTAAGCCATTTTGAGTTTACTTTTGTGTATGGTGTGAGGCTTTTTAAAACATGCTCAGTAAATGGTACCTAAAACCATTTCCATATTTTCAAGGTAAAAAGTCTTATTCTTTCTGCTACTCTACTTTAATGTTTCTCCTTTTAGTTATTTCAGTATGAGTTTTAAAATGTTAACTGTGTCATACTGAATCCCATTTCCACTGTAAGTTAAAGAGATAGTTTAGCAAATAAAAATAACTGCAAATCAAAACATGAAACATTTGTTTTCATATGCAATTCAACTTGTGTACTATGCAGGTACAGAAAATAAGATGCTTTGTTTGAATTTAGCTTTTCTACTGAGAATTATATAAAGCAGGGATTTGTGTAAATATATATTTTGGGCCGGAGTTCTACATTGCCAAAATTGTGCTGTGCTTTCAGATGCTTTGAATGTGTTTGAGGAAAAAAATTAAGTGTAATGCTTATTGAAAAGCAATTGTGTTTATGGCTTACTCAAAACTTAACTACAGCACATCTAAGTTTCTATAATATTAGCATATAAAGTTAATGGTTTTATTTGGAAAAAATCAATTTTAATGTGCCATTTTTATTAAAACAAAGCTTCTCAGACTACACATCTCTAAAAGAGGCATAGAGAAGACAGCAAGCTAGATTCTTTTTATCATAGAACTTTCTCCTTCAGAATCAGCATTAAGACATAGAAGCATATATCCATACTAGAAAGTAAAATTTGAATAAATAATAGAAATACTAACATTGACCTGGGTTCACTTTGCTTTTCTATTTTTTACTATCTGGCTAATTTATACACCCATCTTGTGAAGACAAATTCTTCAGTACTTCTAGGCTAAGAGTTTAGGGACTCCTGGATTTCAAATAATTTCAAATATCATGCTCTCTATAAAAATATTTTTGAAAACTTTAGGACTTCTTGCCTTTCCCATTTTCTGAAATATAGTTGACCCTTGAACAACATGGGTATAAACTGAGCTGGTCCATCATATTATAATAATCGGTCTTTCAAAATATCCAGTTATTCTGCTTTTACTACAGTTGTGCAATCTCCACCACTATTTATTTCTAGAAAAATTTCATCACCCCAAAAGAAACCTATACTCATTGGCAGCCCCTCCCTACTGTGCCCCCAACCCCATGCCTTTCTGGCAACCATTTATCTACTTTCTGTCTTTATGGAGTTGCCTATTCTGGACATTCTATATATATGGAATTATATAATTGGACTTTTATTGGGCTTCTTAGTTTCATGTTTTCAAGGTTCATCCTAGACCCATTTTATACGGTAATATTTTGCAATGCAGTTCTTACTGGTTCGAGTAATCTTTTGAACCATTTCACCTTTTGGAAAGTTTGGTTTATTGCAACCTTGCCATTTTTGTTTTCCCCAAAGGTAGAAGACAGACATACGTAAGCCATGTCTCTTCAAAATGAAGTGAGTTCAAGTTCTCATCCTTCACTTCCTTCCTCCCCTGATACACTGGTTTTGTGTGATCTGTGAAATACAGGTGATGTCTGGCCCTTGTCTGTCACAGTTGCATGCCAGCAGCCATTACAGGCTGCGTAAAAACTACCTAAAGTGATTTCATCATGAGCTGGAAGGTTGGCAGGGCAGGTAAAACCTTCTTCTGTCAGGTAATTCATTGTTCTCACCTTAGAACACAATTTTAAAAGGCCCAAGAGCAATGGAAAATGATCTTAATGTAGATCTAACACTTTGAGCAGAAGAAAAATGATGAGCTACATTAACCTCCTTCAGAATTTTAGAATTTTGATAGATAAATCAATCTCCAAATTTTATATAAATAGTGGAATGCATCAAAGATAAATCAAAGAGCCAGATAAGAGCACAAAGATAAATCAAAGAGCCAGATAAGAGCAGAGTAGGAACTTGAAAATCTCTTCAAGTAGGTACTTGAAGAAGTTACAAGTATCATATTTGAGCATGCACAGGCCGTTTTTAAATCATGCAAACCAATAATGATGACAGGCAAGAATAGAGACCCAGAAAAGAACACATACTGAAATATAATTTGTACAGTTGTGACCTAGTTCATATCCACCTTTTAAAAATGTGTTGCTAATGGCTGAGAAGATAAAACGATGAAGACTGTGAAATGTAAAATCTTGAAAGTTCAAGTTATTGTTAATAGTGTAGGAATTGAGCTATTCACTTTGATCCTTTATCAGGATTAAATAGAAAGGCAACAGAGAAAGATGTTACTTTGACAACTGATTAATTTGAATGTGCGGGCACTGATTCTAAATTTAATTTGTCATGTGAACGTGATATTATACTTGCTGAATAATTAATTAGCTGAGATTCAAAAATAGGAGGAAATGCTGGGCAGTCAACAGACATCCCACCTGTTAGAAAACGAATCTTGAAGTTACAGATCAAAACTGACTTACATGCACATAAAAATATTCTACAAGTCAGACATTTCTACATTAGAACCCTGACTTTCCATGTCCTAACTAGGTAACTTTTTATATTAACTAATGATACTTGCTGGGTCTCAAATTCTGCATCTATAAAAAGAAACAGTTAATAGCATTTATTAGAAAATATTGTAAATAATGAGTTAAGGGCCTGGTCCATCACTGGGCATATGATTGGCTCTTAGCAAACAGTAACTATTATTATAATACCATAATTTTGTGAATTTTTCCCACCTGATGTTTTTGTAGTCCAATTAATTTAGCCTATTAATTTTTTTTATACTCTAGCTTTTAAAGCTAAGCCTAGTAAAATGGGGAACAGATTACCTAAAATCAGAAAACTGCATATGCACTGAATTCTTACTCTATCAATAGAAACTTTTAGAGTATGTTTCAAAAGTTCATGTCTTCCATAGAAAACAAACTTACGATTACCAAAGGGGAGAGGGAGTGGGGAGGAAGGGTATGGGATTAACAGATACACACTGCTATGTATAGAACAGATAAGCAACAAGAATTTACTGTATAACACAAGGAACAATATTCAATACCTCATATAGAAAATAACCTGAAAAAATTATATATATGTATATATATGTAGGTTTGTGTATAATAAAACAATCACTGCTGTATATCTGAAACTAGCACAATACTGTAAATCAACTATACAATGATGAAAGCTTAAAAAAATGTTTGCAGAAGGCTTTTAAGTTAATTAAGGATAATAGCAATTTTTAGGAAACTAGGATTCACCATTTTTGTTACTCCTTTCCAATCATTCTCATTAATAATTTTCAAGGCCAACATAGGCATGTAAACTCACGTTTTACTCATTGCTTTCAAGTTCATATCTTTATGACATAAAGCCTGTAGGCATATAGAGAAAGAGGTCAATAACCTACACAAAGTCATAAAAATTAATAGAACCATAAAAACCAGTATTATGCATGCATGCACTTCATATGACTGAAATGACTATTATGTTAGGAATTGGTAAATAGCTCAATGAAGCCATAAACTTATCATCCTTGAGTTTATAAATTAGTTTTGACAGAGCAGCTCCTACATCTTTTTTTTAATTTTGCAAGGGTTTGTCCATTTGATATCTTCACGGTATCCATGTCAGATACCATATTGAAGCAGAGAAAATTTAGCTTATATTGTTACTTGATTAAATTTTAGTATGGGGAGATTGAAGACATTAAGTACAGTCGACATTGGGGATTTTCTGTGAATTGCTCTTATTCTCATATATCATTGTCCAGACATAAGAAGCGCTATTCTACTTGTCTGCAAATATAGAATGGATAATTTCCTAATTTTGAAATATTTATACATATAACACATATTATACATAACTCCATTATTTTCTGTTAGGGAAAAATAAATATTAGGGTGAGAACATTTCTGATCATAACAAAGTGAATCATGTCATCTAATATTACCCCTGAGAATTAATAACTTTTATCATGGGGAAATATCACAATCATATTTAAAAGATTTAACAGCGAAGGTGGTATTTTGTGCATTGTTACATGTAAAGCTCCTTCCTTCATTAATTACAATCATTCTGATTGTGCTTAGACCTCTAGTATGTTAAAACTTATACAGGTTTTGATTTTCTAAAGAAAACTCATGTAAAATCAAATACTTTAGTGATTGTTGGTAGATTTTTAGAAAATCACATATTTTAGTACAATTCTTAAATTTTCATTGCCGTAAATTAGTATTTTGAGTTGTAATATGCTCTCAACCACTAAGACTGAATCTCATAGTCACCTCTCTTTCCTTTAACCCTCATCTTAAAGAATGCACTAAATTATTTTGTAACATTTCCTTATTCCCACCCTACTCCATAGCCCGTTCAAGATTTCATAAGCCCTTGCCTAGCAGTGGTCTAACTGTTCACTCAAAATCCAACCTTTTACTTTATATATTCTTCATACTGTTTAGTTGTTATCCTAATACACAGTTTAAACCATTGTTCTTTTCCATAATTGTTTAGTGAGCATTAAAAACCAAGTTCCTTAAATTGATATACAGGACCTTCTAGAATATGTCAGTGTATCTTTCCCTCTTTCTTATTTTTATCCCCAGAAATGTCTTATACTTCAGCCAGAGACCAATTTGCCATTCTCTGAAGAGATGTGCATATGGTACTTTCCAAAACTGTGCCTTTTCTAAAACTCTTCCCTTTTTTTCCCTCCTTCACTACCTATTAAAAACCTGTTATCTTCTAAGTTTGAATTCAAATCTTTTTATCATTGCTTCTAGTTCCTTACCGGAATGGCTGCTTCTAGTTCCTTACCGGAATGAATACTTCCATTGCCTATAATCAATTTGAATTATTTGTACATGTAGTACAGTGATAAGTTAGTCTGCTTTCTATTAAATTAGGAACTAGCTTCTGTATCTGACTGAAGGCATCTTGACTACAAGGATTATGTCTTGTCTTCTTTCTCCTTCCATGTTTCCAGTCAGAATGGAAACATTCAGAAACATTATCCATACATAATTTGAATGTCAAGCAAATTCAGTATATGTGTTGTAATTACTTTTTATTGTTATTTTATACAATAGAAATTTAATGACAGCTCTCTAATACATTATTGTATTTTGGAGTCTTTGTATTAGAAAGAATGGATTTCTAAAATTTGATATATTAGGAAAATATCTGCTGATTGTCAGAATCCTAACACCGGTTACATTTTAAATCTTGACCAGGAACATTATAAATTAGGACCATGAAGAATTGAAAGTATTTAAATTCTCTTTAGTAAAGAATTTTTTCTTTAAACTCTTATCTAAATTTTAGAAGACATAAAAATGTTCATTTGTGTCTTCAAAAACAGCACTAAAACATATGTCATTATTTCTATAGTAGTTTCTATATTAAAATATATATGCTTATGATATATATTTATAAAATAAAAATGCCACTTTGTAATATTCTCTATGAATTGGTCAACTTGATTGCAATGACAAAGCAGTTGAATCTATTTATACCATCAGTAAAGAATATTTTGTCACATGTGTATGGTAAAAAGAATTCAAAGTATTGCACAGGTTTAAAAAGATATCAGAAGTATCCAATAAAACTCCAATATCTACTACTTTCATCTTTATATTGATTTACAGGAAGATATAAAACTGGACTAAGTATATATTATAAACTTTTTCATATAATTAATCACTGAACTTCATAAACATACTATATTTCTCTTATTAGAATATTTTAAAAGGTGAGTGGTAAAATTGTGAATTTTATACAACATAGAAAAAAATAAAACCAGTAAATAGTTTTTTTTTTTGCTGAGAAGCTAAGTCACTTAGATTTTATTACTTCTCAAAATCCTAAAGACTGGGAAAATCAATTGGAAAATCAATTGGATAACTCAAACTTATCTATTCCTGAAAATATTTGGATTTAATTTTCTAAGTAGCAATAAAAACAAGCACAACTAACTCACAACCACCCAAAACAAGTTATTATAAAAAATCGCTAACTAGGCTGTTCTTAGAATTAAAATAGTAATACTTCCTTGGTATGTAATTCAACAAACTAAGTAGTTTGCTATGAAAAGTATTTTATATGTTTAATAATTTATTTTTATTACTCAGATAGAATAGAAAGAATTTCAGTTCTGTAAAATTTCATCAATTTCAATGTTAAGTTTTTAGAACTTGTTATAATTTGTTGTGGGTTGCAATGATATTTACCTAATTATATAAAAAATGTTATTAGAAAATAAGTCATTGTATATGGTACATTTACAAATCATTAATGTAATGATTTTAAAAGGTGTATAAATTAACATTTATAACACGCTGGGCAATATTATTTAGATCATCATTATTCACCTTATAAGAGATGTCATTTGTTGAGTACCTATAATATGCCATATCACATCATTTGTAATCTTCACAACACTGTTGTTAAATAGGTCTAATCAAGGAAGAGTAGTATGAGGTTCTGAAAAGTTGTCCCAGACCACTAATTACATGGTTGAAATAGAATACTTACTGAGGCTAGCTGATTCCAAAGCTGAATGAATAATACAACTTTAAACAAAAAAAAGGATTATTCATAGTCTAGGTCAGTGGCTTCCAAAGCCGACTGTCTCAGATTAAGAAAGGACACCTGAAGAACTATGCTTCCTGGACCTGCCATCAACATGTTGAATCAAATTTTCAATGACTCAATATTATGGATTTTAAAAATATCTGCCAAGTGACTTTATGAAACTCTAGGTAAAGATGGCAGCCAAGTAGGACAAAGAGCGCTGAATCAGAAGGAAAGTCTGTTTTATTTCTATTCTGCTATTTAAAATTTTTAGGGAAGTCATAGCATTTAATGATTTGTTTCCCAGCATGCATAGCTCTTGCAGCTGATGGCAGGATGCTGCTAATACTACCAAAATGCTAGAAAAACACCCCAAAACCACAAAGAGCTCTAAACCACAGCAAAACTGTATTTCTCATTTGCCTATTTAACTAGTGCCTCAAAAACGAATAAGCCTTACCAGCTGCTCTTCATTGTGGATGTCTCTTAAGTGGTTGTATCTGTGTCATCATTTGCCAACAATAATCCTCATTATGCTCTCTGACTTAGGCTACAGGACCATGTGGCTTTTCCTCTAAACGTCAGACATATATTTTAGAGACATTTTCTCCTAGGATTCAGGCATCGGTCCCTGCAGGCTGAGTCAGAAGGTGATCTAAATGACACATGCTCTTTGGTACTCAAATTATCCTTTTCCTGACCTTGAGGATTTTTACTAGGTCATACTAAGTACTACAGCTACATTTCTATTTCGAGTGAGTTCTTTCCCAGAGGTTGACTCGGTATTTTCTTTAACTATATCCCCAAAACAACTAGTCTTGAAAGACTGTCTCAGAATGATATAATATTATGGTGATCACAGTATAGAGTAAGTTCTGAACTGTATGTGCATATATGTATATGCTTATACTACAGTTCATAACCTATGTTATGATATATATGTATATATACACACACACTTAAGTTTTGTCTATTTCTCATATATCCTCCATTTATTTTCCAAAAAAAAGTGTGAAGTGGTTACAAATTATCACCATTTTTTGGATGAAATCATAAGACACCCGAGTTAGGTAATTTGCTCAAGATAAAAGAGCTGACATCTGACAGAGCTAAGAATCCAGACGTATTTATTCCAGAGCTAAGACTACAGTATTCCAGAGCTAACACTACAGCAGTGATATTCATATTGTTTGTCTCTCTGTCTGTGCCTTTTGTCTCCTTCCTTATTAAATTGATATGGTCACATATATGCGATCATTTACATATAAATGAATAAAGCCAAACCCACAAGGGAAAATACATTATTATGCAAATTGTTTAAATATATTAGCCTAAGGCTTTCTTTTCATTTTGGAAGGCTTCTTAGAAAAGGTCACATTGAGTAGAAAGTATAGTCATTCTTCTAATCAATCAGTCATTACGTATAGTACATCCACTCAGTGTTTGGCACTATATTTTCTGGGTTGTTTGTTGAAAGAGGGAAATAGCACAGAAAACTAAGACCTTCTTGGTGATCTGAAAGAGCTTTTTATCTAACTAGATGGGCACAGTTTACACAGATTAAAGTTAGAGGGCAAGAAAGTACTAATTTGTGATACACTGTGCACTAGTACGAAAGAAAAGGGAAATTAATTTTAAGCCAGAGGCATCAATAAGGAGATGCGACTTGAGCTCAATATTTAAGGTGGTTGGGACTTTAAAATCAGAGAAACGGGATGACGTTTTCTGGAATATAGTAGAAAATTATATGAAAATGTTTTAATCTAGGATGACGTATATGGAAATAGATAAATGGAATGGATCTGGTGTTAATTTCCAGGCAGTTTTCAGTAATATGGAGTGATTCTCACCCCATGTATATGTTTATTCATTCAGAAATATTGTTGAGTGATAGCATTTGTTCAGGGTCCTGAGCAGGGCATGTTTTTTGCAGCTGCTGAAAGATTTGACTTTTACTTCCTTTTCTAATGGTAATGTCAAACTCTTAAGATAGAAATTATAGATATTATTTTAACTTTTCAACCGTAATAATGCCTACAAATGGACATAGCAACCTGGATGGAAGGGAGAATCTCAAACATAAACAAATTTAATCCACCTCTACATAATTACAAAGAAATAGCTTAGGAGAAAATAAAATGGTATATATAGATATAAATGTATTATTTTCCATTCTCTGTATATAAGATTTGAAAATTTTTTGATGACAAGAGTACTTACGGAAATTTTTCTCCTGGAAGATTCCGATAATCATTCTCAACTATCTTACAGTGGGAGTCCAGGCGCCTACATAGTTTCAGCTGCAATTTTAAGGGAAAAAAAGCAAATTTCTTGTTTCAGTCTTTTAATTACACACAGATCATGCATCTAGAGTAATTGAAATTTCACTCATCATCTAAATAAGCGATGTTATAGAGGCACAGTCTTAATGTTTGTTGGACCAAAGGAAGTCTGCTCTACATACACGATAGGAAAAAATAATCAAATCAGCGTAATGAAGACGCAGTCTAATAGAATAATCAAGGATTTCACTACTCAACAGTTGATAACCTTGAGTGATAAATATTTGTATAATCCTCAAGCTTAAGATCTAACGTTAGGTCAGTATGACATGTTTTCAAAATTAATATAGTTATTATTTAGATTTCAGATGTCCAAATCACAATGTAATTACAAAATATTTCTATGAAAACGTACAAGGACATTTCAAATTGAGAGAGGAAAAAGTGCGCAAAGCAAATGGAATAGATTAATTTGAACATGAAGGAAATTTATAGAAAAAGTTACAAGGTTAACAGTGCTCCCCAACAGAAAAGCTTATTTAAAGTTAATTACAAAATAACTTCCATAGAATAAATCCCATAATAAGCCTAGATCTAGAGAACAACAAAAGCACATTATGAAAGACATACACAAATGTATTCACTTCATTCAAATAATTCCCACAACAAATATTTATTGCCCATACTTTGTTGCAACCATTGAGCTAGGTCCTGGGGATAAAAACAAAACAGCAAAATAGAGTCATATTCTTGAGGTGCTAACAGCATCCTGTGGAAAACAGATACATGAGCATTATGAAATGAGGTACAAGTACAATAATAGAGATAAACACAAGGTTTGATAAAAATACTAAAAAGAAGTACTTCAAGTTTTTTTAGCAGTGGTTATGGGTATTGGAGTGGGAAGAGGTTGCTGGATAGTAGTTGGGAAAACACCCTGCAGAAATGATTACTAAACTGAGTATAAAAGAATCACTCGATCATGCTGGATGATATTTATGTGCTATAAGAAAGACATTCTAGACAAAGGGAGTGCCATGAGCATTCACATGAAGATAAGTGCTATGTATGTTAGGAAATATACTCATTTTGGTGTTTCTATGACACCAATTTGAATTAGAGAATAGGGACAGATGGGAAAATAAAAAGCTATATAAAAGGAAAATTTATGTCAAAATAAATGTAAACTTTATTCAAAAGACAATTATGTTTACTCCAACTGGTCTGACCAACTGGGTACACTACAGTTAAATTCTGACACTAACCACCTGAGTTAGAACTCACAGGTCAAGGGAAAAGTTCTCCGTAAGACTGCTCTCGCTTCAGATGTCAGCTGCAAGTCCTGGGGGTATCCTTAGGCTATCCCTCTTCTGAAAACTTAGCTACAAAGATGGGGGTTCCCATGATAGATCTCCTCAGGTTTGATTATTTGTGAATCTTCTTAGGATGATTCACAGCATACAGGAAAGTGCTATACTTAAATTATAGTTTTATTACACAGGATACACGTAGGATGGATTCAGGGAGGGAACACAGAGCTTCTGTGCCTTCTCCTCAGGAATCAGGAAGTGTTACCCTCCTGGCACATCAATGTTGTTTACCAGTTAGGAAGTTCTATTGGTTCAGGTGTACAGAGAATTATTTGGGATTTCATCATGTAGGCATGACTGATTAAATCACTGGCCATGTATTTGAACTTAAACTCTAGCCACCCTCCTCTCCCTGGAATTTATGCTAGCTCAAAGTTCCAACCCACTAATCATGTGGTTGCTCTTTCTGATAACCAGCCCCCATCCTGAAGCTATATAAGGGCCTACCACAAGTGACCTCATGAAGAGGTTTCTACCTTTATCAAAAGTTGACTGATATTGTTTCATCTACACTCCTTTCTTCTTCATCTACACTCCTTTCTTCATCTATGCTCCTTTCTCCTACCTCACATTATTTTGAAGCAAATCCTAGACATCAACCCATTTCATTTGTAAGTATTTTGAAGGGTTTTCAATTTTAATTTGGCTTTACTCTTAGTCACAAACATCATTAAAGGCTACAGCATAAAAATTACTAAGATTTAAATAAAACTACACAGTAGGAAACAAGATCAGATGAACTCTTTAAGTATATGTGAAAATTTAAACATGCCACCTCCAAGTTAAGGCAAAAGTGAAGGGAGGCTATGTTCTTTATACAAGAGTCAAAAGGTTTAGGCATTATCACAAAATGTCAATCCACTTTAGAGTCATCAATGAGCCTAATGTATGTGTTTTTGCACTTTGCACTTGTAAAAGCACATAAAATATTTAATATGTTAGTTCCAATGTATTTTACCAGCTCAGAATACAGGATGTATACAGACTATGTATAGACTATATCAAAGTAGTAGACAGGGGCCTGTGCAAAGCCTGCAAAAATAGTACTTCAGGTATCTATCTGCTAATTTAAAAACACAGAGTTTGCAGTTTTGAAGTGATACAACTCAAACCACCACAAAATACAAAGGGCTTGAAAATGCATACCCTTTCAAGCAACATTTGTTATTAATAAAGGTTTGATTTAAAAGAGTATAAGTGAAGGCTTTAAGAATTAATCATTTAGAATAAAGTTGTGGTAATTGTTTTCATAATCAAAGTTTATCAAGTTTTAGTTATCTTAAACTCTTGGTAAATACCAAGCAGGGTATATTTTGTCTCTAAACCTACCAAGATACATTTTTAAATTCGCGGATCAATTTTTTTCTAATATAATGTAGATTAAATATCGTAACCTTTGGTTAAACAGGCAAAATATTTAAAATAAAATGCTTTGCTAAAAATATTTTCTTATTATATAATATGTCAAAATGACTAAACAATATGGAACATTCTTAGAGAGATTCTTTAAATTACATATTTAAACCAAATAGATTCCCTAGAAAAGAGAAGTTTGAGGACGTGTGCTCAATTTTGTAGGTATTTGTACCAGTCAGAGATGAATTAGAGATTGGCCACTAATAATGATTTATAACAAATTATTATAAAGATTTGTTTGTGCAATTGTCGGAGTGGTTAAACAGTTCAACTACAGCTGCTGCTTCTGTGTCTGGTGCTGGATTGGAAGTGAAGAGGGCAAGTGTACATAAGAAATATGGACATAGCGTGAGGGAGAGCAAGGGCACACTAGAACTTGTAAGAATGAACTGGAACCTATGAGGATGAGCTGGAAACCATGTTAACCTTTCAACATCTCCAGTTATCCAACTTCAATGACATGGATGACTTGCAGAAGAGGCTAGTGTTATTTGTCGAGGGTATGAATACATACCTGGCCCAAAGGAGCAGGAGAAGGAGATCTAGCAAAAAGTGGAGGATGTGGAAGCCCAGTTACTGCTTCACATCAACAAAGTGAATCAGCAGATTCAAGACACCATGTATGAGCACTAATTTGTCTTATCCTACGCTGACCCCCTGAGCCTCCATCTAGCTGTTGTTCACTCCCACTTTCTAAATTTTACACATAATTTTCTCTTATGGCCAACCTTAGCCCAGAACATAGAGGGAAAGAAATTCTGAGCTACTAATTTGACACAGTAGAAGGTTATCAAGGCTCATCTCTTGATAACTTGGAATCCACATGCATCCCTATTAACCACAGATAAGTTCTAAAATCATGCTTCTTCCTAACGTGATTCAACTGTCCCTTGTACAACTGAAAACACACTAACCACCTTCCTAAGAAAATTTACAAAGTCCTTACATTTGTCTTTGTTTGATACTCATTCCTATTTGGGATGAACCGCTTTCTCTTTAATGTTCTATAACCTAAATATTGAAATATAAGGTTAGGTATTATTGACATATTTTATATTTGTTGATAAGAGAACGGGAAAGGGGGAGGAAAATGCTTAAACTATACACAATGCATCCCTTATTGAAATAAGGATCAAACAATCATAACTATTAAGACCTCAATTCAGCAATTAGTCATGAGGTCACCATTGGTATTTTTTACTCCCTTTTCCCACTACCATTCTGTATTCCCTTTGCCCTCAGCAATTGCCTCAGCTGGTTGTAGTTTCTTGCCTGGTTGAATGAGAAAAACCTTTATTTCGAAAGTGTTTGGGTCCTTAGACATCCTGACTATATCGGGTTGATGTGATTTCCTATGGACATTAAGCACAGGACATTGGAGTATCCACAGGAGCCCCAGAAAGCCATTCTCCTCCTTATACCTTCTTTTCTAGTAGCATCACATTTTCTCTTTTATACTTAGAACCAGTCACCTCAGCTGATACATGGACCCCTTTCTTGCTTATTTGTTGTCATGAGTAGCTCAGAGGGGTCATGTGGTAGACTCAATTTTCAATTATTTGAAACCACTGCTGTTTCCCCTGGTGAAAGCTCGTTTTTATTTAATGATATTGAATTTGTGATATAAAAATGCATGCTTTCATGTACAAAAGCAACATTTGTTTAAAGTTCGTCCTTTTCCTTTTTGTTATACTTGTCTGGATTGAGTATAATTCTCATTGTAGTGCTATAGAATGAATGAAAGTTTTTCATTAACCCTTCCCTCCAACCCACCTTGACAGTTTTAAGATAATCTGTAAATTACTTATTGTTTGGCGGTTTAGCAGAGTTCTTTCCAGAATATATTTGACTTTAGTCCCTTTAGTTGATCATTATTTTTCAATTTATCTTTTTAAAAAATCTCTTCAGATTTTTCTGCTACATTTTGAGAATGAAACTACTTTAAATACTTGACTGACTGGCTAATTAATTCAGTTCTTCTTACAGTGCCTGTTCCCTCAGTTTTTGATATTATTCTGCAGTTACTCTGGGAAAAGTCCTCATTTGGGATGTGAATTCTTTCAGTCTTTAGGTTCTAAATTTTCATTGCTACATTTCAACATTAATCATTATGCTTTATTTTATAAAAACCAAACTTTGTCTTGTTATAGAAATATAGTTCTCTACCACTTGTATGTGCAGAATTAAATGATCACTGTTTTATGTGTTGCATTCCATTTCCTTTGTGTTTTTTAAATTGCATTCATTTTTTTGTATAAAAATGTTCAGAAAATAATAACATATATGTATCTCACACAAGAATTACGACAAAATAGTATATTTGCTTTTTTCTAAGATATGAGTAAGGAAGCATCACTGATAAAGTTAACATGCCAGCTTTTTATTCCTTTGCTTCCCATTTGCTAGGGTCTTAGTGTTTGTATCCCCCCAAAATGTGTATGTTGAAATCTATGCCCAATGTGGTAGTATTAGGAGGTGGGGCCTTTGGGAGGTGATTAAGTCTAGAGGGTGGAGCCCTCATGTATGAGATTAATGGCCTAAAAAGAGGCTCCAGAGAGTTCCTTTGCACCTTGTACGAAGACCTTGCAGAAGTCCCCCACCCAACGATGCTGCTGGCACCCTGATCTCAGCCTTCCAGCCTCCAGGACTGTGAGAAATTTCTGTTGTTTATAAGCCACCCAGTCTGCCCACATGAACTAAGACACCATTATAGAATCAAATCTGAAGCAATTGAATGTACTTAAAGTTGGTATGTTAACATTTTTATCATTCATTATATTAATTTACCCAATAAATATTTTTCTAGTGTCTAATATGTGCCTGACAATGATTTAGACACGTATGCACATCCAGCAGCATAAAACAGTTTTTGCTGTCTTGGCACTTACATGTTTATTGCCTCTAATTTCCTTGATCTGTTCAAGAGTCAATCTTATATACCACTCTACTTCAGACACTCCATCATATGTCTATTCTCGAGATCTTTTCATAATCAGTAACAGCTACCTCCTCCTTAAATTAACCTAATTTTCAAGTATGTCACTATCTGATTAATACCTTCTGTTTTCTAGCTCACTAAGTGTGTGTGTGGTACTCCAATTACATCACTCTTCCTAACCCACCATAATCTACAATCAATACTTTCATCTTTTTCCTGTCTCAAAATACCCTTAAGTCTTCTTTTTCCCCCATAACCTGATTAAATTCCATATTTAATCACTGTAGTCGCTCGAAAACACCCTCATTCCCTTTCAACTCTCTTATTTTTTCATACTCAATTGGCTAAACTACAACCCTGGCCAGAACAAACCTACCAACATGCTGAATATGTTGCTTAGTTAAAGGATAACTAATCTTTTTGTGTCTTCCAATTTAAATTCATGATCAAAGATTTCAATTGAATGCTCACTGTTATTCCACAATCATGTTCTATTTCTCTAATCCGTCCATTCTCCCAGTGTGAAATATGACATTTAAATGTTTTTCTGACTTCAAATGTTCAACATTTCCTGCCTATATTTACACTCAACTACTGCCCCTGGCTTTATATTTTGCTGACAGACTAGAAGAATAGAGAAGAGAATATCCGCAAATTCCCATAATTGTACCTACCCCCAAACGTGTCCACGCACTATACCTTATGTTCTCTCATATCACCATTGATGAATTGCCAGACGCCTATCTAGATCCACCATTTTCACGTATGCATTCAATTCCATGTCCTCAGTGCTGCCTCAAGTCATTGCTCCAGCATTTCTCCCTTTGTTTCCAGTATCTTTTTTTTTTCTTGCTTGCTATTAGATCTATACTTACTATATAAAACCACATTCTCAGGAATTTCATGTTCTTATTTCCATACCCTGAAGAGTTACAAATTTACATCTGCAGCCAGAGTCTCTCCTCCAAATTTGTCTTGCTTCTCTAAAGGCCTATTTGATTATCTCCACTTCATTTAATTTAGAAATAGCTATTCATCAGAAACTGAGCATTTGATATGTTCTCCCACCATAAAAAGAAAATATATATATATATTTTTTTTACACCATACTAGTTTACAAATTCCTTCTTTCTAGTAGGTTAGGCCAAACCTCTTAAGAGTTCTCTCCTTGACTTTTTTCTTTTTCTCTCACATTCCATAACTTTTTTTTTTTTTTTTTTTTTGCGGTACGCGGGCCTCTCACTGTTGTGGCCTCTCCCTTTGCGGAGCACAGGCTCCAGACGCGCAGGCTCAGCGGCCATGGCTCACGGACCCAGCCGCTCCACGGCATGTGGGATCTTCGCGGACCGGGGCACGAACCCGTGTCCCCTGCATCGGCAGGCGGACTCTCAACCACTGCGCCACCAGGGAAGCCCCCATAACTCTTTTTGAATGTAAAGATAACTACAATTAACGGGAATCCAAACATTTCTCAATACTTCTGCTGTTACCACTCTGGTCCAAGACGCCAAAATAAATCAAAGGAAATACAGCTATAACTTCCCAGCTGTTATCTCTGCTCCTGCCCTTGACTTTCTATTATAGTCCATTCTTTTTAGAACAATGGACAGATCACGTCACCTCAGCTCAAAATCCTCCAGTGGCTTCTCATCTTGCTTAGAGTAAGTCTTGAATCCTTTACAAGGTTGACAAAGTTCTACACAACCTTCAACCCTGTAGGTACATTCTGGATGTTTTGTTTGCCTTCCACTCTCTACTTCTAATAGAACAGGATTTCAAGTCTCTTCTGAGGACTTCCTGAACAGCTGCAGCCACTTTGCCCGCAGAGAGCTCAGAGTCCCTGGGAATTTACATTCTCTCAAGCAGCCTTTGGCTTAAGGGCTAACTTGAGCTGGGATCTGAACACCAGCTACGTTGCCTGCAGTTGGGATTGGATCTGAGGGTAATTTGTACTCTAGATCTCCCCTGAGGAATCAGACTGAGTCTAGGACTCAGACTGAAATCATAGTCTTGCTTTGCTCCTTCCCCTTCCTTTCTTGATCATACCATTCTTTTATCAGGTTCTTCTGGGAGCATTTCCATAATAAATAACACATGGGTATGTCTAGTCTCAGAGTTTGACCCAAGCCCAAGACAACCCTCTTGGATATATTCCAGTTACCTCTTTGGTCACATCTCCTGCTACATTACCCCTCATTTTCTCAGCTCCAGATTCTTTACCCTTTTGCTTTTCTTCCATCATAGTAGACATGTTGCCTCCTTAGGCCCCTTGCCTGGAATACACTTCCTTCAGATATCTGTATGTCTCAGTGTTTCACTCCTATTATGTCTTTTCCCAAATTATAGCTCCCAGGGAGGCCCCATCTTAAAATGCAATAATATTCCCCACCCCCAACACACACAGTCTCTCTCTCTTCCCATCTTTGTTTTCTCCACTGTAGTTATCAACCTAAAAAGTACAACATATTTTATGGATAACACTTGCTTATTTACTGTCTCCTATCACTGCAGTCAGGAATTTTCTCTGAATTTTTAGATCTTTGAACAGTCCCTGGCCCGCTAATATGGTAAGACAACTAGTTCCTGGATGAATTGAATAAATAGGCATTCAATAATAATATGTAAATGTTTGTGTTGATAGACTTGTACAGAAATTATATCATACTCTGTATATCATTGTGAAGCATGTTTTTGTCATTCACATTGTGTTTTTGAGATCAATCCATGGTGATATATACACATAAGTTTCATTCATATGTAATTGTTTTATGGCATATTGTCATTCAGAGTAGCTTTAAAATGTAGTGGAGAAAAATATATTTCTAGTCAATGTTTAAAGATGCTACAATTTCCTAAATTTTTAACTTACAGAACAGAAAGTCTGTATGGTTAAATCAATGACCTAGCAGCAAAAATATTAATATATAATTCAATTCAATGAGAGAAAATATCTCAGTCACTAAGCATTTCTATAGTTTTTTTAACTTTTAGACCTTTACCTCTAAATTAAATTCTGACGTTTTTTTCTATGAATGACACATTAGGTCATATCCTATAAATAACAAAGTTTTACACTTTAAACAGAATGATTAAATCGCAGAACACTTGCCACATAGACAGGTGACTGACAAAAAAAATCATAGCATAATAATTCATTCTTTAAAATCTAGGCAAGGTAGTCTAATTTCAAGTACCAGCATTCTAGGTTAGTTTTTAATTTTGAAAGAGTCGATAAAATACTCTTTGAGATGAAGAAATGCAAATGAAATTAATAACAAAAATCTCTACTGAAATGACTCTGTAAGCAATGTTAGAAATATATTTATGAAATGTAATTTACAAAATGGATTTTTCTTGAAAGCTCAGAGCTAAATGAGGATGCTATATTTTAATAAACATTTTATGAGAAACCCATTTCAAAAGTTCCTATGTGATGGTGGGTTTAACACAACATAAAATATACTGAAATACGCTGCTTTTTAAATACTTGCTTAACTTTAGAACAAAGTGCTGTGTGTGCAGCAGGGTTAATATTAATAGCCAACCTGAATTTTCAACACATGAAATGTGAATTGTACTATTATCAGTCTATAGAAAAAAGATTTTCCTTTTTTTATACCACACTGAAATAAAATGTTTTCTCGTTGCCCCTATTCTTTTAAATCAAAAGGCCAGTTTTATCAGTGTATTTAAGTGGAAAAAACTGCTATACAAATTAGAAGACCTAGATTCTGCGCCTCTTCCCAATATTTAAAAGAGGGGACTAAAATCTGGAGGTTTATTCAGATACAAATAGAGTTCCTATATTCGAAACAATATATGGTTTTTAGAACTGTCTGTAAATAAAATACACTATTTTCACCAGTATGTGAGCTATATAGCAAATAAAACAGTTGTACAATGTTCATTATATCATTTTAGTATGAAAAATCAGATAGTGAAGTAACACATCATAGTATCTTCTAGAGAAACATCATCATCATTATTAAGGACATAATTTCAGGATAGCTTCTAAGAATGAAGTTGTTACCCATTAAATTTCAAAGTGCTTCATTTACAACTTATCTTGTGCCTAACACAAATCTGTGAGGCAAGTGCAGCCATCATTCCTATCTTGCAAATGAAGGAATTCACAAGTTATTGATATTCCCAGCGTGTGGCCGGTTGAATGTGGCCCCACATTAACTGCCATTACAACGTTGGGTGTATAAAGTGGGGTGCTGGATGTGCTTGCACTAGCTCATAAGAATAGCTTTTGCTCATCTCTTTCTAACTCTGGGCTCAGTGGTGCAATTTGGCAGCTCTAATTCTGCTGGAGTGAGGATATTTACACCATAGAAATTGGTAAACACTACAAATCAGGACACTTTTTTTGATAGTCAGTTTACGAGCAGACCACTGGGGGTGCCCTCTTTTGAATCAGTGTGGGCTCTGAGACTGCTTTTACTGATAGATTTTGGCATAAGTGATGCTATGCCAGTTTCCTGAACTAGTTCTTCAGAGATTGGCCTCCACTTTCTGCCTCTTAGAACATTTGGTCTTGGAAAATGCCCAAGCAGTTAGTGAAGAGGGCCACATGAACAAGAACTGAGGCTACCACTTGATAGCTTGCATTAACTTGCCAGCTACCTTAAGCTGGATCCTTCAGCTGTAGTCAATCCATCCTTAGCTGACAACACAAAGAACAGAGATGAGCTGCTCCCATAAGCCCAGCCCAAATTGCAGATCTGTGAGAAAGACAAGTGTTTTGATTTTAAGCCACTATATTTTGGGGTGGCTCAAAATAAAACAATAGATAACTGCAATTACAAAAACACAACTTGAAAGTAGCCAAATATCATGCTACTCCTTACTTTAATTCCCCCATGATAGTAGTGAAAACTGAAGGAAATATATATCATATCCTGAAGAATGTAGAGGAAAACTAGCAAAAACTAGTGATTTAACTATTGTTTTTCCAATAGTATTTGACAGATTCTTTCAAAGTCACTATTGTGAAATCATTGTTGGCATTCTGAGTTGATGTTTTAGGAGTATATAATAATTGGCTTCCTTTTCTGATTGTATGCTTATTCTGTGTAATAAGCATAATATTTGGAAGTCAAGTCATTGGTCATTGTTATGTGTTTAACACTGATATCTATTTTGTTTGTTATATGCTGACTACTGCAAATACCAAGAAGAATAATATTGGAAGCATTGGCAAGAAGCTGAATATATGAATAACTCTAAGTAAATTATAGTAGCATAAAAAATTAACCATAAGGCAATGTAGAATATCTTCCTTATTAGTATATCTAAAAATATAATTTCTTTTGGAATTGTATAAAGCAAAAGAATCAAGAGAGAATCATATTGTTAACAACTTAGAGTGTTAATAATTGTAGGCATTTTCAAGATTACATTAAATTATTTAAAAATCTGGTACTAGTAAAAAAAAAAATAAAATCACAAATCAAAATATTAAATCTGCTTTCTAACATCACTGTTTCAAGTACTGATTATCTGTCAGTAGTGTTTTGGCATTCTAAGTGATTTTGCTATTATCTTCCTTTTCTAGACATATTACTCCAGAAATATACCTCTAAAGTAAATAAATATATTTATGCATAGAACCTAGCTTTTTATTCTCTAGAGAGTAAATCCCTATATTCTATTCAAACATTCTCTGTTCAAATCTCAAAATTTCATTCTACTTAACAAACTAGATTACGCTCTCTTACCTAGTATTTCCCACACAGCCTCAAACCTTTGACCATATCGATCCCTGTTTGAAAGCCCCTTCCATTTATCTATACATACTGAAGTTCAAATCAAATATTAAGACCCAGTTTAAAAAGCATGCATGAAATATTCCCATCTACCCACGTCCAAAAGTAATGGCTCACGCTCTTATATTTGCATTTCTCTCTTATAGCACGTTCATGTGTTGTATGTTTTATTTGTATAAAAGCATATATGTAATATAATAATCCTACAGTGTCCAATCTTACCTCCTTTAATCATTAGTACTCCCTAAGTTTTACTCTAGCACATGCCTACACAGACAGGATCACTGTCTATCCCTTTTGTATCTAGATTTGGGTGTGTAATAAAGTCCTTGCCAATTGTTTTAAGGATAGGCTTTTCCCTTATATAAAGTTAGCCTTTGGTTCTCCTTCCTGTGGTCTAGGACTTGGACTTGGTGCTGGCCAACCAGCTTTGACTATTCAGATAAAGTCAATAGTTGAGGGAGAAGAGAGGCAAGAGACAAGAGCCCTGAACCCTGGATGATCTTGTGGAACGAATTGGCCTGCCTATCCTGGACCACCAGTCTATCTCATTGTTATGACTGAGAAACACAAAAATGATTCTACAGCAACCTAGACTCTATGTCCTAACTAATACACTAATGTAATTTTCTCTAAAACTTGAGTGTAGAAATTGTCTATTGGCTGCCTTTTTCTCTATCTCTCCTGTACCTAGCACAGGGCCTTGTAGACACTAGGTGTTCAAAATATCTTTGTTAAGTTGCATTACACTGAAAAATAATTCTCCCTGGAAAAAAAAAATGTAAGCTTTTGTTTATTAAATTGATTTTTTATCTTGTCAGCATTAGCTTATCTTAAAGTCATCTATTAAAATAGATCATTACTTGTTATAGTAAATACATTAAGATATTCATTGTTAATAATAAAAGTCAGTGTATTTCAGAGTTAGAGTATATATGTGGAAAAGAAATGTTGGCTAACAGGATACAAAGAGAAGAGAAGCAGAGAAGACTTCATGTATCTGTGCTTCATTTATAGTAATGCTATTTGCATAAAGGAACCTCTTAACAACGATCCACAAAGCAAACGGTATTTCAATAGTAAATATCACAAAGACCAAAGGAAATTGAAATCTAATTCAGAATTACTCAATAAAGGTCAGTGAGAAGTAGATAGGGAAAAAAAGATCAGATGATAGGAATTTTCAATAATGTCCTCATCAGAAAGGTCAAAGTTGATTCCCTACTGTTTTCGAAAAAGGTAAAACTTTTCAATTAAAAATTGCTTGGTAGTATTAAAGAGAGAAGACTTTACTCTCAGCATGTTTTTTTTAACTGAAAAAACCCAAATCATTTTATCTTAATTCATCACTGCATACAAGGACAAAAAGTAGCCACAAAACAAAACAAACAAATACAGAGCTAAGATTTTGCTATAAACTCTTTGGCATAGGTAATCTCTCTCTCCTCACATGGCTTCTGTCGTCTTGTAACCAGAAAGGTAGAAGTGCTACTGAAGGCTGCCTCTGTGTGGTTTTATTATTAAACATAATTCTGAGTCACAGAATTCTCATGGCTTTTGTAAAAGCTAGGGAAAAATATGCAATTCAAAAAATGTTCCATATAAATTCAGGTGGACTGTGGACATCACTGACCTATGTAAAAACCCCTGAATCAAAAGAGTTTACCATGGAATGAAAGGATTCTTTTTCTTTACTTTTGGTTCTCTTATACTCTGGCTTAAATATACAGAGTTGATGACATCAATGTATCAGTTTGAAGGATTCCACAGTGCACCTGATTTCTGGTATATTTAGATAACTAGCCTCATAATATGTTATAACAGCCACAATTGTCCAGTGGGGGTGGGAAAGTCCACTGCTTAATAGAGTGGTTACAGGCTGACGTGGTCTAGAATTTAGATGGTTTGAACGTTTCTAAGTGGCCTTAGAGGGAGGTTGCTTGCGGGTCATTTTGAACAAGTAAAGCGCTGTTGCTCAGAGACAGGAGAGTCAGAACACAAGGGAAAATATCTCAGAGGTGGACAGAATTACAATAGTATATAATAATAAAATTAAGTTTAGAAAGAAATAGAATTGATTTCCTTATTTGTGCATAACACAACATGAAGCTTTAAATGTGGCAGAAAACAAACAAAAGAATTCTTAGTGGATATCAGCATCTTTAAGATGAGCAAACAGAAATCACTCCTTTGGCATATAACAATAGCTGTGGTGTCATTTGAACATCAGAAATCTCAATAATAAACTACCAGAGGGACCAGATTAGGGAAGATGGAATTTGGTAAACAGTGGAAAAAATGCTTTGTCAGTTAATTTGGGACATCCAATGAGACCTTCTAAATATCACATGTGGGGAAAGAAGCATGAGGTACTGATGATAAGGAATCATAAAATTAAAATGTGAGATATTATTTTGCCATTAAAACTGCTAATGCGATCTTGTTAAACATATGAGAAATTGGCACTCCCGTGAACTGTTGAAATGAATATAAGCTTTTATAATCATATACAAAATTGACTATTTTTATAAAAATCTTGGAAATACTCTTGCAGCTTCAGTGGAGAAAATTTATTCCAAGGGAATATTCACAGAACAAAGATATTATATTCCCAAAGGTATTTACGAAAGTTTTAAACACAAAAACATTTTACAATAAATACCCCATATAAGAAAATTTGTTAATAAGGATGTCATATTTATATATGGGTATACACAGACATTGTATCAAGTATGGTTTAGATTACCACTGGGGAGAGAGAAATCTTTTTCGTTCCAAGAAACCAAAGTTGAAACTTTAGCAGCAATGTCCATTGGTCATATCAACATATAAGGAAGAACATCAAAGAGAAATTGCCTGTTTGCAATAGCAATGTTGTGTGGTAGTAAAAGCAACAATGGAAGCAGAGAATGAAGCCTGATTGCTGAATGGTCATATCTTCAAGTTTTATCAACTGGACCTAATAAAACCACTGACTCCTTGGACTCAGTAAGTACTAGGATTTTGTTTTTGCATTTGTTTTTTAATTTGTCAATGGAGTAGACACCATACAAGAAGAATATTCTCTATAGGTAGGCAAAATGGGAGATCAGAAATATACTACTGTGACTGTATTTTTAGGCAGGCTATAAAAATGTGCCTGAACATTTACATGAAATCACACATTCATATTTGGCTTATAGTACTTTATGTTGACTCTGGAGAATGGATGTAATGGGATAAGACCAAAAACAGGAGAACCACCTAGAATATTTCCATAATAGTTATATCTAATTATAGAGAGGGAAGACTTGACCTTGAACAGCTAAAATAGAAATGAAAATTAAGGGGATTTAGGAATAGATTATTCATTGCATGTAAGTGAAAGATGATTTAAAACATCAACCACTTTCTTAGGATTTGAAAATAGATGGATAGTAGTAGTACAAACTCAGAAAATACAGAATTGTTTAAGCATAGACGCAACTGATTCAGTTTTGGAGTTTGTTCAATTTGAGATACCTGTAGGATATCTAGGTGGAAAGGTGAAGAAAAGCTAACTCATGGTTATATACACAAATCTCAACCTCAAGTGTTGTCCTCAAGGTCTGATCTTAAAATAACAAGTTTAAGAATCAACATGTACAAGTTCATTGATACCATAAGAATAAGTGAATTTTTGAAGTGAGAAGAGCAGTGGGTCTAGGGAATTCTGTAAAACAACAAATATAAAGAATGTGAGAAGAGAGAAATATGCTCATAAAAAGAAGGTGAGAATAAGAATAAGGAAACATAGAAATGAATGGAATAGTGATTCAATAGTGTCAAACGAAGTAATATTCATTAGGTTTGGGAATTGGGAACTCCTTGGTGACCTTCATCATAATAGCACTCTTAACTGAGTGCTGAGAACGGAAGCCAGACTGAAGCCAGACTGCAGTGGGTTGAATAGTGAATAGGAGGTTCAGAAGTGGACAAAGAGAGTCAAGGCTTTTTCTTTGAAAATCTTGAAGAAATGGAAAACAGCAGCTTTGAAGTAGCTGAAAGAAAGAAATGTCTGTGCTAGCATATCAAAGTCATTTTTATCTTCTGTCTAAAGATTCACCTTAAAGTATTTTTAATAGTCTGGATGTTGGTAAAAGTTGAAACATGGTAAGGATTAGCCTGTTTTTGAAAAATCAAGGTCTTTGATAAGACTCTTAATCCTGTGATTCTTGCTTACAGTTATAAATCTACTTATATTAAATATATATTCAACTGAATCAGAAATATAGCATCTTAAAAGATTTTGGAAGATGTGTAGGAATTAATTAGATTCCTCAATACCCTTATAATTCACTTAGTATCTAGTTTCTTAATACCCAGGAATTATATTAACAATATTTGACCCCAGGGCAGCAAATTGGCATCAACCATCAGTAATAGGCACTAACCAGGAAGACATGGGAAGTAACCAAGTCTGATTGGACAACAGCAAAAAACAACCAACCAGTTCAGTCAACAGTGTATCAAGGGTCTTCCCTGGTGGCGCAGTGGTTGAGAGTCCGCCTGCTGATGCAGGGGACACAGGTTCATGCCCCGGTCCAGGAAGATCCCACATGCTGCGGAGCAGCTGGGCCCGTGAGCCATGGCTGCTAAGCCTGCGCGTCCGGAGCCTGTGCTCCTCAATGGGAGAGGCCACAACAGTGAGACGCCCGCATACCACAAAAAAAAACAAAAACAAACAAAAAAACCCACAATGTATCAAGAAGGGAATTCAATAAGGGGGTGGTGGTAATTATATCCTCTGTACAGAATTCATAAACCATGATGATATAGAATAAAAGTGGGTATACCAGGTGCCAACAATTCTAAATAACATCTATGATTAAATACTCTTTCCTTTCTTAATGGACTGTTCAGATCCCACATTTAGCCACTGTCCAGGTATGTATCAACTAATTATCAGCTGCTAACCAATAAATGAAAGACATTTTTAAGCATCCACTATGTTTCTGGCATTGCTCTAGCTGCATGCAGTCATACACATATATACTAAGATGACATTAATTATGACATTGACCCACTTCAGGTGTCCTGATAATTAAGAGGAAGGGGACATAGTAATTCTTTTATTGTACCCTGTGCCTGGTTAACGCCCTGGAAACTTTACATATTTCAACTATACAAACTTTACTTCACCTAAATGAATTAATATTATAATAATGCCTATTTTATGCATGGATTAAACTGAAATTCAGAAGGTTAAGTGACCTGTCAGAGGACAAACAACCACTAACTGGTAGAATTAAGACTGGACTCCAAAGTCTGTTTAATTTCTCCTGTAGTAATTCTTAAAATTTTATACCAAAGATTTCCTAATTGCAAAAATGTTCAAGCTGCCAACTCGATGCATAAGCATAATGTAAATTGCCTTTTTCCTCCTTATAGAACAAATATGAAAAGAAATAGAATATTACATAGAGTAAGATCAAATTAAACAAATCATGCTGCATGGAACAAATTTCCATGAATGCATCTGATGCTCCAGTGAGCACTGCTGGTAGCTGGTGTTACAAACTCTGCCCGGAAGTGAAAGAACTGAGACTGTAAAACAAGGGCTTCCTCTTACCAAGCCACTTGCTCTCCATCCAATGCTTAGGCTCTTTTCACAGTGTCATATGTCTGTTCTACATAAGAAGAAAGGAAGAAGAATGGAACAAGATAGAAAGCCCAGGGATAGACCCATGCACATATGGTCAACTAATCTATGACAAAGGAGGCAAGAATATACAATGGAGAAAAGACAGTCTCTTCAATAAGTGGTGCTGGGAAAACTGGACAGCTACATGTAAAAGAATGAAATTAGAACCCTCCCTAACACCATATACAAAAATAAACTCAAAATGGATTTGAGACCTAAATGTAAGACCGGACACTATAAAACTCTTAGAGGAAAACATAGGAAGGACACTCTTTGACATAAATCACAGCAATATCTTTTTTGATCCACCTCCTAGAGTAATGGAAATAAAAACAAAAATAAACAAATGGGACCTAATGAAACTTCAAAGCTTTTGCACAGCAAAGGAAAGCATAAACAAGACCAAAAGACAACCCTCAGAATGGGAGAAAATATTCGCAAATGAATCAACGGACAAAGGATTAATCTCCAAAATATATAAACAGCTCATTCAGCTCAATATTAAAGAAACAAACAACCTAATCCGAAAATGGGCAGAAGACCTAAATAGACATTTCTCCACAGAAGACATACAGATGGCCAAGAAGCACATGAAAATCTGCTCAACATCACTAATTATTAGAGAAATGCAAATCAAAACTACAATGAGGTATCACCTCACACCAGTTAGAATGGGCATCATCAGACAATCTACAAACAACAAATGCTGGAGAGGGTGTGGAGAAAAGGGAACCCTCTTGCACTGTTGGTAGGAATGTAAATTGATACAGCCACTATGGAGAACAGTATGGAGGTTCCTTAAAAAACTAAAGATAGAATTACCATATGACCCAGCAATCCCACTACTGGGCATACACCCAGAGAAAACCATAATTCGAAAAGACACATGCACCCCAATGTTCACTGCAGCACTATTTACAATAGCCAGGTCATGGAAGCAACCTAAATGCCCATCGACAGACGAATGGATAAAGAAGTTGTGGTACATATATACAATGGAATATTACTCAGTCACAGAAAGGAACGAAATTGAGTCATTTGTTGAGACGTGGATGGATCTAGAGACTGTCATACAGAGTGAAGTAAGTCAGAAAGAGAAAAATAAATATCCTATATTAACTCATGTACGTGTAACCTAGAAAAATGGTACAGATGAACCGGTTTGCAGGGCAGATGTTGAGACACATATGTGGAGACCAAACATACGGACACCAAGGGGGGAAAACTGCGGTGGGGTGGGGATGGTGGTGTGCTGAATTGGGCAATTGGGATTGACACATATACACTGATGTGTATAAAATTGACAATGAATAAGAATCTGCAGTATAAAAAAGCAAACAAAAAACAATACTAAACTTTCTTTGGGTTATTTGTATGGAAATATGTTTATATAAATGTTTCAGACATTACATGAAATTTCTAAAAATCTTATATGTTTCTGGTATAATGTTATAAGTTATAATTCTAGTTATTACTTTAAAATGTATATCTCAGAAATAACTAAATTTCCTTGTCAATTGCATCATTATGAATTTTCATCAAATCTTTAACTGTGGTCATTTTTTAAGTCTTTTGTCATTTACAGACAGTTCTGGGTGTACTCTGATGCTTTCGCAAAAATGTTCCTATAAAAAGTTTCATCTTCAAGGAATTCATGGAAAAGACTCTGACAAGTACAGGTTTCTGGTAACTGACTATACTGCTGAACTGAGTGAATAAGCATTTTCAAAACTCTAATGGAAAACTGATGAATTCATAAAAGTGCTAACAAAAGATCAAGATAAAAAAATTAATTACATGGGACTGAGTGAACTGATGAGGATGATTATAATTTTTGTGACTCTCTGTTTGAATAAAAAAAAAAATCCTACAAGGACTCAGAGGCAAAAAATATACAAATCATTTTTCACTGCAAAGTAAAGGAGCTGTTACAGTGGAGGATTCCTGGAGTGATGTCAATATTATGACATAGTATGAGTGTGTTTCATGTTTGCTAATTGCAATCATTGTTGCTTTTGTTGTGGTCATCCATTTACAATGCTTGGTGTCAGTTTATTTATCTCTTGTAACAATAAAATACAGTGTGTGTGTGTGTGTGAAAAAAAATAATAATTTAGGTTCTACAGGTTAAAAAAAAAAGAAGGAAGATTTTTCAATACCAAAAATTATGAGGGAAAAGGTATGTATAGTGCTGGTGTCAAGGAGAAATACCAAATGCATTAAATTTGTCATGCAATTCATTCTAAATAACAGTGCACTTCACAAATGACATCCAAAATGATATTCCTAAAAGCTATAGTGCCTGCAAAAGTCTTTATAATGTACACCATCACAGTACAACATTTTAAACCAATTATTTCATTAACTGCATTGCTATTATATGTAGGACAGATTTTCTTTGGTAAGTGAGTAGAGAGGCAGAACGGTTTTGGTAATGATAGAAGCCCAGTGTGAATAAGAGCTTTATGTACCAGTAGTTCTGAAAGTGTTAGCAAACTAAAAGGCAAATTAGGAACTGAAGGTAGTGTCAGATTACAGTGTGAGTTAAGGAAGAGTGTAGAAGCTTTTGTCATCACCATATTACCTGTCAAGGCCAAATGGGAAAATTCAGTTTATTTTTACATAAACTGTAAAACATTAAATAATATTCTGACCTTTCCAGTTTTACTGTATGGAGATTACAGAGTTTGGTTGTAAGGTATAATTTACATGATCTTGATATGTATATACAAAATAATTTTTAAAGGCACAGAGCACACAGAATAAATTCACAAGCAATGTTTAAATTTTACTTTAAAGCATAAGTACTTAATATAGAATATTTTTCTTTCATATTACTGTTCTTTCTAAACAATGATACTTTTTTCTTGCAATATTTCTATACTCAGTTTTGGCATGTGAAGGAAAATGAGATAAATATTAACTTATTTTTTGACCAATTGAGCAGCTATTATATAAGGTAGAATCCTGATTAAGGCAATGACCAACTTTGCCCAGAAGAGGAGTCCATGTTGTTATTTAAAAAAAAAAAAAGGATTAGTAAAGTTTGAGAAACATTCTTTTTATGAAAACCTGATAAATGATTTATTATATAACAGGTGAAATGAGTAAAATAGAATCATTAAAAATTAACCAGTCTACTGAATAACAAGAAGAAAAAATAATTGCAAGAATTGATTTCCTAGTTTTGATAATGGATGTGCTCTTGTCCTTCATTCTCACAAAACTCAACTGATAAAAATCCAAACTGAAGAATAATTGCTTTCTTTATGGAAGAATTAAGAATGAACTTCTATAAATGAAAATTTCTTCTATTACAATTGAACACAATTCAATGGTATCACAAGGGAAGGAACAGATAACACATTTCAACTATATACAAAGATGATGTTACCCAGTCACATATGCCCAGAAACACACTCACACATGCAACATAAACAAACCATGCTGCACAAAATGCAGATAAGACACTAAAACAGGGATTTTATGATTACAGGTGACATAATTATCTTACTATATTTTTAGGTTTTCTACAAAAATTACATAACAAATTATTTGTTTGGAATCTGCTGTTTATAAATGACTCAGTCAGAAAAGTTTCCCTTTGGAGTCAAGAAAAAATATATGTGCAGTGGAATTGACCTGGAAGCTCAACATTTGGGGGTTGAAATCTCAGCTCTCATACATCCTTCACCTATGTGAAAATGGGCAAATAATTGAACAATATTTCTTTGCTTATTCTTTTGGAAAACAATAAATTATACTTAAAGCATTCTAATGAGAATTACAAATAACTTATGTAAAATTCTAATACTTAAGTGCTTCAAATAACTCATTTTCCTTACTCTTATTCTTTTATAAGAGTTACGCTTGACATTTATTTTAAATTATGCTTTTGTCGCTTAATAAACTTCTCAATACAAGCAACTATTTTTTCCTACAAATACCCAACTTTAAACAAAGATATTGGAAAAACATTCTTCCATTCTTTTATAAGAAGTCTTCTGGTTTGTTAAAATATGTTTCACAGTGAATGTTTTAGGATCTAACTCCTTGAGAAGAAATCTTTTAGAAAATAATTATAGAACTTTTTTTTTCTTTAAGAACTTTTATTTCCAAACCAGGTTAAAATCTCTGAGCGAAATCACCAAAGAAAACAGTAACAAGCCCAAATCATACTTTCCCCCCCAATCTCCTATCCTATTGTCAAGTAATAGTGAGCATTTTGAAAAAACATGTACACATTATATTTAAAATTTTGCTAAGTGTCACTGTTCTTACTCTACCATTTTATAACAAATCAACGATGGCATCTTGTAGTTTCAAGTGTAAAAAATTGAATTTATCAAGCTTTCTGACAATGGAGTTTTTAATATACTCAAGAGTTTGGGGTACTCTCAAATATTCTGAAAAATTTTTTTTAATTTTAAAAACTTGCCTTACCTGAAAATAAATTGAAATGAGTTTTCCCTCAAATAGTTTATCCTATAATATTATAGGTAATAGTAAAGTCGTATGAATTAAGGAAAAAATAAGAAGCCACAAGATATAACAGTACAAATCAATCTCATTAGGAAAATGTACAAATAAAAATATTCAGACCATAATATATTTTTTAAAACATCTAAATGTATAATCCTACTCCTCTTTGGATTACCATGTGTTTACACCCAGAGCAGATAATGAAAGGGCCTAACACAAACACCTTTCCATTCTTAAATACTGAAATTGCTTGTAGCGAACATTCAGAAACATTCTCTTCTAACTTCTCCAAGCAGCTCCAAAATCCTGTGACAGAGAGGCTATAACATATCAGCCACAGCATCAATTTTTATACATCGTCTAGCCATTTCTTAGGATTAGCCCAAGAACCATTCTCAGATGACCCTTCTGAACTTCCAGATCATGACATTAAAAAACAGTGACATTTAGCCTGAGGGTGCAGCTGCAGTTTCCTTCCTCCTGTTAATGTAGAAGCTATGAAGTCTGCTCCAGGGAAGGGATGCATAACTTCCATTTTCTGACTACCTAAAATTATTCTTTTCCTGAGAAATGATCCTAATAGGTCATCCACAGTCAAAATTTCTCTGTTTAAGAAGATCCCACAGGAGGTGGAATATATAAAAATAATTATTCTCCTCAAAATATAAAATAAATATGCTGCCTTTAAAGCAATATTTTTAGATAGGAACCTATGAAAAACAGAAGCAGGAAGAGAAAAAACCACATTGGGGCTCAGTGCCAGAGGTATATATAACTTTTATGAAAATTTACCTGAATATAAGAACTGTTTCACTTCATTATTTCCTCTGCCTTTCAACAAATGAATCTGTTTATCAGTATCCCCCAGTCATTGCTGCCATGCATATATTTTTTAAAAAAAGAACAGTAAAATATTATGAAAAAAATACAGAGAGTTTCTGTACTAATTTTAGAGAATGTGAGTCAATCAGTATTATTTGCATGTAGTTGCATTCAGCAGACAGTATCTTACTTGCTTTGCTGGCAATATATACAATTTCCACCCTAAATAGAAACATAGACTTCTTGTCAGAATTAGGACAAGATAGTTTGCATTTTCACAACTAGGTTAAAATAAATTCATATATATCTGCAAACACTACTTCAGACTTACAATAGTTTTACATTGTCAATGGGGCTGATATTATGGTAGCAATTGCTACATTATTTATAATAGTTTATACTTATGTTCAGAGATAAAAATTATGATAGCAGAGAATAAATGTTTTATTTGCCAGAATATATGCCCATATGCATTGCAATATCACAATAAAAACACTACTTAAAACTATTTTTAGTCAAATAATTGGCAATAGGTAAGTTTTAAATATAGAAGCTTGGATAAAATCTTTTAAGAGTTTCTGATTTAGGTATTTCAATTACAGAGCACAGACTCATTCACTTCTGTTGAACAAGCATTTCTTAAAAGCTTAGGCCCAGTGCTTGGTACTAAGAATACAAAATTGGGAGAAGAGGTTCCTGACTAAGAAATGAACTAATAGAAAGTGAAGCAAATAAAAGAGATAATTTTAATGTGTAATGATGAGTCCTATAATAAAAGTATGCAAAGTATATGCTCAGAAACCACAAAGGTAGGCACTTAGTCATAAAGAGGTGGCAAAGAGAACGCTGTCAGTGTTAAGTCTCAGAGATGTGTGATAAAGCAAACTTATTTTACCATTTTTTAAAAGGTCAAGACAACCCTCAGAATGGGAGAAAATATTTGTAAAGTAAGCAGCTGACAAAAGATTAATCTTTAAAATATACATGCAGCTCAATATCAAAAACACAAACAACCCAATCCAAAAATGGGCAGAAGACCTAAACAGACATTTCTCCAAAGAAGATATACAGATTGCCAACAAACACATAAAAGGATGCTCAACATCACTAATCATTAGAGAAATGCAAATCAAAACTACAGTGAGGTATCACCTCATACCAGTCAGAATGGCCATCATCAAAAAATCTACAAACAATAAATACTGGAGAGGGTGTGGAGAAAAGGGAACCCTCTTGCACTGTTGGTGGGAATGTAAATTGATACAGCCACTATGGAGAACAGTATGGACGTTCCTTAAAAAACTACAAATAGAACTACCATACGACCCAGCAATCCCATTACTGGGCATATACCCTGAGAAAACCATAATTCAAAAAGAGTCATGTACCACAATGTTCATTGCAACACTATTTACAATAGCCAGGACATGGAAGCAACCTAAGTGTCCATCGACAGATGAATGGATAAAGAAGATGCGGCACATATATACAATGGACTATCACTCAGCCATAAAGAGAAACGAAATTGAGTTATTTGTAGTGGGTAGATGGACCTAGAGACTGTCATACAGAGTGAAGTAAGTCAGAAAGAGAAAAACAAATACAGTATGCTAACACATATATATGGAATCTAAGAAAAAAAAATGGTTCTGAAGAACCTAGGGGCAGGACAGGAATAAAGACACAGACGTAAAGAATGGACTTGAGGACACGGGGACAGGGAAAGGTAAGCTGGGATGAAGTGAGACAGTAGCATGGACATATATACACTACCAAATATAAAATAGATAGCTAGTGGGAAGCAGCCACAGAGCACAGGGAGATCAGCTCGGTGCTTTGTGACCACCTAGTGGGGTGGGATAGGGAGGGTGGGAGGGAGACGCAAGAGGGAGGAGATATGGGGATATATGTATACATACAGGTGATTCACTTTGTTATACAGCAGAAACTAACACAACAATGTAGTAAAGCAATTATACTCCAATAAAGATGTTAAAATAATAAAAATTTTTTAAAAAGGTCATGTATTACATTGTATAATATAAATATGTTAGATTACAGAAAAATGTGTTAAGGTAGGGAGTATATTTAGTCGTTGGCACAAGGCAAATTCACTCCTGCACTAGCATTAACAGTTAGTACATTTTTCTCCCCTCTGCATTGCATAGGGTAGCTGCAGGCTGCTGTAGAATCTCACACAAACAGACAGATATTCTGTTAAAACCTGAAACTTCATGGTCACCAATCTCAATTTGGCCTTTAGTAACCCTTTAGTATCTATCTTAGTCTGTTCAGGATGCTATACCAAAATTACCATAAACTGAATGGCTTATAAACTATAAACATTTATTTCTCAAAGTTCCAGAAGCTGGATTTGAAGTTCAAGATCATGGCAGCAGCAGGTTCAGAGTCCAGCAAGGGCCCGTTTGCACGTTGATGGCTACCTTTTCACTCAAACCTCACATGTCAGAAGGGACAAGGTTTCTCTCTGGGGTCTCTTTTATAAGAACACTAATTCCATACATGAGAACTCTGCCTTCATGACCTAGTCACCTCCTAACACCATCACACTGGGCATTAGGTTTCAACACATGAATGGGGCGGGGGGGGAGGGGAGCGAGGTGTGCAAGCATGAACACTCAGTCCATTATAGTATTTTATCAGTTTTCTAATTGGCTTTCTTGAATAACATCTACAACAACATTTTCTAATTTTATCCATTCTGAGCACTTGCCATTTCATCATATTTCACTAAAGTAAATAAAATACATAAAACAAAAAAACCTTCCAACTCCTGGCACACATCATCCAAACCTACCTCTGCAGCACCTGCCACCTTTAATTTTACACACACTTTCATCAAGATTGTGTCCCTCTTCCTATCCAGGAAATCTTTCACTTTTGCCCTGAATCCTAGTCTCTTTCCTTATCCTCTTGATTTCCAGTTTCTCTGGTCTACTTATTATGCCCTCTTTGTATGTCATCATCTGTCCCTATGAATTTTATTCTTCTATTCATTTATATTTAATCTAGTGACTTCTATTAAAATTTTAAAATCCTCCCAGAATTGAGATTTCACCATCTGACAACAGTTCGCTTTCCTCCTTGTCATGGCCATATGTGATCTGTGCTGACTACAATCTCTATTTCTACCTTCCCGTCTCTCCTTAACTCCCAATTCACTCCCATCTACCATCTACCCCACCACACAGCCAGAGAACTCCTGGTCGGTTTAGCAGGAATTTCCATCCAGTGAAAATACTTTATTCTTCACAGTATTGGATAAACTATCCAAGATTGTCAAGAATTTAGCTGAGTAAATATTTGTTAGTCTTCTCTATTTCTGTTAAAGGACATCTTTACATTAAACAAAATATTTCTACAGAAAGTAATGGGATACCAATGCAGCAAAAAGCAGTCATTACATGTTTTCAATTATTTGTTTGTGGAGATAACAATTCTCTTCAGCTCTAAACAAGAGCAAATGAATTTAAAAGGGGAGAGGCCAGGGAGTGTTGATTAGGAAACCATTCTTTCTTTAGAATGGATGCAGCATACATTTCCTCTAAGGGGGAATTCCTGATTGTTAGGGTCCTGCTTCTGAGTAGGAGTGGTAGTAAGAGAAATGACAGGCCAAGACTTCTTGACAGTAAGGAGAACAAGCTAGAAAGGGAGTTTTGCTTGATTTCGCTTACGGATTGGAGCCCGTCCCCTGTTTGAAGCGTGAAGGAAAGGGGAGATTAATGTACAAAAGAGATCTTGGGCTTTCAGGAAAGGAGCGAGGCCGCAGAATTGAAAGAGGGGGAGGGGAGGGGGGCTAAGTGAGGACTGACGTGCAGCCAGGAGAGTCGGTTTTGCTGTGGAGAAGCACCCCCATCGTCACACACCATCCTAAAGCTGAAGTCTAAGGGGTTTTCTACAGTGCTGTGCAGTCAGAGTCAAGTTACGTAGAACTTTAATCTTAGTACTTTTTTGTTTTAATTCCACTTAGAGATTTCCCCGGGCCTTCCAGGCAGAACTTTGCATTCTGGGGAGCTCTTCTCATGAAGGCTAACTGGGACAGAATGACAAAGGGAATGGAAGTCTGATGCATCCCCCTCTCTTTCTGCCTCCACAGAAGTAAGGACCATAGATCCTCCTGAGGGGACTTTCGTGAGGAGTCCCTGAGGCAGGAGGAGGCAGCAAAGACACCTGCTGTTCTGGAAAAATTGGTCTCTACAATCACAGGACAGAAAGTAAAACCAAATTTGATAGCACTCTAAGTTACTTAGGGATATCCTCTCAGAAGAAAGTAGACAGAAGTTCCTGGGTTACACCTAACTGATAACTTCCTTCTTCATGGATGCCTTTAAAGAATGATTTCTACACCTCAGCCACTTCTCCCCATTCTCCCTTGATTTGTATTTATTAGCCAAAACTTTTAAATGTTAAAGTTTCTCAGTTTAGGTTCAAATTCCTTTGCTTTCACATTAGTCAATCAACGAGTCTGATGAATTCTGTCTCAGAAATATTTCTTCAGGACTTCCCTGGTGGCACAGTGGTTGGGAGTCCGCCTGCCGATGCAGTGGACACAGGTTCGTGCCCCGGTCCGGGAAGATCCCACATGCCGCGGAGCGGCTGGGCCCGTGAACCATGGCCGCTGAGCCTGCACGGCCGGAGCCTGTGCTCCGCAACGGGAGAGGCCACAACAGTGAGACGCCCGCGTACAGAAAATAAATAAATAAATAAATAAATAAATAAATAAATAAATAAATAAATAAATAAATATATATATATATATATATATATATATATATATATATATATTTCTTCAGTACAAAATTTCTCTACCTCAGTGCCAGCACCTGGTCTAAGCCGCTATGACTCCTTGGTGTCATGCAATATCTTTCTAGTGGATCTGTCCACTCACTCTTGCCTCCTTCCAGGTGGTTCTCCACAAACCTTCCAGACAGCCTTTGACTACATCAGTTTTCTCTCTTCTTGTTTTCTTGCATAAAATATTCCAGTGCTTTTCCTTGTTAAATATCTTAAATTCTTACTATGGCATATACGATCATCTAAGAACATTACTCTCTCTCCCTTACTCCTTTGCCTTAATCAGTCTCAGTTTTTGAGTTTCTCATACTTCCTAAGTTACTAGGGAATCATTTCATCACTTTTTTTTTTTTATACCTCTGCCACACAAGAAGTTTCTTTTAGCCTTTAACAATCACTTCCTTTCTTTCACCTTGGATCATTTCTATATATCTTTTAAAAATGACCTTAAATATCAGATATTTGTGGGTGCCTTCTCTGAACCCAAACTCAAATTATGTTTCCCTAGTGTCTGTGTGTGTGTGTATGTGTGTGTATGTGGGTGTGTTTGTGTACTCCCTGTATCCTAATTTTTCATGGTGCTTATCTACTATAAGTAAGTATGTGTGTAATTATTTTTTGTCTATCTTATACTGCTTGATCACAATTTTATTTTGGAAAGGGACTGCGTCCATCTTAATTTAATTTTGTACCATCAAGAGCCTGCATCATAGCAGTCTTTTCTCTTTTTCTTTCCTTTCTTCCAGTCATTTTTCTTTCCTCCTTAATATATTATTTGGACCTAAAGAAATACATGTTATAAAACGACAGTTGAGGAACATAAGGAATCAGAGAGTTTGAGAATAAATATCATCAAAACTCAAAAGGGTAACAACTGACAAGTGAGCCAAAAGATGAAAATACGTGACTAAAGTGTAAGAGAAGTGGAAGCAGAGGAGAGAGAGATCTGGTAAACTATCAAAAAAAGTATCAATAATCTTTTCAGAAATTAAAATTTTGAAAAATCCACATGGGTTAAAACTTTCTTTTCATTTTCATTTATTATTGCCAAGTAAAAATCGCCATCTGCCTCTACAAGGATGAAGCCACAAGCTGCTGCAGCTGCTGACCTTCCGAACACCCTGAAAGGAGTGCAGGGTGGAGACCAGGAATGAGGCGCTCTGCGCTCTGGGAAGAGCTGGCAGAACAGGGCTTCAGATAGATATTTTCAGGAGAAGATTTTATGAGCTCAATTTCTTGCATCTTCTCATATCTAGAAAAGTACTAAAAATCATTAACAGAGACATCTGCTGCTAGGGACTTGCAGCAACCTTCTATCAAAGTGTGCACTGGATTGAATGTATCCCCCTTCATCAAAATCACATATATACCGACCTCCCCGCTACCTCTTTGGAGCAGTTCCTCAGAGCTATCTGAGACGCTGTCTCCTGCGCTACAGTCCTTATTTGGCCCCAAATAAAACTTAACTCACAACTCTCATGTTGTCTTTTTTTTTTTTTTTTCGTCGATACTGCCTAAAAGATACATTTTGAAATATTACTCACTATTCCACTACTCAAACACAACAGTTGCTTTAAAGTCTTCATTGCCCCTATGTTCATTCCTAAATGTATATGGCTTTTTAAATAATTATAAGTGAGGTAGAGGTTTATTTGTCTTCTGACTTTTTCACTCAACTTAGCATAAATGTTTTCCTACCTTGTGATTATAACAACCATTTTAGTAAGGGCATACTATCCCCTTGAATCAATGCTGTACAATTTACTGTTCCCTGATTCCTAGCCATTTTTCTTCCAAGTTTTCCCTATTAAAAATAATTCTACAGTAATAGCTGGTTTAATGGGTATATAGTTTTCAAAGTCTTTAATATTCCTTTAAGTTCATCTTCCAAGAGAGATATTAAGGAATCTGAAGGTATGAACATTATCATGAATCTAAACCTAAACTTCAAAATGCTTTATATGAATCTTTCAAAAGCCATTTAAATTAGGAATAAACATAGAAGATAGATGGCACAAAAGTGTGTCAAACTTGATGACACATATACAAGGAGAGAAAATAATTCAAGTAGAATTGAGTATTTGGCCTAAATACCTAGGCTCTGTAAATTCCTTCATCTTCCCTCCTCCCTACCCCCATTTCTCACTCCCTCTTTCTTTCTTTTGTTATCTGCTATTGTTGTTGACAGACTGCAAAGGCATCCTAATCTATTTGAAATTAGCTTTCCAAAAGGCAAAATTGCTGTTTGAGAAGATAACATCCAAAATGATTTCTGTGAATCAGATAGTCTACTGTGAGACAGACTGAATTATGCATTGAGTTGCCAAGGATTAAATAAAACTATTTCAAGAACGTTTTTTTTTCCTCCAGTACTTTTGAAAATAGGCGCTGATATACAGAAAGAATTTAAGGTTTCCTCTTTCTTATTTCACCCCTTCCTTCCTACCAGTTTTCTTTCTTCTCTTACCTCATTCTCTTTTTTCCTCAGCCACCTTTCTAAAAATACGTACTTAAAACAAAAATAATATATTCTAATTGTTTGGTTGATGTTTAATTATAAGGAAGAGCCTCATCAGTATAGCAAACTCACTTTGCATTTCAGAACACATTAGCTTTCAGCAGAAATATTCCTGCCAAAGACCTTGTTTTGCTAGTGCTTTAATTTTCTTTAAGCCTAATTTTGTTTCCCTGTTCATTTTGTAATGGAGCTTCTGAAAACACTGGCAATCTCTGCTCATTTCGCCTTGAGCTAGCATGGGATTTTTTTTAAGGAAGTGCAATTGCTGAAGAAAGTTAATGGATAATTCAGCAGCAATTTTGCTATAGCAAAAGTAAAGAAAAAAGGAATACATGAAGAGTAAAAAGCTTAGGAAATAAAGGGTGAATGGTTATAATATGTATTGGAATGCCCTGACTCAAAAACATAGATGGTAAAGATTTAAAGAACATATAGTCCCAATTTAAATGTTTATATATTAAATAACATAATTCTCTAGATATGTCCCTAGATGTCTATAGAAACTACAGTTACATTTTCAATGATCAGTTGGAAAACTAAAATTCTCGGTTTATGAACATCAGTGAAAGGGTAAACCAAAAAATAATTTTAAAATTTGAGCATTATTCGCACTCTGTTAAATTAAACAGCTATGTGGACAATTTGGAAATCTTATAGAAAAACATGGATACATACATGCAAACATAGTGAAAGGATCAGATCTATGCAGAATTTTCTACACAGCATAAAGCAGCAAAAATATTGATCCCAGGCTTAGCACAGAGGTCATAATAAAACCTATAGACCATTCACTGGTTTATCTTTCCAACCTCCCTCCATGCTAACCCCACCCCCACCACCCTCCACCTGGACTCACTCACCTTAAATTGCTCCCTGCTCCTTTCTATCCCTTGTTCGCATTGCAGTGTCTATTACGTGAAATGTAACTCTGTTCAAAGTACAACCAATGAAACAGAGCAATAGGAAATATATCTTAAGAGATTTATTGCAAGAAATTTTCTTATATGCTTGTGGCGACCGGCAAGGAAAGTCCCCAAATCCACAGGCAACAAGAAACAGAGGATGGCCCTCTCAGGCATAACCAAAGCTGTTGTCTATAGCCAGTTTCTTCTTCTTCAAGAAAACCTCGGTTCTGCTCTTACGGCCTTCCAACCAGGCTCACCCAGATTAATTCGGATAATCTCACTTACTTAAAGTCAACTGACTGTGGAATTTAATCACACCTATCAAATGCCTTCACTGCAACACTTAAGATTAATGTTTGATTGATTAACTGAGGGCAACAGCCTAACAAGTTAAAACATAAAACAGTCACAGTCTACCCCTTGTCAGCTTGGGCACGCATACACATCTCTTTAAACTGAATTTCTTTCTTAAATAAAAGACAATGACAAAGTCATACTTCCACAAAACATGATGAAACTATCCTGCATTAGTCCAAAAATAGACTAATCCTTTCCCGAGAGGAGGATGCAAAGCCTTGAGGTGATTCTCACACTTCTCCTTTAATATGCTTTTAAATTAAATTAAATTAAATACTGTGATACTTAACTATTATTAGTAACTCTTACCTTAGATAGCAAGGGGATAAAATATGGAAGAAAACAAACACCTAGTGTGCGTGTATAATATATATATGTGTGTGTATATATATACACACACATATATATACATTTATAATAAAATAAGTAGGGCTTCCCTGGTGGTGCAGTGGTTAGGAATCCGCCTGCCAGTGCAGGGGACACGGGTTCGAGCCCTGGTCAGGGAAGATCCCACATGCCAAGGAGCAACTAAGCCCGTGCGCCACAACTACTGAGCCTGCGCTCTAGAGCCTGCGAGCCACAACTACTGAGCCCGCGCGCCTAGAGCCCGTGCTCTGCAGCAAGAGAAACCACCGCAGTGAGAGGCCCGCAACTAGAGAGGGCCCGTGCGCAGGAACGAAGACCCAGTGTAGACAAAAATAAATAAATTTTAAAAAATAATTAAAGAAAAAAAAGAAATCTCAGCTATAAAAAAAAAATTCGCTCTGAAAACAGCATTTGGTGGCATGAAGCTTTGTCTATTTCCATGCAATAAACCCACATTTAAAAAAAATAATAAAATAAGTAATACACATAACTATTATAATCCTCATTTCTACAACTGGTCTCATGGTTACAGATGTATTTAAAACTACTTTCTTTCCTACCAATTCCAAATGCCCTTTACCTTCAAGAAACACTTCAGCAGGTTGTGGTTATTTCCCTAGTGGAATTACCCAAAATTTCATTCCTCAAGGGTCTGGGCCAATGGCAGTCCTGTCTGAATTGAGTGATTATAATTTTCCATTGACTTTAGTCTAGGACATGATTATATTAAGAGGCACCCTAGGGAATATCCTGTATTCCAGGCATACTCTTCCTCACTCCCACTGTGTAGTAATGACACAATTCCCCCTTGGTAATCACGATCAGCAACCCAGACAGCATAACTCTCATCTTTGCCTGGTAATTCAGAGGCATGTAGAGCCTAATGTGGCCAAGTGGCACTCTCAGCTTCCTCTGCAGTGGAATTATTGTTACATCTCCTTGTGGACACATTCTTCCCTTTGGAACTAAGGCCTCTAAAGCCAACGAAGCCTAAGGTCGTGGGGATGGGACCTAAAAATGTTGCTAGTAGATTAGTTGGTGTAACAGTGAATGAGACTACTCCCGTTTACAATCCTTGATTCCTGGATCGATGAATGCTAGCTGTGGAAGAAACTGCCTCCTCGAATAAATGCTAATTTAGATCTTATACAGCCTCCTGGAGGATGCTGCCTAGGTCCTATAAGGTACTGCCATCTATCTGGCACTATAACTGTGTCTTAAGAAGGCTCTTTTACCATTCATTTCAGGATGATGCAAACCTGGTAAGATGGGTGCATTTAATGAGCATGGGTCCATTGTCATATTTTATTTGCTGTCAGGTAAATTCCTTGATCAGAAGCAGTGCTATGTGGAACACCTTGACAGAGGACAAGGCGTTCTGTAGGTCCACGGGTGGTAGCTTTGGCAGAGAGATGGAGTTACGTTTCCTGTACTCACTATCCAGAGTAAGTGTCCATTCAAGCAGGAGTAAAGTTCTGCTTTTTCTACAATGGAAGCTATCTAATGTAGCTGATCAACTTGGGGATCCAGTTTTATTCTAGGGGACTTAGTTTTATTCTCTGCATCTGGCAGAGAATCACCAGAGGCTGTAGTCAGGTTGTCCTTGATGAGTAAATGTCTATATTGCTAAGCTTATGTATAATCTCCATTCCTGGCCACCATGGTCAATCTGGTCATGAGCCCACCGGGCAATGACAGGAGTGGCTAGGGGAAGAGACTGACTTGTATTCAAAGGATGGGTACTCTTATCCACTTGATTTTTTAAATCTTCCTCTATTGAGGTCACCATTTTTCATGGCAGTCATGTAGGACACAAAAGTCTTCACATTCTTTGCCCATGAATAGTGGTATATCCACATGCCTCTTCCTCAGACCTTCTTGTCACCAGTTTTATCAGTCATGTTCCCTCCAAACCCTGACCATCCAGCCAAATTATTAACCACAGCCAATGAGTTGCTATAGACTTGCTCCTCTGATCATTTCTCCTTCAGGCAAAATGAACAACCAGATGCACCCCCTAAAGTTCTGCCATCAGGAAGGATTTCCCTTCACTATTGTCCTTCGGGATGTCCCAGAAAGGGGCTGCAGTACCACAACAGTCCACTTTCAGGTGGTGCCTGGATATCTTACAGAACCATCCAAAAGAGAAACATTTCTCTTCTTCAGTCAACTGTTCATAGAAACGTCTCTATAAGATCGTTGGTGTGGGCTTCAAAAGTAAAGGTAATGTAGCAGGAGTGGGGACCAAAGGCATTTGGGCTACTTCTTCATGCGACTAACTTGTGCCTCCAGGCCCTGCTCAAGCCTAATCTTGTATATACTACTTCCATTGGATGATGGACTTCTACTTCCACTGGATGACAGACTACTACTTGGCATGCCCAAACCTATGGCTTGAAGAGTCAGACAACACTCGATTCATGAATGCTACATCCATGCAAAATCTCCATACCTAGCACCCTGATCACTCTGTTCACGAGCCCATGGGGCATGGAGAAGAGTAGAAAAAGGCTGACTGGTAGCCACAGAATGAGTAATCCGATATATCTGATTAGTAAAATCTTCTGCTGAAGTCACCATGTTGTGAGCATTCACAGTGGGTACCTCAGAATGCCTGGTAACTTGGTGAGCCATGGGTAAGCATCCAGTGTGTCTAAAAAAGTCCATTAGTAAACCAAAAGCTGTTCTCAAATTGAGAGTAGTCACGTGTACAGGGTATCAGGACTTTGTTCCAAACACCTAATATCATGCTGTGATTAACTTAAAGAAGCCTGCCAAAGGCATCAAACTTTCAGCATTATTGGATTTACTGGATCATATGGTCCAAGAGTTAGAGCAGCTTGCATGGCAGGCCAGACCTGTAACAGAGTCTTCTCTTATTCTTGTGTCCCATTCAAAACAGCTTTTTTGGTCACTTGGTAAATGAGTCACAGTAGCATAAAAAAAATTAGAATTATACTGTCTCCATATTTTATGGAGGCCCATTCTGTATTGTCCTTCTTTTGTTGTAGGAGAGGCCAGATGCAGCTACTTGCAAGTTCACCTTGGGAGGGATATTTTAATATGCCCCACACCAATGGACCCCTAGAAATATTACTAAGATAACAGGCTCCTGAGTTTTTTTGTATATATTTCCCACTGTCTGACACACAGATGTCTCACTAATAAATCAAGTATAATTGCTACTTCCTGCTCACCAGGTTCCAATCAGCATAATATCAATATAAGAAACCAGCTTGATATCTCGTGGAAGGAAAAGGCAATCAAGGTACTCGTGGAGGAAATTATGATTCAGGGCTGGAGAGTTGACATACCTCTCAGATAGACCAGTAAAGGTATTAGTATTGCCGGTCTTGCCAGCTAGAAGCGGTATTTACTAATATGTATTCAGAAAAGAACACTTGCCACATCAATAGCTGCATACCACTTTTAGGGGATATGCTGATTTGTTCAAGCAATGAAACCACATGCAGAAGAACAGCTACAACTGGAATCTACCACCTGGGTAAGCTTATGATAATCTGCTATCATTCTCCAAGATCTGCTTTCTGCACAGACCAAATAGGTAAGTTGAAAGGGTATGGTGGGAATCACTGCAGTGCATCCAAGTCCTTGATGACGGCCAACCCTGCAGTCCCTCCAGGGAGGCATATTGCTTCTGGTTTACTTTTTTCCTAGGTAAAGACAGTTCTAGTGGTTTCCACGTGGTCTTTCCCACCCTAATAGACCTCACTCTATAATTTGGGGGATCAATGTGGAAATTCTGTCAGTTGCTGAGTAGGTCTATTGCAATTATGCCTTCTGGAACTGGGGAAATCACCACAGAGTATGTTTATTAAAAAACTGGACCAACTGTAAGATTTATCTGAGCTAAAACTCCATTGATCATCTGACCTCCACAGCCTCCTGCTCTGAATGGTGGACACAATGATGTTTTTTGTCTCCAGGAATTAATTTCAGATCAAAAACAGTGTCCAGTAATCCCCCAAAAGTAATATTTCTCTCTTCCCAAAAAAGTGGCCATAAGTCCTTTGCGGACAGCTGGGAGAAAGGTGAATAGTACCTACTTTGGGCAGCATAGCAGGGTCCTTCCTCAAGAGGAGTTCTATGTCTATAAACTGGCTCAAGTCTGGGAGTTGATTGAGGGGCCATGACTCAGGGTTTCAGTGTTTAACTTAGACTTCTATGCAGTTGACCTAGAGCTCTTCTCCTCATACAGATCAAATAAGAATTTAGTAGCCTTCCCTTTTATTTCTTGTTTAAGGTCACCATATTCAACTAAACATCACCATACCTCTCTGTGAGTCAGATTATTCTATCTGCTTTGACTCCACTGTCTGTTAAGTTAAACATATCTACCTTGTCATTGCCACTTAAATGCCACCATATGGCCTGTGCTATTCTAGGATCACATTATCCCCACTGCATGCAGGAAACCCGGTTAGATGGTAGCAGTTCTCACTGTAAGTTATGATCTACAGAGAACAGCAGCCTCAAGCTTTTCAACCATTTTGAGGCTTTCCTTACAATTTTTTTTCTCAGTTTTGGTGAAATGTGTCTCCTCTGGACCATCCAGGGTGCATGAGCAGATCTCACATGATAAATTCACTCTAACATTTCAAGCTCCCTAAGCCTGCCGACACCTCCCTTTATAGTATGACACGGCCATTCTGGTGTAGAATACCGTAGAATTCCAGTGCTAAAACTAGCCAACTGTTAGAGCTATTTCTAATCCCTCAAGCTAAAGCACTGAGTCCAGAATGCCTGCATAGTGAGCCCATATCAAAAAATTTAACCTGATCCAACGTATATTCCTTCCACCATGATCTCAAATTCTTATGATCCATTCCCACACAAATATTCCAGATTTCTGTCAGTATACATTGGAAAAATTGTCCAATCCTTTTGGCGTGTAGCGCACAGCCTTATGGATTATAGTCTGTACCTCACCCTTCAGGGCCCCCTAAGACTTGAGTCTAGTTGTAGGTCTAGAAGCAAAGATGGGTTGTGGGTGTTGGTCTCAAGGCGACTCGTCAGTGGTTTGCAAGTCACCTAGCTTCGGACAACTCAGGCTCACTAGCATAATCTCCCTTACTTAAAGTCAATTGATTACAAACTTTAATCATATCTACAAAATCACTTCATAGCAGACCTAAATCAGTGTTTGAGTGGGTAACTGGGAATTATAGTCTCGCCAAGTTGACACGCATAAACCTGGTCATCGTCATTCCCTTCCTCTCTGTGTATTCACCAGAGGTAGGCACCTCACCCAATCTCAGCCACTCAGAATGCTCCCCCGTGAGAACTTTGTAAACATAACTGTGAGACTCTGTTTCTTTCTCATCACTGAAGATACAACATGCAGTCTGCGTGCTGCAAATGTGATAGTCCCTGCTTTGGGAACAGCAAAGCATAAAGTGACAAAAGAATCATTGAGAGTGATAGAGGAAAATAAAGATGCAAAGAGAGGAACAGACGTATAGATAAGCAGAAAGCGCTGACTCTGCTGGAGCAGTTTCTGGTTGGTCCTGAGGACCAAGCACATTCACATCCTTGGATTCCTTGACAACTTCCACTATCCCTGTGATACATTTCTCCTTTGTTTAAGCTCACTTGCATTGGGTTTCTGTCACTTGCAATAAAAAATATATTCTAATTTCATGAGGTTTTAGAACAAACTTTTATTTGCGAGAAAAAAGGTACCATGGAAAACTGTTATGTAATGAATAAATTAAAAGCAAAGCAAAACATTTTGACCAAAAGAAGAAAAACAAATGAGGCAATGCAGTACAATTCAAAGCCCAGCCTCTGAAGTCAGATATGACTGCTTCAAACCCTAACAGCAGTGTGACCTTTCATTCATTAATCTAAACATTTAACTGAGTACCTACCTCCCATGCATCAAACACCATCCTTGACATGGTATGTATTAGGAGTACATGATCCTTACTCACATGGAGCTTAAAGGCTGATGAATATTTTGTATTTACTATCCCCGGAATCTTACATGGAGACTAAGACTGGTGTTAAGTGCCTTAACCAAAATCACAGCTATTAAGTAGTTATGCTGTCTTTGTAGACATAGTAAGAACACAAAGTAAGATACTGCATATAAAGCCCTTAGCACATTGCCTGTCACATAAGTTAGTACTTATTAAATGTTAACAAGTAAATGACCTCATTTCTAATATTAGGGAATTAGTTGAAGTTATCTGTAAAGTCATTTTCAGCTAGGACAATCATGACTCTAAGTTAAGGATAAAAGGTTACATGATTATGTCAGGGTCTCGGCGCTGCCAACACTATTTTCATTCTCCTTTTCCTTCTTATCAAAGATTCCTAGTTTTATTCAGGGTGGCAATATGCCCATGAAAACGATTACACTTTTCAAGTTCCCCTGGCAGGTTGGTATGGCCATATATCTAATTCTGGCCAAAGAAATCTATGTAAAAGTGTTGAGTGGTTCCATTGAGAATATCCCTCAATAAAATGTGGGACAGGAATTCTGTAATGCACCTTCTTTAGCTTTTCTCCCCTTCCTCTCCTCTCCTTTTTGGAAATTCTAAACTATAGATGAAGGTGCAGCAGCTATCTTATAAACCTGCGGGTGGAAATGACTCATTATGGATGACGGTGCAGAAAGACAGAAGGAGCCTTGGACTTAGTTGATTGCTCAGAGCTACCAAGCCAACGATCAGCTGCTTACCTTTGGGGTACTTTTATGTGAAAGAAGAAACTATGTTGTGTCTAATCTTTGTAGTGTGGTGTCTATTATAGCAGCAAAATGTAATTTATAACTGACAAAGTAATTTTTAGGAAATAACAAATTAAGGTTAGTATAAATAAAGATGTCAAAAATCAGAAAGGAATAAGGACCAATTTCAGTTACAAATAGCTATTGGTATGCCTTCTCTCCTCAGTGTTTTCCTCTATGTAAGTCTAGCTCCAACTTGAAAAAGGAATTTGCATTAAAAAGGGGACATGCAGTAAGATAATATCATATACACTTTCAGGGACAAATATAACATGCTTACTAAAATACTGTTAGAAGCCAACAAGACTAAAGAACACACGTCAATCAAGAGATAAAGAACTACTTGCATCTAAAGGTTAAAGCATTTAAACCCTAAGATCTGGAAATAGCCTGCCAGTACTGGTAAAATTCCTTGGCATTTATCTTGTCATTTAAAATCTTTACAGCATGCAATATATTGGGTTTATTCTTCTTGCTCTATAGGAGATTGGAAGATGGTGAAAGGCCTAGAGAGAGAGGAGGAAAAAGAGAGAGAGGCAGCAGGGAGACAAGCCCTCTCTGGTGGCGTACAACAGGAAGAGTCACGGGGCACAGGTGTACACACTTTTTAAAAGGGGTAGATATATATGTATGTCAATACACTATGCTGTAGAACTCAAATTGAGACAGAACTCGCTTCCCGTTAAGCAGATAATGTGAAGCCTTTCCTTTGAGAACTATTTTCTGACGTTGAAATGTGAGAACTACTTCTCCCCTCTCTACTCTCCATCTCCTGCTGCTTCATCTCCTTCTCCCTCTTCCCTCTCCTGTCCGTTCTTCTTCTCCCCTTCCTCCCTTCCCCACTATCCCTCCCCACGCCTCCTGGTGGGTTAGCATAATTTTGAAAATTCTCCAGTTTCCTGGCATTCAATGTCCCTTTACAAAAATTGACATCTTGAAAAGAAATGAATCCATAAAATTTTATCAGCTTAAAAAACTTACATAAATTTTTAAAGTCAGATAAACCACTTCTCTGCTTCTGAAAGTCAAAATTAAAGAATTAATTAAAATTAAAGAATAAAAGGCTAATTATATACATGAAAGGACACGCACCACATATACCAAAAACTTCACAGAAATTTTAAAGCTGTAATTGCCTTTTTACATTCTTTTCCACATGCTCTGCATTTTTTGACCGTTTTGAGTTTGGCACTGCTACTGTCCCTCTGGGATGGCTTTCTCTCTCTTTTATATATTGCTTCATCGGTCCATCTCCTCCATGAAATTTCTCCTTAGGATCCAATAATAAGATGTCTTTCCCTTTGCTAAAGGCTAATCACAGTTAGTGCCTGACACCACTGACTCCTCAGAGACAATTAGCACCTAATGGTTAAGAAGACAAGTCAAAAAAAAGAAGATAAGTCAGACTGTCTGGGTTTATTTCTCAGTCTGGGGATCTTAGTCAAATTATATAAACTCTAAGATTCAGTTTCTTTATCTTTTTTTTTTTTTTTTTTTGCACCATGGAGATAACATTACTATCTTCTTATGTCTGTAGCAAGAATTAAAAGAGAAAACTACATGAACAATGTACAGCACAGTGCCTGGTACAGAGCAACATGTAGTAAATGCCAATTTTTATTTAAGTTATGTTAATAGGCATGTGCTTAATCTCTTAAACTAAATTAGACCACAAACTCCTTGAAGACAGGAGTATGTCTTCTCTCAATATATATCACCTTTAAGACTTAGTATACTGTCTAACATATAGACAGCATTCAGTATATAATTGTAGAATCATACATGGTCAACATTATTTTTTTAAAAATATGCTGGAAAGGGTGTGGACAAAAGGGAACCCTCTTGCACTGTTGGTGGGAATGGAAATTGATACAGCCACTATGGAGAACAGTATGGAGGTTCCTTAAAAAACTACAAATAGAACTACAATACGACCGAGCAATCCCACTACTGGGCATATACCCTGAGAAAACCATAATTCAAAAACAGTCATGTACCACAATGTTCATTGAGCTCTATTTACAATAGCCAGGACATGGAAGCAACCTAAGTGTCCATTGACAGTTGAATGGATAAGATGTGGCACATATATACAATGGAATATTACTCAGTCATAAAAAGAAATGAAATTGAGTTATTTGTAGTGAGGTGGATGGACCTAGAGTCTGTCATACAGAGTGAAGTAAGTCAGAGCAAAACAAATACCGTATGCTAACACAGATATATGGAATCTAAAAAATTTTAAAAAATGGTTCTGAAGAACCTAGGGGCAGTACAGGAATAAAGACGCAGACGTAGAGAATGGACGTGAGGACATGGGGAGGGGGAAGGGTAAGCTGGGACGAAGTGAGAGAGTGGCATGGACATATATACACTACCAAATGTAGAATAGCTAGTAGGAAGCAGCCACATAGCACAGGGAGATCAGCTCAGTGCTTTGTGACCACTTAGAGGGGTGGGATAGGGAGGGAGGGAGGGAGATGCAAGAGGGAAGAGATATGGGGATATATGTGTACGTATAGCTGCTTCACTTTGTTATATAGCAGAAACTAACAAACCATGGTAAAGCAATTATACTCCAATAAAGATGTTTTAAAAATATTTATTGAACATCTATATTGTACCAGTCATTATTCTAAGAACAGGAAATACGGTGGCATATAATACAGGGAGTGAAGAAGCCCTTTAAGTTATGTAAAAATTTAAAACCAAAAATTCCTTATCTTTCAATTCAGATTTATCATGCATGCTTCAATGACACATCCCTGCAAAATTACTGCTTGAAATCTTCTGCAATATCACAAAATAGATAACTTATCTCATTAGAATGGCAGATAGGCTCTGGACTAAATTACACCTATCTTTCTTTAGAGTCCCCAAATATCAGTGCCTGTTTGATGCTGGTATATGCCAGGGTTCTTAGGGACTGCAGTATAAGGGTAATAATGTTGACGCTTTGTTCACATAGCACGCAGCAATAGAATGGCAGTAAAGAGGGTTCTTGAGAGCAATTAAGGGGCTGTTTATTTAGGGCCAACAGAGTCAACTCAGCCACAGGAACATGGAGGGGTAGGTATCTAATTACCACATTACAGCCAGAAGGATCCCTTTAAAGTACATGCCACATTTGACCACATCCCTGCTCAAAAACTTCCAATAGCTTTCCATCACAGTTTCGGTAAAATCCAAATTTGTACCATGGCTCTTTGCTATTTCTTCAGTCTCATTCCCTACCAGTCTTCTCTTTTTCCACTCAAATATAAACTCCATCAGGGAAAGGACATTATTTCATTGCTTCATCCCCAGTTCCCAAAACAATGCCTGGCAGAATGTATGTAGAAGTTGTTAATTTGTATTTGTTAAATAATGAATGGATGATGATCAAAAAACCCTATTTTAGTTCTTTTTTGTAAGTGAAGGAGATTCCTCAGGGCAGCCTACATACATGGCATTGGTTGACATTAATTAGCTTCACAGTTTCAGGAACACTATGCACGTTGAATTTAATAGCAGTGGACTTCAAAGAGAGATGCATTCACCAGACGGGCTACAAGGAGCCATTACAGAGTTTTACGTACTCTCTATGGTACAAACACCCTGTCTTCCATTTAACATTGCATCCAGGGGAAACAGAGCTTTCTGGAGCTCAGACACATCTGCAAATGTATCAGGAAGCAGAGTCTGGCAGACAAGCTCTGTGAATGCATTATGGCTGGCTTTAGGCAGGATCTACAGCCTAATTTTGGTGGTACCCAAGTCTACAAGGCTACTGAATGTATATTTTCTTCTATCACAGACAGGTACATTCTACTGCACTTTGCATAAAGGAGTACAACACATCAGAAGATCTGTATTTTCATGTATCTCTTCACAGTGACATAATAAACACGGTGATTGGTGATTTAGAGTCCATATTCTGCATTAGAAATACCTGGGTTTAAATAACAATGGTCCCACTCCCTTTCTATGTGATCTTGCACGATCCAGTCCGTAAAATGGGAGCAGTATGTAACTCCTTTGTTTTGTTGTTGCTGTTATCTTGTTCATTTTTAAGGAAACCAAAAATTACCCAATCGTTCTGCTCCACAACAGACCTGACATGGGAAAACCTCTCAATAGTTGTTAGCTAGTAATGTCTCCCTATATGCACTTACATATTCTTTGGAAGAGTCTAGACCATTTGCATTCATGACTTTTACTAGTCTATGTAACTTTACATAGAGTTCTTTTTCCTATTGCCTTTTTCATTTTTTTTTAACAGCAATTCCCTTTCTTTAAAAAAGAGAGGCAGCTATTCTTTTTTTCCAATGTTTTACTTTACCAAGAAAATTGGTAAATTAATTTTCAAATCAAGAATTATGGAAGAAAAGCATCGGTTGAAAATCATTTTATGCTTAAATTACTGATTAGCACTAAATTAAGTCACTGTCTAAAATTTAAAAGGGCATTGACACACACTTTCCACCTGCAACACTAGGAAACCTATTTCTAGAGAAATCACATTTGATATTTCAGGTCTATCTTATATGAGAAGAAAACAAAGACACATAAATGTTGGAAAGCAAGGTTTATGCAATACAATAGGTTCTTAACTCCTTTGCCTGTATCATAATCTGACATCCTATATTCCTCTTCACCTAAACTAGCTGAAGCATTCAGTTGTGACAGAATCTGGTTTATTTCAGCAACAGTGATTAACCTGTCTGTTTGGACACCTGCTGCAATAAATTCAGGAGACTGACAGGGATGAAGACACTAGCACATTTGGAGATTAGACTTCAGTTAGTTAACTAAGGTTTATTAACTGTCATGTGCAGTAAGCCAGTTGGGATGTTGTTCAGAAAACTACAGACAACAAAAAAATTCTTGTTCTCCCTTATTAAATAATGATATTGGGGAAATACATCATAGGAATAGGGGTTTTACATACTTAGGAATATATTAAAAGACATTCTTAAGAAATCTCAAGAATTCTTCAGTTCTCAAAAAATTAAGGACATATAAAAATATTCAAAATAATTAAATTAGCAACATATATATATAATTTGTTCTCCCTTAATAAATTAGGAATCCATAATATAGTCAGATATTAGATACAATTGATTAAACATTATATATTAGGCATAATGATAAATACCTGTGTATATAATTACTTATGTTACATACCTATTTATAGTTTATACATGTAATAATTATCCATTATTGTATATCCTATAAGCATATTATCGCATATAAGAATATATAATAATGATATAATACCATATTCATATATAGAAATACTGGAGGGTAAATATCCTGAAGGAAATGATGAAACTAACATGTGAAGAGGCAATGGATATAAATTATTATGGATCTATTTCTCAAAGGTCATCATATAAAAAGTATATTTTAAAGAAATCTTAGCATAAAGTCATTTGGAAACACAGTTAACCATTAGCATCCGATTAAACTTCTGTAACTGTATGGAAGATTTTTTTATGCATCACTCCACAGCTCAGTGACACTTCTCCCACCACATACATACAGATACATGCCCCTTTCATGTCATATGACAATGATTTATCGGATATTTTATTTGCTCTATAGTTTTAAAAAATACTGTATCCTTGCTAACCTGAAAGTAAACATTTGCTCTCTCATGATTTCCTACCCACAGCACCACATCATTATGACCACTGTCTTGTTAAGACTACTTTAGTTGCACATGCGGTGACTGTAGGTAACAGAAGTGTTAACTACTGCGTGTGTGTGCATGCACGGGTGTGTTCACTCTATTTACTTCACTCTTCTGAGGCTGGACCGTGATATCCTTGTTAAAGAAGCCACAGCATAATTACAACAAGAAATTAAAGAACTGAATTACAGCAGGCCCTCTGTATTCACAGGTTCCACATCCATGAATTCAACCACACATTAAAAATATTAGAAAAAATTCCAGAAAGTTCCAAAAGCAAAACAAATTTTCTGTGCGCTAGCAACTATTTACATAGCATTTACATTGTATTAGGTATTATAAGTAATCTAGAGATGATTTAAGGTATACAAGAGGGTGTGTAGGTTTAATGTAAATGCTATGCCATTTTATATAACAGACGAGTATCTGCAGATTTTGATATTCGAGGGGGGCGTCCTGGAACCAAACCCCTGCAGATACCCAGAGGTGACTGTATTAGTCTCTTTGAATGATTAAAGCTAAAATGCTTAAGTTTGATATATACTTGCCAAACTATTATTTCTACTACAGAGGTTAGAAAATAAACACTCCCTCTAGACCAGAGTAAAAGGAAAATTATTGGAAACATTTAGAGTCAAGTTCTGTGTGAAAAGGAGGATGAGGATAGAGATTCAGTCTGAGGATACGGAATTAGGGGGCAAGCTGTGCATATTTTCAGGCTACAAATTTTTTGATAAGCAGCTAGTTCCACAGACAATAGAGACAGAGAATGATGCATAAATAACAAGAACGGCATCACCTGTGAGCCCCAGCTTGTTAAGATGTTTTCCCATATGGTTGAGAGTGATGTGGATGGGCACGAGAGTCAGTATAACTGGGCGGGCCTTCTGGCTGGGAAAGGAAGAGCCTTTGGGGGATATATTGGATTGTGCAACAGCAGCTAGAAACAAATGCAGACGTCAGCAGAGCCTACCATAAACAATGACAAAACCTGGGAGAAATAGAAAGCTTCATCCAAGCTGGATGCCAGAGAGGGCAATATCTAAATGGAATTATTTAAGAATAACAACTAGAGACAAACACCTGGATCTTAGCAGTTTACTCTGAAGGTAAAGGGAATACCAGTACAGGAGCGAGGAAGTGAAACCAGAAAAGGATCCTGCAAAGTGAGCATTGTCAATCAGCCATTTGAGCTTAATTTAACTGGTGAAACTAGGAGCTGGGTCTATGACACCTGATTCCAAATTATCCCTCCTGAATGGCAAAGAAGTGGGGCATTCTACATCCACCAACTTTCATTGTCATTGGAAAGTCATTGATGCAGAGCTGTTCCTAGGTGTCTTCAAGTTCTCAGCATTCCCAATGTGCCATAATGGTGGCAAAGTGGACTCAGAGTGTCAAAGCAATCTCTGGCGACATGAAAAAACCCTCAGCAATAAAATCCACGTGATGGGAGTTGGAAGTTAGACCTGCATATACTGACGAGGCAAGGGTGAGAGGATAAGAAAAGGGCATTGATTTCACCTGTTACACTGCACAGATCCACAAGTGCCTCATTTTAAATTTAGTCCATCCTGGCATTGATCCTTACTCACAATTCTCCCATTTAAAAAGGAAGGAAGGAAAAGGAAAAAGAGGGGAAGGGAAGGGAGGGGAAGATTGATTCAGGCAGCAATTATAATATTATGCCTAGTTGAAATCTTCTTGTATCTCCTGGTGGAAGTCTCCGCCTTGGGAATAAGGATTGTAGCCCAGCAAATATTGCAGGTGGGAACTACAAATTGACCAGTTGGGTCACTAGGTGTTAGGGTGGTAGGGGGCCATACATCCATGCTTTGGGTCCTGGACATTTGTTATACTTATATGGGATACAGCACCATAAAATGATGAACTTGAAATACATCAGCCCAAACTGCAGGGTGTCTTCCCCAACCTGGTACATTCTATGATGGTGACGACCACGCTCACTTGCCAATGGTTGTACCTCCTTGTCAGTGAAGGTTCTTTTTTTCTTTTTCTGTGTGTGTGTGTGGCTGTGTGGAGGAAAGGCAATAATGGTATATGGGATCGTATGATGATAAATTAGGCACTCTATGAACCCTTGGGTATTGGTGCTATACTTAAGGACTGTAGTCATAAAAGGCAAAACCAAACCCAGAAAATGTATTAATATAAGTCAAAATGAATTCCCAATTCCAGCAAGGAATGGGTTTAACACAATTAACTTGTCACCAAGTACATGAAAGAGCAAACAGAAGTAGAAGCTAGACGAGCTTTGCTGAGAAAGCCCTTTCCACTGAGGTGTCCAAAATCTCCATTCCTGATCACAATGGCTGTAACATTATTGACCCATTTTAAGGTACCTGGATAGCTGAACACACTGGCTGCATGAGCTCTAATGGATAGCTTTTAGAGTCTCCTCAGTGAGAGATCCTCCATGATGTGAGATGACACATCTCTGTGCTCAATCCCACAGGATCGTCCACATGCTTCCCAGCCAGGTTATGTGGTCTCTAATTTACAGTAGTCTTCCTGGCCCCTGAATAGTAAGCCAAGATGATCAGAACCCCTTAGGAGCTCTCTCAGGCTACTCTCCCTCCAGACTAAGTTGATGTCTGGGTGCATGGCTCATAGCTCTGTCTACTGGGAAGTTTTCTCCTCAACACAGATTTGCAGGGTCCCCTCTAAGTGATACTCTGAGCAGCCATGCACCATTTTCTTCTTGTACTATAGGACTGAACAATGCCATCAATGAACCAGGACATTTTTCCCCTACTTTTTTCAATCATCTGACCATACATAAAACACTACTGGGCCATAGTATGATCTAAAAAGTGTATGTGACAGAGGCTAGTGACATGGGTATAAAGCCACATTTTTTTTAAACTAATCTGTGTCCACTGGACCTTCTCAGGACCAAATATGTACGCACTGTTTCACTTGTGTAATGAGTTGATGCTCTGTCAATCAAGCCTTATGACTTGACAGGTCTGCCCTGCCCAGCTCATGATGGGAGGCTTCAACTGCAGAGTTAATTTTTGCCCCTTAGGCATTCAGTCTCTACTAGAGTCCAGTAACATGCCAGGATCTACTTTTTACATGAGCAATAGTTTCTGCTGCTGTTGGCATGGACTTCCTTCAGGAACATGGGCAAATTTATATTAACTATGGTCCAGTTCTTTTGAGGAATCTAGGTTTCAAGACACACAACAAAGCATTCCTATCTACCATAATCACCTCTAGCAACTTGAGATCTCCTGGGTAATATGGTCTAATTGATAGGGCTACAAATATCATAGATTAGATGTGTCGCAGAACCCTTTATCCCCCTGTGCCCATTCAAAACACACAACTTTTCAAAGCACTGATACATAGTTTAAAGCCATTTTCCAAAATGTGGTATGTGCAGTCCTCAGAACACAAAGAAGTCTACAAGTGCTGTACCTCTCTGTAGCAGATGCAAGGTGCAATGACTTGGTTTTTATTTTGGAAACTGAGATATGATGGAGACCATTAACACTGAATCCTGTAAATCTACAAAGATGGCGCTAATCTCTGCCATCTGCCTAGACATAATATTGCTTCTGGTTTTTTACCTTGACCTAGGTGGAAGAATATAGTATTAGGGCTTCCACTTGGATCTTCTGTTTTGTTCTTATTTAACATGTCTTGGGATGAATGTGAATATTCTTACAACTCTAAGTCTATCCGTCCCAATTACATACTAAGGTACCACAGAAATGAACATAGCATTCATGGCCCACTGGTCTCTTTGAGAGATGGACTTGGACCAGATAGCCATTTATCTCCTAGGCTCCATATACTTCTACAGTACAAAAGGAGATGATAGTGCTTTAAAGAGAGTGGAAGGGGATTCATTGAAAATTATTAGCGCAGAGATTCATACTCCCAACTTGGTTTGTGTCTGATTTGTGGTCATGAAAATATAGTACATTATATAAAACATCTATCAGTGCTTCACAGCTGATTGTATGTAAGTCAAGATAGGAGATGGAATTCACAGCAAGACACTTGACTAATAACCTCTAAATTAGCTATTATAGCCAAAAATCATTGGGGAATTTTCTGTATGTATACATACACATACACACACACACACACACACACACACAAACTACAACCACTATTCCAGATGATTGGCTGTGACTCATTTATAATAATAACGATTACATTTTAAGAGTTAACATAGTAGTATATTTACTAGTAGTATAAGTAATAGTATATTCAGGTCAATACACACGAAGTAGAAGTTATATTCTGAATGGTTACATTACTAAAAATTACACATTTTAATATAGTCATCTAAATATGTTTATCTGTAAATAAGCAGTGTATATAAAATTATTACAATCCCTCAAGTTGAAGTCCTCCATGATTTTACACGGAGATCAGAATCTATATTCCTTAGAGAGTACAGCTATGGAGCCACCAACTGTACATAGTACTCTCTCTTACAGAATCAGAATAAGAGGAAAAATGCAATGTGAAAGGAAACATCTCCTATTAACATTAAAAAAAAATGGTGCACGCCCGGATAACTAGGCCTTACAGCAAAAGAATATAGCCAGAATATTCATTCACACACACACACACACACACACACACACACACACACAAAATAATGGAAAATAACTTCCTTGCCTGAAAATGTGTAATCCGCCCTTTCTACACAAGAAAACAAAAACTGAAGGAATTCACCCAGTTAAATCATAAGAGCAATAACGGCAACAACAAAAACAACCTAGAAGCTAAAGAACTAATTTAGGGATTTACCAGTATTACTGAGTTATGAGCTTCTGGCGTCTGTAAGCTACCTCACTTTAGAAAATTAATTTCATGCTTGCCTACTCCTGTAAAACTCCTGCCTGAAGGGTCTCCTCGAGGTTTAGAATGGTCAAGGAGTAACAGAACTGTGATTGAAGGCAAGAAAAAAGCTGTCAACATCATGGCAGTCAGCGATCTCTTTATTTCTTTATTTTTAAAAAATAAACTATGCTAAATTAGAGATATTAAATTAGGGACATTAGGTGTGAACTTTGGTTTATTAAGAGATTTCTTAAAAAAAGAACTTTTATTTTTCCCAGGGAAATAGGCCTTCATTTTGGGCAATTAGCCCTTCAGATATTATTTAGAGAAATAATTTATTAAAATATGAAGCATAACACATAGAATTGTTTGAAGTTTACTTTAGGTTTAGATTTCAAGTCTATAACACTTCTTAGAATTTTCTGGACCAGTATCATCTATCATAATTCTATATAGTAAATTGTTAATCTTTCAAAAATATTTGAAAAAAAGAAGGCCACAGAGAGCATTACCTTTCCTAGTTGCACTTGAAAAAGTATGAGTCCAAGATGTATATCTCTACATAATAAAAGGAAATAAATGAGAAACTGTAAAGATAATGAATAGGGTGATATTAGAGAAATAAATAAACATGCTGCCATGTCTGTCTAAATATTGGGTGGGAAACATGGATCATATATACCTGGTGGACATTTAGAAGCCGGCATAATTCAGATACATACTATAGGATCTTTGTTGATCTCACGGAAGAAAATAAACAAGGTTTCCGTGGGAATGGAGAATTGATAGAGTCAAGATATATAGAAGTCGGCTGAGTTTTTGTCTATCAATGCCATTTTAGAATGCTTATCTAAGAGGGATGAACCTGGACCTGTGCCACTCAGATTGCCCATCAAGGGAAGACAATACCCAGCTGGAGAAGTGCAGTCAATAAACAGCCTCCTGTTTTCAGGTGCTTCTGGTCTAGCTCAGCTGCGGAAAACTGCTTTGCCTGAGGCCTTGCCCTTGAGTGTAGGGCAAGGCAGAGAAAGGCAGATTCCACCCAGTGACTGAACAAAGTGGGCTATAAAAGGCCCGGACACTTCAGGCCAACTTGACACAACTCCGTTGGGCAGGTTTCACTGCAGGGCTCCCAATCGGGCCGGTTAAGGCTCGGTCAGAGCTCCATCACTATTCAATTTCTCCCTCTGCGCAATCCTTCTCCTGCCTCCTTTCCTTCACAGGTGCTGTTCCTTAATAAAGATTTTATACCCAAATCCATCTGAGTATCTGCTTCTAGAAATCCAAGCCATAACACAAATATTCCCACATGTCTAATTCTAAAGGTTTCCCTAGAATCACATTGGGCTGTGACTGAATATTTCTCTCTGGCTTCCATCCCTTCTCTGATGGTCCACGAAAAGAAATGGTTTTGAGAAGCTGGGATAGAAAAGTACACAGTATTACAAACACTAAAAAATTAAAACAAGCTTCTTGAAAGATGCGGTTTTATATACAATAGTCACATTCAAGTTATGCCTCATCCAGTTTCTCTTTCCAAATTTCCACATCTGCTCTCAATCAGCTATTCTGTCTCAAGAACTTCTGTGGGTATTTGGGGATTAAAATGTTGTTTGCTAGATATATTTCTAAATTTTCTCATGGGCACCAAAAGATCCCAGTTCCTCATGTAACATCACCACTTAAATGATTCCACCTGAGGTAAATCCCTGTACCTTTCTATCACTCCTTGGTCATATCTTTTCAATGCCCTCTTATTTCACACACAAGAAGACATAAAATTCACTTCAGGGAAATTCACTGGAGGTGAATTTTATAACTCATTTTCTGCCTTGGGTTGAGAGGAGAACAAAGCCCAAAGGGCTTCTTATTTTAGCAAACTTTCTTCTCATATGGCAGTTTCTTAGATTTTTCTTAAGTCTGCATCTTCTCCTGGATTTCATAGAGTTTATCATTTGCTAGGGACTCCTCTGGGGAAAACTTGAGCATCTGCATTTTCTGCCTAAAGGAAGCAGAGGACTCTGCCCATATTTATAACAGCTTACTCTATATGATGCACCCAAAGCTTCTGGTACTAAGACTCCCACCCATAGCTTTGCCATTATTGACTCCTATCCCTCTGATCTTCCAGCAGTTCTGGCCATTTGGGCCAATGTTTTGAATTTCTATGAATTTGTATTCATTATGTGAAAACTGTCCCTCAGTCCCCCAGTTGGCTGGCCCAGTATCTGTCTACTTTTTGTCCATTTTTATCAATGTATGCTAATTTTTCAAGAGCAATTTAATGTTTTAACTCATGAAAGTTTTATTATCCATGCTCATACTTCCAGATGAAGTATGATCCTTCATGACCCTTTGTTCACATTTTAAAAAGGTGTCTCTTCCTTAAGACAATTTCATATATCAGAATATTGTCAGAATGTATTAATTTTGTTGCATTAAAACACTTTCCCATCATCTCTCAAAAACTGTCCCCCAAAATATCCAAATCAATGAAGTCTATGTTATGAATAGCTTCCTCTGTCATTACATAGGGCACAACTGGCCCAACTGTACATAGCAGCCCTGATATTGCACATAAGCTTTTAATTTTAAGCTGCAGCAAACAGTCAGTAAGTTTGATAGTTTCCCCAAAGGGTCATGGTGAACACGTTTCAGCAAAAGGGTGGGATTTATTTTCAACACAGTTGTTATTCCTTATAAAAGGAGAAGAGTTTAAGGCCATCCTTAGCACCAAAATACATGTAGGACATGGAGCTAGCAGCAGAGAAAATTAAGAGATACTCAGGAAGCTTCAGGACTATGTAAAGAAGGAATCTTGTTTCACTAATGCATAACTAGAGGCAGGGATTTTACAGCACACATTGGAGGGAAGCTTATCCTTCTAACAGAATACTTCCTGAAGATACAAAACTCAAAGTGAATTTTAATTAATCATAGATACACATATCTAGAATTGTAATAAAAGAATACTAAGAATACTCATACAGAGAAGGGACATCTCAGGTATCATTATCATTCTACAAGTATACAAGATCAACAAAACTGAAACAAAGCAAGAAAAGAAACTTAACTGGACCAACAAGAGAAAAAGGAAATGTAAAAGACATCCCTTAGCTAAAATGCTTTTCATAAGTGTTGGTAAAGTATAATTGAATGTTCATGGCAAACTCCATCAAATCTTACATAAATACATGTTTAGTTCTTGTTCCCTGATTAGGGTCTATGCACTTAAAACTAATATTTTTACATCACAAAATATGGAGTTAAATAAATCTGAGTTATTATTACAGGAGAGAAGTATAATAAGCTGGATGGACTCCACCTGACTACTACAGCTGTCTTGATTCTGGAGCCCAAAGTGGGCAGTTCAGGTAAGGTGAGCATTATCCCATGATTATTCTTTATAACAGAACACACCCTACTTTGAATAGGCTGCATGTTGCACATAATCCAAAACACAAATCAATATTCCTGTTTTGAATTAGAAGGACTCAGAGCAGGGGGTGGTTAGCAAAAACTCATGAGTATCCAGCAACTTCCAACTAGCATGCTATAAAAACACATGAAAAATGAATGCAACGCCAGAAAAGTAGGACTATGAAACCAGAATGGAAAACACCATCAATGGTCATCGCTAAAAGATGGAAAGCCCTTGCTCACACCTATTATCTCTACTCAGGTTAACAATGGTGAATACAGAGTATGGGACTGCCATTCCCTGATTATGTGTATGTTGTTTAAAATATTTTTCTCTGATGACAATGAATTTCACGTTGATTATAGAAAATAGAGATAAACATCAAAAGGAAACTAAATTTTCCCCATATTCTACCACTAGGAACTGTAACACAGCCCACTTAGTCTAATATTTCATAGCATCATTTTACTTGAATTTGATTTAATTCCACTCTAATTAAAATCATATTAGAAAGAATGTAATGTCCTATCATGAAAGCCTCCCATCACCACTTTACTTTTCAATACATTCGGTTAATGCCCCCATCCTAGTGCTTTATACATTAAAATTGTAAGTACAATACGAAAGGTACTATTTGTGTCCCTCCCAGATCTTAGGTCTTTATTGCCCAGATACTAGACACTCTTTGAATTTTTGTAGAAATATAAGTTTGGAGTACATAAATGTCCACGTATGTATTCAGATGTGTTATAAGTACTTGGGTACGTTTGTACACATGGTGTAGGGGACAGAGGTGAGTGGGATCTGATATCCACATTCTAGAAGATTATTCCAGGAAAAGAAAAATTAAACTTCTCATGGGAATGTAAATTGTTGCAAAATTTCTGGAGGACAGTTTGATTATAAACAAGGGAAAAAAAACCTTTGGAAAGAACTACTTTGAAAAGGGATATAGGTACATGTTAAAACTCAAATAATATAAAATAATTACAGTAAAAAGTCAGTCTCCTTCTCAGCCTAGACTTCCCATTACCATGACACCCTTCCCAGAAATATTCAACATGACCAGTTTTTACACATGGATTTAGAAAAATTCTATGCACTAGAGTATATTATACATGCCCTTATACAAATGTGACCATAACATAGCACTCTTCAGCACCTTGATGCATTTACTCAAAAATGCACCCTGGAGACTGTTTCATGGTAAAGCATTCTGCACCCCATTCCAATGTGTGTGTCCAGGTCGGGGAGATGGGTTCCACACACCACCTAACAATATTTCAGTACCAGCTGGGTGCCCCACAATTCAACTCAATTCTGACACCGTCTACCTGAAGATAGCATCAGATCTCACAGATTAAGGACTCAATCCTACAAGATTTCTATTGTTCTAGCCTCATATTTCTCCTATGAAAAGGCATGACAGAAAAAATGGTATTCTTCTAGATCTTCAATGGGAAATAATTATAACCATGAATTACACATCAAGAATTAATCTTTTATGTGTAAAATCAACATAAATATATTCACAGATGTGCGCACATCCTGAAAAAATATCTTAAAAGTAAAACTAACAAAACATATTCCAATGATTAACCCATGAGACAAAATTATGAACTCAAGAATTGGGAAATCTGTATTAGGTAAGTAATATATAACACGTGTGATTTCCTACTAGTTAGATACATATAATCTCAGCATTCATAAGCGTGCTATTTCCTCAATATCAGTGTTAATAATAGCAGTGTTGATAACCTATTGAGAGATAGGATCCTGGCAGCATAAAGCATTAGGATATTGTTCTAAAATATAATATTAGACACTGTGGTAGGCAGCATAGTTTCCCCCCACCGCCAAGATGTCTATATCCCAGTAACTAGAACCTGTAATTATGTTAGGTGATATGGCAAAAGAGAATTAAGTTTGCAGATGGAAATAAGGGTGCTAATCAGCTGACCCTAAAACAGCAACGCTATTCTGAATTATCATTGTATATACAAATGTCCTGAAAAGTAAAAGAGGGAAGCAGAAATGTAGATCAGGGTGATGCAATGTGAGAAGGACTTAACCCCCTGCTGTTGGATTTGAAAATGAAGTATGTACAGCCATGAGGCAAGGACCACAGGCAGCCCCTGCAAGATGGAAAAGACAAGAGAAAAAATATCTCCTGGAGCCTCAGAAAAAAAAGTGTAGCCCTGCCAACACTTTCGTTTTATCCCCATAACACCAGTGTTGAACTTCTGACTCTCAGAACTAGAAGATAATAAAGCTGTGTTGTTTTAAGCCACAAAACGTGGCAATTTGTAACAACAGCAATATAAACCTAAAATAGGCATCAATTAAAGTGTACTTAAGATTTTTAATGATGTGGAAAATATTCGTTTTATATTAAGCTAAAATTGCATACAATTATTCACAGCTTAAGGAAAAAATGATACTGTTCAAACTGACTTCAGTATAGTAAACTCTCGCTATCTAAAACTAACTACTATGATTTCATAGCAGTTAAGAGCATGGTATTTACATTAGACTTTTATTTGAATCCTCTCTCTATTACTTATTAGCACCATGTGACCATTGCAAACTATAAACATGCTGATCCCTGGCTTAACCATCTGTGAAATGGAGACCATTATTTCTACCCCATATGATTTTTGTGGGTTTTCAGTAAGATGGTCCAGTGCATGGCATGTTATACACCCTTGGCAAATGTTAGCTAGTGGTGAAAACACTATTCTTACCCATTATATCACCCATTCCTAAGGTCAAGCAAACCATTATATCAAACATTCTCCCCACTTTAGTGTTATACTAATTTTCGGGATTTTAATAATTTTCGGGATTTTAAGTGAAGTTTCGGTGACTCAAATGCATGTCTAATTGATATAATGCCAATTAGACAGATGACCAGAGAAGAATTAAAAATCTCAGACAGAGTAAAGTAGGTATTGGGTAAATATCACCATCATGCAGGTGATACAGTGTTCTGGCTTCTTAGGATCCATTTACTTAAGTTTAATCAATTTATCACTACTTCCTAATTTTGTCAACCTCTACCCCCTGATTCTGTAACCATATCATTCCATGCTTCTTCCAATGCCTTTAATAGCAAAGAAAAAATTTTTCAAGAAAAAGCAATAGAGCTGTATTTTGGGTAAGTGAGGGTAGAGCAGCCCAGAAGAATCACCTGCAAGCTAATAACTGCCCATACATATTGCAATGTCATACATTGAAAAACACAGACGAATGGAATTGGATAGAACATTATACATCACCTAGTCTGTCTTATTATTTTATGTATAAAGATAAGTCCGCATAGTATAAATAACTAGCTGAAGGTTACAATGCTTCAGACACTAGTAACACACATACTTTATGTTTCAATGTTTGTTTGTCATTTTATAACAAAACCCCTTCCTTATGTTTGTCCTCCCACTGTTGAGTTTTTCACTGAAAGCAAAAACCGCTCAATATTCTCTTTAGAGTAGAGCTGTTCACTGTTATTTTGCCTGTAAGGAAGAATCCTGACCCACGGGGCAGCAGGAGGCATGTTGCTGCAGTCCACGGAAAGGGCATTGGGGCAGCAAGTGAAAAGACTCAGCAATATACCAAAATCCTTTATAGCAAAGGTCACCCAGGTGTTTCTCTCAAATTCCAATCCTCTCCACCCATCTCCTTAAGAACAGGTGTGACCCCTGGAACACAGAATCAGCAGGGGTAAGTGAAATGTTATACAGAGTTGAAAAGCAGCAGTAATTTTGAAAAATAAGCAAATTTAATAAATAGCAGCTGTTTTCAATATGGGTTTCTACTATTTAAACTTAACTTTCTGTCTTTAGTTCTGAAAGGAAAAAAATGACTAATCTTGACCTAGAAGTTAGCAACATAAACAAGCATAGATTATGAGATAGTAATTCCAAAGGCCATAGATATTATTATAAATGAGCTATTAAAAAATTTATATATATTATTTCATAAAATGGTAAAGTCATAGGGGTGTAATATATGAGTCTGTCACATAGACCAGCATCATTTATTCTAATTATTTTGTTCTCAGTTTGGGGGGTTTTCTCACTAGGAATTACCATTAAAAGTTCATAAGCTATTCTTGACAGTAAGTAATGAGCAAATTGTCAGATTTAGCCCATGCTGACATTTCTGTTCTCTATTTGATGATTGTTGATCTCATTAGGTGCACTTATAAAAACAAGGCTTAAAATCAAAGAAGGGTTGGAGACTTGAAAGTAAACTACTGTATAACCTGCCATTATTCCAGCCTTAAGAAAGTTGATTTTGATGCAGTAACTTTCCTGAAGATATTCAGAAAGGAAAAAAAAAAAATGAATTGGTGAAATGTTGATACAAGCACAGACTCTAATTTTAATTAGCCTCACCAAAGCATTGTCAGTGTATTAACTTTAAACAGATCATATGCAGTACAGATAGAAAAAAAATACCATAGTTGCATATTATATGGTGTTCAAAATACATGTGAGGGATGAAAGCCTATTTCTATTAAAGGATAGTATATTGTACATCTCAAAATTTTATTCACTAGCTGGTTTCTAAGTGCACTCAAGTGCTTTTTTTTTCTTTCATTTTTAACAATGTAGGCATATATTTGCTTTGGTATTAAAATCAGATAACTGGAGTTCTTTATTTGGAAAAGGAATCTATAATTTTAAGGAGAATTTCTCTGACATACCCAAATCAATGACTTTCACATATCAAGGCCAATCTACTCTTGGTTGTTCTGAGTACACCTAAGGTAAAGTATATCAAGGTACTGTTTATGAGTTTATTTTCTGAAAAAGTAGCCTACCGCCTACATTTACCTAAGGGTAATCTCTAGTGGTTGGGTTTTGAGAGTTCCTCACCTCTTGAATTATGTAGCTTCATAGTATATTTGCTAATTGTGTTTACTTATCAATACATATCTTTGGAGAGAGTAAATGAGAACAAAGTTAAAAACTGGAGAAGTAGAAGTTAAAACCTAAAGCAAAATTGGTAGTGTTAAAGGAGTGTAGAAGAAATGTTAATTACGGAAACTTAAAGGATACTCTTATAATAAAAATATACCAACACTGTAATAAAACTTCTGACACTTCCCTTCTTCACATCTATGGAGTAAGAAAAGTAGGTGGGAAATAGAAGTATATATGACGCAGATATATGCAAGCACATAAACAAATTACAAATTAGAGAAACTGTGTCCACAAAGTAAGTAAACAATGTTGAATAATTTCAGGTTTTTATTTATTTGCAACAAATAAGCCAAATCCTAAAATGAATAACATTCTTTCCCTCTTCCGTGAACATCCAGTTGTCAGATAAAGAAAATCTGGGTGTCTTATGTTTAAATATCATGAAGGAGTCATATAGCTATTATGGGTTAAATTCTGTCCCCTAAAAATTCTTATGATACAGTTCTATTCCTCAGTACCTCACAATGGGAACTTATCTGAAAACAGGGTTGTTGCAGATGTAAGTTGAGGTCATACTAGAGCAGGGTGGGGCCTTAATCCAAGATGACTGGTATCCTTACAAAAATAGGAAATGTGAAGAGATAGACATGTACAGAAGGAGAATGCCACATGAACATTAGGCAGGGATGGGGCTGATGCATCCATAAGACAAGTAATGTCAAATATATCCAGCAAACTACCAGAAGCTAAGAGAGAGACGTGGAACTGATTTTCCTTTACTTCCCTCAGAAGGAATCAACTGTGACACCTTGATCTTGGACTCATAGCCTCTGGAACTGTGAAACAATAAATGTGTGCTTTTTAGACTGCTGAGTTTTTGATGCCTTTTTACAGCAGCCCTAGCAAACAAATATGGTATATCTACATCAATGCTCACTTACATTAGCATGGATGTCTGAAAAGGTGGCATATTTACAAATATATATGAAGATAGTTGAGGCAACCTTGGGACGACCATGCACTTGGTGATAATTAGATGTGCACATTTCATCTTGCTGAGCAGAAATAGGTAAGAGAAAGAAAGCCACAGAAGCACAATGAAAGACAATATTCCTCCCTAGGGAAAGACTTAGAGAACACCACGACAACAAATAGAGCATGTTACTTTGCGGGGGGGGGGGCACAGAACTCATGTTCAATTATATATTCATTATTTAACCATCATTTGGCAAAATGTATATAATTAAACACTGAGTTATGGTAGTCAACAGTTCAATGGAAAGTGGCTGCCATCGGCCGAGTTTTTGTGAAAGTAATGAAAGCTGTCAAAAGAATTCAGATAGGGTTATAATAAGTCTATTATCTACATTCTCCATCAAATAAGCATGTTGTTTTTGTATATAACTTTCATTCTTCCAGATAAAAATACCTGACCCTCTTCTCTACTACATACAAAGCATTTTGGTTCTAGGTCACTTGGAAGTTGGGAAGTCAATTAACTCAGGTCAGCAGCATTGAAACAGTGCTGGGGGCAAAAAAAGAGGGGAGAGAGAAATAGTTCAGGCATATATGAAAATGCTGAATATAGATGAAGGTTTTCCTGGGTGAAATCTAAGAGAAGCAAACAGCCAAAACCAAACACTGCAATAGAAGAAGAACAAGCATGACTAGCTGACATCATTCACTCATTCATTTAATAAATATGTGTTGAGTACGTACTATGTGCCTGGCATTAAACTTGGCACTAGGGAATATAAAGATACAAAACAGAAATTATTATCTTCTTAGTGGAAAAGGCAGAAAACAAGTTAGCAGTCAAACGCATATGATGACTTCATGTATTTACACGCACTTTAAAGAAAACCGAGGGGTCGTAGTTGTTTTAGATGAGGTCATAAGGAAGATCCTTTTGAAGAGATTTTTAAACTGAGGTGTAAAGGAAGGTAGGGAGTGATGAAAAGACAGGGGAGAAGCACCCCTGACTAAGAAAAGAAAAACAGTAGCAAAACATTGTGCTATACAAGAGAAGTCTGTACTTCCTGTGAATACCATATAGAAATATGAACTGCTTTTCCTGAATTAAGAGGATATTTACCCAACTTTAAAAAATATAATATTCTTATATAATATAAAAATATAATTTTTAAATGTTGGACAGCAGACAATACACATTTAGTTACCTTTCCTCTTTGTCCTAGAACACCCGGTACATTCTATACCACACAGATCTACATAGACGCAGGTCTTAATTATGATTAAAATATACCTTGGGTTTAATAAATACAACTTAATAAGGCTTATATAATGTACCTTTAAATATTATACAGGTCATTCTTTCCAGATTTATAGCTTACAACTAAACTGTGCTTATGATTTACCATACACTATTTGCACTTCAGATATATTATTTCTATTCTGCATAGGAGGAAAATGAGACAGCAGGGGGTTATGCAATTTATCCAAGGGCATAGAGCTGGTAAGTGGCAAATGCAAGATTTAAACCCAGGAGTTCTGGCTTCAGCGTCCATGTACTTAATACTCCTCTCTGCTCCAGTGCCTGAACTTGTTGTTTACTTTATTTCATACTTAACCAATTACATAGAAGTTCATTAAGAAGATTTGCCTTACGTACCATGTTATGTTTTAAGAGTATTTCTCATTAACAAGAACAAAGATTAAAATGTGAACAGTCATCTCTTTTTCAGCTAGTTCATGTTCCCATCTCCCCATCCAAATGTAATAATTCTTATATTGCACAAGTTTAAATGGTGGCAGGTCTTGCCAGACAAATAGATCGTAAATACATCTTATATGCAAAGAAGACATGAATTGGCTTATGATCCCTTGAAGAAAACATTGAAAGAAAACCATTTTAAGCAAGCAATGTAAGGTTTAGAAAGGGAATTTTCTTAGACACAGCTAGAGATGAGGAAAATGGCAGCATTATCTAGGTATGTATTCATCATTCATTTCACTTCCCTGTATTACACGTCATAATATCTGATACACCTTCCAAGCCAAAACTCCTATATGCACTCCATAATCCTTTCCTTATGCCGTTAATTACATACAAAAGAGACTTATTTAGGGATAGCAACTTTATGAATTCCTCAGGTACTTACTAAACTTTTATATTGAGCGAGACTTGACGGAAGGCGTTGAGATGGAGACTGCATTAAAAAGCTTAGATGACTGTTGAAAAGCTATTCAAAGTACTATGAGAGGTTAGAAATGAACTTTGCATTGCAATTCCCTTTGTATTATGTACACTATACCAAATAAAGCTTAACATTATTGTAAACATAAGACGTCCTTTACAATATTTTTTCACTGAAAATTAAAGTACCATATTTCACAGTAATTTTTGTGGGCCCCTCATTGAAAGTGGAAGTTATTTTTTAAATATATCCGAAATAACTTCTGAGCAGAATGCTTACCCATACTGCACATCTACCTATGTGCACGTACATGCACACACACACCTCACCTCATACACATACTATATAAGTATCTTATCTCCATGGTAACATTTCTGTTTTTCACTATTTTACTCTCTGAAACACTGAATACATGAAGTCTAAATACCCCAAGAACTGTGGCTTAGTCTTATTTTTAAATTTCATTAACTGCTTTGTATTTTCTACACCTAATCTACAATTTTTTTATTATTGTTCTCTCAATATCTATAAATAAAATTTGAAGACCTATCTACCTTTAGTTTACAGGAAAGAAAATAGAACTTTATTGAATTTTACTGTTGGCATTAGGAAAAGTTAACAAGGTGAATTGATTGTGCCTATGAGAAGCTAAGAATTTATTGGTGTTATTATAAGATTCTCTAAAGTTAAATGAGTTTATCATTGGTGCTAAGTTTATATGTGGAAAAGCAGAATGCTACAGGGACTTAGTTCTTTCTACTCAGAAGTATATTGCTTACATTTAGTTTGTTCACAATAAAACATTGGATAGCCAAATTTCCACAGCATAAACAAGAGTATAAATTCAAACCCTCAAATGAAGTATAAAGAATGAATTTCAACATTCTGATTATAATTTGGCCCCATTTACTAGTAGTGAATAAAAATACCTAAAATATTACATTAAAATAAACATTTACATCCATATACAATGTAAAGATAGTCAAAAACATTTAATCTTATAAAAGCCTGAAGCTCTTTCATTTAAGCAATTTCTGTTTCGATCTATTCTTTGATGTGTCAGCCTAAGCTCCAGAGAGTTTTTCCCTTGTGTGAAAGGCTTTGTGTTGGCACATGCTCTTGAACAGAGATTTATGCTAGACTCATTCTAACAGCATTCTGCTACTTACAGAGAAAAGGCAACCATTATTAAACTACATTTAATTGCATTAACACTGAGAAGAGAAAAGATCACTGAAAGAAGTCACATTTGAAATTTGTTTTTTATAGCCATTGCCTAAATAGCTCACTTTATAAGCTTTCTGTCTGCAGGCCTGTAAGCATGGATGCAGATGCCTTGGGTTCTAATTTTCTTTCTGCCACTAACTCATACAGTTGTTGTAGGTAAGCCATACAAATTCTCTGGCCTTAATGTTTTAATCTTTGAAATACAAAGTATAGTTTACTACACATGGGTCTACGACAAAACAGCAATACTTCATAAACACTTTAACACGAGTGGATCAATATTTTGCAATATTAACAAGGTAAAAAAAGTAGAGGTATTCTTTTTCCTTTAGCTAGGAGTCAGCTGATTGGAAAAACAAAGATGAAAATAAATAAACATTTACAGAAATGTTCCTTTAAAGTCTGTGTTAGGAAAACATGCATATATACTGTGTTCTCCTTTGGAAAATGTAACACTTGCCTTGATTATTGTGATATTCCCCTAATTCTCTGTGGATCCCAACATGTGTCTGTATACAGACTCTGTCCAGACCACACAGCACTACTGTGTTACTGCAAAGATTACAATTCATCAGCTGCAGCATAATTGCCGATGCCTTACAGAGCAAAAGCACCCAGGAAAACTTGTATGTTGCTCAGGTAATGATAGAAGAAAGAAATGTAAGAAGAGCTCACTTTTTCACGATAACAGTTCAGACACACAATGAGGCATCCCATACATACCCAAAGGGAATTAAACAAGGCTAGATTCCTGCATTACAGGTAGAAGCAAAAATTTCACATTTAAAACTCATGCAGTTGTTGTTATTATTATTTCTTAGACCTATGACTTAAATTATTCCCCAACAGTGGAGACTTCAGGTGCAAAAGCAATATAAGGAAACATTGGGAAAGGGAATATTAAAGATAATCTACATCATGATTAACTGAAGAATAAAACTAACTGAAAAAAAGAGGGAGACTGCGTTTCTTATACATCGTAACCACTGAACTCTTTTCTTTTAGTATAACTGTGACTATTTACCTTCCAGAAGTGTGAAAGCCAGAGACACAAAAGAAAAACAGTTCTATTCCCAACTGGAATCTGTTTCTCTATTTACACAGAGAACCACACATATCCCACATAGCCTTTTATGGTGGCCACACAAGAAAAGTGTAGATGGCTGCTGCTTCCGATCTAGTCATGTTATCAGTCAGACACACTACGGTAAACATAAAATTGAAACGAGGTAACTAGAGCGAATTCTCTTTTGGTGTGCAGGTGTGTAGCTAGTGATCAGACAAACCCTAAAGAACACAGAATTCATTTTCTAGACTACTAATCCTATTTTTTCCCAAGTTTTCTGCCCTCTTTATATTTTCATCACCAAAAGCCATTGTTAATCATCAAATTCACATTAAAGACTGGATTTTTATCAATGAAAGATTTTTAAAATAAAAATTATAAAAATAACAAATATTGAAGAAATCAACAAATTTGCTCCTGGAACCCTACTTTTCTACGGGTAATACAGGGTGTTGCACAAAATGAACGGAAGATAATGAGGACAATACGCTAGCCATTCTAGTGAATCTCTGCATTTTAATGTCTTAACAAAATAGAAGTTATTCTCACTCATATCAAAGTCCAATGTGGCTATTTCCAGTCAGCGGGAAGTTGGGAAGGGAGACACTGCTACAAAAAATTCAGGGACCCAGCTGAAAGAAGCATTAGGAATCAACATCCAAGTTATGGAATGAGAGAGATATTGGATCATCTTGTGTGAGCAGTTTTTTGATCAAAACCTGGAAGTTACACATAACACTTCTACCAAAATTTCATTGGCTAGAAACCCATGATATGAACTCCCTAACTGCAAGGGATTCTGGGAGATGTAATCTCGCTATGCACTCAAGAGAGAGGAGATGGGTTTTAGGAAGAACAGTTAGTCACATCTTCCACAGTCTGTCCTCCTGGTCAATAAGAATTCATTTGCAGCCTTATTCCAACTCAACGTACTATATTCTCCCCCTAACTCAAAGGAGAAAACCCAATGTCCATATAAGGTACTGTTTCTATCTCAAAGTTCACCAGCTCTCTTGGAACACATTACTCAGGTCTAGGAAGGGTATGTCCTCCTTGGGAGATGGGCGATTCCTTCTGTTGCAAAGTTATAAAGCCGAAGGGTTGTTTTAGAACTTCAAGATAATTAAATGAGGCTTTTTTTCTTAACCTTGGTAATATTATTCTTAAAAAGCTTAGTAGTCTTCTAATTTATTTGCTACTAGTCACTAAACACACCAAAGCTCTTTCCTAGTCATAATTTTTTTTTTTTTTTTTTTTTTTGCGATACGCAGGCCCCCCACCGCTGTGGCCTCTCCCGCTGCGGAGCACAGGCTCCGGACGCGCAGGCCCAGCAGCCATGGCTCACAGGCCCAGCCGCTCCACGGCACGTGGGATCCTCCCGGACCGGGGCACGAACCCGCGTCCCCTGCATCGGCAGGCGGACTCCAAACCACTGCGCCACCAGGGAAGCCCCCCTAGTCATAATTTTTAAGCCTGGATTTTTTTTTTCCTTTCATCATACCTCTGAAATAATTAGCTTAGATGGTAAGAAAACTCCCCTACTATAATTTTGGTAGGAAGATTGAAACTCTCTCTTTAACTAAGAAATCTGAGTGGCTCCTTGTCATGCAAATCCTTTTTAGAGTATCATCTCTTACTATTTAAGATACAGAAGCCTTTGCGCTTTTCAAATAGGTGTGGCGCCACATTTCTCACCATTATTTCTTCCCACCTCTACTCGGAAGTTAGTCAATTTCTGCCTTTTCTTCTTCTTTAACCCCTTCCGGAAACATCAAATAAAAGCTAACAAACATGAACCTTCTCACCTTTTCCAACCACTTCCTCAAGGTATGGTTTGCCTTCTGAACTACTGCAGATAGTAACCATTTTCTCAAATATTTGGCCACTGCACAATAGAGAGCTTCAATTTTTTAACCAGTAGTTACTATTATCTAATCATCTGCATCGTGACTGCTATGCCAACGGCAGCACTCAACTTCTACTACCTATTTATGCATTAACTAGGTTAAAGTTATCTGAAATTAAATACCAACAGTAGAGAAGCATAACAGCCTACAAAACTATCTCATAGATACAGAAAATTTCAATGCATGTGTAACTGGTTATAGATCCACTAATTTTTCTTAATGCAATGAGTAACTCATCACTTCGAGTTGTATTCCTTTGCCAGAAACTAGTAATAACGCCATACATGGGGTAAGGAGGTGTTGGGTGAGATAACAAAGTCCCTGACTGGGTCTTTGCTATAGAAAAGGATATGATTCTGGGGAACAAATACTGTCTCCATTTGTTATGAACTGAATTTTGTCCCCCCCAAATTCATATATTGACTCTTAATTCCCAGTACCTCATAATGTGACCATATTTGGAGACAGGATCTTTAAAGAGAGAGTTGAGGTAAAATGAGGTCATTAGGGCAATCCTTAATCCAGTATGACTGGTGTTCTTATAAGAGGAGGAAATTTGGATACAGACATAGACACACATGGAAGATGATGTGAAGACAGCCATCTACCTCAAGCCAAGGAGAGAAGGAACCAACCCTGCTGACACCTTGATCTCAGACTTCTAGTCAGCAGAACCGTGAGAAAATAAATTTGTTGTTCGCCACCCAGTCTGTAGTACTTTGCTATGGCAACTCTGGCAAACTAGTACACCACTGCATACAGGAGGCATGACAATAATCAGAATAAGTATATGTATTGATTACAATGAGAACAGTTACATCCCTATTCTAAAGGAAAGAAGGAAAGTTTTCAAATACATCAAATATACATATTTCAAAATATACACACATATATATATTGTTCAGACATTCCAATTTTATAAAAATTCAATTTTGAATGGCAAAGCATGATACATTAAAATCATATCCTGGCCAGAAAGATTACATGAACTCCTCAAATAACCATCACCAGAATGAAAGCAGTAATCATATGTAGTAGCTCAAAGAAGCCTATGCCATGAAGACTTAATGATCCCCAAGCCCCTCTTACTGTTTGTCTCCTTCTGCGTAAGGTAGCCTCTGCTGGTCTGAAAATCCTGTATTGACCCCACCTGAAGCTGTTGCTTTGCAATAGGATGGCAATTTTCAAGATCTCTACCAGTTATGATTTAGCGAGGAAAAGAGAAGCCTCTAAAAATTTTGAATAGAGGGAAGGAATTATTGCTTTAAATAGTGGAAAATCTGAAAGCTACAAAAGGCTTATGACATCATCCAGAACTAAAAAACAGCAAGAGGCTACTACCTTTGTCCCTCCACGAAAGGTAAACAGAGGTAATGGTTTTCCTATATTCATGAGTCTTGGTCAATAGAAAACAGCAAAAACCCCCGTACGTTTGTCTGCTTGGTGGGAGTGGGGACATAAATGAAAACTGTTGCCCAGGGAAGTTACCTGATGTAGAGAAGAAGCATGGAGATACCTTGGCTTCCAATATCTTGCTGGTACTTCCCAATAAGAATCTGGTTGATACTGGAGTCTGGAAAATAAAATAAAGCAATAGTTACTCCCCCTATTCTTCCAAGTTCCTGCCAAGATACAAAGCAGATCAGGGGAGGGGGAGGGAAAATCTAACAATAGAATACTCCTCTTTCACTCCTTGGCATCCATTTTCACGTTTTACCCATACTTAACAACATGCTTTCACCTGACGTGAGTCAATTCTCTATCACATGAAAGATGTCCTTCTCTCACTCCTTTTCCCTTCCCTTTTTCTCTCTTTCAGTGAGAGCCACGAAACTCCACTAGTCTTTACAACAAACTCAACTTCAAGATCTCATGTAACAGGCAATCTTCCCCATGAAGTCCAGATGTGGTTCCATTTATTTTCATAATCTCTGAATTTATAAATTCACCACTTGTAAGTTAATCACTTCCAACACACCTCATCCAAAGTAATAGGAGAAAGTAAAAGGAGGAAAAGTCATAATCAAAATTGATTAATATAGGTATGTATGTATAGCTACACTACAAAGTTATGCATAGAAGCCACAGTCTTATTTTTCTAACGGGTCATGAAGCTCTCTTAAATACTAGTTATGCTCGTAATAGAGACCAATCACCCTAGCCAGCAAAGAAACCCTCTTCTCTGTATTTTTTGAGTGACACAGAGGTGCCCCAAATAGATAGAAAGACTTCAACTTCAAGTTTAATAGGACCAATGTAAGAAAGATCTCTTCCTCGGGAACTAATAAATCTTGTACAGTATAGTCCAAAGTTGAATGTGTTACTAGATACAACACTGAGGTAGAAAGAGGGGCCACTAACATTTCTACCCCTTGGTCCCTTGACTTACATATTCTGCTCTTCTAATAACAGCATCTTATAATATATGAATGAACCAGTGAACAACTCAGTCATGGTGTGTTTTCTCCCTAACAGCACCATAACTGAGGATTTTGTTGGCCATTCCACCATTCTTTCAGACCATTTCTTTCTCAAAAGAAGAATGGCTGTCAGCAGGAAAAGGCCTGGCTTTTCGCAGGCATCTGGTCTGTGAATCTCCTTTGGGGCTGTCCAAAGACCCCATACAGGATTCTTATCAGTGATACTTCGAGCAGTGCTATATCTGCAATGTCATTAAGACAAAAATGGCACATTTTCTTGTAATGTAACTACTGTAGAACATTCGCTTATACAAGGAAAACTTGGTTTGCCTTACAACGTACTAAGATTCCTAATATAGGTCACATAGCAAATGGGTTAGAACAGCATACCTAAATATGTTGCCTCCAAAATCTAAAAAAGCACCTCTTTCCTAGTTCAACAGTCTCCACATTAAAATCCTAAAAAATTCACTGTAGTGAAGACATTGCTGGGTATTTGTCATGATTTTTCTCTGCATTCAGCTCTAGCACATGCACTTTTCTTAGGCTTCTAAGGTACCTGATACCTCCTGCTCACCAGATCCCACTATGTGAATGTCATGACGTCATTAATATAGTAGGCTAATGTGATTTAATATGGGATGTCTAAATAACCAAGGTCCTTGAAGGCTATGTAAGACACGCAGCAGCAAAGTCGAGCTAGTACTGGGGAGTGAGAATTAAATTGGAGTTCTGTCCCCTGTTACTGCTTGTGATATCTTTTTTTTTTTTTTGACTGTCATGAAAAGAATGACTTTGCCAGATCCAGTAGCTACCAGGTGCCAGAGACTGTTGATTTTACTTCAGCAAAAATGCCATAACACTGGCCTCAACTGTTATTATAGTCACTACCTGACTGCAATCTCTTTGGCCTCAGATCATCAGACCGATGATATAAAAGGCTGTGTAATAAGAATATCAGCTCTTTATCTCTCAAGTCCTTGAGGCTATTGCAAATGACAGTCCCAGGGGTTTCTACTTTTTTTCTGCAATAGCAGGCCTCACTTCATGGATCAGAGAGCCAAGTATAGATTATGCCATTTGATGAGCATGTCTAATTTAACTTTTCCTTTAATGACCCAAGAGGTAACTTCAGGAAAGGTCTGCAGACTTACTGGGGCTTCTATGAGATAAACTTGGACCCAAACTTGATATTTTGGCTGCCCAAGTAGTGGGGAGCGTTTAAAAAGAATATCTAAAAATCTCCAAAATATGTGAGTATATTTGTTTTCTGGTACACCGTCACCTCCATAAATGGGCACAGTTCTCTTCAAGGCAGATTGGGTAAATCATGCAAGAGTTGTACAATTTTTTCCTTAAGAACAGTGGTTCTCAAACTGTAGCATGAAACAGGATTATCTGGAGGGCTTTTTAAAGGACAGATTTCTGAGCCCCAAACATGAGTTTTCGATCTAGTAGTCTGTAACAGGCCCCAAAGAATTTGCGTTCTTGTGAGAGAAAGTTCTCACACTTTCTTCACTTTTTCTTACTATAGAGGTATCAATTTAGCTCTTAAATTCATTGAAAAGCTCTGGGATTTAAATTCAGTACACTGAGATTAAAACATAGTGTCTTTAAAAAAAAACTCCAAGGTATATTAAGGCTGTCCATAGTGTGATTATGTTATTAAGTTCGTATTATTAGAGAATACACTGTTTTTTCAAGCTGATATTGCTTTCATTTTTAAAAATTATGAATTTCATTACTAATTTTACAACATAAAAGTCAAGCATTATGTAAAAACTTATGTTCCATAGATTTAGGAGGGTTAATATCAACTTATAAATCAAACTTTAAATGTAGTATTATAAATAGCAGAGATATTTATTTCTGAAAATAAACAGAACGAATATATACTTATTGGTCATAAAAACTGTGCTGAGATGTGATAGTGGGTTGGCCAAAAAGTTCGTTCGGTGTTCCCACAGCCTACAAAGACCCAAACGAACTTTTTGGCCAACGTAATATTTGCTTCTAAAGGATAATCCTGTGTAAAACACATTTGAAATTACTAAAGAGCTTTTTAATATCTGGAGTAGTAAGCATTTTCAGAAATTTTGCAGAAGACACTGCAGTTTATCATGTTTTTACAATGGTGTTAAACTAATTATTCTATAGAAAGTTTTACATAAATACTCATTGTCAGTACATGGGGTTCCTATAATTCTCTTTGTGGTTCAAGGTTACATAAGTTAAGAATGAACTGCTAAGAATCCTAAAAAGAAACCTTAGAAATCTACTAAGAAAGACTGTCTTTCTGTACCTGTCTTCAAGATAAACCTTCAAACGCTGAAATGGCATAACACCCTAGGGGCTATTTGACAGATAAAGTAGAACAACTGCCAAGTGGGGGGATTATCACTTCAGAATAAGGTCTTGAAAAACAAAGCTTTCAAATGTACACGTCTCTTCTCGGAAGACCCCAATCATAGGACCTGTTCACAGAATAAAAAATATAAAACTGAAGGTTACAAATACAAATCTAATGAAATTCATTTTGGTAAATAAATGGAATGGAGCACATTAGCCTCTCTAAATTACATTTGCTGTTTTGCAATCAGTCCTGTATCAAATGGCACTAAAACTAGGTAACCTAATGTTTCCAAAAAACTAGCTACTCATTACAGGAGACACTTTAAAACACAAACCCCATAATAGCCTAAAGCTCAAAATGTTACAACTTGACTTTCCAATTACCTCTAGTTCCTCCAACACTTAAATCAATTTTTGAAGACAATTAGAGTGTCTGGAACCAACATATATATTTCTTCTCTTATTTCTAGCAGTTTTATGTAATCACTTGTTTCTTTCTACCACTGCTACAATTTGGATAGTATTGATCTGGTTTTCATTCAGTATACAGAGGATTCATGAAACCTTGTGTTGTACATTCTACTTTTACCTGCATGCACCATTTCCCCTTATTTTTTTTTAACATCTTTATTGGAGTATAATTGCTTTACAATGGTGTGTTAGTTTCTGCTATATAACAAAGTGAATCAGCTATACGTATACATATATCCCCATATCCCGTCCCTCTTGCCTCTCCCTCCCACCCTCCCTATCCCACTCCTCTAGGTGGTCACAAAGCACCGAGCTGATCTCCCTGTGCTATGCAGCTGCTTCCCACTAGCTATCTATTTTACATTTGGTAGTGTATGTATGTCCATGCCACTCTCACTTCGTCCCAGCTTACCCTTCCCCCTCCCCGTGACCTCAAGTCCATTCTCTATTATAAACATTCAGGGAACTACCCCACTCTATCTTTGTTCTTCTACTGAAGGCCTTAAAAAATGATGACTCACATTACCTTACTAGTGAGTTGGACAAGGGAACATATGGGCTAGGTGGGCTCTTATCTGGGAATTTTTTTTTTTCAGTTGGAAATTCTATTTGGAGTTGAAGCTATTTATGCCTGGCATCTGCCTGTGGTCACATTTCTAGGTGTGGAGAAGGCAGCTACTTGAGAAAATGAAGACAACACAGAGCAGTAAGAGTAGAGATGGAGACAAAATCACCATGGTGGTGCTTGAATCCATGATTTCTCAGGCCCAAGAGCCCTTGTTCTTTCTGAGGTTCCACCTGTGTTAGTTTGAGTTGTATTTTACCTGCAACCAAAATGACAACCAGAAACATACAACAGGTTGTTCTTATTTAGCATTGCATTAGGTTCCTATTCTGCCATTACAAAGTAACACGAAAGAAGTGGCTTAACACAAATCAGTTCTCTCAGTTCTACAAGTCAAAAGTCAATCTGGTCTCACAGGGGCTAAAAACAGTGTTGGCAATGCTGCATTCCTTTCTGAATGCTCTATGGAAAGTTTGTTTTCTTGCCCTTCCAGCTTCTAGAAGCTGCTCACATTCTTTGGTTTGTTGCCCTCTTTCATCGTCAAAGCCACCAGTGGCTGACTGAGTCTCTCACGTTGCATCACTCTGACTCTTTTGCCTTCCTCTTCCACACTTAAGGACCCTTGTGATTACATGGTGTGGCCCAGACAATCCAGGATAATTTCTCCATCTCAAGGAGGTTACCTGATTATCAACCTTAATTTCATCAGCTACCTTAATTCCTCTTTGCATGCACTATAAGATAGTCACAGGTTCCAGGAATTAGGACATTGAAATTTTCTGGAGATCATTATCCTGCTTACCACAAGCAGGTAACTTCAAAACAATAGAAAGTAATAACTTCAAAACAATAGAAAGTAATATAAAACATGATTTATATAAATTTAGCTTTCCTTACTATTAATATTTATGAAAATCATAAAAAATTATAATGAATTCTTATAAAAGTAATTATGCAAATTCACATTACCTGCTAATTTTATAAATAAAAGCCTTAGGTACTTTTTTTCTGTATTCCTATGCATTTTTTGCTAGTGATATTTGTTTTCCTTATATAATATTGAAAGTATGTAGCATAAAATGTTGATTAAAAATGTCAGGCATAGAAAAAATGCCAGAGATTTTCTTGTCACTTGTGCAATGCTTCAGTCCCTTCCAAGACATACATCCATATTATTATAAATTTGAAAACTTCCACTGATGGAGATCTCATCATCAGTGAGTTTAATTGATATCCAAACCTGTGGGCATCCAAGAACGCCCTCATGGCTCAGCTTCTGTGGCTTTCATGGTTTGCAATCTTTGCTGACAAATGGAGAAAGGAACTTCTACTTTCTATGCTTGTATTCAATTTCCCACAGACCCAGCAGACTGCAGCCCCCAGGAGCCAGTGAGAAACATGGGGTCACTAAGAGGCCGTGGGATCACCAGCTCTAGTCCTGTAAATCTTTGCTCTGGTTCAAGAGGAGACTGCAGAGCAGTTCAGGAGTGGGCGTTCTTTCCCTGAAGTACAAGCAGCTTGAATTACTAAGGCTATGTCTCACTGTGAAGTGTAGGCACTCTCTAACCCTATTATACCATGGGAAACAACATACCTTACAAATACAGATTTTAAAAAAAGGTGAAGGTTGTATTTATTGTAGTGACTAATTTTGCTTCTGAGTCAGAAATTACAGTTAACAAAGGAAATATTCTTTCAGAGTGATCATAATTGCAAACAGTCAACATGTAAGGTCTAAAGAGTTATCACACAATCTTTCATTATATTATACTAGTAGAAAGGACATGAAGAAGAGGTTTTGTTATGTTTGTGATATATTGCTGTCATTTATCTTATAAATCCAACAGCAGCTAGATTCTAGAATATTCATGAATGTATTTCTATCTCATCAGGAATCCCAAAGTCTATAAAAACATGTACAATGAAACAGAAACAACTGCTTTTGATGTGCTACAACATAAAGAAATATCATCATCACCATTTTAGAAAACATCATTAAAAGTTGAATGAGTTTACCATAGCCTTAATGAAACAAAAATAGCCAATTCTGATACCAATATCTGAAATATGATCCCAGGGAATATGCCTTTATTTAGGAGCAGTAAGCTCTATATTTTAGTCCTGATTATGCCATTTAAATCCAGTGAGTTCCAGAATGCAAGTAATAGGCTTTGTGACACAGACTACTTGGTGATTATCAAGGCTCCTCTTTTTCTCCTTTTTCCCACTGCTTGCCTATGGAATACCTATCTATTTGTTGCATGTCTTTATTCTTGCCCATGAACACACACACACACACACACACACCCCCCACAGTAACACGTACCCCATGTCTTGGATTGGAAGAATTATTGTTAAAATGTTAAAATTTGCAAATGATATGACCAATAAGGGTCATATTTTTAAATGAATTCATCTTTTTATTGCATATTTCTATTTGAAAAAACAAGTCTCATAACACATTCAACATGTTTTTCTTGGTACTATAACAGTCTTGCACCTAAAGACTAAATGTTTCCAACTGCTAAGCTAATAAGACGCAAGACATATCATATAATTGAGTCTAAAATTATAATGCTTTTTCTTTTGGGCATTAGTTTTAAAAAAAACAAAAAAAGTTTTAAAATACATAGCCAAGAGAGAAAAGTGGCTACTAATACCAGCACCAATCTAAAAAGTCGTTTTCGTTTTGTTCTTTTTTTTTCAATAATGGTACATGGAATTACCTGTACACAGCTTTCAGGGAAAGAAATCAAAAATGTAAATGGCCTACTCGGAAGACCATATCAAAATGAGGATGATTGAAAAGGGCAAGAGAGATATGTTACACAAACTTGCTCCTTTATGTGCTTCTTTATGTGTACCATCCAATATATATAAACAGTTCATATAACTCAATATCAAAAAAACCCCAAACAGCCCAATTAAAAATGGGCAGAAAAAATGAATAGACATTTTTCCAAAGAAGATATACAGATGGCTAACAGGCACTTGAGAAAATGTTCTACATCACTAATCAGAGAAATGCATATCAAAACAGAGATGTCACCTCACACCTGTCAAAATGGCTATCATCAGAAAGTCTACAAATAACAAAAGTTGGCTAGGATGCTGAGAAAAGGGAACCCTAGTCACTGTGGGATTGTAAATTGGTGCAGCCACTATGGAAAACAGTGTGGAGGTTTCTCAAAAAACTAAAAATAGAACTACCATATGATCCACCAATTCCACTCCTGGGTATATATCCGAAGAAAATGAAAACACTAATTTGAAAAGATACATGCACACAATGTTCATAGCAGCACTATTTACAATAGCCAAAATATGGAAGCAACCCAAATGCCCATCAACAGATGAATGGATAAAGAAGCTGTGGGGTGTGTGTGTGTGTGTGTGTGCACATGTATAAATATATAAAAAATGGGAAATTACTCAGCCATAAAAAAAAGTGAAATTCTGCCATTTGCAACAACATGGATGGACCTAGCTATTTCACTAAGCACATATTATGCTTAGTGAAGTAAGTCAGAGAAAGACAAATATTGTTATCACTTGTATGTGGGATCTAAAAAATAAAACAAAGGAATGTACACAACAAAACAAACAGACACAGAGATATAGAGAACTAGTCGTTACCAATTGGGAGAGAGAGGAGGGAGGGGGAGATAGGGTTAGGGGATTAAGAGATAAAAACTATGTATAAAATAGATAAGCAACAAGGATATATTGTACAGCACAGGGAAATATAGTCATTACTTTGTAATAACTTTAAATGGATTGTAATCTATAAAAATTGAATCACTATGTTGTACACCTGAAACTAATATTGTAAATCAACAATACTTCAATTTTAAAAAATAAATAAATAAAACCAAACTCAATCACTTTAAGGTTAATTTCTTAAACTTATCACTATTGATATTTGAGGCTGGATAATTCTCTGCTGGGGGCAGTGGGGAGGCCGTCCTGTGCTATGTAGGATGTTGAGCAACATCTCTGACCTCTGCCCACCAGATACAAGTGCCAATCCCTGGCCAGTTGTGACAACCAAAAATGTCTCTCCTTTTTTTGGGTGTACCCCGTGGCATGCGGGATCTTAGTTCCCTGACTAGGGATCCAACCCGTTGCCCCTGCAGTGGAAGCACGGAGTCTTAACCACTGGACCACAGGGGAATTCCCCAGAAATGTCTTTAGATATTGCCAAATGTCACCTGGGGAGGAAGATCAATCCCTGATTTAAGAGTAGTGTCTGTAAAATATTCTGCTCTATAAAATCCTTTGCTCTAAGAAGAAAAATTAGTCACATTCTGACGCAGATAAAAAATACTTTAAGCATTATCCTTGTATTATAATTACACAAAATTTTTAAAATATTTTCTGTGAACAACCTTACTGTCCTTTTTACTTCCGGTTATGTATTTTCTGTTTTACCGAACTAAGCATGACCAAATCATAGAGTGTTTCATCACTTTTTAAAATACCTAAGTATTAATTATTCTGCCACTTTTGATACCCAAATAGCTATCCTCCTTCAGATATAACTCTAGAGAAAGATGCACATTTTTATGGGTTTTTTTTAACTTAAAATACATAACATTTATTGCATACTTATTATGGGTTAGGAAGTGTGCTAAGCAGTTTACATGTTACATTTAAGCTTCTCCATATTCCTATTTGTTAGATCATATTTCCTCTCGTAGGGTATGCAGCTAACCCCCTGAAATGAATCATCTCTGAGGTATCCCAGTTTCTCAACGCCAGAACTATTTAAGGGTTGGCTACACTTCTGCTTTGAGTTTTACTGATTGCACCTGAGCCTTCCTCCCCAAGACCCAGCTCGGACAGCACGGAATGATGGATCTTCTTAATCAGCTCTCTCCTCTCTTGCCACCTCCAGCGTCTTGCATGCAGGCCCCACTGAACTCAACTAATTTCCTCTAGCTAGGAATTACTTTGCCTTTTGGTCTCCAGACCCAGAAATATTTTTCACCGCAGCCTCCTCACATTTCCACACTGGAGTTAAGAGACAGAACTCACTGGATTTTCACAGCACAGCTTGGTCACGTTGTAATTTTAATTTTGTGGTCTTCCCTACTGCTGGCTTTTCTCTTCCATGCTACAATCCTTGCTGTTTTTAATAAACTCACTTTGGTCTGCTGCTCATTTTAATCAGCACATATGGAAAACACCAGGATTCTTATTTTTTAAAATCTAGTCATCTTGAACAAAATGCAAGTAACCTGTGCTGAAGTCATCAGTTGGAGGTGTCTGAAAGCCCTGGGGGAAATGTCTGTGAGGTCAGCGTGATGCTGCTGCAGCTAAAATAAAGACAAAGGGACTCATGGGGTACTGGGGTGAGCCGAGCAGTATCCTATAGCTTCAAAATTCTGAACAGGATTAAGTAAAATATATCTTTCTAGGAAGGGGAAAATGTAAATCAATGTACCAGAGGCAACAAAATCATGCATGGCCAAAAGTGACTTGAACAGGGAAAAGATGTGTGATCCCTTATGATACCTTCAGAGATGGGCAGAGGCAGGACTGGTTCCTCCTGTGAGCCACAGGACCATGGCTCTTGGCGTATTTCTCCTTTGTGCCTTCATTGTCTTGGCCACGTCCTCTTCTATAATTTTAAGATGGTGACGGTACTTCCAAATATCACAAACTCCAAGCATCATAAAACTCAGAAAACAGCAACCAAAATCGGTAAAAAGAGACCATCAGAGATCCCAACTTCGTAACATGGAGGAAAACCTTTTTCAGAAACGCCAGATGAGTCCCACCCCCTTATATCCTATTGGTCAGAAATTAGGTGCACACTGTAAACCAATCACTGGTAAAAGGGTAAAAGGATTACCATAATTGATTACATAATTGGTTTATTCAGGAGTCAATGGCTGCCCCTAATTTCCCAGAGAACATTATCACCACGAAACAAAACAGAGTTCCTGTTAGCAAAGCAGAAGAGGGGAAAATGGCTGTTGCTGATCAATATTATTTTGCCACATTTGGCAAATGTCATTAATTTAAATCTAAAGTGTTTAGGTATTAAATATGAAAGCATTAAGATATAATTTTGACCCACAAACAGTGCCTCAAATCTGCCCTACTTCCATAATAAAGACTGGACAGAATCCTGTGATGATAGACTATTAAAGAGAGTATCTTGGGATAATAAAATGATTGCATTCTCAATCCCCCAAACACACAGATGAAACTTCACAGGCCAGCAGAAAATAAATAAATAAATATACATACATATGTACATACCTTGTGGAATTGGCTTCTAATTACAATCAGGAACTGGGTCCTCTGCCCCCTCCCAAATTGGACTGAATCATAACAGGGAGGAATGGCATTAGTATTTTTTTTTAGCTTTCACTTCCCAGATAACACTGTGGGGCATCCAGGTTTGGAACACTGTTCTAGAGTAAAGGTGCTTCGAGTTACTTTGGATTTGAAAATCCCAGTAAGTGTGATAGAAAGTGACAGGCATTTTTATGTGGTCTTCAGATTAATTGCTTCCAGCATTAAGACACCAGAGACTTAAAATTTTGTCCTCCTTCATTCTTCCCTCTTTTCTTCATCTCCCACCAATATCCTAGTGCACCACTAACCACGATAATTCCCTCTGCTCCCTTGATCCTTCCCCTCTTCTCACTATCTGGTTCTCACTTTGAACTTCGAGGACTAGTTTCTTGACAATTTCCCTTACACCTTGATAGGAAGCAAAGTCGTTATCCAAACCAGCACCCTAACTGCCCTATGCGCAGTGTGAAAAACATCCATTACAGATTGCTGATAGAAATGGTTCAGCTCCTCCTTTGAGCTAGTTCCATAATAATTAATATTCGGGACAACAAACAGAATGGATCTGAGATGATCTTTTTCATGAGGTTAGAATTTTTGAAATGTCTACATTGTTTATATAACCATTTTATTTAAAGTTAGGCTTGAGAGTTCATTATTTATTTGATTCCAAAATATGCATGTCCTACAGTTTTAAAAATATTCTGAAGGCATTAAAAACAAACAATTCTCATCCTTTGAATAATAATTATCTAAGCCAGAGAGGCAACCTCCTATCCTTAACATGATCAGGACTATTGGGAACTAGGGTTAAATCCCAGCTGTTTACCATCTGCTTAACCACAGGCAAGTTAATTAACCTCTCTATTTTTTTGACAGGTGTGAAATGGGTACATCACCTCTTTCTCAACATTATTATGAATAATAAACAAGAATTTATATAGAAGCACTATAATATTATTATTTTTATATTTAGAGACAAATAAAGAGGTGGTACTTTATATATAAATATAAGTTATTCTTTGATATAGACACATTAGCTGTTTTAAGAAAAATAACAACATAAACATGTCTCTTCAAATATGTTAAGTAAAACATCATCAATTTTAAGTTGGCAAAGAATAAAATGACTTTAAAGCCTTTGTGTGACATTTGTCACCAAATACTTGAATTTATAAAAAGATAATTATATTTCCTTCCAGGAATCAGGTTCTTGATGTATTTGAATCATGTGCACATTGATGTCCAGCTTTTATTTATTATTAATACAAATAATGAAACCAACCCAGGAAACAACTCAAGTATGGATAACTAATACAATCCCATGCAATTATATTTACTAAACAAAAATATGGTTTACAATTTAATGCCACTCTCATCTTTATTAAAGTAAGGGTATATCCATATTTATGGCAATTAATTGTGAATTTATGTACAGTTACTAATTAATTGTGGTTAATTAATTAATGAGATCATAGTTCTTTAACAAATCAATGTCAAGATAAAATGTAGACATAAAGAAGCACAGGGCTTCCCTGGTGGCTCAGTGGTTGAGAGTCCGCCTGCCGATGCAGGGGACACGGATTCGTGCCCCGGTCCGGGAAGATCCCACATGCTGCGGAGCGGCTGGGCCCGTGAGCCATGGCCGCTGAGCCTGCGCGTCCGGAGCCTGTGCTCCACAACGGGAGAGGCTGCGACAGTGAGAGGCCCGCGGGAAAAAAAAAAAAAAAAAAAAAAAGTACAGAAGTGTGATAAACTTTGGAACAGATTTCATCACCAATCACTAGTTATCCCAATTTCAGTTCATCCAAATTTGTCCTAAGAATAATTCTTTCTCTTCTCTTCAGTAAAACTGGACAATGTAGTTTTTCATATTTTAACATACCAAAGCTTAAATATTACTATCGTAATAAGTTTTCTCCTTACCCAGATGTTACCTTTAGACAGAAAGTGTAATGTTTACGGTTTTATTTCTGTAACTTTTTGCAACCTCATTCATTTTTATTACAATTAAGCATATATAGAAGCCCAATTTGGGAATTGAAAAGAGCCAGTCTAGCCCTGTGACATCTGTGAAGGAGGTAGGGAGATGAGGCTGGATTAGAAGTGCTGATGGATGTGGTTCTGGGGAGATGGGATTTTCAGCCCCAAACACTCTGCCCTCTTTTTTCCTCACAGCAACAGCAACAGCAGCATAGGAACCTCTCAGCTCTGGGCTCACAGCAAGTGCGTGATGTATTTTCCATTTTTGCTTTGAGAAGAGGAGGAGAAAATGCAAGTTGTCCTCCTCCAACTCTAAGAAAACCTATTCTTAGAGTCTCCCTGCAGCAAGGATCACTTGGGCATCAACTCTCTGTGATGATTAGCACCACCCTCTTCAGTTTCTCTGACTTGGAGATGGAGTGAAATGCCCTAGTCTTCTGGTTGTAGCTCTGGGAAGACCTCAGGGAACCTTGACTGACAAACTGGCCAAGTTCCTACGCTTGCAGCTTTTTCAAATTGATGGAGAGAAGCCTTTCCAAACGTTGAGACAGAAGCATGCCTTGCTACTTGCCGGTACCTTCCATCAGAGCTGTTCCTTCCATCTTAATCACCATAACAGAGAAGTCTGAAAAATCCATATATTGCCATGTCTAGAACTCTCATTGACACACACCAACACTAATTTATCCCAAATTTCTGGGTTACTCCCGGTCACTATAAATATATCCCTTGAATTAGGAAGTTGGTAAACGGAATCTGGCTTCGAAGAAGTACCATGGTCACTTATAACATTATATACTGCAGTTTATTTTCTGCAAAGTCCTGGCTATACTTCAAAGTTAAGTCAGTGGTGTCTCATAAGAAGTCTTGGGCAAGAGGTTATATTCTACCCAGAAGTTAATTTAATATACAATTCCAGAGGTTTCCAGTAAAATAATATAAACCTGACTGGCCATCACGGTCCATTTAAACCATTAAAGTCCACAGAGCATCTTGGTTCCTTCCTATCAGATGTGACATCTCTGATAAGCCACTTCTCATGAAACTGCTCTCAAACCAAAGAGCAGCCTTGAAGAACTAAGAGACTCTTTTCCATCCTCCCCTAAATCTATAATATCTCTGGAAACAAAATGTAGAATACAAAATTTCATCTTTCAACGGTTCCTCCACCCTCTTTTGGTAATCCCGGCTGTCCTAAAAACAATGGCCTACTTCAACCCTTCTATAGGTCCCTTCTGTCTACCTGTCCTGTTTGTTCTGGATATTGTCCACCCCATGAACTTCAATAGATACCAAATATCATGTAGCAAATTTACAATAAGTTTTAGTAAGGCTTGATAGAGGGGGTATAGATCAAAATTTCATCAACAAACTTAAGCAGGAGATTAGGTGCTCCTTCAAAATCATGGGGATCACCATTGTTGTAGCCTCCCAATTGATTTTTCCCCTTAGACTTTTAAACCAAATCTTCTATATTATGCCCAGACCACTAAGACATTATTTGTCCAACTATAAAATTCCAAGGTACAAAGCAAAAATACCAGGAAAAAACATATACTCATTAAGTAACTGAAAAGAGGTGACTATGTATTTTAAAAGAGACTTTGTTCTGCTATCTTCAGGAGAAAGAGAGAGAGAATTTATTTCTAAGTCTAATCAGGAACTGACCTGGGTGGGAGCTGGGCTGCAATTTTAATAAGGTTTAGTTTCTGCTCTAGTTTGTTGTCCTTACTGCAGTATGTTTATGCAAGGCTTTTAACTGAGAGCCTGGCACGTCTTATCCACTTAGACCTAAATGACTGAAGGAGACTCATTTCTGCTCTTCAGAGATTTTAGGATTAATCATCTAGCATTTTTGCCCCATTCAGCTTCAAAACTTACACAGGCCATGAGGGAGAAGCTGGCCCCAGGGGTCAAGGTTCCTCATTCCAGTCCTGTGCAAACGCTGAAGTCTGTGTTGAGTTCTTGTGTCCTGCAGGTCCAGCTCTGAAGTCTAAGCCTCTAGCTGTAAGGGATTCTGGGTGGGAAAGTGGCAAGTGACTATAGATCCTCATTGTGAATTCGACCTTCCTTCTCTGATTTTCAACTCATGTCTTTTATTTTCAGATCCTTGTCCTTGGCAATTCTTGTCCTTGTCCTTGGCTCATTGTTTCCTAAATCCCTTGAGATGTGGACTATTACATGATAATTTAGAGAAGCTTTTCAACTCAGCTTCTAACCTCCTCTCAGCCACTTAAGAAAATATCTTGTAGGGGGAAACCCACCATGTGTTTGAAGATTGTCAAATCTCCAATTCTGTCACTCCAGCCCTGCACAGCCAATACAAGATTTTCTGGGAACTCTTTCTGCCAGGAGGGAGTCCTGCCTGTGCCAAACCTCAGTTCTAGCCTGCAACCATAATCAGAAAGCTCCTGGAGAAAAGTATCTGCAGTCCTCAGCTCACTTCTGAGAAGCATTCTCTCTCTGGAATTTTAGTCAAGCTGATTCTCTTTGAATACATAGTTACCTGATGACTTTCATTACATGATCTTAGTGTTTTATCTATCTTTTTCAGCTGTCTTTAGTGGAAATGTCAGTCTGTCGTAACCTACTACCTCTACTCAGGAGCAAAAATTTACTGATGTGTTAACTAGAACAACCCAGTGGAATTTCATTGATCTTTCTCTCTATAGTATTTGATACTATGTTTCCACCTGGAAACCTGCCTTGTTCCAGTGATGCCTCTATTTCTTCAAGGTCCTTTTTTTCACCCTTATGACTAGTTGTCTACTTTTACTTACTGAAGTATAGCAGTCTATAGCCACCCCAAAATATGGCTGCAGGAGTTGAGAATACGCTTCCCAAAAATATGCTGCTTTGGTATATTGATTATTTGAGCTGTAGGCACTTGGAAACAGCATATGCAGGGAGAGGATTTCTCTGAACTCCCCTTATCTGTCTAAAGACAGATCTTCCAAAAAGAAGTCAACTGTCATAAATCCCCTCTTGGGGAATTTCATCAACCGGGGAAGACTGACTCATGGGAGAGGAGACCAGAAATGGACATCACATCCAACCAGACTTTGTCATAAATTACCCTAACTCCCATCTATTTTTCTAAGGGCCCGTTCATCTTTCCTAAAAATCATTTACTCTCCTCTAAGAGGCCTATATCCCTCCTTCCCTGTCCCTCTTAAGATAGTATATTTAAATCTAAATTCTAAGCTGCCTCATTTTCCCATGGGTATCTCCCATGTACACACAATGTATAAATGTTAATAAACTTTGTTTTTCTCTTGTTAACCTGTCTTTTATTGCAGAGGTCTTGGCTAAGAACTCAGAAGGGTAGAAGGGAAATTATTTTTCCTCCCCTACACTATTCAATAGAAGTCTCTTTCCTCACCCCCACTAATTCTTTTTTCACATGCTTTATCCTTAGAGACCTAGTTTAGTTTGTTTTTTTTATTTTTTTTTTTGCGGTACGCAGACCTCTCATCGCTGTGGCCCCTCCTGTTGCTGAGCACAGGCTCCGACGTGCAGGCTCAGCAGTCATGGCTCACGGGCCCAGCCGCTTCGCAGCATGTGGGATCTTCCCGGACCGGGGCACGGACCCGTGTCCCCTGCATTGGCAGGCGGGCTCTCAACCACTGCGCCACCAGGGAAGCCCAGAGACCTAGTTTTTAAACATGGCTTCATTGTCCTTTTTGATGTTTATGACACTAAATCTATAATATATTTTCTTGAATTACTCAATTTTACTGAAAATATATATTTCTCAACTCAACTCATCTTTCATCTTAAATTTTGTCCATTTCCTGAATCCCCTGCCTCAGTGAAGACCATCCCCAGAATAGTGCCTTGTCACACCTACTTATTTCTAGCCTTCAGTTATTCAGGAATCCCAGTCAAAGTTGTTAACTTTTCGACTCACTTGATGAACAGTTACTAATGCAAATCTAAATGTGTTAAATGGTACTTCATACAATCAAAAATAGAACTGGAAAGGAGTACATTCGCTTAATAAAGATAAGGGGTATTTATTATGGCAGCTTTTTCATTTTAGAGTCTACCTCTATATGACTCAGGCCACAGGATCCCCAGGAAATTTCCTGTTTTTTAAATAGGATATAACTCTTGCTCCTCTCACACACGTCTTATCAAGAAATCCAAGCTACCTACACTTTTCTAAATACATATTACTATATATATCCTGGAGAACATAAATGTTCAGTAGACAGGGGAAAATGTTAATAATTTTGCAACAAATCTAGCGAATTACAGAGCAGGGAAACTTACATAATAATAAAACAGTATGAAGACTTGCAGTGATGGTCTTGTCACACAAAAACTACTGGAGGTCCCTATTCTCCAAAAGTATAGACATTTATTAACGACATCAATAGACTCAAGCCCAGTGGCAACCGTTGATTTGATTTGGGGCAGCAAATGAAATATGAGTCATCAATACCATATTTATTAACCTACCATATTCTACAAGATACCTTAGTCTTTTTCACTGAAACACTGAAAAATTATGTGAATATGTGACCAGAATAATCTCATGCACATCTTTGAAATCTTTATGGAATTACAATTTCTCATAATATCTCCAGGGATGTAACATTTAATTTTGATTTATTACTTGTGTAGTAAGTTGAAGCTCTGAAACTTTCCATTTGGAACATTCAACTAGCATAGTCCTTATGCCATAGGGTGGAAGCTAACATGGAATTTGGCCACTTGAATTCCAAAGTAATACCAAGAGCTGGAGAAATAATCACAGTGTTTTTAAAATCTCTACTGCTAGGTGAATTCTGTTAGAGTATCTTTTATAATCTGGCACCCACAAACTCTCACTCATATTGGCAGTTCAAAGTGGTAATTCAGGGTTCATAGGGGCTATTGTTAGCTCAGAGTCAGTATTTAATCATCTTTGAAAAGTTTGGTTACTTTTCCTCCATTGTTCAGTCGTACACATTAAATTTGCCATTATGATTCGTTAGGAAAAAGAAGGTTCAAAAATGTGTCATGATTAAAAGTCACTCACTTGAGTCAGGCACTTGAGTCATTCGGCCAGGATCTGAATTCTGAATCCATCACTCTCTCTCAATATGATACTGCCAAAGAACCCTGTTTAAGCTTCAGTGACTTTATTTATATAATGCGTATATGAATACCACCTGATCAACAGAATTTTTTCAATTAATTGAAAGGGTCTTTAAATAGACCATCACTCTCTCTCAATATGATACTGCCAAAGAACCCTGTTTAAGCTTCAGTGACTTTATTGATATAATGCGTATATGAATACCACCTGATCAACAGAATTTTTTCAATTAATTGAAAGGGTCTATTTAAATAGACCATCACTCTCTCTCAATATGATACTGCCAAAGAACCCTGTTTAAGCTTCAGTGACTTAATTGATATAATGCGTATATGAATACCACCTGATCAACAGAATTTTTTCAATTAATTGAAAGGGTCTATCTAAATACTTAACACATGGCACTGAATAAATACTCAATCCATGTTAGCAACAATAATAATCGTCACTAAAAATAATGTGAAAGTATGATACTGACACTGAGAATTAGTTAAAAGGTCTCCCCTTCTGGATTCCATTGACATTAGCCACTTTCACCAAAAGGCTAATCATTTTTCTTTGCTAATCTTTTTGTCTTCACATCTTTTATTATAAATAACCAAGCAGTTTCATTTTCTACTTTTGGAAATAGTTTTTATGGAGGAGGACAATTGAGCTGCAATTCTTTTAACCACATGTTTTTCTATTGTGAATGAAAGAATATATTTAGTGTTCATTTCTGGGTCAACGATCTGGCTATTTCGTTTTCATCTAAACTTAGCTCTTTCAATCCAAGTGTCTCAGCCCCCCACACCCGAAGTGTAATTTTCTCTTTCATTACTGGCACCATTAACAGGCATTGTTAAAGATTTCATTTGATACCAACACTGTATTTATCTTGGGTTTTACTCTACCTCTAAAATGTAGTGGTCTAATTTTAGGACTGCATTGAAGGGTTGAAATTCGTTATTTCTAAATTTTACTCTTGTAGAGAATGTTCATGAATAATAGAATTTAGTATTCCTTCTCCATTATCTGGTTATAGACACTATTACAATGCAGTATTCTTAGAAAAGTCTTTCTATTTTAAAATCTGTCACAAAAAGTTTCCAAAAAGTGATATAAATACACACCATTCCAAGTTACTAACTGAAATCTACCTGAAATGACCTGGATAGTCTAATTTTGTCTTAGTTTTTTTAAAAAAACATAATATCTATACAATTTGATCTTTTCTGGAGATACACTTATATTCAACTCATACAGAGACATTCTACTCTAAATATACTTTCAAATGGTCTTGTGAATGCCACACACATATAGGGACAGTAAAAACCATGCATCTTTCTGTCCACAAGGAACTGACTCTCCTCTCTCATCTTCTCTTCTCCCATTCCCTTGGCCAAGATCTCTTACATTTGAACCTATAATCACAGAATTTTTCAGCTATAAGCACATCTGAGAGGAAAACTTGAAATGTGGAAGAACCAGCAAATTCAATTCAAATGAAAGGCACAGGGACTATTCAGAATATGAATGTGAATCATTACAAAAATCATAAAAGCCTTATTTTAGGCAATTATTCATTATTAGGTAACTAGAAAAATAATATTTTAAATAACATTCCCAATAATTGTTCAAAAATAGTACTGTGCCAAACATGTACAGTTGCTTCATATTTGGCAGCACTGACATTGCAATTTGGTAGAGGAAAGAATGGGCTACCTTATATCATACTCAAGCATGCACGCACACACGCACACACACCCACACACACACGTGCACACAGACACAAACACATATACCACATGATAACAATTATTTACAATTAAAAAGCAAAACTTTTAGCACATAATATAGGATAATATGCTTATTGTATTTAAGTAGCTTAGAATTTCTTAAAAGAGACACAAAATAGACAAACATAAAGAATATTACATATGCAACTACATTAAAACTGAATATTTTTGGGGCTTCCCTAGTGGCGCAGTGGTTGAGAGTCCGCCTGCTGATGCAGGGGACACGGGTTTGTGCCCTGGTCTGGGAAGATCCCACATGCCGCAGAGCGGCTGGGCCCGTGAGCCATGGCCACTGAGCCTGCGCGTCTGGAGCCTGTGCTCAGCCACGGGAGAGGCATTAAAAGTCAGCCTACAATATGAATAGAAGATATTTTCAATATAAAGAACTTCAAAATAAGCTAAAATATGTAAACTTTCCTACGTATTTAAAAGTAAAATAAACACCCAGGATGCAATTGACAATGAATATGAGAAAGAAATAAACTATTAAAAATTATACAAATGTTGCCAAAACTTACTAAAACTCATAGAAATGCAAATTAAAACCACAATATTTTTAAATACTCGTATTCTGCAAATAGTCATGAAGCTTAAGTTTTAAATTATAGCTCCTTTGATTTGAAATCCAGTCTATGTTGACCTTACCATCTACCAAAACCATCTGGATAAAACAGATTTTTAGTGGGTCTAATCACCACAGGTAACCTTTACTCTTGAAGGATAAGTCTAAATTAATATGATTGTCAACAGAAAACATACTTGGTAAGATTGAAAGTTTAAGAACATTTTTAAGATTTGTTATCTTTCCCATAAGGCAGTCTGTCTTGGTGAGTCATCAATATACACTTGAAAATAATGTGTATTCTGTAGTGGTTGTGCCTGTTGTGCTATAAAAATTAATTATTTTGCAAAAAAAAATTAATTATTTAGATCAAATTAGTAGTGTTCAAACATATGCTTTTGTTTGTTTGTCATTCAAAATTTTAATATATACTATTATGTTTATATTTTAGAATATGGGATCCAGCAATGTTTTGCAGTTTATTAAGAATGTTTTATGGTAATTCTATTTTTAGTTTTTTAAGGAACCTCCATACTGTTCTCCATAGTGGCTGTATCAATTTACATTCCCACCAACAGTGCAAGAGGGTTCCCTTTTATCCACACTCTCTCCAGCATTTGTTGTTTGTAGATTTTCTGATGATGCCCATTCTAACTTGTGTGAGGTGATACCTCATTGTAATTTTGACTTGCATTTCGCTAATAATAAGTGATGTCAAGCAACTTTTCATGTGCTTCTTGGCCATCTGTATGTCTCCTTTGGAGAAATGTCTATTTAGGTCTTCTGCCTATTTTTGGATTGGGTTGTCTGTTTTTTTAATATTGAGCTGCTTAAGCTGTTTATATATTTTGGAGATTAATCCTTTGTCCATTGATTCATTTGCAAATATTTTCTCCCTTCCTGAGGGTTGTCTTTTCATCTTGTTTATGGTTTCCTTTGCTGTGCACAAGCTTTGAAGTTTCATTAGGTCCCATTTGTTTATTTTTGTTTTTATTTCCATTACTCTAGGAGGTGGATCAAAAAAGATCCTGCTGTGATTTATGTCGAAGAGTGTTCTTCCTATGTTTTCCTCTAAGAGTTTTATAGTGTCTGGTCTTACATTTAGGTCTCAAATCCATTTTGAGTTTATTTTTGTGTATGGTGTTAGGGAGTGTTCTAATTTCATTCTTTTACATGTAGCTGTCCAGTTTTCTCAGCACCACTTATTGAAGAGACTGTCTTTTCTCCATTGTATATCCTTGCCTCCTTTGTCATAGAGTAGTTGACCATAGACACGTGGGTTTATCTCTGGGCTTTCCATCCTGTTCCATTGATCTATATTTCCGTTTTTGTGCCAGTACCATATTGGCTTGATTACTGTAGCTTTGTAGTATAATCTGAAGTCAGGGAACCTGATTCCTCCAGCTCTGTTTTTTTCCTTCAAGACTGCTTTGGCTATTCAGGGTCTTTTGTGTCTCCATACAAATTTTCAGAATTTTTGTTCTAGTTCTGTAAAAAATGCCATTGGTAATTTGATAGGGATTGCATTGAGTCTGTAGATTGCTTTGGGTAGTATAGTCATTTTCACAATATTGATTCTTCCAATCCAAGAACATGGTATATCTCTCTATCTGTTTGTATCATTAATTTCTTTCATCAGTGTCTTGGGCATATACCCAGAGAAAACCATAATTCAAAAGGCACATGCACTACAATATTCATTGCAGCACTATTTACAATATCCAGGTCATGGAAGCAACCTAAATGCCCATCGACAGACAAATGGATAAAGAAGATGTGGTACATATATACAATGGAATATTACTCAGCCATAAAAAAGAACAAAACTGGGTCATTTGTAGAGACGTGGATGAATCTAGAGACTGTCATACAGAGTGGAGTAAGTCAGAAAGAGAAAAACAAATATTGTATATTAATGCATATATGTGGAACCCAGAAAAATGGTACAAATGAACCGGTTTGAAGGGCAGAAGTTGAGACACAGATGTAGAGAACAAACATATGGACACCAAGGAGGGAAAGTGGTGGGGTGGGGGGTGGGGGTGTTGTGATGAATTGGGAGATTGGGATTGACATATATACACTAATATGTATAAAATGGATAACTAATAAGAACCTGCTGTATAAAAAAATAAATAAAATTAAATTAAAAATTAAGTAAATTAAATAAAATAATTTAAAAAAAAAGAATGTTTTAATTTAAAGGGTTGTTCCACTTAAGTAACTCAGTTAACCTACAAATGAGGAAGAACAAGGAGGTGGAAGTACTTTTGGACTTACTCATGTAACTACATTCTATCAGTCTACAGGCTTGGGGCTGGGCTCAGCTGGGTTGTTTATACTTGGTCTATATGTTCCATGAATTACTAAGTTAGTGATGTTAAAGTATCCAGCTATGATTGTGAATTTCTCTATTTCTCAATTTAGATTTGTCAATTTTTGTCTATTTTTACAGCTCTGATATTATGTACATATATTTAGGACTGTTATATTTTCCGGATGCACTGAGGCATTGTCATCATATCCTTCTCTGTCTCTGATACTACTGTTTATAGCTACATCACCTTTCTTCTGTTGACTCTTTCCATGTACTATGTTTTCCTTATACTTTTACTTTTCTCCTATCTTTTTGCCTCTGAAACAGAATAAAATTGGATCTCGCTCTTTTATTCAGTTTGACAACTTTTACCTTTTTTTAGAGTGCTTAGTACATTTATATTTAATGTAATTTCCATATAATGGCTTTTTATTTTCTTTTTGTTCTATTTGTTTTTAAATCCATCTTTCTTCTTTGTAATTATTTCTTTTAAATTATTGAAATATCTTTAGCATTCTATTTATGTATCTTTTAACATCTTTATTGGAGTATAATTGCTTTACAATGGTGTGTTAGTTTCTGCTTTATAACTAAGTTTATCAGCTATACATATACATATATCCCCATATCTCCTCCCTTTTATGTCTCCCTCCCACCCTCCCTATCCCACCTCTCTAGGTGATCACAAAGCACCGAGCTGATCTCCCTGTGCTATGCAGCTGCTTCCCACTTGCTATCTATTTTACATTTGGTAGTGTATATATATCCATGCCACTCTCTAACTTCATCCCAGCTTACCCTTCCCCCTCCCTGTGTCCTCAAGTCCATTCTCTATATCTGCATCTTTATTCCTGTCCTGCCCCTAGGTTCTTCAGAACCTTTTTTTTCTTTTAGATTCCACGTATATGTGTTAGCATACGTTATTTGTTTTTCTCTTTCTGACTTACTTCACTCTGTATGACAGTCTCTAGGTCCACCCACCTCACTACAAATAACTCAATTTCATTTCTGTTTATGGCTGAGTAATATTCCATTGTATATATGTGTCACAACTTCTTTATCCATTCATCTGTTGATGGACACTTAGGTTGCTTCCATAGCATTCTATTTAGATTTTTCTATTTTTCTATCCCAACCTTTGTCCAAAGACATTCTAACCTTGGACCATAAAACTATGTATATCTCCATTCAGACTCTGTCCACTCCCTCCTCTCCACCTGCACAGCTGCCACTTCTCATCTACCTGATCAGCAAATTTCAGCTGAAATCTTCAGCAGCTCACAGCACCAATCTTTTCAGATTACACTTCACCTTCCTCACATGAAAGGCTAGGATGTTTGTGTGGCTTACATTGTTTGTTTTTCTTTTCTCAAGGACCAAAGATTTTTACTGCTCTTTACACAATGCTTGAAAACAACTGAACCATATATTTTGTCCAGTTTCATCAATGTGAAAGGCAGCAGGGTGAGTCAAGTACCAGTTTTTATGTTCTGACTGGAAGGAAAAAGCCAGGAACTACTTTTTAGTGGATACTAATTATCAGCAGAAGAGGTTCTGACCTTACTCTAAAACCTAGACCTTCATTATAATTATTCCTGGGGCCTGCCATTGTTCTTTTTTTTTTTTCCTTTTCTTTTTTTTTTTTTATCTCTTCCCTCTTGCGTCTCCCTCCCTCCCACCTTCCCTGTTCTTTACAACATCTTTTTTTAACAAAGATACTCCTATTCCATGGAGTGTGCTACACTGTAACAAAGAAGTGGGAGAATATCTTCTGTCACAACCAGAATTTTCTGCAGACTCCCTTTTTTGTTTCAGGTCACATTCAAGAGTGACAGTCATTAAGTAGTCCAGTAAAGGGGTTAGACCAGGATGCCATATAGAAAGTGTTGTCACCAAAATCAAAGGCGATCTACAAAGTACTGTTTCTCTTTCTACAGGATGGGAGGTGCAAGTGCAAAATTTTGTCTCTCATTTTAATTTAATATTTAGTTTATTTAAATTTAACATATTATCAATATTATTAGGATCAATCATTCCATCCTATTTGTTTTTTATTTGTTCCATCTGTCTTTTATTCCTTTTATCCTTCTGTCCATCTTGCTATTAGATCAATTATATTTCATAGTCTACTTTATCTCTTCTATTTGTATTTTAGATACATGTTTTTGTTTTATTTATTAATATTTTATTATGTTGTCAGGGGATTAAAACATGCATGCTGTATTCATCTGATCTACAATGAATATTCTCCCACTTCAAATATAATGTAGAATATAAACCCCTCATACTTCATTACAACTTGGCCTCTACTTCTTCTGTGACCCTCCTTTTTCTATTGATAGCAAAGAATCTATTTCCATTTCAGGATTCCTAACATCATCTCTGAGCTACAGAGAATTAACAGTACAAGAATGCTGCATTCTCTGCACCAATTAACTTGTTTAAAAATTGGTGAGTTCTTTTGACAGTATTTTTAGGAGATGGCTAAGCAGGTTTTATAAAATATATCCATTCTAACATTCTCATTTCTCTGGGCCACCATCTATTGTGTGCCAGGGAGAAGCTGACATTTGAAGCTTATTTACTATAGGCCATCATTGACTCCAAGTTCAATTTCTCTTCATCAGATTATTAAAACTGTTCCCCCCTGGGATTCAGACAAGGTACTAAAATTCTAATCCACAGTAACTTCTTCCACATTAATACAATAATCTTATTGAGCCTTGTATCACTCTTCCTTGGTATAACACCTTTAGTATCTAATCCCATGTGTACTCTGCTGACACAGCCTGTGAAAGTACGCCATTCTTTCCATGTATAGTTATCAGGTCCATGAGCTTTCCTTATAATTCCCAACAGACTATGTTGGATGTCATAGACTCAGTATTTGTGTCCCCCCAGATTTATGTGTTAAAACCCTAACCACTAATGTGATGGTATTAGGAAGTGGAATCTTTGGGTGATGATGAAGTCATGAGGGCAGAGCCCTCAAGAATCTCATGAATGAGATGGATACCATTATAGAAGAGACCCCAGAGAGCTCTCTTGCTCCTTCCACCATGTGAAGACCCAGTGAGAAAAAGGTAGTCTGCCACCCAGAAGAGACTCCTTAGCAGAGACCCCTGACCATGCTGGCACCCTGATCTCAGATTTCCAGCCTCTAGAACTCTGAGAAATAAATTTCTGTTGTTTGTAAGACACACAGCCTATGGTTCTTTGTTACAGTCCTCTAAAGGACTAAAATACTGGGTATCCAACTTAAGTCATGGACACAGAGGAAATGTGTTGGTATGATGTATCCTGAAGAGAATCAGTATCACCAATGCCCTGAGTGTAATGCTTAAAAGACTTTAGGCAGACAACTGTAGTTTCCCTCAGATAAATTTGGAGGAGCTTCTCCCCTTAGTTTGTAGAATTTCATGTAGATTTGTGGTCACAATTTTTCTGCTTCTCAGTATCTACTTAGATATCTCTATCCCATACATCAGGTCCCACTTCTTCTCCACCAGCATACCTCCTTACCATGGAAAACCAGGGAAGGGTGAGAATTTAGTTTGCACTGAATATATGGAACCCTCAGAATAATTCCACATGTGAATTTTCTAGCTGCAAGAGGAAAAAATAGACCATGAAGAATCATCTGCCTAACATCTTAATGTTCAGACACAGAAATGGAGCCCACTGGTTCTGTACATATGCCGTTTGTGAGAACTCAGTCACATGCAACAACTTAGAGCAAAAGAACTAGGAAACTACAGTCTAGCTGGACAATTATACATGGACTTACTACTCTTACTGTGAACGAAGGGAATAAGTATCACTCTGTGACACATGTATATCATAAATTTATAGAAATTATGGAAATAATATATTTCAAAATTAGGAAAGTTGTTTTACATATATATACAGAACATATGGAGAGAAGTAAGAGTGGAGATGGATACACATGTTATTTTAAGTGTATTTATATTTCCAATTTTATATCTTAAGTGATGCATTAGTTTTCTGTCACTGCTGTAATTACAACAAACACAGTGACTTAAAAAAACACAAATTTATTCTCTTACAGTTCTGGAGGTCAGAAGTTTACTCATGGTGTTGGCAGTGTTATGTTCCTTCTAGAGGCTTTGGGGGAGAATTTCTTTCTCTATTCCAGATTCTAGATGCCACCTGCATATTTTGGTTCCTGGCTACTTCCTCTATCTTCTAAGGGCATCACTCGAGCCTCTGCTTCTATTGTCTCATCTCCTTCTACTTTTGATAATTTTGCCTCCCTCTTGTAATGACCATTGTGATTATTTTGAGCCCACCTGGATAATCTGGAATAATCATCCCATCTCAAGATTTTTAACTTAATTTCATCTGTAAAGTCCTTTTCATTATGTAAGGTAAGACAGTCACACGGAAATTAGTGTGTGGATAGCTTTGGGAGCCCATTTTTTCAGCCTATCACAAGTGGCATGATGCTCACATATATATTATTTTGCTTTGTTAATATACCTTCATTACAGCTGAAACATAAAGGTGCTTTCAATAGAAAATCTCAATAGGTAGGCTTAGAAGTCAGTGAAAGCTTTGAAAGAATCTTAAAAAAATAATAGGAAGGAAAATGGAAACTGGCATAGTAATGTCAAGCATGATGGTATCCAATTAACTCTATCAGATATACTGGAGTATATATAATATGCAGTAAATTTTAAAAATTGATTTAAATTTATTTGCTAAAATGTAATATAAACAGAATAAACATGGTGGCATATTGTAAGAATTCCACCCTTAACTTGTGGAAAATTATCCAAAGCAAGTATAAGGAATAAACTTTAATTTTGGGCTTCTAGCTTCCAGAATAGCAAAAAAAAAAAAAAAAAAAAAAAATTCTGTTGTTTTGAGTCACCCCGTTTATAGTACTGTTATAATAGCCCTAGAAAACTAACACAGAAAGTAAATGGCAAAAATAAAAAGAAACATGTATAACTAAGTTAAACACGTATAACTCAGTTATAATTTCTCCAATATGCAAAGAGCTTTTCCACATTGAAAAGAAAGTAGAAATATGTTCAAAAGTAGTACATAAATAATTATCCAAAGAAGAAGTACAAATATCTCTTAATTATATAGATTAATATGATCCATTTCATTCACAGTAAGAAAAATGCAAAATGGAATTGCATTACCATCCCATTTTTTACTTTCTGAACTGAAAGAACTCAACATATTATAGCATGTTTTGTTGGCAAGGGTATAGGGAAACAGGTATTCTCATGGATTCTTCAAGAAAGTTTAAATAATACAAATCTACATATATCATCAATGGCAATTTGTGTCTCCCCCCAAAAAAATCCAAGTAATTTGATCAAGAAATTCCACTTCCAAAAATTTATTCTACTTTTTTTATTGTAAATTGTGCTTTAATTTCTGAAATTACAGCTCTTCTTGCACAGATCCAAATTGAGTTGCTTGTAAATTTATCATTATGATTTTGTTTATAATAGCAAAATATTGGAAATTATTTTAATGTCTATCAATAAAAAATGGTTTAACAAGCCACTATAAATCCATAAAATGGTATAACACAGGTCTGTAAAACAAAATAAGAAATTTCCATATGTGTTGAATGTAAAATGATCTCCTAGATGCATATGTAAGAGAAAAAAGCAAGACCAGAATACTGGGTATGGCTTGCTACCATTTCTTTTAAAATGAAAAACAGCAGTTTGTACAGTTGTGAATATGCATTTTTTTATTATATATGCACAAAATTTCTCCAGAAGATAAAATCATTAATAATATCATTGGCTTATAATGAGGAAACCTGGGTGGTTGAGGGACCAGGATATGTAAAAGAATTGCTTTGTCATTTTGTATATTTTGAATATTAATTGCAAATTGTCTATTACAAATATAGAGAAAATAAAGATTTGATAAAATTCAACAAAATTTTATTAAGCATGACATCATGTAGAGTTCTTTGATTTAATTTTATTAATGTAACAAATACTTACATGCTGCTTGCTCTGTGCCAGTTACTGTTCTAAGCCTTTTGGTCTCTTGTGGGTCTGGTGGTTGGCAGTCTACCAGAGTCACTCGGTGTAGAGGTGGGCATTTATCCAAAGTAATTGATGGTGAGAAATTGAAAATAAGAGACATTTACTACTAGCAGCTAATAAGTACCAGGTATACTGTTTTACCTTAAAGAATTACAAAAGTGATTAAAGCCCAATTTTTACCTAAAGGTTTCAAAATCTAATTTATTATGGAAGAAAACACTTAAAACCTTAATTAGTAAAGATTGTTCTATTCTGACTCTTTCATTTGGCCTAGCTTGTGAAATTGTGGCCTTTGGTTTATCTACTGATAGTAAATTATTAACATTCAAATTTTGAAGGTTTTGTGAGTCTTGAAAGCAACTAATATGCCTGGATTATATGCAATTATAATTGTATAAGATTACTGCAGATAATTTTTGATGAGATTCTTGTGTATCTATATGTTTTGTGAAGAAGCACTGATAGCTATACTCTGGACTGCTTTTTCTAGGATATTTGTATATATCAATATAAGGGCCTTAGAAGTTAGTGACAGTGTTTCTTCTGGGATGAAAAGCAGATGCTTCCTATCCAGGATTATAAAGATAACAGCTCCCTTCAGAGCAAAGGTTGGAGAGTTTACCCCCTTTTAAGATTGGGGTTTCCTATGCTCAGGGTTCCTCACCTGTGACACAAACTCACTGTGTGTGCAGTATCTACCCGGGTCTTCCTCAGCATCTTCCACTATGGGAATTGGTGGACAACAAAAACAGATGCAAACATGAAATTCACACTGTCAGGCTGTTGCTTTTGATGCAGGAGTCACCAGTCTTCTACTAACATCTATGAAACTGTGGCGAAATAAATTGTTGGGTTGCATTAAGGTAACATCTCATACCCTCCACAATTCTTGTTAGTTGTTTTCAAAGAACTACTTTTTTTTTTTTTTGATGAGTATATCTAGATACAAAACATGGACTCCTATTATAACAAATGAATATACATTTTATTTCTTTTTCTAACAAAGAATCTAGGCAAATCTTAAAGCTTTGTGTAAAGTCATAAAAATGCTGGAGCTGCACACACATACATGCAAATACCTATTATTTTAAAAAAATTCATATAAATAATATCTTTAAAAGGAAGTTTTTGATTGGGGGGAGACCTTCAAGATGGCAGAAGAGTAAGACATGGAGATCAACTTCCTCCCCACCAATACATCAGAAATACATCTACATGTGGAACAACTCTTACAGAACACCTACTGAACGCTGGCAGAAGACCTCAGACTTCCCAAAAGGCAAGAAACTCCCCACATGCCTGGGTAGGGCAAAAGAAAAAAGAAGAAACAGAGACAAAAGAATAGGGACAGGACCTGCACCTCTAGGAGGGAGCTGTGAAGGAGGAAAGGTTTCCACACACTAGGAATGCCCTTCACTGGTGGAGATGGGGGATGGCGGGGCGGGGGGGGTAAGCTTCAGAGCCACGGAGGAGAGCGCAGCAACAGGGCTGCGGAGGGCAAAGCGGAGAGATTCCTGCACAGAGGATCGGTGCCAACCAGCACTCACCAGCCCGAGAGGCTTGTCTGCTCACCCGCCGGGGCGGGCGGGGCTGGGAGCTGAGGCTCGGGCTTCGGAGGTCGGATCCCAGGGAGAGGACTGGGGTTGGCGGCGTAAATACAGCCTGAAGGGAGCTAGTGTGCCACGGCTAGCCGGGAGGGAGTCCGGGAAAAAGCTAGGACCTGCCGGAGAGGCAAGAGACCATTGTTTCAAGGTGCGAGGAGTGGGGATTAAGAGCACCTCCTAAACGAGCTCCAGAGACGGGCATGAGACACTAACGTTGCTGCTTCAGCCACCAGGAAGCCTGTGTGCAAGGACAGGTCACAATCCACACCTCACCTCCCAGGAGCCTGTGCAGCCTGCCACTGCCAGGGTCCCGTGATCCAGGGACAACTTCCTGGAAGAACACACGGCGTGGCTCAGGCTGGTGCAACGTCACCCCGGCCTCTGCTGCCACGGGCTCGCCCTGCATCCGTACCCCTCCGTCCCCCTGGCCTGAGTGAGCCAGAGCCCCCGAATCAGCTGCTCCTTTAACCCCGTCCTGTCTGAGCGAAGAACAGACGCCCTCCACTGGCTTACACGCAGAGGCGGGGCCAATCCCGCCTCAATCCCCTGAACACCAGGAGCTGTGCAAACAAGGAAGAGAAAGGGAAATCTCTCCCAGCAGCCTCAGGAGCAGAGGATTAAAGCTCCACAATCAGCTTCAACCTGCATCTGTGGAAGACCTGAATAGACAACGAATCATCCCAAAATTGAGGCAGTAGACTTTGAGAGCAAAGATATATATATATTTTTTTGTTTTTCTCCTTTTGTGAGTGTGTATGTGTATGATTCTTTGTGTGATTTTGTCTGTATAGCTTTGCTTTTACCATTTGTCCTAGGGTTCTGTCTGTCCTTTTTTTTTTTTTTTTTGGATACTTTTTAGCACTCATTACAATGTGTGCATTTGTTTTTTGGTTTGGTTGCTCTCTTCTTTCCTTCTTTCTTTCTTTTCTTTATTACTTTTTATTTTTTTAATTTTAATAATTATTTTTTATTGTAATAATAACTTTATTTTATTTTATTATTTTTTTCTTTCTTTCTTTTTTGTCTCCCTTTTCTTCTGAGCCATGTGGCTGACAGGGTCTTGGTGCTCTGGCTGGGTGTCAGGTCTGTGCCTGTGAGGTGGGAGAGTCAAGTTCAGGACATTGGTCCACCAGAGACCTCCCAGCTCCATGTATTATCAAATGGCCGAAAGCTCCCCCAGAGATCTCCATCTCAATGCTAAGACCCAGCTCCACTCAACGACCAGTAAGCTACAGTGCGGGAAACCCTACGCCAAACAACTAGCAAGACAGGAACACAACCCCACCCATTAAAAGAGAGGCTGCCTAAAATCATAATAAGGTCACAGACACCCCAAAACACACCACTGGATGGGGTCCTGCCCACCAGAAAGACAAGATCCAGCCTCATCCACCAGAACACAGGCACCAGTCCCCTCCACCAGGAAGCCTACACAACTCACTGAACCAACCTTAGCCACTGGGGGAAGACATCAAAAAAAAAATGAGAACTATGAACCTGCAGCCTGTGAAAAGGAGACCCCAAACACAGTAAGTTAAGAAAAATGAGAAGACAGAGAAACACACAGAAGATGAAGGAGCAAGGCAAAAACCCACCAGACCAAATAAATGAAGAGGAAATAGGCAGTCTACCTGAAAAAGAATTCAAATAATGATAGTAAAGATGATCCAAAATCTTGTAAATAGAATGGAGAAAATAAAAGAAATGTTTAACAAGGACCTAGAAGAATTAAAGAACAAACAAACAGAGATGAACAATACAATAACTGAAATGCAAACTACACTAGAAAGAATCAATAGCAGAATAACTGAGGCAGAAGAACAGATAAGTGACCTGGAAGACAGATGGTAGAATTCACTACTGTGGAACAGAATAAACAAAAAAGAAAGAAAAGAAATGAAGAGAGTCTAACAGACCTCTGGGACGCATTAAGCACAACAACATTCACCTTATAGGGGTCCCAGAAGGAGAAGAGAGAGAGAAAGGACTAGAGAAAATATTTGAAGAGATTATAGTTGAAAACTTTCCTAACATGGGAAAGGAAATAGCCACCAAGTCCAGGAAGCACAGAGAGTCCTATATAGGATAAACCCAAGGAGAAACATGCCGAGACACATAGTAATCAAATTGGCAAAAATTAAAGACAAAGAAAAATTATTGAAAGCATCAAGGGAAAAAAGACAAATAACATACAAGTGAACTCCCATAAGGTTAACAGCTGATCTCTCAGCAGAAACTCTACAGGCTAGAAGGGAGTGGCAAGATATACTTAAAGTGATGAAAGGGAAGAATCTACAACCAAGATTACTCTAGCCAGCAAGGATATCATTCAGATTCGATGGAGAACTCAAAAGCTTTACAGACAAGCAAAAGCTAAGAGAATTCAGCAACACCAAACCAGCTCTACAACAAGTGCTAAAGGAACTTCTCTAAGTGGGAAACACAATAAAAGAAAAAGACCTACAAATACAAACCCAAAACAATTAAGAAAATGGTCATAGGAACATACATATCGATAATTACCTTAAACATGAATGGAATAAATGCTCCAAACAAAAGACACAGGCTTGCTGAATGGATACAAAAACAAGACCCTTATATATGCTGTCTACAAGAGACCCACTTCAGATCTAGGGGAAGTGGATTGGATCTAAGCCTGGATTGGATCTCAAATCCTGTGTTAGCCTCACTCACACAAACTTTCAGTTATTTTTTTCAGGGATAATGAAAGTGAAACTCATCTTAATTATATCCTGAGACATCCAGGGTTCATGATGATCTCTGTGTGGATTCTAGGATCATAACACATGTATATTTTGTTTATGTATGTTTATATCAATAAATTGATCAGGTGCATATGGTTCTCTGATGTTTAATTTTTCTACTGTTGCCATTTAGATTTTATAATGAGTACTTATGCAGGCATAATCTTAGAAAATTTATCAACATCACATCATTTAAGTAAATAGAATATTTATTATTTACAGTGATTCATGCATTATAGAGGTTTTAAATGACTTTCTACCTTTTGAAATTTGAGATACATCTTTAAAATAAGGGTACACAATGAAAAAATAACTTTTGGGGAATATGTAAGTAAACAATATTTTTAACTTATCTAATATCTAGTCAAAAATTATTTAAGGAGTTCTATGTGCAAGGCACAACTTTACACATTGCAATGTCAGTAGCTGACAAAACAGTCAGACAAAGAAAAAAACACTCCTACCTTCATTCTAATGGGAGGAGATAAATGTAAAAAACCAAATATATAAACAAGACATACCATATAAACAAAATCAATAAATATAACACATAATATATTAGATGAGGAAAATAAATCACAAAAAGGGATTAAGTACTGTTAGGATAGGATCTTCAATTTTAAATAGCCAGGGTAAGCTTCATTGAGAAGGTAGCATTTTTAATAAAGACCTGAATTTTGCGAGGTATTGAGTAATCTGTAAATTTGGGGGAAGCATATCCCCAAAAAAGAGAGTGAAAACACTGGTATTCTGAGGGAGAAGAATGCCTGATGTGTTTGAGATACTACAACAAAAAAATCAAGGGTGATGCAAAGATATCAATACAAGGCAAAATATGGCTAGTGAGGAGTTGCTGTTAAGTGAGATTAGATGTCTGTAGAAGGAGTAGGCTTTGGAGAAAAGATCAGAAATTCAGTTTGGGGTATGTTTGTGATGCTTAGTAGATACCCACATAGAAAGGCAAAGTAGGAGTAGAGAAGAGTTGAGTAGAAAAGTCTGGAGTTCTTGGAGAGGTCCGGTTGGCAGTGAAACTTTGGGGGTTGAAATACCAACTGTGTTGCATTTTGTTGGCATCAATCCAGCTCTGAGATGAAATATCAAATTTCAAAAGGGAGTGTGTTTAAATAGAGAAGTAAAAGTATCAAGAGTATGCTAGGAAGAAAACCATGAGAGTGTTGTGCCCTGAACCAAATGAAGAAAGCATATTCAGGAGAAAGTCGTTATCAACAGAACAAATGCTGTTGTGAGGACTGAGAATCATCAGTGGCTGCAGCTGCCTGGAGCCAGAGTCACTTCCAGGGATGGGCCTTGAAGTTCATGTTTTATAATATGAATCATTGCGTTTAAAATTAGGTACAATATTATATGTTAATTTAGAGTGACAAAAGAGTTCACATCATATTACAGATTTTTTTAGGGAAGTGGCACATACCACAAATATTATAAAATCTAGAGAAAACTAATACAGTGTTTTTATTAAGTAACTACCTGACATAAATCTATATTTTTTTCTGTACATTTTTGTCTGCATATTCGTTGTTAACATCTTATATGTATGACAAGGATTTTGCAGTATTGTTTCTGAAGAGAAGTAAAAACATTAGTCTTTTCTCTAATTGTTTTTTTTAAATTTTCATTATCATTTAGAAATGTTTCTTTCATGAATTTTGACAATAAAATTCATAGGTTTCTGTGGAGATATAATGAGTTTGGGCATTAAAGTTTCTACCAGCCTTCTTTCTATTACTTTACATTTTTTCTATTAGTCACATGTGAATTTGTACAGGACCAATAATTCTGAATATTAATTTGAAATTAAGGCAAAAAATAACAATTCTAATAAAATGAATTGTAACTATAGTCTATTAAGTAACCTAATGTTCAAACGACTTATTTTTATGTAATACACATTGGATTATTGGTAAATATTTGACGTTTTATCCACAGAATTTTTATTTCTTTAAGCATATTTACTATAAGAGTAGAATCACCATACACTTCAAGATATGATGTATCATATATGCTCAGATTCAATCCAATAGGTGAAGACTCATTAAAATTTTACTTCACACATAGATGTATTTACTGCTTATATTATGGCCCTGCAAACATATGATTTCTGATAAATTCTGTTTTTCACAATTCACATAGGAAAAAGTACAGTGATTATATACTTATTTGCTCTGCATTGTGAAGTATATTCCTGACAGGTGAGAACATTCATTTTGACTAGGCATCTATAAGAACTAAAACATTGCTTGCAATTCTACACATCTGATGACTGGATATATTTTCCACAGTCTAGCATCTAGCACTGAATATTTCAAGATTTATATCTCCTATACTGCCTACATACTTCCAAATTTCAGAGGCACAGACTATATTCACCTGCACCTTTATGTCACAATTGCAGGTGAATTTGCAAACTAAGTAAGAAAGTATTCCTAGAAGGTATTCCTATCGCACTTTGGCCAGTAATAACCAAATACATACAGAAGTGACTATAGATAATATGATTATGTCCTAATAAGCCAAAATTCAATGTCTCCAAAGTAACTTGCCCTTGGTTGGATTCCTAAAATGCCCAGGACAACTGTTCTCCAACTCAAGGAGAAGTATGAAGAAGAAATATGGAAGGGGAAGAGGGACTGGTCTTAGCAATTTGAGGTAAAATATTTTACTTTTCCAAATTTTATTTAAACATATTTTAATTAGGACCCTCCAAATTACAGAAATAGAAGTGGCCCATGAAAGTGAGTGGTCCCCGACCTTAAGTGTAATACGGTTCACAGTAAATCCACCTTGGCGTGGAGCTTAATTAAAATGTCGATAAAACAATTTGGCACAATGGTGAGAGGCAAAGCCAAATAGTAATGGGATTAAGAGAGTGAGAGGGGGCTTCCCTGGTGGCGCAGTGGTTGAGAGTCCGGCTGCCGATACAGGGGACACAGGTTCGTGCCCCGGTCCGGGAAGATCCCACATGCCGCGGAGCGGCTGGGCCCGTGAGCGCAACGGGAGAGGCCACAACAGTGAGAGGCCCGCGTACGGCAAAAAAAAACCAACAAACAAGAGCGTGAGAGGAAAAATTTAATAACCTTATCCTCCAGTTCTAACGCTGTCTGCACTCTAATGTTGTCTGCCGAATGAGCTCTAGCACGACCTCCTCTCTGAAGTCCTTCCTGAAACCAGTACCTACCACACCGGAAGCAAAGAGCATCACAGCCTTATTTGTGATGACCAGGATTTTCTTTGATGGGGGTGGGGGCAGGTTTGGAACTCACAGTACAGTATTATAGAATTTACATACATATATTTTTTGTAAAATATTCACTATGAAAGAGCAATGCCTTTTAAATTTGAGGTTATTTCAAATTTATGCCATACACCTTAGAAACTGCTCAATGAGTAGCTCTTGAATATAGAAATAAATGTGGAAACACAGGCTTGGGGAATAAAATAAAGGTTATAAATTTTTAGAAATGTTATCATCTGCAAAGTAAAAGAAGGCCTGAATATCAGTGAAATAACTCAGGTGGAAAATAATTTTTAAAAAAACAGGTAATTGAGGCAACTTTCTTTTTTATAGTAGTATCTGAGTAATTATTTTTCTTTAATTAATTTACCATGTCTTTGTCATATAATTATTTGCTAAAAAAAAATTCCAGTGTTTAAATTTTTCCAATTATTTTCCATATGGGAACAGTCATTTTCTGTTCATTGGTACCGGAAATAGAACCATGTTATGCATAAAGCATAGTATGATTTTTCTTTGGTTAAATACAATTTAAATTTTCTCACATTTGCTCACAATATACCCTTGATTTTGAATTAATGTAGTATGTGTTAATCTGTATTATACATACACACATTGCATATTATTACCTTCTATTGTGCAACATTTAAACATCAATATTCTGAAGATACAACAGAAGTCCTTCTCTCTAAGATAATATTCTGGGTCTATAATCAAAAGTTTATATACATTGATGTTCTTCCACTGTCAATAATAAATATTATTAACACAATAATAAAAATTTAAAATCAGAGATTAATGGATCAAGACACTGAACTACATAAAAATAACAAACTATATTAACGCTGACATTTTTTAGCAGTTCTGTTGAAACGTCTAGAAAAATGTGTTAACAATGCACACTATATGATCAGCTTTTTGTCAATGGCTATTATTTCCAATATGTGTATCTTGCTTTTTACCTGCAATGCTATTTAAAGAATAGATACTCTGTGACTGTGTGTAACTTACTAGAAGAGATAACTTACAAACAGAAATCAAAATAAAATTTATTAGGCAACCAGCAAAGATGGTCATTACAAACAGATAATAAAAATACTAAATCATCAATTTCCTGTTTGTCTTGCTTCTTCACCATTACTCTTACATCTTTATTTTTATCTCAAAGAGATAAAATTCCTTGCATAAAAAGAGTTTTACACTTCTTTTTATCTCTAGTAACTGCCTTACTACATAAGAAAATATAGATGCTCTAATAATGTTTATTTCCTCTGCTGTTGATTAAACCTGGACCAGCTGATAAATATGAATTGACAAATTCAAAAATGTAAAAATTAGGATGGCTTGGGCTTCAGGTAGATGTCTCAGGTTATTAACCTCCAAAAACTGTGTCCTATACTTTGCCTCAGCCATCCACTACTATGGTTGTATGTCACAATCTTTTCCTAACTAATAATTACCTCAATACCAAATCCCAATATCAAGTATTCTGTTCCATTGTATTCATTTCTTTAAGTATTCTTCTTAGTAAAATTATCCAACCCCACCAAGATTTCCAATCCTGTGGGGCTGATACCTTTTTAATCTCTGTAACTCACGACCTTGTATTTCTCATTACTTCCTAGTACAACTGAATCCATGATCCAGCAACAGAATTAATTGATTGTATATATCATCAACTCTCTTGCCTTCCTTTCTCCCCAGATTACCAGCAAAACCCTACTTAAACTGTATTTAAATTCAACTAAGCCTACTTTATTTCCGCACCAGAGAGGTTTCTCAAAGCTGAAGGAATTCACGTAGCGATGCTGACTGGATTTACTCTTAGGTTTTAACCACAAATCTTAAATGGGAAGTATCTCTGCTGCCCCACCTGCTATACTTCCCTTGTGAATTCATTATCTCACTTGCAAGTATGTATTTCACACCCGCTCTTCCTCCTTGAGCCTTTCTCCACCTTCACCCTCTCTTGATTACCTTTTAGTTCACTAAGAGAATATAATCAATCAGAAGAGTATTTTAATTTCCCTCTAAAACTCTCTCCACCTACTACCACATACTCTGTCTTCCCTCTTGGTTCAACAGTTTCTATATTAGGCAATCTCTTCTCTGGCACAATCGATTTCTACTCAAAGACACTGCTCTGGAAATTATTCCCATCCTCTACTATGGCATTAATGTTCATCTCTACTGGAGCATGTTCATCAAAATAAAAAGCTGCTGCAAAAGCTCTTCCTTACTAAAAAAAAATCTGGGGGCTTCTGGGAAAAAAAATAAAATTAAAAAAAAAAAATCTGCTGTCAATTTCTTCAATTATTGTATAGGAAAACACCCAGAAATGTCAAACCTACACTACTGGTCCCACCTTATCTGTTATTTCTTTAGTCTACTTCAAAAAGTCTTATGAACCCATGTCTTTTAAAAAAATTTTTATTTATTTATTTTTAATTGGGTTATAGTTGTTTTACAATGTTGTGTTAGTTTCCACTGTACAGCAAAGTAGAGTTCCCTATGTTATATAGCAGTGACCCCATGTCTTTACTGAAAATACTCCCATTGAGTTTACTGATATCTATATTGTCATGCCAGATGGTCTTTACCTTTTTCTTTGTTGATTTCTGAGCCATTTTTGATTCGATTGATCTCACCATCCTCCCTGAATCACTTTTTTCATCTAGATTCTGGGAAACCACAATTTCTCAGTACTTATTTTTCTACCTAGCTTGCTGTTTTTGGGCTTCTTTGATGGATATTCTTCCTTTTTCCTGCTCCAAGTTGCTGAGTACTATAGAGCTCAGACCTGCAAATTCTTCTCATCCTTTCACTATGTCTATGGTCATTACCTAAGTAAACCAGATCATGACAGTGTGCTGAAATTCCACTTATAATCTGAACAATCTATTTTTTAAAAATCTTTCAACCCAAACTTCTTCCAGAAATGCCAGAAATCTGAGAATGAATATCCAAATGTTTTCCCAATATCTTTACATGTTAGGTATAGCAGACATCTCACGCATAACGTATTCAAAACTGAACTCTTGATTTCTTGCCCCTAAAACCTTTCCATTCTCAGCATTCTAATCCCAGTTCTCATCATTCAGTGATTCCTCTCCCCACCCAAACCTGTGCTTTCTATGTCACTTATGAGGCAAAAACCTTGGCCTTAACCTAGACTACTCATTTTGGCTAACCTTCCATATCCAAGCTGTAAAGAAATATTATAATATATTCAGATTTTGAACTGTTTCTCACAAATTCTGTGACTAATATTCTGGTCAAAGCCAGCCCTCAAAACTTACTCGGGGGCTTCCCTGGTGGCGCAGTGGTTGAGAGTCCGCCTGCTGATGCAGGGGACACGGGTTCGTGCCCCGGTCCCGGAAGATCCCACATGCCGCGGAGCAACGAGGCCCGTGAGCCACGGCCGCTGAGCCTGCGCGTCCGGAGCCTATGCTCCGCAACGAGAGAAGCCACAACAGTGAGAGACCCGCGTACCGCAAAAAAAAAAAAAAAAAAAAAAAAAAAAAAAAACTTACTTGGAAGACTCCTACAAAATCAATTTGTTGTCATGCCCCTTCTCCTTTTCAATAGTTCCTGCTTGAAACGTTACCAGTTTATATCAACAGCCTGAACAAAACACCGCAGTAGGCTTTCTCAAAGAAAATGTAAATCCTCTGTCATGATTCACACGTCCTGCTATTATATCTCTGATCTTTATGCTCATTTTATAATGTTCAAGTTATACTTATCGCCTTATTAATTTTTTTACTTTCTAAGCATGCTCACAACTCAACTTACACTTTTATTTTCTCTGGAAAGATCTCTCCCTTTTATTTAAATAATCTTATCCTTTCTTCAAATAATACCATAAAGAAGTCTTTCAAGTTGCTCTATCTAAAATATCACCCCTTAACCTCTCCATTCTCTTAAATTACCTTACTTTATTTGTCTTCTTCATTGCTCTTATCACTGTCTGGGCTTATATTCCATATGGATTTATTTGTTTATTGTTTATTACCAGTATCTTGAAATAGATTGTAAAGTCCACAAAGGTATAGACTTTATCTCCAGCACAGTTAAAGTGAGCACATGGTACATGTTCAATACCCCTGATAAATTAATAGGAAACTGCCTTAACCTGTAAAGAACATTTTAATTTATTTTTCTGAATTTTTTGAGGTCTATGAGAAGTTGGATTATGGTTTGTATTATTTAGGGTTTGGTCAAAGAAGTAGAATTACTATGAGTAATACTGAATAAAGGATTTATCTTTGAAATTAGCACTCTGCAGTTATGAGAGTTGGTTGGTAATCTTTCTTTGTACATCCTCAGGACCTCTGCATGTGGTGCCTCTGTGTGAGCTAATTTAGACTTTCTCACAGCATAGTGGCTTTAATGACATAGGACCTTGTATTTTGCCAGCTTAGGTTTCCAAACCAAGTGTCCTAGTAAACCAGGCAGAAGTTGAATTACGTTTTATGATATAGCCTCAAAAATATTTACCTTCACTTCTGTTCTCTTCTGTTGGTTACAAGTGAGTCATAGGCCACCATAGATACTCGTTGAAGGGATTTAGACTCCCTATTATAGGGTAGTGGTAGAGTCACTTTGTAGAAGACCATGTGGGTCCATGTATAATGGTTGCACTCATCTTTTGAAAATATGATTTTCTATCATTCACCCTCTAGCCAAAACAATTCATATCCTTCCCACATGCAATACACACTCTTTCCTCCCCCCACTCCAAGTCCGTTCAAGTCTCGTTCTATTAAGGAATCAGCTTGAAGTCCAGAAGTCAACTTCTAAATCAGGTCCAGGGGATCGTGAGCTCCTCTGGTACAGTTCTTTCTACATCAGTCTTCTTATTTAGAAGATCTGGGAGCTAAAGAGACAAGTTATCTCCCCCAGTCCACCACACACACACACACACACACACACACATACACACACACTCAGTGGTATGACAGGACAGGATGACCACTATAGATAACACCCATTCAAAAAGTAGAAAGGGAAAAGAACACAGCAATGTCCATAGCACTTATGAAATCCAGCAGGTCACACGTTGCTAATTTCTTGATTAGGGCTCAGTCCTATTTGATAATTTCTGTCTGTGAATATTGGCTCTGTCATCTATACGTTTGATTGCACCTTGTAAGTAATCCTTTCTTCTTCCTAAGAAAACTGACTTTGCAACTGAGTCGACTTCTCACCATGCTCCCTGCCAATAAAAGTTTGTGGATCCAAAGGCCCCTTTTCATTTTGTATATTTTCTGTAACTTTATAGTTCTAGCCATAGGTAATCTCCACCAGGAAAAAAAAAATCTTAAAAATGTGTGGGCTTTTTTATTGCATTGTATTAGAGTACATTTAATTTGAAAAAAGGAACAACCAACAATCTCTTTGAGACAAATCCTTTCCTATTTTAGGCTCTGGGTGAGGTTGCTACAGAACAATGTTTTTAGGTTTCTTGTAATCTCCATTGTTTAAGTGAAAGGATCTTGAAGGCATGCCTTTAAGATCCACTGAAGGATTTTGGTCTATTTGAAAATGTGAGTCATTTGTATAAACCTTTCTGAAACCTTAACAAAAGATTTTACAATCGCACTCTGATTTTGATTTTTATACTAAGGTTCTTACTTTTGAACTCTTGCTGGCTGAAAAGATTATTCAGAGCACTTTACATTTTCTCCAAATGTCATTCCAATGCAGAATAACTCATTCTTTAGTATACCTCTCTCCTTATTCCTTTTGTTGTAAACTTCCTCTAGGTGGTAGCCTCAACATTCTGCCTAGAAGTGTCCTGAGCAAGATCATCAAGTTATTAGGTCTATTTTCTATTTTCCATGTTAGCACAGGTCACAGTTTAGCTGCACTTCCTGGCACTATAACATGGGTCTCCTTTCTAACAGCTTTCAATAAGTTCCTGACTCTTTAATGCCTTATTGATAATGCCTCTAGGTCATTTAAACTTCAGTATTTACTCTGATCAGTGCCATACCTGCTTCAATTAACCATCCCCTCAAAGGCCTTTCAGCTTTGTCCTAACTCTCAGTTCAAAAGCCAATGTCATATTCTTTTGTAAAAACATACCCTTTCCTATGATTAATTTTAGGTTTAAGTATGGAAACCAATTTATGCCAATGAACGGAAGACCTGCCAGTTGGATACAAAGAAAAAGCTTTTTTTTTTTTTTTCAGTTTTATTAAAGGAAAAAGGGAGTTATCAGATTTATTTTTCTGCTGAATGTTTTAATGAAAAATGAAATAACTGGAACTAATATAGCCTTACTACATTTTGAAGGAAAAGTGGCTTGGATGAGGTGATTGATATCACAGGGAAGCTAAATCTCCTTCACACCCATCACAGATCTCTGGCTATATGTATAAAAGGGATAATGATTTCATACAAATAGGTCTTTCATGAGGAATAAAGAAGATGTTTTCAGGAGATTTCCTGATAAATTTTATCTGCTTAAAATATTATAGTCCTCTCTTTCTTTTACTAAAACAAACTTCATTTGTTTTAACTATAAGTTGAAGTTACTCAGAACTTCACATGGATCATGTGGGGAATATTCTTGGTGCACAAGACTGAATAGTTTATGATTCATTTATACTCCATTAATAATATACTTAAATACTTGAAACACTAGACATGTATATCTTCCAACTGTCCTATATTAATAGGTTAGGGATCGGGGCTTCCCTGATGGCGCAGTGGTTGAGAGTCCGCCTGCCGATGCAAGGGACACGGGTTCGTTCCCCGGTCCGGGAAGATCCCACGTGCCACAGAGCGGCTGGGCCCGTGAGCCATGGCCGCTGAGCCTGTGCATCTGCAGCCTGTGCTCCGTAACGGGAGAGGCCAAAACAGTGAGAGGCCCACGTACCATTAAAAAAAAAAAAAAAAAAAAAATAGGTTAGGGATCATAAAATAACTTCAGAAAGTTAAAAATATGGAAAGTGTCAAAGGCTAGTGAGTTTGGCCATTCAATGAATTGAGCAAATTGCCCTCTTGAATAAATATTTTAAAATTACCAAAAATAATCCTAAAAATATATGATATTTAAGTTAATTTCATCTTACATGAAGAAAGCAAGGGAGAGGGGGATGTATATTGGGCACTTCTTATTTTTCCCTTATTCCTTTTGAGTTCAGCATTTACTCAAGCCATTGCAATGACAATCAGCTTTTCTCAGGTGTAACCTGACTATTCTTCCACCAAGTTGTGCCATGTATTTCTCAGTTTCAGACCCAGATCTCTGCTAACACTTCAGTGTGGAATTAAGCCCCAGTTGCCTACACATTGCTGACCAAAGTGATCATGAACACTTGTATTAAATTTCCATTATTGTCTTTTTTAATATATGCTTTATTTTTTATAGCACTTTTAGATTCACATCAAAATTGAATGGAAAGGGACTTCCCTGGTGGTGCAGTGGTTAAGAATCGGCCTGCCAATGCAGGGGACACAGGTTCAAGCCCTGGTCCAGGAAGATCCCACATGCCATGGAGCAAATAAGCCCGTGTGCCACAACTGAGCCTGTGCTCTAGAGCACACGAGCCACAACTACTGAGCCCGTGCGCCACAACTACTGAGCCTGCGCTCTAGAACACATGCACCTAGAGCCAGTGCTCCGCGGCAAGAGAAGCCATTGCAATGAGAAGCCCATGCACCGCAATGAAGAGTAGCCCCCGCTCGCCACAACTAGAGAAAGCCCGCATGCAGCAACGAAGACGCAACGCTGCCAAAATTAATAAAATAAATAAATAAATAAGTAATTGAGTAGAAAGTACTACCTGAACCTACACAGGTGCAGCCGTCCCGACTACCAACATCTCTCACTGTAGAGCACATTTGTTACAATTGCTGAACCTACATTGATTGACATATCATCATCACCCAAAGTCAATAGTTTATATTAGGGTTCACTCTTGGTGTCATACATTCTATGGGTTTTGACAAATGTACAATGACAATAGAAAACATAGGGAATAGTTTTACTGCCCTAAAATTCTCTGTGCTCCACTTCTATTCTCCCCTCTCCACTAACCCCTAGCAACCACTGATCTTTTTACTGACTCCATAGTTTTGTCTTTTCCAGAATGTCATGTAATTGAAACCATACACTATGTATCCTTTAAAGATAAGCTTCCTTGACCCAGCAATCCCACTACTGGGCATATACCTAGAGAAAACCATAATTCAAAAAGAAACATGCACCCGTGTTCACTGCAGCACTATTTACAATAGCCAGGTCATGGAAGCAACCTAAATGTCCATCAACAGACGAATGGATAAAGAAGATGTGGTACATATATATAGTGGAATATTACTCAGCCATAAATAGGAATGAAATTGGGTCATTTGTAGAGAAGTGGATGGATCTAGAGACGTGGATGGACCTAGAGACTGTCATACAGAGTGAAGTAAGTAAGAAAGAGAAAAACAAATATCGTATATTAACGCATAGATATGGAATCTAGAAAAATGGTACAGATGACCTGTTTGCAAGGCAGAAATAGAAACACAGATGTAGAGAACAAACGTATGGACACCAAGGGGGGAAAGTGGCGGGGGTGGTGTGTGGTGGCGGTGGCATGAATTGGGAGATTGGGATTGACATGTATACACTAATATGTATAAAATAGATAACTAATAAGAACCTGCTGTATAAAAAATAAATAAATAAAATAAACTTTTAAAGATAAGCTTCTTTCAGTTAGTAATATGCATCTAAGTTCCTCCATGTCTCTCCATGGCTTGATAGCTGATTTTGTTTTAGTGCTGAATAATACTCTGTTGCATGGATGTACTACAATTTATTTATTCACTCACCTACTGAAGAACAACTTGGTCACTTCCAAATTTTGTCAATATGAATAAAGCTTCTATAAACATCTATGTGCAGGTTTCTTTGTGCACATAAGGTTTCAATTCATTTGAGTATCATCTGTTTTTCCATTCAGTCATCCAATCTTCATCCCTGACATAAATATTACGTAAATAAACTACACAATACTACATAAACGACTTACATTCAAACTTTTTATCATTTGCTGCTTTCTGAGAGACCCCTGGGTAAAACAGTTGGTACCAGAAGGGACTACTGAAAGCACACCTTCAGTATGAAATTCTGGAACTGGATCACTCAATAGTGAATTAGCAATACTATCTATTGCTGATGGTAAATAGGGTGGTGGTCACCTCTGATACACAGGAACATCACAATTACTACCATATTCCCTGGTGGCAGGTTGGGATGAGTTGCAAAAAGAAAGTGAGCATATGCAGTAGCATCACAGTTATTAAGACTTTCACTGGCTGAGAATCAGAAAGAGTTTTAGGTGGAAAGTGAAGCACTGATTTATATAGCAGCAGTGGCACCTGAACACCTGTATGGGGGAATGACTTCAGATGCCATAAAAAATAAGTTCAGACTAGGCTACTGTCAAAAGAATTCTGTAAAAATCAATACCCCTATGACAGGATGAAAAAGACCCTTATTGACTGCAGCTGCAGAACAGACTCTGAAAATCAAGACTGGGATTTATTATGAGACCAAATGACTACAAAGGTGCTGAATGAACAATGCTAACATATCGCCTATGCCTAACTCAGGACTGTGAGTAAAAACTAGTGGGACCCTGGGACAAAGGTAAGAACGTTTGAGTGGATGCACCTGGGAACCATGAATCTCCAGATTCCTTCGAAACTTTAAGACTGAAAGAAATGTTTCTATAATCTTCTTAACAACTCTTACCTCAAACATTGTTCTGGCCATCAGCTTCCAACAACTGAAATACAGGCACCTCATCTAGATGGACCAGTTATCTGTCTTAGAGCTTCTCTGGCACCAGAGTTGGTCACCTACAGGAAACACTGGGGATTTGAGCTCACACAAATTAAGAATTATAGAGACTTAATACCCCATTAGGCAACTCCTGGTCAATGTCAGAAGGAGTCATTGGATAAAGGGTTCTTTCAAAACTGCTCTGCTCTTTTGAACTTTAGGTGGACTATTTTAAATTTCATTCTATATTGCTTCTTGAAAGATCCCAGATGCACTGAGCCTCAGCTGCCCACACTGATGGACCAGCTTGATAACACACTCTTATACTGACTATTTTCTGTCTAATTTTCCCTGGTCCCCCACTCCTGGTCTCTAGACTTTCCAAAGAAACAATTTGTGTCAAGGCTTCCACTCAGGCTTTGAGTTTCTAGGAGAATCCAGGAAGAGACCCAGACCAAACAGTAGATACATGTTTACAGCTTAATGAATCTATTAATAACAGGAACATATTTACTATTCAAAGAGAATAATAACTCAGATTTGTAAACACAGAAACGCCCATCGCTCTTCTTTACCATAGTTCATCCATTTGGTGCTTGATTTGTCAAATAAAAATAAGTTGCTTCAGTCTCTGGGGCCCCATTTAATTACTACAGCACCTAGATAAATTCTATGACTGTTTGCTCAATAAGCAAAGTTTTGGGAGCTGCTTCTAATAAAGTTTTTCTTTGCCTCATTGATTTGTATGGTAGACTGTTGCTGCAAATTAAATATATCAAAATGCTAGTCTTTTCTTCAATATAAAGTCCAGTTTTATATTTTAAGAGAAAACTAAAGAAATTGAAAATGACTCAGAGAAGAGAAATAGCAATAGTTAAAGGAATGGAAAATGGAACTTAGAGTAAAGGCACTATTTTTGTATCTCCAAGACAACAAACATCAGTTAAGGTCTACTTTCTCTTTCAAAAAATGTATATCATTTACATCTAAAATTAATGTAATTCACTTTTTATAAAAGTTTGATTATAAGTTGGGGATTTCATTAGCTTTTACTGAGGAATAGACTACAATCTTGTTTTATGGTTAATAATGATAGCCCTTTGCTCTCCAATTTTGGATTTTAGTTTTAAACTAACAATTAAACCAAAACAGTTTTGATGAAATTATTAGTCTGGAAAAAAGTGAATTTCAGCAGAAAAATTAACCTAAAGAACACTTAAATTTGTGATGTCAAGATAATATGTTTTATTAAAGCAAAGCAAGTAATACTAAATCTTCAATTTTTGTAATTTCAAAAGTGTTAAGTTAGTCAATATTTTTTATGCTTTCTTATTAGACATCAAAAGCCACATAATATTATAAATTCTTAGTCAAATGTAAAGAATGACATAACATAAATCTAATAATAGAAGATTAATTTAATTGCATAACTTCTCCAACTTTATTATAGAACATTCCTTTTGACTCATTTCACAAATGAAACAGATGAATTATTTTCAAAATATATTGAAATAGAAACATTTGTCAGGTAAATGATTTTGCATAATCATCAAACTATGAGAAATATTAAAAAGTGAAGAAAACTAACAAGGCTCAAGCAATGAAGCATAAAAACTAAGGGCATTTTTATCACATGTATAAAGGTATTTTATGTCATATATGTCAAATTAATGTGAGTTCCAAAAACGCTAAAGCAAATGGAAAAAAACCCTGAGCTAGCAAATATGATAAAAGCTCTACAGTTCTCCAGGCCCAAGAGGGCATTATCATTTACATAACGTGGGACTGAGTCATTTTGATCTCTCAGAGAATGTGAAGAAAAATAAGGTAACGAAGGGTACACAGGAAAATAGAAAAGAACAGCATCCATAAAATACATTGTACATTGATTATGGGAATTTCAATTACTGGGAAAATGTCTTGCACAATAGCACTGGAGTCAATAAAGTAGAATGCACAGTCTTAGGAGGAATGCTGGATGATTCGCATACACTATTTGTTATGGAACCTCAACAGCAGAGTAAAAACAAGAGCTCCTGAACAGAATCCTGATGAGCAAAATCAGTTACAGTGAAATTTCTAGAGCCTGGTGATCACTAGACTTTAAAATATTTTTAGTTTCTATTGAAGTAGATAATGTCTGTTGTTTTTAATAAAGTCTGTAAACTACCACAGCTTTGATTCTTTGTCTGCTCTTACCCAGAAATCTTCAATTTTGTTGCCTTTTAAAGCAAAAGTTATTCTCATGCATCACACTCAACAATTTTAAAATCATGACCCACACCTTTGAATAACTGTTTTCTCTAATTTAATTCCCCCCCAATTATCCTAATTCTAAATATGTTTATCATAATTGATATATCTTTTTGAAACCTCCAGCTACTTGGCTAATTTCTGTATTTTTCTGCTTTAGAGTGTATTCATATGACAAGTTTAACAATGTTTTTAAAAAGAAATTATTATTTAGTGTAATTTAAAATTGAAACAAAAAAGACATCTATTTTATTCATGTGAAATCCAAAACTAAGTATCTAACATGCATTAGTGGTATTATAAAACAATTAGAGCTTTTTGTTTAGCCACCACCTACCAACGTGTTCAGGTAAGAACTATTTATTTGAAAAACAACCCTCATATACCTATATAAATATATATTTCACTTCATTCTCAGTGAAGAAAATGTAAAATTCTAATTTCCATAAACTTGCCTTTCAAAATCTATTACCACATCTGGGATATCTCAGCATCATGAGCAAATAAAATTGACAAAGATAATACTAAGAAGAAAGAGGAAGAGAAAAGTTTAAATGTAAATTCTAAATATTAGACTCCTCTGATATAACAATATATATGTAAGAACATTTTGTGATTCTTTATGCAATAAACTAAAATCAAATTAATGGTACAACTGATGAATTCAATGAAAATCACATTTCTTCATTAACTGAATTACCTAGTCATGTTAATATAAATGACTGATCAGCAAATAAAATAAATTGAGTAAATAAATTATGCCTACCACTGGTATTAAAATCTACAGGTGAAATTGTATGTTTGAACACTGATTATATTATATATAAATCATAGATGAATTATATTTTGAACGCTGAGATATATTCACTAACATGCTCTTTTTTGAACACTAATTTTGAGTAGAAACTAATTAACATTGTAGAATACTCACTTTGACTCTATATTGAAATTTTTGCAGATCCTAAACACTAATAAAAAGAACTGCAGTGAAGATTCAATACAAAAATAATTTAAAGCAAACAAAAATTTAGAAAGAAAACTTAAGGTGAGAGTTAATGAAAGTTAAATATTGAGTGATTTTTTTTTTAAAAGGTAAAATAGGCAAAAAACTCTATACAGGACATTTTTTACTAAAGACTAGAGAACATTTTTATAAATGGCATTTTTCTCTGAAGAAATACATCGCACATCTACCTATAAGAAGGCACATGACTAGCATATGTTCCAAATAATTAAGCTCTTAAATCTGGCAGGGCATCTGTTTTAGGCTCATTCATGGAGATAACAATTGAAGGGCAGCTTGGACTGAAACCTGTTGTCTTGCTAATGAAGAACCTCTAACTGTGGGAGCAACAGACAAATGCACTCACATTCGCTTTTTGCTCTATCTTCTCTTTATCATTTACTTTTCTTGTTTTCTCTTTCTCTTTGTCCTTTTCCTCACCTTTGGTAATTATTTTCTATAATATCCTTTCTTTGAGTAATATAATACGTAAACACAATTTATATCATCAAATGGGATGCCTTCTATTTCCCTTGGAGATCATTCTGAGAATCTACCTTTCATATCCTGTCGTGGAAGAAGATTTGAGGGACATACAGAAACACACAGACATCATGCACCATGAATGAAGATGGTGGAGTCAGATGGGTAAGAATTCTGGATATGTATTAGATCAATGTAAAGTTATAATCTTGTTTCCACCACCGGATAGGTAACTATGGGGAAGTTACATAACCTTTTTATGCCTCATATTCTTCATTTAAAAATGTATATAATAATATTCGATTGTAGGACTATATTTGTAGGGTTTTATGAGAATTCAATGAGGTAGCACATGCAACAATTGTTTTTTTTTTTTCGATACGCGGGCTTCTCACTGTTGTGGCCTCTCCCGCTGCGGAGCACAGGCTCCAGACGTGCAGGCCCAGCGGCCATGGCTCACAGGCCCAGCCACTAAGCGGCATGTGGGATCCTCCCGGACCGGGGCACGAACCCATGTCCCCTGCATCGGCAGGCGGACTCCCAACCACTACGCCACCAGGGAAGCCCTCATGCAACAATTTTAATACTTTTTCATTGAGTGCCTGTATGTGTCAGATGCTATATTGATAAATGTTTAATAAAATTTGTTTCAAATGTTGTCCCATCAGGCATCTAAATGACAGTAAATCAAAAGACACAAATTTAAAAATGACTGGAGTCAGAATGTCTATCTGGTAATAAAGGCTAGAGAGATAGCACTTAAATCAACTCATCAAAAGATGGAAGAAATAGATAAACCAATAGAATAATCAAAGAACTGTAAGAATTTTGACATAAGATTTGTATATTGTTGTCCCAGACCTCTTAATATTGGTATTGATAACAGTGAGGATGATGGTTATGAATATAAGAATGCTCAAGATGTTGATAATGATAATAGTAATAATAAAATGAAGTGTTCATTATTGCCTTGAATTGCAATATAGTTTTTGCAATTTTAAGTAAAATGTAAGTGAATTTATAACACAGTATATTAACATAAAGCATCGGGATTTAGATTTTCTTTGTATCTCAAGAAATACTATGAATAGAACTACTAAGAATATTAAGACTTTGCCTTTGAACTTCTAGTATTAAAAAGTAGACAAAAAAACTGTGATAGTTATGAGTGGAAGATACAGGAAGAGAGGTGTGTGTGTGCATGCGCGCATGTCATGAGAATAAACAGAACTCTGTATTAGTTACTTGTCATTCAGAATAATGATGAAAATCTAAAATAACAGGAACTACCACATTTATCTTGATTACAAATCACTCATAATTATGGCTGATTGTCACTGAATGAGTTTCAGGTTGTATATTCTCTCTTCAAATACAGTATCCAGAAGAAAATATTATTTTTCAGATGTAGTCAAGTCATCAGATTAGAGTTATTAGTTCAATTTTTCAGGATATTACTCTACCATAAAAATTGCCTAAATTCATGTTCACATTACACTGTTGTCTCACAACTGAAATAAATGTTGATCATTCTCCATGGAGTTACTTAATCAAACTCCTTCAAGAGTCACTATCAATTTTTCAACTATGATTTCTTCTCTTCACCATGCCCTTCACTATGTATTTAAGGAAATGAACTTTATATCTTCTATGCTTCTAAAGAAATTTGAACATACATATTTTAATGATACACCATAATTTATCATTTATTAGCATATACAGTTAAATTGTTATCATTTTTGGTCAATGCCATGTAGTCAGCTTATAGTTCATGTTTACTGAACAACTGAATGTGTATTTAAGGATTGACTCCAAATATCTAATAATTTGGTCATACAAATGCTTGGAGTAAAATATGTAAAATTTTTGAGAAAAAATGTTAACTTAAGGTATAAGCAATTTCAGTTTTATGAAACAATATTACAGTCTCTTATAAAGAAAGATTTTTTAACTTATATTCTATAGGAACAGTAGGGTCTCATAAATATTGTTAAAATACAGACATTTATATGTGATAATTTTAATAAAGTTGGATAATTATCTTATTTAATACGAATTTGATAAGGAGTTGTGATTTTTTTAATTGTATCTATTCAAACTTTGACATAATTTTGGTCATGAAAAAACTGGATTTTGAGGTACCCTATATTAAACTTTTGCCCAAAATTAATGCTGCCAGTTATGATATGATAGTTCCCTATTTACCTCTAAACACTGTATAAATTATAGCTAATTATACAGAATGCAATGTTTGCCTTCTTGAATTTAATGGCAGCAGAGTTTGTTTGCTCTTTATTAATTTGATTTTTATTATTAAAATTCAGATCCCTAAATTTCTGGTTGAATTTTTTTTTGGTTGAAGAATTTTCATTACACATGATTACATCTAGCTAGAGTTTCCTTGAGCTTAATATACTTTTGAAAGATTTAGTAATAGCAATGTACATTAAATCCAAATAATTTGGCAAGGTTTTAAAAATGCTTGTTTTTGATAACCTTATTACAGTGATAAGAATTTCTTTTATATTTTTTAAAATTGATAACTCTTGAATTACTATTGCTAAGACTATTCAAACTAAAATATACCATATATGCCATTTTTCAGCCACAGCTGATCAAATTCTTCATCTTTTCCCAGGCATTCAAAAAGGTGTCAAAACTTCACGATTGATTGTAAGTCTTAATTACAAGATGCGGGTTTTCACATTATTGGCTGGTGGAGTGAAATGACGGACAGATGTAGTAATGCCATGGGAGTCTCCCTGTAGCAGACATTCTAACAGAAATAATGTGTACAGGAGCAGAACACCTGCACTGATGGCTCGGGGTTCACAACCTCCAGACTCTTCTCTCCACACAGTAAATTAATTGGAGCTTACATGGACAGGATTTCTAGATTATACTTCTAAAAGAGGGAGTCTCCAAATTTCAAAAGGTTAAGTTCTGTCTTGGTGGAGAAGTCTTCTCTGCTGATCAATACTTACTGAGTAAGAAATGTAGCCAAAAAAAGATAGAAACCTGGCCAAGTCAGTTATTCTTTCTTAACATTATTAAAAAGCAATCATATCATTGGGTTCAGCACAACATATGTGTTTGCATGTCTGAATAGATATAAAATCACTGAGAGCAACCACTTATAAATAAAAATAATTATGGACTAACTAATATTTGATACAGTCATTTGTGCTTCACACACATTTTCTCTTTCTAAAATCTTGCAATATGGCTTACAGTAAAAAAAAAAGGAAAGAAAAATAAATAAAAAGTAGGATAAGGAAATAAAAAGTATGCCTGTTATTAGGCTAATAGAATTTTTAAGCTCATTTGCTAGGAAAATGCAAAACTGACTAATCTTTAAAAAGATCAGTATGAATTAGTAAAAAATATGGTTATTTAACCCACTCAACTACTTAAACAAATATTTGTTGATTTTTTCCCCAGAAATACAGGTAGACATTTTTAAACAAATTTAAACTGTTTCCCACCAACTGATCCTAACTAGAGTAAATGCTAAAGGATGTGACTGAGTTGACTGCAAAGTGGTTTTCAGGGTAAGGTTCTGATTGGTTTCAATACAGGATGATTAAAACAAGAAACTGTTTCTGGATAAATATAAAAAACCTTTACCATATGTATTAGTTTTCTAGAGCTGCCATGAAAAATTCTACAAAGTGGGAGACTTAAAATAACAGAAATGTATTCTTTTATAGTTCTAGAGGCCAAAATCAAAAGGTCAGCCGGGCTGTCCTTCCTCTGAAGGCTCTGGGGCAGCAACCTTCCTTGTCTCTTCCTGGCTTCTGGTGGTTGCCAGCATCCTTGGCATTCCTTGGCTTGCAGCTGCAGCGCCAATTTCTGCCTCAGTCCTCACAAAGATGTCTCCTCTGTGTGTGGTTGTGTCTCCGTCTTCTTAAAAAGACACCAGTCATACTGAATTCAGTGTGACCTCATCTTAATTAATTGCATCTCCAGAGATCCTATTTCCAAAGGAGGCTGCATTCACAGGTAACTATGATTTTTATTTTCTTTTAAATTTAATCTTTTTCAGATAAAGGCTCAATGCCCATAAAACATGGCACTATTTTGGTAAATTTACTATCTTGCTTAGCCTTGCAATCTCTAAAATCTGATTTGCCAGCAAGGAGGACTGTTCCTTTACATAAACTAATCTTAACCAACTTGTCCTGGTGCAATTGGTGTGATAATTATAGCTACTGTTGGGACTTGATGATCTGGGGGACACATTATCTACATGGAAGGCAAATGATAATTATGAAAGGCCATTTTATGATCATAAAATAAGAGCAGGGACTACTTAGACAACAAAACTCTTCCTTTCTGTCTCTATGTCTCTTTCTCTCAGCAAGTCAGAGAATCTTGAAGGATGTTAGTAGTCATCTTCTCTAATCACTGACTCTTGGCAACGCTGCATTTTCACACAGAATTTTGATATTCAATAAAGGATTTTCATATTTAAATTGAAGAACTATATATCCTTGTCAAAGTCATTTAAAACTAGATGATAAAGTATATCGTATAAAGCCTATAAGCACCCATAAGCAAAAATAGGATTTCAATAAAGCCTACTATATCTATTAAAATAAAGCTCAAAAATATAGATATGTAATCTTCCATTATCATGTTCTCTAAAAAGTTTCTAGGAGAATTCATTGGAACTATTGGAAATGCATACCATCTTCTGAGATGCAGCAGTTCATTTTTCATCTTCTACACACATATATATATACACATATACCACTTACACATGTATATATATATTTATACATACATATCATATACAAATTTACTTGCACACACAGACACACACACACATTCTGTTAAGATTTTATTATAGAGGGACATCATGTTTTCAGCAAACTCAGAAATGCAAACATTACCTACTTCATTTAAGACATATTTTACTATAATATCTCTATCACCTATAATATCTATAATAACTTCTCTATCACCCAAACTATTTGTTTATAATGGAAGTAGGTACTTCATAGCTGGCTTTGGAGGCTCATTATTTAAGATAAAATTTCTGAATGTGCTTTATTAATGAATTTTTAATCTTTTGAATTCACTATTAATGATTTAGAATAGATATTTAAGGATAAGTTCAATTAAGAATGCATATACTTCTTGGAAGCTTGCATGATAATAGGTACATCTATGCTGGGTTATCCATACTAAATAAATCCAGGGATTATCTAAAGAATATGTGTCGGTACTACAGGATATCACCTCTCTTTTGATCCAAAGTGTTGATTTTCATTTTCGTGGAAAAATCTTTAAAGACAATTGAAAATTTTACCATCTCAATCAAAAAAATTTTTAAGTCCACTGGTAGTGATAGTTACAAATACATACTTGACATATGTCACAGACTGACTGAAACAAATTACATACATTAAAGAACTTTTTTTTTGTGCAGTCAAGTCAGGACATCAGATAATTACATATAATTAATATTGTCTTTGTGTATGTACTAAGAACGTGTTATATTGGAGACCAAGATATCAGCAGTCTAGCTGAGCCACTCTTTGCTTACAGTTGCTTGATAAATCCTGAGCCAAAACCATCTTGCCAAGTCCTTCCCAAAATCCTGACCAATAAAAATCAGAAAAGAAATCATTACGGTTGTTTTAAGCTTCTACATTGGAGTAATTTGTTATGCACTGTAGATAACTAGAATGAATTAGATCTAATCCCAGTGTGGTAAATGCCATTTCTACACTGTAAGAATCACCCATCCTCTTATTGGTACTTACGTTTTTTGAGTAAAATACCTGGTTGAATGTAAAATTATTTAAAAGTAATCTCTCTCTCTCTCTTTCCTTCCCTCCCCCACACACTCTCTCTTCCTCTCTCTCTCTCCTTCTCTCTCAGCCCAGAATGCATAGTTGAATTCATGTTAATACATAGGGGCATATAATATTCCTCTGTTGTATCTCTCTTAGTCCTAAGTAAAACATGAGTTAGATATTAGGTATCAATCATATTAGTCATATTTAGACATTGGTAACTGATGCTTGGAGATGTTGAGTAATTTATAAAAAAAAAAAAAAGGAAAACTATGCCTTGTGTGCTATGGAGATGGCGATCAAATTCATGGATCTCTGACTCAAAATAATGTCAATGTTCTTAGTCAAGTTACTAGGGTTTCTATGGTTACTAGTAATTCATTTTTTTGCCATGTCCACTTACGCTCTCATTTAATTAGCAGTTTTCTTAATTGAATCACTTTTAGAAATTTAGTTTACTCTAAAGCACATCAATGATATTACAAGTTTAATATATTTGCAATAAATGTTATCGGAAAGTAATTGCTAACTTATGCTTCCAAACATAATCAAGTAATTAGTACCAGAATGACTTTCCTACTGTGAACAAATATAAAATCTGACAAACATGAAGCAACTGTTTTTATGCACTACACAGCAAACACTGCAAGAAGGTAATCCTTGAAAAAGGGAAATTCATGAGGAAGTCCACCCATTTCCCAGGCTTCTGTCTGAGGGAAGTCTCCTTCCCACCACACAGGGAGGTAGAGTCAATGCAGAACACATAACTCTCAGTGGGCTGAGGAAGCACGTTTCAAAGTTCATTGCTACTCTAGCTGGATTTGTGGGCCAAAGTCCTGAAGAAAAGAGAGCTGAGCAGAGCAGGTGACAGACACTTCTCGTGAAGATTCATTATGGTTCCTCAGATGAAGGCTAAGCTGCACATGCACAAGGCAGAGTCTGTGAGACCTAGCAGTTTCTAATTGCAACATGGCTGAGACCTGAATGGAATTTGTTATTCAGGGCGAGGGATTCAGGGTGTTGGAATTCTAGCAGAGTCAGAGGAGAGAGGCCTCAATGGGCTCTTTAGTCATTCATTTGAGAAACCAGATAGGCCACAACTTAAGAGTTAGTAACACAGCCTAAATGGAGAAACAGTTTCTAGAAATAAGTCCAAAAATCAAATGTATCATTCCTCAAAAAAACTTCATATAAATAAATGAAACATGTATGAAAGCTCAAAAAGAACTGCAAGTTACTTATTTGACCATTAGAACAAAATTCACCACCTTTTAAGTGAAAACAACACAGTTCAGACTCCCTATAATCCTACAACATATCATCTATCATGTCTGGCACACAATTAAAAATTGTCAGGCATGGAATTTGTGAACTATTTAAAAATTACAAAAGAATCAAAGATTATTCAAATTTTGGAATTTGTACAAAAGGACAGAAATGAAAATAAATTAGCAATCAATAATATCAATAAATCTTGAAAATCACAAATTATTTAAATTAAGCAATACTCTACTCAATAACCAATTGATCAAAGTAGAAATCTAATGGACATTAAATATATTTTGATTGTCATTACAATATAACAAAACATATCAAAATTCTAGAGTTGCAGCTAAACAGTTCTTAGATGAAATTTCATAGTGGTAAATGGTTATTGAAAATCAAGAAGATGAAGAAAAAGAAGGCGAAGGAGAAAGAGAAGGAAGAGTAGGAAGAGGAGTGAGAAGAAGGGGAAGAAGAAGAAGAGGAAAAAGAGAAGGAGAAGAGAAGGAGAAGGGAGTAAAAATTAATGACTTTATTTCACCTAAAAGAACTAAAAAGAGGAGAGAAAATTATACCCAAGGCAGACAGAATGAATGAACTCATAAAAACAAGAGCACACACACAAACAGAAAACCAACAGTTGATAGAGAGGATCAAAACATAATTGATTTTGAAGCTGTTGACCTAAAACAAATAGATTGCCAGATATTTCTTCAGCACAGACAAGTTTATTTGGGATCAGCAGGAAATTGCAATATGGGGTCTGCAATCATGGCCAGGAAAAAAACAGGAGTCTTTCATCTCCCTGTTGGATTCCACTATCTTCACCCGGCATGAGAGCTCCCCCTTCTGGTTTCCCTACTCTATTTAACTGAGTACTACTTTATTTAATCTGTTCATTAATATTTTTACAAAGTATTATCCGTCTTTATTAATGACTGGATCCAATTTTCTAATATGCTGCTAAGTATTTGAGTGTATGTTTTTCAGATATATTGTTCTGGCATTTCTATCTTATAAGTTCTTTATCATTTTATTAATAGGGTTGATACTAGCCTGATCCAAAGGCCAGCTGTAAAGTACCTGCTTCCTTTATAAACAAATAGTTTGATGGAGAAGTTCAATAGAGTGAGGTAAAAATCCATCTTAAAAGAAGTAAATAGTGTTTGGATTCCTGGTTTTGCTAAAAATACATGGTGTTTCTGTAATAAAATTTTAATGGAGTGTGTATAGTGTATGTTTGTGTGTGTCTGTGTTTGTGTGTGTTAAGTTTCCAAAAGAACATTGGTTTCATTCTTTTCTAGTAATATAATAATATTGTAGAGCTAAATTAAATTGCAGATTTGTGCATTTGTCTGGTTCTTATGCTGGTTGTGTAATTGACATTAGTGACAACTATAAAATATAGGTTGAAAATAGCCAGCTTTTCTAAACAAAGATAGACTGGAGTCTCAAACACATTTAGAATCACTTATTTGATATCCATATTAAGCTTCTTCAAAGCAAAATTTTAAATTCAAGTAACATTTGAGATTGAAGAAAAGGTCATTCCTGTATATTGTAGCCTAGCAATGATTATCATGTTTTCCATGCTAGATGCATTTTTTATTATTTCTGAAAATGTCTGCTATAAAAAATCATACCATTATCTACGAGATTTAATAGATGGAGATTATTTCCAGTTCCCATATCTGTCCTCTTTCTGTGGTAGCAAATATTTTTGTAAAACTTCAAGTGAGGTATTATGTGAATGTAATTTTACAGTTTAAAATATCCAATTCCATTCTTCACAGTTGATGCTAGTCATTGACACAAAATCATAACAATCTTTAGCAACTGCTAAAATCAAAGGCAATGATAGATATATATCATTTTAAATGTTTCAAATACACATTTTACTATGTATAGATCCAAAATGAACAAGTATTGAGTGAAAATTTCATTTGTTTTATGAGTAAGAAAGTTTTTGAACAATAAATTTTTACAACTATATTGATAATTAGAATAGATTAACATAAAAACTCAACAAGTCTTGGGATGTGATGGAAATGTAGTAGCTGAAAGTTCTTTAGATATAGGGTCTTTATTTAATTCTGATAATTGATTAGCTATCAGATTTATTTCTATGTGGAAGTCTTGTTGTGGAGTGACATACGAAAGAACAACACACATATAAACACACACATACAAATCTCCTACCTATCTTTATGGATATACACACAAATTACATATATACACATATATACTCAGTATATATGCACATAAATATAGATAGAATACATATATATCTATGCATACATATATATATGTATGCCACTACACTTCTATCACAACATAAGACTTGCTGAATTTTGTTTTATACATACCTATACACAGATAGGCAGATACAAACATACAGATATGTGGGTTTGCACAGTTTATGTATATGTATATATTTCCTAGCTCATCTACTAAGCTGTGCTTAGAAGCAGTGAAACTGCAGTAGCAAGAGTCACAACTAACACCCGTATCTTGGTTTCTAAATACCATTTTCCAATGAAAAGAACCAAAGCTCTTTGGATAGTTGGTTGATTCCAGTGCTAGAGGAAGCAAAGAAGGAACAATCCGAACAACAAAATAAATAGCATAGTTTGAGGTTATGACCCAGTGAAACACATATTCGTGAGTCCATGCTGATATAAAGAAATAACAGAATAAATAAATAAGGATAAGAGACAACTGTTCCTTATAGAAAGGATTTCAGTTAATAAATGCAGAATGAATGAGGGAAATAGAAAGTTAATGTTTGAAATGCCACATCAGAAACAATTGCTTTTGGCAAAATCCACCTTCTACAAAATAACTGACCAATACTTTCCAAATATGGCAATAGTATGAAAAATAAACAAGCAAACAACATACTGAGGAACTGTCACAGATTGGGGGAGACTAAGAAAATATGGCAACTCAATGGGGAATCTGGGTGAAGGGTTCATGGAACTCTAGCATTTTTGCAATATGCTTTCATATTAAATTATCTCAAAATAAAAAGTGAAATGAGAATAAATATAAGAATTGCATGCAAATAGTCTTTAAACAACTTAAATGTTTTAGTTTTTAAACAAATACAGTAAGTCCCCTACATACAAATGAGTTCCATTCCAAGAAGCATGTTCGTAAGTCCAATAAAGCCTAGGTACACAACTAACACAATTGGCTATATAGTACTGTACTATAATAGGTTTATAATACTTTCCACACAAATCATACATAAAAAACAAACACAAAAAACAAAGAAAACATTTTTAATCTTACAGTACAGTACCTTGAAAAGCACAGTAATACAACAGCTGGCATACAGGGCACATTCGCATCTTTGAAAGTTTGCAACTTGAAGCTTCGTATGCAGGGGACTCACTGTATTTTTAAAAGTCATTTTCAGTAATAAAAAGGAGGGGAAAAAACTGTAATAGTTAATTTTTAATTTTTTTTTTTTTTCGGGACGCGGGCCTCTCACTGTTGTGGCCTCTCCCGTTGCGGAGCACAGGCTCCGGAAGTGCAGGCTCAGCGGCCATGGCTCAGGGGCCCAGCCGCTCCGCGGCATGTGGGATCCTCCCGGACCGGGGCACGAACCTGCATCCCCTGCATCAGCAGGCGGACTCTCAACCACTGCGCCACTAGGGAAGCCCTTTAATTTTTGATAATCAATAAAACAACTACTTCTCAATAGTATATTAGGAAAAGAATGCAAAATTATTCTTTAATCGGAAGAAATTGTTTACCTAAACAGTGTCATTTCATTTTTAAAGAAATAAATGTCTTTAGTAGCTGTTTTTTGTCTGCTCCCCTTATCATGTACCTTTCTATAATGTATTCTGCACCCTTATTATAGGGATGGGCATGTGGCCAACGCAGGATCAAAATACCTTCCCATCTTCCTAGCAATAACTGGACCAAAAAGAATCTTTTAGTGAAATAATTGGATCTCTTTCCTCCTGTATCCTCTCAACTTTGGTGCTCTAAGGATGTGACTCTAAATGACCTTGTAGAGCTGGAATGAGTATTTGTATTGTGAGGCAAACAGAAACAGAGACTGCAACCGAGGATGCAAATTAATACTAGATACCACCATTACCTCTACTCCCTACTCTTTTCTTGGAAAGAGGATGGGGTGAAGAGGGTGCCTGGTATTATAAGCCTATTATAATTCCTCCTTTTTCTTCCTTTCTTTTTAAGCTAGTTACTCTAATATTAAGATTTCTGTCCTTTGTTGCTTTGTCCTAATATCATGGCTATATATTCAGCTCAGTTTAGCATAATAAAAAACTTGCTTATAACAATTCCAATTTTTGTCTGCTTTCCCAGAATAATAGTGCCCCTTTCTCTCTGAAAAATACCCTAGTTGGAAGGCCAAATTAAACAATGATGATTTTCATAGACAATATAAAATATGAAATTATCTAGAATTTTAGAATCTTAAAATGGCAAGGGCATTTATAAAAGTTAGCACAGAACGTATTTTGAAACTTGTGATTCTGGTGCTGTATCAAGTTTTGGATAGTGATGGCATTCCAGATACTTAAAGTTGTTCCAGATCACTATACCACGTTAACTTTCGCAGATCATTTTGGGTATGCCAAGTTGTTATGTTCTGATCTAACTTCTAAATATACAGGAGGAAGCCATATTTCCTAGCTATGATATGGTTTCCAATAACCTATGACTAGCCAGATTTTCAGGCTGTCATGCCATTTCCAAACACCTTTAGGCATGCCAAAATTTTATACTTGGATTTAATTCCCAAATAGTTAAGAATATGCCAGATTGTTGGACTCTGAAGTCATTGTTTGAACAGTTCATTTCTTGGGAGAGAAATATCTCATATGAACACAGTACTTTAAAGTTTATAGTCTTGTATAATTTATACATTTGTCTTTTTTCCCCCAAGGAACTCTTTATTATGTCTCTGTGTTTATAATTATACTGACAACCTTTTTACCAATTCCAAAGCTAACAGGTTTAGTAGTATGAAGTCATATTTGCCTATGTTAACTGTTAAGAAAAATTTAAATTCCCCAATTCTAAATTTAATCTACCATTTTCTTACCTCCTGCTAAATAAGCTCCACCTTCTGACTTTTAAATTTAAATTCATAGCAATGCAATGTTATAAAATCCCCAGTTCAAAATATTACCTACTACTCATCCTTCCACTTCTGCTACATTCAATTTGGGAAACTTAGACTATGCTGTCATATTAACCCTAGAGCCAATGCCTGGGTTATGTCCCCACTATGATTGTTATAGAACAGATTTCCATCTCTTCTGTAGTCTTTCACAATAGACTCTCAAAAACATATGAATATAGGTTGGTCCATCTAGAAAATCTGTGTTATAACCATTTTAACAGACAGCTTCTCCTTTCATATGGAATTCCTTGGGACCAAATCGGATCGCTCGCTAATAAAGAATAATGATGATGATGATGATGTTTGCTAACATTGAGTGCCTACTTCACGCTTTACTTACAGTAGTATTATTTCCATGAATTAATCAGAAATACAATAACTATCTGAAAAATAAAGAGCTATCAAGTTTTTCAAAAATGCATTAAGACCATAACACAAACATAAATAATACAGTGTTAACCGTTCTCTCCCTTTTTTAAGTAGAATTATTTCCTAGAGCTGTTTTAGGTTCACATCAACACTGAGCAGAAGGTACAGAGGTCTCCTATATATGCCATATCCCCACACATGCGTAACCACCTCCATTCTCAACATCCCCACTGAAGTGGTATATTTGTTATAACTGGTGAACCTACACTGACACAGTATTGTCACACGCTTTATTTTAAGGTTGACGTTTGGTGTTGAATGTTCTATAGGACCAATTGGACAAATGTATAATGACAGGTTTCAACCACTATAGTATCACACACAGTGCTCTCACTGCCCTAAAAGTGCTCTGTGCCCGCCTCTTCATCCCTGCCTCCCTCCTATAACCCCTAGCAACTGCTGATCTTTTTAACTTTCTCCACAGTTTTACCTTTTCCAGAATGTCATATAATTGGAATCATACGGTATGTAACCTTTTCAGACAGGCTTCTTTCACTTAGCAATATGCATTTGAGTTTCTTCCATGTCTTTTCAGGCTCAATAGCTCATTTCTATATGATACAGAACTCCTTAATCATAACCATGATTATGGGGCAAACAAGGAAAAAGTTACCAATTGTACAAAACCCCGAGGAATAAATTAAGAAATATTAAGCTCATAAAAGACCACATTTGGATATGTTTCTTTAATAATAAGTTTTCACTAATTTACATTGATTTTTCTCTTTTAGTATATCAATTCCTATTTTATCACTCTCATTGCTTGCTTCTGATATCTTTTGATTTGCCTTGTGTTCTATTTGTTACCCCTTGAGCATAACGTTTAGTTCATTAATAATACTACTTTGTTGAATTTTATAGTAAAGCATCTGTTACTACAAATTATTTTTTCTTATTATCACTTTAGCCAAAATTTTTAAAATGTGAAAATTATTTTTATTTTTCTTTATCTAAATAATATGTAACTGCACTTTGGAATTCCAATGTAATGCAATAATTGTAATGGAGATTATATTAAACTAATTATCTTAAAATTAACTTTCAACTGACTGGGCTTCTGTGTTGATTAAATATATATTTATTTACATTGTTTATTTTTCTTTAAATGCATTAAAATAAATCAGTTTGTTACTTCTTTTTCTAAATTTATTTTTTATTTATTGGCTGCTTTGGGTCTTCACTGATGTATGCGGGCTTTCTATAGTTGCAGCGAGCGGGGACTCCTCTTCTTTGCAGTGCACAGGCTTCTCATTGTGGTGGCTTCTTGTTGTGGAGCATGGGTTCTAGGCACGTGAGCTTCAGTAGTTGTGGTCCGCAGGCTCAGTAGTTGTGGTGCACGGGCTCTAGAGTGCAGGCTCAGTAGTTGTGGCGCACGGGCTTAGTTGCTCTGCGGCATGCGGGATCTTCCTGGGCCAGGGCTCAAACCCTTGTCTCCTGCATTGGCAGGCGGATTCTTAACCACTGTGCCACTAGGGAAGTCTCTGTTCGTTACTTCTTAAACTGTTTCAACACATCTCTCTTCTTGTTGCTATATTTTCTATTAACATTTAATTGTGTGGCAATAATCTAAGACCAGTCTGATTGTAGTAACTTTGTTTTCAACTTTTTTTGTAGCTGATTTTTTTTTTTTTTTAGTTTTAAATTAAACATTTCATTACAAAATATTCCCTTTCTTTAATTTTATGTTCTGACTCTTCACTCAGAGAGGCAGAATTTTGTTTGGCTGATATTTTTGGTTTCTATTATATCTTAGTTACTGCATTTATAAAAGATTTTTTTGTGGCTCCCTCACATGAAAAAATAATTAACTGTAAGTAAATTTATATTTTTGGCTTCTAATATCTTTATTTTAAAGTATTTGAACAATGATCCCTTTGTTCCTTTCTTGTACATCTTGAGGCACTTTCTTGACACTCCTCCACAAAATATTGTGTTTTTTAATAATTTTTATAATATTAAACTTCCTCAGTGAAATGGTAGCCTCTTTACCCTCCTCCTTGTCTTATTCTATTTATCTAAGCTTGTTTTAGACTGCTCCCTTGTCACCTGGATCCAAAACAGATCCTATTTTTAAAATCTTTTTAAATGTTTGCCTCTACTTCTGATTATGTTTCTCAAATAAAAGTCCCAGTTTCACCACAAGTTTAATGTTTTCCTCATATTGAAGAATGTTTTCAAAGTTCTATCTTTAAAAAAAAAATTGTTCTCACCATTTGAAAAGGAGAAATCTGTTTAGGCCTTGTTTTGATACAGATCCTGTATCAAAATTTATAGCTGACCACTGGTAAGGGTAAATGTGTTACAATTTTCATCATCTATCAATTAGTGGGCAATTATAGATGAAGTAGGTAATCTTGAACAGAAATGATTCTTTAATATTTTTTTTTTTCTTATGGTGATGTTAAGGTGCTGTGTTGGCTTTTCCCCCCTATCTAGTTTACATATGAATCTGGCTTCTGTTAAAAGTACGTGTTGTGGCTGTGAGTTGCTGCCAGCTCTGTCAGGGAGAATTGCACTATATTCTAGTTCTTTTTCTTTGAGCTGTATTTCCTAAATGAATAAGGCACAGGCTCACTGTCTCTGCTTTTAATGCTACTAACCTGTGGCATGTATTGAGTAGATAAGTGATCAGCCCCACATAAGCCTCATCATTGGGCGTTGACTTCATTATTTGGCCTTCCCAACATGATTTAGTTATTAGGCTTTTTAACCATCCAAAGTGATCTCCTTTTAACCTATAGGAAAATTCCTTTTTTCCCCATAAATGAAGCTTAAGTCCATCTTCTGAGCCTGTCTTCAATTTGGTTTAATCCAAACTACATCTTTAAGATTATCCTTGAGGTTTCTGGCCTCTGGATGATTCTCTTCTTCCGTTTATATTCTTGTAATTTTTCCCCTTATATTATATTGGTTGTTTCAGTGTTTAAGATACATAATGGTTTTTAATTTCTTTGTTACCTTCATACATTTTGAGAGATTGTCAACATTTCATTTTCAGAGAGCACACTCCCTTACTCCCTACTGAGCATTAAAATCATCCTATCCTTTGGCTACAGCCAAAGAGACTTGGTGGATAGCTGACTTAAGAGGAGCCAATTAGATTATTTTTTCCAAACATTTGAGGAAGTGGTTGTAGATACTTCAAATAGTTTGCTGAGAGCACTATACTTTTTTTTTTTTTTTTTTTTTGCTGTATGCGGGCCTCTCACTGCTGTGGCCTCTCCCTTTGTGGAGCACAGGCTCTGGACGCGCAGGCTCAGAGGCCAGGGCTCACGGGCCCAGCCGCTCCGCGGCATGTGGGATCTTCCCGGACCGGGGCACGAACCCGCATCCCCTGCATCGGCAGGCGGACTCTCAACCACTGCGCCACCAGGGAAGCCCAGGCACTATACTTTTAAGGTTGATATAAACTTGGTGGATGAGGACTGTGTTTGAATAAATCAAGCTTGGCCTGTGAGCCCAGAGTATAAATGCACCTTGGTCAGCACAGGGGTAAAAGAAGGAAGCTGTCACTGAAAAAGGAATAGCAACAAGAAGCCTTGATTTTGAACTTTCTAGTTCCTGGTTACAGGCCTTGGGGATGGGCGCAGTGCTGAAATTTCTTCCTGCCATTGGGAAATCTGTGAGGTAATCTTTATCTTTAGAATATGTGGGCTTTGTAGATAAACTTAACTAATCCTTGTCAAAAACAAGTACGAACAACCTGAATTAGAGAATTTAGATAACTGAACAGAAATAATTAGGTAAAGTAAGTATTATGGAGGGTCTAATTTGCACTAGAAGTAATAACAATGGAAAAGAGAAGAAATGGGAAGATTTTGGAGTACGTTTTGGAAGAAAGCTCAGTTATTTCTGATGGGTTAATTTTGGGAGTTGAGCACATAAAAGAAATTAAGAAGTTTTACTAACTTTTAGCTTGAGAATCTGAAATGGTTGGTGGTGCCATTTACAGCAATATATTAGATGAGAAAAAAAATCAGATTATGGTGATGAATGACAATTTTTTTTAATGTATTTAGTTTTACATGCTTGGTAGATCTCCAATATCTCAGGCAGAAAGACTGGCAAATGCATATGCCCAGAGAGGTTAGTACCAGAAATATTAATGTGGGAGAAATCACACAGAATGTAAAACTTTAGGAATGGATGACATGTTTTAGAGACAGTACACATGGAATAGAGAAACAGAAGCCCATGACTGAGCCATGCAGTAGAGCAATGATGGACATTGACACAATGTGGTCATTTAGATAAGAGAAAAAGAATTCAGAAAAGTGAGGTGTCATCGTAGCTAAACCACTAACGTGTTTTAAGAAAGAAATCATAGTTACCAGTGAAAAATTCCTAAGATAAAAACGCCTGAAAGATGAGGACAGAAAAGTGATTTATTTGGCTACAGGAAGATTGTTGGGGACCTCTATCTTGGCATTTAAGTGGAATTGATAGGATTATATTACAGACTGGGATGAGCTATAAAGAAAATTTTTCCTTTGAAGGAAATCAAACAAATGGCTAGATAACTGGAATAAGATGAACCACTGAAGGCTTTTATAACTTGGATGCTAAAGCATGTCCACCGGCTGATGGTAATGATCAATAGAGAGAGAAAAATTCTATTTGATGATGCCAGGGATAATGGATAACTACATAAGCAAGTCCATGATATGAGACAGATCTGATATTCAGAGCATAATTAATGGCAGGAGAAATACCAAGTCCACTGCAATAGAGAAATGTAGAGAATACAAGTACATATACAGGTAGGTTGATAGATGATTGATGACGACTAAACATTTTCAATAATAGGTAGTTAAGAGAAAGTACCAAAATCCAAACTTCATGAGTCCAAATCCTACCTGTTTTACTAACTTATCAGTATTTATTAAGTATCTACTATTTGGTGATCACTGCTCTAGCTGCTGAGGAAACAGTTGAGCAGGACAGAGAAAGCTTCAGCGTGTATGTAATTTATATTATATCATCATGCAATGAGGAGTTACGGCAAGAAATAGCAATGGGCATGTTGTTATGGATGGGGTAACAGAAAAAGCTAAGGGCCTCATATATGAGCCAAGGCTTGAATAAAGTGAGGGAGCCGGGGCTTCCCTGGTGGTGCAGTAGTTGAGAGTCCGCCTGCCGATGCAGGGGACACGGGTTCGTGCCCCGGTCTGGGAGGATCCCACATGCCGCGGAGCGGCTGGGCCCGTGAGCCATGGCCGCTGAGCCTGCGCGTCCGGAGCTTATGCTCCGCAACGGGAGAGGCCACAACAGTGAGAGGGCCACGTACCGCAAAAAAAAAAAAAAAAAAAAAAAAAAAAAAAAAAAAAAGTGAGGGAGCCAACCATGAGATTATCTGGAAGAAAAGCATTCTTGGCAGAGGAAACAATAAATAAAATGGCCTTGACTTGACAAAATGCTACGCTTGAGAAACAGCAACCAAATGTTTAATAATAATAAAAAAAAATTGCTGTTATAATATTGAGGGCTGTGGTAAATGTTAAATTCCATAACATATGCAAAGCTCTTCACAAATATGCAACACATAGTAAACATTCAGTAAATGGTAAGTACTACATTATTATTTTATGAATTCACATAGATGTTCTACCGCGATGAAAAAAACTACAGCATATACAGTAGAATGTGGGTTTTCTTTATATTGTGAATATTTAGAGTCTTTATTGCAAGAAGGTTGTTATTACTCAAAATACTCTTGAAATCGCTTTTGGAATTTCATTCAAAGTTAGTTTATGAAGTACAAATGTGTATCTGGTATACAAATCTTTCCTCTCTATTTAAGAGTCTCCTGGAGAATATTTTACTTATCTCCCTTCCCCAAATGAGAAACCCCATTATCTTTTCTTCTGTCTTTCAAATATACTTCCATTTTAGAATGCACTACCTTTCTATATTTATTTTTCCATAAGTCTAGGAGGACTTTTGTGGCATTTGTTCCTTCAACAAATAGTTACTGAGCATCTAACATATGCTAGGCATTGCTCTACATGGAAGGGACAAAATGAATAGGAGAAGTTCCCTATCTTATCAGTTCTTATTCTAGTTTGCAAGGTTATTCATAAATACTAAAGAAACTAATTAAAATGATCAGGCAGTGATATGTTCTAATTCCAAGAGCAGCAAACCCATATAGTGTTTTCGCTGTGCAAATGCTGTTCTAATTGTCAAAAATACGAACTAATTTTCATGGAAGAAGTAAAACAGAATAATGTGGCAAAGAATGACCCAGATGGACTCAAGATATGGGACAACATTACCTAATCACGCTTGAACTGTTAGCAAAAGATCACATGTAGTCACATGGAAGCATTAAATGAAATTTGGAGAAGGCAAGGAGGAAGGGAAGGAGACAGGAAGAAAGAGTGGGGAGGAAGGAAACATGATGGATAGAATGTTAAAGAATTTTACATACCCTGTATCATAATTAAAGGGAGGTTTAAAAACCTTTTTTGATCATGTGTTGTGGGAGAAGAGTGGTTAGCTGGTCCTTAAGGCAGAGTAGCCAGAGATTTATAAAATTATTTTCCTTTTATTTCCCAGGAAGTTGAGTTATAATATTCATATTAAAGATAGGAGATTCTTATTATCAGTTGCAGATCCATGTAAGTGTGTTTGAAGGCCAGTAATGCATATTTAAAATGTCTGCTAGAACATTATATGGGAATAGTTGTAGTATTTGGGTGTAAGTGTCCAGTTCCGCCCTATTTGTAATATTGCAGATTAAAGCTATTGGACCATAAGAATTCAGAAACAACTCCAGAAGAGTGTAAACTAATAACACTCCTTCAAAATTCCTCCCTGTTGGTATGTGAGTAATTTGATGGCTATTCTCAGGGAAGAATTGAAAGGAGCTCAGTTTTTGGTTTATGAAGTCATTTTAAAAGCTTCTTTCTCTGAAACAAATTTGGGCTCAATGTTTGATTGAATTCAGATGCTTGAGGGTATAATATTTGCTGAAATAAAATCTCCAGATTCTGCCAGCTATATACTATGTGTCTTCTTTTAAGTTTGTCTGGGATTTCAAAAGTGTAATAACTTCTAGGGAATGGCACATGTTGAACAACAAATCCCCCAACAGTTTTAGGTTCTCCAAATTCAGTAGGACATTGAGCATTTTCATGAGTCCCTTGTCATCTTTCCCTTTTCACAAAGTCTATTTCAAACTTTGATCACTATCGTCTAGCCTACTATCTCACCACTGGATTCTCAGAAGACCCAACCTCCCATTTCAAGTGGAGAATAGAATTTATCAGGTAAGATCTATCTGAACTTACTGTTTCCATCTACTGTTAATCATCACACATAAAAATCATCTTTCATTTTTCTTCCAGTTACTATTTCTCCTTCTCCGTCTTGCTCAATACCTGTGTGCTGAGGGGGCTGCATCTCTATTTGTCAACTGTTTCAGGTTATCTAGTCCTATGTAACCAACTACCCCAAAGTTTAAGGCTTAAAACAATAACTATTTGTTTCACTCATGATTTTGCAGGTCAGCAATTTGGGCTGGTCTCAGGTGGGCAGTTGTTCATATCTAGGCCCCATTACTCATACATCTGCTGTCAGCTAGAGGATGGTAGCTGGGGTTAGCTGATTTCTGACGCCTTGTCTGGGAAGGCTGGGATAGATTAGGTCTCTCTCATGTGTGTTCCCCAGCTGGCTTGTCTGGGCTTGCTCACATGGCATCAGAGTCCCACAAGCAGCCAGAGAGCAAGCTTAAGGCACAGACAACTGTCAAGTCTGCTTTTGCCTCATGTTTGCTACTGTCACTTTGGCCAAAGCAAGTTTTAAAGCTACCTATATTCAAGGGGTAACAAAGATGCCATCTGTTGATAGGAGAAGCTACAAAGTCACATTTCCTTTCAAGATTATAGAAATAGGGAAAGGAAAATGCCTTAATAATTCATCACAATAGCTCACAACTTTTGGGGACAAGTTAAGACACAGCTAGATAACCAAACACAGGAAGTACAGGAAATTCATTCACTCATAAAGATGGGTCTTGACTATGCCTTTAATTTGTTTAGTTTCAAAACATAGGGTATAGATTCTCTATACTGGATATTTATGATAAAATTAAAAATTGTCTTAACTCTCCTAGGCTCCTAGTAGAGTGTTACACACAATGAAGACACTAAAGATATAATATTTACTTAGGATATTTACTGTTTATTGAGCAGTACATGCAGTCCTGCTCTTTTATAGTTCTTTCATATTAAATAGTATTTTCAGCTCTACTTACATATTTCTTTCTGTGCAATCTTTTATTATTTCTAAAATTAAGCTTTCTTCTCATAGGAGAAGGAGGATAGTGGGAAGACTACGGGTTTAAGGTTAATCAGATCTTGGTTCAAATCATGGACTTCATAAGCACTAGTTGGATGTGACTTTGGGAAATTACTTGCTTTCTTAAGGCTTTTTTTTTTTCCATGCATTAAGTAGGATAATCATACTGACACTTCAGGATTGCTCTGAAGACTAGAGGAATTTGGGGAATATTAACCTCAGGGACATAGAATGGTGATTCTGGAAGGCTGTGATAATGAAGAACTTGTATTAGGAAGCCACAATATGTCATTGTTCTTGATGGAACATTAACTTATCCGAAGGTTTAGGTCTTAAATAATTGAAATGGTGTTTTAAACTGTATATAAATATATGATTATATATAATATAGAATTGTCATGGATTTTTCATATTGGACGTTTTGCTAATGTTGTGGTCACTTGTGGCTAACTTCCTTAGCACATCTGGGGCTATCCTATCTCATCTTCCAAAATATGTTTTATTCTAGAAAAAATGAAATGCAGTGATATAAGCATATAGCACAGTGTCTGGCACAAAATAAAATCTATATTAGGATGCTATGATTACTTTTCACCACCGAGATGGATTAATATAATGGTTCAGAGGTTCTGAGCAAAGGTCTTTCAAAGAGTATACTGCCAGAAATCTTTCGCCCACCTCAAGTATTAAGTCCCTTAATTCCATAGATACTATATTTCCAAAATATATGTTTGAAAGTGTTTTAAGAGGTTGGGGAGTCTAGTTCCAGAAAGTAAAAGCATTTAAACTTCTTTATTTTGGTTACTACAAAACTAGACGTTCTTTTCTTCACAACAGGCGCACTTGGGACAGTTAAATTTTTCAGGTTTCTAGTAGTGAGTCAGCTTCACTAAGAGTTCCAGCTATTCTTTCCACATTTTTCCCAGGAAAAATAAAATAAACCATATACACAGCTTTCTAAAGATATTCTCCTTTGTCTCAGAACCCCTGAGCATTAGGGAAGCCAGTTACCTTTAAATTTCTATACTGAGTCACATGGTCTGATGATTTGTAATATCTGGTCCTGAAAGACACTGGGTTGGTTGTTAAAAATGCACAGTTTAATGCCTTCACCCCCTCTGGCAGAGACCAAATCTGTATGAGTTACACTTTGAATCTGTATATTCAACATGTTTCTTAGAGACTCTTTTTCCACTAAATTTGGATGTTCAGTTTTACATAGGTGGACTCTCTAACCTTCATTGTATGTGGGTCATGGCTGGCCTAGAGGTGCTGTAATTACCAGACTGTGCTCCCAGCAAGGTTTTCTGCCCACAAAAAGCACCGCCCATTGCTCATGACCCACCCTGCTCATGTCATCCTATTCTTTCCCAACCTGACTCCATTCATCCTACTAGCAAATTCTGTGAAGACACTGACAAGGTAGGAAGACTGTTTGGTAAAAGAGCAAGCACCATGGTACTAATGTTCACAAAATTTCCCTGGGGGGCCATTTCCCAAGAGAGAGGGAGAATATATGTACATCACAGGGTAATACTACCTTGAATACCTCTCTCTGTGTCTTCAGCTCTTTCCGCCTGGTCTACTGAGGCATGGGCATTTCTACCAGGAACAGTTGATGGTGGGGCCTCACTGACAGATAGCTCAGAATAAGCATTAGTCATGTGATAGTATGAAACATTATATTTAGCACAGGAAATATGCTTTGGGAGTGTTAACACATAACGTGAGAGTTTGTGGGTTGCAGATATTAAAATCAATATTATTCCTAAAGTAGGAAAAATCATTTAAATTTCAAGTTCTTACATATGCTATTGAGATGCAAGTCGCATCATTTTGTAACTACATTGTAGAGGGGCTGAAAGACTGTATATTCACCTGGAAGCCCTGTTCCTACAATTTCAGTCTCACTTTGCCTCAGAACTGTGCTCTAAATCAAGAATAGAGGAGAGGTCTATTGAACCACATGGTATATTTTGAGATTTTAGACACTGCAATGGGATATCCAAGACAGTAAGTTATATCACCTTGCATTTGTGGGAAGCCCTGAAAAAACCATAGTGTAAGTGAAAAGTGCCAAATCAAGGTATAGCATACATTATAATCAGGCATCAAAATGATAGTTTCTTTTAAAAAATAGAATTAAACTGTCATCAAACAGTTTGACTTTGCAAATATATTCACAGAAATTATGGTTATTCTTTGCTTTTTTAGGCTTTAAGATAATGAAGAAAAATGAAGTTATTAAAGTCAGCATCTAAGGTTACCTCAGAGACACATTTTCAGCCCAGGTCTATGTAGTTTTAATGACAATAATTTATTTGGTATTAGTACTCCCTAGGAAAATCAGTTTGTAAGAACAAAGACAGAAAAAAGCCCAATGCATTATCTTTACAGAGAACTATTTTATACTTATTATACTTGTCTCAAGGCTAATGCTTGTAAAATGTATTTTTAGTAGTTATCTATAATTCTGTCCTTTTATTTCCATGATCTGCACCAGCTCATAACAGCTTTGGCATCATATGAGTATTTGATTGAAAGGTAATAATCAAGGCAAAAGTATAACATTTTCATGTTCTTCCCTCCTCTGAGTTTAAAAGTACAGAGAAAGGCAGAAAAAAAAAATCCTCTTAAATTATTTTGAAGTATCATTCTTATATAATCTATACCACAAATTTCTAACAAAAGGGTTACCTTTTAAAATAATACAGCCCTATAGTAAATGTGTGGCTTTCCCAGTTAAATTTGCATTTTCACAAAATAATATTGCTCTTTCCTAATTATTAGACTTTTTGTTGTTTACTGTATTTTAGAGTTTGACTCTTTATACATCTAATACATGCACTAGTACATTATTACATGCAGCAGCAAGCATCATAGAACCAGCACTTTGTATTTTATTCAGCTCAAAGGAAGTAAAGTTAAGAGAAGTAATGACATTAGATTTCAAATATGTGATGGATAGAAATGCTTTAGTAAAAATCTTCAATTACAAACCCTGGAATGTTTATCTAAAATAATGGACATTTACTGGGGGAAATAAATATTCGTAGCGAAAACGAGACCCTTTGATGTAGTAAACTTTATTTTTGTGATTGAAAATGTATCATTTCTGAAAGCAGCAAAATAGATTTGGATATGTCTTCTTCAGGTGTCTGAGCCAGATTTTATAGAGGCGAAGGGAATTTCTGGTTTTCCTTTATATATCCCTTTATATATGAGCACTGTGGTGAGCAGAATCCAAAGATGTTCCCTAAGATTCTCCTGATGTACATGCACCGTGTGATCCCCTCCCCTTGACTGTGAATGGGACTCAACTGATTGGATGCCTGCTCCCTTGATGGAATTCTGTTATATGATCAAAGTGATGGGAGAGTCACATTAGTGAGATTATCATATTATATAGGACTCCATCTTAGCAAACTGGAGAAAGGCTCTACTGTTGGTCTTGAAGAAGCCAACTGCTATGTTGTGGAAAGGGCCAAACCAATGATAGAGAAGGGCTAGTGGTCTCTACTAGCTGAGAAGAGCCCCCAGCTGACACTCAGCAAGAAAACAGGGATCTTAGTCCCACAACCAGGAATTGAAATCTTCCAAGTAAGCTGGAAACAGGACTCTGAGCCTTAGATGAGACTGCAGCCCTGGGTGGTATGGACTGCAGCCTGACCCCTTGAGATCCCATGTAGCATGCACCCAGACATGACCTAAGGACCCTGTGAGATAAGGAATTTATATTTTTTTAAGATGCTAAAGGTGTAATAAATTGTTATGCGACAATAGGAAACAAAAATAAACACATTTCTTTTCACACATCCTATGGAAATAAAGTGAATACAACATAGTATTACCATAACATAGATATCTATTTCTTTAACAAAGAAGTGTTGAGATTTGTATTTTCATTTTAATTCATTTTCATAACTGTTTATTAAACCACTCACTCATTCAGTCTTGTGTTCAAAAATAATTACGGAGCACCTGCATTGTATTTAGAATTTGGGACATATCTTTATAAAAGATGCTTTATATTACACATTCCCTGGCATTCTAAAAGCTTGCACTGCAACTAAGCAGACACTTGGTAAAGTAACCTGGGCATAAAGACAAATTTCAACAAATGTTGCCATTAATAATGGAAAAAAATTGCATTTATGCTTTATGGATATTTACTAATATTGGCAAATATTAAACAGAACTATTTCCACTACATTATGATTTGTTTCTCCTTTGAAGTTGTTTTCTAGCTACAAGTTATAGATGGACTTCATCTGTGCCTCTCAAACTTTAAAGTAAATAAGAATCACCTAGGGATCTTGTTAAACTGGGTTCTGTTTCAGTAGGTCAGGTATGGGCCCAGGATTCTATGTTTCTAACAAGCTTCTAGGTGATACTGATGCCACTGGTCTGAAGATCACATTCTAAGTGGCAAGGGTGTACATAAGCTCTGCAGGTTTCTGCTAAGATCAAGGAAGGCACCTCGTTATAACTTATAGTAAGTACACTTTGATGTGGCCTTAAATCAGTGGCCCCATCTTCACAAAAAGTCTAGAGCCAAATAAATATTTTCTTCTAGAGTAAATGTATATAGCTACGAATAAATCTTTGAGTTGTTCATTTGCTTTACTGTTCTTCCTTAAAATTAGATTAAGTAATTCTACACATTTTTACTATGAGATATTGAGCATGTATAGAGACCATTATATTCTCAGGTAGGAAAGCAAAATATTGCCAAGTTGTTGTGTATTTCCTTTTTTATATACTTAATGCATCTCCAATCAAAACTAAACGACATCATTTTTGAATCATAGACAATGTATTTTGAAAATATTCAGAAAAAATAACAGGCAAGGGTAACACATCCTCAAAAAACAAGGAAGAAAATTAGATATGACAGTCCACTGGGACTGATTACGAATTGAGAAATTTAATATATTTTTTATTTTCCCTGTTTATACATTTGCCCTTAATAAAATACAATAAAGTTTAAGGTTATTTTAGTAATATTTATAATATGATAAGTAATGTAGATTTTCTTTATTAGTTAGTACCATTTATCATTAAATAGCAGGTAGATTAAATAACTAAATGTAATAAAATAAAATCGTACAAAAACTAAAACAAAATTTGGGAGAATATTTACTTGATTTTAGAATTAAGAAGAATGTTTTAAATGTAAAATAAACAGAAGAAATTGCAAAAACAAGTAAAATAATTTTCTAATCTTTTTTTTGGATTTTTTATTAATAATATATCAAAATACAACTGACCTATATATTGATCTTGTATTCCATGAACTTGTTAAACTCATTAGTTTTAGTATATTTTTTAATAGATTACTTACAAGATCATGTGACAGGGAAAAAACACACACACATACAAAAACCCCACTTTTAAATTCTTTCTTTCCTATCTGACTGGGCTTTACATTTTCTTTTCTCTGATAACACTGGCTATAACTTCAAGGATGATGCTGAATAGAAGTGGTGAGAACCAACATACTTGCCTTCTTTCTAATCTTAAGAAAAAACCATAGACCTTTTTGCATTAAGATTGCCAGTATCTCTAAATTTTTGTAAATACCCTTTATTAAATTGAGGAGGTTACCTTTTAGTTTTAGTTTGTTCAGTATTTTTTCATGAATATATGCCTACTTAAAAAATTTTTATGTATCTATTGTGATGATCAGGTGGGGTTTTTTCTTTTACTTTATTAATATATCATTTGAACAAAAATGGCACTGGATGAAAACTAGGTCTAGAATGGAATGATCGCCATTAAAAATAACATGTGGGTAAACACAATTATACTTCCTTTTAGACATGTATTAAAATCTTTAATGGTCAACTATTTAAAATAAAAATATACATACAGTTATATATTTTGTGCTATGGAGTCAATAAATTATGTAGTCAACTGAGTATGATAACTAAAGAACAAAAGAAAGAGTTGTGTACATGACAGTATGCAATGAGTTATTTATTCAGGAGCTGTTATACCGTCAGTTGGAGGTAGATTGTGATAATGAATGATGGATACATAATGCCTAGATCAGTCACTAAAATATAAAAAAGGCAAAACTACAATATAAGAAAGTAAATAAAATGGAATTCTAAACTAAGTACTTAAAACAGATAACAAGCATTGGTGCGGATATGGAGAAAAGGGAACCCTGGTGCACTGTTGGTAAGATTGTAAATTGGCGCAGCCAATGTGGAAAACAGTGGGGAGATTCCTCAAAAAGCTAAAAATAGAATGGCCATTTGATCCAGAAATTTCACTTCTGAGTATTTACCCAAAGAAAACAAAACGCTAATTCGCAGTTATATGCACACCAATGTCCACTGCAGTATTATCTACAATAGCCAAGATATGAAAGCAACCTAAGTGTCCATCAACAATGAATGGAGGAAGAACATGTGATAAGTATATACAATGAATATTACTCAGCCATTAAGATGATGAAATCTTGCCAGTTTGTAACAACACAGATGGAGCTAGAGGATATTATGCTAAGTGAAATAAGTCAGACAAAGACAAATATTGTATGATCTCACTTATATGTGGAATCTAAAAAACAAAACAAACAAAATGAAGGCAGATTCACAGATACAGAAAACCAAAGGACCAGAGGGGTGGGTAGTGCGAGAGGGGAGGTAAAATAAGTGAAGGGGATTAAGAGGTGCAAACCTACAGTTATTTAAAAAAAATAAGCCACAGGGTTGTAATACAGCATAAAGAATATGGTCAATAATATTGTAGTAAATTTCTATGGGGACACACGGTTACTAGACTTATCCTGGTGATCATTTCACAATGTATGCAAATGTCAAATCATTGTGTAATACACCTGAAACTGTATTATATATACTGTATGTCAACTATATTTCAATTTTAAATAAATAAATAAATAAATAAAATTCTTGAGTCAAGCAAAATGAGTCAGAAGAAGAAGAATAAAGTAACAAAGATTGGAGGGGACAAGTACACAACTAAGAGCAAGAGCATAAACTTGAACAGTACCATATCAATAGTTTTCTCACATAAATGTAGACTGTACTAAACATTCCAAAAAAAAGATGGATTTCAGCCTAAATAAAAAGCTGTGTATTATTTACAAGGGACATACTTTATATATAAAGTAACAAACAGATTGAAAGTAGATGAATGGAAACAGCTATACCAAGCAAACACTATACATAAAACAGCAGATAGGACAATATTATTAACCAATATAGATTCTAAGACAAGTAGCATTACCAGAGATAAAAAGGAATATTATATAATGATAAGAAAATCAATTCATAAAGAAGAGATAACTATCTTAGGTGGTGATGTGTCTGATAACAGAGCTTCAACATAAATGGACACACAGAAAAACCAAAAAAAATACTGTATCTATTAAATTATTTTAATCCTTAATCCTTATCACTTTATCTACCTAAAAATTGAATTCCTAATGAAAAACATTCTCACAAAGAGTACTTCAGGTCGTGATGAATTCACTGGTAAATTCTATCAAACATTTAAAGACCATCCAGAGAAGGAGGGAATTTTTACCAACTCATTTTCAGAGGCCAGTACTACCTGAAATCAGACAGAGGCAATACAAACATATTTCTATTTACTTATCTATCTATCAATTAATCAATCAGTGTCTATCCTGTGAACATAGATGCAAACAAACATCCAAATCACAAAATATTAGATGATCTAATCCAGTAACATAAAAAGACTAGTACATCTCAAAGATTATTTCAGGAGTGCAAAGTTGTTTTAATTTTTACTGTCATTCAATTTACTAGATTAAAAGAATAACCATAAAATTCATGTGATTATCTCAATAGTTGCAGAAAAGGATTTGACTTCCTAAAAATGCCCCAGTTGAACACACATTAAGGCAAAAAATGTTGGCAGATATTCTACCATCAATTAGTAATTTTTATTCAATGAAGAATACCAAAAACAAAGAAAACAGATATTAATAACTTTTCACTTCCTAAAACAGACCAGGGATTACTACCTAGAACAGACAATGAATTCCTAACAATCAACAGGACAAGAATAAAAAATCAAGTGGAAGATGAGCAGAGGCACACATAAACAATTTCACTGAAGCAGAATAAAGACATTCTCAAAGTCACTGGTAGTCTGAAATTCACATAACAAGTAAAATATATTTACATACCTAAAACTGGCCCCCAAAAATGCAATTCCCAAGGATTGTTGAATGTAAGGTGATCTAAAAAGTCTCATGTACTTCTAATGGAAGTGTAACCAGGTGCAACATTTACGGGAAACATTTTGGGAGTACTTAGTAAAACTATGCACATGCCCCATGACCTAACCACACCACTCCTGGCATTGAGGCATATCTTTTTAGAAATTATTAAGTATAATCATAAAGGAAGTGCATGAAATAATTATCTGAGCCATTTAATTTTTTATTTATTTACGATTTATTTTATTTAGTTATTTATTTATGATTGATTGTTATCATGGATTTGAACAACACTGAGATGGCAACCAAGGAAGGAATTGATATGTAAACTATAGTAGATGCAAACTTTGGAATAATTTTTACATACTTGGAAGCAATGAAAAATTATGTATGGTAATATTGATAGTACTTAAAAGTACTGTGTTGAATTAAAAAAATGCTACACAAGATTGCATGGGACATATAGACAAAACTACATCCCAAGAACAGGACGATATGCACATTTAAGGATTTACATTGAACAGGCTGGTGTAGGGGTTGAAAAGGGGATAGGGGTAGGAATGGGGATCAGGGTAAAGGGCAATAAAAACAAAACAAACACAACACCAAACCAGAAAGGAGCCTTGGGTGATCAGAATAACTCTGTGAGGAACTGACTGGTTGACAGAATTATGCACGTGATTTGCTTGATAGTAAAATTTCTAAGGTTACATTTCTAAGCACATGTAAACTGCAGCATATTGTAATAAACTGAAATGAAACCCCTTCTCCATGGAATCCCCACATCTCCATGGGAATAGCTTGAATATTTCACGTGACCTGTGACACAAGACAGTCTGACATAAAAACTGAATTAGAGAGCCAGTGACAAATACTGTATGCAATTTAAGTACTTATAAAATTAAGTACTAAATTTAAGTACTTAATTAAATTTAATTAAATTATGTAAATCAAAATTACATTAAATTAAATTTATTTATTACATATAAGTAATAAATGATCTATAATCACCTATAATAAAAGTATTTCATCTATAATAATGTTGCTATTATAGACCAAAATAAATATAAGTAGTTATGTTTAATATTTCTTTCTAATTATCCTGAAAGATTGCCTAGTATATTCCCTGGATGTACCGGCTCCTTTTTGAATACTCTCACTAACGGATGCTTATGAAATGGTAGAATAAAAAAGTTGAGTCCTACAGATATTAAAAACTGTTTTACATTTTTACAGTAGTAACTGACAGAAGGACTCACATTTCTTTTTTTTTCTTATGAAGAGCCAGATTGTGTCTAATGTTTACAGAAAGAAATTTAAAAACTATATATTTGATTTTTAAATGCTTTTCCATTCATCATTTGTTAGATTAAATATATGTATATATGGATATGCATATGAATAGATAGATAGGTAGGTAGGTAGGTAGGTAGATAGATAAAGTATTTTCAGTGAAGAGCAACAAAGAAGAATATAAAGACTGGGAAAACTTGAGTGTATGTCAAAGTTCTCCAAATTGCTAGCTTGTGACATTTTCCATATTGATGAACTGCAGTTTTGTCATGAATAAATTTGATCATGAATAATAATGATGCCATCTCTCTTCCTCAGATAGAGTGGGAGAGAACAGATTTCTGTGGCCATTATTTGAGCCGCTGGATTCAGACATGTGTGAGGCAAGGATGATTCCATGAACTTTTCAATTATATGAGGTAATAAAATTCTTTTCCTTTTCAATCATTTGGTTGTGACTTAAAACTGAGATTCTAGATTAGAACATAATACTCAAAAATATAAGCAACAAATAAAAATAATTTCACAAAATTTACTTATGAAGTAAACTGACTGATCTCTTGGTCTACTTTCCACATGATGATTTCCTAATTTTTGTTTTTTTTTTTTTGGCCACGCCGGGCGGCAAGCATGTGGGATCTTAGTTCCCTGACCAGGGATCAAACCTGCGCCCCGTGCAGTGGAAGCACAGAGTCTTAACCACTGGACCACCAGGGAAGTCCCATGATTTCCTAATATTTAGAAAAAAACTTTACTCGTCCACTCACTACTCCACTCACTCCCAAGTGACGGAAGAAAAAACAACATTTATCAAGAGACAAATATCATTTAAGGTACAAAAATGTTGGTAATTTACAAAGGTAAGTATTTTTCCTTTATTAATTCCATCTATTTACACAGAAATAATAAAGCTGCCATTGGAAAGGCAACAAGGGTTGCATATGCCTTTAATGGGCTATAACTCACAAAGATGCACACATAATCATATTCACTTTCTCAAGGTAACTGTCTGTTGAAAACGCTGATTCTCTTATACTGCAAATTGGAAATTGTTTCTCTGTCCTCTCCTCCTTTCTCTCTCTCTCTCCCTCTCTCTCTTTGCTACTGTTATCAGATGAGTTCCCGCAGATGTTCTTTATACAAAGCTGGAGAGCATTTCAGGTAGTGACCTACATTTTTGATATTTTCAGATATTTAAATTTCTAGACTAATTAAAACTTCATGTTCAAATATAGCCTAAAATTTCTTCCTCAGCCCCAGCTCAGGCTGAATCACAGCCTAGCAGCCTGAGCATCTATGAAAGAGGATAATGTCTTTTTTGTTACTTAATTTCCACTCACTTGTCATCTTCTCTTTTGGCTTCACAGGATCCACAAGGTTGATGATGGTAAATAAGACAGAATGAGAGAAAAGAGGGCAAAGGTCTCTTCACTTGATGCTCTTTGTAGTTATCCTTTGGCTGCTGAGTAAGCTTTGCCATTTCTAGCCACCACATGCCTGCCCTTGGGGTTGGCGTTTCTAGTTTTCTGAGGTACTCTTGGTCCCACTCAAGCCTTCTTCACAGAATCATATCCTGATGAGTGCTGACAAATCCAAGCTGAATTCTTGTGACAACTACTTTGCTCCTTCCCTTGATGGTACGCTACCAGTCATTTTCTGCTCCAGGTCTCTTGGTAAAGGTCTTTGAAAATGCTGCATTCTCAGATACCCTCCACAATGTGGCAATATAATTCTTGCCCTGTATACAGAGAAATGAAATTTGAAACTGCTTACTGCTCTCTTCCAGTCATGTCATTGCCTACCTAGAACCTCTTCACATCTCTAAGTGAAAAGCAGAGTCTCTTCTCTGTCTCCCAAACTGTAGGAGGACACAGGGCATGCTTCTTTGTAATGTTCTGGTGCGCCACACCTACCAGGGTACAGAGGGGGCCTTTGAGTCCTTGCATCTGGGGAGTATGATACAAATCTACATTCTTTTGTTTTGTTTTGTTTTTTTGCGGTACGCGGGCCTCTCACTGTTGTGGCCTCTCCCGTTGCGGAGCACAGGCTCCGGACGCGCAGGCTCAGCGGCCATGGCTCACGGGCGCAGCCGCCCCGCGGCATGTGGGATCTTCCCGGACCGGGGCACAAACCCATGTCCCATGCATCGTCAGGCGGACTCTCAACCACTGCACCACCAGCGAAGGCCGACAAATCTACATTCTTGCAACAATCCTCTGTCTTTCTAAATGGGCTCACTTGCACCTTCTTCATTTGATTCTTGGAGAATGGGAGAGCATCACCTCCACCACAAAAAGGGACAGAGAAATGCTCCCGAACTCTTATGAATTATCATCAATGTCTAGCTTTCTCATATATAGTCTAGACAGAAAGATGGAATTGTCATTTGTATCGATTAGAAATATATTTTTCTATAAGAACTCAAATTCCTGACCAACTGCGACTTTAAAAGTAGGAGTTTAAGTTTATTTCCTCATCTTATAGGAAGCCTGAGAGTGTAGAAAAGGTCCTAAGGAGCACTCTATAAAACTCTTCCAAAGGGCTTTAGTTACTGTTGAGCTAAAATACCCCATTCAACAATGGTAAAATGTCATGGCCTGGAGTCTTGCAAAGAAACTATTTTCCAAGTTATTTTGTTCAATATATGTTTGTTTGAGGAATATGGTAAGAATCTATGGAAAATCTAGGTATATTAGAGAGAAATTTATGCATGTGATTTTATTACAATATGAATGTATAAAAATACAGACTGTAAAAACTTAAAAGACTATATGAAAATATAAAAAATTATCTAATCGCATATATATTTGATTCATTCCTTTTTTTTCCCTTAAGTGTGAGAAGTGATCAAAGAAATTGCTCAATGTCATAAAAACTGAAAAATAGGACACCTTTTCAAAGAGAGGGAACAAAAATAAAAATGTCAGAGGACATCAAGTTGATCATCTGCGCAACTGGCTTGTTTCTTACATCTGGGTCACGTTTCAGTGCATGTAGTTAGTTGATAGACGCACTTCTGAGTTTCCATATGTACATATGTTTCTGAACATAAAGCTGCATCACCATGTGGCACCCATAACACTTCCCTATAAAATCTGCAATGCTTTTTCCAGTGGTAAAATATAAGCAACATGTTAGAATAAAAGTGGTATGAAAAGTACACAAACCATAGGCTACTTTATATTTTAAATGATTGTTTTGCCTGAATTATTACTACTGCCTTTCCTAAAGTTTCCTTAGTTACTGAAAAAAATGTTTTGAAATCAATTTATGATCCCCTTCATTAAAAAATACCACGTACAGGAAAGAAAAAGTGCAGTGGAGAGTGAAATTCTAATAGACATCTGTGACAGAGTTTGGCATGCCGGGTGTTTCTTGGGAGGACCTGTGTGATCAGCACCATGGAAGCGAACAGAAAGAAGCAGAGGCAGGCAGAGGGAGAGGCTGAGATGCAATGCAGCTACAATTAACAGCCCTCTTCTAAGCCCACAGGGACACTGGAACCAGAACGGCCTCTCAGATTTGTCCTGCGTTGGGTCGACACGTCCCGGGCTCTTCACCCCCAAACAAGAAGAGGCATGTTCTTAGGCAAAGAAGCACACTGCAAGTGAGGCTGATCCTAGAAGGGCCAAGAGGTACAGACTCTCTGCTGGCAGCATTCCCAGCAATTGTGCCAAAAAATGTTTCTCTGAAGGAGCATTTGACTAGTGCATCTCAGTCTAAGTAATAAGTTTATTGTTTGATTAAGTTGGGAAGCACATTCTTTCCTCCTGCTTCCCACAGTTTTTTTTTTTACACTGAAGTTTGTTTAGTAAAGGGATTTAAGTTGCAGGGTTCGGTTAAGGGAAAGCAATAAAGAGTAGTGAAACACTTTGGCAACATCAACAGTTGGAAGACTTACTAACCTGAGGTGAAGGGACCCGGTGACTAGATCAGAAGAAGGCACGTGGATGAAGAAGGTCTTGGATAAAGAACGTGAGCGCTACCTCACGGCACCTGTCAGGGAGGAACGGTGGGAGGAGATACACTGACCTCTCTTTGATCCGGCGCCGATCTTCCAGAGCATACAACTGACTGACCCCAACAAAGAAAAGGAAGACAAGGGATCCCACCGACATTGTCTTAAAATCAGCCTCCTGAAGCTTCGAGCTGTATGGCAAATGGTGGAGCATGAACCTGGAGACGCAGATGGAGAATAGTCAACGCACATCTCTCTCCTGTGAAATTCAAGATTTCTAATCTATATCAAAATAGTCTCTGTGTCCATAACAAGTTTGGGACATTGACTAATAGACTAGGTAGTCAATAAATACATGGTTAATGAATCGTTAATCATTGACTAGAGAGCATTTCTTCGTCTTTTTTTTTCAGACATTTTATGGAATTTGGTGACCTCAACACATTTTCTCAAGTATCCCAAGACTGTTCATAGCACTACAGGAAAAAATACTTTCAAAGGCCCTTCTTGCACAGAATAAAAAACCTGCTTTTGAATACCCCTGCATTGTCTAACCCTATCCACCTGTTTCTCAATTCAATATCCATTTTTCCTTCAAAATGCAGTATATAAAATTAGAGGATTTCTCAGACCTGTGGAAGAACAACTTTCTCAAGCAATCAAAGAAAACAGGACAAGAATAACTAATGCAATAATACCAAACTTGTTCAAATGAAATAGTCAAACTAAAATTAAAGAGAAAACTACTGATTGCATTAACATTGATAATGGATTCAAATCCATATAATTATTTTAAATATATAAGAAAAACTCCTGGAATATAATAGATGATTAATCACTTACTACTATTATTTCTGGTTACCATTGCTTGATCACTTCCTATGTGCCACATCCTGTGATAAAATTTAGTTTAGTCCTCAGAACTATGTTTTACTCAAAATACCATTATTATGTCCCTTCTAGCAGGGAGGAAACTGAAGAACTGAGAGGTTAAGTGAAATGCTGATGTTCTTATTTTTACGTAGTATTGGAATTTAAAACCAGTTCTTGCTGGACAAATACAATTCACACTATATAAACAAGATATAATAGATATAAACAGTTAACCAATAAGTGGAAACATGTTCCTTCTCACTAATTGCTTCAGAAACTCAAAATACATTACTATCTGAGGGCATTATACACCTATTAAATTGCCAACACGTTCTTTTTTAAAAGATTCCCACTGCAGATTAGGTGGCATTGAAAAGTACGGTCACATAATGTGGTGCCAGCAGAACACACCAGAAACTTTGTTCATACTTTTGCTTCTGTGACCAGCCGCCTGGTATATGTGGCTGAGGAAACAACAAAGGGCCAAGAGGGGAACTCATATTGTCTGAGTAATTCTCTTGACCTCCTTTATTTGAGTCTGTGTACTGAGATTTCTTAATGTGCTAGAATGTACTGAGTTATCCTGTAGTTTTAAGAGATTAATTTTAAATTTTATTTTTTACTATTTAACTCAGTGTAAACGATTTACTACTCTCACTAATTAAAACAGAAAAAAAAAAATCTTTTAGTTCTTTGAATCTTGGACTTTCAAAAACAATGCTACACCACCAAGGAAGAGAACATGGAAAGCTCATATCTAACTGCCCAGCTGGAAGGGCCTAAGGAATTTCTGAAGATTATGAGCAGTATGGACTTTGCGAACATCTGTCTTCCCTGTGAAAATATTTCTTGAATTTCTCTGGAATATTTTATCTGAATTTGATAATCCGATCATAATGTCTAATTCATATACCTAGTATGGGTTTCTTTACAAAATATTTCTTAGAGAAATTTTTTATATATGATTCTTGGCAGCCTTGCATATACATTACTGGGCACATTCATCCATTCTACTTTCATTATGAGATTTCTACGGTCTAGAGAGGGTGAAAAAACAAGCGTGACATCTGACTTCATAAAGCTTGCACTCTAACCATAAACAGTTATTAATCAAGTCACACAAATAAAAGTAAAATATTAACTGCTATAATAGATATAAAGGTGGAATGCTATGCGATCATATAATAATGAGCATTAATTAACCTAATTAATGAAGTCAATGAAGCCTCTTTTTTACTGGTGACTTGGTTGAAAAAATTGATTATTCTCTAAATCAAATTTAATGTTGCTCCAATCGTATGGTCAGATTGGTGGGAATTTCAGATTGCTAGGGCTGAGAACTCTGGCTCCTTGGATTTACCCTTCAGCTAATGGAAACCCCAGATCCATTCCTTTATGAAATTCTGTTACTTTTTAGAGGCACTTACTGGGATTCAGGCAAGGATCTACACTTCTAGTCATATTCTAAATCCTGTGTCCTTCCCTGTCTTGATCAAAATGTCCCTGTCTTGAAAGAAACTGTTACAAATTCTCATGATTCTTTAGTCTTCAAGACCTAGAGCCTCTACCTTATTATGAAAAATGTATTATTTTCCCATTAAATGTTTAGGTTTTATTCAACAAAACCAGTTAATTACTTACTATGCATAAACCACTCTTTTCCTTTGGGATGGAGGCAGGAGTTGATTGAGAGACTAAAGCAAATTTCACTTCTCATTTCCTTACCACTTTCCTTCTATTTATTTGAAGTAGTGAGAATAAAACATACATGGATATTTCAATGAATTATTTTGCCACAAGTTCATCAACATTAATTCTAAAAATATATCTCAGTGCCTATGGTAAAAACTATTGAAAAATCTTGGCTGCGACAATGAATGAAGCAGAAGAATCTCTGTCCTCTTACAGCTTACATTTCAGTGAGAAAGATAACTTTACTCTTTTAGAAGCTGACCAAAAGCAGAAACAACTTCCCCACACTGTTTTTCAGAAATAATAAGTAGCATAATGGCTAAATTTTTCAAGGACATCTTGTAAAAGCCAATGATTTGCCTGCAACAGAATTAGAACTTGGCTTTTGTTTTTTAAGTTATTTAAAATTTAATTTATTTGACTTCTAATTGACTTTCCCCTTTGTTAGTCTTCCTTTTGTTATCAAAACTATTAATTGCTTGCCTCTTCTATTTAGTTGTATCCAAATTGCTCTCTTTTAAATGTTTGGCTTTGTTTTTTAATTGCTTTCTTGATTCTCATCAGCTTTCAGGAGGGTTAGTTTTAGTTACATTTATGTTCTTGGAGGAATAGAGGAAGCTTGCTATAAAAAGACATTTGAATTCAATTTTTCAAATTTAAATTATTTCTGCTCTAGTTTAAACTTTAATTTTATTTCTCCTTCATGTGTCTTTGTTTTTGTATTAATTAAAATTCCTTCCTCATTTTTCTTCTCTACTTTTTGCTGTTATTGATAAATTCTATTATTCACCACTTTTCCTAGAAAGATGCAAATTAATGAAAATCTTCCCATTCATTGCCTATACCATCTTTGTCCATATGTAAACAAAACAATCAATCCCTTGAAAAGTGTTGTCAGAGAAGATGTGGCAAAGGTCAGTCAGGTGGTCTAAATCCTATTTGAATGGGCATGGAATAACAAGTGATCAATTTTACTTTTTTGTTGAAATAGAATTGTGGTTTGAATTGACTGAATGTACCATAGAACTAATGATGTAGAAAGCTACCTGTAAGAAACTGGATGAATCCATTCAAATCAAGCGCCAATATAAGTAAAGCTAAAGCTTATGGTAAACATTCTTGTGTACTAAGATCAGTTCTTTGTAAGAGACAAAATTTTTTTTCTCTATTTCCATCCTGATAGCATTTATTTTCTTGACTAATAATAGCTTATTTGCTTTTCTGTATCTCTTATTAGACACAAACTCTATAAACAGAGAGAAGATATTTTAATTTTTTTCCTTTTTAACCCCAATATGTTGCATTTTACTTGGTACATTGTAGGCTTTCATTAAACTCTGATAACTCGAGGGATGGTGAGGGTGATAGTCACATCTCCACTGGCTATAAACAAATAAAAGTGTCATTTTCAGGGGAGTTGTAGGAAAGTTGTACAACTTTCAACTTTGTAAGTTGTTATTACAAAGCTAACTTACAGTAATTATATCAAAGAGATAAATCAAAGTCTCTTCATAGAATATCATTTGGGGTGGTTGCTGGGTTATACAAGTTTTACAGGGTAGTAACATTCATGGTCTCCTCTAAACCTCTACCAAAGTATGGGAAACCTGAGGGTTGCTGGTCACTGGTGATGCTTCTGTGCTTGAGAACAGAGTTAGGGGATGCTCCCCATAGGAATCTGCATTTCCTTTTAAAACACCTGAGAGAAATATCTCTCAAAAGCAGAAGAAAATAGGAATAACAATCAATCATTTGCTAGAAACAGCACTATTTTTTTAACCTCTTTATTGCAGTATAATTGCTTTACAATGGTCTGTTAGTTTCTGCTGTATAACAAAGTGAATCAGCTGTACATATACATATATCCCCATATCTCCTCCCTCTTGTGTCTCCACCATCCCTATCCCACCCCTCTAGGTGGACAAGAAGCACTGAGCTGATCTCCTTGTGCTATGCGGCTGCTTTTCACTAGCTATCTATTTTACATTTGGTAGTGTATACATGTCAACGCCACTCTCCAACTTTGTCCCATCTGACCCTTCCCCCTTCCCATGTCCTCAAGTCCATTCTCTATGTCTGCGTCTTTATCCCTGTCCTGCCCCTAGGTTCTTCAGAACCTTTTTTTTTTTTTAGATTCCATATATATGTGTTAGCATACGGTATTTGTTTTTCTCTTTCTGACTTACTTCACTCTGTATGACAGTCTCTAGGTCCATCCACCTCACTACAAATAACTCAATTTCATTTCTTTTTATGGCTGAGTAATATTCTATTGTATATATGTGCCACATCTTCTTTATCCATTCATCTGTCGATGGACACTTAGGTTACCTCCATGTCCTGGCTATTATAAATAGACCTGTGATGAACATTGTGGCACATGATTCTTTTTGAATTATGGTTTTCTCAGGGTATATGCCCAGTAGTGGGACTGCAGAGTCGTATGGTAGTTCTATTTTTAGTTTTTGAGAAACCTCCAAACTGTTCTCCATAGTGGCTGTATCATATTACATTCCCACCAACAGTGCAAGAGGGTCTCCTTTTCTCCACACCCTCTCCAGCATTTATTGTTTGTAGATTTTTTGATGATGGCCATTCTGACTGGTGTGAGGTGATACCTCATTGTAGTTTTGATTTACATTTCTCTAATGATTAGTGATGTTGAGCATCCTTTCATGTGTTTGTTGGCAATCTGTATATCTTCTTTGGAGAAATGTCTATTTAGGTCTTCTGTCCATTTTTGGATTCGGTTGTTTGTTTTTTTGATATTGAACTGCATGGGCTGCTTGTATATTTTGCAGATTAGTCCTATGTCAATTGCTTTGTTTGCAAATATTTTCTCCCATTCTGAGGGTTGTCTTTTTGACTTGTTTATGGTTTCCTTTGCTGTGCAAAAGCTTTTAAGTTTCATTAGGTCCCATTTGTTTATTTTTGTTTTTATTTCCATTTCTCTAGGAGGTGGGTCAAAAAGGATCTTGCTGTGATTTATGTCATAAGACTGTTCTGCCTATGTTTTCCTCTAAGAGTTTCAGAGTGTCTGGACTTACATTTAGGTCTTTAATCCATTTTGAGTTTATTTTTATGTATGGTGTTAGGGAGTGTTCTAATTTCATACTTTTACATGTACCTGTCCAGTTTTCCCAGCACCACTTATTGAAGAGGCTGTCTTTTCTCCATTGTATATTCTTGCCTCCTTTATCAAAGATAAGGTCACCATATGTGCATGGGTTTATCTCTGGGCTTTCTATCCTGTTCCATTGATCTATATTTCTCTTTTTGTGCCAGTACCATAGTGTCTTGATAACTGTAGCTTTGTAGTATAGTCTGAAGTCAGGGAGCCTGATTCCTCAAGCTCCGTTTTTCTTTCTCAAGATTGCTTTGGCTATTCGGGTTCTTTTGTGTTTCCAAACAAATTGTGAAATTTTTTGTTCTAGTTCTGTGAAAAATGCCATTGGTAGTTTGATAGGGATTGCACTGAATCTGTATATTGCTTTGTGTAGTATAGTCATTTTCACAATGTTGATTCTTCCAATCCAAGAACATGGTATATCTCTCCATCTGTTTGCCTCATCTTTAATTTCTTTCATCAGTGTCTTATAATTTTATGCAAACAGGTCTTTTGTCTCCTTAGGTAGGTTATTCCTAGGTATTTCATTCTTTTTCTGGCAATGGTAAATGGGAGTATTTCCTTAATTTCACTTTCAGATTTTTCATCATTAGTGTAAAGGAATGCAAGGGATTTCTGGGCATTAATTTTGTATCCTGCTATACCAAATTCATTGATTAGCTCTAGTAGTTTCTGGTAGCATCTTTAAGATTCTCTATATATAGTATTATGTCATCTGCAAGCAGTGACAGTTTTACTTCTTCTTCTCCAATTTGGATTCCTTTTATTTCTTTCTCTTCTCTGCTGTGGCTAAAACTTCCAGAAACTATGTTGAATAATAGTGGTGAGAGTGGGCCACCTTTTCTTTTTCCTGATCTTAGTGGAAATGGTTTCAATTTTTCACCATTGAGAATGATGTTGGCTGTGGGTTTGTCATATATGGCCTTTATTATGTTTAGGTTAGTTCCTTCCAGGCCTACTTTCTGGAGGGTTTTTACCATAAGTGGGTATTGAATTTTGTCGAAAGCTTTTTCTGCATCTATTGAGATGATCATACGGTTTTTCTCCTCCATTTTGTTAATATGGTTTATCACATTGATTGATTTGCGTATTTTGAAGAATGCTTGCATTCCTTGCATAAACCCCACTTGATCATGGTGTATGATCCTTTTAATGAGCAGCACTATTTTTAAAAAACATTTGGTCTAATTTATAATATATGTAAATTGGCATGTTATGAGCTGGAAAAAGCAAAATCCATACTAAAGAAATGAAACAGAAGGACACACAGGTATTTATTTTAGAAACAGGGCTCTAGAGTGCAGGCTCAGTAGTTAGAATTTTTTTCACAATTCTAAAGAGCCTGTCTTACCACAACTGAACACCTCAGGTGCCAAGGCAAGGCTTTATAGTTTGTTCTTTCCGTCACCTGGAGAGGTATGAACTGCAGCACAGGAGAAAGATATGTCTAAAACACCATTTGAATAACAAAATGAATATAGATGGAAAGCACTTCCTTTCTAATCCCAACATGAAGAATTCACAGTGGCTTTGTGCCTTGCTTTTGTTACAGAAACACCTATCCCAGTAGTAGTATCAATTTCAAGAGCTCTAAGCCAGAATACTGCTCTCTTCCTGCCAGTGGAAGGAGGGACTCACCCAAAGTACTGGGAATCAAATGGCCGGCTTCTGTGAATCTGATCCTGTTTCAGGCAAGATAACAGAGAGAATGCTGAAGTCTGTGATCAAAGTCCGGTGAACAAAGGCTCTCGTGAGTGTGATTTATGGAAGCTGAGACTGTATGGTGTCTGTCCTCATTCCGTCACACAACTGAGATTGGAAAGCCTTAGTTTTTCTTAAAGTTTTTGGAGAGAAGAAAAAAAGAATTTGAGAAATCAAATGTAAAGTTATCAACTCTTCAAGTGAGTTTCTTTGGTTGAGAGATAAACAGGAACTTCATACAAAATATTCAGAATCACATCAAATGTGAGAGGAAATACACTTTCTTGTGACTCAGCTACTTTTTCACTCAATTCTTTAGGCAGCCAGCCTGCCTGCAGGAAGGAATCCTGCTTTATCTCCTTCCATGTAGTAAGGAATATTTGTGCTAATAGGCCCAGGCTTGTGATGGTTCAGCTGTGCCTGTGGTGGGGATGAAAACGTGGAAAATCCTGGAAGGGAGGAGGTAAACTTGTATAATTCTTAGTGTGCTCAAAAAAAGCCCATTGTTGCCACATTCTCAAACCATATCCTACTGATATGTTATCAGAAATGCCTACTTTTTTGTGTCTTTCTCTCATGTTTAAGGACTCTGGAGGAGAGCTATTCACAGGTTCTCTAAAGCCCTAATAATAAGGACAAGGAAAATGTGTCATTCAGAATGTCGTATTAACTTGTAGTTGTTCTCAAAGTTCTTGACACAATGCAAATTACCAAATAACTATGGTAACACCTATGTTTCTAATACAACAGTAATTTGGGCATCAGAAACACAAGTTTGAACATTTCAGAAAAAAGATGAAATGTGATCATTAATAATGACCGAGATGGACACTAAAGAATCAGAGAAACATGGTCATTCTAAAGACAATAAAGTAACTTCTCCTCAATCATACTTCTACTTATGAAGTGATATTAAATATATTTTATTTTATGACTTTTACCATCATCAAGATAGTTATAACAACCATCAATAACCAAAAAGAGACAATTCTACTTTAAAATATTAGGAAAAAAACAATGTGACAGTAAATTTAGACACATATAATACTGAAGTACTTGTCACTATATTTATTAAGGTTTATAACACATAAATGCAGACTAGTTTGTTGGCAAAAATAGATTAATAAACCTCTTTGCATCAATATATCACACCTTGCATTTCCCTGGACAATTAATGTCAAGTCGTAAATGAACTTCTTTTAAAACAACTTTGCCCCCTTTTATAAAAAAATAACTTAAAATTTTTTTACATTATCTCTATCATGAAAACAACAATATATATTAATGGCAAACAATAAACTATAGAGAAATAGCAGGCATGAATGATATATGATATACAATATCATATATACAATTTATATGATATACAATATTATCTTCTATTTGGTATAAAGTTAGTTGTGGTGTATTCAAAAAATTGTTATTAACATATCAATCTTATATATCTCATTTTAACAATTTAAACTTTTCTTGAACTCCAATTTTTTTTTTCTGATAGAAATGGGAAAAAGACTTTCTTAATTAATGGACTATTCTTTAAAAAATTGAAGTAATCTCTATATGTTCTTAATTATGAAAGTATATTTAGTATTTCCCCTTTGACCTCCTTCCTCATCAGAATCAGTTTCAGAATGCATCATCAGAATCATTGTTTCCTGTGATGCATTTTGTGCACTGATGTTGTCCCAAGAGATTGCATTTCTGACCTCTTCATTCTGTCTTCTCTCCACATGTAGAGGATACATTTTCTCAAGGTAAACAGGTTAAAATGAAAACAGTCAACATCAGTGCATTTTATGAAGTCCAGACCCATTTGCTTTCATATTCAGACAGAAATATTATGAGACGTCTCCAAAACACAACTAACAGAAAGAGTAATCATAATATCAATGATTCTAGAACACTAACATAGCTGTCTGAAAACATGTATTTCAACAAGAGTCCTTGTCTTCATTTTGTCATCTGTAAAATGAGAGGTTATAGATCTCTCTCTCTCTCTTCTTGCCTCTCTCCCGCTCATTCTCTCTCTCTTTCCCTCTCTCTCTGCAGCCATCTTTAGAGAACACCCTTCTCACATTAACAGGTGAGCCTGTCCAAAGAGGATTCCATAAACTCACTCCAGACTCTTTCGGTGCTAGGAAAAGGCATGTCTCATAGGCTCTGTTAAGTACACGTATGCATAAAAGACTTTGGTGTGAAGAGAAAAATATGGAGAAGAACCTAATACAATTTAGAAACTCATTTTGTAGCAAAATATTTGGGGCAATCAACTCTTGTTTATGTATTTACTACTAGTCTTACTATATTTCCCAAATGCCCAAATTTTGGTACCCTCTGGGAGACAAACTGAAGGGCTTGGAGTTAATGATTTTCATGAATAAAAAGTCTATAGTGAGACTTCCCTGGTGGCGCAGTGGTTAAGAATCTGCCTACTAATGCAGGGGATGCGGGTTCGAGCCCTGGTCTGGGAAGATCCCACATGCCGCCGAGCAACTAAGCCTGTGCACCCCAACTACTGAACCTCCGCTCTAGAGCCCGCAAGCCACAACTACTGAGCTCACAAGCCACAACTACTGAAGTCTGTGTGCTTAGAGCCCTTGCTCTGCAACAAGAGAAGCCACTGCAATGAGAAGCCAGCACACCGCAACAAAGAGTAGCCCCCACTCACTGCAACTAGAGAAAGTCTGCATGCAGCAACGAAGACCCAAGGCAGCCAAAAATAAATAAATAAATAAACAAATGAAAAGTCTATAGTGACATTTTTTCAAGAGTCAAAATATGTAGATTTGGAAAGGAAGGTGGAGAAGCATAAATTATACATCTCTCTGTTACAACTTCTGATCCATTCATAGAATTTTTGTTATTTATTATAGCAATATGGGCTCTACTCTCTGTAGGTTTTCTAAATTCAAGGAAGTAATATTACCCCAGGGCTCATTTAACTAGATTATGGAACTGCAACTTAGTTAATTCAGAAATTCATACTTCTCATATAATTGGATAAATAGGCAAATATAGATAGATAGATAGATAGATAGATAGATAGATGTATAGATACACAAACACAGTCATCCCTTGGTATCTGTGGGGGATTGGTTTCAGGACTCACCACAGATACCAAAACCTGAGGATGCTCAAGTCCCACAGCCCATCCTTCGTATCCATGGTTCCACATCCCCATTTTCAACCAACCACAGATCATGTCATACTGTAGTATTTATTTAAAAACATCTGTGTATAAGTGGACCATGCAGTTCAAACCTACAATTCCCAACATTGTTGGGAAGGGGAAAATTTCCCTTCCCCCTTCCCTTCTTTGGTTCTTTTTGGCTAGTTGAAGAATTAGAATCACAAGAGACATATTAACAGAACAAAATCAAATTTAATTTCGTATTTATAGAAACCCCACATACATGAGAGGTTCAGAGGTAAAATGAAGTGTATATTCCATACTGAGCTAAGGAATAGGATGGGGGCTTGGGGCTTCCAAGAACAGGAGGGTCATTCACAGGATGATAAGATAATTAGATGTTTGTTTTGCCATATGGATGGGGTCACTTAGATAAAATTTATCTCTGGTAATAATTATTTTTCTGGGGAAAATCCCCAATTTAAGTTTTCCCATGTAGTTAAGGGAAGGGCAATAGTTTATCTTGCGTCTCAACTGCTTTTAGCTTGAAATAATCCAAATGCCAAAGTGGCACATCTTGGGGAGGCCTGTTCTGAACCCTTTCTCTGTCTCTCTCTGTCTCTCTCTCTCTCTGTCTCTATTATTGTCTCTCTGTCTCTATCTCTATATACAGATATAGAGATAGAGATATATTCAAAATATATATAGAAGACCATGACAGCCGCTTAGAAGTAGGGCTACTAAAGGCTCATGTTCCTAAAGAATGAATGACTAGACCACACTACCAGCTATAAAACACATACTAAAACACACCGTTTGAAGGTAAAAAAATGAAGTACAGAGCGTATAATGGAGAAAGAATGCTCATAATATTTGCTGAAACAAGGATTATATATCTAACCATATTTCTTTCTTTCTTTGTTAAACGTTATAACGCATCTATTTAAGAGTTTTCCCATTTCCCTTCTTTGTCACACAGGTCTGCTGGTGATTAGTAATTTAACAGTTTTATCCATATATTAGAGACTGAATAAGCAGTACGTGGACATGACAGAAGAAGAGGTATGTGGAGACCTGGACTTGACTCTGGACAGAGTAGCTAAGCAGACTTTGAAATGTTATCTCTGTAGATGGAGTAAGCATGTATATTTTCTTAGCTTCTTATACCACTACTTTTTTAATGAACTTGATTTTTTAGTACAGTTTAGATTTACAGAAAACTGCAAAGACAGCACAAAGAATTCCCATATACCCTGTACTATTTTTAGTCATTCTTAGCATCTTACATTAATGTTACATATTACCATTAATAATAGTAATATTAACTAAAGTCCATACGCTATTCAGATTTCCTTGGTTTTTACATAATGTTCTTTTTCTGTTCCACAAACCTACTTGGGACATCATTTTGGATTTAGTCACTGATTTATACTCCAGGTGGTCCAGAGTTCAGTCCTAGGTTGTAGTGTGTCTGTGTGTGTGGCTGTGTGTTAAACCAGTTACTCTTTCGAAGGGTCTCTGTTGGTCACCCTAGTAGTTCAGCTGCATAGACAACTTTATGTGAGCAGAACATAGGCAAAACCTAGCCTGGAAATTTTAAAAGGAGCCTGGAACAGCTCTAGTAAAGCATGAATTTTTTTGAACAGAGGACAGCCGCATTACTTCTCAGAAACATGTTATTGCTATTTGAAATTTAAGTAGAATTATAGTTATTCCTTCAAGAATTAGATTTTTGAACACCTTGTGTCTGGGATATATATATAATTTGGTATCTCTTGAACTGTTAATAGCTATTGCTTATCTGAATGTGATTGATTATATATTTCTGTTATAATTTTAAGTTTTATAAAACAACTTATTACTTTATAGTAGAGAATAAATGATCATTACTGTCTTGTCTCAACCTCATCTATGTTGCACTTGACATCATATTTTTAATAAATAAGCATTTTATGATAGTTTGGTTATATTCTTTACAGTACCATTTTTTAAAAACCTTCCTTAGTAGAAAAAATAAAGAGAACAAAGATGTCTAATTTGGATAGGTTTATTATTTGGAAAATGGACTATATTTGCTGATGAAGTTTAAGAAAAATAAAAGAAAATCCAAAAAGCTTAAAAAGAAGTTTAGATCTTCAGACTACAGATTTTATTCATAAAATCAGAAACAAAATTGTGCGACATCTACCATATAAATTTTAAGCAAATGTAACTATTATATGTATTACAGGGTTTCCATATAAAAATATATCCTAAATTCTAAATAAGCATGTTTATTCCTGCTATCAGCATGAAGGGACTCAGTACTCATGCTATATCCATATAAAACATCACATATATATATACAAATGATGCAAATTTATTCAGCCACTTCCATTTTTATATAATATCATCATATTAGAATGGGCCTATGCATATAATATCTTGAGATATTGGGACAGGGGCTCCAGAATAGAGTCTTTCTGTATGTAAATATGTTTCTTATACCCAGTATTCTAATACTTAGGGCTTTTTTATTACTCAAATTAATGACAATTATTAAAATATGATGTATTTTAGATGAACTCATATTACATATGGAGTAAGACTTTTTTAAATGTCTCTATACAGTCAAAGCTTTTCAAACTTGTTAAACAAATTATTAAATGATTAAGTAAATTAGATTTAAATTAAATGATTAAATAAAACATACTTAAAAATATTTCATCTACTCTTGTTTAAAATACCTCTAATTGACCAATGCTCATTTTGATGTTTCAAGTTGCCCACTAAGAATTTTGCCAGGAAAAAAAAAAATGTGCAAAAGAAAACTTAACATAATGTCACCAGCATTTTTTCATAATCACAGAATCACAATTTCATTATAAAAATGAACTTTTTGATTTTTATGCAAAAATCAACCATGTTAAGTATAGGGATGCTAATATTTCAGTATTCTTTATTTATTCAGTTTAATAGTTTTTAATACTAGAGAACTCTGGAAATCTATTTGTATTTCATTAGAAGTTCATTGGTTATGTCACAGACATAGAATAGATCATCCTTGTTTTTATGCCTGTGCTTATGATGCTGACACAGGAACTTAACTGAGAGTTCAGTGCCAGCTTTTCTACCAGTCAGCTTGCTAGGCTGCATATGTCTGAAATGAGCTGCTTGGATAGTTCTGAATGTTCAAGCTGTAAACCCTTAGGCACGGATTATATCCATGGGAAACCACATGGTGCAGTATACTTTACCGGCACACAGTATCAGAATGCCCTAAAATGGAAACCAACTTGGTTTGTGCACTTGACATACAAAGAAGCAAATATACCTCAATGCATTTTGTCTATTCATCTTTTTGGCCCTCTTTTTTCCTTTATCTTCTCTTAGAGAAAAGCTATTTAAATTCACATTTCCTTGTCTGCTATAAATTCTGTTCAGACACCATGGAGATTTGTTGGAAGTTGAGCACAAATTAACCTTTATTTTTATGTGGCCTGAGAATATATTACTGTGTCCAAAAATACATATAGAAGAACAAAAAGAGCTGAGTAATTATTGGCTAATTAAATATTTTATCTTACTACACTATGAGTCCAGGGTTCCTGGGAGATAAACAATTATGATATATTTCGAAGTCTAGAAAATATGACAAAATGACTTTACATGCAAATCTGAGGGAAGAATGGTTCAGCCTTAATGCAGTATGTGCTATGTCAAAGGCATTATGTTTTAGTATAGCTTTGCAATGAGTTCACTGCAAAAGCAAATGAAAGTATGTATTTATTAACTTCTTGAGAATGACTCTTAAAAATACTCTTATTATAGAAACTTTTTTTGTCAATGAACTGAACTCCCAGGGTATAGATGGAGAGGGATAGGAGGATCTCATTATTTACAAGAGAGAAAGAAACCTAAAAGCCCACTCATCATTGTGTTGGTTGTTTCATCTCACCTACGTGTTTCTATGGTCCTTTCCCTCACTGAAGCTGACCCAATGTTATCAACAAGGTGCAATGCTAAGGCTACCACAGGCAAAGGTTTGCCTTTTTCTCTGAGCTTTGTTCTTTCAGTTATGATTTTTCCATTACTTTTAAAATAGTTAGCATCTGGTAATGCCTACTCTTTCACTGCCCATGTTCTGGATAGTTAGGTGAATCGGAGAGGAAAGTGATGCAAGAGAGCATCTCACTTCCTCTCTAAGTAATCACATTTCAGTTCTCAATTGGTATTTTCAAATTTCTGGGATTCTAAAAAAATACTAAATTAATAGATGGTATTAAATACAAAGTGTTAGCAACTTGATATCTATCCCCTTTAACAGTTTTGCATAATGATTTTTATGGGAAAAAAATCTCTTCTCTTCACATCTGCTGTCTCGGGGTACGAGAAAAGCAATCCTAAGAAGTGTCTTCAAGAATTGACAATATGTGTGGCCCATAATTCATCTCCTGTAACAGTGCTGGTCTATCCAATATAGCACCAGTCATTGTTAGATAACTAAGCAGTGAAAGCAGCTATCCCTAGAACCTAGCCTCTATCCCTTATGAAACCAACTCAGATGCCAACATTAGCTGACCAGCTTTTTTAAAGGTACTTAGGAAAATGAATGGATGGAGTGAATGTATGGTCTTCACCTTTACTTAGGAGAGAAATCCCAATCTACCCAGATATCTATTTTCTCTCCTTGAAAGAATACAATTGTCTCAGTCTATAGTTCTACGTTCTTTTCAAATTATAAACATAATTAAATATGATATATCCTTTATATGTGTTATACAGTTTTAGTGATATTTAAAGAATAATAAAATGTTTAAAAATTAAATTTATGACATTGATACTACAGTTTAAAATTTAGTTACAGAAACAAGAAGGGGAAATGATATTAACTTGTTCTAATCTTTTCAGAAAATCTCAGATTTTTATTTTTATTACACTTCATAAAGCCCACAGTATTTACATTAATGTGGACTGATATTTTATTCTGTGTTGCTAGATAATTACTCAGTATCTTCTGCCATGCACACTAAAATTTCTTCAAATCCACATCTGGTTCTTCCCACCTTCTTGCTTTAGCACTGGGAATGATTTCTGAGCCTACTGCCCTCACTCAGTATCTAACCCAGCACACTCTGTCATTTCAGAGCCAGAGCCAGAGACTGTGCCAGCTGAGTGTTTTTCAGTAAATTTAAGAAAATTGAAATCATATCAAGCATCTTTTCCGACCACAACACTATGAGGTTAGAAATCTATTAGAGGAAAAAAAAATGGTAAGAAACACAACCACATGGAGGCTAAACAATATGCTATTCAGCAACCAGTGGATCATTGAAGAAATCAAAAAGGAAATCAAAAAATACCTAGAGACAAATGACAACAAAAACATGATGGTCCAAAACCTATGGGATGCAACAAAAGCAGTTCTAAGAGGGAAGTTTATAGCAATACAATCTTACCTCAGGAAACAAGAAAAATATAAAATAAACAACCTAACCTTACACCTATACCAACTAGAGAAAGAAGAACAAACAAAACCCAAAGTTAATAGAAGGAACGAAATCATAAAGATCAGAGAAGAAATAAATGAAATAGAGACAAAGAAAACAATAGCAAAGATCAATGAAACTAAAAGCTGGTTCTTTAAGAAGATAAAAACACAATAGATAAACCTTTAGCCAGACTCATCAAGAAATAAAGTGAGAGGACTCAAATCAATAAAATTAGAAAAGAAAAAGGAGAAATTACAACTGACACCACAGAAATACAAAGGATCATAAGAGACTACTACAAACAACCATAGGCCAATAAAATGGACAACCTAGAAGAAACAGACAAATTCTTAGAAAGATACAACCTTCCAAGACTGAACCAGGAAGAAATAGAAAATATTAACAGACCAATCACAAGTACTGAAATTGAAACAGTGATTAAAAAATTTCCAACAAACAAAAGTCCAGGACCAAATGGCTTCACAGATGAATTCTATCAAATATTTAGAGAAGAATTAACACCTATCTTTCTGAAACTCTTTCAAAAAATTGCAGGGAGGAAGAAACACTCCCAAACTCACTCTGTGAGGCCACCATCACCTGGACACCAGAATCAGACAAAGATACCACACAAAAAAGAAAATTACAGGCTAATATCACTGATGAACATGGATGCAAAAATCCTCAACAAAATGCTAGTAAACTGAATCCAACAATACATTGAAAGGATCATACACCGTGATCAAGTGGCATTTATCCCAGGGATGCAAGGATTCTTCAATATCTGCAAATCAATCAGTGTGATACACCATATTAACAAACTGAAGAATAAAAGCCATATGATCATCTCAATAGATGCAGAAAAAGCTTTTGACAAAGTTCAACACCAATTTATGATAAAAACTCTCCAGAAAGTTGGGATAGAGGGAACCTACCTCTACATAATAAAGGCCATATATGACAAACCCACAGCTAACAGCATTCTCAATGGTGAAAAGCCGAAAGCATTCCCTCCAAGATCAGGAACAAAACAAGGATGTCCATTATAGCCAATTTTATTCAACATAGTTTTGGAAGTCCTAGCCATGGCAATCAGAGAATAAAAAGAAATAAAAGGAATCCAAATTGGAAAAGAAGAAGTAAAACTGTCACTTTGCAGATGACATGATACTATATATAGAAAATCCTAAAGATGCTACCAGAAAACTACTAGAACTCATCAATGATTTCAGTAAAGTTGAAGGATACAAAATTAATACACAGAAATCTCTTGCATGGCTATAAACTAACAAGAACAGATCAGAAAGAGAAATTAAGGAAACAATCCTACTTATCATAGCATCAAAAAGAATAAAATACCTAGGAGTAAACCTACCTAAGGAGACAAAAGATCTGTAAACTATAAGATGCTGATGAAAGAAATCTGAAAACTGTAAGCTCTGAAACTATAAGCTCTGAAACTATAAGACGCTGATGAAAAAAATCAAAGATGACGGAAACCGATGGAAAGATATACCATGTTCTTGGACTGGAAGAATCAATAGTGTCAAAATGACTATACTACCTAAGGCAATCTACAGATTCAGTGCAATCCCTAACAAATTACCAATAGTATTTTTCACTGAACTAGAACAAAAAATTCTAAAATTTATATGGAAATACAAAAGACCTCTCAGAATGGCTAAAATTAAAAAGACTGAACATAAAAAAAAGTGTTGGTTAGTATCAGCAGCTGCAATCATCACACACTGCTAGTCCAAATATGGACCAACCATATTCTGGTAAAATGGAGCAACCACTTTGGGAAATATTTCTTAAGGTTAAGCATACACCTGTTGTTCTACTCCTATTCCCAGGATAAACAAAAGTATATGACAAAGTATGTACTTTTACTCAAATGTTTTAAATGTAATAGTCAAAAATGAGAAACACCACAAGTATTATCACTTTGCAAATATGAATATTGTATATCCTTACAATGGAACACCATTCAGCATGCACACAAAAAAGGAATGTACAAATGACAAAACATAGGTGAATCTCTACATAGTTTTGTTGAGTGACAGAAGCCAGCCCTCCTACCCCAAACTCATACATATTATATCATTGCATTTACATAAAATTAGAAAATATGAGTTATCTACAGTAACAGAAAGCAGATAAGTAGTTAACTCGGGATAGAAAGGGGGCAAAGAGAGGTGGGAAGACGCAAATGTAAAAAGACGAAAGGAAACTTTGGGGTTGATTGTGGTGATGTTTTCATAGATGTATACATATGCCAGATCCTGTCAAATTATATACTTTCAACATGTGCAGCTTATTGTCAAAGTACCCATCCTACTCTCAATTAAAGATGTCCACTCTCTTCTACAAAGATCTGTTTCCAATATAATGACAATGTTGTATGATAAAATGAGGCACACTTTTGGAATAAAAAGATACAAATTATAGTCCTAATCTGACAATGTTTAGTGGGTGATCATGAATCAGTAACCTTCATGGTTCTCAGACTCCCTTCTTAAAATTGGCGGGTAGAGCTATTTAGTGTTTTTATGCACTTTAACACTGTAAATATAAAGAGGTCTTCCATGTTCTGGTGTGAATTTTAGCATTTACTACTATAGCATAAAACTTTTCATTTTCAGTGTCTCTCTACATTCAATCCAGATAGTCTATGGGAGCACATTCAGTTCTAGCTAGGAAACCCAAATACATGAGTTTATAAATCATAATTAAATGCATAGTCATGTGTATATATATTACATATAATACATATAATTTTATATAATGTAAATGATACACATTGAATATTATACTTATCCTATCGTTTTCTTTAACTGCAACTAATGATATCATGCACAAATGATTTTTAATTATCATGAAATGCTTAAAAATAGCAACCTTTATTTACTTTTCAATATATTTTGTGCTTCTTCTTTAGCTACATTCTTGGCAGCTTTGCATAGAATATTAGCCAGGTAGTTAAAATCTGGGCATAGAACAAATTCAGGTTGTTTCCTCAATTACTCCACATCTTTACAAGAGAGAGAGAAAGAGACAAACTGAAGCACTGACTTTTGTTTTCAGTGGACAACTGAGAGTACTTAAAAGTTAATTTCGTTAGAATCACTTTTTAAAAAAAAACTCAAATTGGCGCTGTGTTATGAAAGGGGATTTTATCTCTTGAGTTTTATCAGGATGTTACCAGAGTTTTTTATCTTACTAACAGTGTATCATATCCAAAGGACATCAATTTTGGACTATTCTCAGAAACAGATATTCCACACTAGTATAAAACAAACCTCTTAATTGTTATTCAGATGGGAAAATAACAAAGAAAGAAAAACCATTGTCATAGGTGATCTATAAAGGTTACAGTATTTAAAATTATATCCCCTTAATGTGTATTTCAACTCAATTTGTAATTTGAAAGATTATAGCAATCTCTGTTTTGAATGTGAAATGTTATAGTCAAATGTAGAATGAACTTTACACTGAGAAATACATTTCTCTATATAATTAAATTTACCTAATTGATCCTGTTTGTTAATCTCATTTTCTTACTTTGACATTTTGACATTAATAAAGTGGATGGATACTAGAAATAGAACATACATACAGTACGCTCTTATTTTTGGAGAAAATATAGCTAAATCAAGTGAGAGATCTTTTAAAAAAAAACAAAACTATTTTTATTCCAAGAACATGTGCAGCTAACCTATATACCTAACTTATAGTTTAATTTATAATTTAATAAATATATAGATTAGATATATTTTTTAATCATCAAAGATATCAAACTTATTAGGCTTCCTGTAGTTTTTAAAATAATTCTCCAACATGTATTGTCTTTTTCCATTATAGGGTATGATAATTTAAGAATGTGACAACTTTATTGTGCATTTTTAACAAATTCATTTTATATGAAATAAAATGAATGACAATTTTATATTTTTAAAATATGTATATTAAAAAAATTGGAGCCCATTACATTTGTATAAAGCAACATTCTCCAATGAAAACTTTAAAACTAAACTTAAAAATCCTTCCATTCTAAGTTCATCCTTGAATTTCTAAGCAAGCCAATTTGGAAGAAGAAAAAAAAAAAGAAAAAGAGTAATAAAATTTCACAACCCAGCCTTGCCAAAGTTAGTCAAAATAATTAGGCAAACCTTGAATATGTATGATTTTCCACCTGTAGACATTATATTTACTATTGTGCCATAAGTTAGAAATCCAATTTACATTCATTATAATATATGCTTAGTTATAAAAATGTTTTTGCCCCAATCACATGCATTCATTTTTATTTTCTTTTAACTTTTATATGAAAAACCAAACCACCATCTTTTATTAGTTTTATTCCATACCACTTTTAAGTGATAGTTTTAAGTAAAGCCATGTATAGAGATAAAATTCTTTGTCACCACAGTCTCTAATTCTAAAGTGTTCTATATTCTAATGCATGAAAAATAGCTTCTTTTGGAAAAAAAATTATCACCAAAATTTCAAATGATTTCTGGTTTTCGTTTCTATGAATATTATCCAAGAATTTTCTAGGACTTCCCAGTGGTGCAGTGGTTAAGAATCCATGCTTCCACTGCAAGGGGTACAGGTTCAATCCCTGGTTGAGGAACTAAGATCCCACATGCCGTGTGGTGCGGTGAAAAAATACCAATAAAAAGCAAACCAGGTTTAAAGTTTTTTAAAAAAGAAGAATTTTCTAATACGTAACCAAAATTTGTTACAGCAGACATATCCTAATTGTTACTGAACTCTCATGGCACATAGTGCCCACAAGTAGTGAATTGCAAGCAATTCTTGGCCAAACTATAGTCACAGTCATAAAGACTCAGCTCATAAAATGCTCACCTCTCAAGAGCTTTCCCTGAATGCCATCTCAGCAAAAATTCAGCTAAACCTTCTCCATGAACTTGAACTCACACCTATTCAGTCACAACCTACAACTCTTGAAGGCACTCTTCAGACCATATCTTATTCCTTCTGCAGTGTGATCATCTGTGTGTGAAATTGTTTATGATACAGTAATGTCTTCCCACAGCTTCACCCAGTGCTTATTGCAAGATTGGTGCTCAGTCAGTATTGGATGAGTTAACACTAGCAGATAGTATCTAATGAAACTAATAATTAAAATTTACAGTTTTCCCAAGGATTACAAGAAATCCAAAGCAGTCCCATAAGCTTGAAAACAATAAATCAAAAGTTTGTGAAACTAAAGTGATACTTGCCAAATACAATGTTTCAAATAGCTGATTACAGTGGTTCTTAAGCAAAATTTCCCTAATTAACTCCATTCACATTTTCATATTTAAGTACATATTTCACAATGAGTAACTTGCTTTTTATACCTTTCTTTTATAAAGCTTCTAGTTATTATTTCCTGTGCCATGTATGTTTATCCTTTTTTTTACCTTGATGGCCAGTTACACAAGGTTAGGGTTTATATTTCTCACTGAGCAACTGTTACGTAAGTGTTGACCTGCTAGACAGTTGCACACTGGACAAAGTTAGGCATGAAAAAATTACGCCAAAGGGCAGTAAATGTATATATCCAAAAATGTGAACAGTTCATATAATTCAAGATAAGAAAGATCATGTTTCTGTACTCTTTTGATTACAGAGACTAAAAAATACACAGGAGAAAAAAGAAAGTAATATTATCTTACTTTGTAAAATAAAATTTAATTTCCAGTTTTCTGTTTTGAAAACACTTGGATCATCTTTAAATTTAGCATACATTAATTTCTTCAAAAATTTGTGATTGTATAATATATGCCAGGCCCTCTGATGACTTCAAGTTAAATATGAGGAGACATAAACTTTACTCTTCAGAAACTCAGCTGTGCAGTGACCTGCAAGTTTAAAATCACCTGCCATATTGATGTTCTTACTGAATTTCACAAATTCTGCAATGAATTACATAAAAAAAAGAGCTTCACAGAGTTTTACAGAGTCATATAACTTCAAAATATTTGGGATGGAAATAATGTGCAAACTATTTTCCCACTTCTGCTTCATACCTCTACAGAATTCTGGCTTTAACGATCATTTCTCATTTTGAAATCTGTACTACATTCTAATATATATCACCAACTTTATATAATATTAAAATTTGATTTGCTAGTATTTAGTTATTATCATGCAAGTGCCACATATATAAATATTAGCATTTATAAAAATAAAAAAGCAGAACATTAATCTGAACAGTCTTCTCTGTAGTACATTTTATAGCATTCTTGATTAAAAATATTAAAATAAAATTATATACTAGCCACATGACAACAGGATTTTTAGGTGAGGTGCAGCCTGGTTTTTACAGTTTTGAATCTTAAGTTATTTGGAAGCTCTTGTAAGTGGTATTGCTTTGTAGACTCAGTCTAGTTCACACTTATAAATTCTTATTATTTTACAATAAATTTCATATGATTCTTATGCAAAATTTAGACCTAAAGTGTCATGGAGGAATCATACAAAATATTTTCATTTGTGCCTTTGGGTTTAACACTGCTGTTACCCAAACACTACTACATGTGTCCAGTATTAACAGTAATGTAATAAGAGCTCACATCCTCGTTTTCCTCCAATTCACAAGTATAAACAACTCAGATGGAGATCACAGAGCCTACAGGTAAGTTTTTAAAATCCCAGAAAAATAAATAAACAATATATGTTTATACACATAAGATTTCTATCATATATATAATATAGTTATTCTAATATTAGTTAGAATTTTAGTAGCATAGTTATTTGTCTTCTTTGAACACAGTATACTTTTACCTTTATATTAGAAGTTGAGTAAGAGAGCAGGTATTATATAAAAGCAGGGAGAGAGTACTGGGTGCTTTCAAAAGGCATGGGCAAGTCCAAAAGATCAGAGAAATGTTATCTCCACTATTTTCAAAACAGAAAATAGTTTGAATCTATAGTTTGCAAAGTTTTAAAAGAAAAGAGAAAGAAAAAAACCTCTGTGTACCTCATTAGCACCAATGAATATCACTGTATGACTACAACTCGTTAATATTTGTTGATATGACCTTGAGCCATCATGAGAAAGCATATCATATTTAATTTATTCTACTGAGAAAGGGAAAACTGCCTCTAATTTGAAAAAGATGATACAAACATTTTACTTGGTATTTTTTCAAACTTTTGGCACATCAAGAGAAATAAATCAGTCATCTATAAAAATTACTTTTGCAGAACATTTCATTTTGTCATAATCTCAGGTAAGTACCATATTTAATTCTTTAATCTGACACAGAAAATACATCTCCTCATCATTGCAGTGAGAGACAACCACCCTCTACATGTTTCTTGAATTGTATGCTTGGTTAAATTTTAAGATCTACACTAAACAGTTAATACATCCATATAATCAACTTACTGCAGTTTTTAGTGGCAGTGCTAATGACAGTGGCTGAGGACTCTGCATAGTGCAAGTTCAAAATGTGAAGCTCTGTCTTCCTCCTGGGCGCTGTCTATCACAAGGAGCAGAAAGGTACTCCTTACTATGGCCACTGAATAGAAATAATGTTCTTCATTACCCCTCCACATTCTTATATACTAATAAATTTAACTGATTGGAAGTACCCACATATTTGTGTGCATTCTCTTAATAAATGAATGTATATGCATTCAATATGTTGCTTAGATATTTACCATTATTTGCAATTTTTTCACAATTCAACCCCAATATTTTAACATACAGTCATTGCCATGGTTCAATGCTTATACATTTTGTATCTTATATAAATTGGTTAAGTTTTGTGGTTGTACCACATTCTAATTCTCAAGATATATTTTTGGTATATATTTTATTTGTTTCTTATAACAATTTAATTTAATTCTATATAAATATTTTTTGCTGTATATAGGGTACATTTGTAAATATCATAGTTTACCACCACTGAACACCTTTTTTATTTTTCTTTTTTATGTGGACCATTTTTAAAGTCTTTATTGAATTTGTTACAATATTGCTTCTGTTTTATGTTCTGGCTTTTTGGCAGCGAGACATGTGGGATCTTAGCTCCCCAACCAGGATCAAACCTGCACCCCCTGCATTGGAAGGTGAAGTCTTAACCACTGGACCACCAGGGAAGTCCCTGAACACCTATTCTTCACCATGCACTTTTATTAATTTTTGGTAATTCAGAAATAATGTACAAAAGACAGTAAGATTAGTAGTTATAAAGTTTAAGTAAAAATATGAACCAGGGACTTCCTTGGTGGCACAGTGGTTAAGAATCTGCCTGCCAATGCAGGGGACACGGGGTTCGAGCCCTGGTCCGGGAAGATCCCACGTGCCGCGGAGCAACTAAGCCCATGCACCACAACTACTGAGCCTGTGCTCTAGAGCCTGCATGCCACAACTGCTAGGCCCACGTGCCACAACTACTGAAGCCCACACTCCTAGAGCCTGTGCTCCGCAGCAAGAGGAGCACCACAATGAGAAGCCCGTGCACTGCAACAAAGAGTAGCCGCTGCTCGCCACAACTAGAGAAAGCCCATGTGCAGCAACAAAGATACAACACAGCCAAAACTAAAAATAAATAAAATAAATTTATATATAAAAAAATATGAATCAGAAACATAGATCTGGGAGTGCATTCAGTATACACAAATATGGGACAATGCAGAGTGGAGTGTAGAAAAGAGAAGAAAACCTAGAACAGAACAATGACACTCAACACTTGTGAGAGAGCTACATGAGAAGAGAGTATGCACACTGAATCGGCAGAATTCCAGTTCAGCGTGTAAGGCACTTGGAAGTCGCCACTGTGTGCTAACTACTGTGAGCAAAGAATGTCGCTTGCATTCTTCACCCATAGTAAACAAAGGATGTTGTGGCCATCAAGCCACTGGCCCGCAGCAGCTGTCCCCCAACTATGCACCCTGAGGGGATTAGGATGAAGAACAGGCTACTGCCCTTAGGTATTTTAACTTGCATATCAAACGAATGAGTTCAATAAGCCAGACTCTTGCATCTTCCCATACATAGAAAAATGCTAAATTCATTAAACTGTGATGTCTGGTTACCTTAACAGTAATGTTTTGATGTTCTGACTACCTGGTTTTTGTTGCAAAAACTCCTATACATCCTGGCTCCTCCCTTACTCTTCGGAGCAGTCCCCTCAGAGCTGTCTGAGAGGCTGTCTTCTGGGCTTACATCCTCAGTTTTGTCTGCCGAATAAAACATAATTCTCAACTTTTAGATTGTGCCTTTTTTTTTTTTTTCAATCGACGCCACAAGTAAAAAGTTGAACAGACTGAAAAAGTAACAATCCTTCTTGGACTTGTAAGAGAGAGGAGGACACAGGGCAAACTGCTCCCCTCAAGACTGGAAAGATAGGCAGGCAAAGTCTTACCCGAGCAGAGACTCAGAAGCAAAAGCCACTGTGGGAACCAGCGCTAGGAGGAAAACTGGACCGTTATTGACAAATTGTTGGAGGCTCAGTGAGGACGACATAAAGAGTTTAAAGGCTCCAGGGGGACACAATCAAAGAGAGGCCGCCACAATATTGTGAGACTTACCTCCAGGAGCTTGATCAGATTCCTGTAATAAACACTGGAGAGAAATCTCTTTGTGCTTCCCGCAGGGAGAGGGGAAAAGGAACCATCTTGAAATACACCAGAGCACTCTTTTCTTAACAAGGCCTGCCCTCAGGGGAAACTTGTTAACCATATTGTAAACTGCTGGGGTATTATCAGAGCCTAACTGCCCTGGCAGAAGGGAAATACGCAATTCTGGCCTGCTCTTGCCTTCCTTGTGGGAGATGGAAAATATCCAACTCCAGCCCATTCTACCCATCCAGTCACACCAAAGGGGAAAAGAAAAACTGAGAGAGTTGTGAAGTTCACTAAAAGACTGAGACCTAATCATGGCACTATGGAACACTTCCCCTCGCCCCATAACTCATCACCACATTACTAAAGACCTATTTACAGAAGCTTCTTTTACCCAGTACATCATGTCCAGCTTTCAAGAAAACATTATGAGGCATACCACAAGACAAACAACACAATTTGAAGAGACAGAGTAAGCATCAGAACCAGACATGGCAGAGATGTTGGGATTATCAGACTGGGAGTTTAAAACAACTATGATTAACATGCTAAGGGCTCTAATGAAAAAGTAGACAGCATGCAAGAACAGATGGGCAATGTAAGCAGAAAGATGAAAATCCTAAGAAAAAACTAAAAGGAAACACTAGAGATCAACACAAAACAAAACAAAAAAACAAAAACACCATTCTTCAGAAATGAAGAATGTCAATGATGTAGTCACTAGTAGACTGGACACACTTGATGAAAGAATCTCTGAGTTAGGGGCATATCAACAGAACCCTTGAAAACTGAAAGAAAAAGAATCAAGACTAAAAATACAACAAAACAGAATATTCAAGGACTGTGAGACAACTACAAAAGGTGTAACATGTGTGTAATGGCAAAGAAAATTGGCAGAAAAAGGCCATGGCTAAGAGTGAAACCAGAAGAATACTGAGTTAAGAGATCAAAAAAAAGACATTAAGAAGTACTTAAGCAAGATTGCCAGTGGTGACAACAGGTCAAATAGAATAAGCCTGAAAGATGTGTATTGGAGAAAACGACAGAGAACATATCAATGTCCTGAAGATGTTTTGTTTGGAGGAGCAGTGAGCAAAAAGGTCAGATTACAGTGGGTTGAAGACTGATTGGAATACAGGAAGTAGTGGCATTAAGTGTAGCCTTCTATGTTATCCAGGATACCATTGATTTTCCCTGAGCACTTTTTCCAACTGAAAGGATTTACTTCACACTGTCAAAATATATTGAGGGGTTTTAAAATCGGTGCAAAGGCAAAACTCATTAATTCTTGCTACTGAGGCAAATATTTAATTACCTTTTTTCATTTCATACTTTTTAAAGTTTATATTTAGCATTTCAGTTTCCAAAACCACCAATACCTAAAAATTTCTGAATCCTATTATTTATTCCTGCTTGAAAATCAGCCAATTTATTTTCTTATATTATGTCTTATTTGAATTATCTTACTAAATGCAGCTGCCAGAAACCAGCCGTATGATACCACTTTTCTCCTTTAGGAGTTCATTAGGTGTGTAATCTGCATTCTGATTTATCTTAGTCAATAGTTTTAACAGTGTTGCAATACTGCCTACCATGGATCACCATGAATCCATCCTCTGAAAACAATTTCTTAAAGCCTGCATGCTGTATTTAACCCAGTGCCACCATACCTTTTCTCATGTTTTGTTATGACACCATCCTATTCCCAGGAATTCATTTCTGTATCAAGTCAGGTATATTGGATTCTTTTTTTTTTTTTTTTTTTTTTGTGGTTCGCAGGCCTCTCACTCTTGTGGCCTCTCCCGTTGTGGAGCACAGGCTCCGGACTCGCAGGCTCAGTGGCCATGGCTCACGGGCACAGCCGCTCTGCGCACGTGGGATCTTCCCGGACCGGGGCATGAACCCGTGTCCCCTGCATCGGCAGGCGGACTCTCAACCACTGCACCACCAGGGAAGCCCCCACATTGTATCTTTTAATATGGTGTATGTGTGTGTGTGTGTGTGTGTGTGAGAGAGAGGGAGACATTGATTTTATACTTCTAAGAGTTCTAACTTCTAAACTTCTAACTTCTAAACTGCTTTTGTTGAAGTTACAGAGGTTACAAACTAATCTCTCAATATGTCTGTAGGAATCACTATGTCAGTGATCTTATAGGTTGCAAATAGAACAATAAGACAACTAATTTATTATATTATATAAAACTTTGATGTGAAATTAAACTACATCTTTTGGAAATCAATTTGGACTATTATATCTGACACAAAAATCATGTTAAAAATTATATGTGACACAAAATAAGTGAACTATATACAAGTAGTTGTATATCCATTTGCACTTTAAAAAAATAATTATTTTATTTACTATTTACTTTTCATGAGACAAGCTTTGCTTCATTATGAGGAATTGTATGTGGCTTGTGTTTTAGGAAAAAGTCAATGGGATGAACTAAAGTGACTCATCAAGAATATGTAATAAAATCTCCAAATGAAGATTATATTATGTATAAAATTAACTGCCAAAAAAGAGTGAAAAGCAACAGATGGCCAACAACAAAAGATGGGATTTAAAGAGTCAGGTCTGATATTGACTAAGTGGAGAATTTTAATCTAAACTTGCATATAAGATGCACAAATAATGGCTGACAAATAGAAGATTTTCTAGAGTTTGTGAGGTATATAAAGAAAATTTTTTATATGGCAAAAAAAGAGAAATGGTGACTATAATGTTGCACATGTAAAATCATGCTGAGATCATGTCCTAAAATTTAAGAACTTACAGATGAGACGATCTGGGGAAAATAAAGCAAAGAATATAAGTCAGATGTTGCAACTGAAGTTGATTTTTCAACTTAACATAAATCCCCAACAAGTTTGAGCACAGGACAGTGAAATTTTCTCATTAGACAAAACCAGGATGATATATACTCTTCAAACATTTAAAATAACTATATATATTTTCAAGTTCTGAGACAATAATAATAGGATGAAGGTGTATTAATTACTTACTGCTGCATAACAAACCACCCCCGAAATTGGTGGCTCTAAAAAGAAGCATTTATTATTTCTAATAAGCCTAGAAGCCCAATAAGCTCAGCTGATGGTTGTAGTGCTCTGGAATCAGCTGTGCTCACCCAAGCATTAGGGTTAAGAATAGTGCAGGCTGGCTGATCTACAATGGCATCATCCATGTGTGGAAGTTGTCTGCCTGTTGGCCAGCTGGTCTTGTTCTCATGGCATGGTGTATATTCTAGAGAACAGTATAAAATGCAAGGTCTTTAAGGCCTAGACTTACAAGACTCATTGATACTCTACCACCTCTGACTCATCATATTGGTCAAAGCAATATAAGGCCAGCCCAGATTCATTTCCAGCAGGAAATAGATACCACTTCACAGAACTATAAAGTCACATTGCATGGGGCATGGGATACATGGAGGGGGACAATTTCAAAACGAAGTTTATCATGTTCTGCCCCATGGCCCCCCAAATTCATGCCTCTCATGCATTCAAATTATGGTCAGTTTACCTAAAGAGGCTCTAAAGACATATGCAATCATGGCATCAGGTTCAAAATCCAGAATCTTATAATCTACATAATTACAGATGTAATTGTTTAGATGTTTCATTTTTTGACCTGAGGACCTATGTTTACAACAACAATTGATCTGTCACCTAAAATACCTAAGATACAGTGATGAAAAAGAGACAGGATTGCCACAATAGATCCATATAGGGAGCCCACAAATTTGTTAAATGAGTTTTGTTGTTGAAGAACCCAAGGCTTCATCAGGGATAAAAGGCACAGGAAATTATTCAGACTGCAAAAAGGTCTCATGGTTCCTAAATTTTTACGAATAGAAATCAACCTGAGAAAGCTATGTATCTTTTTGTGTAGGCAATTTTTTCAAAAGTAACCAATGAGGGCAATGAACAAAAACTTCCCAGAGGATCTGCCAACAATAGTAAGTCAACATGCATTCTTCTTCTCTGATATGCTTCTATTCAAAACTTGAAATGATGGAACTATAGATGAAAATCATCACTGTGCTTCTAAGTATATGGTGCTCCAGATATCCCAGGATATGGTTTCAAAATGTTTGTCAAAATAGAGTCGTTCATCTCAAGGTCATAACGTTTTGTCTATAACCCATCTGGTCAGGGAATGTAAAGCCATCTTCTTAAAATGTTGAACTCACATAAATTTTATATGCCAATGTTAAGGTGAAGATTAAACATTTTTTATACATAGTCCAGAAACAGGCCGCTCTGGTTACAGATTTCTGTAGATATTAAATTTCAAGTTATTTTAATACTAAATTGTTCAATTAGTCTTGGTACCCAAGAATTAGAGAATTATAGACATGGAAGAGGTTATCTAAAGATTATTTGGGGGAAAAAAGAAAAAGGAATGTCCCAGAGGGAGAAATCAAGAGTCCTTGAATCAGTGGACTAGGGGGACACAACCAGGAAGCAGAAACTAGGTCTATTCATGCAACACTTCTTATCCATGGGATTGATTAACTTGGCAATATATGCCCAGATGTAGTTCAGAATACCTATGGATCCACAGTGACCGTATTGTGCCTCTTATTCTCCCCTATGTCAAATGACTATTTATGTCTGATTGTAGTTAATTATTTTTCATAAAAGCCAAAATCACATAGAGCAAGGCTAAGAACTCTGAGAGTTCCCAATCTCCCATACTGGATTAAATCTGTGAAATGTAATGATTTCAGTGTAGCTAGAATTATCTGAAATGTTGAGGTGTAAAGATTCATAGGTACAATTTTCTAATTTGAGAAATGATTTTTTTTTCAGAATAACTCACACTGAAAAACTAGAAAAGCTAAAAGGGAAAACATAAAACATAGTAAATATAAGTTTCTAGAAAACACTGGAGACAAAAGAACTTGTGTGGCAAGGGGCTAGAAAGGAGAAAATTCAAAGATGTGGGCCTTTTATTTTGTACTGCTCTTACCTCAAGGCATTTGCAAACTGGAAAGTGGTAGCTGAGAGACTAAAAAGCAGAGATTTTTATAAGCTCTTATGGCCAAGGAGAAAACCTTCACTTCAGTGGATACCAAAAAAAGATAGTGCAGGGAAAGCACCCTAGGTTTTGCAGTTGGGATAAGTTAGGAATAAGGGTGAACAGAAAAATTAATAGCCAGTCCGAAGACTAAAACCTAGATAATTCATTTCCATCCTGATTGGTTGAAGGTGTTCTGCCCCTCCTTAGTTGTTTAGTAGAGGCGAAATGAATTCTCCCTGGATATAGAAATACTATCCTATGCCTCAAATTTTTCTGTATAATTATACATGTATCTGGTGTTGAATCAGGAGAAAAAAAAAGGGGGCAAATGCACAAGAATTGATTAAAAACAGAGAGTAAACAACAGAAACAGATGCAAAATATTCAGATATTTTGATCCAGATATTAGAGTTATTGAACAAGGCCTTTGAAATAACTGTATTTAATATGTTCAACAAATTAAATTACAATGTAGAGAATTGTGAAAGGGAACTGATAACTATGAAATAATAGGGTAGAATTTATAGAAGTGAAAAAGATTAAAAATCCAATTGATGGGACTATCAATCAGACAGCCACCTTCACCATTGAATAATGGGTGCTGAAGGAAGGGTTATGAAGGAAACAAGATATGACTGGCGACATATGAAAAAATGAAGACAGTCTACACAGTTTACACTCCACTGTAAGCAGACCAGCCTTTAGTTTATGGAAATACACTGCATCATCCTTTGGTTAAAGTAGAATGCTAGAAATTTGTCAACAAGATAGAGTTGATGCTTGCTACCACATCATTAAATAATTACATTCCAATATTATTTAGTTCATCCTTAATCTGACAAACTTTTAGCTTATTTGTAAACTCATATGGTAAGTATCTAGGATTAACATTAACAAAGCAAGAGTGACGTGCATAGGCTTCAAGACATAAGCTACTTGCAGACTTAGGCATGTTTTACTTTGAATTCTGCAATGCAACAATTAAAATTATTTGAAAATATGATATTCTATATCACAAATGCATGTTTTGTAATCTCATTTACAACTTAAAATATTGACAAATCACATATTTATATACTATATATAAATATTAGAAAATGTCTTAGAGAGGGAATACAATCATTCCACTCTATTTTATATTAACTAGGAGATTAATAATAAATGTATTAAATACATAACTGATATCAACCCATCTCAGTGAATGATTTATTAATATTCCCATTAGAATGGCAAATTAAATGTGGGTGAAGGTTGCACACAACAATTCATTCTGAAAGAAGACTGAATAAATCAATATTGATAGAACAGAGGGATCAGAAAGATGACTGCTTAGAAATATCCCTGAAAAGGACAAAGAAAGCTGTTTACAAAGAGTCTAGTATGTTAGGCTAAAGAGTAATTGTGTTTGACTAATTCCTATATATCTTTTCTATCTCAATTTAGATGTTGCTATTTTCAGTAAATAATAAATCGATTACACCTAGTCCTCAGATATGATTTCTAAAACTTGGATTTCTAACAGCTATCTCAAAATTAAGGTAACTCAAGATTTCATTTGCTTTTTTTTTTCTTTTTTGTGGTACGCGGACATCCCACCGCCGTGGCCTCTCCTGTTGTGAAGCCAGGCTCCGGACACGCAGGTTCATTGGCCATGGCTCACGGGCCCAGCTGCTCCACGGCACGTGGGATCTTCTCAGACAGGGGCATGAACCCGCATCCCCTGCATCGGCAGGCAGACTCTCAACCACTGCGCCACCAGGGAAGCCCTTCATTTGCTTTTTGTTCAAATCACCCACCCTATTTCTCATGCTTCAAACTTGTAAGCCATTATTTTTGCATCCTCCCTGTTTATTCCCATGTTTCATGCTAATAACTTAAAGTCATTACTATCACCTACATTTATTCTCTAGAGTCTATATATCTCACATCCATTCTATCCCTCCTCTTCTATCTGAAATATATCCAATCTCTCCATTTGTTTTGCTCCCCAAAACTAAAATCCAATCCATGATCTCTCACATGTATTATCGTAATACACTCCCTTCTTCTCTCCTTGCATTTGCTATCAACTTGTCTGCACACCCAGTGTGATCTACTTTAAGTACATGTCTGAATATGTCACTCCCATGATGACACCCTTCAGTGAATTTCCATGGTGCTTAAAATTCTCATCATGGCCTAAGAATATGTTTATGATCAGGCTCCTGATCATGTCTCCAATCTTATTTCTTATGTCAAATATACATTATTTTGAATTTGTTTTCCATCTCTCCTTTTTCTCCCCAGGTCAAGTCACACGACATCCCGCTCATCAGACAACTTAGAATTTAGGTTGCCAATCCAGTCTGTATTTTTATACACTTTTTTCCCATATATCTGTCAATCTTCTGTCTCCCTCTCCGTCTCTGTTTGTCTTTGTCTCTCTCTATATATATATTCAAAATATATTCTCTCATATATATACATATGTATAATATGTATCTATTCTCTCACATGTATCACATTGTATGTGAAATATATGTTGATTATACTCTGATATCTTTCTTTTTTCACTAATTATGTCAGGTGCTTATTGAGCCCTTTTGGCCTAAGAATGGGTGCCCTATTTCAATTCTTGAAAAATTACATTTAAAAAATATTTATCTATTTCTAGTGGTTTCTAGAGAATAAAAACAGCCAATCTATAAAGAAACAAGAATAAGGGTAGCAGATATTTTCCCAACAACACCAAGTTGCAGAAAACAACAGGGATTATGAGGAAATATTAATTTAATAACTTATTATATTAATTTAATAGAATTTAATAGAAGGACATATTATCAATTAAAATTAAGAGTACTATAAGATACACTTACAGACATGCAAAGAATCAGATATTCTTCTTTATTCACTTTCTTGTAAAGTTTATTAAGAGACAGAATGAAACTAAAAATCACTCAAAAAGTCATGGTAAACTCCTCCCACCAATAAAAGACAACCCAAGACAATTAACTATAGAGTCTAATAAAAAAAATCATAGGTTGACAGTTTTTCAGCAGACATAGGAACACATAAATTCAAATTTCACAGAAAGTCACTGGAGCCCACAAAAATTTAATTCTTGAATATAAATGGATTAATGTCCTGGATGGAATTGTTAAAAACTGCAGAAGTCCCAGAAGACACTATTTTCTGTAACATGTTGATAAATACAAAAATGAAGGGATCACTCACATCTTGGATAAGTTCTGTGGTTTTCTCCACAGCAAGCCAGATGTGATTATAGGGGATACTGCCATTGAACTGGGCTCCCTGATTTCAGTGGGGATTATGGGTTCCTGAGAGACTGAGTACTGATATTAACTGCCAAGGAGGCTCTGGGCACATCAGCAATAAAGGTAGCAGGAATGTACCCATCTCAGAATGCCTTGTCCAGTGTATATCTTATGTAATGGTAAATTGATTAAAGTGTCCAAATCAGATGGACATATTATAAGAGAATTACTTGATAAGTATAATGAAAAAGCCCTATGTCTGGTAGCCAAAAACTTGACAATATTTGCCAAAAGGAAGGGTCATGAACTCTAGTCCAGTTTTTAGACCTAAGGCAATTCACTAATTTAGAACAACTTGATTTTTATTTAAGTAGTGCCCATGAAGGACTATGCATGTGGGGCATGTGAAAATTATTAATCATTTTCATTAATATTTAAGTCTTCTTCAAAGAGACCTCCTGCCATTTCCTATAGTGACAAAGTAACTCTCTGTGATTAGATTCCCCTGGCACTCAAAGAGGTTGTTCCCAATTAAGTGCTGTCAGCAGGTCCCCCTCCCCATGGAAGACTTCTTTCAGCAACCCTTTGGGCATCTGTGTAGCAGGTTCCAAGGTACTATCCTTCACTCCACATGGATGGTTTATATCTTTAATTACTGTATGGTTCCTTTCTACTAATTGGACCCTGACTGGTACAGTAGACTCATTTATTTTCCATACTGCTAACACTTTTGAAATGAAGAGCTTAGTTATGAATAAACAATATAGCTGAAACATAGCAGGTACATGGTATATGCAGATATCTGGCTACACCAAGCTGTCTCAGTTTTACATAGTATTGAACCTCTGGTACAATCACACTGGTTGATGGAGACTACTGGAGACACAAGTTAAGTACACACATACATGAATTTTAAAATAATACCTTTCTCAACATTGATTTTGTGAGGGACTGGGTGCCACATTATGAGAAACATTGGAGTGGGTAATAAAATTATTTAGATCTTATAGAAATCAGTAATTTTATTATCTGGGTTTATTTTTTCCATACGCATGCAGTCCCTGGACATGTGGACAAGTGTAAGTCTTTTTTATCCACATAATCATGATTATTTCTTTTTCTATGTAACCAAACAAAGAATAGAAGGGAACTTCTTCAGCCTGATAAATGGCATCTATGAAAAACCCCCAGCTAGCATGACCGATGTTGAAAGACTGAAGCATTAAAAAAAAAAGAAAAGAAAGAAAAAATAACTCATAGAGGACAAATTGGTGATTGTCAGAGGCAGCTTGGGGAAGGGATGGGGTCATTCAGTAAAAGACTGAAGCATTAAAAAAAAAAAGAAAGAAAGGAAAAAGAACTCATAGAGAACAAACTCATGATTGCCAGAGGCAGCTTGGGGAAGGGACGGGGGCATTGAGAAATGGGTGAAAAGAGCCAAAAGGTACATACTTCCAGTTATAAGATTGGTAACTCCTGGGAATATAATGTACAGCATGGTGACTACAGTTAATAATACTGTATTGTGTATTTGGAAGTTGCTAAGAGAGCAGATCTTAAAAGTTATTATAACAAAAAAATGTCACTAGATGTGGTGATGGATGTTATCTCAACTTGTGATAATCACTTCACAATCTATCACATATATCAAATCATATATTGTACACCTGAAACCAGTATAATATTATATATGTCAGTTACATCTCAGTAAAAAAATTTTGTTTAAATAATTACCAATAAAAAATAGCTAAAATTGATTGTGTCTCCCTAAAATAGATACAGATGATTTTTCCTGGAACTACATAAACTTGAGCCCAATTAATTGGAAAGAGTATTAGGAGACTGATAGGCATCTAACAGGTGCTCAATAAAATTCAGTTTAATGAATGAGTTTTCTCTGCAATTATGATCTAAATTGCATTTCAAGGTAGTATGCTAACTTTTGCAAGTACTAAGAATGAAAACAAGTTAGATAACAATGCTATTATACCTGTATTCATTGAAATAGTCAAAGGAGTTAACTGTAAAACAATGTTTTAGGTGGGTGGGTATGGAAAAGTTTCTGAAAAGTTTTATGAGGGAATAAGAAAATAGACATGTAAAGTTATATCAAATGCTAGAAGGCAGGAACAAAATTATGAAAGAAACCCCTGTGGAGATTCATGAAACCAAGCAGCAACATAAAGTATATACTTTAGGATAGGGCAACTTTGTTTTAAATTTTGGAGATGATTTGTTGAAAATACTAAAAATTTAGAATAGTTCTTTCTATTTATTTTTTTAAAACCAGTTGCAAGCTAGCATCAGTAATCCTCTTAGCCATGCTGACCTCATGAAACTGATGATATTCTTGCAATACGAATATGAGAGCTTTTCCTTCATTCCCCCACCCAGCCCATTCACAAATTTCACATTTCAGTCTACAAAATTAACAACAACAACAAAAAGAAGAAAAATGAGAGTTTTTTCCCTAAGATAAGAAATAAGACAAGGATGTCCACTCTTACTACTTCTATTCAACATTGTATGAGAGGTGCTAGTCAAGGCACTTGGGTAAGAACTAGAAATAAATGGCATTAAGATTGAAAAGGAAGAATAAAGATATCTTTATTTGAAGTTGACATAATTCTGTATATCAAAAGTCCTAAGGAATCAAAACAAAGACACATACACTATTACAGCCAATACATGAATACAGGAAGTTTATAGGACAGAAGATCAATACACAAACTGAATTGTAATTCTACATAGTAGCAATGAACAATCTGAAAATAAAATTAAGAAAGCAATTCCATTTACAAGAGCGTAACAATGAATAAAATACTTGGGAATAAATTTGACAATATAATTTCAAGTTATGCACACTGAAAACTAAAAAAAATCATTAAAAAATTTTAAAATATTTACATAAATAGAATGACATTCCATGTTCATGGTACAGAGACTTAACAATGATAGGATGGCATTACTTTGCAAATTAACCTACAGATTCAAAGCAATCCTTATGAAAATTCCAACTGCCTTCTTAGCAGAAATTAACATTTATCTTAAAATTAATACGGAAATGCAAGAGACTCCAGAATATCCAGAACAGTCTTGAAAAATAACAAGAAGTTACAGGACTCACACTTCTTAATTTCAAAACTTACTACAAAGCTACAATAATCAAGTCAGTAGGGTACTGTCATAAGGATAGACCTAACAATAAATCAATTGGAATCGAGAGTGAAAATAAACTCTAATATCTGTGGTTAACTGATGTTTTACAAGTGCTCCAAGAGAATTCAATGAGATAAGAATAGCCTTTTACCAGAAAACTACTACAGCTAATCAATGAATTTGGTAAAGTAGCAGGATACAAAATAAATGCAGAAAAATCTCTGACATTCCTATACACTAATGATGAAAAATCTGAAAGTGAAATTAAGAAAACACTCCCATTTACCATTGCAACAAAAAGAATAAAATATCTAGGAATAAACCTACCTAAGGAGAAAAAAGACCTGTATGCAGAAAAATATAAGACACTGATGAAAGAAATTAAAGATGATACAAACAGATGGAGAGATATACCATGTTCTTAGATTGGAAGAATCAACATTGTGAAAATGACTCTACTACCCAAAGCAATCTACAGATTTAATGCAATCCCTAACAAACTACCACTGGCATTTTTCACAGAACTAGAGCAAAAAATTTCACAATTTGTATGGAAACACAAAAGACCCCAAATAGCCAAAGCAATCTTGAGAAAGAAAAATGCAGCTGGAGGAATCAGGCTCCCTGACTTCAGACTATACTACAAAGCTACAGTTATCAAGACACTATGGTACTGGCACAAAAACAGAAATATAGATCAATGGAACAGGATAGAAAGCCCAGAGATAAACCCATGCACATATGGTGACCTTATCTTTGATAAAGGAGGCAAGAATATACAGTGGAGAAAAGACAGCCTCTTCAATAAGTGGTGCTGGGAAAACTGGACAGCTACATGTAAAAGTATGAAATTAGAACACTCCTTAACACCATACACAAAAATAAACTCAAAATGGATTAAAGACCTAAATGTAAGGCCAGACACTATCAAACTCTTAGAGGAAAACACAGGCAGAACACTCTATGACATAAATCACAGCAAGATCCTTTTACATCCAGCTCCTAGAGAAATGGAAATAAAAACAAAAATAAACAAATGGGACCTAATGAAACTTAAAAGCTTTTGCACAGCAAAGGAAACCATAAACAAGACCAAAAGACAACCCTCAGAATGGGAGAAAATATTTGCAAACAAAGCAACTGAGAAAGGATTAATCTCCAAAATTTACAAGCAGCTCATACAGCTCAATATCAAAAAAAACAAACAACCCAATCCAAAAATGGACAGAAGACCTAAACAGACATTGCTCCAAAGAAGATATACAGATTGCCAACAAACACATGAAAGAATGCTCAACATCATTAATCATTAGAGAAATGCAAATCAAAACTACAATGAGATATCATCTCACACCAGTCAGAATGGCCATCATCAAAAAATTTAGAAACAATAAATGCTGGAGAGGGTGTGGAGAAAAGGGAACACTCTTACACTGTTGGTGGGAATGTAAATTGATACAGCCACTATGGAGAACAGTATGGAGGTTCCTTAAAAAACTAAAAATAGAACTACCATATGACCCAGCAATCCCACTACTGGGCATATACCCTGAGAAAACCATAATTCAAAAAGAGTCATGTACCACAATGTTCATTGCAGCACTATTCACAATAGCCAGGACATGGAACAACCTAAGTGTCCATCAACAGATGAATGGATAAAGAAGATGTGGCACATATATACAATGGAATATTACTCAGCCATAAAAAGAAATGAAACTGAGTTATTTGTAGTGAGGTGGATGGATCTAAAGTCTGCCATACAGAGTGAAGTAAGTCAGAAAAAGAAAAACAAATACCATATACTAACACATATATATGGAATCTAAGAAAAAAAAAAAGGTCATGAAGAGACTAGGGGCAAGACGGGAATAAAGACATAGACCTACTAGAGAATGGTCTTGAGGATATGGGGAGGGGGAAGGGTAAGCTGTGACAAAGTGAGAGAGTGGCATGGACATATATACACTACCAAACCTAAAATAGCTAGTGGGAAGCAGCCGCAGAGCACAGGGAGATCAGCTCGGTGCTTTGTGACCACCTAGAGGGGTGGGATAGGGAGGGTGGGAGGGAGGGAGATGCAAGAGGGAAGAGTTATGGGAATATATGTATATGTATAACTGATTCACTTTGTTAAAAAGCAGAAACTAACACACCATTGTAAAGCAATTATACTCCAATAACGATGTTAAAAAATTAAAAAAAAAAAGAATAGCCTTTGTAACAAGTGGTACTGAAACTATTGGATATCTACATGAAAAAGAATGATGTTGCATGCCTCACATCATACACAAAATTTAACTCAAAATTGAACAAAGGCTTAAATGTAAAAGCAAACTTTATAAATACCTTAGAAGAAAACATAGGTACAACTCTTTGTGAACTTGGATTTGGCAATGATTTCAAAAGCACAAGTACCATAATGAAAAATAAATTGAACTTTAAAATTACAATTATTTGTGCTTCGAAGGATGCTTTCAAGAAAGTAAGGACAACACACAGAATAAGAGCAAGTATTTCCAAATTATATATCTAAAAGATCAAATCCATATAAAGAATATACAAAAAACACTTAATAAAAAGACATATAACCCAATTAAAAATTGGGAGAGGGGTTGAATAAATGTTTCTCCAGAGATGTTATGCAAATGGCCAATAAACATGGAAAATATGCCCAATATCATTAGTCATTAGGTAAATTCAAATCAAACCCACAATGAGAATAGCCCAAGTGTCTATGAACAGATGAATGTATAAAAAAATATGGTATATACATATAATAGAATATTTTTCAGCTAAAAAAGAAAGTTCTGAAAGTTCAATCTGAAATATGTGATATGAAACATCTAGAAAATAGGCAAATTCATAGAAATAGGGAGAAGAGGAAAATTGACGATTATAGCTTAAATGGTATTGAGATCCTTTTTGCAGTGATGAAAAAATTTTGGAAATAGGTAATGGTGATGGTTGCACAACATTGTGATTGTAAATAAAACCAATGAACTGTAAACTTTTACAATTGTAAAAATGGTTAAAATGGATAAATATATGTAAAACACACACACAAACAAAAAAATGAGATACCACTTCATGTTCACTAGCATAGCTATAATCCTATTATCAGATAATAACAAATGTGGGCACAATGTGGAGCAATTAGAATCCTCATATATTGATGAGAATGTACAAAGAAGCAGCCACTTTGATAAACTAGTAGTTCCTCAAAAAGTTTAACAGATTCATCTTATGACTCAGCAATTTCACTCCAAGTTGTGTACCTAAGAGAACTGAAAATATATGACTGCTCTAAAATTTCTATAAGAATGTTCATAACACTATTCATTATAGCAAAAAAGTTGAAACAATCTAAATGTCTATCTACTGATAAATGGATAAGCAAAATGTAGTATATCCATGCAAAGGAACATTATTCTGTCATAAAAAGAAGTAAAGTACTGATACATTCTACAACATAGATTAACCTTAAAAGTTTTACGTTAAGTGTAAGAAGCCAGAAACAAATGACCACATATTGTATGATTCCTTTTGTATAAAATGTACAAAATAGGCAAATTAATAGAGACAGGGAGTAGTTTGGGAGTTGCCAGGGTCAGGGAAAGGGTGAACTGGGTAACTTTTAATTGGTAGAGTCTCTTTTTAGGGTGATGAAATATTTTGGAATTAGCAGTGATGCTTGCACAACTTGTGAAAATCCTAAAAAAACGCAACTAAATGTACGTTTTCAAAGAATAAATTTTAAAGGGTATCTCAATTCTAAATTATTTCAAAAATAATTAAGGGGAAAGAAAATTTAAATATACATAGTCTTCTAAGTTGGATTTTTTTTTGCGGTACGCGGGCCTCTGTTGTGGCCTCTCCCATTGTGGAGCACAGGCTCCGGACACGCAGGCTCAGTGGCCATGGCTCATGGGCCTAGCCACTCTGTGGCATGTGGGATCTTCTCGGACCGGGGCACGAACCCGTGTCTCCTGCATCGGCAGGCGGACTCTCAACCACTTTGCCACCAGGGAAGCCCAGATTTTTAAATTCACTTTTTCCTTGTGAGTATATTTTATACATACTCCCCCTATTTTCTTCCCCTATTTTCCAGGTAAAGAACAAATAGTTTCTCTGTGCAAGCTTACACAGCTAGAAAATGTTAAAGCCAGATTTTTTCCCGAGTGTAATCTCTATATCACATGCGTATGAGAAGAAGTCTATTGTCTGTCAGCTCCTCACTTAAGCATGTCAATAAATGTATCTGGGTCTGGCTCTTTATTAACAAAATACTTCTTCAACTACCTTTCTCAAATTACTGTATGCCTCCATTTCAGCATCATTTATATTTAACATGCTCCAGGAAACCATCTTCATATTTTAAAGAAATAAATTATTTTTCTTACTGTAAACTCAATATATTTTCTATTTGGAAACTAATCATGAATATTTTAATAACCATCATATAATAACAATATTTTTATATACTGGTAACACTTTGGACAATTCATGGTCTATGTCATTTTTTTATATTATTTTGAACTTTCAACACATGCATGATGGATAGCCAATATAACACTCCATTAAATAAGCTCTTATAAAACACACTTTTGACACAAGTTTTGTCATGGAAATGCATGGTACTAAAAGTTTATTTTACTTCCTTTCTGACATTTAGTTGAAAAACAGCCACTGTTTCACAGAAATAGCTATGATATGAAAGTCTTTTTCCTATGAACCAGGTTTGATTCCATATCCTAATATATATATATATATATATATATATATATATATATGGCTTGTAAAGCGTTAGTACATAATTCAACGTTATAGTTACATTAGAATTTTAAATGAACATTGTAAGGATTAAAATGTTGCTATAACAGCAGATGCATGACACCCCCTGAATCACTGACTGTCTATCTGAACTCATTGTATTTGCCAAACACATTGTACAGTTTAGCATATTTGATTCTAATAAAAATGGAACTCCTTTATTGAACTCTAAATCTTTCACCAATATTCACACTTTCAGCACTTGACCTATGGTTTGATATTCAATCGAAAATTGCTGGCACTAATTTATGGTTGAGCAATATTCCTCTCTCCATTATTACTATTTCAAATTGAAAGAAGGAAGTTTCAAAATATTTTCCATATGTGTCATGAAAAGGATAAGCAGAAAAGCATTTTATTTTGGTTTTAACTGCTTTTAAGAAAGGAAAATAATATATATACACAAAGCCTTAAAAATCATTTTTGACGTTATTTCAACTTGAAATCTACATTTTCTAAGTTTTCAGACACTATGTGACATACTGTCAAACAAAATATTTATTCTTTACCTAAATTCTATAGCAAAATAACATATTACTCAGTAAAATAATGTAACAAAGTATAATTTTTCTCATGGAATTTTCCAAGTCGGTTTTAGTAATAGTTTAAAATGTAATCTAAGAATCTTAAAATTTATATTTAGTGAGACAAAATAATATAAAATAATTATTTTATAGGTTCCCAAAGTTCTTTAAAAGAAGTATAGTCTTTCTTTTCATTGGCCCATATCCTCAGTGGTTGCCAAGAAGATACAAAATTTAAATTTATTGCTTTTTATGTTTTATTTTTCAGTACACAAAAACAATAATAGGACTAACACTTATCAATATTGCTTTACAGTTAGCTGTTGCTGTAGTATTCTCTTTCTTAAAAATAATGAGCATAGTGTTGACATTTTCTCCCTTTCTCATCTCTCAAGTGAATTCCTCTACATATCATTTCATGTAACCTGAGGATATTAATCTATCACCACATAGAAATGACAATATCCTACCAGATAACAAAAGATTCTCAAACCAAGGGTCAAAGAAACCATCAGATCTTGACAAAGCTTAGGAATTCTTGGTCAATTCCAGGAATAAGGCTTCATTGCAGTAATCATCACTGGGATTTTCAGTGGACATTCTTTTTACATAAATAGATAATATTTCCTTTAAATAATAGAATGTTTAAAAGATATGTATAAATTATGTTTTCAAAATGTAAGCAAAGGACATGTACACTGAAAACTTTAAGACATTGATGAAATAAATTGAAAAAAACACACAAAAATGAAAATATATTCATGCTCATGGATTGGAAGAATTAATGTTGTTTTCCATACTACCCAAAGCAATCTACAGATTCAATGTAATTTCTGTCAGAATTTCAATGGCATTTTTCACATAAATAAAACAAACAATTCTAAAATTTGTATGGAACCACAAAAACACCATATAGCCAAAGTAGTGTTGAGAAAGAAGAACAAAGCTGGGGGTTACACACTTCCTGATTTCAAACTATATTTTGAAGCTACAGTAATCAAAACAGTATGGTATTAGTATAAAAACAGACATATAGATCAATAGAACAGAAGAGAAACTCCAGAAATAAACCCACACATATGTGCTCAATTAATTTACAACAGAGGATCCAAGAATATAAGTTGGGAAAAGGGCAGTCTCTTCTACAAGTGGTGTTGGGAAAACTGAACAGAGAAAAAATGAAAATGGACCACTATAACATACCATACACAAAAATTAACTCAAAATGGATTAGAGACCGGAACATGAGACCCAAAACCATAAAACTGCTAGAAGAAAAAAGACAGTAAGTTCCTTCCCTTCAGTCTTGGTGATGATGTTTTGGATTTGACACAAAAAGCAAAGGCAATGAAAGCATAAATAAGTGGGAATACATCAAAGTAAAAAGTTTCTGCACAGCAATGGAAACCACTGACAACATGAAAAAGCCTACAAAATAGGAGAAAATATTTTCAAATCATGTATACAGTAAGGCATTAATATTCAAAATATATAAAGAACTCAAACAACTCAATGGCAAAAAACCAAACAATCCAATTAAAAAATGGACAGAGGATCTGAATGGACATTTTTCCAAAGAAGATATACAGATGATCAACAGGTCCATGAAAACATGCTCAACATCACGAACAATAGGGAAATGCAAATCAAAACCATAATGTTATCACCTCACACCTGTTAGAATGGCTATTATCAATAAGTGAAGAAATAACAAGTGTTGGCAAAGGTGAGATAAGGGAACCATTGTTCACTGTTGATGGGAATGTTAACTGGAGCAGCCATTACACAAAACAGTATGAAGGTTCTTCAAAATATTTAAAATAGAATTACCGTATGATCCACCAATTCTATTATTTTTGGTTATTTATCTGAAGGAAACAAAATTACTTACTCAAAAAGATATTTCCACGCCCATGTTCACTGCAGCATTATTTACAACAGTCAAGATGTGGAAGCAACCTAAGCAACCTAAATCAGACAAACACTGATTTGTCCATCAGTGTTCACTGATGGACAAATAGACAAAGAAAATGTGTTGTATATATATACAGTGGAATATTACTGAGCCATGAAAAAAGAAATCTTGCCATTTGTGACAACTTGGATGAATCTTGAGGGCATTATGCTAAGTGAAATAAGTCAGTCAGATGAAACAAATACCACATGATCTCACTTATATTTGAAATATAAAAGCAACAAACAAATAAACTCACTAATACAAAGAACAGATTGGTGGTTACCACAGGCTGGGAGTGGCAGTGGGCAAAGGGGCTGAAGGTGATCAAAGGTAAAGTTTCAGTTATAAAATAAATGCCATAGGGATGGAATGTACAGCATAGTGACTATAGTTAATAGTACTGTATTATATAGTTAAAAGTTACTAAGAGAGTAGATCTTAAAAGTTCTCATCACAAGAAAAAAAATTTCTAACTACATATGGTGTTGGATGTCAGCACCATATTTGGTGATCATTTTGCAATATATACAAATATTGAGTCATTATATTGTACACCTGAAACTAATATAATGTTGCATGTCAACCATATCTTAATAAAAAATTTTAAGTAAATGTTAATAGATTTGAATATGTCAAAGTTTAAACTTTATTAGACAGAGCATACAATAAATAAAGAAAAATAACACATGAAAAATATTCACAACATGGATTAGCACTCAGAATATTAAAAAAAAATAGTATAATTGCTCATGTCAAAAGGTGAGAGTGGCTTAGCCTGGAATGCTTCCATTGAAGGTAGTTAGAGTGATCAAATCTGGGATATACTGCCTTCTTTCAACTGTTCAGTTTATGTCATTTTTGCCATAATATCTCATGAAAAATGATAACACTCTAGATAGCAACTCTAGATAGCAACACTCTAGATAGCAACACGATAGCTAATTGTGGCCTTTGTCAATCAAAAATGCACTAACATATTCTTTTTGGTCTATGTTCAAACCAGAGGATGTTACATACCTTTATACAAATTCAAGAGAAAACTCTCCTTCATGATTCTGCTATAGCTTTCTAATATCGATAAAGTTTCTTTCAAGAAAGGGACATCTCAGGGAATAGTACTGACATTTTTATCATGCTTACCATTGAGAAAGTGTATCTTATTTATATATATCAATGCTGTAAGGCAGACAGGCTAAACATTATTATCACCATGCTGCTTATGGGGAAAGTGACAGCAAGACATACTATTTATAGGTCATTTAATTTCTTAGTATAACTCTAAGTAATACTGAGGATTATGATTTTTAAAAAATGGTCCCTATCTTCTAGGGAGATCACTGCTAATACCATCAACAGAAGTTTAAATGCATTTCAGGGGAACTGGATAACTCAGAAACGCTTCTTAGATAATCAGTTAAATAATAAATTGACCTAGGCCAAAGTAAGAAAGATGGAAATTGAGAAACAACCTGAAATTGAGAACAACCTGAAAGAGAAGTCATTGCTGACCTTGATGAGAGTAAGGCACCTTGATAGTCAGGGACAAAGATAGATAGAGCTTGGTGTAATAGAAAATTGGAAAGCAGCTGGGAGAATGAAAAAAAAAAAACTATTTAAGGAGTTTTGCAGTAAAGAGTAGGAAAGAACTGGGAATTTTGTTTGTTGGGTTACTTGGCATACAGAAAAGTTTTTTGTTTGTTTTCCAGTTGTTTGTTGTTCCCTCTAAAGAAGGAGAGGCTTTACAAAATCACCAATAGGACTTTGTAAGCAAGGGTTAGGGAAAGTCTCCACTAGCTTCAACCTGATGGACAGGAGGACCCCCATACAAAGTTGCCGGCAAAACCTAGCTTTAGCCTGATACCCAAAAACCACATCTGCCCCAAATGCCTCAGGAGCAACAATGGTTTTCTTTTCAATTCCCTCTTCCAAATCAGGTAAGTAGCCTTTGTTATCAGATTCTAAACAGAAATTCTACCTGAAAAGATTCTGTGAAATGTATATTCAAGACTTATAAACTTCATGATATAAAAGAAAATACCTAAAGAAGACAATAGTATAGTCACTGGTTCCCTTGACTATTAACCCACATAGCAGTAATAATAGAAACTCTAACACTTTTTGTACTAAGTTGAAATTTGTATTTTTAGAAATTTTATCAAAAGGATGAGAAAAATCCCAATCTTTACTACATGGAAAAATAGCAAAGTGAATAAAGTTTCAACTAAGAAAAAAACTCAAACTATTAGAAAAGTAAAATATGGTATGATTTTTTTTCATTATTACAAATATATTTCAGCTTAGGTTCTTAAATTTACCTTGAGGTCTGAATTGATTTTTGTGATGTCTTAGCCTGTGGAACTCTGAGTTATTTCTATTTCATCTGTTGTATCCATTTCTTAATTCTAGGATTATGTCTTCTAAAATTTAAGGGATAATATTTCAATTTAACTTATCTTACATAATTTTTATTTTGGTCAAGTTGTTTGCATTGTCAGGAAAGCTATTATAAATGTCACCACAGAAAAATGACAAATATAGGCCTTTAGGCATATAATGGGAATGTATTTCTGTTTAGATGTAAGCATAATATGTGTCATTTTCCAAGCAAATATCTGAATATAGAGTATAAAATACTTTTATTAGAGATATAAGGTATATTATTTCTTCTTATCATTCCTCATGTTACTTTTTCCCTGTATCATAATTACTCTATTCCTACTCTCTTTAGCCAATTTTTTTTTAATGGAGGTTGAGAATTCTCCTTCTCTCCGTATTTATTCTTCTCTTTCCTCTCATGCCATATATTCATATTAAACAGTCAACTAGATTAGAGTTTTTTTCCAAATATTTTTACAGAAAGTCTGACTCTTCTATTTTATTCCTCAGGATGCTACATAGTTAAAAGCAGAGGTTTATATTAAGTAAAAATAGTGTTTGCTAGCTGACAATTTTTCTAAGTTCCTAGTATTACCTGGTAGTGGTTAATTATGTTAATTTGTATTAGACTTATTCAAGATTATATACTGCAGAGTAATATATAATCCAGAGTAATCACTGAAATAAAAGAAAATATAGAACTAAAATTAATCAAGGGAAATGGAATACAAATAATTCACAGTTTAGTTGCTCTATCATCTTGAAGAAATTATAATATGTAAATAAGTAAATAAATAAATATTGAAGAAATTATCACCAGCATACCTGCAGTACAAATATATTCTAAAGTAAATTCTTGAGGTTGAAGTGAAATTACATCAGGTCACAACTTGGATATATAGGAACAAATGAAGAACAAAGGCTGTTGTGCACATGTAGACAAATATAAAGGACTATGTATAATTTTCTTTTATTAATTTCTTTTTAAAATTGAGGCCTATGGGTTTACAATTATGGAAAAAATAATGTATATGCTCAGCAGCACTTCAGAGAGGAAAAAGGAAATACATGATTGTGAATTTTCTATATATTACCTACTATAATTTAATATTAATTGTAAGTTGTGATAAGTTAACAATGAATATTTTAATCTCCAGAGAAACTACTGAAAGACATTATAAAGAGACGTAGCTAGAAATCTAATAAATTAAAATTGGATATTAACAATACTTATTATCATACATTCATACATGTAGGTAGTAAAAGAGAAAGTGAGAAACCAAAATCAGATGGGGACCCAAAGAAAAAAAAAACACCCAAGACAACAGACCCTAAAACAACCATATCAATAAATACTTTATTTAAATGGATTAAACTCCCTAATAAAAAAGCAGAAATTGTTAGAATGAATAAGAAAAGAAGACGCAACTATATGCTGCATATAAGAAATGTACTTAAAATATATTGACACAAACAGATAAAAATAATAAGTTGTAAAATGTATATCATGCCCGGGAAACATAAGCATGAAAGTTTGGCTGTAATGCTAAAAGACCAAAAGACAAAACAAACTAAACGAAACATTTAATGCAAAGATGGCACTCACTAATGATAACTGATTAACTTATTAGGAAGTTATAACAATTATAAATGTATTTGTGTTTAATATCAGAGTTTTAAAATATACTGAGTGAACAATGACAGTGCAAATAGAGATACAGACAAGTCTAAATCATAGTGAGTGATGTTAACTTCCCTCTCTTAGTAACTGATACAGAAACTTGACACAGTTTCAGTATGCACATAGAAAATCTGAATGATACTATCAATCACCTTACCTAATTGACATTTATGGAACACCAAACCCCCAAACTGCAGACTTTACAAATTTACATTCTTTTCAAGTACACATGGCACTAGCACTAGGACAGAATATATGCCAGTCATGAAGTAAGTCTCAGTATATTAAAGAATATACTGCAGAGAAAGAGCTCTAATCATAAAAAAATTTAGAAATCAACAAAATAAAACATTTAGAGAAAGACCTACATTCTGATTTCTAAACAAATTATGTGTCAAAGAAAAACATCAAAAATATTTTGAACAATGGTAATAAAAATAACACATATCAAATTACTGAGGGCTATTAAATCAATGCTTGGATGAAATTTCAATGTTCATGTTAGATATTTATATTCTTTTAAACTTAAAGAAAAGTTTAAAAATCAATGATTTTTTCCCACCAGAACACGAAGCTAGAAAGAACATGAAGAATAAATCAATCACAAAGTAGATAGTAGAGATAAGAAAATAAAATGCAGACATTAATCAAATAAGGCAAATCTGCTGCTTGGAAAGGTAGGGAGAAGGATTATTTTTACAAAAAACAGAGAAAATAAGCATTAAAAATAGCAAGAATGAAAGACAAGATCCAACTGCACATTTGATAAGAAATGTATAATAAGATTGAAGCCAGAACAAAACAAAAGCCTCCATTTGCAATAACTTTAAAAAGAAGTTCAGAATAAATTTAATGAAAAATGTGCAGAACTTGAACGCTAAAATCTGCAAAACATTGCCAAGGGAATTTAAAGAAGATCTCAATAAATGGAGGAATACAGGTTGAAGGATTTGCATTACCTAATTTTAATACCTACTATAAAGCAATGTTAAATAAGAAGAGCCTGACAAAAGAGTAGACATTAAAATCAATAGAACACAGTAATATACATTAAGTAGACTGTTGGTTCAAAATCTGGGAAGCTTCCCAGGTGAAATATGAAATTGATCCCTGTATACAAGGGACAGGGAGAAACCAGAGGCAGACTACTTAGATTGGTAGGTGGCAGTTTTAATAAGCAAGTGAACTTGCATACAAGGTTTGTCTTGGGAGGCTAGAAAATGAGTCAATCTCTCCACTCACCTTCCAGAATAGTAAATAAGAGTTTACACAGAGGCCTTAATTGGGTTCAGTCATGTATACCAGAGACTCTCAACAACACATTACTCTCCCAAGGCTGCTTCCTTGAAAACGGTTCCCACTGTGGGAACAGTGGGCAGAAGGTACATTCTAAGGACAGGGTAGGGGGTGATGTGCTTCTAATTGCCCAGGTCTAACTTCTGGGTCAACTGTTGGTCATATTCTCTCCATGACCTTCCCCAACATAGATCCACACTTATATGGTCCATTGGTTTTAAAGATTTTTTTTTTTTGATGTGGACCACTTTTTAAAGTCTTTATTGAATTTGTTACTGTATTGCTTCTGTTTTATGTTTTGGTTTTTTGGCCATGAGGCATGTGGGATCTTAGCTCCCCGATCAGGGATCGAACCCACACCCCCTGCATTGGAAGGCGAAGTCCCAGCCACTGGACCACCAGGGAAGTCCCTGGCCAACTGGTTTTAATACAAGTGCCAAGGCAAACAAATGGAGAAAAATAATATTCTTTTGAGTAAATGATGCTGGAACAACTGAATATTCATATATACTTTCTACTTCATATAACACACAACAATGAACTCAAAATAGAACATAAATGAAAGAGCTGAAACTACAAAAGTTCTAGAAGAAACAAAAAGCTTTGGGGCATTTAGTTAGGCTCCACTTTCTGAAATACACATACACACACAAAAATTAACTGTAAAGAATAATTCAAAAGAAAAATTTTGCAAAAATTCAGTTTTGAAATATACCATTAAGAAAACAAAAAGGTAAGCCCAAGCCAGTAAGAAAATATTTTCAAAGTGTATATATAACTATAGAATATATTTTTAAAATACTGTGATATTTCAATAGTAATGCAATTTTTAATCCAGTAGAAATTAGCAACAACTTCAAATGGATATTTCACAAAAGAAGTTATAGAAATACCCATTGAATACATGCAAAGGTGAGAAAGATCACTGTTCCTTAGGAAATTGCAAATTAAAACAACAAAGAGATACAATTAAACAGATATTAGAATGGTTAAAATTTAATAACAAGACTAATAATATCAAGTGTTTGTGACAATGTGGAGGAATTTCAATTCTCATGGTGGAAGTAGGGGGAAATGCAAAATGGTCCATCTCTGACACTTTGGAAAACAGTTTTGAAGTTTATTACAATAACATATTACATAAACATATGGTAAACATATATTTGTTACATAATCTGAAATCTACACATATTTTCCCTAAAGAATTGAAAACATGTTTATACACACACATGCAAATTTCCATGCCAGTAATAATGATAATAGTGAAAATTAGAAATATCACAAATGTCCATCAATTTATAAATGAATACAAATGTGTGATATGTCCATATCATGGAATAATATTTAGCAATGAAAGAATCCAATGGCTATCAACATAACATCAATAATTCTCAAAAGCCATAAGTTAGGTGAAAGTAGTCAGACCCAAAATACTATATTCTGTATTATTCCACTTATACAGATTTCCAGAAAAGGCAAACATTTAGTGAAAGAAAATTTTAATTGTAGCTTGGAGCCAGGGTCAGGGAGGTGTAATGAATATAAATTGAATATAAACTTTTGAGATGTTAGGAGTGTCCTATGTCTCGATTATGGGGTATTCATTGTATAAAATTCCAAAACTTATTAAACTGTACACTTAAATGGGTGAATAAATTGCACTTAAAGCTGGTGGGAGGGATGGAAAATGAACAAATATTATGAACCATCTTGTGGTAATTAATTTGAAAACTGAAATGAAATAGAGAAATTCCTTATAAGAAATACATTATGATAACTTACACAAAATAAATAGCAACTTGGATTTCAATTATATTTTAAAGACATTGAATTTTTAATTAAAACTTTCCTGTAATGGAGATTCCAACTACAGATAGCTTCAATGATAAATTCTATCAAATTAAATACGAAATAAAATTGGTCTTACACAGAGTCTTTTAGAAAATGTAGGAAAAGTTAATAAATCTCTGCTTCTTTTTCAAGAAATTATTATTCTGATCAATTAAACCACATAAATATAAGAAAATAAATGTCAGGGAATATTTTCATAAACACAGATATAAAATTTCTTAATATTAGGAAATTGCCAACAATATATAAAAAGGATGATACAGTATGACCAAGTAGAATTTATCTCTCAAATATAGGACTAAATAAATATTAGAAAATTAAGCAATGTAATTCACCATGTCAAGAAAATGAAGGAGAGAAAACAGGATCGTCTCAATAAATGAAGAAAAATTCTATTGATTATCTCAATAAATGAAGAAAAATTATTTAAAAAATGAAGAAAAACACCATTTATGATATATAAATCATATATTAAATATAAACCTTTTATATAGAAGGTTCCAAACAGTGTGATAATGCAAGAAAAATAAATGAAATACACATACATTGAAAAGGAGGAAGCAAAATTGTCTTTATTTGCATATGACATGTTTACACAAATAGAAAACCTTAAGGCATCTAAAAAACCTTATAGAACTAATACACAGTTGCAGGATATGACCCAGATATACAAATATCCAACAAACAATAAGAAAAATATTAGAAAGTTATTATTTAAAAAATCAAGTTATTAGTGGAATGTTTAACAAAATACAAGTATGACCTGTGCACTAAAGCCTACAAAATGCTACTGGAAAAAAAAAAGCCCTAAATAAAGTGCTCATCAATGAAAAGACTCAATATTTTTAACAGACATACTTTCCTTATATTGAGATAAAAATATTTAGCATATAGTTTACTATCTTAATTTTTAAGTGTACAGTACAGCGTGATAACTATATGCACATTGTTGTGTAACAGATTTCTAGAACTTGTTTATCGTGCAAAACTGAAACTCTCTACCTATTGAACAAAACTCACCTTTCCCCCTCCCCCCAACCCTGGCAACTACTATTATGCTTTCTCTTTCTAAGAGTCTGACTACTTCATATACCTCATATGTATGAAATCAGGTGGCATTTGTCTTTGTTACTGGTTTATTTCACTTAGCATAATGTTTTCAATGTTCACCTATGTTGTAGCATATGACAGAATTTCCTTCTTTTTTTAAGGCTGAATCATAATATTCTGTTATATATATATATATATATATGGTATATATATATATATATATATATATATATAAAAAATATATAATACATACATTACATATTTTCTTTACCCAATCATCCATTGATGGATATTTAGGTTGCTTCCATCTCTTGGCTATGGTGAATAATGCTGCAATAAACACATGGTGCAATTATTTCTTCAAAATCCTATTTTCAGTTCTTTTGGTTGTATACCCAGAAGTAGACTTGCTGGATCATACAGTAATTCTATTTTTAATTTCTTAAGGCATCTCAGTATTGTTTTCCATAGCAGCTGCACCATTTTACATTTTCATGAATAGTGCACAAAGCTCCAATTTCTCTATATCCCTGCCAACACTTGTTATTTTCTGTTTTCTTTTCTTTTTTTACAGTGGCCATCCTAGTGGTTGTGAGGTGATATCATACTGTGGTTTTGCCACATTTGCATTTCTGCAATGATTAGTATTGTTGGACATTTCTTCATAGGCATCTTGCCTATTTGTATATCTTCTTTGAAGAAATGTCAATTTTGTCCTTTGCCCATTTTTTAATTAGGTAATTTGTGTCTTGGTTTTTGAGTGGTAAAAGTTTCATATGTATAAACATATGAAAAGATTCTCCATATCACATGTCATCAGGGAAACGTAAATCTGCAACACTGACAACACCAAATGCTGGTGAGGATGTGGAATAACTAGAACTCTCATTCATTGCTGACGGGAATGCAAAATAGTACAGACACCTTGGAAGACAATTCAGTAGTTTCTTACAAAACAAATATACTCTTACCATAGATCCAGTAAGCTTGCTCCTTGATATTTAACCAAAGGAATTGAAAACTTATGTATATACAAAATCCTTCACATGGTTGCTTACAGCAGCTTTATTCATAATTGTCAAAACTTGGAGGCAACAAAGATGTGCTTCAGTAGGTGAATGGGTAAATAAACTGTGGTACATCCATACAATGAAATAATATTCAGCTCATAAAGAAATGAGCTACCATGCCATGAAAAGGACATGAGGAGGCTTAACTGCATATTATTAAGTATAAGAAGCCAGACTGAAAAGGCTACATACTATACAATTCTAACTATATAACATTCTGGAAAAGGCAAAAAAGTATGGAAAAAATACAAAGTGCTGGGTAGGGGCAGAGCAAGGATGAATAGATGAAGCACAGAGGATTTGGAGGGCAGTGAAACTACTCTGTATGATACTATAATGATGGATACATGTCATTACACATTTGTCTAAATCCATAGAATGTACAACACCAAAAGTGAACCTTAATGTAAACTATGAACTTGAGTTATTATAATATATTAATGTAGGGTCATCAATTTAAAAAAATGTACCACTTTTGTAAGTGATGTTAATAATGGTGGAGAGTTATACATGAATGGGGGTACGTGACATATGGGTAATGTTAGTACCTTCCTCGTAATTTTGCTATGAACCTAAAACTGCTCTAAAAAAAAAAGTCCTTTTAAAAAAGGAAAAACATATAAGCAAAAAGAAAAGACACACTTTATACAGATGGGAAATAATAGGTGAAAATAAAAATTGAAGAAAGGAATGATAGGCAGATTAAACAATGGAAAGCTGGTGTACCACTTATAAAAATACAAGACAAAGTAGACTTTTCCTCAAGAACTGTTATTAGTGATAGAGGGAAAATTCAATAATCAAAGGTAATTCTACCAGGAAGATATAGAAATTCTAGATAGGTGTACACTAAACAGTAGGTTCACAAAATATATAAAGCAAAAGTTGAAAGATATAAAAGGAGAAATAAACATCTATAATCAGACTTAAAAACTGATTAAGAACATAGAAGATTTGAACAATACAATTAGAAAACAATCTAAATGATATGTATAAAAGCACACAAAATAAACATTTACCACAGTCAAGCATAAACTAGAGCAAAATCAAGTCAAAATAACTACACAAGTTTGAAATAATAGTGTTTTCTTTTCCCAGAGTGAGGTTAAACTATAAATAAATAAGAAAAATGTTACTGGATATTCCACTATGTTTTGAAATTAATTAAAACATTTCTAAATAAGCCCTGGTTCAATGAAAATGAAAACTTAAAATCTATTAAAATAAAATTATGACATTTAAACTTGAAATGCAGCTAAATTGATGCTTACTGTTAAATTTATAGCACTAAATACATATAATAAAAAAAAGACAGTTTAAAATATTCCAAGTGTCCATTTTAAGAAGTAATCCAAAAAATTAAATTAAACTCAAATATACTACACAGAAGGAAGTGACATAATAAATCTAGGAAGATAAACTGATGAAGTAGAAAACATGTGTTTTAAAGAGGATTAACAAAGGCAGATATTGTTTTTTGAAAAGGTTAGTAAAAGTGATAAATTACTGTAAATACTGACTGAGAAGGGACAATTAACTAATACCAGAAATAAATAAAAAGGACAGCACTAAAGATTGTATAGGCATTAACAGTAAATTAAAAGATATTATGAAGAAAATTACGTCAATTTATTTTAAAATTTAGATGAAATGTACAAATTATTTTTAAAAAGACTAAACCAAGACTACCACAATGTAAAGGAAAATATTAATAATCCCAAATCTAAAGCAATTGGAATCTTCAATTATAATTAATCCAAAAAGAGATACAGATGTCCTCTCTAGTGAATCCATTGCAACATTTAAAAAAAAAAAAAAACCTTCAATTTAATGCAAATCACTCTAGAGAGTTAAAAATGTAGGACAACTTCCCGCATTGCAATACAACAGAACAGAACTACCTTGAAACAAAGACCTGAAAAAATCTTGTGTGTGTATGTGTGTGTGTGTGTGTGTGTATAATATATACATGGCATTTAATTTTTTTTTGCTTCCCAGTTTAACCACCTGGCTCTGTGTACTCAACAAAATTATTAGAGAGAACTACTCTATACTGAGAACACAATGTATTCACTGGGGCTCCTCCAGAATTAAATACAAAGTGTCAGCCCACTCAGTTATCAAAAGTTTGGCTGGTCCATGTAATCTTAGCATACGGAATCCTTTTGTGTGATAGGCTAGATTAGCCTCTAGATTCAAGAATGAAAGCATCCCATCCCTTGCTTAATCTGGGAAGTGCTAATCAACTAGAGTTTATTTCTCTTAAATTTTCTTGTGTCTGCTGTTCTTCACTAGTTTTAAAGGAAAGTATGATTTTTAAAATTAATCCAATGACTTTTATTATAATAGAGAGAATAAAAATATTTTACATCCTTCTACACGCTAATCGAAGATAATCTTCCCAAATCCATTTTTTACATTCTGAATTAATTACAAAGGGAGGAATGCTAGCAAGTGATCAAAAGAAAACTTATCAAGTGTTGAAATTCTCCCACCAACATATTGAAATGATAGGACTACAATAATTATATGTTTAGTGAATTCACAATTTGGAAAGAATACATAAATAATATCTAAAAATATTTCTTGCTTCATACAAATTAGAGATAACATGAAAAACCTGTAATTTAAAAGGTTTTGTTTTGTTTTGCTTTTTTTCCCTACACCTTGTTTGAGAGTGGCAGTGATGTAAAAAAAAAAAAAAAAAAAAAAAAAGTACCAGAAGTACCAGAGTATTTATTTCCTTGACTATGCTTCTATGATTGCAATAGAATCCATGGATTTCCTTAAAAAAAATAAAACAAGCAAGTTAACAACTATGGAAACTATGGAAAATAACATTTTTTATTTTGGGTTCAAAACAGTGTTCTATTAGTGTGGATAGCTCAGTCACAAGATGCTTTGAGATTATAATAGCAGAGAGAGAAGTTTAAAATGTGTACAATACTCTGTCCTTGGCCCACGGGAATCTCCTCCCTGTAAAGTGAAAATGGGATGTGGGAATTGGGCTTTGTTGCCAGAATTTCAGGCACTCTCTGAGAAGCCTCTTCTTTAGGAGCAATACAATTAATTTCTACCTTCAGAGAGAGGCCTTTCACCTTCTACAGCAGGAGATCTAAATTCTCACCCCTATTCTTCCCAGTATAAAATGTGTAAAGTTGGGCCATCTACTTAATCATGTGTCTTGGTTGCCCTAAACCATAAAAATGCAAAGGAACACTTATCTACTAGAGTCAAAAGGCTGTTTAAGGGAGAAAAGAAGCATATTTGATTTGACAGAGGCCTTTAAACACTCTAAAATACAAGATATTAGTGAGGAATTTAAGTGTTACAGATGTATTTTATCACTCCCTACCTCATATTTTTCCTTCAAATGTTTATCAGATGAATTGTAAGGACCTGCAGGCATGACCTCTGACAAAGCTGAGAGACATCCAAAAGCAGCAAGGTAAATCATTCCACTTGTAGAAAATCTTCTGGGCGAAAACATAGTTGTGTATTTTGTTCTGAAGTCATCATTCTATCATGTCCTTCCAAACTTAAAAATCAGATCAGGGATACAGGAACAGCTGGGAATCTGTTCTCATTACAAGAAAACAATATATATTTTTTCTATTCTTTAATGTTGCATCTGTATGAAATGATGGATGTTCATTAAACCTACTGTGGTCATCATTTCATGATGTATGTAAGTCAAATCATAATGTTGTACACCTTAACCTGATACAGTGCTGTGTGTCATATAACCGTGGTGGGGGGAAGAACAGAGCATCTTTAAACTTATTATTTAAGACCATTAAAAATGGAATCCCTGTCGTACTTTCCACATTATCTCCTAATGCATAGCACTATAATATGGCCATATTATTAAAACTGGAACTGACACCTATCCATACATACAATTTCATCTGAAAGACATGTCTTCCCATGTTCTAAATCTATACTTCTTTCGGGAAGTTTCCATTAACTGCCTCATTCTATTTCATTTTAGACTTCTGTCCTGAACTTTTATGGTACTTAAGTCTCTTTTGTTTTCTTGTTTTGCTATTTAAATGTCTTTTGTATACACATATAAAACACACACACACTTACACAGTGTTTTTGTGAATCTATAGTAAAGAAGCAGGGGATATTTTTATTCCAATAGTAAATGCTTTCTAAAGCTATCAAACTACTATTGTGTATCAAAATTTTGGATGCATTTTAAAATCCTAATTCTCAGGATTATAGGTAATTGCATTTCATTCTTTGACTAAGGATATCAAAACTTGGAAAGCCGATGTGCCTTGCAAATTTGCAAAGATATTTAAATGTCAGAACCAGGATTCCAGATAGATCCATCTAATTCCAAAACACATTTCTTTTTTTTTTTTTTTTTGCGGTACGCGGGCCTCTCACTGCTGTGGCCTCTCCCGTTGCGGAGCACAGGCTCCGGATGCGCAGGCCCAGCAGCCATGGCCCACGGGTCCAGCCGCTCCGCGGCATGTGGGATCTTCCCGGACCGGGGCACGAACCCGTGTCCCCTGCATCAGCAGGCGGACTCTCAACCACTGCGCCACCAGGGAAGCCCCAAAACACATTTCTTTTAAATTTCATTGTTGTCTGGTCCATTTTGTTTCTCAATTTAATTTTTTATCATCAGTGCCTTTAATGGCTTCTGCACAATTTTGATACTTGTTAGGCTATACATAATACGTGCTTATAAGGGAATCTCAATAAATACTTGCAGAGTGATGACTGTTTACATATTGGGTTTTTCCAAGGATCCTGGAGGCAATTAAAAAGAAACCCAATTAACATCCAAACTGCAGATTATCAGGTGTATGCGGACACTTACACTACCCTTTTCCTATGATGAGCTCAAGTAGAAGAACTCCTAAATCTGGGAGTAAATACTATAGAAAACAACTGAACAGACTTGTCTATGTACAGAACATATTTTAAAGATAATCCCTGACTGATTTGGTACCATCTGATTTCGAATTTGAAGTGTTTGACTAGTACTAGTCAAAATTTAGGATTACAGGAAAATGCATAACCATTGATACTTTCCAGCAGCCTTCCCTGCATGAGATGAGTTGGATGATTAAAACCATGTTTCCACTAACAAAACCGATGGGAATTATAGCTGATGGAAAATGTAGAGATATGCCAAAAAGAGAAGGCCAATAGGCTATATCCAAGTAAATCCAGAGTATGGCACTACTGTGGTGAATTTACAAATTCACATGTGCAGAGATTTTTGTGCTTTTCTCATGAACCTATTCCATGCTCCTTAAATAGCACCTGGAATAACTGCATTACTGAAATTACTAGATTCAGAATTAACGACTGAAAGTAGTTCTATCACTGAGAGAAAAAAAAAATCATATTAACTAAGTTCAATTTTATTTGGTTTAAAAAAAAAAAAAATGAGTGACACAGGGTCCAGAAAACACATCTGCAGATCCAGTGAATTCTCTCCCTCTAGATAGCCCTACACAGGATCTCAGTTTTTTTGTAAAGGTGACTTTGTATGTATGGTAATCAGAACCATGGGCAGATAAGTAATATCAATTAATTATTTAATGGTTTTGAGCCAAAATGGCATAATGTGCCCGATTCCACAAAATACATGGACTAAATAAATGATTGAATTAAATAATGAACATCCATCAACTACAGTGTTCTTTCTCTTTGGGCAGCACTTTAAAGTGTATTCCCTTTCATGATTCTGTTCTTGTATAAATCCACATCAGACCAACACTCTTTTCTAACTGAGTCAATGTTTTTTTAGAAATGTTAATAAATTTTCTCAGTTCAAGCCTTGCATGGTGGTAAAGTGTATTTAATTGAATTTGTCAAGTAGTTAAATTTGTATTCATTATTTAATACAACCCCCTTATTTTCCCCAGTATACAAACTATTATCATGATTATTATTTTATTTTCTAAATAACAGAATTGAAAAGAATGAAAAACTTCAAAAAAAATGCAGTGATCATATCAGAAATTAATAAATACTCACTGAGTACATATTCAAATTTAAGAGAAATGGACAAAATTAACATTAAAATATGCAAATTATTTTTACTAATTATTATGACAAAATAAAACTCAAAGAAAATAATTTTTTAAATAGGAGTATTTAATTGTTTTTAATGGAATACAATGTAGTGTTACTAAACTTTGCTATAATGGGAAAGGATCCTACAATCACAGTAGCTTGAAGTGAGTACTTAATTATCACATGCACAGTATGTAGCTGTTTTGGCTGCAGCTTTGCTCCAGGCAGTTCCTGAGCTTCAGGCTAAGATTGTTTCAGGCTGCAGCTCTGCTCCGTTTCGGGTATGACTGATGTGGCTCTTTATTTCAGAACATAGGTAAAGGAGCAGCACTTACACAGTACATGAATATTCTGCAGGAAAGTGGAAGTGTAAGATCTGGTATAAATATATAATACCTACAGTTTTGGTGTGGCCATTGCATAACTATGTTTGCTCACATTGCCCAAAACTAGTCACATGGTCAATGTAAAGTCCTTGTAATAGGGAATTACATACACTACATCCTGGAAGGCATTGCAAGTCGCCTGCCTCAGATGGGGTTTGTCCTCTCAGGTCTCTTACAGGGAAGAGAGTATGAATCATTAATAATAAGCTACCACAGATATATTATGATACATACATTAAACATTTAAAACTGAAAACATAGCAAGTGACTGAATTTATATCCATGACAAGATTTATGGAGGTTTATTAATAATGTGTATCTTTGTTAGTGATTTTCTGTTACTGTTCCCAGTTTTGTATGAACAGAAGTTGCACGCAGTTATTTTGGATAAAATGTTTAGAAAAGTAATTTTGGTTTATTTATGGCTAATATTTTGTTAAAAACCAGGCAGTCCTTTTTTTTCTTTTTTTTATGTCAGTAGAAAGGCAGTTGCCTAGGAGTCAAAAATGTAGGATTGAGTCAGACATCTTCCACATATTGGGAGGAGTGAAGAAAGGTCCTGACCTCTTTTTTTTTTTTGCGGTACGCGGGCCTCTCACTGTTGTGGCCTCTCCCATTGTGGAGCACAGGGGCACGAACCCGTGTTCCCTGCATAGGCAGGCGGACTCTCAACCACTCTGCCACCAGAGAAGCCCAGTCCTGACCTCTCTTTACCTTTCTGTTAAAATGTGAATACTCAACTCACAGTGTCCTCAGTGCTATGTCGTATAATTCTTAAACTATGTGAATATTATTAACTTATGGATACATCTTTGTACTGAAATACAAAAGCAACCTCCAAAAATCATTTACAAAATCAATCTCTGTTTTAACATCAATTTTAGTTCAGGGAAGTTTAAGATATCAGTTAAGATATTTGTATAACCACAAATATATATGTAAGGAAAAGAAAAATATTTGGATGCTTAGATAGGAAATTTTCTTTTTCATTCATAAATAATCATCATGGAGGTCACAGCTCCTCTTCCTGTCTTACCAAGTTGATTTTTGTGAATTTCACTTCTGAGACAAAAAAAGTCACTCCATTTTGTGAACGTATCAATACTATGATTTAACCCAACAGACCTCCATTGATGGAAATTTGAATCCTTTCACATCCATTGCTATTATAGGTATTGCTGCAGTAAATAGCCATGTGCCCTCAATTTGCACAATGTGTTTGGCAAAGATTTTTAGAAATGCAGTTTCTAGGTCAGATGGTAAATTTGCAAGATATTGACGAACTGTCCCTCCATTATGTATTTTGCAACCTTATTAACAGTGAATTAAAGAAATTATTGCCTCGGGCTTCCCTGGTGGCGCAGTGGTTGAGAGTCCGCCTGCCGATGCAGGGAACACGGGTTCGTGCCCTGGCCTGGGAAGATCCCACATGCCGCGGAGCGACTAGGCCCGTGAGCCATGGCTGCTGAGCCTGCGAGTCCGGAGCCTGTGCTCCGCAATCGGAGAGGCCACAACAGTGAGAGGCCCGTGTACCAAAAAAAAAAAAAAAGAAATTATTGCCTCAAGCCCCTCTCCAGGACATGCTGTCACATGTTTAGATCTTTATAAATATAATAAGTAAAAAAAAGTGCTCCAATTTTTTTCATTTTCTGATTAGAAGCCAGTTTGAGCATCTTTTCATATGGTTAAAAGTCACTTCCATGTCTTTTCTCTTAAGTTTTTATGTACATCTTTAGACTCTTTTTACAGGGTGGCTGGACTTTTTCTACTCCATTGTTTAGAAGCCCTTTACATATCAATATCTTTTGTAAGATATGATTTTGGACATCCTTCGTTATAGAATTTGAATCTGTGTTGTACCTGAGACATAGATTGCAGGACTGAAAGTTGGTTTAGTCTTTTCATGTAGATGCAGTTCTGAACTTAAAACATTTTGCCTCTGGGACTGTGCGAAATGATTAACTATATCTAGTTGCTGCCTCTGTCATCATGAGCCTCCTCCAAGCCCATGGTGAATTTCTAGATCTTCCAGCTTCCCGCTTTCCTGTCAGCAATTCTCAGGTCGCACTCCATCTTTGAACCCTCTCCCCAGAGCACCACTCAGGCCTGTGCTAGTCCTCTGTCTCTGAGAATGGCAGCAGCAGCTGTGAAGTACACAGCCATTCCCTTTCCACATGCATCTGCAGAAGGGGCCATCCTCTCTCATTGCACCTGTGCCACTACCGTTCGTTGCATTTTGCTTTTGTTTAGGGTATTTCTGCAGATGTTTTTGCTTAATTAATCTGTCCTTTATGGCTTCTGACTTGTATATCTCAGCTGGAAAGGCCTTGCTACTCCAAGGTTATAAAAGTATTCATCCACGTTTTCTCCTAATACACAGAGAATAGAATTTTGACATAAAATTTTTGATCCAGTTATAGTTTGTATCAATGATTTTTGATGTACTTTTTTCTTCATTTATGATATAGTTAAGTCTTTTTCTTTCATATCTTTCTCAGGTTTTGACAGCTCCAATTTCACAGTCTAATCTTTTAGGCCTCTCTTCTCTGTGTTCCTATATTTCTGCATTTTTTATTCCTATCTTCTTTCTTTAAAACAGGAAATACTTTATTAAACATGTTTTTAGTTCATGTTGGAATATTAGATTACAGTTTTCATCAACTATGTGACATAATAGTTACCATTTTCATCTGTTTTCTTACTGCATTTTTGTTTAGAATTAGAATTTGTTCTTTTATTTGTTAGTCACTGCAGCCAGTGAATTTTCAGGCAATGAATTTTCATGAACTGTTATTGGTAGATTCCTAGGCAGCAGCCATAGGATTGATCTGGAGTGGCTTTCCAAGTCTTCTTAGTTAACAACTTCCTCTCTGTTTCTGCAAAGGACTTAAAAATATAGCACATTTGGCTCTCAAAGATCTACCAAAAGAAATCTTGCACTAACAGTTCTGGTTTTCCTACATGTCACAGCCTTTGCCTTACAATATATGCCTTCATTTATAGAAGTTCTATTTGCTGAAATTCTTCAAATCTACTATCTCTGGGAAATAACCCTCACCCCAATTTCTAAATCTTCTCTCTCTGCTTTCCTAGAAATCATGCCCTATTCAATATTTATTCTAATTCCAATGACCATCTTCTGGTGGGCCCCTCTCTTCCTGAAAGTCAATGCAGTAAAATCTTGCAATCATATGGCCTGATAATGCAAATTATACTATAATATGATGGGAGATTAGCTCCTGCTCTCTGTGCATACTTATTCTAAATTGGATGTAACTAACATTTGAGACCCTCTTAGGTGAGAGGGAAGATAGAATGGTGGACAGACTGAGAATTCATGGGGCAATGGCAGTCATTCCCATCTCAAGGTGGGACTTTGAGGTTGTGTAGCCATAATCCCAGTATTCCCCTTCCTTAGTTTTTATCTGTTTTGAGTATACAGAATAGGTATCAACTAACTGGAAATATTCCTGGAATAATAAGTACTCTGGAAATTTTTCCATTGATATTTAAATGAAGGTAGAGAATTGCCATCACAAGACTCAAAAATCAGCTGCACCAGGTTGGATTTGAATTGCATGGCCCAGACACTGGAAAGCCCGAACAGCCACTGTGTAGTCTCAACTCAGTTATCTGATTAATCTCACAGTAATGGAACCCAACATTGTATGCGATTTAATATTTTGCATCCATTAGGTTGGGTATTTATGAATCTCCAGCAATTTCTGGGCTTACAATATCTAGTCCTCTTGTATAGATTCCTGTTCACTTCATGGCACATTCCCATGTATGTACCTCATGGTTTGTTGAAGATCTCTGCTTTGGGCAACATTTGTACAGATTTGTTGCCTATATACTGTTTTTTTCTGATCCTAGTTTTCTTGAAAATGTAAGTTGTGAATTCGTTGTTACTGTGGTTATTGTTCTCCTTAACACTCTATATGAATACCTGCATGTACCCACTAGAACAGGAATTCTGTTCAGGGATGTGGAAAGATATTTTTAGACCCTTGAATATAATTTCTTACCTCTGAAATTAGGAAGCTCAAGCTTCATAAAATACTATTTAAGATTCACTAGTAGATTCTCATAAGATTCAATAGTAGAAGCAATTTCACCTAAATAATTTTTATTCATTTTACATTCTTCCTTTCTAGAGAATAGTAATTTTTAATCTATTTCTCCAAAGTTCACCACCAGAATAGATATAAAAAATTACATATACACTAGCTTCAAGAAAGCACAAAGGAAACTATATCACCTTTGACTTTGTGAATAACAAATCTGAACACATATAAGCCACTTAACTCAAAATATTCAATGTCGTTTCATTTACACTCTATAAAGAAACTTACGAGGGTATCTAATATAGATATGTGAAATTTGACAATGTTCACAAATAATAGTATTTTGTCTTTGAAGAAAAATGTAATCATTTTATAAAGTGTTACATTGATCCCAAGCACTCTTTCAATGATGAATATACTTGGATTGAAGAATAAGACAAGATCAAATATTTTTTGTTCCGCTTTGACTCATGCTTGTTTCTTCTCAAATTAAACCTAATTCTAGTTGGCAGGATCCTAGCTATTAGTGTGTCATCTACTGTGACCATTTCCATCATGATATGCAGAGGTCATCTGTATGATATTTGACTCTATTGATTTTAAAGTTATAAAACTCAACACCACATGGACTCTTTACAGTCCACGATAAAAATGGAATTTGGGACTCCTGATGTGTGTCAGAGGGCAGTTAAAAAAAAAGAAAGAAAAAAGAAGAAATGTGTCATCCTAGGAAATAAATTTTGATAGGGAAATAGCATTTTGAATACATACTGTTAGGGAGAGGAGAAAGGAACTGATTAAGACTAAAAAGTAACAAAGTGAAAAGAAAGTAAAATTGAAAAGTAAAAGGGATTATAAAGTTAATATTGGTGTAAAAAAATTACCACCAGTAAGGGAAGAATGTGCCATTGACAGCTTCAAAGGAAATCTGGGGAAAATCACATGAATTATGAATTTGCATAGTGGTCATATATCATATCTCCTGACTACCCAGCAACTTTTGCATATCCTTCATGTGCTTGAGAATTTTCTTCCCTTATGAGTTCCGGATACCCAAGATAGAAAACAGAAAACATACCTGCTCAGTGTGACTGTCTTTTTGTTGTGTCAACTTAGGAAGGCTATAGTCCCTGGTTATCCAAACACTAATCTAGGTGTCCCTGTGAAGATATTTTGTAGATGTCGTTAAATTCCATAATCAGTTAACGTTAAGTAAGGGAGATTATTCTAGATAATCTGTGTGGTCTGACTCAATCAGCTGTAAGGTCTAAAAGCAGATCTGAGGCTTACCTGAAGAAGAAGAAATTCTACCTGTGGACAGCAGCTTCAGCCTGTGCTCTGAAGTTCTGCCTGTTCTTCAGATTTTGAACATGCCTAGCCAGCCACCCTCACCTGGTAAGCTGATTCCTTGCAATATGTCTCTCTTTTTACTTAAGTTTTGGGGTGCTTAGTTATACAGCAATACTGACCCCATTTAATGGGAGCTTTGTCCTAAGCTTCCTCATAGATTGACTATCTTAGGGCACCCATATATAAAAAACAATCGATAATTATTCTCTTAGTAAGCACAATGGGTCTGGAAATTTATCACAGAGTACAGTTGTAAAAAAGAGAGATATTGGGCTATCCTGTGGGGAAAAAAATTAAATAAAACATGTATCCAACTTAGTATAATGGCCCACCTACTACTACTTTTGAAAAGTCAGAAATAGTTATCTTCCATACAAACATGAACACCAGATGAAGTTAAATTCATTTAATAAGGAGTTTCAGAGAAGCCTAGGGTTCCTAGAGAGAGTTGATTTGTAAAGATATACAGCTTTGGGTTTCTAGATCTGCCACACTGGGTGTTGTAAACCCAAGTCAGTTAGCCTTTGGGGGGCTCCTGTGTACAGTCATTTTTAATCTAATTTTGGTCAAAGAAACCTTTGAGAATGTAGAATCATTGTCCTGATAAATACAAATTGCTACTGTGAGTTTACAAATTCCCTGCTTCTTTTGGAAAATGCTTCCTACCTGTCAGTTGTACCTAGAGAAATTTGAGTAATTCTAGGAGTTATGGTCCAAGTAACTCATGGTTTTCTGGAATTTTATAATTCAGAAGATTTTGAACTATATGGTTTACTACAAACTTAATACTTCACTGCATATGTTAACTACTGCTTTGTAAATGAAGTTTGTTTCAGTAAGTGTTCTCTGTTCTGTTCCAAGGAAGCTGAGAATCCAAACCCTCAAATAGGAGTAGAGAGTTACCCAGTCCTTGTACAACTTATCAATAATAACATGCCATAACACATATCTGTGTTTATTTAATTTATAAATTATTGGTGTTAATAAATAATGTTAACTTATATTGGTACTCACCAAAGGAGATTGTTTATTAGTTTTTCCAGCTTTACTGAGATATAATTGATATATAAGTTTAAGACATACAACCTGTTGATTTGATATACTTATGTATTGCAAAGATTATTACCACCGTAGCCTTATTTAACATCATCATCAGTTCACATGATTACCATTTCTTTTTTGTTAATGAGAACATTTAAGATCTACAAGATCTAGCAACTTTCAAGTATATAATACAGTATGATTAAATAGAATCACCATGCTGTAAATTAGATCCCCAGAACTTATTCATCTTATAACTGGAAGTTTGTATTATTTGGCTAATATCTTCCCATCTTCCCCAAACTCCAACTCCATATGACAACCATTTCTAGTCTCTGCTTCAATGAGTTTGGTTTTGTCAGATTCCGTGTATTAGTGACATCATACAGTATTTGTCTTCATCTGTCCTTTGGACTTTTTCACTGTGTATAATGCCCTCAAGTTCCATCCATGTTGTCACAAACAGCAGGAGGTTTTTCTTTGTCATGACCAAATAATATTCACATAAGTATGTAACATCCACTTTCTTTAGCCATTCGTCCATTGATGGACACTTAGGTTGTTTTCATATCTTGACTCAAAAATAATGCTGTGAAGAAGATGAAGGTGAACATGTCTCTTCAAGACCTTCTTTTCATTTCCTTTGGATATATATCCTTAAGTGAGATTGCTGGATCATACGGAGTTCTATTTTTTTAATTTTGGGGGAACCTTCATACTGTTTTCCATTGTGGCTATACCAATTAATATTCTCACCAACAGAATAAGGGTTTTCTTTTCTTCACATCCCCACCAACACTTCTTATCTCTTGTCTTTTCAATGATAACTATTCTTACAGGTGTGAGGTCGTATTTCACTGTAGTTTTGATTTGCATTTCCCTAATGATTAGTGATGTTGAACCCCTTTTCGTATGCTTGTTGGCCGTCTATATGTTTTCTTTGTGAAAACGTCTATTCAGATCTTTACCTATGTTTTAATCACATTGTGGTTGTTGTTGAGTTGTATGAGTTCTCTATATATTTTGGATATTAACTCATTACAGATATACAATTTGCAAATATTTTCTCCCAATTGGTAGGTTGCCTTTTCATTTTGTTGCTGGTTTCCTTTGCTGTGCAGAAGTTTTTTAGTTTGATGTAGTCTCACTTGTTTATTTTTGCTTTTGTTGCCTTTGCTTTTGGTTTCAAATACAAAAACTCATTGCCAAGACCAATATCAAGAAGTTTATATTTAGACCCCCCAGTTTTCTTGCAGGAGTTTTATGGTTTCAGATTTTACATTCAAGTCATTGATCTATTTTGAATTGATTTTTGTGTATGGTGTAAGACAGGAGTTCAGTTTCATTCTTTTATACATGGCCATCCAATTCCCACAAAAAGCATTTATTGAAGAGACTGTAACTTATTCATTTTATATTCTTGGCTCCTTTGTTGAAAATTAATTGACCAAATATGCGTGGGTTTATTTCTGGATTTTCTATCTTGTTCTATTGATCTATGCATCTGTTTTATGCCAATAACATACTGATTTACTATAGTTTGTAATACTGCTTGAAATCAGGAAGTGTGCTGTCTCCAGCTTTGTTCTTTCTCAATATGGTTTTGGTTATTCAGGATCTTTTATGGTTCCATACAAATTTTAGGATTGTTTTTTTCTATTTCTGTGAAAAATGCCATTGAACTTTTGATAGGGATTGCATTGAAACTACAGATTGTTTTGGGTAGTATGGACATTTTAACAATACTAATTCTTCCAATCTATGAGCACAGAATATATTTCCATTTATTTGTATTTTCTTCAATTTCTTTCATCAAAATCTTATAGTTTTCAATATATATATATCATTCATCTCCTTGGTTAAATATAGTCCTAAGTATGTTATTGTTTTTATTGCTATTGTAGATAGGATTTTTTAAATTCCTTTCAGATTTTTCACTGTTAATGCATAGAAATGCAACTGATTTTTGTATACTCATTTTGTATCTTGCAGCTTTACTGAATTCATGTATTTGTTCTAACAGTTTTTTTTTTTATGGATTCTTTAGAGTCTTCTATACATAATATCATGTCATCTGCAAATAGAGATGATTTTACTTCTTCCTTTCTGATTTGTACTTTTTTTTCCTTGGCCTAATTGCTCTGGCTAGGACTTAGGACTTCCAGTACTATGTTGAGAGTGGGTACTATGTTGTGGTGAGAGTGGGAACCCTTGTCTTCTTCCTGATCTTAGAGGAAAAGCTTTCAGTTTTTCATCACTGAGTGTGATGTTAGGGGTGGGCTTGTCATAAATGGCCTTTATTATGTTGAAGTTACTTCTCTCTATAACCAGTTTGTTGATAGTTTTTATAATGAAACAATGTTGAATTTAGTCAAATGCTTTTTCTGCATATATTTAGAGATGATCAAAAGCTGGAAGAATTTTGAAGAGCATAATAGAAAAAGCCTAGATTATCTTTAAGAGACTGTTGGCAGAGATATCAATCTTAATGATTCTGCTAGTGAGTACTCTGAGGAAGTTAGAAGCATGGTAAAGCTAGTCTAAATCACCTTGCCAGGTATCTAAACAATTGTGAACAAATTATCAGTAGAAATATGATGGCTAAAGGTGTTATTCTTGAGAGAAGGAAATGAGGAACATGGTATTGGAAACTGAAGGAAAGGGGATCCTGGTGATACAGGAGAAGAAAGCTTGGCAGAATTATGTCTTTCATTTCAAGTAAAGCAGAACTTGTAAGGGTTGAAATTGAATATTTAGTTGAGGAAATCTCCAAACAATGTGTTGAGGATATAGGTTGGTTCTTTTGATTTTTATAATAAAATTTGAGATAAATGAATACATTGAAGGAAGAATTTTGTAACAGAGTGGAGCTAGGAATGTGATTTAGAAGTTCTCAGCCTATCTTGATTATAAAAATGGCTAAATTAAGAGACTTACTTTCAGGAAGAGAAAAAAAATGAGTGTGTGGCTGAATCTTAGAAAAGATTGAGTATGTGACTTATAGAGCTCATCAGTCATCACAGCAGAATCAAAATTACAGCTGGAATTATCTAGGAATGACCTCTGCAGGAGCCTCCTAACAAATGCATACATTCATGCATACATGCATACATATATACACATATACATACAAAGCATTCTGTAACAAATGAAACATAACATACTGGAGAGACACAAAGTCCTTGAGAATATTGTACCGGCAGAAACACTGCCAGATTGCCTTAAAGGAAACTAAAAGAGGACACAATAAAAGAAAGCTGTTGGACCCTGGCCCTCAAATTCGACATGCAAGAAGCAGGCTGAATAAAACTTGGCTGCAAGCACATGATAGCATTGATCAAAAAGGAAGAATGATTCAGAGAACATAGCTAAGAATCAAAGAGGATTATTTCCAGGCTTGAAACCAAATAAAATTTGCCCAACTGGATTTTGAAATTATTCTGGACTGGTGATTCCATTTGCCTTTCATTTTCTCCCATTTTGAACAGGAAAATCTGTAACTGTTATAGTATTCCTATCCCACCCACCATGTCATTTTGCTGCCAGTAACATTTCTTGTGTTTCATGGGTAAACAGATGGAAAGAAGTTGTCTTCACTACGGTTTATACCCAGAGCCTCATCTATCCCCAATTAAGATGATGTAGGTGATGAGATTTAAACTAATGACATTTTGAATGTTGAGCTGATACTGTAATGGGTTGCGACTTTAGGGGACCTTGGGATGAGATGAATGTATTTCATATGTAGGAAGGATGTGAATATTTGGTGGCCAAAGGTGGACTATGGAAAGCAGAATAATGACTTCCCAAAGACCTTAAAATCCTAATCCCCAGAACTTGTGAATATGTTTGATTACATGACAAAATGTAATTAAGGTTGTGATGGAATTCAAGTTGCTAATCAGCTGACCTCAAAATAGAGCTATTAGCCAGAAATATCCAGGTAGACCCACTATAGTCAGAAGGGTCTTTTGAAGCGGAAGAGGGATTGGAAAAAGGACCAGAGAGATGGAAGTATAAGGAGGACTCAGGCCCAAACTCCTGGTTTTGAAGATGGAGGAAGAGGGCCAAAAAAACAAGATATTAGGGTGTTCTCTGGAAGCCAGAAAAGGCAAGAAAATGGATTCTCCCTTAGAGCATACAAAAGGAATGGAGCTCTACAAACATATTGATTTTAGCTAAGTATGACCCATTTTGGACATCTTTACCTCCAGAACCGTAATATAATAAATTTGTGTTATTTTAAGCCATTAAATTTGTGATAATTTTTTTTTTATAGCAGCCATAGGAAATTAGTACACACAGCCTGCCCTTGCAGTCAGGTGTCAGGTACATGATGTAGGTTCCAGCATGTAGACTAGCTTCCTCAATACTTCAGTTTGAAGGTGAGTGGGAAGAACAGATGAGTAGTATTCAGAATTCATTTTCTGGTGAGGTTAGAAGAGAAGGCTTTGCCCTACAGAAGTAGAAGTGGTGAAGGCCATGGTGCTGAGTCCAGCCCCAGTATTGTAAGGCAGAGAGTCTATGCCCAACTGCAGGTCATCGTGATCTTCATGGAACAGTCTTCTGGTGAAGTTTGGGCTTTGATTCAGACTGTGGAGCCCCTAAAGCCCCAAATCCTAACTTGCTATCTCCCTTAGAGATTTCCTGACTTAATATCCTTTAAAAATTATTTTTTTGAACTAGCTAGTATGCTTTTTGTTTTTCCAATTAAGATTTCTGACATACACAATTTATCAAGGTAGAAGCTTCATTGAATTTCTGAGAAATAAACCATATTTTAGGATTAATGTGGAAATAAATGTGAAAGAATTGGAGAAACAGGGTAGAGATCACTTTGTTTAATAATCTGCACCCTTCTGTTATTAACTCCTGAGACAAGGAGAGTGCCAAATCAATGTTGCAGTGAATGAACTAGGACCTTTATTTCCTCTCTGGGCAAATGAAATGCTAATTAGCTTGGTGTTTTAAATTCAAGAAGCTTATTCTTTCATTCACATGTGGGAATTCACACAAGTATAGTCTCATGTAGGGAAATTCTCTATAGTTTCTAAAAGAGGAAACATATTAATGTTTCCCTTTACAAAGGTAGACAATGGAGATCTTTCTGCCTACAAAACTAAATAAAATGTATTATTTTCCCATAAACTTATTCACTCATTAATTCTTTTATTTTTGAAACTAATATTTATTGAAAATCCACCATTTTCTTGATTATGATGGTATAGCCATAAGTAAGACATGGTCTCTGCCTTCCAATAAGTCTACCTTTAGAGAAAAAGGCAGGTATAATGAAAAAAAAATGAAATAAATGATACTGTAAAGTACTCAATGGTCATAGAAGAAAGTATAATGAAACCTGCTTCAGAGATTAGAAAAGTCTTTAAAGCAAAGATGATATTAGGTATTAACCTTACTTGATAGAGAAGGAAAGAGGAGGAAATCAGAATACAGTATATTCCTAATGGAGAAATTAGTATATGTAAAGCCAAAGAGATAATACTGAGGTATAATGTATTCATGAATGATGAGCAGGCCAAAATGGATGAAGTGAGGGTTATGTATTTGTATATGAGTGTGTGTGTGTGTGTGTGTGTGTGTGTGTGTGTGTGTGTGTGTGTGTGTGTGTTGGGGGTTGAGTTTATGGGAAACAATCTAAATAGGTCTGTTAGGATAAACTTGTGAAAAAACTCACATCTCATGCAATGGCATTCAGATTTGAAAACATTTAATCATATGGCCAAAAAGACCAAAAAGATTGTTTGCTGGCAATGTGAAGAATATACTGAAGAGAAAACAGAAGGAAAGCAGGGTAAATAACTAGATAACAATACATTAGCCCTAGTTAGAAATAATGTTACTAAAACTAGATAGTGACATGTAAAGAAAAGATTAAATTTATAGGACATGAACAATAAAATGGGGAAAGGTGGTAGGAGAACAAGTTGTGGCGATGTCTTGATGGAAGATAGTACATTTAACTGGTGGAACTTCATGTGACATTTTCATTGACACCTAAATAAAATAACTCAATTCTCTCATCCTATTTGTGTTCAGTAAGTCTAATACTCTTTTGAAAAATTCTGAGCATTCTGAGGAATTGTTTTCATGTATTGTGTGTCTATTTTTACCTCTCTTGTGGCTATGAACTCTGGGTTTCCCTTTAGTCACCATTGGCCACATCATTACTACCCCTCTATGCTCATTCAGCTCTCTTTGCTCTGTTTTGCTGAAATTTGGACTCATTCTGCCTCTTACTATTATTTATCAAGTTAAACCAAAGCAGACACTAATCTGAGCTTTCTAACAAACAACTAAAATATTTATATTTCATAATCATATATTATTTAGAACATCCTCAAGTACTCCCCAAATCCATCAGCCATATGCAGTTACAGTGAATCTGCCATTATGAACATTTCCCACTGAAAACAATATTCCACTTCCCATTTCTTATCTTTCCCATCCTAGGCCTTCCAAACTATGTCCCTGTGTATTTTCAGGGAAGTAAAATATTTCTCTAAGATTAAATCCTCTTGAAGATGCATTTTATAAAATTGAAGCAGATATTATAAAGATAGCCTTTCACATCCCCGTCTGAAATATTTGCATTTCACCAAATCCAGACTACCACAAGGCAAAGTTATTGAGATATAACTTGATTTCCAGATATGAAAAAGTAAGAGCCTTCACTGAACTTAATATTTAGAACAAATAAAGGTAGGAGAAATGTGAATTACTGATTCCATGTCTGAAGACTGAGAAGATATTTTGGAATGTTTTGAAACAGACATTTTGTTTTTCTTGATAAGCACCCAGAATTCAGAGATATTGGAATCTAGTTTATACACTCTCCCTACTAACTAGAGAAGGGAAAAAGGCAAAAATAAGTAGGTAAATAATGGAGATGCTAAGTTTCATTCCTTGTCTGATGGGTTACCAGTTGGAGATAACCAATGGGTTTAAAAATACAAGTGAGGAGATTAGTAATGGGAAGATATATATTTGGTAATCAGTAATATATACACAAAATTAAAAGCTGTGAAATCAAATTCATCAAGTCAAAGTCAAATATATTGTGGAATCAAAAAAAGACAAGATATGAAATAAATAAAAAGGATTAAATGATAAGAATTAATTGCATAATGTAGAATAAAATTTGATTAAAAAATTGAGGCTATGTCACTTACTTAATGGGTTTTGCCCACATTCATAAGCCTTAAGCAAAGTTCTACAAATTGTATCTGTACATTAAGGTAAACACTTTAGCAGGAATGCTCTATGATGAGAGATTCTTTGTACCTAGCTCTTAAAATAATTGCAGAGAATTCTCGGCCTTACTGTATGCAAATAGCTCTTCAAAGTTCTGAGTTGAAATACAGGCACATAATCAGTTATACCTCATAATTTTTTAAAAACCTTCTATATTGCTGCTTAGATTTATACAATAGATGCATTTAATGTTTCCTCTTTTCATAATAAACCTAATATATTACTATTCCATTTGAAACAATTGGATTATTTCTGTAACTGAACGGAGGTGTTTTGCTTTACTGTAATATTAGAAAGGGTAAACACAAATTTTAAAAATAATTTTTACAAGTGATCAATATTTGGGAATTAGTCCTTATTAATATGCTTTCTTCATTGTGTACAAATAAGTGACATTTTGCTGCTCCTTGTTTAGTGCTATTAAAATTCTGTAGATTTTATAGTTTAATTAATATTTGCTTGTATTTACAAAAACTACTGTAGCTGTGGTTGGAAAATTGAACTATGGAAAACCTTCTTTATTTTATATTATTTCTTTTTAAAGTTGAGTATAAGGCTGACTTGAGCTTGCTGTGGGTTCAGAATAATGAGTCAAATAGAGAGAGAAAAATTTAATATACATGAAAAAAATTTTTTTCAGGAAGGAGGCAAGTGGGTGAACAAAAGAGGTCAACAATTGGAAAGTATTATTTACTTTGTAATCAGATATATGAGGAATAGGAAAAGGGCTTAGCTAAGAATATATCAGTTCCTCATTCATTTTCTGATTTTACCTAGTTGGAGGGAAAATAAAATATCAAAATGTAAGTTCCATGTCTTAGTCTTATTACTTCCTAGTAAGTAAGGAACCACCATCTCTCCATTTTCCCCCAATTCCGAATATTTGTTGTGATTAATACCTTAAAGATTTCTTCTCTCTTAGTGAATAAAACTAATAAATTGGTACTTTATTTGGCTTTTAGTACTGGGAAAATGTAAGTTATATTTTTATGAAAATCCAGTGCCTTTTCAATTGATATCCTTTGCAAGTTTAAGGCACCATGAAAGCCCCATCAGCTATAGAAAACATCAGTGTAATTGGAGTTTTTGACAGTCTTATAATTGCATTTCTGTAAATGCTTAAAACCCTGGTTTGAAAATGAAAGCCACATATCATAAAATGAGAAATTATAAATGATATATGACCCTTTCTGTGAGTGAAAATCAGATGCGTCAATGAATTTTTATCATTGAAGAAATTGAGGCTCTCCTTTCGTAAGCAGTCTGAACTTTGTTACCACTAAAATCTTCAAAAGCTGATCATGTGAAAAAACATTTGACAGTTATTTAGCAAATCAATATAAAAGCTCAAAATCATTAATTTATCATTTAAAACTTCAATCTATTTTCCAGAATTTTTATGGCTTCACTACCAGAAAAAATCTACCTTCAAGAATAACCCACCCACTCTTTTTTTGTGGGACAATCCTATGCACATTCCCTTTCTTATACCTTTGTTGCTGTATTTGCCTAATATAAAAAGGCTATTTAATGCTTAAATACAATTTTTATAAAGTCCTAGTTTTTAAAAATAATCAAAACCTTTTATGTTCTTAGAGATTTTTAATAATAAATAATATTCTGCTTTTATTTTATAGTTTAAAAATCTTCATATTGTCCTTATTGCCCAAGTATCCTATTTCTATTTTTCTATCACACAAGAGGACATATCATGAAATGTTGCATAATAGACATTTAACAAATATTTGTTGAATATGTTTAAAAAGAATAGTTCATAAAAATAGAGTTGCCATATGATCCAACAACCCACTCCTGGGCATATATGTGGACAAAACTATATTTCAAAAAGATACATGCACCCCTATGTAAATAGCAGCACTATTTACAATAGCCAAGACATGGAAACAACCTAAATGCCTATTAACAGATGAATGGATAGAGAAGATGTGAGATATATACACACACACACACACACACACACACACACACACACACACACACACACACAATGGAATATTATTCAGCCATAAAGAAAGAATGAAATAATGCTATTTGCAGCTACATGGATGGATCTAGAGGTTATCATACTAAGCAAAGTAAGTCAGAAAGAGAAAGACAAATACCATAAGATATCACTTATATGTGGAATCTAAAATATGACATAAATGAACCTATCTATGAGACAGAATCAGAGTTATAGGCATAGAGAACACACTTGTTACCAACTGGGAGGGGAGGCGGGGGCAGGTTGAATTGGGAGTTTAGGACTAGAAGATGAAAACTATTATATATAGACTGGATAAACAGTGAGGTCCTATTGTACAGCACAGAGAACTATATTCAATATCCTGTAATAAAACATAACTGAAAAGAATATGAAAAAGAATATATATGTATAACTGAATCACTTTGCTGTATATCAGAAACTAACACAACATTTTAAATCAATTATACCTTGATTAAAAAATAAAAGAGTAAGAGGAGTTCATTTGGAAGAGTAAAGGAAAATTTTAAAACTATTCATTTAGTTATGAAATATTATACATACCTACTGTTATATGACATATATTTATAATGTAAATATGTACAAACTTTTATAATCATTCATAGGTACCATTTTATTTTTACCACAAGGATATATAACAAATAGTTTATTTAAATCAGTAAGTAAATAAGTAAATAAACAGGAATAATAGATCATTTCTTTCAGGCATTTTTGCTGAATCTATGGCCGAGGCTGTATCTAAATATGGCCACAAAATTAGATTAAAAATACGTTAATTTTGTTCAAGCCGCCTCTGAGCAACAGAACACTCTAACTTACCTTAAATTTATCTCATCTTATGATCAAGTTTATGAAATCAAATTTGAAGAGAGAGCTTAAATTTTATTTTTCTTAGACTCTATATTCATATTAGTAATGAGGTAAAGTCTTGAGCTACCTATAGACAGGATGTTAAGAAATGTAATGAGGACCATTAAGCATTACAATGTTTAATATTTACATCGTTGATGAACTGCATTAAGCACATAAAAATCAGGTTATCTTATGGAGTTCTAGAAAATAGAATATATCTTTCAAAAACGGATGGCAGCTATATATTCCAAAGTATTCATTTGAGCCCAGTGTGTCCACCTTGATATGCTGTCACTCAGGACTATTTTGAGGCTGATAGCTGTGGCTACAGTTGTTGAAATATTTTATCATTGGCTGTTTTTTACTGTGTGTTTGTGTGTGAATGTGCATGTGTGTGTGTGTACACTTAGGTATGTGAGTGTACACACACTCAAAATCCTATGTCTTATGCAAAATCCTGTCTCATGAGATGATTATTGCCTGTTTTCTTTATATCAATTTCTGGCTTATTCAATAAATAACTTCACAGAATTTGTATATGTAGTCTAGGATTCTCCTTTCTTAGGCAAAACACATACGTTACTAGCTTTATTGGTTCATGGAATCAGTGTGGTTTAAGGAACACATTATCAATGATATGTAATCAACATAAGTATAAAGAATGCCACCAAAATGTTTATAATAGCCTATCTGAGAAAGTATAATGACCAGAGAAGATAACCTAAGCACTATATGAATGAAAAGGATGTATAACCTGTTACCTTTTAAGTTGACCAAATTCACTCACCATCTAATTTATATATATATTATACTCTTTGTGTTTCAAAACAGTCAGGTAATTTGTACACAAAAGAAGCAGAGTTGATTGTAATCCTCCAAATTTCAAAAAATAAAAAAGAATAAGAAATCGCTAGCAGAAGTGTTATTAGAAATTACCATTGCTATCATGATCCTATGAACTATTCCAGAGTAATTTTTTAATAGCTAGACCCTTAGAGCATCTAAATTGAAATAGAAGACATCATTTTGACATGGGGGATTTTTTGTCAGAAATAGGCTGCTGACAGAAGACTTCTTCCCTGGAGAGGTTTAAGAATAAGGCAGACATTTATCTGAGAGGATTTCATTTTCCCAAGGCAAACAGGCAGGAATCAGATGACTTCTTAATACCCCTTTCAGGACTTTATTTTCTCTTTTGTAAGAAAAGACAGAGTTTGATAGGAGAGATAAAAACTGAAAGATACCTTTGAACCACATCCTTAGAAGAACATGGAAATGTTTAAATAGAAACTGGATCTATAATGCCCCATAAAAGTAAAAATTCCACATATATATGTTTTAAAGTCGCATTCCTTTAAGTCAACTTTGTCAACATGTTCAAATTAAGATGTTTTAAAGTAATTTAGCGTGTAACTTGTAAACTCAAAGAATTGCTTTTTTTTTTTTTTTAATCCTTCTATGTGGTGGAAATTACACAGGGTATCTTTCAGTGAAGAGATTTTATTCTGAGCCCATATAAGCTATGTGGCAATTACCTAAGGATGGAGTACAGAAAGCCATCAATATTTTGGTGGCAAATGGCATATACAGAAGAAGGAATGAATATGAAAAAAAAACCTGATTCACTAAGTAAGAGGATTAGGGGTTCAAGATGCTGAATCAAAACATATTCAAAGTCTTTGTAACTGAAGCACTGAGAGATCAAAACATACTCAAAGTCTTTGTAACTGAAGCGTTGAGAGATTAAGTCCCACTGGAAAGAAATTAAATTTGGAAAAGTATAACTGGTCCTTTGCATCTGTGGATTTAGCCATTTTATGGACTTGAGCATCCACAGATTTTAGTCTGTGGGGGTCCTGGAACCAATCCCCTGCGGATACTGAGGAGCAACTGTAATTTATTGCTACTTACAGCAAAATGATGCAGAGTAAATGCATAATGTGAAGAATCTATAATACATATATGAATGCATATAGCCCTCTCACTCTATGCAAATATACAAATATTTACATAGTTTTTGACTACCAATAAATTAGGCCATACTTTGTTTTCTTTTTCCTAACCTTGTTCTATTTAAAAATAACAAAAATCAATGGTAAAATAAAAGTCAAATATGAAGATTCAAGCAGATAATTGAGATAGTAGTCTGCTGAAATATTAGAAAGTAGTCATTAGTCAAATAAAAAAAACCCTCATAAATCCAATTATATTGATTTCAGTTATTTTCTTGACTCTCTAAATGGAGCATAACCCTGTTCTGATTACAGGCATCTTTGGTGGCATTACATGCTTTATAAGGGCAGCATTATTAAGAATTTAATTTCAATTGGGAAACAATTCACAGACCTGTTAGGAAAATATAATTATATCTAAACATTTACAGATAAGTTTATGAATGATATTTGTCTCAGAATCTATGTACTATTGTAAAGGAATAGTTTTCATTTTATCGTTCAAGCAGTGAACAAAGATTTCAGTAACATTACCAATCCGTAATTGGTATGCAGGAAAAGGCATGCAGAGGACATTTGCTACAATGTCAGTTGAGTCAAAGAGAAGCACATTATGGAAAAGTTAAAAGTATTAAAGGATTGAAATGTCTTAGTAATGAGAAATGATTTTATTAATCTCTCCATTACAGTAAGCACAAAGTTCAATCACAAATTCTACATAAGTTGTTTTGGGATTTTGTAGAAAATATGATCTTTTTTCTCTCCCTCACTTTATTTATAGCTTTAATTTTCAAAGTCATCTGGGAGGAAAAAGAAAAAGAAAAATATCTTTCCACTCATTTGTTAATAGGAAATGGCTAATGAAAGATTATTCCTACCTCCTTTGGACTCAAGATACCATAGTCCTAGGATATAAATTCCACTATTATTTAAATATAAGGCAAAAGCCTGCTTCGCTGAAATCTCTAAAGGAAGGTATGTGATTACTAGAGGCCCACTGATTAATTCAGTGTTCCATGATAAAGATGTTCTAATCAAGGGCAAACACAATTTTCAGTTATTAAAATGTGGGATATATCTATGGGAAAAAGTCTTTCTGCAATTACAAGTTAACAATTATTTTGGCCAGGTATTCAGACAAATAGAGGAAAAGTTTGGGTTGGGGATATTCATGCCAACAAATATAAACACATAATTTAATCATCATTTTAACATATCCTTGATGATGAGAACTTGGGACAGAAGGTGTAGACCACATAGGTTTAGGTGAAACAAATGCTCATGGCATAAAGTATGAGCTGAAGTGTGTCATTAATTTACATACAGCCTATCTAATAAGATAGAATAACTTCCAAATAATCATTGTTATTCACTGAGACTCCATTTCTATGATGCCAAAGAGATGACATAAATAAGTACAACTTCAAATAACATTTTAAATATTCATAATACCAAATCATTTCCTTATTTTGAAATCCCTCCCTACGTATTTACAAACAATTTTAATGGTCATTTTTTTTAATCAAAGCACATATTTGGTAGAGCTAGCTGGCTACTTTGGTCATCTCGACACTATTATGTTTGACATTATTAAGGATACCAATAAAGAATAAAATTTTCTTACTGTTGTGCTAGAGCAACTACAAAAACTAACCACAATAAAAAAATCCAATTTTCCCTTTTCTTCTTCCTCCTTCAATGAACCCAATGTTCTGAACAAATTTACTTCCTTTATAGTTCACCACCATATTCTTCCTTTTCTCCCCTGCTCAACTTCGCTTATATTTTTTCTTTATAATTATATGCTTATTTGCCACATTTCCATAGATTCTTAACAAATTCTGTACAGTTTTCAAAAGCATACTCATAGTCCACCCCTCCCTGACCTTTAATTTTTCCTTGTGAGTATATTTTCTCCTGCTCTAAGATATGTAGGAAAGAAAAGGTCAAAGGGACAATAAGGATGTCATTAGCTCAGCCCAACTGGTTTAATGACAAGAAGCCTCAAAAGATAGCATTTAATTCATTGAATTCACCAAAGTCTAAGCTTTGACCTCACACGTTCAGAAATACAATATTGAAGCATCTCAGAGTTAATTAGATTCAAGCACATCATCTCATATTAGCAAAGTATGGATTTAAAATAATGGATATAAAATCATGTTAAAATTTTTTTAAATGGATATAAAAATCGGTGTTATAGTTTAATTTACTGTGTGCAATACAGTTGTAAAGTAGACTGAATACTTGTGTGGGTTTGTGTATACTCTCTCCCTGCAGGCCATGGCAAGTGAAGGCAAATGATCTGAAGGATGCCTAGTCAGCATGTAATCAAAGTAAACTAAGTCGTATTATTTGAATAATACAGTAGCAGCAGTTTCTTAAAAAGCTGCCACATTTATTATAACTAGAGAAACATGTGTCCGATGGATTGAATACCCAACAGCCTCAATGCTTGGATGGGCCTGTTCCTGTTCCTTTCTGTGGCTTTCCTTCTTTGTTTTCCTAAATTACAATATCCCTTTCTAATGAATATATTATTTCATTAGAAGGTTTAAAACAGTTTTCCTCAACCTTCCTCTACAAATCACATGCATTAGAATAACTTGAATAGATCTCTGAGCTCTTCCCCAAACTTGCTCAATCAGAATCTTTGATTGTAGGGCTTGGAAATTGCTGCTTAAGCAAACCACCCAAAATATTCTCATTCTTACTAAAGAGTAGAAAACATAAGGCTTACAAAATTACTTCTTGGATTTGTACATTTTTATGTATATACATTATATCCCCCCAAATCATATGCTCCATGTACGTAGGAAATGCTACCTTTTATCTTCTCATTTCTAATCACCAAAAAAGGGTATTGTATTTATGATTTGTTTATTAAGTGCTGATCTGAAATAAACTGAACCTTTACTTTATTGAGTGCAAATTATAAACTATTTCCCAAAATTCCCAAATTGCCTTTTCTTGGATCTAAATATGCATCAGACGAAATTAAGTGAATTTTAATTTAAACCAACCTGATAAAAAACATGAATCACAAAACAAAAATCAACCCTACCAAAGCAGTAAAAACTCAGAAAAATATCCCCTCTTCTTCAAGTACATCATTATTTCTTGGAGCATATTTTCTTGTAGTTTCCTGAGTAATGGTCAGAAGAAATCAATTTTGAAAACTTTATGCACATCTGAAAATAACTTTATCCTTGTATTTGATCATCTGACTGTGTCTAGAATTCAAAGGTGGAAATGATTTTTTCTCAGATTTTGAAGGTATTGATCTACGGTCTTCTAAATTCCAGTACTGTTATTTAAGAGTCCAATGTAATATGATTATTGATGAATCTTATATCAACTTTTTCCTTTGGAAAATTTAAGGATACCTATTTTGCCTCTGTTGTTTTAAAATGCCCTGATATTATACCTTTCTGCAAATACATTTTTTCTCTTCATTTCTTTGTACTTGTCATTCAATAAGGGAGACATCCTTTATAGGAAAGTATCTTGCCCTGCTACTTGGACAATTTTGTTGCCTCTGTTTCCCATGCTATCCCTTCTTATACCTTATTATTTGGCTATTATACATCCTGCAGTAAGACTTGGTTATTCATATCTTTTCCTGTTATTGGCTCATTATCTTTATCTTTGCTTGACAGTTTCCAAAAGCTCTTTTATGTTCTCTGGTTGATACTATCTGTAACTTTTTTTTTTTTTTCTTCTGTACGCGGGCCTCTCAGTGTTGTGGCTCCGGACGCGCAGGCTCAGCGGCCATGGCTCACGGTCCCAGCCGCTCTGCGGCACGTGGGATCTTCCCGGACCGGGGCTACGAACCCTTGTCCCCTGCATCGGCAGGCGGACTCTCAACCACTGTGCCACCAGGGAAGCCCCTGTAACATTTTCTTCTTGTTTTACTCATGCAGTATGATCTGTGACTGATTGCATTAATTACACTTCATAGGAAATTTTCTTTTGCTTTCAGTGATTGTCTCTGTTTCCAGTTTGTTCCTTTAAAAATGTTTTTGTTTTTGTCTTTCATACTGACTGCTTTTCCTAAATATCTGGTCAACTTTGGCTTTTGGTTTATATTCATTCATGAGGAAAAAAAGCTTTAAGTATGTGGATCTGTCAATAGATGGATTTTGCTGCGGTTTCATCTGGGAGCAACTCCTTTTTCCACTGGAATAACCCCCCTGAAGAAAAGTCATATGCCCAACTTTACATGAATCATTGTCCAGGAGAAATAAAGCTTCCTATGATTGCTTAATGTCACTCATGGCTTCAGCCTCGGGGAACTTAACTTACCATCTGACTAAATCAAGAAACTTAAGCAGGAAAGAAGTGAGATGAAAGGAGAATGGCATTGGTTGGCAACACATTCCTGCACCAGACCCAGAATGTTTAATTCTGCATTTCTCCTTTTGTGAGAAAAATAATATCCTTTTTACCAAATCCAATTTGAAACTAATATTTTATTACTGAGTGTCCAATGTATTCTTAAATGATAAGCCACCTTAACTAAAATAAGCTTACCATTCTCTTTTTATACAGTCTTTATATTCCTACTGATTTTTTAGATAGGTATGTGTCAAATTATATTATGTCATCAATATTGTTCCTTTATTCATTGCATGTTTCTCTCACTACATTCAAGATCCAGAGAGAAAGAGACTTGGTCAGATTCTCTTACTGCTATACCCTCAACTCTCAAAGTAAAGCTTGCAAAGAGATGAATATTGAGTAAAAATCTATTGAGTTCTTTCAAAGGGAAATTATGTGATATACCGCGAGATGGAAAGAGAAAGCTGCAAAACCAGAAGAAGGTTAGTCATCATTAGCTGTGTGAGCCATGCAATCTGGCCATCAGGGTCACTATGCCTCTAGGATAGGCATGCAGTTTCTAGTTCCCTACAGTCCCCCAAAACACGTATTGCCTTGGAACTGACCTTTTTACACATTTACAATAAATGACAGACCCTAAGACTTTATAGCTTTTGATTATTTTCCTCACAGGTATACATATATGGTACAGTTTTTGCCTCTGAGTGATGTCCATAAATAGGAGGCAGGTGTATTTACTTTTCAATTATCCTAATTTGCATTTATTGCTTGAACTATTTAACTAGGAGTATGCATTACTTCAAAGTAAATAACCATAAAATAAAAATGTTCTGTGTCATTCTTGTTATCCTCATGTTTACCTTGGTTTCCTTAGAGAAATTATTCATGGAGGCCTAAGTATGTCTATGTAATAACTGTTAGAAAAAGATGTGATTATCTAATACACCCTGGGGAAAGATTATAATATAAACTATATATAGAAAATAATCTGATTTTTTAAGTTATTTTAGCCTATTTGAAAGAAGATTGGCATTTATTTCTTAATATGGAAAATTACCCTAAAATAGCCAATTCAAAGTCTAATATTTAGTATTTTTGCCTGAATTTTATAAAATAAAAATTTGTAATACTCAGAGCTTACACATAATAGATTGAGACTGTTGATTGATATGTGTGTAGATACAGATTATTGGGTTTGACCTATTTTTTTCTAATAGCTATTTTCTATTTAACAAGTTTTTCTATAAACTATATTTTTTACCTTTTCCCCCAAGTTGTGTATGATTGTGGATATAACTATACAATGAGATGGAAAATGCCTTTTCAGTTCATTGTATTTAGGCAATACCACATTATCTGAATAATACAGTAACAACAAAATTATTTGCTTTGAAAATAAAAATAAACCTTTTGACACAATAATCTTAAAAGCCAGAACTGATTCCTTCTAAAGGTGATCAAAAGTCTGAAATAAATACTTCCTTACTGTACAATTATGCAATTACATATTGTATTAAAGAATATGAAAGTCTGTCCAACAGTGAATTCAAAGGTCACCACTGAAACTGTTGGCAGTGGCTTAACTGAGAAATAAATTAAACATTTTGGCATTATCTATAATAATGCCACATGAAGCGCTGAATTTCTGAAGAGAGATACATTAAGAACTTGATTACTTTTTCACTGTAACCATATGCTTTTAAATTTTAATAATGCAATCTCCTTAAACTCAGCATTCAAGCATACCCTTGCTTAGGATGATGTTAAAGTTTCTTTTGCCCTTCATTTAATATAACTTGGATGATGTTTTGTGAAAAGGGTTAATCTAATTTTAATTAAATTATTTAATGAAGCTTCAACCCATTTTAATAACTGAATATCTAATGGAAGTCAGAGCTGCAGAGAATCAAATCATTTTTTGCAACATGTAGCTCTTAAATGGAACTGATATAATGTTCATGAAATGAATTGTGGTTCAAGAGATTACATCAAATGTTGCATGAAACACTTTTATTGGATCAGATTTCAAGGGTACTTTTTAATTTCTAAAGATCAAACTAAGTGGTTCCTGAAAAAATAATTGCTATTATTGGGAAATATTTTAATTATTTAAATTTTTGTTTTAGAAAGAAGCAAAGGGAGACAGATGAGGAGAAAGCCAAGCAACTTTAACTGTTTGACAATAGATAGGTCGTATCAGCATAATGTATCTACTTTGATACATATAGTTGAGATATGTTACTGAGATTTTTAAATCAAAATTTTAATAAGGGTAATGACTGCCAATTCAGATCAGCTTTTCAACAAACATCTTTAAGCTCAGTTTCTAAATGTATGTAATCATCCAACTATCCTAAAACCAAGATTGACTTGATTCATGATACTTTTTCTATATGATAAAGCCAAACAACTGATATCTCAATGGCTAGAAAAGTAACTTAGGGTAGTGGTTCTTCAAATCAAAATAGATCTATTACAGTTGGTCTTCAGTGAGGTCTACTAATAAGAATTTAATATCTATCTGGTTACTTTGATGCAAGTGTTTCAGCACACAAAATTTTGAGAATTTTTTTAAAAATAGAGGGCATTTTGAGTTTCTTGATACACCCTTATTTAAGAGTGGATACATTTATAATAATACAATTAACTGTCCTCCCCTGAGGACAAACAAATAATTACAAAGAACAAACAAATAATTACAAAGTTTCCCTTGACTTAGAAAAAAGTCTATCATGATAATTTGCCCGATCATCTGACCAATAAAGAATTTCTATTAAAACAAGTTCAGGGCTTCCCTGGTGGCACAGTGGTTGAGAGTATGCCTGCCAATGCAGGGGACACGGGTTTGAGCCCTGGTCTGGGAAGATCCCACCTGCTGCGGAGCGACTAGGCCCGTGAGCCACAACTACTGAGCCTGCGTGTCTGGAGCCTGTGCTCCGCAACAAGAGAGGCCGCGATAGTGAGAGGCCCGCACACCGCGATGAAGAGTGGCCCCCGCTTGCCACAACTAGAGAAAGCCCTCACACAGAAACGAAGACGCAACACAGCAAAAATAAATAAATAAATAAAAAATAAAGGAATTCCTTTAAAAAAAAAAAGTTCATTAAATACTTTAGTTATTTCTGTAGAATATAGGTTCTACATTTCTGAAATATATAAACTGCATACTTACTCTGAATATCTATATGAATTTAAATATGTTGTGTAATTTATTTTAAACATGGACTATTTTGTGTTTTTAATGCCATTACCATTTTTATCTTTCACAATACTAGTTGGACATCTTTAAAGGAAAACTGCAAACATTCAAAGAAATACTGGTAGTCAACATTTGTCAAATAATTCAATTTGTGTTTTAAGAAAATAAATTTAGCCTATATCAAGGAAAAATAGAATAATATTGTTTGATTTCTATTAATGATTGGCAAAATATTGAAATTGAGTTGGATATTTTAAATTAATAATAGTTGTTTACCTGAATAGAATAGAAACATGTAAAATAACCTGTATTGCATTTGGGAAAGGCTGATTGTTTTTAGAATAATTATTTTTATTTAATATGAAGACAATGACTATTTCAAAAATTACTTTTTCTACTCACAAATAATATACAATACTTTAATAATGTTGCTGGGTCTTTACAGTGCATTTTCATTTATAGTGCATATTTATTATAGTGCATATCTATTCTAAGTTTGGAATTTATAAAGAACACTGCATGCTTGAAATGGGACATGACATGATATTTCTGAGAAGCGTATTACAACTTTAATGCCAGTGATCATTTTAAACATCAAGGGTTAGAGTGCTTAATTGAATTTTTTTTAGCTCAGTGAGACTTTATTCATTACTGAATGTAATCTTCTTAATTTATGCATTAAAACGACATTCTGAAAGGTTAATGAAAGAAAGAACTAGGTCATCAAGATTATGGATGAAACTCAAGTACTGGAATCTCAGGCCACTGCACCTTTCTTATACACTTTGCTTTTCTTAAAGAGATGTGGTGTCAATCAATTAAAACTTAGTAACTGATATAGAAGCCAAAATACTATATTTTAAATGTTCTACGCAAGTTAAAAGTTGTGGGAAAAAACTAACTGCGGTTGAGAAATCGATTAGAACTTCAATCTAATATAATTTGGAGTTAAAGAAATTGTTTTAGGCATAATGTTAGTGGGTCCTTTTATTGATCCACTAACTTTTTTAATGTGTTAAAAGTTATTTTTACCACATAATGGACAAATTCTTACTAAAGATACTGAAGGCTATTTTTTGTTTTTGTTTTTGTTTCACCATGCAGTCTTAAAAATAAATGAGAAAATGAGACTGTGCTTTCCAGACCAAGAGGACTTCCAACCTATGTTTCAGCTGCTCTAAGCAGCACGGTAAATATCCTCACAGCAGAGAATAAACTAGCAACCTCCAAAAAAATGCAAGCTAAAAGGACATCAAATTTTTTGACATATACTTTTAAAATCCTAATGACAAAAATATGCAGTACTGCCAAACTAAGGAACATCACCAAAACAGCAAAAGGATTACTTTAATACAAATTTTATAAAATATACGATAGTCACGTAAGCCTTAATTCAAGTGCATTTGAGAGAAGACCACGTGCAATAAATAAAGGCTGGCTACGCTGACGAATGAGTTAAAAGGCCAACCCCCAACCTGCTAAGTGCCTATGAATAAAAAGGGGATGCAATTTCATATAGATAATGCATAATATATGATACCCTATAAAATAACATATAGATATATATCAATCTATTATCTGCATTTAAATATTTAAAGTAAGCCAAGGCTCACATATGTGAAATAACTTCACAGCAGTCATGCTTCTAATAAATTACAGAGTCCAAAACAGAAATACCTTTGGATACCAAATGACTGCTACAGTATCATTATTAGAAAATGATGGTAATTATTTTCCACTGTCTGTTTATGAAACTGAATATGCTTTTACAATCATTATCTTTTTTAACAATAATTTTCCGTCAACCACATGGATGAAGTAAATCAGACAAAACCAAGATTTTGACTTTCATTTAAGTGTTCTATTTATTCTATGATTCAGTTTATACCAGTGATTTTCAAATTTTATTGGTTATCTGAATAAACAGAAGTTAATTTGCTATAAAAAAAGTATTTATAATATTCTACTCTAAATATATTAATATAGAATAATAATAAAGCTATGCTAATATTCTTAGAATGTTGTGTTCAGGTTTATGAAGTTATGTGGAAAAGCCATCATCGAGGAATACACTAGAATAAATTTAATCAATTCAAAAATAAATATATTTAGCCATTTCTAATAATATTTAATTTTTTAAAACATAATCTCTGCTGCTTCCAGAAAGGAATACTCTATATATTAAAATTAGCATTACATGTCCCTGAATTTGTTTAAATATAGAACTTTACTAAAGAAAATTACAGAAATATATGCAGTTTGTCATTATACAGATTAATCATTAAAACTTAGCTCAGAATATAAACATTTTAGTCTTTTCTCATAATCTCTAATGATTGAAATTATGAAAAATGTAAGAAAGAAAATATATTACATTAATCATTTAGATTAAGAATTCTTCCTAAATTTTTCAGTGTGACCCTTTCTGGATATTAAAAATATTTTATTTTTCATGTTGTGATACAATCTTTTTCCTCATATACAATCTTCCAGTTCAGATAGACCTGGATGAAAAAGTAGATGGATGTGCCAATCTGGCACAAAAATGGTAGCCAGTCAATCATTCGACCATCTGGGCCCAACACAATCCTGACTGAGTTTCTGTACCTTGAACCAAAGGGGACCTGCTCATAGATTACAATTAACAGTGGGAAGAGAAGCTCGTGTTCCTGTGTTGCTCCCTATTCTGGGCTATTGGCCGTCAACCTAAAGCACTGGCTTCCTCTTCCGCTTATTCTAAATTCAGAACTTCCAGCTTTTTACAGATATTAATATAGTTTAGTTTAAGAAAATTAAGTCTCTGTACTTTTCATTGTATTGTTCAACTATATCCTCTAACCTGGTGGTACCTGATATTATTTTCTTTTAAGAGGGAAATCCATAGATTTCGGCAGCCACCAACATACACTTAATATAGTAAAGATATTCTGGAGATGTAGCTTCATACGTTCCAGAACAGGTACTGGCTGGAAAGCAATCAGGTCCATCCCTGCCATCTGTGCATATTACAATCCTCCTATGAATTTATTCCTCAATTTTCTTTTTTCAGCATGTGGTTTGTCCAATTTTTATATTGATGAGGATATTTACTGAGACTTCCTCACACAAATCTGCTTATATTTATTCTGCATTTAGCTCGTTTGAAAAGAAAAATGATTCATTAAAAATTTTAAGAATATGTATATTCATACATATACATATATATATCCCATTGACCCTTACATAGTAGAAGTTGAGAGACTCTCTAGAACATAGAAACTATCTATATGCAAACGTGTTTTTTAAATTGTGGATTTCATGTGTTTTTTTTAAAGCTGCGAGCTACATAACTTACTGATATTTGAGTTTGCATGATCTAATGGTGCCTAAATATCAGGAAAAAAGAGAAATTACTGATTTCTACAGAATTAATCATCTTTTTACAGTTGTGTTTAAGAAATATCATGGTAATAGTCAAATTAATAACGAGCCCTTTACTTTGCATTTCCATATCAGATCCAATATTTATTAGAGGTCAATATTCTTAAAATTCAATATTTATCAAGGTCATAGAAAGTTATACCTAAATAAAAATACATTCTATTTAAATTATGAGAACACATATTGGAGACAGTCTGCCTGGCCTTACATCTCAGGCTGGCAATTTACTAGTTCTGCGCCTTGGCCAAGTCTCATCTCTGTGCCTAGATTTCCTTTTCTGTGAAAATGGGAATTATAATAACACATACCCAAGCAATTGTTATAAGAATTAAAGTAATGATATATAAAGCCATCAAGGTAAGGTGTTTATTAGTACACAGCCAGTAAATAAATGTTAGTCATTGTTTCTCATAAATCTCTGTAGGGAAATGTCTCCATGGTGTTGGAATGTCAGAGAGTAGCATGAGACTGACGACATACATAAAATTAAACATTCCCCAAAGGAGTAATGAGGGGTGTGATGGTGAAAGAGGGAAGGAGAGTTCAACCAGTTCGGAAAGATACCTTTCAGAGATGCTGCAGGGCGTGGTTTTATCTCAAAAGTGAGGTAACACCAGTTTGCCTCTAAAATTTCTGCTGACACCAAGATGTAATAAAACAAAACAAAAGACCATGTAACTTACTTCTTGTAGATCTGTTTTTAACCAACTGCCTTTTTTTCTTTGGAGTGTTGCCTCAGACAAAACTACAATACTTTGGTGCTTTGATCTATGAAGATCAAATGTATATTTGCTTCAATCATATATTTCTAGATATGCAGGTTCTTTCTTTTACCAATTTTTAAATATTATAGCATGACAATAATAATTATGATTATCATGTTGAGAAATAAATGCTAATATATTAGTTTGCATTCAGATAACTAGATATTTCCTTACTGGTACTTGTAACATTTAGTAGCTTCATAGATTTTTATTGTCTCTTTTAATATTTGCTGAAGTCAAAGCTCTTTTGACATTTGCTGAATGTGCAATTTTCCTGATTTACCATATAAAATAAGACTTAAATTATTAGTTTCATGTGGCTATTCATCCTACACTATTATGCACTTTTATTTTAGATTGCACTCTGGTTGTTTCTGGGTTATGTCTCTCCAATGACTACAGGGAAATGAAGTTGTGCCAGGATCTTACTGGTATAATTTTTAAAAGGCAACACTTTTGAGTAACAGGCACATGGCCATGAAACTAAACTTAATTAAAGCCTTGTCAGTTACAAGTCCTGGTTTGATCTATAAAGTCAGATAACACCAGATTTGCAAACCTGTATAATGTCAGGCAGGTGTTAAATCCTGATTTAATATTGACCCAGATTGAGAATGCAGTTTTTCATTGTCTCTAAGTGCTTATTTATTTTTAATTATGTGAAAATGTCTGTGAAATTTAGAAAATGTGTTTTTCTTACATAGTTTTAAAAATGAAGATGGTTATCCTTGATAACTATTTTATAAACTGAAGCTAGAAATTAGGAATATAGTTACAGATATTTTACCTACAAGTAAAGAGAAGAAGTGAAAAAATAAAGAGAGATATACATTCATGGGGAAGATGGCCAGGCCTGTTTTATTTCTTAAATTTACAGGTATAAAAATCTCTCTATATTTTCTTTGTGAACTTCTTAGGAAAATGTAAGCATAACAAAAAATTATTTGAATATTTACTTCAAAACTAACATAAATTATTGACTTTTAGCTTTTAAACATTTAAACTCCTTCAAATTATACATATTAAAGTTACTCTGACTGCCAGATTCCTGGAAGAAAGTAAAACAGGGCTTAGAAACGATGTCAATTTTGAGACAAACTACATCACTTTTTCTAGCATTTTAAGGCATATTTTTACCTGTCAGTATAAGAATCATGAGTAAAAATTACTCCCAACATTTCTTAAATGCTATATTGTCACACAGTAATAGCTTCTGTAGTGTATATGTAACTTTTCCTGGGCATCTTAATTATTTATTACTAATATGACTCTTTTAGAAACCCACATTCATGACTGAATTAAGCAATATTTATATACATGTATGTACTGTGAAGATAAGCACACAGAAATCCCTCTGAATATATTAAATGAAATATTTTTCCTATTGTATTGTTCTGGAATCGAGGTCATAAAAAATAAAAAGAGTATTATAAAGATTTACATTTCCACAAGAAACCGCCATAATGGCAGGTTGGGCACTTGTGAATCCTCAGTGCCTACTCAAATGCTTAGCACAACTGAGGTACTTAACATATAGAGGTTTGTATGAATGAATTCAATACTGTCTTTAATATTTCTTTCAGACGTGTTATGGACTAGACGTGTTTTGGACTGAATGTTTCTGTCCCCTAAGTTTCATACGTTGAAGCCTAATTCCCAATAAAATAGTATTTGGAGGTGAAGCTATTGGGAGATAATTACAACATGAGGGTGGAGCCCTTAGAAATGAGATTAGTGACCTTAGAAGAGACAGGAAAGAACGTGCTTCCCTCTCTCCTCGCTGCTATGTGAGGATACAGAGAGAAGAAGTCTGTCTGCAAATCAGTAAGAGGGTCCTCATCAGAACCTAATCATGTGGGCATCCTGGACTCAGACTTCCAGCCTCCAAAACTGTGAGAATTAAATTTCTGTTACTTAAGCCCCTCAGTCTATGGTATTTGTTACAACAGTCTGAACTTAGTGCGAGAGTAATAAATAATTCTTGGAATGTAATAGTGTTATAATAATAATAAGTTTTAATCCTATTCTCAGATAAGAGAATAAATAATTTGGGGGAAGGTAGAGATGCTGCTATGGTCATCTGTAATAGTCACTATAGATGTAGTCTCCAGGGTGATAAAAATGATAAATTAGGATTGGATGAGCACCATAATTGACCAATCTGATCTAACGTAGGCTACAAAAAATTAGTATAGTTATACATTTGGATATTCATCAAATTTTCATCCTAGTGATCTCTAAATCTTCAGAATTTTGAAATCACAATATAAATTTTTTTTTTTTTTTTTTTTTTTTTGCGGTACACAGACCTCTCACTGTTGTGGCCTCTCCCGTTGCGGAGCACAGGCTCCGGAAGCGCAGGCTCAGCGGCCATGGCTCACAGGCCCAGCCCCTCTGTGGCATGTGGGATCTTCCCGGACCAGGGCACAAACCCATGTCCCCTGCATCGGCAGGCGGACTCTCAACCACTGCGCCACCAGGGAAGCCCTAAAATTTTTAATTTTAAAATTTAGGTCACTTACAAATTACAAATATAAGCTGTTTAGCTAAAATATAGGGTTGGCCAAAAAGTTCATTCGGGTTTTTCCATAACATCTTATGGAATATATTTAGGGAGAGTACTCTATGACATAAATCACAGCAAGATGCTTTTTGACCCAGCTCCTAGAGAAATGGAAATAAAAACAAAAATAAACATATGGGACCTAATGAAACTTAAAAGCTTTTGCATAGCAAAGGAAACCATAAACTGATGAAAAGACAACCCTCAGAATGGGAGAAAATATTTGCAAATGAAGCAACTGATAAAAGTTTAATCTCTAAAATTTACAAGCAACTAATGCAGCTCAATATCAAAACAACAAACAACCCAATCCAAAAATGGGCAGAAGATCTAAATAGACATTTCTCAAAAGAAGATATACAGATTGCCAACAAACACATGAAAGGATGCTCAACATCACTAATCATTAGAGAAGTGCAAATCAAAACTACAATGAGGTATCACCTCACACCAGTCAAAATGGCCATCATCAGAGCGTCTGCAACCAGTGGGTTCTGCGGAGGGTGTGCAGAGGGGGGACCCCTCTTGCACTGTTGGTGGGAGTGTAAATTGATACAGCCACTATGGAGAACAGTATGCAGGTTCCTTAAAAAACTAAAAGTAGAACTACCATATGGCCCAGAAATCCCACTACTGGGCATGTACCCTGAGAAAACCATAATTCTAAAAGAGTCATGTATCACAATGTTCATTGCAGCACTATTTACAATAGCCAGGACATGGAAGCAACCTAAGTGTCCATCGACAGATGAATGGATAAAGATGTGGCACATATATATAATGGAATATTACTCAGCCATAGAAAGAAATGAAATTGAGTTATTTGTAGTGAGGTGGATGTACCTAGAGACTATCATACAGAGTGAAGTAAGTCAGAAAGAGAAAAACAAATATTGTATGCTAACTCATATATAGGAATCTAAAAAAAAAAAGAAATTTGTTCTGAAGAACCTAGGGGCAGGACAGGAATAATGACGCAGACATAGAGGATGGACTTGAGGACATGGAGGGGGGAAGGGTAAACTGGGACTAAGTGAGAGAGTCGCATGGACATATATACACTACCAAATTTAAAATAGATAGCTAGTGGGAAGCAGCCACGTGGCACAAGGAGATCAGCTTGGTGCTTTGTGTCTGCCTAGAGGGGTGGGATAGTGAAGATGGGAGGGAGACGCAAGAGGGAGGAGATATGGGGATATATGTACACGTATAGCTGATTCACCTTGTTTTACAGCAGAAACTAACACACCACTGTAAAGCAATTATATTCCAATAAAGATGTTAAAAAAAAATGCTCTTATACCCTAGGTACAGATTGTTTAATGTCCACTTCTTTGTATGAGAATAATATTTTTGAGGACATTCAATTTTTTTTTACTTCTATCAGTGGTTTATTTTTTATTTATTTTAAAATTCTGAGTAGTATTCCAATGTATGGGTATACGAAATTCTTTTTAACCATTCACCTATCGAGCTTTCCAGTTTTATCTATTGTGAACAAAACTACTATGAACGTTATTTTAAATCTCATTGTGTAAATATATGTTTTAATTTCTCTTGGGTCAATACCTGGGTGATTTAGCTAGATCTCATAATAGAGGCGGACTGTTTACGAAACTGTCAAAATGTTACACAAAGTAGTTTGACTTGTTACATTATTACCATCAGTTTATGAACATTCAATTTCTCTATCTTTTCTCAAACCTTTGGTATTATTAGTGAATTTATGTAGTCATTTAATGTGAAGATAGTGGTATTTCTAATGCTCTAGAATAATAATCGTGTGCTGGTAGGCCAGTGTATTGTTTTGGTGAAGTATCTAGTCAAGCTTTTAGCTGATTTTTAAGCAGGCATTTGTTTTATTATTGATTTGAAAGAGTTTTTATTCACTCTGGATATGAGTCTTGAAACATATATTGCAAATGTTTCTCCCTTTCTTTTCATTGCCTTTGCAAATTCAAATAACAAATACCTAAAAGTTGTGAGTGGCTTTGGAACCAGGCAATGAGGGTAAATCCTAAATTGCCTTCAACACTGCTAGTTAAAATCTGACCGTGAGAGTTGATAAGGAATGTTATTGAAAAATGAAGGAAGAGATCGTTTTATGGAGTGACAGAGAGTTTAGCAATACTATGGCTTTTAATAAAATGGAAAGAAATGTATGTGCTAAATGAACTGATTTACCTACCTAAGGAGAATTCTAAGTGTTGAAGGTGTCATTTGATTTCTTCCTGTTGCTTACAGCAAAATGTGGGAAGAGAAAGATAAATTGAGGAAAAGACTTTAAAAAGGGAACTTGGCCTTTGTGGGTTTGAAATTTTTCAGATTTTCCAATAGGCAAAAGATGCTAACATTAACAAATTGCTTCTGATTAAAGTTCAAAGCCAGGGCACTCTCAGGAGAAAGAAGTTTAAATATAATCAAGAATGTTTCCATACAACTTTTTGTTCATTTCTCAGAAACATCAAAGATTTTACTTCTGTGTAACATTCAGTTACAAAAAGAGGCACTTAAAAAGATTAAGCGTGTGCCTCAAAGATCCTCTTAATCAAATAATATGCCTCTAATATGCTTAATGGTTTGTCCTTCAGCCATCTCAGCAGCAGCCCAAGGTAGAGGAGGGCCTCTCTCAAAGATATTTGTGGGTATGTTTCTTGCCTTCTATGAAGTCAACTTCAGTGAGATTCACAGGTGGACTATAAAGGTTTTGAAAGACTTCTATCAGTAAATAGATTGATTACTTGGAGCAAAAGTGATAGAGGCAGTACAAAATTTAAAAAGGCCACTGAGTTCTGGAATTTATTGGTAGAAAGAAGCCTGAGAAAATTACTTAGTTTCAAACAGGAACTATCTTTCATAACAAAGGAAGGATTATTCCAAAGGCAGAAGAGCCCAGAATGTAGAGTACAGGACCATGGAGAATTACAGGCATACCTCGTTTTATTAAGCTTCCCTTTATTGCCCTTTGCTAATACTGTGTTTTTTACAAATTGAAGGTTTCTGGCAACCCTGCATCCACCAAGTCTATTGGCAACACTTCCCCAACAACATTTGCTCACTTCATGTCTCTATGTCACATTTTGATAATTCTCACAATATTTCAAAAATTTTCATTATTTTTATTTATGTTATGTGATCTGTGGTCATTGATCTTTATTGTTACTACCACGACTTACTGAATGCTCAGATGACAGAATTTTTTAGGAATTTTTAATGTATGTATTGGTTTTTTAGACATAATGCTATTGCATACTTAACAGACTACAGTATAGTATAAAAGTAACTTTTATATTACTGGGAAACCAAATAATTCATGTGACTTTCTTATTGTGATACTTGATTTATTGTGATGGTCTGGAACCGAACACGCAAAGTCTCTGAGGTATGCTTGTATTGGGTTTAAGTTAAATTTGTGGGTAAATTTGGCAAGATTTAACATCTAAACAATATGTGAGTCATTCACTATAGAAACTTTAGTACCTCTTCAAAAATGTTTTATAAATTTGCAATGTAGAAGTCTCAAATATTTAGGTTAGATTTATTTTTAAAATTTTTTGTGCTGTTGCAAAAACAAATATTTTATTTTATTATTTATTTATTTATTTATTTATTTATTTTGTGGTACGTGGGCCTCTCACTGTTGTGGCCTCTCCCGTTGCGGAGCACAGGCTCCGGACGTGCAGGCTCAGCGGCCATGGCTCACGGGACCAGCCGCTCTGCGGCATGTGGGATCTTCCCGGACCGGGGCAGGAACCCATGTTCCCTGCATCGGCAGGTGGACTCTCAACCACTGCACCACCAGAGAAGCCCCTAAATATTTTATTTTTATTTTTCAATTGTCTATTGTTAGTGTGTAAAAATTGATTTTTCTATATTAACCTTGTTCATTTGAGGCAGATAGATGGGTTGCGGGCTAGGCATGTACAACTAGCCTCCTGTTTACATTTCCTGAGGAAGGTGGCAGGTGGGCTCTAGGCTAGATATTTACAACCAGTCTCCTGTTTGTACTTCAAGATGGAAATAACAACAGGAACAGGGTAAATAGCTTGACTTTGTCTCCTATGGACATTTTAAGGTAACAGTTATGGCAGGGACAGAAAGGGTCTAAACCCTATTTGAGTAAAAGATCAAGAGGTCACATATTTCCCATCCTTGGAGCAAGGGAGACATTGCACACGCCCAGAAAGGCTCCTTGGGGGTCAGAAAGGAGGGGATGCCACCCCATAACAGGTGATGCCACGCCCCCCCGGCCCCAGGCCTCTGGGCTGGAATTCATCTTGGAAAAAAGTTGCACACACATGTTGGGGAGGATCCTAAGGCAGGAAAAAGAAACCAGATAATTGGCCAGAGGTAAACAAAGACCTGGAAGAACTGTCCTCTATAAATGATTTAACCGCCTCTTTACTGCACTCCTCCTCATTAGGGGGGGATGCCCACATCCTTTCTTCTCCAGGTGTGTATTTCTGCCTTGCTTCTGTCTTAAAGAGACAAACTGTTTCTCTGTGTGCTCTCCCACTTGTGCTGTGTCTACTGTGCTACTAGTAAACTTTGTACCTGTTTTTATGGTTTTTGCCTCCTTGAGAAATGCATTTTTCAATGGAGGCAAGAGCCAAGAGCCAGGGGAACCTTGTTTCTAGCCTCCAGCCCCTGATGGACTAGCGGCTAGGATTCCTGGATTTCATCCAGGCTACCAGGTCCAATTCCTGGGCAGAGAACTAAGATCTCGCATTAAGCCACCGCTCACTGCTGCCTCTCAGAGATCACTTTCATCTTACTAAATTTATTTCCCAGTTTTAGTGCTTATTTAGTAGATTCCTTGGGATTTTCTACATAAAAAATTATGTTATCAACAAAGAAATACAGTTTTACCCTTCTTTCTGGGCTCAACTATTCCAGCTAGGGCTTATCAATACTGATGATGTTTCAAATACTCACTTTGGGAAATTTATATTTTTCTCTTGATTGTCTATTTTTTTGAAATTGATTTTTACTATAACTTTCTTTTACTATTATCTAATATTTACTATATTTATTATTTCCTTTCTTCTATTTATTTTGTGGTTCATTTGCTGTTCTTTTTCTGGTTTTTAGAGTCACTGATTTATATATTTTAGAATTTGTTTTTAATTCTATATTGACTTTTTTGCTAGATTGCATTATATTAGTTTTTAGTGGTTGATCTAGGGATTAGAATATGTATCCTTACAGATTCTCAGTCTTATAGTAAATATAACCATAGTACTGTAGTAATTTAGTAATATATCCATATAAAATATAGGTATTTTTAACCATATTATAAGTTTCCAACTGATCACTGGATCTCTCCTATCTTTTTAAAAAAAATTTTCTCTATATATTTATTTTTTAGTTCAGATGCTATTTATGGATCTATTTTTATGTTCTCTCATGATTTCTATTTTTATCTCCAAGAAAATTTTTTTCAGATACTATTGTTTTAATTCAAACATTTATGCCCAGATCTTTTTATTCTTGTAATTTTGTATTTTATCCTGTACATTGTGTATATGATGAAATGGAGTCTCTGATTTCTCTTCCTTTCCTCCAATGAGTGGTGTTAGCACTCAGTACACATTTAGCAGTCAGTATATCCAGATATACCAGAGAACAAATGTGTCTCTTTGGCAGAATCTCAGATACCAGTTCAGTTCTTTTTATTTTCCTCTCTCTTTCCTGAGTTATGCTGTTTGCACACTGCCCCACACATACATTGTTCAGACATCAGCCAGCAACTTGCAGAGTTTATAAACAGTACCAAGGTTCCCCTTCTTGGGGACTCTTCCTTCTGGGATACCCCCTTCATTTCCCAGGAGCTGTTGCCACCACAGGCTCTGTCAGTCTCAGGCCAGAAACACAGAACATGTCCTCTATTGATGTTTTGGTCACACCGTTTATGTCAATGTTTCGAATACAGGAAATTTACTCCATGCTTGTCCATTCTTCCAAATTTTGGCTTCCCTTCAAAATCTGTCTTTGTTCACTTCCTGAGCTTTCAGGTAGTTAGATAACTTCTTCATTATTTGGTCAAGAGTTTACAGTTGTTATCTGTGGAAAGGACCATCTTCTGGAAAATGGTCCTACCCAACTCTAAGCAAAAATTTTAACAGTAATTTTAATTTACTGTTTCTCCTTCTTAATGAAATATCCTAAACATATTAACTGATTATTAGGAAAATTCAAATTCATCCCTCTTTTAGTGATTTTACAAGAACCTTTTGTAAAAGTAACAGAAGTATATACTTACAGTGCTTAATTTTACCACCATACCTCAGCTAAAAATACCTAAAAGTGTTTTTATTGTATCTTTTGCATGTGATTTTGTAATAAGGAGAATATTCAGTGCTGTAAAAAATGGTTTTTAGCTGATTTTTATCCTTCAAACTAGATCAAAAATGTAAGTGTCATTATAAGAATGAAATAAAATAAAAAAATAATGAGAGTGGGCATAGATTCTAAAATTGAAGGCAGTGATACAACATTTTCATAAGGGCAGCTTTGATTTCAATGCTGGTTCTGGGTCAGAGAACCAGTTAAAAAACTATGAGAGAAATGAATTCTCAAAGATGGCTTGAAAAAGTATGAGAGAAGTGAATTCTCAGCTTTTGATTGAAACTATCAAGAATACCAAGTATACATTTATAGTTGGAGTCATTTTTGTAGTAGAATGACATAAAACTAAAATTTTTACTACAATAACAAAGATATTTGTCTCATAAAAATATACTCTTCACTTTTCTTTTTACTCCTCATTCATTTGTTCACTATTCAGATGCCATTGTTTAATGCCCACTCTGTTTTTGAAAGCACCAAACATCCATTATGTTAATTCAAGTCACAGTACCTTTGTTACATGATTCCACAAACACAATACATCTTTCTCTACATTTCTATGAACTGTGTGCCTATTTTAAGCAATGCATTAAAAGATGCTAATGAAAGACATCTGTCCCATTGGGAACCTAGTGGGACCTTGTGAAACCCTCAGAAATCTGACTCAAGAAATCACTGCTTAGATTTTCTCTTTTGATAGCTATTTCTACATCAAATTTTAACATGGATAGAAATAGCACAGTTACATTTGTCATGTGAAATTATTTTATTTATTTTAATTGTTTCCAGTTAAGAATTACAAAATAAGAATTATAAAAACTTCTCTAAAATATGAACTTAAAGATTCCAATTTTTCAGATTAAAAAAACAACTTTTCTTTATGCTGCTATTAATGATTCAAATTATAGCTGGGTTTTGAAATTTGAATTATCAGTGACACATTTTTGGAATCAAAAAAGTATATATATCCCCTAGACTCTAAAGTGAGAATTGAATTTTTCCATGAGTGCCATTCTTGATAGTTCTTGAAATCAATTTGAATTTCCCATCAATGTGGTCCCACTTCTAGAGTTATGTGTGCATGAAGGTTTCAGAGACAAAGTTCTATCATGAGTATTGTCTTTACTTTGTTCACAGTGCTTTGGATGAGGAAAGTAGGACAGACTTTTTACGCTCATCATGTTGAAAGAGAATTACAGGAGGATCTGCCCTCAAATGTGAATTTATAGGAATGTTCTCTCAAAAATCTTTCACAACCGTGAGTCAAATAAGCAGCAAACACAGGTTTTCAATTATTACCGTGGATGACTCTCCTTGGAAGAATCAAGTTCTATGCTGGTTTGAGTGTACAAATCAATTCTGACAGTACTGCAGTATTACGTTTCTGAACACTTACAAGTTGTTATTGCAGTGATGTCAAGGAAAATTACTCAGATATTTTATTATTTTCATAAAGTAGCTTGATGATAAAAGGGTTTTTTTTTAAGACTTATATGCCAAGGGAAATTCCACTGGCAATATTTAACCCCAATGTATGATTAATTTGTCAAGATCCATCTCCTTTCCTTAAAAATTTTTAATTAGTAGATAACAATTGCCCACTAACCTTGATCTCCACAGCTTTTCTCTGTGTTTTTGGAGTTCTGCCTAGAATACTAAACCCAGGAAAACTGGCTCTGCTTCTTGGATGTTGGTCACACAGAGCTGTGCAATCATCCCAAGAAGATTTGCTATCTCACTAGTATCACACTGAGTTAAAAAGGAAGTATTGACTCCACTCAATAGTTTCCTCTCTATGGTATACCTTGGTTTTCAAATAATAAATAAAAAGTAACAAAAACGACAACAAAAATGCTTTTAAATCATGATTTAATGTCCTCTATAAAATACAAAGGACAAGGAATCTGTATGTCTTCTATATCTAAAATTCCTGTGCACTTTTTGATAATTTTTGATATAAATCTTGACGAAAAAGTCTATACATTTGGTGTTTTCATTTTCTACATGGAATTGCTATCAGAGCAAACAGAATTCTCTTAAACACAGAACATTTTGCAAACACATATTGTTTGCCTTGGCATCTACAAACAGAAGGTTTAAACTGGTACACAATACTATAGTCATTTTCAATTGAGCATAGTACACTGGGTATTATTGAAATTTCCCCTTTATCCCTTGCTGATAGAAGACATGAATGATATGAATATGAGATCTCTTTTCAGGCACTGGGACTTTTATGATCTATGTTCTCTGTATGAAACATTCCTAGCTGTAGTTTGTTAACTTTTTTTCTCAACACATGAAATGTTGTCTAGTAACAAACCCTCTTAGTAGTGTTATGTATTGAGATGACATCAAAATTTAATCGTATAAGGTAAGACTAGATAATGTTAGTATCTTAAAAGGAATAGACACTTAGTGAAATGTATTTGGGAAATCAAATTGGTTATTAGCCTAGGAATGTGGCCAAACTTAGTAAAGCAACCTGACCCAATTAATTAAAAAATCAATGGTATAATTATTTATGATCCTAGGATATTGTTATCTTGTGATTTTTTCTTTCTTTTTTTTTTGGTATGGCTATCTCTACCTAAGTGCAGACTTTATAATAAGTAAAAATTATAATTAATTCTCATACTTTCAAGAGCAGTTGAGAGACTATCATTGGGAAAGCTGTGTCCTTGATGTAAAAAAAATGCTCATTAATATTTTGACTCATTTTATCTCCTATTAAATGGATCTAGTCTTTCTTACCTCGGTTTAGCTAATAGCCAAAACATCACTGAAGGCACATGCACTTATGCTCTAAGAATATTAGTTGTAGATAAAATCACAAAGTACTCTACCTTAATTAATTAATTAATTAATTAATTTTTTTTTTTTTTTTTGCGGTACGCGGGCCTCTCACTGTTGTGGCCTCTCCCGTTGCGGAGCACAGGCTCCGGACACGCAGGCTCAAGCGGCCATGGCTCACGGGCCGAGCCGCTCCGCTGCATGTGGGATCTTCCCAGATCAGGGCACGAACCCGTGTCCCCTGCATCGGCAGGTGGACTCTCAACCACTCTTTGTTATTTCTAATAATTATCATTAAGCATTACATAACATTTATTTAACACACTTGGCTATAATTATTTCAGTCTTACTGATTAAGATAAACATGAAAAATTCCTTACCAAAATTATTTATTGGAATTTTCGATACAGTAGTTGGATATGAAAGCCTATAGTTTTAATCATAAATATAATCTCAAAATCAAAGGTAAGTCAGAGTAAAATGAGCATAAAAACTGTATTCAGATTTATTGCACATATTTAAATTAACTATTTATTCATTCTCATTAGGTTTTTGAGAAAACTGTGCCAATAAATTCAGTGGAAAGATTAAGAAATGAAAAGAAAAAAGCTATGATAAGAATATATGAAATTATACATAATTTTCAGTATTAAATTAAGAAGAATGATCTTGATATAAAGGTGATAAGAGACTTCAATAGACAAACATAAATGTAAGTTGCTAGAGTTTTTTTTCTTAATCCTCATGTTATTTCAGTGTTGATATCTAAAGTAACTGATCTCTTCCTATTACTAAAATTGTATCCATATATGTATATATTTATGTTAAAATGTATAGTTTGATAAAAAATATGTAACACTTTTCATGAACAATTTTTATTATAATGGATAAGACTAAATTAGAAATCTTTCCTGTTTGTATACTTCAATAAAAACAAACATAAAGAAAGGAGACGAATCAAGAAGTAGTTGGAATAACACCCACAATTTTAACCATTTAGATCATCAATGGCTTTCTGCTACTGATGATGTTTGGTTGAAAGGTAGCAAACAAAAAAAGAGAAACATAGCTCTTGGCAAAGTTTGCATGGGATTTGTCATTAATACAGGAGAAACAGCCAAAGATGTTTTTTGAGTAAGGAATGGAAAAAGTTATAAGGAAGTAAAAGTCAGTAGTTTAAAATATTATAGCAAATTCAAATAAAATAATAGTAATGTATTCATTCAGTTGATCAAGGCCATTCTTAGAGATCTTTAACAGAGAAATTGTCTTGGGTTCTGGGATAGATGGAATATTGGTATGGTTCCAGGAGTGAATGTTGCATTGAAGAGGAGACATAGCAAGTACAGAACATTTAAGAGAATGCCTCTGAAGGAAAATTAAAAGACATCTTTGTAGATAAAGGATGATATGGTGTGTGTCTGTATGAGTATAAAGGGAATGGATTTCTGTTTGTTTAAAAATGGATGGAGCTTAAATTCATTTATAGGCAGAGGGAGGGGAAATATCTAATAATTATGCTAAGTTTTTTTATCAAAAGCAGATTAGAATAAAACTTGAGAAAAATGTTTACATATATTGCTAAAGTAAGTAAAAATATGGGCAACACTTTATTTTATAGTTTAGGGTAAACTAAAGAATTTTATGTCACATAATATTAATACATCTTCAGCCTTGAAGTGCACAAGCTGATGCTAATCTAACCCTCAATGAATTCAATAATGGATATATTTCGTGGGATATTGAGAAAGTGAATAGAAGAAATAACCTACTGCCTCTGTAATTCTGACAAATTTACCAAGGTGCTAATCTCTTGGATGCAGGTTGCTGTTGATTTTTGCTTTGTTGAGGTTTTAGCATGGACCACCTTAGTGAGCACTTAAATACCATACAGTTTCATAATGTTGACAAGAACAACTGTTTCACTGTTGTAATCCCTATACATCTAAGGAATCATAATATTATATAAAGTGAATGAATTAGACTTTTTGTATTGATTCTTTAGAGTGCTACATTTAAAAGAAAATAGCTTCTTTGGTTCACAGTTCCACAAAATATAATATTGTGTTACGACAGTTGCTTTATGCTGGTTAATGAGTATGAAATTTTAAAGAATTGTACTCTGGGGGCCTATAAGTAAGATTTCTCCTTTTAATTTTATGGAGAAGTAGTATGATGTTAAAATGAAGTAACATCATACTACTAGTATGATGTTAAAATGAAGTAAAATTTTATTTCTTGTACAACATATTCTGTAAATATCAGATAATTCATTTACTTTTTATTCATGAAACTCTGTTCAATGTTTAATCCAATCTTAATTAGCATAATCATACCCAAATGAATATGTAGAATCCTTTTAAAACAATATCTAGCATTATGATTCTAACACTATCTATGTCAGTATGTAACGTAACTTTAAAAAAATGAAGTCAATACTAATGTTTGGGGAAAATAAGAAAGCCAAAATAAAACAGGATACTTTATTTAAAATTTAAGCAAGATGGCACATAATAACAATGCATAAAAAACTTGATATATATGTACTGATTAATCATATTCTATCAGAGACTAAGAATAAAGTGCATTATATTGTAGAGAAGTATATTGCAAATATAAAGGTAAGTGCCGTTATCACATCTTATATCTCAAAAGCAACTTAATTAATCAAGCTAGAAAAATATATAAAGATAAGCAAATTACTCTAATGGTAATGAATTCTGGAGCCATTTAATTATAGAAGTTGCTTAGAAAGTACAGCCCATGAGAATGATATGGGATGGAGCTAGATGTTGGGACAAATTTTGCCACAGAGAAATATGTGTCCACCATCAAATGTAAACACATTTTAGAAATTCGTATCTTTAAGGAAAAAGACTTGTTGTGTAAACAATTATATTATGGAGAACCATTATGACTCTTTACATTGTGAAAATTTGCCAGGATATCTGATTCCCAAACAGATGTAACTGCACGTGCTTACTATCAATGTTATCAGCCTGCCCTGAAAAAGCATGTCTTCTACTTTAGGGACAGAGGAGAAAAACTTAAGCCATTCCTCTCCTACACGCTCCATTTTGTATTGTTTTTGTTTTTTTCTGTTCTATGAGCTCTTAGCACTCGTCTTCATGTTCATATCAGAATTTAATCATATATTATTATTTAGGAATTTTTCTCAGAGTTTTATGTATTTATTCCTTATTTATTCTGATTTCTCAGGAAAACGGTCATACTTGTATAACTCACTTTAGATAATACAGTAATGTATACCCATGAGGTTTCTATACAAAAATACATGCTATCTCATTTTTATATTCAAAGGACATATTCTTAGGCCCAACTGGAGAAGAGCCTTAAGCATAAACAATTTTACTGAGCTTCCTGTTCTGTGTATAAAGCACTTCAAGGGAAAAAAAATTATCAAGATATGTCTACTTTCATGCAAACACTTTCTTTTGTTTTACTTTTATTTGTCTTACTCATTTTGTTTATTTTTTGAGGTAGAAGAACATGGTGGCTATTAAAATAGTGCCAAAATGTTACGTAAGTCCTGCAATTAAAGCATTATGATTTAAATGAAAATCAAAGCCCAGAAAATCATTTGGTTTCATGTTATTTCATATCATTTTATGTGGGAAAAGAAGCATGAAAAGAACAGCTGTTTGGCCCCAGAATTTCTAGAAGAAATGTTTATGTTCATGGTAGATTAAAAGAGGTTAAGTGTAATAGAATATGGTAGACAGATGTGGGATTTTTCTGCTCTGTAAGATGCATTATGTTTCAAAATACTTTGTAAGACAACTATCTGGAGAAACAAACATGGAAGAGTCAACAGCAAGTCTAAAACCTAACACATTAACATTTTAGTTTTAAAGGGACTAGAAAAGAGAATGAGACTGAAAACACCAGGGCAATATAAAATGGCTGGTGGGAACAAAGTGAAATAAAAACAGAATACAAGTCACATCCATTGCGTGATTCTATTTTTAATGTATCACTAGCCAGCATTTTTATATGGTAATACTGAATATCAAAGTAAAATTGACTAACTTTTTGAATATTTTGATTTATTTATTATGATTCCCCCGGCAAAAAGATAATTACATGACATACATTTGTGATATTTTTTTTGCTACCATTTTGGAATAATTATCATAAATGATGATGCATCTGAAACTTTTAAGCTATATTAGTAATATTCTGCATTGACTTTAGCTTTTCTTATAATCCAATGATTAGATTTTCGATGTGAAAAATCAATGCAGGCAACAAGTCCTATGTTTGTATTAGCACACAGAATATAAGGCATTTTACTCTATATGTCCTGGAGAAAAATATATGGATACTTTAGAGATAGTATCATATTAGTAAGAACTGTTAAAAAGTATTGTAGGGCTTTGGCGCAATGGTTGAGAGTCCGCCTGCCGATGCAGGGGACATGGGTTCATGCCCCGGTCTGGGAAGATCCCACACGCCGCGCAGCGGCTGGGCCTGTGAGCCATGGCCGCTGAGCCTGCACGTGCGGAGCCTGTGCTCCGCAACGGGAGAGGCCACAACAGTGAGAGGCCCGCGAACCGCAAAAAAAAAAAAAAAAAAAAAAAATTGTAAAATAGGCAATAATTGATAGGGTTTTCAGACAATAACAAACAGCTACAAGTATATCATAAAATAGATATGTATACTCAGCCATAAAAAAGAACGAAATAATGCCATTTGCAGTGACATGAGATTGTCATACTGAGTGAAGTAAGTCAGAGAAACACAAATATCATATGATATCACTTAAATGTGGAATCTAAAGAAACGGTACATGTGAACCTATTTACAAAACAGAAGTTGAGTCACAGATGTAAAAACCAAACTTGTGATTATCAGGGGTGAAAATGGGGGAGTCATAAATTGGGAGATATGGACTGACATATACACACTACTATATATAGAACAGGTAACTAATAAGAAACTACTGATTAGCACAGGGAACTCTATTCAGTACTCTGTAATGACCTATATGGGAATAGAATCTAAAAAAGAGTGGGTATAGGTATAACTGATTCACTTTGCTGTACAGCGGAAACTAACACAGCATTGTAAATCAACTATGCTCCAATAAAAAAATTAATTTAAAAAAGATACGTAAAAAAAAAAACACACACCCACACAAAAAGATATGTATAATGAGACTCACTCTCTAAATTCTCCTCTTTGCTTTCTTACAATATGATTATAGAAGAAAGGAAAAAAAATAGCTTTTTAAGCTCCAACGCCCATATGCCACACACACACAAACATACATACGTATGTGCACACACACATGCATACTCACGCTAGTTAAGTGTGAAACTGAGTGAAACTCATTTACAGCAAAACCATGGTACTCTACATCAGATGAAAGATTTTTCAGCTCCATATGAGAATAATATATAAACAGAACTCCCTATAGGCTTTATTAGCTGAATTCATGTCTGGGTTTACTCCTTTGCTGTTTTCTCTCTCCGTGGAGCTGCTTAGATGAGGTGTTTCGTTTATATAATCAAAGATTCCTATGGCTCAGTTCTACACTCAGAACAGCTCTGTGGGGATGTGCTAGGAGTGCAGAGCATATGAACAGAGAAGTAAATAACAGAAAAAAACAAGTCTAAATTCTCCGAAACTCTGCCTCAACACTGGTTGGAAAGAGCACACCATCACCAACACCACCACATACACAAACACACACACACTCACCCATGCAGCACTCTTTCATGCCATGAGCAGATTTTGCTGTGACTTCCTAGGTAGGTGTACGACCTAATGGTTCTGAAGTCATTGGTTTCATATCCTGGCCCCGCCATTTGCTAACTGTGTGATCATAAAGAATTTATTTATTTAAACTCTTGAACACTATACATTTTTTATTTGACCCTCAAAGAAGCTTAGGTTTGGTATTACCTGTCTCTATTTTACATTTGAGAAAACTAAATTTCAAATTAGTAATACAAACTGACTGTGGCCTCACATTAAAGTGACACATCTAGTGGTAAGACTTCTTTTACCCATATTCCTTAGTTCATTTAACACCAACTTTAAGCTTTTTCATAAAATCAATTTTGTAATAATGTTTTTCTTTTTCACATACAATGAAGGAATGCTTACAGCTTTACAAAGCTTCATTAAGTTTTTAGTGTGAGAAAATATTGATAAATCATGGTTAGTAATTAGCAACTCTGTAGCCTGCATCCTATTTATTAGCTTACAGAAGAATGTGTCTGTTTATGAATGAGAGTAGCACCTCCATATGAAAAACTGCTGTCTTTTGCTAATGATGATCCTGTGCATGACTATTTCCTTATATTAGGTTAAGTAAGATTTTGGAAAGAACCAAATAACTTCTCTTTACTCTTTCCTCTGCCCATAGACAGAGCCATGTTGGACATGACTACCTGACCTGTATGGAACATAAGAACAGGAAAAAAACAGAATGAGTGAGAGAGGAGTTGAGCGGAACCAACAACCAGGTGCCGAACTCTGTCCATTCTCCCAACAGTGGGTATCATCCCCATAAGGCCCAGTTGAGCCACTTGACTGACAGAGACCTACCCCAGTACAGAAAATGCAATGGAATAATATAAACTTTGGTTTTTACTTTTATTGGAAGACTAGAGAACATTACAATATTAAAGAAGATATATTCGATTTGGTTGGTGATTCCATATGAAGGCTCTGAACAAGAGGACCATTAACCTTCAGCATTTCACTTTTCTAGCATGAAAAGACACTTGCAAAGAAAGAGCTTGTCATGTTGTTGATTTTGTGCCAGAGAATTTGAGATTGACCTCCACACACTCTGCCTTTATTTTAACTGGCGGCAACACTCTTTGAAAATCCCGGAATGTGTCTATTCTACTGTGAGTCCTAAGCTTTATCCTATTAACCTTTAATGAAATCAATGAATCGTAAACTTCTAAAATTACTGTCACAAAGAAACCACTGTGTAAATAAGGCTATTATGGATTCATGCATTATTCTTGTTGGCACAAAAATTGTAATTTTGTTTTTGTATATCCTGAACATCTAAATATTTAATAGCTGCACAGGAGTACAGTTTATCTTTAAGCCATCTGGGTCTCAAATGTGAACCAAAATAAATTTTTTTTCATAAGGCTCTTTCAAATTTTCAAAATAATTTTCTAATAATACATTTTTGTCAAAACATACTCTGAAAAACTTGATGTTTAAGTAAACCTTACTTATAAAACAACCAGAGCAAAAATTAATCCACACTTGATTTTAAAAACAGATTATTGGGACTTCCCTGGAGGTCCAGTGGTTAAGACTTCGCCTTCCAGTGCAGGGGGTGTGGGTTTGATTCCTGGTCGGGGAGCTAAGATCTCACATGCCTCGTGGCCAAAAAAAAACAAAACATAAAACAGAAGCAATATTGTAACAAACTCAATAAAGACTTTAAAAATGGTCCACATCAAAAAAAAAAAAAAAGATTATTAAACGTAAGCCTAAAAATACTGTTAGATAGAAACTTGAGGAAACACACCAGTAATTGAGTTCCTCCATTTACCTTGTGGAGAATTGCTTATTTAATATGGAGATTAATTTACATGGCCTCCCTGCTGGGCTTGTCTGGATAGGACCTTTCTTAAGATTAAACCCTAATATTTCAGTTTGAATATCTTTTATATGGTTTCTTCACCTATACCTAAGGATAATCATACCATTTTTCTTGATGGGGGAGTTCTACAGGTTAAATAAAATATTATGTGAGAAACTAAAATGCACTGAAAGCACATTAGGCGTATAATTTAGTCTAGTGTCATTTACATCCTCACATTTGTTTGAACATTTAGAAGAAGCAAGAGACAAAATAGTTACTCAATGTTCAAATTTCTTCCTCTCCATTTCTGTAACACTTACAACATCCAGCAAACTAATCTAGTATTCATTTCCTCCCTATTTTGTGACATTGGCTAAGTCAGTAATAGAATTTTTTTTTTTAAGATCTGAGCAGTCTTCATTTTTTGAAAAGTTTACTCTCAGCTTGTGTGCCGGGTATTGTAATTATAGAGAGAAATAATTTCTCATTTCAGACAGTTTATATGCATGCAGCAGTCAAGTTATGAACATCTAACCTTAAAATTTTATTTTATCACTGAATTTGGGAATTTCCTTCTGACAGCTGCCATCGTGGTTAACTTTAATCTTAACAACTGTAGGTAAAAAGAGGGTGGGGAGAAATTAGGACACTTGTCACTAGAGTTGCAATAGGGTTTTTAGTTCAACTTGCAAAGAATAACCCCATTACAGTGTATTCAGACCTCCACATAAGATTCACTTTTTTTTCTAATTTATCATCAATGTATCAGTCAGAGCTCAGTCAGGGAAGCTGAGTCAATATATGTGATAAAGGAATTATTATAGAGATTAAACCTTGCATAATAACGGGAGAAGCTGTGGGAATAAAGCTCCACTAGGAAAGTTGGACCTGAAGTTTTCTTGAGGCATTGGAATAGAGGGGCAGGAGTTAGTCCAAGCCGGCAGGAGAGTCTGAGAAACCAAGTACATCAAATGTTAACATTTTACCTGGCCCTTCCTCTTGTTTTATTTTGTTTTCTAATATCACCTCCTCAGGCAAGTGTTTCTTGATAATACTATGTAACTTCAATGCCCTCACAGCCATCATCTTTTATCCTATTCAGCTGAATTTTGTTTGTTTGTTTGTTTGTTTGTTTGTTTTGCGGTACACGGGCCTCTCACTGCTGTGGCCTCTCCCGTTGCGGAGCACAGGCTCTGGACGCACAGGCTCAGTGGCCATGGCTCACGGGCCCAGCCACTCTGCAGCATGTGGGATCTTCCCGGACCGGGGCACGAACCCGTGTCCCCTGCATCGGCAGGCGGACTCTCAACTCCTGCACCACCAGGGAAGCCCCTGAATTTTTAAATAAAGGCACCATATCCATCTAAAATTATATTACATATATAATATACAGTGTTATTAAACTCCACACTAATTAAGCTCTTTATAGGAGAGGGTTACTTGTCTTTATTACTCTGTTGTATATCTGATGTTTAGAACTGTACCTGTAACTATTAGTACATAATCATTGACTATTAAGTGAATAAACAAATAAATATATATATGTATATTATATATGTATAGTTTTTCCCCAGGAACTCAGATTCCAAGCTTGTCCATATACATTTTTTTCTAATAAAATCAAGCTCATAAACTACATCTGGTTTTCAAGAAAACTGAAGGATAGATCTTTTCCAGTAATACTCTTTTTTCTTTAATTTTATTAACAATATTTCTGAGTTTTGGCAATATGGAAAACTAGTTATCTTGAAAAAACTTTACATACCAAAAAAATCCCAAAAACTTAATAGGTTAATAGAATATCTTTAAAAACTCCATATGTATGCATGGCTTAGACCACAACAAAGGAAGGGAAAACCTTTCACTGCAAAGTGAAGAGGTGGCTGAAAACCAGAGTGTCAGACTTAGGCCGAAACTGGAATTTATCGAATGAGGTAACCCAGATGATTGATTTGTATTACCTTTTCAGGAATAGGGAAAATGTTTTGGTTTTATGAAAGCTTGGGAGATGGAGCTTAGAAAGCCAATGAGATATTTGAAGTACTATGCTTTACCTGAGAGAGTGGATAGTAAAAATCTTCTCACTGGACAAAAGTTTTTATTTTTTTTCTTTTAAACATCTTTATGGAGGTAAAATTGATCTACAGTAAACTGTACATATTTTATTGTATAAAAATTATAGCACAATAAACCTGACATAAAAACAGCAAGTAAAAATGTACTTCCTTATCACTAAAACCAAGAATTTGTCTCTGCTACTTGTAATTAGCAAGATTTTTTAAACCATTCATTAATCTACAATATCCTGCACTCTGATGTTGCCTCCTCTTGCCAACGACATCCCTGATTAACAGGTTATTAAAAAAAATAATAATAATTTTATAGGAAAATCTGATGACAAATTTAAGCCATTGTGTTCTAAAGTGAAATTTTCAAACTTATACTTATCAATTAGAAAGTAAACAATTTTTAAAATACACATGGAGCACAAGCAATATTTACCTTATATTGAGTCATAAAAGAGCTTCAAATTATTTACAAAAATGTATTATACAGACCACATTATCTAACCATAATTCAATTAAGTTCAAAGTCAATAATAAATTAAGAGATAGCATTTAACATGTTTAAAAGTATTTTTGTACTATTCTAGGAACTTAACTCTAAAATATCATTTATATGGAAAATTAAATTATAATTTTTAAAACAAAACAATAAAACTTTCATAAACTTAAAGGAAATAGTTATGAAACTATTTTAAAGTGAGAAAACCTCAAGTTTACTCAAAGTTTTTATTTAAAGAATGTTTCATACAGTGATAAATTCTGGTGCTAGAGCAATATAAAAATGTTGCATTAATTAATGGAGGAGCACTTCCTCACCATCTCATCCTGTATTTTTTTTTTTTTTGCGGTACACGGGCCTCTCACTGTTGTGGCCTCTCCCGTTGCGGAGCACAGGCTCCGGACGCGCAGGCTCAGCGGCCATGGCTCACGGGCCCAGCCGCTCCGCGGCATGTGGGATCCTCCCAGACCGGGGCACGAACCCGTGTCCCCAGCATCGGCAGGTGGACTCTCAACCACTGCGCCACCAGGGAAGCCCTGCAAACACTTTCTCCCATTCTTGTATTGTCTTTTACCTGTCTTGATGGTGTTCTTTGAAACACACAAATTTTTAATTTTCATGAAGTTCTATTCATCTATTTTTTATTTTGTTGCTTATGCTTTTGATGTCATATTTTAAAATCTTTTTTTCAGACAAACGTGAAAAATGTAAATTAAGTTGATCTATAAAATGGTTAATGAATAAGGACATGTTTTTGATCATATTTTATTACTGCTTAAACCATGAAACACATTTTAATGATGTTATAAAACCATATTTCCTTTTTCTTTTTCTATTCTGTTGCTGTATAATGCCCATGAGGCTGTAATAACCCTGAGGGTCACATCATCTCCAGGAAGGCAGGATGGTGCAGTGATTGAAACATACAGTCAGAGTTCTGGGTTGAAGTTTCACATGCCGCTTCTACCTTTTGTGAGATCTTGGAAAAGCTATTAACTACTACTCATACTAGCCATATATGAAATGGAGATAAGAATATTAAATGGCATAATAAAAGTCAAGAACTCAACAGAGGTCTTGACATAATAGTACCAACTCAATAAATCTTCATCATCCCCATCATCAACACCATCATCTATGTCTTTAGGACTTAATAAATCATCAAGCTATAACACAAAATGACATTCTATTTAATCTTTAAAATTTATATTTCAAATAAATAGAGTCAACTTTTTCAGTAAAATTCTTAATGTTGGCTTTCCCTCAGTAAAATACATCATTATACTGAATGGCCAAAATACGGGAAGTCATAGCTTATTTCTTTTGTACTTTTCTTTAAAAACACACACACACACAGGAGCTATTTGAAAAGTCTACATACTGTTTGATTCCAATTATATAGAATTCTGGAAAAGGTGAAACTATAAGCATGGTAAACTGAGTAGTGGTGCCCAGGGGTGGCAGTGTGTTGGGTGGTGGCACTGAGTAGTAGGTAAAAAACAGTGAATTTTTAAGGTGGTTAAACTATTCCATACGATACTGCAATGGTGGATATGTTACACTATGCATTTGTAAAAACCCATTGGACTTTATAGCACAAAGAGTGAAGCTAAATGTATGCCAATTTTAAAAATCATTCAGGAGACAAGGGCATCTTGGGATGGAATACAGACTGTAACAAAAGAATCTAAGTGTTATTATAAATGAATGAAATAACCTCACTGACAGAGGAGGGGGGGAAAGATGCCGACCCAAGTAACTTTAGAAATGAGTGGAGTCTATAAGGCTAAAGGCAAAAAACTTTACAAATACTATATTTTAATTGATGATGTTGTTTTCCACAGGGGTATGGTTAACAATTATGATACAGTTCTACATGCATAAAAGTAACTAAATGGATTATGGATGATGAAAGCCAATTTCTCACTTTTGGTGTAAAGAGGTTACAGATCAGCAAGTGGAGGGGGAATAATCCACCTTGCAATGGATTAGAGCTGGAGACATCAGTATAAATTCATGTTCACATAAATGTAGATATAGATGATTACACACGTTATACACACATATATTTATAGAGTATTTATACAGGTTAGTATACACACGTATATTTCCTTTCTGTTAATTGAAAGAGCTAGAAAAAAATGGCACCTATTAGCAATGAGCACACCTAGCACCCAGATCTTGGATTTGAATACCATTCTCTTTGGAGAAATGGTTGAATCTAAAATAGAGGAAGGGAATCTACAGGATGAGCTTGGAGTATCTTGTAGTAGTAGAACTTAATGAACTGATCAAAATACACACACTCACACACATAACATTGAGGGTATGTCAAGAGGACACAGGAATCAACTGAAACAGTTGATTGCAGAATGCCCATAGCTGGAACCATTTGATCAACAAAATAGTTTAGCACTGGATTATAACCCAAAGTAAAAAATAAATGTTCATGAATCTATACAGATATAAAGAAATGACTGAATAAATAAATAACTGGAGGAAAACAGACAGATCTCCTGTGCAAAAGAGCTCCAAATAATTTATGTAGAGTCTCCTCCCTCAAAGAGATTGAACTTAACCCCCACCTTCTTAAGTGTGGGCTGTAACCATAATGACTTACTTCCAAAGCGTACAGTATGGAAAGGGAAATGAAAGAGTAGCTTTACAGTGGAGATTCCTGACAAACTCTATCTCAATCAAGTAATCAAGTTTAATATGTACATTTATGTCATGTTAATATTATATGATGATATCATGTTGACATGTTGATATTATATGATGAGAATGACACTTCTTCTCTGTAGTCTTCCTGTCTTCCAAAAAGATAAACACAGCATAATCAGAAGAACATCACCCACATCACAATCAGCTGACATTCACAGCACTCATCAAAACTGTCAAGATCATCAAAAACAAGAAAGTCTAAGAAACTGTTACAGCCAAGAGAGTCTAAGAAGATATTACAACTAAATGTACGTATTTATTGAGTATGTTTGTGTGTGTGTGCATGTGTGTGATGTATACATGTATCATCACTGTAATAGTGGGGTTCCTACAGTAACCTTTTCTTTCATTTGTAATTGGTGATTGTGTATACATGTGTACTTAGATAATATACCAGCATTACAGAAATTTTAAAGAATAAATTCCTCACAATATATAAATCTTTTGGTTCTATCTGAATTCACACAATACTTCCATCTCTCTAGTCAGTAAGGAATTATCTGGCAATTTTAAACATCTTTGCCTTCATAGTGTGAAAGGTTGAATTATACATTTGCTTTCTATTTAAATTCTCCTTTCGAGAATGTTCAAAAGATGCTTGAAATATTCCATTTATCTCTATCACATCATTATTAAACAGAAAACAGAAAACTCAATAACAGGTATAATAAAATTTGCCTGCCTCATTTTTTTCTTAATCTTTTTTGTTTTTATCTGTAGGAAAGGATAGATGTGGGAAGGAAGGAGGAAAAGGGAGTGGGGGAGGGAGGAAACATTCATAATTCCCCTACTCAAGTCTTCTAAACACTGGCATTCCCTTTTTGTACCCTGTATTATTATGAAAATATTTCAGAGAATTATTTATGTTTATTATAAAGAAAAAATGAGATATTGTAATATAGGTGACTTATATGGAACCATTTGACAGATGCTTTTTCCATAGAGAGTTAAATGGTGGAAACTTATGTATAATGGGTATAATATAGCTTACTTTCAAAGATAACATTGAAATGTTAAACATTCAAACTAGACAAAGCAAATAAATCACAAACTCTTAATACCTCCATAGTATGGTGTTCTCAAGATAACTTATGAAGAATTGAAGGTTACTTTCTCAATCTCTTCCTTTCTTCATGCCTGAGTTCTTCAAGTTTCTATCACTAATTTTAAGAGTTATAAAGTCTCTTGATTTTAAATGTACCTGCACACCCATGATCAGACAGAAGTAAAATAAATGCTAAGAACTATTTTTCCTTGCCTGATCTATCGAAGACCAGATTTGAAAGGAGAATAAATATCTAAAATTAAGTCTTACAAACTTATGTTACATTGCTGGCATTGTGACATATGATATTGAAATATAATAAAACATGATTTTATAACGGACATATGTAAATTTCCATTATAACAAAATTATAAGATTATATCCATGCTTTTAATAGGTTATATTTATAAATTTGTCATCTTGTATGTGTTCAAAATCTAACTACTTTATATTGGTGTTCCCTTCCCTGTCATTTTTTTGTGATCTGTCTCTTCAATCTCTCCTATTAGCATCTATGAGCTCTCTCACACATGCTGCCTTTCTTATCTGCTGACATGCATCTTATTTTACCTGTCTACATGCACTAAAAGCCATTTTTTCTTTATATACATGAAAAAGATTAACTCCAATAATTATCTCTATCCAAAAAATTCATAAGCATATTTCCAAATGTAGATACTATATCAGTTTTACAAAACAACATTTATAAAAAATGGCTTTTATTTCACCAAAGTGAACCTTCAAGCTAGAATAAATACCTTAATACCTGTTTAATATTTTAAGAGAGAGAAACTGGATAAGACTTAAATGTCTGGGTAATATCAATAGGTAAGAGTAAAATGAGCATTTTCAATGATTCTATCTATATATTTTAAACACAAAATCTTTATAAGACAGGATAGTTTCTCCAATTATTTTTTTTCAGTCACAGAAAATGTGGTACTTCAATGGAAAATAAAAATGAAATTGACACTTTTTCTCTTTCAGTCCTATGGTTATTTCTTTCTTCGAGTTTCTTTTTAAGAATATTACACAAAACTACTAAATTGGAAATATTGCTTGATTTAACACTTGAGGAAAGAAAAACAAGATAAGAGTGAAAATGAAACTCAGTATATACTCAAAAGTAATTCTAAAAGGATGTATTTTTATACTAATTTTTTCAAATACATTTTTACTACTGGGTAATCAGATGATTTCTAGAGAAACAGGTGAAATTAAAGGCATAGAGGCTCAAAAATATCCCAGTTCAAAAAAAAATGTATAGAGGACTAAGACCTCATATTATGTCACATAACAATTTTCACATTAGAATTGATATCGTATCATGCAAATAAATAATAGATATTCATTGAGCTTCCTCACTGTGGCTAGTACCATGAGAAGCTACAAATATGCTAGAACATAACTTCTGAAGTTATATTCTAATAACATTTAATATAACATTCTAATAACATTCTAGTATCTTACTATTAAATTAAATAGTATCTTAGTATTAAATTCAACAGGCAACAATGGATATATGTAGACTAATTAGTTTAAAGACTATTAATAAGATTCTTATTGACAATAATCAAATCTTCAACACTTTGTAAGAAATAAGATTTCTAAAAGCAAAGTCGTATCATCTAGCACAGGTGGAAATGTGATTTTTCTCAATTGTGTGGTTCAAGGAATGGTGCTGATTTGTCATATAGAGATTTAGTGATTCAAGATCATACATACTTGATGGACACAAAGCCTAAAGCCATGTCACTTGCATGTTGATTTCTCTGCCAGCAACTTTGTTTTGATTTAATCTATGAATTAATAAAGTCTGATCATAGCTGATGCAGATTTGAGATTAGTAATTAAAGTCTGAATAAGATTGTGGTTAAAAATAAATGACAACAGAAAAATATTCCATTCCTTTTCACAGGCTGATATTTTACAGATAAATATCCATTTTATTAGATAATAACAGTTTAAAATATTATTTTAATAATAAAATGAATGCTTGCCGCAATTGCATATTCATGATGTTTTGTATTCTTATCATTTTATGAAATGAGAAAATAAATACTAATTTCAAGTAAAATAATGTATTTTCTGTAACATACATATCATCTACTTAGGCCTATCTTTTGCCAAAAGATGTTTATAGTTATGTTTCTATTCACAATAGAAATAAAGGCCTCACATTATATTATGTAAAGTATTCTATATTTTAGAATGTATTCATATAAGGCACTAGAGGGATTATAAATTTATAATTATAGGAATACTTATTAAGTATCAAATAAATAAGTGGAGGTCAAAACTATTACTTCCAGGGACTTCCCTGACGGTCCAGTGGTCAAGACTTTGCCTTCCAGTGCAGGGGGTGCAGGTTCAATCCCTTGTCGGGGAGCTAAGATCCCACATGCCTCATGGCCAAAAAACCAAAACATAAAACAGAAGCAATATTGTAACACATTCTTATTGAAGACTTTAAAAATGGTCTGCATCAAAAAAAATAAAAATCTTTAAGGGACTTCCCTGGTGGCACAGTGGATAAGGCTCCATGCTCCCAATGCAGTGGGCCAGGGTTCGATCCCTGGTCAGGGAACTAGATCCTACATGCATGCCGCACCTAAGAGTTCACATGCGGCAACTAGGGAGCCCGCGTGCCACAACTAAGGAGCTCGTGAGCCGCAACTAAGAAGCCCTGGAACCTCAACTAAGGAGACCACCTGCCACAACTAAGGAGCCTGACTGCCGCAAATAAGGAGCCTGCCTGCTGCAACTAAGACCCAGTGCAACCAGATAAATAAATACTAAAAAAAGAAAAAACTTTAAAAAACAAACAAAAAACCTATTAGTTCCATTACATAGCTGACTAAGAGACATAAATGTGATCAATTATTTGGGAAAGCCTAATCATAGGAACATTAATATATAATATTATCCATTAATTTGTCACAATCAATGCTTGTTTTCAATATATCCTGTATTAAAATACTTTTAACACTGTATACCAGGTCCAGGAAATCCCACTCTGTCTACACACTTTACTTTAGCTTTGGTGTCATTTAATACTACCTTTTTCCCTCTACTATTTTCAGTCTAAACCAATTATATTATTTCCCTCAATTGAACATGTATTGACCAGTTGCCAAAGTCAATTGACAAGTAAGCTTAATAAGATCAATCTAACAATTAGTTGGCAACTATTTTCTGACTGGTCACTTAAAAATAATATAATTAGTTTTTGTGTTGACATAGTATTTTTCCAGAGACTAAGTTAGAATACACAAATGATCTAAACTGAAATAATGCATAGTCTGAAAATCTACATAAGGAGCTTCCAGGGTAATTTCAGTTCTCATTACATGAATATTCTGATTTAAGTAGACTTTGTGACCACGAGAGTTTCCTCTCTTAGGCACTCCAGGAGTATATTAAGGGTCAAGTTTACAAAAGAGCCAACGTTATTTCTGAAAACTAGTAATACCTTATAGAAGAATGTATGGTATAAATTTTTGGGTTTTTTTTAACAGGAGAGCACACAACATAGACTAGAATAGATCCAAACCAACTTCCTCTTTCTGCCTCTACCTTTCATATCATCCAGAATGGAAAAATACTGCAAGCTTAGCTGTGTTCTCAATACCATTCAGTGTTCATACACCAAGAGTTGCTGTGCTCAGAGGTGAAAATAAAGGCCCGTTTCTTAGACATTCCCTTAAGTTTTCAAAAACTAGGATGTAGACATACTTATCTAAAGCCTGCTTTTCTCATCCAGAAATATTCAGTACATTATGAAAATACTCCCAAGTGCCCTATTAATAATAATGACTAGTAATAAACCAGTCTGCTTAATGACTACATAAGAGTCCTTGGAAAATAAGTGATACTTTATCACAGATTTTCCCATATTGATTATGGTTTTTGCCTTTACGAAAAAAAATGTTTCAATAAATTCTCCAATGTATGTATTCTGGTAAAAAAAAAATGCTGTACATTCTCCAGAATGAGATTGATGAGTTGTTGTATTTTTAGTTTTAGTATATTTTCCACGTTGCTTTCTAAAACAGCTACTAACTCTTCACCCTTCACCCAGTAAGGTATAAGAACACTTTCCCCCCTCGCTCCTGCCAAAAAATAGATATTATATAGAGGTATATTATGATATGTTAGTTTGCTTAATATTAATAGGTCATGGTTGCTCTAATTTGTATCCCTATTATCAGTAAGGTTGACTATGGTTCCAAGTTTGTGTTGACTATTTGGTTTTGTTTTACAGTAAAAGTTCTCTTAATATATCTTGTCCAATTCCCTATTAGATTTAGTTCTTTCCTTCTTGTCACTATTTAAGTGTTCTTTGTATAGTATAAATGCCAAAACTTTGTCATCTCTATTGCAACAAAGTTTTAACATTTATCTCTTTACTTCTTATGTATACACTGAATTTTAAATTACATGTATTATTTATTTATAGCTAACATCCTAATTAACCAATCTAATGACTCACCCTTTCTCCCACTCTTTTTACATAGTTTGAAAATAGAGAACACATCTCCTTTTCCAAGGTCATTTCACACCAAGGTATAAAACTTGCCACATATCCTGCAAGGCTGACTATTTGTTCACTCTAGGAATACATCTGAAGGTCAAACAGATGTTGACTCTAATTGAGCTTGTCATTAGATAGATTAGGCCATTTTCTGCATCAGAGATAAGAAAAATAAGTTTTTACATGTGCCTTTGATTACTGTGCTTTCCATCAATCACAAAAATGTCTTATCCATCTGATATTACTCTGTCCTCAATCTAGGAAATGGTTCTAAGTGTCTCATATTAGCACATGAAATTCTGGTCTCCTTAATCAATCTGCTTCTTCATTTTCAAAAGGTCAGTTGGGTGATCTCAAAGATGATACAAATGTATTCAAAGAATATCAATTAACATAAAATTTTTGAAAGTATGTTTAAATTACTTTTTCTCAGTCTCTGTAAACATAAATATGCTAAAACATATATAATTATCATTTCTCACAGAAAGGACTATGTTAATAGCATTTAGATATTTTTTCTATATTTGCATAATAAAATTCAAATTTTTGCAGTTGGTTTCCATAAATCATGGCAGTTATTATTTAGCTAAACATACCTAACAGTACAGGGTTGTGTTTCAATAAAGAAACACATGCACAGTATAAAAATATATAATTTATCAACACACTCCCCCAAGAGTGTGATGCCATATTTTAGACAGAATTGTGCATGAAAAATTTATCTTGTCATATAGAGTGTCCCAAGATAAATGAGGCATTATAAAATGTTAATTACATTAAATTTGGAAACATTAAAATCCAGGAAAATGATAAATATAGAACATTAAGCTATAAAGAAAATATATTTAAATATAATATGATATATTATTCGCCATATTCAAGATAAAAGCAATATTGTGGGTAGGAAGTAAGAATGGCTGAATTCCCTAATGTATATGCACAAAATACATACAAATATGTTATATGTACCCATCTAATATATATATGTAAGATACATGTATATAAGATATATATACTATAGCTTAAATATATTAGATAGATATAATTATATATACTACAAATTATATGTACACATCTAATATATAATATATATATTAGCTATTACATATAATGATATGTTATTTAAATATATTGCTTAAATGTAGTTCTTTAAGAAATAAAAAAATAAATATAAATCAGAGTGTTTTTAAACTAATCATTCACTGAGTGTCATTAATGTGCTAATATTAATAAAACACAAAAAGTCATCCAAGAATTACTTTTAGGCATGAGCATATATGGCATTTTTCTAATAAAGTATATGAATTTTCTTTTTAATCTAACAGATTAGTCATGAACATTAATTCATATGAATAAATGGAAATTACTGAATTATTTAACGGCTTCTTATTTAAGAATTGTTCTTGTTAAAAATCAAAAATAACAGAAATACATTCAGATACCTCAACACCTAAAATTTAAAATAAGTCCTTATTTGAGGAAATTTGAAATAATGACTGATAATTGTCTTATAAAGCTTCAGGGCATATTAATTTTCAAAGAAAATGTACAATGTAAATATTGTGTCCAATTCTCTTCAAATTACTTCATAGCTATAAAAACAGAAATTTAACCTGCTTCTTAATTAGCTAATTTATCAAGAAGTTATTATATCAAGAATAGGTATAATTTAAAATTTCATCCTATGTTTTCACAAAACCAGAGCTTTCTATTTTAAAAATACACAATAGAATATTTCAAAACCAGTAGAATATTTCTCTCAGATCTCTGGACCAGAAACAAAGTAGAGGACATCAGTGTCACTTTGGGAACAGTTCTGTCAAAAGGACAGTGAAAAGAAAGGTGAAAACAGCTAATGCTAGTTCCAGTCAAGTTTAATCTTATGCAATCAGAATTTAATTAGATCAACACACTGTGTTTCAAATGTTATCCCTCAGGTAAATTCTCTAATGCAAAACTGAACTGAGATACTCAAACAGACTCCTGGTAATGACAATTAAAAATTTATACTCATGTTTAACTTTTAATACACAGATCTATTTTTCCATTAAATATAAATGGTTTTATAGGTCATGTATGTTGAAACCATTTTTTAATGTTTATAAGCATCTGAGTATCAAAATTCGTAAATACAAACATATTTGTGTTGGGCTTAGAGATTATGCTTACTTAAATTAAATGAGTATCTATCACTGACACAGTACTGTGTGTGTGTGTGTGTGTGTGTGTGTGTGTGTCCATTTATCACAGTCAACGCATGTTAATATATTCTATTTATCATTATTTGAGCAGATGAGGAGTCCATGGCTCAGAGAGTTGAAATAACTTTCCCAATGTCACACTGCTTGTAAGAGCCAGGATGAGAATTTAAATTCTCTGCCCACCTGCAACATTCTAGCTTTTTCTCTTTTCCAAAAAAACACAAAAGCTAAATGGAAAAGAGAATATAAGAAAGGTCACTAAAAAGGAACTTGACAATCTTAAATGCAACTTTTTTCTCACTTTCCAAAAGAGAAAACCTTGCACATATTCATTTATGTACTTTACAGAAAATTCTGAAAACAGAAAACTACTTCTCATTGGTGATAATATGTCTATAACAAGGTAATTCACTATTTAAATGAAAGCTTCCATTCATTTTTTCTCTACTCTTATCTAAAATACATTATTAAGGCTTCATATAAGTTTCTGATCATCTCTCTCCCAAATCTGAGACATACAGAGATAAAATCTTTCCTACTACAGCACACTAACTAACTTATGCACATTTCTCACATGTTGAGTCATTTCAATCTATATCATTTTTCCCATTCTAGAAGTCTCCTTCATGTGAAATAATTTTTTAAAAAACCCACTACACAGTATACGTACTTAAATATGTAAATGATTAATTTATTTGTTACTGAGCAAAACAAAACAATGGCATTACACTATTATAGGCTTTATTACATACTTTAGGTTCTATGATACTATCCTTTCTCTGGTATCTGTCCAGAAAATTTATATATATATATTATATATATAAATATATAATTTATATATATAATATATATATATAATCTTAAAATCTCTTAGCTAGAAACCATAGGTAAGGTATCCAAAGAATAAATCCTCTTGTGCACATACTAATTTTAAGATAAATTCTATCAGCAGAAAATACTTCATTTATGAAATCATCGAGCACTCCATGGATGGCATTCTCATATACCCACATCTTGAAATGACTGGAGGAGAAAAACCAGAATACTTAAATACAGAGCACTAGAAATTTGTGTAAGAGGCAAAACCAGGTGCTTATATGGCATTAGGATGATGATGGACGTGAAAATAAAAAGTGACTTTTTGAAGAAGCTGATAAATCTGCTCTGATCTCTCATCATACTTTATCTGGAAGACTACAGGGTAACGAGGTCACTTCTGAGGTTCTCCTAGGAATACCCTTCATGAAGGATATGTTTTTCATATGGTATGACACAATTTACTCCATTCCCCGCTTACATTCCTCAATTTCCAAACTATTTCTAAAAAGTAACGATTACTAGTAAATAAAACTGAGAAGTGAAATTCTTTTCACTTGTTAACACTGTTTTGTTTTCTTAGACCATAACTTATGACAACTGATAATGAATTATTCTATTTTATAAACGTTCACCTTTCATTGTCATAATTGGGGGTACAATATTAAGTGACAATTTTAGAGAAGTAATACTTAGAAACTGGTAAAAACAAAATTCTGAAATGTAAAACTGAAAGAAGTCTTGGCAACTTCTCTTCCACCACTCACATTAAACATAAAGAAATCAAGATGCTGGACCTCCTTAGTGTCTCACAACCAGATTGCAGACTTTGGTATACTATTGTCCATGGATGAGGAATTGGTCTAAGCAGCTTTAACCTCTGTAACAGCTCTGTAGGTAGGTACTATTATAATCACCATTGTGCAGGAGAATAAAATTCATTGTGCAGTTAGTGATCTACCCAAGGTGACACAGGTGTCAGAGTCAGGATTTGAATTCACTGTGACAGGCTCCAAGTCCAAGATCTTAAAACATGATGACTATCATCTCTATTTAGATATAAGGTAATAAATGCCATCATTTATTTACTGCAACAGTAAATTAAAGTGGCGACCTCAAATTTTCTGGCTATCTCAAAGGTAAACAAACCAATGATTCTTTGCATGGAATAAACATAAAAAGAATGGCAAATAAGAATATTGTAATTGGCAACACACCTCTCTCCCTCTCTCTCTCTCTTTCTCTCCTAGATGAATTGAACCCTAACAAGAATAGTCAGACTTTTCACTCCTTCAGTAGATGACTCATGTCTTTTAACCTTTAAATCTCCAGTTTATTTTATGAAGCAATTGTTACCTAGTTGGTACAAAGAATACATTTAATTTTGTTCCAAAAAAATGAAAAAGTCTGCTTGAGTCAACTAGTCACCTAGAAAAACTTGGTATTTTCTTGCTTCTGAGTCACATTTCTATATTTACTCTGGTAGTGTGTTTCCATCAATATTAAAATAGTACTTCTCTATGAAAATACTTTTTTGCCACTTCCCCAAGGTGGACAATTGTCTGACAGTAATTTTGATATTCACGCCTCCATTCCACTAGGTTCATCACAAAGAATATGGTTGTACAGATTCTTGCACAAGCATGGTGGTTTTCTCATCCTTCTATACTTCCTGGGGTCTTAACATATCAAAACTAGGATACAGAAAAGGGACATTTCATAACCTGAGGAAGGATGGAGGCAACCTCTGAGGCTCCCTTAGCCTGGGACTAGGAAAAAATTAAGGAGTTCAATCATGGCACCTTAAAACTATAATAGAATTGAAAGACTTGAAGATTGAATCAAATGAATAATACATCATATTTGATAAGTTAGAAGAGATTCACTCATAGGAGAGGAAGAACAAAGTATTAAAATGGGACCGGAAGGGTCCAAAAAACGGGAAATTTGCCTTTCTGAAGACCCCTTGGAAAAGGAGCACCCATGCTAATGGCATCCCACTGAAGGCTAAAGATTTCACAGCTTTTGAGGAGCTGGGGTGATGCACTGAACAGGATAAACAGGGTGGCATAACTACTTCCTTAAACCTCATTCTTCTGTGGAACTTGCAAAATTTGAAAGCTTCATTAAAATCCTGAATTCAAAGACAACTTTGCACATTTCTCTGAATGTGTATGTGTGTGTTTGTGCATATTACAGTAAGATCCTTTGTGATCAGTGGTGCCACCCTCCCATTCCACTTGGCATTAGGTTATATTGCTTTGCAGTACTATTAGCAGAAAGAAGCTGGGATTTTTGCCAAGGGAGTACTAATGGCACAAATAACCAGCCAATTCTTGGTGTCTGGGTATATTTCCAATAATGACTCATGATCATTCAAGATAAAAGAAATGTAGTAATGTAGTAAATTAGTAATGTAGTAAAAATATTCTGTTCTAAAAATTAGTAGCTTTTATGAAGAAAAGCCTGAAACATAGAGTTTAGGAGTGGGATGCCAGTTAAGGGTAGTGAGAATTGTTTTGAGGGCATTGGTATGTCTTTGAAGAAAACTGTATAGTTCTCTCTCACCCAACCACCACCACAATCTCAAATAGAGACATTAAAAAAAAAATAGAGACATGGACTTGATTTTCTCCCATAATTATTAATGCTATAGGTGATCATATATCCCACAGCATGAACATCATAGTGTAAAGGACATGGCCCAAGGACACGGAAGCAACCTAAATGTCCATTGACAGATGAATGGATAAAGAAGATGTGGTACATATATACAATGGAATATTACTCAGCCATAAAAAGGAAGTAAATTTAAAAAAAACAATAAAGGACATGGCCAAGACATTTTCACTGTGTTCTTCTATTGTTATTACTGCCTAGGTTATCTTTTCCAAATACTCAAGTATTTGTATTGTTGGGAGCTTTTATTTCCACTATGAACTAATTTTATATTTCTGTGATTCTGCAAAAAAAAATGGGGTTAATGTGCTTGTATAAATATATGGATCAGCAATTATTTTCAGACTAATGTATTTTGAAAAAAAAAGGGAGAAAATGGTAGCGAGCTTAGAAAAGGCATAACGTTCTTTTATTAGTTATCTTTCCTTCCATCAATATCACCTGCCTTTTCTAATTTATAAACATATAAGAAAACCAGGTAATTAACTCACCTTGGCTCCATATTTAGTGATATATTTGAGAGAGAGAGAATATATCCAAATTAATTGTAATAAGCAGACCTCTACAAAATCTGACCCATTAGAATAACTTATGTATTCCCTCCATTTTCTTTTTCTATTCATGCTGCTGGCAAGTGCAAAGAGAGTGCTTAAAAAAAATTCTTGTGATTTTTATTTAGAAGATAGGTCAGCCATAATTTCTGTACTCTGTCTTTTTCTATATAATGGCATGATCCTTGTTACAGCCATGGATAAAGTCTACACAGCTATAGCTAACTAGAAGAAAGGAGCAGGGACAATTTGCTCATTCTTGGTAATTGATTGGTTCCTTTTTCTCTGACACTGGTAAGTTTGTCTTCGATAAACTTTTATTCTCAATGCAGTGGTAAGCCCTGAAAATTCTTGTTTTTAGAGAGAAATAATTAAGGGCCTGCAAGAAATCTCTACCATATCGGAATTTGTTTTAAGAGCAAGTGAGTAAGTAAACAAGAACTGCTTTTGGGGACAAAAGAACTACAAAACTTTTGCACAGTGGTGGCTATTTTAGCTTCATTGAAACAAAAGCATTTATAGTAAGAAAAGGATCACATGTCAGCGTTACAATATGTTTCACAGAGAACATAAAATGAGTAGAACAAGAAATTCCTTTCCTTCAGTTAGGAGGTCCTCATGGAGTAAAGAAAGTAAAGACAGGTCTTGTTCTTTGGACTCTGAAAGGGAAATAAATGTCCTTTGGGGCAATAGAAGACTCAGCTCAAAACAGGGTTCTTCTGAAATGTACCTATGAGTCAGGAAGATTTAATGGCAACAGTAAATACTGAACAATATTTAACAAAATCTCTTTATTCTTTTTTCCCCCTCTCTGTAGCAGAAAATTAAATCAGCTGTTGAATACAAAGACATGTGCTACTACCTGAACGGTGTTGTAACAACCAGAGTACAGTAAATTAAAATCTAAGAGAATATTTTCTTTGCAAAAATTTTGCGGACATGGGTCATTGCTTCTCATTATGTTGCAGAAGACACAGGCTTGGGAAAAGCCAATAGCTTCACCTTGTGTTTTTCCAGAATATAAAAATGCTGACAACAGCACAATTAACTTCAGAGACAATTCCTTTCAATTGAGTTTACATGTGCAAATTATTGAATGCATTCACCTGATATGGACTAGTAGTTACACACTGATACTGAAAACAACATTGGAAAAATACTGGCCATAAAATATTTGGGAATTGATGAATTAATCCTCCAAAGTAGGTAAATTTATTTACCACAGATGGTAATAAGATAAGGTTTCTCATTATAGTTGCTAGAGCAACAACTAGCATTGAAATAATAAATATGGTGATATCAATAAAAGAGATGTAGCTAAAAAGCCAATAGAAGACATAGAAGGAAATACTAAAATTATTCAGTTAATCCAAATGAAGGCAGGAAAGAAGAAACAAGAGATGAGCCATACAAAGGTAAATAGGAAGATAATACCCTAAACCCCAGCCATATCCAAAATCACATTAAATGTAATTGAGGTAAACTATTAAACACTAATTTTATCTTGATTAGATATTTTTAATAACACAAAGTCCTAAATATATGTTTCCAACAGATGAAATGCAAATATAAAAGCAAAGATGACTTAAAAGTGAAATGATGAGAAAAAATGTATATACCATGTAAATGGTATCATAAGAAAGCTAGGTAGTTACATTAATATTAGAAAAGCTTAATTAAAGGTGAGGTAAATTATGAGATAAAGTGGAATGTTCCATCATGACAAAAAGTTTAACTCATCAATAAAACAATCCTTAGGAAGTATGTATCTAATAACAAAGCTTCAAAATACTTAAAGCTAATTTTGAGATCTAAACATCTACAGATACAGATCTAGAATTATAGTTGGTAACTTTAACATTCTCATTAATTGATAGAGCACACAGATTCACACACATACACAAATGTGCATGTGTATGTGTATGTATATATATGATACATACATATGTATATTATACAATTAAGAATATAAAGGATTTGAACACCCTTAAATAATGTGACCTAATTGACACTTTAACACAACTCCCACCAACTGTAATATACACATTTTTTTCAAGTGCACTTTGAACATAAACAAAATAACACCACTGGCTGTACCATAAAACCAGTATCAATACATTCTAAAGTACTGAAATCAGTCATAAGTCTATTCTCTGACTAGAATTGAATTAGAAAACTGTAGCAAGAGGATATCTAAAAATAGGTAGGTTTGAAGGTAGTTGGAATCCAATATTTTCATTCTTCCTGTTTATATGCCTGTAACAAGGGGAGTGACAGATAGGCTCACTTTCACTCTCTGGTCTAAAACACTTGTTCAAAGGAAATTACCAAAGCATCTGCTGTCAAATGGGACACAGTTGCTTTCCTAAGTGCAAGTAAGTTTCATTTTTTTATTTAGCAATTAACCTTTATGTACACATCCTCTAAGATAGAAAACTTGCAATTGTGGCATGGGGTGGAGTAGGATTCAAGTATGAAAATCATTCAGAATTAACTGCAAGATCTTACTACCAAATCAAGGAGATTAAAAACATTTTTAAAATAATCCTAAATTGTGTTGGTTATAGAAAATAAAGTTGAAAGGCAATGTTGTTAATTCTTGTAATATAAATATCATCCCTGCATTTTACTTTTCCTCTTTTCTGGGTCCTTAAACATATTACTAAATAGTTCTGTAGCACTTTTAGAAATTATATAATTGGATAATTATAATTTCTTCATCTGGCTATGATTTCATTATTTAATATTCCTTAAGAGTTATGATAATGAAAATCCCTAAATACATCTAAATTTAAAGAAAAAATTTTGCTATGAATACCAGAGAAAAATGTCCATTGGATTTTTAATTTTCACTAGCAGGAAAAAATACAGTGTATTATATTAGAAATAAACACATTTTCTGGACATACTAATTTAGTTGTTAATAGATTTCAAACCTTAGACTACATTTTAAGGAACATAAAGAGAACATTTTCAAGGAACATTAAAACTTTAATAAACAAAAACTGTCAATTGACAGTTTCTATTACTCTATTTTGATTCTATTCTCTATTTTGTCTTAGCATTTAATCTGAAAGTCATACTAAAGTTTACTCTAAGATAAAAAGAAATTTAAAACTTAAAAAAAAATATAATACCTTTACTTTCACTATTCTTCATTATAGGGACTGTTATACACTGGTGTGTGTTTTGGGGCTAGCTTACAAGAGTGATGAAGATACATGGTGTTATAATAAGGTGTAGTGATTGAAATCTCTTTTTATGAAATCATTATTTTTTGGAAGAGTTAATAATAATATTCTTATGAAATCCATAAGCAGAGGAGAAAAACCGGATTGTTCATACATTTTTGAATCTTCTTTCATGTGTTGAAACTAGCTATGGTCATACTTGCTTGGTTATGGTGAAACAGTCCCATCAGTACATTTAGTGGTAGGATTTCCCAGAAAACACATTCACCATTTCACCATTATAGTGAGGAAAGACCCAGTTAATTCTGCAATTTCTATAATGGTAGTCTCCAACTCAACCTTAGCTTGAATTAAATGAACATTTCCTCTAAATTCACATAGAATGTTGTGCTTAATTCTAGTAGAGATATGGAAAATTACTTTCATGGAAAAGAATATCATTGCCTGAGAATGCCAGTACAGTTGGGCATCCCCAACTGGATAACATTCATTTGCATGCAATGAGTCACAATTATAGATGGACATAAACCCAAAGCTAATGTGAGCCAGAACTCTGCATCTAGTTTCACTGAATTTGTTTTTTTAACTTTAAATTTGTTTTATTCAATTTGAATATGTTCTTTTAAACCACTCCATGATTGAGTATAATTACACTTTATAAAACGTATTTGGTTACCAAAAGGGAGAGGGAAGGGGGAGGGGCAAATTAGGGATATGGGATTATAAGCAACAAGGATATATTATATGGCACAGGGAATTATAGCCATTAGCTTATAATAACTTTTAATGAAGTACAATCTGTAAAAATACTGAATTACTATGCTATATACCTGAAACTAATATAATATTTTAAATCAACTATACTTCAGTAAAAAAAAAACATATTTGATTTTAAAGTACACATTTACTTTTTACATGGTCTGTTTCAAGATATAAATTTCATATTAAAAGTAAGTATAGGGGCTTCCCTGGTGGCGCAGTGGTTGAGAGTCCGCCTGCCGATGCAGGGGACACGGGTTCGTGCCCCGGTCCGGGAAGATCCCACATGCCGCGGAGCAGCTGGGTCCGTGAGCCATGGCCACTGAGCCTGCGCGTCCGGAGCCTGTGCTCCGCAACGGGAGAGGCCGCAAGAGTGAGAGGCCCGTGTACCGCAAAAAAATAAATAAATAAAAAATAAATGAAAGTAAGTATAATTTAGGAATAGAATATGATATAAAATTCCTGTTGCTAAAAGTGAACTATTTGTAAAAGACGAATACAAGCAGTAGGAAGATGGAAAGCCATCATGTTAACCTAGTAGAAATAGAAAGATTTAAAGTAACACTTTTTGGGAAACCTGTTGCAGATCAATAAGACAGAAAGAGACAAGGGATGGGGTAAAGGGGAGGGTGGAGAGCTGAGAGAGATAGAGACTTAGAAAGAGAGTATGAGACAATGAATGAGACTGTGAAGGGAGAAAATAGGCAGAGGTGTGGAGTAGTTTGAATTATTTTAACTATACAAGTGTGGGTTGTCAAGATCCTAGTTTATTTGATAGAATTAAACTACCTGATAGAAATAGAGACTGGGCTAAGGCTCCTATATTCCACTCTTCAATGTCTTGGTAATAGAAACCCCACTTGGTGATAATGAAATTATAATGAGAAAAACTTCATGAAAATAAAAGTGTAATGTGAACAATGGCTTTGTATTGCCTAGTTAGTTGCCCCTTGGAGAAGGAATGAAGAAGAGGTTGGGTGCGGTTTTCCACATAAAAAGATGCCATCATATAGAGAAGGAATATGACTTATGTGTTAACTGGAACCTGTAAGCCAAGGGAGATCTTTCAAGTCTTGTCCTCTTGCTTCTCCTGCATTGGGAAGGCTTAAGTCAGTGTAATGTTTACTAATCTGTCACATATTTGTGTGACCAGATTTTCTCACTTAGGCCTCTCATGTACTACTTTTCGTAAGTGAAAGCTCAGGTATTAGAAATGCAAAGTTGGGAAAACATGGATGTTCCCCCTCCCAATACTGCAAATGGGGTGCAGAGCAATCTAGGTAGCCTTTAACTCAGAATGTCCTCCCTGCTCTCATCTTTACTTTGAAGGACTGGGCCTCCTTACAGAGGAGGATTAGATAGGAGTTAATAGCTTGGAACAGTGCACAAACAGCGATGATCCAGAGTCTATGGACTTAGAAAACCATCCTATGCTGATGGGGATATAGAGGGACTCTGTCAGAGCCCAGCATGCTTACCTTGGATGTGTTTTCATTAGAGATTCTGAACCTAGATCCATGTAATCTTAGTTCACTGAAGGGATGATTTAGCAATCGGAGAGATTTTTTTCCCTCAAGGAAATATAAAGAAGAGGTGCCCGGTTAGTGGAGGAGAAAGGATTTTCATCAGTGGAGAAAAACAAGTCTTAAAAGCATGGGTATTATTTAAAAAAAGTGTTTCCGTATCCAAGATACAACCATCATGAAGTCCAGAAAGTCAAAAACAGAAAACAGGGCACTAGGATATAGGTGACATCTATAAGATATGACTATGGCATATCCAGGGATTGAGATATAGGATAAAGCCACTTTTCAAAACTGTCATATCTCTAGCATCTAGGATAGGTGCAAAAAAATAGGAGGCTCTTAACAAGTACTTTTATCTGAAATGATGGGGAAAAAAACCCCAAAAACTTATATTCCCCCCTATCCTTCCATAAATGTGTAATTTACTAAATTATGTATGGAATCTCTTTACTGGCTATGTGTTTTATTTGCATAATTTTCCTCATTATAACACAAATACAATAAATCAGCTGAACTGACCACTTTCTGCTGATTTTATTTTATTTATTTTATTTTTTTATTATTAGTATTTTTTTGCGGTACGCGGGCCTCTCATTGTTGTGGCCTCTCCCATTGCGGAGCACAGGCTCAGCGGCCATGGCTCACGGGCCCAGCCGCTCCGCGGCATGTGGGATCTTCCCGGACCCAGGCACGAACCCATGTCCCCTGCATTGGCAGGCGGACTCTCAACCACTGCGCCACCAGGGAAGCCCTGATTTTATTCTTTAACAATATTTTTTTACTCTTAACGAAAGTTAATGCCTTTTTCCTCCTTCTAAACAATAGATTGTCTCACTGACACTTTCCTGTTAATATTTGTCTCACAGCTATATTAAGAATAATAAGAAACTCTATTACAAGAGACTTGTATGTCTAGTAGAGATTATATCATATGTTCAAAAGCTCTTTTTATTTACATATGACATAAAGATTGTAAAGTACACATATGGAAAAGTATACAGTTCAAATAATTGTTACAAAATTAAAATACCTGTGTACCTATTTCTACTCAACCTTTATGTGTTGACTTGTCCATTTTCTGTCATTACCTCCCTCCAGTACGTTTGATAAATATTTTGAACATTTTATAAATGTAGTAATCTCATATTTTGAATATTTTGTAAATGTAGTAATCTCAATATGTTCTCTTTTGTGTCTGACTTTATTCAGGCAAACTTATTTTGGAAGATTCATCTATGATATTCTTTTATATTTCAGAATCATGTTTAATTGTAGGAATAAACCTCAGTTATTGTTTTAATCCATTCTACTCCCGATAGTGTTAAAATTAAATACAAAATGGAGGTCAGGTCTGAGAATTCCCGAACAAAACCATTTTAGCCACATAAGCAAAACTAAATCTAGGTTATTTCTTAAACATAAGCAAAACTCAACTTAGGTTATTCAGTGTAAATGTCTCTGATAATTGTAAAAGAAACGTATTATTTTCCTACAAGTGGTATAAGATAATTATTTTTAACCAATCCCATATTGTCTGGAAACCTCGATTGTAATAACCAATCATTGTAAAGGTTAAACAACTTTCTCATTTTAATTTTATAAGCCATCCTATAATGTCATGCCCCTGAGCTTCGTATCAGATTTGGATGTGAAAGCTCCCAGTTCACAAACTGTTCTTACATGCACAATAAACTCTTACTAAATACTATTTTAGAGATCTAGTCATTTTAATTTTTCTATTTCTGGATTTTTGACGATAGGGATTTGAATGTTTCCACTTTGAAGCTTTATAAATATTGCTTTGAACATTCTTGTACACATCTTTTGGTGAACATATTTATGTATTTCTCTTAGATATGTCTGGGCATGAATTTTTTGAGCCATAGGTTATACAAATGTTGGTTTTCAATAGTTACTGCCAAATGGGTTTCTAAAGTGCTCATAAAATTTATACTCCTAGTACCATTACACTACTAATCTATTTGGTTAACATTTTCCAACACAACACATATTACTCAGAGTTTTGTTTTGTTTAAATTTTAGCCATTCTAGTGGGGGGTTTTTTGATAATAAAATTTGAAGCTTGGGGAAAAAAGATATCTGAGGAACAAAAGGAGTCCCTGTATTCTAGAATGGAAATTGAGATTTGTCTTCAAGGCAGATTTTGTTGTTGCTGGGAACATTCCATTTCTGGGGCCATTAATTATTAGAAGTTCTCATGGAAGTCCTAAACATGGAGAAATTAGAAAATTTCAGTGCTTCAGAATGAATTGTTTGATAAATGCTTCATCCTGAAATGTAATTTCAAAAACAAAATAGCAGCAATGTACTCTGTAAAATAGAACCCATTCACTTTCAAAAAAATCTGTGTTTACTAGGGATATTTTCACTTATTTCCTTAGTAGTTGCTCTAGGACTTTCATGTATTTATTAACTTATCAAAATCTACTTCAGGTTTATATTGACTTAATTTCATTGAGATATAGAGTCACTATTCTCACATGCCTCTATTTCTGGCAGTCCCGTGCTTTACAAGCTGGGCCTCAGTGAAGGGGCTGGGAAGGTAACTTCTGTTCTCAATTTGCTTCTCTTGCCACGGAATCTCCACTTATTAATGAGCCAGTGTTAGTGGGATGAAAGCCCTAGCGTTATTGTGTGTGCCATGCCTGAGATTGAGCCTCCATCCCATAAATGGGGACTAGGCAAAAGAAGGGATGCACTCACTGAGAACTTAGCCCCTGCTACAGATAGTTCAGGGGCAAGATGAGAAAGGTAGACACTCTGCCTCTCCTAGAAAACTACTGTATCCCTCAACTAGGATATGGCAGGGAGAGGAAGCCCTGTGTTCTTGGCTGCATCTGTCTGGAATAGGTTTTCCATCATACAGTGCTGACAGTGGGGGGGCGGGCAAGAAGTGGACTATGGTTCAAATGCTACTGATTCTGACTTATTACCATGTTTTAGTAGGTTCTCTTGATTAAATGTTTCTAAATTTGCTTTAAGCCCTTAGTACCATTTCCAGAGACCTAAAAAAATTTTTTTTTTGCTTTTTCTTGGTATAAGTGATATACAAAAATTGCACACATTTAATATATATATCTTGATGAATTGGGACATATGCATACATCCTGTGATACCATCACCACAGTGTACTGAACATATCTATCACCTCCAAAAATTTCTTTGTGTTTCTGTGTGTGTGTGTGTGTGTGTGTATGTATGCATTTGTGGTAAGAAGAGTTAACATGAGATCTATCCTGTTAACATACTTTAAAGCATATAATACCATACAACTATAGGCACTATACTGTACAGTAGATTTCTAGAACTTAGTCATCTTGCATAACTGAAAATTTATACCTATTGAGCAACAAATCCCCATTTCCCTCTTCCTTCAGCCCCTGACAACCACTGTTCTATTCTCCGCTTCTATGAATTTGACTATTTAAATTCCTCATATAAGTGGAATCATGCATCAAAAAGAATAAAATATTCAGGAATAAATTTAATCAATGAGACGAAAGATTTGCACACTGAAAACTATAGAATACTGATGAAAGAAATGAAAACAAACACAAATAAATGAAAAGCCATCCACAAATTGTTTTTAAAAACAACTTTGACCTGTTTCACTGGGAATTAGATCCTCACACATTGCCATTATATTAAAACATATAAACAAAAAATCCGAAGCACTATATTTAGTTTTTACTATGCCTGAACATTTTTATATTATCAAAGATATAACTATTCCTGTCCAAGAATTTCTCTTTTAATTGGTTACTGGCAGGGATAGGACAACAGCAAGTAAGAAATGATTATTTTTTTCACCTTCCACCAAAGAAAAATGTCAAAAATGTAGGCCAGTCTTTGTTTATCAAAACTGTTTTGGACAGGTGAGTTATACACAGTATTCCATTTAAGAGTATATTGGCTAGACTTTCAGGAAACCAGTGTGAACTCATGACATTTGTATATGCTATAGGCCAGCAGGTACCTTTTGGTCACATTGAGGGATTTCATTGAAGGGAAAGTTAGGTCTTAGTCTCAAACATCCTAAAAAGTCTACAATTTTAAATAATAACACGAACTATGGATTATAAGAAGAAATGAAGTCCATCATTTTCAAGGGGTTGGATGTGAACACAGTCTTAACAGGTATTTGAAAAACAGTGAAGAAATTGTGTTTGGCTCTAAGGAATGGATACACTTGGAAATTCTTATTTGAAAAGTTTAGCTGAACAAAACCACATGGAAGGTTGCCAAAAATTATATGAAGTTCAGTTTGAGTTCACTGTCTCAATGTACAATCTCTTCTAATAAATGATTTGTTGTTATTATACCTAAGTGTCAGTGATACTCTGTTAATTTTGTTTAAAAGTGCAGTGGGGGGGACTTCCCCAGCAGTCCTGTGGTTAAGACTTTGCCTTCCAATGCAGGGGGTGCAGGTTCAATCCCTGGTTGGAGAACTAAGATCCCACATGCCTCACAGCCATAAAACCAAAGCATAAAACAGAAGGGCTTCCCTGGTGGCGCAGTGGTTGAGAGTCCGCCTGCCAATGCAGGGGACACGGGTTCGTGCCCCGGTCCGGGAAGATCCCACATGCCGCGGAGCAGCTGGGCCCGTGAGCCATGGCCGCTGAGCCTGTGCGTCTGGAGGCTGTGCTCCTCAACGAGAGAGGCCACAACATTGAGAGGTCCGCATACCGCAAAAAAAAACCAAAAAAACAAAACAAAACAAAAAAAACAGACGGAATATTGTAACAAATTCAATAAAGACTTGAAAAATGGTCCACATCCAATAAAAAAAGCTTTAAAAAAAAAGTGCCCCAGGGGTCAGGGTGAAGTATAGTCTGCGTGTTGACTTTTGTATACTGAGTAGGAAGAATAGGCCTATGAACTGAGATCATCCTTGAAAGAATCTTGGAGAACATCTGAACCCATGAGTGATCAGAGACAATATCATGAGGATAAGATGAGAAGGCTATCAGCAGAATAATCTAAAACTTGCTGTGGAGTACAATTGGCAGATCATAAGCTCTCATTTCATACACTATCAGAATGAAAATAAATAAACATTTTATTTCTTAATAAAGGATTTGATAATTGATGCTCCTACTCTATTCAACATAACAAAAACAACAACAACATATATGGAAGCAGTCACAATTATGGTTTATTGGGTTTATTTTTTAAAAATATAAGGGATCGCCATAATCACTTTAGTGCTTAACATCTCCAATGTCATTAACATGGCCCTTTAGATGGCTATACTCAAAATAAAGTATAGAAAATCCTACTTTCTTGTAAGTAGGAAGATGAGAGGATCCACAAACATAATTTGTGTTCCTAAATTTTATGCTAAGGTGAATATACCCTCTTTATAAGTTTCTTTGTGTAATGTTCGAGGCAATACATGTAACTTTAGCATACAAAGTAAAATCTCAATAACTATTTTCCCACTTTTTTTTTGCATTTTTTAGTTCAAGAAGGTAACACTAAAAAATTCAAACTAAAAGAGTTCTTTTTATTTACACTTATATTTTATACCATAAAGGATCTCTAAAAGCATCAAACTGATGAATCTAAAAGACCATGTATTTTACCTACAGATGATAATTAATCACTCAAAATTTGAATAAGAATTCTAAGAGCTAGTTTATTTCTAACAATGATAATGTTGACTAAGCAGTCAGAGAGAGGAAGAGCAAATTATAGGAAAATCAGTGCAAATGAAAGTTAAGTGTTGGCACTAACAATATAGAAGGCAAAACTGCTACATAAAAGAATAAAAATTGAGAAGAAATTCAAATACAAGATTTTCTTCAAATCAGAGGAATGAATGTGGTTGCACTATGTCTGGCAACAGGTTTATCTTTAAACTATCTCATGATAACTATATGAAAGTTTCAGATTCCTGTGATTCTATACAAAACTCTTTTACCATCCACATGGCTATTTTCTTAAAGAACGTACATTATTTATTTACTATATTTTGGTGAACAAAAATATAAATCACCCCAGTTGTTTGCATAAGTGCCAAGCTTCCAGCAACTGACTTTGAATTTGGGGGAAAATATGTTGCCTGTTTGACACAAATGCTGATTAGTTTTAAAGAAGATTTTTGTTTGTTTTTTGCCTTAGTGCCTCCCACATAAATCTCTGTAAACACTTTTTGTTTAGGAAATAAAACAGCAAAAGTAAATTACTTGTATTAAATTGCTTCATTCTTATGAATAAAATAAATATTTTCATTAAAAATATTTTATTTATTGAAGGGAGGAAAAATAATAGAAAAAATGAAAAAAAAAGTCTATTGAGGCTACTTGACTGCAGTGATACCTAACTGAATTAAATATAGTCCCTTAACATTTAGCTCTATTATTGATATGGGTCTGTCTATGTATCATTTGTTTTCTGCTTATCCACTTTAATTTTTATTCTTCTCTTTCTCCTTACCTATCTTTTACAAAATTCTTTGAATGTCTCAGAATTTAATCTGACTATATCTATTGTATTTAGCTATATATCCTTACATATTTTTGTGGTGTTCTAGATATCATGATATGCATCTCTAAATTTTCACGGTCTACTGAGAGGTAATATTGTAGCACTTCACACAAAATATAGAAAGATTTCAATCATATAGATCTTTTTCCATCCTCCATGTTCCTTTTGTTACAGTTATCATACTTCAATCTACAAATGTTATAAACTCACAAGACAGTGTTATAATTTTAGCTTTTAGTGGCTATGTAGATTTTAATAAAAATAAGAGAAAACTTTGTCTTTCATGTGTACCTGGCTATTTACCTTTGCAATAAGGTAAATACCTTTGCTATTTACCATTCCCTATCGATTTTTTAAAAATCTGAGTTTACCCTTAGTAATATTTTTTTAATTGAAGTATAGTTCATATACAGTATTATATAAGTTACAGGTATACAATATAGTGATTCACAATTTTTAAATATTATATTCTATTTATGGTATTATAAAATATTTCCTATATGCCCCATGTTGCACTCTATATGACAGTCTCTGGGTCCATCCATGTCTCTGTAAAGGGCACAATTTCATTCCTTTTTATGGCAGAGTAATATTTCACTGTATATACGTACCACATCTTCTTTATCCATTCCTCTGTTGATGGATATTTAGGTTGCTTCCATGTCCTGGATATTGTAAGTACTGCTGCAATGAACATTTGGGTGCATGTATTTTTTTGAATTATGGTTTTCTCTGGGTATATGCCCAGGAGTGGGATTGCTGGGTCATATGGTAGTTCTATTTTTAGTTTTCTAAGGAACCTCCATACTGTTCTTCACAGTGGCTGTATCAATTTACATTCCCACAAACAATGTTAAGAGGGTTCCTTTTTATCCACACCATCTGCAGCATTTGTTGTTTGTAGATTTTTTGATGATGGCCATTCTGACTGGTATGAGGTGATACCTCATTGAAGTTTTGATTTGCATTTCTCTAATAATTAGTGACGTTGAGCATTTTTTCATGTGTTTGTTGGCTATCTGTATGCCTTCTTCGGAGAAATGTCTATTTAGGTCTTCCATCCATTTTAGGATTGGATTGGGTTGTTTGCTTTATTGATATTGAGCTGCATGAGTTGTATGTATATTTTGGAGATTAATCCCTTGTCAGTTGCTTTGTTGGCAAATATTTTCTCCCATTCTGAGGGTTGTCTTTTCATCTTATTTATGGTTTCCTTTGCTGTGCAAAAGCTTTGAAGTTTCATTAAGTCCCATTTTTTTATTTTTGTTTTTATTTTCATTACACTAGGAGGTAAGTCAAAAAAAGATCTTGCTGCAATTTATGTCAAAGAGTGTTCTGCCTGTGTTTTCCTCTAAGAGCTTTATAGTGTCGGGCCTTACATTTAGGTCTTCAATCCATTTTGAGATTATTTTTGTGTATGGTGTTAGGGAGTGCTCTAATTTCATTCTTTAACATGTAGCTGTCCAGTTTTCCCAGCACCACTTATTGAAGAGACTGTCTTTTCTCCATTGTATAGTCTTGTCTCCATTGTATATTCTTGTCTCCTTTGTCATAGATTAGGTGACCATAGGTGTGTGAGTTTACCTCGGGGTTTTTTATCCTGTTCCATTGATGTATATTTCTGTTTTTGTGCCAGTACCATACTGTCTTGATTACTGTAGCTCTGTAGTATGGTCTGAAGTCAGGGAGCCTGATTCCTCCAACTCCATTTTTCTTTCTCAAGATTGCTTTGGCGGGTCTTTTGTGTTTCCATACAAATTGTAAAATTTTTTGTTCTAATTCTGTGAAAAATGTCATTGGTAATTTAATAGGGATTGCATTGAATCTATAGATTGCTTTGGGTAGTACAGTCATTTTCACAATATTGATTCTCCCAATCCAACAACATGGTATATCTCTCCATCTGTTTGTGTTGTCTTTGATTTTTTTCATCAGTATCTTATAGTTTTGTTAGTACAGGTATTTTGCCTCCTTAGGTAGATAGATTTATTCCTAGGTATTTTATTCTTTTTGTTGTGATGGTACTTGGGATTGTTCCCTTAATTTCTCTTTCTGATCTTTTGTTGTTAGTATAGGAATGCAAGAGATTTCTCTGCATTAATTCTGTATCCTGCAACACTACCAAATTCATTGATTAGCTCTACTAGTTTTCTGGTGGCATCCTTAGGATTTTCTATGTATAGTATTATGTCATCTGCAAACAAGTGACAGTTTTACTTCTTATTTTCCAATTTGGATTCCTTTTATTTCTTTTTCTTCTCTGATTGTCATGGCTAGGACTTCCAAACTTATGCTAAATAACAGTGACAAGAGTGGACATCCTTGTCTTGTTCCTGATCTTAGAGGAAACACTTTCAGTTTTTCACCATTGAGAAGGATGTTTGCTGAGGGTTTGTTGTATATTATTTATTATTTTGAGGTAAGTTCCCTCTATGCCCACTTTCTGGAGGGTTGTTATTATAAATGGGTGTTGAATTTTGTCAAAAGCTTTTTCTGCATCTATTGAGATGATCACATGGTTTTTATTCTTCAGTTTGTTAATATGTTGTATCACATTGATTGATTTGCATATATTGAAGAATCCTTGCATCCCTGGGATAAATCCCACTTGATCATGGTGTATGATCCTTTTAATGTGTTGTTGGATTCTGTTTGCTAGTATTTTGTTGAGGATTTTTGCATCTATATTCATGAGTGATACTGGTCTGTAATTTCCTTTTTTTGTAGTATCTTTGTCTGGTTTTGGTATCAGTGTAATGGTGGCCTCATAGAATGAGTTTGGGTGTGCTCCTTCCTCCACAATATTTTGGAAGAGTTTGAGAAGGATGGGTGTTAGCTCTTCTCAAAATGTTTGAGAGAATTTGCCTCTGAAGCCTTCTGGTCCTGGACTTTTGTTTCTTGGAAGATTTTTAATCACTGTTTCAATTTCATTACTTGTGATTGATCTGCTCATATTTTCTATTTCTTCCTGGTTCAATCTTGGAAGGTTGTACATTTCTGAGAATTTGTCCATTTCCTCCAGGTTGTCCATTTTATTAGCATAGAGTTGCTTGTAGTAGTCTCTTATATGATCCTTTGTATTTCTGCAGTGTCCGTTGTAACTTCCCCTTTTTCATTTCTAATTTTATTGATTTGAGTCCTCACCCTTTTTTTCTTAATGAGTCTGGCTAAAGGTTTATCAATTTTGTTTATCTTCCCAAAGAACCAGCTTCTAGTTTCACTGATCTTTGGTGTTGTTTTCTTCATTTTTATTTCATTTATTTCTGCTCAGGTCTTTAGGACTTCTTTCCGTCTACTAACTTTAGGTTTTGTTTGTTCTTCTTTCTCTAGTTGCTTTAGGTATAGTTAGGTTGTTTATTTGAGATTTTTCTTGTTTCTTGAGGTAGGATTGTATTGCTATTAACTTCCTGGTAGAACTGCTTTTGCTGCATCCCATACATTTTGGGTTGTCGTGTTTTCATTGCCATTTGTTTCTGGGTATTTTTTTGTTTCCTCTTTGATTTCTTTAGTGACCCACTGGTTATTAGTAGCATATTGTTTAGCTTCCATGTGTTTGTGTTTTTTACAGGTTGTTTTCCTGTTACTGATTTCTAATCATAGTGGTTGTGGTTGGAAAATATACCTGATACAATTTCAATTTTCTTAAATTTACCGAGGCTTGATTTGTGACCCAAGATGTGATGTATCCTGGAGAATGTTCCATGTGCACTTGGGGAGAAAATGTATTCTGCTGCTTTTGCATGGAATGTCTTATAAATATCAATTAAGTCTATCTGGTCCAATGTATCATTTAAGGCTTCTGTTTCCTTATTAATTTTCTGTCTGGATGATCTGTCCATTGGTATAAGTGGAGTGTTAAAGTCCCCACTGTTATTGTCTTACTGTCATTTTCCTTTTTATGGCTGTTAGCATTTGCCTTATGTACTGAGGTGCTCCTATGTTGTGTGCATAAATACTTACAATTGATATATCTTCTTCTTGGATTGATCCCTTGATCATTATTTAGTACCCTTCCTTGTCTCTTATAATAGTCTTTATTTTAAAGTCTATCTTGTCTGTTATGAGTATTGCTACTCCAGATTTCTTCTGATTCCCATTTGCATGGACTATCTTTTTCCATCCCCTCACTTTCAGTCAGTACCTGTCCCTAGATCTGAACTGGCTCTCTTGTAGACAGCACATATATGGGTCTTGTTTTTGTATCCATTCAGCCAGTCTGTGTCTTTTGGTTGGAGCATTTAATTCGCTTACACTTAAGGTAATTATTGATATGTATGTTCCTACTCCCATTTTCTTAATTGTTTGGGTTTGTTTTTGTAGGTCTTTTTCTTCTTTTGTTTTTCCCACCTAAGGAAGTTCCTTTAGCATTTGTTGTAAAGCTGGTTTGGTGGTGCTGAATTCTCTTATCTATTGCTTGTCTGTAAAGCTTTTGATTTCACTGTCAGATCTGAATGATATCCTTGCTGTGTAGAGTAATGTTGGTTGTTGGTTTTTCCCTTTCATCACTCTAAATATATCCTGCTACTCCCTTCTGGCCTGCAGAGTTTCTGCTGAAAAATCCGCTGATAACCTTATGGAGATTCCCTTGTATGTTATTTGTTGCTTTTCTCTTGCTGCTTTTAATATTTTTTCTTTGTATTTAATTTTTTTCGTTTGATTAATATTTATCTCAGCATGCTTCTCCTTGGGTTTGTCCTGTATGGGACTCGCTGTGCTTCCTGGTCTTGGGTGACTATTTCCTTCCCCATGTTAGGGAAGTTTTCAACTACAATCTCCAAATATTTTCTGAGAGCCTTTCTCCTCTTCTTCTGGGACCCCTATAATTCGAATGTTGGTGTGTTTAATGTTGTCCCAGAGGTCTCTGAGACTGTCCTCATTTCTTTTCATTGTTTTTTCTTTATTCTGCTCTGCAGCAGTTATTTCCACCATTCTATCTTCCAGCTCACTTATCCATTCTTCTGCCTCAGTTATTCTGCTATTGATTCCTTCTAGTGTATTTTTCATTGCAGTTATTGTGCTGTTCATCACTGTTTGTTTGTTCTTCTAGGTTCTTGTTAAACATTTCTTGTATCTTCTCGATCTGTGCCTCCATTGTATTTCTGAGATCTTGGATCATCTTTACTATCATTACTCTGATAGTAGATAGATTGCCTTTTTCCTTATTTTTCAGGTAGATTGCCTATTTCCTCTTCATTTATTTGGTGGTGGGGTTTACCTTGCTCCTTCATCTGCAATATATTTCTCTGTCATCTCATTTTATCTAACTTACTGTGTTTGTGGTTTCCTTTCTGCAGGCTGCAGGGTCGTAGTTCCTCTTGCTTCTTGTGTCTGCCCCCTCGTGGGTGAGGTTGGTCCAGGGGCTTGTGTAGGCTTCCTGGTGGGAGGGACTAGTGCCTGTGCTCTGGTGGGTAGAGCTAAGTCTTTTCCCTCTGAAGGGCAGGGCTGCAACAGGTGGTGTTTTTTGGGGTGTCTGTGAGCTTAGTACAACTTTAGGCAGCCTGTCTGCTGATGAGCAGGGCTGTGTTCCTATCTTGCTGGTTGTTTGGCATGAGGTCTCCAACACTGGAGCCAGATCATTGGTTTATTATAAAAGAATATAAGTCAGGAACAGCCAGATAGAAGAGATGCATAGAGCAAGGCATGGGGAAAGGTTGAGGAGCTCCCATGCCCTCTACAGGCACACTCTCCCAGCACCTCTAATAGTCTGTACCGCTTAATTCCCTACCCCTGCATTTTGCCTCGTCCCTTCCCTCTCCCCACTGGTAACCACTAGTTTGTTCTCTATACCTAGAGAATATAACTCTTAATATCATTTTTCTTCAGATTGTAAAACTCCCTTCAGGACAAATGTGGGTATGGTGACAAAAAATATTTTAGATTATTTTATCAGAAAATATATTTATTTCATTTTTATTATTGAAGGATATTTTACTAGATGTAGAATTCTGAGATTAGTTTTTTTGGGTTTTTTTCCTTTCAGTACTTTAAAGACTTTTTTGCATTGTCTTCTAGGCTGCTTGGTTTTCAATTAGTACTTGCAGTCATTGCAAGATTATTTTTCTGAGATAATGTCATCTTCTTTTTTCTGCTTGCTTTCAAGATTTTCTCTTTATAACTGTTTTCAAGAGTTTCTCTATTATGTGCCTAGCTTTAATTCTCATTAAATTTGTCCTCTCTGGTGGTCAATTAGCTTCTGAATTCTGTTCAGTTATATATGTCACCAAATTTTGAATTTTAGCCATTATTTCAAAACTCCTTTCCTAATTCATAAGAGAAATACATGTCATAATTTGTTCAACTTTTTGCCACTACACCTGAAACCAAGATCAACTTTTATCTCCTTTTTAATCCTGGATTCCATGTTATTCTGTGTTGGAATTTTTATATTATGTTAGTTTTCCCCCACCTCTCTCTCCCTCTCTCTCTTTCTAAATTTCTCCTCTACCTTTAGATGTTTGAAAATTGCTTGCTATATTGGAGGCATCATATATTCATCAAAGAGTTTAATCTCTTTTACTTTTACTCCCTTAATTTTCATCCTTAGTTTTGTACCTGATCAAGTTTTTGTCCAATATTTTGTCATTAAAAATAACTTCATCTAGCACCTGATCTAATTTGAAACTATTTAAACTTAAAATACAGCATATATATATACACACACACACACATATGCACCACATATTTTAAGTCTATAGCTTGGTGATTTATTGCAAATTGAACAAGCATATGTAACTATTACTTTAATGAAGAAATAAAATATTAACTCTATTCTAAAAACATCTTTTATGCCACTTCACAATTGCTGCTGCTTGTGGTAAATTAATAAGAAATACAGTTTTTTTCTTCTTCCATTAAATGTCTCCTTTCTTTTCATTTGGGAGGTATCTATCATTACCTTGACCAAATGTAATATGGTAGAAATAAAGCTGGTGTCAGCTTCTGGGCCCAGGTTATAAGAGAGTTGTAGCTTGTACTTCCTATCTTTACGAACACTTATTCTTGCAAGCCTGCTACCATGTCAAAAGTTTGAATATCCCGAGGCAAGAATACTATGAGAAATAAAAGCCATGTAAAAAGCCCCTGGGGAATGTGACAAAATGGGAGTGAGGATGGGTCAAGGAAAACTGAGTGAAGGAATCATCTGGAAAGTAGATCTTCCAACCATAGCCAACCCTGCTGAGATCAGAGTTGAACTCAAGTCACTCCTGAACTCCTGACCCAAAAAGTTGTGAGAAAAATAAGAAGACCCTTAGTGTTACCCTATTTACTATATAGCAACAGATAACTGGAATAGATAACAGATAACTGAAACACTACTGGTCCTTATTTCTCACTATCCTGAATTCTAGCATCATAGCTTAATCTGGTCTGTTTTTGACCTTTATATAATTGAACTATACAAATATGTTTGTGGGTATGGTTTATTTCACTCAGTTAAGCTATGATATGTGTGTGTGTGTGTGTGTGTGTGTGTGTGTGTGTGTGTAGGAGCTTTTCTTCTTTTTCATTGTATACAATGAAACATATGAATACACATACACATTGTATGAATATATAAAATGTAGCATGAATTTTCCTGTAGTGAACATTTCAGTTATTCCACATTTTGGATTATGAATAACACTTCAATAAAAGAGGTGGGAGCATGACCCTTTGGAACTCAGAGAAGGGGACACAGAAAGGCTTTTGTGACTAGGAGTCCCACAGGGTCCAGCTTAGTTTCATAAATTTGTTTACAAATGTCCTTTATTACAACTTATATGGATTTCTGTTGGTTATAAATAACAGTGAAATTGCTAGGTCATAGAAATTTACATTTTCAATTCCAGTAAGCAACAATAAACATTTCTATAGACACTGTACCAATGTATATTCCCACCAGCAGTGTTTAAGAATGCTGGTTACTCAACATCTTTGCCAAAATTGAAGATTATTAACTTTTTGAAATTGTATCTATTCCAGTGGGTATCACACTGTAACCAAATTGTTTTCCACTGACAACAAAAGAGAATGTTTACTTTTTTTTTAATTTGAGTATAATTGCTTTACAATGTTATGTTAGCTTCTGCTATACAGTGAAGTGAATCAGCTATACGTATACATATTTCCCCTCCCTCTTGGACCTAGAATGTTTACCCTTTTATATTTTCGTTGGCCACTCAGATATTATCTTTTGCAGAGTGATTGCTACAGCCACTTGTCCTTTTTCTATTTGTTCTCTGTCTTTTATGTAGGAATTCTTTTATAAAGGAATTATTTTTAAAATGTATTAGACATAAGCCTGATGTTGGTAATATGTGTTTCAAATATCTTCTCATTCTATAACTTATCTTTTCACTCTGTTAATGATATTTTTTGACTTAAAATTTTTCTTTAATATTGTAACAGAGGAGGACCCTGTGGGGTCCTCCTGGGCACAAAAGCCTTTCTGAATACCAAAGAGCAGATTCAAGTAGTTGCTAATCAGGGAAGTTAGGAAATGCAGAAAGAAAGGGGGAACAATCAAAAACCTATAGTGCAGCGATTAAAGCAGGATACTGGTTCTTCCTCAAGGGATACACATAACAATATCTTTGAGTTATTCTGCAGGAACTAACGCCCCCTCCCAGGTGGAGGATGGTAACTTCAGTCTGAGCACAAGATTCCTGGAACACTGTCCTATTACATCACCACCAACCAATGAGAAGAAAGTCACACATCCTGCAGCCCTCACCCCAAATTTTGCCTATAAAACTTTTGCCTATAAAACTGTAAAAATTTTGCCCCAAAACATGGGGGAGTTTGGGTTTTTTGAGCACAAGCCACCCATTCTCTTTGCTTGGCCTTGCAATAAACCTTTCTGTGCTCCAAACTCCATTTCTGTTTGTTTGGTCTCACTGTGAGTCCAGCACAGGAACTTTTTTTTGGTAACCATCTGTCAAACATTTTCAGTTGTCTCATGTTTAGTATTTTTTTCAACCTCTTTAAGTATCTTTCTTAACATGAATATAATTACTATATCTTCACATATTACTGTCCACACATTCTATTTCTTTTTTGTTTCACATATAAATCTAAAGACCAGCTTAGTGGTTTTGTTTTTGCGGAAAAGCAAAAGGTCAATTTGTTCATGCTTTTCCTATGGATATCCAACCCTTTCTTGAACCAGAACTCTTTATTGAAAAGAATGAATCTAACTATTTTCTGCAAGGCTAGCTTGTTTTAAATAATGTAGTTGTATGTACTTGGCTCTGCTTCAGGACTCTATTCTGTTTCATTTACCTATTTGTTTATCCTTGTGTCAATACCAGTTCTCTGAACTACTTTAACTTTAATATATGTCTTAAAATCCAACAGAGTACATTCAACAACTGTGTACTTTTTCAATACTGACTTGATTATATTTGTCTCTCATATTTCCATATTCTTTTTAGAACCAACTTGTATATCTTCAAAAAACACCTGCTGGGATTAGGATTGGGATTACATCTTATTTATATATAAATATGGGGGAGAAATATCAACTTTATAATCATGCTACAAATCAACAGAGGGTGTACATCTGCATTTAGTTAGGTATTCTTTATTTACTCTCAAAAGCTTTATATCTTACTGTGAAGAAGTATCACCCAGCTTTTATTTGATTTGTTTTTAATCATGTGGTGATTCTAATGTTACTCTAAATGCTATATTTTTACACTTCACTTTTGAATGGTTTATAGTTGCTTCACACAAAGAAAAATTGAATTTTCACAATGGCCTTGCATCCGTAGACTGACTAAATTCCCTTAAATTCTAACAGTTTAATTGTAATCTTACTAAATTTACTGTTTCTAATTAGCAAGTAACAATCTCCAATCACTATTGCTTCTACTGCCCCAGTGGTCTAATGCATTTGTTTTTATCCCTGTGCCATCATTCCAGTTAAAACTACCTACATTTCAACTCATCTGCTTCAATAGCCTCTCCATACATATCCTACATTCTGTCCTATTCCCTCTAGTTATTCTGTAACATAGTAACAAGTGTTATTCTTTCAAATTTAAAATCTGAATATCTCATTCTCATTTAGACATTTTAGTGGTATATACTACTTTTTTTAAGCTTAGCATATTTTCTTTCTGGATTTTTCCCCACACACCTCTCAGCCTATTACATGTATTATGATGTCTTTGCCTTTCATGTCATGTGAGTAAGGCTGTCATAATATATATAAGATGCCCAGTTATATCTGAATTTGAGTTAAACACAAAATAGTTTTCCTATATTATTTTCATGGGCCATGCTTGTAATTTTTTTTTTTTTTTTTTTTTTTGCAGTACGTGGGCCTCTCACTGTTGTGGGCTCTCCCGTTGCAGAGCACAGGCTCTGGATGTGCAGGCTCAGCAGCCATGGCTCACGGGCCCAGCCGCTCCGCGGCATATGGGATCTTCCCAGACCAGAGCACGAACCCGTGTCCTCTGCATCGGCAGGTGGACTCTCAACCACTGCACCACCAGGAAAGCCCATGCTTGTAATTTTTATGAAAGTATATTTGCTGTTTACCTAAATTTCACATGAAACTAGGCATATTTTTCCCACTAAATATGGCAATTCTACATACAAGTACTGTAATCTTATGAACCCCAGTAACAAATCACCCACTTTGGAAACAATAATTAGTTCAGGACTGTACCTGTGCCCTAAGATAGGACTTTGACCACTCTGGAGATTTCCCTGGGTCTGTCTATGAAGAAGTATTTAGTTTTTCTCTGTGATTTCTATCTGGTAGATGATATTAGCTTTGACTTACTTGTGGATATCTTTGTCTTGTGACAGAAAGTAAAACAGAAAAAGTTGACCAGAGAGATGGAAATAGGGAGAGAACAAGAAAAAGAGAGAGATTACTGATGGCTTCTCTCAGTCCCTGAATCCAGTTGTGGAAATAAAGACCAACAAAATGAGAACAAGCAAAGGCTATTTTTCAGACTGGGGAGAGCAAGGAAGTCAGCCAACATCACCTGCATTTTGGTAGAGACTCAAAGGCAGGCAGAGGAGGCAGGCAGAAGAGTGGGAAAACTTTTATGAGAAAAAGAGGAAGCTTCAGGTTTTCCCTGATTGGAAGATGTTGGGAAGGGGAAGCTGGAACTAAGCTAACTAGAAGCAATGTATCATTTGTGACTGGTTAGAGGTGCACATTTGCCTTTCTCTGATTGTTCCTAAATTGGAAGCAGGGACAAAAAAATAGAGAAGCTGCCAGTTATTCAACAAGTCCTGGCTTTTGGGGCTGATTTTTATAGGAGTTACTGTTTTGCTTCCTGGACTGTCAGTAGAGATTACAGTCTGGTTTCCCCTGAAAGGCTGATTTATAGTAGCTGGCTTCCTGAGCTGGTTACTGTAGATAATGGGTTGGTTTCCTGGGTAGGTGGCTGCAGGTTATGGTCAGAGTTTTATTTTTATATATGGCCTCATTATTGTCCATGTGTATATTCAGTCTTTCACAGTCATGTGAAATGAATCATGAGTCATGAATCATAGATTTTCAGCAATGTGAATCAATAAATTGCTCTTTATGCCTAATCTAGTTTGAGGTATGGATAAGTCAGTTGCCTTAAGAAAAATTCTGACAAGCATGAAGACTTTAGATGTTTTCTGCCCATTTTTCTTAAACTAAAAAGACAAATTATTAACCTGGCTTACAATACTCTAAATAATTGGCTTCTGTCTCCCTAGTCTATTGCAGCATCAATCTACTAGTAATTTACAGGCATTAAGCCACCATATTGGCTTTTTTTCAATTCCTGTAATGAATGGAGTATTTTCCTTACTTAGGGATTTGTCCTCACATTTCTTCTTCCTGGGTTGTTTTACATGCATCATCATTCCTGCCCCATTCACCACTATTATTTTAAAGTTAATACTTAACGCATTCTTGAGCTCTCAAAACAACTCTTCTTCAGAGAATTCTTTACTAACATTCAGATCCCTATTATACACTGTTTTATAAACCTGAACTTGTTTATTAAATACCACACCACAGCTGTAATCAATATATAAACTATTCAAGATATTGTTAAATATCTATCCATTCTGCTGTAGTAAGGGACCTCGACTTTTGGTTAACTGCTCTCCCTTCTAGATAATGTCCCCGAAGATGGTGATCGATGTATGTTCACTGAATAAATGAAGATTTTCCATATATTTTTTGAAGTAAATGGATAAAATTATGTCACAAAATGTTTATTTATTGGACCACTGCAAGTATAATTATAATTAAATGTAAATTAAATCAGACTAATAGCTGTAAAACAAATATTTTCTAACATAATAACTTATTAAAATTATGATACAAAAGGTTTTATTAGGAATATGAAAGAATACTTAACACAGAATTGAAGCATTTTCTGACTTTGGTCTCTCTCTAATGAACATACAGTATTACTCTATAATACTATATAAATCATCCAAAGCTATGCCTATTTTGTATACTGGTGTAACAAAGATGCATATTCTGTTTTTCATATGTATATATTCAATTTTAAACTGAAACATCTCTTCAGATTATCAACTATGTTGAAATAACTTTCTAAGCCCAGAATGGAGCTAATGCTGCCCAGGGTGCCACATTTTAGCAAACTGAAAATTACATGACTTTCATTTCCCTGTAAATGCTCCGCATGTCCAGAAACACTATATATTCAGTCGGCCAATCCCCAAACATCAAGCCAACTCTGGGCCTTCTCACCCCAAACAATGTTGAATATGTGGTCCAAGTCAATCAGATATTTCTATTTTTTTCTTCCTTGTTCTTTATTCTTTGCCCTACAGTAGTGTCCTGCTCTCTGCCTATTTGGAAGTTCTCTGAAAGGAAACTGTCCACTTCATAAAGTGTTAAATAAACCTTGTTTGTACCACCAGAATTGTTTTCTCTCATTATTTTTAACAGTTTTTGGCGACAAGGCTTGGAATGGGATCTGTGTGCTAACCACCTGTAAGACAAGGAGACACACAGGCCAGGCACCCTGAGTTTACTCTTCCTCTCCTCATTACGGAGGGCACTGGGCAAGTCACTCTCAAATCTGAGCTCCACTCCCTTGCATCCAACTCTCCGATTCAAACAAACTTTATTTAAAAATAGATATACATTATATATATATTTCCCCAGAAAGGTTCTGGGGTCCTGGGAAGTTTCTGGTATAGTTGTACTGGGAGTCCACAATGGCAGTTGTTACGAAACTCACAAAGCCTCGAGGTCAACTCACAGCATAAGCCACTTGGGGACTTTGGAAATAAACTAAGACAAGAGATTCAGACTGTTTGATTATCAAAATCAAAATCCTAGTAGGCACAAGTCACAGTATTAAAAGCCATAAGAGCATATGTCAAAATAAAGAAATCATTTTATGAAAGGAATAATGGATCTATTGCTAATGGGAATCTTGGAAGGCAAAGCTGAAATACTGGTGGCTATGCAAAGAAAACTGTTAGAGCACTTGCTACCTAACTCTAAGACTCCCATGCTAGATAAGCCGGTCACAGACGGGGTTAGATTGACCCTAGGTCACCTGCCAACCTCAAGAAAATTTCCATGCAATGAGGTACACTGTAAAACACCACAAAATCTCCTACCTAGGAGCAGATTGCTCTTTGGTAATAATTTGGCTCCAAGGCTTTAGCTAAAGAAATGGGATCTTCAAGTTTCAAAGACTGAGCATACCGCCTTCCAGCACAACTGCTTATTTTATGTCTAAGAACTCCAGAAGTTGAAGCATCTACAAAAATGGCAAATCTTAGTGAGACAACCTAGAATTACAATAGCCATTATGGAGAACATTCCAATTAGACACAATCATTCATGTAAAAAGCACACTTGAAAGCAAGCTTTCCCAAATCAAACAAACAGAATGGAATATCTATTTTAACTGGCACGCAGACGCTTCCCAAAGGCTTCAAGACTCCAAAATAGCTTCATTAAAAGATTCATTACAAAAGGCTAATAAAAAATTAAAGACACAAGAGGTACCTGAAACAAAACACTGTTAAGACTGATGTGACTCCAACTACTCTCCTCTCTCCTCCTTTATCTGAATACTCAGTCACTAATCCTCTATAATAATTGCCTTTCCACTCTGAAGAAACCACAAAACCGTCCACCAAGTTAGTGGTTTTACAACTAGAACAACTCCAAAGCCAGTAACCTGAAGCAACACCTTGGGCCTCCCCCACTGCATGCCCCTAGGGGTCCATCATCAAAACACTGGCCCAGAAATTTGTGTCTCATTTGCAATCAACCAGAACATTGGGAAAACATATTGTCCTAGGAAGTTTTGTCAAATCCTTCCATACCAATTTGATCAGCCGGTATCTACCCTCAAAGGATGACCCCCATTTGGGCCCCTCCCAGGGTTGACAAACTCAAAGAGATTCTCCAATAAACTGTTTCCAGTTGTTCTCTTAAATAACCAAGGAGAAACTAAAAATTAATGGAAAATCTTGCCAAATTCTAGTTGATACCAGAGCTACATGTTTTACTTTAAACCCACTTGCTCAGGACCCTGCAGGTGGGATCCTGGGGAAAACAAGCAGAAGCCAGCACTTACCCGGGTCGGCTCTCCAAGATCTCTGCATTGCCCGGTTGAGAAAGGAAGGTAAAATTTTACGTCGTCCTTTTCTTTCCAAATCCAGACTCTGAAGATCTTCTCCCTGACAGAAAGAAGGAAACTAAAGATAATGAAACGGAGGGTAGTCAACAGTTAGCCATTAGTAAATAATAGATCATAACATGCCTTCACGGATAAAGCTAGCTTTGTTTTTACAAAAACTTGCATGTCCTCCGAGCAACACGTAGCCTCAACAATAAGATGTGTGGCTGAGTTGTTTTTTTCAGGAACTTGGAGTCAGCTGTGTCCAGTTCCAGCTCGAACTCATTAAGACTGGTTTGGGACCAATGATCCTCCAACTGGGCAAGTGGGAGTGTCCGATCCATGACCTTTTGAAGGCAGAGGGCCAAAAATTCCACCCTCAGAGTGCGGTAACTCACTATTTCTGAACCTGTGCCCCACGAAGAAGCATGCAAGTTAGTTGCACCTGGGCATAATGATGATTATCTCACCTTTTTCTCATCTCCAATCACCTTTCTCCATGATCCCCATGCCTCAGCTTTGTTATAAATACCCCTCATCCCTTCACCTTCAGGGAGATTTGTTCTCCACCTTCTCCCTTGGCTGCCTTGTGAATAAAACTTTTCTCTGCTGCAAACCTAGGTGTTTCAATGTTTGACTTGCTGCGCGTTGTCAGGCAAATGAACTTGGTTCCATAATAATAGTGTGGTAGGATGTTTGGTCACCCCTTGATATCATTCAGGTTGCAACCCAATTTTCTGAGGAATTAAAAACACTTTCCTACAAATTGAGGATGACCTGTACAACTGCCACCTAAAAATTGGCGCTTGCCGTCTGCCTCTATGAGGATTAAATCACAAGCTAATGAAACCTCTGACCTTCAACACACCCTGAAGGGAGTTCAGAGTAGAGATCAGGAATTCAGTACTGTGTGCTTGAGAAAAACTGGCAGAACAGGCCTTCAGATAGATATTTTCAGGAGATTTTATGAGTCCAATTCTTGCATCTTTTTATATCTAGAAAAACACTAGAATCATTAATGGTGCTGTCTGCTCCTTGTGACTAGCAGAAACCTTCATGAGACTAACAGCAACTGTTACAGGAAGGGGGATCCCTTCCAGGGCCCAAGATTGGGCTCTTGTCTAACACTAGGAAATGTATTGTCTGAGGAGACACAGCTTCTGCAAAAAACGTGTTCTTGATTGAATGTACCCCTCCTTCACCAAAATCACATATATACTGTCCTTCCCCTCTACCTCTTAGGAGCAGTTTCTCAGCGCTATCTGAAATGCTGCCTCCTGGGCCATAGTCCTCATTTTGTCCCAGATAAAACTTAACTCTCACATTGTGCTGTTTTTTTTCAGTCGACAAAACTTAACTCATAAACTGAGTCTTTACAAGAACAGAAAAAGCCCAACTATTCTTTTTCCCAATCGCAAAACCTCCCCTATTCACCTCAAAAGGCTTATAGGTATTGTAAAAATTCTGGCCTTAGGAAACAGAAGTACTTATTGGCAGAAGTCGCATTCTTTCTCTGTGCCTTTGAGATGTAAATGTTCTACCTGGTCTTCTCTAGAAACCCTGGTAATTCTTATCAAAAGAAAAAAAAGGGGAGCCGGTGGGGGGAAGGCCATTTGGAAATGAGGAAAACAAACAAAACAGAAATCTTAAAAGTCTTCTCCACAGTTATTAGTAAAAAGTTTAAGACATCTGAGTAGTTAATCTTAACTTATTCTGTCTGCCAGAAGCACAATTTGGATCCAACTATTCTTTCATTACTAGTGAAAAATGAAAGCAAACGATCTCTGTATCTGTCTGTATGTTTAGGTATGTCTATGCATATATGCATTGATGTATAGTATTTTTCTGCCAACAGATAGTATTGCCAAAATTAATTTACAGAAATCTATATTTAATTGGCTTAAAGAAAAATTTTTAAATAAATTAAGTGTATTCTCAGAAATACAGAGACTAACCCACATGTTTTTCAAGTTCATATGATCTAGGATAATCTTCAGTAAATCAAAGTTTACTTAAGTTTGTTGGTTTATTTAAAACAGGGATGTCTTTAGAGTTACTAGTACTAAAAATAATGCAGGCATACAACTTTAATTCTACCTAGATTTATTAAAAGTCAAACAAGCTCAAGTTATCTGTTATAGAATCTGTGAGCAATAAAAATAACTTAAGATGATGACTAGCTATTTAATATGTCATGAAATTGTCATGAATAATCTAAACAAAATTGTTAACAAGTAAATTAAATATATATAAAAGTTTATAAATGAATTTTCAACAGTAGTTATGCTTTCTGTTACGTCTACTTAAAAATAGTTTCCAAAATCATTTTGGTAACTTAAAATCTTAAAGTTACACTGAGATAAATTAAATGATGGATATTCATTGAATATCTAGATCAATTCCAAAAGATGAAATACTGAACATTAATTACTGAACATCATAGGTTTATCCACTTTTGGCTTCTTTTTAAAGAGATACCAAACTTATTTGGGTTTATTAGTAAACATGTTTTGTTCCACATTTCTCCAAACTGTCACTAAAATTCAATAATTCAAAAGTTTTTACTATTACATTAGAAAGGAAATGGACAGAGAAGAAAGAAAGAGAGAGGAAGGGAAAGAAAAGGAGATCTATAGTTTTCTAAAAAAATTACTTTTAAGTATAATTTACACGGAGCTAGAGTTATTCACTTATGCATGTGGAGGAAGATAATATGAATTGTGCTTATGCAATTTTTTGTCTGTTATTTAGTTCTTTGGTATTAGACTTATTGTGCTATTTTATGAAAGAGTTTATAAACATAATAGTTTTCATTAATATAAATGGGGAAACTGGTGCTAAAGTGAGAAAGATATACAACTTTAGTATTTAAGATTTTTCTGTTTTTATACAACAGGGAACATCTATTTATTTGAATTGGAACTTGCACTGAACTTGACTCTTAAGAAGTGATGTTCTGTCAAGAGACAAAAAAAGTTGTTAGTTCTTGAATTTCCTCGGTGTTATTCTTCCCATAGTTAAAGTAGTTCATAAGCTAATTGAAACAGAGACCAAATTAATAGCAACAACTGTAATTTATAGGAAGCCATAGACTTCTCTTGACAAATTCCTTTTGATGAGTAAAAAAAATGTACTTGACATTTTGCCACATAAAAGCTAACTGCTATCCAGTTCCAATTAGAATGACACGTAATTTGAATTGAGTTGCTTAATGTGCTGTTCTAAAGAAGGAAAGGAAAAAAGACATATAACCCGAGGTGGCCATGATTTAGTAGTTCACTGCCACAGTTCACATTGAGAGCAATAAAACCAGAAATTTCCTGCCCGGTGATGACTAGCGATATCATTCAGGGTAAATTATTAATTTCTTTTGATGCTAAAGTTCAAGAAGCACCATGTGTTCCAATGTTGACTAATATTAGCTTTGGGGAAGTTTCCTAGTTAAAGGCTCATGACAGTGAGCCTCAACATTTAGCAATAATAACAGTGAAAACTCTGAGAGGGAAAACCATGTAAAGTAAAAGAAAATGTAAAATAAAATTTCATCATATTTCAGACTGTCATTTTTTTAATGATTCTTACCTTAGCTAATTACAACATATATTGAAAGACAGTAACACAAAATTAATGAGCAAGGGCTATAGGAGACTAGAAAAAGGGGGATCAACAGAGGCTGAAACAAGCAGCATGGAAATAGGGCTCAAACTAGACGTTAAAAGATTTTTCAAAAGGCAAAAATACATAAAGACTTTGAATGAAAATGGCAAATGGAAGAAAATCATAGCAGATGATTTTCAACAATTACAAAAATTTAGCAACAATTATAAGAATTAATTACATAAAGAAAACTTTATAATTTTTATAACTGATCTTTCATCTTCACAAAACAAGAAAATAACATTTTATTAAAGTTGTATCTACTAAAATATATATATATATATATATATATATTTTTTTTTTTCCGGTACACGGGCCTCTCACTATTGTGGCCTCTCCTGTTGCGGAGCACAGGCTCCAGACGCGCAGGCTCAGCGGCCATGGCTCACGGGCCCAGCCGCTCCGTGGCATGTGGGATCTTACCGGACCGGAGCACGAACCCGTGTCCCCCACATTGGCAGGCGGACTCTCAACCACTGTGCCACCAGGGAAGCCCTACTAAAAATATATTTATAGATTTATTTTCACTTCCTCTCCTCATGTAAATAGTCCATAAGCAATATTAAATAAGACATCTGGTAGAATAAAAGGATGAAGAGAGATTCAGAGAAAAGGGACCACAGACAGAGCCCCTAGAGTTTGACAGGTGCAAAAAGATCAGGCAGCCCTAGGAAACTGCCAGGACACAGGCCCAGCTGCCTGTGGGGCACAGGGTGACACTGGAAGAAAAGAAGCCCCAGCTCCACTAGCTTGTTTTGTGAAGGGCAGTAGCAGGACTCTTTTCACCCAACTCTTGGCAAAGAGTATTGACCTTGGATCAGCAAAGAAGCTAGGGAGAGTGCCCCAAACAACTTCCTCTGGGAATGACACAGTCACCTTTCTATCCGAGAGGATGTGTGTGAGAAGCTGAACAAGTCTCATTGGGTAAAGCTGCTACCAGGACAAGCACAGAGCCAAGCTGGGTTAGCTGAGGTAAGGGCAGCTCCACCGTCAACAGCAACTGGAGGTAGAACTGGAAAGTGGGCAGAGTGAGCGAGAAGCAGAGTGGTGGGTGGGCAAGCGGGCACATTTCTTTAGTGAGAGGATTCAGACTACTGGCTGCTCAGTCTTTCTCATGCCCTCCCTCCTCCAGCCCATCAACATGTGTGTAATGAAAACCGAAAGGTCAATACTAAAAAAAAGTGGCGCCATCCTTAGCTCCTCCAGCCCAGAGCAATGGGGCAGATCTGTCACTGCTGTCTGCGCTATGCAACTGTTTGTAAAAGTAAAATTTAATTCTATTGTTAATTAGTTCAATTTGTTTTTTTAAAATATATTTCAATTAATTTTATCTGACAGATGATGTAATTAATATGAGAAAAGGATGATCTATTTGATATATATATATAGCAAGTATAATTTCTGTGTTTCATGGAAAGTAGAATATTAAATCTGAAGAAAAATGCATTTAAATGTTAAAAGATCATATGCTTAGAAGCATTAAAAGTTCAAATTTTTTCATGTTCTTTTTGGAGTCATCATCCATGAGAAAATGATTATTAAGTTAAACACCTTAATAGGAAACCTCAAATTTAATTCTTTAAAGTAATGAATGAATGCTTATTTTGCAAGAATTTGGAAATATTTTTGTTTGTGCATTTGCATTATTTTAGGAAATGAACTTATACAAAAGACAGTGAACACTCTCAAAGATAGTTTTGATGAATTTATAAGTTAGATAATTTCTGAGAAATGGCATAAATAAATAGTCCATCTTCTAAACCATTGCTGGTAATTTTTTTTTTTTTTTTTTTTTTTTTGCGGTACGCGGGCCTCTCCCATTGCGGAGCACAGTCTCCGGACGCGCAGGCTCAGCGGCCATGGCTCACCGGCCCTGGCTCACGGGCCCAGCCGCTCCGCGGCATGCGGGATCCTCCCGGACCAGGGCACAAACCCGTGTCCCCTGCATCGGCAGGCGGACTCCCAACCACTGCGCCACCAGGGAAGCCCCATTGCTGATAATTTTTGCTTAGATTGAATACATTGCACTATGGACCTGCAACTCACATTTCAGAGAACATGTCACAGAAACAACCATACTCAAACTTTTTTCTGTTACGTATTTTTCCTTTTGTAAGCTTTTGTTCAAAGGAAAACATGGGCTGCAGTTAAATTTAATCATATTCAAGTCAATTCAAATGCATTATATTCTTCTAATAAGGTTGTCATTCTTCTAGGAAATATAGAATGGGGATTTCTAATCAGTTAATTTACTCTCTCCTCTCAAAAAGAAGGTAATATTGTAATATTGCCAAAAATACAAATCATTCTTACATACTGAACATAAGGCAAGGAGAAGAAAAAGCATGAAAAATAAATAATTTTAGTGCTTGACGTATAAACATTCTTCAAGTGCTTGAATCGTTATTCCACTACAGTATCATTTCCAAATGAACATAACACTTTTAAGGACATAATTTATTTTAATTGTGTGCTATCAAATGATAAATCTTCGATCAAAACATCCTGGGTTTGTCTTGTTTATATCTCTTTTAACTGGCAATTCTAACAAAATTTGTTAGTTAAAGCAAATATGCACAGACACACCACTTAAAATATGTCACCCTTTAATTATTTTCTTGATTTTAAAGTAATAGTCAAATTCTGAATTAGCCTAGAATGATGACAAAGATTTACTAAAAGAGAAAACAATATACCATACATGTATTTTGAGGTTAAAGACATACTCAGTATCAACCTTCTGCAGTACTACTCTTCAAAGCCAACCTGAAACAAATGCCAAGTACTAACATGTACGAAAGGAACATATAAAGAAGTCCTTTTTGTTTCTTGATGTGTGGCACCTTATGCATGAGCATTTTGCATTAAACATAATTGAAACAGGAGGGCAGGGGGCAGGACACAACCTTTAAAAGAATGACATAGCCATAGGACACGACATAAATGGTTAGACACAACTAGGTCCAAGATGGCCGACGAGACTTCCACTAGACATTGAGCCTCAGTATACCCTCACTGTAACACATCAGCATGCTAGATGACACACCCACAGGCGTCATGACAGTTCCAAGGCTGACCATAAAAGGTCAACAAGTGGGCAGTGGCCCAATTCCTGGAAATCGCCACCTCTTCCCCCAGAATAGCTGGAATATTCCTCCCACTCATTAGCCTATTAAATTACCCACCCCTATAAAAACTGACAACCCCAAACCCTGGTGCCTCTCTTGCCTTCTGAGATGGCCCACACTCTGTCTGTGGAGTGTGTTTCTCTCTAAATAAATCCACTTCTTACCCATCACTTTGTCTCTCACTGAGTTCTTTCTGTGATGAGACATCAAGACACTGAGCTTCATTAAGTCCTGAGACCAGCTGTGTGATCTCAGTTAAAAGAACATGGGTTCAAGTCCCACCTGAGTTGCATGGTTTCATAATAATGTTAGCTATAAAGACTAACATTGGCGTAGGACAGCTCAGTTCCCAATTTGAGATGTAAATAAATAAATGAAATAAATAAATAAATAAATATCTGTCTCAAGAAGTTACCTAATTACTATCCCTGGGTTAAAGAGGTAATTTTCAAACTACTGTTATTATATCTAACTAATGAGAGAACAGAAGAAAGGAAAGTGGAAGAGAAAGGAAATAAAGGGGAAATAGAATACATCTTAGAAAAGAGGTTAGCTTGTGAGTGTGTGTGTGTGTGTGTGTGTGTGTGTGTGTGTGTGTGTGTGAGAGAGAGAGAGAGAGAGACAGAAAGAATGAAACTGTTTTGTTTTTGTTTTTGTTTTGCTTTGCTTTCTAATGTTGGGAGTCTTGGTGAAAACATTTTGAAATCCAATGGTTTAAAGTGGCTGAAAAAGTAACTACAGAAATTTCTCAGGGATTGTTCTTCAGGGTTTTTGTTTGCTTATATAATATTCTTCTCTGGAGATATCTTACTTAAAAGAATGTAGATAAATATATGCTCAGATTGCTGAAGAGGCCAACTTATTGGAAATAGGCAGATAAATTTGGTGACCTCTCAAAGGCTTTTCACCATTTTGTTTCTGTGATTCTAATTCTATATTTACATTCGAAGAGTAACTTACATTCACAGAATTAAATACTTAAAATTACGTCCACCTGGGAGAGAAATCAGGAAAATTTGGCTTTTTCTTTTCAGTATGAAATTATAAGAAAGGGCTGGAAAACATGTTAACATTAAGAGGAAAAATTTTACTCACATTTGATAGTGTGTATGGATCCCAATGGTCCCATTTCAGCCAAATGTCACCATAGTAAAAGTACACTGGAAAGACATTTGCAGTGAAGAGCAGAGAGCTTTGCTAGTTGAAATGATTTAAGTCTTCCACAGATGCATAGATCTGTTTTGTCTTTTCTTTAGAACACGGAATAATTTAGTGAAAATTCTTCAATCACCTGAAATGTAGGCTTTGACAGTGGGGGATATATGGCTGTAACATGCCTTTCTCCACCCAAGAAAATCTATAAATATATTCTTCTATTGTCTAGTTCAGAAAGATCTATATTTTGAGAATCCTTATCAATATTTTAGCCCATCTCTGGGGAAACCATTAATGTTTTACAGCTCTTAAATATCATTATATTTTATAATTTAAAATATTTTGTGATTTCAAAAAACAAAATAATCCTGCACAAATGTGCTCAAATAGGTAAACAGATGATTTGGAGTGATGCAAATTCTTATGAGCAATTAAGTAATTAAATACTAAAAAACAAGAGAGATACAAAGGAAAGTAGAATACAAAAAATACACAAAGCTAAAAAAAAATTTTGCTAAAAATCATATCCTAGTTAGACTGGTATGGTTGAATCAATAGCAGCAATAAAAACAATCAGATCTCTTCCAAACCAATCAAATAATGCTTAATATATTTAGAAGGAGCCAAGAAGAAGGATTGTTCTGCTTAACGATGTTTTTGTGACAGAGCTTTCTCCACTAACGGCTAGCTCTAAACACTTAAGAAGTGAAAATTTTTTTTTTTTTTTTTTTCGATACAAGGGCCTCTCACTGCTGTGGCCTCTCCTGCCGCGGGGCACAGGCTCCGGACGCGCAGGCTCAGCGGCCATGGCTCACGGGCCCAGCCGCTCCGCGGCATGTGGGATCTTCCCAGACCAGGGCATGAACCCGTGTCCCCTGCATCGACAGGCGGACTCTCAACCACTGCGCCACCAGGGAAGCCCAAGAAGTGAAATTTTTAAGAATGCTACTTTACAGTCTGATAGACTGTTCAAATTCTGGCCTATATAAAATGAGGGTATAAATATATTAATTGTTGCTTACATGAGAGTTAAGTAATGTGCCTTAAAATGTCTATAGCGAAGTTATTGACATAAAGTAACAACTTGTCTGAGGCTCAAATATACTCCTGAAATTATTTCTATTGCTGATATTCCTACTCCTCACTATTTAATCCCTCATGGATTCAAGATATTGCATAACATTCCATGGGTTATTAGTGGTGCTCCTTTTCTTTGATAAAACACTCCCAAGACATGATACTATTACTAGAATGAACTAGATAACAATTAGAAAATTGTCCATTTCCTGTTTATTTCCATGTGCCACATAAATTTAAAATATTTAGGAATTTCTACATGAAAATTGAATTAAAAGCATTCATCAAAGAAACTGAAGAGTGAAATTTGTTTTCATAAAGCTTATCCCAAGATTACAATTTTTGATAAAAGTTACCACCATAGATGCAATTTGGGGAGTTTAGAAATACATGATTGATCTTTATGTGCAATATGGGAAATATATAAAAAAAATGACTGGAAACCTAGAGAGATAAATGCGAAGATTTTTTGCCTTGAAAATTACAGAAAGTTTCTCTTTTCTAGTCTGTGAAGATATTTAAACTCTACTTTCTTTATTTTTTCAATTTTTTTTGCCTCCCAACATGTGGCTTCACAGTATGCTTGTTAGAGTAGAAAGATATCTTTGATAAATATTTTTAGGGGTGTGAGAGGAGAGTCTTTAATTAAGAACCAAATACAAACAGCCTGCCTGTCAATACTTAAGGCGTACCATACAGAAGAGCACATAATTAGGTCCCTAGAGAACAGGAAGCATTATGCCATTCTTTTCCAGGGCATTATACTCTAATTTTTTCTGTCCACTTTCAATATTTTTATTACTTTGCACTGTAGAACACTGAACTTTTAACATTTTCACATCTGTTTAAACCTTCGCCTTTTGCCTTTTCCTTCTTCATTCCAAGTGTCCCCCTTGAACAAACTTATAATCCTCTCCAGTTAGTAAATTAAGAACTTTTATCTAGTTTTCTGGATTAAAGGGAAAGCTGATGAGCCTCAGCATAAAATAGTCATACATTTTTCCTTACAATTCTTGGTCACATTGAATATGGTTCAACAGTACAAATCTTTGTTAAAGTAAGGTGAACATCATATGCCCAAAATGAAGCAATTCTCCTTTAAAGCAGTTTACATTAGGAATTCAAAAAGCTGAGGCATACAGGATGAAATTATTAGTTAATTGGTGTATTTTAAAACCAGTGAGTTTTTTACAATTGTAAGGGTGGGTTTCTCTGGTGGCACAGTGGTTAAGAATCCGTCTGCCGATGCAGGAGACACGGGTTCAATTCCTGGTCCGGGAAGATCCCACATGCCGCAGAGCAACTAAGCCCGTGCACCACAACTACTGAACCCGTGCTCTAGAGCCTGCAAGCCACAACTACTGAGCACACATACCACAACTACTGAAGGCTGCACGCTTAGAGCCTGTGCTCCACAACAAGAGAAGCCATCGCAATGAGAAGCCCACGTACCACAACAAGGAGTAGCCCTGCTCACTGCAACTAGAGAAACCCCGCGTGCAGCAACAATAACCCAACACAGCCAGAAATAAATTAATTTAAAAAAAAAAGATTTACAATAAAATTGTAAGGGTGTCGTTGCCAAAATAATGCTTGAAAATATTATTGCTTCAGGGAACAACACTATAAATGCTGATGACCGAGGCCTGCAACTCCTTGAACCATTACTCTAAGACAGCTGTTGCTAGTTCAGCAAAGCATTCAAAGTATGTTTCTATTAGTCCAATTCCACATTTGCTTCCATCATATGCTTGTTGATACTGGATAGGATAACTCTTCTGTGATTAAACACATTTCTGTGATGAGAACATAAAATCAAAAGCCATCAAGGGTCTGTCTAATACATACATGAAGAATAAGCCACTTTGTGCTCATCTTCCACATCTGTGTTACTTTCCATTATCCCCCAAATGTCTAGTGTATTTACTATGACAGCCATTGTCGTGAGATGGAAAATAAAATTGATCCAGAAAACTTCTATTTAAATACATGGTAGAAATTTGCTTTCCATTTTTTTAGTTGAGAAATCCAATGAGCTTTCTTCTGTTCTAATCTTTTTGATCTCTGTCTAGTATTCCTTCCAGAAATCATTCTACTTCCAGCAAATAATTTTCCTCTTTCCCTTTCTCTCTTTTTCCCTCTCAGTATCTCTCTGTTATTTGGCTAATGAACCTCTCAGACCCTACCTGCCTGTTTTCTTCTTTCAACCTAATTATTTGAATTCTGTGTATGGTTGAGTCCTATGACTATTTTATTACTATATCTTATGTCAACATCTCACTTTCCCACACAGTTGACTTTTACCTCAGTGCATCTCACTTCCTAACTTCCATCATCATCCTTAGAATATCTCCTAAATTTTATCTCCATAAGGAGATAAAATACTTTCTTTTAAAGGTTATGCCCTGCCCCCTGCCCTCCTGTTTGAAACCACTGACTGGAAGAAATGCAGCTGAGAAGATGTGAATAACCCATTCTTCCACTATTACCTCCATACACATATGCTACTTGATGCAAGTTCAACTTTTCCTCCCTTAGCTCTTTCTAGAGGAATTGCTCAATGCTGTCATCCTGATAAATGCCGGTTACTGCTGGTCATTTATAGATTTAAGAATGGGATTTACAAAGAGTACTTCATTGCAGCCAAGCACTCTTATTGTCATAAAATTAAGTAATGGTTTTGAAACAGGAGGGCAGTGGGCAGGGCACAACCTTTAAAAGAATGACATAGCCATAGGACATGACATAAATGGTTAGAACCTACTAAGTGCAAGATGGCAGATGAGACTTCGACTAGACATTGAGCCTCAGTATACCCTCACTGTAACACATCAGCATGCTAGATGACACACTCACAGGTGCCATGACAGTTCCAATGCTGACCATAAAATGTCAACAAATTGGCGGTGGCCCAATTCTTGGAAATCCCCACCTCTTCCCCAAAACAGCTAGAATACTCCTCCCACTCATAAGCCTATGAAATTAACCACCCCTATAAAAACTGACAACCCCAAACCCTGGTGCCTCTCTTGCCTTCTGAGATGGCCCACACTCTGTCTGTGGAGTGTGTTTCTCTCTAAATAAATCCACTTCTTACCCATCACTTTGTCTCTCACTGAGTTCTTTCTATGATGAGATATCAAGAACCTGAGCTTCATTAAGTCCTGAGACCAGCTGTGTGATCTCAGTTAAAAGAACGTGGGTTCAAGTCCCAATCTGAGTTGCATGGTTTTATCTTGACATAGGCAATGTTGTTGAAGTATATCAGCACTATCTTCCCGTGATATTTTTGCTTCTAGTTCTTCCACAGCCGTATCATTTCTTGGTCACCAAAAAGCACCTTTTTCTCTATACTACTCTGTAATAAGTAGTGTTTTCAACGAATTGGGCATTTACTGCTATTTGTCAACTGGTAATTTGTTTGCTTCCTCATATTGTGGCTACTGGAATTTTAGTAGGACTTGCCCCCATATCTCAGACCATTTATGAAAGTTGATGGCTTTTAACTCCTATTTTTCCCCATGGATTTCCTTTTTTGGGAGTTAAAATGTTCAGCCTAGATTCCTGTATAAATGAGACCATGTTTTAGTCTTGGGATATTTAATGGATATTCATTTTTTTCATTTATTTTTGTATGTATTTAGTGAGAGGTAACCAAGTATAAAGCCTTGGTCTAATTACTCCATCTCTTGCCAATAACTTCAACGAGAGTGGAAATCAGGTTGAGGACTACTTGTTGCACAGAGTTGAACCTAAAAATAGCCCTTGTGATTACTGAGATTATAGTCTAGTGGAGGAGACTAATACTAATCAAAGACAAATGTAAGCAAGTTCTATGTCAGAGAAACTCATAATGCAATGAAATTTATTTTAGGGGAAATTGACCCAGGAAAGACTTGCCTGAAAAGCTGAGGTTGCATATCAGATAGTGTGGATGTGTGTGTGTTCTAATCTAGATGAAGAGAAAGATAACTCTCCTGGCAATCTAGAGACTGTATTGGAGAGGGGAAAACTAATGGTGAGGTAGATAATATAGGGCATTATTTGAGATGTGTAAATGAGAATTGACAATAGCTTGGAACTGGGGGAGGGTAGTTTTGGTGATGTCTAGGAATGGTTGGGTTAGAAAGGTCATCTTGGAGCTCAGGTGGCAGGGGTTGTGTAGGTGGCAGGGATACCGGTGAAGAAGCACTTCTCACTATGCTAACTCAGTTCTTTAGAAGCTAATATATCATTGTCTTTTCCCTTAACTAAGTATTCTCCCTTACTCATCTTTGTATCAATCAACTAATTAAAGATTTGTGTTCTACTGTGACATATTTACTTCTTTGTCTGTTAATTTTTCTTTAAGCCTAGAGTGTCTTACTCTTGGTAATTACTCAGTGTTCACTGAAGTGAATTTAATGTGACTGTAGTTTTCACCAAACAGCTATTAAACATTACTATTGGCCAAAAAGAAAAAAAGCAGTTGGAAAGAATAATGAAAATAATCATCCTTGCACCTAGAATTCTATGGGCTGCAGCACAAATATAGATGAAGGGTATGTCAAGGCTAATACTTTGATGACAAAGAGCTTGCCAACTTTAAACATTGTTCAACATATGATACTGATACCAAGCAGAAACCGTGGGGCTCCTGGGCACAAAACTCTTTCTGTGTCCCCCACTTCTTGATACAGGAAATAGGCTTCATTCAGCCTCCATGACGTTCCCTGAGTTCCAAGGGTCAGGATCAAACAGATGTTAATTAGGGAATGTGGAGATAAGGGAGGAAAGGTCAAAAGAAACAATAGTGCAGCCTTGGGGCAGGGCCCTGGTTTCCCCTCAAGGGATATATATAACTATATCTTTGAGCTGTTTTTCAGATACTAAAACCCCCACCAGGTGGGAGAATTTAATGGTATGCTGCCCAGAAGCACTAGACCCCAGACCAGTTGGAACCAGAAGGTTTATGACGCTGACTCCCACTTACCTCACAAACAGCCCTCAGAAGAATGTCCATGAGCTGATCACGCCCTTTTTGAACCATTGCTATAAAACTCACTACCCGCTCCAGGTCGTGAGGCACAGTTTTGAGGGCACTAGCCTGCCGTGGCCCCCCTCTGCCTAACAAAGCAATTCTTTTCTACTTCACCCAAAACTCTGTCTCCGAGGTTTAATCTGGTGTCTGGGTATAGAGGCTGGATTTGGCTTCAATACTATTATTTCCCATGGATCTACATGAAGTCATTAAAATCTAGGAAAAAATTATTACTATCTATGCTGTGCCAAGCCAGAAGAAATGATAAATTTAATATTTATATAAGTAATTTATATAAATAAAAATTTGTATAAATAAAATACAAATTTGGCCCTTACATTTGAATAGTCTCCTTCAAATTTCACATTTTAATGATAGTTTAAATGTAATGCTGCTTGAATCTGAAAGAGCAAATGACATAATAACTGGCATACCCTACTCCAGGACAGTAATGTGGATCATGATATTCTAGGAATTCTCATAATTCACATTGAAAACCCATACTACTCCCTGCTGAGTTAAGGAACAGGAGGAATGATAGTAATACAATGACTATTAGCAGAATCAAATGACTTTGAATGTGTAATTGAATGTACCTGAATTTGCAGTAACCACATTTGTATCACAATTTAAGCCTTACGAAGTGTTCAGAAGTCAACATTAGAAATGTGTTTTAGTTATTTCTAAAACAGTTTTAAAACATATTTTATTTTACTGATAGTAATATGGACTATTTCCCAAATATTTGTCCATTGTATTAAGTAGGTTATACGTAACGGACATAGCGGCCAAAGTTTTCAAGCTATATCAAAATTCTGATCTCTAAAATACACCAATATTAAATCCAGTATCTAATTTTGGTATTCATCGCCATATTTGAAATTCTATTTTCTTGTAATCCAATTCTTAATGATTTAAACATAAATAATTTCACTCCTATTTTCTATTTGTCTCATATACTTTTAACATAAAGGGCAGCATTTTACTCTTCAAGGCTATTTGCTTACACCACCATTTATTATCTAGCTCTGTCTTCCAGTGTGTCACTCTTAATTTTCTCGGTCATGTTTGCTGTCTTCACTTCTCAGTTTATTATATTCTTCTAATCCTGACTTAATAGACACTTGACAAAAATGATTAATTTTCTCTTCACTTACCCAGTAGACACATTAATTTCTTATTTATCAATATTCAACTTAAAATTTTAAACCTATTTTTTTCTTTCTTTTCTAAGAGAATGATAAAAGTCATTTTAACGCTTCAGTATTCTCCTCTCTAAAAATGCAGAAAATAACAACATTAAGTATTGTTATGAGGCTTAGAGGTAATTTATAATAATATACTTAGCAAAATGCCTGGCTAAGAGAAAGTGCTCAGTAAATACTTGTTTTTTTGTATTTGTTTGTTTTCTTAAGAAGCTCTTCTACTTTGGAAATCACTCACAGTTTTATTGCCATTTTGAAGCAAATTTAATAATATATGTGTATAATAAAAGATTCCACTTTAACAGCTGTCTTCATTTTAAGCACAACTAATTGTAGAAGATCATGAATAATATTGCTAGTCAGAAAGCAGTATGTTAATGCTGTTATATGTATGCCATAGTGCCAGAATGATATTTATGCATTCAGTGTTGGGAAGACAGCTGTGAAGATTGCTGAAAGAATCCTCTTGAAGTTAGTGTTTCCTTTTAATTATGCCCAAGGCCTAACTATCTTTAAAATATACTTTTTAAGAAAGCATTTGTTATTTTGAATGCAAAAGCCAAGGTACCTTATGCTTTTTACTTTTTTTTTAAGAAATCATTATATGTTTTATCATATCTTTCTTTAAAAAACTGGGATATTTGGTTGGATAAACTACCAGAAGCTTTAAAATAATGAGTTTCAAAAATAGAAAGAACACTGTTATCATAAACAATAGTAATTGTGATTCAATTTCAAAATTCATCTCACTTGATTGGGATAATGTATTTTCTTTCTTAGCCCCTTCAGTGCAAAATAACTTTTCATTCTTAAAACATTTAATTTGATTTTCAAAATACAGTGCAAACTCCTCCTTTGGTCTTCAGATTCTAGGAATCATCCAAACTAAAAACAAAAAACTACATTCTTAGAACTTATAAATGAAATTACTGGAACAATACTGCTTGAAATATAAGCTAATCATTTTGATTTACCTTTCAGAAGAGGTACATGTTTCATCATAATAGTTTGATATACCTTGACATATATATATTGAAATAATGATTTAAGTCAGTTTGCTTACTGGAATTAACATATATTTTAAGCTTTTGAATTATATAAAAATGTGAATAACTTTATCTCTTGAAAGTTGTCTAGACTGACTTTTTATTTCAGTTTTTAGCATTTTTAAAGACATTGAAATTACAGAGTTCATTGTAATTATTCATTCTGAGGTTATATATTTGAAGAAAGGGAGAGGAAAAATCTAAAGAGTCTTAACACATCAATGACATGATTCTTTACTTGATATAAGTTTAGTATTTAATTTTTTTAGTGTGTTTGTAAGTTTTCTTAAACATTTCCATTTCTTTTTGCATATCCAATCCCTCAAACTGAATTATATGATCCTTTACTTTTACTAAAATAAATCACTATGATTTCTAATCATAATGATCAGATGTTAACATGGTTAGTTATTCAATAACTACTGTTTTCTCACTGACGGATTCTGTAAGCACCATTTTTTATTTTCACTTTTTTGTTTATTTTACCTTGGAAATTCATCATCATTGAGATATAATTTACATAACACAAAATGCACTCATTTTAATTGTAGAGTTCCATGTGTTTTGACAAATGCATTTGATAAACATTTAATCATGAGAACAATGAAGATAGAGAATATTTTAATCACCACAAAGTTATTTTTTGCAATTTCTCACAGCTTCAGTCCCAGGCAACCACAGATCCATTCTCTGTCACTGTAGAATAATTTTGACTATTCTAAAACTTCATATAAATTGAATAAAGCAGTATGTGCTATTTTATATTAGGATTCTTTGATTCAGCATAATGTTGAGATTCATCCATATTATTGAATGTATCTATAGTATTTTTTTTTTGCTTATACTACATCACATTATAAATATATGAAAATGTGTTTCTTCATTAATTGATGGACATTTGATTTTACTTTTCCCAGTTTGGGGTTACTGTTAATTATAAACATCTAATTCAAGATGTAGAGTGTCTGTTTTGGTATCTTCTTTTGTCCTGAGTTTAAGGATTCTCAATATATTCTGGATACAAGTACTTTTAAGAGCATTTTTTGAAGAACAGGTTTTTAATTTTGAGAAAATACATGTAATATTTTGAATAATTTACCACACAGAGAATGAGAAAATCTTGATAATACATATATCTGAAAAAGATGCTTGATTCCAGAATATATAAAGAATCCTTACAACTCAATTATAAGGAGCCAATAAACCAAATACCTAACGTGCATTTATATTATCTTTTATGTATGTGTGTGTGTGTGAGCGCGTGCAAGTGCACGCATGTGTGTGTGACCTGTCATGGATGTTTGCCTATATCAAGGAACCTAAAATTTTCTCCTATGTAGTATTCTAGAAGGTATAGAATTTTAGCCTTTACATTTAGAGCTATGAACAATTTCAAATTAATTTTTGTATATTACATGAGATAACAACTGACACATTTTTTCCATATGGATATTAATTTGATTTGGTGATTTTGTTCAAAACACTTATATTGGCATGTCTGTGAATTATCAGTTGACCATATATTGTGGGTCTATTTCTGGATCCTTTATCTACTCCCATTGATGTATATCTATGCCTATGCCAAAAACACACTGTCTTGAGTACTGGAACTTCATTGCAAGTCTTTAAATTCAGTCATGTAATTATTCCTTTTTTTTCTAAAATTTTTCCTACACTAGTTGTTTCTATTAAGATTTTACATATAAATTTTAGAATCAGTTTGTCAGTCTCCACAAAAAAATTCTGCTTTGGGGTGGATAGTACTGACACCTTAAAAATATTTTATCTTGGAGAATGACTGCTGGAATGCTGACATGAAAGGCTGCATGGAATCTCTCCCCAGAGAAAAAACCATAAAAACATGTGAATATAATAAAAACAAATTAAAGTCTCTGAAAATTGTCCTATGGTCATATGGCAAATGAAGAAATACTTATTCAGGAAAATACACTAAATCTGGATGAGCTCAGCCACTGTCTATATCCTTTGAGCCAAGATCTGTTCCCTTCCTCCACAGCTCAGCATGACAAACCTCTGCTCTGGGTTAATGCAGGCAAGAACAAAGGCCTCACGCTCTCAGTCTAGGGCTACATTATCTCCCTGAGAGAGACAGGCACTAACATTTCTCATCTCCCTCTAGCTTTGAATTTCAGAACCTCTATTCCAGGCAAGACTAGCCAAGAGTTCTATGGCTCACTTCCTCCACCCAGCCTCCACTTTTCAAGTGGAAGCTCTACCCCAGACACTGTAGGCCAATAATAAAGGAGTGACAGTTGCCCTATCACCATCTCAGTTGTAACGTGGAAGTCTCATGCCAGTATGGAAAAGTCAGAAAGATCAGAGGCTACTGTTACCTTCCAGTCCTCTTCTAATAAAGCAGGAGCATTAATCTAAGAGAAATGAGCCAACTGTTCTCATTCTCTACTTGCAATGAGAAGTTTTGTCCAGGGAGAGACACACGTATAAGAACCAGAAGGAGACATCTAAGAAGAGCCCTCCTGCGGTCAGAAAAAGAATAGACCTAAAGTTTACCCCTGCAAAGAGGCCTGAATTTAATTGGACCAGAGTGTGCAGCTATTTATGACTCAGGGCACTGTTGAAAACAATAGAGCAATCAGCTAGAAATTAGTTAAGGCTGGGAGTAACAGCAACAACAGAACAGACATCCTAACAGAGAGACTGAGAGACAGTCAAAAAGAATTGTGCTAAAACCACTGTCATCCCAGGACAACTGTGTGCATGCCCAAGGCTTTACCCTCTAAGGAAAGACATCAAGGCTGGATATTCTGGAGGATTCACTGGAATAGTCCAGCCTAGAATCTGAAAAACAAAACAAAAACAGAAACACCACACACACACACACAAATAATCAGCAACAACAACAGTCCAGAGTTGTTACAAAATAGTATCTAGAAAGGCTGATTATCAACAAAATTTTATGACAAATGAAGCAAAAGTGTAAAATGTGAGAAAAAAGCAGGCAATAATAACTGCCACTGAGAGAGCCTACATGTCAAACTTAGCAGATGAATAAATACCTCAAATATATAATTAAGTTTAAAAAAATAAAATGAGCCATATTTAAAGAAGTAAAATGACAATGTGTAATCAAATAAAGCATATTAATAAAGACATAGAAATTATAAAAAGAAATCATCCTGAACCTCTGGAATGGAAAAATACAAAAATTTAAAAAATAAAAGTATATTAAAGATGCCAAACAGTAGAACTGAGCTAGCAGAAGAATCAGCAAACTTGAAAACAGATCAGTAGAAATTATGAACCTAAGAACAAAGAGAAAAAAAAAATCAAGAAAAATGAACAGAGCCTTACAGAAATGTGAGACTTCATTAAGAACACTAACATAAGTGTAATTAGAGCTCCAGGAAGAAAGAAGAAAGTGAAAGGAACTAAAAAATATTCAAAAACATAATGGCTGAAAACTTTGTAAATCCAATGAAAAATATTAATTTAACACCCAGGTCAATGATTCCCCTAGTAAGGCAAAGAGATCCATATCCAGATGTATCACAGAAAAAATATATATATATATTGAAAGAGAAAGGTAAAGAGAAAATCTTGTAAAAATATGACTGATCACATACTAGGGAACCCAATAAAATTAACAATTGCCTTTCATTAGAAAGAATGGAGCCTAGAAGGTTGTGAGTTGACACATATAAAGTGTCAAAAACAGTCAACCAAAAATCTTATATCCAGAAAATCTATATTTCAAAAATAAAGGCAAAATAAAGACATCATCAGAATTTGTTGCCAGCTGTTCTGACTTAGAAAAAATACTAAATAACATTCTTCAGGATAAAGTAATATAAGATTTTAAACCAGTTCCATATGAAAGAAAAAAAAAGCAGCAAAGCACTGGTAAAGGCAATTATGTAATTATAAGACAGTATAAATGTGTATTTCTTTCTTAGTGTGTTAAAAAGCAACCGTATAAAACAATATGTAAATAATTATATTGTTGGGCCTCTAACATATACGTGCTGTCTACTGTTGTCAGTTGCTGTTGTCAAACAATAACAAAGCACAGAGAAGGTGGATTTGAACAAAGATGTTGGAGTATGGCAATGACAACAGATGGTGACTCAACCACACAGGAAGCAATTAAGAAAAACAGGGAGAGTAAATAAGAAAGTCAATATAACAAATTTTCTTTTCTAATTTGAGCAGCTTTAATGGCATAAAATTATATAAAGTAATAATTATAACAATATGGTTTTTTTGCTTGCAACAAATTTAGAAGTAACATTCATAATAATATTACTATAATAAAAGGGGGTAGAAGTGATGGAGCTATATAGGAATAACATTTCTATGTTTTACTGGATATATGTATGTATAAATATATATATATATATATGCATATATATATATGCATATATGTCTGAAATAGAATCTGATAAATTAGGAAGTATATTTTAAGCCAAAGATCAACCACCAAGAAAAAGATTCACACAAATATAGTGAAAATATAATTCAAGGAATTAAAATGTTACACTGGTAATTATTCTCTTAAGGAAAAAAATAAAGAAGTAAAGGAAGAATAGAGGAACAAAAGAGACATGACATGTAAAAACCAAAAATTAAAATGGCAGAAGTAAATCCATCACAATCAATATTAACAGTGAATCAATAACATTTTGAATTCCCACCAATAGAATATAGGGGTTCCAATTTCTCCACATCCTTGTCAATGCTTAATTTAATAGCCATTCTAACAGGTGTAATATGATATCTCATTGTTTTTGATTAGTAATTAGTGATGCTGAACACCTTTTCATATACCTTTGGGTCATTTGTATGTCTTCTTGGGAGAAATGTCTATTCAGATGCTTTGCCTACTTTTAATTGGATCTTCTGTCATTATATTGAGTCGTAGGAGTTCCTTATATACATTGGCTACTAACCCCCTATCAGATACATGGTTTCTCCCATTTTGTCAGATGCCTTTTCACTCTGAGGATTATTTCCTTTGTTGTGAACAATCTTTTTTTTTTTTTAAACATAGTCCCACTTTTCAAATTTGTTGTACCTGTGTTTTTGGTGTCACATACAAAAAACCATCGCTATGATCAATGTTATGCAGTTTCACCCCTATTGTTTCTTCTAGGATACGTAGTTTCAACACTTATGTTTAAGTATTTAATGAATTTTGAGTTGATTTTTGTGTATGATGCAAGATAAGAGTCTACTTTCATTCTTTGTATGTGGATGTCCAGTTTTCCTGACACTGTTTGTTGAAGACACTATCCTTTCCTCATTGTGTGTCCTTGAAACCCCTGTTGAAGATCAGTTGAGTGTATATGCGTGGGTTTATTTTTGGGGTATTATGTTTTATTGGTCTATATGTCTGTCTTTATGCCAGTACTGTTTCAATTACTATAGTTTTGTAATATATTTTGAGACCATGGAGTGTGATGCCTCCAGCTTGTTCTTTTTTCTTTAGATTGTTTCAGCTATCCAGGGTCCTTTGTGGTCCCCTATGAATTTTAGGATTGTTTTTCTCTATTTCTGTGAAAAAATGTCATTGTGATTTTGATAGGGATTGCATCGAACTGTACTGCTTTGCATAGTATGGACATTTTAGCAATACTAAGTCTTTCAATACATAAACATGAGATAGCTTTCCACGTATTTGTGTTTTCTTTCATCAGTGTTTTGTAGTTTTCATTGTACAAGTCTTTCACCTTCTTGGGTAAATTTATTTCTAAATATTATATTCTTTTTTGATTCTATTGTTAATGGGATTATCTCTTAATTTCCAGTGTTAGTATATACAAACACAACTGATTTTTGTATGTTGACTTTGTATTCTTCAACTTTATTGTATCTGTTTATTATTTCTAGTAATTAAATAAAAGGGATACAAAAAAGAAAGAAGAGAAACTAGTTCTGTTTGCAGATGACATGATTCTTATATGTAGAAAACTCTACAGACACTATAGAATAGCCTTAATATTAAGGCTAATTAATATCACTGTTTCAATGTGAGTTTTCTCAGGTCTCTACTGAACTTTTCAGGTATTAACAAAATCTCTCCATTCTGACTGATCAGAATTTAATTTGTCCTGCCCTGTGTGGCATCTGGGAATTGATTCTTCAGCTTACAACTCCCTGGCAGTTGTTTTTCTATTGTAGATTTTTTTACTGCCTTTCAAGAATCTCACCTTGCATATATGCAGTTTAATATTCAGCCAAAGACTCAAGTGATCCTCTCTTTCTCTAAGTAGCTCTCTCCTGTCCAGTACTCTGCCTGCATATTCCAGCCACCTTAGCTTCTTTGAATTCTGATTTTTGTTATCTACTGAGCAAAACTTCTCAGTTCCGCTCAGTTCTCCATTTGTGTACTGCAATTTGGAGAGGTCTTCCAGCAAGAAAGAGGGTGATTGTAGAATATATCTTGTTTGATTACTCCCTTCATTGATCTCAGAACATAAATGGCCTTTTACCAATGTGTGAAAAGAGTTATTTCATCAATTTTGTCCAGTTTTTGCTATTGTTGTTGTTGTATATGATAGTGAGACAGAGTGTAGTCTTGATAACTCTATAATGGCTAGAAGCAAAAGAATTTTTCATACCCAAATTTTGTTGCCCAAGGGTGTTTTTATATCTTTGCCCAAACATAAATTCTCATCATGTTTATATAGAAAAAGGACTCACCCTCTAAGTTTTATGTCCAAATATCCTTCACTCAAAATAGTGACAAATATCAAAAATATTAGAGGAACAACTGATGCCATAATCGATCCTTGAAGTCATCGTATGTTTGGGGCTTGCATAGTTCCTGACATATAACTGTCATACAATATTTAATCCTCAGTACACCAAGAGTTATTCTTATATTTTGAATGGGTTAAAATGAAATATATGAAAAGCAATACCTTTTTTTACAATTAAGGAAAATGCCCATGGGCAAAAGCAAGAACAAGTTCAAGCATTCATGATTAGGTGAAGAGTCATAAATGTTTCTTCTTTCAACTGTGGCAAACTATACATGCTTTTATGTGTGTACATGCACATTCATACACACACAATACTCTCTCTCATTGATACCCTATGCAAAAAAAAAAAAAAAGTTAATAAATAGTGAAATTTCTTCTCAGTCCTCGGCATAACTATCATCATTTTCCTGTTTGCTCATTGAAGTTAGTTGACTCTCGTTATGACTCTAGCAACACATTTTACTGTCAATCTGGGACATTTATTAAATGACATAGATTTTTCAAACACAGCCATCTCCATTTCTTTCTACCAGGCTGCATATTTTACAAGAATTTTTTTATTACTGAATTTGAATAATAGCAGGGCTTAGCATGAGAAATTTATGAAATTTAAACTAATTTTAAAAATTTAACACACAAATTGTAATATATTAATAAACAATCAGTTCCAAAATAGTTCTGTCTAAAATAATTACACTTTAAAAATTGAGACTAAAACATAATTTAACTGTAATATATAATCCAAATCTTATTTTGTGCACTTATATATATAAACAGTGAAATAGAATTTTAGTTATATTTGCAAGGCAATTATGAGTATCCTCAGTTTATCATCTCTCTGTTATAGTTATTCAAACACTAATGTTTTCAAAAGAAACTTTTATTTAAAGTAAAAATAATAACATATGTGTTTTTTATATATATATCACTAGCAGGGGTATGTGTTTCCCATTCCCCACTACCTATTAAGGAGTGCAGAGAAATCTAGCAGAAGTAGCTATCAGATTCCTGGACAGGTACTCTGACTTTTGGACTAAGTGACTTTTAAGATGCATGACTAGGGGACCACCAGAGCCTCCTCTAGCTTCATCAAAGGCTAGATTCTAAAAGCAGCAGGAAGATCAATAGATGGTGATTGTTTTGTTCCATCACTTCCTTCATGGGTTGGTAGAACTAGCTCTTGCCATGGCACTTTGGAGGGCAATGGTCCAAATCTTGTCATTCTTGCTGTGATGTGTCATATCAGTGGCAGGAACTGATGATCAGCATTCATGGCTGGGGAAGGCCTAGCCTCTCTTGTAATATAATCCCAGAAAAAGAATCTAAGTTTGTGATTATATCTTCTATGACATGGTGGGTGGGGTGAGCTGATCCTCTAGCTCAAACCTCTACCAGGTTTCATTACTTTAATTAGTCAGCTCTAGCTGGTTTCCACGGAGCTTTGCAAAAGGCCAACTTCCAGATTACCAGTCTTGAAAAATAAATCCCTTCCCTTACAATACTGGTTTAAAATTTTTCTATAGCACCAACTATCTGCAGTTTCTCACTTGTAAATTTGTTAAACTATTTTATGCTTTGTATAGTGTGTAGGATAAAGCTAATAGTATCTTCACCTTTACTTTTACTTAGCATAAACAGTTTTAATGTTTCTATATTATGTGCAGGGAATAATTTTAGCTGTAGTTTTAATTTTAAAATGTATCAAGTCATTTGCATAATATTAGATGTTTAGCTTTTCTGATTTTTCATATTATAGAAAACATTGTAATAAAATATACCATTTGATTTATTGAATCAATCCTTTAAATAAAGCATAGTGCTTTAGGAAGGAAGGAAAAGAATAAGCAATGAAATTAGACAAATCTAAGCTTAAATTCTGGCTCAGTTCTTAACTACTTGCATGACCTTGGGAAATTTTTCCTACTTGAAAAATCACACAAATTCAAAACTTGAAGAACTCTCCTAGTGGTAGGTACTGCATGTAAAATATCTAATCACATTTTATGACTAATGGAAGGTATAAGTCATGTGCATTTACTCTATTATGCATAGAGTAAATTCCTAGTGGAAGAATTGTATTCAAATGTGAAAAAAGTATTTACATTTCTTTGAGTATATTTATAAATTGCTTTACAAAGAAGTTACAAAATTTTCAACGGTATTTATTATGATGGTTGTTCAAATTCCTTTCTTCCTTTGTTTGCATTTGATGCAAACAGAAAAGTGATTTCTGAGGTAAAGGAGGCAGCCAGCCAAGGTAAGCAGAATGTTTGGAGGGGAAGTGGACAAACATAGGGAAATGACCAGTGGCATCTGACAGAAAAAGTGTCTCACTGTGATCAGATGAATCTTTGGAGAACCTAATGTTTGCTTAGGCCTGGAGGCAAGAAAAGTTCAGAAGCCTGCAGGACAGAGAGTAACCTAATATTTGGTCAAGACAAAGCAGTGGGTAAGAAATGGGCAACTGTGAATGCTTGGTCAGTGGCTTGACTGAAAAAGTTGATGCTGCAGGACACACTGTTGAAGTGATTCCTTAAAAAGATAAGAGAGAATGAGATCTACTTAAAAGAGGTGGGGGGTGGCATCTGCTAAAAGCAAGGTCAATTTGTCTACAGTAACAGGAAAGAAGGAAGACTTTTTGATTTTCCCCATTAAATTCAGTAGTGGCTATTTTTATTTTTAGTTTCTATTTTGTTTAATAACCTATATATTTTTCCATGAGAGTCAGTACTAAGAATGTTTTTGCTAGAGGTAATTTTTTCACCTTATTTCTCAAAATAATTTCTAATATTCTTCTCTATAATTTTTCTGATGTATTATTTAGCCATTATCTTAGTTTCAAAATATACTCCTTTGAGTATTTTATTCTTGATGCAGAAATGACATATTTATAATATTTGATCTCTTTATACATTTAAGAAAGGAAAATAATGATGATTTGAACTTCCAGCTCATTTACATATTCAAATCTTCTTTTAAATCTCCTAATGAGGTATTGTAGTTTACTATTGTTATTACTATAGCTGTCATGTTTTTCAGTTTTATTACTTGTTGTTTAATATTACTAAGAAATCACATACATCAACATCACAAAATAATCAAAAATTCTATTATATAGCTCTAGTATTATTATGTCAAAAAAAAAGGTCTTTTCATCTCACATCAGTTTAGACTGAAACAGTTGTATGAGTGGATAAAGAATAGCATCTTTGTCTCTAAGTGCTGTTCCAACTTTATTGAAATCTATAAAATTGTATTTCCTTCTCTAGTATTCTTTAAGTGTAGTAGAAAGTAATAGTAATGGATCTCCTCTTATGATAATTGATTAACTCACTCAGTAATTGGTTATTTACTTTTTCCAGCACATCTCCATTTATGCTATTTTGGTGTGGGTGTGACAATGATAATATCCCTCCCTGTTCTTTGATCCAGATTCATTTCTGTAATTAACATACAACTGAACATATTAAACCAATATGATGGTCAGAGTAATTGATCCAAGTATTTGCCTCTCCCTGGATTATTTTATTTGTTGCTAGTGGAGGTTTCTCATCCCTGAAGTAACAAAGTTGTGCATAAGGGAAGCAGTCCAAGAGCATCTAAATTGCCATGTGGAGAAAGTGGGTTTGCAATAAGGGAAAATACAGACAAGACAAAGAAAATTTTAGAGGCAAGATATGAAAACTGGTTCTACTTATGGTTTTCTTACTTATGTTAGCCAATTTAAAATTTGCTTAATTTATTTTGAATTTTGATTTTTACCATTTTCATTTGAAAGAGTAATTAATATTAAATCAACATTTTATAACACATTGTTTTTTCAATTCATGGAACTCTACTTGAACTACAATCAAAGTCGTGGTATGGTCACTGACCTTGCTCGAAACAAATGGATAAACGGATTAAGAATAATACCACTACCTTAAGGTCCAGGTCATAGTTGATTAAAGTCCATAGGGGTTTCTATACTTCAAGAAATTACTTAAAGTTTCCAGGAACAGCAAAGTTACTGAATAATCCCTTGGGCAGTTTGAAAATGTAATCAGATATGCAGACTAAATATTTAATTGGATTTCTTTTCTTATTACTCAGGCATTTCTACTTGAAACATCCATTTTATCTTCTCTTTATTAAAAAAAAAGTAATACCAATTTGAAATGCTAATCAGTCTTTTAACAACACTTTTACTGAAGTAAGTTTTGCACTTGGGCTAATGATTTGGCAAAGATGACCAATCTTGGAAATTGCTAATTTATTCAAAACAAGCTGTCTGTAACACAATAGTAGTGGCTGTATTCGTGAGGAAAGGAGCCACAGGCCTCTTGGAGCTTATAAGCACATATAAAAAGTGTAGCAATTAAAAACCCTAGACCAGGTCATTTAAATTTTCATAGTAGTAACACACTATCAATGATCAGATCTTTTCCTTCACTGTTAGATCTTTTGAAAATATAGCCTGTTAAATACTCTACTTTACGATTCTGTTACATCCATCCACGTATTCTAATACATTGATCATATTCCAAAAAATAAGGAAATTAGCTTTATTCTAGATGGCCTAGCTCATTTTCAGAATAATGTACTCATAATTCCTGTGATTCTTCTCTTCTAGGAAGTTTTTGGAAGACATCATCACACTAAATCCATACAGACATTTAAAGATGAATTTAACCTCAAGATTGAGTTCTTTCTTCAGAGAAAAATATACTTATATACATCTATATATAAAGTCTTTTCATATATAAACTGATTTAATGTTTAAGTATTCAGAGTTAATATAAAAGAAGTGATAGTATTTGAACTTTTACAATACTGAACTCGATAGCTAACTACGTATGTATTTAATTTTAAAATATTAAACATGAGGAAAGTTTCCTAAGCAGTGCCTGGAAGATTAAGATTGTAAGAATGAAACACTTCCCATTTTCAGTTGTTGAAGGAACAAAGATAGATGAATTGAAGATCCTGATAATAGAGCTCATGGCCTCTTTTCCCTAGAGGTCTCTAAACTGACATTTCTTTTTATATAATTATTTAATTATTACCATTACAATGGCTATTACAGTCTTTGTAGTATATTCACTAAATTGTAATTACATTCTTTTTCAAATTTGTTGATAAAAAGACTTAGTCCCATTTTCTACAAATATTTTATTAAAGGCTAATTTGTCTACATACGAAGATGAAAGTTTTAGAAATTTCTGTTTATCTTTTGGTATATATTGGAAGAGTTCAGTCACCTTAAGTTATAAGGTATTTCTAAGGTTATCCATTGTTTTTAATTTTTTTTAAGTTTATCCTTTTCTAACTATATATGAGTCAAATTTTTATTCAGATTTTTTACAAAAAAAGTAAGCTTTCATTCATCACATATGGTATAGTTCTGACTTTTTGTAGATTATTCTGGAAGTTAATTAGGATTTAATCAATCAGTTTGGTCCATTATCACCACAGGAAGTAACAAAAATAAAACATTTACAAATAAAAACATTATTAGAAATTAGAGCTGTACTATAGTAATTCTTAATCTTACTATAAATATGTAGTACAGATAACCTAGATATAGAGAAATACTGAAATCTAAAATAATAGACCTTATTACTTTACTAACTTCAGTGAGAAAAAAAGAAAAATGTTGACTAAAGCAGGAATTTTCTCATAAAACAGTTTCAACTGAGCTTAAACCAATGTTAATTGCATGTCCCCTAACATCCAACATAGGACAATATGCTGTGTCATTTCTAAGAGAATATTACAATATATATGAATACTTTATTCTACTTTTGCTATGCTAATTATTTCATGGCACATAATTAGCCTTTTGGCACTATAGCGATTAAAGTGAATCTTCTTTTCTAAAGTCATGTCCCATCGCTTGCTTTTAGCTCACTTTCATATTGCTACCTTTAGTTAAAATTTCCTTTCCAAGTAAAAAGGATTTTTATTGCTTTCGAAGATTGTGCAAAAACTATCTAAATATTACTAATCAAATAATGAGCGCATAAGAACCTGCTGTATAGCACAGTGAACGCCACTTCACTGTACAGTAGAAACTAACACAACATTGTAAAACAACTATACCCCAATAAAAAAAAAAGTGCAGTTTTTTGTATGACTTCAATTCTGATTACTATATAACCACAACATTTATAGCACAGTAGCTTAATTAGCCCTATATTAATTTAATCTGGAATTTTTACAAATACAGTACTAATTTAGCTCTTTCTTTTTACATTAACTTTAGAGAACTGATGTATCAACTTTCAAGGAGCATGGGGGTAGCACTAAAACAACTCTAACTCAATTTAACACAATTTTGGAAAATGTGTCAATTTGCTTTCACAATTTTTCATTCTATCTTCTAAAATATATTTTCAAACTTTACATTCTGTAGTTTGTTGGACCAAAACAATAAGTAAAATGAAAGTATTTCTTTTCAAACTGCACATGTACCTCACTCTTGGTTATTCCTACTCTAGGAACAAGACCTGATGATCCTGCAGTTTCCTCTTGCTACATACCTCTTAACAATACTGGTCTAACTGTGCCTATTGTTATACAGATACACATGAATTGCCTTTAGAAATATCACTTTTATATGAAGGTCAGGGAAGTTCCTATAGAAGCCTGTGATATTTGAATGCAGTGTTCAAGGTGTTTTATTTTTCTTTTTCCTAGAAACTGCAAGAGGAAAACATTAATATATAACCTATCAACATCAACAATTACATTTTTAACAATTATTGAGAACTTAATTACATGCAGAGCAAAGCCTAAATCACTTACATATATTAACTCAAGCATGAGGTCCTTTGAGATAGGCACTGTTATTATTGTGATTGTGTAATTAAGATAACTGAGCCACAGAGACAATAAATTATGTGCCTATGTTCACATAACTAAGAGGTGAGAAGCTGGTATGCTAATTCAAAGTATGTGTCAAAGACTGCACTATTAAGAATAAAATATTTTAAACTTTTGTCATTATTCAAGGTTAGTTTTTATTTTTATCACTGTACATATTTGTACATATTCCTTAGTTCTAAAAGACTTACAAGAGAAAAGAGAACCTCTCAGCTCTACCTTTCCTCATCTGCATTCCCTTCAGAGACAAGAACTTTCAATTCCTTATGGTAATTTCTCTGAAACCCGTGTATATCTGTCTTTGGGACTTAATAGTGTGAAAGCAGTCAAGGTGTTAGTAGCATTGAATCTACTTTACTCTCTAGGTTTCTTAGTAATATAGTATTATAGCATTATTTCAATCTTTGCATATGACCATAGAATACTAAGTATATTAATTTTTAGATTTGGAAATCCTGCTTTCACTCTACACTTCAGTCACTGATCAAGTAAGAAGCTTTTATATTTTGCACATAAAAACATTTTATCCTGTTTTCAAGAAATTAAAATGCCTGTTTTGTGACTTTACATTTGTGAAAGGTTTAAGCATTTGCATCTATTTACTGAAGCAGCTGCAATATAATTCATGGACCTCTAAGTAAACTATTTTCAGTAAGCTGTGTTAGACGATACTGTCTTTTTTATTTTGGACACCAAATATAGTTTCCATGATGTAGTAAATAAAGCTATTCACAAATAGGAATAATGGGACAATTTTCATGATTGTTTCAGCATCATTTATAAAGAGGATATATTATCTGTATTCATTTATTGTCTGAAGAATATGGCTTATGAGGTTACTCTGTGAGGTGTCAGCCGCACCTGCGAAGTTTGTAGGTCTCCATTGTTTGGAGAAGAGCTAGCTGACTCTGCTACATGACTGAAACTGCTTTTTTTTCAGATGAGATTAACTCATTTTTGTTTATCAATATCACATATATGATTGTACTGGGGTGTATTATGTCACAGATGGTCACAAACTTAACAATGGTTTGACTTAAAATTTTCTGATTTTATGACTCTGTAAAAGCAATTCACATTCAGTAGAAACTGCTTCAAATTTTGAATTTTGATCTTTCCCAGGTTGGTGATATGCAGTACTATTCTTCTGTGATGTTGGGCAGCGGCAGCCACCACAATTCCCAGGCAGCCTTGCAATCATGAGGGTAAACAACTGACACACTTAGAAGCATTCTGTACCCATCCAACCATTCTGTTTTTCACTTTCAGTACAATATTCAATAAACAACATGAGATATGCAACACTTTATTATAAAATAGGATTTCTGTTAGATTACTTTGCCCAACTGTAGGCTAATATAAGTGTTCTGATTTCCTTTAAGGTAGGCTAGCCTAAGCTATGATGTTTGGTGGTTAGGTGTATTAAATGCATTTTCCATTTATGATATTGTCAACTTTTGATGGGTCTATCCAGATGAAACCCCATTATAAGTCAAGGGAAATCTGCATATTATGCTATTTTTTCTCCTTTATTATTTTTTCTTTAAATCCTTCTCTCTGTGAATTTTTCTTTTTCTTTTGTTTTGCAGAATAGTTTTTATGTTCCCTGCTACTTAGTAATGTTTTGTTCTTGTAGCTATCTTTAGATTACAAAGTTATATGGTACCTTTAACATTTTGTTTATTTAAGCAAAATTTATAATTATCACTGAGGATCCTTACATTTTTCTCCATCACCTGTTTTGTCAATACTATTTTTTCTTGCTTCTGCTTTCACTGTTCTATATGGTATATGCTACTGCTTTGTCATCTTTAATATTTTTGACATGCAGTTATTACCAAGCAGACCACTACAAAATTTATAGTTCCACAATTATTCCCTCTTTCTTCATCCATTTTTTTTCCCATTTTTAGGGTTTAAATATTCACATCTGCTTAGTCACTTTAATTCCCACATTATGTTATACCTAAATATAGTCAGTTAAATATATACAGTATTCAAAATCAGTATTTTGGGGGGGAGGGGATGGTATCCTAGTTATTACCTAGTTGCCTGATCTATGTCTGGAGTAATTTCTTCAAGAAAAGTACATGGTACCATATTCTTAAAGTTTTTTCTTTATAGACATACAAATGTAAATTGGAAGCTATGTTCTTTTAATATATTTCGGATATAATTTCATTCTTCAATAGTTTCCATTATGAAGTAGCTTGGAAAATTATTCTCTGTACATTATTTGCTCCATACAGAGAACTATACTCCCATGACCTTTGGCATGTGACTTTATAATTCTCCCCGAGTAGGCAGAATATACTTTCCCATCTACTTAATGCTGGGTGTGTTTTGGCTAATCGAGTGTTAGTTTATAAGACTAAAAGTAAACCTTTAAATGTGCTTGCATGATATGGGTTGGTCTTTTGTGCTCCTATGACCTACCATAACAAGAGCATGCTCCAGGTAGCTGTTTCTGACAGTTATTTGGAATGGAGACATGGAGTCAAGGTCACCTGAATGGAAGTCTGAAGTTCAGACTTGCCCAGCTGGTAAGGTCTGCCGAGGTCAGCTGAACCACAGCTGACCTACAAAGTCCATGAAATAGAAAAATATAGAAAGGTTGCAGTAAGCCACGGAAATTTTTAAATGCTTACATACCAGAATTGAAGGAAAGACTGACTAACACACATTGTTTCTGTTAAACTGTCAACTATCTTTTTTATCTTCTTTTATTGAACTTTTCTCCTTTCAGATTTTCTGACTGCTATAAGACTTTTTCATTGTCTTTTTATGTCACCCACTTCCTGTCATGTGTCTAGGAATTATTTCCTTTATATTTATCCTTACTAGGGGCAGGGGAATTCACAGACTTTCTTGGGTCTTCAGATAGATGGTTTTTACCAGTATTGGAAATTTTCACTCATGATATGCTTAGTTATTTGTTTCTCCCCTAATTTCTTCTCTCTATTCTCCCTATTTCTCCCCTAAACTCTTTTATTTTTCACCATGTTTCATAAATATTTAATAATCTTTATTTCTATTTCAATGCCACCTTACGCTTAAGTTTGGATTTTTTTTTCCTAATCTACATTCTACATCAGGAATTTCCTTATAATTATTTTCTAACTTTTGTTAATCCATTCATATAATTTCAAATTTCTGTTTGAAAAGATCCATTTTACTCTTTAAATAATCTCCTGTTCTTTCTTTGTATTCGCTATCATTTTTTTTTCAAATCTTTGAATCATGGTTATTTAATGCTCATGTCTGGTAACCCCAATATTTGCACCTTCTGTGCTTTTTAGTTTTATGCTACTTTGTAGTTTTTTTGGTCATTTCTTTTTTCATATTTACTTGTTTTTCTCTGAGTGCCAGACATTTGGTATGAAAATTTGTAGTGATAATTTTAATGCTAGTGTGCTCTCTGTTGTTGTTGTTGTTGTTGTCTGGCTCCTTCTTTTGGTTCTTCTTCTGGTTCTTGTGATTCTTCTGCTTCTGCTTCTCCTGCTGTTCCTCTGCCTCCTCTTCCTTCTTACCTTTTTTCCTTTTTTTTTTTTTTTTTTTTTGCGGTATGTGGGCCTCTCACTGTTGCAGCCTCTCCCGTTGTGGAGCACAGGCTCTGGACGCGCAGGCTCAGTGGCCATGACTCATGGGCCCAGCCACTCCGAGGCATGTGGGATCTTCCCAGACTGGGGCACGAACCCGCCCTGCATTGGCAAGCGGACTCTCAACCACTGCGCCACCAGCAAAGCCCTCCTTCTTATCTTTATTTTCTTTATTTTTCTTCTTCTCCTTCTTCAGTTTCTTCTTCATCTGTGTCTTCTGCTACTTCCTGTCTGGCTCCCCCCCCCCCACTTTTTTTTAACAGCTCAATTACTCCTTAACAAAACTAGTTCCCTGATGATTGAAGTGAAACTTCTCTCTAATCATATTTAACAATTTCATTTTCTCCACTTAGTTTTGATTGCTCTTCTCTTTTACATCTTCATGTCTCTCAAGGTCTTCCCATAGTTGTATTCTTCCTTGCCCTTCTTGAGATGGTCTTGGAAGATTTTCTTTTTCCTTCAACTTCCACTTAAATCAGTTTTCTCACTTCAATTCTCCTTTTGTCTCACTAATTCTTCTCTGTATTTATGTAGTTCTACTTTGTGATCTTCCTTCATAGAGAAAATTACATAATTAACTTTTTTGAATAAATAGTATTTCTATTTCAATAAAATTCAAATATTTTGTGGCAATATTTCAACAATTTTCTTCTGTATCTTTCTGCTTTCTTGGTATGATTCTTTTCTATATTTCCTTATAGTACTATTGTATCTATATGTCCTAATTTATTTTATTATATTTATTTGTTATTAATTAGTGAATAAAATAGATTTTTCCAGAGTATCTATTTGAAGGCAGTTTGAGACAATTATAAAAAGAAAGAGCCAGAGCAGCCTTTCAGAGTCAATAACTGATAGGTACATTTTTTTCCACATTACAGACTTAACCAGATTGGTTTTTCGAGTGCCCTATCTGGGTCATTCTTGTATAAACTTGTACCCTCTGTTCTGACCAAGTATGTCCTAGGGAAGTTCTGACAGAGTTCAAGCTCATGTCACTTTTTAACTTATTTCAAAAGGAAGGTCTTCTTTAATCATTTCATGACAATCTTTTACCTTCATAAAGTACATATTGCTAGTCCTTTCTAAAATTGCCTACCTTTGGACTCTTTTGACACTCTATCACATTTTCTCTACTTCTTCCTCTTAGATTCTACCCGATCTTAGCTCTTTTCAGTAACTTTTGCTAAAAATTGGAGTCTTTGATTCTGTCTTCTAGTTCTACTGCAAATGAAATCTGAACTTTTTATTTTCTTTTGTCATTCCTCTTGTTGCTTTTGTGAAGGTAAAATATGGTGACTGAAAGGTCATATTCAAATCAGAAATTCTGTTAATAAATGGTTTTATAGTTATAAGTATTCATTTTTGAAGTTAAATCCATAATTCAAAGTATAGAACAAAACTTTTAAATTTAAAATTAGGTTTTGAATCAGAGGCAATGTAACTTGACAAATTGTTTATAATTTATACATTTTGTGCCCTGAAGATACCAAATTTTTGTAATTTGATTCTTTCAGGTTGTGTGTAAGAGACACACTTAGGCTCTGTTACTTGAGTGATATTTATTTTGAGGCTTTTCAGGGGGATAATGAGATGAAGAAAACTGTCTCTCCAACGCAAACTTAAGGCATCCTGGATAACTAGATTTCTCTTTACAATATCTCGTCAATAATCTGCCATAATTGAGAATTTGTTTACTCATGGTTCTGCTTGTCTCCTCCATGATTCAACTACTAATGCCTTCTTTAATCTCAATTTTACCTTGCAATGTCTGATTGCTAAGGAATCTCTCTACAATCTCTCACTGTCATCCATCCCTCTTCACGTCTCCCAGCTGCATCAACATTCAGATGCCTGGATCTCTTGCTCTCTACTTTCACTAAAATTCTCCCAAAGCTGCTTTCATCACTAATTTCATTCAAATGCCACCATTACCCACTGAGAGACAGTGTAGGCATTTTTGACCTCGATTTACAGAAAAGAAAAAAAAAAAACATGATCACAACTCTAGAATGTAGTAGGCTGAAATTGAACTCCGACGTGTGAACTTTAGCTTCGTGATCTTTAAACGTGTATGCTTTATACTCCTGTACCATCTATATTATAATGTAAATATCATGCAGTTTTCAAAACTTAAGAGTATTTTGTAAAAATGTAAGTTATTTTCATGCTTATACTATAAGGATGTAAGATCACATAGAACAAGTCAGACGTGCAAAAAATGTAGCATTCTTCATCTTCTTTAATTTTTAAAAGAGTTCCCAATTCATTCAGCTGTAAGGAGTATTTAATCCTGACAAATAAAAGTACAGTTCAGCCAAAACTTAAAAAAAAAAATCTGCCTTCAAAGGTTAGAGAGAATGATGATTCATACTTGGATTAAGTTGGTTTTGCTCTGACTTATTACAAATTGGGTGACAAGCAGTTCAAAGATGTATAAAAAACTAAATAAACAATAGAATGTACAGACTTTGTGGTTGTCTTCCTAGGTTTTTTTTTTTTTCTTTTTTAATCATCAGTGCAGTTCATTGGGAGCAAACAAACCCAAGATGAGAAAGGATGATTCTAGAAACTCACTGCCTTTTCTGACATTAAGCTGGGGTAGGGGCACATAAATCATAAAGGATCTACCTGTGGTTATGCAGATCCAATACTGTAGGACAGCTATATTTTTCTGGGTTCAATTTCTTATGCATTATCAAATATACAGCAGATGTGGACAAGACTTATCATAAGCATCCCTATCTCTATCAAATCAATAGGATCTCTTTAAGGTAAGTTCAGTCTAATAGAGAATCTAATGTAGAGTCTTTAAGAGAATTTTCCCCTTGATATAGTTTGTGTATAAAAGATATTTATATACCTTCATAATAATTTTGAGAGGAAGAAATATTCCTATGCACATTGTTTTCTCCAGGGCCCGTCTGTTCATAACATACCTTGTCATCCTTGCTTCTATGAACTTTACGCTATGTCTTAATTGAATCTGCTGGTGATAATTACAGGTTCCATCCAACTTTTGGATATGCACTGGTACCTGCTGTTCTTTCAGCCAGAGTTCTTAATGATGAGGTTCCACTTTCTGTGGCCTCCATTATGATTCCAAGCTTATTTATCTCCCCTCTTAGCTCCTCTAATACCCCCTGGGGTCACATGTTGGTCTCTTGCACAACAGCATAGTTTCTATATTCGGTAGAAATCTCTCTCCTTTAGTGTCATTCTGTTGCCCTTATGCAGGATGTCAGGGTAAAAGAAGCACTAGCTGTTAAACCTATCTGGGTGTTTCAAAATGTGCTATTTTCTTTATTTTTCCCTAACTTCATTTTTCCTTTGCTCTCATCTCACCAGAAGGGGTGGTATGTTGGCTTTTTATGAGGGGATACATTGCTTATTTCATATTCTAGGTTTTTCCTACCTTTTGCCTACTATGAAATTATATGATCCAAATTGATCAAGTGTGTCTCTAATTATGCAAAAGGAGCTATTGGAATTAAGAAAATCTATTTTCTCCTGTTTCAGTTATCTGAGTTATCTGTTATGTTCCTGTGTAACAATCTACCCCAAAATTTAGAGGGCTAAAACAAGAACCATTTATCATTTATGAATAATTTTGTAGGTTAATTGGGCCCAGTTGGGCAATTCTTCTGCTACATGTGATGTCTAATGAGGCTGCATGCATCCTAAGGCTCAGGTGTGCTGGAATGTTCAAGATGACTTCTGCACACAGCTGGCAGAAGATGCTAGCTATTGGCTTGGAAATGAGCTAGGGAAGTTGACCAGAAACCCTTGTTCTCCCTGTGATTTCCCAATGTAGTCTGAGTTTCTCTTAGCTTGGAAGCGGGACTCCAAGCTTTCAAAAGTGGAAGCTGATGATTTCTTAAGGCCTAGCCTCAAAGCTTAAGCAATATCTCTTTTGCCAAATTCTGCTAGTCAAAGCGAATCACAGGCCCAGCCCAGATTCAAGGGGAGTGAAATATACTCTACCTCTTGATGGGAGAAATAGCAAATAATTTGTTTATATCTTTAATTCTCAAATCCCTCTTAATAAATCCTAATTCCAAAGACTATTGTATCACTGTGGACCATCCACAAATCTAATCTGATAGTCAACACTGAGCAATACATTTTTTGCTCAAATCTTTTTTTGAGATGTTCTAACTTTTTAATTCAGTGTGTTTGTATCAAGATTTATGAGTAATAAAACATGTCTGTTTAATCTTCAAACATATTACCCAATCAGAAATAATTTAATTAAAATTAGGATTACACTTTTGAGACCAAAAAGCTGGCCCTGTTAAAATTAAATTAGAAGAGCTATAGTTATTCTGGGACTTACTAAAACTGGTAATTTCCTATCAGCATTAAAGGTTGTTTGTGATGAAGTTCCACTGATAATCAGGCATAATAGTTTAGGATGTTCCTGCTAATTTCACACTCAATAGGAAATTGTGTAAGCAAGAAGAACCAACATATTTCCCATCTGTCCTTTGGAAACATTCAGGAAAGGTCTCATAAAATCCTCATCATCAGAAGGACAGAAGTGGAAAAGAAATGTAATTATTGTATTCAAAATCATAATTGAGAATATTTGCTGATACTAATATTGAATTGATAAACATTTATATTTCTTTTAATAAATGACAATTAACTTTAGGAAATATGCATGATTATTAATTAATAAAGGTATACTAAGACATAAAGCTGTTTAATATAGGTGTGATTATCATGACTGTGGTATTAATATGGAGGCCTTTTTGGCTGCGACTACTCTCAGAACTATTTACTGTGTCACTTTTATACCTATACTATTTCAGATTTACATGAACATTAAGAGCTTTGGAAAATTCTTAAAAAAAATTATTATTCTTCTCCAAAATTCTCAAATTAATTTCCTAGGCCCCTATTTATTCTATAATTTCAAATGTTTTATGGGAATGAAGTTATACAGTGTGTAACCTTTTAAAATGGACATTTTTTCATTTAGTGTAAATCTCTGTAGAGTCATCCTTGTTGGTGCACATATCAATAACTAGTTACCTCTTCAATGCTGAGTAGTACTCCATGGTCTAGATGTACTACAGTTTGCTTAGCCACTTACTTGTTCAAAGACAACAAGACAGATCCCATTTTTTGGATTTAATGAATAAGACTGCTCTGAATATTCATGTACAGGTATTTGTGTGAACTTAAGTTTTTATTTTTCTGGGATAAACACCCAAGAATGAAATGGCTGTGTCATGTGTTAGTTGCATGTTCATCTTTTTAAGAAACTGCTAAGCTGTTTTCTACAAGTGGATTTAAATTATTTTTGAAAAATTGGCTGTGGCAGCTGATTTTTTTAATATGACAATAATTGTATTTGTAGATAAATGTAATGAGAATTCTTGAAGATCTCTGAACTTAGTAAATAGTTTTGTCATTACATCATTTTATTGTATAAAACATTTTGCTAAGAAATCTTAAATAATATGGTTTTAGTACATTAAGCAAAATGGTTTCTTCAAGCTCAATAACCTTTATCATTATTTTCCTTATTTTTAATGACTTCAAATAAAAGGAAACCAAAAAATGTCTCTGCAATAATCAGGTTAACCTTGAGCAGTGAATAGAGGAAATATAATTGAGAAAGATGCAAAAAGTAATTGTATGTCAAATAATATATTAAAGCCTTAATTATAATTAGGATTGGTTCAAGAAAATAAATAACGGTGCACTCGACTTTTACAGGAATTTTAGAGATTCTGTACAGCTAATGGCACATCAAGAAGAATCTAAAAGTACAAGTTTTAAGTAGGAAAATAGTATAGTTATTAAATAAAATGTAATCAAAGAATTATGCTTAATCTGACATAATTATCAATTTGTGTTTTTTTGTAGATTTCTTAATATTATTTCCAATTTTTACTGTATCTTTTTCCAGTCTATGATAATAATCAATGTAGCCAAATTTATTTGAATTTCAAATGGGGAATAATGACTAAATGAATTTTAGATAAATGTTATAGTGATACATAGTGATATCATTCCTGTGAAAATTTTAAAAAACGATATTTGCAAGGAGTAGAAACATATTTACCTGGACATGCTTTAATGCCTAGTTTTAGAATATAATTTCAAGAAACCCAAATATAATGGTACATACTGATAGTTACCTTGAGATTGGCCTGAATTCTATTAACATTCATAATTACATGTATACAAACACATATTTATACATGCACCCACATAAACACATATATAGCTACTCTTTGGCTATGAGTAATATATGGTCTCTTTTTCCATAAAGAGGTCTGATGTTCCTGCCAAAAAAGCAGACATTTGTTCCTTAAAGCAAAAGCAGCAGACAGCATAGAATTTTGCATTATTTCCCCACACTCCAAGTTCCCACAGAGTAACAGAGTAAGGACCAGAGGTTTACCTGCACATGTAGAACCTTACCTTTACTTCTATAATATAAACAAGTTCTCTTTGGGGAGGGTTGGGAGTTTTTCACAAACTTGAAGGGCAAGTAGATAGTTCTGGGGGTGAGTGGAGAGATGTCCTCTATCTTTATTATAGTTTGTCAATTTCCTTTGCCCAGAATGTGTGGAACATACAGGAACACAGAGAAACCCAAGGAGAATTTTCTTCCCAAATATGCACTTCTTGGTCTTACATAGACTGGCCCTTGCCAACTCGTCCCAAGTGTATGCCATTCTGTCTATTACTCTGATTAAGATAATCCACACTGGGTGGTACCACATCTGTTCAGCTTGTCTTATGAAACACTTATTAAATGACTCATGTGGCCCTTGATTTTCCTTTTACAGATGTCTCTCACAGTATTCCATCTTTGTTGCCTTAAGTTTTGTGTGAAACTGTGAAGAGTCTGAAATTTGACCCTATTTACAAGCTAACAAGTTAGCCTGCCAGTTTTATAATATACACTGAGAGGAACATCGCTGGATCACAGCACAAACCATTTATTAATCACAGGAAAAGATAAAAAAAAAAAAAACCCAAAGAACAAAACCAGCCAGAGTAGTGTCTTGCATTGGTTCACCACACCCCAGTTTCCCATAGGGCATCTGAGGGCCAGACTTTCACATACATGTGCACTCAGTCTGGAATACAGAAGAGGAAATTTTGAATTGTGAGACAAAGATTATACTGGTTGCTGACACATCTGCCCATCCTATTGTCTAGAGAAGAACACACAAAGACTTTATCTTTACTTCTATAATGTAAACAAATCTTCTAAGTGTTTACAATCCTGCAGATGTAAAGATACAGATGTTCTCTTTCTTTATGGGAACTTATCAGTTTCCTTTATTCAGAATATATGAACCATACAGGGACACTGAAGAATCTAGGGGAAAGTTTCTCTCAATACAAATGATCTCCATGGATAATGAAACTGCACTGCAGAAAATCAGAGGGCTATACATCTATGATAAAATTCCATTTCTAATTATATGAAGGATTAAAGTCCATAAAGAGCCCTTGTAGTATAGAAAAGTTAACATTTTAGATAAAATACTTTAAACTATTGATAAAGCAATTTTGGAACATACATCAACTATGAAAAGCAAACAAAAATATGTTAGCATTACTAGTCATCAGGATAATGCAAATAAAACCAAAGTGAGTTACCACAAGACACTCACTAAACTGGCAAAGTTTTAAAAGACTGAAGTACTAAGTGTTGATGAGACTATGAACAAAACTTTACACATTTCAAGTGGGAGTGTAAAATGGTGCAATCACTGTGGAAAACATTTTGGGAGTTTCCTATAAAGATAGTTTACCCAAGAAATATAAAAATGCGTACATGTAAAAACTTGTGTATGACTGTTCATAGCAGCTTTATTCATAATAGACAACAGTGGGAAACAATTATAATGCCCACTAATGAAGAAAATAAATTTTGGCATGTCTATACAGTGAAATGCTACTCAGATAAACCCAGATAGGCTGGCATGTCAGATTGAAGATCCTTAAGTAAAAATACCTTGAAAGCATGAACTGAAAAACAAGTCTATACCCATGGAACATTTATCATGATAGAGCATATCGTCAGTCATAAAACAAACCTCAGCACATTTAATATAATAGAAATAATTCATAATATGTTATTTGTTTACATCTGAAACTTTGAGCTCTGGGAAGCTACTCTGGAAGAGGTAACCAAACATAAACTTCTTAGTATGATATTTAATAAAGTGAAAATAGAAATAAGCATTGTAAGTAGAAAGAGGGCAGAGGAAAATAAATAAAAATAGTTTGGTTTTTTGTTTTGTGTTTTTGTTTTTGTTTTGGACCGTAACTTTATGAGGGAAGGTATGGTTACAGGAGACCCTAGAAATACAGGCAGGCCATGCTCTTTCCTGGAAGTTGTGGGAGATTATGTCTGAAACCTCAATATTCTCCATGAAATTGAAGGTACCTCTAAAACAGGATAGATCACAGTAGGATAGGTTTCTTGGGTAACCTGGATAAATTTTGAAGCAGTCACTAAAGAGAATCAAAAGGAAAAGTGATGAGAGATACATAAAAATATAATGGGCAGTGGTGATGGATCAAAAGAAGTAAGAGAACATTGGATTTTGTTGTTATGAAAAATTTTAAATATATGGAAAGTTTGAAAGAGGGCTAATAGGTATGAAAAATTTTAAATATATGGAAAGTTTGAAAGAGTGCCAATAGGAACACCAACACAACCACAACATAAATTCACTTGCAGATGTCTTGTCATATTTGCTTAATGTATTCACATATTTATAAATATATAGATATATTTTCATGTATGCATATATATGTAAATGTATACATGTATTATGGGAATACACATGTATTCCTGAACTGTTTGAAAGTGTCAAACATTAACACTAAGCATATCAACATGCCACAGCTAAAAAGTAAAGATATTCTTGACAGAACTCACTATAATTATTACACATAAGAAAATGACTGTATTAGATATCTTTTATTAGATATAATTTAAATATTAATAAAGCCATTTACAAATGAATTTTTAGGACTTTTTAAAAAAGTATTGTGATACTTAATGAATATGAAAATAAAAGAGAAAAAAGTAGGATTTCATAGAGATACCATTAGATTTGTTGGCTAACAGCTAAATGCTAATGCAGAGGTAACATATTTGTATTCTGGCAAAAATACAAATTGCAACATATTTTAAGATTTGCTTCCAAATGCCGAGAGTCATGAATATTAAATCTGGGATTTTCAAGGTGTGTGTTATAAACAAATTTATAAAAAGATCTTAACATTTATTCATTCATTTAAAATTACAGATTGTTTAGTCCTACTACATGCCCGGCTCTGAGAGCAAGACAGACATTTAGAAGATTTACTTAATTACCAAAACATTTATCTGAAGTAAGACATTAAAGCTTTCATATGACTTGTAGGATAATTCAAACATATAAGGGAAAAGAGAAAGAGGTGGATATTAAAAAAATCTTATTGGCCATTTTTAGTATGTAAACAATAACTGATTTATCAAAAAGGAATAAATAGTTACATAGTAAAATGCATCACTATTACACACAGGAAAGCCACCATTTACAATATGGAGAAAGGATAAAAATATTCAGCAAATATATTCTACTTAGAGAAGGCCAACCTGCGTGGATTGTCTGCTGAGTGCAGCACAGAGAACCTACATGCATTGAGGAAGATAAATGAACCAGAAAAAGAGAGGCGAGGAATCTGCCATCATCAGTCTCAATCCCTGAAAAATTTAAGTACCCTGAAAGTGTGGGCTGCTCAAATTATAAACCAAACAAAATATAGCATCCCTAGACTCATTTTATGCAAGTAAGTTAAATCTATGCTCAGAAAAAGAGGCAAATATGGTTGTTGCTGCTTTAGTAGAATGGATATTTTCCTTACTGCTCTGGAGAATCAATTGGATGATGTATAAAATAATAGATAACTTAAAAGCAGAGGATACAAAAGTGAAAGAGCTGTAGTATGTTAGGAAGTAATGGGACTGACATGTTGAATCGACTGGAATATTTAACAAACAATAAAGACACTCTATCTCTTAATTTTAATAATCAATTTAAGAAAAAGTTTCTTGCAAACTCTTTCAATAAGTTATTTTTCCAAGTATACTTGAATGTGCAGACTGGCAAGTAAAAGAGGAAGGAGAGTAACTTAAAGGTGTTTACTCCGTGACAAAACGGATCTATAAACATGACCAAAAACATTTTTCTTCTTCCACAAAATTGAAAGTTGTTTTTCTTTATTTAAGTCATATAAAATCACTTAAAAGAAAAATGTGTTATTGAATGATAAGGTATTGGTTTTTAATAGTAAAGTAGGTGAAAGTTATTTCCATAATGGAGAGTATTGAAAGATATATTAATAATACTAAGCTATTTTTAATTAAGGATGTGCAGCATTTTCTTCTAAGTTTGAAAACATGTCACCCAATTTTTCAGTAATATTTAGTTGATGCTGAATCTACACAATATATGTAGAAAATATTCTCTACTATTTCTAATAATTGGTCTTGAAATATTTTTGTCCAAATGAATCAACAGGACAGGTAAGAAGCATTTCTATATGTTATCTCCATACCTAGCTAATGAGTATGGATTTCAGTGCCCTCTTCATATTTATCTTTGGGTTTCATTTTATTATATATATATTTTTAACATGGGATTCTATTAGTTTTCATTATGTATGATTTTCTATTCTGTGATATATGTAAAATAATAGAACCCAGGAGTGTTATTTTGCTGATATCTAGAATACTCCTACAAGTGAAGCCAGCCCATGAGTGTTTAAATACAAACTCCTTTAATGTCAACAAACTCCTTTAATGTCATGTACTCAACAGCCTAGATTTGCTTTATTTTGTTATCATTACAGGAAGCCACCAGTCCACCTTGTAGCAATAAAATGGATATATTATTTTGAATGATTACCATTAAAAAATTCTTTCTTTTTGAGATGGATGAACTCAATTAAACTTGAAAAGGTAGAATAGTGTTAGCATTACCTCAGTATAGACAGATGTGAGTGATAGCTTTGCTAATAGGGTATGTCTGTGTCCCAAAACCTCACAGGTATTGAATAAAAATCTTTGTCAAAACACTGTCATAAATAAGAAAAATGGGATTATGGTGAAAACATGATTTTTCATGTTACTGTACAGCTTTACTTTCCTGGAACACTCTCTCTACATTTGTCATCTGGAAAAGTTTTACTCATCTTTAAGACTCAACTCATACATTACTAACATTGTAAATTTTTTTGATTATACCAAGTAGCTCTTTCCATTCTTCCTTTGTCATCCAACTTAAGACCTGTCCCATTCACCTTTGTATCTCAAGGTAAACATTTACTGAATGAAAATAATCATGCATTAATGAAAAAGGTGAATAATCTATATTTCTGTTTTTGTGCCAGTACCATACTGTCTTGATTACTGTAGCTTTGTAATATAGTCTGAAATCAGGGAGCCTGATTCCTCCAGCTCCGTCTTTCGTTCTCAAGATTGCTTTGGCTATTCGGGGTCTTTTGTGTTTCCATACAAATTGTGAAATTTTTTGTTCTAGTTCTGTGAAAAATGCCAGTGGTAGTTTGATAGGGATTGCATTGAATCCGTAGATTGCTTTGGGTAGTAGAGTCATTTTCACAATGTTGATTGTTCCAATCCAAGAACATGGTATATCTCTCTATCTATCTGTATCATCTTTAATTGCTTTCATCAGTGTCTTATAATTTTCTGCATACAGGTCTTTTGTCTCCTTAGGTAGGTTTATTCCTAGATATTTTATTCTTTTAGTTGTAATGGTAAAACAGAAATATAGATCAATGGAACAGGTTAGAAAGCCCAGAGGTAAACCCACGCACATATGGTCACCTTATCTTTGATAAAGGAGGCAGGAATGTACAGTGGAGAAAGGAAAGCCTCTTCAATAAGTGGTGCTGGGAAAACTGGACAGGTACATGTAAAAGTATGAGATTAGAACACTCCCTAACACCATACACAAAAATAAGCTCAAAATGGAATAAAGACCTAAATGTAAGGCCTGACACTATCAAACTGTTAGAGGAAAACATAGGCAGAACACTCTATGACATAAATCACAGCAAGATCCTTTTTGACCCACCTCCTAGAGAAATGGAAATAAAAACAAAAATAAACAAATGGGACCTAATGAAACTTAAAAGCTTTTGCACAGCTAAGGAAACCATAAACAAGACCAAAAGACAACCCTCAGAATGGGAGAAAATATTTGCAAATGAAACAACTGACAAAGGATTAATCTCCAAAATTTATAAGCAGCTCATGGAGCTCAATAACAAAAAAACAAACAACCCAATCCAAAAATGGGCAGAAGACCTAAATAGACATTTCTCCAAAGAAGATATACAGATTGCCAACAAACACATGAAAGAATGCTCAACATCATTAATCATTAGAGAAATACAAATCAAAACTACAATGAGAGGGCTTCCCTGGTGGCGCAGTGGTTGAGAGTCCGCCTGCCGATGCAGGGGACGTGGGTTCGTGCCCCAGTCTGGGAGGATCCCGCATGCCGTGGAGCGGCTGGGCCCGTGAGCCATGGCCGCTGGGCCTGAGCGTCCGGAGCCTGTGCTCCGCAACGGGAGAGGCCACAACAGTTAGAGGCCCGCGTACCGCAAAAAAAAAAAAAAAAAAACTACAATGAGATATCACCTCACACCGGTCAGAATGGCCATCATCAAAAAATCTACAAAAAATAAATGCTGGAGAGGCTGTGGAGAAAAGGGAACCCTCTTGCACTGCTGGTGGGAATGTGAATTGGTACAGCCACTATGGAGAATAGTATGGAGGTTCCTTAAAAAACTACAAATAGAACTACCATATGACACAGCAATCCCACTACTGGGCATATACCCTGAGAAAAGCATATTTCAAAAAGAGTCATGTACCAATATGTTCATTGCAGCTCTATTTACAATAGCCAGGACATGGAAGCAACCTAAGTGTCCATCAACGGGCAAATGGATAAAGAAGATGTGGCACATATACACAATGGAATATTACTCAGCCACAAAAAGAAACGAAATTGAGTTATTTGTAGTGAGGTGGATGGACTTAGAATCTGTCATACAGAGTGAAGTAAGTCAGAAAGAGGAAAACAAATACTGTATGCTAACACATATATATGGAATCTAAGAAAAAAAAAATGTCATGAAGAACCTAGGGGTAAGACGGGAGTAAAGACACAGACCTACTAGAGAATGGACTTGAGGATATGGGGAGGGAGAAGGGTAAGCTGTGACAAAGTGAGAGAGTGGCATGGACATATATATACTACCAAATGTAAAACAGATAGCTAGTGGGAAGCAGCCGCATAGCACAGGGAGATCAGCTCAGTGCTTTGTGACCACCTAGAGTGGTGGGATAGGGAGGGTGGGAGGGAGGGAGATGCAAGAGGGAAGAGATATGGGAATATATGTATATGTATAACTGATTCACTTTGTTATAAAGCAGAAACTAACACACCATTGTAAAGTAATTATACTCCAATAAAGATGTAAAAAAAGAAATAAAAGAAAAGAAAATAAATGAAGACTGGTAAATAAAAAAAATGTGAATGAGATCACATTTGTTTCATTTAAAAATATTTTATCATATATGAAATCTTTAATAAAGAATAAAATTTACAAAGCAGTTTTGTTAACATATGAGCTGGTAAAAATTATTGAAAATGAGAAAAACACAAATACCTAATAAAAGAACATATAGGACAGATATATCAAATAATGAAACTGAATGATCTGAACTGCAAAAATCCCAAATTAAACACACAGAACACAGTGATGTATTATTGATCACTCTTTCTGACAGCTTTCCCTCATTCCTAGATTGAGTACCTAGTCTCAGGCTCTACAACAATCTTTTCATATTTTCAGCCTAACACATGTCACAAAGTATTGTAATTTTTTCTACTAGACGTCTGCATTCAAAGGGCCATCTTTAAAAGATGGCACATTTCTAACTTATGGTTATATATATTTTCATTTGCAGCATAAATTTCTACATATTTCACACCGACAATTAATGCTGAATGAATGAAAGAATAAATTAATGCTTGGTTATGGATTATTGCTAAGTAATAATGTTCTCATAGAGCCATTTTGCTGTAGGGCTTTTTATGAGCCTTCCCATTTTGAAAAGATGAGAACCTAATAAACTGACCTTTTTAAACCCACTTCTACAAACTTGGTGTTTTAAATCAATTTTAAACACTATGTCAAAATTGCCGGGATTGTGTAATTTTCATTCTATCTAATAGACTACATGAATTTTGTGTCTAGTATAGAATCATTTGAGTTACACAGAACATACTTTTTTTGTGTGTGTATATGGGGAGAGAATAAAAATAGTATTTTTTGCCTACTGGGAAATTTGATTCTTCATAGAGTTATTTTCTGTTAGTTTTAATATGAATATTACAAATTTAACACTTGATCATTATTTCCTTCTTTGCTTTAGCAATCAGGTAGTTAATATAATAACATTGTGTCAATTCTAAACAATATAAATGAATGTGGGAGTTCCCTGGTGGTGCAGTGGTTAAGAATCTGCCTGCCAATGCAGGGGACACGGGTTCGAGCCCTGGTCCGGGAAGATCTCACATGCCACGGAGCAACAAAGCCCGTGCGCCACAGCTATTGAGCCTGTGCACTAGAGCCCACGAGCCACAACTACTGAGCCCATGTACCACAACTACTGAAGCCGGCACACCTAAAGCCCATGCTCTGCAACAAAAGAAGCCACCGCAATGAGAAGTCTGCGCACCGCAAGGAAGAGTAGCCCCCACTCGGTGCAACTAGAGAAAGCCCGCGCTCAGCAACAAAGACCCAATGCAGGCAAAAATAAAATAAAATAAATAAATAATTTATTTTAAAAAAAATGAATGTGGGCTGTACATTCTCTTACTGGTATCTTTTTTCCTTGACCATATAGTCTTTGAACCCATAATGTGCTTCTGCTTTTTATTTATTTTTTAAACCTTACTTATGCGTTTTTCTATGCCAGTTTACATCACGTTACGTGATGGTGGGAGTGGGAGTAGTCTAGCTTTGTATTCTGTACAAAGCTGACATCTGCCAAGATGTCCAGTGAAGTATATTCTTTTGTGTGGCTATCCTCTATATTAGCATAAATGGAAAAACTTCCTGTTTTGTTCTTCTGTTTTTATGATCTAATCTTCTTTTGTCACAAATTTGACACATCTCTAGGGTCGCATTCCAGTGTTTAGTAAGTCAGGGAACCATTTGCCTTCCGAGTTCATCACTTAGCTGCATAGGAGAACCCTGGACGAGTTTGCCAATGGTAAATCTACTTAGTCATTCAATACAGACATCTGTATTCTGGTACCTGAATTAAGACTTATTTTTGGCTGTTTTGAAAGTTTTGCCAAAATGATGAATAGCTGGTTGTTTCATCCTTCTGTGATTATTTTCCCTGGCAAAGGCAGCTTTATATCCTTATAACATTGGAAGAGTGGTTAGAAAAGGGTCTCAAAGTACAAGTGAAGAAATTAAATAAATGATGGTGTACATGGGTTTATTTGTTGATGCTTCATCGATCCCCTTATCACAGATACTTTTCATTTTTGATTCTCCCTCTCACCCAAGACACAACTTATTGTTTTAACCACTGAATGATAACCAGGGCACATTTTCTGTCCTATTGCCCTAGGAGGAGAGCCCGTTAGCAAGGCAAAATGGCCTTGGGCAAGATGCATCAGACATGGTTTAGTGATTTTCTTAAGCAAAATACAGAAAGAAATGAAGTGAACAGTTTTCCCTGAAACTTTCTGTGGCTGGGGTAAGGAGCTGTGTTCCTTTGATTAGCTGTGCATCTTGGATGAATTCAGATAGTAGTACTTGAACCTCGTCACTAGGTGCAGCCTGTGGATGTTAATTTCCTCAAATTTGTTCCTGCCAAGACTCTAGCAGCACAAATTCCACACTCTACATCACTGTTAAGGCCTAACATCCATACAGTAGATGGCATCCCCATGTCTTCCCCACTTGTTAGCAACTGAGGAGTAGCTGCAAGACCTGGTTTCTACCCGATGAAGGAGGAGCTTACAGTCTTGAGAAGTGGTGACAACTTCCTCGGGAACTACAGATGCAGAAGATTTTATTGGATTTACCTGATTAGGAGGCTGAGGTGAGTGAATTCCTTAGTAAGAGAGATCCAACTTCTGAAACTTCATCTATATTAGAAAGATAGATATATCTGGGCTCAGAGAAATGGCATACCTCCTAAAAATATGAATATTATGAGGAAGGTAGTATTGTTACAGACAGTCAGACAGCTGGAGTGTTTTGACAACTAAGACATAGTGTTTCTTGTTTAATTATATCTCATTCTGCTAAATTCCTATGTTTCAGATGGTTGGAATTGTTATTGATACTTTTGTTTATCCAAACCCACATGGTCTAAGACAGGGCAATAACTATGCTTAAAAGGAGAGCAGTACAGCAGGGAAGTTCAGTGAGACAGTCACACGGTTCAGAAATAAGAGAATCAAGATTTAAACTTGGGGCTCTGGCTCTAAATTTTATGTTCTTTCTGTGAAACCCCAATGCCTCATTATCCTGAAATGTCATCCTAATATATTCTCCTGCCTGAAACCTAGAATTTCAACAAATATAAAGTAGCAGATATTATTACATATATATTATTACATAATGCCTTAAGTCTATAAGGCTAGCTTGAGGCGAAGGATGGATTCTGAAATAATTGTTCTTTGATTAAGGTATTGCTGTCTCCTTTTTGTGGTGAACAAAAGTGGAAATGCTATACAAAGGGAAAGACCAGAAAGTGGCTGTTGTAATGTAAAAATAAATATAAAATATTTAGGAAATAAAATGTAAGTCATTCCTATTCCTAGGTATGATGCAAACAGGGGTCTTATAATCGACAATTTGTCTCTGACACCATCTATGACATCCAAAGCAGCAAACTGAAAACTCGAGTTGATGGGATGGCAAGAGCTGGTGAGGAGTACAATGGAGTCTATCCATGTAAGATTCTATTTAGAAATCTTTCCTAAAATAAGCCACTGAATATTACTCAGCATAGCTAGATCATAAAGCGATGCAACTACATCCTCATCTTCTTACCACTGCCATATCCACATAAATAGCAAGAAAAACTTCACAATAAGCGTTTGAAACTGAATAGTGAGATAAAGAGAGTTGCAAGTAGTCCTTAATTCCATGATTCCTGTTTGATATACTCTTTCTCCTAATATATGGTTAGTTTGTTCTTTAATAGGCTACATATTAAGAGGAGACGCATCTGTATCTATCCAAGAAGATCCTAGACTTTGCACCCATGCTGAACTTTGATGGGACTTTTGTGCTGAACTTTGATGGGACTTTTGTGTTGTGTCCCTTAAGAAGGAAGTGCACGTATTTTGCATGTAGAAGTGAGAGAAGTGGTATATCGTATAATTGTGAAAATTTTTATTGCCCCACCCTCTATATATGCCTCACTGAAATGAGGTATATTGTGTGAATTCTGGTGACACATGAGGAGCATGCATTCCTTTCCTATTGAACTGAGAAATGGTCATGTAACTTGCTTTGGTCAACTAAATGTGTCAGTTTGTGGTATTGCCAAGTTATTTTCTCTCTGTCACAAGACCAGTTTAGACCAAATTGAGACTAATCTGTTAAACTAATTCTCAGAATGAACACACACGGAGCAGAGTCAGTCTGGACCCACAAGAAACATGCAACCTGAGTAAGAAATAAACCTTTGTTTCATAAGACACTAATATTGTAGGGCCATTTACTGCAGCATAATTTAAGCTGAATGAAACAGGGATGTAAAATGAGTACTAAGATGTACCAAATATATGAAAACAATACAAAAACTGATAAGTGATTTTTAAAACAAGGCCAAAGAGGAAAAGTACCACAATAAAGAATATAATTAGTAAATTGAAAATAATTTAGTTTGGGGTTTGCACATTTAGAAAAAATTGAGTTAGATTATTAGAAAGAAAGTATGATTTTGAAGTTAAAATCAGTAGCATTGACTAAATGTATAACTAAATATATGATTATTATCAATTATGATTCACGAAGTTTAATAAACCCACAAATACTATAATACACAGAAGTAAAGTATTAAAAATATAAGTTGTGTGATTTCAAGTAGGTTAACATATATATGAATGTGTTTAGCTCATGATTAATTTAATATAATAGTAAAAGTGCACATTACCAAGATATCATTACTTTTGAAAAGTATTCTAAAAATAACCTCATTGGTTTTATTGCTGTATTGGGAGACTGTAGAATACGATCCTTTCATAATAATAATGATATAATAACAGTAAAAATGTAATACAAAAATTGCTAAGATCTTATATCACAGTCAGTTTTCTATGTGTCTCAAATGGATTTTCTCACCTAAAGATACTTTAAGGTATATGATCAAAAATTGAAATTATCATCATTTCAGAAAAGAAAAACTGGGTCAGGATGTCACACAGATTCTAAAAGACAGTGTAGCAATCTGGACCAAAGTAGTTTGATTTCAGGTCAATGTTTCCTGATTTAACTACCACTTCATATATGTATGTTTACACACACAAGCACACACACAAACATATACACATGCACACAATCGAATTTTAGCCTTTTAAAGAAAAAAATATTCCCTTAGCCTGGATTCCCTAGGAAATAGATCCTGAACCCAAATTTTATATGCTAACAATTTCTTGGGGTGTTGCAAACACAGAAAATAAGAGTGAGAAACAGGTAAGTAAAGCAAGAAACAAGGTAGAACAAATGAATATAAGTAATGTTACTAAAGTGGACATAGCTTTGCAAGAACTCAAAGCTCTGAGTCCAATCATTTGAGATGTCTCCAAAGAAGAGGCATGAGAACATTTTTTTGCCAGAATAATACATCATGAGAGAAGAGGATATCACATAATCTGCTGGCTCTTTCCAGCCTCCCATTTGGTCAAAGTTCTCAAGGCCCATAATCAGGGGAAGTGGTGGAGGCCTGTATCCCCAGTATGACTTTGCATAGAAAATCACATAACATTACTTCCACCACATTCTATTCATTAAAGAAGTTACAAAGGCCCAACCAAACTCAAAAGCAGAAGACATAGATTTCACCTTTTCACAGGAAAGTGTCAGGGCCTAGAAGACCACAGTCAATTGGAAACACTCTTGCATTCATTTATAAAAACTGAATTTGCCATAGCTCTCTCCCTGGTCACAAAAAATTCACATTCTACCCACATGCAAAATACACTCTCCCCTAACCCCTTAAAGTCTTATCTTGTGACATTATAAGGCTTAGCTTAGAGGTTTAAGCACCTTGTTATTTAAGTCAGATCCAGGTGTGAATGTTTTCTCAGCACAGTATTGTGATTTTCAGCACAGCTCATTGACTACCATCCTTCTCACCCAGATCTGTGATTTCAAGCTCTAGTATTTTTACACACACAAAACCATACACTGATGGAATAGATAAAAGATAACTGCTCCAGACACTCACAAACAAAAAAGGGAGAACACAACAATTAGTGGCCCATACCAAGTATGAAATCCAGTCAGACACATTTTGCCCTTTATTAATAATTATATCACAGCCCTACTGGGAATATACTAGGGAAAGATTTTCCATAGCTTTTGGCTCAGTCCTCTGGGCTTTTCATTCATCTTCTGAATAACCATTTCCTTTATATAAAACATATCCCTTGTTTATAGTTGGGTATGTTTCTTCAGTCTTCTCTTGTCCACAGAAGTATGAGGGTTCAAAATCCTCTCTTCATTTTGTGCTATCCCTGATCCTTCAAATTCAAGATGATCCAATTCCTTTGAAAGCTATTTGGGTTGCTTATGAATTAATGAATAATCGATACAACGGGTTAGCAAGCTTTTTTCTGTAAAGGGCCAAAAAATAAATATTTTTCTTTTTTCAGTCACACAGTTCTGTGTCATGACTATTTAACTCTGTGGCTGCAGCACAAAAACAGCCATAGACAGAAAGTATGTAAATGAATGACTGTAGCAAAGTGTTTATAAACCTTTACCCACAAAAATATTCACTGGGCTTGATTTGGCCTTTAAGACACAGTTTTCTGACTGAGTTTCCTACCCCCACCTCAATTCTATAAAATTAGACAACAAACATTTCCACCAGTTTCTCTGAAATGAGCTACCTCTTACTTAACTCTCTGTAAATCTGCTGTAAGACGTCCTTACAACTCAAATGAGTTCTATTATTGTACTGAGAGGAACCTGCAATGCACAGTTTTAAGATTCTTAAGGGGCCTTTCATCTACTTCAAACAGTCTGTGAAGCACTGCCTTAAAGCTGTCTGAGTTCTTGGCTAAAGGTTTTAGGGTGATAACCTAGTCTTTATAGTTATACTATCCAAATCAAGGGGAGGGGACAATATCTGGATTTAGTTTTGTCTAGAAGTCATCTCTTAATTTTACCATCATTTATTTGCCTTTTAGAGAGGCTGGAAATGAGTAAGAGTTTACTTTTCTATCCTAGCAATTTCTGGGTCCTTTATATTTACTTATCTTTATTTATTGGGATGGTTGCCCTTGAAACCCGGTCAACATATTGTGAGGAAGTCCAGGAGACATTTAATGAGCCATCCCTGCAGAGTGTTTCCCAACTTGCATATTCATGAGTAAAACAAACGTCTATCCTTTAAATTTGGGGTTGTTTGTTTATGCAGCAATAGGTAAGTGGGATAATATCTAACTTAAGATATCTTTTAAGATCTCTTCAGTTCCCCCAAATAAATTAATATTGCTAAATTTATAAGGTAAATTTGAAATTTCATTAAATATAAATTCTTCAGGCAATTAATCATGGCAGCATAAAAAGTTACATCTTCTTCCAAATGTTTCCCTGTGTGGAAACTGGAATATTCTTTCATTAGTTTGCAAGGAATTATCCATGATTCATTTACTCAACAATGTGGTATCAAGTGATGAGGAGATTTTAATAGTTTCTTGATTGTAACTCATTGAGCATAATGGTGGGACCTTAGTATTTTTTTTTTTTTGACCTTAGTATTCTAAACATAACATTGTGTTTTAAAGATGATATGTTTCTAAATTTTGAACAAATTTTCTCAAATGGGTAATTTAGTTAGCTTATTATTTTTTATTGTTTAAACTTATTAATCTGTATATTGAGGCTTTGTAGAGTAGTTATTTATTAAGTTGAAATAACCCTTTGTACTCTGAGAGAAATTTAGTTCCTCACAGAAAGAGTACCTTAAAGTAAAATAATCACCTAACCATTACTAAATAATATTAAAAAAATCAAAATTTTAGCATGCTGTATTAACTGTGGTTTAGAGTTAAATAATATTTCATTTTACTTATAAAATATTATATAAAATAAAATTTTATTTCTAATACTCAATTTGATCCAGAAATTAAAAAAAGAACAGGATCATGATCACAAATAATGATTTTTAAAGATACTTTAAGTTCTTAGTATTTGCTAGGCATTGCTGTAAGTGTTTTACATCTGTTTAGAATATTTAATCTTTACCAGTTGCCTTTGAGATAGGTTCACTCATGACCTCATTTAACAGATGAGACAGAGGCATAGATGTATCAAGCAACAAGGACAAGTTCACATGGCTAGGAAGAGGCAGAGTCAAACTTCATACACAGTTAGCTTGATTAGGGGTCCATGATCTTAACCACATTATTTTGCTTGAGCAGTGATCCTGGTACCTGTACTTTACAAGTTTCTCATTATTTATTTTAATTAATGTTTCAAGATAATCCTTTGAGATAGTTACAGAAGATATGAAAATCCCAATATCTTACAGAAGTGGAAATTTAGACTTATAATAAAGCTTTCCCAATCTGTAATGGTTGATCTTGCCTTTCAACTATTTCCTTACTTAGACATTGCTTTCCTTTTAACACATTCTCAGATCTGAGATCATCCTCATCCTTTTTTTTTTTTTTAATCAAGATTGTTTTTTAGCATTGCTTTTCTTCATCCTACAAATTAAACTTAAGTAAACTAAACTCAAGCATGTACACCCAAACACAAAATATTTCATGAACCTTTGAGAAAGAAGTTTTCCTTCTTCAAATCGCATGCTTAATGAATCAAAAAATGTCCCTGGCATTATATTATCAGGTATGAAACCTTAATTTGTTACCAAAACTCCTCTTTATGACTTTGTCTTTTATTATGTAACTCTAACCAACAGAGGCACTGCATTTCCTAGTTAATTAGTTCTAAATAATGAGATAAAATATCCCTTGGTAGTTGTCTGAAAACTTCATTAATACGGTGATCATTTATTGAGCAAAAAATTTTGTCATGCTAATATTTCATTCAATGTTGGTTAAATTTGAGAAGATTAATGAGAATATGTATTGACAGATGATACCATAAAATTGTGTTTTTGGCAGTGAAATAAACCAATGTTATCTTTTCTTTTTCCATATAACCATACCTAAGAATTATTTTATAGAATATATGGTGGATAGGAATTCCCTGGTCGTCAAGTGGTTAGAACTCTGTGCTTTCACTGCCAAGGGTCTGGATTCAATCCCTGGTTGGGGAAATAAGATTTCACAAGCCCTGTTGCATGGCCAAAGAAAAAAGAAAAAAAAAGAATATTTGGTGGATATATAAATAGTTAGCCCTGATACTTTGCAATGATATCTTCATCTTTGTTGCCTCTTCTTTTTTTTTTTTTTAAGATGAGTTGATTTTTTTACCTAATGATCTATTGTTTTATTTATTTATTTATTTTTGACTGCACTGGGTCTTGGTTGCTATGCGTTAGCTTTCTCTAGTTGCAGTGAGCTGGGGCTACTCTTCGTTGTGGTGCGCGGGCTTCTCATTGCGGTGACTTCTCTTGTTGCGGAGCACGGGCTCCACACGTGGGCTTCAGTAGTTGTGGCTCGTGGGCTCTAGAGTGCAGGCTTAGTAGTTGTGGTGCATGGGCTTAGTTGCTCCACGGCATGTGGGATCTTCCCAGACCAGGGCTTGAACCCATGTCCCCTGCCTTGGTAGGTGGATTCTTAACCAGTGCGCCACCAGGGAAGCCCCCTTTGTTGCATCTTCTGATTTGCAATGTTATATTCTTTAGTTTACTGTATGCAGTTAAAGGTTTTTAACACTATTTCAATCATCCAGTTTATCTTTTTAATATCTTTTTCAGATTTGACTGATGGATTTGAAAGTGGTCAAAGATAAAGCACATTCATGTGAGTCATGTGACTTTATTACTTATTCTGTTTTCAAGTATGATATGGGCTTTCAGGGATGAACTTTGGTGTCAGAAGTATATAGATTAATCTGTTGCTTTGTTACATACCTTCTCTGAGAATATGGGGAAATTATTTACTCTTTCTAAGTCTCAATATCTAAAGCTACCAAAAATAGAGGTAATAATACATGACTCATAGAATCAAATGGTAAGTGAACCTCAAATAAGGACTGTCACAAATGAGACAATTTATGAGGATCAATTGAAATAAATAAAATTCTAGCACATAATCCAGAAAGGTTAATTAAATATGTAGATAAATATGATACGACAGACCTATACATTATGCTATGGAGTAACCTGTGTCTCCCTGAACCTCAAATGTGGTTGTACTTGAAGACAGGTCTCTTGGGAGGTGTTTTGCAAATAATATGACCAATAAGGGGTTAATATCCAACATATATAAACAACTGATACAACTCAACATCAAAACAAACAACCAACCCAATTAAAAAATGGGCAGAAGAACTGAATAAACTTTCTTCCAAAGAGGAAATGCAGATGGCCAACAGAAACATGAAAAGACCCTCAACATAGCTAATCACCAGGGAAATGCAAACCAAAACAACGAGATCTTACCTCACACTGGTCAGAATGGCTATCATGAAAAATAACACAAATAACAAATTTGGGGAGGATGTGGAGAAAAGGGAATCCTCGTACACAGCTGGTGGGGATGTAAATTGGTACAGCCACTGTGGAAACCAGTATGGAGGTTTTTCAAAACACTAAAAGAGGAACTACCATATGACCCAACAATTCCACTCCTGGTTATATACTGGAAAAAAACCCAAAAACACTAATTCGACAAGACACGTGCACCCCAACGTTCATGGTAGCATTATTTACAATTGTCAAGGTATGAAAGCAACCTAAATGTCCATCAACAGATGAATGGATAAAGAGTGGTATATATACACAATGGAATACTACTCAGCCATAAAAGAGAATGAAATTTTGCCATTTGAAGCTACATGGATGGACTTGAAAGGTGTAATTCTAAGTGAAGTAAGTCTGATAGAGAAAGACAAATACTGTATGTTATCACTTAAGTGTGGAATCTAAAAAATACAACAAACTAGTGAATAAAGCAGAAAAATAAAAAGGCAGACTCACAGATACAGAGAACAAATTAGTGGTTACCAGTGGGGAGAGGGAAGGGCAGAGGAGCAATATAGGGGTGGGGTTAAAAAAGTGTTATTATGGGATTATATGAAATAATGTGTGTGAAACTTTTGAGAACTTTAAAGCACTGTATAATTTAAAGAATCTTTAATTCAATTAAAAATTATTTTTAAAAAGTTAAATAAGGTAACAAGGGTGGGGTCCTAATCCAAGAGAATTGGTGTCCTTATAAGAAGAAGAAGAGATACTCCTCCCTTTATCTCTCTCTCTCTCTCTCGCCACACAATTAGAGGAAAGGCCATGTGAGAACAAAGCAAGAAGGTGGCTGACTGCAAGCCAGGAAGAGAATCCTCACCAAACACTGACTGTGCTGGTACCTTAAACTTGGATGTTCAGTCTCCAGAAGTGCAAGAAAATACATTTTGATGGTTTAATCCAGTCTCTATTTTTGTCTATATTTTTATGGCAGTCCTAGCAGATGGTATATATATGTATACAAATGTACATATATGTAATGTATTCATTTATTTTCAGTTATACATATATAAGCATCTATTCTTTTTCAAATTCTTTCCCCATTTAGGTTATTACAGAATATTGAGCAGAGTTCCCTGTGCTATACAGTAGGTCCTTGTTGGTTATCTATTTCAAATATAGTGTGTGCATGTCAGTCCCAAATATAGTGTGTGCATGTCAAATACAGTGTGTGCATGTCAGTCCCAAACTCCCAATCTCCACCCCCGTTCACCCCTGGTAACCATAAATTCCTTTTCTAAGTCTGTAAATAAGTTCATTTGTATCACTTTTTTTAAGAGTCCATATATATGTGTATGTGTGTGTGTGTGTGTGTGTATGTATTTTACTTTACCAATGGCTAGGTGCTGCAGTAACAAATGCCTAAAAATGTGGAAGTGGTTTTAGGATAGGGTACAGGCTGGAGGAGTTTTGAGGGGCATGCTAGAAATATGGATAATAAGGGGAGTTCTAGTGAAGGCTCACAAAAAATGAAAAGAGCTGGAGAGAAACCTATCTTCTAAGAGAACCCATTAATAATCAGGAATAGAATGTTGGTTAAAATATGGACATTAAAGGCCATTCTGGTGAGGTCTCAGGTGGAAATGAGAAATACTATTGGAAACTAAAGAAAACGTGATCCTTTTTATAAAATGGCAGAGAACTTGGCTAAATTGAATTCACATTCTACTGTATTGTGGAATGCACAACTTCTAAGCAAAGCAATTGTATATTTAGATGAAAAGATTTACTCCTTTCTTCCCTATTTCTCCCTTTTGAAATGGGAATGTCTATCTTATGTCTGTCTCAACATTGTATTTTAGAATGACATACCTGTCTCGTTTCACAGGTTCACAGCTGGAGAGGAATTATGCCTCAAGTTCTTGTATCTCACATGGTTACTGTGAGAATTAAATGATCAAAGATAAACAAAGGGCATTTCACAGAACCTAGAATACAACGATCCTTTAATTGCACTAGTAATTTTTTTGCTACTACCCCTCAAGTACCAACCTATGATAGTCATCTTTGCAATCTTTGCTCCAATTCCAATGAGATACTTGCATTTCCCCAATAAGAGCTATATTTTGCTTCCTCATATCCTTCACAATAGGACTTATCTCTTTCTGAATATTTCTTCTCTGACATCTTTGCAGGGTATTGGATTTCAAGTTCCTAATTCTTTTTCACATAAGATTTTATTAAGGTTCTTGCCTGTACCATTTAACAGTATTTTAAATTTACTGCATTAGAATATATATATATATATATATATATATATATGCTGTATGCCTCTTCCACCACACTAAAAATCTGAAAGACAGGGTCCCTGTCATTTTCTTGAACATATATACAGTATATTGTCCATGCCTCGTACATAGTAGGTACTCAGTAAGGATTTGTTGAACAAATTGAACGTGCACTTTGCTTAATTTTGTCACACACGTCTTGTTTTATTTATTGATTCAACAAATATTTCTTCATTGCTAATGCTGGAAAGGTAACAATCCCAGATAATGGAGACAAAAATGAAGAAAGTATGGCTCTTGTTCTTAAAGATCAGTGGTTTTCAAGCTACGTACATGGTGTGTGAAATGACTAGGAGTGCTTCTGGTATATCTTGTCAGTGGGTGAGGGATGCTAGATAATATTCTAGACAATTAAAAGTTTTCCAAGTAAAAATACCTATTAGAACCCTGAGAAGAATCACGGTCATAATGCCAAAGGCAAAGTATAGAAGAATACAAGATGGGTCAATTGATTTTTTTCTTGAGAATTTGGGAGATACTTTCAGAAGTATCTGAAATACTTAATGCCGCATTGAAATGGGCATTGAGGCATGAACAGAAATTTTCAGATTGAAAGAACATTCTAGCAAGAGCACAAGATGTGTGAAACTGATTGGTATTTTTGGAGAATGGCAAGACATCCAAAATGGATTAAATATGGATTGAATAAGATGGAAGAAAGTAAAGTATGGTAGAAAATTTAGTTTGAAGATACATTATGTACTGTCTTTCATTAGTTTGGGTCTTCTTTAAAAAATCTAGCTGAACAAGATATCCAGATGCCAGAAATGCATTAAAATAAATTGAGATTGAGTGCGGGAATGGCATCAGGATTCATTTTCTTCTTTTCCTCCTTTTCTCTATATTCCAAGTTTTCATCACTGTTTTCAAATATTTCAGGTAAAGTATTTAAGAATCATAGGAGAGTTAATGTGTTGACTTGGAGTTTCATATTCAGAAAGTCTGAAGTTTTAAATCCTCAGGATCATTTTGTTAGACAGAGTGGACTTACTGATCAAATGCTAATTGTATTTAAAATTTTTTTGAGAAACCGCCATACTATTTTCCATAATGACTGTACCAATTTACACTTGCTTTCTTTTTCTTGATAATAGCCATCCTAATAGGTGTGAAGTAATATCTCACTATGGTTTTGATTTGCATTTCCCTGATGATTAGTGATGTTAAGCACCTTTTAACATACAGTTAACAGTTTCTATATCTTCTTTTGTGAAAATTCTGTTCAGGTCCTCTGGCCATTTTTTAGTCACACTATTTATTTATTTATTTGTTTATTGCTACTGAGTTGTGTGAGTTCCTTATCAGATACTCGGTTTGCAAATATTTTCTTCCATTCTATAGGTTGTTTTTAATGTTTTTTTTTTATTGTTTCTTTTTCTGTGCAAAAGGTTTTTAGTTTGACATAGTCTCAGTTGTCTATTTTTGCATCTGTTGTCTGTGGTTTGGTGTCGTAACCAAGAAATCACTGCCAAGTCCAGTGTCTAGAAGCTATTTCCCAACGTTTTCTTCTAAGCATTTTATTGTTGGCTTTACTTTTATGTCTTTTATCCACTTTGAGTTGATTTTTGTGAATGTTGTATGATAAGTGTCTGATTTCATTCTTTTGCATATAGATATCCAGTTTCCTCAACATCATTTATCAAAGAGGCTGTCTTTTCCACAATGTGAATTCCTGGCACCCTTGTCAAAGATCAGTTGACTGTATATTTGTAAGTTTATTTCTGTGATCTCTACTCTGTTCCATTGGTCCATATGTCTGTTTCTATGCCAGTACCATACTGTTTTGATTAGTGGGGTATTGTAATATGTTTTAAAGTCAAAACAATGGCTCCCCAAAGATGCCTTTATTCAAATGGCTGAAAACAGTGATTGTGTTACCTTAAATGTCAAAACTACTTTGCAGATGTGACTGAATTAAGAATCTTAAGATGGAAGATTGTGCTAGATAATCTGGATGGACTCAATGTAATCACAAGGTCCTTATAAAAGATGAGCAGAGTTAGAAAAAAGTGACTTGATGATGAAAGGAGAAACAGAGACAGAGAGGTGAGACAGTCACATCTACTTTGCAGATGTGACTGAATTAAGAATCTTAAGATGGAAGATTGTGCTAGATAATCTGGATGGACTCAATGTAATCACAAGGTCCTTATAAAAGATGAGCAGAGTTAGAAAAAAGTGACTTGATGATGAAAGGAGAAACAGAGACAGAGAGGTGAGAGGAGGGGAAGACTTGGGGTTTTTAGACTACTGGCTTGAGATGGAAAAAGAGGAGACAAAGAACGTAGATGGCCCCCAGAATATGAAAAAGGCAAGTGCACAGATTGTCTAGAAACTCCAGAAGGAATGCAGTCCTGCCAATGCCTTGATTTTAGGAATCTTACTTCCAGAAGATAAGACAGAACTAAGAAAATAGATTTGTGCTGTTTTAATCCACTAAGTTTATGTAATTTATTACAGCAACAAAAAGAAATTAATGCAATTACTATTTTTAACAAACCAACCCCCAAGTGATTCTCATGCATGTGGTCTACAGAAAATACTAAAAATCACCAGAACAAACAAAAATTCTCATAAGAAAGGAAATCAGAGAAGCAAGAAGAACTATAATCCTGCAGCCTGGGGAACAAAGACTACATTCACAGAAAGACAGACAAGATGAAAAGGCAGACGGCTATGTACCAGATGACGGAACAAGATAAAAGCCCAGAAAAACAACTAAATGAAGTGGAGATAGGCAACCTTCCAGAAAATGAATTCAGAATAATGATAGTGAAGATGATCCAGGACCTCGGGAAAAGACTGGAGGCAAAGATCGAGAAGATGCAAGAAATGTTTAACAAAGACCTAGAAGAATTAAAGAACAAACAACCAGAGATGAACAATACAATAACTGAGAAGAAATCTACACTAGAAGGAATCAATAGCAGAATAACTGAGGCAGAAGAACGGATAAGTGACCTGGAAAACAGAATGTTGGAATTCACTACTGCAGAACACAATAAACAAAAAAGAATGGAAAGAAATGAAGACAGTCTAAGAGACCTCTGGGACAACATTAAACGCAACAACATTCACATTATAGGGGTCCCAGAAGGAAAAGAGAGAGAGAAAGGACCAGAGAAAATATTTGAAGAGCTTATAGTCGAAAACTTGCCTAGCATGGAAAAGGAAATAGCCACCCAAGTCCAGGAAGTGCAGAGAGTCCCAAACAGGATAAACCCAAGGAGAAACACACCGAGACATATGGTAATCAAATTGGCAAAGATTAAAGACAAAGAAAAATTATTAAAAGCAGCAAGGAAAAATGACAAGTAACATACAGGGGAACTCCCATAAGGTTAAAGGCTGATTCCTCAGCAGAAATTCTACAAGCCAGAAGGGACTGGCATGATATACTTAAAGTGATGAAACGGAAGAGCCTACAACCAAGATTACTCTACCCGGCAAGGATCTCATTCAGATTCAATGGAGAAATCAAAAGCCTTACAGACAAGCAAAAGCTAAGAGAATTCAGCACCACCAGACCAGCTCTACAACAAATGCTAAAGGAACTTCTCTAAGTGAGAAACACAAGAGAATAAAAGTACCTACAAAAACAAACCCAAAACAATTAAGAAAATGATTAGAGGAACATACATATCGATAATTACCTTAAACGTGAATGGATTAAATGCTCCAACCAAAAGACACAGGCTTGCTGAATGGATACAAAAACAAGACCCATATATGTGCTGTCTACAACAGACCCACTTCAGACCTAGGGACACTTACAGACTGAAAGTGAGGGGATGGAAAAAAATATTCCATGCAAATGGAAATCAAAAGAAAGCTGCAGTAGTAATACTCATAACAGATAAAATAGACTTTAAACTAAAGAATGTTACAAGAGACAAGGAAGGACACTACATAATGATCAAAGCGTCAATCCAAGAAGAAGATATAACAATTATAAATAAATATGCACCCAACATAGAAGCACCTCAATACATAAGGCAACTGCTAACAGCTATAAAAGAGGAAATCGACAGTAACACAATAATAGTGGGGGACTTTAACACCTCACTTACACCAATGGACAGATCATCCAAAATGAAAATAAAGAAACAGAAGCTTTAAATGACACAACAAACCAGATAGATGTAATTGATATCTATAGGACACTCCATCCAAAAACAGCAGATTACACTTTCTTCTCAAGTGTGCATGGAACATTCTCCAGGATAGATCACATCTTGGATCACAACTGAAGCGTCAGTAAATTTAAGAAAATTGAAATCATATCAAGTATCTTTTCTGACCACAACACTATGGGATTAGAAATGAATTACAGGTAAAAAGACATAAAAAACACAAACACGTGGAGGCTAAACAATACATTACTAAATAAGCAAGAGATCACTGAAGAAATCAAAGACGAAATCAAAAAATACCTAGAAACAAATGACAATGAAAACACGACGATCCAAAACCTATGGGATGCAGCAAAAGCAGTTTTAAGAGGGAATTTTATAGCTATACAAGCCAACCTCAAGAAACAAGAAAAATGTCAATAAACAACCTAACATTACACCTAAAGGAACTAGAGAAAGAAGAACAAAAAAAACCCAAAGTTAGCAGAAGGAAAGAAATCATAAAGATCAGAGCAGAAATAAATGAAATAGAAACAAAGAAAACAATAGCAAAGATCAATAAAACTAAAAGGTGGTTCTTTGAGAACATAAACAAAATTAGTAAATCATTAGCCAGACTCATCAAGAAAAAGAGGGAGAGGACCCAAATCAATAAAATTAGAAATGAAAAAGGAGAAGTTACAACAGACACCACAGAAATACAAAGCATCATAAAAGACTACTACAAGCAAGTCTATGCCAGTAAAATGGACAACCTGGAATAAATGGACAAATTCTTAGAAAGTTATAACCTTCCAAGACTGAACCAGGAAGAAATAGAAAATATGAACAGACCAATCACAAGTAATGAAATGGAAACTGTGATTTAAAATCTTCCAACAAACAGAAGTCCAGGAGCTGATGGCTTCACAGGTGAATTCTATCAAACATTTAGAGAAGAGCTAACACCAATCCTTCTCAAACTCTTCCAAAATTGCACAGGAAAGAACACTCCCAAACTCATTCTATGAGGCCACCATCACCCTGATACCAAAACCAGACAAAGATACTACAAAAAAAGAAAATTACAGATCAATATCACTGATGAATATAGATGCAAAAATCCTCAACAAAATACTAGCAAACAGAATCCAACACATTAGAAGGATCATACACCATGATCAAGTGTGATTTATCCCAGGGATGCAAGGATTGTTCAATATACGCAAATCAATCAATGTGATACACCATAGTAACATACTGAAGAATGGAAACCATAGGATCATCTCAATAGATGCAGTAAAAGCTTTTCACAAAATTCAACACCTATTTATGATAAAACCTCTCCAGAAAGTGGGCATAGAGGAACCTACCTCATGACATGATACTATACATAGAGAATCCTAAAGATGCCTCCAGAAAACTATTAGAGCTAATCAATGAATTTGGTAAAGTTGCAGAATACAAAATTAATGCACAGAAATCTCTTGCATTCCTATACACTCATGATGAAAAATCTGAAAGAGAAATTATGGAAACACTCTCATTTACCATTGCAACAAAAAGAATGAAATACCTAGGAATAAACCTACCTAGGGAGAAAAAATACCTGTATGCAGAACACTATAAGACACTGATGAAAGAAATTAAAGATGATACCAACAGTTGGAGAGATATACCATGTTCTTGGATTGGAAGAATCAATATTGTGAAAATGACTATACTACCCAAAGCAATCTACACATTCAATGCAATCCCTATCAAATTACCAATGGCATTTTTCACGAAGTTAGAACCAAAAATCTTAAAATTTGTACGGAGACACAAAAGACCCCGAATAGACAAAGCAGTCTTCAGGGAAACAAACGGAGCTGGAGGAATCAGACTCCCTGACTTCAGACTATACTACAAAGCTACAGTAATCAAGACAATATGGTACTGGCACAAAAACAGAAACATAGATTAATGGAACAAAATAGAAAGCCCAGAGATAAACCCACGCACCTATGGTCAACTAACCTTTGACAAAGGAGGCAAGGATATACAATGGAGAAAAGACAGCCTCTTCAATAAGTGGTGCTGGGGAAACTGGACAGCTACATGTAAAAGAATGAAATTAGAACACTCCCTAACACCATACACAAAAAATAAACTCAAAATGGATTAGAGATGTAAATGTAAGATAAGACAATATAAAACTGTTAGAGGAAAACATAGGCAGAACACTCTTTGACATAAATCACAGCAAGATCTTTTTTGATCCACCTCCTAGAGTAATGGAAATAAAAACAAAACTAAACAAATGGGACCTAATGAAACTTCAAAGCTTTTGCACAACAAAGGAAACCATAAACAAGATGAAAAGACAACCCTCAGAATGGGAGAAAATATTTGCAAATGAATCAATGGGCAAAGGATTAATCTCCAATATATATAAACAGCTCATGCAGCTCAATATTAAGAAAAACAAACAACCCAATCCAAAAATGGGCAGAAGACCTAAATAGACACTTGTCTAAAGAAGATATACAGATGACAGGCAGCACATGAAAAGCTGCTCAACATGACTAATTATTAGAGAAATTCAAATCAAAACTACAATGAGGTGTCACTTCACACTGGTTAGAATGGGCATCATCAGAATATCTACGAACAACAAATGCTGGAGAGGGTGTGGAGAAAAGGGAACCCTCTTGCACTGCTGGTGGGAATGTAAATTGATACAGCCACTATGGAGAACAGTATGGAAGTTCCTTAAAAAACTAAAAATAGAATTACCATATGATCCAGCAATCCCACTATTGGGCATATACCCAGAGAAAACCATAATTCAAAAAGACACATGCACCCCATTTAGCTAATGAGAGCTTTGGCAGAAAAAGGATATACAGAAGAGAAATCAGGATTTTAAAATATATTTTGTATTTTGGGGGTAAAGGGGTAATTTAATCAGACTGCATAAATGACAAATTTGAAGTGCCTCTTGATATAAACATTTTGGTGTCCAAGTGAAAACTGTAAGTACTAAACCAGAGAAGAAAATTCTGGTGTTAAAGATTTTGGACTTTGGCAAAAGACTGATTGCCTTTTAGTGAGTTTAAAATATGTTTTTATTTCTTATACCTTCATAGTTTCAGATAAACAGACGGTGAGCAGAAATCTGGCAACAGGAAAAATAATGTTGGGAAAAGATTATGTGGGGCATAATTAGTTGGGAATGTGTATACTGTGTAGGTCCATTTCCAAGATTTTTGACTATTTAAATAATTTAATAAAATGCATAGTGGAAGCCAAACCTGTAATGATGGATTGAAATACAAGTATCACCATCTTTACTGCACACTAATTAATTCAACAGTTTAATTAGGAGGCCTTAGGAGGTGCTGGCTAACAATTTATTATTGATCCAGCCGAGGATAAACAGTCACACATCGTTGCCCCAAGCATTTGACATTTATTATCCCTTTACCTTAGTTGACAAAGAGTACTGCTGAATTTTGTAAGGAGTATTTCAGAATCAATCCTATACATTTATCTATATGTTAATTTAATCTTTATTAGCATGACACATACAGACATTGAGGATTAAAGAAAACGCAACATGTTTATACATATTTTAATAGGTCTGAGTGAAGGAACTGAATATAAATAATTGTGTATAACAGCAAGCAGCTGCATTAATTCAAGATAATGTTTATGATTTGCTCTACATTATCAGTGTCTATGCTTGTCAACAGAGCAAATTACTGGCCTGAGGCCAATTCATGGTTATGCATTACTCTCCAAGCTGTTATTAATGCAAAATTCCAGAGTGCACACACTAAAGATTTTGTTATTAATGGAAGAGAACAAAATAAAGATATTTATTATTGTTTATGTGATTACGATTTATTGGATAAATTTATAAATTTATGTTGATGGGATCTACTGAAACTCATAGTAGTCCTGGTTGTGCTCTCACTCAAGCATGAACTACCTGTGGCAGGGATCACACGAGTTTACTCTTCATATTCCTAGTGCCTTGTTCTTATTCTCATAGGTGGTAAGAGCTTAATAAATGCTTGTTTAATGTGTGAATTAATCCTAATTAGTGATTGGACAATATACAACTTTTTATGTCCCAGTGCATTATCTGAAAAACGGATCCAAATTTGCTTTACTCTTCCTTTCTCCATAACTGATCTCTTTATTTCCCTCTGCCTCAGAAGACTGTTTCCTATATGACTGGGAATAAGAGCTTACTATATTAAGTTCTGACCTTTAAATCCCTGATCTCTACCTCAGAAACACTGCTGCATCAGATAATTAAATGTCCCTCATATATTTTAGGTAATGGGTTAGTCTGATCCAATCTCCACGTGACTTGCCCAGTATTTTTTCTCATCAATTATTTCCACCTTTGCAGACATCTCCTCTTTAATAGTTCAATCAGTGCTACACCAATCTTCTACCAAATTCTCTTGTACTTAATACGATCCGGTGCACTGGCTTTCATTCTCTTTCTCAAAAAAAACAAGCTCAGGGTCATTGTATGTGCAGATTCTCCTCCTACACTTCTGCACAGCTAGTTCCTTTCCCAGCTGAAGTCTCCAGGCAGTGTCACAATTCCAGAGGAATATTTTTTAAACACCTATATAAAAGTAGGATTCTATTCATCCGAGTCTCTTTTTGTCATATTGTTCTTTTCATATGCTTCATATTACATATTAATACCCAAACTATGTTCTTAATTTGTAATTTTAGTACTTTATTTTCTGGCACTCCCTCCTAACTGTGATATAAATTCCATTAAGTCGCGTGTACTCTTCATATTGTTTGCCACTGTATCCAGTTTCTTGAATAGGGTCTGACTCAAAGTAGTTCTATAGTAAGTATTTCTGGAATGAACACATCTCAGGATAATGTTACTGCCTTTGAACTTGCTTCATAGTCACACTTCTACCTTATTTCCTATTGCATAGAATTATACAGTATTAAGGTAAAAATGTCTTGAAGGCCATGTAGTTTAAAAGCCCACCTATGTTTGGATCTCTATTACCTCTATTACTTCCTCATGAGTGGTCATGCAGGGTCAGTGTGGTTAAATCATGTGACTTGGAACTCACACCTCTGTGGAACTGTTGCCTTTATCTCCACCAAACTTCTTTAAATAATAGTGACAATCTACTGTTCACTTCTTAATTATCTTAACTTACAGGAATCTGGTTTCACACTGCCCCATAATAGTGGAAAAAATCCAGTGACATCTCCCTCAATATACACATTTTCCTAAGCATTCTTTTTATTTTATATTATTTTTTATTTATTTATTTTTGGCTGTGTTGGGTCTTTGTTTCTATGCGAGGGCTTTCTCTAGTTGCGGCGAGCGGGGGCCACTCTTCATCACGGTGTGTGGGCCTCTCACTATCACAGCCTCTCTTGTTGCAGAGCACAGGCTCCAGACGCACAGGCTCAGTAGTTGTGGCTCACGGGCCACAACAGTTGCTCCACGGCATGTGGGATCTTCCCAGACCAGGGCTCAACCTGTGTCCCCTGCACTGGCAGGCAGATTCTCAACCACTGCGTCACCAGGGAAGCCCCCTAAGCATTCTTTATGTCATATGTCATAACCACTTTTTACTCCAGGTGCTTCAATCATCATGCTTTTCTGTCTTTCCTTTGATCATAATACTCCTTCTCATTTGCATCCTTTTAAAATTTTCTCCTCAAAACCAGATATTTTCAAAGATTCACTCTTCTCTCCACTTCTCATTTTTCATTCTCTCTCTCTCTCCTTTGTGCATGTGTGAGTGCGCACACGCATGTGTGTGTGCTTGTGCAGGCCTGCCTATAGCTGTACTTTCCCTGGCAATCTCGTCCACTTCTGCCACTGTCTGTGAAAATGCTTTCATAGCCAATACCGCTTTTGAGTTTTCCTAATGCAACTCTCCTGAGTTTTCTCTTATATAATTGATCTATGGACATTTCAATATGAATATTTTAAGAATACTGTTTAAAATTCTTAGCAAAATAGCTCCAGGATTATTAGACCCAATAAATTGAAGAAGAGCATAGAGTTAACTACTTTCATATTTGGAAAAACCTAGTCAAGAGGATTGACTCTAACACAGCAGATAGAATTCAGTTACATTGGCCAATAATTATTAAGTACTTAGTATGTGCTCTGAACTCTGTCAGTAACTTTATATGAATCATAAAATGTAACTCATTAGAAACCCTAACATCAAATTTAATAATCTTTGTAGCTCATACATTAGATATTGAAGTGGAGTAACATAAACAATCAAATGATTTTACCTGTCACAGATTTTCTTTTATATATCTATCAATCTTGAGTTGCCCCTATGTAATTTTAATACAGAAATTAATTCACCAAAATTCCAGGGCCAGAGATGGAGGTGGAAGTTTCTTCTCATCAGACAAAAAGGTGAGAATTATAAAAGCACTATACTTTCCAAAAGTTACATAGCTTTAAAAGGTTTTTTTCTGTTGTTGTTGTTGTTTTTGGATAAAAGTGATCTGGTAACAGTGAAGAAAGAAGGAAGAGCGATCAGAAAAATATGTGCTATCAAACACAGGAGAGAAGATAGGATGCTTAAAGAGGATTTTAAACTATTTTCTTTTGATTTTGATTTCTTCTCTTTTGTTAACTCAAAAACTATTCAAGATTTTTGATGTTGCATGAATGTTTAGAGTTGTTGGTAGAGGAATACACACCCCAAGGGGCCCAGTATTATTCCAGGTACAAAACTGAACTTCTGTGGCCTGTCTATTGCTCCCAGAGACTCAACCTTAGTTCAAGTCCTCATTATCACTGCCTTAATCTCTTGCAGTGAGGCTCCCTGCACCCAGTACCTTTTTTCCCCAATTTATCTTACACACACACACACACACACAATCTTCTTGAAGTGCTACTAATATATTTTATATCCTTGTTTAAACTATTGATTCATTACCTCCATTCTTTTCTTATCTGATTATATACAAATCCTAAGCCACATGCTAAGAACAATGTATAATATGACCTCAGGTTCTTTGCATATTATTTCCTACTATTCCCTTACCTATATGCAATGCACCAGTTAGGTTTCTAATTTCTTCAGCATACAAGAGACTCCCAATATTTTCTATGCATTATTTTTCTTATGCATTCTTTAATTCTATTGAAAACACTACTTCCTTATTACCGCAAGTATATTTTATTTCATATCTTTTGAACATGTAATAGAAAGCTTTTCTGATTTTGTTAATAACTTTCAAAAGGTGCTGTGTCAATTTTATGTATGTATTTCCTTGAATCAGTTGTAAGCTATTTGAGAGCAGTTATTCACTGATGTGCATTCATTCAAAAATATTTATTTAGAATTCAATGGATTCAAAAAACTATGTCATGTTTCAGTAATAATTTCACACAAAAAGCTCCTCCCATCACAGCGTGTATGGACTGGTTCAAGGGCATACAATAAGTGTTTGAATCAGTTGTAGCATCAGACACAATGTCACGAGCACAGTATGTCTGATAGATATATGAATATTTTTGGCTTGAATATATACATCTTAACTAAAAAAATTTTGGATTGCAGGCTTTTTCATGTACATACTTTTTTTTTTTTTTTTTTTTTTGCGGTACGCAGGCCTCTCACTGTTGTGGCCTCTCCCGCCGTGGAGCACAGGCTCCGGACACGCAGGCCCAGTGGCCATGGCTCACGGGCCCAGCCACTCCGCGGCATGTGGGATCTTCCAGGACCGGGGCACGAACCAGTGTCCCCTGCATCGGCAGGCGGACTCTCAACCACTGCGCCACCAGGGAAGCCCATGTACATACTTTTATATTCTTCCTTATCTCCGTGTTTATCTGGCTTTTTCCCTCTTTTGTTCACTTTTTCCATATACAATATCGATATTATAGAACACTAGAAAATTATCCAATAAAGCAAAGTTGTATAATTAGTCCCTCCCATTCAGTACTCATATTCATTAAAATTGTTGAATTCAGAATATTTAAAATTTTTTTTTTCTGATTTAGGCTTTAAACCTATTCTTTCTCATGCATGAATTTTATTCATGGCAATTCAGAAGATAACGTTTTTGTCAAACCACAGTATAGGATTTAGGTAGATGTATAAAGTTTAGCAAATGGATTATACCTAGAAGTATCCAGATAGCAAACATTTCTTCTAAAATGGAGATTTACTGAATTTTGTACCATCCTCATATTTTCAATTGGCCCACTACTCTCCTGCCAAGTCACCTGTAATGCAATCTCACGGAGAGTTAAAAGGTAGGAAAAATGGCACTGAGGTGTGTGCTAAAAGAAGCTATTTCTCCTTTGGCATTCACTCTATAACACACATGCCAAGCACAGATGGTAAAGATGTTCCTGGCTTCTACCACTATGTCAACAGTCCAAATGCAGTCAGAGACCACTGGAAAAGGGTAAATGCCACACCTCCCAGCTGAGGCAGCAAAACTTCTAGTCTCTCTTTTTTTTTTTATTACAGCAGTTTTTCTTTTTCTTTTATTTTTAACTGAAGTATAGTTGATTTACAATCTTATGTTAGTTTCAGATGTACAGCAACGTGAATCACTTGTGTGTGTATATATATATATATATATATATATATTTAGATTCTTTTTTTTTTTAACCATCTTATTGGAGTATAATCGCTTTACAATGTTGTGTTAGTCTCTCATATGAAACAAAGTGAATCAGCTCTCTGTATACATATATCTCCATATCCCCACCCTCCTTACCCCACCACTCTAGGTGGTCACAAAGCACCCAGCTGATCTCCCTATGCTATGCAGCTGCTTCCCACTAGCTATCAATTTTACATTTGGTAGTGTATGTATGTCAATGCCACTCTCTCACTTCATCCCAGCTTACCCTTCCCCCTCCCTGTGTACTCAAGTCTATTCTCTACGTCTACGTCTTTATTCCTGTCCTGCCCCTAGGTTCTTCAGAACCTTTTTTTTTTTTTTTTTAGATTCCATATATATGTGTTAGCATACGGTATTTGTTTTTCTCTTTCTGACTTACTTCACTCTGTATGACAGACTCTAGGTCCATCCACCTCACTACAAATAACTCAATTTCGTTTCTTTTTATGGCTGAGTAATATTCCATTGTATATATGTGCCACATCTTTTTTATCCATTCGTCTGTCAATGGACACTTAGGTTGCTTCCATTTCCTGGCTACTGTAAAGAGTGCTGCAATGAACATTGTGGTACATGTCTCTTTTTGAATCATGGTTTTCTCAGGATATATGCCCAGTAGTGGGATTGCTGGGTCATATGGTACTTCTATTTTTAGTTTTTAAGGAACCTCCATACTGTTCTCCATAGTGGCTGTATCAATTTACATTCCCACCAGCAGTGCAAGAAGGTTCCCTTTTCTCCACACCCTCTCCAGCATTTGTTTGTAGATTTTTTGATGATGGCCATTCTGACCGGTGTGAGGTGATACCTCATTGCAGTTTTGATTTGCATTTCTCTAATGATTAGTGATGTTGAGCATCCTTTCATGTGTTTGTTGGCAATCTGTATGTCTTCTTTGGAGAAATGTCTGTTTAGGTCTTCTGCCCATGTTTGTATTAGGTTGGTTGTTTTTCTGATATTGAGCTGCATGAGCTGCTTGTATATTTTGGAGATCAATCCTTTGTCAGTTGCTTCATTTGAAATATTTTCTCCCATTCTGAGGGTTGTCTTTTCATCTTGTTTATGGTTTCCTTTGCTGTGCAAAACCTTTTAAGTTTCACTAGGTCCCATTTTTAATTTTTGATTTTATTTCCATTTCTCTAGGAAGTGGGTCAAAAAGTATCTTTCTGTGATTTATGTCATAGAGTGTTCTGCCTATGTTTTCCTCTAAGAGTTTTAAAGTGTCTGGCCTTACATTTAGGTCTTTAATTCATTTTGAGTTTACTTTTGTGTATGGTGTCAGGAAGTGTTTTAATTTCATTCTTTTACATGTAGCTGTCCAGTTTTCCCAGTCTCTTTTTAAATGCTTTCTTCAGAACATCAGGTTCTTGTTCATTTGATTTTTGTTAACTTGCTGACAGAATAAATTGAAAAGAACTACATGAGTAGGATGAAAAGAAGGTGGAAGAATCATCTCAACACCCTTAGCAGCAATTATTTTATAAAAATCACCATGGTTATCTTGGCACATTTATATAGCTGACGGAATTATTTATTTTGAGTGTATGTTTTATTCATTTCTCTGTCCAGTCTTCAGCAAGGTAGATTGAAAAATAAGTTTCATAAATTAAAGTGCTCTCTTCATACTAAGGAAGCTTAGCTCCTTACAATGGTGAATTATATCCAAATGAAAGGATCCTTCATTGAAGTACTAATGCCACACTAAAAAGGAAACATAAAATGTAACCTCTAATTTACTCACTGCAGGAATTTGTAAGAAAAATATAATTGGTTATTTTCCCTTAGTTTCAAAATAATAGACCAAAATTTAATCTAAAGTGATTAAATAGGGGAACGGACTTATTGCCTATGAAGAAGTTCTGAAGAAGTAGGGTTAAATTAATTCCTAAACCATAATTATTTTTAATCAAATAAGAAATCAAAGTATAGCAAATGAAATGAATAGTCTCAATATATTATAGCATATTTGTTGGAAAAAAATGTTTCCCCAAAATCTATACTTGTGTCTCAGTGAAACTTTATTGACTTGGTTCTTGACATAGAAGTCTTAATGCCCACAATATTCTATTCGAATACAACTTTTTCACCTGAATAGGCAATGATATACTTTCTCTGATGTTCCAACTGAGGAAATTTGAAGTAATTTTTGACTCAGTAATTTTTGTTACCTTATGTATTCAAATTGAGTGGTTAATACTTTTGAATCTGGTACCTCTTCATCCCTTTGTACATACTTACAAGTTTTTCTTGTATAAACATACATCTTATTTGCATACTAAAATCCTTTCTGCAAAAATCTCTCTATATAAGCTGGTGAACAAATTGTAAACATACATAATTATCTTCAGAATCCGTTAATTTCATAGCCAGTGACACCACCATTGAATATATGAGCCTAAAAAGGCTCTTCCATGGTACAGAGTTTGTGGAGACAGTGCATTTATTTGTCTTATTCTGATTTGAGAGTCCAAACTATTTTTAATAGGGAAATCTTCTGGGATAGATTATCTTTAGATTAATTAACATTTGGATTTTTACTTTATGGACAAAGTTCAATGTTACTTTTCATAAATCACATTAGAAATGAAATCTGAAATGCAGCGCTTTATGTGTTCTCAACCCTACACCACAGATCTCTTTTCAATAATTTACATGAACCCAAGAATTATCTCAAATTAATGGTAATAAGTGATGTTTATGGAAATTACATAGAGTACTTATTGCATCAATAAATCAATTACAACAATGTAATTCTTACTGAATCAATCATAAGTTCTCCTCTCAAACCAGTTATTAAAAGTCACATTGCTAATACATGAACATCAAAATCCATTGCTGCTGGGATTTCTAACACGTCTTTGCCCCTGAGGGAGTATTTCTTTAATTCAGACTTATGGAGTGGAGGGAAAAATTAATTCCTGAAGGGTTTAGACTACGGAAATGTGGAGCTGGGGTAAATAAACGGTTGAAGAGGGGGGAAAGATCTTGGCAATATCAATTTCCTCTGACATAGGTTTTCTCACAGCACTGAGAAAGACTGATTACTGAAGAACACAATCTAATTATCTAAATTCTTAGAAGTATTGCTCTTATAGCTTCTTTTCACATGAACTGGGAGACTCCTGACAATTTTTTCAACCTATATCACTCTAGTCTCTTGTTAACATTTGGCACAAAGGATGAATAATAATTCCTTTGAATGAATTATAATGTTTTGGGGAAATAAGTTTATTCCTAAATAGTGCTGAATAAAATGCAGAAGACAATAATATCAACAATATTTTCTCTACACTTCAAGTGCCTTTTTCTCTACATTTATCATTAACATGGCCAATTAACATAATCCAAGATCTATATTAGATCTTGTAATTGTAAACTTCAAGATAAATCTTTATAATGTACAACACTATAATATATTTACAGTACAAAATATTAGATATCTTTTCAATAATTGAAAAGTACATGCAGTCATATGTATAGATTATTAGGCATATTTTGGAAATAAATCAATTTACCAAGTTATGATACCACTCCGTAAAATGATGTTTCCTTTTCTCTTGGAAGATCAATAAAAACAGGCAAACATATAGATACATACATATAAATACATATAAATAAGTATGGGTAAATATATAGAGAGAGAGTAAATATATATGTGTGTATATATATATATATATATATAGAGAGAGAGAGAGAGAGAGAGAGAGAGAGAGAGAGAGAGAAGTACACACACACCTTTATTTTATACACATAAAAGAGATGAAGACTAGTAGTTAAAAGGAGATTAAAATCTTAATTGTAATGTTTTGATATTCTAAAAAGAAAAATGTATTTGTTAATTATTAATGTATGGATGTAACAATTAACTAAATTATTAATTAAAATTATATACAGAATGAAAACAATCGGTGGTTAAGGACTTACAAAATTATATAGAGAATGAAAACAATCGATGGTACCAACCTACTGGGAGGCATATTTGAGAGAAGGGTATGACATAGTCCTTTAAAATATTAAAACCACCTTAAATTTTGTTTCAAATATTTTTCCTTCTAAACACTAAAAATATTAGTTGCACTACATTTTGCATCAGTGGAGTTATTAGAGTAGTATTTTTAATTGAGGCTTCTGTAATTTCAAAAGGCCATTAATACACTAAAGTGCATCCAGATATAAACAGTATTGAAAACACATCATGAAATAATCTGATGAATATTAATATTCACTACTAAACTGGACTGTACCATAGAGAGAGAGAGACGAAGAGAAGTGAAGAGAAATATGAAAGAGAAATAAGGTGTAGTCAGCATATTTACAAAATAGTACCTAAGACCAAGTAGGTGTTGCTGAGGTAAACAAACAAAAACTTGAGTGTTTTCTATGATTCTGATGATCCTGTCTCTCTCACATCCAAATAATCAGGTCCTTGGGCAAGTCTCCTAAACATTTCTCAAGAAACTGTGCAATTACTTATTCTTTCTTCCAATACACTCATTCCAGACACTACAGTCTCCCTTCTTAACCATTTTACCAGATTCCAATCTTTCCTCTCTCTTGTTGATTTTCCACACTGCAGTTAAAATGATGTTCTAAACAGTAATTTTCATTATGTCACTGTGTTGCTCAGTGCCCCTTAAAGGTTTAATAGTTCACCTAGAGTAAAAGCCAAATTCTTTAACACTGCCCACAAGACCACTCTGAAACACAAATGTTTAATGGTGATCTCTAAAAGGTAAACACTCTGGCTGTTCTGAATATCTTTTACTTCTCATTTAGTTTCATGAGTTGTGTGACCTCTGGCCCTTTGTGGATGTTGTTCCTTTACACAATCCTCACCTGGATAGCTCATATTCATTACTCACAGATCTGCTTCCCTGAAGCCCACTTTGAAGATTTCTTGGTGAGCTTATGTAACTGAGTGTCCCTGTGTCACCATATATTTCTCTTATCGTGTATATTAAATTGTTTGACATATATTCTTCTTTATTCCCTATTAGGCAAAATTTATACCTATCATGCTCACCATTATATTTCAGACATAAGACAGCTATAGCACGGTGCAAAATAAGGGCTCAGTAATACAGCCTGGTAAAATAAGAACTTAAAAATAAATAACCAATCAATCAAATTAGAAAAACAATTAGGCACAATTTATGAGGAAAAACTTTCCAACAATTATAGATGCAAAATTATTGTCTGTGAAGCAGCAAGTTTTGTGTTATGGTATTCTACTAGAGAGTAGCTTCTGGGCAGTAATTTGGATTAAAAGATCACAAAGAAGTTTCCAGCTCTAAAACTATAAGCTTCTATTATTATAATTTTATATACTGCAAAGGGTTCCTGGACCCAATTCCAATACTTGTATGGAAGCTTCCCCACACAAACAAGCAATTCTCAGACGCCAGCAAACTGTCTGAAAATTCAACTCAATTCTTATACTGTCTACCTGGAGACAGAACCAGATTCCACAGGTAAAGCCTCAATTCCACAAGATTGCTCTCCACTCCAGATGCCAGACGTAAGCCCAAGTACCTGTACTCCTTCCTGATTGACTAGCTATAAATCAGAGGTTTCCACAACCCCCTCTTCAGGTTCCATTAATTTGCTAGAACTGCTCACAGAACTCAGGAGAACTCATTTACTCACTAGATTACCGATTTATTATAAAAGGGTATTAAAGGATATGAATCAACAGCCAGATGAAGAGATTCATCGGGCGAGGTCCTGAACAAAGAAGTTTCTGTCCTCTTTGAGCGTGGGGGTCCAGCAAGGTGGCATGAGAAAGTATGCTGTTTGCTCAATGTGGAAGATCTCTGAAAAAGGGACCAAAGAGCTTTCTTCTCCTTTGGGAAATCAGGGGGTGGGGCTGTAAGTTCCAACCCTCTAATCACAAGGTTGGTTCCCCTGGCAACCAGCCCCCACTCCAGGGTGGGATCAAAAAGACAACTTTATTAACATCTTATGCATCAGAAAATTGAAAGGGTTTTGGGAACTGTGAGCCAGAACAGTATGAAGACCAAATATATCTGAGAAATATACTTCAGTCACCTGAATGGCCATATGCATATACCAAGAAATTACTCTTGGTTAACATACTTATATTTTGTGAACTATTTCCAACAGTTTTCAAACTACGTGATCTTTCTTGCCTATGTCGGTTTACTTAGTGTTATACTATCACTTATTATCAAACAAACTGATTCTTTTTTTTAAACATCTTTATTGAGGTATAATTGCCTTACATTGTTGTGTTAGTTGCTGCTGTATAACATAATGAATCAGCTCTATGTATACACATATCCCTATATCCTCACCCTCCCTATCCCACCCCTCTAGGTGGCCACAAAGCACCAAGAGCTGATCTCCCTGTGCTATGCAGCTGCTTCCCACTAGCTATTTTACATTTGGTAGTGTATATATGTCAAAGCTACTTTCTCACTTCGTCCCAGCTTACCTTCCCCTTCCCCGTGTCCTCAAGTCCGTTCTCTACATCTGCATCTTTATTCCTATCCTGTCCCTATGTTCTTCAGAACCTTTTTTTGTTTTTTAGATTCTATATATATGTGTTAGCATACGGTATTTGTTTTTCTCTTTCTGACTTACTTCACTCTGTATGACAGACTCTAGGTCCATCCACCTCACTACAAATAACTCAATTTCATTTCTTTTTATGGTGGAGTAATATTCCATTGTATATATGTGCCACATCTTCTTTATCCATTCATCTGTTGATGGACACTTAGGTTGCTTCCAGGTCCTGGCTATTGTAAATAGTGCTGCAATGAACATTGTGGTATATAACTCTTTTTGAATTATGGTTTTCTCAGGGTATATGCCCAGTAGTGGGATTGCTGGCTCATATGGTAATTCTATTTTTTGATTCTTTTTAATAGTGAGTGCCAACTAGTTTTAAAAATGTTATACACTTAGTTGAGTATGATTATTTTCTATTTAAACCTATAACTCTAATTATTTCATTTGAATATTTTGCCTTATAGTTGTGTCTAGTCATTTGGGATTTGGAATAAGCCCTACATTCTAACATTTTAATAAAAAATACTTGGTCAAAATTAGGTTATTGTTTGGATAAAGAAGGAAGAAGATGCAACAAACAAAAAGTAGGTGTACAGATAATGCACAAATGAGGAAAAGTTTTTGTTACAAGGTGAAAATAGAGAATTAAAAGTAGTATTTGTTATTTTAATGTATTTTAATAAATATATTCCATGCATACTTCACCACAGTCCATGAAAAGTTGTACGGTTTTACAAAACTCTATCTTTAGATGGAGAATATCTATTTGATAAGATTATTTCAAGAGTAATAAATGAATTAGAAGTAACATTCTCCTAATAAGTTTTCAGTAATTTTTAACTATTATTATTTAAAACATGGTGCAAATGATATAGAAAGTAATAATACGGTGGGGTTGCAGCTCATCTGATTGTGCATTGCTGCTACAATTTTGGCTTTTAGTCTAGTGCTGTTATCATTCAAGGAGTATAATTGGAAGTGAGATTTGAGTGAAGGGTGGAATTCTTTTCATTTTTTTTTTCTTTTCCTTTGGACGAATTTTCAACCACCCTGCCATCACCTTCATATACCCAAGTCCAACATTTTCCACCTCACAATCTTTTATATGTCCCTAAGAATGTCCTCTATTGGCCTACATTGGCTTTACTGCTTAGAATATTATACTGCCCAACGCATTCGTTTCCTACTGCTGCAACAACAAATTGCCCCAAACATGGCACCAAAAGTAACACAAATTTATTATCTTTACAGTTCTGGAGTTCAGAAGTCTCACACGGATCCCAACAGGCTAAAATCAAGGGATCAGCAGTGTTGTGTTATTTTCTGGAGGCTCTAGAAGAAAGACAAATTCCAGGCTCATTCATGTGTTGGCAAAATTCCTTTATATGTGGTATAGGACTGAGGTCTCTGTTTGCTTGCTGGCTGTCAGTTGGCGACCACCCTTATCCCCTATAGACCTCTCTGCATTCCTTTTACAAAACACCTATATTTCAGAATCGACAACAAAGTATCAAATTCTTTTCATACTGCCACATCTCTGACCCCTTTCCCATTGTTATATCTCTGTGGACGAGAACTAGGGAAAGATTCTCTACTTTTAAGTACTCATATGATTATATTGGACCCCTTCCCCCATACAATCCATGCTAATCTCCTCATCTCGAAGTCCATAAACTTGATTACACTTTCAGAGTCCTTTGGCCATGTAAAGTAACATATTCACTGGTTCCAGATTATTAGCACATGAACTTCTTTGGTGGCTATGGGGGTGAGAGGAGGATGCATTATTCTACCTACCATGCATGCCCTCTTATGAATTGACTAATGATTTTGCCATGTTGTTTTTATTATTCTGTCAAAAATAATGGAAAATGTTTATCTATTATAGGTATCTAACTTTCCAAACAAATCTTTAAACACTTCCCATCCCCTTTACCTTATCTAATGCTGGCAAAAGCAACTAGAGGGCTTGGAATTTGGTTTAAAATTTGGATTTACATAAGCCATTCAAATGAAATTAGGCTGTCTTCATATTACCATGTGTATGACTGATTTTATGTATACTACTTTGTCTTGCATTAGTTATTCCTTTCAATAAAATATTTAAGAGCAGAAAATATTATTTGAAAATTATTCTTTTAAGAATAGTGTTGTGCATCTCAGCATCTTCCACATATCTAGAAAAACAGGATATGAAGAATATATAATCAGTAATGTTTACCAGCTAAGGAAGTTGCAGAATGATTAAGATCACTGGTTTAGCATCAGAGAGCCTGAGTTCAAAGAACAGTTCTATTCCCAACTGCGTAACTTGGGGCAAGTTATTTAATTCCTCTAAGCCTTAGTTTCTATATCTAATGTAGATATTAATAGTAACATCTAATTCATAGTGTTGCTATGAGGATTAATTAACTCAGTGTATATAAAATATGTGGTAAAAAATTCAATGCGTGTTAGTTTTGAAACTAAATGGCAAAATACATTAACCAAGTTTTCCATTTGTTTTTCTGAATTTATGAACAAGCAAATAATTATAAATTCATATAAATTTTAATTTAAAACTGACATTAAAAGTAATGCATATTATTACCACCTCTTTGAAGTTGTGGCTCTAGTTATAAAAAGACATTTTCAAATTCCCACTGAAAATTTTCTGTTAAAAATCCCATGGGAAAAACTTTTAAAATATTGGAACTGGAGGAGCTTCAAGATGGCGGAAGAGTAAGACACGGAGATCACCTTCCTCTCCACAAATACATCAGAAATACATCTACATGTGGAACAACTCCTACAGAACACCTACTGACGCTGGCAGAAAACGTCAGACCTCCCAAAAGGCAAGAAATCTCCCACGTACCTGGGTAGGGCAAAAGAAACAAGAATAAACAGAGACAAAAGAACAGGGACGGGACCTGCACCAGTGGGAGGGAGCTGTGAAGGAGGAAAGGTTTCCACACACTAGGAGCTCCTTTGCGGGCGGAGACTGCGGGTGGTGAGGGGGAAAGCTTCGAAGCCGCGGAGGAGAGAACAGCAACAGGCGTGCGGCGGGCAAAGCGGAGAGATTCCCGCACAGAGGATCAGGGCCGACTGGCACTCACCAGCCCGAGAGGCTTGTCTGCTCACTCGCCGGGGCGGGCGGGGCTGGGAGCTGAGGCTTGGGCTTCGGTCAGAGCGCCGGGAGAGGACTGGGGTTGGCGGCGTGAACACAGCCTGAAGGGGCTAGTGCGCCACGGCTATCCGGGAGGGAGTCCGGGAAAAAGTCTGGAGCTGCCGAAGAGGCAAGAGACTTTTTCTTGCCTGTTTGTTTGCTGGTGCGCGAGGAGAGGACATTAACAGCACCACTTAAAGGAGTTCCAGAGACGGGTGCGAGCCGCGGCTATCAGCGCGGACCCCAGAGACGGGCATGAGATGCTAAGGCTGCTGCTGCCGCCACCAAGAAGCCTGTGTGCAAGCACAGGTCACTATCCACACCTCCCTTCCGGGAGCCTGTGCAGCCCACCACTGCCAGGGTGCTGGGATCCAGGAACAACTTCCCCGGGAGAACACACGGCGTGCCTCAGGCTGGTGCAACGACACGCCGGCCTTTGCCTCCACAGAGCCCCGCATCCGTACCCCTCCCTCCCCCTGGCCTGAGTGAGCCAGAGCCCTCGAAGCAGCTGCTCCTTTAACCCCGTCCTGTCTGAGCAAAGAACAGATGCCCTCAGAAGACCTACACGCAGATGCGGGTCCAAATCCAAAGACAAACCCCGGGAGCTGTGCGAACAAAGAAGAGAAAGGGAAATCTCTCCCAACATCCCCAGGAGCAGCAGATTAAATCTCCACAGTCAACTTGATGTACCCTGCATCTGTGGAATACATGAATAGACAACCAATAATCCCAAATTGAGGAGGTGGACTTTGGCAGCAAAGATATATATTTTTCTTTCCCTTTTTCTCTTTGTGTGAGTGTGTATGTGTATGCTTCTGTGTGTGGTTTTGTCTGTATAGCTTTGCTTTTACCATTTCTCCTAGGGTTCTGCCTGATCTTTTTTTTTTGTTTTTTTACTTTTTAAAAAAATTTTTCTTAATAATTATATTTTTTAATAACTTTATTTTTATTTTACTTATTTCATTTTATTTTACTTTATCTTCTTTCTTTCTTCTCTCCCTTTTATTCTGAGCCATGTGGATGAAAGGATCTTGGTGCTCCAGCCAGGCATCAGGGCTGTGCCTCTGAGGTAGGAGAGCCAAGTTCAGGACACTGGTCCACAAGAGACCTCCCAGCTCCACGAAATATGAAACAGCAAAAATCTCCCAGAGATCTCCATCTCAACGCCAAGACCCAGCTTCATTCAATGACCAGAAAGCTACAGTGCTGGACACCCTATGCCAAACAACCAGCAAGACAGGAACACAACCCCATCCATTAGTAGAGAGGCTCTAAAATCATAATAAGGCCAGACACCCCAAAACACACCACCAGACGTGGACCTGCCCACCAGAAAAACAAGATCCAGCCTCATCCACCACAACACAGGGATGAGTCCTCTGCACCAGGAAGCCTACACAACCCACTGAAACAACCTTAGCCACTGGAGACAGACACCAAAAACAATGAGAACTATGAACCTGGAGCCTGGGAAAAGGAGACCCCAAACACAGTAAGTTAAGCAAAATGAGAAGACAGAGAAACACACAGCAGATGAAGTAGCAAGGCAAAACTCCACCAGACCTAACAAATGAAGAGGAAATAGGCAGTCTACCTGAAAAAGAATTCAGAATAATGACAGTAAAGATGATCCAAAGTCTTGGAAATAGAATAGAGAAAATACAAGAAACGTTTAACAAGGACCTAGAAGAGCTAAAGAGCAAACAAACAGTGATGAAGAACACAATAAACGAAATTAAACATTCTCTAGAAAGGGTCAATAGTAGAATAACTGAGGCAGAAGAAAGGATAAGTGACCTACCTGGAAGATAAAATAGTGGAAATAACTACTGCAGAGCAGAATAAAGAAAAGAGAATGAAAAGAATTGAGGACAGTCTCAGAGACCTCTGGGACAACATTAAATGCACCAACATTCAAATTATAGGGGTCCTAGAAGAAGAAGAGAAAAAGAAAGGGACTGAGAAAATATTTGAAGAGATTATAGTTGAAAATTTCCCTAATATGGGAAAGGAAATAGTTAAGTCCAGGAAGCACAGAGAGTCCCATACAGGATAAATCCAAGGAGAAACATGCCAAGACACATATTAATTAAACTATCAAAAATTAAATACAAAGAAAAAATATTAAAAGCAGCAAGGGAAAAACAACAAATAACACACAAGAGAATCCCCATAAGGTTAACAGCTGATCTTTAACCAGAAACTCTGCAAGCCAGAGGGAGTGGCAAGACATATTAAAAGTGATGAAGGAGAAAAACCTACAACCAAGATTACTCTACCCAGCAAGGATCTCATTCAGATTTGATGGAGAAACTAAAACCTTACAGAGAAGCAAAAGCTAAGAGAGTTCAGCACCACCAAACAAGCCATACAACAAATACTAAAGGAACTTCTCTAGGCAGGAAACACAAGAGAAGGAAAAGACCTACAATAACAAAACCCAAAACCAATTAAGAAAATGGTAATAGGAACATATATATCAATAATTACCTTGAATGTAAATGGATTAAATGCTCCAACCAAAAGACATAGACTGGCTGAATGGATACAAAAACAGGACCCGTATATATGCTGTCTACAAGAGACCCACATCAGACCTAGGGACACATACAGACTGAAAGTGAGGGGATGGAAAAAGATATTCCATGCAAATGGAAATTAAAAGAAAGCTGGAGTAGCAATTCTCATATCAGACAAAATAGACTTTAAAATAAAGACTATTACAAGAGACAAAGAAGGACAGTACAGAATAATCAAGGGATCAATCCAAGATGAAGATAGAACAATTGTAAATATTTATGCACTCAACATAGGAGCACCTCAATATATAAGGCAAATACTAACAGCCATAAAAGAGGAAATCAACAGTAACACAATCATAGTAGGGGACTTTAACAGCCCACTTTCACCAATGGACAGATGATCCAAAATGAAAATAAATAAGGAAGCACAAGCTTTAAATGATACATTAAACATGATGGACTTAATTGATATTTATAGAACATTCCATCCAAAAACAATAGAATACACATTCTTCTCAAGTGCACATGGAACATTCTCCAGGATAGATCATATCCTGGGTCACAAATCAAGCCTTGGTAAATTTAAGGAAATTGAAATCGTATCAAGTATCTTTTCCAACAACAACACTATGAGACTAGGTATCAATTACAGGAAAAAGTCTGTAAAACATACAAACACATTGAGGCTAAACAATACACTATTTAATAACCAAGAGATCACTGAAGAAATCGAAGAGGAAATCAAAAAATACCTAGAAAGAAATGACAATGAAAACACAACGACCCAAAACCTATGGAATGCAGCAAAAGCAGTTGTAAGAGGGAAGTTTATAGCAAGACAATCTTACCTTAAGAAACAACTCAAATAAACAACCAAACCTTACACCTAAAGCAATGAGAGAAAGAAGAACAAAAAACCCCCAAAGTTAGCAGAAGGAAAGAAATCATAAAGATCAGATCAGAAATAAATGAAAAAGAAATGAAGGAAACAATAGCAAATATCAATAAAACTAAAAGCTGGTTCTTTGAGAAGAAAAACAAAATTGATAAACCATTAGCCAGACTCATCAAGAAAAAAAGGGAGAAGACTCAAATCGATAGAATCAGAAATGAAAAAGGAGAAGTAACAACTGACACTGCAGAAATACAAAGGATCATGAGAGATTACTACAAGCAACTCTCTGCCAATAAAATGGACAATCTGGAAGAAATGGACAAATTCTGAGAAATGCACAACCTTCTGAGATTGGAAGAAACAGAAAATATGAACAGAAACAGAAAATATGAACAGGCCAATTACAAGCACTCACACTGAAACTGTGATTAAAAATCTTCCAACAAGGGCTTTGCTGGTGGCGCAGTGGTTGGGAGTCCGCCTGCCGATGCAGGGGACACAGGTTTGTGCCCCGGTCTGGGAGGATCCCACATGCGGCGGAGCGGCTAGGCCCGTGAGCCATGGCCACTGAGCCTGCGTGTCTGGAGCCAGTGCTCCGCAGTGGGAGAGGCCACAACAGTGAGAGGCCCGCATACCGCAAAAAAAAAAAAAAAAAAAAAAAAAATCTTCCAACAAACAAAAGCCCAGGACCAGATGGCTTCACAGGCGAATTCTATCAAACATTTACAGAAGAGCTAACACCTATCCTTCTCAAACTCTTCAAAAATATAGCAGAGGAAGGAACACTCCCAAAATCATTCTACAGGGCCACCATCACCCTGATACCAAAATAAGACAAAGATGTCACAAAGAAAGAAAACTACAGGCCAATATCACTGATGAACATAGATGCAAAAATCCTCAACAAAATACTAGCAAACAGAATCCAGTAGCACATTAAAAGGATCATACACCATGATCAAGTGGGGTTTATCCCAGGAATGCAAGGATTCTTCAATATACACAAATCAATCAATGTGATACACCATATTAACAAAATGAAGGAGAAAAACCATATTACCATCTCAATAGATGGAGAGAAAGCTTTTGACAAAATTCAACACCCATTTATGATAGAAACCCTCCAGAAAGTAGGCATAGAGGGAAATTTCCTCAACATAATAAAGGCCATATATGACAAACCCACACCCAACATCGTCCTCAATGGTGAAAAACTGAAAGCATTTCCTCTAAGATCAGGATGAAGACAAGGTTGCCCACTCTCACCACTATTATTCAATATAGTTTTGGAAGTTTTAGCCACAGCAACCCGAGAAGACAAAGAAATAAAAGGAATCCTAATTGGAAAAGAAGTAAAGCTGTCACTGTTTACAGATGACATGGTACTATACATAGAGAATCCTAAAGGTGCTACCAGAAAACTACTAGAGCTAATCAATGAATTTGGTAAAGAAGCAGAATACAAAATTAATGCACAGAAATCTCTAGCATTCCTATACACTCATGATGAAAAACCTGAAAGTGAAATTAAGGAAACACTCCCATTTACCACTGCAACAAAAAGAATAAAATACCTAGGAATAAACCTACCTAAGGAGACAAAAGACCTCTATGCAGAAAATTATAAGACACTGATGAAAGAAATTAAAGAGGATACAAATAGATGGAGAGATACACCATGCTCTTGGATTGGAAGAATCAACATTGTGAAAATGACTCTACTACCCAAAGCAATCTACAGATTCAATGCAGTCCTTATCAAACTACCACTGGCATTTTTCACAGAAGTAGAACAAAAAATTTTGCAATTTGTATGGAAACACAAAAGACCCCGAATAGCCAAAGCAATCTTGAGAAAGAAAAATGGAGCTGGAGGAATCAGGCTCCCAGACTTAGACTATACTAGAAAGCTACAGTAATCAAGACAGTATGGTACTGGCACACAAGAAAAATATAGATCAATGGAACAGGATAGAAAGCCCAGAGATAAACCCACGCACATACGGTCACCTTACCTTTGATAAAGGAGGCAAGAATATACAGTGGAGAAAAGACAGCCTCTTCAATAAGTGGTGCTGGGAAAACTGGACAGGTACATGTAAAAGTATGCAATTAGAACACTCCCTAATACCATACACAAAAATAAAATCAAAATGGATTAAAGAGCTAAATATAAGGCCAGACACTATCAAACTGTTAGAGGAAAACATAGGCAGAACACTCCATGACATAAATCACAGAAAGATCCTTTTTGACCCACCTGCTTGAGAAATGGAAATAAAAACAAAAATAAACAAATGGCACCTAATGAAATTTAAAAGCTTTTGCACAGCAAAGGAAACCATAAACTAGACGAAAAGATAACACTCAGAATAGGAGAAAATATTTCAAATGAAGCAACTGACAAAGGATTAATCTCCAAAATTTACAAGCAGCTCATGGAGCTCAATAACAAAAAAACAAACAACCCAATCCAAAAATGGGCAGAAGACCTAAATAGACATTTCTCCAAAGAAGATATACAGACTGCCAACAAACACATGAAAGAATGCTCAACATCCTTAATCATTAGAGAAATGCAAATCAAAACTACAATGAGATATCATCTCACACCGGTCAGAATGGCCATCATCAGAAAATCTAGAAGCAAAAAATGCTGGAAAGGGTGTGGAGAAAAGGGAACCCTCTTGCACTGTTGGTGGGAATGTAAATTGATACAGCCACTATGGAGAACAGTATGGACGTTCCTTAAAAAACTAAAAATAGAAGTACCATACAACCCAGTAATCACACTACTGGGCAAATACCCTGAGAAAACCATAATTCAAAAAGAGTCATGTACCGCAATGTTCACTACAGCATTATTTACAATAGCCAGGACATGGAAGCAACCTAAGTGTCCATTGACAGATAAATGGATAAAGAAGATGTGGCACATATATACAATGGAATATTACTCAGCCATAAAAAGAAATGAAATTGAGTTATTTGTAGTGAGGTGGAGATCTTAGAAACTGTCATACAGAGTGAAGTAAGTCAGAAAGAGAAAAACAAATACTGCATGCTAACACATATATATGGAATCTAAAAAAAAAAAAAAAAGGTCAGAAGAACCTAGGGGCAAGATGGGAATAAAGACACAGACCTACTAGAGAATGGACTTGAGGATATGGGGAGGGGAAAGGTAAGCTGTGACAAAGTGAGAGAGTGGCATGGACATATATACACTACCAAATGTAAAATAGATAGGTAGTGGGAAGCAGCCACATAGCACAGGGAGATCAGCTCAGTGCTTTGTGACAACCTAGAGGGGTGGGATAGGGAGGGTGGGAAGGAGGAGGACACAAGAGGGAAGAGAGATGGGAACATATGTATATGTATGACTGATTCACTTTGTTATAAAGCAGACTGATTCACTTTGTTATAAAGCAGAAACTAACACACCATTGTAAAGCAATTATACTCCAATAAAAATGTTAAAAAAATACATATATATATATAGGAATTGTCAACTTTATGGCTATTAATTTTTTAAATAACTATTAAGTTTAATTTCTGAAGCAAATTAAATTACACATATTTATTTGTTTTATGTCAGTTCCAGGAACTTTCACTTCTTTCTAACTTTCTTTTGCTACAAAAATTATTTTAATTGTACTTTTGTCATCAGGTACGTCCTTTAAGTATAAATTGTTTACCTAAAATGGCATGTTTAAGGTAGTAGCATTTGCTTCTTAGAAAAAAAATGAATATGGGTAGCTTTTACGTAGTGGTATAGTTAAAACTGCTTTTGAAAAGACACCAATGTACTTTGTAAATTAACTCTGGGTCTATTTACCCAAAATAATATAAATTTTATTTCTATAAATTAAACAAATGTTCCCTTCATTAACGCATTTAAAATGTCAACAACTAAATCATTAGATCCCTGGAATTTTTTTAAAAGTACACTTTAGGGATAAAAGTATAAACAATATTTAATAACTTGAAGAGCATAACCCTGAATTAGAGTTACTTTTAAAAATCTTTTTTAGTATGACAAACATATAGAAGGATGTACAAATCTTATGTGAAAAGCTCAATGAATTACCAAAAAGTTAATAAAACTATGTACCAACACAAAAATTAATAAAAATATTAATTCCAAGACTACAGAAGCCTATCTTCTCCAAATTAATTAATGTTTAATTGTGCTTCCATGGATTCATTTTCATCCTTTTGAACTTTATGTGCATGGATTAATCTAGTGTTCCTTTTTCTTACTTCTAGCATGTTTTAGTCAATGTTATACTGTTGTATGTAGCAATATTCTACTTATTTCCAATGTTATTTAAAATTATATTTTACAAATATAATGCAGTGCATTTATCCAAATTACTCTTGAAGTATATTTGACTATGTAGTTTGCAGTCATATGGGACCATAATATGACTAATGCATATCTACATATGACTTTTAATATATTTATATACAAATTACTGTTAGGTATATACCTATCAGTGGAGGCTCTTGTGATTAATTATGTGGATTAAAAGTAGTTATACACATTTTTATTCCCATCATCAGAGTTTGTGTATTCTAATTATTTCATATCCTTGCAATTATATTTTTAGCCATTCTAGGTTTTATATAGTGAATTTTTAATGCGATTTTATTTTCACTTCCTTAATAAGTGATACGTTGAGTACTTTGCATATATGTATATTTCATTTTCCCTTTTGTGATGGCTCTGTTAAATTCTTAGGACTCTGTCTTTTTGTCACGTATTTATAGGTATTCTTTATGATTCCTAGATATAAATGCCTTGTCAATGATAATAAATGCATATTTCACTTATTCTCTAGAGTCTGCACTTTCATTTCCTAAGCTTTGCAATGAACTGATTCTAAGGTGACTGTCAATGATTATGCTACTTCCTGGTGTCCATGGCTTTGTATGATCCTGCCCATTTGTATATGGGGGCTGTAACTTGCTTTTCACTAACAAATATAGCAAAGCAGAAGGGATATTACTCCTGTGATTAGTTTGCATCACACAGCAATGGAGTTGAGATGTTACTCCCACGATTACGTTGCATTACATAAGACACCATCTTAGTAGTGTGGATAAGTCATTCTTCCTGGCTTCATGAAGTAAGTAGGCATATTGAAGAAGCCCACATTGCAAGAAACTTCAGAAGGCTTTTAGGACTAGATGAAAGCCTTTAGGATGCAGCCGGCAAAGAGTCAGAACCCCAGTCATGCAGCTGCCAAGAAAAATATTTTGACAACAACCAGAATGAGCTTGGGCGCAAATTCTTCAAACTGTGGTAGCCCAACTGCAATCAATGTGTACGTGTGTGTGTGTGTGTGTGTGTGTGTATACATACATACATATATATATATATATAGTTGTGTCTATATGAGCATGGAAATTGACAAAATGATATTAAAATTTATATAGGCATAAAAACTAAAAAAATAACCAATTTTAGAGAACAGAGTTCACTGTACATTAATTTATAATTACTATAAAGCTACTGCAATTATTCAGGGGGTTATAGGCAGAAGGATAGATAACTAAACCCATGGAATAGATTCAGGATGCTAAAGAGACACAGATATAAATGTATCTTCATACATTGGAAAGGTAGCCCTGCAAAGCAGTGAAAAATGTACAGTCTTTTAAAATCATGGCATTGGATCAATTAAATAGTTACATGAAGAACAGTAAACCATGAATGCTACCATCTACCATACACCAAGCCCACTCTAAATAGATTGCAGAAGGTAAAAGATCACATCTTCTAGAAAATAGCATAGGAAAAAATATCTAGGATCTTGGAACAGCCAGTAATTTCTTAAATAGGACATAGAACATGAACAATAAAAAAATATATAGACATCCTTACCACGAACCTAGTGGCTTAAAACAATGCATATTTATTTTTTCTATTGGTCAGAAGTCCAGGCATGGTTTCGCTAAGTGCTCTGCACAGGGCTTGGGTCAAAAGTCTGGTTTATTCTCAGAATTCTATTGCTAACATTATAGGTAATAAAAAAGAAAGAAAGATATTTCTTCTCTAATATCCAGTTTTTCTTCACAGGCATTGATTTTTCTCTTATGTCTCTTATGTCTCGATCTCCCTGCTTTAATGTATCTTAAAAGTGCTCTAAGGCTCACCAAAGGGGAAAAAAAGAAAAGTTTTATCAAGGGCATTGCCAGTCACTGATGTCAATGAACCAATTTAGAGTGTTGCAAGGTAGGCATGTTCAATATTTTTTCTGCTGATCATTCTAATATTCTTATACCTGGCAGCACAGCTTTTTTGTTTGAAGTCAGACTGATGCGACAATTAATTTGGTTCTCATGCATGTACAATCTGTATGACAGTGGGCAGATTACTAACATTCTTTCCATTCATTGTAGGGTCTGTGTACCTCCTCCTTTGAATCTGAGTGGGTTCTAAGACTACTCTGACCAGTAAAACATGAAAGAAGTTATTCTATTGCCCATTTTCAGGGCCAGGACTTAAGAGAATGGCAACTTATACTTCCTGTGTGTTGAAAACCAGCCTCCATTCTCTGAGAAAGTTTATGCATTTCAGTGATGAGGTCCTTGAATTTCTCAGCTGAGCTCTGAGCTGACAGCCAATTCAAATTTGCTAACCATGTGAGTAAGCCATCTCCAAAGTCAATCCTGCAGCTTTAGTCAACCACCCTAGCTGATGCCACATAGGACAGAAATAAAGTGTCAAATGAAGTCCTTTTTAAGTTTCTGACCCATAAAGTGATAAGCAAAATAAAATTGTTGCTTTAAGCCACAGAGTTTTGGTGTAGTTTTCAATACAGCAATAAATAACCAAAACAATCGATGATCTAGAATTTTCTAAATTAGGTAGAGGACATTTATTCTTGCAAAGGAAGGGACTGTTGAGAAAAGAAAAAAATTAAGGTAGAAAACTATATTCTGGGCTGAAGACCATTTGTTACTCTCAGAAACAGCTGAAAATGTTTTCTAGTACATGCTATAAAATATTGATGATATGTATTAATAATTGATAAAAGTAAGCAATAATGATTGTAAATTTATCATATAATGCAACCTTTATAATAGTGGAAGTAATAATTTTAGAATATTTAAGCCTAGATTATAAGAAAAGAACACAAATAATTTGTCTCATTCTTATAAATCTATTAAAAATAAAAATGAATAAATAATAAATGAAAGCAATAAACTACTACTTTTGCATTTCAAGATGATTTTTAATAGAATGGCAGAATAATAAATATTATCTTTGGGGAAATGTGGGAAGTTAATTCCAGCAAATCCTCCTATTTTACCACAGGAAAACCTTTCAGAAAATAGTCTTTTGTTATTAAAAAGAAACGTACTACTTGAATGGGAGATACATGTAAGGTCAGTTATTACTTAATTACATTGGTCCTTTAATTTTGAGAACAACAGGTATTAGAAGAAGCCCATCCTTTCCCCTTGTTCTGAAGAGCACATTTAATTTCTTAGATACCTCTTTCCTTAATGGCAATTTTCCTCTCTCTGCCTCTGGAGGAGTGACACTCAGGTTCTTCCATTTTTCTCAAATATGCTTTTTATAGCAAACCCCTGCTTCAAAAGTATTTCTATTCTTCCATAGCTGCATTAACACTAATTGTCATATATTTGTACATCTCATTGTATGTCTTATCTTAAGACCAGGTTCAATGAATATAGAAATTCCTACTAATGCTGCAGTGTATCCTTTACCCCACCCCCAAGCTGTGTCTCTAATAAAACCAAATGTTAATTTGTATACAGTTTCTGCTTTGGTTACACATTTGGGTTTCCTGATATACAGATTATTTTTGCTTTGGAAGTTGGTATCTTTGCCAAACCTACAAAATATATAGCACAAACAACTAACTTTATAAAACAACTCTCAAAATTTCCTTGAATCACTCTGAAGACAGTACCTATTCCTTGCAATGATAACAGCATTGGTCCAAATATTTTAGAACTGTCATTTTAGAACATTTTTATTGCATAAAACAAAGAATTTTAAAATATTTTTGCAGTTTAGAGGCCAAACTGGATATTAAAATAATGGCCAAACATGCAGAGTGGATTTTGTTGGTGATTCTGAACACAATATCAAAGGATGGAATTTCATTTATAATCTCTAGAAAAAAATGTTTACTTCATATTGAATATAAGTTACTGAAAAGAAAAAGAAGATAAATCAGGAGAATGATATAAGATGATCATTTTAAGTATTTGCAATAATAGCAAAATTATATATGCTCAAACCGATGCTTGCTGAAAATTAACTAGAATAGAATACTTATACTCTCCAAGAGAATCAAAGTGAATTTCTGTAATTTTTCTCACCAGATATTTTCTATTAAAATTTGTAGTTTTTAAACTGAATTCAGATGAACACAAAGCACATAGAAATCTGATATTCCTGAGGATTATCAAACCCCAAACGTGATATAAAAAGGCATTTTGAATAGTACCTTTAACGTAAGTGTCAGACTCAGATCTCTGATTTGGAAATCCCTTTGGCTCAATCAGAAGGTAGCTGCTGTCATAAGAAATGAGATATTTGAAAAGTATATTACAATTCTGCTGGCATGTATTGTCTTTAAAAACTCCTATATCCATAAGTTCACAAGAAATGTCCCATTGCCTCATGAATATTTTAGAAATGAGTATTATTTTTTGCTTAACTCTCTGTTTATTTTGGGATATAGGGTATGTAATTTTTTAAAATCAAATCTGGCAATATTTGAATGTAATTAAACTTGCTTCTGGTCAGGTTTTAAGTAAAAATAAAAATGACAGTTAAGGAGATGACCTTAAAATATTTTTAGATACATACATCCCATACTTGATATGAAAAATTTAGATACTATAAAATTCAATAGAGTATTTATGATTTTCATATCACTTTCAATATTAAATCAGAGGTATAATCCAGTGAACAAAATACTCCAAAATTTAAACATTCAAGAAGCAAATTTATTATCACACTAATCAAAAAGGTATATGAGATGCTGCGACCAAAACTAAATAATATGCCTTTTATTGTTTGATTCTACACTGAATAAATGAATGCTCAATAAATTCTTATCCCATGATCAATCCACCAAATTAAATTAACTTTCAGTCACGATTCAAGTATTTAAGAATGGAATTATTATTCTAACTGAGCATATAACCAATGAAAATTATTATGGGTTTAAGAAGAAAACATTAGATTCTAGAGGTAAATGATAACATTTTAACATCAAATATGGTGACATACACAGTTTTCAAATCACTGTTTCTAAATTCTCAATTAATATAATTGAGTGGCTCTCTCCACGAGCCACCCATTCATTTTTTCATTAGATCTATCAGTGAAATGCTGTGAATCATTAGATGAATAATATACTGAACACATAAGATGACTGGTCGGCACTTTTGTATGAATTAATAGGCAAGTGTTAAGTATTTTTGTGTTTACTTTGGACATAGTTTTGAACCAGAAGCTGCTAGTTATGTAGAACATGGAATACGAGCAATAATGCATGGAACAAAGACCATGGCTATAAAGAAAATAATCACAAAAGAAATGACATTGAAACATTCTCTGATCAAAGAATATGAACTTTCCAGCCCCCGCATTCTCCCCAAATTAAGAAGTATATACAGGGAAGATGGGACAACATGAGCAATGACACAGAGAAATTAAAAACATTATCTACTCAGTGTTCTGAATGCATCCTGATATGGCAAGAAATATGAACAACCTTGAAGAAATGTCAGAAGCTAATTGCATATTTTAAGAGCTATTATGAATTAGAATATTTAGGCCTTTCACATGATAAGTCATTTAATTTAAGCCTTATAAAATTTTATTCTGAGATAGGTAGACATAAAAATCTTACACAAAGTAGAACAAAATCACAGACATTGATGACCTGATAATTTCTCAAATATTCCGTACGTCTCAAAAGAACACTCATTATTTCTATAATTCAATGCTGCCTCCAAGGAGATGGGCCCGCAAATCCTAGGGCTGAACATAAAATATCTTGCTTGCCAGGCTAAGGAACTAACTTTTTCTTTTACTGTAAGAAGGAAAACAATAAAAATGACAACACTATGATAGTGCTATGAACAAATTGCATTTTAAAAGGGAAGTCTATATTCCTGTCCTACCACTAGGTTTTTCAGAACCATTTTTTTTTAGATTCCATATATATGTGTTAGCATACGGTATTTGTTTTTCTCTTTCTGACTAGAGGGGTGGGATAGGGAGGATGGGAGGGAGACACAAGAGGGAGGAGATATGGGGATATATGTATATGTATAGCTGACTCACTTTGTTATAAAGCAGAAACTAACAAAAAAATTAAAAGTCAAAAAAAGGGAAGTCTAGAAGACAAGTTGGGAGTTGAATTCAAAGTGAAAAAATAGACATGTACTGAAAGAAACGAGATAAGAGACAACAAACCTTGAATAATGGCAAAGGCAGCAATGTTGGCAAGAAAAATATAGTTTTAGATAATTAAGAGGGAAAAAACCCTTTTCTACTTGTATTTTGAAGATGTAAAAGAATAAAACTAAAGATAATAATCAGATGTTTAGGTTATTCAACAAATAATATAAAAAAACAAGAGAAAACCTAGAGAGATGATTTCTTATAATTTTGAGAAATTTCACATAAGTTGAATGATTCAGGAGGCATTTGGATATCAATCTTGGGTTTTCAAAAGTGATCTAGGTCAGAAATACATATTTATACCTTAGAATTTATATTACAGTTGAACCTGTATTAATTCAAACACATGCAGCGTGAGAAGGAAAATAAACCACAGAAGAAAGGCTTGAGAAAACCATTTAAGGGCCAGGAAAGAAAGCTAAAAATGAAAATGTCAAGGGTTTGCCAGTAATGTGGACCTACCAGAACTCTCATACACGGCCAGTGGGCATGTAAAATTGGTACCATCACCTTGGGAAATTATTTAGGGGTAAATACTAACACTGAATATATGAGTTCTCTATAACCCACCCAATAATTGTTGTCCTAAGCAGACAACCTAGAGAAGAGCATTTAAATATTTAATGAAAGTGTGTACAAGAATGCACACAGCAATTCTAATAAAATAATCAAAAATCAGAAAATATCCAAATACCTATCAACATTAAAATGGATAAATAAACTGATATATTCACACAAAATACTATATAGCAGTGAGAATGAATGGCTTAATCTACATGCAACAATATGGATAAATCTCCCAAAAATACTGTTGAGTGAAAGAAGCCAAACGTAAATGATTACTAATATATGATTTTCTTTATGTAAAATGTAATAACAGGTAAGACTATTTTGTGACGTTACAAGGTAGTAACGATACTCTTGAAGGAGTGTTCAGTGGCTGAGGTGGAGCAGCAGGACTACAACGTGTTGCTAGTAGAGATCTGTTTATTGATCTGGGTGCTGGTTACACTCGGGTGTTCAGTTTGTGTCAATTTAGTGAACTGAACACTGATTGTTGTAGAATTTACTGTATGCTTGTTAGATGTCAGTACAAAGGTTTAATCAATTGCACGATTAATCATCACAAAACTATGAAGCTATCTAAAGAAAGGAACAAAAAAGAAAAACAAAGACTGTACACTGAAGTAGAAGATGGTATCTATTACCTTTAGCTAAATTCACATCTGTATTTTGGATGTCAGCATTTGACAGAATCTTGTTTAAATAAGAAAACTTGTCACATACTCTATGGTGCTGTGTATCTGAGATATGTACTAAATGTAAACTTGAATTAGACTTCAGTCAAAGAAGTTTATGTCATAACATATCCTTCTGTACAAGACTAGAAGTATATAAAAATGAAAAATTACAATACTTTCTTGAAGATGGTACATAATAAAAATGCTTTTTACTTTACTCAGTCCATTAAAAAAGCTACTTCACAGTGTCAAAAAAAATATTTTTGGTATGAAATGTTAGTAAGATAATACCTTAGGTCCCAGCCATATTTACTTAACTAAGACTGAGTATTATCAGATAATAAAAAGCTGATTTTGTCATCTATGCAATTGATAATAACTTTGCTATTGAATTGATTGTGTAGATATTTAAATAAAATAGAAAATTACAAGGAAAAGCATTTTTTTGTTATATAAAAGGATGTTGCAGAAGCTAGATATAGCATGCAATCTTGGTGTACTCTTTTGAAAACCCTTATTCTTGACCTGCTCAACGAATCATCAGAAAGTTTTTTCCAAACATGTGCTGCTGTAAACTATCTGAAGAAATTAGTTTACAGATCAAATGGAATAAATATAGAAACAGGCAGGAATAATCTGTAAATATGAGCTCTTTCCTGTACCTCATTCTTTCTCTAAATGCTGCCAAGAGAGTAAATAACATGGCTGACTTAATTTTAATGAACCATAAAAATTATCGATGATGCGTCCACCTCTCCCCCCACCCAAATACCGCAAATCAAGAGGTGTCCTCCACTTAACTCTTAGTAGAATTGTAAATAAAATCTTTTTCTTTATGAAAAATTTCTTTCTTGTAAACCGGCATGTTTCTCTCTTATTGATATCCTAATTTCTGCTAGCTTATCTTAAAACAATGTATCTACTTCCATTTTTGCTATTATTCAAATAGGGGAAAAATAAGGAAATTTAATCAAGTGACTTTATGTAATTCAATATTGTGTGCATTCAAGCCAGTATTTGCATCTTCTATTATTTTCAAATTAGATTTTTACATAGAATTGTCCAATGATTTACTTTTCTAAATTAAAAAAAAATATATTGAAGTATAGTTGATTTACAATGTTGTGTTAGTTTCAGGTGTACAGCAAAGTGATTCAGTTATATATACATATATATGTGTATATAACTGAATATATATTTTCTTTTTCAGATTCTTTTCCCATATAGGTTATTACAAAATACTGAGTATAGTTCTCTGTGTTACACAGTAGGTCCTTGTTGGTTATCTATTTTATATATAGTAGTGTGTGTATGTTAATCCCAAGCTCCTAATTTATCCCTCCCCACTTTTCCCCTTTGGTAACCATAAGTTTGTTTTCTATGTCTGTGGGTCTATTTCTGTTTCGTATATAAGTTCATTTGTACCTTTTTTTTTTTTAGATTCCATATATAAGCAGTATCATATGATATTTGTCTTTCTCTGGCTTACTTCACCTAGTATGATAATCTCTAGGTCCCTCCATGCTACGACAAATGGCATTATTTCATTCTTATATAAAACCAGATACAATGATTTACATTTAATTAGAGGACTATATTCCAAAACTATTGATTGTGAATGATCTAAGAAAGAATTATAAATTCTAAGCCTATCATGTCTTAGACGACGTTAATCTTGAAAAACTAGGTAAAAGAGAGGGGGTAATAAAGTGGTCTGCACCTATATCTTTTTAAATGTTAAGTTTGAAACAGCCCTGTTCTACTAACATGGGATTGCCACACCATATATTTATTTTATAAGGATGAGCATTCTTTCAAATAAAAGTCTATGGAAGTCAGGGAACAACTCTATGAGAATGCCTTTGTACTTTTATGTTAGTTTGCATGTACACAACTAAAAGATATTTCTTTAATTTGGACTCATGTCTTTAACCTGAATTTGGCTTTAGCAACTATTAGAGAATCAGGCTTCAATCTGAATTGGCCCATATAGCCTGCTATAGATGCCCAACCATCCCCAGAGTTACAGAAAAAAAAAAAAAAAAAAAAAACTAAAAAAGAATCAAAGGTTTGAAATTTATGTAACTCAAGTAATCCAATAGTTTCAAAAGAAATTATATACATATTTTTTTCTATCCCTATACTAGAATACTCATATAGCTAAAGCTTTATAGCTTTATAACTTATCTGGATATTTCAAAAGAGAATCCAATCTTATATTATTAGTCTTCTATACATGGTCCTTACATATCAACATAGATGTTGGAGGACGCTTGCTGATTTCCACAAAAACTTTTAGTTCTTGGCTTAGATTTAATGCCTCTATTAAAGAATTGATAGCAATTGATATCTTTACAATATTTAGTGTTAAAGCCATGAATATGCTATAACAAATACATTAATTATATCTTCTTTGATACATCTAATAGAATTTTATATTTTCCATAGAACTGCTGTACATCACTGTTTAAATTTATATATAGATATTTTATATTTTATGTTATTCGAAATTGAATCAATCTAAGATATTGTTTATTTCTATTTCTAGAATATCAAAATACAAGTAAATTTTGTATAATAATTTCATATGACTGTCATACTTTTATTAATTGTAATCACTTATATGTTGATATTTATGAATTTTCTAGGTAACAACCACATCTGAAAATAAAGTTTAAAAATATATACATTAAAAATATATTTAATTATTTAATTTAATAACTTATGAATTATTTATAATTTTTAAATGCTTATAATTTATAGGTTCAAATATGTACATTATTAGAATAAAAATATTAATAAAGTTATAAAATAGTTATAATAAATCTACATTATATATAAATATAAAATGATTTATAATTTAATTTTTAAAAGTAACATATTTCAGATTTTTTATTTCTTCTTGAGGTAGTTTGGTGAATTTTATTTTTCTAGAATTTTTTCTACCTCATTTAAGCTTCCAAATTTATCAGATATACTATTTATCATAATATAATCTTATTATTTGTTGCCTAAAGCATCTACAATCCTGTCCCATTTTTATTAATCATGTGTGTTATATGTTTCTTTTCTGTATTTTTTAATCTTGCCACATAATTGCCTGTTACTATGCCTTAAGTTCACTGATACTTTCTGACATTATTCAAATTTCTCCTATGTCTATCAGTGAATTTTTCATTTCAGAGAGTCTATTGTTCAGCTTCCACTCATTATAATCATGCTTTTCCTTAAAGGTTGCTCTTATTTATAGTGGCTGTTTTATAGCAATTGTCTGTTAATCTAACATGTTTTTCATTTTTGGACCTGAATTTATTTATTTTTCCTATTACTTCATCTGTTTCTTTGAATGCCTAGTTTTTTAAATTGGAAATTCAACCATTTGTAATTTATAGGGTTAAATACCTATGTTTAGTTTTCTTCATTCCAAGATTATTACTGTTTGGGAAAGTTAAGTTGTTCATAAGTAAAACTTGAATCTTTTTAGGCTTCTTTTCAAGTTTTGTTTGGTGTATATACAGTAGCCTTTTCTCAAAGGTACTTTAAGATCTACTATATATCCTGATCCTTTAAATGGCTCTACTGAATGCACAGCTTGTTGAACTATATCTCAATACTTGGGTGGTGGGTAGTCATATACCTCTCTGCCCTGTGTAATCTCTGAAATTGTTCATCAACTTTTTGTGTTTTCACATATAATTGTGAAATACTGGTTTCCAGTAACAGGCTAAAGCGTAGGCTATGAACATATTTGTAATTTGTTCTTGGCATCTCTCCTCTTTTGTAGTATTTTCCCCTACAAATCACAGCTGCTGCTGCTGTCAAGAATTCTGATTTCTTGATCCTCAACTCACCACAGTCATTGTGTTTTGCTTGGGTTATTCATCTTTATACCATGCCTGGAAAACCTCTTCATGGACACACTTGAGGTTGTATTAGGGCTCACCTTGTTTGTTTCTTTCACTCAGGCATTACAATCTCGTGCTGCCTGTTTCCTAGTATCTAAAATATTTTTCCTTGTATATTTCATTTCCTTCCTACTTAAATGTGAAATGAAAAGTCTGGCACCAAACTACTCCAACAAGACTAGAAGTGCAAGTTTATACTTGCCTGTTCCGTTGTTTTTGAAAATCTGCTATTGCACTTTTTACAGTTTCCAGTATTTAAAAAATTTTTTCTTTAAACAGATTGAGCATAGATTATTATAAACACCATGTCATATAAATCTATTGTGTGTAGACCATGAATGCCTGGTAAATGTATTTTCAGTTGATTTTCACCCAGGTTCAGCATTTCTTATTCTCTTGTATGCTTTGTAAAATTTCACAGCTTACTGGCCATTGTCCTGAACAATAATTACAGTGTTCTCTGAAGTCAAAGAAAGTTGTCCCTTTCCTCCAGATATCTTTTCCTTCCTTTTTGCTATCATAGGTTTGAGAACGTCTCAAACCAAATTAAAGATGTAAATTCCCCTGATTCACCCAGGCTGAGCATACTATGAATATACAATAGAAGGTTAAGTCTGTGACCATAAACTCTTCAATATTATTTTTTTAAATTTCACTTTTCTCTTCTTTTCCACTTTGTGCTAAGGAAGTCCTCCCTACATTTCTTAGCACTTGTTTGCTTTTACTTTGAAGATTAGTTCTTTAGCTCAAGAAAGGGGAAAATAGCAGGACTCTAGGCTATGATCTGTGTCGTTTTGGTCTGCATCAACGAGGGAACCAATAGAGCTGACTGGAGTATGGGTAAATGCCATGAGGGCAAAAGTATCATTAATAAGTATTTTCCCCTTCCTTCTCTTCTCTTCCTTCCTGCTTTATGTAAAAATGGACATGGGAGTTTCCCACTGTCTTTTTCATTTTATTAATGATTTCAAGCATCTGCTTTGCCAACACAGATGTCTACTCTATAGGGCAAAATGTGAATTATAGGATAGTCACACAATCCATATTCCATTAGAAAATATTCCTATTAGAAATATTTATTTTGAGCCTAAGGTGCTTCTTGTACTTTTCTAATTCCTCTATAAGTCAAATCCTTATAATTACTTCTAAGTATAGTAATACTGAGTTTTATCCACTATCAACATGAACTGAACAAATGTTATGTTTGATATTACATGAGGCACTGCTTTTGGTGAAAAAAGTTGTAAAATACCAGGATTCCATAGACAAAAGGAACTGGAAAGAACTTACTTGAGTTCTTTTAGAAGAAAAAGGTTTTACTGGATTTTAAGACTGTCATCATTCAAATGAATTGAACCATTATAACCACACTTACAAATGCTGGAGGAAGTCACAAAAAAGAAGATCCTTATTATATACTTATGCCAGAAAGTTAGCATTTCCCTAGAGGGAAATTTTTGTCAGGCTCCGTGACTTACGATATTGTTAGGAATGTTAAAAGGATTTGTCATGGTAAATCCACATGGTTAGAATTATAGTATGTAGAAATAGCATATCCTAAAAACTATGTTAGAAAAATAAACCGTTTTTAGATTTACAACACCAGATTAACAACACATAAAACAAGGAGGCAAGTCACACTAAAATTTAAGTTGCCTAAATATCCAAATCCAGATATAAAAGGAAGATTAAATTATTAACTTCTATCACAAAATTAATAGGGAAATGTAAATGTGCTCTGATAAAATAACTAGATTTTCTTTTCTAAAAACAAGAAAGCCTAAACAAATGATAAATGTATTTAATTTAATAAACGTATTCTAAAATTATCTCCTATGTAGTGATATTTAAATCAATTATTTTATACATAGGTGAAATGCCAGAAAATAATTTAAACTAATGTTTGGTTGTCACAAAATATGATTGGTTTATTAAATCTAAAATTCTTTATTTCAATGGGCCAACTTAAATATTATTCAGTTATGGGACTTTCAACCTCTGCCTAATTGTATCCTGAAAATCTCAAAATACAATAAAATTCAGTTTCTTTATTTAGATAATCTGACAATGTATTTATCTGGTGAATTATTCAAACCAAATTCTAACTAAGGCTCTAGTCAAAACTTTGTAACAAATTTTATTAATTCTACCATTGGGATATGTTTGTCATTTATTGAGGGGATTGGTTAGAATACTAACACTTATTTCATAACCATAGAACTACTGAAGGGGAGTTTTGAGAATGTAGGGCTTAGTCAAATCAAGTTCAGGGTATAGCAGTGAGGAACTGTAATAAATTGCACACATTCTTAACTCATCATTCTGAAGGTTACTAGACAACTTATATTATAAGCAAAACCCACTTTATGCAGATACAATATAGATAAAAAGACAAACAGGCACATATTATATATGAATGGGAAACTGATGCTCAAATATTAATATAAAAATATATTATTTTTTATTAGCTTGTGCATTATTTATTTCCCCTATTCAAATACACACCATCCTGAGAGTGAAGTTTTGAATAGAATTTCATACCTGCTCTTTCCATCCCATTGAGGGAAATGTCTTCCTTAATACGAGACACAGGAGTGACCTTCAAGATGGCGGAGAATTAAGACATGGAGATCACCTTCTTTCCCACAAATACATCAGAAATACATCTACATGTGCAACAACTCCTACAGAACACCTACTGAACACTGGCAGAAGACCTCAGACTTCCCAAAAGGCAAGAAACTCCCCATGTACCTGAGTAGAGCAAATGAAAAAACGGAGACAAAAGAATAGGGACAGAACCTGCACCTCTGGAAGGGAGCTGTGGAGGAAAAGTTTCCACACACTAAGAAGCCCCTTCACCGGCAGAGATGGGGGTTGGCAGGGGAGAAGCTTTGGAGCAACAGGGGTTTAGAGGGCAAAGCAGAGAGATTCCTGCAGAGGATCGGTGCCGACCAGCACTCACCAGCCCGAGAGGCTTGTCTGCTCACCCGCCGGGGCGGGTGGGGCCTGGGAGCTGAGGCTCTGGCTTTGGAGTTCGGATTCCAGGGAAAGGACTGGGGTTGGCTGTGTGAACACAGCCTGAAGGGGGCTAGTGAGCCAGAGCTAGCCAGGAGGGAGGCTGGGAAAAATTCTGGAACTAAGAGGCAAGAGACCGTTGTTTTGGGGTGTGCAAGGAGAGGGGATTCAGAGCACCGTCTAAATGAGCTCCAGAGATAGGCATGAGACGGGGCTATCAGCACGGACGACAGAGAAGGGCATGAAATGCTAAGGCTACTGCTGTAGCCACCAAGAAGCCTGTGTGCAAGCACAAGTCACTATGCACACCTCCCCTCCCGGGAGCCTGTGCAGCCCGCCACTACTAGGGCCCCATGATCCAGGGACAACTTCCCCGGGAGAACACACGGTGTGCTTCAAGCTGCACAACATCATGCCGACCTCAGCCACCACATGCTCATCTGACATTCTGTACCCCTCCCTCCCACTGGCCTGAGCCAGAGCCCCCTAATCAGCTGCTGCTTTCACCCCATCCTCTCTGGGTGGGAACAGATGCCCTCAGGTGACCTAAGTGAAGAGGCAGGGCCAACCCAAAGCTGAACCCCAGGAGCTGTGCGAACAAAGAAGAGAAAGGGAATTTCTCCCAGCAGCCTCAGGAGCAGCAGATTAAACTTTCATGGTCAACTTGATGTATGCTTCATCTGGGGAATACTTGAATAGACAATGAATCATGCCAAAATTGAGGTGGTGGACTTTGGGAGCAGCTGTAGACTTGGGGTTTGCTCCCTGTGGCTGACAGCATCTTGGTGCTCTGGCCGGGTGTCAGTCCTGTGCCTCTGAGGTGGGAGGGCTAAGGTCAGAACATTGGCCTCACAGCTCCACATAATATCAAATGGTGAACGCTCTCCCAGAGATCTCCATCTCAATGTTAAGACCCAGCTCCACTCAACAACCAGCAAGCTACGGTGCTGGACACCTTATGTCACACAACTAGCAAGACAGGAACACAACCCCATCCATTAGCAGAGAGGCTGCCTAAAATCATAAAAAGGTCACAACACCCCAGTACACACCAATGGATGCGGTCCTGCCCACCAGAAAGACAAGATCCAGCCTCATCTACCAGAACACAGGCACTAGTCCCCTCCACCAGGAAGCTTACACAACCCAATGAACCAACCTTAGCCAATGGGGGCAGACACCAAAAGCAACGGGAACTACGAACCTGCAGCCAGTGTAAAGGAGACACCAAACACAGTAAGTTAAGCAAAATAAGAAGACAGAGAAACACACAGCAGTTGAAGGAGCAAGGTAAAAACCCACAAAACCAAACAAAAGAAGAGAAAATAGGCAGGCTACATGCAAAAGAATTCAGAGTAATGACAGTAACAATGATCCAAAATCTTGGAAATAGAATGGAGAAAATAGAAGAAACATTTAACAAGGGCCTAGAAGAACTAAAGAGCAAACAAATAATGATGAACAACACAATAAATAAAATTTAAAATAATCTAGAAGGAATCAATAGCAGAATAACTGAGGCAGAAGAGCAGATAAGTGACCTGAAAGATAAAATAGTGGAAATAACTACTGCAGAACAGAATAAAGAAAAAAGAATGAAAAGAACTGAGGACAGTCTTAGAGACCTCTGGGACATTAAATGCACCAACATTCGAATTATACGGGTCCTAGAGGAAGAAGAGAAAAAGAAAGGGAATGAGAAAATATTTGAAGAGATTATAGTTGAAAACTTCCCTAATATGGGAAAGGAAATAGTCAATCAAGTCCAGGAAGTGCAGAGAGTCCCATACAGGATAAATCCAAAGAGAAACACACGAAGACTCATATTAATCAAACTATCAAAAATTAAACACAAAGAAAGAATATTAAAAGCAGCAAGAGAGGGCTTCCCTGGTGGCGCAGTGGTTGAGAATCTGCCTGCCAGTGCAGGGGACACAGGTTTGAGCCCTGGTCTGGGAAGAGCCCACATGCCATGGAGCAACTAGGCCCGTGAGCCACAACTACTGAGCCTGTGCACCTGGAGCCTGTGCTCCGCAACAAGAGAGGCCGCGATAGTGAGAGGCCCACACACCGTGATGAAGAGTGGATCCTGCTTGCCACAACTGGAGAAAGCCCTCGCACAGAAACGAAGACCCAACACAACCATAAATAAATAAATAATTAATTATTTAAAAAAAAAAAAAGCAGCAAGAGAAAAATAACAAATAACACAAGGAAATCCCCAGAAGGTTAACAGCTGATCTTTCAGCAGAAACTCTGCAAGCCAGAAAGGAGTGGCATGACATATTTAAAGTGATGAAAGGGATTCAGATTTGACGGAGAAATTAAAACCTTTACAGACAAACAAAAGCTGAGAAAATTCAGCACCACCAAACCAGCTTTACAACAAACGCTAAACGAACTTCTCCAGGCAGGAAACACAAGAGAAGGAAAAGATGTACAATAACAAAACCAAAACAATTAAGAAAATGGTAATAGGAACATACATATCAATAATTACCTTGAATGTAAATGGATTAAATGCTCCCACAAAAAGAAATAGACTGGCTGAATGGATACAAAAACAAGACCCGTATATATGTTGTCTACAAGCGACCCACTTCAGACCTAAGGACACATACAGACTGAAAGTGAGGGGATGGAAAAAGATATTCCATGCACATGGAAATCAAAATAAACCTGGAGTAGCAATTCTCATATCAGACAAAACAGACTTTAAAATAAAGACTATTACAAGGGACAAAGAAGGACAGTACAGAATGATCAAGGGATCAATCCACCAAGAAGATATAATAATAATAAATATATATGCACCAACATAGAAGTACCTCAATACATAAGGCAAATGCTAACAGCCATAAAAGGGGAAATCAACAGTAACACAATCATAGTAGGGGACTTTAACAACCCACTTTCACCAATGGACAGATCATCCAAAATGAAAATAAATAAGGAACCACAAGCTATAAATGAAACATTAAACAAAATGGACTTAATTGATATTTTTAGGATATTCCATCCAAAACAACAGAATGCACTTTCCTCTCAAGGGCTCATGGAGCATTCTCAGGATAGATCATATCTTGGGTCACAAATCAAGCCTTGGTAAATTTAAGAAAATTGAAGTTGTATCAAGTATCTTTTCCGACCACAATGCTATGAGACTAGATGTGAATTTCAGGAAAAAAAAATATGTAAAAAATACAAACACATTGAGGCTAAACAATACACTACGGAATAACCAAGAGATCATTGAAAAAATCGAAGAGGAAATCAAAAAATACCTAGAAACAAATGACAATGAAAACATGATGACCCAAAACCTATGGGATGCAGCAAAGCAGTTCTAAGAGGGAAGTTTACAGCAATACAATCCTACCTCAAGAAGCAAGAAACATCTCAAAAAAACAAACTAATCTTACACCTAAAGCAATTAGAGAAAGAAGAAAAATAACACGCCAAAGTTAGCAGAAGGAAAGATATCATAAAGATCAGATCAGAAATAAATGAAAAAGAAATGAAGGAAAGGATAGCAAAGATCAATAAAATTAAAAGCTGGTTCTTTGAGAAGAAAAACAAAATTGATAAACCAGTAGCCAGACTCATTAAGAAAAAAAGGGAGAAGACTCAAATCAATAGAAGTAGAAATGAAAAAGGAAAAGTAACAACTGACACTGCAGAAATACAAAGGATCAGGAGAGATTACTACAAGCAACTTTATGCCAATAAAATGGACAACCTGGAAGAAATGGACAATTCTTAGAAAAGCACAACCTTCCAAGACTGAATCAGGAAGAAATAGAAAACATAAACAGACCAATCACAAGCACTGAAATTGAGACTGTGATAAAAAATCTTCCAACAGAAGCCCAGGACCAGATGGCTTCAAAGGCAAATTCTATCAAACATTCAGAGAACTAACACCTATCCTTCTCAAACTCTTCCAAAATATAGCAGAGGGAGGAACACTCCCAAACTCATTCTACGAGGACACCATCACCCTGATACCAAAACCAGACAAGGATGTCACAAAGAAAGAAAACTACAGGCCAATATCACTGATGAACATAGATGCAAAAATCCTCAACAAAATACTAGCAAACAGAATCCAACAGCACATTAAAAGGATCATACACAATGATCAAGTGGGGTTTATCCCAGGAATGCAAGGATTCTTCAATATACACAAATCAATCAATGTGATAAACCATATTAACAAATTGAAGGATAAAACACATATGATCATCTCAATAGATGCCGAAAAAGTTTTCAACAAAATTAAACACCCATTTATGATAAAAACCTTGCAGAAAGTAGGCATAGAGGGAACTTGCCTCAACATAATATAGGCCATTTAAGACAAACCCACAGCCAACATCATCCTCAATGGTGAAAAACTGAAACCATTTCCACTAACATCAGGAACAAGACAAGGTTGCCCACTCTCACCACTATTACTCAACATAGCTTTGGAAGTTTTAGCCACAGCAATCACAGAAGAAAAAGAAATAAAAGGAATCCAAAATTGAAAAGAAGAAGTAAAGCCATCACTGTTTCAGATGATGTGATACTATACATAAGAGAATCCTAAAGATGCCACCAGAAAACCACTAGAGCTAATCAAAGTTGGTAAAGTTGCAGGAAAAAAAATTAATGCACAGAAATCTCTAGCATTCCTATACACTCATGATGAAAAATCTGAAAGAGAAATTAAGGAAACACTCCCATTTACCATTGCAACAAAAAGAATAAAATACCTAGGAATTAACCTACCTAAGGAGACAAAAGACCTGTATGCAGAAAACTATAAGACACTATGAAAGAAATTAAAGATGATGCAAAGAGATGGAGAGATATACCATGTTCTTGGACTAGAAGAATCAACATTGTGAAAAATGAGTATACTATTCAAAGCAATCTACAGATTCAATGCAATCCCCATCAAACTACCACTGGCATTTTTCACAGAAGTAGAACAAAAAATTTCACAATTTGTATGGAAACACAAAAGATCCCGAATAGCCAAAGGAATTTTGAGAAAGAAAAATGGAGCTGGAGGTATCAGGCTCCTGGACTTCAGACTATACTACAAAGCTACAGTAATCAAGACAGTATTGTAGTGGCATTAAAAAAGAGATATAGATCAATGGAACAAGACAGCAAACCCAGAGATATATCCACGCACATATGGTCACCTTATTTTTAACAAAGGAGGCAAGAATCTATAATGGAGAAACGATAGCCTGTTAAATAAGTGGTGCTGGGAAAACTGGACAGGTACATGTAAAAGAATGAAATTAGAACACTCTCTAACACCATATACAAAAATAAACTCAAAATGCATTAAAGACATAAATGTAAGGCCAGACACTATAAAACTCTTAGTAGAAAACATAGGCAGAACACTCTATGTCATAAATCACAGCAGATCCTTTTTGGCCCACCTCCTAGAGAAATGGAAATAAAACCAAAAATAAACAAATGGGACCTAATGAAACTTAAAAGCTTTTGCACAGCAAAGGAAACCATAAACAAGATGAAAAGACAACCCTCAGAATGGGAGAAAATATTTGCAGATGAAGCAACTGACAAAGGATTAATCTCCAAAATTTACAAGCAGCTCATGTGACTCAATATAAAAAAAACAAAGAATCCAATCCAAAAATGGGCAGAAGACCTAAATAGACATTTCTCCAAAGGAGATATACAGATTGCCAACAAACACATGAAAGGATGCTCAATGTCACTAATCATTAGAGAAATGCAAATCAAAACTACAGTGAGGTATCCCCTCACAGACAGTCAGAATGGCCATCGTCAAAATACCTACGAACAATAAATGCTGGAGAGCGTGTGGAGAAAAGGGAACCCTCTTGCACTGTTGGTGGGAATGTAAATTGATACAGACACAATGGAGAACAGTATGGAGGTTCCTTAAAAAACTAAAAACAGAACTACCATATGACCCAGCAATCCCACCAACTGGCATATACCCCTAGAAAACCATAATTCAAAAAGAGTCATGTACCACAATGTTCATTGCAGCTCTATTTACAATAGCCAGGGCATGGAAGCAACCTAAGTGTCCATTGACAGATGAATGGATAAAAAAGATGTGGCACATATATACAATGGAATATTACTCAGCCATAAAAAGAAACGAAATTAAGTTATTTGTAGTGAGCTGGATGGACCTAGAGAGTGTTATACAGTGTGAAGTAAGTCAGAAAGAGAAAAATAAATACTGTATTCTAATACATATATATGGAAACTTAAAAAAAAAAAAGTTCTGAAGAACCTAAGGGCAGGACAGGAAAAAAGATGCAGACATAGAGAATGGACTTGAGGACACAGGGATGGGGAAGGGTAAGCTGGGATGAAGTGAGAGAGTGGCATTGATATATATACACTACCAAACGTAAAATAGATAGCTAGTGGGAAGCAGCTGCCTAGCACAGGGAGATCAGCTCGGTGCTTTGTGACCTCCTCGAGGGGTGAGATCAGGAGAGTTGGAGGGAGGAGATATGGGGATCAATGTATATGTACAGCTGATTCACTTTGTTATAAAGCAGAAATTAACACATCAGTGTAAAGCAGTTCTACTCCAATAAAGATGTTAAAAAATAAAATAAAATAAATGAAAAGGAAAAAAATAAGAGACACAATATAAACTATGACTATTATGATGGAGATCTGAATAAACAAGTAAGGCATTTGATACCCTATCTAACAGGTCTATAGTGCATTTCCAAGGAATCATGCACTTGTAATGGAAACTACAGAAGAGGAATAAGTTGATGAGCCAAGTGTGGAGAAAGTGCAGTGGAAACACTGCCCAATGTTTACAGAAGCTTTTAGTGGTTTAAATTATCTCCAGGAACACTGGAAATTGACAAGGGAGTAAGAATTCTTTCAGCACCAGTAATAAATGGAAGAGTTCTTTATATAGTTAGATTTTGTGTTCACAAGGAGACAGGAGAGCATGATTTCTACTACCTGAAAATCTGCTATTAGTAAAACAGTCAGACATGTCATAAAATATTGACAAATATTAGCCTATTTACATGAGAATATCACAGAATTGCTCATAGAACACAGATATCATATTATAGCACATGTAATTATTTTCTAGTTAGGAATGTTAAAAATATCATATCCCATAAAATGTACACATAATTATCTAGGATTTAGTGGTGCATTCTATAAAAAAGTGTGCATTCACGCCTTTTATATGTATATGGCTTTAATTGTTCATCTTCAGGGCTTACTACTTCCCTCATGTCCATATACATCTATATTTATATATCTGCATCTATATATAAATTTATCTTTAGAAGTCTACTCAAAACTATCTATTGATGGACTAAAAAAATTTCAAACTTCATGTAAATAAACATTTGTTGATTACTTCCCCCCCATCTCTTGTCCAAATGGTACCCTCCTCAGTAAATGCCACTTAAATCCACATTATGCCAATAAAATTGTGTTGTGATTTTTGACTTTGATATTTATCCGTCTTTTACACACCACATCTGGTACATAAGCAAAACTTCTTTTCTTCTTAATGTATCCGAAATGATCTCACCTGGACTATGATAGTAGTATCCAAAATGGTTATCAGCATTCTCTATTACTGTCTGTTTTCCACATATTTTTGGTAGCATTAGAGTCAAACTTCTGTGACCATAAATCAAAACCCATCATTACCATGCAAACTTTTTGATCACATCAAAACAAAATCCAAATTCTTGCTCTCATTTTAAAAAACAAAACAAAGAATTAACTATAAGTCTATATATATTAACTTGCTGAAGGCTATTCTGCTAAGTCATTTGCAACCATATTTTTTACTCTCAGCTCACTATACTTTAGCAAGACTTATATCTTTGCTCTTTGTTATTAATAACAAATTAATTATCATAGCAGTAAATTTGTTATTGCTGTTCTCTATGCCAGAAATAAGCTGCTGCCTAACTTGTTTCCCACTTAATTCACTGTCTGCTCAAATGCCATTGTCTCCCTGGATTACTCTTATAAAAATAGCCACATCATCTATCATACTTTATCTTTGTTTCCTGTCATATTACTGTTTGAAATATTATGGGGTTTTTTTGTTGTTGTTGTTAGTTTATTGACTATCTCTGCCAACTAGAATGTTAGCTCCACTTCAGCAAAGGTTTTTATCAACGTTCCTATCTGCTATATTCCCAAAAAACTGTGCTTGGGACCCAGAAGATTTTTTTTTTTTAATTTTGTTAAATGAATGAATGAGTGAATGCAGAGTTAAGTGTATTCTTCTCTGGAGGGTTTATGATCAGTGTTATCCAAAAGCTTACAGCTAACTATTTAGGGAACTAGGGGATATTGGCATACTAATGATTGAAAAGAAAGTTTGAGCTGAAATAAATAATAATTGTAACGTTTAAAATTTGGAAAGAAAAAAGTGTACTTTTAATTGTGCTACCATCTTCATATTTTTCTCTCAGTAGGCAACTTTAGGACAATCATAGTGCTTAATATTTATAATTAGTTTTTTGTTGTTTTACAAAGAAATGTTTTAATGTAATGTAAAAGGTGGAGTGCACCAAAACCTACCCATCCCATCAGTTTACCAAAACTATTTTTCTGGTATTAGCAAATTCTGATTTGCTGTTGGTCCTGTATATAGACAGAAAGAAATAAAGTAGAACTGCCTGCCTTGTAATGGGATAATGCATAATACTTTGTGTTTTGTAAAATACATGGTAAAAGGAAGTTTTATTAAAAGTATTATGAAATACATAGGCCAGGAGTTTAGACTACCAAAAAGCTGATAAAATAGGAAAGACATATAATTAGAAATATCCAGAGAATAAAGATATGTTACAGGAAACTTATGATGGAAACAGTGCATTTCCTGTAATTAAGATAATTTTCTCATAATTTCATTCATAGTAATCCATTTTGAATGACACTTATGATGCACTGTTTGTTGAAAGAAGCAGGCAACAGAACAACATGGACACTTTGATTTTAACCTTGTTACATTAAACATGGCACACTGTCCTTGTCAACCTTACCAATTACTCTATTTGAATTGATTTATTACATTAGTTTGCAACTGTATCTTGGAAACGTGTGCTGACAACTTTTCATTCAATTCATCAGTTCTTTCTTTCAAAAGATCAATTACCTTATTATATTTTCTAGACCATTACCTGGGATTGAAGTAAGTCTCACAAGATAATTACTTAGGTTGTCCTTCTAGTCCTTTAAAGTCTGAGTTTATTAATCTTTCTTAAGCCAAGAGAGAATTTACAAGATATCTAGAGATTTATTAATAACTATTAGTCTAAATGACTTTAGTAAGACTTTTATATCTTATCAACTATCTCATTATACATATTTTTAGCATGCATTACTATTTTATCTGAAACTTAGCAAATTAAATACATTTTAACATACTTAATCTATAAACATAAAAGTTTTGTTAAAGAAAGATGGAATAGCTCTATAAGTATAGTCTGGAAGCAGAGTACAAATTAGTCCATCATGCTCAACACTCTCTAATAATAGTAAATGTGATGAGAAGTTATTCTGACAACAAGGATATTCTCTCCCTTCTTTCTTTGCAAGATTCCTGTTTATACTGTTTGTAGTACACCAATCCAGTGTTATCTTAAAATGCTAGCCTGTTGACCATACTATATACTAGTATCCAATTTTTCTTTAATGACTTCTGACTAAAGAGTTCTGAAACTCAGATGAGAATTTGATTGCTTTGAGGCCAAAAACATGAATAACTTATGTCCTAATATATAAGAAAAGAAACAAATGCAAAAAGTAAGCCTTTTCTTGTAAGATTAATTAAAGTGTTAAGAGTTTATTTTACATGAAAGACTATAGAGATAATAAATAGAAGTTTGGTGTTTAACACCTTATTCTCAGAGATCTAGGCAGTGCAAATAAACTGAATCAAATGCATACACATACTGAAAAAGAAGGAAGAAAAGATAAAATTAGGATTGCCTGAAAATAAAATTTTATAGCTGAAGGCCATGGTCAAAAATTAAAATATTTTTTAAATTATGAAAATGCCATACAAAGGCAAATGATGTAATTAATACAAAACAGGTTTTCTACAACAAAAATAACACAAATAGGAAATATACTTTAAAAACTGACAAAATATAAATTATATTAGAGCAAATAAAACAGATATCCAAAATCTATGATAGAATAAAAAATTTACTAAAGGACAAAATTAAAGCTTTATGTAAAATGAGATGTTTTGCTTTTGGAAATGAAATCCATAGCCAGCAGAATCTCATTACTGTTGTTAGAGCATAGTTTTATGCAATTTTTTGGATGTTAGTTTCATATATTATCAAATATAAAATATTTCTTATCTTTGATCAAGCAATTCTACTTCTAAGGATTTGTTGTATACATATAGCTGCAATGTGAAAAAATATTTATGTGAAGATAATTTCTCCAAATCTTTTATTATAATAGTAAAAATTTATATAGCCAAAAAGAGAGGACTAGTTATGTAAATATATACAAACCATTGCCTCAGTTAATAAATAACATTAGATAATCTTTAAAATGATTATTTATGCATATATACTACAAATATACACATATATACAGAAAACATTCATATTATCTTAGTGAAAATATCTGTAAAAGTGTATTATGTAAATATATGCATTTAGTGACATCTGGAATAAAGGTCATCAAATATAAAATGTGATTATTTCTGAAGGTTGAACTTTACAGAATGAGTATGTTCTTCCATGTCTTTTACTGTATGATTTAAATAGTGGATACTATGCATCTATCATTCTAAAAAATATCATTTCTTAATTAGAAGGTGAAAATTAAAGTAGAGCTAAGAAAGCATTTTTGTTTATATAACTATTATTTTTCAGTACAGAAATAATTATCAGAACAATATAGTGCTATATGGTTTTAACACTAATAATTAAAGTTATTATTAACTTTAAAAGTTTCTCTCCTGAAATTACATTGCATTAGATGCTATTTAGTGATTCATTACTATTTTATAGAATGTATACTTTAAAAGATACACATAAATGATATAGCTGTATGGGGAACTATCTCCAAATATATGGAAAAAATAAACACTATTGTGAAAAATGCCTGAAAGAGTTGGATGTTAACTCTATTTTTAAATTATAGTTGATTTACAATATTGTGTTAAATATTGCACACCAGTTTCTGCTCTACAGCAAAGTGATTCATTTATGTGTGTGTGTGAATATATATATATAGATATATCCTTTTTCATATTCTTCTCCATTATAGTTTATTACAGAATATTGAATATAGTTCCCTGTGCTATACAGTAGGAGTTTGTTTTATCTATTTTACGTATAGTAGTTTGTATCTGCTGACCCCAAACTCCTAATTTGTCCCTCCCCTACCTCTTTCCCTTTTGGTAACCGTAAGTTTGTTTTCTATGTCTGACTCTATTTCTGTTTTACAAGTAATTTCATTTGTATCATATTTTACATTCCACATATAAATGATATCATCTGTTATTTGTCTATATAACTCTATTTTCTTTACCTTTAACAAAAAGTCTTGATTTGGAAGTGAGCATTATTAGACATGTTTAATTCTTGAAAAAATAGAAATACCTGTTTAATATGAAATTCTGTAGTAAGATGACGTAACATATTTTTCTATTATTTCTGTACATGTTCTTTCCTGTAATTATAAACTAAGTTTGTAGTTTTTATTTTAATGAGGGACTAATCATATTGATAACAGAAACAGAAGGCTTCAATTACTCCTCTGGTTTCTTTGTTTTAGTTAAATCTGTGCTCTATAAAAATGACTTTCTCCTTTGCTTTAATATATAATAATCTTGGTCTCTTAATTGATCAAATATTCATTCATTCAAACATTCAGTGAACATGTATTTTGTACCATCCATATGCCCAACACTAAACTAGGCACAGTGGCCTATTAAAAAAAACATAAAAGAACTAAAAATTCTTAACTCTGAGACAAAACCATAATCCAATAGTTATAATAAAATCTAATAGATATATTAATACCGTGAGTACCAAGTATTATTACAGTGTAAAGCTCATGATAGGGAGTTTCAAAAATATCTTGCCATGGTAGGAAATATAAATCTTCCTACAGAAAATATCTAAATATTGGTGCTACGATTTAAAGATACAATATTTTCCCCTAATCACAGAAAATATAAGGCATAGTTACTATACTAATTTAGGTGGAATTAGTGATTAAACACTTTGTGATTTAAGTGTTTTGGAAGGTAACTTATTTTGAGTTACAAACAGAAGCTTAGTGAAAAAGTTTTGTCTCTTTAAAGTTGTAGCTCTAAACCTGCAACAAAGACTTGAAAACCGCCCTCTGGTGACGTCTGAGGACTTCCTCTGCACCATCTGTGCTTTTGAAATGTCAGCACTATAAGTATCTGATACTGAGAACAAGCTGCAAGGAGCTCACAGAAATAGGACTACTAACTTTTATCAGATTCAGCCCACTACTTGCCATAGATGGCAACAGAAACAATCTGATGTCCTTTACTTGATGAAAATGGTCTTCAGCAGAAACTGTTAAAAATGTAGGGATTCCTAAGAATTTCCTGACACAATATTACAAATTTGGATAAAAATTCAATTCTTTATGGTAAATTAAAATTTTATTATTACTTTTTTTTGGCTGAGACGCTATAAGGAACTTAAGAAAACTGGATATATTCAATGCCCATTAACCTTTGAAATGTTTGTTACTGACCAAAGAAAGATGGTATTTTGCCTGTATTCGAATCAAATAATATTTACAAATGGTTTAATCAACAAAATGACATAATTATGCTCTGTATATTACTAAATAACTAGTTGATAAGAAAGAAAATCCAACGAATATGCAATCATCTCATCTCAACATTAATTTTACCTGCAATAAAAATCTGAAAAAAATATAAATTTCTGTCTACCATCTTGTGGGATTTTAAAAAAATGATATTTATTCATATAAATATCTATAAATGGGTTTTAAAATCTATCTTACAAATATCTTGAATTAAATTAATATAAGCTAATGTAAGAAGATCAGTGTGGTGGTATTTTATAACAAACCATGTAGAAGTAATTCAACTGTCAACTTAAAATGTTAGGGACTTAAAAACATACTTTTTTCCAGAGTAAAAAACTTTTCATATAACATACACAATGTTTTTCATTAGATACATTATTATATCAAAAAGGAGAAGTTGCAGTTTTGTTTTTGTATAGAGTTAATATGATTCCAACTATCAACTTGAAGAGTAGCTGTATAACATAACAATGGGTGCATAATCAAACCATGAGTTACAAACCAGTTACAGTATAAAGAACAGCAGTGATTTCTGAAATAATAAGTGTAAGTGTTCTTTTTCCCTTTTAAAATTGTCAACCATGACTAATGTGCCTTTTTTTGGTACATCACCCAATTTGAGAGTTTGTTGGTATATATATATATTTTTAATTGGAGTGTAATTGCTTTACAATGTTGTGTTAGTTTCTGCTGCACAATAAAGTGAATCAGCTATATGTATATGCATATCCCCTCCCTCTTTGACCTCCCTCCCCCACCCATCCCACACGTGTAGGTCATCACAGAGCACTGAGCTGAGCTCCCTGTGCTATACAGCAGGTTCCCACTAGCTATCTATTTTACACGTGATAGTGTATTTATGTCAAACCTAATCTCCCAATTCATCCCACCCTCCCCTTCCTCCCTTGTGTCCACACGTCCGTTCTCTACGTCTGCATCTCTATTCCTGCTCTGCAAATAGGTTCATCTGTACCATTTTTCTAGATTCCACATATATGCGTTATTAGTAGAGATGTGGATGGACCTAGAGTCTGTTATACAGAGTGAAGTAAGCCAGAAAGAGAAAAACAAATATTGTATATTAACAGATATTTGCTGGTATATTCTTGAACAGCTTTTGCTATTTATATAGCCTTGGGATATGAATTAAAGTTGTATAGTGCATATGAATCCCCCACTGATGAGAATACTCTTTACTTGTTTCTACTCATGAGGACAATAATTATTTATTTTAAAATCAGGAAAATAAAATATATAGATATAAATCTTTGTGCTGTAAAAATGAATCTAAAGAAAGGAAGAACCAATATTGATCATACATAAATGTAATATTATATTTATATTAACAAAATTTAATTTAGTTAAATGATTTTTTTTTCATGTAGCCAACAATTTATTTCTCTAATTATATAGAAATGAAATGTCAGTAAGTATTATTTCCTGGAGGACATGACACTGATTCACTGCAGATAACTGCTGTATAAGCAGTTATAAAATGTTCAGTAATTGTGACTTTAACTAATTTATATTGTTTATTAGTCAAAGTATGAAGAGCTTCATATTCCTATATTTTGGTGCAAAGAAGAGTTGACCCCTGTGAATTGTTAGATTTAAGCATAAAGTCACAAAAAATTAAGTAGGTACAGAATTAACTTAATGAACTCAGACTGATCATAATTCAAAATCTGAAAGAAATTTAATTTTATATTGACTATCTTCTAACTCTCTGTTTTATTTTTATTGCAGGAGAGATATTTCTTATAATACCTTAAGAATAGTATGAACTTTTTCTTTCAAAAGTAGGCTATATAGATTTCCTATAGCTCTTATTGAAGTAATTTAAGCCACCACTTTTCAGATGCAGACTTATTTTTTCCTCCTGATTAGGTGACACCAAGCTAATTTACTCTTTTGTATTATAAGCACTTTGCTGGCTTTTTTTTTTTTGCATACTGTTTGTCACAGGACAATGCAAAAAGAAATACATCAATTTTTACTATTGTACAATAGTATCTCAATGAAGAAGACAGTATATGGTATGGCGATGACAACAGTGTACAAATGTAACTGACATTTATCAATAAATGTAAAGACAATGAATTTTAATTATAAAACTATTTCCAAGTAGGCATGGACATTTTTTTGTAAATACCAGATTTTCAGTAAAAGGGGTTTCACTTCTTTCAACTGAGGTGCTAAGACAAGAATCTGTCAGATTTCAGGGCAAAAAACAATGACAACTCATCAAAAAAATGAAGTAATAAATCTTTCACTGTCAAAGATTATCATATTCAATATGACGGAGTATCATATTCAATATGATGGACAAACCTCTTTTAGAATAACAATGGTACACTCTTGACAAAATACTTAATACAAAATAAAATAAAAAATGAACTGCATAAAGGCAAGGCCACATTAAACAGGAGTTGAAACTTGGAAGAAGGCAAAGATTAATTTCTGAATTTGGGGGCTTTGGCCTGAGGGAGTGGTGTAAGGCAGAGAGAGGTGCTTGGAGGCCGAAGATACAATAAAGACCCCACCATCATTCTGGCTTGAAAACTCAGATGACAGGGCCTGGTGGCGCAGTGGTTGAGAGTCCGCCTGCCGATGCAGGGGACGTGGGTTCGTGCCCCAGTCCGGGAAGATCCCACATGCCGCGGAGCGGCTGGGCCCGTGAGCCATGGCCACTGAGCCTGCGCGTCCGGAGCCTGTGCTCCGCAATGGGAGAGGCCACAACAGTGAGAGGCCCGCGTACAGCAAAAAAAAAAAAAAAAAAAAAGAAAGAAAAAAAGAAGTATAAAACTCAGATGACAGAGCAAGGGTTAACCCCTGCAGCAGAAATCTGAGAAAGGAATCCCAGAGAGAGCTCTAATTTTTCTGTTTAAATTTTGCCAATTCACTGGCTAAACTCTGAACCTCTTATTTATAGCATTCATGCTGCCAAGCTAAAGCTCAAAGAATTGAACTGAGATCTAAACTGCCATCCACCACAAATGAGAAAGAGTTTGCAATTTTTACCTTTCCAATTTAATTTCCCACACAACAAAATTATTACCACTCTCTGGGAGAATACAACAAAATCCACAGCCTACAATATCTAACATCACAAAGTCCAGCACACAATGTAAAACGATTTGACCCATGCAGAACCAGGGAAAACACAACAGAGATAATCCAGGTGTTGGCAACATTAGGCAAGGACTTGAAAGCCGCTATTATATCTATGCACAATGAAGTAAAGAAAAATACCCTTAGAATGAATGAAAAGATAAGAATATTAGCAGAGAAAAAGAACCTATTTTTAAAAAGAGGTAAATATAGAATTTCTAATTGTAAAATATGATGTCTATAATAAAACCTTCGCTGAGGGCTGCTGGTTTCAGCTACAACACCAAAAGGGCTTGGAAGTCATCCCTCCTGTCCTCACAAGAAGCTGGACAAATTAAAAATCAACAATCTTTCTCGGACCCATTAGAGAAATGAAGTCACAGGACAAACTGCTATGCTGAAATCTGAAGAGAAAGGAGCACCCACAGCGTTAAAGCAGGCAACACCTGTTTACCTGGAATAGAAGCTCCTGGTGCCATAAACTAGCATGAACACTGAAATGGTTGATAAATTTCTGATATTCCTGGAGACTGAGTATGAACTGGTATGAAAGTGGAAACTCCTGAAGGCTGCTTCTGTTGGAGGTCTCGCTCTTTTATGGGTATTCTTTCTAAGAATTTTACCACATTCTTATTATGAGAATCTGTGAAACATTTCCTCATGAATCTGGCAGAGGAAGGGGAGAAGTAACTATTGTAAAACATGCCCAGATCCTTCTCCATAACTAAGACCTACTTTCTTTGCAAGAATGGAATTCTGGAACAATGTATTGGGTGTGCATTAGTCAGTGTTCTCCAGAGACACAAAACCAACAGGAGAAGAATACATACTGTCCTCAATACCTCAAAAGTCCAAAACACTGTTAGATCTAATTTTGATTTTATGAGGCTGAAAACAGTTTTCCTATGCATGCCAGTGGGATTGAATCTTGTGAATAGGCTCAAGAAATTTTATTTCATAAATACAACCCTGAATTTTGTTAGAATTTATCATCCACCCTCCTGGAAGAAATGTGGTAATGTCTCAGTCGGGGACTTTGAAACTGAGGATTTTGTTTTGAAACAAAACCACCACCAAAGCTTTGAACATCAGAGGGTAAAAACACTTGTTTTAAATCCTGCCCACCTCCTAGTGATAAACAGCAGAGGAGTTTAGGAGTTAAGATACTGCTGTGGAAGACTTCCCTTAGCACTTCTCTACATGGGACTCTGCCTGATAGAATTACCTCTGACCCTCATGGCATGTGGAAGTACAATTATTTAATAAATCAATTACTAATATACATTTAAACATGGAAGCCACAAAAAGTCATTGATTTGCCCAACGGACTCCAAACACAAGGTCACTTTAACTTATTTCCTCTTTGTGAACTTTACTCAGATTTCATCAGCAGACTTTGGGTGGACCCGTCTTCCGTGGGTCTGCATAAAATGGTAACTTGGGTACCTGTATCAACAGACTAATAATAATCTGGATCTCTCGCATACCTGAAGTTTCTCAGATCACTGGACGAGATACATATGACTTTTAATCTCCCTTAGGATAGGAAGAGTTTAACTCTACCCCTAAGAAAGCAGCAGATGTGAGAATAGAGGGAGGATATAGCTGGGCTATCCAGCTATTACTGACGGATGTTTGCATATGCAGCAAACTGAGGTCAAGGAGAGGAATCCGGAGTTAAGAAACTCAAATCTTTTATAGTGAGCAGTAAGCATGATTCAGCTCTGTTCTGGAGGCAGACACTATCTCTATCCTCCCAGGCTCTTCTCTATGCAACCAACCTTGAAAAGATAGTCCTGCAAAAAAGTACAGTCAGTTGCACTGCTCACAGGACATACAGAAATTGGGGAAACTAATAAAAATTTTATCAAGATATTAGAATACAAAGTAAATATACAAAAATCAATAGATGTTTCATAAAGCAACAAAAATTGGAAAATAAAATTGAAAAATCAATTTACAACAGCATCAAAAGCATCACACACATATGAAAAAAATTTAAAAATACACTGAAAACCTGTACAGTGAAAATCATAATACATCACTGAGATAAAAAAATCTTCTAAATAAATAGAGAAACAGACCATATTCTTGAGTTGGAAGACTCAAAATTGTGAAGATATCAACTCTCCCCAAATTGATCTACAGATTAAGTACAATTCAAAAAAAGAATACCAGTGGCATTTTGGAGAAATACCCAGGCTACAGATAATATTTTAATGAAAATATAAATGAGGTTGAATAGCTGAATCCTTTTTTAAAAGAACTAAGAAGATTTACACTATTTCATTCTACAATTAGTGTAATTACTTTAATACACACAATGTGATATTGGCATAATTACAGACATTATTGATTAATAGAACTGAATAGCTATTCCAGAAATAGAACCGGAATGTATAGTCAAATGATTTTCCACAAATGTTCTAAGGCAATTCATAGATGAAAGGAAACTTTTTTTCAATAATCAGTACTGGAAACAAAGCTAGATATTCATAGGGCAAAACTTCACCCATCCTTCTCATACACTATACACAAAATTAACTCAAAAGGAATTATCTACCATTAGTTAAGTCACTCTCATTGTGAAGAGAAGAAAATAAAGAGAGGCAGAACATGATAGGAACTTTTTTCAGGGCACTTCTGGAAGGTGATATTTAAAGAAAGTTCCCATTGGGTGGTTTGAGGTAAGAACAGCAAGAGGATGGAGACGGTAGCTCCTAGCACAAGGCCTCACATATATTAAACAGTCCCTGTTCAACAACTATTATTATTGTTATGGTTTAGTCAGGATAGAAAATGCCATGCCGTGTAATAAATAAAACGTTGCATTTTCTGTGATTTAATAAAATAAATGTATTTTCTCACCCATATAAGGTTGGTTGTCCTCCTTTTTTGAGCTACCAGCTGTTGGGAACTTGTAGATTTCAAAGCCACTGTGTCTGGGGAGGGAAGACATAAGGTGATTGAAGGGCCAGGAAGGAAAGATGCTTACATTCTTCTGCCATGGCAAATCTAATTTTAAGGGAGGCTGGGAAATACACATGAGCACAGGATCTTTTTAAATAACTTTTGGTTGCTCCTTTATTTTCGTTATCACTTTTATGAATAGCCCTGTAAATTTAGTGAACCTTTCTAGATGTCTAAAGGTCTACTCCTTTTTCTAAATATTTATCAAGTACAGCGATAGGGAAACTAATATTTGCCTTATGAACTTGTTTTGAAGACAACATAGTGTATTATAAAGAAAATAACACATTTTTATGCATAGTAGCTACACGGTAGCATTATTATTGTTGTTACTTAAAAAATAATTTAAAGATATGCACAGCTATGGTGTAAATATAAATACTGTACCTGGCAAAGTATTGCAAAACTTCAGTGATTTTCATGATTATAATAGATAACCCATATATTTTTATTCTTTTGTTTAGAATGTCTCAATATTGTCACCTACTGCAAATATCTGGATTTCACACTACAAGGTTATGATAGTTTTACCAAATAATGGTTCACTTCTATGAAAAAAGTGGTACGGAGAAAGCTTAATATGAAACGTAAAATGTCAGCATTTTCTTTCAAACATGTCTCTCATAATAAAAAAATATTCTTTTCTGAATCTTCACTCAGAAGGGATGAAAACAACTCACTTTTATAAGTAGTTAAAAAACAACACATTAGAAATGAAAATTAAAAGATTTTTTTAAGGAAAAAATTTTACTCTAATGTAATGGTGTTTTTCCTTTTTAACAAGCAATTAAATTAAATTATATTAAATTACAATACATGAATTTTTTTTTTTTTTTTTTTTTTTAGCCACACCGTGTGGCATGTGGAATCTTAGTTCCCTGACCAGGTATTGAACCCATGTCCCATGTATTGGGAATGCAGAGTCTTAACCACTGGACAGCCAGGGAGGTCCCATGCAATACATGAATTTATATTAAACATTTAGCATTATTACATAATTACATTTTATATATTAACAAACACAACCATATGGTATGTACAATTAAATTATAATCTGTGTGTAATACAGATACATATTTCTGTAAATCTCATTTGTATATTTTATTATATGTTATTAAATTTCACAAGTATCATTAAGGAGAAAATCAAAATTCTGATGTTTAATATAAAAAGATTTTCTTGTAGGGGTAATTTAGCTTTTAGAAAATCCCTAAATTCAGATATGTAAAGACATGAAGAAATATTTATGATATGGGATCTTCTAAAGAGGTACCCAGTAAGGTAAAGCAGCCTAAAGTCCTATTAATTTTTGAATAGGACTGGTTTGTGAAAGTGTTTTATAATATCTAAAGATTCTTTTGATGGTGGGAGACAAGACTATTACACTCACAGAGATGAAAGGGTTCTCTTAGTTACTTACAGCTCTGAACAAGTAAAGGTTGCTGGGGCTTGCACCCAGGGGAGAAGGTAGTAGCAAGCTGGAGCTGTATAGAGTAGCTTATGTGTAGTAGTAGGTGGGGTTAACTAGGTCTTGTGGGTCTCCTATGGACTGGCTAACTTCAATAATCTAATGGGCTCCAGGACATAGGGCTTATCCCTTGTTTTGGCCCAGGGGGAATAAAACTGGTGCATAATGGCCCCATGTATGGGAAATCAATATGTGGACAGGCCAGGGTGTGATCTTAAATCAGCTAGCTACTCAAGAAGCTGACTAGCCTTTAGCCAGGGCCTCAAAACTGAGTGAAGACAGCATTGCAAAAAACAACAACAGCAGCAGCAAAACAAAACAAAAACATTGTCACACAGAGTGAATATCAGGTTTACATAATACATAAAGAAGTTCAGTTTTGATTTCACTGTTCTTGGTGAAATGTCATCATGATCACTCTACAATCAGTAGAATTTGGCAATTCTTTGCTCCTATTTTTTTTCATGAAAAAGGTCACCAGATTTTAGTTATACATTCTTCACTAAACTCTTGCTGGTCACTCACATATCTGTGTTCCAAAGCAGAAATGATATGAATTCATTTCAGGGGTATTTTCATGAATTGCTGTTATAGTCCATCACTTCCTGTGTACACCATCTACTCCCTCTCCATTCCCAAATTTAATCTCTCCCTCTCCCTTGTTTTAGCATCTACCTTGTTACACATTTTCTAACTGATTGAAAAATATCATGAAAAATATACTAACTCTTATCACTTCAACTTTTTGATAATTCTTTCAATTAAAATTTTTTCTCAGGATTACAAATCTTTCCTTGAATATATTTCCCCTAGCTTGACAAATTCATTTTTTTAATGATTATTCTTATATAGAATAAGAGTCATGTGTTTCAGTGAAAAATATAGCTCATGCATTTCAAAAAAATTGTAACTATACAACAAGAAGTATGTCTCCAATCCATCTCAGATCCCAGGTTCCAGGGCATAGGGCTTCTCTACTCCAGGACAATGGAAAACCACTGTGTATAGTTTCTTGTTTCAACTTTTTAAAATGTAACTACATATATAAATGCATATATTCTTTTTAACCTACACTTTCTACAGAGATTGAAATGCTTCTTGCTTTTTATTTGTAATATAACATATTACCGAACGTAGATCAATTTTCTAAAACTTTCTTTCTAACTATTTAGAATTTCTCATCTCAGATGTGCCATAACGCAGAGATTGAACTATTGAAGAGAATTTAGATAGTTTCCAATTTTTTAAATATATTTATTTGCTTCTTTGTTTACATTGACTAATTTAATATATATAGAGAGAGAGAAAGAAAAAAAACAGAGAAAGAGAGAGGAAGACTTTGTAGTTATCTGGGTCATCCAACCCTGCCAATATATTAACTTTATTTTTCTTCTAGACCAAATGCCAAATGATATTCAGTTTCAAATTCAGTGTACCTCTTCCCTGTATTCAGTGTAAGCAGCCCTCCTCTTGGAAATCAGTACCTCTACCCAGCAAAGTTTAAGGACTAGAAATATAAATTCTGTGAGAAAAAGGAGACAATTTCCTTCCATCACTTGGGTCTTAGACCATATATGGTGCATCCTTAATAGGACCATAACACCTTACATCAATGATTCATTCAATATATATACTGCTGCTGGAAGAAAGAGCCCTGACCACCATACAAGACATTATTCACATGTTGATATCTGACTGATACAGTTTATGGTAGAAATATTTCTGTATTGATCCTATCATTCTGCTTTCTCTGTCACTTCTCCTCTGCTCTTTAATAGGTCTAATTTGATGATGTGAAGGACCATATTCCACAAAATAATGTAACCTATGAACATTCAGCTGATGATTTTGTCGGAAGTACAGTGAACAAGGAAGGCCTATCCATATTCAGAGAAGGTGTGAATTCCAGTAATGATAAATTGCTGTCCTCTCACTGGTGGAAGGTGTTAGATGCAGTCAATCTGCTACCAAGTAACTGGCTAGTCTCCTTAAGGCTTACAATACTGAGGGCTAAATATCAGTTTCTGTTAAATGTCAGTCTCTGCTGCTGGAATGTAAGTCCTTCAGCAGCAGTAGTAGATGGAGCAGTCTTGGAAAATGTAGTTCTCTTCTTTCAAACAAATGTACAGCCTCTATCACCGTCACCATAACCGTTGTATGGATGAATTTATTGCAGCGGCCCAGAGTGGTCGAACTAAGACACTAACTGGCAGACATAAAAGAAATATTCTTCCATTTGATTGTTTAGTGTCCCCACAGCACACATTTTTTTGCTGTACCTTACCATGAGATCTACAGATCTGCACCCTTTGTGTCTACTCCCATATGTTCATCTACATGCTTTGTCCCCAAACATTTGAACAAGAAATTATGATTTAGTTTCTTTTGGACCAATGACCAACAAACTCAACCATCTTCTATGTCCTAGAATCAAGATATATATAAAGCTTTGGCCACTGCTCCTTCCATACAAAACAAATGTCTAAGTTCACTCTTTTTTTTTCTTTTTAACATTTTTATTGGAGCATAATGGCTTTATAGTGGTGTGTTAGTTTCTTCTTTATAACAAAGTGAATCAGTTATACAAATACATATATCCCCATATCTCTTCCCTCTTGCGTCTCCCTCCCTCCCACCCTCCCTATTCCTACCCTTCTAGCTGGTCACAATGCATCAAGCTGATCTCCCTGTGCTATGCGACTGCTTCCCACTAGCTATCTATTTTACATTTGGTAGTGTACATATGTCCATATATACACTACCACTCTCACTTTGTCCCAGCTTACCCTTCCCCCTCCCCATGTCCTCAAGTCCATTCTCTAGCAGGTCTCCGTCTTTATTCCCGTCTTGACCGTAGGTTCTGCATGACTATTTTTTTTTGACATTCCATATATACATGTTAGCATACGGTATTTGTTTTTCTCTTTCTGACTTACTTCACTCTGTATGACAGATTCTAGGTCCATCCAACTCACTACAAATAACTCAATTTCATTTCTTTTTATGGCTGGGTAATATTCCATTGTATATATGTGCCACATCTTCTTTATCCATTCATCCGATGATGGACACTTAGGTTGCTTCCAGGTTCTGGCTATTGTAAATAGAGCTGCAATGAACATTGTGGAACATGACTCTTTTTGAATTATGGTTGTCTCAGGGTATATGCCCAGTAGTGGGATTGCTGGGTCATATGGTAGTTCTACTTTTAGATTTTTAAGGAACCTCCATACTGTTCTCCATAGTGGCTGTATCAATTTATGTTCCCACCAACAGTGTATGAGGGTTCCCTTTTCTCCACACCCTCTCCAGCATTTATTGTTTGTAGATTTTTTGATGATGGCCATTCTGACAGGGGTGAGATGGTATCGCATTGTAGTTTTGACTTGCATTTCTCTAATGATTAATGATGTTGAGCATTCTTTCATGTGTTTGTTGGCAGTCTGTATATCTTCTTTGGAGAAATGTCTATGTAGGTCTTCTGCCCATTTTTGGATTGGGTTGTTTGTTTTTTTGATATTGAGCTGCATGAGCTCCTTGTACATTTTGGAGATTAATCCTTTCTCAGTTCTTTCATTTGCAAATATTTTCTCACATTCTGAGGGTTGTCTTTTCATCTTGTTTATGGTTTCCTTTGCTGTGCAAAAGTTTTTAAGTTTCATTAGGTCTCATTTGCTTATTTTTGTTTTTGTGGAACCCAGAAAAATGGTACAGATGAACCGGTTTGCAGGACAGAAGTTGAGACACAGATGTAGAGAACAAATGTATGGACACCAAGGGGGGAAAGTGGCAGAGGGTGGGGGTGGTGGTGTGAAGAATTGGGCGATTGGGATTGACATGTATACACTGATATGTATAAAATTGATGACTAATAAGAACTTGCAGTATAAACAAACAAACAAACAAACTTTGTTTTTGGTTATTTGTATGGAAATATGTTAATATAAATGTTTCAGACATTACATGAAATTTTAAAAAATCTTATATATTCTGGTATGTCATAAGTCATAATTCTAGTTATTACTTTAAAATGTATATCTCAGAAATAACTAAATTTCCTTATCAATTGCATTATTATGAACTTTCATCAAATCTTTAACCGTGGTCATTTTTAAGTCTTTTGTCATTTACAGATAGTTCTGGGTGTACTCTGATGCTTTCACAAAAATATTCCTATAAAAGGGTTTCATCTTCAAGGAATGCATGGAAAAGACTCTGACAAGTACAGGTTTATGATAACTGACTATACTGCTGAACTGAATGAATAAGCATTTTTGAACTCTAATGGAAAACTGATGAATTCATAAAATTGCTAACAAAAGATCAAGATGAAAAAAAAATAATTACATGGGACTGAGTGAACTGATGAGGATGATTATAATTTTTGTGACTTTCTGTTTGAATACAAAAAAAAAATTACAGGACAATATCATTGATGAACATAGATGCAAAAATCCTCAATAAAATATCAGCAAACAGAATCCAGCAGCACATTAAAAGGATCATACAACATGATCAAGTGGGGTTTATCCCAGGGATGCAAGGATTCTTCAATATACGCAAATCAATCAATGTGATACACCGTATTAACAAGTTGAAGGATAAAAACCATATGATCATCTCAATACATGCAGAAAAAGCTTTTGACAAAATTCAACACCCATTTATGATAAAAACCCTCCAGAAGGTAGGCTTGAGGGAACTTACCTCAACATAATAAAGGCCATATATGACAAACACACAGCCAACATCGTTCTCAATGGTGAAAACCTGAAACTATTTCCAGTATCATCAGGAACAAGACAAGGTGGCCCACTCTCACCACTATTATTAAACATAGATTTGGAAGTTTTAGCCACAGGAATCAGAGAATAAAAAGAAATAAAAGGAATCCAAATTGGAAAAGAAGAAGTAAAACTGTCACTGCTTGCAGATGAAATGATACTATACATAGAGAATCCTAAAGATGCTACCAGAAAACTACTAGAGCTAATCACTGAATTTGGTAAAGTAGCAGGATACAAAATTAATGCACAGAAATCTCTTGCATTCCTAATGATGAAAAATTGGAAAGTGAAATTAAGAAAACACTTCCATTTACCACTGCAACAAAAAGAATAAAATACCTAGGAATAAACCTACCTAAGGAGACAAAAAACCCATATGCAGAAAATTATAAGACACGGATGAAAGAAATTAAAGATGATAGGAATAGATGGAGAGATATACCATGTTCTTGGATTGGAAGAATCAACATTGTGAAAATGACTATACTACCCAAAGCAATCTACAGATTCAGTGCAATCCCTATCAAACTACCAATGGCATTTTCACATAATTAGAACAAAAAATTTCACAATTTTTATGGAAACACAAAAGACCCCGAATGGCCAAAGCAATATTGAGAATGGAAAACGGAGCTGGAGGAATCAGGCTCCCAGGTTTCAGACTATACTACAAAGCTACAGTAATCAAGACAGTATTGGTACTGGCACAAAAACAGAAATATAGATTAATGGAACAGGATAGAAAGCCCAGAGATAAACCCACACACATATGGTCACCTTATCTTTGATAAAGGAGGCAAGAATATACAATGGAGAAAAGACAGCCTCTTCAATAAGTGGTGCTGGGAAACCTGGACAGCTACATGTGAAAGAATGAAATTAGAAAACTCCCTAACACCATAAACAAAAATAAACTGAAAATGGATTAAAGACCTAAATGTAAGGCCAGACACTCTGAAACTCTTAGAGGAAAACATAGGCACAACACTCTATGACATAAATCACAGCAAGATCCTTTTTGACCCACCTCCTCCACCTTCTCTGATTGTCATGGCTAGTACTTGCAAAACTATGTTGAGTAAGAGTGGTGAGAGTGGACATCCTTGTCTTGTTCCTGATCTTAGACGAAATGCTTTCAGTTTTTCACCATTGAGAATGATGTTTGCTATGAGTTTATCATACATGGCCTTTATTATTTTGAGGTAGGTTCTCTCTATGCCCACTTTCTGGAGTGTTTTTTGTCATAAATGGGTGGTGAATTTTGTCAAAAGCTTTTTTTGCATTTATTGAGATGATCATATGGTTTTTATTCTTCAATTTGTTAATATGGTGTATCACACTGATTGATTTGTGTATACTGAAGAATCCTTGCATCCCTGGGATAATTCCCACTTTATCATGGGGTATGATCCTTTTAATGTGTTGTTGGATTCTGTTTGCTAGTATTTTGTTGAGGATTTTTGCATCTATATTCATCAATGATATTAGTCTGTAATTTTTTTTCGTAGTATCTTTGTCTGGTTTTGGTATCAGGGTGATGGTGGCCTCATAGAATGAGTTTGGGAGTGTTCCTTCCTCTGCAATTTTTTGGAAGAGTTTGAGAAGGATGGGTGTTAGCTCTTCTCTAAATGTTTGACAGAATTCACCTGTGAAGCCATCTGGTCCTAGACTTTTGTTTGTTGGAAGATTTTTAATCACAGTTTCAATTTTTTACTTCTGATTGGTTTGTTCATATTTTCTGTTTCTTCCAGGTTCAGTTTTGGAAGGTTATACCTTTCTAAGAATTTGTCCATTTCTTCCAGGTTGTCCATTTTATTGGCATAGAGTTGCTTCTAGTAGTCTCTTAGGATGTTTTGTATTTCTGCTGTGTCTGTTGTAACTTCTCCTTTTTCATTTCTAATTTTACTGATTTGAGTCTTCTCCCTCTTTTTCTTGATGAGTCTGGCTAATAGCTTTTCAATTTTGTTTATGTTCTCAAAGAACCAGCTTTTAGTTTTATTGATCTTTGCTATTGTTTTCTTTTTTTCTATTTCAAGTATTTCTGCTCTGATCTTTATGATTTCTTTCCTTCTGCTAACTTTGCATTTTGTTTGTTCTTCTTTCTCTAGTTCTTTTAGCTGTAAGGTTAGATTGTTTAATTGAGGTTTTTCTTGTTTCTTGAGGTAGGCTTATAGCTATAACTTCACTCTTAGAACTGCTTTAGTATTGTTTAGCCTCTATGTGTTTGTGTTTTTTACTTTTTTTCCCTGTAATTCATTTCTAAACTATATAGCTTATAGCTATAAACTTCGCTCTTAGAACTGCTTTAGTATTGTTTAGCCTCTATGTGTTTGTGTTTTTTACTTTTTTTCCCTGTAATTCATTTCTAAACTCATAGTGCTGTGGTCAGAAAAGATGCTTGATATGATTTCAATTTTCTTAAATTTACTGAGGCTTGATTTGTGACCCAAGATGTGATCTATCCTGGAGAATGTTCCGTGCACACTTGAGAAGAAATTGTACTCTGATGTCTTTGGATGGAATGTCCTATAAATATCAATTAAATCTTTCTGGTCTATTGTGTCATTTAAAGCTTCTGTTTATTTATTTTCATTTTGGATGATCTGTCCATTGGTGTAAGTGAGGTGTTAAAGTCCCCCACTATTATTGTGTTACTGTCGATTTCCTCTTTTATAGCTGTTAGCAGTTGACTTATGTATTGAGGTGGTCCTATGTTGTGTGCATATATATTTATAATTGTTATACCTTCTTCTTGGATTGATTCCTTCATCATTATGTAGTGTCCTTCCTTGTCTCTTTTAACATTCTTTGTTTTAAAGTCTATTTTATCTGATATGAGTATAGCTACTCCAGCTTTCTTTTGATTTCCATGGAATATCTTTTTCCATCTCCTCATTTTCAGTCTGTATGTGTCCCTAGGTCTGAAGTGGGTCTCTTGTAGACAGCACATATATGGGTCCTGTTTTTTTATCCATTCAGCAAGACTGTGTCTTTTGGTTGGAGCATTTAATCCATTCACGTTTAAGGTAATTATCGATATGTATGTTCCTATGACCATTTTCTAAATTGTTTTGGTTTGTTTTTGTAGATCCTTTTCTTCTCTTGTGTTTCCCACTTAGAGAAGTTCCTTTAGCATTTGTTGTAGAGCTGGTTTGGTGGTGCTGAATTCTCTTAGCTCTTGCTTGTCTGTAAAGCTTTTGATTTCTCCATCGAACCTGAATGAGATCCTTGCCGGGTAATGTTGGTTGTAGGTTCTTCCCTTTCCTCACTTTATCATGCCACTGTTGTGGAGGCATGACCTCTATGCTCTGATAATCTTATTGGACCTTGTCAGGCGCTTTACCCGGCATGCTAGTGTTGTACTGTCATTTCATCGGCTGTATGAGATGGCTCCAGTGGATGGTAGCTTTAACCACAGTCTGGAGATTTTGAAGAGTCCTCTTGCTTTAGGACCCACTCAAAATTTGCAGACTTTTGAGTCACTCAACTATTTTGAGCAATATATTCCATCCAGTGTCCTTGGTGTTTCTTCCATCATTTCAAAAAAGTCTCAGAAAACTGTTTTTTTCTTTGTGGTATGGGCTACAACATGCTGAAATGTATTAAGAAAATATCTTGTTCTGCCTCATATGATTATATACTTTAAAAATTCATAAATGTGATAGGTCCCTCATTCTTCATGCCTTTTATCTCTTACCATGAGGCATACTTCTGTTTTACTTTTTCATCTAGAATACCTGCAACTCCCTGCTCACCAGATCCAATTAGCATCATTGATTATGTGAACTTATGTGTGCTTTTTTATGAATGGCAAGATGATCAAGTTTACTTGGGCCACGTTATTATGGTTGACGGCTTATACAACCATAAGACAGTCAATGTGGACAGCTCTCCTTACCACATAAAAGTCAATTGTTTTTGGTCATACTTATTGTTGGAGACTGAAACAAAAACCAAACCAAACCAAGCCAAACCAAAACAAGGAACACCTAATTTGGCAGATAATGGACTGAAATGCCAAGTGCCAGAGGCTCTGTTGAGTTCTGACAATCAAGATACCTCAAACATCACAGCATCTTGTGTCCTGGCTACCACTTAACTAAATTTAAGATAGTCCACAGACAAATGCCATGATTCATTTCCCCCCCTAAGGATCAAGCAGGTAACTGAGTTAGAGAATAATAGGATCTACTGCCTTCCTTTTAATTTATTTATTTTCTGGAATCCCATTATTTTTTAAGCTTTAAAAAAAATTCTATTGAAACATATTGATTACAATGTTGCATTAGTTTCAGGTGTACAGCAAAGTGATTCAGATATATATATCTATCTTTCTATATATATCGATACACACACACACACACACACACACATACACTCAATACACAGGCACATGAAAAGATGCTCCACATCACTAATTATTAGATAAATGCAAATGAAAACTACAATGAGGTATCACCTCCTGCCTTTTTAAAATTTTGAAGATGGCATCAATCTTTGCAACTTCTACTTGTGATTCACTCTCTTGGCTGGGGCCTGGAACTTCAGGGAATTTCATGTGGCTCTTCCTCCTACTATGACTTTTAACGCCCAAACCGTGTAACTCATGTGAGGGCTTTCTTAGATGTTAAATGTTTGTGTTCTAGTTACATACTCTAAGATTGGGAACATATTAAGTTGCTCTCTCTGGCACAACTAAAGACTCTTAGTGAGTGCATTCTAAATCTGCATTACTAAAGATAAAGCTTTTCCTAAGCAGCAATATAATCTGCATGGCTTTGCCTGTTATAGATTATTGTGCAAAATGTGTTGTTTCCCCTTATTTTTCTCACTCAGGGCACTAGTTTAGAATAATCTATTTGATAATGCCCACCACTTGGCTATATAAAGATCTAACAGATGTTTGCTTTTTTAAGTTGTATTTTAATTTACTCCCTAGTACTATCTGTATTATATTAATAATAGCTTAATAATAATGTGTGATCATTACAGATCACTTAGAAAACATTAAAAATAATAAGAATTCATAATTTTATCCCACAGAGATAATTTAAGAATTTAGCATATTTCCTTCTAATTCTTTTTCAATGACTACGTTTAATGTGTTTCTGTTTATGTATGCATGCGTGTGTGTGTGCGTGAGTATGGCCTCTTCCACCACAAATCTGTATGTATAAATAGAAATAAAATTTTTATTTTACAATAGTCTAGATTGACAGAAAAGTTGCAAAGATAGTATAGAATTTCCATATTCCCTGCACCTAGTTCCTGCTATTGTTAATATCATATATTACTATGGTAATTTATCAGAATTACTGAACCAATATTGATACACTATTATTAACTGGCCTACTATTATTAATATTACCTAATTTTTTACTTACTGTATTGTTTACTGTTCCAGTATCCCATCTAGGAATACTACACTACAGTTACTCATGTCTCTATAGGCTCTTCATCTCAGACCTTCCTCATTTTTAATAGCTTGATCCTTTTCAAAAGTACTAGTCAGGTGTTTTGTAAACTGTTCCCAAATGTGAGTTTGATGGCAAGCATAAAGGGATGGTATTTTTGAAATAATTTTTATTTTATTTTTGTTATTTTAATTATAAATAATTTATACTTTTTTTTTTTTTTTTTTTTTTTGCGGTACGCGGGCCTCTCCCGTTGCGGAGCCCAGGCTCCGGACGCGCAGGCTCAGTGGCCACGGCTCACGGGCCTAACCGCTCCGCGGCATGTGGGATCCTCCCAGACCGGGGCACGAACCCGTGTCCCCTGCATCAGCAGGTGGACTCTCAACCACTGCGCCACCAGGGAAGCCCTATACTTTTTTTAACTCGAATTCTGCCATGATATTTTCTGTTCATGATCTTCATCTCATTTTCTTTATATTGTTGGTTTTTTCCTGTCAATTTTCTGTATATATTCTTTATCATTTTTAAATTTTCTTTTTAAAAATAAACTTAAAAGAATTTTAGAATAATTTAAGAAGGTTTATTGAAAACTTGCAAAAATAATACAGAGATTTTTGGTATTCTCTAAATCACTTTCCCATGCTGCTGACAATGTAACAGGGTACATTAATCAAAAGTAAGGAATGAGCATTAGAATATTCCTATTACCTAACTCTGGACTTTATTCAGATTCCACTGGATTTTCCATTAATGTTCTGTTTTGCTTCAAAGATCCACACTAGAATACCACATTGCATTTAGTCATCATACCTCCTTAGCCTTCTCTGGTCTATTACAGTTTCTTAGTTTTTCTCTTGTTTTTTACTTAATGTTATTTCCCAAGTTCTTTGGATCCAATAAATAAGTAGGTAGGTTCCTTATACATGGTGTTTTACCTGAATCTCTCACTATGAGGAAGTATGACATGATGAAACCATTTTTCTTATGTTTAATTAACTTCATATTACATGTTTTTGCCTCTGTTTTAGCAGTTTCAACTAAATAAATTATGCATAGTAAAGTTTTTATTTATCTTTTATCACTGTTTCTATACGTTATGCCGAATCTCCCTGTCCAACCCCCTACTAGTACCTTAATCAGATTTTGTATCTTGCCAGCCACTTTATCTTTTTCAAGCTAAGTCCAGCCTAAATAAAGTTCAATTCCCACCTTCATTTGAAGCTCATATCCTACTTTCATTCCACTATGAAGACTTGACCTGGGATTCTGAATTTTGGAGTTGGGACCCACAGCGGTATTGTCTGGTTCCAAGTTACCTCCTTTTTACTCCTTCTCTAAAACTTAGATGTCTGAATGTAAAGAGCAAAATAATATGTGGGTCTTCACTAATTGGCCATTTAACGGTGTTCTTTCTTTTGCGTGTTGTTGATTCTCAGGTGAAGAGTGACTGGTCCTTAAGGCACTTGGTGAGATTGATGCTGAAATCTTGATCCTTCATGGGGAAACCATGTGTTTTGTAGACAGCTCATTGGAGTTACTCTCTCTAGTTTCCTATACTTTCTGCTTGTCCTTTTACCCCCTTACTCACCTCCTTTATCTGAGGCTCTGACCCAAACACACTTCTTCTTTTGATCCCTTCGAATAGCAGGCAGCTCTTTCGAGTGAATCTGGGTAGGGTAACTCAAGTCCAGAAAATACTGATGGCATCTTCTTAGACATAACAAAACATGGGGATATGGACTGCTTATTTTTGACTCCTGTTTCAGTCTTGTCGTTTCTCCCTATATTTTTGTAGGTGATGGTGGTGGTTGTTTATGATGTTAATGCAGGCACAGATAAATCTTGCCTAAGAAGATGTCCAACTGGGGAATAAGAGGGTACCGCTCCTGTCCTCCTCCTTGTGCCTTTCCTTCTCCTGCCACTCATCCTCTTTTGTTCTTCTCTTTCTGACGTACACTCTGATACCCACAAAAAAACAGCCCTGAGATAAATGTTAGGCTTTTCTAGGTTGGGCTGAATGCCATGCTGAATAACATCAGTGTTCTCTTTGTAAAGAAAGAGATCACGAACATGGAACAAACAAATAGTAGTGCCTATCACAGACGTGAATCTGGCACATATTCATATCTGACTCTCTAGTCCATGATTAGGGGAAATTCAAGGTCTCATAATACGTTAAATACAGCTAGAGGAAACTTGTGATGCTTAGTGAGATAATCTATAGTTAATCATTAGAATGCATTTAGAATTTACATAATACAAAATGGTAAAACAAAATCATAGAGATCAGAATCAGAAAAACTATGTTCTGGTCTAAGCCTTACAAATAATTAGCTGTTTCTTCTTAAGCCTACTTAAATTTTTCTTCTTCAATTTTCTCACTTGCCTGTTCACTAGAAGCATATTAAATCCCATTTCTTACCTGAAACTGCAATGAAGTAACAGTAATGGTAATAATCATTGACATCAATATCATTTATTGAACACTCACATTTGAGCAAGCTCCCATTAAAACAAGTAAATACTACGTGTAAATAAATAACATACATAGTGTGCATATATGTATACAACATTATGAATATTTAGTCATATACTCACTTGTTTTCTAATAATAGCCTTTCCTCTATTTTCCCACTTGCTATAATATTTTGAAAAACATTGGTTTCTTTTCAATATTGGTACTGTAGAAAATTTAAATTATATTGGCATTATTACAACTCACATTGTAAGATAAGCACTTTAGGCAGGAAGAAATAAACCAAGCATAATGGCCCTTGAGGCAGGCTCTAGATATTTATTACCACTCCCTTACAAAATCACAGTCCAAGATGACAAATAGGCCCCATGCAAAGAAAACAAATATTTAAAATAAACTTTTTAATTGAACTAGTTCATGGTTCCAAATAAACCATTATATTTGAAATATGATCACAATTACCCTAGCACTTAGTTCCTAATATATCATCAGAGTCAAGTGAGAGAGTAAGTAGCATGACACTGAAAGTATTTAATTATTTTCATTTAATGATACTTCTATAACGGGACTCTGTGGAATCTAACCCTGTTAACTCTGCCAATTTTTATATCGGTTCAATATGAATACAATGAGAGTGAGAGCATTTGATTTAATTTGCCAGAGGTAGTAGTGAGCCCAACAGCTAAAATTATGGAGATACCCTTTGACATATGTGATCTGAGGACAAGTTGGCTGTGACATCTATTACACAGCTTCAAATGATCTGGCTGGCTGAGTGCCTCTTTTGCAGTCATAACTCTATTTGCTTCTTTCATAAAATGAAGTATTGAATTTGGCATGATCACTTCAGCTAGCAGAGGACCTATTTCTTCAGTTAGAATCTCCAAACAAAAAGTACCCTTTCTGACCTCAGAGAATCTTTACTGTGACTTTTAGGACATTCCTCAAATCAAATTTGAAATGGAATTTTCAGAGACAGCCATTTAATAATACATAATTGGCACTCATTTCATTTTACTCTTCTTTGTGTAGTCAGGTGCCAAAGAAGCTTATATATTTCAAGCATAATGATGATGATAATAATAATAATAATGTTATTTTTAAATGCCTGCATTAGTATTTCTGTCCTCAAATACTATTATGTGCTTTTCCACTTTAGCATAATTACAGATATATCCATTAGCCTTCAAAGCAAATGTGAGGAAATGTGTCTCTGTCTGTATTGAACATTAAATTTGGCAAACTTATTGCTGCCATCAAAGTGCCAGAATTAAGCTGCATGCAGTTCAAAGGGCACTGCCTATGTACCTAGAGTTCCCTATTTATGCTAGTCCCCTCTCACCCCAAAACATCCTTAACCTTAGTGTTTCTGATGCTATTAACAGAATCATATGAGCAGGAGTTTTCTTCAAAGCTCTTTGGTACAAGCTCTGACACAAGGCAGAGATAACTAGACCCTCAGGAATAATGGGCATAAGGTCTGTGCCTACTTCTAATTATTGGAAATTCCCCATCACTTGCAAGAAAAATTTTTTTCCTTTTATCTCTACGTACTAGTTTAATTCCTCCTTTTAGAGTGTATGTGAACAAGCAGACATTCATTTTTTCACAAAATTCCTCAAATATTTGAGTGGAGCAAACTGTCAATACATATTTTTTTTTTAAATTGTCTACAAAATCACAGAAGCATTTATCTCTCATAGTTCCTCCTCTGTTGTTTCAAAATAGCACAGTGGAGACAAGTTACAATTCAAATTTCAAATACAGGAGTTATTTATCCAGAGACATGGAAATGTTTCCTCACTTCAAAACACATAAAGCCTAATTTAAAAAAAAATGCAATGAGATAATCTCAAGGTCTAAATTTATAGGACCTTTTATTTATAGGTTTCACAGGTTATTGTAAAAGCACACAGAGAAAAATATTTTTTCTATCGCAATTACAATGTATTCAGTTTAAAAATATGAAATATTTGATTCTAGATAGTTCTATTTGTATCAATCACCTATCAAAAGAAACAACATTTGGGTATTTATTCATACATAAAATGTTAATTTGTGTTTAATTTGATGAAATGACTGAAGTAAATAGGTCATACTTATTTTAAAAGATATTGTCACTGATCACAAGTGATGACTGAGTTTTAGTAAGTGTAGACTAACTTATCACCAATGCAATTTTGTATAAAAAAATTTATTAAACAAGATAAAATATAGAATTATTTATGTTCCACATCATATGTAGTTAGATAGATAAAAACTGATTAATAATCACTATGAAGATTTTCTAGAAGAAAGATGTAATAAAGGATAATATCTTCATTATACTGATAGAAAATTATAAACTGATTTTACTCTTCAATTTTAAATGTGAATATTCTGAAATGTTACTGAAAAATGTAACTTTTTTTGTAATTAAGAAGTTACTGGTACTTCTACTAGTACTACCAGAAAGAGAAATTAAGAAAACAATCCCATTTACAATCACATTCAAAAAGAATAAAATACCTCGGAATAAATCTAACAAAAGAGGTCAAAAACCTGTACTCAGAAAACTGTAAGACACTGATGAAAGAAACTGGTAACCACACAAATAGATGGAAAGATATACCCTGCTTCAGATTGAAAGAATTAATATTGTTAAAAGATCCATGCTACCCAAGATAATCTACAGATTCAACACAATCCCTATCAAAACACCAAAGGCATTTTTCACAGAACTAAAACAAATAATTCTAAATTTTATGTGAAAACACAAAATACCCTGAATAAGTAAAACAATCTTGAGAAAGAAGAACAAAGCTGAATGTATCACATGCCCTGATTTCAAACTATACTACAAAGCTACAGTAATCAAAACAGTATGTTACTGGCACAAAAACAGGCACATCAACGGGTAAATGGATAAAAGAGATGTGAGATATATATATATATATATATATATATATATGTATAAAATATATAATGGAATATTACTCAGCCATAAAAAAGAATGAAATATTCTCATTTGCAACAACATGGATGGACCTACAGGGTATTATGCTAAGTGAAATAAATCAGACAGAGAAAGACAAAAACTGTATGATTTCACTTACATGTGGAATCTAAAAACCAAAACAAATGAACAAACATAACAAAACAGAAACAGAGTCATTTATACAGAGAAGAAACAGGTGGCTGCCAGAGGGGAGGAGTTAGAGGAAGGAGAGAAATAAGTAAGGGAAATTAAGAGGTACAAATTTCTAGTTGCAAAATAAATGAGTCAGGGATATGTACATTGTGGGGAATATAGTCAATAATTATGTAACATCTTTGTATGGTGACAGGTCAATTATACTTCAAAAACAAACAAACTGGGGCTTCCCTGGTGGCGCAGTGGTTGAGAGTCCACCTGCCGATGCAGGGGACGCGGGTTCGTGCCCTGGTCTGGGAAGATCCCACATGCCGCGGAGCGGCTGGGCCCGTGAGCCATGGCCGCTGGGCCTGTGCGTCTGGAGCCTGTGCTCCGCAATGGGAGAGGCCACAACAGTGAGAGGCCCGCGTACCACACACACACACAAAAAAACAGCAAACTCATAGAAAAAGAAATCAGATTGGTGATTGCCAGAAGCAGGGAGTGGGGGGAGGGGAAATTCAATGAATGCAGTCAGAAAGTACAAACTTCCAGTTATAAGATAAATAAGTACTAGCAATGTAATGTACAACATGATAAACATAATTAACACTGCTGTATGTAATATATGAAAGCTGTTGAGAGTAAATCCTAGGAGTTCTCATCAGAAGGAAAAATGTTTGTATCTATATGAGATGACAGATATTCATTAAACTTATTGTGCTAATCATTTCATGATGTATGTAAGTAAAAATATTACGTTGTACACGTTAAACTTATACAGTGATGTATACCAATTAATTACATCTCAATAAAACTAGAAGAAAATAGTTACTAATAGATGATAACACAAAAATGTTCTCTTTATTTACAGTATACTGATATGAGAAGGTAAATTACTGAACTCAAAGGAAGAGACTGTCTTCTTTTGAGTATGGAGGTTCCTTTAAAAACTAAAAATAGAGCTATGATATGATCCAGCAATCCCACTCCTGAACATATATTCAGAAAAGATGAAAACTCTAATTTGAAACGATACATGTACCCCAATGTTCGTAGCAGCACTAATTTTTTTTTTAATTTACTTTATTCAGGTATAGTTGATTTACAATATTGTGTTAACTACTGCTGTACAGTAAAGTGATTCAGTTATACATATATATACATTCTTTTTCATATCCTTTTCCATTATGGTTTATTACAGGACACTGAACAGCAAACCTTGTTGTTTACCCATTCTATATATAATAGTTTGCATCTGCTAATCCCAAACTCCCAATCCATCCCTCCCCCACCCTCTTCCCCCTTGGCAACCACAAGTCTATTGTCTATGTCATAGCAGCACTATTTATAATAGACAAGACATGGAAACAACCCAAGTGTCCATCAATAGATGATTGGTCTAAGAAGATGTGGTGTGTGTGTGTGTGTATATATATATATATATATATATATATATACACACACACACACACACAATGAAATATACTCAGCCATAAAAAAGAATGAAATATTGCCATTTGCAGCAGCATGGTTGGATCTAGAAAATGTCATACTAAGTCAGAGAAAGACAAATACTATATGATACCTCTTGTATGTAGAATCTTAATGAATCTATATACAAAACAGAAACAGATCCACAGACATAGAAAACAAACTTACGGTTACCAAAGAGGAAAGGGAGGGGGGAGGGACAAATTAGGAGTATGGGACTAACAGAGATAAACTACTATACATAAAATAGATAAGCATTGAGGATTTACTGTATAACACAGGGAGCTATATTCAATATCTTGTAATAACCTATGACAGAAAACAATCTGAACAAATATATATATAATTGAAATACTTGATCAATTTGCTAAACCTGTGAAAATGTACAGCAACTACAGTCTGTACATTTTCACAGGTTTAACAAGTTGACAAAATTACAGTCTCTGCCTTTTTAAAATATAGTTGATTTACTGTATCATGTTAGTTTCAGGTATACAACAGACTAGTTTCTGAACAATCAAATGTCTTGTGTTTCTAGTAATATGTGTCCATTTGGAAAGTATGATGTGTTGTCTCGATAACTTTTTGATTCAGTCAATTTAAAAGAAAGGCAATTGCAAAAGCAAGATGTATATGTGTATATATATATATATATATATGCATGTTATGTTTGTGTGCATATAAACAGCAAAATACATATATACATGTGTGTTTACGTATGTGCATTTGTGTGTGTTGATGTAGGCACAGAGATATAGAAGTCTAGTTGACCTTTGAATAACTCCATGGTCAGGGGTGCTGACCCTCCCAGCAGTCAAAAATGCGGGCTTAACTTCACACTTGGCCCTCTGTATCTATGGTTCAGCATCTGCAAGTTCAACATGTAGTACTGTAGCTTATTTAGTGAAAAAAATCCACCTATAAGTGGACCTGTGCAGGTCAAACCTGTGCTGTTCAAAGGTCAATTGTAAATACAGATATAAGTATGCTCATTCAAGTTTCCTAAACATTAGCATAATCCTAGTATAAATACTAAATAACTAAATGAATAATGCTTATCATATGAAATGTACCAATTTCTTTCAAGACAGCTGTACAGCTTTCCTTGGTAGAATAATCACACTTAGATATTTCATTTTTGTAATAAAATTTGCATATCTACCTTTTAAAAAAATTTTCTAACATGTGTAATATTACAATTGTAATTATTCTCCAGTGTAAATGAATACTAATTAATCAAATACATTAAAATGTATCTGAAGACATAATATGCTTCTCCAGAGTGTAATTATTGAATTGGTGATCTTCAAACATTGGTAGTGTCTTAATTTCTGTAATATATTTGGAGAAAATAAATTAAAAGTATCCATAACCTTCATTTTGTTGGGTGACTTTAGTTATATTTTACCCCTTAAATTATTTTTAAAGGCATATGGCTTTATTCTCTTTTTTCTTTTTCATTTTATGGGTATCAAGAGAACAGTTATTTTTGCTGCCATAATGAGAATAAATTTTTTTCCAAAATTTGACCACATGCTTGGCATATAAAAAGAAGATAAGCCTTAGTGGAAATATACTATAATAATACATATAAATACAGAAAAAATAGTATGTCCAACTATACCCATTTATGAAAATAATATGTATAATGATACAAATATCAATCTAAATTGTTGCATATGAGGAAACTATTCCTGATATGAAACATGAAAGTCACCAAGTTACACATTAAAATAAATGTGAACTTATTGACTAATAGGCCACATAATACTTTATGTTGCAAGCCAGGTTGTAAGTGCTAACTTTTGAAATTTCACAATATGAAAAACAGTATTTGATCTGTTTTGAGAACAGGAAACTGAGGCTCAGAAATGTTATTTAACTTGTCCAATAACTCACAATTAGCAAATGATGAAGGCAAGATTTGCACCTGGGTTCTTTGCTGATTAAGTGTACACATTTTCCAAGATGAAGAGTGTTGTGAAGGTCTTTTGAGAAGCCAATAATTTTTTGAGGTACTACTGAGACTCCTCAAGGCTATCAGAGAATATAAACAAGAGGCAGGGTATGGTGTGAAAGGACTGTTATTTTTATTTTTGAATTTTTTTACAATTCATAATGTTTTTAATATACTGCAATTGTATTTCAGTCGCACAAAGTTAGCGTGTAGTAAATTTAAATGAAACTATGGTAAAAAATAGCAAAGAACTAAAAAAATCGAAAAAGGATAGGAATAAAGACACAGGTGTAGAGAATGGACTTGAGGACACGGGGAGGGGGAAGGGTAAGCTGGGACGAAGTAAGAGAGTGGCATGGACATATATACAGTACCAAATGTAAAACAGACAGCTAGTGGGAAGCAGCTGCATATAGCACAGGGAGGTCAGCTCTGTGCTTTGTGACCACCTAGAGGGGTGGGATAGGGAGGGTGGGAGGGAGACACAAGAGGGAGATATGGGGATATATGTAAACGTATAGCTGATTCACTTTGTTATACAGCAGCAACTAACATAACAATGTAAAGCAATTATACTCCAATAAAGATGTTTAAAAAAAAGCTAAATATGTAAATAAATAAATGAGGGAAGTACAATTAAAGCATGAGAATTCAACATTCATTGGTATTTCATCTTCAGTTTTTTCATACTGACACTTGATACTTGCAAATTTTGAAACAAACTTTGAGATCACGATGACTATTCTGAAGAGATTTCAGCACCAGAACTAAGATTTGTACATTCAGTTGTTTTGCGATTGACTTGTTAGCCATTTGCATAGCGTATAGTACAGATTTGTCACTGGTCAGATCACAGTGTTGAAGGAAAGAAGTACCTTCCTGTAATTAGAAAGGATCCCCTAAACTGCACTCACCTTAAGACATCCAACGTACAAGAGCACAAAAACCATGACAATAATGTGTCTCCAAGGAACATAGTTTTGATAAGGAAAATAACTTAAGCTTCTGTTTCCCATTTTAATTACTGAAATCTCTAACAATGACAAAACTGTCACATAGGACAGTAAACATATACAGAAATTCAATCAAACTTCTTGGAAAGAACACATTTAGCAATCTGGGATAATGCAGAATGACAGGAAATATAACGTGATTCAACACTGGTTCTTTTAGTCATTTTACACAGACATCATGTTAATATTAGACCAAGGCACAAAACATTTAGTGCATAAACCAGTTTCTTTTTTAAGATCTATCATTTTTATCTTGGTCTTTTATCTTACTTTGGACCACCTGTACCCAGTACTCTATCCTACTGCTCAACTTAATCAACAAAATCAAAACCGATTTCTGACCAGATTTATGGGGGGCATATACATTTATATCATCAAAGTGTTTCCATGACCAAAAGTACAATAATAAAGATGAAAATGCCTCCTATTTCTTTTAGAAAATAGTACTTTATAAGCTTGCTGCATCTTTAATGTCTTTACTATTGGACGACAATGAATAATTGATAGAAAAAATACTATACTTAATTATGATAGCTCATCCATCACAGATTAATCTAAAAATGAAGTTTCTACAGAAACAGGAACTATTTTAACAAGGAAAAAAAATTCCCTCATTCAAACCTCTTTGAAGTGGTAATGGCTGCAAACCTGCAGCATTTAGAAAAGTATGTTATCAACAAGCTCTGTCTTATGAACTTAGATTAAGAAATCTAGAAAGCAGATGGTGGATTATTCCTTCACAATTTTAGTAAAATTACTGATAATCAAAGATTTCAAAGCAAATATGGCACAAAGCATAAATCAAGATGGAGAGCCTGGAGAATTTTTGATTTCCTAAATTTTCAAAAAATTCTATCATTGCAACATACAGGATTTCTCCCCTATTTTAATCTTAGAAGTTTCAAAGGAAAGGGAATGGATTACATACTCACACGTGAGTGCCCGCACACACGCACGCTCACACACACACACTTGGTGGTAAGTAGAGTATCTAGCTCCTTCTTCCCACCACCTAAGTCTCACTTTATTTATTAAAAGAAAATTATGCAGGACCCCTCGTTTTCCTTTCGTCTAATGATTTCTATGACCTTAATTGCTGCCATCATGGTTACTTTTCTAGTATTTCAACATAAGATTCAAAAGCAGCTTTGTAGTCAGGAACGTGTACCTGAACACCTGTATAACTGCAGGGCACCTAGGTAATAATAACTGACAAATTCAGGGATCGAACTTTTGAGTTCCACAGTAAGATATAATTCATGTGAATTATAAATGGTCTGAATCATGTTTCAGACCATTGAACTTACTGAAGTTAAAATACAAATAGCTGAAGACATGATGTAAAAGATTAAGTACTTGGTTCTGTTAACATATTTACCAATTAAAGTCACAAAATATTCCTCATTATTATTCATGCAGATAATTGAGAAAAAGATAGTGCAGAAATTAAGTTTAAATTAAACATTATTCCTTCCCTTCCTCCCACTTCCCTATACTCTACAAAATGTTTTCCCTGGGACTAGGCCTTGAAAAGGCCACTACATATTAGTTTGGCATGCATTACTGTCTGCAATTAAAAAAGCTAATTTTGTGATGGTTGTAATTATATTATAAAAATGTCCACATTCATCAATTTAAAAAGGTTGAAAACCTACAGTGAATCTACAATATAGTGTTTTACATTTGACCACTGGTTTGTGTTATGTACGAATCATAGATTTGGTAAATCACTAATAATTTAGGAAGGCATCTAAACCTTTAAATTCTGGATGAATTTATGTTCGAATCTACAAAATTGCTTTAAGGAAGTCGAGAGACTTCCTATCATTCTAGAATTCCTCACTCTGGGCAAATCATTTTTAGGACACTTTCTTATAAATATCACCCATTTGAAAGCACATACAATTCCAACTGTTCCACATTTTATGATCTTAACCTACATAGGGCTGATCTCAATTATTCATGGGACATCAAATGTGATAGGAAGACAAACCTGAGAGAAACATTTACAATACAATAGCATAACTTGCTAAATCCTTCATCAGCATTCTCTGAAAAAAACTTCTCAAAGTCTTTCTCCTCTTTATTTTAGCAATGGATTGTGGAAAATGTGTGATTTTCTCTTGACATGAAAATATTTCAAGGCACGGTGTCCTTGCCTGACTGGTTTAGTATTTTCTGCATAACTGATACAGGAACTCCTATACAACTCTCTTCCACCCTGTTGTAAAGGTCAGAAAAAAGCATCAAACTGGGAGGGTACTAGCTTATTGCCAGAGTAGTAATGTCTCAAGGCTTTCAAAGTATGTTGTCTTTTCCCTCGTTCTGTTTGTCTCCATTTTCTTTTTACAGCTCACAGAATGTAGGGGTTTTTGTTGTTGTTAACAGTTGTTCTTTGCAGGTTTTTTTTTTTTTCTTTCTCCAGATTAAAGTCCTATCTCTTCTTAGTTTGTTTCTCTATGTGGTATTTCACTTGCTCAGTTCCTGCCTGATTGCATCGATGAGCTCTTCTTGTAGCTTAGTTACTTCTTTTCTCATTTCTTCTAAAGTGTTTGGCTTCAGCCTGTCATAGTCCAGTCCTTCTGTCTGGACTCCGCTGGCACTGGAGGGTGCAGATTTTGGTCTGTAAATAACAGGTGACTTGCTGCCATTCATTGTATTTGTTCTTTCCCAAGGTTTTCTTGTTGGTTCAGGTGTACTTGTTGAAGAGGCCTTAGAAGTTACAGGCTCTGAATCTTCATTTTCGTCTTCTTTTCGTTCTGTTCCTATTGTTGATCACTTTTCAGCAATTCTCTTCCTCCTGGCCAGCAGGGTGCTCATTTCTTCCATTAACCCACCACCCCTAATGGAAGGGGTCCTTTTCCACTACCTGTATTTTTTAGATGAGGCCAAATTCACACCAGTGATCTCTCCGCTTGGGAAACAGGAATCCTCCATCCGTGACACTTCCCTAAGTTTTGATCCAGAAATTGCAGCTGCAAGTCCAGTTAAAGGGTGACTGTCTTCAGACATGGATCCCCAAAAGATCGAGATGCAGGGAGGGGAGAAGCAGGAGGTGGTGGAGGAGGAGGGGGTACCTGATTAGGAAGAAGGTGGTAGAGGAGGCGGAGGCCCTGAGGATGGAAGTGGATGGGATGGAGGGAGTCCTGGGGGAGGAGGGAGTGTAGCTGATGCCTGGGCAGGACCTGGTGGGAGTGGAGGAGGGGGTGGAGGTGCCGGTGGTCCCAAGACAATGCAAGCCTGGCTCAGCAGCAGAGGAGACTCCCAGCACAGAGCTTAGAGGAGTCTCCACAGAGGCAGGGGCAGCAGCGTTTGACATTCTTCGCTCTTGCTCGCATTCCAGCTGCTCCCTTTCTAGTTGCTCTTGCCGCTCTCGTTCTTGCCTTTCTCGGTCCAGTCTCTCCAGCCTCTCCGCTCTTGTCTCTCCCACTCCAGGCAATCCTGAACTTCTCTTTCTTGTCTCTCTCTCTCCAGCTGCTCCTGTTCTAGTCACTCCCTCTCCAGCCCTCCCCTTTCTAACCTCTCCCCCTCCAATCTCTCCCTTTTCATTCTTTCGCCCTTTCCCGCTCCAGCTCCTTTTCTTTCCTGTGCTTGTAGTTGAATTTTTTTGTGTGGTACGCGGGCCTCTCACCGCTGTGGCCTCTCCCGCCGCGGAGCACAGGCTCCGGATGCGCAGGCTCAGCAGCCATGGCTCACGGGCGCAGCCGCTCCGCGGCACGTGGGATCTTCCCGGACCTGGGCACGAACCCGTGTCTCCTGCATCGGCAGGCGGACTCTCAACCACTGCGCCACCAGGGAAGCCCTATAGTGTATTTTTAATTTTAGTTATTGTAATATTCTTGTTTTATATATATATATATACACACACACACAGTTTTATCAAGTTCTCAGTGACTTCTTCAATTCTCCTGAGTTTGGTAAGCAACTTTATTATTATTACCTGAACTCTTTACAAGGTAGATTTCTTATCTCCATTTAGTTTAGTTCTTTTTCTGAGGTTTTGTCTTTTTCCTTCTTTTGGAACATATTCCTTTGTCTCCTCATTTTGCTAATTCTCTGTGTTTATCTCTATGTATTAGGTAGATCAGATATATCTCCTGGTCTTGAAGGAGTGGTCCATTGTAGAAGGTTTCCTGTGAGGCCCAGAAGAGCAATCCCCTATGGTCACCAGAGCCAGGCACTTCATGAGTATTCCTTCTGTGGGCTGTTTGAGTCCTCCTGTTGTGGTGGGGTCATGTTTGCTACTGGTGTACTGATTGGTGGGGCTGTTCCCTGGCCCAGCTGTTTGCAAGGCCTGGTCCTAACTGCTGCCCCAGTGAGGCTGGATTCAGGGCCTGACTGCAACAGCTGTGGGTATGGTGGTTTTATGGGGTTGGTCCCCTGGCACAGGAGCCATTTTGTGGGGGAGGCATGCCAGACCCACCTGAGGCTGCCTGCCAGGTGTGGTGGGGTAGGGCTTGCTTTGGAAAGGCACTGACCAGGGTGGATGGATTGGACAGGGTGGGTCCTCAGGGGAATGCTAGGACAGGGAAGGAAATACTAGCAGGGTAGTTAGCAAATGTCAGAAATAATGCCCACCAGCGCCTGGCCAGCTAGGTAAAAGGAGAATTAGAAAAATGGCATCTACCACTGGTTTGGTACCTTGATAAAGTTCCAATAGATCCCTGCTCCTTTGGGACTCACCCTAAAGTTTGTCAATGAATCTCCTTCACATATAGCCCAGGCACTTTTCAAACATAGGTCTCTTTGCCGGAACTCAGAGTGAGTGAGTTTGTGCACAATCCATTTAAGAGCAGAGTCTGTTTGCTATAGCCCTCCAGCTCTCCCAGCCATAAGCCTCGGTGGTTTTCAAAGCCAGACATTATATGGGATCATCTTCCAGGTGCAGGTCCCCAGGGCTGGGCTGCCTGATGTAGAGCTCAAACCCTTTGCTCCTTAGGGAGGACCTCTGCATTTGTGATATCCCCTCCCACTGTGGGTCACTGTGCCAGGCATGTGGGTCCTGACTAGACTGCATCTCTGCCCCTCCTAGCCATCTCAATTTGGATTTTTCTTTATATCTTTAGCTGTAAAAGAGGCATTCTGCTAGTCTTCAGGTTGTTCTTAGAAAAACTTCTATACATAGCATAGTTTTTGTGTGTCTACGGGAGGAGGTGAGCTGAGGTTCTTCCTACTCCACCATCTTGATTCTCTCCTCCTTCTTGAAAGGACTACTCTTGATGAAAATATACAGTGAATTAAAGGCAAGTATTATGTTTGTGAAGTAGGAGCATCTGTGGCATATATTAGAAATTTAACAGCATTTATATTCTTCCAAACCTGGTTATATGATATTTTCCCCATTAATCACATGGCAAGGTATATATCAGAGTAGTAATGCAGAGAGTTGGCAAGTGTCATATTGCAAAACAACACACAATTTATTTTCCAAAAATACTTATTCTGAAAATTAAATGACACCTTAAACAAAATAAATGTCCAGAATATAAGTTAAAATTTGGCTGTTTTATCAACAAAGATTATCCACTTCTCTTTGATACTTAATCACTTTTGTGCTATCTTTATACGGACACTATTTTTTAAGCTGAAAATTTTCAGCATTATCAACATTAGCATTAATCAAAAAAACAATCTACTCAGGAAGAATTAAAATTTTGAAAGTGCATAAATATTTCAAATCTCTTGATCTTCTACTACTGATGATACTTTCTACTGCTACTAACATTGACTGTTCATTTGTTTCTGTGGAAAACAGATCCACCAAAACATAATTTCCAGAACATAATTTCCAAGAAAGATTAATTTGGAAAGCAGCAGATTTAAAAGTTCATTCAATATCATTTTTAAGCTTCTCTTGAAACCAATGACAAAATTTCTTGGCAAGAGTGAAAACTAGAGTTGCTAGTACTGTACTGACTGTTGTTTTTTAAAAAATGGATTTAACTGGAATGTGGATTTCGTCTTAAAATAATGCAATGAGGAACAAAATTCTGGAAAGTATATTCCTTTTGTACATTATCAAATGTCAGGAAATATTTTGTATATTATGAAATTACATTCATTTTACATTTTATGAAAATACTCAAATTATGTAAATGATTTGTGAAATTATTATGGAAAATATGGAATTATTGTGAAAAAATATGGGAATTATCTTCCTTTCTTTAAACATGTACTATATGACAAATACACTTCCTCTGCAGCTTAAATTAGTTTTCTTGTTTACTCTCTGCAAAAGTTAAAAAGTTATGTATCTTATTAATACAAGATTATTTATTATAAATTTGCTTTTCTTTTTGCCTACCTTACCTAAAATTTTCATCTCAGAGAAGAGTAAGATAAATTCTAAAAGGAATATGGAGACTGAGATGTATTATCGAGGGATATACATTGAATAGAGAGATAATATTCATGTTCTAATATAAAAAGCATTATACATTGTGGGGAGGACAACTGTGTTAATCAAGATGTTATTATGAGAGAGGATTTTCTAATTTTCTACCAACATTCCCATTAGAATGTCAATAATGCACCTAAAGGAAACACATAAGTACATTGTCCTGTGTGGTGGAGGGTAAGCATCATCCACAGGTTTCATCATCTCTGATTATGGTAGAATGAGATTGAGTCCTTTTCTGACCTAGTGATATTTGAGGGGTGAGAAGGAAAAAAGTAAAGAGAGAGAGAGAGAGAATCAGCTTTGAAAGAGTCCCATTTTCCACCTATATAGTCTTTAACATAAAGAGGGGGATATATGTTATATCAGGCAAGATTCTACAAGGGCAGAGATAGGAGAGATAGTGACTCACCTGGCTCTCTAAATTAGATTGAGGAAAGTGGATATCTAGAAGGCTTCTATATAATAATCTAGTACACAGATATCACCACAGAACCTTGGCAGTGTGCTTAGGTATGAGTCATGAGCCTTTCAGAACCTGTAGGCTTAGAATTAAGAACTAAAATATAGCTGTGAATAAAAATGCTGAGCAAAAAACACAAGTGGGATTATTGTAGTGAGTCAGATGGAAAATTTTGTGGGATTTAAGGTTTGTTTTCACCAAGAAGAGAAGCTGAGCTATGTATATCAAAGAGTGTCCCAGCCTATGCTGACTGTCTGGATGTGATTATTATTAATAGCAACTCTTTACTGTCAAAGTATTCCATTCTGAACAATAAGTCACATGGTCACTACAGATAGTGTATATTCTCCAAGGGCTTTGCCATTGAAATTATAGAAGTAGAAAGAAGAAAGGGATGCTGAGTAACTAGAAAATTTTATCTAATAGACACCAAACATTATTTAAAAGGACTACAAAAAAATAAGGTATCATACAATTTTCAAACTTTATATAACAGAAAGTTACTTTTCTCCCTCATCCATGCATACATGCTATTGAGTCAGACCAAATTAATTAGAGATTAACTATTATGCTTTCTAGGCACATCAGCATTGTAGTATGAAATAAAATTTCCAATTCCACAGCATTGCACTATTTATAAGATTTAAAGATAATGGAATAAAATTGTATTTTTGTTTTGTCTTTATTTTTGAATTTTATTTAATTTTCTTTATACAGCAGGTTCTTATTAGTCATCAATTTTATACACATCAGTGAATACATGTCAATTCCAATCGCCCAATTCATCACACTCCCACCCCCACCCTCTGCCACTTTCCCCCCTTGGTGTCCATACATTTGTTCTATACATCTGTGTCTCAATTTCTGCCCTGCAAACTAGTTCACCTATACCATTTTTCTAGGTTCCACATATATGCGTTAATATACGATATTTGTTTTTCTCTTTCTGACTTACTTCACTCTGTATGACAGTCTCTACATCCATCCATGTCTCTACAAATGACCGAATTTCATTCTTTTTTACGGCTGAGTAATATTCCATTGTATATAAGTACCACAACTTCTTTATCCATTCGTCTGTTGATGGGCATTTAGGTTGCTTCCATTACCTGGTTATTGTAAATAGTGCTGCAATGAATATTGGTGTGCATGTGTCTTTTTGAATTATGGTTTTCTCTGGGTACATGCCCAGTAATGGGATTCCTGGATCACATGGTAACTCTATTTTTAGTTCTATAAGGAACCTCCATACTGTTCTCCATAGTGGCTGTATAAATTTACATTCCCACCAACAGTGCAAGAGGGTTCCCTTTTCTCCACACCCTCTCCAGCATTTGTTGTTTGTAGATGTTCTGATGCTGCCCATTCAAACTGGTGTGAGGTGATACCTCACTGTAGTTTTGATTTGCATTTCTCTAATAATTAGTGATGTTGAGCAGTTTTTCATGTGCTGCTTGGCCATCTGTATGTCTTCTTTGGAGAAATGTCTATTTAGGTCTTCTGCCCATTTTTGTATTGGGTTGTTTGTTTTTTTAATATTGAGCTGCATGAGCTGTTTATATATTTTGGAGATGAATCCTTTGTCCATTGATTCATTTGCAAATATTTTCTCCTATTCTGAGAGTTGTCTCTTCATCTTGTTTATGGTTTCCCTTGCTGTGCAAAAGCTTTGAAGTTTCATTAGGTCCCATTTGTTTATTTTTGTTTTTACTTCCATTACTCTAGGAGGTGGATCAAAAAAGATCTTGCTGGGCTTCCCTGGTGGCACAGTGGTTGACAGTCCACCTGCCGATGCAGGGGATGCGGGTTCGTGCCCCGGTACGGGAAGATCCCACATGCCGCGGAGCAGCTGGGCCCATGAGCCATGGCCGCTAAGCCTGTGCGTCCGGAGCCTGTGCTCTGCAGCGGGAGAAGCCACAATGATGAGAGGCCCGCGTACTGCAAAAAAAAAAAAAAAAAAAAAAAGATCTTGCTGTGATTTATGTCAAAGAGCGTTCTTCCAATGTTTTCCTCTGACAGTTTTACAGTGTCCAGTCTTACATTTACATCTCTAATCCATTTTGAGTTTATTTTTATTTTTGTATATGATGTTAGGGAGTATTCTAATTTCATTCTTTTACACATAGCTGTCCAGATTTCCCAGCACCAATTACTGAAGAGACTGTCCTTTCTCCATTGTATATCCTTGCCTCCTTTGTCATATATTAGTTGCCCATAGGTGTGTGGGTTTATCTCTGGGCTTTCTGTCTTGTTCCATTGATCTATGTTTCTGTTTTTGTGCCAGTACCATATTGTCTTGATTACTGTACCTTTGCAGAATAGTCTGAATTCAGGGAGTCTGATTCCTCCAGCTCCGTTTTTTTCCCTCAAGACTGCTTTGGCTATTCGGGGTCCTTTGTGTCTCCATACAAATTTAAAAATTTTTTGTTCTAGTTCCGTAAAAAATGCCATTGGTAATTTGATAGGGATTGAACTGAATCGGTAGATTGCTTTGGGTAGTATAGTCACTTTCACAATATTAATTCTTCCAATCCAAGAACATGGTCTATCTCTCCATCTGTTGGTTTCATTTCTTTCATCAGTGTCTTATAGTGTTCTGCATACAGGTCTTTTGTCTCCCTAGGTAGGTTTATTCCTAGGTATTTTATTCTTTTTGTTGCAGTGGTAAATGGGAGTGTTTCCTTAATTTCTCTTTCAGATTTTTCATCATTAGTGTATAGGAATGCAAGAGATTTCTGTGCATTAACTTTCTATCCTGCTACTTTACCAAATTCACTGATTAGCTCTAGTGGTTTTCTGGTGGCATCTTTAGGATTCTCTATGTATAGTATCACGTCATCTGCAAAGAGTGACAGTTTTACTTCTTCTTTTCCAATTTGTATTCCTTTTATTTTTTTTCTTCTCTGGTTGCCATGGCTAGGACTTCCAAAACTATGTTGAATAATAGTGGTGAGAGTGGACATCCTTTATCTTGCTCCTCATCTTAGAGGAAACGCTTTCAATTTTTCACCATTAAGAATGATGTTTGCTGTGGATTTGTAGTATATGACCTTTATTATGTTGAGGTTAGTACTGTCTATGCCCACTTTCTTGAGAGGTTTTATCAAAAATGGGTGTTGAATTTTGTCAAAAGCTTTTTCTGTATCTCTTGGGATGATCATATGGTTTTTACTCTTCAGTTTGTTAATATGGTGCATCACATTGACTGATTTGCATATATTGAAGAATACTTGCATCCCTGGGATAAATCCCACTTGATCATCATGTATGGTGCTTTTAATGTGTTGTTGGATTCTGTTTACTAGAATTTTGTTGAGGATTTTTGCATATATATTCATCAGTGATATTGGTCTGTAATTTTCTTTTTTTGTAGTATCTTTGTCTGGTTTTGGTAACAGGGTGATGTTGGCCTCATAGAATGAGTTTGGGAGTGTTCCTTCCTCTGCAAGTTTTTGGATGAGTTTGCGAAGGATGGGTGTTAGCTCTTCTCTAAATGTTTGACAGAATTTGCCTTTGAAGCCATCTGGTCCTGGATTTTTGTTTGTTGGAAGATTTTTAATCACAGTTTCAATTTTATTACTTGTGATTGGTCTGTTTATATTTTCTATTTCTTCCTGCTTCAGTCTTGGAAGGTCATACCTTTCTAAGAATTTGTCCATTTCTTCCAGGTTGTCCATTTTATTGGCATAGAGTTGCTTGTTGTAGTCTCTTAGGATGCTTTGCATTTCTGCGGTGTCTGTTGTAACTTCTCCTTTTTTATTTTTAATTTTTACTGATTTGAGTCCTCTCCCTCTTTTTCTTGATGAGTCTGGCTAATGGTTTATCAATTTTGTTTATCTTCTCAAAGAACCAGCTTTTAGCTTTATTGATCTGTGCTATTGTTTTCTCTGTTTCTATTTCATTTATTTCTGCTCTGATATTTATGATTTCTTTCCTTCTGCTAACTTTGCGTTTTGTTTGTTCTTTTTCCTCTAGTTCCTTTAGGTGTAAGGTTAGACTGTTTACTTGAGATTTTTCTTGTTTCTTGAGGTAGGCTTGTATAGCTATAAACTTCCCTCTTAAAACTGCTTTTGCTGCATCCCATAGGTTTTGGATCATCATGTTTTCATTGTCATTTGTCTCTAGGTGTTTTTTGATTTCCTCTTTGATTTCTTCAGTGACTTCTTGGTTAATTAGTAACGTATTGTTTAGCCTCGATTTGTTTGTGTTTTTTATGTTTTTTCCCTTGTAATTCATTTCTAATCTCATAGCGTTGTGGTCAGAAAAGATACTTGATATGATTTCAATTTTCTTAAATTTACTGAGGCTTGATTTGTGACCTAAGATGTGATCTATCCTGGAGAGTGATCTGCGCACACTTGAGAAGAAAGTGTAATCTGCTGTTTTTGGATGGAATGTCCTATAAATATCAATTAAATCTATCTGGTCTATTGTGTCATTTAAAACTTCTGTTTCCTTATTTATTTTCATTTTGGATGATCTGTCCATTGGTGTAAGTGAGGTGTTAAAGTCCCCCACTATTATTGTGTTACTGTCGATTTCCTCTTTTATAGCTGTTAGTAGTTGCCTTATGTATTGAGGTGCTTCTATGTTGGGTGCATATATATTTATAATTGTTATATCTTCTTCTTGGATTGATCCCTTCATCATTATGTAGTGTCCTTCCTTGTCTCTTGTAACATTCTTTATTTTAAAGCCTTTTTTATCTGGTATGAGTATTGCTACTCCAGCTTTCTTTTGGTTTTCATTTGCCTGGAATATCTTTTGCCATCCCCTCACTTTCAGTCTGTATGTGTCCCTAGGTCTGAAGTGGGTCTCTTGTAGACAGCATATAGATGGGTCTTGTTTTTGTATCCATTCAGCAAGCCTGTGTCTTTTGGATGGAGCATTTAGTCCATTCATGTTTAAGGTAATTATCCATATATATGTTCCTATGACCATTTTCTTAATTATTTGGGGTTTGTTTTTTTAGGTCCTTTTCTTCTCTTGTGTTTCCCACTTAGAGAAGTTCCTTTAGCATTTGTTGTAGAGCTGGTTTAGTGGTGCTGAATTCTCTTAGCTTTTGCCTGTCTGTAAACCTTTTGAGTTCTCCATCAAATCTGAATGAGATCCTTCCCAGGTAGAGTAATCTTGGTTGTAGGTTCTTCTCTTTCATCACTTTAAGTATATCATGCCACTACCTTCTGGCTTGTAGAGTTTCTGCTTTGAAATCAGCTGTTAACCTTATGGGAGTTCCCTTGTATGTTATTTGTCATTTTTCCCTTGCTGCTTTCAATAATTTTTGCCAATTTGTTTACTATGTGTCTCTGCTGTTTCTCCTTGAGTTTATCGTGTATGGGACTCTCTGTGATTCCTGGACTTGGGTGGCTATTTCCTTTCCTATGTTAGGGAAGTTTTTGACTATAATCTCTTCAAATATTTTCTCGAGTCCTTTCTCTCTTCTTCTTCTGGGATCCATATAATGCAAATGTTGTAGCATTTAATGTTGTCCCAGAGGTCTCTTAGGCTGTCTTCATTTCTTTTCTTTCTTTTTTCTTTAGTCTGTTCTGCAGCAGTGAATTCCACCATTCTGTCTTCCAGGTCACTTATCCGTTCTTCTGCCTCAGTTATTCTCCTATTGATTCCTTCTAGTGTCGTTTTCATTTCAGTTATTGTATTGTTCATCTCTGTTTGTTTGTTCTTTAATTCTTCTAGGTCTTTGTTAAAACATTTCTTGCCATCTTCTCAATCTTTGCCTCAAATATTTTTCGTAGGTCCTGGATCATCTTCACTATCATTATTCTGAATTCTTTTTCTGGAAGCTTGCCTATCTCCACTTAGTTATTTTTCTGGGCTTTTATCTTGTTCCTTCATCTGGTACATAGCCCTCTGCCTTTTCATCTTGTCTATCTTTCTGTGAATGTAGTTTGCATCCCACAGGCTGCAGGATTGTAGTTCTTCTCGCTTCTGCTGTCTGCCCTCTGGTGGATGAGGTTATCTTAGAGGTATGAGCAAGTTTTCTGATGGGAGGGACTAGTGGTGGGGAAAGCTGTTGCTCTGGTGGGCAGAGCTCAGTAAAACCTTAATCCTCTTGACTGTTAATGGGTGGGGCTGTGTTCCCTCTCTGTTGGTTGTGTGGCCTGAGGCAACCCAACACTGGAGACTACTTGGGCTCTTTGGTGGGGCTAATGGCAGACTCTGGGAGGTCTCACGCCAAGGAGTACTTCCCAGAACTTCTGCTGCCAGTGTCCTTGTCCCCACGGTGAGCCACAGCCACTCCCCCTGCCTCTGCAGGAGACCCTCCAACAGTAGCAGGTAGGTCTGATTCAGTCTCCCGTGGGGTCACTGCTCCTTCCCCTGGGTCCCGATGCACACACTACTTTGTGTGTGCCCTCCAAGAGTGGAGTCTCTGTTTCCCCCAGTCCTGTCGAAGCCCTGCAATCAATTCCCACTATGCTTCAAAGTCTTATTCTCTAGGAATTCCTCCTCCCGTTGCTGGACCCCCAGGTTGGGAAGCCTGACGTAGGGCTCAGAACCTTCACTCCAGTGGGTGGACTTCTGTGGTGTAAGTTTTCTCCAGTCTGTGAGTCACCCACCCACAAGTTATGGGATTTGATTTCACTGTGATTGCGCCCCTCCTACCGTCTCACTGTGGCTTCTCCTTTGCCTTTGGATGTGGGGTATCTTTTTTGGTGAGTTCCAGTGTCTTCCTGTCGATGACTGTCCAGCAGCTAGTTGTGATTCTGGTGTTCTCACAAGAGGGAGTGAGAGCACATCCTTCTACTCCACTGTCTTGGTTCAGGGCCTCCTCTAAAATTGTATTTTTAGAGGTTTTGAACTATGTATAGGGAATTGAAAAGCATTACTCACAAAGTAGTTTCAAAGATATCAGCCCCTGCATTGTGAAAAATGGTATAAACATTACTTCCACTTATGTTTATTTTCTCACTCATGTCCCTTATAGTGCATTTATGGTTTCTGGAGCTAATACGTGCTTTGTTTTTTGCTATTACTACAAAGCAGTTATATTGCTAAATATAGCTATTTACAAATAAAGCTCACATTTCAACCTCAACAGAAGATGGGGAAATTAATTTTTGTACTCGTTATATTTTTATATATGTTCTTATTTAAACCTGAAGAACAACTTACATAAATTACAGAGAAAACTAAAATATATTAAAAATGTTCCACAATTACTTTAAAGAAAAAAAGTTTTTGTTCAAATACAGAAGATAACAAACTTACCTAAATGTGTGATAACCTGAAATATTCTGCAAAGTTGTGTTAAAATTATATTTTTGAAATTATTAAATATATATATTAATGCCTCTAAGGTATAATATTCTTCTAGTGTCATTTTACCAGGCAAAATATGAGAAGACGGAAAGTTCTTTCACTTTTATGTTTAATTTTAACATTTTTATAAGCAAGCGAGAGTCACAGAAGTCATTTGTTAAGTTAAGATAAATGTTACAGAGACCTTGATAAAATGTCAATGTTAGCAGAAGAAAGTCAACATGTGATACAGTTAAAGTGTGTGTATGTGGGTGTGCGTGTGTATATATGTATATAATCTCTTAACTAGATAAATGCTCCATTTATAATTTTAATCCAACACACATATAAGGCAGGAAAAATGATAAAATATTTTAAAAACAAGTTTACGTTTGACAAGTATCATTTATAATTTTTAAAATTCTATCAAAACTTAACTGTGTTTTGAAATTATTATAAGTGAATAATGTCTACTCAACTATAATATGGCTATCAATTTATTATATTTCAAAGGCAAAGGATTTGGGGTGATATTATGGGGGGTGATCATTTTAAAACAGTATCAAATACTGTATATACCACAATACACCTGCAGAACATTTGTTTTATTAACACACCCACCCACCCCCAGACACACTTTTAAATGATTTCTTTATAAAGTATGTAGCAGCTGAACTCCACATAGACTCTGTTATGTAAAAGAAGATTAAATAGATGTAAGTGTTATATTTAAACTAAAGATTGGATCAGATTAGATATCTTGCTAAAGATTTATCTTGAAAAATTCTAAATGGAATAGTACTACCTTAGTTAACAAAGGACAAAAAGGATTTTTAGGGCTGTGAAAATACGCTGTATGATACTGTAATGATGTATACATGTCATTGTACATCTTTCCAAACTCATAAAATGTACAACACTACGAGTGAACACTATGTAAACCATGAACTTTGTGTGATTCTAATGTGGCAATATAGGCTACTCAACTGTAACAACTGCACCACTCTGGGAAGCGGGGGGCATGGTTCATAATGGGGGAGGATGTGCATGTGTTTGTCAGGAAGTATATGAGGAATCACTGCACCTTCCTCTCAATTCTTCTGCAAATCAAAAGCTGCTCTAGAAAATAAAGTTTTAAAAAATTAAAATAAAACGATGATTAAGTCACACCTGATTTAAATCCAATGCTTATTTATCATGTTTTGTGGAAATTCAAAGTAAATGTTGCAAGTAACAGTAAGTTGCAAATTGAATTAGTTTTTTTTAAAATCAACCACAATTTATTTTATTTTCAATAATAGTGGGATATTGTGTAAATCATCAACAGATCCATTTCATCTCAGACAACCAGAGAGTCTTGGTAATAATCACTATCTGGCTTTCTTTTTAGTTATTATCATACTTTCAATCCAAACTCCATTCTAAAAAGGATAAATCCCACTCATTAGTACCTTGAAAACATAATTTTGCAATATGACATTGCTAAAAATTCCACAGATATCTACAACTTTGTTATAATTATATCTGTTTTGCAGAGTAATTTATTAATATGACGTTTTAAAACCCATTATTAAAAGCAGAAAACCAATAGAAAATTAGAGCACATGAACAAACACTTCACAAGAGTAATATCTAAATAACCAACAAGATTTGAAACACTGGGTAGGATCATTAGCCATTATCAACATGCATATTAAAACATTTAACCCATACCAAATAATGGATTAAAAATATCAGAGACATCAAATTCTGGTGAGTGTTGTACAATCATAATAAAATTATGTTAAAACAAAAAAACTGAATTATGAAAAAACAGTCATCTTAAATTCAAATTTTCACAAGTGCTTCAATTCAATAACTGAAGTAATTTACCTGTAAGGTATTTAAACAGCCTTCTATTACAGATAGAATTATAGTTACTTTATACTGGAAAGGAAGTTTTTTAAGCTAACATATAAGGGCTTTAAATACTGTTTTATTTGTATATAACACATTACAGTGTTTTAATATAAGGCCCTTCCTCCTGATACCCATAACTCTTATTTCTTTGCAGCATTCAGTATATATGGACTATTTATCCCTTAATAAAATGTGCTGAAGGAGTTTCTGAAAGCCATTTCAGTGGAAGTAGTTCCATCATCTATACTGCCTGTTGATAAATTCTATTATTTAGAATAGAAGGAGCAAGCAGCATGGATTTCATCTGTATAAAATGTTAAGGAAAGATTTGAAAAAAAATATTTCACTATAGTAAAGAACATCTCAACAGATGGAAAAGCTAATCTTGCATTTGTGATGAACATCAGAAATTCCTTTCAGAAATATTATTAGCAAAATTTAGCTCACCGGATATCTGGTAAAAGTCATATTTTGCTAAAAGCTATGCAATTAAGGAATTACTTGACTTTGGTTCAACATTCTAAAATTATAAATAAATTAACAGACGAAACTGCCAAAAATCTTTCCAGCCAGTAGGAGTTCAGGTTAAGGTGGTAATATCTTTTGGGCAAAGAGATCTATTTGATTAGAATACAGAGGTAGGGCAAGAATAGATGTCCAAAATTATGTGTTCTCCTAACTTAGCCCTGGATTTTCTTCAAAGGACAAATCCGGTGAAGTTCCGACCATAATGTCCAAATCCTTATTTCTAAGTTAAAAAAATCTATGTTGCATAGAGACCAATTTATGTTTTGCTTCATTCAAAATTTCTCTTCATTTTTTTTACATTTAGTTATATGGAAATTCTGAGACTTTTTAAATGCTATATTTAACTAAGTTATTTCCTTATATCTGAGGTTAAATTTATCTTGTTATTTCTTTTTACATGATTTCTCAGTGTCCTCCTTATGTACATTCTTTTCTACTGTTGTTTTGGGAGAACTGTCTAACCAAATGTTATTTTTAGGATACATCAGATAAGTTTCTGGGTACTATAGCGTTTAAGAACATAGGCCTGAACCTAGAGTCTGGGATTGTAAGTCTGTCCTGGTCCTTACTAAATGAGTTACCTTGGTACCCAGAGAAAACCATAATTCAAAAAGACACATGCACCCCAATGTTCATTGCAGCACTATTTACAATAGGCAGGCCATGGAAGCAACCTAAATGCCCATTGACAGATGACTGGATAATAAAGATGTGGTACATATATACAATGGAATATTACTCAGCCATGAAAAGGAACGAAATTGGGTCATTTGTAGAAAAATGGTACAGATGAACTGGTTTGCAAGGCAGAAATAGAGGCACAAATGTAGAGAACAAACATATGGACAACAAAGGGGGAAGCGGGGGTGGTAGGGGTGGTGGTAGGATGAATTGGGAGATTGGGATTGACATATATACACTAATATGTATAAAATAGATAACTAATAAGAACCTGCTGTATAAAAATAAATAAATAAAATTAAATTTTAAAAAAAGATAAATAAATGAGCTACCTTGGGTAAAGTACTGATTGAACCTCTCTGCTTAGAGACTCCATCTGTAGATGGGGCTGTAGGATAATGATTAAATAAACCAACCCATGAAAATACTAAGAGGAGCAGAGAGCATGTATCAATAAATTCTCAATAAATAATAGGTATTATTTTTATATTTGTACATCCTTTTGTCTGTCTTTAAGTACAGTTGGTTGCCTGTCTAACCTATATTTTACAGCCTGTCACTGTGCCAGGCCTCCTGCTTATTTCTCATAAAATGAGAATAACCCTCAAAAAATATCCCTGGATCACTGCAGTAATCTCCCAATTATTGCCTGGTGTCTGATCAATCAGTTGTCCAGTGATGTCAGATTACTGTGTAAAAGAATATTTTCCAAAACATATTCCATTAAACCTTGGTCTTTTTTGGTGTATCATGTGAGAAAAGTAATATGTGGTTTATGTTCAGAAAGCCCATTGTTTTACATGGTCTTTTTGGATCTCCATAGGAATTTTAGCAAAATACAGCTCCTGGGGATTACTGCAGTTAAATTTTGTTTAACTCATAATTTGACAAGTTTATTTCAGCAACTTTGCTCCAACTAAGAAATCATATTACTATTATTAACTACTGTTCTGAGGAGCATGTTATAAAAACACTACAATTGTTCTATCTTGAATTAATAATTTTTTCTCACAGTGTAAGGCAAGGAATTCTAAGATATTCATGTGATTTGGGGGCAATGGAGTTACTACAAGTATCCACAAATACAGATGAGAATCAAATATTGTCTGTGTGATGGAACAGATAATAGCTGGAATATATGAACTAATTTTCAAATATATATATCCGCCTTTATTACTAATAATATACTCCTATTATTAGTATATACTAATAATATACTTAAACATGCTATTTAATATATAGTAATTTAGTATTACATAAATGTTAAAATACAATTAAAATCATGTAAGACTACATATTACACTTCATTGTTATAAAAAGGGTAAGAACTATATATGAGGAGAAAAGACCTAGTTTTAAAAATCAGCTAAACATGGACTGAACGTCTGTTCCCTCATTAACACAACAGAATCCACTATTTATATGAAACCTCACTTACAAGGCTGTTATGAGCAAAGTTTGTCAACACTGGTAAAAATTTCTTCAGAGTCCATAGCATCAAGTACATGATAAGATGTTACTTCTTTCATTCTTTCCTTTTGCTTCTCAAGTGTAATTTTATCAGGGTATAGACTTGTCTTTTTCATTTCTACATTCATAGCATATACAGCTCACTATATACATTATAATATATATAGTAGCTCTCCAAACAATATTTGCTAAAGTGATTGATTGTAAAATGGGGATGGCAGAGAGTTAAAAAATTATTAATATAGAAATAAAATATGTAGCCAATAATCACATTACTAAAATGCATATTTATGGAATTTTAATTTTTATTCATTAAATAAAGATGAATATTTGTTCTGTTTGTTTTATACAAGTATAACTATTTTTCTACTTCATTTGCATACTCACTTATAAATCTACAGCTGCTTATGTTGTCCCAGCTGGCAAGAAATGTAATTTTCACAGCGTTTGTCATAGATATTAGGAACAGATGCAAACCTCACCTGAGCACTCACACTATTTAAAACCCCAGATTGACTCAGAGCATTAACATTACTTCTTCATACTCTTAGCAGGAATCTGTCTTTACGTTTAGCCTAAGTCTAAGACAAATGAATTTGTCTGAGAAAGTCAACTACATATAGTCAACTCTCTTTGCCTGAGCTGCTAGTAATTTGTTTAATGTAAATTATGTACCCAAAGCAAATCTATGAGTCATTAGAGAACCATACAGTAAACCCCCAAAAGAGCAAATCATCCCAGGTAAGCTCATTTTCCTATTGCAGCATATGGGCTAAAAATTGAAGATTTTTTAAAAGTTTGTAGTTTATTATCATTACCATCAAAAATAACTGTTCTAAGAACAAACATACTGTAACATCAGAGTGGTCATTGTTCAGGATTTCTGGCTGCAAACAATGCAATCATGAGTCACTTAAGCAGAAACAGAATTCATTAATGGATGTTTGCCAGTTTACAGAATCTCTGGTAAGGCCAAAACAAGCAAGAAAAAGGTAGCAACAACGTTCCACACACTACAGTGATTTCTCTACCTAAACATCACTGCCACTATCAGTGGCTCCTATCACATTCAAGGACTGGTATCAGAAACTCTACTATTGCCATCCTTGAGGAGCTGGACACCCTGTCTCATAGGTTGCCAAAAGACTGATTTCCTTCTAGGTGCTGACCACTTCTATATCTAAATTTTTTTTTTTTTTTTTTTTTGGTACGCAGGCCTCTCACTGTTGTGGCCTCTCCCGCTGCAGAGCACAGGCTCCGGACGCGCAGGCTCAGCGGCCATGGCCCACGGGCCCAGCCGCTCCACGGCATGTGGGACCTTCCCGGACCAGGGCATGAACCCAAGTCCCCTGCATCGGCAGGCAGACTCTTAACCACTGCGCCACCAGGGAAACCCTATATCTAAATCTTGCTTGGTTGCATTCATTGGAGTAACTGGATTAAATAACTGTTCTCTACTTGAAAGGGATCCTGTGGATGCAGGCTTTCTAATTCTGAGAAGGTAGGACTCATGGTGTCAAAAATTATCAAGATACAGAGATGGAGTGCAAAACATATTGGATAGCTATAGGTAACAGATGGTCTCAGAGTAGAAAACAATATTGTATAAGGATGGATATGATTTCTAGGAATACATGCTCTTTTACCAAAACAATAAATGTTTATTTAGAACACTGAAAGACTTGCTTTAATCATATATGTAGCTATTAAGTGATCAATTATTTATCAATTGTGACACTGTAATGAGTGTTGGTGGCACAAAGCTACAGATACCATTCTGAACTACTGTCAATATAGCATAGAAAGTAGATATATGGTTGTAAGTTCACAGAAACAAGGCAAATCTGTAATGACGGTATACAGATGGAAAATCAGAGGGGACATCTTGTTTGTCTTCATGGGAATGTCATAATTATCTTCAAAAATAAAATTTTGGGGACAGAAGATGTGACACTGAAAAAAGTAAACATTCTAAAGGTGGACAAAGGGACAAAAGGTATGTTTTTCTCAGGAGAAATACAGAGTTGAAACCATCACATTGTGTTGAGAATTTTCTTTGCTCGAAAGTATATTTTATTAGATATTAATACAGCCACTCTTGCTTTCTTATTTTTTATTAATGTTTGCACGGTATATCTGTTTCCATTATTTTATTTCAACCTATCTATGCTATTGAACTTGAATAGAAATTCTTGTAAGCAACATACAGTTTAGTCATGATGTTTTGTTCTGTTTTGACAATCTGTATCTTTAGATTGGCTCCAAACAACAAATGCAGATAGTTACAGATCATGATAGAAACAGACACTGGCATGCTTTAACCTCAGAATTCCAGTTTCTAATACCGCAGCACAGTAAGTATTTCTAATTTTGCTTCATGGCTTGAGAATGGCAGGAAATGACACAGAACAGGAATAAATTATACATCCATCAAATCATTGTCAAGTGCCTACCATGTGCCAGGCTGCGATATCTGTTGGAGTTATAGTGATAATCAAAACCGGTACTTGTGGTCAGAAGGTTTTCAATCCAGTAGACTACAGTACCAGAGCAAGTTCTGTAGTGTGACTCATTAAACTGTTCTAAATACACATGTCTATTGTCAAGACTGGTCCTAACGATGAGAGATGGAATTGGGATGGGGTTATCAATGGTCTCAATTGAAGAGAGAAGAGGAATTCAGAAGTTAGACATTAGGAAGATAAAACATAAACTATTCCAGGATATATTTTCTTTTTCTCTCATATTTTGGTTGTTAGTCAAGAGTCAAGATGTTTTTCTACTTCTTAAATAATCTGTAACATTCCAATTGAAAACGTTCCTCTGATTTAAGCCATATGAGGTTTTACATTAAATGACTTAAAATTTCAAAATTAAACTCTAATTAAAACAATATCAAATGTGTCAGTTTTATGTTTAACTTAATATATATACACAAGTCAACCTACTTATGAAAAAGTGTGTCCATTTTTAATGTCTGTATATGAGTTCATATTATAAATATACTGAAAATATCATAGGATTAATTCTGATGATATTTACAACAATTAAAATATAAGTTAAAAAAATTTTCCCTACTACTTTAGTACTTAGGAAGGGTTGAATATTTGTTTAAAGAATTAATTATGGTAAAGCACAGGAAATATAATTTTATGATTTCAATCTTCTGCTTCATTTATGATAAGAAGCTCAAGTTCTTTTGCTAATACTTTATTCTGACTATCCTCCATCTAACTTGCTCTGTTTTAATTCCTTGTCCTTGGGGCTATGGGTACAAGTCAAAAGTTTGTGCTGAAGATGGAATATATTTTTATTCATTTAGAGTAAAAAAAATACCTCCCCTTTGTTCTATTTCTGGATATATCCTCAGCACTGGAAGACTGCCTTGTACAGAGTCAGGCAACTGATTAATATTCTTTGAGTTAAATACTTCAGACTTCCAGAACTAAACCTCATGCTACAGGAACAGTTATCAGAAAAGTCTTATATTAGCAGTCACAGGGTATTTTAGCATGGGTAACTAAACTATAGGTTAATTTCCAAAAGATAAACAACCTACTTTCCTTGCATTTATAGCAAAAGGAAGTGATATGGGGCTTCCCTGGTGGCGCAGTGGTTGACAGTCCGCCTGCCCATGCAGGGGACACGGATTTGTGCCCCGGTCCGGGAAGATCCCACATGCCATGGAGCGGCTAGGCCCGTGAGCCATGGCCGATGAGCCTGCGTGTCCGAAGACTGTGCTGCGCAACGGAAGAGGCCACAACAGTGAGAGGCCTGCATACCGCAAAAAAAAAAAAAAAAAAAAAGGAAGTGATATGGTTTAGATAACAAAGCTTACCTAACCTCTAACACTGAGTATTAGTTTGGATCCACCTATTGAAGACACTACAGGGATAATCAATATCCAACTGAGATCCATTAATGCATTTTGTATTTTGCTGATCACCCCAAAATATATTTATTTTTGTAGAACAATCTTTGGAAAATATTGCAACTAGTCATCCTTATTCATCAACTTCTGAATATTTATATATAACACTTTATCTGAAAAAATCATTACCCTTTATATGTTCTTTTTTATCCCTAGGCACACTCTATAATCTTGGAAAACGTCAAAGATCAACATAATAAAGAACTGTAGTATAAACCAACTATTCTTATAATGGTACTTATTTCTCTAATAGACTTGCTATTTGTTATAGTTTAGCTTTGAACAACATATAAATTTTGGTAAAAAATATTAGAACAAAATTTATATGGAAGGTATTTTTTGTTAAAACATACTTTGACTATATTAAAGATAAAGCCACTTTCAGAATAAAAAAGTTAAAAAAAAGAAAGTACTAAAGAAGGAGAACATGCTCCCCAGCTGAGCTAATAGCAATGAAGAACATTTTTTGGATTCAGTCATGGCACTGGGAGGTTGAATGATAGTTTGATGGCCTTGGAGACTAGCAGCCTTGACAGAGCCTCTGAGATCTGTCAATCAGGGATGAGTGGACAGGGTTAAGACCTAAGGGCCATGAGAATAAAGGTAATATAATAGAGAGAGCCTTGTCTCAGGAGAAGAACAAAAGTTTCTGAAACACACACATCCCTGAAAGAAGCAGCGATAAGTACAGCAGCTGCCTCATAATGACGGCAAGAATAACCAACTAGGTTATTAAATGCTCCCAATTTGTAGGAAGTCCATTTACCTCCATAGGAAAAAGTGTTTAAAATTCAGCAAAATGAATTCCTAGGGAGAGAGATGTTTTTATCTCTGTATTTAGAAGTTTTGGGGCTTTTGCATCCATTTCAAACAGTTGTTATTTTCCATTTTGCCACTTCATATCACTGAAAACAGTGGCTTCAAATGTAATTAAATTACAAAAGAAAAAATGTTATCTCCACAGCCCAAAGCTAAACGAGTTAATCTTTGAAACATGGTCAGTGTTGAAATGAGTATTTCCCAAATGCTCCATTACAGCTAAATACTTGAATTCACCCTTTATTTGAAAGAATGTTTTCTGTTTAAAGTTTTATTAAAACTTCTGGATACATTAGAAATTTAATTTAAGTGCTTATCAAATTATATCAAGTAAAATTGGCCTCAGACATAATAGAGTTTAAAACTTGACACAAGCTGGAAGCATTGCCTCTTGGTAAAACTCTTTCACGGAAAAATGTCACACAAATGTGTTCTTAGGAAAATAAAATGTATGGAGAAAAAATTAATTTGTTTTTATTTATTATACTTTTAAGCTCTGAATACAGATGGAGAACTCGAATCTTCTATTAATTAAACCAGTTATGTTTGGATTTATCACTAATTGTTTTAAAAACTTAAAATTAATAAATATATATTTGAAATATTCTAAACTTACAAAGAGTCTGAATAAATTTGAAATATCTATATTAATACAAGTTCTTAAAACTTTAATAAGTACAGTGCTTCATAGGCGACTCAGAAAGTAATGAACATATTAGTATTTTAGCAACTTTAGCTATTTAAAAAATTAATCCACTCACATATAAAAAGAGTAAAATAGTACTGAAATATCATTTTTTTCTATTAATCATTTACGTTAATCTAACTAATATTTTTAAAATGCTGACATGACCCTCTGTCTTAGAATTGACAATTTTTAGCCTTGCTTCCTAACATTCTTGTAAGCCTTATGATGATTGATTTTGTAGTGAATACAAAAAATAAATGATGCAGGTTCTTTATGCTTTCCAAACAAACCAACCTAGTACTTAAACAGCAATTACAACAATAAAATCTATTCAAAGGTTACCCATCAGTTGAAATTACTTTAAAAATTTAATGTTTCTTTTTCCAATGACCAGAGATTTCTTGCTATTCTTGAGCACATACTACCCTTATTCACTGCACTGACTGCTGTTTCTCCGTTTCTTATTCCTGCTCTTTTAATCTTGGTTACCCATCACTATGGATGATTTCAGGTATCTGTTTTCTTCCATCTTCTCTTCATTTTTTCTCTCTCTATTCCTAGGGGCTTTATGAAACCTCATCTTAATCAACTACACACATACAAATGTGGTATTTTAATCCAATTCTGACCCTACCTACACCCAGGCTGATCAACAAGGCTGGGAAAACACACAGAATTATTTAAACTATTCTCACTTTAAATTAATGATCACAAGCTTCCAGAGGAATGGACTGATCACGAAACTCCTCCCCAGTCCACACACTTGTGCTGTCCTAAAACACCCTATGCTTTGTCCCCAAACTTCACTCTCACCTTACGATATTGATCTCTACCTCACTGGGAAAAATCAATCAAAAGAGAATTTTCAAAATCTCAAACCACCACCCAGGTCTCCCAAGGTCACCAATATTCATTTTTATTAAATTGTATCATCCTCATTCATGGTACTTTTCATAGCATTTTCATCACTTTCTATCATAATGAATAATTTACTTATTTGTGTTGTTTATAGTTTGTCCCCATTTGCTCTATCTCCCAGTGCCTAGAATAGTGCCTAGCTCATACTGACCCTCAATAAATATTTGTTGAAGTACTTATCCATATAAATAACTTCTATATCTGCACTTTAAGACCTTGCTTATGTTCTCATTCTGAAGCCCTGTTATTAATCATCCACCTGCTGGAAATGTAAACTTAAATACTCATCAACATATGTTATTATTTATATATTATTCATTGAAAGTATTATTTATGATTGTCAATAGCTAGTTATGACAAGTAATTACTGGTTAATAATTGGTATTGATGGTCTTTATTCATCATTTATTTAAATTATTCATAAATCATTTGATGTAGAGCCAAGACTATTTTTAATATGATTTCATTAATTGGAGTCCTATATGAACTTCCTAACTATGTCTAAGATGCGTTATCTATGAGTTTCTCTTTCAGGTTCCTTAAAGAAGAGTTAGACCTAGTTCAGTTGCATCATTGGCAGTGTTTTCTGCCACCTATGAAATCATGTTTTTTCAATATTTTCTGAGCCACATTCTCCAACTGCCTATTCCATTCTTTTAGTTACACAATTTTTTTCAACAGTTTTAAACTAAGGTCTTTTTTTAAAACATCTGAAACCAGGACTCTTCTAGGTTATTATGAGTTTTGCCTAGTTTTATAGTTGCCCTGCTAATTCCTAAGACAATAGATTTTCCTTCCCTTACACTTATCAAGGCCATCAAAAGCATAAAAACTGCAACTCTCTTTGCATACACATTGTATTGGTTTATGCAGTGCTTAACAAAATAATATAATTAAAGCTATAAAATAAACTGACATTAAAAAGCTTAAAAACCAAGAAAACGGACTGAATTATTTTCCTATTGCTGCTGTTTCAAATTACAAGGTCAGCAGAGCAGCATCTTCTCTCATCTCTGACTTTTTTTTTCTTATCCTTTATCTCTCTCACTTTGGCCCTCTGAATTCCATTTTATAAAGGTCCTGGTGATTAGACTGCACCCATTTGGATAACCCAGGATAAATCCTCTTATCTCGAAATCCTTAAATCTGTGAAGTCCTTTTGCCACGTAATACAATATATTCAAAGGTTCTGGGGAATAGAATATGGACATCTTTGGAGGCATTATTCTGTCTACCATACTGACCATAAATTTCATTTCTTAGGAACAAAATTACACCCAGGTATTGCTCAGTAGAGAGTAACCTGCAAGTGTCCAGTGGTAACCATGTTTTAAGCATCAGTAGAAAAGTTTTAAAGAGGGAAAGGAGAGTGTTATTGATCTGCAAAATCTGCTAAATAGAGGTCTATTAAAATATTCTCCTCTGAATGTCTATTATACTTTATCTTTCATGTTTGTCCAATTAACATCATACTATGAATTTTCCATGTTAATAAACAGAGCTTCCATCATATTTTCAATATTAAAAGTGAAACAAAATTTATTTAATCATTTCTGTATTGATAAGATTTTATATTTTCCAGTTTTTTTTTTCTTTTTGCAATCAAGGGTACAATAAATATCCCTATACATCTTTCCTTAGTCAAACATGTATATATATTTTTCTGAGACATAGTCTATAGAATTCTACTTTAAGTGCAACCAACTGATGAAAAATTAAGCTAATGTTATCACTGGATCCAGACAAATAGTTCTCCCAAATGACTATGGCAGTATACATTTCCACCTCTACCTTAACATGCCTTTGCTACACACTTAATAAAATTTTATTTTTTTCTCAATTTAATTACTGAAAAATATTTCATTGTTTTAATTCACTTTTCTCTATTAACTAGTGAGGAAGGGAAATTTACATATTTAAATGCATTTAAATAAGAATTTCTAAGATTCTGAAAGTCAAAGTAACTCAAAATAGCAGTTTATAGCATTGTTGTAGTGCTGCGAGAATCTGTCCTGTAGCACCTGCATCTGATGTTCACCAGTAGTAGTAGCCAAGAATGAAAAGTGGCTTTCAGTCCAATAACCATGATAGGGCAATGCCATGAGCAGTGATCAGCAGAAGAATGCGTTCAGCAGACTCTGTGGCATCATTCTGGCACAGTTTCCCACAATCTGAATTCCTGTGATTCCTTACTATTTTCTCAGAAAGATTCTCCAGGTAACTTTACAGTTAATTCCAAATTATTCAACTGATTCTATGAGATATCCAATAAATATATAAATAAATAAATACACACACACACACACACACACACACACACACACACATTAAAGTGACATAAAGTCAGTTTCAGTTGCTTAGAGGTAAGAAACCTATGTAAATTAGTTTCTTCACATGTAATACAGGGCTCAAATACTAGTAACCTTAAGGGTTCTAGTGAGGATTAAAAGAAAATATATGCAAAGCCCTTAACACCGTGTTTGTCAGTAAAAATTATTAACATATTTTAATATCATTGTTTTAATTCTAACACATACAATTGACACAGGTCATGAGAGGAATAACGTGTCTAGCGACATAGCATAGGACCTAGTATCCATTAAGTTTTTAATAAATAGAAGGCTCTTTACTGTTTCATTCCTTCAACACCTATTTATTGAGGGCTTACTATGTGCCAGAGTCTTTGAGGTACATGGGATGGATTAAGGTGCATGTGAGATCAGAGTTCTGCAGGAGACATATAATTAACAATAACAGAAATAAGTCAATCACACAGTACTGTAGAAGGTTAATGTGCAATTCTACTAGGTTAATGTGTATAGCTTAGCACAGGTTAAGGAAGACACGGAGTGTCAGAAGGGGAAAACAGGGGCTGGTGGCATTTTCAATTTTCAATAATCTTGTTAGGACAGGCCTCAAAGGCAGATGATATTTGAGATTACTGGAAAAAAGTGAGGAATTTTGTCATGGGGATGTCAGAGAGACAAAAATATTCTAAAAAGGATAAAATTAATGCAAAATTGCTAAAATTTGCCTGGTATGTTAAGGGACTGTTGCAGACTTTTTCAAGTGCAGTTCAATTTGTGGAAAAACATATCTTAAAAAATTTTATTCATTTATCCATTTATTTTTTGGCTGCATTGGGTCTTCATTGCTGCACGCGGGCTTTCTCTAGTTGCGGTGCTCAGGCTTCTCATTGCGGTGGCTTCTCTTGTTGTGGAGCATGCGCTCTAGGTGCACGGGCTTCAGTAGCTGTGGCTCACGGGCTCTAGAGCACAGGCTCAGTAGTTGTGGCGCATGGGCTTAGCTGCTCCGCAGCATGTGGAATCTTCCCACACCAGGGATTGAACCTGTGTCCCCTGTACTGACAGGTGGATTCTTAACCACTGCGCCACCAGGGAAGTCCCTAGAAAAATATCTTTATGGCAGCGCAGGTATGACAACTACATCTAACATATTTCATATTAAATATAATCAAAATGGTTTTCCTAAAGAATAGCCATTAATCATTTAATTTAGATCAGTAAACAAAATTGCTTACAAGCGAGTTTTGCTTCTCATTTACCTAATGTTGGTAGGGAAGTCTTATAGATATTGGACATCTTTTGAGACATAAATCAGGACATTGTCTGAAAGCTTTTTTTTTCGCTTATTAGGTAATTTGGAATCTGTTAACATCTAAAATCCCCAATAATATATAATTAAAAGAAAGATTCGTTTAGGCTGATTTTTATTCTCTTCTTTCCTTTCCTTTGTTTTCCTTCCTTTCTATTTCTAATATTTCTTGGAACCTTGATTAAATGATGTATCTTAAATTAGTCTGTCAATACTGAAATAGTACAGTGTTTTTAATTCAGAGATGTAAATTAATTACTTTATTGACAATAATCATAATAATTGGGAATCAAAAACATTTCTTCATATATTATTACATATAGTAATATTTATATTACATAAAATATGTTGATTCTTTTACTTATAACAGCCAAAACCACTGCTTCTCAAACTTTAATGTACCCAAAAACTAATAAAAAGATATTATCAAAAAATACAGATTCTGATTCAGTAGTTCTGAGATAGGACTTGAGATTCTGAATTTTTAGCTCCTTCATAATGCCAGTGGTCCATAGATCATACCATGATAGTAATGGCCTCTCCTATGCATTAAGAGATATTTTGATATATTCGAAATTTATGAATTTAGTATACATATAATATACTAATACAGAATATAATGTTCCATGACAGTTCACATTGATTAAAAAGCGAGTATTTTCAACTCTGAATATATAAAAATGAGATATTCCAATAAACATCATTTAGCTTCACTGCAGAGATAGTGATTTTAAAAAGATGTCTGGAATAAACATGGTAACTGCTGTAAAAATCTAACATCAGAATACAGTAAAATGTATGTACATTTTTATTTTTAGTTGATAATCAATTAATAGAAACCTTGTTAACCGACTATTAACATTGCTATTTTCTAAAGTATGTAAGAAACATGGAAAGGTAATGTCAACAGTGTCTATTTTTGCATCTTAGAAATTCCTTTGTTAAGCCTCAAATTAATTAATTAATGCAATCTACAAAATAACTTCTGATCTCATTGAGGTTTTAACCTAGGCCAAGAAATGATTTTCAGAAGGGAAAAAAATTACAAATCATCTATGTAAATGCACATACAGGATATTCACTCAAGATAAGGAAAATAAGACAGCTATATATCTTTATTCTGTTTAAAATTGAGCTGTAAATGTCCATTTTATACCAAATAGTAGCATTTTATTTTAGCATTTACATTAACAAGATGCAATAATGCAATCAGTTGTTAATTATTTTGAGTAGTGGCTGTGCTTTCCATTCATGGCTTGATATATTTACTGGCAAATTGTTTTAGCAGCATATGTCTGGTTTTAATTATATTTCACTAACTTATGGGGATGAACTGTTATTTAGAAACGCATAAGATCTAGTTCACAGAGTAGTTCATTAGTCCATAAATAACCACAGTTATTTTATTTTGCCTTGACTTTACAATATGACTTTTTATATCTCTGTTTTTATTTTTTTAATCCTATGACACTAGACTATAAACTACCTAGTAGGTTATGATTTTTTTGCATGGACTTTCCACATGTATTTTAATATTACCAGGAAAAGTATAATTCTAGAAGACTGAAGTACCTCAATAATAGTCTTCAACTGAATACATCAAATGATGTTAACTTTCACTTTTTTCCCCCTTTATTATACAGTGTTCCATGTCTGTATCTGTCTCCTTTTGGAGAATGCTCCATTTTTCCAAGCCATTTCCCAAGTTGCTTAATATCTTAATTTCTCAATTACCATGGCATCCCAGACAGTGTGCTATGCAAACTTTCCCTCAGAGCAATGGCATTTCTTCAGCAGAATAAAATGTGTTGTATATCTATCCTTTAAAATATAAAGCCTGAAAAAAGTAAATTTTCTTATGAAAAATAATTAATAAAATGATGCTAATGATGAATCATTGGAACCTCTGGTATAGTACAAGGAATTGTTATCTACCTTATTTTTGTCTCCTAGTCCCTGCTTACTCAATCAAAAAAATATGCGAGACAATGGAGTGAATTCCTATGACACTAAGAAGTGAGGGATAAAATGCATTATAACAGATTTCTTTCCAAGTTCACAAGAAATCCTGACTCTATTCTTTGGTCAAGATAAGCGTCCAGGCACTCATTACATTAAAATTATAATATTTACTGCCAAGAACATACTAAGCATCTAATTTTCACCTATATTTTACAAATACATTAACTAAGACAGACTGTGGAAGCGATTTAGTGAATAGTACATTAGCAGTTTTAAAAACAAAGCTAAAATTATATTAAATTTTCCCGACCTCTACTTTTCCCATTACACTTTAGAAGATGGGAGCACAAAATTAAAAGAACACAGATTTTTTTATCCTAGATTTTATTAGCTCTTTGTACACTTGATTAAATGGTTTTCAAACTGTGTCATTCAAAAAAAAATACAGGCCTCTTGTCTAAAATATTTGGGAATCCATTCTGATGTAATTCTTGAGAAGAGAAGAGCACATTTTCTATACCTTGACCATAATGGTTTAACAGTAAATGCTTTTTTCTTTTAATAAGAACACTTCATTGTCCAAAAACTGTAGAGTATTAACAAATTTGAATGAAAATATATGTTGTGTTTGTCCTTTACTGTCAATGGTATACTATTCTTACTTAATGACCACTATAAAAGAGACTGAGGTTTAAATAAAATCAGAAAATGAGTTAATTTTATAGTTTAGCTCAACCAGGAGAATAGTTAGTCTTTGCCTTGTATTAATATTAGATACAATGTATCAATACATTTATCAAAACCTTGAAATAATTATCCAGTACCATCCTAACTCACTTCAACATTAAAAAAAATATTAATGACTTTGTGTTTGAAAACTCATAAATTACAAAAAGGTTTAACCTTTATGAGAAGGTAGGCCTTCTCCTATATGTAACCTTCCAAAAATTCACTTCAGAAAAACAAAATAATTTATTTGCCCTTGACTGAACCTAAATTTTAATTATGGAATATATATAAGGGGAAAATACTGCTTTAACAGAAGGCATGTTTATGCACTTAGAAATAAAACAGGATATAATAAGTGTTATTTTCAGATCTTAGAGGAAATGAACAGAAAATCAAATCACAAATGCAGGTGAAAGATAAAATTCCTGGATAAAAAGAATTCTCAAAGGATTCAACAGCGTACAGAATTCCAACTTGTAGAGTATTTTAAGTTTTTTCTTAGTCATATTTTTTTGTTGTCTGTATCTTGCACTTTTATTTTATTTTAAAGAAATTGCCTAATGAACTGCTTTATCATTTCCTTCCTGCCTGCCTCTTTATTTCTTTCTTATCCTTTGCACATTGTTATTCATTTTAGTTTATTTTTGTTGTAATTTTTGATTTTTGTTTTTCTAAAACAGAAAACATCTACGTTTGAGTTTAGATATGTAATATAGTAATACCTAAAATATCTAAAAACATTTGATTGGGACATATTCATTTTACATGCAAATTTGGAATAAACATTTCTTTAAAAAGTTGATGAAAGAGAAGTTGAGGCTACTTCAACTAATCCAATATTTGAAACTGGGTCATCATTTTATATCAGTCATAGGTCTTAACCCTGTTATTGGTAACACTGAAGAAAAAAAACTGATTCATCAATACAAGTAGGCAGAAATAATAACATTTTATACTTGCTTTTTTCTGTATCCTTTACAATATTTACTATTATATCTTAAGAACAAAATAAATTGCCATAGTTTGTATTTCCTGTTTGGTAGCAAGCAGTCTCTAGCTACGTTTTTTATTAAGATTTCATTTCTTTAGAGAAGTTTTAAGTTCACAGCAAAACTAAAAGAAGGGTACAGAAAACTTTCATATACCCCACACACACATCCATACCCCTCCCACACCATTATCAACATCCATCAGAGTGATACATTTGTTACAACTATACTGTAATCTACATTGACACATGGTCATCAGCCAAAGCCCATAGTGTATATTACAGTTCACTCTTGGTGCTGTACATTTTATGGGTCTGATCAAATGTATAATGACATGTATCCACAATTATAGTATCAGAAAGTATTTTCACTACCCTAAAAATCCTATGTGTTCCATTTATCCATTCCTCCCTCCTGTCAAACTCATGGCAATCACTGATTTTTTTTTTTTAACTGCTCCATAGTTTTGCCTATTCCAGAACATCACATAGTTAGAATCATGCAGTATGTAGCCTTTTTCAGATTGGTATCTTTCACTTAATATGCATTTAAGTTTCCTCCATGTCTTTTCATGGCTAGATAGCCCACTTTTGCAAAAGATATATCTGATAAAAGACTGTTATCCAAGATATAAAAGAACATTTAAAACTTAACAATAAGAAAACAAACACCCCAATTTAAAAATGGGCCAAAGACCTTAGACACCTCACTGAAAAAGATATACAGAGGGCAAATGAACATATGAAAAGATGCTCCACTATACATGCCACCAGGGAAATGGAAATTAAAACAACAATGAGATATCACTACACATCTATTAAAACGGCCAAAATACAGAACACTGACCACACCAAATGCTGACGAAGATACTGAGCAATAGGAACTTTCATTCATTGTTAGGGGGAATGCAAAATACTACACACATTCTGGAAGACGCTTTGACAGTTTCTCACAAAACATAACATACTCTTACCATAAGACACAGTTGTGTTCCTTGGTATTTACTCAAATGAGCTGAAATCTTATGTCCACACAAAAACCTGCACACAAATGTTTTTGGCAGCTTTACCCATAATTGCCAAAATATGTAGGTAATAACCAAGATGTCTTTCAGAAGGTGAATGGATAAACTGTGGTACATCCAGACAACGGAATATTATTCAGCACTAAAAAGAAATGTGCTATTATGCTTGCTTTTTATTTTAGTAAATTCATTTAAACTCTTGAAAACAAAGGAGCAGAAAATTAATTTTCACAGTTAAATCCATATAAGTACATTGGCATATATCCATTAGTAAATTTAATCTGAAGGTGTAGAAAAATAGATTTCTTACTTTTTTAATATCTATTGTTTAGCAAAAAATCGTTTTTTCACAAAAACTTTTTTCGCATATTTTTGTTAAAGTTTGACACAGAAAAATGTGACTATAAAGCACAATCTTAGATACCACTGCACTTTTACCTGTGAAATAAGTTATTTTTTTAACTGAATTTTGTAGGTGTTGAGTAAACTATTTTCTACGTAATTCAAGTTATTTGCCTTTTCAAGCAGGTTAAAAATGTGAAATATAGAACTGTCAAGTGCGGCTCATTTTGTTTATGAAAATATCAAGAAAATGTGAGTTACCACATTATATTTTAGAAAATATTTATATATTGGGACTTTTACAAAGATCTGAAAATAAAAGAAAATATGACTCTTTGACATACCTGGAATATTTTTCTGGACTCAGACTACATGTGTTAACATGAGTCAGTTTGTTCCCTATGCTCTTTGCTCAGGAAGATAAAACTGTAAATCTATACTGAACTTTATTTTTTGCTTCAGGAATCTCTTGCAGAGAAATTTATCTGAAACAGTAGCCTGCTCAGCTAGACAAAGCATTCACTTATCACACAATATCGATACCTGCTTCAAGACCATCACCACATGTCATATCTATGGCTAATTACAAATTGGAAGATCTAAATTGGACTTTTTAAACCTAGATTCCAAAATCCTATTATAAAAGGCTCTTCTGACTTCCCCTTTTTGAGACACTGCTAAGTCTCTATCAAGGTAATATTCTCCCTCAGTCCCTCACTGCAATGAGTTCTAGAGAAAGCAACCTCCATGCTGGTAAATGTTTCTATCACATGTTTTTTCTACTCCAAGGCTAAAGAAGACTGTTCCCGGTGAGTAAAATTCAAAGCACTATTGCAGCTGAGACTGAAGACTCAGCCATGTGGCATAAATGTACCTAGCTCTGGGCAGTGAGACTTTTTGAATGCTGGAACCCATAACTTGCTCAGAAAACTGAATGAGCAAATCCTTGCAAAACTGCCCTTGCTAGAGAGAAGGCGTGGCTATGCCTTCTTCTCTTTGTTTCATTTGTCTCTTACCCCATCTCATCCACGTTGAGTCTGTAGACTGCTTTCATTTAGAAGAAATGGTACTAGACCTGCTCTTTTCTGATTGGGTCAAGTTCTCTGTTACTAGTTGATGTGCTAGTTTGTTAGTTTCTCATTAGTCTTTCCATATCAATTGAAGGGCAAGATGGAAGTCTTGAAAAGAATGTGGAAGAGAACAGATGTAAGAAGCTACCTACATTTAAGCCTGGGTCAAGGCTAGCCTTTGTCTTTGAGCAAATTAGAGAAAGGCGGCAGGTCTGGGATGGTAAATTAGAAATTTACCCTCCCCTGGGTGTCATGGCTCAGTTGGAACAAAATATTAACCACGAGGCATTTTTGTTTAGAAAAATGGTCCCTTGTCCTTGCAGTCTCTTTTCATAATTTACTTCCTTTGCTCTTTTATTTTCCAAAAGGAAACTCCTCAAGGGTAATGAGTAAAACACATGAATTTAAGCTCTGCAGAGTCAAATGATCACTACCCACTTTTTCAATGACTCTATGAAGGATATATAATTTGTGATAAATATAAACTGAGAAAAGAAGAATTTAAACCATTCACTTTTATCGCTAACAGGCTGGACTAGGTTAAGTTTGCATCACCTCTATATGGCTAATTGTTTTGTAGGGAATATTTTTTGGTTCCATCATGGAACAGGAACAGCCATGCAGTGTGGCTAATTCTGTTTGAGGGAAGCCATTTAACTATATGATAATAATTTACCCTTTAACTATATGATAATAATTTACCCTATCTTAAAATAGTTTATTTTATTCTCGTCATTGTCCTTCCTCTTCTGTATAAAATTCAGCCTATGTTAGTATGTGCATAAATCAACATGGAAACATTAAAAATAATTACTTAGTGTTGATTTCACTTACGAAACATCTGCCACATGTCGAGCACTATGTGAATCATGCTTCTCCTATGTGATATTTCTGTAAAAGCCAAAGTTATCCACCACCTATAGAAAAACCAGAGAAAGCATTTTGAGTGTTAAGTTCTTTGCTGAGTTTAGCTAATTTTACACCTTTATTTTCCTTTTACCCTCATTTACTGACCTAAGAAATTTTTTTTTACCATAACATGTATTTTTGTATGTCATTTTAAATCCAGCTAAAATATAATCATGTAAAAATAAATAATGCTATGATTTTTTTTAATTACTGGCAAACACATTTGTACAGAAACTCCTAAATCACAGAACCTTGAAATGAATTGAGGCAACAACAACATCTGCAGCAGAAAAATAACTATTACTATAAAACCTTAATACCTATAACCTGTAATTAACCAGCATTCATTAAAGATCTGAATTCACAGAAACGATGTATACATAAGTAGCCATGCGCATTTAGTTTAGGAGAGTGTTTCTGCAAGACTATTTACTATAAAAAGAAAACTGCACATGGATATAAGCAATTGTAATGGTATTTATATATAATTCAGCACATGGTAAATGTACATAAAGAGTCCAAGTAGTTAAATCATTTTGTTATAATGGAATGACATCTGTGTTATATAAAACATCATATTCATTGTCTGCCAAAATATTTTTTGTTTGTTCTTTTTTCAGTTTTCCTGTTTGTTATTCTGTGACAAAATTATATGACAGCTATATATATATAATGGCGTGGCAACCAAAAGCTTAGAGGCTCTCTCAGGAAAAGAAGAGATACTACTTTGTGATAACAAATGCTTACTCTATTTGTGATTTATCAAGTGAGACTGATGTGAAATTTTTTTCTCAAAGTGACAAATATCTCTAAATTCTCTAAAACTATTCAAAATATGTCAAATACTTATTAAATATTTAGTAACATGTTAAGTAAATTCTGACCATTTTTCAACAGAAATTTAGTGATAGTTTACTCAACATGTCTAGAAACTGACTTAACTCTAATTGGAAGGGGAACAATTGCAGAGTCCATTAATTTCACAACTGAGTGTTATTATGGATTTTGGAGTCATAAAAACTTAAGAAAATTATCCTTTGTGAGACTCTGTTTGTTGCTTTATCTATTATCTGATGATATTTAATCCATCCTTATAAGGTTTTCACAAATACGGGCACTCTGTATTTTTTAATGACACTATAATAAATGCTTGAGACTGTATAAGATGCTATAAAACTACTTTCTGTTTTTATATTTAGGTAACTTGCAGATTCATCCTGAGTGAACTGAACAGATTTCTCTGTAATTCTCTAGTGGTACTGTATCTGCTCCAAATTACTTGTATAATCATGTGCAGGCCCCAGAGTCATCTATTCATTGATTTGAATTACATTTTCTTGCCTCTATGGGCTGTGGTAGGGAGTTACCCTGTGGAAGTGGAACAAAGAATTTGCCTGTGATATGTCTGACCTGGTCTATACTTTCTGTTCTTAATTGTACACTGTGCTAACCAACTGACATGATTAACTTTACATCAACTTAACTAGGCCACAGTACATAGATATTTGGTCAAAAATGTCTGGATGTTGCTGTGTAGGTATTTACTTAGATGAAATTAACACCTGAATCAGTAGACTTGGAGTAAAGCAGATTAAACTTCATAATGTGGGTGGACCTCATCCAAACTGTTGAAGGCATTAAGAAAAAGACTGACCTTCTCCAAGGAGGAAGGAAATCTTCCAGAAGTTTGCATTTAGACTTAAACTGCAAGATCACCTCTTCCTTAGGTCTCTAGCCTGCCAACTTACCTTGCAGATTTAGGACTTGCCAGTTTCCATTATCTTATAAACCAATTTCTTAAAATAATCTGCACCCCCCCCACACACACAGTCCCTATTGGTTCTGTTTCTCTGGGAAATCCTGACTAAAACACCAACTAAGCTTTGTGCATTTATTTAGAAAATACTTTGGGGGTGAAACATTTGTCATTCTAGTCAACTTCATGTACTACATGCCAGGTACTATGTCAGGTGTGGATGAAAAAAAAAAGATAAATAAGACATAAGTTATACTTTGAGATGACTTGAAAATTTTGTAATGGGAAATATTTATAAAAAAATCATTGAAATAAATAGTATATTTAAATACAGAGACAACAGAGTTCAAAATATGGAGAAAAAAGAGTCAATAACAAAGAAAATTCATTAAAGAATGAACTATGAGGCAGAAATTGTCTGCAGATGAGAATGGAAAGAAAAAGCATAGAGGACTATGAATGTCATGAAATTACACTGAATTTTATTCTATAAATTAAGTCATTCATTGAAAGTTTTTAAGCTTAGGAATCAAATGTATAGATTTAGATTTTTGTTTTCATCACTGTGATGATATTATAGGTGATAAATTTGTACAAGGTGGGAACAGAAGGCAAAACTATTGAGGGTATTATTGTATTAAGTTAGGAAATAAATGATAATGACCCAATCTACAGATGGAGTTAAGGGGACATATTTACAAATATGAATGAGACTGATTTGGGGAGTTTCATTAATGGGGTCATTAAAGTGACTTCTATTGAGATTTCTAGCTTGGGTCATTGGGTGATAAGGCTACCTAAATAAGACATGCCAGACAAAAAGAACAGATTCAAAGAACAATATAATGAACTACATGTTGGAAGTGTTGCATTTGAGACACTAGTTAAGTAACTATATTCTGTAAGCTTGTTTACTTTCTCCAATGTAGTCTGATTAGACCTACAATCAGCTGCCACTAGGTAGGTGACTGGTTTTTGAAGTTCAACCAGTGAGACAGAGATCTTTTCTAGCCATAGACAAATGAGATGATTTCCACTTTATTCCTTGGATAAGGAATAACATCCACATTAGTTTCTTTCTAGTGGTGTTGGAATTAAAATCCTTTTAATTGAAAAAAGAACAATAAAATCCTAGGAAAGAAGTGAAGGAAGAAGCTTCCTAACCTTGCAATACAATTCCCCAATAACCATATGCACAAGAAAGGAGAAGGTTATAGAAAAAAGTATCTATAAGTTTGTGGATATTTCCTTCGCTTTCCTGGATACTGGGATATTTCTAAGCTATTCCTTGTAAAACAAATTAACTTTCTGATTCATTTATTTCCTGATCCTGAATAACTAATTTCTGCATATGGTTATTTTGGGAATTATATTACAAAGTTAGGAAGGTTCTTCCCTCACTTCTTTCCTAGGATTTTGTTGTTCTAATTTTTCTTTTCCCTTTTGATGAAGAAATATGTATAATATTTTTTAAATATAAGATGACCATTGAACTAGATATCAACAGATTATGTTCAAATTCTTGCTCTATACAGCTCTAAAGTATATGTTACCAGATTACTTAAAAGTGAGGAAAAGTTAAATAAATATTTATAGCCTATTTCACACAGTTGTAGGAATAAAGTTTGATATATATGAACACTTCTAGAAGATGGACTTGTACACTGTAAATACTCATTAAAATTTAGTAATTACAGATCTTTAGTTGCAAATAATTTTAAAACTATTACCCCAAATTTCTGATTGTAGAATTCTTGTCCCTATTCTTTAAATTCTTAAGTTTTCATTCTGTAAGTGAACTCAAATCCTTCCATTTGTAAGAAGAAACATACAGATTACCATAGATTGGGGGGGTTATTTTAAGGGCATATAGGCAAGTTGTTACTGTAGAATATTTACTTAGATTTATCCTATAGATGCCACTCCCCTTCTGATACAGGTTTTCTTTGTCATCACTTCTTGTCTACTCCACCTCTTTTATCAACCTAGACTCTGTCCCTATCCTTGTTTCTCAATTACAGACATCCCAGGAAGCAGGGTTTTTCTGGCTGGATAATCACTATATATAGGCATACATAATCACATATATAGGCAAACTCTTCAAGCTAAGTGTTCTTTCTCATAAGTGACACTAAGCAGGCTAAGGATGGATGACATTGGAAGGATTCCATCTCTAATTCAACATTGGAAGGGTATCATCTCTAATTCAATCAACTTGGATCAAGTTAGCAGAATCATATGTAATTAAGCTAGAGATCTATCTGAGCAGGACCACCTTTGACTGCTTGCTGAGAAGCTATCTTTGCATATTGAAGACTGCCATTCCCACTAGTAGAAAAGTAGGTCAGACAATACATATTTTACAATTTTATGTAAAATTTTAGTAAAATTTTTAGTAAAATTGCATTGCAACTTTTCATGGATTCATGACGATACAGATCTACTTAAATAAATATTGCTATGGAAATAATTTGACAAGAACAAGAAATGATGCCAGAGGGAATAAAGCAGGGATAATACATACAAACTCACAGTAGAGGCAGAAAAGATATTTTGTAAAATTTATTATATGAATCTAAATAGTATTACCGTGATGCACAAGCACATTTGCAAAAGGTTTCCCTCAGGAAAACCATATTCTGAACCATAATATGAACCATGCAGAAAGATTCATGGATCAGGAAAAAATCATACAGAAAAAGTTAAAAGATCATTAGATCATTATTTTCCTTAAAATTCAGAAAACTACTGTGCTTTACAACTACTTATAGGTTTCATGTTTTGGTAACAACAATGTGGTAGGCAGAACAATGCCCCACCACCAATAAAATAAAAAATTAACAGTCTTATTCCTCAAAGTGAATATGCTGGGTAAAATAAGAAGAATTACAGTTGCAGATGAAATTAACGCTGCTAATCAGCTGACCTTAACATGGAGAAATGATCCTGGATATTCCAGGTGAGCCCAATACAAGCACAAAGGTCCTTAAAAATATTGAATACAAGCTGGAGGCAGAAGAAGAGAATCAGAGAAAGAGATGTAAAGATGAAAGGAAGTTGAGTAAGAGTGAAGGGTTATGAGAAGAACTTGACCAACCATTTCTGGCTTTGAACATAGAGGAAAGAGGCCCCAAACCAAAGAATGCAGGCAGTCTCAAGATGCTGAAGAAGGCAAGAAAAGAGATTCTAGCTAGAGGAGATTAAGGTTACAGATGGAATTATGGTTGCTAATAAACTGACCTTAAAATAGGGCCAGTAGCCTGGATTATCTAGGTGGGCAACTGCTAAATAAATATTTTATGTGAAATGAATGAACACAATGTAGGGAAGGGACAGTTAAAATTGACTATTGATAAGTTAATACAAAAATGTGGGTGAGGGCTTCCCTGGTGGCGCAGTGGTTGAGAGTCCGCCTGCCAATGCAGGGGACACAGGTTCGTGCCCCAGTCCGGGAAGATTCCACATGCCGCGGAGTGGCTGGGCCCGTGTGCCATGGCCGCTGAGCCTGCGTGTCCGGAGCCTGTGCTCCGCAAAGGGAGAGGCCACAACAGTGAGAGGCCCGCGATGTTGGTGACGCAATTCTGAACGAAATCGTTTTCATTTTCATAGACTTCGCAATTAAAAAAAATTACAAAATACCAAGATGTAATTGAATAGATATGAGTATTAAAATCAAGATTCTAGTGCCTAGAAAGCTCAAAGCCAGATAAGTATAAATGCATGTTAATATTTAAAGTTTATATGTGTATTTGTATAGAATAACAGATTTATGGCATGCAAGTCTGAACAAAAACTCATAAGCCTTATTTTAAAAGGTCAAAAACTGTGCTATTCTCCCCTTCAGATTAGGGGAGTACTTTCTTTTTAATCATTTTATGAAATTGCTGTATATTTCATTTCAGGCCTTAAAAGATATGGCAGTCCCACTAATTGAAAGAATTTTCTTCTTTATCCTGACTAATTAAATCCCTCCCTTCTTTAATATGCACTGGAAATTTATGTCATAGAGGAGTCACCAATAGTTTATTCCCTGGATTACCTTATGGTCCACTCAGCAGTACTCTAATACTCAGTTTAAACATACATTAAAAATGTTTCTTTATCATTTAATTGGAAGGAATTTTAGCTCAGTTAATGAATTAAAACTCATTCATGGCATAGACATGATTGTTCTGCCTCCCTTTAGTTTGTAGACTTTATTGCACATACCACCTGCTTAATACTCACTTTAAGATGTCTAGGAGTTTGGATTGTCAACTGGATTTCAGAAATTAATAACTGTTGACTTGTAATATTTTTTCAGCTTTATTAAGGTATAAATGACAAAATTTTAAGATATTTAAAATGTCCTGGAATTTTGTTTGTTGGGAGCTTATTGATCACTGATTTAATCTCCTTACTAGTAATCAGTCTGTTCGGATTTTCTGTTTCTTTATGATTCGGTGTTGGTAGGTTACATGTTTCTAGCAATTTATCTATTGCTTCTAGGTTGTCCAGTTTGTTGGCATATAGTTGTTCATCCTCATATCTTATGTTCCTTTGTATTTGTGTGTGTGGTAGCAGTTGTAATGTCTCATTTTTCATTTATAAATTTATTTATTTGAGTCTTTTCTCTTATTTTCTTGATGAATCTAGCTAAAGGTCTATTTTGTTTTTTTCAAATTGTGATATTATTAATATATATTTATGATTTCTGAAATAAAGCTTGTAAATTATTAACATTTGGAATGAGCTGAAATAAAGGATTTATGTCTTATCTTTTAAATCGTCTCAGATCAAGCTCTTCCAACGGCTAATGAACACATAGGAACCATAAAGATTAATACAAACATTCTGATCTCACAAGTAAACACAGATGAAGTTCCCACAAGTCACTCAGTAAGTAAGAATACATAGCAAAAATGATGAAACATTCTGTGCTTTGTTTCTGTTTATTTTTCAGTGAACTATACGATTTTAAGTCTCTGCAATTCAGTTTGCATTTGTGTGCAATAGGAGAATTGAATATTATGCAAATTATTATTAGACCTCCAAAAGTTCTTATACCAACAGCAATAATAGGCATCGTCCATGCCATTTAATATTTAGATTAATTTCATGTAATTGATTCTTGGTATTTTTTTTTAAAATATAAATTTATTTATTTATTTTTGGCTGCGTTGGGTCTTCGTTGCTGCATGCGGGCTTTCTCTAGTTGTGGAGAGCAGGGGCTACTCTTCAGTGCGGTGTGAGGGCTTCTCATTGAGGTGGCTTCTCTTGCTGTTGAGCACGGGCTCTAGAGCGCAGGCTCAGCAGTTGTGGCGCACGGACTAGGTTGCTCTGTGGCATGTGGGAACTTCCTGGACCAGGGCACTTTTCTGTCCTAGCTCTGTAAAAAATGTCATTGGTAATTTGATAGAGATGGCATTGAATCTGTAGATTGCCTTGGGTATATGATCATTCTAACAATACTGATTCTTTCAATCCAAGAACATGGTATATCTTTCCATCCGTTTGTGTCATCTTTTGGTACTATTACTCAATATATACATTTTCTACTCTCAAATAAAACTTAAACTATGGATTAGTCTCAAGTTAATGTTTTCTTTAAAGTAAATATAACAAGTTTTTGAAAATGTAAAACAAAATTGTTTTTAGACAACAATTTTATTTTATATTTTTGGAAAGCAAAAATAAATAAAACAACTGATAATGTACAGTGAGCCCCATCACAATGAAATCTCAGTCATAGACAATGCTATCCATCTATTAATATCTCCTCTCTTTTGCGTGGGTTTGTGTGTGTGTATGAAATAAAATTCAAATGTGTAAATAAATAACCATATTTATTCAAAATACATTCATATGAAACTAAGTATCTACACATATGTAAAGGGAAAGAATAATTATATCATCTACTGTGTCAGATGTTTTGAGTTTTATATGATACACTCATTTAGTTACCCGTCTTTTCATCACACTTCATATTTCCAGAATATTTTTATAGTGTTATCCATCTAAGAGATGAACACATGTTTGTGAATGACTGAATGGTTATTAAGATTGGTGAAGTTAAGCTATTCCCTTTTCAAGAATTTTGTAGACTATGGTTTATGAAAATCTCTCAGAAAAATACAATGTGATGATAAATAAATATATTCAAAAGAAAATAAAATCAGAAGAATTTTAGAAAAATACCCATAATTCAATATTGAAAACATAACTGAAAACCAGAAATGCACATATATGCCTTATGTTTGCCAATACTTGTAAACCAAAACCTGTTACTTAACAAGCATATGTAGAAAAATGCAAAATTATATCATCCATGAAAGTGAGAATTACAAAAATACATTTACTTTCAATCAGGGAAACAGGAAAGCTTATTTTGGTTTGAAAAAAAAAACCAAAACACACAATTTTACATGAGAATTAATATGCCCTGTTCTGACTTTAGGTGCTATTGAGATTTGAATTTTAAAACATGTATGATTCAAGTAGCCACAAGCAACAAAATACACATTAATGTCAATCATTGTTGATAACACTAGATAGTGCCAACCGAATCTGAGAGTAAAATATCTTTCAAGGAACACACCCTCAGTCTCAGGCAACAATGATGTCCATAGGTAAAGCCCCACCAAAAATGAATTGCTAATTCTAAATTATAATGCACAAAAGGAAATAATTTATCATGAGAATAAGCTAAAACAGTAAGTGACAAGGGTAGATTTACAGGAAACTTAATTATGAATATTACAGTATCAAATAATATAAGCATGCTTACTATGATTAAATGAACAATATACTTTCAAAGTAGTCTAGACATATTTGAGAAAGATCTAACTAGAAATTCTTGCAATTAGAAGAATAACAATACAACTAAAATATAAGCTCAGTGATGGATATAAAACAAGTTAGCACAGCCACTTAGAGAATTTGTGTACCCGAGTATATATTTTAAGCTACATACATGTGCATATATATTTGTATGGATTTATAGATATAGATAAGAGAACAGGTCAGAGAAAGAAAGATATGGAAAATATGAAGGAGAGAAAGAGACATGGGGAATATATTAAAACAACTGAGCATGAGTTATGGAAGATGCAAACAGAAAAGAATGAGGAAAATAATGAAGTAATAATGACCAAGATTTTTTCAGAACTGATGAAAACATGAATTCAGATTTAGGAATTCCAACAAAACCCAAGAGAAGTGTGGAAACATAAACCTAATGACAAATAGAGTATCTTAAAAGAAGTTGGAGGGGCTTCCCTGGTGGCGCAGTGGTTAAGAATTCACCTGCCAATGCAGGGGACATGGGTTCAAGCCCTGGTCCAGGAAGATCCCACATGCTGCGGAGCAACTAAGTCCACACGCCAAAACTGCTGAGCCTGTGCTCTAGAGCCCATGAGCCACAACTACTGAGCACACATGCCACAACTACTGAAGCCCATGCACCTAGAGCTAGTGCTCTGCAACACAAGAGAAGGCACCGCAATAAGAAGCCCACGCACCGCAATGAAGAGTAGCCCCCGCTCAACGCAACTAGAGAAAGCCTGCGCACAGCAACAAAGACCCAACACAGCCAAAAATAAAATAAAATAAATAAGTAAATAAATTTATTTTAAAAAAAGAAGTTGGAAAGAAAAGTAATATATAGTAGACTGAAAGATGATGCTTCAACTCTAACAATAAATGCAGAGTAATAGCTTCAAAATGCGGGGAGAAAAATTTGCAGCAGAAACTGTTTTATTCACCTAATCTATGACTCCACACTGAAAAAAGAAATACATTTTTAAGTAAAAATAAATAGATAGATAACTTATAACAAACATGTCCTCAATATAAGAGACTATAAAGTCTGTACATACAGAAGAAAGAATTTGAACCTAGAAGACTGAGTTGCAAATAGGAATAGTTAAAAAAGATAATGGCAATTATGTAAAAATTCTGAATGCTTAAAACAATGAAAGTAGCAATAATGAAACTGTAAATAAAAATAGAACTGAAATACTGGATAACAGTAATGGAAAGACACAAAGATGTGACCAGAATTAAGGCTTTCACAGAATCTTGGCATACTTGGAAGGAGGAAAGAGACAATGATAACTGTGTATGCTAAAGGGTATGTGATACAATGACAGAAACAGAATGTTTAACTTCCAAATCATACAACTAACTTTCTATATTATGAGGGTAAATAAAAATATTTTAATATAGCTATACTATTTTGATGAACACTTAATGAAGCATTTATAATGCTAAGATGTACCATATGTAGTATCTAAGGAACTAGCACTCTCAGATGTTCAGTGTTAGGGAAAACAAGTGCTGAATCTTCTAATGTATGAAAATTGTACCATAATTATAGATGAAATAAATCCCCTGAATCTATGCTAATTATTCTCACATAATTTAAATGTAGAAATTGAATCTGTTTTACTTGCTATGTAGAAGCTATGCAATGCACTTTTGACGACTAGAATATTTTCTATTTCCCCACTTGGTAAGAAATATGGATTGCTTTTCATTTGATTAACCTAATGTTTTTTCTATATTTAATTTTTTTATAGAATATGAAGATTATGCAATCTTATACAGTTTGCTTAACAAAGATAAAAGGAGCTCTTTTAAGTGTCAGAAAACGGCAAAGTCAACAGTTTTCACAGTACTGAATTGCTAGTTAGTGAGTTTTTCTCCTGCATATATAAAAATATCACTTTTAACAAAAGACCTAGGTAAGAAATATTGCCTATAGTAGGAAAGTTCCAAAAGTTTGGTGTCAAATAGACCTAAGTTTTCCAGTCCCGACAAATGTTTAGCTTATAAACAAGTGTAATTAGATCTGATACTTGGCTTCCTCAAAAGAGGTATAAAACATGTACAATATTTATCTCATTTTGGAAAAATATATAAAAGTTGTATGTTAAGTCTGTAGCACTGTATCTGACACAAAGTAAGTCCTCATTAAATGATGGCTACTACAATAAGTTTTCCAACAATTATTTTATAATTTCATAGCTGATTTTTATCACAAGACTCACTTTGACATCATTTTTCCTTTTTTCTGGAAAGTTCTAATTTTTGAGAAAAATATCAATATACCTAAATATTATTAAGGTTGGGAAAAATCATGCTTTGTATACAAACAATTTAAACTTATATTCCTCTGTGTGTGTGTGTGTGTGTGTCTGTGTGTGATTAAATTGTCTGTATATTCTCCTAGCTTTTCTCAGATTCTCCATGCTAATTTTCTCTTTATTCACTTGTTTCTAAATCAGATTCCAGTTTCATTTGGTTGTTTGTATGAGTTTAGAAACATTTTTTGTGTGTGTCATATTTGTTTAAGAATTCTTTTTTGGCAATAAAATCCCTAAGCTTGCTATAAAGGATTATATAAGATTTATTTTCTAGTAAATAATTTAATAAGTTGACTATGTATGAATCATTATAACAGAAAAAGGAGCAGGGAAATTTTTTGATATGACTCATAAAGGTAGAATAAATACTTTTGAATACCCCAAAAGAAATGGTTATTTGTCAAATCATAACACTTTAAAAAAAATTGCAAGAGTGCAAGTGAATCCAGTTAGAATTTTTGCCAAGACATTCCTAACATACATTTAGAAAAAATGAAGAAAACTGACTTAATAATTTGGACAAAGTATATTCATAGAGAAAGTAAAGGAAAAAAACCCAAAAAACAATTATATCACCAAAAAGTCCCAAATATTTAGGAACATACCAGAATTATTAAGAAAATATTTGTCTAAAGTAACAAATACTTTGATAGCTTTTAAAGGTCATCAGAATTATTACCTTGGACTTTTAATAATCACTGAATATAATTACATGTATATGTTATAATTTAGAAAATATTTAAATATTTTTGAAAGCAAATGTTTGGGAGTGTGACCATAAGTAGCATAATAATATTATGGCATTCATAGTTTGTAATCTCATATTCATTAGTCAGTATCATGCCCATGACACACAGGAAAATGAAGTTTATCATACAAAAGTTGAGAATAAATTCAGTGATCAATAGCAAACGATCTTCATGATATACAATTCAAGGTTTAAAGCCAGTAGAGCCACAGTTGTACTCTGAATCACACTGTGTGCACAGTAACTACAGTATTGCTAAAGATAATGGAGATTGGCTAGTACTTTTCACATACTGGAAAAAACGGAGAATACTGAGAATTTGGCCCTAAGCCAACGTCTTCCCTTTCTTCTATCCAGAGATAGAAGAAGCCACATGAAGGCTCCTATCTTCCCAGACCACAAATTCACTACGGATTCATTAAAAAAAAACCTGCAACACTAGACCTAAGCTTGAAAGCTTGCAAGAGCTGAAAGATGGCCCCGTTGACAATGTTACACTTGGTCTTGTGGCTTCAAGACTCCTTCTGCCAATGGGCGGACAATACATTCTATCTGATGTTTGATGATCAACAAACTTTCTGTGAAAGGCCAGACAGTAAATATTTTAGGCTTTGTGGGCCATATGATCTCTTTCACAACAATTCAAACCTACAGTTGTAGCATAAAGACAGGCATAAAATATATATAGATGAATGTGATTCCATTCTAATAAAATTTTATTGATGGACTTTAAACATTTAATTTTTGCATTTTATCCCATTGATTAAGAAATGTTTAGAAATATAAAAACTATTTTTTTGTGAACCAAAAAACTAAGAGGCAGGCTAGATTTGGCTGGCTGGCAATAGTTTGCCAACCCCTGATTTAGGTCACCATGAGAATCAGATATAGACAGAAAAGGCCTGACAAAAATAAGTAACAATGCATCTAAGCTGTGCTATGAGCTCAGGAGGAAGGTAATCAGAAGGAAAAGGTCCAACATGATTTATCAGCTACAGAAGAAAGTTTACTAAAATTCTAAAAAAAAACAATTACTTATACATGATTAAGAATAGCACAGGTGTTTTCAATGCAAAATAAAAAAGTGTCTAGAAGTAAAATGTATTTTTTAAAATGAGATAACTCAGTGGAACACCAAAGTTTCTTGAACTAAAAGGTTTGCTTTCTAGTTAAAAAATCAATAAGTCAATTAAAGGAAAGAGCAGCGGCCCCTGAGTCCTAAATTATGGACAAAGTAAAGGAAATATCCTAAAACATAAATGGAATAAAAGGAAAGAGATTAAAAATATGAAAATTATGAGGAAAGAGACAAAAACCCTGGAGTTCAGATATTGAGAATTAATAACTAAATATTAAAAACCCAGGTAAAAAAGAATTGATAGTAAAAATTAAAAAAATAATGACAACAAATAATAGACACTCATTCCTGGCCAAAGAGAAACCCAAGTCTACTTTCTTGAATGCATTGATTTCTAGCAGACTAATCATGAAAGACATGCACATAGACATCTCCTGACAAAAGCCATACATTCCCACCCATTTTTAGGAACTAGAGCAATAATTTAAAATAAAACTGTGAAATATAATGAAATAAAACATACTTTTTAAAATATAAAATTAATGAAAGAAAACAAAAATTAGCAACTTCTCCAAAAATAATTGTCTGTAGAAAATGACGCCATACATTGAGATTGAAATTTTGAGAAGATACAGGTTTGAAGAAAGATTGGTCATTTTCAAAATGTTGAGTTTCAGATACAGAGAAATAGAAAACAATGTCATGGAATTAGTGATTAAGAAACTATGGGGTAGAAAAAAAAATTTGGAACTCAACACTACATAAATCTTGGATAAAACTCTGGGAGTCAATGAAATGGCCCTGAAAAACATAGTGTGGTAAAAGAAGAGACAATACATGAAGATAAAATTTTGGTAACACCACCATTTATGAGTGAGTAAGGAAAAGAAACCAGAAATGAAACTCAAGAAGAACAGGTAGCACAACATGCTAGAGTAGAAATACAGAGATACCACTCTTCTTGAAACAAAAGAATATAAAATTCTGAGGAAAAAACTTTGGGAACAATAATGGTAAATTTTGCCAAAAAGTTCAATTAAGAGAAGTGTTGGGGAAAAAATCAGCTTTCAAAATGTGGAGGGTTTCAATGTAATTAACAAAAGTAATTTCAATGGAGTGCTTTGACAGAAGCTATGTCACTGTCATTTGGAGTGAATAGGTGAAAAGAAAGCAGAAAATATGTAAAGTGTATATTTAAGTATTGTGTACTTTAAGATATTAATATTCTTGGTTTTATGAATAAAGAAACAGTATCTGAAATATCAAGCAACTTTTCACTCATAGCCAAATAACAGGATTCCTGTATTTGGGAATGATTCCATATATTTTAACCTTATATTTATTTATTTTCATTTATATTTATTTTATTTTATATTTATATATTTATTTTAACCATATGTCTAACATTGTAGTGTGTGTGTGTGCGCGTATACCTTTAATCCTAGAAAGGTGCTCCATTATTAAAAATATTAGAAGTTCAGTTCAGAAAAATCACAGGAATTCATATTTTTATACTCCAATAACTTCAGCTTGTATATTGTATAAAGATATAAATACTATTTTATTTTTCAACATGTTGGGACTGAAGATCTTTTTTATTCAACAGTACATTTTAGTTCCTTTTCTGGTAGAAATTATATCAATATTATTTATTCATTTTTTATTAAGCATAAGTATTTGGAGAACATACAAATATGTTCAGATCATTTTAAGGGCATTCCTTCATTAGCAAATGTTTGGAAAGCCAAACAACATGCTTAATAAAATTATGAAAACTTATTTTTACTTTTTCCTCAAATAAAATTTCATACTTTAAAATATGTAATGCCTTAAAAAGGAGGCAAGAATATAAAATGGAGAAAAGACAGTCTCTTCAATAAATAGTGCTGGGAAAACTGGACAGCTACATATAAAAGAATGAAATTAGAACACACCCTAACACCATACACAAAAATAAACTCAAAATGGATTAAAGACCTAAATGTAAGACCAGATAGTATAAAACTCTTAGAGGAAAACATGGGCAGAACACTCTCTGACATAAATCATATAGCAAGATTATTTTTGATCCACTTCCTAGAGTAATGAAAATAAAAACAAAAACAAACAAATGGGACCTAATTAAACTTAAAAGCTTTCGCACAGCAAAGGAAGCCATAAACAAAATGAAAAGACAACCCTCAAAATGGGAGAAAATATTTGCAAATGAAGCAATCAATGAGGGATTAATATCCAAAATATACAAACAGCTCATGCAGCTCAATATCAAAAAAAAACAAACAACCCAGTCAAAAAATGGGTGGAAGATCTAAATAAACATTGTTCCAAAAAAGATATATAGATGCTTTAAAAGCACATGAAAAGATGCTCAACATCACTAATTATTAGAGAAATGCAAATCAAAACTACAATGAGGTATCACCTCACACTGGTCAGAATGGCCATCATCAAAAAATCTACAAACAATAAATGCTGGAGAGGGTGTGGAGAAAAGGGAACCCTCTTGCACTGTTGATGGGAATGTAAATTGGTACAGCTACTATGGAGAACAGTATTGAGGTTCCTTAAAAAACTAAAAATAGAATTACCACATGATCCAGCAATCTCACTCCTGGGCATATATCCATATACACACACACACAATGGAATATTACCCATAAATTTGCAGCAACATGATGGACCTAGAGAATATCATACCCAGTGAATTAAGCTAGGCAGAGAAAGACAAATATTATGTGATATCACTTCATCATGCAAATGGATCTACATACAAAACAGAAACAGACTCACAGACATAGAAAAAGAATTTATGGTTAATAAAGGGGAGAGGGAAGTGGGGAAGCGACAGATTAGGAGTATGGTATTAACAGATACAAATTACTATACATAAAATAGAAAAGCAACAAGGATTTACTTTATAGCACAGGGAATTAACACCCAATATTTTGTAATAACCTGCAATGGAATATAATCTGCAAAAAAATCCCTCAAATCACTATGCTGTACACACGTGAAACTAACAAAACACTGTATATCAACTGTACTTCAATTAAAAAAAACAAATAAGCAAACAAAAACAACCAGAAAAAGATAACCAGAGTATTAACCCTTTGTTTTCCTAACTTTTAATTATATCTGCACTTTATTGTTCAAATAAAAAAATCACATACAAATATGAGACTTTACTTGATCTTCCTGATCTTCTTCACGCAAGTAGAAATAATACCTCCTTCCTTTGAATTCCTGTAGTATTTTATTTAAGAATGTCTCACAACAGTTATTACTATTTTATTTTGCAGTCATTAATTTTATAATCTCAAACGAAGATTGTAAAACACAATACCTGTTTGAGATTCAAATGTTATTTGTCTCAGAGATTTGAATAATATGAAAAAACACAATAAATATTTATGGAATTAAAGAGCTAATGAATAAATAAACACTATCCATGTGATTTTCCCCACTTTTTTACCTGATTTTCAACAAAGAATTTAGTACTCAACATTAGTTTTCTCAGTGTAGTTTCCTCCACTACATGAGTATGTCAACCTACCTATATTCACACATTTATATGTTTAGCATTTAGAAGTTACAGAATATTATATATGAAAAATAATACAGTTTTAAATCCCTTACCCATACACATATCAAAAAATAAAATACCAAGAAAATAACCTATACTTCTGAAGGAAAGAATATAACGAAAAGAGGAAAAATTATGCTCAGAGCCTTTTGGGCTTTAGGGATAGAATAATTAAAACATGTAATTTCCAAGGAATGCTGCAGAAGTGTAGAAGAGATAATCGAGGTTTATTAAGTCAGTAGGACTACGTCCCATGCGGACACGCGCTTAAGAGTTATAGAGAGAAAAAGAAAATCTGAATACACAGCTTTTAGTTTGTGTGTGTGTGTAATAATGCAATTAGAGTTTAGTGTCAGAGTATATAATTATAATGTGAAGTACAGATCAGAAATTCCAGCATGAATCCTGTCCTTCATAAAGTATTTTCATTATATTAATGTATGCATCTAATTAATCTATACTAATTGAAGCTACATGTGAAACTCTTTAGGTTACAGTAAATTTTTATGTGTTTTGAAAACTCTTAATTCAAGATATATATGATTACATTATAATATGCCCTTCAGATGCTAAATTCATATGGCAATATTCATATATCTAGTACATTTCCTTTGTTTTCTTTAGGTTCTATACTGAGGTGCTGTAATCTGCTAATATATAGTTTATAGAAATAACCCCCCAAAGTGCTACCTTTATATGGTCTGCAAATATTTTATCAACAAATATTGCACTGGGTTTTAGTCTGCAGGAATATTAAATATTTGGGTTTAGGCAAATTATATGAATAAAAACAAAGCAGACAATAATAATTAGAGGAAAGAGAAGAAACTGAGAGAAAAAAAGGAAGGAGGAAGAAAAGATTATGGCCTTGGAATCAGAAGAAAAATGAGGAAAATTTAAGACAGAGTAGGAAAAAGAATTAGAATGGGCAGTTGGAAGGGTACCAAGATAAAAGTAAAGACAAGGCATAGAAAGGAATGAGGTTGGAATGAGAAGGTGCTTTTGGTGCCAGAAGGAGAAAAGATATTGGGTTCTGAGCCAGATCGGGCTGTGAGGGTGCTGGTGTCCCTTACAGGATTGAGTTATGGCTGGAAGGGAGAACAGGATGTGCCTGGCCAGGAGCAGAGATACTGGAACAAAGCTGCAGCATATGAAGTGAGAGGAATACGTTCAGAGCTGTTGGAGGTTGTGGTTATTTAATCATAACTTTGTTCCTTCTGGTGCCAGAAGTCTGATGGAACTCCCTCCCACAGAGGTCAAACAAATGATTTTCTCAACTCAGTCAATTACCCACCCTGTGAATAGAAGGTCAGAATGCTGACTAACCACAGTTTAAGACAAATGAGATGCATTAGATGTGCACTTGCTCCCAAGGTTCCTGTGACCTAATCATTTTAGAGATTTAGATACTGCTTTGCTAAGGTCAGACTAACTGAATGATCAGTGTGTTAAAATATTTGTTTTGATATTCTTATAATATATCCTTACTAAGGATATTATATAAACCATTAAGAATAAAGTACTAAACAATAACACTTTAAGGAGATAGAATAGTTCATTACTAACATACCTTACTAGAAATAGTTACTAGCTTTTGATTCAGAAAAAAGTGAAATTGAATCCCAAGTCTGTTATTTAACTATTTGAATTGGTAATTTAATGTCCTAGAGCCTCGGTGTTCTATCATTATTATTTAAATAGTAATACGAAACCCACGTGGTTTGTGTAATGATAAACTGGGACTAAATCTTGTTTAGCACAATACCTGGTACACATAATAAATGATACTTACAGAAGATACTTGATAAGATCTCCCTATATGAACCCTTCCTAAAGGCTCTCAAACTTTCCCACTTTTACCAAACACATTTCCTTAAGCCACTCCTAGAACTATTACACTGTCTTAAAAACAATCCCCTTCTCCTGAATATAGCATATCTTTATTCTGCTGTTCAATCAGTCAAGTGCTGCTGTTTATTGGTAAGTGACGATTTCCTTCACAAGAGTTTTCAACTTTGGTTATGGCATTTTCTTACACTGTTCCTCTCTTCTGAACTCATTTGTTCCTATATTCTATAATCTTGTATTTTGAAAGAACTTTCAAGTGTAAAAACAAATCATTCTTTCTTACCATAACTGATATGTCTTATATTTTAATAGCCCTTTATATTTAACAATACACTGATATGAATTACACAGTGTATCATATCTCATTTTGCCTTGTCTCCCCCAAATATCATATAAAAATCTTAATAGAATGTGCCAAGTCGTATACCTCTTTTAATTCTCCATTGAGAAGAACAGTGCCTTGTCACTGTACAGGGGGCAAAACTTTCACCTCTATACTCTTAAGGTTTTCCTCTGGCCCTGAGAATTAAACTGACGTAAAACAGATTAACAGGAGAAAAGCATTCAGATATATAAGTTTTATGTGACATGGAAACCTTCATAAAGAATGAACACCCAAATAAGTGATTAAGTCTATTAGGATGAACGAAGAGAGGCAATAGTGGAAAAATAACTGAATTATGTGTTAAAGCTAAAAGAAAATAAGAATTATTTTAACAAGATCTGTTTGTACAGAATTCTTTTGGTCTCAGCTTCTTGTCCTTGATGATAAGAATGTTACTTTCCTTCTGATACAGGTGTTACCAAACCAAACTTGGGTCTTCTCACCTGTGCACAGTAAAGCCAATCTACTGACACCAGGTTGTGGTGAAGGAAAGTATAGCCTTTATTGCAGGGCACCAAGCAAGGAGTCCAGGCAGCTAGTGCTCAAAAGACCCAAACTCCCCAGTGGCTTTCAGGGAAAGGTTTTTAAAGCCAGGGTGAGGGAGAAGGGTTGTGGGGTATATGATCAGCTCATGGATACTCTTCTGATTGGCTGGTGGTGAGGTAATTGGGAGTCAACATCATCAACCTTCTGGTTCCAACAAGTCTGGGGTCTACATGCTTGTGGGCAGCATACAGTTAACTTCTTCCACCTGGCAGGGGTTTTAGTATCTGAAAAACAGCTCAAGGATATGGCTCAGAATATTATCTGTAGCCCTTGAGAAGGAACTAAAGGTTCTTGACTTTGTTTAATGGCAAAACTATTACTATTCTGTCTTGCCTGGCTGTTTTCCTTTCTTTCTGCATTTTCTCACTTCTCTGATTAAATTTATTCTTTGGAACTCGGGGAAAACCTAGGAGGCTAAAGGTTTTCTACAGATAAGAAGCAGGTGGAGGACATGGTGGGGGGTGGGGGTCTGTTCCCGGATGGCCCCATCAGGTCCTGCTCACATAGGAAGGACATCTTTTGCATGGGCAATTCATCTTCTGCTCTTAAGAAAAAGAAGGAAGGTCACAGTGTTTTTCTTGCATTTTCTGTTTTGCAAGTGCCTTTAACTCAAAATAGTCAACGTGCCAGAGCAGCGAATTTGGGGGTGGTATATTCTGCCAGTCTTCACTGGTAAAATAAGTCCAATAAAAATTGAACTGTCACTTAATTTGAGAAGTATATATCAGAGGATTGCAGCACCACAAATTCCTTTTCATTTTGAAGTCCTCTGCTGAGTGAAGACAACACTAAATTAATATTAGTCATTTTTATTGGTCGAAGTTTTATCTGTGATATCAGTGCAAGGTTCCTGGGCCAAAGCTAGATTTTAGCAACTCTGCATTCTGAATCTAGATATTGTCAAAAATATATCTACAGAGGTTGACAGGAAGGAAAAAATTCTATGAAAACATATCAACTCTACTTACACTATTAATGACAAATGTCTCAGACCAGGAAACCCAAATCTTTTTGTTTCTTATCTCTTTTTCCTTGAATCTCAGAGAATATTTACATAAATTATTGCAAGAACAAGTAGCTGGAATAAGGAGAAAATGGCAGACAAATAGAATCAGATGAATGGCAAGAAGCAGCATGATAGCTTCTGAGTTTAGCACTAAGGTGGCCAAGGCTACATAGCTTCTATGTGTCCCAGGCCTGTCACTAGACAGGGTGCCATTTGCACAAGAGAGAGATGTGGGTCGGGGGGTGGAGATGGCTGACTATAATGTAAATATCTACCAGAAAGTGGAAAAATAATAACAAGGAATGTCAAGTTGATTTTTAAGATAGTGTTATTATTGATTTTTTAAAAATTAATAAACAGAAACCTTGGTCAAGTAGATGTGGGATACCAGAAGTTAGAGCTCTCACACCCTGCAAAGACAGCAGAGCCCAACAGGAAGAAGAGATTCCTCTTCTTTCCTGTCAAGGACTCAGCCAACAAAAAGTCATGGTCTGTTTGTTTCCGATTCCCTCTAACTTCCTTTTCCCTTTTATGAAAGTGTTCTTCTTGGGACTTCCCTGGTGGTCCAGTGGTAAAGAATCTGCCTTCCAATGCAGGGGAGGCAGGTTCAATCCCTCGTTGGGGAACTAAGATTCCACACACCTTGGGCCAACTAAGCCCGAGCACCACAAATACAGAGCCCACGCACTCTGAAGCCTGTGCGCCACAACTAGAGAAAACCCGCCCGCCACAACTAGAGAGAAGCCCGAGTGCCGTAAGTGGAGACAAGCTCGTGCGCTGTAACGAAAGATCTTGCATGCTGCAACCAAGACCCGACTCAGCCAAAAAAATAAATAAAATAAATAAATAAATAAAATATTTAAAAATAAATAAATAAAATGTTCTTCTTTCCTTACCATGTGGTGGCTTGCACATGGCTCGCCATGGCTGCAGACCCCAAACTGCAATTTTCTGCTTATCCCGAATAAACCCATTATGCTGGAGAACGCGGCAGCTCCAGGGTTGGTGAGAAAACAGGTGAGGTACCCATGATTGAGCCCATTGTGCTCAATGCTTATCTCACAAAACCCTGGAGGTTGAAGGTATTTCTTTTTCTTGGATCTGAGCTTACATGCTCTTTGTGTTTGAAGCTCTCCCGTCTTTACTTAGGATCTTTTTAAAGGTTTCATCTTTCTGGTTAAGGCCTTGTTTTGTATATGAATACTCCTTTGGCACTTTGGTCTGACTGGAGAGCAGACTGTTTCACAGAAGCTGGCTAGTCTTCAAACCATTCCTTCCGGAACAGGGGTTGTTTCTCTGAAACAATGCCAATTTTTTCTGCCTTTGGCCAATTCCTTTGGAAGGGCTATCTTCTGGAGAGTGCCTAAAAAAAGAGCATTTGGCCTGGCTCCTCTGGGACCAAGCTGTCTTAAGACTGGCTAAGATGGCTTGTAAACTGTTCAAATTAAGCCATTTGTGCTGTAAACTTATTTAAGCTGTTTGAAAATTGTTCTTTACTCTAGAAGAAAAACCTCTAGGAAATGGCATCCCAGTATCTAAGTGTCTTGAGGGAGCCTCACTCCCTCCCCCCAGGGAATCTGGCCAATTTTACGTTTAAAAACATGGTCCTTCCTCAGGTGCATTTCTAACTGAATGGACCAACCTGACCAAAGGCAATTTAGAATATCAATTGCCATTATGGGGAACTTTTGAAATACCCAAACTTAATTTACTTAAAACTGTACTGGACTACAATAGCTTGAAAGTTTCCAGAACTGAGTGGAATGCTTATTTCAATTAATATTTTGAAGCTTCCTAGCATTATTAGGAATCTAAAATTGCCTCTGTAAAATAAAGTTTTAAAGATTAACTGAGGCAAACAAATGACTAAAGAAAGATAAAATGGCTCCCACAGCCTCAGAACCTTCTTCCTTGGCTTCCCCTCAGGCTCTGTCACTGGCACTATCTTGTCTCTCTCAGCACCTCCTGGCCAGACTCAGCCTCCAGAGCTATCTTCCTTCTTCCCTTCTACACCACCTCCACCTCCACCATACTCCCAAATTTCCCATACTAATTCTCTTGCCAAACTTCCCATTTTCTCTGAAACTCTCCCCACTCCCTTTTTCTCTGACTTGTCAGAACCTGTCCCTTTAAAATTAAGCCTTCTGAGGATCCAGAGGCTAAATTTTTAATTTTTCATACTTTCTGGATTAAAGCTGAACTGTGAGACATAGTCAAAGATTTTCCTAAAGTAATCAAAGATCCTCATAGATTTGCTGAGGAATTTAATATAGCCATCCACACTTATCAACCTGGTTTCTCTGACTTACATCACCTAGTTCTTATGCTTGTTGGTAAAGGCCAGGGCCAGCACTGGATGAAAACTGCTAATTGGGTAAGTCTTGAAAAGTCTCTAGAATTAGAACTGGGAGACCGGCCTGCTAACTTACGATCACATTCAGGCAACTGCTAGGCAATTTCATTGAGCAATTCTTAGCGCTATTTGAAAGCCTGTTGATTAGAACAAAACTCAAGTGTGCACACAAACATCTAAAGAACCTATTAATAATTTTTACAGTCAACTTCAGAATGTTTTAAAAGAAAATTCTAGTCTTCCTTCAGATGTTGATTCCACCTGAGTAGCTTTTAACTCTATGCTTATTAATGGGGCTGAACCAGGACCTTTCCCTTCCAGTAAAAAGGACCAGGATGGAATGGGAAACTATGTCCACTCCACATTTAATAATTTCTGGCAACCAGCTCTCTTGCACTCCAGATGAGTCACCGCTAAGGAAGACCACCAAACTTCTTAATGTTAAACTCCAGCAAATGAAGGCTCCTAAATGAAACCAAACCCCACCTAGTTTCTGCTACTATTGAAAAGAGGCAAAACATTGGAAAGGAGATCTTTACAAATTCAAGCACTTTAGATACCTTCAGCTCACTAGTCAGCGTTTCCAAAGTCCTCCCTAATGATGGGACTACAAGGAACTACTGGGCTTCCTCCCAATCCTCCCTCTTGACTGGCTTGGAGGAACTTGTCTCCATATTAGGGATCAATCTCTTCCAGTCCTAACTGACACTGGAGCCACACTCTTAGTGCTCAGCCCTGCTACTATGAAACAGCTCCTGCTTCGGAGTACTAAAACAGTTCAACTAGTGGGCATCTCTAATGAACCTCAAGAGGTTCCTGTCCCCGAACCTATTCCTTTTTGTTTGGGCCCTTTGAGAGATACTCACCCTTTTCTCCTTAGTTCCTCCGCCCCTATACGTTTATTAGGCTGAGACTTCTTAGAGAAGCATCATGCTTCTAATTCTAGAAATTGATAGTAGTCATCACAGTAACCAACTAGGTGAATTAAATGACCCTTTGACATTTTTCATTTGTTCCATTTCTGATGGAACTAGAGCAGATTCTGCCAACACTGATCATTTGTCCCTTTTGAATCAGCTACCACTTTCCTTATGGGCAAAATCTCCAACTGATGTTGGCAAAATTCACAGCCACCTCCCAGCAAAATTTAAATAGACCCCTCAAAACCTCTTCCCAAAATTAATCAATATCCTGTAGGTCAAGAAGCCCTGTGAGGTCAAGGTCAAGAAGCCCTGTGAGGTCAAGAAGCCCTGTGAGGCATAACGCCCATAATAGACATCCCAAGGTTTCATTATCCCCTGTACTAGCCCTGTAACACCTCCATTAAACCAGTGAAAAAAATCTAAGGGCCCAGGGTGGAGGTTTGTCCAGTATCTCACAGCAATAAACAACACTGTTATCCCTTGATACCCTGTTGTTCCTAACCTTCACAGGTTACTAACATCCATTTCCACTGAAAGCGAATTCTCTACTATAAATGATTTATGCAGTATATCCTTAAGTATTCCAGTTGATGAAGATAGCCAATACCTTTTTTGCCTTCACTTGGGAAGAAAAACAATTCACCTGAACAGTAATTCCTGAGTGTTATACTGTGAGTCCCTATTTCCTGAAAGTCCTGAAGGCTGATCTGGATGCTTTGTTGCAATGTGGATGATTTGCTTCTTTGCTCTCCTTCTCAAGCTTCCTCACAGGAGGACAGTGTCCAGTCGCTAAAGCTTTTAGCCTTAAAGGGACATAAGGACGCCAAGAAAACTGCAGTGTGCCCAAACTCAGGTTCAATATTTAGGGCACTGGATATCAGAACAAGTGCTACATCTACATCCCAATAGATTTCATGGTGTCTTAAAGCCCAAAACTAAGTGCCAACTGTGGGGTTTTCTCAGGCCAGTTGGTTATTGCTGAAAGTGGATTCCAAATTTCTCTCTTATGGGCAAACCTCTGTATGTTTTACTCAACAATAACAATCCCAATCCAATTTTATGGGAAGAACCAGATAACACAGCCTTCAAGACCTTAAAGGAGAGTCTGATGAACTCACCTGCCCTCTGGCATCCCAATGATCAGATTCCCTTTTTCCTTCTTGTATATGAAAAGGAAGGGAATGCCCTTGGGGGACCCAACCAAAAACACAGGGACCACTATCAACTGATAGGGTATTATAGGCAGCAACTGGACCCTATGGCATGGGGATATACCCTTGCCTTAGAGCCATTACAGCCACTGCCCTTTTGGTTAAAGCCACAGAGAAAATCATGGGATCTCTTCTAACCATTTTTGTACCTCATGCAGTAGAAGCTCTCCTGACTTCTCATCACAGTCAGCATTTCTCAGCCAGCTGCCTCATCTCTTACGAAGGTCTTTTATTAACTGTTCCTCACATAACTCTTTTACTTTGTAATAACCTTAATCTGGCTACTTCCCTCCACATCACTGATGAAGTCCCTTACGACTGTAATGCTAAAAAACTACCTCCTGACTTCTTGTGATGAGTTACAGGAAACTCCCCTGGGTAATGCTGACTTCTCATGGTCCACTGATGGTTCTTATTTAAAAGTGACAACGGTAAATATTGTCCTGGAAATGCTACTACAACTCCTTTGGATGTTGTTGAGGAATCATCTCTACATATTGCTACTTCAGCACAACAGGCTGAGTTATACAGTCTTTTATGAGCTTATATTCTAGTCAAGAACAAAACTGCCAATATTTATACTAATAGTATATATGCTTTTGGAGTAGTTCATGATTTGGGGATAGTGTGGAAGCAACGTGTCCTCCTTACTTCCAGTGGCAATACAATTAAAAATGGTCCCTATGTTCAGGAATTATTGGATGCAATACTTTAAATCACTGCTTTAGCTATCATTAAGATTCCAGGGCATTCTAAACTTGATTCTGTAGAAGCTAAGGGTAATCGCACCTTGCTGATATTTCTGCAAGGAATGCTACCCTTTAAGGACTCAACAGCAGCCAAACCTCTGTCATGGTCCAATGGGTTATTTCCCCAAATAATAATTTAGAAAAACTGGCTAAAGAAGCCCGATAATTGGCCTCAGAAAAGGAAAAACAAGATTGGGAATTCAACAATTGTTGGTCTGATAGAAAGAGGAAGCTCTGGTTTGGACCAAATAACAACCGAGTCTTACCAGAGACTAAAATTCCCACTCTTCACTACTGTCCATGCATTAAACAATTAGTCTACTGACAAAATGGTAGCCTTCATGAGTCAATATGGTGGGGAAACATTAACAAAGCTGCAAAAAGTGCCTGCCTCGCTTGTCCCACTTGTCCGAAGTACAACCCAGGGAAAACTGCTTCCAGTCATTTTAAACTGCCTAATGGACCACTGAATGTCTGGCAAATGTATTCACACAACTTCCTCTGTTTCATGGATATAAATATGCTTTGGTCATGGTCTGTATGTTTCCACACTGGACTGAAGCCTTCCCTTGCAGATAGTCTACTGCCTCTTCCATGGCTAAGGTCCTATTGGTAAAGATTATTCCTAGCTGGGTAACTCCTCTCAAACTCCATAGATCAAGGAACCCATTTTACTGGCCAGGTGCTCTGACAAGTCTGCACTGTTTGGCTAGTTTTACAGCACTTTCATTGTGCCAACCATTCTCAATCCTTTGCTTTAGCCTAATGCAATAATGGCATTTCTAAGACTCATTTGGCATACTTTGTAGAGGCCCTCCAAATACTTTGGCCAAAATCATTGCTGTTGGTCCTTCTAAATCTCACATCCACCCTTTTGGAACTCATAAACTCTCACCCTTTGAGATAGAGGATACCCACTGCACTTGGCACCCACTTCTTTTGACCCACACGAATAAAAGGAGAGAGACTCCAATACTGCAAGGACGTAATTGCTTCTATTAAAAACAACCATGTTTTGGTACAGCAGTCTTTTCACAGTGTGTCCTCAGGAGATGAAGGCCTTAAGCTTCATACCTTGCAACCTTGAGATTTTATCTATTGGAAAAACCCCTTCAACCTTGCTGGTTGAAGTACTGCTAACAAACCCTTGTGCCACGCAATTTTAGGAAACAGACTCTTGGATTCACGTGACACACCTAAAGAAAGCACCAAACCTTGACTAGACCTGCACGTCAACTGGTAACCTAAAAGTAAAGATTTCCCAAACTGAAGCAAATGACATCTGATGAGACAGCTTTCCCAAGACTAGCTGGATGTTTGTCACCAAATCTTTGATGATGACAGAATTCAGTTGATTTCAAAAGCCTTTGATCTTGAGAACATATGAACTTCAGATAAAAAGTGCCTGAGAGTTCTCTCTCCTGCCCCTCATTGTTACCTGAATGTGACCTTAATAGGTTTCCAATCTGTGAACTTTCTCTCTGATGTGAGACACTAACCCAGGGAAGATCCTTCCCTTTTGAGGGACAGAAAGCAGCTGAAACCTGACACCTAGTCAGCGAGGTTTCCAAGAAAGAACTTGATCAAAAGAAGAAAATGTAAAAAATTAAGAGACCTTGGGGCTTCCCTGGTGGCACAGTGGTTGAGAGTCCGCCTGCCGATGCACGGGACACGGGTTCGTGCCCAGGTCCGGGAAGATCTCACATGCCGCGGAGCAGCTGGGCCTGTGAGCCATGGCCGCTGAGCCTGCGCGTCCGGAGCCTGTGCACCGCAACAGCGAGAGGCCCGCGTACCGCAAAAAAAAAAAAAAAAAAAAAAAAAAAAAATTAAGAGACCTCAATTAATTAGAGTTGGGAGACCAGAAGGGGGAGCTCTCATGCCCTACGATGACAGCAGAGCCCAAAAGGGAAAAGAAAGACTTCTCTTTCCTGGCAGAGACTCAGCCAATGAAAAGCCATGAACTCTTTGTTTACTAGAGCTCTCCCAACTTTCTCTCCCTCCCAATAAAAGTGTTCTCTTTTTGTTGCCTTCTGGGGCCTTGCACATGGCTCACCATGGTTGTTGGCCCAAAACTGTCATTCTCTGCCGATCCTGAATAAATCCATCTTTGCTGGAAAAATATCTGGCAGTCTATTTGTTTCAGGTCAAAAATAGTTACCTGTGAAGTAACAGACTGTTCAATGCCCAATCAATTATAAGGTAACTTCTATTCCAAGACCAAAATCAGATATGAAAATAGAATTTGGGGTGAGAATATTCTGCTTCATAGGAGAAGGCCAAAGTATTGATAGCTCTGCTTAAAATGCTGTAAATTTTCAGATAATTTCTCTTAGCTGTTTGCACTGAACCTTCACAGTCTTACAGAGTTTTCCCAATCGGAACTCATTATCTACAATGCTCTGAAATGTGCATTCAAAAATACCTTGTTTCATGCTTAGTAGTTTTTATTTTCTTCCTTCCACAAGAACACATTTTCTGCAACAAAAATGTATACTACTGTCTTTTGAAATTAGACTTATCAGTCATTTGAATTGACTCTACTCCTAAAAATTACACATCAAACAGACACATTTGCTTCCTCATGAAGGTCCACACATGAAAGTTAGAAATTATCATCTCTCTCCTGGGAGCATTCCAGTGGCTACATGGTGATAACTGACACAAGAACATTTCTGAACATAAGTGCTGAACACATGTAGGAAATCCATTTTAGGAGCAGTAAATAGAGAATAAATCACAGATTCTGGTGACCTCTGCATCTTCCATTATTTTATATTCCTAAACCTTATTCCATCTTACGTCCTAATTCCATGCTCCCTTTTAAACTATAAATTAATAGATCCTCAAAGCAGTTGGTCTAATCATAGTGTAAAAGTGATTAAGTATATTTTTCTTAGCTCTTCATTTTTAAATGTCATTTTAGCCACTCAAAGGAAACTTAGATATAAATGTAGATTATGTTTATATGATATAATCAAATGTGAGTTTATTTATTGGCTATAACTTGTTATTCAGGTAATTCTAGATAGATAGGTAGATAGATAGGGCCCCTGGCTCAAGGAACTTAACACTGTGAGAAGATCGCACAAAATACTGAGTAAATCAGGAGAAAGAGTGAGTAATCAGGTCTGGAAGATAGCAAGATCAGACAAGTGTTATACTCTGTTCTTTTTACCCTCTAGTTATTTCATTAGTATTTCAATAGTAGAGAGTTACTTCTCTCTACTATTTCATTTAAAAAAATACCCAAATGGTGATCTATTTATGTTTAATATCAAATACATTTGATATATTAGCAGCACCTAGCACACAGTCACTGGTTTAGCTTCCACCTGCCTGCCAGTAAATTAACTGTGATGATTATCATACATTCATTTATCATAATAATTATTAAATAAGTCCCTATTACGTTCCAAACATTGTTGTAAATTTTGTGATTCAGCAGGGAGCGATGCAGAATATCACACACATTAAACCAGTAAACATATCACACATAATATTTCATATACTGCTGTGCTATGAAGAAAATCATCAGGGTCAAAAAAATAGGAGTAAATGGAATGGGATGGGATTGTTTTGGAAGGGGATTTAGAGAAACTTCTCAAGAAAGAGACCTCTGAACAGAGACCAGCTGAATGAGCAGTGCCCCCTATGAAGATACAAGGAGGGAATTCCAGGAAGAAAACAACCTGCAAGCTTAGAGATACTGAGGCAGGAAGGGATCAGAATAGCTGGAGGAAAGAAAGAAGAATGTGGCTGAACTGTAGTTGACAAGGAGGAGAATGGTACTGAATGATACTGTAGAAGTAGATAGCAGGTAGACCGCCAAAAATAAATAGGTTGATAAATAAACAAACATAGGACTTTGGCTTTTTCTGTAGATGTGATTTAAAGCTACTGAGGGATTTTTTAAATGGAAGATACTGCTTTGAACTGCCCTGGGGGAAGGGTTAGGAACAAACACACGGCCTGACTGGCAATAGTGTTTGCAGGCTGACCAGTTAGGATGTTACATTAGTAACACAGATGAAGGATTACGATTCCTTGAAACCAGTGTTTGTTGTGGCGATAACAAGAAGTGTCTGGCTTCTGGATATGATGTGATCATAGATAACTGGTATACAGATAAGGGAGATAATGAGGAAGAGAGAACCTTGGATTACTCTGAAATTGTATCCTTAGAGAGTATGTAATTGGTGATTGTATGGGTAGTAAGTCATCTGGATGCCAAATGGATATTTGGGCAAGCCCATTTGCTTTTGTCCTTGGTCACGAACCATTCTCAATGCTTCTTTTCTGTGTACTGAGCCAAGGGGGGCTGACCCAGGAGGGAACCTGACATTTGAGGACAGCCTCCTTTGGGCTCACTTGCCAGTAGAATTCTCACTGGGTTCAGTCAGTTGGAGGAGGATTTAAATGATCTCCTAAATGCTATTGATTTATAAATATATTTTTCTAGGGAAAAAAGTTATTCTCCTTTTTGTGTCTATATATGAAATGTACCTATCCAATAAATATCTAAACTCAAAATGTTCCATACTGAACATTCTCTGGAAACATGCTTGCCTTCTTGTTTATCTCTTGAATCACACTACAATTCTGTAAATTCCTGAATCTCAAACCTATGAATACATCTGATTTTCTAACTACCAGCATATATTAGTTATTAAAATCATATTAATAAAATCCAAAAATATTTTTACTAAAATTTTCTTTAATTTTTCTCCTTTACTGTCTTTCACAGACACATCATCTCTTCCTTTGGACTGTTCCCCTAGCCTTCTGTGCATAAATTTGTTCTCCAAATTATTAACTGAATGGCCCTACTAAAATTTAACTACTTTGATGTATGTCATCTATAAAATCTTCAATTGCTTCTCAATAGTCTGGGATAAAATCTAACTGTCTTTTATTTACACATATAACTCATTATTTTTTGGTTCTGTTAACACTTCATGCTCAACCGTCATCATACACAAATCCCCATCCTTAGTGTACACACACATACACAGGCCACACTGGGATCCAGTGGAAATAGTTATATTCAATTCTAGGCATACACAGCATAGTCTGCATCTAACCCTTGCTTTGATCACCCTCTCTCTCTTGCATAGAATACCCTCTGAACCCACTTCTTCTTTTCCTTTTTTTTTTTTTTTTGGCCGCGCAGTGTGGCATGTGGGATCTTAGTTCCTGGACCAGGGATGGAACCCATGCCCCCCTGCATTAGGAGCATGGAGTCTTAACCACTGGACTGCAAGGGAAGTCCCAAACCCACTTCTTCTAAACAACTATAAATATAATTGGCTCGGGCTTCCCTGGTGGCGCAGTGGTTGAGAGTCTGCCTGCTGATGCAGGGGACACAGGTTCGTGCCCCGGTCTGGGAGGATCCGGAGCGGCTGGGCCTGTGAGCCATGGCCGCTGAGCCTGCGCGACCGGAGCCTGTGCTCCACAATGGGAGAGGCCACAACAGTGAGAGGCCCGCGTACCACACACACATACACACACACAAATATATATATATATATATAAAATTATATATATATATAAAATTGGCTCGACTTACTTCTTATGAAATGTTCTTTGTCCCAGTTAGAATTATCTCACTTATTCTTGATGCCTCAAAAGAATCCACACTTCTATATTTATACCTCTAGCATTTCCTCACAAATACTAGTTTTATTTCTATCTCCTCCAATTAAGCAGAAAATAATAGTATCTTTCCCAATACCCTGGTTGTTAAATCTTAGGCTCATTACCTCAGCCAATCAGATGTTCCATTCTGAAACTGTGAAGTTTGATGAAGTAAAAGAAAAAAATGGATAGTTAAATTACTCAGGGCTTTTGTTGTTACAAGTCCCCCAGAGATGGTAGTACTGACACTGCAGCAGCACGGGCTTATAGAGCACTAGCCTCAGCAGCTGGTCACAGTGATAACCTCAGGTGCAATACATTTCATCCACACTCCCCAAACCTAAAGTTTTTTCAGTTACCTCCTAGAATATCTGCTATATCATGCACCTTCAAATACTTACACATCTACTTTATATACATTCATGTATATTTTTAGTTTAGCTAAATTTTACTAGGAAAAAAAAAGATCCTTGACTGAACTGCCCTTATACTCTCAATACCAAATATATGCTTACATCATAGAAGCTCAATTTATATTTGCAGACTGTATAAATGAATACGTTTCATCCTTAAAGACGAACAACATAACAAATGTTAACATTCATCAAGTGCTTATTTTGGGTGTAGCTCTTTGCAACATGCTTTGCAGAAATGAATTTATTTACTCCTCACCCCATCCCCTGAGGTAGATGTTATTCTTTGCTTTACTGTGCAGGATACTGAGGCATAAGAGTTAGTTATATGGCTCAAAGTCATATCTCGTAAATAGGGAAGCTGGGATTTGTACTTGAACATCTGCCTCTGAAACCCACACCCATTCCATTGCCTTTTATTGCCTCTTAAAGCAGGATAAGAGGTATGCTTTCTTTGTTGTTTGTATTTGTTTGTGTATTGAGATCATTACTAGTTTAAGCAAAAATAAATGAGTACTCTTTGAATTTTTAATATTAGATTACATTTTTTCTACTGTCCTTTGCCCAAAATAAATGTGAAAAATAATACAGGTTTATCCAAATTCAGGAGAGAAGTGAAAACGATTTTAATGATCATCTCAGCTGTTTGGTTTGCTTATTATCAGCATGGTCCATATGAATCAGCTGACACTAAAAAGAACATCTAAGAGAAGAATATATGCTTTCAATTTAAAAGTCTAGAATCTATCAATCCCAGTTAAATGAGCATCATGTTTTGTAAATTTGAATGTGTTATACTAGAAATGTATAAATATTTAAACATATCTTCTTTATTATATATAAATATATACATATGATATGTACATATTTATGTGTGTGTATGTGTATATATATATATCATTGTAAATGGATATATGTTTTACTTCCGCATAAATTCGGTTTTTAGATCCCATGTCTTTATATAGACAAAGTCTAAGCCAAAATAAGAATTAGCTTGGCTTAGTAGATGCAGAATACTGATGAAGAGCTATCTTTTGAATTTCTTCCTAAATGCTCTTATATTAAGCCTTAGAACTGCAGGAACAGAGAGTTCCACAGCCTTGGAAACATGACAAAGACATCCTCCCCTGAATTTTACATCATTTATTTCAGTTAACTACAAAATGTCAGAAATGAAAAGGACACCACCAGAAATTTTCTCAGTAAATTTTCACCTCAATTATGGCCATAAGAATATAGCACAAAAAATTTAAACAGCACAAAACTAGAAGTAAAAAGAACAATTTCCGACAGACTTGCTTTCAATTGTACCTATTAGAGAAAGCATTATCTTCTAAAAATCAATATTGTACAATCATAACTTTTTTCTTGACCTATAAAACGTTGAGGCTACTGAGTTTGTAATTCTGAGAAATAAAGCCCCAATACTTATCCTAGATGTTGTTGAGTATGCCCCAAGTATGAGCATGCAATGTTTATTCACATATTCTCATCCGTTAATTCATTACAAAAATTTTTTTGAGGCAAAATTGTACCTTGAAGTCTGTGGCCTGCAAAAACTTCAATAATTATGCATATGGATATGTACATATATTACATAAAAAATACATAGTATAGAGTGTCAATGATCTACATTGAAGTTTCTGGTGATCACAGACATATATCATTTCCTAAATGAACCATTAAGATATTTATTAATTCATGTGTATTAGACACTAATAATTTTGAAATAATTTTTACTCACATGTGAAAGAGAAGGAATTTTGTTGGCTCAAAGGGAGAGGCAGGACTCAACTTGGTAGGTTTCATGTTCTTGTTTTTTTTTTAAACCTACCAGGAGGAAGTGAAAGCTGGGAAGGGAAACGTTACTGCATGGGGAAAAATGTAGAGTAAGAACAGTAACAAAATTAATGTCTGAAATAATCTAACCTAAGTTCTTTATCATACTAGTAGTTATACAGAATGCAGTTGCTTTTTGAACACACTATTCTAATTCTCTGGATTCCTGTTCTGATTCGTTCTTTTGCTTTCCAGGCCTACTTCTTCTTTGTTTTTTTTCTTAATTATTTTTTTTTTTTTGCGGTACGCGGGCCGCTCACTGTTGTGGCCTCTCCCGTTGCGGAGCACAGGCTCCGGACGCGCAGGCTCAGTGGCCATGGCTCACGGGCCCAGCCGCTCCGCGGCATGTGGGATCCTCCCGGACCAGGGCACAAACCCGCGTCCCCTGCATCAGCAGGCGGACTCTCAACCACTGCGCCACCAGGGAAGCCCCTCCAGGCCTACTCCTTAGCTTTTACTCTCAGACTTCATTTCCTTGTTCTCCTGGATTTGGCATCTGTTTTCTGGAAGCCAGATTTTCCACTACTTTAATTTTAAAAGAAAACAACAAAAAAAACCAAACCTGAAGCCTTAAAGAATCCTCCAAGAGGCATCAGAGTATCATACTCATGTAAATCTCTTCAAATCTACAGATATTTATGTCATCCTCATACTTGATATTCTGGCAGAAATATTTGAAGAAATGAAAACTCAGAGTTGCCCAAATTTAATTTTAAAAATATACAAAACATCAGCTTGAAAGGGCACCTATAGTGTCAAACAGAATAAAGAAGAAAAAAGTCCAAATAGAAACTTGGTAGAGTCAGTTTCTAAACCATCAAGAAACAGTTCTGAAGACTTATAGAAATGAAATGCAATTATTAAAAATTAAGAAATGGCCTTCTTCAGAGTAACACTGGATACATGAAATCAATGGATTAATATTTATCATGTTTTGAAGTTAAAAACTTATTATTTTTGAGATGGAATACTCACAATAAAATGAACACAAGCTGGGCCATAAAAATCCTCAAATTATTAAACAATGAACATCACTTATCTATATTACCTGTCTAGAATAAACTGCAAGTCACAAATAAGTGGAGATATCAAAAAATATCTTACTTCTAAAAACAGTTATAAATATTCCACAGACAAAAGAAAAAAAAAGCTTAAAAGAGATTATGGATAACTGAGAACTAAATTACTGTAATAAAACATAGGAAATAGCTAGAGAGAAATATTTAACTTGGAAGTCATTTTTTCAGAAATAAGTTTGAAAACTACGATCTCAGTCTCTAACTCCAAAAGCTAAACTCCCAAAAGATTTAATTCCAAAATATTAATAGAATTCACCTTTCAAAATATGAAATAATAATAAAAAAGATAATGAAAGAAATTAAAAAATGGGGTAAATCCTAAAATTTTAAATGGTTTATCAAATATATATATATTACTTCTGAAATAGATTTTTATTGTTTAATCAAAATTATATTGTTTCATTTAAAAATTTATTTTGGAAAAATTCCTGAGCTAAAAAATTCCTGAGCTAAAATTTCTCATATAGCATGACTGAATACACTGTAAATTTTACTCAGCAGCAAAATATCTTGGAATTTGTTTAGCTAACAAAATTTACAGTAATCTGAAAAACACTGACCCTTGTCTTATTTCAATAATTTAGCTATTACAATGAAATCTCTCTCTCTCTCCCTCTCTCTCTCTTCTACCCAGTCCAGGAAAACTCTGTCAAATCCTTAAAATGCAAACATAAAGCAAACACCAGACAAATGAGACTTGGTAAGCACTCTGTTTGAAACTAGGTTTTCCACTAGGTTCAAATCTAAATAATAATTTTCCTTGTAATTTTTCCATTTTATAAATCAAATATACTTCAGTGTCCAGTTTACTGTATAGAGTTCTTTTATATCTCAAATCACTTTGTATGGATATTCTCCTCACTAAGTTCTCCCCTTAAGAGAAACAAACACTAATGTATTACCAGAGTCTTCACCACATAAGTTAGTATATACTAGAACAATTTTTTTGTCTCAAACTATTTCATCCACTAATCAGAATGCTGTCCAGATTATTTTGTTCTTAAATCCAAGACAAGCTATTTTCTATATTGCTAAGGAATAATAAAAAGGAGAAAATTCAACTTAACTTCAAAATAAATTTCCAGAATAAGAGAAAATAAATATTAATTTAAAATAAGTAATACATATGTGAGAAGTGAATTTGTTATACTGTAATATGAGCATATTTAGACATTTTTATGATTTCCATATTGCTTTTATTTTCATATAGACATTTAAACCATTAGTTTTCATATCTGACTGTAAAATTTCTAGGAAAGATATAGCTATGTTTGAACATACATTATATATAGAATATATAAAGTATATATAGATTCAAATATATTTATTTAAGCACAGACATATATCATATATGTGATATATATGTGAATATATATCTGTGCATATATATAATGCTTCCAGGATGAACCCAACAAAACTTAAAATATGGACTAAAGAAGGGCTTCCCTGGTGGCGCAGGGGTTGAGGGTCCGCCTGCCGATGCAGGGGACATGGGTTAGTGCCCCAGTCCGGGAGGATCCCACATGCCGCGGAGCGGCTGGGCCCGTGAGCCATGGCCCATGAGCCTGCACGTCCGGAGCCTGTGCTCCGCAATGGGAGAGGCCATAGCAGTGAGAGGCCCGCGTACCGCAAAGAAAAAAAAAAAATTATGGACTAAAGATATTGTACTAGTACTTATTATTTATTGCATCACTAGCACTTCATCAATCATTCTGAGCAAAATCTGATTCACTTGTCATTCTTACTTGGCAATCAAAAATCTATCTCAGAAACAATGTTTATCCATCACAGCTCCATTTCCACCAACATTAAAATGTGTATTTTTTCCAACATAGTCACAAAAAAGTCCCCAAGTTTTGACCTATAATGAAGATAAGGTTTTTGAGTTTAAGGATGACTTTGTCTTAGTTTAATTTAACCAATTTTTGGAAATAACCAGCTAACTAATGGTTTTGAAATTCTTCATTTGCTTTAACTTGGTTTCAAGCCTCAGTTATTCAGGTCCCCTGAACTTCACCATCATGGCTCATATGGGGGTAGTGCAAGGTTGCTCAAAATTTGATAGATTAGAACTATTTCTGTCTACCTCAAATATGTTTCTATGGTATATTTTCTTTGTGAGGCCTCTAGTTGGCCTAGGGAACTAAATTCTATTTTTTTTTTTGATAGACATTATTTTCAAGTCTTCCATCAAGAAATGTCTACACTTAAAACCTATACTTCAGTTTACTGAGCCTATGTTTTCCTTCCTCCACTAGTTGAGAATAATCTTAACTCCAGCAAGAAGGCTTTAGGATGCCAAATTTTTTTCTTTTGATCTACAATTTTCTAAAATGGCAATACCAATAGTTTTGTCATCAGTTACCACATGCTGCCACGAGTCATTACAATCTAGGGATCAGTATAGAATTCAGAGGATAAAAATCTGGGTCTTAAACTTGGTTACACAACAAAGTCGGCAAGTTGTAAAATGTCTATGTCTCCTTTTCTCCATTTGTTAGAAAAACTAATAAAATCCTATTTGAGATTGTTTTGAGCATTTTGTAGTACCTAATCCTATTTAAAATGGTATTTATTACATTATTATATATAAGTTCACTCATTGATATTAGTACTTGCAAAGATCTACTTGACCTACAAAAGTTTAACACCAAGTCTATGGTGTATTTTGACTCTAAAATACGCATAACAAAGCCAGTAAAACACAATTTTTATATGCACGCCTATTAAACCATTAAGTCCTACAGACCTTGGGAATATTCTGCTATAGAAAGATTAATTTAGTTATAAGAATATTCTGCTATAGAAAGATCAATTTAGAAAAGTGATTTGTTTAGCACAATATAATTTAAAAAATAATCACCACAGCTTTTAAAAGGAGAATAAAGCAATTTTTCAACGGCATACTATTATTGAAACTATTTGAGAGTACATTGAGAAAAACAAATCCAAAAATCACAAGCTTCATACAATGAATTAAGATGTACTTTCTCATTCCACTCAACACAGCTATGACATGAAATTTTCAAAGCTTTGGATATGAGTCACTGTCTACTAACATTCACTTGGAATTCTTTTATTGATTTTTTTTTTTTTTTTTTTTTTTTTTTGCCATGGCATGGTGCCCTATGTCTGCTGGTGCTAACGTTTATGTAAGATCAGCATTTTTTCTATAGCATTCTGCTGTGTTTATTTGTTTTTTATTTCCTTACTGCTGTAACACAATTGCCTATAATTTAATTTATTCATATTGTCTTCTTTAAACCACTACAGATTTAACTCTTCATTGTGCAAATAATATCATAGATTTCTTTTTAAAGTTTTTAGATTTTATTACTTTTAATAGAAAATCATTTATGTTATCATCAACTTATTTGAAGACACATGAAGTTGAAGAATCCTGGATCTTGTTTTTCAACATAGTTTACTTTTCACTGGATTTTTATGATGCACTTCTGTATATATCTATAATAATAGTGTCAAATAAAAATTACAAAAATGCAATTTATTAAACCATTTTAATACTATAAAGAAATTATGGATAATAATCTGATAATAATCTTCTGATATATTTAGTAAAATATCTTTTTTTACAGCATACTAATACCAACATTGGACATACCTAAATATTAATATTTAAGATAACATATAGTATGCCTGTAAATGCTAAAAAAAGACAGTTGGCTACTTCTGTTTTTGCTATCTCTTTTTGCACTTTCCACTGTCATATATAAATATTTTTAAAATATAGAAAGAGGTCCAATAAAGGTTCCAAAAGAATTGTCACAAGATTAAGATTAATCATTAGAAGCACTCATAACATATGTGATGGAACTATGCTTCCATACAGTACTGCAAGGATTTAAAGTGTCTTTCAGTTATACTGCCTCTTCCCAAACATAACCCTCAACAGAAATGTAACTGCGTGGGGGGGGCGGGGGGCATTCTTTGTTACCAAAAGAAACAGATATTAAAATTTCATTAACTCAGTGCAGGCAGTTTATAAGTAATTCTAAGTCAACAGAATTTTGTAATAGTTTTTATCATATCTTTCCTCTAGATTAAATAATATAGTTGTGAGGTCTATTTTTCATACTCTACTCTGCCAAGACTGACAGAAACCTGACAAAGGGATTAGCGTAATACTACCTATTTTTTTATTTTAGAAGTTATTATTGAATTAATACTGTGATAAACAAGTGTTTAAAAAGTGCCTTTAAGGATCTGTACTGATGAAAGTGAATTCACTGTGATTACTGACAAAATCTGTTGAATTAATCTTAATTTCTCTTTGCATTCATCATCTCTTTACTCAGCTAGCAGATATTTATTACATACATTTAAGTGCACGTGATACTACAGGCATTTAACAATTATTTGCTTATATGCAAATATTTTAAGAATAATATCCTGATTTTTCTTTAAGGTTGCATCCACATTTTCAATATTCTGAAAGAAAAATGATCAGTTTAATTTAAAATTTTTCATCTTAAATATCTATATACCTACCAGCACTGCAGATCTCACCTGCATGTGAAAATAATCTATTACCAATGTAAGACAAAATTTCCTTACAAATTTTTGAATATATGAATTTAAATCTCTTGGAATAATACTGATAGTAAAGGCTTGATAAAAGAAAAAAATACAACCATATATGTCTGCATAAGATGATATTCTATTCTGGTCCTCTCTCCTACAAATTTCAATATTCATTTTAGCCAATCCCAAAGCTATCATCAAGAATTAGTACAGAAACCTCCATCTTAGTTTTTCTTTTCAGAATGGCGAGTCTTAAATTTGAACCTCAATGCATTTCAAATAATTAAATATATGTAATTCAATCTTCCTTAATCTTTTGCTTCCCAGTAATTTCCCCAAAACTGAATTCTACAGTTCTTCAGTAAGATAAACACCATATATTCTTACATGAGCTTTCTAGCAGCATTAGACAGCAGAAGGTGAAAAGCCTCACATTTATCATCAGATTCCAGGCTTCATCAAGCCAAACAGTTTATTAGATTTGAAATACAATTTAATGATCACATCTGCCATGACTTATTCTTCAGGATGGCCCTTGACTCTGTTCATCCTCATCTTTGCTGAATTTTACAGACAGTAAAACAATATCATCAATTTTCTACACATCAATTTTCTACAATTTTCTACACATCATATCTTGCCTGAAACAATTCTTAAAAACTTGTATATTTTTTTCTCATCATTTAGGAATTTCTTCCAATGGAGGTGATCTATGATTTATATTGTCATAATAATTAATAACATTGAGTTAGGCACCAAATTAATGCTTAATAAATGGCTGAATGAATTTTTTTTTAAAGTAAATCAATTGTTTTGACAAAGAGAACCCTTTTAAGAATCATGTTAGGATTATAATAAAAAATAAAATAACCTATTAATTGGAGTGTATCACAGCCTAAAGTGAAGACAGTAAAATATAAAGTTTACTGTTATGGACTGAATTGTGCCCCCCCTCAAATTCAAATGCTAAAGTTCTAATCCTTAGTACCTCAAATGTCAATGTATTTGGAGATGAGGCCTTTAAAGAGGAAATTAGGTTAAATGAAATCTTAAGGATGGGGCCCTAACCAATAAGACTGGTTTTCTTATAAGTGGAAGAGACAATAGGGACACATATGCAGAGAGAAAAGGCTGTATATGAACACAGCAAGAAAACCGCCATCTGCTAGCCAAGAAAAGAGGCCTCAGGAGAAACCAAACCTGCCAACACTTTAATCTTAGACTTTCAGATTCCACAATTGTGAGAAAATAAATTTCTCTTGTTTAAGTCATCCAGTCTGTGGTATTTCATTATGGGAACGCTAGCAAACACATACAACTGTCAAAACACAATATCTTCTATGCAATTTGGCTTCTGTTAACATGAATAATTATTATTTTTTTAATGAAAAAATATAACAAAGTGTGTTATCTAATTACTATCACTTCATGTCATTTTAAAATATGACAAACATTTTCTAATTCCATATTAGAACTACTACAGTGCTTTCCTAATTAATGAAAAATCTCTTATTACTCAATATTATGTTGTGTTATGGAGAAATTAATATAACTTTTTTTTATGAAATTGCTAAATGGAGAAATAAACTCATTTGAATTTAGGTTTTAAGAAATTACAAAATAAGGGAACTTTTAAATAAAAACTGAAGCATGTACCATTTTAAATTTGAGAAGATAAGATCTCAAAATATTAGCAAGGAAAAAACACATTAGCAGTTTTAACTACAATTTTTAAACTCAAATCTCAAAGGGCTCTCACAGTTCTAACTAATGCATATCTTAATAAAATTCATATCCCCTTAAGTGATCATATACCTTTTTTCTTCCTTGACAGTTACTTGCAGGCCATATAATGTTCATTTTAATTTTGTATTATAAGTTTCAGTTCTATTTTCTGAGTATCTGAAAATATTGATGGCCTCTTAAAATATGATTTTGTTATTTGCAGGATTTTTTTTTCTATTTCAAATTTTCATGTTTAAAGAAATTGTGCTAATAAACATTGTCATCTGCAATCTTGTGAATAGGATATTGGACTAAGAGTCATTAGAGTTGATATCGAGGCCCACCACTTACACTTACTAGCTTTGTAGCTTCGTACAAGTCATTTAACATCTTTGAGATCATTTATTCATCTGTAAATTACCAGTATTCATCTGTAAACTATCCCCCAAAGGATACTTGATTGCATTAGATATACTAGACAGGGGTCGGTAAACTCTATTATCCAAACAGAAATCATTTTAGAGTGATTAAAATATTTTGGATTATTTAAAATAAAAGTAGCTACAATAAGCATATTATGATTCTATTGATTTGATATTGATTTTTGCATCACTTATTATATTGCCATTATATGTTCCAGGAAAAGAAATTCTTTCTTTGCCTAATGTACCCCAAATTAAAACAATTTAGCTGTTCAGAACAGTCACCATTTAAAAATGATAACAGCATGTCATCATGTGCACTATGGCTAGTCCTGTACCAGCAGGTCCTTTATTATAACTTGAGTGATAGTAGCACAAACTCTTCATGAGGCTCTTTCTCCAAAAAGTGAGCTTCTTATTCTATTTCATGTGAGATATTAAAAGTTGCAAAGGAAAAAAAAAAAAACAAAAAACAACACACCTTTAGACCCAAACTGACCTGCTAGATGACCAATTGATTGACTTACAAAGAGAAATGTGGAAAACTGGTTCCGTGACCCTTACTGAAGGTATAGAAGTGTGAAAACTGAGTAAATTGAACAAGATCATTTTTTTCTTTCCATAGCATTTTGTTAAAAATCCTGAGGCTCCCCCAACCGAGTTTTATTGAGATATAATAGACTTATTAGTTTGAGGTGTATAACGCAATGATTTAATATATGTATATATTGTGAAATGATCACAATAAGTCCAGTTAACACCCATCACATTTTTTTTTTTAGATTCCACATATAAATGAGATTATACAGTATTTGTCTTTCTCTGTCTGACTGATTTCACTGAGTATAATGCCCTCAGTGTTCATTCATGTTGTCACAAATGGTAGGATTTCCTTCTTTTTTATAGATGAATAACATTCCAGAGTGTATGCGTGTGTGTGTGTGTGTGTGTGTGTGTGTGTGTGTGTGTGTGTGTATGTGCCACATATTCTTTATCCATTCATCCACTGATGGACATTTAGGTTGTTTCCGTGTATTTTACTGCAAATAATGCTGCAATGAACATGGAAGTGCAGAAGTCTCTTTGATACAGTGATTTCATTTCCTTTGGATATCCACACTGAAGTGGAATTGCTGGATCATATGGAAGTTCTGTATTTAACTTTTTGAGGAACCTCCATACTGTTTTCCATTGTGGTTGCACCAATTTACATTCCTACCAACAGTGCACACCACATCCTCACCAACACTTATTATCTCTTGTCTTTTTGAAGACAGTCATTCTAACAGTTGTGAGAAGATACGTCATTGTGGTTTTGATTTGCATATTCTTGATGATTAGTAATATGGATCACCTTTTCGTGTACCTGTTGGCCATTTGTATGTATTCTTTGTAAAAGTTTCTACTCACTTCCTCTGCCAATTTTTTAATCAAATTTTTTTGCTGTTATTGAATTGTATGAGTTCTTTATACATTTTGGATATTAATATCTTAGATACAAGAATTGCAAATATTTTCTCCCATTCCAGAGGTTGCCTTTTCATTCTGTTTATAGTTTTCTTTCCTGTGCAAAAACTTTTTAGTTTGATGTGGTCCCACTTGTTTATTTTTGCTTTTGTTGCCTTTACTTTTGGTTTCAAATCTAAAAAGAAAAAACAAACAAAACACTGCCAAGACCAATGTCAAGGAGCTTACTCACTATGTTTTCTTCTAGGGGGTTTATGTTTTTAAATATTACTTTCAAGTCTTTAATCCTTTTTTTTTTTTAACATCTTTATTGGAGTATAATTGCTTTACATTGGTGTGTTAGTTTCTGCTTTATAACAAAGTGAATCAGCTATACATATACATATATCCCCATATATCCTCCCTCTTACGTCACCCTCCCACCCTCCCTATCCCACACCTCTAGGTGGTCAAAAAGCACCGAGCTGATCTCCCTGTGTGAAGCAGCTGCTTCCCATTAGCTATCTACTTTACATTTGGTAGTATATATAAGTCCATGCCACTCTCTCACTTCGTCCCAGATTACCCTTCCCCCTCCCCATGTCCTCAAGTCCATTCTGTACATCTGCATCTTTATTCCTGTCCTGCCCCTAGGTTCTTCAGAACCATTTTTTTTCTTTTTAGATTACATATATATGTGTTAGCATATGGTATTTGTTTTTCTCTTTCTGACTTACTTCACTCTGTATGACAGACTCTAGGTCCATCCACCTCACAACACATAACTCAATTTCGTTTCTTTTTATGACTGAGTAATATTCCATTGTATATATGTGCCGCATCTTCTTTATCCATTCATCTGTCAATGGACACTTAGGTTGCTTCCATGTCCTGGCTAGTGAAAATAGAGCTGCAATAAACATTGTGGCGCATGACTCTTTTTGAATTATGGTTTTCTCAGGGTATATGCCCAGTAGTGGGATTGCTGGGTCGTATGGTAGTTCTATTTTTAGTTTTTTAAGGAACCTCCATACTGTTCTCCATAGTGGCTGTATCAATTTACATTCCCACCAAGAGTTCAAGAGGGTTCCCTTTTCTCCACACCCTCTCCAATTGTTTGTAGATTTTGTGATGATGGCCATTCTGACTGGTGTGAGGAGATACCTCGTTGTAGTTTTGATTTGCATTTCTCTAATGATTAGTGATGTTGAGCATCCTTTCATGTGTTTGTTGGCAATCTGTATACTTCTTTGGAGAAATGTCTATTTAGGTCTTCTGCCTTGGATTGGGTTGTTTGTTTTTTTGATATTGAGCTGCATGAGCTGCTTGTAAATTTTGGAGATTAATCCTTTGTTAGTTGCTTCTTTTGCAAATATTTTCTCCCATTCTGAGGGTTGTCTTTTCATCTTATGGTTTCCTTTGCTGTGCAAAAGCTTTTAACTTTCATTAGGTCCCATTTATTTTTGTTTTTATTTCCATTTCTCTAGAAGGTGGGTCAAAAAGGATCTTGCTGTGACTTATGTCATAGAGTGTTCTGCCTATGTTTCCCTCTAAGAGTTTTATAGTGTCTGGTCTTACATTTAGGTCTTTAATCCACTTTGAGTTTATTTTTGTATGGTGTTAGGAAGTGTTCTAATTTAATTCTTTTACATGTGGCTTTCCAGTTGTCCCAGCACCACTTACTGAGAAGGCTGTCTTTCCTCCATTGTATATTCTTGCCTCCTTTATCAAAAATAAGGTGACCATATGTGTGTGGATTTATCTCTGGGCTTTCTATCCTGTTTCATTGATCTATATTTCTGTTTTTGTGGCAGTACCATACTGTCTTGATTACTGTAGCTTTGTAGTATAGTCTGAAGTCCAGGAGTCTGATTCCTCCAGCTCCGTTTTTCTTTCTCAAGATTGTTTTGGCTATTCAGGGTCTTTTGTGTTTCCCTAGTAGTTGTGAAACTTTTTGTTCTAGTTCTGTGAAAAATGCCAGTGGTAGTTTGATAGGGATTGCACTGAATCTGCAGATTGCTTTGGGTAGTATAGTCACTTTCACAATGTTGATTCTTCCAATCCAAGAACATGGTATATCTCTCCATCTGTTTGCATCATCTTTAATTTCTTTCATAGTGTCTTATAATTTTCTGCATACAGGTCTTTTGTCTCCTTAGGTAGGTTTATTCCTAGGTATTTTATTCTTTTTGTTGCAATGGTAAATGGGAATGATTCCTTAATTTCTCTTTCAGATTTTTCATCATTAGTGTATAGGAATGCAAGAGATTTCTGTGCATTAATTTTGTATCCTGCTACTTTACCAAATTCATTGATTAGCTCTAGTAGTTTTCTGGTAGCATCTTTAGGATTCTCTATGTATAGTATCATGTCATCTGCAAACAGTGACAGTTTTACTTCTTTTCGGATTTGGATTCCTTTTATTTTTTTCTTCTCTGACTGCTGTGGCTAAAATTTCCAAAACTATGTTGAATAACAGTGGTGAGAGTGGGCAACCTTGCTTGCTCCTGATCTTAGTGGAAATGGTTTCAGTTTTTTACCATTGAGAACGATGTTGGCTGTGGGTTTAATCCATTTTGATTTTGTGTATGGCCTAAGATAGGGATGCAGTTTCGTTCATTTGCATGTGGTTGTCCAGTTTTATCAGCATCATTTATTGAAAAGACTATCCTTCCCCATGGTATACTCTTAGCTCCCGTGTCATAAATTAATTGCCTATGTATGTGTGCATTTATTTTGGGGTTCATTCTTTTTAAGTAACATTGTCACTGTCCTCTAGATCTCCTTACCCCACTTAGATGGGGAAGGTGTAGGGATGTTCTGATTGTTAATTTTATGTATCAACTTGACTGGAGTAAGGGATATCCAGACAACAGATAAAAAATTATTGCTAGAGTGTCTGTGAGGGTGTTTCTGGATAGGATTAGCATTTGGACAGATAGAATGAAGAAGCCTGCCCTCACCAGTGCAGGTGTGCCTCAGCCAATTCTCTGAGGGCCTTAACAGAACAAAAAGGCAAAAGAAGGGAAAATTTGCTCTCTGCTTGAGCTGGGACATCCATTTTCTGCTGCCTTCAGACTTCAGTGCTCCTGGGCCTTTGAACACAGGATCGGACTTACATCATTGGCTTTGCTGGTTCTCAAGCCTTTGAGATTTGGCTGGATTTATACTACCAGTTTTCCTGGCCATCCAGCTTCCAGATAGCATAACATGGGACTTCTCAGCCTCCATAATTGTGAAACCTCATAATAAATCTCCTTCTATAGATCCATTTTTATTTTATTGGTTCTGCTTCTCTGGACAACCCTAATACAGGTGCTTTCTTTTTACTGTCAACCAAATGAGAGGAATTTCAGGGGATCATTGGAAAACTTATGTGAGCCCTGCAATTTTAGTGGGTATTGCCATGAAATTCTACAGGCAAGAGGCTGACTTAAGTGACCTATGAAAGCTTAGAAGGTTAAGACTGGAAATGTACCCTCACCTCTGTCTGGGCAAAACGAGGTATCCATAAAAGAATATAACTGAAGTTTCCTTAGACCTTATTAAAATACCAGACAAGAGAGCGTTTGTAACCCTAGCAGAAAGTGGACCACTGGATGTCCAGAGTTGAATGGGAAATCATTAGCTCCCAGCTGGATGAGAGGTACTGCCCCTATCAAATTAGAGTTGGGAGAGCTTAAAGAGAAACATTTGAGAAAACCACACAAGTGTTCTAAGGGATTAAGAATAACTGAAATGCAATTCAGAAGGAATCATCACATATGTCCTTGCACAAAGACATTTGCTACACTTACATCTCTGTTCTCCTTCTTGTTCTATATCTGTATAGGACAGAAGCAGCCTCATGAAGGGAGGGGAGAAATACATAAAGTTAGAGAAAACAGACTGAAACCCTCTATCCAAGCCCAGTTTCTTTCCTCCTACGTCACTCTCCAGTGCAGTCTTTGCAGTTTGAACCTCAAGGAAAACTTTTGATTGGTTATGATTATGACAATGGAGTAGTTATTGTAATTGCTTAAATGAGCATGTGATTGGAGCTCAAATGCCTGGAAGTGGAGATTATGGAACTCCATCTAGTGGCAAGAAAAAACTGGTTCAGGGAGTAACTTTAGAATAAAATTATATTATGTATCAACTTGAGAGTCCCTTTAACAAATGTATTATACTAGGCCATGGTGCTGTAAATTTTCTTTTTTTCTTCCATGTTTTTATTTTGCTTTATTTGATTTTTCGTTTGTTTGTCTTCTGGCTCCTGCACAGAATAAGGAAGCTGAACTAAAGAGACATAAGAATATCACTTATATGTGAAATCTAAAAAAAGAAAATGATACAAATGAACTTATTTACAAAACAGAAACAGACTCACAGACTTCGAAAACAAACTTATGTTTACTAAAGGTGAAAGGTTGGGGGGGCAGGATAAATTAAGGGTTTGAGATTAACATACACACACTACATATATAAAATAGATAATCAACAAGAATCTTTTGTATAGCACAGGGAACTCTATATTCTGTAATAAACTATATGGGAAAAGAATCTGAAAAAGAATGGATATATGTATATATATAACTGAATCACTTTGTTGTACACCTGAAACAAACACAACATTGTAAATCAACTATACTCCAATATAAAATAAAAATTATATTAAATTAAAAAGAGAGATAAGGAAGAAAAGTCAGTCAGCATGCAGTACATTTTGCCTCTCTGGGTGCAACCTTAAAATGGAAACTTTCAAATCTGGTAAAGTCTATCCTTTACATACTTTAAGAAGACCCTAGAGATTATTTGGAGAAACCGCTGCTGGTGGAGCTCGGAAAAAAAGTAGACAAATACTTCTTGAGTTTTCCTTCTCATTTTTATAACTGCCTTTTATTGAAATAAATATTACTATGAATTGCAACACAATTAAATGCATCCATTTTAAGAATACACATCAATGAATTTTAACACACATATATAAACTCAAGTAACTATCACCACAATCAAGATACAGAATACAGCCATCTATTACTGTTGGTGGTTCTCTCTCCATCCATGGCACAATGAGCTTTGTGTCCTTATAAATGAGATTTGCCTCTTTAAGTGTTCCATATAAATGGAAAGATACAGTAAATACTCTTTTGTATTTGTGTTTTGTCACTTAGAACAATGATTTTGAGAATCTTTCTTGTAATTTCATGCATCAACAGATCATTCTTTGTATTGGTATTATTACATTATATGGATAGATCGAAAGTTTATCATTCACCTGTTGATATTTTCATTGCTTATAATTTTCAGCTATTATGAGAAAAACGACAATAAAATGTTTGTACAGATATTTGTCAGAATATATACTTTCATTTATCTTAGGTAAATATTCAAGACTCCAATTACTCGGCTTATGGTCAGTATATGTTTAATTGTATAAGGAATTGCCAAAATACTTTTCAAAGTGGTCACACTGTTTTAGATTTCCATCAGCAATGTATGAGTTTAATTTATATGCTTACCAACACTTGGTTTTCTGCCTTTTTAAACTTCTCTATTCTAGCAGTGTGTGGTGGTATCTATTGATAATTGTGATTTTAATTTGCATTTCCCTAATGACTAATTATGGTAGGCAGCATTCCAGTGCTTACTTGCCATTAACACATGTTCTTTGATGTACAAATTCTTTGCCCATTTTTAATTGGGTAGTTTGCCTTCTTATTATAGAGTTATGAGTCCTTATATATTTCAGATCCAAGTCATTTATCAGATATCAGTATTACAAATATTCTCTTCCAGTCTGCGCTTTCCTTTTCCTTTTTAATGGCATTTATGAAAATCAGAAATTTTTAGTTATTTGAAGTCCAATTTATCATTTTTTTTTCCAGTTGCCCATGTGTTTTGCCTGTCTCAGGATCACAAAGATTTTCTTCTATCTTTCAATCCATTAGTATCATAGATTTAGCTTTCACGTTTTAGGTTCCATAAATCATTTAAATTTGATTTTCATTCATATTGTGAGGTAGCCAAGTTTTTTTTTCTCCCATGTGGATATCAAGTTGCTTCATCAGCAAGATTGAAAAAACTAGCCACTCCTTCCACTGAATTACCATGGCAAAAGGGTTGAATATCACTGATACATGATGAGTCCATCTGTGGACTCTAATTTATCCTACTGATCTACATGTATATCCTCAAACCATATCACAGCATCTTAACTACTGCAGATTTATGTTTTAATCACATAGTGTGTACATCCTCCAAATGTGTTCTTCGTTTTCCAAATTGTTTTAGCTATTCCAAGTCCTTTGCAACTGCATATTTATTTTAGAATCAGCTTGTATAATTCTACAAAATAAAAGCCTGATGGGGTTTTAACTAGAATTATGTTGAATTCATTCAGCAATGTGGTGTGAATTAACATCTTAATAGTATCAAATCAGCCAACTCATGAATAACATCTTTCCATATATTAATTTAGGACTTTTAAATGTCTCAAAGACATGTTTTGCAGTTACCAGTGCAGAGGTCATGCACGTATTTTGTTAAAACTTATCCCTAAATATTTCATACTTTGAGGTGATAATTTGAATGGTATATTTTATTTTGATTCAATTTCCCAATTGTTTCCAACTGTTATTTTCTAGTATATAGTAATACAAATAATTTATAAATGACTACTCTAATCTCAGTTATTATTTTTATTATTTTTTGTATATTATTCAGGATTTTCTTCATCTACAATAATGCCACATGCAAACAAAGAGATGTTTACTTCTTAGTTTTTTGTTCGGTGTATGTTTTACATCTTTGATTGCCTTGTTGGTCTAGGGAGAATCTCTAATACTATGTTAAATAAAAAAGGTGAGAGTGCATCCTTGCCTTATATACAGTTTTTTCGATTTTCCCTCCCTCTCTCCTCCCTTCGTTTCCCCCACCTCCTTTCTTTTTTTCTTTCATCCTCCCTTTATGTATGTATCCTCCCTTCTTTTCTCTCTCTAACCCTCTCCCCCTTTCTCTCTTTCTCTTCCTCTCTTTTTTTTGTGATATTCATTGTTGGATTGAGGAAGCTTCCTTTATTGCTCACTGTTTGAGCATTTTCATCATGAATAAGATAAATTTATTTAAATGCTTCTCTGGTAATCTGTTTAGTAGTGAATTACATTGAGAGTTTTGAATGCTAAAACAGTGATCCATTATTGGAATAAATCCCACATGATGATGATGTCTTAAAATATACTTTAATATGTTTCATTTAAATTATCTTTTAAATATGCACATGCATTTGGATTCCCTTTGTTAATGTGTGGGTACGTATATATATGTACATATATATATATATTTTTTTTCATTTTTGAGTCTAGGTTCACATGGCATAGAGTGGTATATAGTTCTGTTTTTTCCACAATGCTCTTATCTGATTTGGTTATCAGGATAATGCTGACCTTATAAAATAAGTGGTAATGCCTTCTTCTCTCTTTTATTTCTAGAAGAGTTTGTGTAGGATTGATATTACTTTTCCCTAAATTTTTGAAAGGGCTTATCAGAGAAGCCATTTGAGTCAGGAGTTTTCTTGTTGGGAAGGGTTTCAAATATAAATTTATTTTCCTTAGTACATATAGTCTACTGAGATATCTTATTTTTTAAGTAAGTTTTAGCATATTTCAAAGAAACTATATTTCATCTCTGAGTTGAATGTATGGCATAAGATTGTTCATATTTTCTTTTTCTCCTAAAATATCTGTGGATCCCTAATAATGTATCCATCTTTATTCTTGACACTGGATATTTGCTTATTCACTCTTTTATTGCATAATCAGTCTAGGTAGATGTTCATCAATTTTATAGGATTTTTAATAAAACAGATTTATGATTCATTGATTTCATCTTTTGCTTATTTTCTACTTTACCGCTTGCTCTTTTTATCTTATTATATCCTTCTCCTACATGTTTTGGATTTAATTTGCACTTCTTTACTAGCATCTTTGGATAGAAACTTAGATCATACATTTTAGACCTTACTATTTTCCAATATAAGCCTTTAAAACTATACATTTCACTCCAAGCATTGTTTTAGCTCTATCTTCCAAATTTTGGTAAGATATATTTTTAATTTTTAAAATTTCACATTTTACTATCTTTTTTAAATCTGAGGGGTATTTAACAGTGTATTTTTTAAACCCAATTCTACTGTGGTCAAAGAACATGATTTATAGGATTTCATCCCTCAAATCTATTCAGACATATTTGAATGTTTCAAATGAACTTGAGAAAACTGATTTTCTACTGTTTTGGAGTGGTTACATTATTTCAATTACCTTACTTCAAGTCTTTTATAGTTTCAAAGATGTTTTGTCTTCTTATACTAACAATTACTGAGAGATTCCTGTTGAAATTCATTTCCACTTCATTTTCTGTCGGTTCTTGCTTCACATATTTTGAAGCTGTATTAATAGATGCATATACATTTACGACTTTTAAAATCTTCTTCAAGAACTGACCCTTTTATAATTATGAGATATCCCTTTGTCTCTGGTAACAGTTTTTTTTCTGGCTTTGTTGGGTCTTCATTGCTGTGCGTGGGCTTTCTGTAGTTGTGGCGAGTGGGGGCTACTCTTCATTGCAGTGCGTGGGCTTCTCATTGCAGTGGCTTCCCTTGTTGTGGAGCACGGGCTCTAGGCATGTGGGCTCAGTAGTTGCAGCATGCAAGCTCAGTAGTTGTGTCCTGTGGGCTCTAGAGCACAGGCTCAGTAGTTGTGGCACACGGGCTTAGTTGCTCCATGGCATATGGGATGTTCCCAGACCAGGGATCGAACCCATGTCTCCTGCATTGACAGGCAAATTCTTAACCACTGCACCACCAGGGAAGCCCTCTGGTAACAGTTCTTTTCCTAAAGTTTAGTTTTATTTTTGTAATACTGCCAATTGGGAATTTATCTGATAAGTGTTTGCATGAATTATTTTTCCATCCTTTTCTTTTAAGTTGTGTGTGTGTGTATATATATATATATATATATATATATATATATATATATATATATCTTTGTACTTAAGATGTACTTCTTGTATGCAGCATATTGTTGACAATATATGCCTTTTAATTGGTGCATTTGGACAATGTGCTTATAATTGAATTATCTATGTATTTGGGTTTAAACATGCCATCTTGGTAATTGTTTTCTATTTATCAATTTGTTCTTTGTACTTTTTGTATTTTTTCTCTGCTTTGTATTGGGTTAAATATGTTTACCGGCTAAGCCTGCTTGTGTGTGTGCATGTGGGTCTGTGTGTATGCATGGGCAGGTGTGCATGTGTGTGTGAGTGATTGCTTAAGATTTACAATATGCATCTTTACCTTAACATAGTCTGTCTTTGAATAATATTATACCTTCTAATATTAAATATAAAACTCATGTCATTGCACACAAGCATTTCTCCCCTTTCAACAACTGTGATATATCAATATAGATAATCAATATAGATAAATGTTTTACAGGGGTTTAACATATTGATTATATTTTCCCAACCATTGAAAACCATAGTTTTGTCCTATTTTGTATTGTTTGCTTTTTGCTGCTGTTGTTGTTAGTAAAAGTTGGACATTTTTTTCACAGTTCAAATGTAAATTTATCAGTAAATTTATCAGTCTTTGTTAGGAACTGGTAAATGCAGCTATTCAAAAATTAATTTACATCAACTAAAAAAGAAGTCAAAAGCATCAAGTAAAAGTCATTAAAGAAGTCAAATATATATGTGTATATATACACACACACACACACACACACACACACACACACATTTGTCTTTTTTATTTCTCCTGATTTTTGGACCTTATATAGCATTACTTTCCCCTTAAATTTTTAGAAGGTAATGAACATGTACCATATAACAGAAGTGTATTTGAGTTCTCTTCTCCAGGTCCTTACCTTTAATAATAAATGGTAAATTAATTAATAAATTTGAATAATGTTGACAAGTAGTCATGAACTTTTTAAAATCTATTCATTAACTTATTTCATCAGTCATGCCTAGATAAAAATAATTTTCTTACCCTCAAGGCTTTTGACTCAATCTGCTTGTGGACATTGGTTTGTTCAACATTCCAATATGCTTTAAATTGGCATATAATATGCATCTCAGAGTACACAAATTTATTTTAGATGTATTTACTGTATTATAGATGAACATTTTTTCTAAGATATTTTTATGATAGTGCTAAGTTACTAAACATTTATTTAAACAAAAACAGTAAAATATCACAACTGAATAGAAGTGATATGCCAGTGTTGCTATTAATTTAAAATAAAAAGTAAAATTATTTATGAAATACAAAATATATCATTTGCCCAATAATGCAAATTAAAGGTTCTACATGAAACATATTATACACCAATTAAGATTATAAAAGTCTTGGTCATTTAGTGTACTTATAGAGTGATTATGTTAATAAAATGTTATAATAAATTGAACAAACATAAATTAGATAAATTAGTAGTTGATATCATTGTGAAAACACTAAATAACAGAGCTATATGAAAAACAAATATTGTAACAACGGTATAATTAATTTTTGAGTCCTTGACAATGAATACTTAGAAAATTCTAATTAGGAAAGAAAATTAACCAGGCTATGTTTTGGTAAAATTGGGTTCCCCGGTAAAGTAAAATTTATACTATATAACACTTGAACTGTGTAATCAAAAAATTAAAGCATTATTTTTAAAATAAGTCCTCTGATGAATTAGTCAAACCCATAGTCTTAGAAAATTTCATTTAAATTTCAAATATGAAGTTAGCAAATTTACAGATTATTTTTTACTAATCTGAAATTCAACACCTTATCTTATATACTATATAATATTTTTACATGTATATAATTATAGGAGAAGAACATTAAGAAGAAATTAGATACTGTAAAATCCTTAAGTGGATTTTGTTTAATTCTACCTCATCTTCTAAAAGAAGTCTAATAGTTTCTTCTAACTTGATTTTGGCATTCATCAAAAGAAGTTATTTAATGCTAGAATAAGAAGATACAATTCTATTTCATGAGTGCTTTTGTGTAACAGTCAATGTATACCTCAGTGCCATCCAAAAATGACAATGCATTTTTTTTTTCTACCTAGTCTTTTTTTGGGGGGCATGGAACATTGATTTTATGGAATTGGGTATTTATTTCTAACTATGTAGTAAAAAGAATTGACAATTTAAATTAATATTTCTTTGATAACTAATTTTAAAATAACCTCCTTGATACAGACATGCAATACTCTTCAAATTTTATATTTCTAAATGAACAGTTGGCTTTAATGCAATGAAATGATTTAAATTTCATCATAAAATTTGGTATCTTTTGGTTCAAACTATATTTGTGTCTTGAGGATAGTAGGTATTCAACATACATTTACTACTGTTATTTATTAATCCTCTGTGACAGTATGTCGGGTCAAAGTCAAAATTATATTGCAGAATTAAATGAAAAGACACAGCTTATATAGATGTTAAAAAAAGACTCAGTTTAATGTTTATAAATGATAAACCACTTATACTGATTATAGTTTCACGTGGTGAAAAAGAAGCCATCTATATTAAAAACTATTTAGATCATGTAACACAACCTTTCCTCTAATAGGCCAAAAAGGTTATATTTCTAGAGCAATGTAATGACATCTTAAAATAATGTGACTACTTATTGAGAAAATTAGCAATTTTAAATTAGACCTCAGATTTTGAAACCAGACCTTCTTTTTTTTTTTTATAAATTTATTTATTTATTTATTTTTGGCTGTGTTGGGTCTTCGTTGCTGCACGTGGGCTTTCTCTAGCTGCGGCGAGCGGGGCCCACTCTTTGTTACAGTGAGCGGGCTTCTCATTGTGATGGCTTCCCCCGTTGCAGAGCATGGGCTCTAGGCGCTCAAGCTTCAACAGTTGTGGCACATGGGTTCAGCAGTTGTGCCTCCCAGGCTCTAGAGCACAGGCTCAGTAGTTGTGGCACACGGGCTTAGTTGCTCCGCAGCATGTGGGATCCTCCCGGACCAGGGCTCAAACCCGTGTCCCCCGCATTGGCAGGTGGACTCTCAACCATTGCGCCACCAGGGAAGTCCCGAAACCAGACCTTCTGAGTTAAAATTCTAGTTCAACCAGCTGCTAATTTTGTGACCACGGGTGTGTAATTTAACTTCACCATACTACAGGCTCCTCATTTGTAAAATAAAAGTAAACTAACATACAAGATTGCTGTAAAAATTAAATGCATTAATGTTAAACTATTGTGACAATACTTGAAACATATTAATTGCTAACTTGTTTTTAATTTTTTTCAAAATAACATATATGCATAAACTATTTTTAAATGATATACTGAACAAAATAATCATTTTTATTGATTAATCAATGCTCTACTTATATGTGAACAATACTAGATTAGACATTTATATGAAAAATGTTTATATATTTGATATTCAAATATATAAAGTTCAAGAAGATATGAAAAATAATGTATTAAAAGTCTATATATAAAATGATAAAATATGTATTTTCAAAGCTGAGATTCAGAATTTTGAATTTTAGATATATAGGTTTAAGTATGAAAATGTAAGGCAGAAGAAAAAGAAAAAAGAGAGAAAGAAGGAAGGGAGGGAGGGAGGGAGGGAAGGAGGGAGGGAGGGGAAGGGAAGGACAGGGGGAGGGGAGGGGAGGGGGGAGAGAGAGAGAGAAAGAAAAAAAAGTAAAGGAAGGAAGAAAGAAAAAAGTAAAGGAAGGAAGAAAGAAAACTAAATGATGACTTAACAGCAAACCAGAGAAAAAACACTCCATGTATCTAATGTTTGGGGTTTAAATTATCCCTACAATAAGACGTTTGCTACAGTATTCTTTCTGATGTAATATACTCTTTCAAACTTAATTTTATAATAAAAGCTTTGCACAAAGATGAAATATTTATTTTAGAGTCTATATTATCTGATATTAGTATAGCCATTCCAGCTTTCTTAGGTTTCTGCTTGCAATGACATCTTTTTATATCCTTTTACTTTCAACCTAATTGTATATTTGGATTTAAAGTGTGTCTCCTATAGACAGCCTATATATGGATCCTGTTTGTTTTCTATTCAGCCTGAAACTCTGCCTTAATTAGATTGTTTAATCCATTCAGAATTTAATGATATTAACTGATATAGCTGGATTTGTCTGCCATACATTATGGCAGTTATTATTTTATATAATTGTGTATCACTGACAAAAGTTTATATAGAAAATCGAGAGTAAGTACATATTTATAGAGGTTGTTGTATTAACCTGCTAATATATCATTTTGGTTCTTTTCATTTGTATCTATGGATCTGACTTATCATATGGTATCATTTCCTTACTCCAATACAGCTTTGCTTCTACTTACCTCCTTTATGTTCTTATTGTAAAATATATTACATTTCTATGTACTACGGATCCATATAATTATATACAAATTGTTGCACACGATTCTTTTTAAAAATCAGCTAAGAGAAGAAAGGAGAAACATTATACATTTGTTTGTCTTTTGTGTTACATAATTACCTTCACTGGTGTTCACTGTTTGCTGTGGATTTGAATTTCCCTCTCTGGGTTTATTGCTTTCAGCCTGAAAAGTTTCCTTTAATATTTTTAAGGTGCCTCTAGGACTTGCCAATTTTGCTGTTGTTTACCTGTTCATTTGTTTAATGAACTGGCTGATCTCTTTTTGTGGCACCTGTTTCCTCTGCCTTGTAAATCAGGGGTCCCCGACTCCTGGGCCGTGGACCAGTACCAGCCCATGGCCTGTTAGGAACCCAGCCACACAGCAGGAGGTAAGCGGTGGGTGAGAGAGCGAAACTGATAGCTGATTGTTATAGTTTCTATCAATGCCCTGGAGCATAAGTTAATACACAGTGATCCAACTTCACTTGGGTTCCTTTGCAGAGGTAGTTTCTGAGGCTATCTTGAAAGTTTGAAAGTTTTTTTGTTTCTCCTGGTTCCAGGAGGCTGTCTTTTTACCTTGTTGTCTGTGGTAAACTAACTGATCTAAAGTTTAGCTCATTCTCATGAAGATATTAACCTTTACCTTGGTTCCTTACCATTAAAACCTCTCTTGTTTTTGAAGGGGCCCTAGGCTAAATCTTGCCTACGTGCTCTTCAAAATAAAGTCAGTTCTTTTGGGGAGAACTCTGGTGACCTCTGTTCTTATGGCCTAAACCTTTCACTGGGAAAAAAAATCTGAGCTCTGAAGATGGGGTTGGGAACACTTGCTTGCTTCTCTTATAATGACATGCCTAGGATATAAATGGATGCTAGAAATAGCCTCTGGTCTTCTCAGCTTGACTCTCCCTGTGTGGTACCTCCAACCTGTAAGCCCAAGTGAGGGTAGTTGAAGTACTTTGAGTCTTCCTCCCCTGAATGAGGTACAGTGGCAGGTTTTTGCACTGGGGCAAGGTTTTCCTGGGGTTTGCTTAAGCAACAAGAACCTAGGGTTGTGAGAAAATGCTGGTGATACCACACTTCTGGAGAGATTCCATAGCTCTTAACTAAGATCTGGATGGAAAGAGAGACCTCCCATTTTGGTGACAGCTGCCCAGAATGGAACAGGGGTTCAGCATGGAGGCTGGGAACAGACCATGACTCAAGTTATACAGTCTCTCTTTTTCTCTTCCTGATATTTAGTAGATTTCCTTTTTTTTTTTTAAATCAAAATTATTTATTTACTTACTTACTTATTGCCGCCTCAAGCAGCTTGCGGGATCTTAGTTCCCTGACCAGGGACTGAACCCGTGCCCATGGCAGTGAAAGCATTGAGTCCTCTCCACGGGACCACCAGGGAATTCCCTAGTATATTTTCTTGAATAAATATTTATTCATTTGCTTTATATCTTTAGGATAATTCCCAGTGATTTTAATTTCTTTAATATAACTTTCCTCAGTTATATTTGTTCTACTGGGAATTGGTTTCACAGATCTCCTCCTATCACTATTCAGGAAATGGACTCTGTGTATGTATGTATTTAATGTCAGTCATCACACAAAACTGTAACATGAAACATAAAGGCCTGTAAAGAAGTACAGGTAATTATAAAGAAATTGGACGGGGGCTTCGCTGGTGGCGCAGTGGTTGAGAGTCCGCCTGCCGATGCAGGGGACGCGGGTTCGTGCCCCGGTCCAGGAGGGTCCCACGTGCCGCGGAGCGGCTGGGCCCGTGAGCCATGGCCGCTGGGCCTGCGCGTCCGGAGCCTGTGCTCCGCGGCGGAAGAGGCCACGGCAGTGAGAGGCCCGCGTACCGCAAAAAAGAAAAAAAAAGAAATTGGAGGGGTTGGGAGTGGGCAAAATAGGTGAAAGGAGTCAACTGTATGGTAATACATGGAAACTAGACTTGGTGGTGGTGATTACTTTGTAGTGTATACAGATGCTGAATTATAATCCTGAAAACTGGAAACTTACATAGTAAAAAATAAAAACTAAAGTTAAAACTAAAACAAAACTTCTTTGTGACATACAAGATACATCACCTGCATAAGTGACAGCACAATTCTGAAAATTATTTTTGTGATTCACAATGGCAGTAAAAGGACTGATATGTTCTTCTAAGGTTTTATTCTCTCCATTTTTCCCTTTACTTATACTACAGACAGCATTTAAAATCTTGTTGCCATAGTTACTGATATTAAAGCACATACAAGAGAATCAAACCTGAAACTCTAAGAAAATATACTTGAAATAAAAGAAAAATCACTACAGTGAAACATACTTATATATAATAATTTCCCACCTGACATTGTATTATTTTTCTTCCCTTAGAAGATATAAAGATTGAACTATATAGTGCCCCCAAAAGGTTGCAGGATTTAAAGAACTTTAAAATGTTTCCTTAAAAGAGTCATTTTTAGAAACCAAAAATGGCATGATATTTACAAATACATTGTGTATAAATAAGTGATAACGACATGAGAAATACATTGCATGGTAATGAAAAGTTTATCCCAGACACAAATTATAACATATCCTTTTCTCATTAACATATTAATTTCTCATTAATATGAATATTTCTGTTGGCAATCATTTTTTATCAACTCAATGGCATACAATTGACATTTACTTCAAGAAGAGTGAAATACAATATATAAACAGCATTTTAAAAGCTAGATTACTGTATGTGACTCCGCACAGTATGGAGCCCATTCCATAAGGTCATTTTGAACTGAATGAAAAGGTAATAGCTGACCTGATATGGGATTTGATGCTATTCTTAACAGTGTGATGCCTCTTATTATATTGCAATAGATGCATCATTTAAAAGGTTTTAAATCGCTTTATTTCTCTTTTTTTGTCAAAAGAGCATACAGGGTAAAAACAGCTTTTTCAAAACAACTTGAGCACTTTTTTTTTTCAAAACCAATTCCACACCGATAAATCACAGAAAACATAAAGGCTTTGCAGTTGAAGTCAGCCCACTCAAGTTCCTTCATCTGAATTCTATACATTAAATGTGAAAAGCTTGAATTTATCATATTTTCCATACACTGGGATTCACCAATATATTTATAGATAGAAATATATAGATTGCATACTTAGATATACAGATATAGATATATAGATATACGCATAGATATAGATATCACACACCAACACACCAACACACACACACACACACTCACACACACACACACACACACACACACACACATATATAAATTTAGGAGGCCAGACAGAATAACTTCTTTATCTTTGAATCTTACTCCTCTTTTGTTCCTGTTATACATAATATTTATTAGGTAGCTTAAATAAGTATTAACTGATTAATTTGTCAAAGGAATTTGGAAATTTGAGCAAGTTAACATGCTTAATATTAGGATCAAAAATTAATAATTGAAGAAAAAAGAAAAGTACTTTAAATTTTCAAATTATCTGGAACATGCATTGACTTATTTTTTGACATTGCTCAATTTTAAATCTCCTATCCTGCCTGCTCTTCTAAATTCCTCTATCATATATTCAATTATTCACTTACTATGAGCTTCTTTGTTCCCAATAGAAATACAAAGGCAGAGTCCTTAAATCAATTCATGGGACCCTGCTGATTTTCTCCTGCCCATTCCTTCCCCACCCCCCCCCCACACACATACCTGAAAAACCATCCAAATCTCAGCCAAGAGTACTCTCCACTTAGATATTTGTACCTACAATCTGAGAGTGACTTTCTGTGTGTGTGTATCTGTCTCTCTCCCTCCTCAGAATCAATCACCAACTGTTTGATTCCACTCCTGAAATATTGATCAAATCTCTCTGTTATTCAACTACAGCACCGTGACATTAGTGACAGTCACCATTCTCTTCAGCTTAAACCTCGGCCACTATGGAAAACAATATGAAGAGTCCTCAAAAAATTAAAAATAGAGCTACCATATGATCCAGCAATTTTACTTCTAGGTATATACCCAAAGGAAATAAAAACAGGGTATTGAAGAAATATATGCATTCCCATGTTTACTGCAGTATTATTATTACTCACAATATGGGAAAACCTAAGTGTCCATCAATGGATAAATGGATAAAAAAGATGTTGTATATACACATACAGTGAAATAGTATTCATCAGAAAAAAGGACATCTTGCCATTTGTGACAGCATGGATGGAACTTGAGGACAGATACTATGCTAAGTGAGATAAGCCAGAGATAGACAAATACTGTATGATATGACTTATGTGTGAATTAAAAAAAAAAAAAACTGAACTCTAAAAACAGAATAAAATGGTGGTTACCAGGTGGGGAAATAAGAGAGATGTTGTTTAAGGGTACAAACTTGCAACTAGTAGATACATAAGTCCTGGCGATCTAATGCACAGTATAGTGATTATAGATAATATTATAAAAATTAAACTTGATAAGAAACTAGATCTTAATCATTCCCCCACAAAAAAGAAATGACAATTATGTGACCTGATAGAGGTGCTATTTAACACACTACAATGGCAATCATACTGCAGTATATAAATGTATCAAATCAACATGTTGTACAACTTAAACTTACACAATGTTATATATCAAATATATTTCAATAAAAGACAACAAAAAAATCCCTGCAGTACCCTGTTAACTCATCTGCTCTGTCCTCTCTTGCAGCCCTTCATTTGGTTCATCACTAAGTATCAGAGAAGTATTTTAAAATATGATTTGGATAAGGGAGATTTCCTGCTTAAAACTACAATGCCTTCTCCTCTAGACTACAAAACCTTGCAGCAACTAGCTATGACTTCATCTCTAAATTTACTTCACTCTTTTCAGTCAGCTACTATCTTTTCCTAACAAATATGATATAGGTTTATTCACATTCTCAGAATTTCAAGTCCTCCTCTGTCAGGCATGCTTTCTCTTCTTCTTTTCATGGGTTAATTTCTCCTCATCTTAGCTCCTTAAATTTGCTTTCCTAGGAAATCTTCCATAAACCTCACACTAGGTAAGTCTCCTTGTTATAGCTATAATCTAATGGCACAAATTTTAATATAAATCCTTATTTCCGAATTTTAAAGTATATCTCTTTTATGAGATCCCCAGCTTCTTGAAGCCAAAGACTGTTAATCACTTAATTCCCAGCACCCAGGCTGACTAGCTAGTAATGAGTAAATACTCAATAGTGTTTGTGGAATAAATGAGTCAATCAACCAATCAACAGTAGATTAGTGGGGAGCACAAGTGAGATTATAAATGAAATAAAAATTTTACAAAATGGGAACATATACAGAGTTCTTCCAGGAACCTCCATTATAATTACCATTATTTAAAACTGGATCTTCACTCTGTACTATTTTTCTGAGAGCACTAATGCTGAATACTGGCAACAGGGAATACAAAGCTCTTTTGTTTGATTTCATGAGACACAGATGAACAGATATTAGAACAAACATCTTAAAGCAAGGCATATAACTACCTTTCCAACCAGAATCAGTTTCATTGCTATCTGATTCTGAGGAACCTCTGGAGGGTCTGAGATAAAGAAATATTAAGTGGTGTTGACAACTTAATTGGAATTTCAAACAGAGCAAATCAATTCAGTGAGCATTTTATTGAACACCTGGATAGGCAAAGCCCTGTGATAGTATGTGTGGAGGCACAAAGGTGAATAAAGCACACATACTGCTGATTGTCTAGGTGGCTACAGCAGGGTCCTCTGAGTCCATCAACACTTCTCATTATGGCTCTTTTTGGCTATACATTGATTCTCTCAGAACTTCCTCCATCACTGGTATACTTGACCATGTCATTTTAAGTATTCTGATGAGGGGTGATTATGGAATAATAGAAGGACTGCAGCATGGACACAGAGTCTTTTTAGATCTAGGGTTCACACAGGCAATGTTTGCGATTTCTGAATTGAATTTTCTCAATGTGTAAAGTGAAGAGTTAATATTACTTATCTTTAAGATCACACATTGACATATCCAAAGCTTTTCTGATGTTGATAGTGAGTATTAAGCCACATAAGATCTCTAACTATTTAATCCTTTGACAATATTGTTCCTAAAATTGTGCCTAAAATTTAGACAGCTGAGGGAAGGAAAGCAGAGTACTTTGCAGTGGGCTTTTCTAATCCAGATCCTATGGGTTTGCAACAAACTTGAAATGGTGTGGACACTGGAACTGTGTGAACATCAGATATGGCCTCATAAATAACAGTAAAGGAGACTGTATTTTTATTTTGGGAGACATAACCCTCATCTTCTTACTTTTCATATTTCATTTCTTTAGGCTCCTAAGCCAGACATGTTTCAAAAACTTTGTCATCCTGAATAATGTATTTCCAGTTCCCTGTTATATATATTTTCTTGTGGATGCCTTTTGATGCAACTGATTTCAATTAGGTAACAGAAACAAGATCTTATCTTTTTTATTCTCAGAAATTTTACTACCTTACCTCCAAATTTATGGAATTATCTATACAGTATATATTTCATCCTTCCAGGTTTCTCTCTAGTTTCTATAAGTATTATTTTTACTTTATAATGTTTGTTTGTTCTATTTTTCTCAGAGGTAGTTAACCCAGCGTTACTCCTCTGCTCTTTAAAATAATAATAATGCTAATTATGGAAATACTGCTTATTTATTAAGAGAATAGAATTATAGAATCATTCCAGTATAACACCGTGTTCTTTGCATGCATAAACTTGTTAAATATTCAAAACGAATTTTTGCATTAAGTACAAATTCCTGTTTTACAAAGGAAAAAAATCAGACTCAGAAAAATTAGGCTACTTGTCTAAGTTCATAGAGCTAGTAAGTGGTAATGAGTTAAAGCCAAGAATATCTAATTCCAGAGACTGAGGTCTGAATTATTATGCCATAAATACATTATCACTGTTGCTTGGAGAAATTGTCCTTTTGATTTTTAGTGAGAATAGTCTTCTTAGATGATGTACTCAGTTACATGTTTGAAGTTACAGTAATGTAATTTCAACCAAAATGCAATTAAAGTGATTTGTTAGCCTACGAAATGATTTTCTTAAGAAAGCAACCAGCTTAAGTGATGAGGGCAAATCACAGGACAATTCAAATTAAGAGGCTTGATTGGAACATTTTCCCACCTTCATTCCAATGTTCTCCTGAGTTCATACAACACATTCTCTCGTAATACTTTTTTGACTGCTCACTACTCCTTGGAGACACTTGGACTCTCAGAAGTCACCTCTGTCAGAATCTCTCCTTTCAGTATCCCCATTTTTTTTTTTTTTTTTTTTTTGCGGTACGCGGGCCTCCCACTGTTGTGGCCTCTCCCGTTGCGGGGCACAGGCTCCGGACGCGCAGGCTCAGCGGCCAGGGCTCACGGGCCCAGCCGCTCCACGACATGTGGGATCCTCCCGGATTGGGCACGAACCCGCATCCCCTGCATCGGCAGGCAGACTCTCAACCACTGCGCCACCAGGGAAGCCCCTATCCCCATTTTTATAACTTGTTCTCAGCTTAGAACCACATTAGACGATAAAATGATGACTAAAACACGTGTGTTAACGGCAGGCACCAGTTCGCTGAATTTTGTTAATTTTTAACAAAATATGCTTTCTTTAAAGTAAGAAATTATAATTTAAGGCAATGTTATATAGTGTGTGGTCAGTAAATGTTTAATAACTGATTCGTTTATGACAGAAATTCAAAGATTGGCAGTTGAAAATACAGATATATTTCTGGCCAAGCCCTACCTCTATCCCCATCTCTCACCATGCATTCACACGATACAGTCAACTGCATTTTTGGTTTGCCTTCCTGTTCATGGTGTCTCTCATACTTCATCAAACCTGCAAGTAGAGACACTGCAAAGTAGAGACACTGACAACATTTATTTTTTCTTCCTGGATTACTTTTAAGGGTGTTACATAGTGAACAGCTTTGGAAGATAGAAATGATGAGGGCAGAACTGTTTGCTATTCAGTTTAATAAATATAAGCTCTCCCTCTGGGTAATAGATTGGATAGCTTTGCTTGCAGTTCATTATAAAAGACTGAGGTTTTATAATCTTGGGGTTTCCATCTGCGACACAAGCCCACTGCTGCACCCAGCTCTACCCACCAGCATTATGTGCTCGGGAAGTGGATAGGGGACGGGGAGAGAAACTGATATAATTATGACGTTTATGCTTCTTGCTGTATCTGAGAAACAAAGTCCTTTTTCTCTGTTATGGGTGTCTCATGTTTTCTGTCAGCAAACATAAAACCATGGCAGGCTTATTTGCTAGTTTGCAAATCAGGTAAATCTCAGGCCCTTTACCACACTTGACACCATCCAGTTTAGCAATCAACCACATGATTATCACAAAATAAATCTAGGAAGATGGATACACCTGCAGCTTCCACCTGTGTGTTTCCTCTACTTTAGCTTTCCGAATATGTAAAACTCCAACCAGCATGAAAAGTTGGCTATTTTCTTCCTGATTGTTACATTTTAAAAGGAATTTAATTAGCAATGGTGGAAAATTAATGGCAGTTGATAATCCATAAATTTAAAGACAACATTGTCAAATTTAAACTTAGAAGTTGATATTGTACAATTTGTGTATTTCTTTTCGTATTTTGAACGCAAACATTTTTCAAATAAATTAGTATAATCTATATTAATGATTTTAAAATGATCTTCTATATTTGTCAGGGTAGGTACCTTGGTGATATGTAAAGGTATAGTAGACAAAATGTAAATCTAAGCAGAGTAGAGGTGACAAATTAATATCCACCTATATATCATTCACCCTATTTCCATTAAAATAGAAGATAATTTGGTGGTAAAAATAGTTTGCTCTTACATCCCAAAAGCCCTCAAAATTTCTTCTCACTGGATTTATACAAAAAGATACTGAAGGGAAGCATAAAGATCTATCTCCATGGCTCTTTTTGACTGTGCAATGTATCATAAAGGTAGACGGAGAATGTGGCAGAACCTCACTCCACTCCAGACTTTGGCATAATGGTGCAGGAAAGCTAATCCAGTGAGTGAGTTATTGATTTTTTTTCCCCTCTGCCAAGCAATAGCATTTGCAAACATCAGTGGAGTACTGAGATCTCAGGATTTTCTCTTAGCAGTGGTGGCCACATGATGTTCAACTCATGAAGTAAGCTGATACACACAGTTACCTGGAGAGACTGTCATATACTAGAATACACAGTTTGACCTGGGGCCAGTTGCCTGAAGCACATGGTCAGATATTGACTCATCCTCAATGTTAACGTATGTTAAACGTTCTTAGTATGTACTCTCTTGTTTTAACTCCCTTCTTGTTGTTTTTTCATTTATGTGTCTCTCCACCCTCTTGCATTCATGTGTCTTACTAATGCATCTGGAATGCTTATTCTTCTAGCTCACCAGGTTCAATTACAGTGAAATATCAGTGTAGTGAACCAGTGTGATTATCTATAGAATATTTTTCTGAATGTCAAAGACATGAAATTAATAGCAAAGTTGGGACTAAAATTCACACATTTCTGTCTTTACAAGTCAATGTGTTTAATAGAGTGTTTCTTAACATAATCCTAATATTAAGAAGGCTATAATGTGCAATACTATGTTTAATCATTTGTTTGTTCATTCTTTCATGAATTTATTGAAAAGAAATAGAATTATGCCTGAGGATAAAGAAATAAATAATATAGAAAATTGTGACAGTTTCAAAGAGCTTATGTCTAAAACAAACAAAAAATTGATACATTAGAGTTAAAAAGGACATTTTTATCAGATCCTTTAAATCCAAATTAAAGGTCTGACTTTTACCTGAAAGAAATGAGAGGTTTTTTAAGTGTTAGGAAACCAATTGTGAGATGTTTATTTTTAAAATATAATTTTCACTGCCATACCAAAAATGGATACTCCTCATGCAGCTTGTATAGCAATTCATTTTCAAATTGACAATATTTTAAACTCAGGTACAAACAGGAGTTATAAGAAGGACTCCAGAAGCATTTAAAAGTAGAATAAAATAAACTTAATATTTTTTCAAGATCATATGGTAGATTCATGAGAGGGTGGGAGAGGTCTAAGAATGACTTCTAAATCTGAAACACTATAATGGGAAACTGGTTTGATTAAGGTATCATTTCATGAACTAAGGTTTAAGAGAGAAAATGAATTTTGTGAAAAAAAAGATGAGTTCAATTTTGTTTAGATTGGTATTGTGGCTCCTAAGAGGTAAAAATGTAGACATAAAATGAGAATTTTGAAATACGGGTGTGAATTTCAACAGACATCAGAGTCGTGTAACTTGAATTTTAGTTTATAAATAAACTGATGAGAAATTAATCCTTGGGAATAGATAAATTAGCCCATGCCTATATATTAGTTGTTGATTGCTACAATAACAAATTATCCCAAAGCTTAGTGGCTTACAACATTTATTATTTCACAATGTTTGTAAGTTAGGAATCTGAAGTGGTATAGTCAATGCATTTGGCTCTAGGTCTCTCACAAATGTACATTCACTTCCAGTCTCCACTGGGAAGGATTCACTTCCTAACTCACTCATGTGGTTGTTGGCAGCCTTCAGTCACTCACAGGCTGTTAAACTGAGACCTCAGTTCTTCATGAGGTTTGGCTATAACTGTCTCTCAGTTTCTTGACTCATTTTCATCTACATACACTACCTTACAACATGGCTTGCTTCATCAGAGTGATCAAACAAGAGAGCAAGACAGAATAACAGCAAGAGAAAATGAGTGCAGGCAAGTTGAAAGTCACAGTTAAGCTCATACCAGAAATGATAACCCATTAATTTCCATACTCTATTAATTAGAACCAAATCACTAAGCCCAGCTCACAAATAATGGACTAAGCTTAAAGAAGAACATGAGATCGAAGAGGTGGGGTCATTGGAAGTGATGTCAAAAGCTACCAGCCACAGCCCCAAGGAGTGAGAAGTAGCAAGAGGAGTAGACTCATGGCAAACTTGAGAAACATCTTTAATGTTATAATTTTAAAATTAGCTGGTACAGAGCTAAAAAAAATATTTGAGGAACATCTCAGGCATTGTTTAACTTCATATTCTATTTAAACTATCCACATATATGGAAATTGTTAACATTTCTAACTATAACCTAAATTGAAGATTCCATGTCTTCTATTCATGCCTTATTTAAGTGCTCAATGTTCAATAGAGGTCTTGGTTTATTAACCAATTATAAACAATGCTACAATTTATATCCATTCAATTGATGTCCAAGATGGAAAATACCACTCTACAATTAATAATAAAAACATATCATATTCTGATGATTACTATAAATACACTCCTTTCTTATATCTCCTCTAGTTCAATGGTTTGAATATAATTTGATATTTTAACTATATTTGATATTTTAATTATTAATATATAGAATCGTAATTGCTATATTATGAAAGTTCTCTGTATTTTGTTATGTTGCATTTCCAATCTGAACATCTACAGCTAATACTCATGAGTCAAATTCAATGAAATATAAATCACAAGGAATTTCCGAATGATCAGAACTATGTTTAAAAAGTCTACGATGGAACCATAGGCTAAGAACACAGACTGAACTGAAAAACTGACACTTAACCACAAGAAGCATGTCTAATTACGTAAGATTATTTGTGTGATTCACTCAGTTTTATGGTTCATTCCTTGATTATGACTTTCTGAAGGCAACAGCATTTTGCTATAATATAATCATAGCAAAAATTGCCCAGCATAACATTAATTAACAAATATATTCTTAAGTATATTTTTAAAAATTCAGTTTACAGTTTAACAGCTTACTGACTTCTCAGTATTATTATGATATTTTGAAATGATCTCTTAAATTTCTTTACAGATAGTTCACTGTTACAGTATTTGAAACGCAAAGCATTTTTCTATGTTGATTGTTTTTCCTGAAACTACTGAATTCATTTGTTAGTTCTAGCAGTTTGTGTGTGTGTATGTGTGTGCGTGTGTGTAGTCTTCAGGGTTTCTATATATAAGATCATGCTATATGCAAACAGACAAAATTCTACTTTTCCTTTCCAATTTGCACACCTTTTTTACTTACTCTACCTAGGACATCCAGTACTATGTTGATTAGAAGCTGTAGAGTGTGCATCCATGAGTTGCTCCAGATCTTAGAGGAAAAGATTTCAAATTTTCAAAGATATTTCACGGCTGAATATTCTGTTAGCTGTGGACCTGTTATACATGACTCAATTATGTTGAGATAAATTCCTTCTACACCTAATTTATTGAGAGTTTTTATCATGAATTGATACTGAATTTTGTCAAATGCTTTTTCTGCATCTATTGAGATGACTGTGTAATTTTTATCCTTCAGTCCGTTAATGTGGTTATCATATTGAATCTATAGGTTCAATGCTATAGCCATCAAAATCCCAATGACATTTTTTATAGAAATAGAAAAACAATTCTAAAATTCATACAGAACCACAAAAGACCTCAAATAGCCAAAGAAATCTTGAGAAAGAAGAACAAAGCCAGAGGCATCACATTTCCTGATTTCAAAATATATTACAGTGCTACAGTAATTTTAAAAGTATGGTACTGGCATAAAGACAGACATAGAGGCCAACAGAATAGAATAAAGACCCCAGAAATAAACCCATATACACAGTCAACTGATCCTCAAAAAGGGTGCCAGGAATACACAATGGGAAAAGGACAGTCTTTCAACAAATAGTGTTGGGAAAACTGGGTATAGACATGCAAAAAAAAAAAAAAAAAATTAGAACCTTATTTTACACCACACACAAAAATCAGTTCAATTTGCATTACAGACTTGCATGTAAGATCTGAAACTGTAAAACTCCTAGAAGGAAACAGGGGAAAAGCTTTTGGACACTGGTCTTGGCAATAATTTCTTGGATATGACACCAACAGCACAGGCAACAAAAGCAAAAATTAATAAGTGGGACTGCATCAACTAAAAAGCTTCTGCAGCATCAAGGAAACAATCAACAGAATGAAAAAGCAACCTATGGAATGGAAGATAGTATTTGCTAACCATATTATCTCATAAGCGATTTATATCAAAAAATGTATAAAACTTAGACAACTCAATAGCAAACAAACAAAAAAAAACAAATAAACTGATTGAAAAATGGGTAAAGGACCTTAACAGATATTTCACCAAAGAAGACACACAAATGGCCAACAGGTATATGAAAAGGTATTCAACATCAGTAATCATCAGGGAAATGCAAATTAAAACCAAAATGAGCTATCACCTCACACCTATCAGGATGGCTATTATCAAAAAGACAAAAGATAAGAAGTATTGACAAGGATATGGAGAAACTGGAACTCTTGGAGGGAAGGTAAATTGGTGCAGTTGCTATGGTGCATAGAGGTCCCTCAAAAAAAATAATAAAAATAGAATCACCATTCGATCCACAAATCACATTTCTGACTACATATCCAAAATAATTGAAATTAGGATTTGAGGAGATATCTGCACTCCATGTTCACTGGAGCATTAGTCACAAGAGCCAAATTTAGGAAACAACCTAAATGTTCATTGATGGATGAACGGATAAAGCACACGTGGCATATATGTATAATGGAGTGTTATTCATCCTTAAAAGAGAAGGAAACCCTGCCATTTGAGACAACATGGATGAACTTGGCATTATGTTAAATGAAATAAGCCAGTAATACAAGGAAGCACAAACGCTGCATGATTCCATGTATATGAGGAATCTAAAGTAACCAAACTCATAGAAGCATAGAGTAGAATGCTGGTTGCCAGGGGCTGGGGTAGGGAGAACAAGAAGTTGCTGTTAAATGGGTATAAAGTTTCAATTATGTAAATGAATGATTCTGGAGATCTACTGTACAATGTAGTGCCTACAGTTAATGGTAATCTATTGTGGGCCTGAAAAATTTGTCAGTAGGGTAGATCTCATAGTAGGTATTCTTAATACACACACACACACAGGGCAAGAGGAAACAGTTGGAGGTGTTGGATATGCTTATTACCTTGATTGTAATGATTGTCACAAGGGTGTATGCATGTGTCCAAACTCATCAAATTGCATGCATTAAATATGTACATTTTTTGGTATATCAATTAGACCTCAATAAAAAAATTCTTTTTACAGTAATGATCCCTTACCAAAATTTTGGTGGTACACAGGAAAATTTATAAACCTAAAATAATACTTTTTCTGTATAATATAGTTCTAAAGATTCCAAATACAAATAATTTAAAGACAATCATCATTAACACTTGGTACCTAGATAAATATAAAATTTTTGATTATCATCTTAATAAATGTTTTACAAAATCTATTGTATATTAGGTAAAATAATAAACATAAAAATTACTCTATATTTTAGGAGGTGGAGCTTTTTCAAGGCTATGTTCAAATGCATACTTTTTAAATATAAACATACCTTAAAAGGTATAAAACATAAAATGATTAGTTCCATATTGACTGTAGATGAAAAACTGGTTTTTAGGAAATTGCCGTTAAAGATTTGTTCCCATACTTTTCCAATAATTTTTATATTTCCTGTATAAAATGAGGTTGATCAAATAAGATATAACAACATAAACAAAAACCATGTGGCAAAATGCTTTTAGAAAACAAACTAAATGTAATAAATATAATAGAAATTTATGCTAAAAATAGAACCGATAAATCAACACAGCAGCACAAAGCAAATATAAAATATACAGGCACCATCTGAGATCCCTTTTATATAATTAACTGAAAATACACTGTGCACCGCAGCAAAGAGTAGCACCCACTCACCACAACTAGAGAAAGCCCACGCACAGCAATGAAGACCCCATGCAGCCAAAAACAATTAAATGAAATAAATGAATTAAAGAATTAAACAAATACATTCAACAACTATATCTGTGATTAGTCAAATTCATAGAAGATTTGAGAAGGGTAGAAACTTAGGCTAATAGGCACACTCGGAATAAAACAACTATGGAAACAGAAAATTTATTCTAAAGTTTACTTCATTTTAGTAATTCTAAAGTACTCAAAACAATTCAAGTATAAGGGAATTTATATGTTGGTTATTGCTGTAAAATGTGTTTCTTTAGAATAATTAACCTAAGATGTGTAAAATGTGTTTCTTTAGAATAATTAACCTAAGATGTGGTATTATTTCACTAATATTTCAACTAAATTTTAAAGGGTAATATGCATTCTGGAGAGTGTTTTGGTTATATAATACACAGTCACTCTTGCATGCTTGAAGACATAAGAAAAGCATAAAATTGGCCTCAATAATTACTGAATCTAAAATTAATTTTGAAAATATTCAACCAATTATATACAAAATATTTGTGACAGGCTAGTAGGATGGTTCTACTTATGAATTAAAAAATACTGGGGTTCCCTGGTGGTGCAGTGGTTGAGAGTCCGCCTGCCGATGCAGGGGACGCGGGTTCGTGCCCCGGTCCGGGAGGGTCCCGCGTGCCGCGGAGCGGCTGGGCCCGTGAGCCATGGCCTCTGGGCCTGCGCATCCGGATCCTGTGCTCCGCAACGGGAGAGGCCACAACAGTGAGAGGCCCGCGTACGGCCAAAAAAAATAATAAAAAATACTGAAAGACTTAAACTATCTGTAGCTCTTCAGTGACCAGTCCAGACAGTTTATGTCTTGCCACTTGCTTGTGTTGTGCTGACATCAGCATCTCTTTGCCTAGAGGCATTCTCCAATCTTAGGTCATCTGCCCATGTGCACTGCAGACTGGTGGTAGTTAAGAAATTAACACCTCCAAGATCATCTCTCAACTAATGTCTGATAGGAGTTTTTATGTACATACAACATCTCTCTTAAGATGGTATAATTTTGAGGAATGTGTTTTACACCATTTTCCAGAATTTCCCCCTTGAAATTAAGTTTCAGACAGGCATAATGGTAACAGGATGGATAGTGCACCTATCACTAACTGTAGCTCCTCTCCTTACTAACTTCTTCACTCCCATACTGATGTCACCTGCACCCCCCCCCCCAAATAAACTACTTTCACACATTTTCTTTTCTCTGGATCTGGTTCTAGGAAAAGCCAAATCAAGACACAAATAATACAAGGATGCCTGTCCTTAGTCACATAATTTTCAATAATAAGAAGTCTACATTAAACACCTGGGTTTATATGAATGTGCTTTATAGGAATGTGTTATGACAAAAGGAAAAGTTTAAGTGAGACTAGTGCATATCACATAACTATATAGAATAGTGCCAATATTAAAAAAAAATAGAAGCCATAAGATAAAACTACCTTCAGTTCCCATGAATAATGAGACATTCCTCACTCTATGATAAAATCAATCTTTACTCATACTGTGGAGCCTATTTCCCTTCCCCTCTCCAGAGTCTCCACGTCCACTTTATTCCATTCATTCTCTCTGATGTATCTCATTCATTTCTATAGCATCGATGCTCACTTCCGGGCTTTCAAATGTCTATCTCCAGCTCCAAGGTCTCACACAATCTTCCACTTCATATAGCAAATTTCTTACTGGACGAGTCCAGTTAGATGTTCCACAGGCACCTCAAACTCATAATGTCCACTATTCCAATCACTACTCGCAATCCACACCTCTTGCCCTGTTTCTTCTCCTCTTTATAACATCATTTTGCAAACAAGAAATTTAAGCTTTATTCTTGATCTTGCTCTCTTCCTTACCTCCAAATCAAATTAATTTAAAAGTATGTAATTCTATTTCCTGAACATTGTTATATGTGCAATTTCCACCTTACCATACCTCCCTGAGTGTCAACTCCCATCATCTGTCATGCAGATTACTGTCACATCTCCCAACTGGCCTATCTGCCTCAGTCTTTTCCCTTCCAATCCCTTCTGCCCAAATTAATACCGATGATTACTTCAGCCTTGCCTCTTGCCTGTTGCCTCCATCCTTAGCTTTACATTCAGTACTCCAGTTACTCAATATTGTTCAGTTGATTCAAAGTACATTTTCTAGAATGTCTGGCTATGGGCTCAAGTTTTTTGTCTGCCTGAAATTCACTCCACCCTTTTTTCCACCTCAGGTTAATTTATACTCATTTTCCAAATTTTAAATTATATATATTGATTCATCTGTTCAACAAACTTGTTTTGAGGGCCAACCCTGTATCAAGATTTATCGCAGAAACTAAGAATAAATACATCAACAAATAATACAGATAGAGTTCATGCTCTATTGGGTCTCACACAAAAGCATACAAAGGAGTAAGTGACATCATGTGTAATGAAGAAAAATAAATTAGGGTAAGGTGAGTAAAGAATCATGAAGAGATAAGGGTGGCCGGCAAAAGCACTCTGATGAGATGAATATCTCAGCAGAGGCCTGCATGAACTAAAGGAGTGAATTATGCAATTATTTAGGGGAAGCAGTTTCCAAGGTGATAGAACAACCAGAGTAAGGATGCCCTTAGGTAAAAGTAGGTTGTAGGGATCCAGGAAAAGCAGAGATCAATGTGTTATATCCTGACATCTTTGGTCTGTTTTATATACGGCTGTCCACTGAGCTTTCAGAGCATACTATTTCCCCAGCCTACAAACGGATACACTTTATGTAATCACCTGCTTGCTGACTGTTTTTCAACTCTCACGCAAGCATTCAAAAGACGGAGTCCTTGCCTGACGTTTTCACTTGGTACACGGTGCCCATGACAAAAAGGCTCAATATATATTTTATCAAAAATTAAAGTATAAGGAGACATTCATACATAAACACATACATATGTATGTGCATGTATATATATATATGTTTTTCTCCCCATTTTTTTTTTTTATTCTTGCATTACATTTGTGTTTCCAACTGTGAGGAAAAGAATGCTTAGAGAGTTGTTACAACACAGCGTGAAGTGACACGAGGCGCGCGTGGCCCCCAGGCCCGTCACTTCCCATCGACCCCCTCTCCCAGTTAAGACCGGCCTGGCGCCGGGTCGGCTCGGCCTACCTGGGCTCCGAGGTCTTTGCACTCTCTGGATCTGGCAGGGCTCGGCTGGGGCCCTCAGCTCCTGCCCCGGGAGTGGCCACGGCAGGCAGAGGGCTGGTGCCGGGTCCAGACGCGCTGTCCCGCCTGCTGCTGAGGCGCGTTCACAGCAGTCTCCTCGTGTGCCCGGAGCCCGGGTCCGGGCCGACCGCGTGACGTCGCCCGCGTGGCGTAGCGTCTGCGTCTCCGCCGCTCGTGAAGCGTCGGCTGCCGTCGCCCGCGTGGCGTAGCGTCTGCGTCTCCGCCGCTCGTGAAGCGTCGGCTGCCGTCGCGCGCGCCTCACGGTCTAGCACCCCGTGCAAGTCGTCTGTAAAGATGCGGCTCTTAACTGTTATATATATGTTTATAATATATATTTTATATACTTTATAACATTTAATATATGTAACATGTATATACTGCTTGAATATATAAAAGGTAAACATTTAAAGTTGCATAATTGAATGTATAAATAGGTATCAAACACGTGCACACACAGAGACATACCCTTCTGTTTCTCGCTCTAGAACCCTGGTGACACATATTTTGATACTGAGAGTGGTGCTGGAGAACAGAATCTTAAGGATGAGTGTTCTAAATTGGTTCTAAGATTTCCGGAATTGGTTCTCTACTCTGATGAGTTTTAAAGGCATTCATGATTCTATTTCCAGTGGTAAAGAAGGCACTGAGAGTCCATAATGTGAAGCAGCAACAGAGGCAGGCAAAATATCATCACTGACTTGTCTCTTTTTTTTTTTTTTCCAAAAATACGATTTGAATGAGGTATTCTTCAAAGTCTTCCCTTTTTTCTATTGGTTAAATACATGCAAATGTAATCTTGATTGTTTTCACTGAACTATCTTTTAAAGCGTTAAGGACCTATTTTCCATCGTTAGCATGATTATTTTCATTTAACTTTTTAAGTTGAAGTACAAGACACATCCAGAAAAAGATAAAAGGCACGTATGTATATAGCTCATTGAATTATCAAAAAGTGAGCACACTTATGTAAGTATTACCTAGGCCAAGCATGTTAGAGTATGTCAGACACCTCCTTCTGTGCCCGTCCTGATAACTACTACCTCCCCCATCCCCCAAAGTAATCATTGTCATCACTGCTAATGCATGTTTTGAATTATATACAAAAGGAATCATGCAGGATGTACTTTTTACACCTGGCTTCTTGGGTTAACATTATGCTTGTGAAAGTTATTCACGTTGTTATGTATAGGTATAATTGATTTATTTTCATTGCTTTACAACATTTCTTTATATAAATATATCCCAATTTGTTTATCCATTCTACAAATGGACATGAGAGATGTCTTTTGGGACTATTCTGAATAATATTTCAAAAACATTCACGTGCATGTCTTTTGTAGAGAGTGACGGCTTTTCTGATGGACACATTCTCAGGGTGAATATGCTGGCTCATAAAGTAAATGCATATTTATCTTTAGCAGAATATGTAAAAGACTTTTTATGGAGATTGTACTAATTTACACTCTCAAGAGCAGTGTATGAAAATTCCATCCTTTACAATATTTCGTATTGTCAGTTTTCTTTCGTTTAAGCTTTTTACTGCTTCTCTCAATTTTAGGCATTCTGGCTGTGCAGAACTCTCTCACTGTGGTTTTAATTTACAATACCCCTATGACTATTTGGGTTGAGCACCACTTTACAGATTTGTTAGTCATTTAGATATTTCTTATTGTCCCTATTTTTCTTACTGCTTTGTAGTTCTCTATATATTTGAATACTAATGTACTGAAAAATAGATTCTTCCTATTTCTGTGGTTTCTGTTCCCAGCATTTTAACAGTGTCTATAAATGAACAGTTCTTAAAATTAATGTAGTCTGGTTTATCAGTCTTTCCTCTTATGGGTAGTTCCTTTGTGTCATTGGGAGACTGCACCACAGTCCTGAAGCTATTTAGCTATGCTGTCTTCTAATAGCTTTATTGTTTTGCCTTTCACATCTAGGTCTACAGTCTTACTGGAATTCGTTTATACATATGATTTAAGGCAGTGATCAAACACTCATCTCAGATTTTTTCTCTTTTTTTTTTCTGTCCAGTGTGGATATTCAATTGACCCAGCATTATGTATTTAAAAGAGAGTTTTTGTGGTGTGTGTGTGTGTGTATGTGTGTGTGTTTTCTGTTTTGTGTTGTATCATCATTGAATACTCTTAATTAAATATCAATACTTACGAAAGTGAGGTTCTGGTTGACCGTATATCTGATATCTTAGAACAATTTTGTCAAACTACCTAGTATAATGAGATTGGCTGGTTGCTCATAATTGTACGGGGATAAGTTGGGAAAGAAAAGAATGAACTCAAGGTTTAAAATTCCCAGTTCAAGCTCAACATATATGACCTGAAAGGTTTTATATCTGTCCCGAAAGACACCTTTATCTCCCGTAGCCACAGAGCTGAAGTTTCTCAAAACCAAATCTAGAGTCTCATCATACAAGTGACTGAATTACAATCTAATTTGAATCTCCCAACCATACAGGGTATCTTCTGTTAAGTTGAGGGCATTGATTGGTAAGAAATGGGATCCTGAAAGTCAGAATAGAGACATGGGCAGATTCTGATGAAGCTGGGGCCATCGGACCCCTAAATTCTGCTGCGTCTCCTTTGCCAGTAGAAACAGCTCTTTCAACCCTGTTAACTCACTTTTGCCTGAAAACTCTGTAATGACCTTCCCTGAGGTAGCTGCCTAACAAGACACTGCAGATTTTCTTCAGGACCAACTCTCACCACCCTTCTGTGCTTCTACCTGTAAGGAGACTCAAGCCCAAGCAGGTCTCGAAAAGTGAACTACAAACATTGACTCATGAAGAGGTGCCCACAATCCAAAACAACTGCATGAGTTTTCTAATTTATGCAGACATTTAGCTGTGGAATATGTGTGAGAATGGATATTAAGAGAGAGATAATGGCAGAAGGACATAAAGGTTTATCAGGCTGAGTTTATTCATATGGCCCAGTAAGTTGTCTTTTTATAATACAAATTGAGTAATATCACCCACTTCCTTAAGCCCTCAGAAAGGTTCCTGTTGCAGTTAGAAGAAAATTTGACCATTTTTTCATTGCTTAGATGACTTTGTTCAGCCTTGTTTTTTACTGCCACCTGGTCTGTGTGTTCCTTACTCATATGGTCCATGTTCAGTTTCTTGTACATATCAAGCTTTCCCCTGACTCAAGGCTTTAAATTTGCATAATATCAAAGTTTCTGTATAACTACTTTCCGTTGTCCTTGTCTCAGCATCACATTTAGAATAAATACACATTCCCTCCACTCTTTATTACTTCTTACTGATTTATTTTCTTTTAAATAGTTATGATGATCGTAAATGGAAATGCATTCATAAATTCATTATCTGTATTTCTCCCACAAAACCCCAATATCCAAATCTAATGTCCACAAGACAAATAAAATAGTGCTTCACACAAGTACCTGCTCAATAAATATATGTTTAAAGAATGAATATAAATTACACATGTAAGAATAACACTAATATACTCTACAAATATTTTATAATAGTTTCTAAAAATTCTATACATTTAAATGTTTTAAAACTCTAGATAGTTACAATATTCTAAACAAAATACTATGAAAATGTTCACATTCACAAAGGGCATATCTATGTTATGTAATCAATACATACAAATTCCTTGTGATGTAGAGGGTAATATATATTTGAATGGGATTAAAATTATTTCTTCAAGTCACAACATTGGTAACTGTTTCACAAACCCAACATTGGCAACTATAACACATACACACAAACTTGCAAAGCTCAGCTGTTTAAAAATACTTTCCTTAGAAGAAAATATTGACTTTTCTATGTCAGTAAGTGGATTTAATAGTCCCTTTTTTGATCTTCCATATAATTTTAACCACCTCGTAGCACAGAATCAGGTGTCTGTCTTCCCCAAGACCCTGACAGCTCCTTAAAGCCTTGATAATTATATATTTGACAGAATAAAGTATAATATAAAAATTGGACTAAGGGAGTTTTAGAAATAATTATATTTATTTTTAAAAGGGTGCCTGTTAAAAACAAACAACAACAAAAAATAGAAACAACAGAACCAACCAAGGGTTCATGGATAGTAAAGCCAGAAACTAATGCCAGACAGCAACTTTCTTCACTAAGCTATAATAAAAAAGCCCATGCAGTTCACCACATTTGAATGGTCTGATGATGGCGAGAGCCAAAGCACAGGGCTTGAGGGGTCACTGGGTACTAAGCTGGGTTGGGCCAAGGATGTGAACAAAGGAAAGAAGTTTTATATCTGTATGAGTTCATTTATTTGGTAACCACATTACGTGAAGCCTACAAGTTTGAGAGCTGTTGCTTCTCTTACTTCAATCAAGTCAGTGTAGGTAGGAAACCAGGTAACTGGCTATAATTATCACTGTGTATGTTCTAAACACATGCTAGAAAATATGAACTGGGGACATGCAAAAAGCTCACTCACCTTGTTTCGTGCTTCACTGTTGAAGGATAGCTTGAGACAGACAGAAGCTTAAAAAGTACTTTTTTAAAAATTAAAATTTCCAGGTTTTTTCTGAAACATTGACACTCCTGTGTTTAACATTACACTGATTGATGAAGAGAAAAACTTCCAAAATAAGATACATATTTATTAAAGTATAAGACATGTTTAAGGTTTTATTGAAGATTAGAAACTAAGTCTAACTTATCTATTGTCATCACATTTTCAATTCTGAATCAGTTGCCTTAGGAATTGAAAATATATTCACTTTTATTACTTTGTTTCTGTTCATTAGGACTTCCAAGACAAGGTGTACATACTTGAGGTCTAGGACAACAAATAATGCTTCCCTAGTGCCATCTAGAGCACCCATAAGAGGTAGTTATGGAGTAGTACTTTAAAAATAAAATAATCAAATGACCAAACGTTTTTGATTGATTTGCAAACTATTGAATGATTGACTTGTGAACTTACTGTTGAAATACTGCCTATCATGTTTGGTGGGTACTGGTTACAAAGAAACTTATTTCAGATTTATTTAACCAGTGGCTTATTAACATTAGGATTAAGGTAAAGAGTGTATCAACAAATATATATATATATATATATATATATATATATATATATGTGTGTGTGTGTGTGTGTGTGTGTGTGTCTATATATAATATTTTTATATACATGTAAAACGTAGATAATGTGAAACTTTAAAAAAAATTAGTCCATCACAGTAATACAGTAGTTCTAATATATCATAAGTACTCTAATTGCAACAGTGCCAAATGCAGCACAAACAAATGCTTTGTTGATATATTGATTTGGATCAGTATTTTTTGTTACAGAACATATTGATTTCATTATCAGTTATCTTGTTTGTAGCAGTATTATCTACTTAGGTATTGACTCAGTAAGTCGGGTCATCTTGTAGCCCTGGGCTTCTGATGCATACCGAATTTTAGTGCCAATTGTGGCATCATTAACCATGGTTGGTTTACTTCAACCTTTAGTGAGATGCCAAATTTAGCCTCATTTTTTTCTTCTTGGCCAGAATAAGAACTTGAATAAAATGAATCACTTACGTAGATTTTTTAATGATAAAAAAAAATTCCTCAGAAGTAAATGAGATTCATCACAGCAGTGCATACATGCAGTCTGTTACTAAACTAAACATTTTTTCTAATTTTCACTTTAAAAAATTAGCCTCATCTGGAAGAATCCACTGAAAGAGTCAACAAATTTACATTATATGAGTTTCTGTGCAGAAATACTTAAATCTAATAGGAACAATATGCTTACTAACATAGTGCTATAACATCTGAACTAAAATGGGGTGTGATGAGAAAAAAATTAAATTAACTTAAAAGGTGTTTTGATTACTGCTTGTCTACAGCATGTACATAAAAAATAGAAGACCTTGTTATTTTGAGTGTGACAGTTTCCTGTGATGGGAGATGTCAGTAGAATCATAACTGTAATAATTCAGAACTCTGGCAAGATGACGCACCTTTAAAAGTGGTCTTCAAATAGTAATGGGAAAGAAGGAGGTTTTTTTTTTTTTATTGAAGCATCATTGATTTACAATGGTGTGTTAATTTCTGTTGTACAGCAAAGTGACTCAGTCATACATATATATACATTCTTTTTCATATTCTTTTCCACTATGGTTTATCACAGGATATTATATATAGTCCCCTGTGCTATACAGTAGGACCTTGTTGTTTATTCATCCTATATATAATAGTTTGCATCTGCTAACCCCAGACTCCCAATCCATCCCTCCCCCATACCTCCCCCTTTTGGCAACCATAAGTCTGTTCTCTATGTCTGTGAGTCTGTTTCTGTTTCATAGATAGGTTCATTTGTGTCATATTTTAGATTCCACCTATAAGTGATACCATGTGGTATTTGTCTTTCTCTGTCTGACGTACTTCACTTAGTATGATAATCTCTAAGTCCATCCATATTGCTGCAAATGGCATTATTTCATTCTTTTTTATGGCTAAGAAAATTGTTAAAGAGTATACACTTGAGCTTTCAGTGGGGTCAGGGTATACCAATTATTCCTCCTATGTAAATAATCAGATAAATTGCATTCCTTCTGAAAACCAACCAGCTAATCAACAATGAAGAGGATGAATATAATAACACCACAACCCTGATTAACTAAAAGAATTATTCCAAGGAGGGGACATCAATTGCCTTCAAAAGAAAAGGACATAAAATTGCTTTTTAGAAAGTAAAATTCTTTTTTTTTTTAATATTTACTGTCTCTGAATATAGATACCTCCCCTTCCGAAAGAGTCAGACTTAGTAAAGATAAAAAAGAGAGGAAATTTCTCATTTTAAAATGTCTCAGTTAAATATCAAAAGTAAACATATGTCTTTTGATATTCCTGATTACATTTATTTTGAGGGACTAACTAAGAATAAAGTTGAAGCAAGGGACATCGATTTTAAAACAAACTTCATTTATTCAGTACTCGATAAAGAGAAAAAAAATAATTTGTTTCACCTTTCAGTATGATTTAATTCAGCAGGCAATCATTGATTTTCTATGCTGTACAAAGCTTCGTCCTTGGTGTTATGAGAGGTACAAAAATGAATAATTGTAGTCCCTACTTTTAATAAGCTCATTGTCTATTGAATAAAACAGATTCATAAACTTCCATACAAAATATCAGGTAGTAATTTTATAAAAAAAGGAAAAAGGCTGTCAAACTTTAACGAGCATTGGAATTATCTGGAGGAACTGTTTAAATTAGATTGATTGGCCCCACCCTCAGAGTTCTCAATTTGAATTTCTAACATGGTCTCAAGTTATGCTTATGCTGTGGATCTTGGTATGATACTTTAAAAATTACTGCTTTAAGGATTTGATGGAGTTATTTATTTTTATTTGGTCAACAAAGGAAGAATTCCCAAGAGACATGGACTTGCTATTTGATCATTCATTTGCATTTGACAGGAAGATGAGGAATTAGGCAATCATATGGAAAGAAAATAAATCAATCAAAGACATAATAAAACCAAATATTGAAATCATGTATAGAATGTGTGGTTGGACCATGAATGAATGTATTTGGCTAGTATAGCACAGGGAACTATATTTAATATCCTGTGATAAACCAGGATATAGCTATAAGACACATGGCAGCTTCCTAGTTCAAAACCAGTAAGAGAAAGAAAGAGAAAAAGGGAGATAGGAAGCAAGTGAAAGAGTGAAAGGGAGAGAGAGAAAGAGAGAGAGAGATGCTAACCAGATGGGTACCACAATCCTAGCAATCATCTGTAATCGTGTAAATGTAATCATATGCATCTTATCACCTTTGCCATTGGTTAAAGCAAGTCATATGTCTTCCCACACTCAAGGGGAAGATTTATACAGTAGTGTGAAGACCAGGAGACAGGGACCATGTGGATCACCTTGAAGTTTGTCCTCCATAGTAGAGAAAGCAAAAGTTGTTCGGGATTTGTGAATCTTTAGTGTGTCTCTGTCAAGAATGCAGTAGAAAAACAAAAAACAAAAAACAAAGAATGCAGTAGAAAATGCAGCATGATTTATGATTATTTAAGGCTACCAATATAAAATATATAAATGGCATTTTAATACCTGTTTACACTTTCTATTAAATTTCTGGAATATAAAAGAAAACAGAACTTGATGTCAATCTCTCTATTTTGGAAAAATATAAGTTGATTTTCCAGTATGATGCAAGTAAGGAGAGAAATTTTCCCATTTAGATCAGTTGGGACTGTGGAGTTTTAAAAATACTTTTCAGGAAAAATGACTAGAGACATTTTTAAATTGCAAAGATACGTACTAACATAAAACAAGAGCAAGGAAGCAAAGATAGATGTCAGTTCTGAACCAATGGATTCACTGAACATATTTTCTCTTCCTGAGTCCAGGGATAAGATGACCATTATCACAATGCTCATAATCAGTTTCGTCAGTCATTTCTCTAGCACTCTGTCTTAAATCCCTAGAATGAATCTGTGGATAAAAGGTGACCACTTGGCTGAAGATTAACGAGGTTGAAATATAATACTTAGGCAGGAACTTAGCAAACTCTCTGACAGGTTTCATGATAAGAGGAAAGAAACTGTCGGGCCACACAATTTGTGGGAATTTGGTGAGGATCTTTTGGTAATGTTGATAGTGATTTACTAAATGCAGAAGGTAAAGACAAAATAGCAGGGTTTTTTATGGAATTATAGTATTCTAGCTATGTGAATAAAGCAACTCTTGGCAGATTCTTTAAGAGGTAGTGAATATGAGGAAAAACGGTGCAATAGAGAAGATAATCATAGAAGACATATTAGAAAATACTTAATGACCATTTAAGAATGAACTCAGTTAAAGTAGAGATAAAAACCTGGTGAAGATTTTTTAAAGCAACAGTTCTAGTAATTGCTAGTATAATTTAACTCACTTTGGGTTGAAACTGTCATTGACTTGGGAATATAAGATTACAGATAAACTATCTCTGAATTTATAGGAGAGGTTTTAAGCAGATTAGTATAGAAGTAACATCTTTGGTTACATAAGAAGTTGAGGAATATGAAGCAGTAACAGCAGAGAGAATAGGAGCCAATGTTGGGGCAGAGAGCAGCTACACTATTCCATTAATTCGGGATGGAGAGGAGTTGCTATTGGAAGTGGAATTGTGTTAGCTAACATGTATTTCCCAGCCCAGGGGCTTCCTGAAATTCAAACAGAATTTCAGTTGTCTATGTATAGGTTCATTTTTCGGAGAATAATTTTTAGAGCTTACATAAAATTCTCATCAACATATATGACCCCAAATAAGTATAAGACCTGTTGAAACTAAATTACGCTTTTTTAGAGACTCTCTCTCCCTTTAAGAGCAAAGAGGACCAAGGACATCTGAATGGGGCTTTTGTGCTGAGAACTGACAGAAGTCTAGCCCTTATCATAAATTTGCCAAGGAGGGAGCCCAAGACAGTTGTTACATGTGGAACGATATTTCAGAATACAAGTGCTGACTATACTGTAGATGTCTTTTGTTGTTGTTCTGGTCAGAGAATCAAACCAAGGAATGACTGGCAAGGGCTGATGAAAATAAAATATTTAAATGAAAAAAATGTTCCTAATCATTACTAATTGCCTAGGCAATTAGGAAAGTCCCAAATTATCACACTCAAATATAGTCTAACTAGACCATTCCTGAAGTTAAGGTTTTATAGAAATAGACTCCTCACAGATTATTATACAAGGAGATTTTAGACAAAGACTTGTTAAAGAAAAATTTCACTGCATGGAGTTAAACAGGCAGTGAAGAATTTATTTGATACTGTGGCAGTAGGGCAGAGGGATTGAACTCAACTCTAACACAAAGGCAGGAGGATTTTTACACTGGGATGAGCTCATGGAAAAGTACAGGAGGATGTTAGGGGAGAGGGAGGTTGGTCACTGTGCTTATGCCGTCTGTGTTCACTAACTGGTACTTATCTAAATTTGACTCCTACCCTCCCTTAGAAACTGGGTGATGGACGGGCTTTCTTGATGATTAGATTTCAAAGAGATGGTTCCCAAATCCTTGAGAAAGATATGCCTGGGTTTATAAATCTGGCAAGAGGATATGAGAAGATTTACACCTATAAAGAGTGGACAAATAATTTACAATTGCAAGTTTTCTAAAATATATGCTTTAAGAAAGGAAGGTCGGGGGACTATAGTCAGGAAGAAGCCTATCTAAAGTTTAGACAAGCTGAGGGACACATAAGGCTTTCTTAGACTCGTCTGTGGTTCAGTAATTTCCTTATATGACAACTATACACTCAACTGAAATAGCTCCAGTCCTTATATGGAACCATGAAATTAGTAGTGGTTTCCTTTAGCAAATGCTGTGGAAGCTTAGACTTGGAGCTGCCATACTACATACCATTACTGCAAAACAGAAGCACTGTGTTTCTACTTGCCACTTTCAATTTATTAAACCATTCAATTTTCTCTGAAGGAAAAAAATGTATATGCACAAATATTTGAAGATCTCATTTTAACACATATGCATCCTGTAAAAATGTTTCCACTAGAGTTTCAAGGCTTTTGCTGAATTGCCTGAATTTTGTATATTGTAGTAAAGCTAACTATTCTTTTGCTTACACTGCTGTAAATTTTGCTTATTGTTATGTATAATGTATGAAGAAGTACAAATGTACAATGTATCTTTTGCAGGAAGATTATGAACTAAATCAAAAGTATTTCCAATATAAATAATAAAATAGAAAATACAATTTAAAATAGAGCCAGAAAAGCTTAGACTCAGAAATAAAATTTTCACAGCTACTTTGGAAAACAAATCATTCAAGGCACATTGTGGGCACAAGGCTTAGTTATTTGTTAGAACTCACTGGAGATATTTTTCAGTTCACATGTGGAACTTAATGTTGAAGCCTACTTTAATTTCTGATGAAAGTTAATCACTCAATTTTTTTGGCTTCACACTAATACTTAATATCAGATAGAGGAGAATAAAAAGAAGTTAAAGTATTATCCACAAAAGAAAGGAAAGGATATTTGCAAACAAGAAGAGTTTTCTAAAACCTAATATGTAACACTAAATACTCAAAAAAAGAGAGAAAGCTATTCAAAGATGACTCTTGGAGAGTTCCTTCTTAGACACTGAATAAGGTCAATATGACTTCAAGATTTATGGAAAATAACAATGGAACAAATGCCCCAAATAGGACAGACTTTTAACATAACCTCCCTCAATTTAATATTGAAGTAAACTTGAAATATAACCAATTCTGAACTGAAAGAAGCATTATTTCTCATTTTGGTAACATTGTTGGCCATGTAACCTGGACAACAGATATTTAAGGGTCAATCCAGACTGTTCTTTTGCATTTACTAAATGGTGGATGTTGTCCAGATCTCTCTTGGCTAGTATGGATTAGAAATATTAAAAATATACTTAATGGTCTCTCAGAAAGGGATGTTTTGGTTATGAATCTAAATGGTACTCTTTCAAATTTAGTATACATAGACCAGTTGTCCTTGAGAAGATCAATCTGGGTAACAGCCAAATTAAAATTTTATGGAAGAAATAGACCATTATCAAGCTACTGTTTTTGGCATATTGTACTGTACTAAGAAAGTGAAAGAGGTGTATGTGTGTGTGTGTGTGTGTGTGTGTGTGTCTGTGTATATGTATATATACATAGGGTGCTTTTAATTTTCCTTTTCACATATACTGGAATTGTTCACTCTGAAAGTATGCATTTAAATTCTAGTTTCATTATTATCATTTCATTGTATTGCCTCTATTCTTTGTTACTTATTTTATGGTCACTGAATGTTTGAGCCTGCAACACAGATAACCTCAGTGTTTCTCGAATATCTTGACTTCAGCCTAAATTCCACTCTTGTTGGAAAATATATATCTCCTGCATATCAAAATCTCTGAGAATGTTTACATTTAATCTGTCACATCTAGCTCTAATTTGCTCTTTTCATTAAATTACCAATCTCTAGTTGAAGTCTTTTACAGCTGCTTTCATCTTCCAGAGCCACGAAGATACTCAGTTTCTCCATTTCCCTAAACAAATCACATCAGCAAAAATCTTCTCAAATCACATCAGCAAAAATCTTCTATGTCATATTTGTCTCAAGATGTTGAGTATGGAGGAGAAATACATAGTATGATAAGACTTTCAGCAAAATAAAGTTAAGACTTTGTTGATGGTCATACCTCTTTGGTCTCAGATTACCACTAAATACTGCTTTTTTTTTCACCATATATTTGTAGGTACTTCATTTTCTTTCTGAATTCATAGGTGCCTCAGTAAGTCAAACTTCATTATCATTATGTGGAAAAATTCACCTCCATTTAGTTACTCATGGCAGTGAGACTTATCAACCATCTTGGCTTTATCAGAAAGGGGCATCAAAATATATTTTCCTCAATAATTAGATTATATACTTGGATACAATTACACTACTTTGGAAAAAGGAAAAAAACCAATGGCATTTAGATTTTTGTATAGAAGAGCATCTTGACACTATTTTTATATTTTACATTATTATTTTCCTTAAAATATTCTTATGAATCAATACCCATATATTTTATTATTTATTAACATGTATTGTTAATTTTCTTTTGGATTTCTTTGGACATTGTTTTGTCCAATAGGAAACATAATCACAATTATAAATTAATAGAAACTTTATAATATACCTCTAAAGGAGTTACCATTTTATTTAAAGCATTTATTGATATTGATGTTACCAGTAGAATAAAGTTGAAATTATTTTCATGAAGTTAACAATATATATGTTTGGCATAAAGCCTGTATCGTTAAGGAAAAACAAAGGAAAACCAAAGACCATTAAACTAAGCAGGATATATGCTACCAGATTTTTGGACTTTTGTCCATCTTTTCAATGTTCCTGAGCATTCAATTCCTTTTACTGCCTGGATTATGCTTCTTGGTAATTTTAATTGTACATGACATTTTGAAAACAATGGGTTGTACTAGGTTAAAGGGAGGAAAAACTTAGATATTCAGCTGAGAGAAATGCAGCAGAAGAAATTTGCAGGAAGAAAAATCCTTGAAAAAAATGCATAAAAAAAGAATAATAACAAAAGATCAAAGTTAATGTGTTACAAAAGCAGTCTGAATAATCTGTCCTGGGAACTGTCAGATCTTAATGGTTGAATTCTGTATTCATCAATGCCGCAAATTTTATTATGAGTAAGAAAATGAGTAGAGTTATATATAATTTTGACATGTGATCGTTAATTAGACAAAGAGAATATTATTTTATTGTGCCACCGAAACTAAGTTTGCCATCATTTTCTTGATGTTCTTTCATTTTTGATTGTAAATTTTCGGGAATACTTTGAACCACTGAACAACTAGCATTACTCATTATTACTATGTTTATTAACAAAACACTTTAACTTTTTTAGTCATGGAATAAAAATTAGTTTAACATGATGTGTATACAAGACATTTTGCTAAGTATTAATCTGTGATTAAATTGTGAAATGTATTTTTTTTAAGTAAAAATTTCATCTGTAAATTACTCTAAAAGCCACTTAGACTGTGAAAGTCTTTCTGATAAAACTAGTGGACATATTCTTTCTAATTACATGATTTAAGACCACCATATATTATTTGTATCCATTTGGAGAGTAAAAAGTAAATATGATATTATTATAATTAATTACATACAATTATAATATAAATTTAATTATATAATCCAATATATCTTAAAATCATAATTGGGAGGCAATATGCTAAATAATTTATTTAACAATGGGTAAATAAATTGTGCTTGCATTTTATTTACTGTTTTTCTGATTCTAAACTATTATGTGATAATTGTAGAGAATTTGTAAAATTCTGAAAATGAAAAGAAAATATGAAAAAATACAAAACAAAAACATTATAATGCACTACTCATGCAGTTAAACATTTAAGACTCTGCAACTTGACGCATATTTTGTGTTGTTTACTATAATCAGATGAAGATGCACAAGTATGTCTATATATGTATAAATTGGAGAATAATATTGAACTGGTACAAGAGCATGAATTATTACCCCTTAAGCTTATTCTCCACCCAGGAAGTGAGACACAGAAGCATTAGAGTTTTCTACCTGGCGGAAGTTTAGTAGCCATGGTATGAAGTCATTTCTTCCCATGCCATAAGCAAAGGAATGGTATATCCAGCATGCTACGCCCAAACCCTTTTCCTTGCCTAAATTAAATGAAATGGTCTCCAGAGATCTGAGTGAGGTCGAAGATGCCTTTAAGATGGGAAAAGACCATTCAGACCCTGATAGGAATGATGGCTGAAATAGTGAATGACTAGGCTGTTCCTCCTGCTACGCCAGCAGTAGACAGATAAGAGAGATGGATAGGCAGATAGATGGATAGATTTAGAGAGAGGTACAAATGTGGCAGCCTGAATTTCTGTTTTCAAGTCCAGTGCATATTTTCTGTGAGTTTATTTTGGGTCAAAGAGAAAATGCTAGCAAGACCTGAACTGTTTTGTAGTTACCCTACCAAAAAGGGCTTCTAATTTGGAGGAAACCTTAGCAGCTATGGAAGAATTTGAGCCAGAAGGGAAATCTCACTTCCTGGAGCCTTGCAGCAAAAGAGCCACAGGAGAGACCGTGAAGGACTCACACCTAGAACCACATAAGTCAGCAGTGCCTGGACAGAGTTTAATTTTAACAGGAAGGGGCTACAGGGATAAAAAGGAATTGATTATTTTGCTCTCCACACTCCAAGTCCCTGAAGCCACAAGTTTAGACAATCATGATGGAAATGGTAAGTATCTTAGTCAGTTCAGGCAGCTGTAACAAATTACCACAGACTGGGCAGCTTAAACAAGAAATCTTTATTTCTCACAGTCTTAAGAGGCTAGAAATCCAAGATCTGGCCACTGTGGTCAGGTTCTTGGTGAGGGCCCTCTTCCTGGTTTATAGATGGCAGCCTTCTCTCTGTGTCCTCATACGGCAGAGAGTTAGCACGCTTTCTGGCCTCTTCTTATAAGAGTATCTATATTTTATTTTGTCACTTTCAGTAATATGCAACTTCCAAGTAACTTTTTCATTTCATGTAATTGGTGTTATTTATAATGACCCCTTTTTATTATCTTAATATCTGAAAGATCTTGAGTAGTATACCCTCTATAATTGCTAGTAATGGCGATTTGTCACCTGTCTCCTTTTTTCTTTCTTTTTTTTTTTTTTTGTGGTATGCGGGCCTGTCACTGCCGCGGCCTCTCGCGTGACGGAGCACCGGCTCCAGACGCACAGGCTCAGCGGCCATGGCTCACGGGCCCAGCCGCTCAGCGGCATGTGGGATCCTCCCGGACTGGGGCACGAACCCGTGTCCCCTGAATCAGCAGGCAGACTCTCAACCACTGCGCCACCAGGGAAGCCCCTGTCTCCTTTTTTCTTGATCAATAGATTATGAGGTTTATCAATTTTATTGATTGTTTTTCAAAAAACACTTTTAGTGTTATTGATTTTTATGTTAAGGTTATCAGATTTAACAAATAAAAATACAAGAACCCAATTAAATTTGAAATCAGATAATGAATATTTTGCATGCATAATTATGTTCCATGTAATATTTGCGACATACTTAAAAATGTACTTTATCTGAAATCCAAATTTAACTGAGTGTTCTGAATTATATGGGGCAGCTCTATATTCTGTATTTTTGCCTGTTTTCTATTTTGTTGGTTTCTGCTCTTTATCTTTATAATACCCTTTCTTCTACTTAGGATATTTTTTGTTTGCTGTTCTTTTACTACTCTCCTATGGTTGTAGGTTTACAGCATTGATTTCAGACATTTCTGCTTTTCTGATATTTACATTTAACATAAAAATTTCCCTTTAAACATTTCTTTAGCAGTTTCACATATAGTTTGATATGCTAGCCTTATAATATCATTTGACTCAAAATAGTGTGTAATTCCGTTTTGTGTTATATGTTGATACATGTGTTGTTTAGAAATGAGCTATCTAATATGTATATATTTGGGGCTCTTCTATGTGTATTTTTTTATTTCTAGTTTGTGTTCTGATCAGGGAACATAGTTTGAAAGAAACCCTTTTTTAATATCTATTGAGATTTGTTTTATGAATCAATATGTGGTCTGTTTTTGGGAACACTCCATATGTGCTGGAAATAATGTTTAACCTGTAGTTGTTAAGTATAATGTCTCACATATATCAATTAGGTTATGATGCTGACATTGTCATTCATATCTTGCATATCATTTTTTTTGGTCTAGTCACCCTATAAATTAATATGAGGTATAAGAGAACCTGGAAAAGAATAGATACATGTATATGTATAACTGAATCACTTTGCTGTACACCTGAAACTAACACAACATTGTAAATCAACTATACTCCAATATAAAATAATTTTTTTTAAATATGAGGTATATATTAAATATTGAATTCTATGTAGATTTGGCAATTTTGTTAGAAGCTCCAATTTCTGTCTTATTTAGATATTGTATGGTGTATTTAATTATTTTTCATATTGTATTCAGTTTTTATAATTGCTGTCTGTAGGAAGGGAAGGTTTGTACAACTTCATTGCTTTCTTGCCGTTATGTGTATGATGTTAAATTAAATTGGTTTAATAAGTGTTAAGGTTTGGATCAAAGGCAGTTGTTATAGTTAGTGCTTGATAAATGTTTCCTCGATTCAATACGTTTGAAAATGGGATTCTCATTATATATGTATACATAAAGTCATATATTTTAATATAGATTAGATCTTGAAATGAGTACTCTGGGTGAAAAATGTGTTAATTTATTATAATGTTATGTTTAAGGCACTAGAACTATCAATTTTGAGTTGTTCATTTATGACTTATAGAACATATTCATGACATCATTGTTCTATTTAATGCTTCCCAATTGAATCCTAGCCCCCCAGCACATATTACTGTGATTTTTTACTAGTGTTCACTTCTGGGGCTTTAGTAATGTGGAGGAAATTGAGGTGGTATTCTGATGAGAATTTTCTGCTTACTGACTGACATGAGCTACTACAGCCACTATATTAATCTTCTTCCAATCCCTTCACCAGTATAAAAGAGAACCATATAATTTATTTATTTACGTGATTTCTCTGATCTTCTTAGGTTATATAAATTATTCAAGGCACACTGTTGAGAAGATATAGGTTCTGTTGATAGTCAAGACCATACGATTCAATGCCTGTATGTGTATATGCTTTATATACTCAGCAGCAAAGACAGAATTTTTTATTGGATTCAAAAAATAAATATATTTTGAATGTTTAATGGATAACTTAACATGTATCTTAGATAGCATTTGGGCTTTCCAATTTTTTGGAGATGAATATAACTTTGTATTACACCCAAAATTCTGGGGATTATGAAAGTCAAGACTGTCTTCAATGATTTTTTTCTTAAATATTCACAGGAACTTAATTTCTCATGTTCCCCAATAGTACTGTCATTGGTGAGTTATGTGACTATTTCTTCTTGACCTACTATCATAATCCTCACTTTCTTTAAAATCAAACAAGAAGCTTAGCTAATTCCTTGACCACTATATAGAGAACACATATCTGCCATTTATCTTGCCAGTACCTTGGTCTCTCTTGGCTTCTCAGGTTAGTTCCATTGTGAATCCTTGTTTAATTTCCCTCTTGGGGTTTCAGATTTTATTCTTTCATTCTGTAGAGAAATTCACCTTCCTTTATTCCTTTCCCATATTTCATGACAAATCATTGATATTGCATTAGCAACTTTTTCTTGATACCTATAGATAAATAACAATGTTTATATATGTTTCAGAAAAGCCATCATTTAAATAAAACTTTGAAGATAATATGCAGGAATTATTTTTAAAAGTGATATTTCTTTTCTTTTTCACATGACATGGTATATTAAAAATATCAATCTGAATATGGTAATATTTATTTTATACAAGATTTTAATAACTATGTACTGTACTTGATGAGTATTTAAATAATTTATTTGTCATTATGTTAGTCAGCTCTGATTGCCATAAAAAATACCACAGATTAGATGGCTTAATCAATAGAAATTTATTTTTTCTCAGTTACAGAGGCTGTTAAGTCTGAGATCTAGGGTCAGCATGGTTGGGTTCTGGTTCGGGCTCTTTTCCTGGTTTGCAGAAGGCTAACTTTTCACTGTGGCCTCCCATGGCACAGGGAGGGAGAGATGGCTCTTGTTCTCTTCTTATAAGAGGACACACTCCTATCAGATTAGGGTTCCCTCTTATTACCTCATTTTACCTTATGTAATTACCTCCTAAAAGTCATACCTCTAGATATAGTCACATGGGTGGAGAGGTAGGACTTCAACATATGAATATGAGGAGATACAATTCAGTTCATAGTAGTTATTATTGAGTAGTTACTACCTAAATAATAATATATTGGCCCTTACTGTGTGTTTACTCTATATGGAGTTTACATTTATTGTTACTGTTTTTTCATTCTTTGTTTTGAATATTTGAAATTTTTATAACTGTGTCATTTGGAAATGACTTAATACCTTCTTATCAATTTGTGTCAAAAAATTATATAACTAAAGTCTCATATCTAAATAACAAAAAATGATTTGAATTAATTGTTTTTAAATCTTTAATCTTAAACTGTTTGGATTTATACTTTATTTTAAGTACATTTGCTAATATTTTTAGTTTGTACATAAAATTATGAGGTCCCAAGCAGTCTTATTTTTAAATATTAATCAGTTTCTCTCCATCTATTTACTTCTTCTGAAGCATCTATTAGTATTAACCGAGGCTGTGAAAAGAGTGACTGAAAGAAAGAAGAATGTTAGGCAGTGCTAGGATTTAAGTCATTTGTGACTCAACAAAGAACATTTGCTAAACCAAATGTGCACATCAACTGCAAAGGGAGCTTTTTTCAGACATTCCCTAGATAAGGCCCATTCTCTCCAGATTTCAAAACAGCCAATGCCTACAAAGTCTGATTAATAAAAAAGGATTTGATATTTATATTTAGGACTGAATTACAATCATAAAGAGAAATTCAGTGCTTCTGGATTTTTACAAGCTTCAAACTATTTGATTTTACTAAGGCAAGTACATATACCTTTTTGAAGAAAATATGGAAACATTCAAGTTAAGAAAAAAAAATTAACACTCAGATAATCATTTTGTAGAGAGATTTCCTTATAGAAATTATTCAGATATCAGAGCATCACATGGAAGAAAAAGTCTGTTATTTTCTAGGAAAGAGAACTAGAAGCATTATTTAGTCAGTAGTCCTAACTTGTAGAGTTTTCTGTTTTCTGATGCTTTCAAGATACACCAATTAGCTTTTTGTTGCAGAAGTCTATATTCATGTGCCAACATTCCATTTCCTTATCTTCTTTTGAAAGCAAGTTTAAGCATTTGCTCTACTAATTTCTCCAAAACAGGGATTTACCTTTCAATCAATCTTTTAATTTACTGTATTTCTATCTTCCTTCTTTTTTAAACAGAAATAGCTGCTGGTTATTATGGAATTGCTTTTAAAATGCTGATAATATGAAGTCTCTATAGATTTTTTTCATGACATGAAGGTTTTTGTATTTCACAAAAGTGTGTTATCAAATGCCCAGGAGGGAGCCTGCCACTACTGGGAAAATGAATAAATAGCAATCTTAAAAATTAAAAATTTCTTATTTTTATTGAGGAAGGAAAAGAGATTCATGGATTCATTAGTCATTATAGTTGAAGATAAATGAAATGTGAGTTTTTATAAGTGGTATAATAAATTGAGTGATGCTGTTTTAGACTGGCATTATTTAAGTGTCGTTTGTGGAGGAAATAGAATATTAAATTTATGTTGCAAACAAGTAGACAAGTAACATATGAGATAAATTCAAGCCATACAAAGTAGTTGTGAGAATTACATGAGATTACAGTATTCATCTCAATACAGTATTGAGATGAACTTGAATTAAGTAGAACATTTAATTTGGGGGGGCTGTGTGTGAATTGAAAGGTTATCCATCCAAGGATTAACCCTGTATGTTATAATAAACATTTATTGATCTAACGAAAAGCATATTACTCAATACTTATATGACCCTGTTTCCTTATCTGCCTTACCAATTTTATCTACTATAATCATCCCAATGTGTAATATGTGAGAATCATAGAATCATATTTAACATCATTTTAAAATAAATGATAAACATCAAGATGAGAAGATTTACTAAGAGAAGTATTAAAGCTTGTTAAATTGTCAGAACAAGAAGTTTTAGACAACTATGTTACCATGGTGTCTGCTTAATGCATTCAACATTTTATAAAGAAAAAAAACTGAAGAGAATACACACACACAGCTTTCATTAGATGCATTGAGAGTGTCAGAATTCTTTAAAAACATGGAGAAATCCTGAACTCCTGCAGGAAAAAAGAAAAGAAATATATAGAAAATATATTAAAAAGGTTAAAAAAAAAAGGAGGGAAGACAATGCTGCTCTAGTTGTTTCATCATCAAAAATCATTATAGGAGTCAAAATGAAGAAATAAGATAAGAAAATGATTACGGAAAAATTTTTTTTCTAGGACCACATATCCCAAAGATGAATTCAGGTATCATGCCAATACCTAAATTACTGGGACTTAGATTGTCACTGAAAATTGAATGTACCTGAGGGATGTGTTTGTCCTAAGTTAAACTCAGTAAATATGGTGTTTGATGTGATCTTCCAAAGAGAGAGGAATTCCTCACTTTACTGAATACACTTTATAGTATCCTGAATATTAACATGAAGCAGAAAATTTTGACCCACTTAATCACAGCGAAAAATCTTCTAAAATAGTAGCTATTATTCACTGATAACCTACTGTGTTAAAACACAGTAATATGCCTATGCATTCATTATCTAAATAATGCCTTCTCAATTAAGGTGTCATAGAAAGTTCTAGGTATCCTATGTTAATGTTATTTTCAGCCTTTGAGTTAACAGGTAGGAACCTGAAGGAGCCTGAGCAGGCTTCTGTGTTTTACCCATTGGGACATAAACATATTATCATCTTCTCTGTGTGCAGTAAAGTAAAGGTTAGGAAGCAATGACATAATTCTTACAATGGCCTTATTAAATAGTTACTGTTATTATCCTCACTTTACATAAATTTAAGCTGAAAGAAGTTTAGTAATTCTATTTAAAGAAGTTAAGTAACATTCTCTAGATCCCATGGCTAGAGAATCTTGTGCGCTCTAAATCTGTCTGATTAATCTTGAGCTTTCAAGTACTTTACAAGTACACATGATAGAGTCTCTCTACTTCCAAGTCATCTGTATACTCTCCTTCCTCCTTTCTGCCCCTTCTTGGATGAAGGTATTCATGCATTTGTTAATTCCATCCCCATTATTATACTTGCAAATCTTAGTTTACAAATGAAATGCAGTAGAAAGGGTATAGACCTTGGAATCAATGAAACCTGGGTTGTAGCCCAAATTCTAAATGATAGCTACAGTAATACTTTTAGGTGGGTTAAATTAGTGAACTCCAAACTCTCTAGGATTCTAGTTTAGCTTAATGAATGTAAATATATATGGAGAATTCACCTAAATTAATGGAATGTGTAGCATCTCTCATTAAGCTGGTTTATGGTGGGTAAACCAGTTTCAGTAGACTATGTCAGTGAAGGTGGGCCAGAGCAGAGTATCAGACAGAAGCCCCTGCTAATACCTTCAGTTGCTATCCATTGTCCGTGATCATCTCAGGCACTGGTTGACCATCTGCTCTTTAACCACTGCGATCTGAAAAAACTGATGTTTTGGTTCCATGACCAAATAATGACTTTCCCTCATGTATCTCCTCCCATCAATTAGCCCCAGTTAGTGTATACTTTATCTTATTCAATAATATGAAAGAGCATATTTGCTAGTTATTATTGAACTTCTCCAGACAATCAGATGGGGGGAAATATACTCTGATGTCTGGGAAAGGTGTAGAGGTAAAAATATATATTATCTACAGGGAGCACAGAAGGGTTTCTAATGGATCAAAATTTCTCCAAATTATGGCAAACCAAAAGCAATGTCTTGTTGGATAAGAATGGTCTACACCTAGATGTGCAGCTGCTGGGACACAATTCTAAATAAGATTAAACAATACTCTTGAATCTTACATAGCTCATTGGTTTAGACAGAAGTCTTTCTGATTTCAGATTTAAAAAAGCAGTAAACTCAGAAGGTTTTTGTTTTTTTGGTTAAGGAGTGATTCGTAGTAGCTTTCCTTCCAGATATCTATATGATAATAGAGTTTCCAAGTCTAGTTAATATTAACACCTTAGGAGTTTATCTCCTCACTATAAAGTGTATAGTAGTTCCTCTTGTCACACAATGTTATTTTCTTTTCCTCCTTCTCCTCCTCCTTTACCACCACCACCACTATCACTATACTTAACACAAAAAGAGGAGGAAAACTATGTAATTTTGGTTTATTACTGATCTCTCAACAACACTGGACACAGTTCCTGCTATATATTTGGTATTCAGTAACAATCTGGTATGTTACAGGAAATTCTAGAGAGGATAAAGGACCTCAAGGGAGAAGATGATGTATCATTTAGGGTACAATCATGAAATAAAAACCACATAATAATTTGAGCACTGAAAGTTTAATCTAAATATGTATTATCTACTTTAAAACAGGTTTAATATTAAGAAATAAAGAAGCTCTTAAATATACAAGAGTAGTAGTCATTGAGAAAAAACACTGTCTCCATGACTGAGGATGAGTACAAAGGAAGGAACAAATTTGGAAGACCTCTACCCCCAAGTCCGAAATTTGGATCTCATAAGAGAATAGGAGAACATCTTTTACTGGATGGCAAAGAAGTTATCTATAATGTTGTAGGCCAGGAGCTGGCAAGTAGTAAATAAGCACATAATGTCAAAAACACTTACTGAAAAGCTGGCTGAGGTGAGAGTTGGAACTCACTGGGAAACCAGCATGGGGGTGCTGTGGAAACTTGCTGGAAAGCCTCCTTCTGGAGCTCTTGAAAAACCGACTTGAAAGCTTCCTATGCAACAAGCTGCTAAAAGGTGGTTAGACTAAATAATAAATATTTATTTTTTATTATTTGTAATTTATTATTTATTAAAAATTGTAATTTATTACACATTTATAATAAATTTGTAATTTATTATTTGTTTATTATTGTAATAAACAAATAAAGTAAAACAAATTATGACAAAGCTCGAGCAGGTCCAGAAGTTACAAGTTGCACGAGCACATAACTCAGACATTTTCAATACCAATTGCTGTTGTATAGTCTCCTCTCCCACAATCCATGTCTGTGGCTTCCTGGAGTGTTTCTTATGACTAATTGACTAAGGATTAAAAAGACCCTCAAGCCTGGTTTACATATATGTTTGCCTGACCTGTTGGTACTGCCTAAATGTGTACAGCTCCAGCACTGCATCCTCAGTCAGGGTCACCCTTTGTCAGTATTTTTCATATGGACGCTGGCACAATGTTAATATTGTCGGTAGAGGGTACTGGAAGGACACTGGAGGGGAAAAAGGCTTTTCTTGTCTGCTCTCCATTTTGTCTCAGTTGCCAGTCTCCTCAAGGGCAAAGCTTCCTCCAATGCTAGAATCCACCATAGTACAGTTCATTCTGTGCTAAGCTCCTGCTTGTGGATGTTTCTTCAGTTATGGGCTAAGGTACGGTGTGACTTCTTCCAGTCCCAGCTGTTGACAGCAGATAGATTTGCCAGCTCCTAGTTCCAAAAGCAGTTGATTTTCTGCAGTCCCCCCAACACCTTCTTTAATGGCTTCACAAAAGATTGCCACAAGTGAGGCTCCTCACCTGGCTCTCAGGTGACTGTTGTGCATTCCGAGGTGACAGTCCTCTCTGTGGATGGCTTCCCCCAACACCACAGAGAATATATTTTCAGAAACATCTTAGTACCATTTTTCACCATACAGTGATCCATAAACGTGCCTTCCCGTCCCTCCGCCCCATGCCACCTTTGGTAAGGGGGGGAAGAGAGGCTCTTTAGGTAGCTGTTGCAGCTCTATGAGTAACAGATATGATAACATGTATATACCTACATACACGTACACACAGAATTCTTAGTACATTATCTCACACAGCCTGAAATGTGTGTATTCAGTTCTCTTTCTTCATTTCACACTTATGACTTAAGTTATGCAGTCTGAGGAACTAGAGAATTGGGAGGCATGCCACTAAAAGTCCTTATTCTTTCTTCATTCCTCATCCAATTTGTTACCAATCTGGGTCATTTCTTGCTCCCTTTGTATTTATAAACTTACGTGAATCATTTCTACTTCTTTGTTCAGGACCTCATAATTTCTGTCATGGTTAATTAATATTTTTCTCAATTTATTTTCTATCTTGATTTGATCCTTTTGAACCTATTTTTCATAGAGTTACTAGGGTGATTTTTATTAAAATTCAGATATGATTATGGTGTCCCTTTGAAGTAGTTCAATGTTAAAATACTTCGGGGATAATAATCAAGCTCATTACTGAGAAATTAAGAACATTTCTATTCTAGGCTGTAACTACTTTTCAGTCACTTATCATTTCATCTCCTAAACCCTATGTGCTCTTCATACTTAAGCAGAACTATTCTCCAAATAGTGTTTAAATTTAATTGAGAGGTACAAACTACTGTGCATAAAATGGACAGGCTACAGGGGGAGGAGTACAGTGAAATATAGCCATTATTTTGTGGTGATTTTAAATGGAGGATAAGCTATAAAAATGTTGAGTAGCTATGTTGTACACCTGAAACTAACATGATGTTTTAAATCAACTATACTTCAATAAAAAATTTTAAAAAAGAAAGTTAAACTTCAGTAGTTCTGAACTGCTTGCATAACTCATATTATTTTACTCTATCTACTCAGCACCTAGCATTGTGAGTGGTCAATGAATGACTGTTAGACAAACAAGTAAATATATGAATAAAGTGGGTTAGAGAAGCATGGATGAAGGAGCAAATAGACCAACAGTTTCTTGTCATTCAGTTGTGTGAAAAAACTCATACTTGATATTTGGAGATGACTAATTTCTTACAGTATTGTAGAGTAAAATATGCATCAAAGATGTATTCAGTATGGAACATGATACTGATGTAAATATAATTTTATATAAGTTTAGTGTAAAATATGCCTATGTAAATATCCAAAAGTACTCATTAAGATAGTAGCACAATGAGAATGCTTTAAACACCTAAAAATATGAGAAAATAAACAGTTCAGTAGGAAAAAATTAACCAACTAAGCACAAAGAGCTTGATAAAAGCCCAGGAGAGGTAGGACTATAGATTGCTATAGAAAGAAGTGGAAAGAAAATATGTAAAGACAGTCGATTTAATAATGTGGTGGAAAGCTAGATAACTAGCTGGAGAATGGACAGAAAGATCACCCTCTTGCAGAGAAATTAAAATAGGTGATTTTTTTTTTTAAGGAGAGAAGGAAAACAAGAATAAAAATATAGTGGAGCCCCTTAAATTATAAATCAATAAGAAGGCATTTTAGTTAAGATGAATATGACTAGAATCTCAAAGCCGAGAATTCTCATTCACAAATCTGGCATGGTCAGACTTCTACCAGTTGCTATGGATGGAATGTTTCTGTTCCCCCCAAATCCATGTTAATTCCTAAACCCAGTGTGATGGTATTAGAAGGTGGGGACTTTGGGAAGTGATAGGTCATGAGGGTAGAACTCTTAAGAGTGAAATTAGTGCCCTTATAAAAGAGATCACAGAGAGCTCCCTTGTCCCTTCCTCAGTGTGAAGATATAGTGAAAAGAGAGCAGTCTGTGAACCAGGAAGTGGGCTCCCACCAAACAGTAGATCTGCCAGTGCCTTGATCTTGGACTTCCAGGCTCTAGAACTGTGAGAAATAAATTTCTGTTATTTATAAGCCACCAAGTCTATAGAGTTTTATCATACCATCCTGAACAGACAAACATACCAGTTTAAGCTTCTGAGGTTATTTGCATTATTTGTTATGAGAAAAAAAAAAAAAATCAGTGAATGGATACTATTTATACTGAGCTTGCAGTTTGATCCTAATCCCTTACCAGTGTCTTTTGAGATAATGTAGAATGTCAAGAAGTTTGAAAAACATATTTTGCCTATTATAGAATCATGCTAACTGACCTTCCTAGTAGTTCCTTCATCTCCTGTTCCATCCTGCTAACATTGAGTCTTCACAAGTAGGAGAGGAAACTACTTTTTTTTTTTTTCTTTTGCGTTACACAGGCCTCTCACTGTTGTGGCCTCTCCCGTTGCGGAGCACAGGCTCCGGACGCGCAGGCTCAGCGGCCATGGCTCACGGGCCCAGCCACTCCGCGGCATGTGGGATCTTCCCGGACTGGGGCACGAACCCATGTCCCCTGCATCAGCAGGCGGACTCTCAACCACTGCGCCACCAGGGAAGCCCGAGGAAACTACTTTTGATGGATAAGATTCCATTTTCTTGAAAGCTTTTCAGAGCAAAGAGAGAAAAGAATTTTTAGAAAGGGAGAAAGTCATCTAGCAATACTCACAGGGGTTTTAGGAGTCCCATTAACAAAAAGTTTTCTCTCCTTAGCCCTTTTGTTTAAAAGCTGCAATTAACATTACCATGCAGAAATTTTCTGTCTTGATTCCTATCTGGCTTTCTCCCTGCAAGTAGAGCAAGTGAGGAGAGACAAAGAGGATGGGATCTCTGAGATATCATTAAAGGTTAGTCACTTGTTTTTTTCATTCACTCAAAGTTTGATACCCAGACCACCTACATAAATACCACCTGTGGTGCTTTTTAAACGTGCAGTCTGCAGGCAACACTCAGACTTACTAAAACAGGTTCTAAAATATGCCTTAAAATACTCTGAGACAATTCTTATGTAAAACAAACACTCTGACCACTGCTATAATGTCTGTTCTACAAGTGTATTTGGAAACTTAACTCCAAACTAAGGTGGAATACAGAAAAACAGAATAGCTTAGGATATAAAATAGAGCACAATAGTATGATTACTTTGTTCAATGAAATGTTAACAGAAGTGACATGTGTCATTTCCACTGGAATTTTTCAAAGCCTGAAAATAAATTATATTCTTTTTCTTCTGCCAAGGTGATCTTGAAAGCAAATATTAAGATGAAGCTATATCAGCTGGGATCCCAGAATCACCATAATGAGCTAAACATGCTGCCAACATGATACTACTCCTAGTCTGAGTGAGAAATAAACTTTTGCAGTGCTAAGCCATGAGATTTTAAGATTGTTACTATGGCATACCCTGGGGCGGACTACTATGGCCAGTTACTCTATTGCACTAACATAGGATTGAGATATGTTATCAATACCAACAACCCACCTTTTCTTCTTGCTCATGTTTATTTATCTTCGGGGGTGGGGGGATCCTAGTGCTTTCCATGTGTTGCCCTTTGAGCATTTTTCTTCCATGTGGGCTTCTCTTTCCCTGTTTTATTAGTGTGTTTTTATTCTCATCTTGTCTTTTCTTGCTTATATCAAAAATTTTCCACAAATGACTGAGTATGCAAATGGCAAAAGGCTCTGCAATGTGGATCTTGTTAGATTTTTTTACTATTTTTATTGTTGCATTGAATATTTAAAATTGGCTTTTGGAATGAGGCAAGTGTTATCTAAGTTCAGTTTGCTATTTGGATCACAGTCTGTAGTGGGGCTTTTTGAAGAACGTTTATCTTCTATGTCTTACATGTTCAACTGGCATTTTTTGAAGTCGAATACATTTTTCATAGACTGTTGTTTTTGATTATCTGTTGATATATTTTTGAATGATTAGAGATATGTTTTATCTTGTGAACATCTACAGATTGCTTTTGCTTCCCCACATTTTCTAACTGTTTAATATTAATTCCTCCTTTTAAACCGTAAGCTGTAGGACATTGATGTACACAAACTTTTTCTTAAATTTGAATATTTACTAATATACATCTGTAGCTGTGCAAGTCTCTGTAAGGATCTTTGATCCTGATGCATGGTCTTCTTACATGGAAGCATGTAGTTTATTTTAAATATTCTAATGGTATTTGTGGTTTTCTCTCTCCTGAGAATGAACAAAATATAATAACCTTCAGAGTATACTGAGTTTATTAACTTTCTTGTAATATGTGCACCTATTCATTTATGTAGACCCACTGCTTTCCACTTCTGTCTCCCACCATATCATGTCATAGGTAGTAATAATCTATAGTGAATGTACAGTAGGAAACAGCTATGGAATAAAGATGGAGGTAAAGTGATTCTAGCTATTTTAGAAAGAAACTCAGGACTAAAAGCATGAAGGTAGAGTGATAGCAAGGTAGCAACCTCCCCTGACCCTTCTCAGAAGATATTCAATTCATAAATATGGTCTATCGTGTGTGAATTCTGATTATAATCACCTTAGAAATAAAGGGAAAGCAATCACATAATGGAAAATTTCCTACACAATATTATTAATATAATTATGATTAATACTTCTCAGAAAATAAAGTCAACTATAGTACAAGTACTAAGTATGTTTTGGTTTAACATATAAAAGAGATTATTCAATAATATATTTTGTATCAGTTGATATGGACATGACTAAGCTCTAGCAAGGATATGAAAATGTTGGGAAAATGCATATTTCCTGCATGTATGGTCTTTTGTTGTCCAATTCTATTACAATAACTGCCCACCTAAGAATAAAAAACTGAAAACAGATATCAAGCAAGGATTATTGACTAAATCGGTCACTGCCATCTTATCTGTCACTAGCCAAACCTGTCCAGAGGGAAAATCTCTGGTTGTAAATGCATTGTAATATAGAGTAGGTGGCCAGCTGATGATGCAAGCACTTCCTCTTTTGCCTTCTAAGTTCATGACATCTGATGAATACATCTCTTTTTAAAGAAAAAGCATTATATTTAAAGTACCTCGTTATGAGTGCTCAATTCAGTAAGAGCAATAGGTTACAGGTAGAGAGACAAGGGAGTATATTGAGAAACAATTGTTTAAATTCCTTAAGAAGTTTAAAGGATACTTGAAAACTTCTTAAGGAATTTAAACAATTGTTTAAACAATTGTTTAAATTGAGGAAACAATTGTTTAAATTGAGCAAAATTCAAAGGAGTGACTAGATGTTAATCTACTGTCTTTCCCACTGTGGTCCAATGTTTTACCAGAGAATTTGCTGTAATGTAAGAAAGGTAGAAATTTCTCAGTGTTTCTGATCATATTCCAAATTCCCTACAATTATTTGAATTTTACACCCCTTTTGACTGTTCATTAATATTTACTTGGAAAGTTGAAGAATATTAATCAGGTAACAGTATATTTCAGTGATTATAACCACTCACCATATTTTTATTGGAAGAATAAATGGTTGAGGTGGTATTAACAACAACCTTATAAAAAATACAATTAAAATTACATGAGACATCATTCATTCCGTTAGAAGGCACAGTTTTTAAGAAGTAGATCTTGTTCAGTGTTCTCCAGAGAAACAGAACCAAAAGTATAAGGCCATTGGGGCAGAATTCACTGTTACTGGGGCGGAGGGTCAGGGGACTATCCTATTCTGGCCTTCACCTGATTGAATGAGGCCCATCCACATTAAAGAGAGCAATCTGTTTTACTCAGTCTACCTATTTAAACATTAATCACATCCCAAAACACAGAATAACAAACCCCTGAATAATATTTGACCAAACATCTGGGCACCGCATGGTCCAGTGAAGTTGCTGCATTAAATTAACTATCACCAAGTGTAATAACTTTATCACTAGCTTTCTATTTGTTACTTGGAAAATATACGTCAGCTTCTCTCTTGAATCTGTAAGTCAAATTATGTGTCAAATAATACTGGTTTTCCATTACTTCAAAGAGATAATGCAAGATTAATGTGCTAGTTTCATAATATACATTGAGTTCCTCATAAGAAATAAAGAATTGACATGTTAATCTTATCAATATGTTATAGTATTTTAATATATTCAGCAAAGACCATCATTCACTATATGACATGAATAATGAAAAACATCTAAGGAAAAGAAGAAAGTTTGTAAAATCTTTTGAGGAATTCATGAATAGATGTGTATATAACTTGTGTTCTATAATGTATACTAGGTACAGTATTATGGGATATGATAAAGGAAGAAAACTGATATAATCTAATTAGATTTTATTTTAAAGTTTGTACTGTCAGGGTAGCCTTGAAGTGTTTTTCAGTATACTTTATCAATGGATATCATACTAAAGATCATTCATTAGATTTACCTTCTAATCCAGGAACTTTGACCAACACCATGGTCAAATCAGTTTGATTTTAAGATATTCATTTGTAAAATTGTTAGAAGAAAGACATGATCTCTAACAAAACATCCTGTTTTAAGATTCTGTATTTTATATGGTAGGTCGCAAACCAGTAGCCTATAGGTTTAAAAAAAAGAAAACAGGAACATATCATTTACAAAACAGAAAATTTTACATAAAAATTAAATGGCTGTACTTCTCTAAAAAAATAAGATCTGGCAACTCTCCCCTAAATTTGCATATGGTATCAGTTTGTACCAAGGGTATAATCTTTCCATTTTATTTCTCATCCACTATTTAAACAAATATGTTTTGAGTATCAGAGACTCAACATTCCTACCTTAGCCAGTGCTTTGGCTTTTCCACCTTTGGTAAACAGTTTTAATTGCAATTCATGTTCTGAAAAAGACAAAAAAAACTTAACTGATTTTTGTTTTGTTTTGCCTAATGAAATTGATGAATTAGTCCATGAAGTCATATGAATATCATATTAAAAGTTTATTAAGTTTATTAAAAGTTTATTAAGTCCTGGGATGTTACCAAATAGTAAAGTCTCATCTCTTTTAAGAATAATGTGACTGGTTATTGCTTTCTTCTTTCATTTGCTATCCAGATTGACCCCAAATGACTCAATTTTATATGAAGGGAAAAGAAGAAAATAGTCTCAATTTGCTCATAATGAAAATGAGTACTGATACTACTTTTTACTGAATAAATAAGTGTTTACCAAAATACGTCAACGCAAGGAAAGATATTCACAAGTGAGTCTAAATTCTTGATTTATCTCTAGAGAACTGACTTAAATCTGATGTCATCAACTATGAGTACATAAAACAATGAAAATGTATTACTTTAAAAATTTTTAATCATTTAAACAGCCCTTATCTTGCTACTATACCTCTTACCAAGAGGTGGCAGTACCATATTTTCAACCTTCAAGCGATGAGAAATATTTATATTGACTTAATGTTATCATTTTTTCCCTTTTTTTGAAAATTAGTAATACAAGTCAGTATTTAAGTGTATTCTCATATAAATCAACTAATGTGTGATAATTACAGCATATTCTTTGTAGGCCATCATGAATCTTCTTTATAGATATTATCTAGAGCTTTCTTTGTATTATAGACAGTGTTCTCTAATGATTGCCAGCACATACACACCAGACTGCCTTACCCCAATATTCAGTTCTTAATGTGCTTAAGGAATGATAAGTATAAAAGTAACTTAAGTAAAAATACAATCTATTGTAATTTAGTGATATATATGGGGGTTGGCCCAAAAAATGTTATAATGTTTATGTAAAACAAAGGAATTTTGATTTAAATGATAAAGACCCTTGTTTCTCTCAGTGTGGTCAACATTAGTACCCTGAGAGCTCATTATATGTAGAATCTCAGTACCCACCCAGACTTACTTAATCTAAATGTACATTTTATCAGGATCCCCAAGTGATTTGAATGCATATTAAATGGTGAGAAGCACTCATCTGAACTAATGATTACAAAAATCATCATCGATAATCACAACTGGCCTTAGAACAGTGTTTTATAAATTGTGTTCCACCAAATCCTGTAAGTGTGAAGTACTGCTTCTCTGACTACTGTGAGAGAAAGAAGTGTCCTAGAGAAGGACAGTTACACTCTCATCTGTTTGTTTTTTTTTTTAATTTTAGTGAAAACACTTAACATGAAATCTACTGCCTTAACAAATGTTTAAGTGTACAATACAGTATTGTTGATGACAGGTATAATGTTGTACAGCAGATCTCTAGAATTTATTCATCTTATTTAACTGAAACTTTCTACTCATTGACTAGTAACTCCTCATTTCCTCCTTCCTCTAACCCCTGGCAACCGCTCTAACATTCTTTGATTCTATGAATTTGACTATTTAAGATACCTCATATATGTGGAATCATGCAGTTTTTTGTCTTTCTGTGTCTAATTTATTTCACTTAGCATAATGTCTTCAAGTTTCATCCATGTTGTCATGTATCTCAGAAGTTCCTTTGTTTTTAAAGCTGAATAATATTCCATTGTGTTTGTGTGTGTATGTGTGTGTGTATATATATATATATACACACATACATACACATTATATTTTCTTTATCCATTCATCTACTAATGGACATTCACGTTCCTTTCTTACCTTGGCAATTATGAATAGTGCTGCAGTGAACATGGGAGTACTAGTATCTCCTTGAGAACCTGATTTAAATTACCCAGAGGTGTGATTACTGGATCATATAGTAGTTCTGTTTCTAATTTTTTTTTTTTTTTTTTTTTTTTTTGCGTTACGCGGGCCTCTCACTGTTGTGGCCTCTCCCATTGCGGAACACAGGCTCCGGACGCGCAGGCTCAGTGGCCATGGCTCACGGGCCCAGCCGCTCCGCGGCATGTGGGAGCCTCCCTGGCCGGGGCACGAACCCGCGTCCCCTGCATCGGCAGGCGGACTCTCAACCACTGCGCCACCAGGGAAGCCCTATGTTTCTAATTTTTTGAGAAATTTTTAAAAATGTTTTCTGTAGAAGCTCTACCATTTTGCAGTCACACCAATGGTGCATGTACTGGTTGTTCCAGCACTTTGGGTAAAAAGACTGTCTTTGCTCCATTGTATTTGTCATTGCCCCTCTGTCAAAGATCAGTTGACTATATTTACATGAGTCTATTTCTGAGTTCTCTATTATGTTCCACTGATCTATTCTCTTACCAAACTACACTGTTCTGATTACTGTAGCTTTATAGTAAGTCATGAAGAAGTCAGCTAGTGTCAGTCCTCCAACTTTGTTCTTCTCCTTCAATATTATGTTAGCTATTCTGGGGTTTTTTGCCTCTCCACTTCAATGTAAGAAACAATTTGTTTCTATCCACAAATAACTTATTGGGATTTTGATTTTAATTGTATTAAATCTATAGATCAAGTTAGGAAGAACTGATATTTTGACAATATTGACATGAATCTTAACTATTCATGAGCATGGAATTTCTCTCCACTTATTTAGTTCTTCGACTCCTTTCATCCCAGTTTTATAGTTTTCCTCATATACATCTTGTATATATTTTGCTAGATTTTTACCTAAGTATTTCATTTTTGCAGGTGCTACTATAAATGGTATTGCATTTTTAATTTTAAATTTCACTTGTTCATTATTGGTACATAGGAAAGTGACAAACTTTGTATATTAACCGTGTATACTGCAACTACTATAATTTCTTATTAGTTCTAGGATGTTTTTGTCAATTCTTTTGAATTTTTTGCATAGACAAAGAAGACACTTTTATGTCTTCCTTCCCAATCGCTATACATTTTATTTCTTTTTCTTGTCTTATTGGATTAGCTTGAACTTCCTATATGATGTTGAAAGGGGGTGGTGAGAGGAGACTTTCTTTTCTTTTACCTGCTCTTAATAGGAAAGCTTCAAGTTTCTCATAATTAAGTATGATGCTAGGTAATAAGTGTTTTTGTTGATATTTTTCATTAAGTTGAGGAAATTTCTCTCTATTGCTATTTTACCAGAAGTTTTTGTCACATTTAGTGGCGGATTTTGTCAAATGCTGTTTCTGCATCTATTGATATGATCATATGATTTTTCTTTTCAGTGTGTTGATGTGAAACATTACATTAGTTGTATTTTGAATATTGAGCCAGTCTTGCATACCTGGTATAAATCCCACAATGTCTTGGTGTATAATTATTTTTATACACTGTTGGATTTGTTTTCTTCTTGTAGTTATACAGTTTCGGGTCTACATTTAAGTCTTTAATCCATTTTGTATTGTTTTGTGTGTGTGTGTGTATGTGTGTGTTTGTGTGTGTGTGTGAGTGTGGTGTAAGATAATGGTCCAGTCCCATTGTTTTATGTACCTGTTTTCATGCCAGTGCTAATACTGTTTTGATTACTGTAGACTATACTTTGAAATCAGGTAGCATGATGCCTCCAGCATTAAAACTGTAGTTGTCTTTGGGCAGTATTGATATTTTAACAATAGTAAGTCTTCTAGTCCATGAATATAAATATTTTTCCATTTTTATGTGTCTTTAATTTCTTTTATCAATATTTTATAGCTTTTGGTATACAAGTCTTTTGCTTTCTTAGTTAAGTTTATTCCTCATCTGTTGTATATACAATTGAGTTGCCTATTATGTGTTGAAATGTAAAATCAGCACTAACAGTGAAAATCATTTAAATTTTCCTTTAGAATTCTTAGGAAAAAATACACTGCATTCAGAACATCTCTAAAGTATTTTAAGGCAAGCAATTTTTAATTAATTTATGAAATAGATCACCTTTTTGGCCTGATTACTGCTGCCTTTTTGATGGACTACATTGTAAATATATGTCTTTATACACTGAAGTAATAATTGGTTCTGTACGAAAGTTAAAAGAGAGTGGCTTTTGACAAAACAAACAAGCAAAAAACTTTAAGTTCACATCTCTCACATAACTTATTTTCAAGAAAATCTGTCCTTGACTACAATGGACAGAGTTGTATGACAGTGATCATTCTCTCTCTTTCTCCTTCACTTTTCCTCTTAATCTAACATTTGTTAATATAATTAAAGTAGTAACATGATAGAATTCTACCTTAAGTTTCTCTTTAAGCTCTCTACTAAAATATGAGAGGTTGAGTGTATTATATGAAGTAGTGTAGTATTATAAGTATAGTATAGTAGTAAGTATAGTAAGTAAGTATAGTATAGTGTAGTATTATAAGTATAGTGTAGTATTATAAGTATTATATGTATAAGTATAGTATAGTAGTAAGTATAGTAAGTATAGTATAGTGTAGTATTATAAGTATTATATGAAGTAGTGTATTATATGAAGTATGCAATGGGTATAAAGTTACAATTATACAAGAGCCCATTAGGTACTAGAGAAGGAAGGCACTCATGACACTCTATCTTAGAGAAACACTCCTATATCTTTTCTCTCAAAACAAAATTATGTGTCACAGTTCTCCAAAAGTTTTGCAAGAACCTTACATTTAAATATACGGTTTGTCATCTACCATGAGTCAGTTTAGACCATGATGTGATTTTCCTTTTATATAACCTTAATGATAACTCTATTAAAAACAATAGGAGATGGCCCTCCCTAGCCCCTGTGCCTCTCATGGAAAACACGTGTGAAAGCTTCTAGATATCCTCCCACAACCACCCCCATAGTTATCACTCAGCAATTCCATGACATGGATGAATGGATAATTGCTGTCTGAAATGGGTTAGAACCTTCTGGCTACTCAGAATGGAAATAAATACAACTTCCTACAATAGGGCAGACCTGAGGCCAGATTAGCAAGAACTAATCTCAGAGAAGTGTTACCAACAATTAGGACACCATTTGGTCACCTGTCTTTGAACCTATTATCAGGTATACAGCATGCAGTACTATCCCAAATTCTTCCCCATTAACCAGATAGAGCAGAAGATCATTTATTACCCAGTAGATCATAACATTTTGGACAACATGTTCACTATCCGTTCCCATGAAATTTCTTCACATCCCATTAATCAATATACAGAAAGCCTATATTCTTCCTTTTCCAGAAGTAAATCTATGTCAACATGCTATCCTCATTCTAAAATTGTCAAGAACTATGAGAGATCTGTGACTTTGCTCTACTTAAAAGCTGGCACATAATTTGCCACAATTTTAGAAATGCTGGCAGAATACAAGAGACATGAGTCATAGAACTTTATGGCTAATGGCAATATAAGCAGCATGAACATCAGAGTATTTCCTCAGTCCACTTTGCAACTAAGGCTCATGGGAATAACCCAAATAGGTCCAAATAGATGCCTGAGAATGCAATAGTTTGCATTTTATGAAAGGCATCCTGACTTTAGGAAACTGAAATCTTTTATAAGGGAGGTAAGCATGCCTGCTACAAAGGGAGACATTGTTTCTGTCTTCTTAGGCTGATTGCTAAACAAATACCTTTGAAAACAGTCTGGAACAAAGGCAGTCAAAGTCTCTGCAAAATGTCAGGAAACCTCAGGTACCCATAAAGAATTGTCTCTCAGTATTGGCTTCCTCAGCTTTACCTACTTTTCTTCTTTCTCTCTCTCCCTCTCTACTCCTTCCTTCCTTTCCCTTTATTTCTCTTTCTCTCTCTCTCTCTCATTCTTTCTTTCTTTCCTTTTTTATTTCTTCTATTCTTGGCTTTAATGGTCTTCACAAAGATAAGACTAAAATAGTAGTAAATAAATATTTTCAGGTACAATGATACATAAAGATGAAATAGTCCTGATTTCTTTTGTTGTGCAATTAGTTTAATTTTCTCCTTCAGATATTATTTTCATACATCATATATATGTTTCTATGTGAGTGTGTGCATGTTGCAGGGGGGGCAACACTTAAAATGTTATAAGTTAGCGTTTGTATCAAATTTGCTTAATGTAAGTTTGTATGGTCAGATTTTCAGACTATTCCTGTGGAAATTATATTCAATAGGCCTAAGATGGTACCCAGAGTTTATATTTTTAGGATAGAGCAAACTGAAATCTTAAATTAAGCAATTTGAGGAAAACAGGCATGGAACATTTTTTTAAAAGAGAAAGAAATGGACATATCTTTACTAAACACACTTTTTACAATGACAAGATAACTTCAAATGGTCAAACCTTTTTTTCTTTGTGTGTTAATGAGGTAAACACATTTTTGCTTTGTTCATAACTAATGTTTTCTTTAAGTGTATCAACAAAGAACAAATTAACTGCAATTTTTATTGTAGCATGTAGATGCAAAATTTTTATTGTAGCATGTAGATGTAATTTGATATAGCAACTTTATGCAAATTAATTTAGTGCCACAGAAAAACACATCTGTAACACTTAACAAATGAGAAAACAAGTAGAACAAAAGAAATATGAATTGTAAAATTTAATTTATCTCATAACATCTTGCATCATATTGAGAGAAAAAAATTAAACCCTGAAAATCCTAAATGCAAGAATATTGTATCAAAAATGAAAACAAATAATTGATATTCTTTAAAATATTTTTATTTGATAATGTTAAAATATTTTAAATGTCAATGTACAATAAGAAGCTATAAAATAGATCATTTAAAGTATCTTTTCACATACAGTATTTGGGCAAATAGGAGAGTCTATCCTGACTTGTATAGTCTTCAAAATTAAATTAATGCCTGATTTAAATTGTAAAATATCTCTATAATTCTCACAGTTTTATATGTTTCATGAAATTCTACTAGTCTTTATGTATACATACATTACATATCACGTAATAGTTGGCCTGAATGCCCAGAAATATCAACATTTTCTCATGTCTGGACTTTTTCCCCTTCTGTTTCATATATCTTGGGATATATCTTAATGAATCAAATTCTGGTGTCTTAATACAAAAACTAAAAAAGACCACTGCTTTCTCTTAATCAGCTTCAGGGTAAGCAAAGTGCAGACACACTAAAAATCAGTGGAGACTAGCTCCCAACACTGAGCTGACAGCTAGAATTTGCTCAGCCATCTCTACACTCTGTTATCATCCTTCCCATTTGTTTTGTTGTTGATGTTACTAAGATAGGCAGGTCCAAGGAATTCCTGAAATTGTTTTACTCTTGGATTTTGTAGTTGTCATTCGTGAAAGTATTCTCCTACCTGCCTGAAATTAGAACCTCAGAATTTTGAAACAGGAAAGAATGTTTGGATTTAAGGATTTAATGAAGAATTGTTGAATAGAATGCTCTAAACCAGAACTTTGGAGGTAGATACCAGTTGAGAAAAGAGAAGAGAAGATGGAGCTTTGAAATTTCTTTGTGGGTGGAAATAACAGGGAGAGATACTGGAGAGGTCAGTCAACACTTGCTCAAATAAAAACAGAAGTTATTTTAATTGTAGTTGATAGAGTTGTGAACTGTCAAACAATTTCAAATGTAGTCACTTAAAAAACATCGTATGATACTTATATAATTATGTGAATTTGAACAGTTTATGAAAATACATATTTTTCTCAGTACTAGAACAAATCTATTGTTTTAGGTACTATTACAATGTGCAATGTAAAAAAATGAAACAATTAAAGAATACTATAGTGTTTCCCAAAGCTTTTAAAAGCTGTGTCATATTTATTGAATATATAATGCTCTAGTACATCAGGGGACAAAACACATTTCCTTCCCTACCAACAAAATAATGGATTGTTCTTATCTCAAATAAAATTTTGCATACTATAATTTTATTGAAAGAAAATCCTAAAATATGGAGCTTTGGAACTCCGTATATTAATGATTAAGAATAATAAATGAATCTAGGCCAAAGGATAATCTACTTCAAATTTTAAGGTATTTCTTATAGCTCAAAGATATATATATATATATGGAATCATACACTTGCAGCCTTTTCATATTGGCCTCTTTCACTTGGTAAATGCTTTTAAGTTTCCCCATGTCCTTTCGTGGTTTGGTAGCTCAATTCATTTAAGTGCTAAATAATATTCCATTGTCTAGATGTGCCACTATTTATCCATTTACTGACTGAAGGACATCTTGGTTGCTTCCAAGTTTTGGCAATTATGAATAAAGCTGCAATAAACATCTATGTGCAGGTTTTTGTTTAGACAGAAGTTTTTAACACTGTTGGATAAATACCAAGGTGCATGATTGCTGATTCGTATGATAAGAGTATGTTTAGCTTTATAAGAAACTACCAAACTGTCTTTCAAAGGGGATGTACCATTTTGTGTTCCCACCAGCAATAAATGAGAGTTCCTGTTGCTTCAATCCTCCTCAGCATTTGGTGTTGTCAGTGTTCTGGATTTTAGCCATTCTTATAGGTATGTAGTGGTATCTCTTTGATATTTGCATTTTCTGATATTATTGATCCCTAATTTGTATTGGTTGGTTTGGGCTGAGCAGTATTTTGAGCTAATACCTGCAATTCCACTGCCCAGTGATGTGCTATAACTACTATTGTATTCATTCAGAAATTAATTCATTTAGTATTCAATGACTATTTGTTGAGCTTTTTTTTTTTTTTTTCTCTTATGTTCTAGACACTTCCTCTAGTACTAGGATTATAGTAATGAACTATAAAGACACGTTCACTGCCCTCCTGGAAGTTAAATTTTTATGCTGGAGACAGACACCGAACAAAAAAAAAATTATGAAAACAGTGAAGTGATAACATTTTCCTCAGTGCATCATGAAGAACTTGAGATATATAACAAGAGGAGCTTAGCTAGTCAGAAAGGTCAAAACTGTAAATTAAAACTCCGAACCTAGTATGCTGCCTTCAAGTTATTTATACCAAAATGAAACCACCTACGCATTCAAATATTTTTCTTCTATGATTATAGCCCTTTCCCTCCCTCCCAGGTTTAGCTCTTTAATACATAGAAGAGATTTTCCCCTTCTTGAATTTGCATTTTCTTCTGATTATCATGCCTAATGTTAAAAATGATTAAAGAAGACAATTTAGGTTATACAAACAAACTTTAATTACTTTATGAAGTGGAGAGTGTCTTTTCAGAGAACAGTAAATGGCACAAAGCAGGAAGCTTCTATAGGATAAAGAATAAAAAGCAAGAAAGAGACAAATAGAAAATAGCTGATTGGCTGGGACTACATAGCCAGCCTTGTTTGGGATGAGAAGGCCCAGAGCTGGCTTGGAGTTTAGGGATTCGCTGACTGGATATACAGTGTTTCTGGACAAGCAGAGCATTTATAGGGATAGGAAAGATATCCAACTTTCAGTTTGGTGATGTGGCATCCTGGGCAGGAGTGGCTCTTTTGGGGATCTAGAAATCTATTTCAAATGTCCCCCCTTTGATCATCCTCTTGACCATTCAAGATGCTTGATCAAAGATACCTGGTCTTAGTTACCATTGCCTCTTTGGGTCTCAGCATTGTATCCACAAGAGACAATGTCAGGCTCATATTCTTGGAGCAGGTTACATTTTTCTGTTTTCTTTTGTCGTCCCAGTTGGAGATAGACCATTTGTCAGCTGGTCAATGACTGCCCACATGCATTTATAACTTTTAAGAGAATACAGTGTATTAGGGAGACAATTATTAACAACAAAACAACACTCATGGGCTTCCCTGGTGGCGCAGTGGTTGAGAGTCTGCCTGCCGATGCAGGGGACACGGGTTCGTGCCCTGGTCCAGGAAGATCCCACATGCCGCAGGGCGCCTAGGCCCGTGAGCCATGGCCACCGAGCCTGCGCGTCCGGAGCCTGTGCTCCGCAACAGGAGAGGCCACAACAGTGAGAGGCCCGCGTACCGCAAAAAAACAAAACAAAACAAAAAAAACACTCATGGTTTGGGGAGCACTCCTGAGCCAAGAGACCCCGTGACCCAAACCAGTTAGAATCAAATAAGTCAAGAAATGTTCCTCTTTCAGCCAGTAGGCCTGTCTATGTATTTCATGTACCTGTGTCTCTACTTCCCCAGAAGTGTTTATCCAGTGAGCCTGCTCAAGAGAAACTGAGGTATTAGAAATCAGAGAGAAGTCTGTGATGGGCAGAAAGAACTGCAGGATCACCAACATCATCACAAATCCAACAGTTAACTAGCTTTATGTATTTGGACTCATTCAATTTTCAGCCCTTTTTTCATGCCTAAGTACAAATATTTCTGTCTTATTATATTATGTGGACTTACATGTATAGAAATAAATTATTTATTTATTTATTTATTTATTTGGCTGCACCGTGTGGCATGTGGGATCTAGTCCCCAACGAGGAATCAAACCCATGCCCCCTGCAGTGGAAGTGTGGAGTCTTAACCACTGGACCTCCCAGGAAGTCCCTAAAAATAAACTTTAAATAGTCACAAAAAGGGATTAGCATCAGGACCAAGTGTGAACACTAGGTATTTCTAAGTTTGAATTCAGGTAAACATTGCATCTATTTAGGAATAAGAAATATTCAAAAGAAAACATAGCCCATCTTTTTGCAGTTTCCTGTTTTAATAGAAAAAGGATGAGAAGAATGAGAATTGTTAAATTGAAATTGAGACCTACTGCGAGGTAAGATATTGCATCACAAACCTCAGCGTTATTGTGCATAACTCCTTGATTTTGACAATGTATTTCTGAAGTTTTCTTAAAAGATTCTATTTCCCTTATTTTGCATTCTAATTTACTTACTGTAAATTTCATTGAAGCAATAGTTTTCATTTTGCTAGCTACTATGCAAATTAAATGATGAAAACAACAGAATAATCTCCTAGCTCTTAGGAAGTGCTATTTTCTTTGTTTTCCAGATTCATTATTTTAAAATTTTTATTGTAATGGTAAGTGTGCATTTGCTGGTCTACAAACAAAAGCAAATTGTCTAATCTAAATTGTTATCAATTTCATAGAGGGCAACAAAATGGTCGAACCTCCTCCAGCTTTATTTGAATTGCATTTTATAGAGTGAAATCAAAGTTACAAATGCACGTTTACCAATTCAATGTATATACATTTATTCACTCCACATATCTTTATCAAAGCCCTTGTCTTTACTAAGGAAATAGTATTATAAGCAGTTCCCAACTCAAATATGGATTTTGTTTCCAAAGACTCCTTGCAAATGTGGACTAACAAAAAACCACTTATTTGAAATTCAAAATACCTCCTAAGCTGATACACATAATGGGCTTTGCAAAGCTATCTCATTTAAAAAAATCAGTTAACTTATAAGGACGTATCCTGAAAGAAAATCAGGTTCAGCATGGCACACTTAGTGTTCAAAGTTGTGATGCCCTGATCTCTAAAGTGCAGACTCTGCATTCACACCAAATTAGCATTCTTTGTTTTTTATCCATTTATCTTATTCTCTAGCCTACCAGGATGACAAGAGAAGGAAAGCATTTGAGGAAAAAAAAAAAACCCACAAGGGAAAGTGGAGGCTGCAGTTGACTGCTGCCTGGATAACACTTAAGCTTGAGGCTAATAAAAGCTGGAGTGTTTTTAAAACTAGTGCTAAAGTCGTAGCTTTATATGTAGCTTCTCCTCATGAGGTGCCTTCTTTTATAAGAAGGGTACATCATTTCTTTGTCAAACTTTAGATTTCTTTTCCTCTTAGAATAGTGTTCATCCTATACAATAAAACAAAAGGCAATTGTTCCCACTTCCATGATTAAACCCACCCAAAGACCAGTTTCCATACGGAAGGCTATGGCGTTGTACATCTTGGATAGCAGCACTGTGGCGTGGCATTGTCTACAGCCAGTTGAGTCCAGCTTTGCATTCTTATAAGCAGGACATTTCTCCTCCACTCTACTTAGCCCGTGATCACCACCTACAGTGCACAGATTGTATGGATAGTGCTTTCTACCCCTCGTCTTACTTGGCTCTTCTGTTGCAAAAATTCAAGTTAATATAGTATTAATATCAGATTCTGACTTCTTTAAATATAATTAAAGTATTTTTGGGGTCCTGGAAACATGTTTATAAGTAAAGTAAGTACAAGAAAATTAAATTTGGATAATGTTTTAAAATACACCTTAAGTTTCAGAAAGGAGACAAGGACTGGCCAAATTATCACATCCACAAATTGTTTATATATATTTTTAACAGTTAATGACTTTCAATCACTTCATTTTTTCAAACTTATACTCAGGAAATGTTATGTCTAGGGCCATTCTAGCCATAGAATTTTAGTATCTAGTGTGATGATTTTATGTTTTCATTATTAAAAGACCCATTTTTTATAATGGTATACACCAGGGCAGTAAAAATTGGATTCTTGTTTTAGAATATTTTTTGGATTGAAATGTGTGTAAGCATTGTATAACTTAAACAGTATAACTGAATATTTATGGTGTTGCTATGGGTTTTACCTCCTTTAATTTTTCCAGGTAAAAGTTCATTGTGTGTGTGTTTTAAGTATCTTTAAATGTTTTAAAACCTGTAGATAATATTACTTGGAACAAATTTTTTGGAAACTTCGATAATTTTATTTTGAGTGAAAAACTGGTTTATGTTCAATGTGTACTTCACCAATTCCATCTGTATTCTTAATGAGAATCCTTATCTAGTGCATGTTTTATTCCAAGTATTCCTGGATGATCCCATAGACACTTTGACTTCATGGTCTGTAGACCATTACATCTATGCCATAAAGACGGCTCAGGGAAGATAACTAATGATTTTACAATAGTCATTATCTAGAAAGTATTACTATCCAGAAACACATAGATGTTGGAGGGCTGACACTGTGGAGACAAGCAGGTTCAGAACCATTTAAGGTTCATATTTCTTCTTTAGTTTCAACTGATTTTTCATCCCAACTTTCCACAAATAGAAATTGTGAAACCATATGACAATGGCAGCACTTTCCATTGGTTCTTAAGATTTTTTTTTCCTGTTACAGCTTTCTGAAATACATCTTTTAAAGTTTTCTGCCCTACAATATTACTCTTTTCTCTCATCTTGACCTATCTCTTTTTAATTCAAGGATCTGAAAGTTAATTACATTTATACTATGAGCACCTTCTTTTGAGAGATGTACCCCATAAGATCTATGTCATGGATCCATGGATTTCTCATCTATGCCTCATACTACTAATATCCCCCCTTACACTTACACATACACACACACAAACACACACACAAACACACACATACCACATACTTATTCACTCTTTGTTAAATTCCTTTTTCACAGCTACTCCAGATATGATGATTGTTTAATGTCGACATCAAAATGACACTATACACTGAAAAGCAGAAACATCTTGCAAGACCAAGGCAAGACAGATACCTGAAAAAGTATTTTATACTCCTATGGTGAGCATTTTTTTTCTTTGGTGTGTGCCCACTGGAAAACAAAGTAACTGTGTTTAGGAACTTAACTGAATACCAAATATTACTGAACAGTAGTTTACTTAAAAAAAATAAGCTTTATTTATGAAAACAGCTTTAGACTTTAGAAATATTGTGAAGATTTTACAGGGAGTTCCCATACATATCATTTCCCCTATAATAAATATCTTAATATAGTATGGGACATTTGTTACAATTAGTAAACCATATTGATACATTATTATTAAAACATTTCATACTTTATTCAGATTTCCTTCAGTTTTATCTGATGTCCTTTTTCTGCCCAGGATATTAACCAGGATACCACATTACATTTGTTCTAATATCTCCTTACATTCCGCTTGGTTATGACAGCTTTTCAGACATTCCTTGTTCCATAACGTGGAGAATTTTGAGGAGTTTTTGTCAAGTATTTTGTAGGATGCTCTCTAGTGGAATTTGATATTATTCTCATTATTAGACTGGAATTATGTATTGTGAGTGAGATTATGTATCTTGAGAGAGGGAGAGTGACAGAAAGATTGAAATTTTTTAAAACATTAGTTTCCCCCACTTGACGTAAGGACAGGGATTTTATTCAGTGCGTGTTTTAGTCTGTTTGGGTTGCCATAACAAAATGCCATAGACTGGGTGGCTTAAACAGCAGACATTTATTTCTCACAGTTCTAGGATTCAATTCCTAGTGAAGGAAGACTCTTTTCCTGGCTTATAGTGACCACCTTCTTATTATTCTATTAATGTGGCATTTCCTCTTTTTTTTTTTTTGCGGTACGTAGGCCTCTCACTGTTGTGGCTTCTCCCGTTGCGGAGCACAGGCTCCGGACGTGCAGGCTCATCGGCCATGGCTCACAGGCCCAGCCGCTCCGCGGCATGTGGGATCTTCCCGGACCGGGGCACGAACCCGTGTCCCCTGAATCGGCAGGCGGACTCTCAACCACTGCGCCACCAGGGAAGCCCCAGCATTTCCTTTTTGCGTGCTGGAAGAGTGGGGGGATCTCTCTTTCTTCCTGTTCCTTTAAGACCACCAATCCTATTGGATTAGAGGCCATTTTTTTTTATCCCACTTAATCTTTACCTCCCAAAAGTCCAATCTCCAACTACAATCACAATGGAGGTTAGGGCTTTAAATATATGACTTTAGGGAGGGACACAATTCAATCCATAGCATCCCTTATTTATTTATTCAATAATATGTTACACCTATATGGACATATAAATATCTAGTTCCACTTTACCTTATAATCCAATACTACTTTATTTATTTAGTTGTTTCAGATTTGGCCATTGGGAGCTCATTTCTTGGCTTATGTGTAACTATCGTTACCTAATATTAATATTAATTTCAATCACTCCTAACTGAAGATTTGGTAAAAATGATTAACCATGTAAAAGTAATGCAACAGTATCTCATCTAGTATGGTAGGTTTTCCAGATAATGTTACATTTTGTCCCAAGCTTTCCTAGCCTGATTTCAGTCTCTGCAGTATGGTTTCTCTATTTATATGTGGTTGTTTCTTGTTGTTATCGTTGTTGTTCCTCCTCTCCTCTTCCCACTCCTCCTGCTTTTTTGTCTTGTTCTTTCCATATTTTTCTAGGCTCTCTTTCTTTACTGTTACCTGACAGATGAGTTTCCTGGTTTCTTTCAGTTCTATTTCTTCCTGTTTAATACAGGAACATAGTTGTATTTCAATAATTATTTGATGTGTCTAATTTCGTAAAAAATTTTCAAAATAGCTCTTGAATTATCATCCACCTTTTTTAGACAACAGGGTTTTGTAGCTTTGTGTGTTTTGATATAATGACTTATCATTACATCAAAACACTAAAAGAAAAAAGCGTATCAAAGCCATATTCAACATCTATTGGTAAACAGAGAACATTTAATTCATGTATGTATTTCATGCAGAAAGGGTGAAGATTTGGCATCTTTAGAACAATTCAATATGTTGGGCAAATATGCTTAACATTTTAAACTCTTGGAGCTTGTATTTAGGTTTTATTTGACCCTAAAACAGATTTTGTGCTTAAATTTTGTATTTTCATGCAGTTTTAATGCGAGATAACCATAAAAAGCAAAAATGTATGAAACACTGACAAATTGGTACAGGAAAAATGAAAAAAAAATAATAATTATGAAAACCTCCACAACGTTACATTATGTAAAAAATTAAATCACACAGCACCAGTTATTGTTTATCCCTACATACAATTATTTCAGAATTTTAAAACTTATACATAATTTTCTATCTTTGAAAATTGTGTATCTTGAATTGGAATGAAGTCCATCATAATTTTTCTCAAAATCATTAATGGAATGAGGGGAGTTTTGATAACCAATGGTAATCTGAAGGTTTCTTCAAAAAAAGAAAAAAAACTTTAAAAGAAAGATAAATAAAGATGCACACACACACACAAATGCCCACAATAAAGACAGATGACAGAGATGGTTGCAAATTTCAAAATACTTATATTTAAATATTCCAGAAAACCAAGTACAGCAGAGTCACCTGTCATTACACTTTTAAGGAGACTATGAGAAATCTAGAAAAAAAATGTGAAATAAAGAAAATAGGAATTAGCAGGGAGCCTAAGATTGTTCTAAAATCACTTTTAGAGAGAAATGTCAATACTAAGTTTGAAAACATTTAAAAAGAATTTGGGCATATCAGAGCAGAGACTACAGGGAGAGAAGTTAAAATGTGTGACCTGAGGTGGCAGCTTTTCAAGACATTGCTCTGGGGAAAAAGAATGTGAAAAGGAAGGGACAGGTACTCTTTAGATATAGGGTGATATAACAAAATAAAGCAAGCGTTGCAAATTTATGTTGTGCAAAACAAAAAAGGACAACAGCAAAAGACACTGAAGCCACATAATCCTTCTCCTAAACCCCCAGAAGAATAAAGGCATCCATTAAAGAAATTATTCTTTACTACACTGGCAGAAAAATCATTCTTGAACTAGGAATTCACTCCAAATTTGTGAAATAAATACATATGAAATAAATAGAAAAAAGCAGCCTAATTTTTTTTTTTTGGCCACACCATGCGGCATGTGGGATCTTAGTTCCCCGACCAGAGATAAACCATGCCCCCTGCAGTGGAAGCATGGAGACTTAACCACTGGACCGCAAGGGAAATCCCAGTCTAAATATTTTAAAATTTTCTATTAGAAAGGGAAACCAAACAAACAAACAGAAAATGAGAATAAAAACATGGCTTAATGAAATGCTCTTCCCCCCACCCAAATAAAATGCACCAGAAAGTACAAAGAAGAAAATTAATAAAAACGTTCCTGATTATTTTCTACAAAACATTTAGAATTATGTAAAACCATCTTGAATCACAAATCCAAAACCAGAAAACACAAATGTTCAAAATAAAAGAGGAGAAAAAAGAAGATTATTGAATTGAGGAAAGAAATGGAGGAAGTAAAAACCATCACAGAAATTAACATTTAATTGCAAGATACACAAGTGCATTAATATCAAATGGAAATTTAACAATGATTACTGAAGAAAGTTAGTCAAACCAACAATAGAATAAAAAATAGACTATAAAAGAAGAAGTAAAAAAGGTGCTAGAGAAAATGGTTGAGGTGTCAGTAAGGCAAAGGACATCTAGTATATATATATATATATATATATATATATATATATATATATATATATATATATATAATTGGAGGCTCTGAAGGAAAAACAAAAACTGAACTAAACTAGTATTTAAAATTACAAGAAAAAAAGTCCAAATGTAAAAACAACCTGAATCTTAATATTGAAGGATTTTTAGGATATCTAAGAAAATTGGTTTAGAAAGCAATTTCAAGATATATCTGCATATAGAATAACATTTAGAAAAACAAAGTCCATAGGGCCTCATGTAAAGAAAAAACAAGTTACTTGCAAATACCTGAAAATTGGACTTGCATCAAACATCTCTAGAGCCACATACATAGTGAAACAAAAGTGTATGGGCAGCTTCAAGAAAATCAAGGAATTAAATTATGAACAAAGAATTTTTTGCCTATATAAGCTGCTCTTCCAGTATCAAGGCCAGAGAAAAAGTTTTTTAACATGCAAGATAGCAGCCAATACTGTACTTTTTGAAGATTCTAGAAATGGTGAGCTTTATTAAAGAATGATAAAATTTTAGGAAAATGAACAATGAATAGAATTTAAAATATTTAATTGTAAATCCAAGTTGTAATTGAAGGTGGGAATGAGGATAGAATAATAACCATTTACAAGTTATATTTACTAACAAAGTAGAAATAATGTAACTCAAATATGAGAAGATAAGTGATGAAAGAGGAAAGAACACTAGTTTATTGATTCTAATATAGACAAAATATAAGGCAAAGTATGTAAATAAAAACCTGAGAAACAAGCTAATAAAAAGATTAATAAGAAACAGGTGACTTACAGATGTTAAAATGGCATACATTCAAAGTCAACTGATATACTTAACATACAAGCATTCATAAACTTAAAGGAAATTTTAACAAAGGAAAAAAATATCTTGTGAAGAAGAAAACACAGGAAATATAGCATTTGGAAACATAGTATTATATTGAGGAGTAATTTGACAGATATGAGATCAAATATATCAGTTTTGTGAATAAACATGAGGGTCAAATCACCTATTTAAAAAATTCAAATTGCCTTACAGAGAAAGAACATACTAAATGCTGTTTCCCAGGGACTCACTTAAAACAAAGTGTTTTTAAAACTGAATAAATAAAAAAACACAAGTAAAAACAAGGAGAAAAATAGGCATTGCTATTAGAATATCAGGCAAAATATAATAAATAGGATTAACTATTCTAAGATGTGTGTTTTTGAATGCTAAAAGCCACAATCCACAATATAGTACCAAACATATGAATACATATGCACCAAATAATACTGCAATAAACTTACTAGAGCAGAAAGAGGGGACAAAAGAGACAGAAGCATAAAAATATCAGAAGGGTCAACACACTACTCTCAGTAAAAGTAAGGTAAAAAAAATGGACCAAAAAACTTAGAAATAGGGACTTCCCTGGTGGTCCAGAAGTTAAGACTCGAAGCTCCCAATGCAGGGGGCCTGGGTTCAATCCCTGGTCAGGGAACTGGATCCCGTATGCCACAACTGAAGATCTCACATGCTGCAACTAAAAAAGACCCTGCACACAGAAACGAAGATCCCTTGTGCCACAACTAAGACCCAGCACAGCCAAATAAATAAATAAATATTTTTTTAAAAAGTAGAATATAGAAAAAATGCTAGAGTGTAATCAATTTTTAGATCATATGGAAACAGGTAAAACTTTGCCACATGGTAATAGAGAATACACTTTTTTCTACAGTGGAATTAGATTTTTGAAATTTTGGTATGAAAAAAATGTAAGAAGAAAAGTCAAAAGAAAAATGACAAACAGTAAATACACACTTGCAACTTTAATACAAATAAAGAGTCAATGTCAATAATAGCATACTTGTATAAATATGTATAAATAGAACAACACAAAACTTTACAGAAAAAATGGAAAGACATAAACAAATAATTATTTTAAAAGGTGTGAAAATTGCCTGTAAACTTTGAAAAGATATTCAACCTCACACATCATAAGTAAAATAAAAATTAAAAGAATCCTGAGCAACTATTTCTCATCAGTTATAATGACCAAAAATAAAAGCTTGATAATATGTTAAGTTTGGAACCAAGCACTCTCATTCATTGCTTTGGAAATGCAAAATGTTTTAACCTCATGAATATGAATTTGACTACATCTAACAAAATTGTACATGCTTCAACATTCAATCCAATAATCTCCAACAATTGAAAAATACATCTGCACAAGGTTATTTTTTGCAACATTATTTGTAAAAGAGTGCAAGAAAAGAGCATAGTGTCCTGCATTTTATGTTAAAAGAAAAGTGAAATAAGAAAACATTCATTTATCTTCATGTTTTTGCAAAAAGAAATACAGGAAGGATAAACCAGAAACTTATTAAATTGGTTACCTCCAGGGTAAGTGGGAAGAGAGTTGAAAAGATTGAGGGTGAGGTACATCCTTAAAAATATTTTTAATATATAATTTTAAAATTCTGGAATCATGTTAATATCTTAACACAAAAAAGTAATATAAAATAAAATCCTCACATAGATAATTACTATGTTTTAAAATAGTTTTGTTCTAGTATGCACTCTCCAAGTAAAACTTATCGCTACAAGATGCTGACTTTCAATTTCAAGGTTTGGTATTTCTTGTTGTATAACTCTTCCTGTTTTAAATTGTCTAAATCCCGAGGTACTGGCTATTGTTATAATAGCAAAGTCTATGATGGCTCAATTTAATAGAAACCTGGAAGTATATGACTCACCAGTACCATTATTAAACAGACTATTCTGATCATGCTGACTAAAAGTAACATTTGGCATGTTTCATTGAAACTCCTTTCAGGTACACAAACATGGCACAGTATAACAATAGGTTTCATAGCTCTATTAAACATATCCTGTAAAATATTTGGCTTATCACTTTTTAGGCAATGACTCCTTAAAACTTTAAAGTTTGACTTCTGATTCTAAAAATACACACAAACTTTTATTATTATATTTTCCAATTGCCTATCTGTGTAAATGTGTACTGTTCTCATTTTTTCCACTGCAAGGATAGCAGATGCATAAATTCTTTTCTATTTGCAAATCTCAAGTCAGCATTAAAAATGATAAACAATATTTCTGTATTTGAAAATGGCCTTGTTGAGGCTGAGAAAGAACCGGAGGCAATTAAATACCTTTTTTTTGTCAGTGCTTAATATAAGGCTTTATTTTTCCATCTCTGTGTTTAATACGGGAATAAAAACAAAATGAGATGAACTAATATTAATGAAACCCTTAAGTGAGTAATGGAGGTGAAAAGTTCAACAAGCAATAGAAAACTCAATATTGAGGAAAAGGGATTATCTGACAATGAATGGTTATCCACATATTAGCTTGGATGGATAAAGTACATCATTTATAATTCTGAGAGCTTGTGTTCAGTTTTCACATGAGTTTTACTTTATATAATACCAAGAAGCTCAGTTGCATCATTTTGGATCTTTCAAATATGTATGAGTTTTTAAAAATCAGGTAGGCGAGTGATTGTTTGAGGGCCAATTTGCATTTATTTGAACACCTATCAAACTCAACATTCTCTTCTCAGTGGCTGGATGAAGCAGGGGAGTAATGATATGAAATATCATTTTTCAGTCTGCACAAGTTATAAGACAGCATGAGTAAAACACCAAGTTGCCAGAGCTAAGGAGAATGTTTTAGACCCATAATTCAGGAAATGCTCAGCAGAGGTTTATTTTCAGCTCAGCTACAATCTAGAAGTGATGCTTTCTGCCAAAAGAGCTTAATTGTATACACCTGTCCATTACTTAATGCCTTTAATTTGTGTAAACTGTCTCTGAAAAATCTTCCACTCAATAAAAATTATTAAATAAACATTGATTTCATTATTTTTTATCTTAGTATGTTTTCATAATTATAGACAAATTGCAGAATAGAACACAGAACTCCTGTTACCCACACTCACATTTTGGTCATTTGTTTATCTATATCACCCTCCCCAAACACACACACATTTTTTTGGTTTTTAATCATGTAATAGAAATTTGCAGGTATTATATACCACAATCTATTTATAAATACTTCAGTATATTTTATACTTATATTTAAAGTACTCACAGGCCAGTCTAGAATTAATTTGAGAAGGGACCACATAAGAGTGCTAATATTAGGAGGCCTGTTTCATGGTCACCAAAGCAAGTCAACCACATTAATGTAACAATTTTCACATAAGGCTGGTCACTTTGAAAGGTAACAGTGACACATAGTAACATTTCTTTCCCTTCAAGATATTTCTGGTGTGTAACAAAACTTAATGGTTCTGTAAATTAAAATAGCCCTGAGAACTTCACAAGACTGTAGATAACTCCTAATTCTGTCTCCATTACAGCATTATTAAAACAGAAATATCTTAATTCATATCTGTAGTGCACTTATATTTTGACCCAATGTTATGTTTTCAGGTCTGAGGAAGCAGCTAACTCACCCTATGTAATTTCTTGTACTCCAGGTACTCAGACAATCAGCCATATTACTGAAGCAGAGTTCACTTATTCATATTGCGATGGACTCATAGATTCCTTTTGTATTTAGTGAGTTTTAATCCATTCGCATTATTATTTTGATGCTCAAAGTGCCCCATATTTGTCCATGAAAATTCTTTAAGCTGGCTTTTGTGATTTTTATCATGTCCCAATCATTCTTTGAGTTCTTACTGTCTGGTACAAAACATATTCCAGTCTCACCTTGTACTTTCCCTCCCCTAGCACAGAAACCTGTAATTTCCTCAAGGAATCCTCGTTTCTAGACAACTGTGGAGGATTATATTTGGAAACAAAGATCTAGACCTTGATGTTTTCATTGTTATTTGAATGTTGCTGCACTCATGCCCTGACAGTGGACAGAGCAAGCTTCCCACACATGTATAAGTGCATGTGCGCACATGCGCGTGCACACACCCACAGAGCTATCTATCTACCTATCACCTATCATCTGTCTATCTCTCTACCTCTATCATCTATCAAAATCAAGGAGCACACTGATTTCTCAAATTCCATGTTTGTAAGTATCTCCCTTTTCAGACAAGGAGTAACCAGTCTCCTGCTTTTCTCAGTGTGTTTACTTATTTGATTAGTTTCTCAGTATGTAAGCAAGCGCTGGCACTGTGTGTGGACACCCTGCTCAATGTATTTGGGTTCTTGTTGGGATTCTGCCACTCCACCACCACTATCTAAACACCTGACTCTCCTTGAACTGTGACATCCCACAAGAAGTCACGTCTTCTACCATGCAAATTCTCTCCTCATCAACTCCAGCTTGGAAAATGCATGGAAGCCTCCTTCTTCAAACTAACTGGACACTAACACCCCATTGCTGAACTTGTACCCCTAACTTCCTATGTGGAATCACCAATTCAGCAATAACCTCAGGCCAGTTTGCACCCCTGCACTGATTCACTTCTCTCCCCCTCACACTTCACACTGCAGTCACTGCCACTTATCTCTGCATGGATGCCCTACTAACTCCACTCAAACCCAACACCCATTCTGCTTAAATAATTATTAAAGCATGTGCTTTAGTTTCAGAAATTACATTTCCTCCAAAATTTAAAATTGATTGATGACTTAGTTAAACATTCTTCACATTAAGATACTTCAGATTTTCTTAAAAACTTTTAATTTTTAAACACTGAAGATAAAAACAAAGCTACTATTAAAAACCTGATTAGTACTCTGAGACTGCATTTGTTACAAATGTTCTAACACAAATGGGTATACTTTTTTTTTAAACATAGTTACATAGAATTAGAATTATTGCAATATTTTAAATTCTTGCATGGTCTTTTTATATTTATTTTCTCACATTGGTTATCTTGTTTTCATTAGTTAATAAATGCCAGTAAATCTACTGGGAAATTTGACCTGTTTGCTCCATGGGCACCATTATCCCCCAGCATTTCATCTGAGAAACCATCCTGAATCTCACAATCATTGTTATACAGTTTTAAAGCGTCTATTGTGTTATTAAAAACGACATATGCACACACACACACAGATACACACCCACACTCACACATTATTATTTTTTTTAACTTAGAAAGTGGATGTCACTCTTTATGCACATTCCTGGGTCATTTGTTTTTCCAGTTACTATTACATTTCTATGATTTATCTATATTATTGTGTTTACCCTAATTCAATCATTTTCAGCCACATAATATTCTGTCTTGCTCATACATCCATTTTCCCACCAGTGAAATCAAGTTTGTTTTCTGAAATTTGTTATGAAAAGCAGTGCTCTGAGCATTCTTGGAAATGTATCCCAGAGTACATATGGCAAAGTTTCCCCTTGGTATATACTGGCAAACAGAATTTCTGGGTTGTAGGGTATGTGGCATTTTCAACCTTCAGAAATAGAAGCCACTTAAAATCCTACCAGTTATGTAGCATCTGGAGTCAGATTCTAACACTTAATTCTGTCATATTTTATTATTTATATTAATTAATGGGTGTGCAATATTTTGTATAATTTTATTCATAACTTGAAGTTCATAATTCTTAGTTTCCCCCACTGCAGGTATGATTTTACCATAAGACATAGAGAGCTAGGGTTTTCATATTAAATCAGCTGAGACTTCAGATATGTTTAATGAACCATAGCACCAAAGCCAAAACTTTCACGTCTTTCTTGGCAATTTTATTTTTTTTACATCTTTATTGGAGTATAATTAATTTACAATGTTGTGTTAGTTTCTGCTGTAGAACAAAGTGAATCAGCTATATGTATACATATATCCCCATATCCCCTCCCTCTTGAGCCTCCCTCCCAAACTCCCTATTCGATCCCTCTAGGTCATCACAAAGCATCGAGCTGATCTCCCTGTGCTATGCAGCAGCTTCCCACTAGCCATCAATTTTACATTTGGTAAATGTAAAATTTATCAAATGCTACTCTCTCACTTCGTCTCAGCTTCCCTTCCCCTCCTTGGCAATTTTTATATCCACCATCCAGGTGGACAGGTCCCCTTCTTATGTACTTCAGTTTTGGAATCTTAATTGTTTCCCCAGAAGATGTCTGTATTGAGTGTTGTATCTTTCTATTATATACTGTTGCTATTTAAAATTTTCAATTTTGCCTTCTGTATTTTCTCATCTTATAGTAGATACAAGCCTAGTATAAAACTGCTTATTCTGAGTGTGGTTGGATGTGGTTTGATTTAACCTAAACATTTTGTTGTCAATTACAATTTCTTAAATTATCTTTATCACTGGTCAACATTATTGTTATTCTACCACGATTAGTAATCCACACATTATCTTTACCCATTTAAAAATTCTTAGCATATTGTAATGGTTTTGTGGTATAAACAGCTATTTTACAAGTCTACCCGATTTAACATCATATAGACTAGTTCTGATATAGACATATACACCAGTATAAGAGAATATAAAGCTCAGAAATAAATTCACTAATATTGTTACACGGTCATGAAAGACTTTGACTCAATCTGCACTGACAGTATATATATAATACTGATTTTTTTACTCTATTTCTTAATTTGATATTTTATAGCAGAATATGTTTACATATGATTATATCTCATACTAATATTTTAGCATTAAACTTATGTGAATTAATTAAAATATAACTTTAGTACATAACTTATGATTTACTGTAACACTCTTTTTTTTAACATCTCTATTGGAGTATAATTGCTTTACAATGGTGTGTTAGTTTCTGCTTTATAACAAAGTGAATCAGGCATACATATACATATATCCCCATATCTCCTCCCTCTTGTATCTCCCTCCCATCCTCCCTATCCCACCCCTCTAGGTGGACACAAAGCACCGAGCTGATCTCCCTGTGCTATGTGGCTGCATCCCAATAGCTTTCAATTTTACATTTGGTAGTGTATACATATGTCCATGCCACTCTCTCACTTTGTCCCAGCTTACCCTTCCCCCTTCCTGTGTCCTCAAGTCCATTCTCTATGTCTGTGTATTTATTCCTGTCCTGCCCCTAGGTTCTTCAGAACCTTTTTTTTTTTTTTTTTAGATTCCATACATATGTGTTAGCATATGGTAATTGTTTTTCTCTTTCTGACTTACTTCACTCTGTATGACAGACTCTACATCCATCCACTTCACTACAAATAACTCAATTTCGTTTTTTTTCTATGGCTGAGTAATATTCGACTGTATATATGTGCCACATCTTTTTTATCCATTCACCTGTCAATGGACACTTAGGTTTGCTTCCACGTCCTCGCTATTGTAAATAGAGCTGCAGTGAACATTGTGGTACATAACTCTTTTTGAATTACAGTTTTCTCAGGGTATATGCCCAGTAGTGGGATTGCTGGGTTGTATGGTAATTCTATTTTTAGTTTTTTAAGGAACCTCCATACAGTTCTCCATAGTGGCTTATCAATTTACATTCCCACCAACAGTGCAAGAGGGTTCCCTTTTCTCCACACCCTCTCCAGCATTTATTGTTTGTAGATTTCAGATGATGGCCATTCTGACTGGTGTGAGGTGATACCTCATTGTAGTTTTGATTTGCATTTCTCTAATAATTAGTGATGTTGAGCATTCTTTCATGTGTTTGTGGGCAATCTGTATATCTTCTTTGGAGAAATGTCTGTTTAGGTTTTCTGCCCATTTTTGTATTGGGTTGTTTGGTTTTTTGATATTGAGCTCCATGAGCTGCTTGTAAATTTTGGAGATTAATGCTTTGTCATTTGCTTCATTTGCAAATATTTTCTCCCATTCTGAGGGTTGTCTTCTCATCTTGTTTATGGTTTCCTTTGCTGTGCAAAAGCTTTTAAGTTTCATTAGGTCCCATTTTTTAATTTTTGTTTTTATTTCCATTCCTCTAGGAGCTGAGTCAAAAAGGATCTTGCTGTGATTTATGTCACAGAGTGTTCTGCCTATGTTTTCCTCTCAGAGTTTTATAGTGTCTGACCTTACATTTAGGTCTTTTATCCATTTTGAGTTTATTTTTGTGTATGGTCCTAGACGGTGTTCTAATTTCATTCTTTTACATGTAGCTGTCCAGTTTTCCCAGCACCACTTATTGACAAGGCTGTCTTTTCTCCATTGTATATCCTTGCCTCCTTTGTCATAGATTAGTTGACCATAGGTGCATGGGTTTATCTCTGGGCTTTCTATCCTGTTCCATTGATCTATATTTCTGTTTTTGTGCCACTACCATACTGTCTTGATTAATGTAGCTTTGTAGTATAGTCTGAAGTCTGGGAGCCTGACTCCTCCAGCTCCGTTTTTCTTTCTCAAGATTGCTTTGGTTATTCGGGGTCTTTTGTGTTTCCATACAAATTTTGAAATTTTTTGTTCTAGTTCTGTGAAAAATGCTATTGGGAAAAAATATGGAACGCTTCACGAATTTGCATGTCATCCTCACGCAGGGGCCGTGCTAGTGCCAATCTTCTCTGTATCGTTCCAATTTTAGTATATGTGCTGCTGAAGCGAGCACTACTGTAACACTCTTTAAATTTCTTATATCAAACAACAATTTGAGTTTTTAATCTTATGACACAAGAAACTTATTTAAGATAACAATACACATTTAACCCAATAATATGAACATGTAATGAGTTTAAAATAGATACTTTTTTAGGATACCATTCTTCAAAATGTTCAATAGTCATAGACAGTATGTCACAGAGTTTGTGCTATGTACAAGAGTTTGTTTTTGTGAGGTTTGAAATTTGGCTCATTCTGGGATTTTGTTATTCTAACATGTGATGCAACATATTGAAATAAACTGTAGTTATTCTTCCTTTTCCACACCTATTTCCCTTCCTGATTACTCCAGTCACAAACAGTAGGGGGGATGAGCAAGACAGGTGCTTATGTGTGTGTCTGTTGTGTTGATAAGGGATCAAGGTGCTCCACAATCCAGAGTCAGAGGCTAAGTAAGTAGAGTGAGGATGGTGTTCAAAGGAAACAGACAGCCCAGCAAGGGCTATTGGTACCAGAACAGGATTAGAACTCAATCTTGGGCAGGGGGGCAGAGGTGACAGCAGCTGCCCAGGCTAGAGTATTGGATTTAGAGCAGTGTAAGAAGGGTATCTTCTTGGGGAGGCTGAAGCCTGGCTTAGTATATAATACCTAAGTATGAGAAGGGCATGCAAGAGGAGACTGCGTAGAAATGGAGAAAATGAAAATCAACCCTATGTTATTGGATTTAAATTAGAGATATTGTAAACTCAGAGATTTTAACCTATTGAGATGGATATAGAAATAAATGTGTGTGTGTGTTTATGTGTGTGTGTGTGTGTGTGTGTGTGTGTTTCTGGCTCTATCTACTACAATGGTCCTATGAGAAGTGACATACCAATAACAATGAACACACCTAGCACTAAAATCTTTTCTGTACTCTATTCTCCATTAAAATAACCTACAATTCCATTGAGAAATGACTCATTTTAGTAGTGGGGTGAGGAAAATACAAAATGAGATCCCAATGGGGTATTTTCTAGGCCAGAAAATAAAGAAGAGTTCAAAGAATGATGAGTGCATGCCAAAGGATATGTAAGTCCATTTAAAGAGACGCTCACTGTAAAAAACTTAAATGTCAAAATGATGATATTAATGGATTACACCTGATTAACTAAAATAAGAACTCATGAGTCTACACTAATATAAATTAGTGAATAGATGTTTCATGAAGTCTCAGACTATCTCCATCCCAGTACTTATATATATATATATATAAAGAAAGGGAAAAAAAATAAAAGAGAGAAAAAAAAAGAGAAACTTTAGAATGGATAACACTAGTATGTGTCATCTTAATCAAGTGCTCAAAGTCAAAATAAGTAAACAAGTAATGAAACAAATTAAAATGGTGTGCCATTACAGGATTGGATGGGAAGGACACGGCATCACTTCTTTGTTAAACCTGCCCAAAATACTTAATCTGAATTGAATTATGATGAGATATTTGAGAATCCCAAATAGAAGGGCATTATCAAAAACAACTGGTTTTTAATATGCCCATGTGTCAAGGTCATGAAAGTCAAGGAAAAACTGAGAACTGTTCCAAATGAATAAAATCAAAATGACGTAGAAAATAAATGCATGTGTGTAATTCTGGACTTCACCCCTTTATTTTAATGGATATTACTAGAATAACTGGAGAAATTTGAATGGTCTCAGGAGTAGATGGTAGTAATATATTAATATCAATTATCTTCATGTTTACATTGTGGTTTTCTAGAGCATGATTGGAAGAAATATACACAAAAATTTTTTGTGAGTGATTGGGCATCATGTCAGCAGCTTACTCTTAGATGATTCAGAAAAAAGTTATTTGTGATGTACTTGCCACACTTATTAACTTTGAGATTGTTTCAAAAAAATTTTAAATGTAAAAATATAATTGTTATATACACACACAAATTGCCCACATTGTTTTTGTATTATTGTGCATAATTTTATTTATTTTGCTACTGCAAGATAGGGGAAAATGTCCCTCCAGTTTCACTTTACAAGATGGGTATAAAAAAACATTTTTCCCCAAACATATATAAGTCTTTAAATATTTTTATTATGATTACTTAATGCTTGATTATATAGAAGATAATTCATTGAGGCAAGGTCCAGCTGGATACATTTTCCCATCTTCCAATGTTCACAAGGATTAAGGAAACTTGTAGTCTTATCAAAGGCTATTAAAAATTGTTGATTCAGGATTTAATCAAAACCATGAAATGGCATAAAGCCATGTAATAGTTAAAATAATATCAAATAAAAAAGCATTTTGTAAGTTAATGCCTTTGTAAATTAGACTTTTAACATGTTATATTTCCTTATAGAAGAAACTTTTAGTATAACTTTAAGGGAAAAACTGAATGTTGGTCATTTATTTTCCACGACCAGAAAGACATCATTCGTTAAAATAATCAATAGTTGGTACAGATTATTAGCAGTATTAATTACAACATCATCATTTCTCCTACACATAAATGAATTTCAGAAAATCACACTCTTAGTTTCTCACCACTGATTAGTGGCAGAAGCAGAACTAATGATAACAATAATGGTTTTAATTAGTGATGTTATTTTATGGCACACAGTGCATTCTCATTCATTTACTCAAGGAACCACAATCACCCTATATGATGGATTATATCCTCATTTTATACATAAAGATAAAATTCTCACAATGTGTTGAAAAAGTTGCCCAAGTTTCACACAGCAAAGTGGAGGATCCTGCAATTTGGTATCTAACTGGTCTAGACTTCAAAAACCATAAATTACTTCAAACTACTTCCACCTAATGTAGTGTATTTATTTCCCCATGCCACATTGTGAAAGGTATTTTTGTGTTGATGTATCTTTAAGGGCTATTTCTAGTAGTCACTTAATTGATTATTTATGATCCTCTCCCTCCCTTTTGAACTTGGATTGAATTATGGGAATTGGTCTTAAATCTTTAAAGAATCAGCCTCCATTGATCACATACCTCTATAACTTGTGTCACATGACCATTGAAAATACAACTTGGGAAGATCTTTGGGTTATTGAGGAAAGAGAAGTTATAGCCTATATTTTGTAAACATTAGTATGACTATATATCAAAACAGAGGGTGTAAACAGCCTATTAGTACAGCATCTTCACCACGACGCTCATCCCTTTCAATCACTTCTCCATAAGAATATTCCTGCTTGCATATAATGGAACATTATATACCATTTCCCTTCCGCCTATTCAATTTTTACATGTCAGTCAAATATCTTCCCCAGTATAACTGATTATTTTTGTTTTTCCAATCAAGAAGTACCCATATCAAAAATGGCTGGAGTAATTGTTTTGAGACATGAAATATAGTATTTTAATGAGGATCATTTGCCTTTCAGTATAATTTTCTAAGAAGAGAAAGAAGAGGTTTGATTGAAATAATTGTGTTTTTTCTCCATGATGGCAATCTGGAGATTAAGAATGATTTCTGAATCATTATAAAATTCCTCTGTATTAGTTATCTATTGTGACATAACAATATTAACACAGACTTAGTGTTTATGACAACACATTATTGTTATTATATCATAGTGTCTAAAGCTTTAAGAGTTTGGGCATGACTTAGTTAATTCAAATTCTCATAAGGATGCAATTACTGTGTTGGCTGACGCTGTGGTCTCATCTGACACTTTACTCTGAAATGATCCACTTCTAAGCTTTCATGTGGGCAGGATTCAGTTACTTAGAAGGCTGTGGAACTAAAAACCCCATTTTCTTGCTGGGTGTTCCTTGGAAGCCACTTCTAGCAACTTGCCATGCAACTCACACACAACATGGCAGCTTCCTTCTGCAAAACCAGCAAGGAAGAGAAATTATTGTAGCAACACAGTTTACAGCCTTACATAACCTAATCGTGAACATGTAAAAACATGCACCCATCATCTTGCCTTATTCTACTCGTTACCAGCAAGTCATAGGCCCTGTCCATACTCAGAAGAGGATCACACAAGGATGTGAACACCAAGAGCTAGAGATCATGTGTGCAACCCTAGCATCTGTTCCCCACAGATCACCCTCTGGACTCTAGTTGTTTATATCCTTCCCACATGCAAAATACATTGATTCTCCTTCTAATGAGACATTCACGAGACACTGATCCCATTCAAGATTTTGCTCTAAGTCTATAATCTTATCACCTAACAAGATTGGATCTAGATATGGATGAGGCTCTTTGTGTGTAGTTCTCTGTAATGAAAGAAACCAGTTAACTGTAAAATATAGAGACAAGTTTTCCAGCCCCTCCCCAACAAATCAACATGCAGCAGTTGAACAGTCACGTGGGAACATCTACATTAAACAGGGGGAAATGGAGAGAAGTAGTCATTGATCCTAAAATTCTGAAATCCAGTCCTGTGAATGTTGGAATTTCTTGATTATGTATGTATAAAAGTCACTATTTAACCATAAAAATTACTCATTTAAATTAGTTAATAAAAAATATAAAACCTAACAAGTATCAGATATTTGTTCTACATATTTGCACAGAAAGATGTGCTTCATTTCATTAAGAAGCTAATGTCACACTAGAGGAAAGATACATAATTTATTGGAATTTTGTGAATAATGAAATGCATATTAGATTACCTCTGAATGTATTCACATCCTCTTACAATAAGATATCATTTGAAAGGGCAAGAAAGGTAACTTCTGTTCATTTTATTTTTTATATATTTGAATCCTAATACTAATTTTGTCATTTTTAGCTATATCCAAATCTTTGGCATAGAAATAAATAAAATACAAATATATATATATATATATATATATATCACTCTCAATATATTCTGTGATAGGAAGAATTTTCCAAGTACATTATAATGTGTTTTGAACTGTGGGCATTCATTGTAGTATAACAACAGCCTGAAGAAATTTTAGTGTGTAAGCTCTTCAGTAGTTTAATCAGTATACATTTCCATTTTCAGTTTGGCATATAGGCAGAAATAAAACTGTAGCTATATGTTTGTCACTTTGGGATTTACCTTAAATCCTTTAGGTTGTCTTTCTATTTTGATAATCCTTTGCCAAATTACTTTTTAAAAAAAATTGAGTTAAAATTGGTATATAACCTTATATTAGTTTCAGGTGTATAATATTATAGTTTGATATTTGGATACACCTCAAATTGATCACCACCAAAAGTCTACTAGTTATCATCCATCACCATACAACTGACTCCCTATGCTTTTGCTACCCCTCAACCTCCTTCTCCTTTGGTAACCACCAGTCTCTCTATGAATGAGTTTGTTTTTGATTTGTTTCGTCTGTTTGTTTTCAGATTCCACATATAAGTGAAAACATATGGTATTTGTCTTTCTCCGTCTGAGTTATTTCACATTGTATAATACCCTCAAAGTCCTTCCATTTTGTTGCAAATGACAAGACTTCCTTCTTTTTATGGTTATGTAGTATTCCATTACATGTATATGTGTGTGTATGTATATATATATATATATATGGCTCACATCTTTTTTATCTATGCATCCATTTATGAACATTTAGCTTGTTTCCTTATCTTGGTTATTGTAAATAATGCTGCAATGAACATGGATGTATATATTTTTTCAAATTAGTGTTTTCACATTTTCCAGAAATGGAAAAGTTTGATCATATGGTAGTTCTATTTTTAAATTTTGAGAAATTTCCGAATCATTTTCAATGGTGGCTATACAAGTTTACATTCCAACAAATAGTATATGAGATTTCTCTATTTTCCACATCCTCTTCAACATTTGTTATTTCTTATCTTTTTGATAACAGCCACTCTAACAGGTGTGAGATGTTATCTCATTGTGGTTTCGATTTGTATTTCCCTGGTATTTAGTGATGTTGAACATCTTTTCATGTGCCTGTTGGCCATTTGTATGTATTCTTTGAAAAAATTTCTATTTAGATCCTCTGCCCATATGTTCAATGGGCTGTTTCTTTTTTTGTTGTTGAGATGCCTGACTGTTTTGTTTTCTTAAATATATTTTGGATATTAACCCCTTATCAAGGTTATGATTTGTAATTATTTTCTTCCATTCAGTGGGTTGCCTTTTCATTTTGTTGATGATTTCCTTCAATGTACAGAAGCCCTTTAGTTTGATGTAGCAGCTTATGTTTATTTTTGTTTCCCTTGCCTTTAGATTCATACCTCCCAAAATAATCACTAAGACCAATGTCAAGGAGTTTACCACATAAGTTTTCTTCTAAGAATTTATGGTTTCAGGTCTTATATTCAAGTATTCAATCCTTTTTAAGTTAATTTTTCTGTAGGGTGTAAGAAAGTAGTCTAGATTCATTCTTTTGCATGTAAAGTTTTCCCAACACCATTTATTGAAGAGACTGTCCTTTCCCCATTGTCCATGCCTGGATCCTTTGTTGGAAATTAACTGTCCATATATGTCTGGGGTCTTTGTTCTGTTCCACTGATCTGTGTTTCTGTTGTCATGCCAATACCATACTTTTGATTACTATAACTTTGTAGTATAGTTTGAAATCAGGAACTTGATACCTCATCTTTGTTCTTCTTTCTCAAGATTGTTTTGGCTATTTGGGATCTTTTATAAACCACACAAATTTTAGAATTATTTGTTCTAGTTCTGTGAAATATGCCATTGGAATTTTGATAGGGAGTACACTGAATCTGTAGATTGTTTTGGGTAGTTTGAACATTTTAATAATTCTTCCAATCCATGGAACATCTTTCCACTTATTTGTTACTTCTTTAGTTTCTTTCATCAATGTCTTATAGTTTTCAGTGCAATTTTTAACCTTGATTAAATTTATTCCTAGGTATTTTCTTCTTTTTTACGTAGTTGTAAATGAAATAGTTTTCTTAATTTCTCTTTCTGATAATTCATTACTAGTGTATAAAAATGCCATAGATTTCTGTATATTGATTTTGTATCCTGCAAATGTATTGAGTTCACTTATTAGTTCTAACAGATTTTTGGTGGAGTCTTTAGGGTTTTCTATCCACAAATGGTGACAGTTGTACTTCTTTCTTTCTTATTTGGATAACTTTAATTACTTTTTCTTGCCTAATTGCTCTGGCTAGGACTTCCAATACTCTGTTGAATAAAAGTGGTGAGAGTGGTATCCTTGTCTCGTTACTGACCATAGAAGAAAAACTTTGTTTTTCCTTGTTGAGTATAATGTTAGCTGTGGGTTTGTCATATATGGCCTTTATTATGTTGAAGTACATTCCTTCTGTAACCAGTTGTTTGAGAGTTTATATCATGAAAGGATGTTGAATTTTGTCAATTTTTTTCCTGAATCTACTGGAATGATCATACAATTTTTATCCTTCACTTTGTTAACATGGTGTATCATATTGATTGATTTGCAGATGTTGAGCCATCCGTGCATCTCTGGAATAAATCCCACTTGATCATGGTGTATGTTCTTTTTAATATATTTTTGAATTCAGTTTGCTAATATTTTCTTGAGGATTTTTCCATCTTTGTTCATCAGAGATATTGGCCTGTAATTTTCATTTTTTGTGATATCCTTGTCTGGTTTGGTATCAGGGTAATGCAGGCCTCCATTAAATGAGTTTGGAAATGTTCTCTCCAGTTTAATTTTTTGGAATAGTGTAACACTGGGGCAGGGCAAGCAGCCTTAGCAAGGTAGAGAGAGACTATCAATAAATGGCACCTGCCAGCCTCAAGCTAGCAGAGTAGGAGATTGAAAAAAAATGGCACCTGCAAGCAATTACATCCCCAGAAAGCATTTCAAGAGACATCTGTCCCTCTGACAGACACTTTAGTTTAGTTAATGAATCTTCTTCATGTATGGTCTAGGTGATGTATGGTCTAGGTGATTTCCAAATTGCTGCTTTTGAGCTGGGTCCCAGGGTGAGTCTGTGAAGAGCCCTTTAAAAGTGGAGTCTCAGTTTCCTATAGCCTTTTGAGTTCCTGGACATAAGCCCCATTGTTTTTCAAAGCCAATTATTTTGGGGTTCATCTTTCCAGCACAGTTCCCAAGGGTTGGGGTACTTGATGTGAGACTCAAACACCTCATTCTTCAGGAAGAAGCTCCTTTTTTGTGATATTTTGTGATATCCCTCCTGCTTGTGGGTCGCTACTCTACTGGTAGGGGCCCTGTGGAGACTGCCTCTCTGCCTCTCCTACCTTACTCAATGTGGCCTTTTTATTGTTTGTTGTGGAAGAGCTGTTCTGCTGGTCCTCTGATTATCTTCACAGAGAATTATTCCACAGGTAGCTGTAACTTTGGTGTGTCCCTGGGAATAGGTGAGACCTGTGTCTTCCTAAGTCCCATCTTCAACCAATTCCCCAAATTACTCTTTCCTTTAGCATTTTTAGACAGTCAAAATATCCCTGATCCAGTGTTTTCAGTTAGTTCTCAAAAATTATCCATCAGTCTTGTGTCATTAATGGTCTCCCCAGAACCATAGTAAATCTATATTGTAATGCAATAGCATTGTTCAAGATAGCATGGTTTAAAATTCTATGTCTATAGTATATATCAATTATCATCAGTATTTATCTTTCATTCCAAGAAGATATTCTCTTTTCACTCCAAGTGACTGATAAATTGATATATAAATTATCTATGGACCACAGACGTACTGATTTTGGTTTGAAATTGACACTGTAACATACTGACCATTACCTAAAGGAGAAAATTCAAATACATCAGAAAGTTTCCCTTGTTGAAAACTTGCAGGCATTGTGTAGAAAATATGCAGGCATTGACAAAAGATTGTGATTTACTTTAGTAAAATGTTGCATAGAGTTGTGTTTTTAATTTTACTGAACATATGTAAATATGAACAATCTACCTTAAGTCATTTCAAGTATGTAACAAAAAAAAAATTATGCAAGACTGGTTCAATGCAACAGCAGGCATCAAGGCCATAAATAATTCTACGAGCAATATTTAAATAAAAATTAAAATGTTATTTATTAATTATAATATACATATACAGTGTGTGTAAAGAGAGAGAGAAAGAGGATTGCAATGTTGAGCCAGATCACTAACTTATAATTTATTACCTTTGGAAAATTTAATATATAGAATTTGGAAAAAAATATGTAGAATTTTTTAAATATAAGAAACAAAATATTAGGAAAAATAAGATCAATAAATCCAAAATGAATCAAAATATTGATGTTAAATTATACAAACAGGGAAGTTTAAAAATTCAGAGTTATTTTTCAAATTTCCAAATAAATCATCTATATATTAGAATACAACTTTTCTTCCAGCTGCCCAAGATACCAAAGGGATAGAAGGCCACGGGGAAGAAAGTGGCCCTGGTGCCTGCTGTCGTGAAGAAGCAGGAGGCCAAGAAGGTGGTAAATCCCCTGTTTGAGAAAAGACCCGATAATTTGGCATTTGACAGGACATCTAGCCCCAAAGGGCCCTCACCTGCTTTGTAAAATGCCCCTGCTCCATCCAGTTGTGGTGGCAAAGGGCTATCCACCATAAGCAGCTAAAAGTGCCTCCCATGATTAACCAGTTCACCCAGGCCTTGTGCCACCAAATAGCTTCTCAACTGCTTGGGCTGGCCGATAAATACATATCAGAGATAAAGCAAGAGAAGGAGCAGAGACTGTTTGCCAAGGCTGAGAAGAAAACTGCAAGCAAAGGGAATTTCCCCTCTCAGTGGCCACCTGTTTTTCGAGCAGAGGTTAACAGTGCTACCAATTTGGTGGAGAACAAGAAGACTCAGAAGGTACTGATTGCACATGACATGGATCCCATGGAGCTGGCTGTCTACCTGCCTTCCATGTGTCATAGGATAGAGTTACTGACTGCATTATCAAGAGGAAGGCCAGCTGGGAAGTCTAGTCCACAGGAATACCTATACCACTATCACCTTCACACAGGTAGGTACAAAAAGTTAATCTGCAGTTTTAAATTTCTTACCAGAAATCATCTATACCAAATTTACAAGTTTGTCAAGTATTGACACATTCTATATCTCCTCTAACTGCTCCACCAATTCATAATATTTTCCTCTTTCTTCAACGTCCAAAATAATTTCCTCTCTGCCTAACTAGTTTTGACTGAAAGTCTCCTGCCTGTAGTTCTGGCCACCAGCAAAGGTAACACAACTAATGGTACATAATAGGCCTAGTCTTGAGAGGTCCAGATTATCCCTTCAGCACTGCACTTCAAAGGAAGTCACAAGGCCAACCAAGGTTTAAGAGGAGGAGAAAGACTACCTTTTGGTGTGAACAGTGGCATGCATATAGAGAAAAAATGAATTATTGGAAACCTTACTTAAAGACTATCACATGGGAATAGAAACAGTTTTTATGAGAATGTTTTCAAAGAAAGAAACCATAATATAATATATAAGTAATTTTAAGAAGACTAGCATTTTAATGATCTGATATATTTAATAACACCATAAAGCAAAACATGAGGCAGATAAAAATTAGAGAAAGGTTTTTTTTTAGTGTAAGATAAAGAAATAATATTCAACCTAAGTAATACACTATAACAAATAAATGCTATGAAATATACATTAAATTGTGCAAATGACATGATTATGATTGGACAATTCACAAAGAAGAAATATGTATAAAATAATGTTTATCCTATTCAAATGATTATCTGATATTAAATTGTTTTGGGACATATAAATCATCATACTTGTAGAAAATCCTAAAGATTACACACACACACACACACACACAAACACTATTAGAATTAATGAGTGAATTCAGTAAAGTTGCAGTACACAACATCAACATACAAAAATCAGTTGCACTTCTATACACTGAAAACAAATGATCCAAAAAGGAAATTGAGAAGACAATCCTATTTACAAATCATAGATGAAAGAAATTAAAGAAGAAGCAAATAATTGGAAAAACATCTCATGTTCATGGGTTAGAAGACTTAATATTGTTAAAATGTCCATACTACCCAAATGATCTACAGATTTAATGCAATACTTATTAAAATCCCAATGGTACTTTTTACAGAAGTAAAAGAAAATAATCCTAAAATTCATACGGAACCCCAAAAGACTTCTCTTAGCCAAAGCAACCTTGAGAAAGACGAACAAAACTGAGAGGGATCACCATTCCTGATTTCAAATTATATTACAAAGATACAGTAACTGAAAAGTATGATACTGGCATAAAGATAGACGTATAGACCAATGTAACATAATAAAGACCTCAGATATAATCGCATGCATACACAGTCAAATGATCTTCAACAAGGGTGCCAAAAATACACAATGGAGAAAGTACAGTCTCTTCAATAAATGATGCTGGGAAAACTGGATACCTACAGGCAAAAAATGAAATTGGAACCTGATCTTACACCATACACAAAAATCAACTCCAAATGTTTTAAAGATTTAAACATAGAACCTGAAACTCTAAAACCCCTAGAAGACAAGTAGGGAAAATCTTCATGATGTTGGTTGTGGCAATGATTTCTTGGATATGACACCAAAATCAAAGGCAACAACAGCGACAACAAAAATTAGACAAGTAAGACTATACCAAAACTGAAAAGATTCTGCAGAGCAAAGGAAACAATCAACAGACTGAAAAGGCAACCAAAGGAATGGAAGAAAACATTTGCAAAATATATATCTGATAAGGGGCTAATATGCAAAATATGTAAGGAACTCCTACAACTCAATTGCAAAATAAGAAATAATCCAATTAAAACATGAGCAAAGGACTTGAATAAACATTTCTGCAAAAAAAGATATACAAATGGCCAACAGGTATATGAAAAGATATTTAACATTACTAATCATCACAGAAACACAAATCAAAGCCACAGTGAGATATCATTTCACACTTGTTAGGATAGCTATTATCAAAAAAACAAGAGATAAGTGTTGCTGAGGATGTGGAGAAATGAGAATCCTGTGCATTGTTGGTAGGAATGTAAAATGTTGTGGCTACTATGGAAAACAGTATGGGAGTTCCTAAAATAATTAAAAATACAATTGCCATATAATCCAGCAATCCCATTTCTGGGTATACATTTAAAAGAACTGAAATCAGGGACTTGAAGAGATATATGCACTCCTATGTTTACTGCAGCATTTTCACATGATTCAAGATATGGAAACAGGTCTGTAGATGGATAAATGGATAAAGAAACTATAGTATATAGAAAAAAATAAAATATTATTCAGCCTTAAAATGGAAAGAAATCCTGCCATATGCAACAGCATCGATGAACTTGTAGGACATTATGCTAAGTGAAATAAACTAGTCACAGGAGGACAAATATTGCATGGTTTCAATTATATGAGGTATCTAAAATAGTCACACTAATAGAAACAGAGAGTAAGATGGTGGTTGCCTGTCATTGGGGGAAGGTGGAAACAAGAAATTGCTGCTCAATAAGTTTCAGTTGTGCAGGTGAATAACTTCTAGAGATCTGCTGTACAATGAATACAGGATTATAGGTACATTGTGACTACAGATAACAATACTGTTTGATACACTTAAAAATTAAGAAGGCAGATCTTATGTTACGTGTTTTTAACCACAAAAGCAAACAAAATAGAGGCACATAAAAAGAAAACCCCACACCATATACTCACATAAAGTTTGAGAAATAACATGTAATGAAGATACTGGACATACTCTTGCCTCACAAGATTGTTTCAACAAATTAAAAATAAATGCACTGTGCAACCATAAAATTTGGAAGAAAAAACTTTCTTTTTTAAAGTTTTCCCCTAATAATCTATGTTCTTAAAAAATTATGAACTTCTGATAATTTTGCTCAATGGGAAATGTAAATTTTATATGGTATACCAACTTTGGCACTTGCATATTTTTCCAGTCACAGAAGTACGAACTGAAAATATACAACACATTCATGTACTGGATAAGATGAAAAAAAAGTAAAAAAAAAAAAAAAAGGTATATAAATAATTGACACATTTGCAAGTAAATAGATAGCGCTGATGTCCATAACTTTACTCAGATTTAAAATAATCTGTGTTTTCAACCCTAAGTTACATTCATTCATTTTTCAGACCTCTGTTCCATCTTTGAAAGAACATTCAGCTTAAAGTTTTGGAGTTCTCCTAGTCTTGAATTTAATTTTTAAAAAAATCACATTTGTAATTATATTAGTATATATGCTAGGCATTCACTGGAGTCCTTTCCTCCACTGCAAGGTCTATTAGATTAAAAACTTTACTACATAAGCTATGTATTTTTTATTATATTGCAGATAATGAATGCAATGGCAGTCAGGTAGAGAAGATTTAAAGATATAAGCATGGATTTACAAAAAAGTTGCAGAGATAGGTAAAATATAAACCATTGATTTGAGAGGAGACAGAAAATATTTAAAAGAATTTTCTAAATTCTTAAATACTATACATGATATAAAATGTTAGTATAGTACATTTTGATAACATATTCATTTGACTATTTCTTTTCACTGCAATGTAATGAAACATTATGCTACAGTTATGTGGATCATGGAATAAAAGAAAAAAAAGAAAGAAATGAAAATATTACATGCATGCACTTATACATATACACATACTTAAAGTGAACATCATGTAAAACTTGAAAAATAATAATCACATTGTATTTGGAAGAGTGTTCAAGAAATAACAAAAAATAAAATAAAATATTTTATCTAAATATTATCTGAAGTAATTTCTAACCATTTTATAGCAGTAGAATTTGTTTTAGTACTTGTATGTGGAAATTTGATATTTGCAAAATGATAAAAGAGAATGCTCTTCAGAAATTAATTAGATTAATTAACTATAGCTACACATAAGACAATTCATCTTTTATTTGTTTTATGTGTTTTTTCCTATTGTAAATTTAATGTGTTTTTTCCTATTGTAAATTTAATGCAGTTTCTTACAAACAAAACAGTAAATGTTTTAGAAAATATAATTCCTTTACATTATTACCACACTACAATCCCAAAGGGATATAACCACCTCATTAGTTGTGTGTCCATCCCACCAGATAACTCCCATATAAATATAACTATGTTGATAATAATGATGGTAATAATACTTATTTTATATAGATATCTGATCACACTTGGCTTATTCTTTAACAGTACTCTCTTACAGAAAGGAAAACACATGGGTCATCTTCCCTATCAGTCATATTTTGATTTAATCATTATGCATGCATATGTAGTTTTTCTCTTTTTTTTTTTTCAGGAAGAAGTAGGTGAACAAAATAAATCTTAATATAATTTACAGCTTTGGGATATTTTTGTTTAATTTTTCATCTACTTTAGTAAGAGGCTTTAAGTCAAATGGTTGCATTATAGAGACGTAAAAATAATGAAAAATTCATACAGTTGAAGAAAGCAGTTTTCTTTGAATAATATAGATTTTAAAAGTAATATTATACAAGTAGAAAATGTCTTGATTTGTATTTTTATTAAACAAATATGTGGTATATTTAAATTTATTTCATCAATTTTGCTCTGTAACAAACTATACAACAATGATCTAATAATGTTCTGGATACATTATGAAAGTAACTTAATCCAATTTTGTATAACTTTATGTTCTGTATATTTGGGTTGTATATTATTTCTAAGCTGGAATTTCATTTTTAAATTAAATTTTGAATACATGAGGAAATATTATCATATTGCTCTACAGATGACAATCTTGAAAACTAAATTCTTACTATTGGTTGAAAGACAATATTTTGGTCATAATTGTCAAATATTATCTGGTATTGACATTACTTTTGGGAAGGAGGGGAAATTACATATTTTGAGGCAAAACATAAACTTCTAGTTTTTAAGAAAATATGTATGAGTGACCTAATAGACATTAAGGATTCTTTTTTTCCACATGTTTAAAAACTTTATTTGGTAGTGTCATATTGAATTTTATTTACTACTAGTAGTTTAGTAACCACAGACAGGAACGATTAAACCTAGTTATTTTATACATTATATTAAGTTTCTGAGAGAAAGAATGTTTGTACACACACAAAAAGTAGAGGTGGACCATGAAAAATATGGATTAAAGAAGGCAAGGAATATTAGAGGCAGAGATAATATGTTGAATGCACACTTAGAGTATTTTCTTACTTTTCCCAAAACTGGTGTGTCACTGTGGCTCAATCTTCTAGTTTTATCACACCAGGTCATAGTATTCCTACAATAAAATATAGTGTAATGAACTAGTTTGGAATTGAGGAATTGTGTGGGTGGTATTAGGCAGAAGTATTTCATGTCTTCTGGGTTTTTAACTTCTGTTTTCTTTCATTGATTTACAGCATCAATTCCCTGTATGATCTGATCATTTCGAATTCTGAAGGGTTTGAAAACAGCAAGAAACCTTGTAAGAGTGATTAAAAACCTTCAAAAGTTCCTACTTTTATTTCTCATAAACGTCAAAACTTCACAAGCTACATGTGGTCTTCACAAAGGGAACAATCCTACATCTTTATTTTGCTCTAATGGCAAACATTTCTCATCTCTGTCAGATTTGAGTGCATAACTGTATCAGAACACTATGTCTATTGGTCATAGGCATATTTATCACTTGACATATGAATCGCAATGTCTGTAGCAAAGCTGAAGATCAGCAGTGACAATTCACTTTAGGTCCCTGAAGGGCAACAGTCTTGGTGTTAGAAGTCTACAGTAAATTCAGAAGACAGGGAAATAATTATATTTAATTTGAATATTACCATGGGTATGAATGAAAATTAAACAAGTCACATATAAAACACTGAACCTTTGTTTCTTAAAAAAGAAACTAAGTTAAGGTCACACCTCAGCAGTATTTTCTAATTAAATACAGTTTCTCTTTTAATATTTATTTATTTATTTGGCTGCGCCAGGTCTTAGTTTTGGCATGCGGGATCTTTAGTTGTGGCATATGGGATCTAGTTCCCTGACCAGGGATCGAACCCGGGCCCCCTGCATTGGGAGTGCAGAGTCTTAGCCACTGGACCATCAGGGAAGCCCCAGTTTCTCTTTTGATGTAATATTTTTTCTTTCTATGGTAAATAGAACATTACACAGAAAAGACAATGAGTAAAACAGGGACAAGAGATACACTGATATACTGTAATGATTTATTGGCAACTAGAAGTCTAAAGAAAAGTGAGATGAATTTTAGTATTCATAAATTTCTTGAAACATCATTTAGTGATTTAGAAAAGGCAAATAAGAACTTTTATTATCTCTTTTTAGTCCTTAAAAATATTTTCCTATGGAAAAGTTGGTTATAGGCAGAAAATATTTGCTCAAAGTGTTTTATTTTTTCCTGTTGTATAAGAAATATTTTAAACAAAGTTTAGCTTCTTTACAATTTTATTTGCTAAGATACTACAAATCATACCTTTATAAATTTAAGCTCACAACTGAGCAATTTTTAATTGGGGGATTATTTCACCTGTAAAGGAAAATCTGCTTATGTAATTAATTTTCAGAATACAGGCTGAAATGAATGTGTACAAAATGATTTATTATAATTTAGTTTTAAACTTTAAGACATCAGATTTTATAGATCAATATAGGAAAGCACAAGATGAGACTGACTTGCCAATAATTCTGCCATGATACTAACATTTTTGTAACATCATTAATTCAGAAATTGCCAAAATTCTGCCATTTAGTCAGCAGCAGGTTTTAAAACTTGTTTGATTAAAGCATATACATTTTTAATTTTTATTTTATTTATTTATTTTTTTTTTTTGCGGTACGTGGACCTCTCACTGTTGTGGCCTCTCCCGTTGTGGAGCACAGGCTCCGGACGCGCCCGCTCAGCGGCCATGGCTCACGGGCCCAGCCGCTCCGCGGCATGTGGGATCTTCCCGGACCGGGGCACGAACCCGTGTCCCCTGCATCGGCAGGCGGACTCTCAACCACTGTGCCACCAGGGATTCCCCATATACATTTTTTAAATTTATAATTTAAAAAAATATTGATATTTGGACAACTGCCTTTCTCTCTTAGGAATTTGGGCTTGTGAACAAGAAAGGCAATCTTTGGCAAATCTTTTTCACTTTATGTTTTTTATGGAAAAATATAATTCCATTTAAAACAAGAAAAAGACATTAGCGTATTGCTGACCAAGCTAAAGAAACTAAAAGAATGTTGACATATCCTGATTTGTAAACTAATGAGACAGAGAAAGGGAAGAGATCTTGACAGAGAGGAAGACATGCATCCGAATCACTTGGAAAGCCTATTAAAATACAGATTGCTTGACCCAACTTAGAGTTTCTGATTCCATAGGTCTGGGGTGAGACATTACTAAACAGTTCTTAGTTGACGGCAATGTTGCTAACAGTTCTTAGTTGATGGCGTGTTGCTAACTAACCATACTTTGAGAACCACTTCATCAGGGCTATATATTATTCCACTATTGCTTTGATAATTATGAAGATGCTTTTCCTAGATCAATTTGTGCTAAAAATTGCAAACTTTATTCTTGATTGAAAAGAAAATATGCATCTGAAAATTGTGTATTGACCTTCAACACATTAAGACAATATTATATTATAAATTGAGGAAGTTCAGTTTAAAAAATAAGAGAGAAGTTTGATCCATGCTGGGAGGAAAACTTTGCCTCTACCCCATTAGATTTGACTGATTAGGGGCCTGGGAGTTAACAAACAAAAGTCTGATTAAAGGTGATTAAAGGAGTTAAGTGTATGCATATGCAGGTGTATTTGAAGGTGCACAAAAGAACTGGCTCTCTGAGTAACTAGAGAAATGGGTTTATATCCCCACTTAGCTAGGAGAAAGGGAGAGGGGAGAAAAGACTTACATGGGAAGAACAAATGGGCTTATTGTGTGGTGCAGGAGAAGCCAATGAGCTTTTGGGTAAACAAATGTAAGTTACGAAGTTTGTGATAATGTTTGCTCATGCAATATCTCCTCAGATCTTTCTTCTTTCTAGTGGTGAAACTCTCCCAGAAAGGGGATTTACAGCAATTACACTCTCTAGGAGTGAAGCTGCCTTGAAGGGGAGATTATAGTTGCCTCCCCTCAGAAGGTTCTGCCTTTAATCAAGTAAGGGAAGCTTGCAAAAGACTTCTTTCTACATCTTTTGAATCTCAAATGTCTCAGCTTAAAATAATCTTCATGCCAAAACTGCTGTTCACTCACCAATGAAAAATTCTACATAAACAATTAAATCCTCATACACTGGAAGACATTCTCAATCTTAAAAGGAAATTTAGTCAAAATGACTATAACTAGTTTTAAGAACATATTTACAATTTATTGCTTAATTTGTTCTTATTTTTCATAGTAAGGCTGAAAAATCATAATCTACTAAAATTTAATAAAATAACTAATTTGATATAAGAAAGTTTGAACCTCAGAATTTTTGAAACAAAATAATTGACCCATTCTATACCCTAACTGTATATTAGCTACTGTATAAACATTATTTTCAGTTATCTTTTTCTAAATATTTTCCACCCAGTCAGTAGAAAGTTTTCTCTTTAACAATATTTGTCAACAATTGTCTTTAATTTTTTCTCTTGTCCTTATGTTAATAGACAGTAAGCCAGCATTTCAGACATTTAATGGCTGATCTATTTTTGTAGCAAGAAGAGAGTCTTAATGGATTGAGAAAAGCAGTCATTGAACAAGGATGCCATTTACTTAAACTGTACTTAAATATAAATTTACAATCTTCAGTTATATACACTTGTTTCTTTTCGTGCTTCTTCTATTCTACTAATAAGGGGTTTTACTGAATTCACATTCATCAGATTTTCTGGACTGTACAGAAGTTGACCTTTTAAATTTTGAGCAACTGAAAAACTCTAAATTTTATTTCTAATGTGGCACACATATCTTCCACTTTAAGGTTTACTATGTGGGAGTCCATTAAATGGAAATTTGGTCAGTTGAAAGTAATGATCAATTACATAAAAAAGATTGTTATCTAACTGCAGCTCTTACAGTGTTGACTATACAAGAGATATAACAATAAAACAAAGAAAATATTTAGAACAAGTAAGACTTTTCTTACTACCAAAGCACAAGTCAAAAATAAAAAGGAGAGGCACTGCAATGTGTCAGAGGGTTGATAGAGAGGATATTGATGGAGAAAGAAATCAGCCTGACTTCCAGGTGCCATGGTAAATTTTCAGAAGAAAAACCGACATCTTCTTAAGATTTAGTTCTTCAATAAACAGAATAACTATTTTATTACATTATAGATGCTTTAGGATCAGGGATCACATTTCATTCATCTGTTTGTCTGCATTGTTTATAACATTTCATACCACCACATACACTAACCAAACTGGTTTTTCCAACAAATACTGGATTATTTTGTAATGAGCTTATTGAAGCTATCAAGCTAGACCAACCCTCAGAGATTGGTAGGTTTTTCCTTACTGGATATGTATGACTCTAATAACAACTAACCAAAAAAATGTGTTCATAAACCTATGGCAAGGAATGAACTTCAACCCCCCCATGGATTAAAGTATAATCAGCTTCCTCCTATTCTGGAACCAGAAATGTTTGGGTCCATATTGAAAGTTGTAAAAGGGCTATAAAATCACAGTGAAGATGTGATGTAACAACAGCTATATATTTGGTCTCTGTCCCAGGGTCCTGACATGAGATCCAGAAACCCTTAGAATCTCAAGTCATAAGAATGCCTTTTGTATGCTAATGAATGACTGGTGGCTCTGGGCCCCTAGATAGCATCAGGATGGGTCGGGTCACCAGAAAGACTAAGCCATGATTAAAGGCGTGGAACTTCACTCCCATACACATTCTCCCAACTCCAAGGAAAGGAGAGAGGCTGGGAAAAGAGTTCAATCACCAATGGACAAGGATTTAATGAAGCAAGCATAAGTAAAGAAACTTCCATAAAAACCTCTAAACAATGAAGTTCGGAGAGCTTCCAGGTTGGTGAATACAAGGGAGTGCTTGGAGGGTATTGTGCCCTGGAGAGAGCATGGCAGCTCTGTGCCTCTCCCTCCAGAACTTGTGCTATGTATCTCTTCCACTTAGCTGTTCTGGGTTGCATCCTTTATAATAAACCAGGAATAGTAAGTAAAGCACTTTCCCAAATTCTGTGAGTCTTTCTAGTCAATTATTGAACCTGAGAAGTGGGTTGTGGGAACCCTGAATTTGTAGCCAAGTCAGACAGAAGTGCAGGTAGCCTGGGCACCCCATTGCCGCTGGCATCTGAAGCAGGGGCAGTCTTGTGGGTCTGAACCCTTACCTGTGGAGATGATGTTAATGCTAGGTAGTTAGTGTCAGAACTGAATTTAATTACTGGACATCCAGTTGGTGTCAGGGAATTGGAGAATTGGTGTTGGAAAAGATACAGCCACGTATTTGGTGTTAGGACGGGAAAAAACACATGGTGGTGGTGGGAGAGATAAATTATTACCCTTGATCACAAGAAGCAAAGTGATGGAAGGGGGAACTTAGATGAAAGAGAATTCTAACTTCTCTAAAATGCTGTGAACAGTCATAATTAATCATCTAAAATTATAAATCCTTGTTTGCATTTCAGTTAAAATTTATGATACATTTTTGCAAAATTAATTAGATTGACATATAAAAGACCTTCAAGGGACATCTGTTAAGAATTTGTACAGGTAGATATGTATATAACCTCAAAAAACCTGAAATTTCTGCACCTAAATACTGTATTAGACATTTTAAATTAATAAACCTATATATTTCAAAATATACATTATATATTTCAAAATATACATTATAGAATATTACGTTCATTACAAAGAAAATATGAATAATTCATGAGAGGAGAAACGTGGGGAAATTAAACTGGGAGTCAGGATATGCCAAAAAATTCCATTTAATTGCATGCATTTCTCTGTAACATTTAATGAATTTCACAACTGTGACTAATTATCTAATACTAAGTTATTGTCCTGCCTTGTATGATAATTGATTAAATCAATGCTCCTTTTTTTTCTCCATAGGATTTATTTGTAATATTAGCTCTTATTTCATTAAAAGAGTACTTTGACAAAGTCATGTCTGGCACCATAGTCTCTTTTAAATGAGCAACAATGTGATATAAACAGTGTAAACATTCCCTAATAGAATACTTACGCATGTTCTAGATCAGATGTGCAACACAAGATGGGAGCAAGTTACTTGAATGCTCATCTTTACGGAGTCAAAGTAAAATTTTTAGTTTCTTATAGATCCAATGTGCTATGAAACAAACACTAAAATTATCTGAAAACAAACAACTATTTTTTTCTTTTACAACGATTATTAAATATAATATCTACAGACATATGCCCTCTCTCCTAAACAAGAGCTACATATTGTGCCTTACCACTTTTTAATGAAATGAAGAGAGGAATAATCCATTAGTTTTCTATTGTTCCTGTAACAAATTACCTCAAATTTAGTGACTTAAACAACACAAATGTATTGTCTTATAGTTCTGGAGGTCAGAAGGTCTGACATGGCTCTCACTGGGCTAACATCAAGGTGTTGCCAGATCTGTGTTCCTTTCTGGAGGCACAGCAGGAGCTTCTGGAGACCCTCATGCATTCCTTGGCTCTTGTCCCTCTTACTCAATTTTCAAAGTCAACAATGTTGCATCTTTCTGACTCTCTTCCTTCATCACATCTCTCTCTCTCTGACCTCAGCGAGCAAAGCATCTCAGCTTTAATGTCTCATATGATTTGACTGGGTTTACTTGAGTAAAGGAGAATAATCTCCCCACCTCAAGATGTGTAATCATCTCTGCACATACTTTTTACCTTATGTTGGTCAGGTAACATAGTCACGGGTTCATGAACATTAGAATATGGGTATCTTGTGTTGTGAGGGATTATTATGCCAGAGAGAGAGAGAGAGAGAGAGAGAGAGAGAGAGAAGGAGGAGGAAGAAGGGAAGGGAAAGTGTTTCCATAAAAATAAATGTACCTAAAAGTCATGTTTGAAATGATAGAATTCATAAATTCTTAGAATTCATAAATTCATAGAATGAATTTAAGAATTCTATGAATTTAAGAATTTAAGAATTCTATGAATTTAAGAATTCATAGAATTCATAAATTGCTTAAAATGGAACAGTTTAATTAGCTTTTCTTCAGATTCTATTCAGCGGCAAATGGCATCTACAAGGGACTGAAAATAGTTGAGGCATAATCTGTTAAATACATGAAACACGTTTGTGCTAATTTAGTAATATTTTCTTGAGACATACATACATACAAATAATAGTTGAAATACTTTTTCTAGATATTTAATGCACGTAATCCTTTGATTAAAATGACTTATTTTACTTTGTGTCTTACATCACTTAAAAAGATCAATATTTGGTTAATTTATAAACTGAAATCAAAACATAATAAAAACATTCTTCAAGAAACTCCTTAATTGAAAAGTGCTATAAATGGCTTTTTTTAAACCTACACTGGACAGCATGATTATTATCCTTCACAATGAAATGCTTGGAACAGAGCAAGCAATTAGTAAATGATTTTGTAATAAAGGTAAGGCCAAATAAGGAATACTTCCCCAATTTACTTATCTGCCAGAATATAATCCTAGATTTTCCAACATATGCTTTCCTTTTACCAAAAAGTATTGATCCTACAATACATGACCATTAAAGATCTGTATCACTCTACAAGTTTTAAATCAAGGTTTAAGGAAATAATTACAAATGTTGGTAATTTACTTTTTTTTTATCAATTTTTAATTCCTAAGTCCAGTCTGTTTCAGAAATATTGCAATCAGAATCCTTAAATATGTCCTTCTCGTTTCACCATCACTATTAAATAGATACTCCTGCATCATTTATTATACTATTTGGCCACTGGCAAAGTCTAGTGTTACTATCTACTACCACCTAAATTGCCTACCATCATTCCCATTTTTAAGCTGAACTGGCATTTTTCCATTGCTTGAATGATAACACTTTTGCAAAATATTCTTTATTTCCTGACAGACAGTGCTTCATCTCAGTCCGAAGCAAAATTAAGAGCTTATTTTTGTCAAATTTTTACAGCATAGGTTGCAAGCTCAAATATCTAGAGAGAGAGTCCTCTACAGCATTAAAGAGAAGAGATCTCACTTTATTTTGATTTGCAAGACAGTGTAGGACATTCTGTTTATCTTTTGAATAGAATAATTCACTATAAGTACTTCTTAGAAACACCTCCAGCAGGGCTCTGCTGCTATCTACAAGTATAGCGTTCACCTGCCCAGTCAGATAGAGTTTCTATGGACTGATATTCCCTTTCCATACACAGTGCTTGAGGTGCCTGGTGTAGTGGCAGACTTATTGCTAAAGTGACACTCTTAGCTTCTAAAGCTCTCTATGAATGAGCTTTCAGCAACATTTTTTTTTCTTTTTCTTACTTAATGGAATACATTTAGGCTTTCATTTTGTTTTCTTCCTGCTAGCTGCTCTTATATATTTTAATTAAACATAAATATATATAAATAAATGTGCCATTGGCTTTAGTTAATTTATAATGTTTCAGACATACGACAAAGTGATTCAGTTATACCTATATGTATGTGTATATATATATATATACTTCTTCATATTCTTTTCCATTATAAGTTATTATAAGGTATTGAATATAGTTCCCTGTGCTATACAGTAGGTCCTTGTTGTTTATCTATTTTATATATAGTGGTACGTCTCTGTTAATCCCAAGTTCCTAATTTATCCCTTCCCCGCAATTAAACATATATTTTAAAAAAAATTTTCAACTATATCTTGATTCACATTTTTCGAACTGAATACCTCTAACATTATTTTCTATGCTTTGCTTCCCACATGTCAGTGACACACTAGAATATATCATATCAAAATATTGATATGAAATATACAAAAACGAAACCATTGAATTCTGTATCTTCTTGTATTGGACTCTTATTGAAATGTTCAATGAATAATAATTCTAATTCTCAACATGTGTTTTCTGCTATTTTAATGTGAAGTCAGCAAGATATGTTTCGTAACATGGCCTTTCAACTAGCACATGGAATCTTCATAGAAATAATTTGAGTCATGCTTAAAAAACATATATTCCTTCATGTTTAATAATTACATATTCTCTAAGAGAGGAATGAAGAAATTCCTATTTTCAGTACAGTGAATCCTTTAGCAAACTGTGTCTTTGTGAATTCTTAGCAAACATTTGTTCTCTCTTTGTGTATGTCCCAAGGATTGAGCTCACATTCAGCAACAGGAGAGAACCAATATCCTTTAACCAGTGTCCTGCAACTGCCATCACTTTTGTGCCATTATCTTTAATTTCTTGCACAATTGGCTACTATCTCTGACATTGCTATGCCCTGAAACTAATTTCCAGTTGCATAGCTATTCACACATCTGAAAATGCAAAAACACATGCATATGGTGTAATGCAGAGGATTTTTGCTTTGGAAATAAAAGACCTAAGTTTCCAAGCCACATTTAATCACATAAAATCTACGTATTTTAAACCTATTTTTTCTCATTTAACATCATGTGAGCTAGCTAATAAACAGAGAAAAACTTAGCTCTGATAATTAGGAGTTATATGACCTTGAGTAATTAATTAACATCTTCAAATATTCAGTTTTTTTGTCTATAAAGTGGAAATACAAGTACATATCTAATAAGACTTTTGAAAGTATGTTTTTATAATTGTGTATATGCATGACCCTGGAACAGTTCATGATATAATTTCATATCATAGTACATTAGTTCAATAAATGATAGCTTCCCTCTGCAATTGGAAGAAGATAAATATATCACAATCTATATTTTGTTATTGGAATAATCACATTTATGATAATATAATATTTGATGAAATAAAAGGATATATTAAAGTATGTACCAGGGTGCAGAAGGAAGAATTTTTAGTTATCCTAGAAAGTCACGTAAGATAAAGTCTCAAAGCCAAGCAAAATAAATTAAAAAACACCATCATAGTCTCAATATTGATGCAAGTAGCACCCTTAGACTCCTTAGTATAGGACTGGTCACACAGCTATTTGACAGTAAATACTCATTACATTCACCAGTTGCATATAAACCGCCTAGAGATTTATATGAAAAAATATTTTTAGGGAAAATTGTGGTATTGAGAATACTGCATTAATGTCCTCCATTTTCTATGGGAAACCTCATACTCCCCCCTAACCAAATGAAAGTATTCTTGTCTTGTGTCCCCAGAAGTCGGAGGTACAGAGGCATTTTCATGATTCTTGCCTTGAGAGTCTTAAGGCATAACTCTTAGAACCTCTCTTCTGTACAAAAGGACCTCTAACATTATAAAAACAAGACAAAAAAATTTAAGATCTTAGTATTTTCACAGAACACCTCGTCTGTCACCTCAATGAACAGAATAACTGTCTCAGAAAGGATTGCAGGTGTGGCTTTTGACTACTGAAATAAAGTATAATTTAAGGAAGAGGAAGCTATGACATTTTTAAAGGTATTATAACATCTTGAACCAAAAGACAGAAAGGCAGCACAATATAAAAAGAAGCCTTTGGCCCTATCATGTACTGCAAGCAGAAGCAGATCCAAATATACTCACCTGTAAACATAAGCTATTTCTCATGGAAAAATAAAGGATGACTCATGAGGCAGAAACAAGGTTCAGAGGGTGGAGCCAAGATCTGCAGAGAATCTTTTTCTGGGAAGAGAAGCCTTAAACAAGGAATTGACAACACATGCCCAGCTGGATTTCAGCATTGCAATCCACCAACGAGTACTATTTGCCTAAACTCCCTCAGCCCCAATGACTTGCTAATAGAAGTGTCTATTACAATTATCCTGACTGACTCACCATTGTATGTTGGGTATGCAAAAGATAAATAACTTGTTTCTTGATTGAATTCACAAGTTTTTAGATTGAGAGAAACTATACATGTGGAACTACACTGAAGGAACCTCATCCACACTTGGATTTGATTTAGATGTAATGTCCTGAAACAGGAGAATATAATAATACTAAGAGGAGACTTCGTAGGTCATGAAAGGGGGGTGAAACATGTAAAGCATTTGTGACCTGCCAGCAGGCTATTGTTAGATTTAAAATGACCACAAATTCTTCAACATTCTCTTATTGAACTGTTGTCTAATCCACCCCTCCCCTTCCATCTCTGCTGGCCTGTGAGTTGTTCTACCGTTAGTATGGAAAAGTGATATTATGACAGTTTCTGGCTGTGTCTCTAGGAAAGATGCCGACTTCCGCATTAGTCGTTTTTGGAGCTTTTAGTTGCTGTGTAAGAATCCCACCCACCCACCTGGAGAAGCCACAATGAGAAACTCGGACTACATGGAGGGAGAGAAAGGACCAGCCATTTCCAGCCTTTCAACCTTCTTGGCACAGTCCATGCATGTGAGTGAAGCCATTAAGAACACTTCAAGCCAGCTCAGCTTTCAGCTGAATATCACCAATTTACAACTGTCCAGCTGAGCTTTGCCTGGAATCCAGCCTTGCCCTATCTACTGATCCACAAAATTGTGAGATATTATCAAATGCGTGTTGTTTTAAGTCACTAAATTTGGGAGAAGTTCACTATGCAACAATATATAACTGGATATCTGTTAAATATCTTAAGGAGGTAAAGTACCAATCATCTTTTAGGCTCTCAAGAAATCTTTTTTGAATGAATACAATTTAATCCTTATAACTTCAATTCACACTTGAAGAATTTGAAGCTTTGAGACAGAGGTCAGCAAACTAAAGCCTCCGAATCAATATTCTATCCCTTCATTTTCTCCACACGAGAATACTTCCTCTGAAGTATGAAATGAATGGTTATATCCAGTTTAATTGTATGACAACTTATCAGAGGTTTTTGGGTGTAAATTGCCTAAAGCTTAACCTAATTATTCAGAAAACATGGTCAATGTGATATTCCTTAGTGGCAATATGACTTAAATTTTAGGCCTTTGGAAAAGAGGAGTAAATAGAATAAGATAGAATCCAAAGAGCTAAAGACGAAGTATCAAGAAAGGTCATAGTAGTTGTGTTCAAGTTTAAAAGTAAAAAAAAAAAAAAACACTTTATGAACCTAAAAATTGCTTCTTATAGATTTTCTGGCTTTGTAAGAAGTTACAAGTCATCTGTATTGCAATGTCATAGGAATTAGAATAATAGTAGTGAATGTTTTAAAGTCCAAATAATTAGAAATGGACTTAGGTCTTTCAGATCAAATTACATGAAATATACCATTTTCCATGCTTACTGTTCAAAACGTATTAAAACTAAGACATAGAGCACCTTTTTTATACCTTATTATGTACACCCTAATAATTAATGCTATTTCATTGAATTATTCCCTTATTCTTTCCTGCTCTCTCCTCAGTTGCTAAACCAGATGTTCTACCTCTAACAGCCAAAATATTTCATTCTTCATAATCTCTCTTTATAAACTGCTTCTATGGTTAGTGATGGTGTAAATTTAGAATCTGTAATCACCCTGCAGGGTCATCACCAAGTGATTTATACATATATAACATATATACCTCATATATATGATATATATATATATGATTTATATATAATATATAAATACAATACATAACTGATATCTATATCTCCTATATATGTATTTGTCATGGAACCTATTGGTTCTGTTCCTCTGTTCTCTCTCTCTATAAATACACATGCACACATATATAAATGTTTAAAAACAGAGATGACCCTCCATAATATGGGTAGGATTCATCCAATCAGTTGAAGTCTTTAAGAGCAAAAACTGCATTTTCCTTTAGAAGAAAGAAATTCTGCCTCAAGACTATAAAAATCCTGCCTGAATTTCCATACTGCTGCTTTGACCTACAAGAGTTCAGACAATCATGTGAGTCAATTCCTCAACATAAATCTCTTGCTAATATATATATTAGAAATCTCTCTAATATACTATATATAATATATATATAACATCTATAGATTATAAATATTAATCACACCTACAAAATACCTTCACAGCAACATCTAGACTACTGTTTGACCAAATAACTGGGTACCATAACCTAGCCAAGCTGAAACATAACATTAACCATTGACAAGAATCAAGATTATTACTTATCAACCTCTTTAAGAATATGTACCTGAATACAATCCTATGCAGAACAAATTTTCCTGTATTTTGTACCTTATAGTTGTATTATAATTAAATTTATGTCCTTATAATCTGCACTCTACAAAAATACCAACTCCTTGATAGTAGGTGCTTAATATTTTCATTTTTTTATCCACAGTGCATAACATAGGACCAAATACCTACTTAATCCACAAAAATTCATTTAGAAAATGATACAATTTTTAAGACATGATATGTTTGTACTGAAAGTGCATTAGTTTCTTATAAATGGAATCCGTGAAAGAACAAAATTATACAAGATTTAAAGAGAAAAGATGCTAATATTAAACATAATTTTCAACTGAAATATTTATAATGTTCAATAGTGAAATTTCCAAAATTTAAGAGCCATCCTGCATATGTGTTTAGTATGTCAGTAATAATGATCTACTACTTAGAGTATTGCTTACTATAAGCATCTCCTAGTTGTAATTTTATATGACAGTGGCAGATTCTACCACATTAATACTAACAGATGGTAATTACGAAATGAATGAAACAGATTGTTAGTACACCACCACGTAGACTGCACATAACTGTTATAAAAATTAATCATCTAATGACTCAGATGAATTGCATCTACATTAGCAATTAGATATTTGAATCAACATTTTGGAACAAAAACAATTGTACAGTTGGAAATGCTTGATTAGTTAGACATGGACTCACTTCAGTAGTTTCAGACACAAAATATTTACCACAGCAAGCTAACGTCTGGTAAGGGAAACTAGGCAAACCTTACCCAGGTCAAAAACAGAGTAACCACAAGTTTTATTATAAGCCAGACTGAAAAGTGGTCAGTTTGTCCTTGTGTGTGTGTGTGTGTGTGTGTGTGTGTGTGTGTGTGTATGTGTGTGTGTATGAGTGTAATTCTTACACCAATTTGTTATAATGGTTCAATTCATAAAACCAAATTATTCATAATTTTGTGTTAACTATTAGGGAAAAATGTATATATTTAAAAAATCACCAGATTTTATTTTACATCATTCATAAATATTAAAGATCAGATGAGAAAATTAACTCCTTTGCATTCTGTTTTACTACCCTCTTTTATTACTAAAGTTAAAGGGGTATAAAAATATTTGTCATGGGCTTACCTGGTGGCGCAGTGGTTGAGAATCCGCCTGCCAATGCAGGGGACACGGGTTCGAGCCCTGGTCCGGGAAGATCCCACATGCCGCAGAGCAACTAAGCCCGTGTGCTACAACTACTGAAGTCCGCGTGCCTAGAGCCCGTGCTCTGCAACAAGAGAAGCCACTGCAGTGAGAAGCCTGCACACCACAACTAAGACACAACTCAGCCAAAAATAAATAAATAAATTTGTTAAAAAAAAGAAAAAAAATATATTTGTCATGTTGTGTTTGAGACATAGCATTTTAAAATCAAATCCTTTATATACCTAGTGGTTTTCTTTCAGGTAGACATATTCAGTGTGAATGCACTTTCAAAAATAAGAATTTACAAATGTGGGAGATATAAAAATATATGTGATTTGGATGTAGAAAAGCCTATGGATGAGTAATGTGTATGAATTGTACCAAAGTTTTACAGTCCCTTATATCACATTCACTGTTCATCTTTTAATAGCTCCGTTCTTCTCCTGCGATGTTATTAGTGAGTAAGAAATAAACAATGGGCGGGGTATAATTTAGTGGAACATATGTCTGTTTATTGATACAAGTGAGACAGTTTCAAACCCCTAAGATCAGCCCCTGTTCCTATTTCTATGCACAATTGTATATTACCACATTTAGCTACATATTAAAAGCTAGAACATTTAATTTTTGCTTTTTAGGTATACTTTCTTAATACATGAGACTTTTTTTTTAAGCTCCATAATAATTACATTGTGTTTTATTGCAGTAAGTATTTCCCAAAATCTAGCAACAAGTTTAATACAATAGAAGAATTGATATTTTCTCAAATAAATGCCTTTTAAATTAAGTTCAAGCAAACTGAAATCTAGACATGTGCTTGCAGAATATCAATGATCCAAAATTATTGATCAGGTAACATTACTGAATGTCTCATACTTTAATTTTTGAAAAATAGAGTCTGTCCTAATTATTTTCTGATTGATCTTGAAATCTTATTTATAAAATTGTATAATTTGCAATACTTGTAAACATAGAACCCCTGAGCTCAATATTCCTTTATTTTAAAATTTGCAAAAACTCAGCTCTCTGTGAGTACATGCAGCATTTAAACTTGAACAAACAAACCCTATTTTCTGATATGTGATAACTGTGCCTTTTCAACATCATAATCATTAGTTTCAACGCTCTCCAGAGCATGAAGAATTTGATCACAGTACTAAACTTTTCATCTCATCTCAAATAGAGATATCCATTTGAAGTGAAGATGTTAATTCAGAATTGTAAAACAACATCTTCACCTGCAGTTAAAGAAAATGTTTAGTTACATCAACAATTCTTATGAATTTCTGGAGCCAAATTTCTCTATTAGTCTCATCTATCATATGTTTCTTTACAGTAAAGCTAAAACTCCTTTCTACTGAAACAGTTTAGCAGAAAAAGTCAAGCTTAAAATGCAGTTTCAATAGTGCAAGAATGCCAAGACTAATTGTCTGATAAAGAAAGCAACCATAATTGTGGGTCTGAAAATTAATAATGGTTGCAAACAAGAAATATACAGGTCCTTTAAAAGTGCCATCACAATCACACGAAGGGGAATCAGGAATAGGAGAAAACAGAATCAAGTCTGTTTCAGCAAGATTAGGAATCTGACATATCCATGGGGTAGGGTAGAGCTTTATCATTCACATTGGCTGGAGAAGAAAAAAGCCCACAGATTAAACCACCCTCTCTGAGGAGATGAACTGAAGGTCCTGTATACTTAAATGGCTCTGCCATGGTCCTCTGCGATCCCTTGTGTCACTAGCTTTCAGAATAACCCCTGGATTATCAGACTACTTCCTTTCCCTATAGTCAGCTCACATGGGCACTATGATTACATAATGCACACATCAGGAAATGCTCTCTCTCTCTTCCTGTCAATATCCTGACAACTTCTGGAGTCTTCAGATAAAGAGCAAAAATGTAATTGCTTGAATAAAGCAGAGTGTTCAGTGCTTCACTATGACTAAGCTTGAATTTTTATGTTGTATCTGGCATCTTCCTTTCAAAATAGTTATGTATATAAATAGGAGGATGAATACTTCTAAAATATATATAAAATACTTATACACAAACTTTACATGAGATACTTTTTAATAGATATAGTAATAAATGCATTTAGTAAAAACAAGTACGGGTCATTAATAGAGTGCTATGGAAAATACTAGGTGATTATTCATCAATAATAAGAACCACATCTTCCCTAGAACACTATTAGACTGTATTTTCTCACCCTATTGCATCTATTTGGAGTCATGTACCTGGTTTTCACCACGGGAAAACGAGTACAAATGATGCATGTTCCCCCCACTGACTGAAATGGTTAACAGTGTGTGTGCCTTCTTCACAGGTTCTCTCTTGCTGTCAGATACAGCTCCCAAGTCTCCAATATTTAAGCACTAGAATTGATAGAAAATTTTCCCTCTGAAACACAGTTTGGAGCAAAGATCCTTAGTTCCTTTTCCATTTGCCCCACCTGGAAGGCGATTTGAGGGAAAAATAATCATTATTCTGTAAAAGCCCCTAAGATTTTGAATTTGATTGTTACAGCATTTACCTTAACAAATATAATACATAAAACTGGGTGTTACCAAACAAAAACCAAAATACCCCAAAATATATACTGTTCACTTAGTAGTTGTTTAGCATTTGGAGAGGAAGCTGACATCAGAGGCTGGAAAGCAGCAGCTTTGTGTTATTGAGAGAGCTGCTTTTGTTGTGCTGCTGGCAATGTTTCCTTCCAGCCAGTGAGAAAGTCCACGATAGCCTGCTGGGTGATGGGACACATTTAGACATTGCTCCAATTGACACAGCTATTCAGAGGATACTGCAATAATGTTTTCCACCTACACCACCAGCCTGCTATCCCCCAGAGAGTGGAGTGAGACCACTTGAGACTGGCCAGACCCAGATGAGACTGCCCAAATCAGAAAATCTGTCTTGTCAACCCATAGCACTGTAAGAATTAATACCAAATTCTTGTCTTAAGCCAGTATATTTTGAGATGATTTGCCATTCAGCAAGAAAAAACTGGCACAAAATTTGATGTGAAGAGAGAGGTTCTGCCTTAACAAAAATATAAACTATTTGGCATTGGCTAGAACTGTGTCGAGGCTGGAAATATGGAAAGAAAACAGAAAAGGGTGGAAACATGATGCTCTAATTTTTAATAGTCCTGGATAAACAGTGATTTTTTTGGCCAGGTTGGAGAAACTAGAACTACTGGAGTAGTGGCAGAACAATTAGCAAAATGGTGGTCTGCAGTAATGTCGAAAATAGAAAATACATTTAAAGTACTTGAGCATCTGACTAATGTAATCAGGCAAGATGTTATAAATGTCAGTTGGTTGGACCTAGAGTCTGTGATAAGAGAGATGATGTAATGAAAAATGAAAAAAAAAAAAATTTAGTTTGTAAGTAGCCTTTAAGATCCAGCTCTTGCTAAATACTGTTCTCATCTTTAGTCTCCTCTGTTGATGAAGATTCATAAAGTGAAATGAGATCTGGTATCAAAAATCAAATCAGTGCTTTAGCTCTAAGAATCCCTATTAAGACCTCTGAAGGATTTAAAGAAGTCCCTAGTAGTCATTCTCAGCTTGATAAAAAGGGCTTCTAAGAATTTTAAGGTTGTTGTCTCTCAGTAGCCTGACATAAAGACCAAAGTAGAGAGATATATTATGGATGTGGCTTTTGACACATGGAGTGGACTCACATCAGATGTACAAGAAACCCATAAACTTTTAATAAAGTTGTACTGACAAAAGTACTACTGGCTTCGAGCTAAAAGAAGACAATTAAACATTAAAAAAAAAAAAAGGAAAAACAAGAAAAAAGAACTTTGCATTTCTAACTTTCTATTGTTCAGAAGCAGACTGAGAAATCAAATATGGGCAAGTTCTTATTAAAAAAAGGAATTGTATCTCAGTGGAAAGAACTTGGATCAAGGAAAACTTAAAGTACAATATATAATGATGAACTTGGGAGCCACTTTCATGAAACAAAACTAAGTGCTCATCAAGGAATATTTTCTCTCCTAAGAGGAGGAAGAACTGACAACAATTTGTTTGCCTGAGATTCAGAATTACCATGGACCGCTGATTTTCATGTTCTTTCTGTTCTTCTAAACCCTTCTGAATGGCATTGTCATTGCAATAATCCTATTCCTATTTCAATGTTGTTGGTTGTGTAACTTTGTGGGATGAATTACTTGATTATATAGTCCACCATTATCTGTCAAGAGAAAGCCATATTTGCCAGTATTGGTAAGCTTATTGAGCAATTTCCATTTACTTCCTATGTATACACTGCTGCAAAATCTCCAAGTTTCTTTTGCCACCAATTTATTTCAAGATTCTTCTAGTCAGAAAGAAATTCAACTTTTTTTTAAAATGGTGTGAAGAGAGTGAATTTGAGTCAATGTCTGGAAATAGTGGTTCAGTCCACTTTGGTTTAAACTAACAAGTGACACTTCAATATCTGTAACTTTCCCAAACTGAATGGTGTTGTCTTATCATGTAATAAGATCTTCATTCCTGGAAGTGTTCAAGCAGAATCAGGATGATGTCCTCAGAGGTATATGGGACAGAGAAAGAACTGGATGAAATATAGAATGAAAAATAGAGTTCATCTTAACTTCTAAGCACGATTCGTTGAGAGTGCTGCACACTGGGAAGCCAAGACCATGACGTTCACAGCAGGAATGCTATGACCCGTAGCCAATAATCTTCTTGGGAAAGAAAAAAGTAGTGAGTGACAGCACATTTAAATGGCCTTTAGATCTAATTCAAATTCTATAATTATAGTAAGTAATCTCTTATACAACTTAATCTTAATAGTAAGTAATCTCTCTATACAACTTAAAAATATTCAAAATGCTGATTCATCACGGGAATGAGTTATTACAAGTTATTTGTAATATTATTGCTCATTGAATATATCACTATTTAAATAAGAGCAATATACCTGAACACAGACTTGAAAAGCTGTCAGGAGTTACTGCAAAAGTAATTAAACTTTCTTGTTGACTCTAAATTGATCTACATACTATATTTCAAAACTGGTTATTACACCAAGATGAAAACATAGAGATTATATTTAAAGCATGCAATGTTGTATTTGAAACAAAGAATGATAACTTTAGTGCTAAATCACATTTTTAGGTATATAAGTGTACCTGAATTGATAGCATTATTTTAGAAGTTCTTCACTATGATTTACAAATATGTTTGACTTTCTCTTTTAAGTAGTAAATTTCATTTGGAATGTGGAGCTTTTCAAGAGAAAGTAAAAAACTTGCTAATAGGAATGTTCTTCAGGCAATAAATACCCTTGGGACTTCCTTAATGGGAAAAGGCTGCTGAAAAACTCTATTGGCTTTCAAGAGAAGTTGATAATTAACCTCTTGGCAGTTTCCTCCAAGCTATTCTGTTAGTCTCAGCACAAGGATAGTAACATAATTCTACAGAGATTAAATAGGCTTTGGACCAAGATACTTTGAAATAATAAACTTAGTATTCCATGTTTATTAAATGTAGCTATTAGGACTGACATAAAATGAGATTTTATTCTCCTGTTCTTATATTTTACAGTACTGGATTTGTTGGTTGAAAAATTTGGAAAACAATGCTTTCATCTTATATACTGAAGGTACTATATAAGAATTATTGAAAGACAAAAGTTCTTGTAGACTCCCCTTGACATTTAATATATTACAAATAACCTACTGTTCATATCATAATATTAAATTGAAAATCAGATTACAGAACACTAGATAGTATGATCCAAAATTATAAAACACATATTATAGTACATATAGTACTATAGTACATATTATAGTACATATAGTACATATAGTACTATAGTACATATTATAGATTGTACTTAGACAATTTAATTAAGACATAATTTTGAGAAAGACATTGCACTAAGAATAAAAATTATCAATATTAATCCTATGAGGTAAAAAATATTATTTAAATTATGCAAATAAAATGAAGCACGGAGCAGCTGAGTAAACTTCCCAACCTCACAATTTAGGTAGAGAAAGAGACTAAGACTGAAGGATAGTCAGGTTAGCTCCAGAACTTATGCTAATATCTACTGTAGGCAGTTGGCTGTTTATACATGGAAACCTGCAGAGCATTGTAGTTTTTTGGAAGCTTTCCTTACTTTCTGGCACTGAAAGATTTTTCAGGTTCATCTTGTATATTTCCCACCACTGTTCTAGAATAAGTCATATCTTCAAGAAGTCCTTGCTTCTTAGCTATCTATTTATATTAAAAGTTAGTTTCTCATACACAACACACAGTGGGTCTTGGTTTTGTATCCACTCTTACAATTTCTATGTTTAATTAGTATATTTAGACCATTCACATTTAAGGTGATTACTTACATAGTTGCATTAGTATCACCACAATTGCAACTGTTTTTTATTTGTTACATTTGATTATCTTCCACTTTTCCTGCCTTCTCTGGTTTTAATTGTTTTATATGCTTCAATTTTGTATTCTCTCTTGACATACGCATTACAATTTTCTTTTTAGTTGTGCACGTGTGTGTGTGGTTGCCCTAGGATTATAACCTAATAACATAGTATTCTCAATTCCTTCCTCCAGCCCCTTTGATGTTGCTCTAATTCATTTCAATTATTCATAAGCTATAATCACTCAATGCATTGTTACTCTTCTTATTCTAAAAAAGATTTAACCTTTAAATCAATTAAGAATAAGAAAGATAAAAGATTTATCTTAATTTCTTTTATTCTTTTTTTTATCCTCTTTCTTTTTGTATGTTAGAACCAGGTGTCTGACTTATATCATTGGTCTGCTATAGGATGGATTTATTTTAATATTTCTTCCAGCACAGGTCTGCCGGCAGTGTCTTGAATGTGTTTCTTTCTCTTTTTTTTTTTTAATTTAAAAAAAATTTTTATTTTTGGCTGCATTTGGTCTTCTTTGCTGCATGCAGGCTTTCTCTACTTGTGGTGAGCGGGGGCTACTCTTCGTTGCGGTGCACGGGCTTCTCATTGCGGTGTCTTCTCTTGTGGAGCTTGGGCTCTAGGCGTGTGGGCTTCAGTAGTTGTGGCATGCAGTCTTAGTAGTTGTGGCTCGCAGGCTCAGTAGTTGTGGCTTGCTGGCTCTAGAGCGCAGGCTCAGTAGTTGTGGTGCACAGGCTTCATGGGCTCTAGAGTGCAGGCTCAGTAGCTGTGGCACACAGGCTTAGCTGTTCCACGGCGTGTGGGATCTTCCCGGACCAGGGCTTGAACCCGTGTCCCCTGCATTGGCAGGCAGATTCTTAACCACTGTGCCACCAGGGAAGGCCCCTCTCCTTTGTTCATGAATGGAACTTCTGCTGGATATAGAATTCTAGTTTGGTGTTCTTTTTTCTTTCAACTCTTTAAATACTCCACTACATATCCCACTACACTTCTTTTTACGTACATGGTTTGTGATTAAATGTTTCCTGTGATTCATATCCTTGTTCTTCTATTGTCAAGGTGTTTTGCCTTCGTGTTTTTTCTCTAGTTTCTTTCAAGATTTTCTCTTTGTCATTGTTTTTATGCAGTTTGACTATAATATTCTTAGATGTAGTTTTTAGTATTTATCCTCAAAAATGTTCTTTCATTTTTTCTAAATCTCTGGTTGGTGTTTGTCCTTAATTTGGAAAAGTTCTTGGCCACTGTTACTTCAAACATTCCTTCCAGTCCATTCCATCTTTCTTTTCCTTCTGATATTCCAATCATGCCCATGTTGCACCATTTGAAATGGGATAACAGTTTTGGATATTCTGATATTTTCTTATCATATTTTTTTTCTCTTTGCAATTTAGTTTGGAAATTTTTATTGGCCTATTTTCAACTTCATTGATTTTTTTTCCTGGCTGTGTCTAACCCATTAATGAGTCCACTGATAGCATTCTTCATTTATATTACTGAGTATTCCATTTTTATCATAACCTTTTGATTCTTAATTTTTTTTTTTTTTGCTTACTTTACCCATCTATTCTTGCATGTTGTCCACTTCATCCACTAGAGCCCTTAGCATATTATTTATAGTAATTTTAAATTCCCTGTCTGATAATTGCATATGGGTCAAATATGAGTCTGGTTCTAATACTTGCTTTGTCTCTTCAGACAGCATTTTACTTGTATTTTAGCATGCTTTGCAATTTTTAATTGAAGCCAAACATGAAGTATCTGATAATAGAAACAATGGTAAATAGGTCTTTAACAATAGGTTTCCTGTTAATCTAGCTAGGAGCTGGGTTGTGTTTAAGGTCTGCTGCAACAATGAGTGCCAAAGTGCCAAACAATGAGTGTCAAATTCCTCTAATGTCATTGTTTTTGTCTCTTCTTTTCCTTTGTTCTTCTGTAAAAACTCTTCAAATATTATACTCCAATATAATTAAAAAGCAAGCAAACAAACAAACAAAAAACTCCTCTTCAGATAGTGTCTGTCTTGAAATTCTCTCACCTTCAATGCACTGTTACTCTATTGGAGCAGTGTTGCTGTGGTGGTAAGGTGTGGGAAGGGGAAGCAGTCTGTAATCTTATGATTAAATCTCAGTTTTTTATTGGGCCTGTCTCCCTGGGCTGTGACATTCATAGTGCTTCTAAGCTTTTTCCCCCTCCTTAAGTAAAACAGAAAAGTGTAACAGAGAATGATTTGGGAATATTTGTCAATGATTACTCTTTATGCACCCTGTTAGAACCATGGGAGAATCTTTCTTGGCTCTTCACCTGTGGAACCTGGTGATGCTCTTGGATACACATCCCATGAGACTATGCTCCCGTAACACTGCAGCGCCCAGGTCCTCCTCACTCTTGTGGTAGTCCACACTCATCTTCCAGCAATTCATCAAAATTACTGTTTAGTGTGGCTGCAAGTTTATGACTCTAGGAGCTTTGTTTCATATAAGCGTATCTTAGCTGTGACTCTCTGGATTCACCTGTATCTCCAGATTTCATGGTAGTGGTTGACACTCTGACCTTACTTCCCTGATGGATCCAAGGAAAATCATTCATTTTCAGTTTGTTCAAAACCTTTTTTCTTGCTGTAGTAGGGGCATGAGTGACAACTTTCCTTTATATGTCATAGCTGAAACCTGAGAGATTTTTTTTTAAATTTAGAGAAAAATGAAAATAAATAAAACACAATAAATATTTAATTAAATATTCTCTGTTTCCATGGGTGAGAAGTATTAATATTTATCAAGTCAAGTTGAGGTATAGGATGTCTAAGGATTTTGTGATGACCTAGTCACAAATCTTACTAATTTCTTTCCCCTTTCTACTATATCACAAATTCCTAAATTCCTATGAACATAAACCTCCCATAGATATGTAAAAAATATAAATACACTTACTCCTTGTGTACTTGGACTCACTGTCTTCAACTTTATTCGATAGCAAATGAATAGATGAAGATCTGACTTCCATTTTGGAAATAATGCTGAATCCAGTTTCTCTACATCGTGTTCTCAAACCACATATAATCTGTTCAGATTGCAGCATTGCTGACTTTAAAACAGCAGTCTTTTACAAACAAGAGTAAATAGTTGTACCTTCCAAAATAAGATACGTATATATACACATATCTACATTTATTTGCCTTCTTAACTCTGAATATTTAAGACTATGATGATATGATGATCAGGTCCCTAAGCATATTATAGTTTATAAAGCTTCCTTTCTCCCAGCATGGAGAAGAAGCATTTTTATTTTCTGAAAAAGAAAACCTCATTTTCACTGGTATAAATTTTAATTTTTTACCACTGACCCTCCAAATACAGCACTGCTAGATGAGTATGAAATGTTTGGACTCTTTTATAGGAAAAAAAAAATTGGAGAGAACATTGAGTCAGTAATGAAAATAACAACATAGGAAAATGGCTAATGACTATTAGGAATACAGATAAAGTGATGATTTATCCTACCTCAATTGACCCCTCACCCCAATCCATTCAAAATACTAAATCTTCCTTTGAACGCTTAACAATATATGAAAGCAACTGACAAAATTACTAACTACTTAGATATATTAATTTGTTTCAAGGCCTTACAATGTATTAAAATTAAACAATGAAACATAATTATGATTTTTTTATGTACCCTGTAGACAATTATAGGAACATAGTCTCTGTACTGATATTTTCATAATGTGAAACATCAGCTGATTCTCTAAATGAAGAAGAAAACATTTTTTTAGTTTCTTCTAAGATTTTGAGGCAAATAACTTGGTAAAGTGTAGGAAAGTCAGAGAGAAAAACATTTATGTTGAATGTGGTTTAAATCAAATTTTAAAGAGTGGATAAATTTGAGATTAATTAAAAAGAACAAGTCTTTAGTCTAGTCTCTATTTTTTTCTGTTAGACTTGAAAAGGCATAATTTAGGGACTTCCCTGGTGGCACAGTGGTTAAGAATCTTCCTGCCAATGCAGGGGACACAGGTTCGATCCCTGGTCCGTGAAGATCCCACATGCCTTGGAGCAACTAAGCCCGTGCGCCACAAATACTGAGCCTGCACTCTAAAGCCTGTGCGCCACAACTACTGAAGCCCATGTGCCACAACTACTGAAGCCCGGGTGCCTAGAGCCTGTGGTCCGCAACAAGAGAAGCCACTGCAAGAGAAGCATGCTCACCGGACCAAGAGTAGACCCAGCTCGCCGCAACTAGAGAAAGCCTGCATCCAGCGATGAAGACCCAATACAGCCAAAATAAATAAATAAAATAAATTTTAAAAAAGAAAAGGCATAATTTATTCCAAATGAGTGACTGTGCTGGTGTGATGTTCTAGCTCGAATGACAGGAAGATGGCATAGAGGCCCTTCTCTTTAATTTTTATAAATCTTTAAGAGTTTAAGGCCAACATTTCTGTCCTTGTTATATCAAACAGCTATTCAACTTATAACATTATCCCACATTACAACACTTTGAAAAGAAATACAATTCAAATAGTTGAATAAAATATTTACTTAAAATAGATGTGGACTCTGTGGATTTTGAGAAGTTAGATGTAGCTAAATTTTACAGAAGCTCTTCCTGGAATATCTGGTGAAGCATAAAGAGTAATCCACTCTGAGATCGAAAAGTTGCGCACAGTTAAATTAGGCTGGACTTGAAAAAAATGCTCTTTTGTTTCTCTTTCACTTTGATACCATTTCTGTTCCTATGTTATTTTTTATAAATATGTGGAAATTGTATGTAAAAGTAACAGTAGGAACTTGGCATTTCATAGTAATAAGAAGACAAAAGTTGTATTATATTCACACTATGTTATTTTTTTCAATCTTTTCAGCAGAGTTCCATTTTCAGTCATAACTGGAATATAAGTATGTTTGAGTAAAGCTATTATCCTTCTTTTCAGTGCCACTTCCATTCGCCCACGACTTTACATTCAACTGTGGATAAAACAGAGTCGGAATAAGACCACATTAAAGATGACATTTTGCACTGCAAAACATTTCCACAGGTCTAAGAGTCAAAAGTAAATTTATTTACTAGGTTTCTTTCCTTGTTTCTTTCTTTCTTTGCTTCTTTCTTTCTTTATTTCCTTCTCTTTCTTTTTGACAACTTCAATATAGGTATTCCAAGTCTATGTATATAGGATATTCACACACAGGCTGTGCAATTTCATTTACCTTCTTATTGAGTTCAGAAAGAAAATACCAGGTGTGCACCAAAATGTACTTAAAACTTTCTATTTTACTGTCAGCACAAAGATTTATAAACATCTCCTCACAAATATGCACATGCATAACTCTATGCAGGGCAATAAGTTAGGTATTAGAAATGCTTAAAGCAGTCTTTGTGCAATATGATTTTCCCCTCCAGTATTCTGTCATTTTCCGACATACAAGATATCAAAAAACAAAAGAAGTAATTTTCTTAAAGGGATACTGCGTATAAAAATTATATGCTTCAACTTCTTGCAATCTGGTTTCAACCTGTATTTTAACAGACAATTGCAAGTCCTTTGCAATTTGGCTTCAATCTATATTTTAACAGACAGATATCGATCAAGTATTTACTTAATGTAAATGATCATGATATTAAGGATTTGGGGCTGATAGTGGTAGAAAATCAGTAGGACCCTTTTCTTGCCATAAGGATCATTTACTCCAATTAAAACAGATATATGAACCATTCCATTATTATAAGAATATATAATTTAAATAATTAATATTTAAATGGTACTTGTGAGAGTACAAAAACTTTTAAAACAATTAATTTTGGCAGAAGAATACCAAGCAAGGCATTAAGTACGTGACTCAATCTGGGCTTTGAAGATTAGATAGAGGTTAGGGAAACAGAGAAGGAACACAGCGGGCCAAGTCCAAAATCAAAGAAATAACAGCATTAAGCTGTGTTATTATGTATTCTGATTATAAAAATACCCTGAATTGTCAACCATGGCTATCTGTGAGATGCATTAGAATTTGTGCTGTATCAGTGAATAAGTACATAAGAAAGACTTACGGCAGCCTATATCAAAGGCATTTAATATAAGCAGAAATTTACTCTGGGTTTATCCCATCACAAATTTCCACAGCCACTAAAAGGGAGCTAAAATATAACATATTAAACACACACACCACACAAAGATAAAATATAAATTCACATCACACATCACATACACACAGAAATATATAGGCTTTTTCTTAAGTGCTTGTCATTTGCCAATCACTCAGTTAAGTTGTATACTTTCAATATCTCATGGAATCCTCTTCAGAACTCTAGGTAGTCAGTATTTATGTTTATATTTCAGGTTAGTTGAGGATCAGGAAGTTTACATAACCTGCTCAAAGTGTGTAACAATAGATAGAATCAAGGTTTATTCCCATGTTAATCTGTAAAATGGGGATGGAAATGCCTTACACAAACAATATTAATGAAGATTAGTTGATAAAATGTGTATAAAATACACATAAATATCTGGATAATTATTTCCTTTTATTTAGGATTCCTGATAGATCTAATATAGGATTTTAGTGGGAAAATATTCAACTACACATAAGAAGATACAACTAACTGACGAGTTAGGAAAAGTTGTCTTCTTTGTTATAAAGAATATATTGAACTTCACTGGAGAGAAATAAAGAAAGGGAGGGGTGGGATTTCCAGAATGGCAGAGTGAAGGACTATAAACATGTGCTTCCTCATAAAAACAACAAAGGCATTGGCAACAAATTGTCAAAGTCAAGACTTTCAGAACTCTGGAAATTAACAAAAGTATTGAAACAAACAGGCATGTTTCTTTGAGAACATCTGCTGAACTTTATTAAGAACAATAGGATTTGTGGCAATATAGCTTGGCCTAATCCCATTGCCATTTCTCCAGCTCTGCAGCAGCCTTGAAAACTTTCAAGGAGCATAACCATAGTAACTGAGAAAATAAGCAGCCTTGTAACCACAGGTAGGGGCAGATCAGATTTGGGGTTCCTCAAAAAGTTCCTTACCTGGAGCAAATCCACTATCTGACTTGTCTGGCAGCTCCCTAGAAAAGTCTCAGTTGCAGAATGATGTCATGATTTGACCTATTTAGGAGTTTACATCAAGGGAGTAGCCCTATCTCCAGGGTCTTTGTTGAAAATAATGATTGAAAAACATTTTAAAAGCACAGCTCCCTAAAGCTGTGATACATGTTGGGGCAAATAAGAGGCTGGTCAAAACTTTTAAAGGAATATCTAGGGAATGAGATATCCATAAGGAGCTTTGAAAAACTCTGAAATATCACAGGACACCTAAAGACAGTGTAAGGGTAAAGATGTATCCAGACCCCTACAGATGGGAGATAGCCCAAATTCTCACTTGTGGTTGACCTTGAGGTCCTATGTGAGCAGGAAGCAGAATTATAAACTGCATGAGCATTAAAGTCATGCCCAAACATAGACACAGGCCCTCTGGCAATAAGCAGAAGATTTATGGTTCAAGACATTAAAAACTGATCATTAGTAGCCCTGCAAGCTAACTGAGCAGAGACATCAGTGGCCATATGTGACAACGAATGCAGAATTTAAAGAATTAGTCCCAAAAGGCAAAACTATAGAGACAATAAATAAAAAGATCAGTGGTTGCCAAAGGTGCGGAGGTGGGGAGAGATGGATAGGCAGAGCACAGAGGATTTTTAGGGTAGTGAAAATACTCTGTATGATATTACAGTGATGAACACATCATTATGTTTTGTCCACACCCAATGTAAAGTACCAAGAGTCAATGTACAATATCAGTAGCAAAACCTGAGATAAATTTTGGATGTTGGGTGATTATGACTTGTCAATGTACGTTCATCCCTGGTAAAAACCTGTACCATTCTGATGAGTGATGTTGATAACGGGGAAGGCTATGTATATTGTAGGGCAGGGGGTACACAGGAAATCTCTGTACCTTCTACTCAGTTTTACTGTAAACCGAAAACTGCTCTTTTAAATAAAAGTCTTTAAAAGAAAGGAATTAGTCCTGAAAATTCATTAAGCAAACAAATAGCAGCAAAAATGACACTACAACAACAAGAATGAAAAGCAGCAATAACAGAGGCACTCAACATATCATGCTGTAGTCTCTCAGAACAGAAACTGTGGCATACCTGTTTAGCCCAAAAGAAGAGGGTGATTTCTTCAGGAGAAAGGCAGGATATTAGATAATAGACTAAAGTGACGTGAAAAGGAAAGTGGGATTTTGAGGGATAGGATATGCATTTTAAAAAATCACGGTTTTTGAAATAATGTCATTTGCACCAACATGGATGGACCTAGAGATTATCATACTAAGTGAAGTAAAGTCAGAGAAAGACAAATACCATATGATATCGCTTATATGTGGAATCTTAAAAAATTATACAAAGGAACTTATTTACAAAACAGGAATAGAGTCACAGATGTCGAAAACTAACTTATGGTTACCAGGGGGAAAAGGGTGGACGGAAAAATTGGGAGATTGGGATTGACATATATACACTACTATACATAAAATAGATAGCTATATATAAAATAGATAATATATAATAAGGACCTACTGTATAGCACAAGGAACTCTACTCAATACTTTGTTATGACCTATATGGGAAAAGAATCTAAAAAAGAGTCGATATACGTATAACTGGTTCACTTTGCTGTACAGCAAAAACTAACACAACATTGTAAATCAACTGTTCTCCAATAAAAATTTTTAAAAATTTTAAAAAATCATGTCTTAACTGTTCTTACAGAGGACATTAGAAAACAACTAGGTATTTTATTTGTTATTAGATCTAAAAGTGTGACTGAGGCACAAAGAAACCTAACAGGAAAAAAGGACATTAGAAATTATTGAATGAACACATGTATGTATGGGCCAGAAAGTGAATGAGAAAGGGAAGGAATATATTAACTCAAATCCAGCAAACAGTGGTAGACTTCATGATATAGATAATGAAAAGTTTCTACTTAAGCTACAGGTTGAACTAACACAAATTGAGGCTCTTGAAAGGAGTAACAGCAAGTGAAAATGAAACACTAAGCATATCTCACTAGAAATCTAAGACTCAGAAATATTAGCATAAGTCTTGGTTCAGAAATGTCCTGAGGATGAGTCTTCTGATAAATAAATAAATAGTAAATAAAATTGGGAGGAAGGAGAAAGCTTCTTTAAGAGATACATTTCTTTATATATAGTAGTGTGTATACGTTTATGAGTTTTCACAGCAAAGGGCAGCGGAAAAAGACAAATGGCCAAGTATTGAAGGCCTGCTTACAAGAGTTGATGGTTTGGATGTCACTAAATAGTACTAATTCAGAACTCCAACACTAGGGACAAGTCACTCAAGGCTAAACCTAAGTTGAAAGGAATTAAATATGCTGAATATGAAAAACAAATTCTAATTTTAGTACAAGTGCCACTCCTTGGGAAAACAGACAGTATTCACAGTTGAAATTTCCCCCTGCATAATAAACAGAATATCTTAATTAACTGCACACTGGAAGATTTCTTTCAATATCATTTAAAGTCTCAGATTGTATACTATGCTCTCTTAGAATGACTGGTAAAGCTGAACTCGGTATTCATGGATCTTCTCAAATGTAACTGAGTCTTCTACAACCTTATGTTCTGTGGACATAATTTTTCTTGGTATAACTGTCCTACGGGCAAGGCATTTCTGTATTTTCTAATTTTTGTGAGTGTACGCATGTATGTGAATGTGTATGTCTGTGTGTTGGAGTATGAAGGTGTGTTGTAAAAATCTTTTGTGTGTCTTTTCTTTATTTGGACTCTTTAAATGTGATACACAGAAAAAACAAATTCTCTTGTTGAGATCCTGAGGACACTGCTTCCATCATAGTGTGAAGTAGCACCCCCTAGCAGTCAAAAGAATTCCCACCTTTATCAAGGCACTGGAAAAAACATTTGCCTTACAATGATCAGAAAAAAAAAATCAGGATATCTGAATTTTAGGTTTTCATTTCTTTGAATTTTTATTTATTAATGCAGTAAAAATTGATTTTGATTGTAATTTCTAGGGTTTTAATTCTTAGGAATTGAAAACAAATTTAATATTTAAACTTCAATATCTAGTAAGAATTTTAATATATGAAAAACATTATATTCACATTTATGGCTTCTGTACGTTATCACAGTTTTATTATTGGCGTTCGTTTACAATGTTATTTAAATTTGTTGAAACACCTCTGATGGGTTTTATGGGATAAAATGATTAGAAAAATTTTCTTTATAATGTAAAATAGCAAGTTAATTTTCTGTCTTAGATACAGAATGGCTAAGTTAGTTTAATTAATTAATTGTTATGGCCCACTTTGTAGTATTGTTGGGGCAGAAGGAAAATGATCCATTGGTGGTCCTATAAAAGCATCCAGGAAGCTTTGAGAATTGAAGGCTATGAGAGGAGACTTAAGAAAGTAAAAGTGGAAATGTTCCCATGCATTGATAATCTTCTCATAGATTTAAGGTTTAAAGTCAAACACAATAGGAGAAAAAAAGGTGGAGAATGGTGAAAAAGAGCACTTAAATTCCTCTCCTCAGGCTGCTATGTGTAAGAACATCCTTGAAGAGGCTCTTCTTTTTTTTTTTTAACATCTTTATTGGAGTATAATTGCTTTACAATGGTGTGTTAGTTTCTGCTGTATGACAAAGTGAATTAGCTATACATATACATATATCCCCATATCTCCTCCCTCTTGCATCTCCCTCCCACCCTTCCTATCCCACCTGAAGAGGCTCTTCTGATATAATCTACACCCTGGAGGCGTGAGTTATCCAATTGGTGAGAAGGGGAGAGGGAGCTGAAGATGTTAGCCTTTGGCAGTGGTCCTCTTGGCTTGAGGTTATGTATGCTTGACTCTGTGGCCATAGGAGAGACATGAGGTTTTGGGGTGAATAGTTATATTCAGGGGGGTTACCAGCAAACTCACTTGGGCACAGAGTAAGGCCACCTTCTCCAAATAGCTTTATGAAAAATATGAATGATGCGTTCAGATGCATCTTCTTGACTCTTGCCCCTCTCTCTCACCTGTTCAATTCAGGGGTGGAAAGAGGGTTATTATTTATTGATTTCCTATAATCCAGACAGCTGGCATAGGTCTTTATCTAACAAGGAATAGAATTTGTTGAATGAATGAAATAATTATGTTTAGATGATGCCACCATAAAATTTGAAGTGTTCATTCATTTGATGGCCTTAGAGCTATGGTTTTAAAATTTTTGGACCACTGACACCATTGAAGGACTGGTAAATATTTTGGAGTTTTTCCTCAGAAAATACATACTTCTGAATAAAATTAGTCATACAACTACAGAGGTTCACGGGCTCCAGTTTAATAATCGCTCGTTAGAAAAGATTTAAATTGAAGTTCAAGTCAACCTACAAATTAATTTCTATATAACATTGAGCATTCACTATATCTTTTACATTTAAAACTGCATTAAGTCTCATGAGTTACTTTATAATTCAGTAGAAGGTAAGTGACTGGAAAAATTAAATATTAAGCAAATGTTATAGCTGAGTAAAACTGGCATATTAAGACCCAATGGTAAGCAAATGACTCATTTTCACTATTATTCCATATGTATTATTTTAATTTATAAAGATTCAAGGACTGAAAAAACCACCAATGCTTTAGCATACTATACATTTCCCATTACTGGAATATCTATGTTTTAAATACAATGATGAAACGTATATATGATGCAGTGTCTCAACATTTTTAGTTATTTTCAAAGTTCATATCCTAAACTCATGCATATGTTATATCACCTTGTGCTAATTCTCCAAAAATGCTTTTAAAGGTAGTGTTATACAAAATTTGATATACAATATATTGAAAAATATTAACTAAGGGCAAGTAAATTTCTTAACCATGGTAGGCTGATATCAGCTCCCAAAGTTGTATTTATGTTTTAATCCCTAGAATATGTAAATATTACCTTATTTGAAAAAATGGTCTGTGCAGATGTGATTAAGATAAGGACCTTGAAATGAGTATATCATCCTGGATTATTTGGGTGAACTCTAAATGTCTATCACAATATCCTTACAAGAAAGAGGCAGAGGGAGATAAACACCCATACATCCAGAGGAGAAGCAATATGGAGACCAGCAGAAAGAGATGTGGCCAGGTGCCAAGGCATGCTAACAGCCACCAGAAGCTAAAAGAAGCAAGGAACAGATTATCCCCTAAATCTCCACAGAGAGAGTGGCCCTGCTAAAACTTGTTTTCAGACTTTGGGACTCTAGAACTGTGAGATAATAAATTTCTGGTATTATAAGCCACAAATTTGTGGTCATTTTTTTTTTTTTTTACCACAGCTAATAGGAACTAATACAATAGGTAATAACAATTAAGCATTGATTTTTTTTTGTAGGTATAGATAAGAGCTTTCTTTACTTTCCTTTAGTCTTAATCTTTATAAGATTAAGGAATAGTCTACATGATTTATCTAAAGCGGGTATTGTTCTAAGCATTTCACATGAATAAACTCACATAATCTTCGAAATAAGTGTATGAGCTAATTAATACTATTATTCTACTTTTACAAAGGTGAAAACTGATGCAGAGAAAGTTAATTACTTTTTCGCCAAAGCTAAACAACTAGTAAATTGGAGAATTGAGACTTGAATCCAAATTATCTGGCTCCAAACTCTGTACTCTTAACTATGATACCATGTTGGCCTTCTGAGATTTTAGACTCAAAACCATGGAAATAAATCCTCCTCTTTCTTCCATATTTTAGACAATGAAAGGGAAGCAAAAAGAAGATTAAGAAAATCCCCTACTGTCAAATAGTTACTGATGAAAGCAGGATTTGAATCCATGCAGCTTGACAAGACAGTCTGGGTTTTCAATCATTATGCTATCCCATCTCCAAAACAGTTCATTAAATTGGGTCTATTTTCCTATGATATACCCTCCTGAGGAGCAAATTATCTGGGATATATATGAATTATGGTCACATTAAAAAATTGCATAGGTACTCAGTAAACATTGACAGAAAATGTCTTAAAAGGTTACGTTATAATTTGCAAATATAACTCACAATCATGGATTTTACTCAATATAAATGGATAATTTTACAACCTCTATGCAAATTTGAATTTCATAATCAATTTTGAGCCTTTCTATAATGAGAAATGACAAAATACTCTTAATAATGAGATGACACATTAATTCCAGATACCCTCCTCTCCAAATAAAATCTATTGTATTTAGACATCTCTTTTCAGTAGCAAACAAAATTGAAGAAATTATTAGAGAATTCCCTATCAATTAAATATCTGGTAAATTTTAGAATATATGTGCTATTATAGAATAAGATGTTTGGAATTCACTGCATAAATAATTAAAAGTTTTCTGTTACTATTTTTTCACAATGATTCAGCAAGTAGCTGAGACCTATTTTCCATATTATTTTTCTCTATATATTGTTAACATACCCCCTCATTAACATCCTACATACATGCCACTCACACCTACACATACTCACACACATTATAATTTTAGATATACACTTTTCCAATGCTGAAATAATCCTAGTAAAAGGACTGTAACAACAACAGTAACATAATATGAAAGCATTAATCATACATATATGTAATGTATATACATATGCTTTTAATTCAAAGATTCACATGGTGACTTCCCCTATAATCTATTTTTAGTGTTTTTAGGTCTGTAGGCAGTGGTGTAAACAATGAGTCATATTAGGACAGCTAAAATAAGTTATTATTTGAGTAGACTACAGAAACAGTTAGATTTTTATCTTTTGGGAGGTTTTGTATTTGTTAAGTACTTTAGAAATAAAATATCTGTGTCACTTCATGTTATAAAATTGGAATTACATGCATTTAATTTTGTTATCAGTAGTGGTTTATAATAACTAGGAGTGCTAAGATGGAAACTATATCTTCCTTAACTACAGCATTTGACTCTTCTATATATTTTATTTTATTTTTTTGATGTTGGGGGTAGGAGTTTTATTAATTAATTTATTTATTTTTGGCTTATTTATTTATTTATTATGAGTCTTCGTTTCTGTGTGAGGGCTTTCTCTAGTTGTGGCAAGCGAGGGCCACTCTTGATCGCGGTGCGCGGGCCTCTCACTATCGTGGCCTCTCTTGTTGCGGAGCACAGGCTCCAGCCGTGCAGGCTCAGTAGTTGTGGCTCACGGGCCTAGTTACTCCACGGCATGTGGGATCTTCCCAGACCAGGGCTCGAACCCGTGTCCCCTGCATTAGCAGGCAGACTCTCAACCACTGCGCCACCAGGGAAGCCCCTCTTCTATATATTTTTAACTTGGGACAGCAGTTGCTTCTTGTTCTACAACCTATAGTGAAGAAGACCTTTCTGAGGTTAATTTTCACTTCCATATTTGCAGTGAAGCTGTTGAACACCCTTTAGGTCTTGGCATGCTCTCCCTTTTTGATATCTATTTTTTCAAACTAACTCTGTTTCCTCTTCCAACTTTATAAATTCCTCCATTTATTTTTTTAAAGGTTGAGTTCTTTATTTGAATGGGCTTAATTTTTTTCAGTTTTTGTTTATATGCCTTGTCGTTTTGTGTTGCTAAAGTATAACTAGTATAATGCGATGAATTTGTTCCCAAATGTTCCCAGCATGTTAGTCCTTGAGGCCTTCCCATCCTCATTCCCCACAGGAACTAACACACCTATACACACCAGTGAGGTGGGCACAGCTGCCCATTCTGTCTCATTCCAATGCTTTAAACCTCGTTGGTGCTTTATATTTATGGGTATCCTTGTTTTTCAAATATCTTTATGGGAAATTTCAGTTCATTTGAATGCTCTTTTAATATACCTACTGAAGTAAAGGAATTCTGTTGACTGAAAGGAAGTTGCTTGGGACCAATTGTGCTGAAGCACAGAAGCCTGCCAACATCCTCAGGGTTGCCAGATAACGTAAGGCACGCCCAATTAAATTTGAATTTCAGATAAAAAATGTACGTTTTAGTATATATGCCAACTATTGCACAGGACATACTCATACTAAAAGAAATATTCCTGGTGAATCTGAAATTCTAAATTAACTTGTCCTGTATTTTTATTTGCTAAATCTGGCAGTCTCAGGGTGTACAAAGAAATATTGTCCTTTGTAGTATCTAATTTACAAAGTGAAACTTCGGCTGTGTTATTCCAGTGCTGCAGGACACAAAAGTGAATTGAAAGATATACATGAACTAATCCTATGAAATATATCTCAGGGAAATAAAGGCAAAAAAATGTAAAGGACAGTAAGAGACTGAAAAATGGAATGAGAACATCTAAATACATCTAACGTGAGAGGCAATGTTGAAAGAGATAATGACTAGGAGCACGATAGGAATGTTTAAGAAAGGCATCCTTAGATTCAGGAAACACAATTTACTCAAGAATAATATATATCTATATCTATACCTACATCTATCTATCTATCTATCTATCTATCTATCTATCTATCTATCTATCTATCTATCTATCTATCTGTCTGTCTATGTGTAAAACAGATGCCACAGGGATGAAGGAGGAGAGATTTAAAATAAATGAAAGGAAAAGTTGAAGACCTACATGATGATGAGTTCAATCATAGGGTCTTCATATGTTAACAGAATTGGTAAGACAATGAAATATTGTGTTTAAAAAGGTTTAAAAAATCATACTGGCCTTGAATTGTACTCTTAGTTAGCTATCAATCTAGAATGGGACACAAATAGAAAATAGAGAGGAATTTCTAAACCAAATACTAAATATAGTATTTAGGAAGAAGAAAATCTCAGAAGGAAGGTCTGAAGTCCAAGAAGGAATCTTTAAAAATAGAATAGTAAAATTATGATTAAAGATGAGTTCAATTTGACTTTATAAAAATATATAAAATCTGGGAATGAATATACAAGCTACCTAAGATTTTCAAGAATTCATAAGGAAAAGAATGATTGAATTTAGACTGCTCAAATTCATTGAAGAGATAACTTAAATCTAGAGTTTAAGTACAAATTGAGGACACATGCTATATGGTTTAAAGTCTAAAATATTAAACGATTCAATACTTTAGAGCCTTGAAAAATGGAGAATTAACAACTACTTTGCCCCTGGTGGGAGAGGCAAGAGAGGGGTAGAAGATTAAGAGGCACAAACTATTATGTATAAAATATATAAGCTACAAGGATGTATTGTACAACATGGAGACTATAGTCAGTATTTTGTGGTAACTGTAAATGGAATACAACCTTTAAAAATTGTGAATCACTATGTTGTACACCTGTAACTTATGTAATACTGTACATCAACTATATTTCAATAAAAAATGAAAAAAAATTCTTTCCACCCATAAAAACTACTGTATTTAATTCAGAATTATGCGAGAAAAGAGAAATGAAAAAGTCATAAATGAGGACACAGCGCATAAGATAAAATGGTAAGAGAGTACATTACTATAAGAGAGACAGAGGAAGGAAGAAAGGAAGGAAGAAAGGAAGGAAGGAAGGAAGGGAGGAAGGAAGGAAGGAAGGAAGGAAGGAAGGAAGGAAGGAAGGAAGGTTAGTAGAAGCAAAATCCAGAGAATTAATGGGACTGTGTTCTTCTCATAGACGGAAGTATTAATGTTGGAAAGTAGCAGCTAAATGTATTAATCTGCAACAAGACTCAAAGGGGAAAATAAAGTTGTCAAGGAAAACACGGAGAAGGTTAATGAACAAAAGGCATTTTTCTTTGCTTTTCTTGTGTGTATTTTTCCCCTCTACTCCTGTGCTTATGAGGCTCACAGTATAGTGTTAAATAAACGCATTTAAAAAATAGAAGACAACTTCAACAGTTTTTGAGGGGGACAAATGGTAGCTTAGCTACAAGAGCTCTGGCTGTTACAATCCTGGTGCGGATCACTGCCTCTAAACTGATCTTGTCTGTCTTTGTTGGAGAATCATTCTGTAAAAAGTCAATTACTGGATTTATTTTTCTAAAATGATGAAAGGATTTTGTTCTCCAGGACCCTGTTATATTATTAACATGAGAAGCAATTAACAAACCACTCCACAGTTCAGCAACTTATGTTATCAAATCATAATGATAAAAGCATGTATGTAGCATCATTTGTTATCTCTTCACCTTTGGATTTGTCTCCAGATTTTTAAGACCTATAATGTATAGTGGGATATACTATAATAAATAATGGGAAATGAATTTATCTTTATTACTGTTTACTATCCAAAGCATTATAAAGTCTAGTCAATGTTACAAATTCCCGAGGAATATGAATTATTTATAACTTTTAATTTTTTTAAGATTTTTCACTTGGGGATTATAGCTTGAAATGATGCTTTAATGATTTTCAAACTGGCAAAGCCCAAAGCACTTCCATTACTGTTTCTCATGCTTACTATTTCATTCTAATAGCAAGTATTGTCTACATTAGGGATCTGGGTTTGCAAGCCATTAGAAATCCAACAAAGCATTCATTTATAGTCAGAAATAAATCTTGAAATTATTGATATCCCCTATTTGGGACACTAAAATATTTTTTTAAAAATCAGAGATGAAAAAGAAAACACCAGGAAAGAATAAAGGAAGAAGACATCTTGGAATACCAGGATCAAATACCTCATCATATGTTACTATAATTTACCCTTGTGCCAGAGCATTAACTTCTAATTTAATTTCATAAAATTGAACACAAGTGCATAAAACACTGAAATCTTTGCTTATTAACAATCAAGGGACTTCCCTGGTGGCTCAGTGGATAAGAATCCACCTGCCAATGCAGGGGACACGGGTTCGATCCCTGGCCCGGGAAGATCCCACATGCTGCGGAGCAACTAAACACGTGAGCCACAACTACTGAGCCCGCGCACCTAGATCCCGTGTTCCGCAACAAGAGAAGCCACTGCAAGGAGAAACCCGTGCACTTCAACAAAGAGTAGCCCCCGCTCGCTGCAACTAGAGAAAGCCCGCGTGCAGCAACAAAGACTCAACACAGCCAAAAATAAATAAAATTAAATCTTAAAAAAAAAAAATCAAAAAGTTACTTTTTTGTTTCTAACTTTTGTTTTTCACGAACATTAATGTTTAAATATCTAAATAGGCTTTGCATAGTTACTCTAAAATCCATATCTATGTTAAAATACACATTTATTTGCTATTCTGTGAATTTTTTTTTTTTTTTTTTTTTTTGCGGTACTCGGGCCTCTCACTGTTGTGGCCTCTCCCCTTGCGCAGCACAGGCTCCAGACGCGCAGGCTCAGCGGCCATGGCTCACGGGCCCAGCTACTCTGAGGCATGTGGGATCTTCCTGGACTGGGGCACGAACCCGTGTGCCTCGCATCAGCAGGCAGACTCTCAACCACTGCGCCACCAGGGAAGCCCTATTCTGTCAATTTTTTAAAGTTCATTTTCCTTTTTAGTAAAAAGTCTTAGGATTAATATATTTTCTATGATGTTCTGACATTATAAGGATTATGGAGAAAGATTTAGATTAATTCTGGGGATCCACTGAATCTTTGAGTGTGTTATTAAAAGATACTATTCCTTAAGTCTGAAGATTAAGTGAAGAATTGGGGTACTTAAATGTTCACTGTATATTTATAGACATTCCCGAATATCAAAAACCAGAATTTAAATGTGAATCAGTGTTAGAATTATAATGCCTTAAACTCCCTGGAGTGTGGCATTAAAGAATATTAGCTGGGAAATAACCATTGTCTCAAAAATCATAATTGTTCATGGGGCAAGTGCTTCCTAGCCCCACAATTGCACATGCTTCTTTAAATGGTAGCTTTTAGTTTAGTTTAGTTTAATTCCTTTTGTTCCTTTTGCTTTTTTGGCATGAATTAATGTTGGCTCTTTTTTGCTCCAGCTCTAAAAGCTCTTCTTAGCCTTAGCAAACCCTTTCCCATCATATGCCATATTATTATCTGTAATGATCTAATTAATAGTTAAAGTGCCATTTCCTTTTTGATTTCTCTAATGTGTTCCAAATACTCCACTGTGGCTTGATATTTTTTGCTTTTTAAATTAAAAATGTAATCCAGAGAACTGGTATGATGAATTATATTTGGGTAAGTACCAGTCATCAGTCATCCAAGGTGTTGTTTTAGTAATAATAACAATAGCAAAATAGTAATAGTAATCTTTGAATTTAATATAAATTATGCCGTTTTTCTTCATGAAAACTCTGTGAGATATTACTAACTCTGTTTTGAAAATGTGACGACTAAGACATGGAAAGTTTGTGACTTTTTCACAGATCACACATCTAGAAATCAGCAGAGTTTAGATTGAATCCAGCCCTTCTGGCTCAGTTTTCTTTCTACAAAACCTCAGCTGCTAGCCAAGAAAACACTCCAAGGAAAGCAGCCTTTAAAAACCGAGCCTTTAAATCCATTTTTAATTGGATTGTTTTTGTTGTTGTTCTTATTGACTTGTATAAGTGCCTTATATATTTTGGATATTAACCCCTTATCATATATGTGGTTTGCAAATATTTTCTCTCATTCTGTAGGTTGCCTTTTTGATTTGTTGATTATTTTACTGTCTGTGTAAAAGCTTTTTAGTTTGATGTAGTCCTGCTTGTTTTTATTGGCTTATGTTGCTTGTACTTTGGGTGTCATAACCATAAACTTATTAAGACCAATGTCAAGAAGCTTTTTCCCTATGTTTTCTTCTAGGAGTTTTATGGTTTGTTTAATCCATTTTGAGTTAATTTTTGTTAGTGGTGTAAAATAGGGTTACAGTTTCATTCTTATGCATGTGAATATCCAATTTTCCTAGGAACATTCATCGAAAGAGATTATACGCAATGGTGAAAGTTTGAAAGCTTTTCCTGTAAGATCGGGAAAAAGACAAAGATGCCCACTCTCACCACTCTTATTCAACATAATACTGGATATCCTAGCCAAAACAACCAGGAAAACTAACTAAATAAATAAATGTCATACAGATCAGAAAGGAAGAAGTAAAATTTATGTGTGCAGATGACATGCTCTTACATACAGAAAATCCTAATATTCCACCTAAAACCATTTAGAACTAATAAATGGAAACAGTAAAGATGCAGGATACAAAATCAGTAAAAAAAAAAAAAATCAATTGCTTTTCTATACACAAACAACAACAAACTTAACAGAAAGAGAAATAAAGAAAACAATTCCATGTGCTATAGTATCAAAAACACTAAAATACTTAGGAATAAATTTAGCCAATAAGGTGAAAGATCTGTACACTGAAAGATCTAAAACATGGATAAAAGCCTTTCACTTGTTAGGACAGAGTGGCAACTTCTAAGCTTCTCCCATGCAGACCAGAAGATGGAAGTCCTTGAATTATATTTGGAGCTAGAATTAAGTATAGATTCTACTCGTTTAATAATAGCAATCTTTTAACTTCATGACTTCAATACACTTTTATTAAGAATGTAACAACTTTTGAAGCATTATGTTGGAATGCTGGCCAACATATAAGTAAATTAGTATTGTTTGCTTACTCTATTTTTTTGTGTACAATTTTAGCCAAAAAGTTTTTCGCTTAATTGTTGATCTATATCCTTCAGTAATAATTATAGGTGGTATTTTTTAAAAGTCATTGCTTCAAACAGCATTTATTAATAATGGTGACCAGCATTATTGAAGAATATTGGTAACGACATAGATTTATCATGATCCCTTATTTTTCCTAATAACTCCATTTTCACTATTTTGTCTTTACTTTATTCAAAGCATAAGTTCACTTGTACCAACAAGTATTTATTTCAATTTAAATTGCTGTGACACCCACATAATTGTTCCCTACATATATTACTTGTTTTCAAAAAATACATACACACACATGCACACACACACACACACACACCAGCCCTTACCATTAACAAATGTTTAATGAAACAACCAAATCCAAAATTATTAACCCAATCAGGTATTTTAAAAAATAGTATTTAAAAGTATAATCATTGTTATTAGTCTCTGTATACAGTAGTTTATATTACCAAGAACAGTTTATATAATGAAGAATAAAAAGTTTTCTGAGTTTTAAGTCTATGACTCAAAATGAAGAAATATCTTCTATATTAGTAAATTAAACTTTAAAAATAAGATTAACCTTAGAAGCTCCTTTGTGACCCTAATTTATTTTATAATTTTATGATATCAATGTAATCATAAAATGTTTCAATATTATACATGTTCTCCAAAAATCGTTCTTTTCTTTAAGGAGTAGTAACTTTCAAAATAAAATTAATTAGGTCATAGCCTTTTATTTCTAACTTCTAATTCCTCCCATCTTATACCATTTATCATTTATTTTCCTAAATAAACTTTTTTTTGGTAATGAGTTATGCATACTAGAACTTAGAACGGGTTTTGTATACCAATATCTCTATGAGGCTCTTCTTACACAGAATATAGCTCTATTAGAAAATAATTGAAAAAGGACCTTGCTATAAAGATAAAAACAATCCTAAAGTAATAAAGTGGACTACAGAAGTCATCTATTTAATTGAGTAGTCAAACCACTGAAACCTACAATGAAAACACCTTCTAGTACATTTGATAAATAGTTTTAAAGGGAAAAAGTAAAACGTAATGCATTTTGTGCTATTTTATCTAGACTTCATTGGGTAGATACATTTATATTACTAAAATGACTGTAAATATAAAGAGATGGTTGAGGAATTTTTTTAATAAAATTGACGTTTTAAAAAATAAATTCATTTAAAAATGAATAAAAAATAATTAGAAATTCACAGTGTTTGCTACCTGGTTAAAGCTTATGTCTATACAACCAACATCATAATCAAACTTTTGCACAAACACAGTTTTAATAATCTGTACATATTATTCTAATTACCTTAAGATTTTTAGCTTTAGATAGATATTTAAACATTTATATAAATGTATATATGTGAATATGCACATATGTATTTGTATGTACAAGTATCACTTACAAATATATCTGGTATAGACCTTCTTCACTTTTCCCTTTTCTCATTTTTGCCTTTAAAATTTTTTTTTTATAAATTTATTTATTTTTTATTTTGGCTGCATTGGGTCTTCGTTGCTGCTCGTGGGCTTTCTCTAGTTGCGGCGAGTGGGGGCTACTCTTTGTTGCAGTGCGCAGGCTTCTCATTGCGGTGGCTTCTTTTGTTGCGGAGCACGGGCTCTAGGAGTGTGGGCTTCAGTAGTTGTGGTGCTCGGGCTCAGTAGTTGTGGCTCATGGATTCTAGAGCGCAGGCTCAGCAGTTGTGGTGCACGGGCTTAGTTGCTCCATGGCATGTGGGATTCTCCCGGACCAGGGCTCTAAGCCATGTCCCCTGCATTGGCAGGTGGATTCTTAACCACTGTGCCACCAGGGAAGCCCTTTGCCTTTTTTTAAATAAAAAAGATTCTTTATTTAATACTTGTAGACATAAAGATAAAACGTGTAATTCCATTTAGTTTCTCAAAGGGTTTTGCAGAACTTTTATAAAATTACAAAATGTTATTTGGGAATATTTTCTATTTTATTTATATTTAGAAAACTTTTGATTAAACTAAGTTTAACAACAAATCATTCAGTTTCTGGCCTAGTTATAGAAGCATCATTAGAATTTCCCTATATCAACAAGAGTTTGAAGTAAATCCACACAATCACATATAATTCTGAATTATGGATTTTATTATAATACACTCACAATACGGAGCATAGAAAAGCATTTTCCCCATGAATATCATAAAATATTTCATCTACTATATATGAAGACATTATTAATAGTATAAAAATTTGCAGAAAGTATTATAAAATGAAACCTTTGTACTCAAAAGCTAGCAAAGCATACTATGTATACTTGCTTGACAAAGAATGGCTTGCTCTTAATAGAGAAAAGGCTTTATTAATCTGGATAAAAGTTAGGCATGTGTATGTCTCATTCTCCTGATGCTTGGTAAGTAAATAATGCATTTCTTTACTTTGCAAGGTGTATATATTACCTTCTGAGCACATGTAAATATAGTTTACAAGAAATGTAGTTTTTGCTCAAAAGAGACTTGGGGCAGAAAAACCTACTTAAAAAATAAAAAGTTTGACAAATAAGAACTGATTCAGCTGCTTTAAAATCCACCTTGATGAAAATGGCACTTCTTTTGTGACTAGTGAATCTACTGTTAGAAAAGGAAACAGATAAGCAAGAGGAAGTAGGAGAAAATAAAATAGTTGGAGGTGATAAGATTATCTGGGTGCAGCACACACTTTTAAGATGACAAAGGTGCTTCAAGTATTTTGGTCAATTTTCTATCCTTTTGGGGAAAGTGATGTAACACTTAGGAGAATCAATATATAAATGTTTTTTTAAAAGAACTGAGATTAATAAAGAGCTCTCAAGAAATACACACATTCACACACACATATTGTGTCAGAAAGAGAATGTTAGTCAATCATTAATCTTTTTAGAACAAATTTCATCACCTCTTCCTTATTCCCACCCCCAGGAATAAAGAAGAAGGGGAAACTACAATTCTGATTAATTACCTCTTATAGGTAAAAAGTAAAATGGGAAATGAAACTCTTGTATATAAAATCTTATCATGAATTTTATTGTGAATTTTGAGCCTGAAGAGATATTTCATGATTTAAGATAATTATATTATGGAATATAGGCAGATTTTAAACTACTTTAAAAACTTGTCTGATACTGAGTAGTTATGCAATAAGTAAAGGAGGAACATCACACACCATGACCCTTATTGGCCTCAGGAAAGAAATAAAAAGAAAAACATGAAAAGAAAAGAAACACATCATCCTATAGTTTTAGTATCAGAAATCAAGTAGATAAGTCTTGTACATCCGAGAAAACATAAAGCACAAGTCTGAGGAAATCAGTTAATACATATAAAACAGATGAGAGAATGATATTTAAAATTGATAAGGAGGCTACATCTGACAATGAGATCAATTATAATTTCCTTGTTCTTTCAAAATGAGAATTTCTTGGGCAGATACTTTATTTGTATTTTTCCCAGGTTTATTGAGGTATAACTGACAAAATTGTAACTATTTAAGATACACAGCATTTTGATATACATATATTTTTACATTTACTTTATTATTATTTTTGTAATTAATTAATTAATTTTGTCTGTGTTGGGTCTTTGCTACTGCGCATGGGCTTTCTCTAGTTGCAGCGAGCAGAGGCTACTCTTCATTGCGGTGCACAGGCTTCTCATTGTGGTGGCTTCTCTTGTTGCAGAGCACGGGCTCTAGGTGCATGGGCTTCAGTAGTTGTGGCACACAGGCTCAGTAGTTGTGGCTCGTGGGCTCTAGAGCGCAGGCTCAGTAGTTGTGGTGCACGGGCTTAGTTGCTCCATGGTATGTGGGATCTTCCCAGACCAGGCATTGAACCCATGTCCCCTGCATTGGCAGGTGGATTCTTAACTACTGAGCAACCAGGGAAGTCCTTGATATACATATAGATCCCAGAATTTATCATTTTATAAATGATATTCTGTATCCTTTGACCATCACCTGCCTACTTCCCCCATTCCCTGCCCCTGGCAATGACCATTCTACTCTCTATATCTGAGTTCAATTATTATTATTACTATTAATAATAATTCCACACTAGGATGTGGAATCTTCCACCTATAAAAATGAGACCAGATTTAATAAATCACTGAGGAATGACCCAAAGTCATTCTCATAAAATATATATTGACAATTAAACTAAGTGGAGATGACTCTGGCAGAATTACCCTTAATTCTCTTAATTACAGGGCAAAGAGTGGCAATTAAAGGCATCTATGCAAACCATGTTATAGAAAACTATTCGACTCAACATATGGTTATACAAGACTAAAGGCCAACAAGAAAACAGGTACTTGCCAATTGGCGGAAAATATATCTGGAATCGTCAATTGCATCTACCTACATGGAAGACAGTTCAAACAGCAACCAAAGTACAAAACGTATACATCATAGTAAAAGTTTTGCCTACAAAAATTGAAGTAAAAAAATGAAATAAAAATACTATAAAAATTGAGGCTTTAAAAGCCCAGATATTCCATTGTATATATACAATGGAATATTACTCAGCCATAAAAAGGAACGAAACTGAGTTATTTGTAGTGAGGTGGATGGACCTAGAGACTGTTATACAGAGTGAAGTAAGTCAGAAAGAGAAAAACAAATAACGTATGCTAACACATATGTATGGAATCTAAAAAAAAAAAAAAGAAAAAAATGGTCAGAAGAACCTGGGGCAAGACGGGAATAAAGATGCAGACCTACTAGAGAATGGACTTGAGGATATGGGGAAGGGGAAAGGGAAGCTGGGACAAAGTGAGACAGTGGCATGGACATAAAACACCACCAAATGTAAAATAGATAGCTAGTGGGAAGCAGCCACAAAGCACAGGGAGATCAGCTGGGTGCTTTGTGACCACCTAGAGGGGTGGGATAGAGAGGGTAGGAGGGAGGGAGATGCAAGACGGAAGAGATATGGGTACATATGTATATGTCTAACTGATTCACTTTGTTATAAAGCAGAAACTAACACACCATTGTAAAGCAATTATACTCCAATAAAGATGTTAAAAAAAAAAAAAAAGCCCAGATAACTCTAAACTTTTCATTCATTTCTGGGGAAAATGTTGGGATAAAATAATTCTATAAATCCTAAGCAGGTGTCTAATTATTTTGTAATACTTCTCCACCAAGGTCACCTACTCCTAGTAATAGTCTAGCAATTGTAATCACACAAACTATTTCATATTCAGGTATTTCACTCTTTATTTACATATCTTCAACATTTCATTTACATCAATTTATTATGATTATGCTTATTAGTCTTCATAAAGATGCCTCAGATACAATTATTGTTTTACTTGATATTTATCCTTCAACTTCCTGCAGGCTTTACATATGTCTACCTAGTTTATATCCATGCTCAGTCAGTTGATGTTTTCCATGGCAATGATATTAATCCTCATGCTTGCTCACTGACATTTAGGTTCGTCTCAAATTATTTCAATTAATCTTCTCTCTACCTCTACTAATTGCTGAAAATAATTTCATAAATTTATAGAATGAGATTACAATAAATTCATGGTCCTTACTTCATTTGCACTTTAATGTTTAACTGAAAATCAAAATGTTTTTCCAAATTGGCAGCTCTTCATCTCTCTACAGTTTCTTTTCTAAACCTTCGTGTTCCTCAAAACTTCCTTAAACCATCTCATTTCCCACTCTACAGAAGAAATAGAAGATATCAGAGGGATTCTTCTTTCTTCACATCTAACTACATTTTTGTTTATTATATCACTTAAATAAAATATAGTATTTCCTATTCCTTTTAAGACCTTTCCTATACCCTATCCTATTTCTGTTTCATTTTCCGTTTACTTTCTTCACATAGTGGAGAGGGTGTTGTTCCTTCTTTTTCTCTTTCAAATACTTGAAATACTGAGACCATACACAGAAACTAGAAGATAATTAGGTAATATACTATTGTTAGTATTTGCACAGTTTGAATGGACAAGTTGGTAGAGCTTCTTACCATATTAATAGATGAAGTCTCTGACTGACCTTCTTTGCAACAGAGTACAATCTAGTTGTGCAATGAGCCTCATATACTAGAATAAAAATTGCCCAAATTATATAGTCTTCTTAAAACAGAAAGATCCAAATTGAAAAAAAAAAAAAAAGGCAATAGCATGTGTACCTCCAGCTATTAAATTTCCAGAGAAAAAAATATATGCCAGTTGACTTTTCAATGGGAAATTTAAAAATACACATTAATTACTAACCTTCAACTTAGACCTCTCCTGCTGGAAACAGTATTGCTGCAGTATAATCACCACAGTTGAACTGAAACCAAGTCATTTTTCAAATGTGACTAGAGTTGCCAGATTTAGCAAACAGAGGTACGAAAGCCCAGTTAACCTTAAATTTCAGATAAACAACAAAATTACTTTTAGTCTAAAAATTGCAATTGTGTGAGACATAATTATACTAAAAATTATTTGTTGTTTATCTGATATTCAAATTTAATTGGATTTTTAAAATAATTTTACCTGGAATACAACCACATATGTGTCTTATTTTTAAAAAATAACACTTCACAGAAGCACATCTTACCAGAAAGGCCAGAAAAAATAAAATCACAGAACCAGCATCCTACCTACATATGTATCACAAGCAGATTCACAGCCTCTATAGTAGTGATCCCAAGTAAAATGTTCTCAGAAGCAAAGAGATGGTACAATATAGACCCATATTGCTGCTAAAAGCAGACAAAAAAAAAACCAAAAAAAAAAAAAAAAAAAACATGGCAGAGATGGCAGCATTTGGTGTTGAGTAAGGGGTGGAAATGGAATAAATTTCAAAAAAGGACATGGAAAAGAAAATTTGTCTTAATTTTATATACATAGGGAACATCTGGATTTTGTTAATTTTACATACATAGGGAACATCTGGATTTTGCTGAGGTTTATGTTTTGTAACATAAGCTCAAGAAAGAGCAATATCTCATCAAGGGGTATCTTAATCTATTTAAGCTGCTATAACAAAATACTACAGACTGGGTAGCTTATAAACAACAGAAATTTATTTCTCATATTCTGGAGACTGGAAGTCCAAGATCAAAGTGCCAGCATGGGCCGGTTCTGGAGAAGGCCTTCTTCTGGGTTGCACACTGCTGACTTCTTACTGTGACCTCACATGGTGGGAGGTGTAAGAGAGCTCTCTCCTCTTTTGTAAGAACATTATTCTTATTCATGAGGGCGCTGCTCTCATGACCTAATCACCTCTGAAAGGATTTCAATACATGAATTTTGGAAGGACACAAACATTCAACCGTAGCAAGTGAGGAATTGTGGCAACATAATTACATATTTTGAAGGGAAAATATGCCTATGGATGCTAGTAATCTTTGTGTGAAATGAGCCTGACATCTTGAAAACTGCAGAAAATTTCAATATTGGCAATCCTAGCTTCCAGGTTTTCTTTGAGAGTTCTTTCTTCAACTGTCTTCAATACACATTTTCATAACTTTAATTGTATTTCCATTTTGAGTCCCTTACATATTGAATATAGTGAGGGCTCTACTTAGTTAAAAGAAAACTGAGCTCCAAATTTCAGAGTAAATATTTGGGGTAAAATTCATGGGACACCTTTTCTGAAATCCTAATCTGTGTTTCCATTTGGTTTCTCTATCCCCAGCAAAGCTCCAAGCAATAACAGTTTATTATCCTCGCCATTCACTGTAGTCCCTTGCTCTGGTATTCTTTAGCATTTAATACTCTGACTCTAGTAACTGTCTTTTCTCATGCCCTAACATTTGCATTACTTGGAAAATTCCCCTCAAGATTCTTGTACTGAATTAATTGATGATGTTTCCAAACCTGGCCACTATGGACACTTTGAGAGTAAATTTATCACTTTTCATACTAGCCTCTAAACCCTCAACTTTTCTCAGTCATTGAATCATGCTATTTCAGTGGCAGCAGAAAAAAATATCATTTCTGACATTTTCTTATTGAATCAGATATATTTGATAACATTGTTCTATGTAATCCTATTTAAATTATAAATACATTTAGAATATTTTAAAATTTAAATTTAAATAGTTATAAAGAGGAAATTTACACAGTGATAAAGGGGAAATTTCAGATGTGACCAAAAAATGCCAAAACAAAAATACATACAGGAAATATGAACTGGAGTCAAGGGTTCATGGGAGTGACTTAGTTGAAGGTAGATTTGGGTACCACAATGAGAGGATTCTCAAATGATAGAAGAAAGTAATGTTTTCAAATTTTAAGGTACCTCAATACATGGGAGCTTAGTTTAAAACAAAGATCACCAGGTGCCAACCTCAAAGACTTTGATTCATTACAACTGTGTTTCGGGCCACAAAATGGTATTTTAATCTGTTGCTGAGGTTATTTTGATGCAATTTGTCCATAGCTCTCACATTTGAAACTGTACTAAGTTTTTGAATTTAAACTTGAAAAGTCGTGAGAATATTTTGGTTAAGAACAAAGCCTCTGCAGTAGAACTATGTGGTTTCACTACTTTCTGTTGTTTCCTTGCCTGTACACTCGAGTGGTAAAAACAGTACGTACTCCACAGAGTTTTGTGAGACATGAATGAATTAATGTTCCTAATTCACTTTGAACAGTGCTTAACCACCACCATCAGTAAACCTTCAATAAATGTTAGCTATTATTACTTCATGGTTAATACTATTATTTAATATACCATATATGAACTAGAAATGGCTTATCATCACAGATACATGTGACAAGCAGAAAATTATTTCAAAAATCTGATAGTGTTTTCAAAACAGCTTAGAAGGACTCTACTTAAAAGAATCTTTATAATGATCTATTGTGACAGGAGAGTGTAAAATTGGAAAGTTAGGATTTATTTTAACATCAAATATTTTTGTAGTGTATGTATACTAGACTCTGTTGCAATGCCTCATGTCAAAATTCACATTGGATATATCATATTAAATACTATACAGTATATATTTTTACTATTCCATCATATTATTATATGTTCTTACCTATTATAGACTCTAATAGCATAATAGTCTCAGTATGCATCCAAAAATATTCTTATATGGAAATTCTTTTTCAGTTACACCGTGCCTTTTCAATAAAGAGATCTCAAATTATATTACTAAAATTAAAAAATGTCCAATGAATTCTCTGTGGATAGATGATAGCTAGATGAAAGAGAAAGAAAGAAAGGAAGGAAGGAAGAAATAAAGAAAGAAAGGAAGAAAGAAAAGAAATTTTACATTCTTATATCCTACTTCTCAATTTACCTTTATAAATATTATATTAAGGGCAGAAGAAAAACAAAGTATCTGATACTTTCCTGATTCCTTCTGAAATCAGTAATAATATTGGTTTCTATCATATGACATATCTGAAATTTTAAATTTGAGTGTAAGCAATTAGGTGAATTATCAGTGTAGAACATTTTAAAATGCATTGAAAGACCAAGAACACAAGACTACTGTATTTAAAGATGAGGTCGTCAGTTTTTAAAGAAAGAAATAATACTTATAAAAATGGTATCACATATGGGCATTGTTAATCACACTAAAGGCGTTAAAGTGTTCAAGTCACTCATCCAAGAGGGCTATATCACCACTGAAGTGATAATTGTGTCCTTTAGAATTTTCTTCAACTTATCTTGCATTTCTATAATAACAATGAGGAGAATGATCTAGTTAAGTATAAATATATCTGCTCAAATCAGGAATTGCATGAAACAATATGGAAAATCCCCAAATCAAGTATTTTTAATAATGTAAACTATGCTTATACTGTATCTTAGTCACTTAAGATGGTTAAAGATCATTATATCTTAAAATATATGCATTTAAACCTGCAATAAGAGAGATAGAATTGAAATTATTTATGAAAATACTTAGCATTATTTAGAAGCTAGAAGTCAAAAAGAATTCCCTTAATTACATTTCAAGTATAGGTTGATGTTTGGTGATATTATTTATTAACAAACATCTATTCAAATAAATAACTATACCACACATTTGTAGGATGAATACAAATGTGATCTTTGTTCAGATCTTTCTGAACAGAATTCACAGAAGCCTTTCAATATCAAAATTCCCTATCTGTTCAGCAAAACAGGATATCAAGCAAAAAAGGTTTTATTACTAGAATATGAAAAGATCTTTAAAGTTTGTTTTTGAGAGGAGTTATTATTTTGTATGTTTTATATGTTGTATATTGGTTTACTTATTTTATTTTCATTTTCCCACAATAAAAAGATCAGGCGATGAAATTATGTAGTTTTATGAGGCTCACCTATTATGCGTTACAGTTTTCTAACCAGTATGCTATGCATCTTGATTCATTGAAGATGCTAAAGAATCTCTTTAAGCACAGGTTTAATGAGCACCACATGATGTTTCATTTGTGATTTCTCACCGGGAAATTCCAGAAATAATTAGTGCCACTGAAACACTGTGGAACAGAATCAGACCTCTAGTTATATCATGAATTAGAAATGAGAGTTATTACATTAATCAAAAAGAGAATAAAACATTGACATATCCTTAGGACATTTTTACTTATTTCCAATTATTCTCTTTAGAACATTCCTTGATACTCAGGTATAAACAGAGCCACTGCCTGTAGCAGTGCAGGCTCTCTCTCCTTGTGCCCACTGCTCTTACAATCTCTTTATTCCTTTAATTACAGTAAATGTCTATTTCTTCTACCTATAAGATTTTCGTTGCCATTTTCTCCAGGTTTTGGCCACTAGTGCTCCTCTCTTTCAGACACTAGTAGGAAACTGTTTTTGTTTTTTAGGGCCAGCAATCTGGGGGGAGAAATTATAACAAAGATTTTGTCCTAAAAACATATTTTGGGGCTTCACTGGTGGCGCAATGGTTGAGAGTCCGCCTGCCTATTCAGGGGACACAGGTTCGTGCCCCGGTCCGGGAGGATCCCACATGCCGCGGAGCGGCTGGGCCCGTGAGCCACGGCCGCTGAGCCTGCGCGTCCGGAGCCTGTGCTCTGCAATGGGAGAGGCCGCAGCAGTGAGAGGCCCGCGTACCGCAAACAAACAAATAAACAAAATAAACATATTTTGTTTTGTTCTCTTTTCTTTTCTTTCTTCATTTATTCTTGAGGAGGGGGAAGTGGGAAAGAAGTTGGAAGACATTCAGCTGTGTTAAAAGTAGGCTAGCATGTTCATGTTATTATGAATTGTCCCAGTGGTTAATTAACAGCTATCATTTCTTCCATCTCTCTAGCTCAACTATATATTAATAGGGATCTCCTCAAACCCTTTAAATGTCATTAAGTACAAAAGGAAGATTAAAAGTAGCTGGCGTAAAACGAAATTGAGTTATGTGTAATGAGATGGATGGACCTAGAGTCTGTCATACAGAGTGAAGTAAGTCAGAAAGAGAAAAACAAATACTGTATGCTAACACATATATATGGAATCTAAGGAAAAGAAAAAAAAAAAAGGTCATGAAGAACCTAGGGGCAAAGAACCTAGGGGCAAGATGGGAATAAAGACACAGACCTACTAGAGAATGGACTTGAGGATATGGGGAGGGGGAAGGGTAAGCCGTGACAAAGAGAGTGGCATGGACATATATACACTACCAAACGTAAAATAGGTAGCTAGTGGGAAGAGCCACATAGCACAGGGAGATCAGCTGGGTGCTCTGTGACCACCTAGAGGGGTGGGATAGGGAGGGTGGGAGGGAAGGAGACACAAGAGGGAAGAGATTTGGGAACATATGTATATGTATAACTGATTCACTTTGTTATAAAGCAGAAACTAACACACCATTGTAAAGCAATTATACTCCAATAAAGATGTTAAAAAAAAAAAACATAAATCTAGTAGCCCTATCAGTTTCACGCTTTAATACCCTTTAGGAGGAAAAAAAAAAAAAAAAAAGTAGCTGGCGCTTTCAACATAGAGTAAACCAACTGTATTTTTCCTGGTGTAATTATAAGGCCTATACCAAAAAAACTTGTCCTGGCTTTCTTTTTGTTAAAGTGGATCTTAATCTCCCAAGCCGAACATTTAATATTTGGTAGAATCTATAAAGTTATGGTTCCATTTGGTGGGAAATAATCACATACTCAGAAATAAAAGTTAACTGCAATAATTCCTCTGATTACGAAGTCTCAGAATGTTTCCCCTCATTTGAGCAAATTGAAGCAATAAACTCATGGTTGATAAAACTCAGGCAACTGTGATTGTGTGTGTGTGTGTATGTGTGCATGCCTGCCACAATAGGATATGTCTGATTATAATGCCTTACTTAATTGATTATTACAGTATCTGATTTCTGGTTCTAAGAATAATAGTTTATGGAAAGCAAGGGACCATAAATCTCTTAGAAGACCACCAAGAAAACCTACTAATCAAGGAAAGCTAAGTTTATTGGGTCTACTGCAATAAGGGAAAACAAATCTTAACATATTCTTATAGTATCTCAAAATGTGGAAACTGAAGGAAGATATTTATAGGGTTTTATGGCTCAGGATGTTTATTAAATAATAGCTTGGGATTGGAGAGCAGAGTGAGTTTTGCAAGCCTTGATGAGTAACCTGTGATCGTGATACAAAAGCAACTTAATTAACTCACAGACCTATTTTCCAGAAGCAAGTATTTTTGTTACATATAATTAAATTATTGTTCATTCTTGGTATTATGTAACATAGAGGCCAATATAAATTCTTGACCCAGAAATGATGTTTTAACAAAATAACAGGGAAGTCTATGTCTTCATAATATTTTTTGTTCCAGAGAAAGGACAAACAGCCATTTTAGGCAAAAATAAAAACAACACAACAACAACCAAAACAAAACAAAACTACCACTATCACTATGGGAAAAAAGCAAACAAGCCCTATAAATTCTAATATATGTGTGTGTGTGTGTGTGTGTGTGTGTGTGTGTGTGTGTGTGTGTGTTTAGCTCTTAGAAAGCTTTTCTCCAAAAAAGATTGACTATTCTTTTTTTTTTTAATTGTGGTTAAAAACAGAAAATTTACCATCTTTCTAATGTGTTGTTTTTTGTTTTAAATTCTTTAATTTTCCTATGTTACAGTTAAATATCTTAATAAACGTAGGGAAAAATAAAGTTTTCTACTACCACTGAATGAGGAATTGCAATACCTGTCAGCAGCTACTAGTGGACCATTAGCATCTGAGAATAGAAACAAAACATATCTCACTCAACCCTGAGTCCCCAGTAAACAGCAGAATGCCACATACATAGAAGGAATACAACAGTTTTTAAATGAATATATCAGTACTTAAGTACTATGTCTTCTGGTCCTGGATTTATACATGATTCAACTCAGAAGTAATACTTCTGAGTCATATCATATACTGATTTTCACAACCCTATATGCCAGAAGATGTGGACAACAGCTTTAACATAGCAGAATTGTCATTTCTCAAATTTAACATATGCTCTGTATTTCCTATACAGGTTAAGACCTTGAGGAATCTTTATAATTTCTCCTAAATTATTTTAATAAAATTATGCAGTTTATAGTAATAGAAATCCCAGATAATTTATATTATATTGCCCTTTTTTGGGCAATGTGCACCATCTAAATATCCAGCAAGCTCATAGTAAAATAGAAATCAAACCAATTATCAGAGTAGTGACAGAATAACTGAACTACTGAATTTTTTAAAAAGTCAGCACATTATTTGCCTTTGGGAATAACCTTTGAATATACCACACCACTGATGAACAGGTAAATCAGATTTTTGGTTCAAAATGTACAAAAATATTTCTTTGTCATACATTAACTTTTCACATTGTTGTAATGTTTTCATTGCTTTCATGTTCAAATGATTAACAATCTATTATTTGATAGTTCCTTATGAAGTCTTATCTAATACAAGCCTCAAGAGTAGCTTAACTTTGAAGCCTGATGATCTAATTTTTATAATTAAGTCTTTGCAAGGTCCAATAAATATCTCCTGAGTTTCAGTCAGTCACATGCCATCACATTTATATAGCTTTTATCTAGGCCCATATGACTTTTATTTAGGTCCTCTAGCCATTATTCTATCTTTCCAAATATTTTTTCCTAGATATGAAATGTGAAGACATTCATGGCCATCACCTAGTATCACAGTCTTATAATGAGGTAACAACAGAAAAGTACAGCTTGAACTTCCCATGTTCAATGTATAGGACTAATGGTTTTAAGTCTAGGTGACAACCTCATGTTTGGATTTTATTTATTTTTTGCATTGAATATAAATCAATAATTATACTATTACAACAGTTAAAAATATCTCCATGAATAACAGACTTTCACCTTTGTTTATCTATCTATATTGCAACTGGAGTGAACTTGCATCCCCAAATTCATAAAGTGATTAGAACTGTCTTTTGCAGACTCCATCTATAATTGCCAGATTTCTGCTTTATTATTATTATTATTATAAGTATTTCTTTTCTACACTGTCCTTCCAATCAAACCAGTTACCAAAACATTTCTGTGTCAAATTTAGGATCTGATACCTAGATGCATATTAATCACTTTTACTTTGTTATTATGAAAAATTACTGATGAATACAGTCTCACTTTTATTGTCTCAGTAATTAGACTGTTGGACTTATAAGTCCAGGTGCTGCTTAACTGGGTGGACAAGTTAGAGCTGATCAGAAATGAGACTGTGGGAACTGTTATTGGAAGTACAGGAAGAAAACAGTAATGTGACAAATGATGTTTATTTTCTAATAAACTGATTGTTCAGTAAAGTAACTGAAAACAACCTACTGTGAATAGGACACCAAGGTAGTCTATGACAATAGCGATCAGTTTGCTAGAATTCCTCCTTTCAGTTTAGTTCCCTACCACTATCAGTTAATGTAGAAAACTTACATTTGAAGTCCTTTGTAGGAAGCACAGAACAGTCCTCCTGAAGTGCTAGCTTCACATAGTAAATATGAATCCAGTTTTGATTTTTTTCACTTTGCTTGCCAGATAGATAATCAGCAACACTTGAAAGGGTTCCTAGGAATGAGAGAAGCTTTTTTAAAGTATATAATATAAGAGGATTAGGACATGGTCTCAGACCCAAATTTATAGGTCTGCCTAACATAAATTTCAAGGGAGAAACTCCATGCTTGCTTGCAGGTACCACTCTAAATTTTAACAAGGCCAGTGGTAAAGCTCTAAGACATCTTAGTATAGTAGTTGCAGAATCTTAGCTGATGTGTTTTTAGAATTGGATTCATTTGCTATACTAAACTTTTCCAGAGCACTGAGGTTGTCTAGCAATCTGCAAACATTTGTGTAATCCTTGACAGCAGTAGAAATAAAGTGACTTTCTCAGTCCTATGCAGGGTGCTCTGGTATCCCCAAAGTAGGAACTATGTGTATTAAGAGAGACTTCAACACTGACTGAATATCGCTTTTTGAAGAAGGAAAGACTTCAGGCCATCAAGACATCATATATACCATATGTATGTATGTCTAGAGACAAAAATCTTTTACTTTTACAAGCATTAGTTCTATGAAATCCAACTGCTAGCAAGTTCCTAGTAACATTGGTCAGGAAAAACCTCCTGTGCTTACCTTGAGAGTGGCTTGCAAAAACCTATGCTGACAAATAGCGCATCTTTAATATGTTTTGAATGCTTTTATCTTCTTGGTAGGCATAGTAAGAGTCTGGCGTCTTTAAAATTTATCTTTTATTCAGATGATTTTGTTGATGACACAACACTAACCAAGAAAATAGGTGGTATAGGAAATATTTTGTTAGCTAATTCCCATCATCCAGTCAAATTTTTATGTCTCTTTTATAATCCATGTGCCCACTTTCTTTCATTAAGCATATTTTTGAAAATGAATAAATGTTTTTTATTGTATTAAAAGTGAAGCCTCTATATTTGTAGTCTGTCAGGCTCTGACAGCAGCTTTTGCAATTCTATCAGTAAAATTATTGCATTTAGAAACTTCATCCTTCTGCTCTATGTGAGCTCTACAACGAATTACTAAAATCTGAGCAGGCAGTTGTAAAGCCTTTGAAAAATCAGCTATCAATTTTTTATGAGATTGTTTCATTCTCACTGAAATAAAAAATTCTCTATTTTTAAAAAATGCTCTGTTACATAAGAAACATCAAGCATATATTGCTTATTATTACTGATTATTATTACTAAAAAGAGAGAGAGAAGCAGAAGAAAGAGAAAGACGGGGAGAGAGAGAAAAGTCTACATATCTAACCCTCCAAAATCAATATATAACATCATACCCAAGAAAAAAGGAAAATATTTTCATTTATATCTGCCTCTTGATGTTTCTTTTTGATTGAGTTCAAAGAATTTTGAATTTTTTTCACTCTAATCTCAATATCAGTTCCAATTATTACTAACATTTTTATTATACTTATTTTATATTTTGCTATTAAAAGTAGCTGCATAACAATTCTCAAATATTACTACATGATTGAATTATATATTCATTAGGTAAACTTATTGAAAAAGAAAGAAATATTTGTTATACTTTGTTAAAATGTGATCATTCAAATTGTGTTGAGTGCCCACTAAATGCAGGTTACTTTAATAGACAAAGGGCACATGGGAAAATGACTTGATACTAAGAACAAAACAAAACACTCTGGATTTTGCCATTAAATTGGTCATTTATTACCTGATTGGTTCTACACAAGTTATATAATCTTTTGAACTTCTTAATTCTCATCTTCAAAACAAAAAATGATATCTATTTACCTTTTCTGAGTTGTAGTAAGATAGTAAAGAAGATGGAAGAGAAAGTCTAGAGCCCATTAATCAGACTTGTGCACCAAAGGGCAGGTAGCTACATGGTAAAGTGAATTTCTTACTACAGGCCTTATCCTCCTGATTAGGATCTTATAACATGCTTGTGATAAATAAGTGTACAAAATAGTAATGATTCTCCCAAATATTAATATTTTTTTTATTTTTTCCTATTAACATTTTAACCACTTCTTACTCTAATTTTCATTTCATGCAAGGAATCTGAAAGAAATCTCAGTATTATATTATATTAACTTTAACATTTAGAGTTTTCTTAATCTGTGTGATTTATTCTAATTAGGCCAAACACATTTATTTTTGGATCTTAATCAACCTCTAGTATGATCTACTTTTCATTAACAATTTTGTCATTTTCTTTATTAAGCCTTTCCAAATTACTGTTCCTTGTCAGTTTCTACAACCTGCCTCCAGAGAAGACAATAAAAACAGTATTCTATACAGATTCCATTAAAATAGGCCAGTGTTCTTCAACTATTTCATCTCTGGCATCATTTCATATATAACCATGCAATCATTAAACATAGATAACTGACATACATTTTTACATATATGATTACATCACTCTAATATATTTTAATTGTAGACAATTGTATGATTATATTATACAGTACCTTATTATAAAATAGGATACTAAACCCATTACACCATTACATAATTACACCATTAAATATTATAAATTGAGAAAGTCACATACAGAGAGAATTCACTACTAGCTGAAATATCATATACTAGTTCTAAATTTTCTTGATCTAAGCCACAGAAGCATTTTGTGGTTACCATCCTCTAGGTGAAATTTTCTGCTACAGTGAATTAACTTGATCCAGGGCAAATACGAGAATCTGCCAGAAACATAGGACTCTATTTATTGCTACTGTTCACATGGGCATTGTATTTAAATGTATAATGGAAAGAAAAAAAACTACCAGAGATTATATGTAAATTTCATAATTTAAGGGCCTTAAAATAAATTCTTGAAAGCCTAGTTATTGACATCCTTCTTGAAAAAAATTTTGTAAATCAGGACTTTTAAGTAAATGAGATGATATTAAGTATATTATACAGTCAGCATAAAAATGTAAATCATATAGGTAAGCCCCTTACCACTTCTCAGCTTATTTATGACAATTCCCTAAACAACAATAACAGATATTGGATATGTAGCTACTGAGCCATTTTTATCCTAGAACACAATTCCTGACTCACTCTAAACTTTACTTATCAAGACATAAAAAAATACACTCTCTGAGTAATAAAAAGTGTTGGTTACTGCTGCTATTTTTTAAAAAATTGTTTTTATTTCATGTAATATTACCAAGAGAAAATATAGCGCCTAAAGTGCACGTGTTTAGAGCAACTTTTTTACTTAGTATTTGTTCATGAGGAACTAGTAACAGTTGGGAAAAGTGTTTCTTATTTGTTTGAATTCAAGTTGTATTCAATACATCATAAACCATATTTTAATCACAATGAGTAATGCAATCATGGCGAAATTCTCTGCCATATCATATAGGCAATATTCTAAGAAATAGTTTCTAATTTACATATATGGTTATTATTAAAATATAATTTTTCAAAAGTAAAAACTTTGGCTTTCATGCAAATACAGACAGGACATGTGTCAAAGACTTCATTAAATTCATGAGTTAATGAGGATCCCAATAATACATTAAAACTGGTTTAAGAGAAATTGACCATATATTTATTTTCTATAGGAAAAAATCATGTGCATTGTTATGAAGAATGATTCTTTGCATTGTAATGGTCAGAAAACATTTGTATACCTTCCATTTTCCATAATTTTATTTCTCCCTCTACAGAATTGAAAATAGCCTAGTTAATAACAAAGGCAATCAGTTGTACACTTCTATACAAAACTAGATAATTGTGAGGAGTCTGCTAGACAATACCCAGACCTCCACTGAAAGAATACCCAGTAATCTCTTTTTTTTTACACCAATTTCCAAACCTTGGACAATTTTTCTGTATAATTTTCATTTTTGGATACTATAGATTCACAGTTTAAATTTGTTTCCTATTGAATTTTATGAAATGCATAAAGGCATAAAATGTTACATATATACACACAAAAACTGTATATACATAACTAATATAATAAATTTTATCAGTGCTACTGAATGATGAAAAGAAATAGAACATTTTCTAAGTATTAAAAAATTATTTTTGAACTAAAAATATTATTTTTAGCCAATCTAACTTTCAATTGTGTTTTACAACATACCATTCAGACATATAAGAGCTGAGATTTCTTGAGAACTTATTCAGATAAAACAAGGTATTAATTAAACAAAAAGGTAAACATGTGAATTTAGAAACAATGGCTCCAATGCATTTGTAAGAAATAAGTGTAAGCCTGTCACAGCTTGGTTTGGCAGTGAAATTTATAAATCCATAATTATTTAAATCATCTTTATTGTTTTACAAAATTTTCAACCTTCACATGAAAACTACATGGAAGAATTGTCTGTGATTAAAAAAGAAAAACAAATTAAATAACCTTAGCATGTCCAAACTGATCTATGGCTGCAACTGAAATCAGAGAATAAAAAGAAAAGTTTAAAATGTGAAGGAAAAGGTAGGAACATTTCTCAAAAGCTGAAATAATTATATTGAGTGGGGTTTAATATAACAATGTTTTAAGTGAAGTGAATTCTCATAATTAGAGAAACCCACATTAAAATTACACTGAAATATCATTTTTCAGATTGGTAAAAATCTAATGGTTTAATAACATATTCTGTTACATGGCTGAGGGGAAGCAGATAATTTAGTTATTATTGATGGAAATGTAACCTTCATGGAAGGGGATATGGCAAAATCTATAAAATTCATGTAGCAATCCCAATTTTAAGAATCTATTCCCAAAACTCATTGAAAAATATATAAAACTAAATGCATAAGAACTTTAATTGAACTATTACTTGTAATAGCAAAAACAAAACATAATAACAAATAACTGGACACATGAAATGCCATCAAGGGCATACTGATTAAATAAACTATGATAAATCAACAAAACAGACAACAGCCAGTTCTCAACAAAATGGAAAAATAAACTGCTGTAAAGAGGAAGGAAGGGCTTCCCTAGTGGCGCAGTGGTTGAGAGGCCGCCTGCCGATGCAGGGGACGCGGGTTTGTGCCCCGGTCTGGGAGGATCCGCGACGGGAGAGGCCACAGCAGTGAGAGGCCCGCGTACCGCAAAAAAAAAAAAAAAAAGAGGAAGTAAAATTTTGTATATTACTAATGAGTAATCTCTAGAAAACGCGTATAGTAGTTTTAGTTTAACCTAAGAAAATGGGGGTACACACATACCTACTATACATATACATCTATATGTATTTATGTATGTGTGTAGTGTTTAAAAGGTTATCTCTGAAGAGAGAACAGGGTAAAAAAGCCATGGATTCAATCTAGTCTTCTTTTCTTGTTTTGATTCTAAATCCATAAAAATAATTTGTCAGATTAACATAAAATTAAAACGATCCTTAATAATATAAAATAGTACATTATATATGAACTATTCCAAGTGATTTTTAAAATAATTAATTCATTTATTTATTTATTTATTTTTGGCTGCGTTGGGTCTTCATTGCTGTGCGCAGGCTTTCTCTAGCTGCGGCAAGAAGGGCTACTCTTAGTTGCGGGGCTCGGGCTTCTCATTTCGGTAGCTTCTCTTATTGTGGAGCAAGGGCTCTAGGTGTGCGGGCTTCAGTAGTTGTGGCTCGCGGGCTCTAGATCACAGGCTCAGTAGTTGTGGCGCATGGGCTTAGTTGCTCTGCGGCATGTGGGATTTTCCCGGACCAGGGCTCAAACCCGTATCCCCGGCACTGGCAGGCAGATTCTTAACCACTGCGCCACCAGGGAAGTCCCCCAAGTGATTTTAACACACAGTAATTTGACTATCCATCTCGAGCAAGAAATAATCTATAGACAAAAACACACAACGATAGCCATGTACATATATGTGCATAAATGGTTTAGTAATAGTATCGTTAAGGGGAGTTTTGGCAGAATTGATATTGTTTTATTTATCTGTTTTAATTGTAAGCACATGGTGAAGAATACAATGATCATTCAGCGCTTTGATCCACCACTGTGGTTTGTGCCAAGATGCAAGAATTTTACTTCAAAAAGAAATTTACACCATTTGTGTAAATAACAACCCAAGATAAAAGGGCAAATAATGCCCTACTGTTGTATAGATATGTTTTTGATCTTTTTGTCAGGAACTATAACAGGTATGAGATTTTATTTATACTTAAAAACTAAAATATTGCCTGCCAAACTAAAAACTTCAGATGTTTGCAGAAAACACAAAGACCCTGGGTGGGTGTTCCAGCTACTGATATCACTCATGGCAATAGCAGTAGCTGGAACGTTATCACTTTTATTCTGGTTCCCTCAGACCCAATCCCACAGGATGATGCAAGGAGGGTTAGCTAAAGTATCGTAAATCATCAATAACTTTCTCTCCCTGCAGACTTTTAGCCTAGTCAGTAACAAGTGATCAATTGTACTCACCTATACAAAATCAGGTCATCACAAAGGATCTGCTAGACAGCACCCAGCACCCCACAAAGTAGGTTGTATTGAAGAAGAAGGGTCTTGGCTTTAGGGAGCCAGAAACACTTACAGTGGGAAGTAAACCCGCCTGACTTTTGCCCCAGAGGAGACTGTTTTTATTCTACTGCAGAGTAAGCAAATCTGTCTCTCACAGCAGAACCTAACTCTAAACAAAGGGAGGAGATGGAGGTGATGCAGGCTAGGGTCTCCATTTTTTAGAGGACAGAGCAGAAAGTAGCAGAGAAGATATGGGGGATTGGTAGAGAGTAGTCAGCATGTTTTTCATTTTATTATTTTTCCTTTTCATTGATTGAAATAATATGCATTTAATTTTCTCTGCGCATTCTGGATCCCCGGGCAAAATTCATCAGCAGGTACAACCATGGAACAAGGATAATGCAAGCACACAAGATAGTACTTCTGCAGATTTTTTTTTTAAACATCTTTATTGGAGTATAATCTGCAGATGTTTTTAAGGAAGTACAGGGGACAGAGTTGATGGAGATTGATCTAGCGTTATACTCTCTGTATTTCCCCTGATGATATATATTCTTTTAAAGAACTGTCTCCCTTAGTTTTGATCACTTAGTTCTCAGGGAGTGACGCACTAAAAGGCTGTCTGTGACCATTATTAATTGTTAATGCCCTACCTACTCCTTACCAAAACTAATTACGGCTATATTCTCATCTAAACCAATCTTCCTAAAACTGAATTGGACTGGCTGTTTTCATGATTAAAAGTATAAAACAGCAAGCTATGGTGTAAATCACAATTTTCAGTAATAGAAAGTGGCAGACATAAGTCTTTCCTGCTGCTTTTAATATCCTATCTCTAGAGAATTCTTTTGTGCAATTCCCCCTGTACAGTGGTTTCTTGCAATCCTTCCTTGTTTTGAGAAGACTTGACATACACTCTGTGGTTACATGGCAATCTTTCCTCTTTTACCGAACCTGTGCATGACAATGAGTTGGAAGAGAAAGTACAAGTAAAGCTTGGAGTACTTGTACTTGAAGTACAAGTAAAGGCTTCTTTTACTGTGCTTGGGTTCTAGAACCCAGAGCACCTTTTATAACATTTTTCATGAAATAAATAAGCTGCTTCCCATCTGGCAGAGGACAAAGGGCAATTCCTATTTTCAGCAGTTCACCAGTTTTTGGCTACGTGCATCATTCTAAATTTATCTAAATTCTGAGAATCCCAAGGACTATATGAAGCAGTGATTGCTATTCTCATTAATATTTTGTGTTACATAAAATAACTCTCCCTCTTCAATTTTCTGCATCCAAAATGTCTTTTTAAAGCTCTCCTCTGGTGATGTCTCCCCCATGTTGTCTTTTGTCTTTGTTTTGATTATTTTACTTCATTTCAGTAAGGGTGGGAAAGAAGAAGATAAATTAGCATGGACAAGCCTGCATACCTAAATAGAAATACGTACTTCCAAGCCTTAATTCTTTGCCACCAGATCAGAGACATTGAGATTCTAATGCACAGCCAGTACATTAAACCTCTTTTGCAGAGGTTTTACCAATTTTTAAAGTTCTTTCTCTTAAGATAGTTACAGAGCTCATATTTTGTTTTCTGTAATATTATCCTTTTAACCTAAAAGTAATAAGACTAATTCTTCTATTTGCAGCTGCAAGTATATCTAATTTACTCATTTAAAGAAAACTATGACCTGGAAAATTTCCATGTGATGCATTGTACAGAGCAAAGAAAACTAGGATAATATTTTAAGTATTTTAGATTCTAATTTTATAAGTTTATTCTGAATTGTATTATGTGAATATATATAGACACACATAAAATAAAACTATACACACACAAACATATGAAACTTTACTCTCATAGCACATTGAACATATATTTTCTGTTGGATGTTTTCCCTATCATTCCATTTTCATGAAAAGAATATAGCAAAAGAGGCTTTTAGAAAATGAGAAAGCTCTTCAATGTCAAACCAAAGGTCAGAAGAATTTTCCATAAGAATATCAGATAAGATTTCCAAATTCTTTACTCAGTAATTTAGTTTCTTTGAAAAGATTTGACTTTTGACGTGCAGTTTTAATCATAATTTTAGAAATAAGAGTATTATGTCATAAAAGATTTTCAGTACACATAATAGGAAGCTCTTTTGTTTCATTCTTCTTTAAAATGTCAAAGTGAATTTAATATATTTTATATAATATCGTATCAGAATAGTATCTCAATATAACTTCTCAGTTCTAAGGATTCCTTCAGTAATTCTGCAATACATTATATCAGAAGTACCTTGTCTTCAAGAAGTGTTCTTTAATTAGTTCTCTCTCCCAAAGGCTCCACCATTGCCATGAATATTACTAAATGATACATTGGTGGTCACAAAGAAGCAATGTGAATCTTTATTGACCTAACTGAGAGATTAAACTTTACTATAAAATGATACAGAATTTGGTTATCACAATGTAGTTAAATGAGCAAATTATAAGTGTATATAAGCAATTTACAGTTTAGCATATACTCTTATATATCTTCTATATAGTGTTTTGAACTTGGTATAATGTCAGTTAGTAAAGTGCAAAAAGCCCTTCAAATAATCTTCAACAAAACAGTGACTTAGAAGTTTCAATAAGATGATGCAGAATATTTTGTTTCTTTAAATAGTAAGACCATCATAGGATTTACTGTCATTTGTCATGTATACATTCAATTAGGCTGACTTATTTAAGTCAGTAATCAGGAAAGAACTAGGTTGCAACTATAAACCAGTAAGGTATATCCAGGGAATAAATAAGTTAATCTTAAATTAAAACTTAATTCTCCATTTCTGATAATGAATGCTAATAATATCTTTAGATATTATAACATTTATTTATCTAAATCCTGACTGAAAAATTATTATATATAGACATTACTTTTAGAATACTTAGGAATCATTAACTTTTTTTTTTTAATTGTAGACTTTGTTTATTGACTTCCTTTAATGGAAGATGAGGATTTAGTTCTCAAACCTTACCATCCCCTCTGCTCTTCCTTCCCCATACACTCAATATTACAATTTTTGTTAAATCAAAGATCTGTATTTAGGTTATATGCCTATTCCATACCTGAGCATTTCAATCTAGTGAAATTATGTTTCCTTTACTTTTTTGTTTATCCTAAAGCTAATAACTGCACAATTTGGGGAAACATTGTCTTTATTGTTGTATTTTCAGGAATACTTGAAGAGACAACAGAAACTCTTATCGGCAATCATTATTAATACTTACTACTAGGGTCCAGTAAGTAACACAGACACATTAGGTATTAGAAAAGAGAATATGTGGTATAATTGGTTACACAAGAGTTGAAACAAGCAAAAACGGAAATATGAGGGACTAAGAAACTACTATGGGAAGAAACTACTACCCTTATGGTTGGTAGAAAGAATGAAAAAGAAGAAATGGGAATTAAAAGTATCAGGAATGCCAGGGAAAAAAAAAAACTATGGAGCTAGGATTTGGGCTTTGCTGTAGCCTTAATGTTTGTGTCCCCTCAAAATTCATGTTGAAACCTAACCCCCAATATGATGGTATTTGGAGGTGGTGCCTTTGGGAGGTGATTAGGTCATGAGAGCAGAGCCCTCATAAGTGGGATTAGTGCCCTTATAAAAGAAACACAAGAGAGCTCCCTTGCTCCTTCCAACACATGAGAACACCACAAGAAAATCCTGTCTATGAACCAAAGAGTGGGCCCTCACCAGACACAGAATCTGCCTGCATTTTGCTCTTGGCCTTTCCCACCTTCAGAACTGTGAGAAATAAATTTCTGTTGTTTATGATTCACACAGTCTATGATCACAGTCACTCTGTCACAGCAGCCCTAAATGGACTGAGACAGGCTTTGAGAAGCATGTGTGGCCCATTTGCTTTAGGAACCTCAAAGCAGGTGTAAAAGGGTTGGTTTTAGGAGTAACGGAAAGAGTTGGAGGCCGGAACCACTGCTAGTATGAAGTGCTGATGCTGGGGAGAAGCTCACAGGAATGACAAGAAAGAAGTATTCCCTTCTGACTTCCAATATTTCTCTAGTATCTGCTATGGATAAAATCTAAAAAGAAGCAAGCTGACAAGAAGAATCTATAACACATACTTTGTGGAATTCCAGTCCTAGTTTCAGAAATCTGATTACAGATGGGTAGAACCCATCTATAATTTCAAAGAAATTATATTTTTGAAAGTTATCAATTTCTATTGTGATATAACTAACTCCTTCAAATTTTGAGAGTTAAATTTGTGGTTGGGTAACTTCAAATAAATTTATCTATGTCTCAAGAATAATATTAATATTTAACATTTAAATATTAATAATGAAATTAATTTTAAGATTTTTTGACAAAATGAGATTTTATTTTTCTCACATATGCTATATCTGCCCCACAACTCCACTAGCTCTCCATTCACCAAATTATCGTGAGAGTTTTAAAGTTATACAAAACTACTAACACATTATTCTGTTTTGAAATGCTCTTTCTCCGTGTTGTTGATGACACCATTTGGTACAGGTACTCTTTCTGTCTCTCTGACATCTGTCTTATTCATTCTCTCACCTCATCTCAATTCCTTCTCTTAGCAGGGAATAGCAATGGCCAAGAACAGCACAGACTGAGGACTTAAATGTCCGAGTCAGAATCCATGCACCATATCTTAGCCTTTCTTGATTCTGCTCTTATTTATTAAATGGGAATAAGAATGACACCTACTTCATGTGATAGCTGTAAGATTAAACAAGACAATATGTGTTAAGTAGTTAGAATGCTGGAACATAATAATGCTAATGCCAATACATTTTAGCTTTCATCAGCCCTTAAACGTTGGTGTGTTATAAGACTCTTCCGTAGACTCCTTTTTCTTTCCATTTCTATGTACTCCTCCAAAACCATCTCTTATGCCCCCATGGTTTCAATTATTCTCTGTATGCTGAGAACTCCTTAAATCTACATTTATTTTCATTTCCAACTAATCTGTGTTCCAGCCCAAAACATTGTTTCTTACTCAAAATCTTTACCTAAAACACAGCATTTAAGTCACTGACCCATAATTTTTCCTTTAAATATACTCCTACTCTTCTGCCTGTTTATATGGTACCAAGATTCATCAAGTTGGTTACGCCAGAAATCTGCTTGTTATTTTGACTCCATTTTTTTCCTAACTCCTCACAGCCAATTAACCACATATCCTTCCCATTTTAAATGTTAAAAATATGTTTTATCTATTTTTTCCTCAGCACTCTGATTTTGTCTTAACCTCTACAAGTTTTTCAAATACACTCCTACAATATTCTGAATAGTTAAACTTGTTCCATTCTTACAAAGTAATCATCCAAAGAGATCTTTGCAACATATTAATCTGATGAAAAATTTCTCCTACATGAAAGTCATTAGTATCTTTCCATAACCCTTAGAATAAAGTCAATATGTTTCCACGTATCTCATAAAGCATTCCCTTCCTCTTACACACGGTGCTTCAGCAATTCTAAACATGTTAAATTGCTCAAGTGGACTATGGAAGAATGCATTGTCTGAGATGACTGTTATACACATGACTGGCAATCCTCCCATTAAGACACAGCATTTATGTTATCTCCATTTGCATCTAAGTGGGAGCCTGCAACTCCTTTAGCCAGTAGAGTATAGTGGAAACAATCCTAGATGTCTTCCAAGGCTTAGCCTTGAAAAGAATACGGCTTTCACCTTTCTCTCTATATATCTCCCTCTAGTTCTCACTCTCTCTCTCTCTCTCTCTCTGAGTCTGTCTCTCTTAGGCTACTCACCTTAAGGATCTAGCCACCATGCTGTAAGAAGACCCAAAAGTGTCCATATAGAGAAACCACATGGAATGTCCCACATAGAGAGAAACTGGAGTCCAAAGCCAACAGCCAGCATCAAAGGTCATACATGTAAGTCAAATTTTCCTGACCCACAAAATCTGAGCGTAATAAATGCTTGTTTATGCCACTAAATTTTCCAGTAATTTGTCATGCAGCCATATTATCAGGAATATGTGTCATGTTATATCTTTTCTCTAGGGATTAACTTCCTTCTCCTGGAACATTTTCAATTTCCTAACATCTCAAATCAGACACAACAACATCAGCTTTTCTTATCAACACCTATTCAAGTTGTCAATTACAATTGAAATATTACTTCCTCTGGTCTTTTTTCATCCTTCAGACTATAGTGTTTCTTACTATTGCTTACTCCTATATACTCCATTCTTCCTTTATCAAAGCGCTCTTCAAACTTAATATGAATAATTGTCAGCCTTCATTGGAATTTAAGATCAGTGAGGGTACAATATCTGTTTTGTCCATCATTATCCCCTCATGTGCATAGTGCATTATGCAAACTTGTGTTATGTGCTGAATCAGTACCTTTCGTCTGAATATATAAGTAACATAAGGCAAAAAATGAAAAAAATTATTAAACTTAAATAGCTTAATTAAATCTATGACTTCCCCAATTCAATGGATTTATAAACTGACTTGGAAAAGAAACCTTGAAGTTAAAAATATTTATGAATTTTCCAGCCCAAGCCTTCAAGTGAAGTTGGTCTCTTAGAATTTGTTAAATTGGGATAATACGTAGAGTTAAAAATTGTGAAAATAGAAAATGGGTGCGGTTGTTTTACATAAGAATCTTGATGCATATGCCTGTAATTAGACCTGTGGTTTTGTGAAAATTAAATGCTAGAGAGAGTAGAGATATTAGGGACCTACTCTAAGTATAAATGGAAATGTTTTGAGGTTGGTGTTAGTATTTGTTGTGTACAATATGCAATATAGTTCCTACTTACATTTTCCTGCAAATAAAGCTCCCAGCATGTTTGGCCATTTAAGCAGAATTTTTGCTTTGTGGTGTATTTGTTTTGTTTGTTTATGTGACGTGATAACATGCAAAAAAGAGCTACATAATATATATTGATTGAGATCAGAATCACATGCTGGAAGCTTCGTTAAGCTTGGTTTAATTTCTCTAAAATATTTCTTGGTATCTTGTATGTTGTTGTTGTTGGTAGACTTACAAAATTCTTATCAAAAATAATAAGATTCAAGCCTTAAAAACCAAGGAAAAGTGTAGCCATCACCATTCATGTTGTTTTCTAGATAAGACACTGTATGTTAAATATAGCTGGCTATAAATCTACAAAAAGAACAATGTTTAAATCAGAGTCAAAAAATTGAAAAAAAAAATTTAACCAGTCTAGAAATCAGTAGAACTTGGGTAACTTTTATTTCTACTTCTAAACGGTTTTATGAGGATAGATTTGCTGAATAAAATGTCTGGTCCTTATATTTTATCAGGGAAGATGCACTGAAAAATGTATCAGTCAACTATGGCTTCAAATAGTCCTTGAGATGTTTTCTCTTCCCCAAATTTTTCTGGAGGACTGATCTTAGGCAAATTTCCGACTTTCACCTATGCCCATTCTCTACCCATATTAAATCATTTAATTACTCAGTTTTCAGTCATTTTCATTCATCTAGGAGCACTTAATTTGAATCTTATATGTAATCATGGATTTCAAAGTTATCAGCAAAACATTGGGTGATCTATCTGACATAAGGAGAGAAGGTAATTATCTCTTGCACCATTGGAATTACATATGTTCTATTTACACAAAATGTCGTGTAAATAAAACCTGAACAGAAGTACAATTTCAAACAAATAAAAGTAGAGATGTAGATTTGGATATAGATGTAGATAGAGAGAGACATAAACTAGAGAATATATACATGTACTTTTCCCCTATAGTCTACTAAAAGTAATCACTACAAAAACCTCAAATTTAGCGTTTCTAAAGATAATTGTTGTTTTCCTTCCCTACAAACCCGTTTCAACTCAAAACCATTTCTCGATCAATGGCACCAGAGTGCCATGAAAACCCTGTTGCCCAAGTGCAAAACATGTATCTAATCTTGATTTAATCTCCCTTTCTTTCCCTTCATTATCTATCTGTCAGAATATACAGATGGTTAATCATGTCTCAATTCTGGCTGCTTCACGTTGTTCCAAAAGGTGTCATGTTAATTCGACCCACATAATTCTGGTTTCTGTACTATTGTAAAGATAATCTTCCTGCAGTCTGCCAACTAAAGAATGTCACTAGCCATCAGGCTCTACGAGGACTGAGTCATTAGCCACTATAGTTGCTGACTTTTAAAACCATCCCGAAAGAGTTCATGGCAGAGATCGGCAATGAGGCACTCTGTGCTCTGGGAAAACTGGCAGAACAAGCCTTCAGATAGTGAGATATGTTCAGGAGAAATTTTTTATGAACTTGGATTCTTGCATTGTCCCATACTTAGAAGAGCACTAAAAGCACTAAAATCACTAAAATTAACTAAGATATCTGTTCCTCCTGACTAGCAGCAACATTTTACCAAGATTTGTGCACAAGTGAAAAAGAGTGTTTTATAACTGTAATTAAACACTGAAAAAGCGAAATTTTTTCCTTGTTTCTTGGCGTATTAGAAAAGTTGTGGCTAACTAATGGGCTTTTTGGAATTCATCCAATAGTAACCTCACTTGATAAAGTTTCATTCCATTTTTAATTTATTGCTATGCTGTCTATGGTCTATTTATTAATGATCATGGCCTACTGTGTCTGGATATGTAGAGTTAAGATTATGGGAACAGATAAAATGGGAATCTGAAACATTCTACATAAGTAGAGTATAAGTAGAATAAGTCAGTAGAATATAAGTAGAATAAGTAGAATATAATTTATACTACTTCATCACACGTATTAACTTATTTGCCAGTAAAGATAAGTACAATATAATGACAGCACCTTTATTCAGTTATTTCCAAATTCTGCCACAAAGGATTCAGTGTAGAGTGTATAATATCACACTTAAAAAAAACATTAGAATAGCAGGGCCAGGTAAAAGAATGTGAAACAACAGCAGTATTATTTTCTTATTCTAGGTATTTTCTAGTCTCTACAGTATACTGATTCACACAGCTGTAATTCATTGAGTGCAATCTGCAGGTTTAATTCCATCTTTGTCTTTAGAACACATTTTTGCATTGGTTACTGGGAAATTTAAGGAAATTTAACTTATCACTCTGTTATTCACTACTATACAATTCTGTTAGTACCCTGGTTTGGATTTTGTGTACTAGTTTGGATAACTGATATTCTGATTATCCCCATGAGGCTGGGAGTTTGTCTTGGTAATTTGCCTGTTGTATTAATTGAACTGAGGTAATGGCTCTGCTTTGCTTCTGTTAATCTCCTTTCTAGCATGTCACCTCCTCTCAAACTTGAAGGTGCAATAGCCTGATTGTGAGTATTTCCTCATCTGCTATTCCATTTGAATCACTTCAGAATCTATTATCCCATTCAAAATACATTGCAGCAGTTGCTCTATTAGATTACCACGCTTTCTGCAAAATGAACTTCCTTGTGGCATGTGAATCTGGGTCTGTTTTGATCTACCATCAGCCAGATTCTGTAAGACAACTATATCTGACTACATATAATAACTCTCCAGCTGCTTAAACGCTCACAGCTCACTGGTTCTTGGTATTTCTTCCGACTCAAATTTTTGTTTCTAGTTTGACACATACCTCTTTCTCTGATGCTCTAAAACAGGGGTCCCTAACCCCGGGTCTGCGGCCTGCTAGGAACCAGGCCGCACAGCAGGAGGTGAGAGGCAGGCAGGTGAGCGAAGCTTACCACCTGAACCCTCCCCCCCACCCCCCATCTGCCACATTACTGCCTGAACCACTCACCTCCACTTCCCAGTCCACAGAAAAATTGTCTTCCACGAAACCGGTCCCTGGTGCCAGAAAGGTTGGGGACCACTGCTCTAAAATCCTTGAATATAATTTTATCAACTTGGAATTTTTCAACCATCTTTCCAGAATTTGAATCTTATTGCCTCTAACTTGCCTGCTTCTTTTGGCTAACTGAGGCAAGCAATCACAAATCTATTCAAGACTTTCAAAATACAAGCTCCTAGAAGCAGCAAGTTGACTAGCATTCTGGCCCAGTCAATTTGATTTAGCTTTGAAGAATCAGACATTTACCAGATTATCATTTTGTTCATCTCTATCTACCCCATTTTGCTTAAATTAATTAGCCCACACTTGGTCTAATTGGTTCAATTCATCTAAGTTACCAAATCTGTAGACAGAGTCATTTGTAGTATTCATTATCCATTTAATGTCCATGAGATCATTACTAATGAACCTGCTTTCATTTTTTATACCGGCAATTTGCTTCTTCCCTACTTTTCTTGATTAATTATATAGAGTTTTATCAGTTTTATCGATCTTTTCAAAACACAAGCATTTGAGTTCATTGTTTTCCATATTGTCTTCTGTTTCCAATTTCATTGAGTTTTGCTCTAATTTATTTTTGCTCTAATTTTCTTCTGCTTGTTTTAGACCTGAATTGTTATTCTTTATCTAGTTTCCTAAGGTAAAGGCTTAGGTTATTGATTTTAGAAATTTCTTATTTTATAACATATGCACTTAATGCCATAAATTTTAGTCTTACCATTGCTGTCGCAGGACCTAGCAAATTTGACTAGGTTTATATTATTTTTTTTTTAGTTATAAATAGTTTAAATTCCTCTTGGGCTAATTGGTGCTAAATTACCAATGTGTTATTTAGAAATTTGTTGTGTAATTTTTGAATATTTGACACTTTTCCAGCTATCTTTCTGGTATTGATTTCTAGTTAAATTCCATTGTGATCTGAGGATATACTTTATATAATCTCTATTCCTTTTAAGTTAAGTTGTGTTTTATATCTTAGAATATGGTTTAACTTGGTAAATGTTCCATTTGACCTTGAGAAGTATCTGTAATCTGCTGGTTGGTGATTGTAATATTCCTTACATGTCAAGTAGATCAATTTCACTGACAGTGCTATTTGGGTCAACTATATCTTTACTGATTTTCTCCCTGCTTGATTTGTTAATTACTGAAAAAGGAGTATTAAAGTCCTTAACTATGATAGTAGAATTGTTTATTTCTCTTTCCAGTTCTATTAGTCTTTGACTAAAGCTTTTTGACAGTCTCTTGTTAGGTGCATACACATTTAGGAGGATTTTTTTTTGAGAATTGATGTATTTATCTTCTATAATATCTCTGTCCCTGATAATTATATCTGATAATTTTCCTTGCTCTGAATTTGGCTTTGTCTGAAGTAATATAACTACTCTAGCTTTCTTTTGATTAATGTGAGAATGGTATATATTTCTTTATTCATTTACTTTTAATTTTCCTTTCTCTGTATATTTAATGCTTATTTCTTGTAGAAAATATAGTTGAATATGTTTTATCCTTTTCGACAAGCTGTTTTTTAGTTGGTTCATTTACTCCATTCTCATTTAAAGAGGTTATTTATGTAGTTGGATTAGTATCTGCCATGTTTGTAACTGTTTTCTATAGATTCCATTTCTTCTCCTCCACCACCAACATTTTCTTGCCTTGTCTGGTTTTAATGGATTATTTTTTATGATTCAATTCTATCTCCTCCATTAGCATGTCGACTGTGTTTCTATAAAAAAATTTAGTGATTGCCTTAGAGTTTCTAATACATAATTTTAACTATTCTAAAACTACATTAAAATAACACTATATTGCTTCATATATTGTGCACATACATTATAATAGAGTATTCAAATACCTCCCTTCCATCCCTTCTAGAATTTTGGTCATTCATTTCAACTATATATATAGTATAATCATCTAAGGCATTGTTACTAGCTTTGTCAGTTCAGGCTGCTACAGTAGAATACTATAGATTGATTAGCTTTAGCAACAAACATTTATTGCTCACATTTCTGGAGGGTGGGAAGTTCAAGATCAAAGCGCCAGCAGATTAGATGTCTGGTGAGAGCCCTCTTCCTGGTTTGTAACCATCTTCTTGCCATAGCTTCACATGGCTGAGAGATCTCTTGTCTCCTCTTTTTATAAGGGCAATAATCCCATCAAGAAGGCCCTACTCGCGTGACCTAATCTAAGCCTGATTACCTTGAAAAAGCCCCACCTTGAAATGGGGACTACAGCTTCAGCGTATTAATTTGAGGAGAACATAAGCATTCAGAAAACAGCAGTTACTATTTTTTAATTTAAACAGTTATATTTTAGACCAATTTAGAGTAAGAATAATGAAGGATTTTATTTTGCTTTCATTTTTTCCTTCTCTGACACTTTTCCTTTGTTTATGTAGATCATGTTTCTGACCTAAATCTTTCCTCTGCCTGAAGAATTTCATTCTTCTAAAGGATATCTGCATTCCCTGGCTCACAGCCCCTTCCTCTATCTCTAATGACAGCAAAGTTGACTCTCTCTGCTTCTTCTGTAATCATATCTTCCTCTTAGTCTCACCTCAGCAGGGAGAGGTTCTCTGCTTTTACAGACTTATGTGTTTAGTGAAGGCACACATTGATAATCTCCCTATCTCAAGGTCCTTAACCTTAGTCACATCTTCAACATCCTTGTTTTCCCTGTAAGGTAACATATTCACAAGTTCCAGTGTTTGTAGACATCTTTGGAGGGCCATTACTAAAATATTTTGTAAAAAATTAAGATAAAGACATAGTGAAATTGTGGTGATAATCTTGTTGCTGAAAATTTTATCAGTGAAACACAATGTAATAACTCTCAAAGCATACAGAAAAGTGAGAAAAAATATTTTTCATGAAACATAAAATGCTATTTATCCAAGATAAACTTAAGAGCTTTTACCCATACATACCAGTAAAAAGTGTTTTACAAATAACTTCTAAACTATATAAGATTAAATAAAGAACCCACTGGAGGGCTTCCCTGGTGGTGCAGTGGTTGAGAGTCCGCCTGCCGATGCAGGGGACACGGGTTCGTGCCCCGGTCCGGGAAGATCCCACATGCCACGGAGCGGCTGGGCCCGTGAGCCATGGCCACTGAGCCTGCGCGTCGGAGCCTGTGCTCCGTAACGGGAGAGGCCACAACAGTGAGAGGCCTGCGTACTGGGGGAAAAAAAAAAAAAAAAAAGAACCCACTGGAGTTTTAAAAACACATTTTATTACGCTCAGTAATTATTGGTCAAAATATATCATAGCAACATAAAAATGTACTATGTAGCAAATAAAAATTTTTAAATGCAAGATTATTTCTAATTTTGCTTAGAGTAGCCACAGCAAAGCAAAATAAATGGAAAAATAAAATTTTATGTATGACGTAGTTAGTGTATTCATGACACCAATTCGGGACTTCCAGGCAGTCCAGTGGTTAAGACTCCATGCTTCCACTGCAGGGGACATGGGTTCAATCCCTGGTTGGGGAACTAAGATCCCACAAGCAGTACAGTGCGGCCAAAAAAAAAAAAATGATGCCAATTCTATCCAAATTTTGGTATAGAATCAGTGCAACTTTTTCCAATATCACTATGTAAAATGGATGGGGAGTGTGGGGGAAAATGCCTTCCTTACAGATGAATACCATAAGTGTAATAAGCAATCACGTAGAAGCAATGATGGAATTACAAAATCATCACTTTGCTGCCATCGAGGTTGACTGAGCGAAGAATCATCAGTGAATGCTAAAGATGGGGGTAAAAGCTTTATGCTGAACAAGACAGTTTTATAGTTCAAAATATCTCTTAAAAATTACTTATTATAATAATAAATTTACAGAAGAGAAATCTGGCTGAGGCCATAATAACCAAGGGATCAAAGATTACGTCATTAATAATGGAACAAACTAACATCATGTATCATCTGATATAATGCACTGGGAATGTCACAACATAACTTCTGTCAGGGGACGAAGAAGTGCAAACTTACTATTTGCTTGTAAGGCAAAGTTCAGACGTATTTAGTGAAAGTGTTAATGATAGCAAATAAAAGAGTACTCTTTACTATGGTTTGTGCTAATAATAAAGAAGGATGAGTGAGATTAAAGCGGAATACAGTACATGGTCTAGGTTAAATTCAGCACATCTCCCTGAGAAATATTAGACATCAAGGATGTGTGGCTTGGTTCACTAAAGGATGTGAGGAATTAATGAGGTGACAGACTGTTCCTTATCTGGCAGAATATTTTTGTCTCAAACTTGTGGATCAAAAAGAGTTTAATTTCATAAGAGAATTATTAACCTAGCTGATTATTTAGCAGCCAATATTTTAAGAACAAAAACTCTTCAAAAATTATGTCAAAAGAAGTTGTTTTCATTAAAAAAGAGATAATAGATACTTGTTTGGCCCTTAGAGTATATTATTTTTATACATTTTATATTTATTTACAAAATTAGACATAGATGTTGAATTAAATTCCTTATATGTGGCAACAGAACAAAATAATAGTAGAAATTCTTTGAACTGTACAGAATAAAGACAGAAAGGGTTTATCTGTTTTGTTCATAAGACATAATTCCATCATTAGCTAGTAAAATACTATGGTCTCATATTTTACTCTCAACAAGACCAGTATTGCTCAGATAAACAGGATTGGTCAGATAAACCTAATATAATTGTAATATCAACCATATTAATAGGTAGAATGGTGTCAGGATTTAGCACTGGAAATTCAACTGTGAACCACCATGGATAATGCCCCTGCCAACAAAGAGAAAGGAAAATGACTTTGAAACTTTACTAAGTGTGCTGGTGGGTGGCATGTACCAGTGTGTGTGTGTGTGTGTGTGTGTGTGTGTGTGTGTGTGTTTCACATGTCCTCTACTATCCCTAGTGACCATATGAATTTAGATGGAAAGACAGAAAGACTGAATAATTTGCCTTATTATTTATTTTTTTGAGATAGAATAAAAAACACTTTTTTCTATAGGAATATTTTAACAGTTAATCTGGAGTGAAGAAAGTTACATCAGGAGTCCACTGGGAGGAGCTGAAGTGTGCACTCTCTCTCTCTGCATCTCTCTCTCTATGTATCTCTTTTTCACACATACATTCACGTAAAATTATAATTCAAATGATACATTTGTCTTACTGAGACAGATCGATCAACAAAAAGCATTAGAGTTCAAGAAAAATGGTATTTCTTTCTGATTTGCTTATGTTGAGAGTAAACATCATGTATCACTGACAAATTATGAATATAGATAAATATACATATGAATCTGTATACATATATATTCATATATTATATATTACTTTCTGAGATAAATTTTACACACACACACTACCATTTATAACGAGATAAAATAAGGATTTTGTTTATGTCTTTCATTCCTTAGTAAAACAAAATTGCCATCCTTTTACATGTAGTCTTTTTTTTTCTTTCTTTTTTTTTTTTTTTGCAGTACGCGGGCCTCTCACTGTTGTGTCCTCTCCCATTGCGGAGCACAGGCTCCGGACGCGCAGGCTCAGCGGCCATGGCTCACGGGCCCAGCCGCTTCGCGGCATGTGGGATCTTCCCGGACCGGGGCACGAACCCGTGTCCCCTGCATCGGCAGGCGGACTCTCAACCACTACGCCACCAGGGAAGCCCTACATGTAGTCTTTTAAAAAATATTTCTGGCTATTAAAATCCCAATCTTGGGGCCATCGCTATTGATGATAAGATATATTCTCATCCTTCAAGAAACTAAAATTATTAGTTCAGTTATAATTTCATACAACTAATACAAGTTTATAGTTTAAATGTCATTGTGGTAAATTTTATCACAATGCATTTTGAAACAACAATTTTAATAATATTTTTATGTCTACAGTAGTTCCTCTTTATCCATGGTTTCACTTTACATAGTTTCAGTTACCCGTGGTCATCCATGGTCAGAAAATATTGAATGAAAAATTCCAGAAATAAACAATGAGTAAGCTTTAAATTGAGCACCCTTATGAGTAGCATGATCAAATTTGTGCTGCCCTGCTCCATCCTGCCTTGGACATGAATCAGTCCTTTGTTTGGTATATCCATGCTGCATACTCTACCTACCCATTAGTACAGGAAAAAAAAAAGACATAGTATATATAAAGTTTGGTACTATCCTCAGTTTCAGGTGTTCACTGGGGGTCTTGGAATGTGTATTTTCCTATCTGGACCATAATGCACATGTATTTCTTTACCACTGTGCTCTTATTGATGATGATTTAATAAAAGTGATAAAATGAAATGTTAAAGGAATGAATCAGTGTACAAAAAGAACACTACCTTCCCTGATAATTCTTTCAAGGAAAACTACATTAAATATTATTTTAGTGTAAATTGTGGATCAATTCCTTTACAATAATGATTGATTATCTCCAATATGTCAGCAATTAATTAACAAATAATGGTGAATGATACAGACAAGGACTATAGCATCCGTGAAGGCATTTCAGTTTAAGAAAGCAGGAAAGGCTTTCTGATATAATTAAACTATTAAATATGCATTTAAAAGCCAGAGGAACTCATCTAGTGAGAGTGGTCAGATATGAACAGTGGTTTGGGAGTGGCCCAGGAGCATGGGAGAGGTGAGGGAGGAAGAAAGGTGTTTCTGGCAGAAGGAGCAGAATGCATGAGTGAATAAGAAAAACACTTGGTGCAGAAGGTCCATGTAGTATGTGCAAAAGTGGCATGCTAGAGGTCAAATTTGGGAATAAGCCACATAAAGGTCATAATTTCTGTTTTAGGAATAGATTCACTTAGTCACAAATTCATAAACTTGAAAATATATCTGTGACATTAATTATACAATACTGTCTTAATTAAGATATCAAGCAGTAGTAGGCTTAGAATAATTTCCATAATTTGCTTCAGTTTTCTTTAATGTGACAAATCAATTTTCATGGATTTTTATAATGCAGATGCTGTTGAAGTTACCATTCAGTGAAGAAACAAAAGTTGTCACAGGCAAAATTTTGTATATTTGACTTGGATATTTAGTTGATATGACATGTAGGTCAAACATTTGTTTTTTTGTTAGAAACTCCCATTACAGGCTGATACATATTCAATGTGTTATGTATCTGGAAGGTATGCTATGTTCAGAATTGTGCTGCTGAATAAAATCTACATTATGATAAATAATAGACTACCTGTCATATGTGCATTGCTTTGTTTAGCTTATACTAGAGTTAGGTTTTCTTTGAAAGTTCCATTGTAATATTATAGTGACTATTTGGAAAACTGAACATACTACATTCTACAATCATTTGGCTAAAAGTGGAAGATTATGCTGTATATAAATATTAAATGTTTAATTTCAAATTATAATTTATTCATAATAGCCATAAACTGGCTTATTTTTTATATATGGCATATTTTGTCAAAACTCAATGAACTATATACTAAAGCATTTGTATTTTATCATACAGAACTTATAGCTCAAAAATATGACTAAAGGGCTTCCCTGGTGGTGCAGTGGTTGAGAGTCCGCCTGCCGATGCAGGGTACACGGGTTCATGCCCCGGTCTGGGAAGATCCCACATGCCGCGGAGCGGCTGGGCCCGTGAGCCATGGCCGCTGAGCTTGCGCGTCCGGAGCCTGTGCTCCACAACGGGAGAGGCCACAAGAGTGAGAGGCCCGCGTACCGCAAAAAAAAAAAAAAAAAAAGTGACTAAAATATTATCGTCTAAGGAGAAAAGTCAATGTAAAGTGTCAACAATTTGTTCACTAACCACAAAATGTAACTTGAAAGAAACCGGTTGGCATTTTTATGAAAAAGAAAAAATATATATATATATATATATGTAAAAGAACAAATTACAAAAAAAAACACTCTTCAAAAAATAGCAACACATTATTAGAGACAGATATGGGTAAGAAATTGATTAAGGTAGGTGATGTGTTCCAAGAATAATTATTTTGTTTACCTGTCTAGGTACACAATATAAAAAGATTTGTTGTTGATGTTGCTCTTTAATAAAATGTATATGTTTTTGAAAAAATTTTCTTTATGCAAAAAGGATGATTTCTATGTTCATCAAGTAAAAAAAAAAAAACTGTTTTAGTCTAATGTAATTCTAATTATTTTAGAATTTCTTGTCACTTTCTAAGTGCCCAGCCTTGTATAATAAACAATGCTGTCATTCTATCTCTGAGTAGATAACATTAAATCATCCTCATAATCTACTTTGTCCTTCACTTTCTGCAAACCTGTCCTCTCTTCAAAATCCCCTTAGAGGATATGTGACACCACGGCCCTCATATTTACAGTCAGATGCTTGAATCTCAAAGGCTTCTATTTTCCTTAACATTTTGAATCAATACTAATTAATTTCCAAAAAAACCCATGTCCTTTGATCTTTACATTACATACACAATTCTAACAGCAAAGATCCACATTATTTAAATATAGTCTTTACAAGTCTAACTGACCCTAGCCACACATCATCACAGCTTTTAAACTTTGATTTTTCCTTTATCACTCTAAGAATGATATCTAATCACACTTCCACAACATAGAAAAATCTTTATTAGAGCAAATCTACAGCATAATTATTTAGAGGTTTAGCGATATTGCAGACATTCTGAGTCTCTTAGTAGCTATGTAATTTTAATAAAGATTTTAAACTACCTATTTGATTTAAGAATGTGAAAACTATTGCTGAGAACAGTTTCAGTAGAGCGGTTGGAATAAAAGCTTTGGTGGTCCTTGCAATGACTTAATATGTACATGTACCCAATATCTGAGACTTTGAATACTACTGGAAATGTAAACATGACTAACTAAGGATAAAATAAAGTTGAATAAGTAGTCCATTAAAGGAAAAAATGAGAGTGACTTTGTTTCAAAGACTTACTCCTGTTGAGCCTTTATATGTGAAGATCATATGGTAAACCAAAATTTGACGTATTTGTATTCATATTCATTGTAATGCCTTCATCAATATGTAGTGCACTGTTTTTAAGTTTTCTAAGAAAAAATTATTATTAAAACCTGATGTTTACCTCCAAGTCTCAGCAATTAAAAATGAATATTCTTGAAAGAAACGGAAAGATATACCATGCTCTTTTACTGGAATAATTAATATTGTTAAAATGGCCACACTATCCAAAGCAATTTGCGGATTTAATGTGATCCCTATCAAATTACCCATGACATTTTTCACAGAACTAGAACAAACAACCCTAAATTTTATATGGAACCCTAAAAGACTCAGAATTGCCAAAGCAATTCTGAGGAAAAAGAACAAAGCATGAGGCATAACCACTCCACCCCACCAGGCTTCAGATAATACTACAAAGTTACAGTAATCAAAACAGAGTGGAAATGGCACAAAAACAGACATACGGACCAATGGAACAGAATAGAAACCCCAGAAATAAACCCACACACCGATGGCCAATTAATCTTCAACAAAGGAGGCAAGAATATACAATGGAGAAAAGACAGTCTCTTCAGCAAGCAGTGCTGGGAAAGCTGGACAGCCACACATAAATCAATGAACTTAGAACACACCCTCACATCATACACAAAAATTAACTCAACATGACTTAAAGACTCAAGTATAAGACATGACACCATAAAACTCCTAGAAGAGAACATAGGCAAAACATTCTCTGACATAAATTGTACCAATGTTTTCTTAGGTCAGTCTCCCAAAGCAACAGAAATAAAAACTAAAATAAACAAATGGGATCCAATCAAACTTACAAGCTTTTGTACAGCAAAGGAAACGATAAACAAAATGAGAAGACAACCTACAGACTGGGAGAAAATATTTGCAAATGATGTGACCAACAAGGGCTTAATTTCTAAAGTATACAAACAGTTCACACAACTCAACAACAAAAAAACAAACAACCCAATCAAAAAATGGACAGAAGACCTAAATAGACATTTCTGCAAAGAAGAAATACAGATGGCCAAAAGGCACATGAAAAGGTGCTCAACATCTCTAAATTATTACAGAAATGCAAATCAAAACTGCAACAAGGTACCACCTCACACCAGTCAGAATGGCCATCGTTAAAAAGTGCAGTTAAGTCCCCTGGAGTGGAAAACAGGACCAAAGACTTTATATCTGTAATTATGGCTCTGAAACTTATTTTCTGTGTGAAATTTGTTTGAGGCTTTGGTAGAATCATATCCAGTTTTAGCATTCAAGTAGACCAAAGATCTTGGATGAGATAATAGGACTATATGCCACATAAAAATAAGACTGTCAATTTTGATATCTCAAAATTGATACCTCAATGAAAGAAGAGTTTTCAGGAAAACTAGTCAGAATTCTTCTGTGACTGCTCAATGTAAATTCATGTTTTAATCTCATTCTACCTTTCTTATTTCTTAATACATTCTCTCAATTTATTGGTAAATGAGATAGAGGCATATAAGCAGTGAAGAATTGTCTCACCATTCCTAAGATTAATACAATAATAAGTAGAAATCAAAACGGGAAAAAAAACCATATTGAGATGGTAAGTTAATAACCCAATGACTGCCTGATGTGAGGAGAGGCTGGTGTTTTTAAGAATTAAAATAAAATAAATTAGCAATTCTTGAGGATTTACCATATGACAGGCACTTTGCTGGGTACTTAGGCACTGCACATGCATAATCTAATAAATCTTTAAAATTCTATGAACTAGGCACTATTTTATAATCCTTTTATGAAAACAGAGAAGTTGTTTAAATTGTCTGTTATCACCATAGCTAATACATTATAGAAACTATGCTCTCCGACAAGATTTACTACAAGATACATGTATTATAAACAAGGGAAGGATTTGCATGTATCATTACAACACTGATAGGGGTGTCTTTTTTTTTTAATCCATTGGGACTACTAAGAAAAAAGTGTCCAATGAACACATACATTTATTCCACAAATAAATGTTCAATATAGAATCAATTCTAATATAAAACTGAAATTTGGGGGCTTTGATATATACTTATTATTAGTTATTAATATCTAAACTTAAAATTTTTCCTAGAATATTACATTGAGTACCTACAAGAGGAGAGAACTGTTTAGTAAAACAATGATATTCCAAAAAGTATTACCAAAAAAATAAACTATAATAGTTGCATGCTAAAATTTGTGACCTGAGGCTCTCACAAATCCAAAATGAATTCTACATGAATAATCAAAGACCTTGATGTTTGAGTTAAATTAGGATAACATCAAGTCTCTGAATAGAGATTTTGTGTTTTCTACCTTCTTTCTGTCTTTGTCTCTGTTTCTCTCTCTGTCTCTCTCTTTCTTTCTTTCTTCCTGGAACACCCACTATTAATACGTATCCTTCTATCTTTTACTATTTTCTTGTTTGTTATTCTACTGATAACAGCATGTGCTCTGACTTATCCAAGGTTAATATCACCCAATACTTCCATATCCTTCATAAAAAATCAAAGAGATTAGAAAATATTAACTTTATTCATTCCTCCTGATTTATGTGACTTTGACCTATATTTTAATTCTGTTATATTGTGATTTTACACAGGCAATTTTCTATTAGATTTACTCTTTTCAATAGTCTCCTTCTTCTCAGTATCTCCAAATTTCCATATTGTCTAATTCTTCTGTTTGAAAAATCATCTTATTAGTTTTAAAAACCAGGCCTACTAGAAACAAGTTCTCTCATATTTTATTTATTTGACAATGTCTTTATCTTTTTTTTTTTTTAAAGAAGATGTTGGGGGTAGGAGTTTATTAATTAATTAATTAATTTTTTTTTTGCTGTGTTGGGTCTTCGTTTCTGTGCGAGGGCTTTCTCTAGTTGTGGCAAGCGGGGGCCATTCTTCATCGCAGTGCACGGGCCTCTCACTATCGCGGCCTCTCTTGTTGCAGAGCACAGGCTCCAGACGCGCAGGCTCAGTAGTTGTGGCTCACGGGCCTAGTTGCTCCACGGAATGTGGGCTCTTCCCAGACCAGGGCTTGAACCCGTGTCCCCTGCATTAGCAGGCAGATTCTCAACCACTGCGCCACCAGGGAAGCCCGATCTTATCTTATCTTTGATGAATATTTTCACTTGATAGAGAATGTAAGGTTGGAATTATTTCCATGTAGGATTACAAATATACTATTTCATTGATTTCTAGCAACAATTTTTTGGAGAAATATGAGATCAAAGTAAGTAACCTGTAGTATTTCTCTAGATTCCTTAAGATTTTCTCATCTATGCTTTCTAGCAATTTTAAAATGATGAATCTGAGTAGCTGTGCTTTCATTTTGAATTTTTTTGCTCAATGTTTATGACTTTTTCTTTTAATTTGTGAAGTTATATCTTCATCAGTTCAGGAGTATTATTAGCTATTATGTCTTCAGACATTCTGCCTCATTTTCACCTCCCTTTCTGGCAATTTAAATGCTAATGGATCTTAAAGGAGTTTATTCCATAAAATGTGTCTTATAATTTATTTGGTCTGTCATATGATTCAGGACAAAATAATAATATAAAAATCTCTTATTCAAGACTTCTTCATGTTAAAATCATTTTTAAGTTAATATTTCTCATGACAATATTTTAGAAAAAATTTTCCCCAGCAGTTAGTCTTCTAACCAAGCAAGATTTTTATTTAATTATTATTCTCTGTAAACTAAGAACATGGTATATGTGCCCATTAAATGATAACTTGAATAGACATTTCTCCAAAGAAGACAGACAAATGGCCAACAGGCACATGAAAAGATGCTCAACATCAATAAACCTCAGGGCAATGTAAGTCAAACCACCATGAGATATCACCTCACACCTGTTAGGATGGCTATTATAAAAAAACAAAAAACAACAAGTGTATGGAGAAAAGGGAACCCTTGTGCACTGTTGGTGGGAATGTGAATCGGTGGAAAATAGTACGACGTTTCACCAAAAATTTTCAAAAGAAACTACCATATAATCCAGTAATTCCATATCGGGTATATATCCAAAGGAATTGAAATCAGGTTCTCAGAAAGCTATCTGTACTCTCATGTTCATTGCACCAAGACATGGAAAAAACCTAAATTTCCATCAATAAATGACTGGATAAAAACATCTCTCTCTCTCTCTCTCTCTCTCTCTCTCACACACACACACACACACACACACACACACACACACACACACACAGAGGAATATTATTTAGCAATAAAGTGGAAGGAAATCTTGCCATTTTTGATAACGTGGATGGACCTCGAAGGCATTATGCTGACTGACGTTAAGTCAGAGAAAGACAAACACTGTATGATTTCACTTACATGTGGTATCTAAATAAGCTGAACTCATAGAAACAGAATAGACTGGCATTGCCAGAGATGAGGGTCGGGAAAGGGAATCAAGGTTGTCAAAGGTACTAATTTCCAATCATAAGTTCTGAGATGTAATGTACAGCACAGTGACTATAACTTAAAATACTATACTGTACATTTGAACGCTGCTTAGAGAGTAAATCTTGAAAGTTGTCATCACAAGAAAAAAAATTAACTATATGAGCTGCTGGGATGTAAACCAAACTTACTCTGGTAATCATTTCGCAGTTTATACCTATATTAAATCATTACGTTGTACACCTTGAACTAATACAATGTTATATGTCAATTATATCTCAACAAAACTATAAAGAAAATGTGATGGAATATTGCTCAGGCTTAAAAAAGAAGAAAATTCTGCCATATGCAATAATATGGATTAACACAGAGGACATTATACTAAGTAAATCAAGCCAATCACAGAAGCACAAACACTGTGTGATTTCACTTATATGAGTAGTCAAATTCATAGAAACAGAGAGTTGAATGGTGGTTGCCAGAGGCTGGGAGGAGGGGAAAATGGGGAGATGCTATTCAACTTAAAGTTCCAATTATGCAAGATGAATAAATTCTAGAGATCTGCTGTATGACACTGTGCCTCTAGTTAACACCATATTTTGCACTGAAAAATTTAAGAGGGTAATCTCATGCTAAGTGTTCTTACTGCAATTTTAAAAAAAAGATATAATATATTTTAAGATTTATACTTTTCCATGTTATCCTGTTGGGTCATAACCATATTTCTAAGATATATTACCAGATGTAAGTTAACATTTTTTTGAATTTTTGGTAAAATGCTAGCTTTTTTGTGGAAAATTGAATAAAGATGAGTAGTCTAAGTATTTAGCAGTATGTTTTTGGCAGCACTAAAGAAGCAAAACACTTCACTTGACTAAGCCAAAGCTAAGGTAATGCATAATTTTTATCCATTTAGTGTTTAGAGGTTTGAAAAAGAGAACCTAATTGGTAAGAATTTATGCAAAGGATACATATCTAGAATATTTGTCAAAATATGAAAGGAAAGTTTTATGGGACATTAAGCTAAGCACTGTCAGTAGAGTTATAGCTGTTATTTTTATAGCTTAAGAATAATGGGATGCATACTAATCAAAATAGTCCACCTTATATTTTGCATATTCTATTCAGAATTCTTTTGAAAGGATCCCCTGGAACATTTCTCTGACCATTTAATGTGTATTTTTCTAATAATTTATAAAATAAAATAAAATAATTACCATATATTACCATGGTAATTTGAATAGCTTTGGTAGCTGAAAAGGTAATTCAAGAAATAGAAACTGCAAAAGATAATGCTGAGTCAGAGAACTGAAAGAATTTTCTTTCTTATTCCTCCTCTATTTTTCAAAATTAACGTAATTTTATAACACAATATAAATATTCAATCAATCTCATTTCTCCATATGCCTAAGAGTTTTCTCTATTCTACTCAAAATTGTTTAAGTACCCTATCCATAATCTTAGCATATCTTGTAGCCCCTGCCAAGATTTCAGATGAGAGAAGCTCCAACCAGCTTCTTCACTGAGTCTTCATAAGGACATAGCCAGAGTTACACAAACAGCTCCTTAATTCCTAATCCACAGAAACTGAGATGATAAATCTTTGTTCTGAGAGACAGTTTGTTATGCAACAATAGGTAACTAATATACTCTACTTAAGCTATGATATGTTTGGGGCATATTATGTTTTTCTCCAGCTACTTATGGCTGTTAAAAGTAATTCTAAGACAGTATAAATCTCCAACTATATAGCACATTTAAAGTTTTGCTTTTTTCCAACGCAGATTAAATTCAGGCTCAAGGAATTTGGGATTCCTCCTTCTCTGATCTTCTTGACACTAGTTCCTCTGGACACACATCTTTTTAATTATCAGGCTTGTGAATATGCAGTTTCCCTCTTGTTGGTGGTTACTGCTTTTCTGACTTATGTTGACTGGCTGTCAATATTTTCTGAATGATAAACATCCCATTTTTGTCCTTCTTGTAGGGTGCATGTATAGGTTCATGATGGGTACCTGCAAAGCTACCCAACCACCCAATTAGCTGATGTGGAAGACTTGGTGTTGACCCAGCATCTTCTCCCTCTCCTCCTTTCCAACCTCAGCTCCCACCACCAGTGGTTCTCAGTCCTAGCCTTTTTTTCTTGCTACAAACTCTCACCTGTTGAGAAGATCCTTTGTTAAGATACTACAGCGCTAATCAACTACAGCTTCTTTCCACAGTGTCCATTTGATCCATCAAAAAATCATGTACTCTCTCACAATATGATAGGAGTGGTGGCAACTCCTGGGTCAACCGTTCTTTCTGATCTTCCCTCTCTCTGCAATTTCCTATCACCCTGCTCTAAAATGAACAAGAGTAGATTTTTAAATCTTGTACCCACACTGATATAAAATGGGGAAGGAAATGCCTGTTTATGGTTCTTATAGGCATGCTTAATTTTCCCAAATATTTTTTTCCTGGAGGATCCCAGGATCTATGTTTACAGGAACATAATTACAAAGAGGGAGAGAGTAACCTTTCAGCAAATATAGTGTCCCTAAAATACTGTTGACAATGCCTCTTCCCCCTTCCCCTTCTGAAGTTGGTAGGGACTTAGTGGCTTTATTATAAAGACCTGTTCCGCTCTATTTTCAAAAGCCCTACTAAAGGTATCTTGGTGGACTGCTGGTTATCATAAGAACATGAGGAGTGTTTGGTATCTTTTTGTAAATATTGGACCTTAACTGCAATTCACTTACTGTGTGTTCAGCAGTAATATAGAGACTAAATTGGCTTTTTTTTTTTTTTTTTTCATTTTCACTGATTGTGAGCGTTTTAGGAAGTCACTTAAGTCACTTCAAGTCTCTGGGACTCAGTTTCCTCAACTGAGAAGTGTGTGTGAGACTAGGCGATTATCACCTGTAATACTGCATGGCTATTTTTAATAGCACTTGTATGTAACTGTATTCATTTGGGTATATTCCTAAGAGTAGCATCATTGAGTCATATGATGATTCTATGTTTAACTTTTTGAGGAAATGCCAAAATGTTTCTACAGTGACTGAAACATTTTACATTCCTACTAGCAATGCAGGAGGGTTCCAATTTCTCCATGTCCTCACTAACATATTGCTTTCCTGTTGTTTTCTTTTTTTTTATTATACCATCCTAGTGGGTGTGAAGTGGTATCTCAATTTACATTTGCTTAATTATTCATGAGATTGAGCTTCTTCCCATTTCTAGTTCAACATTTGTATATCTTCTTTGGAGAAGTGTTTTTTCAACTCTTCCCTCATTTTTCACTTGAGTTGTTTAGCTCTTTCATCGTTGACTTGTGAAAGTTTGTTATATATTCTGGATACTAAAGTCTTATCAGATATATAGTTTGTAATATTTTCTCCCATTCTGTAGTGTTTTTTTTTTAATTTCTTGATAATGTCCTTGATGCACAAAAGCTTTTCATTGTGATCCAGCCAAAATTTTCTTTTTCTCTTGTTTCCTTTGTTTTTTGTATTATATGTAAAATTACATTGGCAAATGCAAAGTCATGAAGATTTACTCCTACGTTTTCTCTAAGAATTTTTGAATTTTAGTACTTCCAGTACAATTTGAATAGCAGTGGTGAAATATTATTCGTGTCTTTTTCTTAACCTTTGTGGGAAAGTTTACAGTCATTTGCCTGAATATGCTGTTAGCTTTGGGTTTTTCAAATACCCTTTATCATGTTGAAGAAGTTACCTCTATTCCTAGTTTTCTGATTGTTTTTAATCATGATAGGGTGTTGGATTTTGTCAAATGCTTCTTTTCTGTGTTAATTGAGATAATTATGTGTTTTTCTTTTTCCCATCATTTCAGTAATGTGGTATATTATATTGATTGATTGATTTTTAACCATCCTTACATTCCTGAAATGAATCTAACCTGTTCATAGTGTATAATATTTTTAATACGCTGTTGGATTGGGTTTGCTAATATTTTGTTCAGGAGTTTTGTATCTATATTCATAAGCTATTAATCTGTAGTTTTCTTTTTCACTGGTGTCTTTGTCTGGCTTTGATAGGGTAATGCTGGCCACATAGAATTAGTTAGGAAGTGTTCTCTTCTGCCTGCTTGGCACATAAAATATCTTATGCACTAGAGTTCTCTTACCAGTTTCAACTCTCTTCTACTGTAATATGAGTGAAAAATAAAATTTTACCTCATTGAAACTATTTTATTTTGGGGTCTCTTTGTTAAGGTGTCTTATGCTATACACTAAATAATTCAAGGTTCATAAAGATTCATCAGTATGTAATTGTAACTCAAAATGTGCTAGAGTGAAGTTAAATAAAGACAGTGTTTAGATGGAGAAAAATAGAAGGATCACAACAGGGCCCTTGGTTTTTACCTTATTCAGAGTTAGATAATAAAAGAAAGAATAAACATAATTTCCTAAAAGATTAAAAAATACTGATGAGAGATCAAGAACTATAAGAATAGAGAAGTAAAGCATACATTTATCTGGATCAGTATTTCTCAACTGAAGGCTACAGTCCCCAGGGAGCACTTGAATATATAAGAAGGCATTTATTCCTTTGCTGTTGTTTTTCTTGGCCTAATAACTAGGGTTGCCATTTGACAAAAATGTTCACATTGAAATATACTGTGTTAAATACGGTTGTTTTCTCCTATTCTCTATTTTGAAATAAAGTTATCCCAAGACTTTTTAATGAAGTAAAAAAAAAATCTTATGATGAATTTATATCAAAACCAGATTTCATATAAGCAATTAGGTCAATTTATATAAAAATGAGATTACATATCAGTGATTAGAACAATTTATGTGAAAAACATGGCTTCGTATCAGTAAATATTCTATCTCATAGCTATAAATTACATCTGAAATCTATAGCAAAATTTCCGTCAATTTGGTGACATGGACACATTAGTTCTGTTTATTTTTGCTTGTGTACATTGAATAAAAGGTGTTGACTAAAAAAGTACCTGTGTTAATTTGCTTGTGGCCATATATAATTAGTTTAATGTCAAATCATTTCTTAATTTAAAAGTCACCTCTGAGACATTTGCTTCTATTCTAGGAAGCAATGAATATTTATTTGCTTAACTTTAAAAACAATGTCATCATCATCATCATCATCCTCAACATCATCATCATCTTGAGCATCATCTTGCATAATCCATGGATTTAATCTGTAGTTATGACAGTGGGCAGAGACTCCTGTCTAGGAGTCTAGGCTAGAGACCATGCTTAGCCATGGGTTTGTTCTCAGTGAAGTCAATCACAATATGTAAGGGGGTGTGACAAATTCATATTCAGTATGGATAACTATAATATACTAAGGGATTCTATGTAATCATCCTGGAGATAAAGAAAAAAGAACAGATGTATCTAAAGAGTGCTGATGTCATGGATTGTGGTTGTTTCTTTTGAAACATGGCTTTCTTGGTGGCCATGCAACAGACCTCTCACTAAATATAATCTATCCTCATTGTTTATAAATTCCACTTTTACGTATTTACCTCCTCACTATAATATATATCTGTGACCCCAAAATCAATATTCGTTATACTTTGGTAATCATTGCAGACATGCACAGAGCATGAAAAATTTGAATCACTTGATTCATATGTTCCTAGCTGAGGTCAAACAGGATTAAACTCTGCCTTCTTGTTTCAGCTTTCATATACAGATGACCAAAAAAATGGAGACGGTATGGGGCAGTGCAGTGTAGTTAGTGCAAGAAGCTCTGGCTCTCGGGCAGTTGGACAGGGTGTGAAAAACAGCTCTGGTGCCTGTTAGTGGGATGGTCTCAAGCAAGTCACTTACTTCTGAACCTTATTTCCCTGTTTAAAATAAAGAAAATAGACTCTACAAGGATGAGTTGTTTTTATGATTTAAGATTATAAGCTATGTGAGATATGCAGATTACATACATATACATATTTCCCAGTAGCAATAGATCAGTGTCCATGATAATTTTATAGAACATAATTGCTGCAAATAACAAGAATCACCTGTCTTTGTTTGATACATGAGTAGTGAATGTATGACTGCTGCATACGTTATCCCTTGTAGAAGAGGTCTGAGATTCCATAAAGCTTGAAGAAACATTTACCATTAATGGATTCAGTTGCTATATTTAGGGTAGAGAACAAATGACATTGTTGAGATAAGAAAATTGAAAAAAATCAAACATAAATCCTAGTTTGGGGGAATAATGGACATGTACATTACCTTGATTGTGGAGATAATTTTGCAGTTGTACACGTATGTCAAACCATATAAAACTGTATACTTTATAGTTCATTAACACTTTATAAAAAGTAATCATAAGTCAAAGAGGAAAGTAGAAGAACAAGTGGCAAGATTGGGGAGGTATCAGAAGCAAGATGAAATTAATTTCAAGTAGCTGGTTGACAATGGCAATTCAAAACTAAGATGATTTATAATGATGAATCATACTACCTTGTTCTCATGTTCACATAAGACCTTCCACTTTACTACCTAGGATGGAATAATACCCTCGTAATGTTTTTTGGTACCACTCACCAATTTGTTCACTCACAGAGTCTTCACAAAAGGGAAGTGATAGATCTGATGGATATCAATTTGTCCATATTTCTAAAACAAGCTGTTATTTTTTTTTAAGACAAAGAATATTTCTTATGCGTTGCTCTTCTTCTTAACACCAATAGCTTCTCTTACCTGCATGATATAATCACTAATGGTACTTGATGATGATGAAAGTAAAGGATTTTTCTATTCATTTTCTGCCCCAAGTAGCGAGATAACTTCAACAAGGCTCTCACCTTTGCAGAAGACCCTTCACTTTTTGAACTTTTCAAACATGAACAGCTGGGAGGTGAATGTGATTATGATCAGATTCTTACCTTACCTTTCCTTACCTTACTTCACCTTACCTTGCCTTACTCTTCCTAGGTTTGATAAAAACGTTGGAAGATATGCCATTTATTCCAATTTAGAACTCAATAGGCATAAAGATGTGAAAAATTGGGCAACAAATGTCACACTGAACCTCCATGAACAGTAATTGGAAAAAGTCTCCTGCACTGTAAAATAAGTTAACTGCTATACTGCCAAACTGAGATCACACAAACCAAAATAGTTCCCTTAAAAATATATATATATAAAATTTATTTTTTAATGACCCAGTGCAGTTGCTTTCCTATTCTATCCCTCCATTCTCTCTTTGATGACATAGCTCCAATTTTGTCTGAAAGTTCATCATCAGTGGCAATGTGTTCAGGGAATGAGACCCTCTCTAGCTTCAAGGGTACAAAATAATTTGTTCAGGACAACAGTGATTATCTTATTCCCTTGCTATTATTTGTTTATTCCTGCAGAAGTGACCCAATTCTAGTTAATGAGAACTGAAAGTCTTTGGGGAAGTTTCTAGAAAATTATTTATTTCCTTGCTAATAAAAAGTGTTAAACAGGAATATCCCTCTTCTCGCTCTTGGATATTTTCATATTTTTACTGTTTATGCCCATAATAGACATGCTACAATCCTAAAACCAGAATCTATCAACATGCTGAGGACTGCACAGCAAAATGATGAAGAAATGAGTTCCAAATATGTTGATATGCCTCTAAATTATCCCACCTTGAACTGACCCTATTTCCATACAACTTGTTATTTGAGATAATGACCGTTTTATTGGGTAAGCTACTTTTTTAGTTGGTTTTAAGTAGTTTTTACTCTTTACAATTGTATCTGATATAACCATGTGTGGCTGAATGAGCCTACTGCTGTGGTGGTGTTTAAGTATCTAATCTGTATCCAGGCATGCATGGCTTATACTGAGAAATAAAAAAGGCAAATAACTATAAATGAGCAATGTATAACTGAATCAGCATACAAAACATACAATGTATAAAAACTAAAGAAATAGAAAATTTAAATAAACATCTTTGAAACTTCTCAATGATAAATTATCCATAAAATGTTATAGACTACTAGATAAAAAATCATAAGTTAATTTCTTGAGGAATTACTAAACCTATGAAGTAGAATTGGGGAAACAATGATTTGAGGCCCCTTATTTAGAAAGACTTTAATTTGCAAGAATCATGTGACTTACTGAAGAAAAAAGGTTACTGTTAAATTAATAGTTGTAGATATGGAGCAATCATATTTTCTAAACCAAATTCAAATTTGTTCACTATTGTATTATCCATTAAATATATATGTGTTGTATGCCCAATGTCTAATTCATCTTTAATTTTTCCAGGGGCATAAAAAATAACACAATTAGAACACAAACTTGATTTTGTACACATTTTGAGGATTAAAATTGGAAGGGCCTGGCAATTCTTGAATGTGCTATGGACATGGGGCAAAAAAACTCAGAAAATAAAGCTGAATATATAAATAAAAGCCCCAAATTTATATTCTAAAAAGGAACATGGAGAAAGGATAAGAAAGGAAGATATATTTCTGCCTCAATGAACTTAATTTTTAAGTTATGTTTCTGGACATATTTGACTAAGGAACTGCATCTACCCTTTCCTCAATAAGCCCTAACTCTTGTTTCTTTTAAAAAAATCTCTGAATTTGCTTCAAGTTGAATATTGTTACTATTAAAAAGGTAAACCAGTTTTCCTCCTACTTTTTTATTATAAAAGATATATAAAGATAATAGTTAATATTTATAACCCACATCACATACTTCCTGTGTTGGATCATTTTGATATTAAAAACATTTGGCACATTATAAAATTTATTCTACAGTGATATTTCTTAATCAGTTAATTGACTTGTGTGACCTCTAATCTTAATCTGTATGCCTTTTGAATCTGATTCATAAATATTTTATCAAATTCATTAACATTTAAGCCTTTTTGCAATTACAGGTCTTAATGATTAATTTTCAGATAGGATTTTTTGTAATCTTTCCTTGCTCAGTTTATGTAAGGAAAGAGATGGGCTACTAGTTAATATTCCTTTTAAAATTTAATTTAGAAAATTAAATTGGTAGAACTTTGATCTTCACATTTTTCTGGTTCTATCACATTACTTGTTAGAGCCAGAGAGGTTAATAATTTGTCCAAACATGCAGAGAATCACACACCTTACACACAAACACACACATATATGCTCTTTTCACCATTTTCCCACAAATAGTTGCAGACAACCCTTCACCCCAGGCCATGTTCCCAATTTCATAATTTGAATGCATTATGGTGCTTCTTCTTAGAGGATAACTACATTATTCCCATCAGGTATGACATCTCTGTTTATTTCAGGCACCTTAAAAACCCAATTCGCTCAAAGATGACACCAAAAGCACAGGCAACAAAAGCAAAAATAGGTAAGGGGGACTATCAAAGCAAAGGTTCCACACAGCAAAGGAAACAACACAGGAAAAGGCAATTTATGGAATGAGAGAAAATATTTGCAAATCATATATCCGATAAGAGCTAATATTCAAAATATATAAAGAACATCTTCAACTTAATAGCAAAGACACAAATAACCCAACTTTTAAAATGTGAAAAGGACTCAAAAATACATTTCTCCAAAGAAGACATACAAATGGCCAACAGGTATACAAAAGGATGCTCAACATCATTAATCATTAGGGAAATGAAAGTCAACACCATAATGATATATTAACTCACACCTGTTAGGATGGTTCTTATCAAAAAAGCAAAAGATGACAAGTGCTGGCAAGGATGTAGAGAAATTGGAACTTTGGGAAACTGTTGGTGGGAATGCAAAATGGTGCAGTTCCTATGGAAAACAGTATGGAGGTTCCTTAAAGATCTTAAAAAAAAAAGAAAAAGCTTCAATATGATTCAGCAATCATACTTCTGGATATGTAGTAAAAAAAAAAAAAAAATGAAGTCAGGATCTCAAAGAATAATGTTCCATGTTCACTGCAACATTGTTCACAATAGCTAGAATGTGGAAACTGACTAAACATCCATCAGATGAATGGATAAAGAAAATATGATAAGTACATACAATTGAATATTATTTAGCCTTAAAAAAGAAGAAAATCCTGCCACATATGACAACATATTGATAGATTAACATGGAGGACTTTATACTAAGGGAAATAAGCCAGTCACAGAAGGACAAAACTGTGTGACTTCATTTATATGAGGTGTCTAAAATAGTCAAACTCATAGAAAGAGAGTAGAATAGTGGATGGGGGAGGGAGAAATGGGAGATGATATTCAACTTAAAGTTTCAGTTATGCAAAATAAATAAGTTCTAGATTTCTGATGTACAATATTGTGCCTAGAATTAACAACACTGTTTTGTACACTTAAAAACAAAAAATCCAATCTTCCCCTACCACCTCTTATGACTAAGATATTCATGCTAATAGTAGTGTGTAATTCCTAATCCAACCGAATTCCCCCATCCCTCTCAGCTCTGTAATAACACCATAGTTATTATTAACAGTATTCCTTATGTCTTAAACTATTTCCCTAATGTCCCTTCAATTTCTGCCTTATCTTTAACCATGTTGTCCATGAAAACACTGTATCACCTATAACTTATAAAGCAGAGTATATTTTTCTTTCCCACTCCCGATACCTGAAGTCCAAGAAGTGGGACTCTCTCGCTCTCCTTTGCTGCAAGCAGAACACTAGACCTCCTTCTTAGTTCACAAACTTGAGTTCCATTAAAGGATACCATTTGGCTACACTAACTTCTACCATTCCTCCCTGCTTTCATTACTGACTTTTCAATCATATTCCTTAACTTACTGAAGTCTTCACCACCTGGATTAATGTCTTTTATCATGTTTTCTTGTGATGTATTTTATCACGGTGTCTGTTACCACCATTTCAGATGACTCATTTAACAGATACATCTGTTAATTTTTTACCCCAGTCAAAAAAACCTTTTCCTACCACTTCCTATCTTTCTTCCTCACTTGCTCTAAAAAACTATTTTTAACCATATGGAATTTCCAGTTCACTGAAATTTTTTCTACTTTACAGAAAGTCTCTCTTTTCTCCAAATTAGATCACATAATTTGGCAATAACAATACCCTATAGTCACTGTAAAAAATACACATCTTTCTCATTTTTATTATATACACCTGAGGGGGGAGGGGAAACAGCATCTCACTAGAAAAGATGACTACTGTCTACTAACATAACAAAACAAAACTAAATAAATAGCTCACCTGAATAGCTCAATATTGCTGGAGAAAAATCACCCCAAATTAATTTACTTTACCAAAAAATTATGACCTCAAGCCTCATATGTGCATTTAAAGCTTCCCAGCAAAAATTCTATATTACTTCCCTTGCAAATCAGGGCATCATACCAAAATTTACTATTGTATAGCTCCACATTGACCTTAATATTGCCTGTATGATACCACTCTTCAGCTTTTAAATATTTGGAAAATATAGTAGATAATAGAGGAAACTGCCCTCAGTTTTCCAATTTCCAATTTAATTTAAAATTTACATTCAATTTACAACTTTTAATTTATAAGATTTGAATGTGTCTTCCTTTTCTCTCAGTTCTCTAAATAGATAAATGCAACTGAGCAGGACCCTATGGGGCCTTCCCAGAATAGATGTCCTGTACTCTGCCTGCCTCTTGTCCATAGAAAAACTTTAGCCTACGAGGCTTTCCCCGAGTTCCAAAGAGTAAATTTAATCAGTGAAGTGAGAATACAGAAAGAAAGGAGAACAGTCAAGCAAGACAAAATAATAAGTTAGCCATTAAACAAAGTCAAGGACCTTTAGTTCCTCCTCAAGGGCCATAGATAATATCTGAGCCATATCCTTTGTACTGTTTTGCAGATACTGAAATCTCCACGAGGTGGATGAGGTTAACTCTATGCTGCCCACAAGCACGTAGACCTCAGACAGGTTGGAACCAGAAGGTTGATGATGTTGACTCCCAATTACTGTACAACCAACCAATCAGAAGAATGTCCATGAGCTGATCATATACCCTACAAACCCCCTCCCTCACTCTATCTTTAAAAACCTTTCCCTGAAAGCCTTCAGGAGTTGGGGGGCCTTGTAAGCATTAGCTACTTGGACTCCTTGCTTCGTGCCCTGCAATAAACTCTGCACTTTCCTTCTCCACAACCCAGTGTCAGTAGGTTGGTTTTACTGTGCATGGACAAGTGGACCCAAGTTTGGTTTGGTTTGGTGACATAAATAGTTCCTGTCTTTATCAAAGTACAGTCTGTTCTCTTTATGCTCTGGGAATCGGCTCCCATGTCATCTTCTCAAGGATTAATTCCTTAAATATTATGTCTATACCTTATATTAAACAACTCATCTAAACTATTATATAATTCATACCCATGTACACAAATCTTCCCACCTCCCATCTTTGAAAATACCTTCTCCTGGTCCCATTCAACCACTACAGCCACCACCTAAATTTTCTGTTTCTTTTAATGGAAAATATGATCAAAAAACATTTCCATAGTTTTATCGTCCACCCTCTCATCCCCCGATTATCTCATCAATCTTCTGTCATCCTCAAATAAAACAGATCTTTTCAAATTCTTAATGAGAATGGACTTTTTGGTAAGCTATTTGAAGGTTCCTTTCTTAAAACATACTTTTCTAATTTAACTTACGTCTCAACTGGCTCTTAATCTGCCCTATTGCTTGTCTCCTTATCTTACTGGTTTCCATAATTTTGTAATAACTCTAAGTTCTGTTCTGTTCCTTGCTCTGTCTTTACTTTCTCTTTGAGTGATAACAAGGCAACATGTGAACCCAGAACTTTAAGAAACAACTGGGTACACACACACACACACACACACACACACACACACACACACACACCCCTTCCCTGATATCCAAATTAACCTAATTCACTCTCTACTGGACATCTACAATTGTATGTCACAAGGTTTTGAGAATAAGTATTATTTTATATTCTGAAGTCTGATGATTCTATTATCTGAAGACAACAGTGGCAGGACATTAAATGTCAGATGCCTAGAGAGCCATTAATTTTAAGGTCTGCTTAATAGTCAGGTTCTTAGCTTCATCTCTTTTTGGCTGCTGGTAATTTCTTTTATTCTCCTGTGAGTATAGTCATGCTCTTCCATTGTTTGTTATAGGAAGGCTTCATTTTAGGCACTTGCACCTGTTATTTGCTTTTAGATGCAAGCTTTTCCCCAAGAACTTCACAACCTACATATTTCAGGTAAAATATCTGCTCTAAAGAAAATCCTCTACTGATAATTCTAATTATAGTTATTATTTTTCATCCTATTCACTTTCTATATAGCATTTATTTATATGTTTACTTAGATTATTCATTTTTAAAATTGTTTATTACTTATTTCCATCCTTATAACATATGTTTAATGGGAACATTTCTTATGAGACAGCTTTATAAAGTAAAAAGGAGATAATCCTAAAATCATTTCATTTTCTTTATGAAACTATCATTCTTATTTTACATACCCCTTTACCTTCTGCGTCTTTTAGCTAAGCTGTTCCAAACTCTTTGTCATTGGCCCTGACCTCTCCCTGAGCTTCTGATAACTCTTTGAAGACCAAACCAAATTTTCATAAGTATTTGGGCAGGTATTCTGCAATAAGCATATTCAGATCATTACTCATTATATTACTGCAAACTTCAAATATAATTTCTGTCCATTGCTGTTGTCACAGAATGTGTCAAGCAGAGTACCATGCACCAATTATCAATGCCAATGGAGTAAAGTACTGTGCACTGGTTATCAATCACAAGGGAGGAAACATTTTTGTCCATTGCATCTTGCTATTGAAGTTGCCAAAAACAAAACAAAAACAAAAAACACAGAGCAGTCAAGCTCTGGATGGAGCAATATTTTACTTACATGGACAAGAGACACAGCAAGATCCGCTTCAGTTGTGAGTGTCAATCCTCCATGGACAGCAGGTCTCTCCTGGATGACAACAGTAGGGAAATTTGCCTAGTGCACCTTCTCGTGCAGTAATGGAAGAAACCAGCAGTGGGGTTCGTCAGGTGTCATGTGATGTGCATGCTGCAGAGACAAAAGAACACTCATTACCCCTGGAAAAGGAAAAGATATTCCTATATAAGGCAATAAGGCAATAAGCCTGACACAGTCTGTTTGGGTTCTTCATCTCTTGGTTAGGATGTGTTCCAGGCTCAAGGCCCATTCCTACATGGCAAAGTGGAGGCTGAAAGACTACAGTCGTGGACTGCTTTTTCCAATAGAATGGAATTAACATTTTACCTGGAAGTCATATTTAAAATTTTTCTCTTCCTTTTGAACTAACTGGAAACCATGCTCTGCTATTTATTTATTTATTTATTTTTGGCTGTGTTGGGTCTTTTTTGCCGCACACAGGCTTTCTCTAGTTGCAGTGAGCAGGGGCTACTCTTTGCTGCAGAGCACGGGCTCTAGGCGCATGGGCTTCAGTAGTTGTGGCACGTGGGGTTAGTTGCTCCGTGGCATGTGGGATCTTCCTGGACCAGGGCTCGAAACCGTGTCCCCTGCATTGGCAGGTGGATTCTTAGCCACCGTACCACCAGGGAAGTCCCTGCTCTGCTATTTTAACATCAAAATATTTGCCATTTCCTTATTTCAGTAACTAAGTGTATTGTGAAAAGTAAATTATTCACTACCATTCAATTGTACAATTATAATAGTCTTATAATTGGTCAATTATATCCCTTTCATGTCTCCGAAATTGTACACATTTTAATTAGAATTGTGCTTATAAAATAAAACTTGCATATTATAATTTTCTTACCCATTTTCTAGTTTACTCATGAAATTAAAAAAAAAAAAATGTTCCCAGTCATTATTCAAAGTCAACTAACCCATTTATCCACTATCGATCCCCTTCTACCCAACACTGGGGATATTACTCAGTAGAGCTGACTTAGTGCCAAGTGATTTTCATAATCTGAGTTTTGGAATTGGCTGTTTTAGACAAGATCAGTTGCTGAAATCCTTCTGAACTCTCCTGGTTCCTGCACACACAATGCCTTTCTTATATAAATATACATATTTTTCAAAACAGGTCAAATCTTAACTTATTCAAAATGCTTTTAAAATAAAGCTGTCACCTAAAATCAGTCTTTAGCTTTTCCATATTTCCATTATATATTGTTTATAATTATATCTTAGAGCTTATTAGTTTGTCAAGTAATAGACATAATTTATAGATACGTATACTTTTACATAATCATCTACATGGTAGTATCCATTTTATCTCATTGTCAGAGAGGAAAGCAGATCTATGTCTTTTGGATTTTTTTCATTATAACTTCTTACATTTATTTTACACTTAATATTAGTTTAAAACACATTAACCAACATATAAAAAATCCGTTTGCATTGATATGGTTTTCCACTTTGTACCTCATATACAGTGTACAACAAATATATAATAAGACTCAGGAATGTGTTTCAGATTTGTCTACTAATACGGTTCTTTGGAATAATCACAATGCTTTTATTGTTTCAGTGATTCATTATATAATTTACCAACTAACGAGTGGTATCAATTTGCATTTGAGTGTTTGAGGTAGATGATCTCGATAATTTCCTAGTCTATTTCTGTAGATGATCCAAGAATTATAGGGTTTCAAATGATAGGGAACAAAAAAAAATCTAATACCATTATGAAATGAATTTCCTTTTTCATATTACTTATATTTATGGCATGAGAACATTAAGTCTGGTAGTAGTTACATAATTCTGAATATTAACAAAACACCTAAATCAACAAAACTGTTGCTCTGCAAAAACAGCTTATTATAAAAGATAAATATTATTGATATTTGCTATATTCAACTACTGTTGGTTATTAATTGAAGCCATGCTATTTAGCAAAACTGAAATGATATTTTAAATACTTACATATTTACAGGCATTGAATAGAAAGTTGATTCAAATATTCCAGAAAGCAAATTTTATACAAATTAAGATAGATTTGATTATCTGCCAAACCACATTTGCCTTATAGACCAGATAAGAGCTGAACAATTATTGTGTGCTTTCCAGGTGCCAGATATTAATCTGGTAGAATCTTGAAACCAAAGTATCCAGCTTTGCTTACTTATCAAATGCACTCCAGAGAATAATGTTATTCTATTCATTTACTTAGTAGAGCTGCTATATCAGCACTTCCAAGTTAATTTTCATTTTACTCCTAGGGATGGCATGCAGGAAGAGGGGTGGAGATATTAATGTCAATTCCAAATATTATACATTATTTATTATGTATAATGAGAGTTTGTAACTAAAATAAAGCAAAACAATGAAAACAACTAAATAAAAAATAACTATAATGTTATTAACACTTTCAATGCTATACTATTTTGTAACTAGATATTACTTTATGCTATACTTATTTATAGGTATATTCTAGTATATACTGAGCATACAGTTACAAATAAGAACCAGTATTTCTTAACCATAAAATTCATCAACCTGCACCCCAAACCAACTTGCTTCTCTATCCTAGTGCCCAAGCAACTGGACTCAAAATTCAAAATCATCTTTATCACTCTTTATATCCAAGTCCCCTTCTTTTGCACATATTCATTAGGTAGCCAAATACTATGAATTCTGGCCTGCTCTTCTTTTCGTACATCTGTCTTTTCTTCATTTCCTCTTCCACTGCCCTAGTTCAACTCTTAAACAGGTCTCACCTAAATGACTCTGCACCATCTTTTGTCCACTTGTCATGGATTTTTGAAGTTGTTGCTCAAATATGTTTTCTTTACTTGAGATCTGATCATACAAGTCAGTTGCACTGTACTGTCACTAACTCCTGTTCACTTATTGAATTTAGATCAAGTGTGGGTATAGAATGCAAGACGCTTCTGGATCTAAGCTCTTTTTATAGAAATATCTGTACTTCCCTGTGTTCGATTCTGATTTTTATTTGCTCCTCCCTCATTTCTAACATTTGAAACCCTAGACTTAATTCAAAGACTAATTCAAGTGCTTTTTCATCCTGTAAAATATTTCTGGTTGCCTTCCCCAGGACAGACTGACTCATAAAAAGATCAGCATTAATAAGCTTTTAATTCCCAAATCACTGGAACTTGTTTTATGTTTATACCTGGACAACAATTCTCATCTTCCTTTGCTATTTTGTTTGTGCAATATTTTCTGCTTTGTTGTCTGGATTTAGGCTTTGTTTACTTTAAGCCAGTTTGATAATGCTTTGGAATAATAAAATGTATATGTTGACTAGAGTCAGCTGATTTCTTCTCTAATGGAAATTATTAAGTCCAATCCTTGAAGTACAAAGCAAATCATCCTCCACTCTCCCTAACCCAGGCATTTTAAAAAATCTGTGCAAAGCAGAACTTCTTAGAATCAAGCCTCTATTGGTTTTCTTAGAAGGAGAAAAAGCAAATGCCCTTTGCTTACGAAGACCAAGATGTACCTGTAAAGTATTTCGCAGGCTACATCGATTAAGAGGTAAAAGGACTATTTTTTAATCAGTGTTGCTTGGAAGACTCTGCTTCATTTCCCAAAAGCCCTACCTTATAAAGTTGCTTTCTTTTTTCTTACCTTCAATGTCAACTCTCTGATGTGCAGGTGGGGGGTTAAAAAAAAAAAATCATCCTCTTAAACACAGTGCTGCTTCCTTGGAGTACCTGAGTGAGTCATTCAACTAATCACATTAGTCTGAATGCTATCAGAATCATATTTTCAAATCTCAGCAGATCTTGTGAAGTAAAATATTTATTTTTATTTTTAAGTAATCTTTAGTTGCTAACCAGTTATTACTAGGCAAGAAACTAAGATTCAGGTCACTGACTTAGTGGCAATCATTCTAGTTTAGTTACTTTATTAATCACCTGGTGATTGTGTTATTAATTTAACTCACATCCAGCCTTGAAGTCTACCTCAAGTCAACCATTAAGTTGCAACCACTTGTTTTACTTAAGGTTCACTCTGTAAAATTTTAAAAATTGCTATTATATTACATCAAATGGCCTTTGTCCTTTGATAGTTTATATGTTTGTATATAAATACTATGAATACGGCTTTCTTATAATCTTATTACATTTATATTGTTGTATTTAAGCCTAGTTTTGCATTCTAAAATATTACTAACTTTTACCCAAACCTCTCAAAGCATAATAATATTCCATTCTACAGAATAACTGACTCCCTTACATATGAATTTGGTAAAAAAATCCAGTTTACTAGAAATCATTCATATTCTGCCAGAAATGTAGGGTGATATTACTGGCATGGCACCATTAAGAAACCCTTGATAACTATTTAGCTTTCATTTAACTGAATAGAAAATTTAATCAAACACATAGTAATTCAGTGTTTTAGGAAAGAACATCATAATTTTTTTTCAATACAAAGGGAGAAAATGCATTAGCAGTCAAGCCACTTTACATGCAGGTTGATTTAATTTTGATAGCAATTTGAAAAACATTTGATGTATGGCCAAATTGTCTTCTATTAAACTTGTGTATTTCTTCATTCAGTGTTTAGGAAATACTTGGTACCAACGATTACAATTGAAAAAGAAGAGTCCTGTACTATAGATTTACATTTTAAAAATGACTCATTTTAGATATTTTATTTTTACTTGATTTAAGTAAAATGGAATATTTTCCTTGTTTAGGTCCTTTAAATAGCATGTCTTTAGTTAGTACTTAGAACCTGAAATCCATCTATAGTTACTAAGCTCACTGTTAAAATCAATATTTCAAACATGACTAAGAATGTTTTCTTTCAGAATTTCATAGTATGTTAGAACTAAAATCAAATCAATAATTATAGTAGCAACTTAAAAGTGACCTTTTACATTTGTCCAAAAGGGAAAGTGAAATAAATTTTATCTGGGAGCAATATTTAAGCAATCAGTCAAATTAGAGTGGATAGGAAGATTGAAAAAATCCAGGAAAACCCGTGAAAAGAAAAAGGATTTAAAAAATTCATAAGAGATAGTAGGAGGGCTATTGAATTATTTTACATGGCTGTAATGGAGGGATGGTCTACACATGTATGTACATGCATAATATGTGTATGTACATAAATATATGTGGGTATATATTACTTATATTTATATTTTTCTGGGAGTTAAACAGAAGAGATGAAAGATAAATAGGCAACCTTTGTCACTGACTTAATTGCCTGCTCAAAGAAGAATGGATTTTGCCGTGTAAAATGGTAATCTATTTGAGAGTTCTGTGCAGGGAGGCATTTTGATCAGATGACTATTTAAAAACGATCATTTACCACAGTGTGGAAACTGGCTTAGAGAAGGACAGCTTAAGAAAGGGAAGCAAGAAGATGGATGTTATTATGGGAGTCTAAGTGAGAAAGGATTAGATGATGATGTTCTGAAAACCTGTTTTAATTTTACTATAACAGAGTAACAGAGTGGCAGGTATATTAAGCTGGTATAATAAACTGACTTACTCACATGAATTTGTTATTTAAAATTCACACTCAATAGGCACTTCTTAGATATTGAACTAAAATGCCATATAAATTCAATAACAATGCACTTTCCAATAAACTTTGCAGCAATGACATTTGCAGTAAATTAGTTTCCAATAAAATAAAAAAAAATTTGTTTACTATTCTTTAAAAGTATTCTTCTAATACTTTTTTTTTTTTTTTTTTGCAGTACGCGGGCCTCTCACTGTTGTGGCCTCTCCTGCTGCGGAGCACAGGCTCCGGACATGCAGGCTCAGCGGCCATGGCTCACAGGCCCAGCTTCTCTGCAGCATGTGGGATCTTCCCCGACCGGGGCACGAACCCGTGTCCCCTGCACCGGCAGGTGGACTCTCAACCACTGCGCCACCAGGAAAGCCCTCTTCTAATACTTTGACTTCAATTAAAAGTAGGAATCTAGATAATTTAAATTATACATGAAATCTCTTCCATTTTATACCTGATTTTCCTCTATCTGTATTGCAAAACCTGAAGGATATATTTTAAATTCTATTTTTGGTACATGTCTTAGTTGGCTTGGCTACTGTATCAAAATACTGTGGACTAGCAGGAAGTCTGAGATCAGAGTACCAGCATGGTTGAGTTCTGGTGAGGGCCTGCTTCCTGGTTTGTAGACAGGACAGTTTCACTGTATCATCACATGGCCTAGAGAGAACCCTGGTCTCTTCATTTCCTTATATGGGTACCAGTGATATCATGGGAAATCCACCCAACATGACCTCATCCAAACTCAGTTTCCTCCTAAAGGTCCCACCTCCAAACACCACCACACTGGGGATTAGGGCTTCAACATATGAATGGAGGGGGGTATACAATCATTCAGTTCATAAAACTAGAAGTAATTATGAGTTGAAACACATAGATTTATTAAAATACTGTCAATCTCAAATTACTATTTACTTAACAAAAATAAAGAAATTATATAAAGGAAAATAATTCCCTCTTCTACTCTCCCAATTATATTTGCTATTTTAACTCATCAATTTGCTGTGCATCTTTTCATACAATTCTCAGTGTTCTTACAAACAAAATCTTATATAAGATAAATTAATATGTAGTTTTCATCCTTACACATAGTATTACTATATGATGGCATGTTCTATACTGAGTTGAAATACATAAAACAGTGGAGAAAATAGTCAAATAATGTAAGCCACTCATTCTTGCTATTTCTGTTTATATTACATGATCATGTCTGTGCAACAATTTTTACTTTTCTTATAATTTGTATCTGATGCTATTTACACAGCTGCCCATCTTCCTTACTACAGAAAGGAAAATTTATTTGATGAAATGTGAACACATTAATGCTGAAGTCACACAAATTAGTTGAAGTGTCAGTTGACCATACTCTAATCACACTCTTGAGCTTTCTCTCTAGTCCTCAAATATGTTCAGGGCCTTTACCCATTAATAATGACTTCCTTTTTCTTTACGTAAGCTTCATGAGATTCTGGACCTCATTTTGATTTCTTACCCTTGTATCTCTACTGCCAAGCTCAGTGCCTGATCATTATAGGTTCTTATATATATTTATAAATGCATGGCTATTAAGTACCCATTGGTGCAGATTGATTTGGTTTACCACTCAACAAAATCCTCTTCATCTTCTAAAGTGATGTAGAATCTCCTCAGGTGCTCAATTCTTAGAAATCTGAGTCTCATAGGAATTTGGTTTCCTGTCTACAGGGAAGTTAGACATTCGCGAAGGGACTATTAAAAAATCAAAGCATTGCCTATGGCTATTCTGTGTTCACTTTTTGTCTTTGATCTGTCAGTCATCCCATGTGATGTATTTCTTTTCCCTCAAGCTAGTCTTGAATTATTTTTCTTTCTTTTTTTTTTTGGAACATTTATTGCTGATTACATCATTTGCCAAGATGGGGCATGTATGTCTTGGCAGGGGTCAAATACCAAACTCAGCTATTTTAAGAACAGAGTAGCATCACTGTAATTGGTAAAAGACTGTTGATTTTAAGGATGTACATATCATTTCCCTGAAGTTTTCCTTAGAAACTAACCTTGGGGAAGGGGAAGGAGATATAGAAATAGTCAATGTATACATACATTAAGTTCTTCAACATAAATTTTGTTTATACATTTATACATGTACACAGACACACAAAGATATACACACACTCATATATAAACATATATTTACATAAATGTACATGTATGTGAATGGGCATTCATATACACACCCATAACTGGCAAGGGTTCATGCTTTCTATATTTATCATTTTTAAATAATAATTTATTTTACCTGGCACCCTTTTGGTATATCGAAATACCAAAGCTTGGGACTACTTGCTTAAAGCTATAGCAATATATTTCTAACAGATTATTCAAATATTTTTATTCATCCTGAAAGACGCATCTGCAGGGAAAAACTCTTATCTTTTCAATACCACACATGTTTAAGCTTCTAAATTTTGTAACTGCCAGCAGAGATTTTCTGTCAAGCACATTAATTTGATGTTTGATCTCAATCTGTTAATGACTTACATCACACTTAGGGCGCATTAGGCAAACTGAGCTCCATGTATTTAAATTTGGGGACTTGTGTTTGGAATGTTTAAGGGAATGATGGTTCTGATCATGTTTAAGTATTTTTTTAAAGATGATGTCAATAGTATATTGGTACAGAGTTTAATTTTAATCAACACTCATATGCATTTCAATTTATATGGGAACATTTTTTCTGATTATTTGTAAGTTCACTAATAGATATTTTACAAAACAAAATTTTTTTTTTTTTTTTTTGCGGTACGCAGGCCTCTCACTGTTGTGGCCTCTCCCATTGCGGAGCACAGGCTCCGGACGCGCAGGCTCAGCGGCCATGGCTCACGGGCCCAGCCGCTCCGTGGCATGTGGGATCTTCCCAGACCGGGGCACAAACCCGTGTACCCTGCATCGGCAGGCAGACTCTCAACCACTGCGCCACCAGGGAAGCCCAAAAACAAAATTATTTTTCAAACATTAAAAGAGAGTAGCTCTCATGAACATTTATTTTGAGTTATTTGAGGGGAAATTGAGTAAAGACAGAATTTTTCAATTTCTTTTAAATTTCATCTTTATATTTAAACAATTATTTTTAAAGTGCATCAGCTGTCATGCAGATTATTTGGGTTATCTTAAACAGTAATGTTAAGAAGGCAAACAACATTACTTTCATGCTTGTGATACATTAATCCTTATTTGGGATCTTGCTAAACAATCTTATTAGATAATTTGTAGTTAATTTTTTTTCCTATTTAGGGAATTATGTCTTTTGTGAATTACAAAAGACTGCTTATTTAATTTCAAGTCTTTAATCTTATGTCTTATTTGCTCCACCCGCAAACCGCCCCCCCCCGCCCCCGCCGCCTTATTCAGTGGTTAGTTCTAATCACCCTGGCCTGCCCTCAGCAAGAATACTGTTTGGTCAGTCTGGCAAGAATTTCCCTTCCCCTTAATGTCTCATCTTAGCAACTTCCATTCAGCAGCAAATTATTGATTAGTGCCTTTATGAGCTGTAAGAGTAGCTCAAAGTTATATGATTCACTGTAATACATGCAAGTCAGTGTATATAAAAGTGTTAGAAAAATGAGAAATAACAGCTAGATATAGGCTAGATAAATTCTCTTGATACTGATGAGTATCTGAAAAAAAGTGACACATTTATGTGATTATCACCAGCTGAAACAGCCATATCTTTGGAAATTACAGGCAAAAACTAAATAATTGGCCCACGGAAACCAATATTGTGCAGACATTGTAGAAATAGCTATCCGCATTTTTAAGTGAAATGCATATTGTTATAAAACTTTTTTGGGGGGGAGGGGGAAACAGGCATCATTTGTTCAGAAAGAAAAGTACTTCAATTAAGCATAGTTTATATGTATTTTATTTATATATTTTAAAACATTTTTTAAAGGAATTTTTTCTTTTTTAAAAAAAACTTAAATTAATTAATTAATTAACTTTTGGCTGCATTGGGTCTTTGCTGCTGCGAGCAGGCTCTCTCCAGCTGTGGTGAGCAGGGGCCACTCCTCGTTGCAGCATGTAGGCCTCTCACTGCGGTGGCCTCTCCCACTGAGGAGCAAGGGCTCCAGGCGTGTGAGCTCTGTAGTCATGGCTCTTGGGCTCCAGAGTGCAGGCTCAGCAGTTGTGGCGCACGGGCTTAGTTGCCCTGCGGCATGTAGGATCCTCCCGGACCAGGGATCGAACCCATGTCCCCTGCATTGGCAGGTGGACTCCTAACCACTGTGTCATCAGGGAAGCCCTATACATATTTTATACAGCTGCTTTAAATTAGTGTTTCTAGGATGTTGACTTTATAAACAGTAGATATCAATAGGGAAGCAGCTGATAGAAATACTCCATGCCTTACGAAGCAAGTGCTTAAGGATGAAAAGGTGGGGTGACCACGAATGAGAGAAAGCTGACATGTGACCTCACAAGTCAAAAGAAGGAACATGACTATAAATATTTCATGGGTCAAAAAAAGAGAAAGTTTTTTACCTTCTTAAAATAAAAATATTTAAACCACATTTTCCAAAAAAGGAAGCAAAAAGGCAACCTTTATTTTCCAATATGTGAAAAGCACCACTTCACATTTTTTCTATAGAGACTTTATTTTTAGAGCAGTTTTAGAGTCACATTAAAATTAAGGGGGTGGAGAGATTTCCCAGGTACACCTGTCCTCACACATGAATAGCCTCTCACATTATCAACATCACTCACCAGAATGGTACATTTTTTTCCAAGGATGAACCTTCATTGACACATCATAATCAGACAAAGTCCATAGTTTACCTAAGGGCTCATTCCTGGTGGTGTACATTCTATGGGTTTCGACAAAAGTATAATATATATATACATTATTGCAATTTCATACAGAGTATTTTCACTGCCTTTAAAACCCTCTGTGCTGGGACCTAATGAAACTTAAAAGCTTTTGCACAGCAAAGGAAACTATAAAGAAGACAAAAAGACAACCCTCAGAATGGCAGAAAATATTTGCAAACGAATCAACGGACAAGGGATTAATCTCCAAAATATATAAACAGCTCATGCAGCTCAATATTAAAGAAACAAACAACCCAATCCAAAAATGGGCAGAAGACCTAAATAGACCTTTCTCCAAAGAAGACATACAGATGGCCAAGAGGCACATGAAAAGATGTTCAACATCACTAATTATTAGAGAAATGCAAGTCAAAACTACAGTGAGGTATCACCTCACACCAGTTTGAATGGGCAACATCAGAAAATCTACAAACAGCAAATGCTGGAGAGGGTAAGGAGAAAGGGAACCCTCTTGCACTGTTGGTGGGAATGTAAATTGATACAGCCACTCTGGAGAACAGTATGGAGGTTCCTTAGAAGACTAAAAACAGAATTACCATATGACCCAGCAGTCCCACTCCTGGGCATATACCGTGAGAAAACCATAATTCAAAAAGACACATGCACCCCAATGTTCATTGCAGCACTATTTACAATAGCCAGGTCATGGAAGCAACCTAAATGCCCATCAACGGATGAATGCATAAAGAAGATGTGGCACATATATACAATGGAATATTACTCAGTCATAAAAAGGAACAAAATTGGGTCATTTGTAGAGATGTGGATGGACCTAGAGACTGTCATACAGAGTGGAGTAAGTCAGAAAGAGGAAAACAAATATCATATATTAACACATATATGTGGAATCTAGAAAAAATGGTACAGATGAACTGGTTTGCAAGGCAGAAATAGAGACAGAGATGTAGAGAACAAATGTATGGACACCAAGGGGAGAAAGTGGGGGGAGGGGGAGGGTGTTGGTGGGATGAACTGGGAGACTGGGATTGACATATATACACTAATATGTATAAAATGGATAACTAATAAGAACATGCTGTATAAAAAAATATTTTAAAAAAACCCCTCTGTGCTCTGCCTAGTCATCTCTCTCTGCCCTCACCACTGGAAACCAATGATCTTTTATTGTCTCCATACCTTCTCCAGAATGTCATATAGTTGAAATTATATATAATGTAGACTTTTCACTTTGTAATGTGCATTTAAGGTTTCTCCATGTCTTCGTGGCTTGATAGCTCATTTCTTTTCAGCACTAAATAATATTCCATTGTCTAGATAGACCATAGTTTATTTGTTTACCTACTAAAGCATATGTTGGTTGCTCCAAAGTTTTGACAGTTATAAATAACCTGCTATAAACATCTGTGTGCAGGTGCATTGTGGACTTAAGTTTTCAACTCCTTTGGGTAAATATTAAGTAGTGCAATTGCTGGATTGTATGATAAAGAGTATGTTTAGTTTTGTATAAAAAAAAAATACACCAAACTTTTCCAAAGTATCTGTAGCATTTTGCATTCCCAGCAGCAGTGAATGAGAGTTCTGATTGCATCATATCCTTACCAGCATTTAGTGTTGTCAGTGCTCCAGATTTTGGCCATTCTATCAGGTGCATAGTGGTATCTCATTATTGTTTTAATTTGCATTCTCTGATGACATATAATGAAGAACATCTTCTCATATGCCATCTGTGTATCTTCTTTGGTGAGGTATCTGTTAAGGTTTTTGGCCCACTTTTTAATTGGGTTGTTTGTTTTCTTATTGTTGAGTATTTTGAGTTCTTTGTGTATTTTGGGTAACAGTCCTTTATCAGATTTGTCCTTTGGAAATCTTTTTTCCCAGTCTGTGGTTTGTCTTCCTATTCTCTTGACACTGTATCTTATGAGCAGAAGTTTTTAATTTTAATAAAGTCTAGCTTATTTATTTCATGATTTTTACTTTTGGTGCCATATCTAAAAAGGCTTCACCATACCCAAAGTCACCAAGGTCTTCTCCAATGTTATCTTCTAGGAGTTTTATAGTTTTCTGTTTTATGTTTAGGTCAGTGATCCATTTTGAGTTAATTTTTGTGAAGGTTGTAAGGCCTGTGCTTAAATACATTTTTTTTGAATGTGGATGTCTATTTGTTCCAGCACCATGTCTTGAAGATATTTTTGCTCCACTGCATTGCATTTCTTCCTCGGTCAAAGATCAGTTGATTATATTTATTTCAGTCAATTTCTGGGCTCTCTATTCTGTTCCATTGATGTATTCCTAGCCAATACCAATACTACATTGTCTTGATTACTGTAGCTTCAGAGTAAGTTGTGAAGCCAAGTACAGGCATACCTATTTTTATTGCACTTTGCTTTATTGTGCTTCGCAATTTTATAATTGAATATTTGTGGCAACCCTGTGTCCAGCAAGTCTTTAAGCTTTAGAATCAATTTGCTGATATCCAAAAAATAACTTGATGGAATCTTGATTGGGATTGCATTGAATCTATCGATAAATTTGGGAAGAACTGACGTTCAACAATATTGAGTTTTCCTATCCATGAACATGGATATCTCTCCAGTTATTTGATTCTTTTTGACTTTTATTTTACGAGCCACTTCTGGTAATGATCTGGTGACCAATATCTATTTCTAGCATTTTATGATTTTCCCCATAAGAGACTGTCTGAAAGTGTCAGTTCCAGTTGTGTGAGTGATACTGTTCTCAATTACACATAAATAAAGATTAATGAGGGAGTGTAGGAGTGAGATGCAAAGATGGCATGCAACAGTCCACTTCAGTTCATTGGAGTGTGGAAATTTTCATGGTGTTTTATTATTATTCTGTTTGACATATTTTCTAATTTCCCTTTTAATTTTTGTTTAAATGCATGATTTATTTAAAGGTGTATTGTATTAATTTTCATTATTTAGTAATAGTTTGGGGTAAACTTTTTTGATTATCTTCAATTTAATTAACTTTTGTCCAAATAATATATTCAGCATGACCCTAGTTTGCTTTTTTTTAGTTTTTAAGATTTAGTTAATGGTCTAGCTACGTGCGCTTGAAAATAACGTGTATTCCACAGATGTTTGATAGAGTATCCTAGAAACATCAATGAGCTCAAGTTCGTTGATAGAATTATTCAAGTCATCTATATCCATACTAATTTTTTTTAATTGGAGTATAATTGCTTTAAAATGTTGTGTTAGTTTCTGCTGTACAATGAAATGAATCAGCTATATGTGTACATATACCCCCTCCCTCTTGGACCTCCCTCCCACCCCCACATCCCACCCATCTAGGTCATCACAGAGCACCAAGCTGAGCTTCCTGTGCTTTATAGCAGGTTCCCACTAGCTATCTATTTCACACATGGTAGTGCATATATGTTGATCCTAATCTCTCAATTCATCCCACCCTCCCCTTCCCCCTGCCATGTCCACATGTCTGTTCTCTACATCTGTGTCTCTATTCCTGCCCTGGACATAAGTTCATCTGTACCATTTTTCTAGATTCCACATATATGCATTAATATACGATATTTTTCTCTTTCTGACTTACTTCACTCTATATGACAGACTATAGGTGCATCCACATTTCTACAAATGACCCAATTTTGTTCCTTTTTATGACTGAGTAATATTCCATTGTATATATATACCACATCTTCTTTATCCATTCATCTGTCTATGGGCACTTAGGTTGCTTCCATGTCCTGGCTATTGTAAATAGAGCTGCAATGAACATTGTGGTACATGACTCTTTTTGAATTATGGTTTTCTCAGGGTATATGCCCAGGAGTGGGACTGCTGGGTCATTTGGTAGTTCTATTTTTTAGTTTTTTAAGGAACCTCCATACTGTTCTCCACAGTGGCTGTATCAATTTACATTCCCACCAACAGTGCAAGAGGGGTCCCTTTTCTTCACATCCTCTCCAACATTTATTGTTTGTAGATTTTTTGATGATGGCCATTCTGACTGGTGTGAGGTGATACCTCACTGTAGTTTTTTTTGTGTGCATGTGTTTTTGTTTGTTTGCTTTTTATTTATTTTTATTTACATCTTTATTGGAGTATAATTGCTTTACAATGGTGTGTTAGTTTCTGCTTTATAACAAAGTGAATCAGTTATACATATACATATGTTCCCATATCTCTTCCCTCTTGCATCTCCCTCCCTCCCACCCCCTCTATCCCACCCCCCTAGGTGGTCACAAAGCACCGAGCTGATCTCCCTGTGCTATGCGGCTGCTTCCCACTAGCTATCTACCTTACGTTTGGCAGTGTAGTTTTGATTTGCATTTCTCTAATAATTAGTGATGTTGAGCATCTTTTCATGTGCCTCTTGGGCATCTGTATGTCTTCTTTGGAGAGATGTCTATTCAGGTCTTCTGCCCATTTTTTGACTGGGTTGTTTGTTCTTTTGATATTGAGCTGCATGTCCCTTGCTTCATTTGCAAATATTTTTTCCCATTCTGAGGGTTGTCTTTTTGTCTTGTTTATAGTTTCCTTTGCTATGCAAAAGCTTTTTAAGTTTAATTAGGTCCCATTTGTTTATTTTTGTTTTTATTTTCATTAGTTTAGGAGGTGGATCAAAAAGGGTCTTGCTATACTAATTTTTAAAAATTTATTGCTGCTTATCATTAACTGAGAGATGGGTATTCATTTCCCTACCTATGACTGTGGATTTTTAAAATCTGTACATAAAGTTTTGTTTACTATGTTCTCCTGATGAAATTACGCTTTTATTATGAATAATTATTTTTTCTATGTTAATACTCTGTATCCTAAGATTTACATTATTTGTTTTTGGTATTGCCACATTGGCTTTCTTGTGCTTAGAGTTAGCAGGTTAGGCCATTTTCTACTCTTTAACTTTCAACCTGTCTTTATATTTATAGTGCGTCTATTATAAAAAGAATATAGCTGTTTCCCTCTAGAGGAGACTAGAGAGTGCCTTCATATAAACATGAGTCTTATCCAGTGCATCTTTAAATGCTATACATCCTCCAGTTTCTAGATGTTTTGGTTTTCTCTCCAGTGTCTTCAAACAAGATTTCCCTCAGCAAAGTTTGTAATCTTTTTATGTAAAATGTTAAGTCTTACACAAGTTACTTTGCCATTAGCAGATCAAAAACTTTCTAAATTTCTGTCTTTTAGTAGTGAAGTACTCCACTTGGAATATTACTTATTACTGTTTCTAATGTCATCATTAAATAACAAAATTGAACAGAGTAAAATTTAAAGATCTTATTGACTTTATTCAACCATTCATGAATTAGGCAGCATCCCATCTAGCAGAAAAAAAGAGCTCTGAGGAGCTGTACAAAAGGGAAGACTTTTATAGGGCAGAGGAGGTGGGACAGGGAAGTTATTAGCAAAGAGTAGATTGTTCAGGCAAAGTCGCCTTCCTTTGGGGGATGGCAGGAGTCTATCAGGTGGATTACCTCACTAGTGCTGACCTGGTAATTCCAGACTGACTGGTTACATTACTGGGAGAGGCTGAAACTGCAACTAGATTAGGTGTTGCATCTCCGTTTGGTGATGAGGGTTTAGCACAGATGAATTCTTTTGGGCCTGTTGTCTTTTAACATCACACATATGCAATACAGAGACTCCCTTAAAGATATCCCAGGTGTAGGTTGAGTACATATGTAAACTTTCTCCTTTAGTTTTATATTCCTTTCAAATAAAGTTAATTATTAAAATTTTATCAAGTTTTCTACAGAAACATAATACATTATTTGTAAAATGCATCTCTTAGTTCTATAAAATTAGATTTGATATTCTCTCAAATAATTAGCAATATATTATATTTAATTTTATCAGAAACCACTGCAGAAAAATTCATACTTCAAGATAATATTAACATAATTATTTTAACTCAAGTTGATAAATTATGTTAGTGTGTAAATATATATTACAGGTCACTTTAGAAAACAATTTGGTAGTTTCTCAAAAAGATAAAAATAAAACTAGTATATGACCTAGAAATTCCACTTATAGGTAAGTATCCAAGAGAAATGAAAACATAGGCCCATACAAAGAAACATATGTGAATATTCACAGCATCATTATTCATAATAGCCCAAATTAAACAATCCAAGTATCTATCAACTGGTAAACAGATATACACAATGTGGTATATTAATAAAATGGCATACTATTTAGCATTGAAAAGGAACAAGCTACTGACACGGGCTACATCCTGGATGAATGTCAATCTATATTGTTAATTTAAAGAAACCAGACCCAAGAGACAATGTATTGCATGATTCCATTTATATTACACAATCAGGAAAGGCAAATTTATAGAGACAGAATGCAGATTAGTGGGTGCCTAGGGCGGGGATAAGATTGGATATTTACAGTAAATGGGCATATGAGATCTTATTGTAGGGATAAGATTGTTTTAAAATTGATTTATGTTAATAGTTGCCCCACTCAGGATAGCTACTAAAAATCATATGAAATGACTCAATGTAAATTGGCAGATTTTATGATGTGTGAACGACTTCTCAATAAAACGATTTAATGAAAAAATGAAATAAAAACATAATGAAATAAAATACACTAATCAAAATTAATTGGAAAATCAATAAACCTACTGTATCACTGAAATTTGCAAACATTTCGAAAAGGCAGATTTTGCAGTATTTTCAAATAAGTTCACGTGGATTTACACATGCCTACTTTCCAATGGACAAAAAGGATAATGCTTAAATATGGTATATGACCTTCCGGATGAGTAGGTGAGCTTACCTACACTACATCATACTCCCCTGAAGGAATATTTAAAAATTGCTAAGCCTATTGGGAAATTCAAATAGCCTCATTTAGTTTTCATCTTTTTTCTCTTTTCATGCCAAGTCTCTAATGGAAGTGCTAAAGAGCAATGAAATGGCCATAGACAGGAAGCCAGAGAAAAAGAGAGAATAAAGAGCCAAATAAGCAGCCTTTAAATATGTGAGCTGATTGATTAATTCAACCCATTTAGACAACTATCTTAATAGCTCTGTTTGTTAAAATCTCCTGGTGGTCTTGCCAGATACTCTAAAATAGCTGTGATTCAGAAACAATATGAATTGTGTTTAAGCACAAAAGACGAGGAGTCAGACAATTTTGATTTAAATAGAGGCTCCGTTAAGTTCTGATCTCCCAGGTTCAGGTCCAATTCATACTGATTTATGGACTTAATGAGGTCACACACATAAAACACTTACCATAGTATCTGGTACAGTGTATTTACTCAAAATACAATCGTGGAATTAATTAATTAATATACAACAGCTGTCATTAATATTTTAGAAAGTCATTCAGGAGGAAATCATCAGAGTAGAACACCTACACTGAAGGTAATAGAATGCTAGAAAGCAGTTAAGCTGATCTATTCAAGAAACTTCAGTTTGGCAGGGGAAAGGCTGTGATTGACTGCTTGGTCCATATAACTGAGCAATACAGCCCAAATAATTAAGTTATTTTACAAACCTAAGTTTTTCATGATTTTTTTCTGTTTAAAATAATAAGATATATTAAATAGTATAGAGTTACAGGATTAATGAACCCAGTTAAGAATTGAGCAATGATTGGGGAAAACATTTTTATCTGTTAGTTTTTAAGAAAAACATACAATTTTGACATGTCTCCTATTCACCTACCTCTCCTTTCTTTTTGCAGATAAAAAGTAGATACATCTTAATGACATTCTATGTCACCTTTACAATTATATCTGGTCCTAATTCTTATCTTTTACTATCCTCCAGCAATAGGGAATTAGAAGTTCTTTATATGTTCCCAAAAGACTATCTTGCTTCATGATTATCCTTAAATTTCAAATGATGTTTCTGCATCATCTTCAGAAAAGAAATAGGAGATGTACTTTAAGTGGGATGAACTACACCATTACACAGAAGAAGAAGTAAAAGTGTAAATCATTAGGACCATAAGAATATTATTTTGCTCTCAGCAACAAATGCGTATGCAAAGATGAACTCCAGGATATATGAACTAACCAGACAACCTACAAAGAATAGATAGATATATATAGAATACACAGATGGATATATATCTATTCTATAGATATATACCTATATATTCTATATATATCTATATATCTATATATATTTATAATGTATTTATAATGTATTTAGAAATAATGCATTTATAATGTATTTAGAAATAACTTTAGAAACTATTAACTATTTAGAAACTATATAGAACTATTACTAAACTAGAACTAAAACTATTTAGAAACTAATAGTTTAGAAACTATTAACTATTTAGAAAAAACTTTGATGCACAATTGAGAATTTGCCTTAATATATATATCTATATATTCTAGATATATATAGAATAGATATATACAGATATGTAGTACATTTGGATGGATCCGAATGTACTACATCATGCTTTTCAACAAGAGAATGCATGTAAAACAATAAGTCACATTGATCTGTAGAGAAAGTGTAATCCTAGTATTATGTGATTTTAAAGTGAAAATATACTCATATACATTTTACTGAATATTTGCTAATTATTTTTCAATGATTGGAATAAACTTGTGGACAAAGCTTGGATATAACTGATATTTTAATTAATGTTACTAAGCTAAAATTAAAATATTGCCAGCTTGGTAATGTAAAATTATAGTTAAATTTGACGTAATTTGAGAGCGGTAACAAAGAAGGAAAAAAGGTGGTGATGGGGATGGGTGCTTAATACATTTATTCTATGTAGTGGGAATCCATGAAGCATAGTTTAAAGTGGATGAAATAGAAATTGATGTTTATATAATTTTTATTTAAAACAACTAACGAAATTAGAGAAATGACAATGTTGAAAGGACAGATGAGGATTGTATCAATTAAAAAAATCCTCACTTTTGATAGCAAGCAATTCACTGATTATATAAAATAGTAAATAGCAAATTAAAAGTTCACTGTATAAATATATCATTTAGTTAAATAGAGGAAACGGACATATCTTAAAACACAATGTTAAGAATTATTACTTCTTGAAAATGAAACTGAAGATGGCAATACTGTTTTTCTGTAATAAACTATTTGTACTATTTTATTTTTTACAATGTTTAAGCATTATTAAATACAAGGGAAAGGATTTTAACACCAGCAAAATTATAAAGATTTCTACAAACTTGGATGCACAACTGAGAATTTGCCTTAAGGAAAGTATCCAGCATAATAAAAAAGCTATATGCATGAAAATTTTTATTGCAGAGTATGCACAATGTTCAACATTGTGTGTGGAAACACTGAAGTATGGAAACAACCAATAATAAAGGGATAATATATGCAAGTATTAAACTATTAAAAAGACTGAAGGAATTTGAATCTGTGGCTAAACTGAAGAAAAATATAATTGCATATATTCTACTGCATTTATAATGTATTTAGAAATAATTAGTCTAAAAAAATACAGCTGCTAAGATGAGATAGAGGTTACTGCCGGGTTTTTTTTGTTGTTGTTGTCCTTCTGTTTTGTATTGTTTTTTGGCTTTCTAAACTTTCAAGGAATAAGGGCCCCAAAGGGAGGAGACTATAGTGACAGAATCAGGTGATGAAATATGAGGATGGGAATCCAAAGATCAGGAAGGGGAGGCATGCTTGGGACAGAGAATCAGAATTACACAGAGTGAATAGGTGGAAAGACTAGCTCAAGTGTTGCAGAATTTGGTCATAATGAAGGACAATCAAGCTACTGTGCTTCCTCAAGGTTGTGTCAATTGCCAAGAAAAGAAACAGTGAACACCCTCAGCTCTGAGACAAGAAACAACCCTGTGTCAAAGCAGTGGGCCCACTAAGAGGCTATCCATGCTAGGCAGGGCCATAAATTCCTGAAAGTGACAGTAACTTCTATAATACTTCTACCTGCAAATTAGCGGCATTGCCTTAAGGTCTTTGAGGGCCAGGTGAAGTATCTGTTGAGCTAACCTGTATCAATTGCAAAGGAAGTTCACTGATCAACTGATCCTCTAGTTTAGTACTTCCTTTTGACCATGACTTGTGCTACACCTATTATTTTCTTACTTTTGCATTGATTATGTAGATGAATAACTTTGAAAAGCACAATAAAAATAATAAAGACAAAATACACAGTTGCATACATGCATCTAGCAGAGACAACAGATTTCAAATCATCACATAAGAGGGACAACGGCTGGTGGTAGAATATGGTGAACAGAACTACCCACTTCCCTCCTCTAACTGAAAAAAAAAAAAGGCAGGCACTTGATCTATTTCTCACACAGATTAGAAGAATAAGACAGTTACTTGCATATTCCCCAGTAAAGCCAACATTTTCCCCCCACTTCTGCCACTTTACAGAAATAAATCTCTCATCCACCCCCCCCAAAAAAAAGAAAGAAAAAAGAAAAGAGAAGCACTCACTTAAACACTTTTCTTTTACTTACTTTTCTCGTAATTTTGCCTATCTATGATGAGATGAGGACTGACCCAGCACACTTAGCTTCAGAGGTATTTCTGAGATTTAATTTCATTTTGTTAAACTTAGTTCTTTGTAACACCCTACCTGATCAAACTAAAACCGTTTGCTTGGTTTTGAAGAAAGGGAGAGAAATTATAGGATTTAGCTGAAAACAAGGTTGCATTTTTATTAAGCCAAAAGATGATAATTATAACTTTAGTGGGCAACACATTAGCACGGAAATACAAATAACCTTGAGGATGAGTAGAAAGGCATAATATTTCCATGTCTTGTAAAGTCTGTGTTTCTGAGATAGCACTAGGAAGGCTTTAAAATTCTCAAATGATTTGCTCCACCTCTGGGGACTGCCTCCTGGTTGGTGATAAAGGTGGCTGTATTCAAGAAGGGTTGCAGTACTAAAGTTTTTTACCAAATGAATTAACTTACAGTCAAAACCTAAAAGAGTAATTTTACTTGCTCTTTTTAAAAAAACTAAAATCCATAATCTATAGAGCGAATTTTCAAAGAAAGAAACTTATGGCTCATAATGAATATCACTATCAGTTTAAAGCCTTGATTTCTCTTTCTCTAAACATTATTTTTATTACTTATCACCTGCAAACTACTCCAGGCATTTTTCACAGATCCTGGCTCTCCATCTATCTGTTGGAGAGTTGATAGATGCAAAACACCTTACCACTACACTTTTACTAATTATTGAATTAGTAAAATTTCAATTCTATCAAACAATGAGGAATCATTCCCTATATAAATTTATCTTCCAAATACATATTCTGGTCTTCTTTCCCTTTTCCCATGCCAAAATGAAATTTAAATGAGAGATTTCTCATGATTTTGTGTTTTTACAATGTTTGCTGTGACAACTCTTAACCTAAAACCAGAAAGAATAACAAAGTCATATTTGCACAATATGAACAAAATAAAATGTGGACTTCAAGAGTTAAAAAAATTATTTACAAATAGCCTACAACCCTGAAAATGATTATTTCAAGTCACTAGAGTTAGGGACTCATAGTCATAATTTATAACACCAAAAAGTAAAAGTACAGCCTAACAAAAGATCACCTGAAGAGCATGAATCTAGAAGATTAAGAGCATCTTTCTATTTAGAAACACACAGTAAACTGTTCACCTAAAATTGCATGAAACATGTTCCTGGGCCCATTCAGGCAGAATTTAAAAGAAGAAATCCTGTCAAATAGTCTCTTTTCCCTAGGACAGGGTGACAGATATGAGTGATCAAGAAGTGCAGTACACATAATCTATCTCAACTTTAGAAAGGCTCCTGATTCTGTCCTGCAAACCATAACATTAAACACTCTGGGAAAATATGACCTTGACTACAAAATTATTGACGAAGCTGAACAACTGGTTGTTGGTTTTTAGTGGATTCTGTCGACTGAGTTGGGGGGATTAAAGATGCCTTTAGTGATTGCTTCTTGACTCAGTGATATTTATTACCACCATCCATAACCTAGATTGATACTTTCAGAAAAAAAATGTCCTTGTTACTTGGGAATCTGGGGACAGGTATTATCCAATCTGCCATTCACCATTTCATCTTCGCTGTCCATACCTCATTCAACCTGCACATATATCATTCTCTTTCCTTTTACAGCCATTCTTAACTCCATTATTTACCCCCTTTTAAATCATAAGTGAAGAACATAAGGAAATACTGTTATTCATTAATTTATTTGAAGTGCTACAATGTCATATTTTTCAGTTTGCAGGTCATGAATGAGATAATGCAATTGATTTCCAAAAATCTCTGTTCTGAAGACTTACATGGGTTATATTTACAATTCAGCTTTCAAGACTCCTTTCCAGGAGTTACCGATTCATTGAGTTTGAATTGGAACCTGGGATTCCATACTTTCCACTAGTATCCTAAACTAGGTATGTTTGGCAAACACTTATTTAAATATAATCAAACATGCCCTTCAAGTTTTCAAATCAACAAGCAAATAGAGATGGGATATAGGATTAGCATTTGATGCTTTACTGATTCCTTTCACTAAAGTAGTTAAAATTCTATTTAAAAATGATCTGCATCTGAGATATGATGAGTAAAACAGAACTTTCAAGGAATATTTACATAAGAGCACTACATTATCATCAAAGTTACACATTAAAAAAACAAAACAAAACAAACTCTTAATATAGCTTCAAAGGGTTGGCATTAGTTACATTCTGATATAAAGTGAGAGCCTCAGTCCTAGGTGTTATCTATCACAGAGTTTTCTGGCAAATGATTTAAAGGCTGTTTCAAAGTTACTAACAAAGTATACTCAATTCTGGGTAGAATATTCATGTTTAGTGTCTTTGTCTTTAGAGAATCCTAAAAAGCATGCAAAACCATTCATTCATATAAGTTCTTCCACTTTTGATCTGAAAATGTAGTTTCTATCAAGTGTAAGAAATAGAGCAAAAATAGGTCATAGGTTGTCCATATACCCTAGATATGGAGAGTTAATAGAAAACAGCACCCTGGACTGACCACATGCTAAGAGATGGTATCCAAGTTCCCAAATAGCAAGAGTCTAAGATTGACTTTGAAGAAAGATTGTAGCCTTGTGCTAATCTTCAAATTACACTCGGCTGGCTGCGGTCATTGTCTGCACTAGAGATCCGTTCCTCCTTCCTACTTCTCTTACTTCCTACACAGCCTTCTGCTAGCAAAAATTGAAAATGAGAAATCTAATTATATCCCAAACCTCCTCAAAAACTTCAATAGCTATATACAGCTGATATAATACAAATTAAACTCCTTTTCACTGAATGCTCATGGGCTGCCCTCTGCTCACGTTAAAACCCTTCTCAGCTCTTTCCTGACTCAAACTTTATGTTCTAGGAACTCTAAACTATACACTTGTAGTTCTCAAACATACCAGACTCTCATACCCTTATGTCTACATAAATACTGCCTGGGATGCTTTTACCTTGTTGGTCTTCAAGCATATGTTTGGCTATCATTCAAGTCTCACCTCTATTTTAATTTCTAAATCTTCTATCATGAACAGCTCATACATAAATCACCAACTATATTAAATTTAATTTAGTACATAATAGTATCAGTATTTCCTTGTATTTGTTCCCCAAATAGCTATAAATGCATCATGATTCTTCATTAAAACAATTTTATAATTGGTAATTAAGATCTTAGATTCATCATAGAATGCTACAGCTAAACATGTCCTTAGATTCATTTTAACATAGCTTCTTTCTGTTAAACACAGTGAGCATGAATACACTGCATGAGTATGAATACACTGCATGAGGTCGTTTGGGAGTGAATCTCAGAGCTGAACTCTCCCAGATGTTTAAATGTCTTGATTCATTTTTCTTCTAAGATCACTGCTGTTTCCAAATGTTAGGAAAATAGAATGATTAAATCTTAATTTGAAGTCATCTGTGAGAAGCCTCACCTTAACCTCCTGACATAAAATAGATAAAAGTTAAAATATTCTGCTCTTATTTATGTTTTATCTGACTTTAATGAAAATCTATTAAATGTTAAAAAAAAGAAGTCCTGTTCTAAGGTAAGACTTGTTTGTATCTACTTAAAAAATTCCTGGTTGTCCCAAATTTCCAAAAACAAAAAAAGCCTCAAATTCAAATGGAGCATGAAAGTCAGTGAGAAATGTAGGTAGAACCTAATGTCACAATTGTATGCACTGAATAATTATCAGCTTGGTCAACAGACTTGTAAAAATATACAAAAAGCAATGTCTAAATTCATGCGGCTGAGAATATACTGATTATTTCATACCCTGCCAGGAATAAGGAGGAGAAGTCTCTGGAATTCAAAATGTCAAACAAGAACCATTCACTCCAAGCTGGGTATTTATTAATACATTTCAAATTCCTTTTCACATCATTTGTTAATAAAGTCTGTGATGGATCACATCTATTTGGAAGATCTCAGTAAACAACAGAATCTGATCATCGAAGTTCTAAAGTATCTCAGGACATTATGTTTACTCTATATTGTCTTTAATTAAATCTGTTTCTGTAGATGTGGTGTTAGAATAATTTCTGCATCTCTGTTCACTTATCTTTGCTAGATAAGATATATGTATATTTCTAGGGAGGTTTCTTGTGAAGAACTGTGATGGATATGATATTTTACCTTGTTTCATTTTTTAGTTATTACCTCATGGTGTAAAGAGGTTCTAAAGAAGCTTAATATTATAGAAAACATAGGGGAATATTCCCATAAGTATCTTTATTTTATAGATGCTGGCAGAATACAAGAAACTCCCTGGTCAGAGATACAAGATTTTATTACTTGTAGCACAACGGCACCACAGGCTACATGGTTGCACTGCTTTCCCTCAGCACCCCCTCCCATGTCCCATAGAGTGATACAGAGCAGCCCTGATGGATGCTGCACATGCAGAGGGTTTGCATCACAGGTAAGGAAACCAAAAGTTTAGGGAATCCCAATTACATAAGGAAGCTGCTAGCGAACCTACCCATCTTTGTCCCAGATGGAGATACTATATTTATTATCTTGGACAGTAAACAAATCAGCACTCTGGCATGGAGAGAGCCATTAGTGTTATCATTAAAGTTGTCCCCTATACAAACCTCCTTGGAAAGATTACTCCAGAATGAATACTTTCTAAAAACAGAGAGCACCAGCCCCAGATGGGTTCACTGGTAAATTGTACCACTTAACGAAGGTATTCTACCAATTCTCTATAACCTCTTTCAGAGGATAGAAGTGGAGAGAACACTTCTTAACTCATTCTATGAGACCAGCATTACCCTAAAATCACATCAGAAAAATACATTACAAGAAAAGAAAACTACAGATCAATATCTCTCATGAAAATATACGTAAAAATCCTTACCAATATATTATCAAATAGAATCCAACAGTGTATAAAAATAATTATATACCACAACCAAGTGGGGTTTATTGCAAACATAAAAAGGTGGTTCAACATTTGAAAATCAATTAATGTAATCCATGACATCAATAAGCTAAAAAAAGAAAACTCACATGATCATATCAATAGTTACAGAAAAAGCATTTGGCAAAATCCAACATCTATTAATGATAGAAATTCTTAGTAAATAGGAATAGAGGAGAACTTCCTCAGCTTGATAATGAATATCTACAAGAAGTCTACAGCTAACATACTTAATGCTGAGAAACTTGAAGTTTTCCTACTCAGATCAGGTACAAGGCAAGAAAGTTTACTCTCACCACTCCCTCTCAACATCCTACTTGAAGTTCTAGTTAATGGGACAAGATAAGAAAAGGGAATAAATTTATACATGTAGGAAAGGAACACATAAAACTCGTTTTATTCACAGGTGACATGATTATCTGTAGAAAATCCAAAAGTATCAACAAATAAACTCCTGGAAGTAATAAACAATTATAGCAAGGTTAAAGAATACAAGGTTAATATATGTCAATCATTTTTCTATATACCAGTAATGAACACGTGGAATTTGAAATAAAAAACACAATCCCATTTATATATTAGCCTCTGATAAATTACTTAAGTATACATCTAATAAAATGTGTAAAAGATCTATATGAGGAAAGCTACAAAATTCTGATAAATGAAATCAACTAAAGAAATGAAGAGATAGTCCATGTCATGGATAGGAATACACAATACTGTCAAGATGTCAGTTCTTCCCAACTTGATATATAGATTCAGTCACAATCAAAATCCTAGAAAGTTATTTATAGATAGCAACAAACTGCTTCTAAAGTTTAAATAGAGAGGCAAAAGCCTGACAATAGCCAAAATGATACTGAAGGTAAAGAACAAAGTTGAAAAACAAATATTACCCAATTTCAAGACTCACTATAAGGCTACACTAATTAAGAAAGTAGAGTGTTGGCAAAAGAACAAATAAATAGATCAGATGAACAGAACGGAAGCCCCAAAACAGAACTACATAAATATAGTCAACCAACCTTTGACAAAGGAGCAAAGGCAATGCAATGGTACAAAGACAGTCTCTTCAAGAAATGGCGCTAGAACAACTGGATACCGATATGCAAAAAAAAAAAAACACAAAAAACAATCTAGGTACAGACTTATATCCTTTACAAAAATTACCAAAATGTAACACAGACTTAAATGTAAAATGCAGAACTATAAAATTCCTAAAAAATAACATAGGCGAAAACCTACATGACCTTGGGTATGGTGATGACTTTTTAGGTACAACACAAAAAGCAAGATCCATGAAATAAATTGATAAGCTGGACTTAATTAAAATTAAAAACTGCTTTATGAAAGTCAATGTTCAGAGAATGAGAAGACAAACCAGAAACTGGGAAAGAAATATTTGAAAAGACACATCAGATAAAGACTGTTACCCAAAATATTAACAAAAGAACTCTTAAAACTCTACAATAAGAAAACAACCCAATTAAAAACTAGGCAAGGGCTTCCCTGGTGGCGCAGTGGTTGAGAGTCCGCCTGCCGATGCAGGGGACACAGGTTCGTGCCCCGGTCCGGGAAGATCCCACATGCTGCGGAGCGGCTAGGCCATGGCCGCTGAGCCTGCACGTCCGGAGCCTGTGCCCTGCAACGGGAGAGGCCACAACAGTGAGAGGCCCGTGTACCGCAAAAAAAAACAACCAAACAAACCAACAAAAAAACTAGGCCAAGGACCCTTACTGACACCTCACCAAAGAAGATATACAAATGGTAAGCATTAGAAAAGGTGTTCCACATCATAAATCATCAGAGACATGCATATGAAGATGAGACACTACTACACACCTAGTAGAATGGGCAAAATCCAAAACACTGACAACACCAACTTCTGAAGAAAATGTGGAGCAACAGGAACTCTCAGTCATTTCTGGAGTGAGTGCAAAATGGTACAGCCACTTCGGAAGATAGTTTGGCAATTTCTTACAAAACTAGACACATTCTTTCTATATGATCCAACACTCATGCTCCTTGGTATCTACCTGTTGACTTGAAACAAAGAGACTATCAGATATTTCTCCAGCAAAGATAGTTTTATTTGGGGTCAGCAGGGAATTGCAATTCAGGGTCTGCAACCATGGCAAGCCATATGCAAATCCTGCATAGCAAAGGAAGGAGAATGCTTTTATAGAGATGAAAAGGAGGTTGGGTAGGCTCTAGTAAACAAAAATTCCATGGCTTTTCATTGGCTGAGTCCTTGCCAGGAAAGAAATGGAGTCTTTCTTCGTCCTGTTGGGCTCTGTTATCATCACAGGGTGTGAGAGCTCCCCACTTTGGTCTTCCTACTCTATTTAACTGAGATTTCTATTTATTATTATTATTATTTTATATAACCAAAGGATTCAAACATTTATATCCATAGAAATCCTGCAAACAGATGTTCATGGCAGTTTTATTCATAACTGCCTCAGCATGGAAGCAACCAAGATATCTTTCAGTAGGTAAATGGATAAACTGTGGTACACCCAGACAATAGAATATTATTCAACACCAAAAACAATGAACTATCAAGTTATGAAAAGATACAGAGGGACCTTAAATGCATCTTACTAAATGAAAGAAGCCAGTCTGAAAAGCCTCCATATTGTATGATTCCAGTGGGGGATACTGATAATGGGGGAGGCTGTTTGGGTATAGGAAGTATATGGGAAATCTCTGTATCTTCCTCTCAATTCTGCTGTGAACCTAAAACTGTTCTAAAAATAAGTCAATAATAATAACAAAAACATTCCAGAACAAAAGTGGATTCAAGATGTGCAGAAACATGAGAGATCTATGGGAAATGGTCTCCCAAGTTTTCTAGAATCTTGAGGTTCATTAGGACCTCTTCAAACCATTAGGTAATAACTAAATAGAACTGTGCAAATGACTTCTCAAAACATCCAATTTTGGCTGTAACCTCATTGTACACAAGAATCCAGTGGTAGCTGGATTCTTGTTTTCAGGTTCGGGTTCCCTAGGAGCAGAGACTAAAAGAAGGATTATTGTGCAAATGATATAGTAATGAAATTCTGTCATTAAAACCTATGAAAGTGTGAGGAAGCAAGATTAAGCATGAAAAAAAAAAAGCTAGATAAAGATTTGATTTCAGCTGATCTCTAGCTTCAGCCTGAACCAACAGAGAGCATAAATGGCAGTACAAAGTTGTCAACCTTGAGGGAAGGTTGCTAGTTTTCTGTACTCCCGTATCTGTTAGTCTTTGGCTTTACCCATGCCTAGGGTGAGTGCAAAACTGTGAGCTACTTCTGGTTGTTTCAGAAAACTCAATTTTGCCAAGACCATTTTTCAGGATAAGGGAACAGAGTTCAACTATTGTCAGACAACAGCCATAGTAGCTGAAACATGGGCACTCCAGCCCAATAAAGGTGATATGGGCAGGGTACCAAACCGCGTTTACTACATAGTATAATGGCTTTATATAACATAATTAGGCTTCAAATAAAGTAATCTTAAGTTGCCTTAGAAATTTATTATATAAGTAGCCTTAACAAACACACATGTGTCAAATTCACCCATAAGCACACACATGTACTCATGTACACACAAACATGTATATATAGTTCCACTGTAACAGATATGGAATATGAAACATACATATTTAATTGACATAAATTTTTATACTTTATAATTTGTAAAGCATTTCTAATTAGAAAGGTGACTGATTCATCTTTATTATTTGCCTAGAGATTCTAGATAATGCCTGATTATATTTTTTCCTCACACATTCCCTGCAGTAAGTTCTAGCAATGAAAACATTTCAGATACATTAGCATTGCACCCAAGGTTGTGATAATTATTATTCAAAAGAATCTTGTAGTATATAAATATTTAAATTTCATACTAAGTACTTCAGTTTTGTGGCTTTTAGCACTCTCTTTAAATTGGTGCTTAATATAGCCTTCTTTGACTTTTCTTCCACTTTAAAAACAAAATAACCAACAATAGTAACCATAAGAGAATTCTGCTTTTCAAGCTTTCTTTAAAAGTTTGGCACCCTAGCAGGTGTTGGTGAGTCTTTATAAAGAAACAGAAACAGAAATTAAGGAATAATAACTGACTCCCTCTTTAAGGTACAATAATTCTGTTTCATTAAAAGTTATTTCCTTTTTTAAGAACTTAGGCAATCTTTTGTCCAAATTAAATATTCTTTTATATTTTCTTATACTAGGACACCTGTTGGCACATAAATTCAAAATGCCAATACACTGCTTTAATTATGTTTGTCATAGGGAACAGTCCTTTAGTGTTTTTCAGGGTGCTGAAGATTATAAGATGCAAAACATTCTATGGGCAAAAAATTAATGGATGTCCAGCAGACAAATTCCTTAAACAGTGGTGAAGGTCACTGAAGATGCCCTTCACTTATGCTGAAGTTGTCAGACTTCCTTTTCATTCAAAGATTTTGTCTTAGTGTGTGGAGATTTTAATTTGGGATGTGAGTTTGAATTACTAAATGAGAAAACTCTATTTGTTGTGACCTAAATGAGATATGTGTGAGAAATTCATTGCTGTTTAACATTCGGGGTAACAGAATCTTACACATTTCCTCGTGCTACTCTGGTTTGTTTTCACTACACCCAGTGACAAAGAGAGATGTCAAATATTGTTACTTTTTCAAGACAAGTAATACTTTACAAGTGTGATTTTGTGCAATCCTCATAATAATCCCTGGAGAAAGGTTATTTTTATCTCTGTTATTTAAAACAAGGGCGTCCTTTAAGAGAAACATACATTACAAAATAGAAAAATTACTATTCTTGTCCTATGATTTGTATGAGAGCATGGGCACTATGGGCTGATATGAAGATGAATCTTTCAAGCTAGGTAAGTAAGGATAAGTCATCTCTTTCACCTCTTTGAAAGCAATTGCAAGAGATCTAAAAACCATGCAGAAGTACGATAAAGGTATAAAAAGAAACATAGATTCTGTTTCAAATACTGTATACTGTAAAGTATGAAAAAACTACAGAAACGAGAAGGAAAAAATGTTACAATTGTCTTGATGAAATAAATTATTGATCTACTGGCATTTCAAAGTAGAAAGCCAATAGCTGTTTATCTATAGAATTACAAAAACACACACATTAATATTTAAGTAATGATCTAGGGATACTGAAAAACGTTTAATTTTTCATCAATCTAATATAATACAGTGGTTAAATATGTTTAATATTGGGCCTTTATGACATTTCATTTTGATGAAAACTGATGATTCATGAAGTTGCAACATGTATAACAGAAGGGTATTTGACAGAAAGTCAAAACATCTGGCTTCTATTTGTAAATATCTCATGACCTTTCTGAATATCAGTTTCTTCACCTGTTAAATAAAGAGGCTGGATCAAATTATCTGTAAATTCTTTTTTGGATGAATATATTACGATTCTATGTATGAAAACACTCTGGCACCAAAATATATCTTTAAACAAATGTACTGAAATACTTATAAGGCCTGTATATTGAAATGTAAATTTTCATTAGTATTTTAAATTATATTTTATATTTAGAAAATCTAAGTAATTTTATTTTATTAAAATATATACACAGGGGCTTCCCTGGTGGTGCAGTGGTTAAGAATCTGCCTGACAATGCAGGGGACACGGGTTCGAACCCTGGTCCGGGAAGATCCCACATGCGGCACAACAACTAAGCCCACAAGCCACAACTACTGGACCCGCATGCCACAACTATTGAAGCCCGTGTGCCTAGACCCTGTGCTCCACAACAAGAGAAGCCACCACAATGAGAAGCCTGCACACCTCAACGAAGAGTAGCCCCCGCTCGCTCCAACTAGAGAAAGCCCGCGCGCAGCAATGAAGACTCAACACAGCCGAAAATAAATAAATAAAATAAATAAATTAGAAAAATATATATATATACAGGTAGTATAATTTTCTTATAAAATACATTTCTCTAATATATAATTAAATATTGATCCCAGAATACATCTAATTTAGACAACTGTTTTATAAAACATTACTCTATATCTAAAGGACTATTGAGATTTCACACATTCAAAATGAGAATAATTATTAAATAACAAATTCTTACTTTTTTATAATTTAGCCCATGATTATTGGATTATAAGGATTTTTAATAAGCACTGAAAATTAAGATCACATTATTTTTAACTATAATTACTAAGCAATTTAATGTCTTTTTAAAGGGATATGTGGCTATTTAAATAAAAAGTAAAACTTTTGTTCACAATTTTATATTATCATAATATTTTACCTCTTATTCACAGTGTATTGTAGCTGTTTGCAAGAGTGACTGAGTGAGTTGTATGCTTTCTTCTTCACAATATGAGTTTGTACCAAGAAACTGTAAAAAATTTGAAATTGTTATAAATATGAGGTAAGTAATTTTGGAGCCTGATCCTCAAACCAGAGTTTCACAGTTCGCATTCTCTGGTATATCTATCTGGCTACCAATAGATAGATAGATAGAGATGTGCCTGGAATGTAATGGTGGTAACTTTGAAATCTGATCATCTTCCAGGGAGGAATACTTTATTTAAATATATGTATATAATGGGACGTTATTTTAAAAGGAGTTATTTTCATTGAAAAGTGCAGTAGTTTAGAAATATGATCAACAGATTCACTCTTCTTGGAATCACTCTGATTGGAAGGATACACAGAAAACAATTGACTACTTCTCTTTTTTATTCCTGAGACCACCAATCTCTTGTCTCTGGGCTCAGGTCCTACTCTAACATTAGTTACTGCCACCAACTATCAACATAATCAGTGTTCAAGCTCCACAACAGAGCTGTCAAATTTCATACTGTTAATCTCTTTGATCATAAAAATCCTTACATTTATCAGTCAAATATATTCCAATGTGCTGACAATGAAAATAATACACAGGCACACCTTGGAGATATTGAAGGTTCAGTACTAAACCATTGCCATAAGGCAAATATTGCAATATAGCAAGTTGCACGAATTTGGGGGTTCCCAGTGCATATAGAAATTATGTTTACACTATACTGTAGTCTATTAAGTGTGCAATAGCATTATGTTTAAAAAACAATGTACATACTTCAATTAAAAAATACTTTATTGCTAAAAGAAATGGTAATCATCATCTGAACCTTCGGCAAGGCATAATCTCTTTGCTGGTGGAGGGTCTCGCCTTGATGTTGATGGCAGCTGACTGATCAGGGTGGTGGCTGCTGAAGGCTGGGGTGGCTGTGGCAGTTTCTTAAAATAAGACAACAATTAAGTCTGCTACACTGATTGACTCTTCTGTTCGAGAACAATTTCTCTGTAGCACGCTGTATGGCTTGGTCACATTTTACCTACAGTAGAAATTCTTTAAAAATTGAAGTCAGTCCTCTCAGAACTTGCTGCAGCAATTCAGTAACAACTTCAGGTTTCACTTCTAATTCAAGTTCTCCTGCTATTTCCACTACATCTGTACATCTGCAGTTACTTCCTATACTGAAGTCTTGAACTCCTCCAAGTCATCCCTGAGGGTTAGAAACAGCTTCTCCCAAACTTCTGTTAATGTTGATATTTTGACCTCTGCCCATGAGTTACAAATGTTCTTAATGGCATCTAAGATGGTGAATACTTTCCAGGAGGTTTTTGATTGACTTTGCCCAAATCCATCAGAGGAATCACTATTCCTGGCAGTTATACCCTTAGGAAATGTATTACTTCAATAATATGACTTGAAAGTCAAAATTTTCACTTGATCCATGGGCTGAAGAATGGATGTCGTGTTTGCAGGCACAAAAACCAACATTATCCTCATTGTTCATCTCCATTACAGCCCTTGGGTGACCGGTTGCCACTGTCAATGAGCAGTAATATTTTGAAAGGCATCTTTATTCTGAGCAGTAGGTCAGATGATTAAAAGATTTAAGAAACCATGTTGTAAACAGATGTGCTGTCATCCATGTACCCTGTTGGGTACATGGATGTTGGCTTTAAAAACCTAATGTTGGCTTTAAAAACCCTTCCCTAAAAGCCATCAAGCAGTTCAGGTCTTTTGAGCATTAGATGCATAGTTTCCTTGCTTGGTGCCCTGCAAATGCCATAATTTCCTTCACCATAACCAGGTATCAGCAGACTGGCTTTGCTGCATGTTGGGCAAGCAAACCTGAGTTCGACTGGTATCTTACACAGTAAAGACAAAAACCTCAAAGTTACCTAGGGGTCCTTTCAGCTGAGCATGTGACGCAAAAAACATATGATGAGATACATGATAGAGAGAGTGTTTTTACATTTTGTAGATTAAAATCTATTTTGAATGTTTCAAATACTTTCTTTTTCATAGAATATTGTTTGGAATTCAGAAAATTACTAGCTTTTCTTCAGACCAGTGTACACTGGGACAGTCATCTTTAAAAGTTAACTCACTTAAGTCACTTAGAAAAATAAATGGAATTGAAGATGTACACTTTTATATAGTCCATCACATTTCAAATTACAAGCTCTTATGCATCAGAAAACAATGACTGTTCATTAAACCATTATTACCCTCAAGATTTCCTTCTCTGTACTCTCCTACCAACATCCTCACCCTCGTATGCTATCTCAGCCAAGAAAGAAGGGACTACCTGGATAAAATGAATTTACAGCTTTTCATTATAGATATCTGATTGTATTACTGGAGTTGCTCTATGAATCTGAGAACACAACGTGACTTTAGTTGTAAGTCTACTGGAACAGAGAAGAAAGTTCATGCTCATAAATCGAGCAATTCTATCAACAAGAATCAAATAGCAACAGACAGTTTTTTTGGACTATATCTATGACAGGTAATTATCAAAGGAAACTGGGAACCTAACAGCATATAAGAATATGGAGGAAGATACCAGTTAGAAGACTCTAAAGTTTTAGAAGTACACTTAAGCCCTTTCCAGCAGTGGGGGAAGGTGGGGGCGATGAAGTGGGAGGGTGGGGCCACCCGGGGACCCTAGATGCCTTTCTAGAGCATGAGCTTGGGCATGAGCACCAGCTGCAACTGCTTTTCTTTGGGGCGGGGGGTACCAGCAAGTACAAACAGTACCCTCGTCTAACTGTTCCAGGGATGAAGAGGACACAGCATGTCCCCACCCCCATCAGCACCCTCCCTGCCACTCAGATGCTGCTTGACTCCTCCATCTCCATCTGCTTCCTCCACTCTGAGCCCAGTGTGTCCCTGTTCCCCACATTCTCCCTGTCCTATGGGGAGAAGGAGCCAAAGACACCGGGGTTTGCCTAGCAGCCCTCAGAAAGCTCTGCTTCCAGCTTTGCTGCCGTTTGTTCAAGGACCTTGAGATCACCATGTGTATACACACATTCTGTCAAAGATGCTCCTTGAAGCCACAGAAGGGTCCTGTGGACAATGCCAAGCTGACGGTGGTAGAGAACACCAGTGCGGTGGCTGAGCAGATCTGGGAGCTCTTCATTCACTGAAAGCCTGTCTGCACCATGGCAGGGATCAGAAGCCATCTTCTTGGATGTGGACCTCCATGGTGCCTTTCACCATCAAGCTTAGTGCTTAGAAGAACCAAAAGGGGATCTGTGACTACAGCCCCAATGTGCCCCCAACAACCCCAGCTACCTGCTCTTCCTCAAGATGAACCTGGAGGCTCATCTCAAAGAGTGTGAACACATCAAGTATCCTCATTCCAAGTACTGACACATGTTCAATGGGAACCAGGACATGTATGAGACACACCTGGGGACATGCCACTTCAAGAGCTTACATGGATTCCTGCAGTCAAGGGACAAATGCTTCCATGAGATACACGTAGTGCTGGCCTGGAAGGCCCAGGAAAATCACTCTCTTTCTTCCATGCTGGGCAAAGTCTCAGAGAATACTGACAAGCTGATGAAGAGCCTTGAGCTCAAGTTTGATGTCATGGACAAAAAATAGAGCCAGCTCAGCTATGACCTCATGGAGTTCCAGAGGGAGGTATCTAATGTTGAAAGACAAGCTGTCCCACGTCAGTGCATGGCTGAACACGGGCATCCTAGGATCCTAAGACCCTCAGCAGATTTTCAACTTCAAAGGAAACTTTCTGGTCCATCAGTGCCCCATCTGCTGTCTCTGTTCTATTCCATGGATGACCTGCCCTTAGGGGCTCCTCTGACCAGACCACCAATACATGGGACACATGTACCACCTTGCATTCAGGGGTACAATCTCTACAGTGCTCAGAAGACTGCACCATCACCAGGTAGGGTGTCCGGAACCTGCAGAAGACCAACATAATCCAGGCCCACAACAGCCCAATGTACATGCTGGTCTGTTTGCATAACATGCTCTTGAGTGGTTTCCTGAAGGCCATAAAGACCTGGGACATTATGGGTACCAAACTGCAGTTGAAGAAGGATCTCACAGGCCTCAACAAGTGGGTGTGAGCAGTGGTGGCTGTTCAAGCAGCTTCTACCAGACAAGCAAGATCTGGGACATTTGGAAGTTCAACTGCATCCATGTCCTACAGACATCTGGTGGCAGTATCTACTCTATTAACATGATGAATCACTTCATCGTGTGTGGCACCTATGAGAATCTCATGCATGTGTGGGATATTGAGTCCAAGAAGCATGTATGGACCTTGACTGGCAGGCCACATGGGCACCGTGTATGCCCTGGTGGTTATCTTGATGTCAGACCAGATCAAAGTCTTCAGCACATGCTACTACCAGTCCCTCAAGGTTTGGAATAGGGACAACATCATCTACATGCAGATCCTGCTGTATCAACAGGGCAGGGTGACTGTACTGGTTGTGTCCCGGGACCAACTTTTAGGGGCTGTGGGTAGTACTGTGAAGGTCTGGATTTGCTAACAGAGAATCCAGGCTGGGTCTTGGCTTTCTCTCCTGGCTGGCCACTCAGGTGGTCTCAGGGTCTCTGCCTACCCTGTGAGCACAGGCAAACAACTCAGTCAGCCAGGAAATGCTTGGCCCCATCCTGGTTGCTGCCAGAACAATGCGAGTTCTCTCTCTCTGGGTGCCCAGTCCACTCTCTATCTCTACCCCAAATGGACTGCTGGCCATTTTACTCATGTTTTCTACTGTTTTTAGACTGTATGTAGATTTGATTAGTTCCCGATTAAAATAAAAGCTGCACAGAATGTGAAAACAAAAGTAAACTAATCTGGACAAAGATATGGAGTTGGCTTTAGTTAGACAAAGAGTCTATCAAGGCTGGTCAAATTACAAGTTCCTGTTTATAAAAATTCTCTCAAGCTGTTTATCCTAAAGATGGCATTTGAGCAACTGATAAGTTTCCTGCTCTAGTTGGTGATGTCCATAACCTGACCTAATTAGCACTTTAAAGTAATATCCAGCTAAATCCATCAACATAGGCATTTGTGCTAGCTTAGGCAGTATTTGTGGAATTATTTCTGGGTTATATTTTCTTATGCATGGTTTAAATCTAAGAGCTATCATACAAGTAGTCTCTACACAAAAGTAATTCTGATCAACTCTCTGCACTTATAAATCCCACACAGTTGAGAAAGAAAATGGATGTTGTACAAAAGATTCAAATGACAACAGCTGCAAACAAACTGCCCCTGGCACATTCCGACTCTTGTTATCACCACACAGTGCAAGTGACAATTGGTTTCCTTAATCCTGTGATTGTGTTCTGTACAATTTGAATCATTTTCCCATAACTTTTGGACCTCCTACAGGCATCTATGTCCCAAATTTCATCTTTCATTGCATTACATCTTAGTATTGTAGCAGTATAGCATAGCACTGTAAATTGATATTTTACATGCTGCCTCTGTATGCATTTAATACTGATAAAAAGAAAAATATTCATAACAGTAATGGATAGGACAGGCAAATAAGAATTATTTGGAAGTACAGCTGCCACACTCAGTGTTATAAGTGGCAATATTTTTTCTGGTTAGTTTCAATTTGATAAATATTTATCACAGCCTGCATTGTGGGCAAAAGCAAAAATGTAATCCCTGTATTCAAGGAGACAAAAATTACACATGAAACATTTAAATATAATTCAGACAGTAATTCTGTGCTAAGATGTTTGGTGCAAACTTTAACTTTTATATATGTTCTAAAATGATGTAACTAAGGATATTTATAAGGTAAATTCCCCCGCCCTTATGGTGGCATTCTCTTAGCCAATCACAATAGCTACAATTATTAAGCACTTACCATCTACCATTGCTAACATTAACTAATGTAATTGTCCTAACTACTGTGTGAGCCATTTTGTATTTTAGACCATCAGGTCACAGACGAAAATACAGATTTGGGGGAGGTTAAATATGTCTCATTATTCCCTTCACGAAGTGCAGACAGGATTCAACTGCAGGATTCTATGATTCTGGAGTTCATTTTCTTAAGCCTTTCACCATCCTGCCTAATTAGGTCCTAGTATGCACAGTATTTTTCCCCAGCTTTATTGAGATATAATTGATATTCAACATTGTGTAACTTTAAGGTGTACAACGTGATGATTTGATACACATATATTGCAGTATGATTAGTGTTAGCTAACACATCCATCAAGTCACATAATTATCGTTTGTTTTCTGTATTGAGAACATTTAAGACCTACTCTCAGCAACTTTCAATTATACAGTACAGTATTGCTATCTAAGCTCCCAATGCTGTGCATTAGGTCCCCAGAACTTACAACTGGACTTCTGTACCCTTTCACCAACATCTTCCCATTTCCCCCGCATCAGTCCCTGGTAATCACCACTTTAGTCTCTGTTTCTGTGAGTTCGTCTTTTTCAGTATTTTAAAAAATATTTCTCAACATTAGTAGACAAATTTTGCAAGTGAGGGGACATCTGCGATGACTGGAGGCGATGCCATTACTGGCTTCTGGTGGGTAGAGGCCAGAGATGCTGCCGATCATCGTACACTGTCCAGGATGGCTCCCTACAACGAAAAATTATCCTGCCCAAAATATCAAGAGTGCCAAGGAGATTTTAGCTAGGTAATTCTTTGTTGCAGAAGGCTGTCTTGTATGTAATTTGGTTAGCCACACCCAGGCCTTTATACAGTAGAATGCACTGACATTCCCTCCTCCAGTTATGACAATAAAAATGTCTGCAGACATGAACAAATATCCCCTGATGGATGAGCAGCTAACACCCCTGCTTGACAGCCATGCCCTGGAGTAATTAGCTCACAGTCAAGTGAGGAAGACAGAAATAGCCTTTCCAGATAGTCATGATAGTTCATATAGCTAAAACAGAGGGAGAGAGGGCAGCAGGAAATTAATGTTGCCTAGGTCAATTCACAGAGTCTTCACTATGATGTGACTATGAAGGGGGTTTTAAGGATAAAAAAAAAACACCAGTCATAGAGAAAAAGAGAAGTCATTTGATTCAATGGGAGAAGACTGTACAAAGTCATAGCAGAGGATGGAAAAATGTATGTAGCAAGTGCAGGAAGTGAGGACATGTTCATGTGGCTCCTCAATGGGGTGAGAGCAGGTGTGATGGTTAATTTCATGTGTCAAGTTGACTGGACCACAGGGTACTCAGACATTTGGCCAAATATTATTCTTGGTGTGTCGCTGAGGATATTTCTGGATAAGATTAACATTTGAATCGGCAGACTGAGTAAAGTCCCACTCCCTAATGGGGGTGGGCCTCAACCAATCAACTGAAGACCTGAATAGAACAAAAAGGCTGAGTCATAGGAAACTTCTACCTGATTGCTTGAGATAGGATATTGCTCTTTTCTGGCCTTCAAACTCCTACTGAAACATTGGCTTTTCTTGTATCTTAAGCTTGCTGGCTTGTGGGTTGGAATTTATATCATCAGCTCTCTTGGTTCTCAGACATTCAGATTCAGACTGGTACTATGTACACAGGCTCGCCTGGGTCTCCAGTCATAATCACACAATCATGCGAGCCAATTCCTTGTAATAAACTTTTAAAATCTCTCTCCCTCTCCGGAGAATCATGGCTAATAAAGCAAGTGATAGGTGATGTAGGATAAAGAAGAGGTTGGAGAGAAAGGCTGGTGTCAGACTACTCAAGGCCTTGTATAATGAACTGAGACATTTCAACTTAACCCAGAAGGAAAAATGAGCTAACAAGATTATTACATGGTTGCCATTTTTCATGTGCTGTTTGTCAAAATGGGGGATGCCGGTATCAGATTATATATGTTTGTTCATGAGTTTATTGGTTTGAAGAAAAGGGTTTTTTTGGTTTTGTTTTTTTTTTTTGATAGTATGGAGTATAACCAGACAGACAGAGGCTGGAGACTGAATGAAAAGTCCTATTGCTGTAGACTAGGCAAGAGATGATAACAATGGGTACAGGTTGCTAATTGTAGAATTAAGAAAGGACAGTTTAGGCAGAAGGAACAACAAACAAGGGGATATGATAAAGAGAAATACTGGGGGCACAGCAACTCTTCCTTATTCAACAATATATCATGTAATTTATTCCTCGTATTCCAACATGGTTTCTGGATTCAAAGAGGCCATATTTATATTCTGTTTCACTTCCTCAAAAGCAGGGATAAATTCAGAAAGTTAACAATATATGTAATTGTCTTCACTGATATCCTTCCAGACAGTTTCTAAACCATGCAAGTAACATATTGTTGACCTAAAACAAATAAACTGCCAGTTACTTCTCTAGCAAAAGATGGGTTTATTTGAGATGAACAAAGAATTGCAATTTGCGGATTTTCAACCACGGCAAACCATATGCAGATCCCTACACAGCGAAAGGGGAACTCTTTTAAAGAGAAGAAAAAGACATTGGGAGGGTTATGGTAAACAGAATCCATTGGAGGAACTGAGAGTTTGAAGAATAGCAGCTTTTTCACTGGCCAAGTTGTGACAGGCTCTCGTTGGCTGAGCTTTTGCCAGGCAAGGAGAGAAAGTCTTCTTCCTGTTTGGCTCGACTATTAGTGGTAAAGTGTGAAATCTTCCCCTTTGGCTTCCCCACTCTATTTTAATTGAAGTTTCCGTTTATTAATTTTTACAATATAATGTAAATACATAAAATAAAACTTTCCTTCCCTGTTTTTTCTAAGTAGTGCAAAATATGAGTTTGAATGAGCTCTCCTACACCCCAAATGAATACGCAGGTTACTTGTTTCTTACACAGAGCAACCAGCTACAGTTAAGTATTTAAAAGAGCCCTTATCTAGAGGGCCAGATTTCTCTCCCCTGAAAAAAAATAATAAACTATGGAACTTTGATAATTAGACAAATTATAAGGCTATTTTTTAAACGTTTTTATTGGAGTATACTTGCTTTACAATGGTGTGTTAGTTTCTGCTTTATAACAAAGTGAATCAGTTATACATATGCATATATCCCCATATCTCTTCCCTATCCCACCCTTCTAGCTGGTCACAAAGCACCGAGCTGATCTCCCTGTGCTATGCGACTTAATATATATTTCTCTCTATTAACTGCGTAACACATATCTAGGCAGAAAACAAACACAAGAGCTGAAAGTCAGAACGCCAGCAAGATTTTCTTTTTCTCTGTATTTTATCTGAGTTAACTGAGTGAGTCCAATAAAACCTCTGAGGCAATCATTCCTGAATTATTATATGCTCCCGACTGCACCCTGGAGACACATACACTGACAGAATACAGGTGGCTGTGGAGTACTTCACTTAATTGGACCAATGTTACGAGCCAACATTAAGCTTTAGCATGACAGAGATGATTTTGGCAATTCAGAAAATCTAAGATTTTCACTAATGGGTAAGTAAATAACTGTCTGATTCACATTCCTTGTGGTCTTTAGGATGGCTCCAGGCAGAAATGCACATTAAAAGTCTGTTTTAGCAGTTCTCACCTAGCCACCTATCAAATTCCTCTTGGTAGAAAAGCTTTGAAATGCTCTGTTTACAAATGTGCACAATTGGAAATCACTGTGTTAGTTCTCTAAGTATAACGGTTTTTAACCTTATTTGTAGTTATAAAATAAAAGGTTCTGTTTAGTTTAAAAGACTTAGGCTTTAGAAGCAGGTAGGTTAAACACTGACTTAGGCTGTAGAAGCAGGTAGGTTAAACACTGAGCTGGCATCAGTGTCTGTCTTTCAGCCTCCCGTCACTCTTGCTTCTGCCCCTGACCTCAGGCATAGCATAGGATAAAGCAGTTTATCACGTATGGCAAAGGTGGGAAGTGATAGAATGCTGAAGAGGTGTTAAAGAAAAGGGACGGGGAAGAAAGAAAAGGAGGTTAACTAGACATTACAGAGCTGTTCCTGTTCCCGGGAAGCTAGGTAAAAACCATAGCTCTGGCCCTCCCGCATTCATTTCACGTGGGGAATGTTGCTGACGTTGAGATTTGTGCTGTGTTCCTGGATTGATGTATTAACCCTACTTCATTCCAGAGCAGGCACAGTATGTTACTGAAATATGTATTTTCTATTTTACACTTTCTTCTGAATTACAAATTCTCATAAATCACATTTAGAAAGGCAGGTTGCTTATGAAAAAAACAAAAGAATATATATTTCTTTCTTCCTGAAATCATGTGAGAGTATAAATGTTTAATGAGTTTTGTAACAACATTAATAATTCATTCTAATATATAGTAGAACCTGCCAAAAAAAAAAAAAGTTATTTGAGGCTGGATTTGAGAACCAAATATAAAAGCATTTAAGGCTGATCCATGGTCTATCTCTGATCAAGGAAGAAAAGATATCCTCCTACAATGCACCAAAGTTTTATATTTTTCATCCTTTTTAAAAACTGAAATAGCAAATAAAGTTCAATCAGCAAATGCAAAAAGAATGAATTCTTTTTACTTTTATAGGGAATCTGAGATTCCTTCAATAATCCCCCCATCCCCTAGGCTAAACTATTTTAAATGTTTAGCTAACAAATGTGAATACTATTATCCAATAAAAGGAACCAGGCTCCTTTGAGAAAGAGGTGAATCTAGAACTGGGCAAGAAATATTAAAGACGAGCCATGAACATTATCTGGTGCTGGAAACAAGGGAAGTGTTAAACAAATGATGGGATTATGTCAAAGGGACACAGAAGTTAACTGAAAGAGATTCCAATGTCCAAAGTCAGAAAAAAAATTAGCAACAAATAAGTAAAGTATTACTGGATTATAACCCAGAGTATAAAATACATGTCCATCGGTCCATACTGATGTAAATAAATGATTGAATAAATGTATTAATGGAGAGTAATAGACAAATTGACTATGCAGAAAAATTCCAAATAATTTATGTAGATACTTCACCTTCACAGACATCGAGTATAAATCCACACTCTAAACGAAGGTTGCACATCGTGATGTCCTTCCAAAGAGGATGGTACTGACACAGGGAGGAAAAGAGTAACTTTACAGTTACTCTTTGACAAGCACTATCTCAGCCAGGTGATCAAGTTTAACATGAAGAGTGATAAAGTTATGTTGATGTATGTACCCCTGGTATGATGTGATCGGAATGGTGCTTTACCTCAGTGGTTTTTTCCCCCATACTTCCAGCCCCAGTCGAATCATGAGTGAAACATCAGACAAATCCTAATTAGAGGTTGTCCTACAAAATACCTGACTAGTACTCTGCAAACTGTCCAGGTTACCAAAAACAAGAAAAGTCTGAGAAACTGTCACAGCCAACTGAAACCTAAGGGGACATGATGATACAGTGTGGTACCCTGTGTGGAATCCTGGACCTGGAAAAGGACATTAGGTAAAGACTAAGGAAATCTGGATAAATTGCAAACTTCACTTAATGCATCAATATTAGTTCATTAATTATAACAAATGTACCTTACTGATATAAGATGTTAATACTAAGGAAAATGGGTGAGGTATATGGAAACTCTGGACCATCTTTGCATTTTTTTCTGAAAATCTAAAATTATTCTGAAATTAAAAGTTTATTTTAAATTAAAATGCAATTAATATTTCAGTTCCTCAGTCATAATAACTGTAATTTACATGCTCAGTATCCACATGTATTTTATTGGACGGCACAGATAGAGAACACAGCCTTCATTGCACAGTTGTACAAAGTCTTTTGGGCAGTCTTCTTCTGAGCCATTTTTCAGCTTATTTCTTCCCTCTTTTCACTAACCCAGCCTCCACACTAAGGTTTGAAGTTCTAGATCTAGGGGTGAAAATACCAGAAGACATATGCCTGGTGTCTTCTGTTGCTCTCTCCACATTTCAGATATTCACATTTAATAGTCTTATTTAAAAGTTTGAAGCGTCTGGTCTTGTAATTACTGTCCCAAGAGTTTTAAAAAAGTTATTTGATGTACAGCAAATATTATGAAGGAATGATCCCCAAATCCATTTAATTATCTTTCCATTGGTCTCTCAGGAATCTGGTAAATATTGTACTTTTCCAAAGGTTATGAACCCTCTGGGATTTTGCTCATTGGCACAGAACTGCAAATCTTCATCCAGCAGATTCTGTAAAACATTTTTACCTTGACTACAATAGTGTTCACCATGTTTATTATAGAAACACATTTCCTATATCATCTTGAAGTAAAATCTTGAACCATACATAACATAAACACAAATGGCCAGAGGCGTCTTTAATACATACAGTCTGGATATCATATTTCTAGTGTAATTGAAACCCAGAGCTCCCATTTCTTCTGAATATCTATTCTTGGGAGGAAAATCTATTTTCACCGTTAAGACAGGAATAAAAACAAAGAAGTGTGGGAAAAAAACACTGCAGAAGTTTATAGATTTATTTACTATACATCTAAATCTGTGTAAATCAGAAGAATCTTTAAATTTAAAATGAATTTAATGAAAAAAGTAATTTTGCTACTCTAGGAAATATAGCATTCCCCATTAAAATATCATTGGTAGTAATAACCTGCTCCTTTAAACTATGACCCATCTGCAATAAAATTTTCTATAAGAATAATTCCTGAAATTTCTTATTTTGTTTCACAGATTTTCACACTGTCACACAACAGCTTCTTAATAATTCCAAGAATACACACTGTTGTAGTATCCATTACCATAGAGCAATTGGGTCTAAAATTAATGTTACCATTATTTCCATATATTTAAGTAAATGGAGTAATTCAGTAGTTTATTAAACTGCTGTAATTCAGTAGTTTATAAAATTTACATCACCAGAACTTCACATGCAGCTATTTTATATTACTTCTGAACCTCCCATTTGCTGAGGGATATAGGATATTTACGTATCTTGGGAACTAATGATTAAGCTTAACCGAGTCATTACTGTGGCACATTCCCACCTGTGCCTGTCTGGTAACACTGCAGGGCTTACCTCACAACATGTGTATGGGATTTACTGACAAGCTTCGTAGGAAAGAAATTATGCTAGAGGAAAGCCTGAACACATACAATTTGATCCAGTAACAATGCTTCAGACCTCACAGAGGACACAAGAGTCTTATGAAGTGTTATCTGTCCCACAGAAATACAACCAGCCTAGCTCCAAAACAAGGGAACAGATCCTAGAGAAAGGACCATTAATTAAATCAGGAACAGCCATTTTCCTAAAGCTCTCAAATACACTGGTTAGATGAGAACTTGTTTCAGTATTTCTATAATTAAAGAATATTAGGCAAAAAGAGTCAGAACAAAGTCATTCTTTGTGGACTTCAAGATTCCAGTTCACGGACGGTGGTAGCCATGGGTGATGATGGAAAACAGTGACACTGGCATGTGTGAGGGTGAAGGACTTGGGAAGAGAGGGAAAACACAGCAGTAGTAGCTAGTGGACATGATACAGTAGCTGGTAATATATATTTTGGGGCTTATATGAAACACACCCTGAGGACATCTCAAAATATTTGGACGAAACTTTGAAATGGGAGGAAGCCCCTATTTCAAATGAATAGCACTCTCATTGTATTATGTGTGTGCCTTTGAGTTAATGAGGAAAACAAAAAACTGGTATATACACATAGGGTAATACAGGATGAATGTCTTGAACCAAAAAATACTGAAGATATCAAACACCTTATGATGTATCAGAGACAATTTTATAGGCTTTTAACATAAAAGTGTTAATTTGTGATTAAACATACATCTTCATTTTCACCATTTATGATTTCTAGTATGAGAGATGGGTACAGGGTTTCAACACAGTTTATACGTTCCACAGTGAGTTTGTTTTGCTACTTTTTTTATGCACACTGAGTTAAAGATCACTTGACTACTTTGTTGTCAGTTCAGTGACGTAAAAGATGAAATCAGCAGCAGGGTCCAATCTTCTAAGTTGTCCCACTGTGCCTTTACTTCAAAATGGTCTAATGGGATAAAGTATATTCCACCTTCTCTCTCTTGTTTAGTAAAGATATATGACTTCCCTGTCAGAGCCTTACAAAGGAAATGAAATCATTGACATAACCTAGTGAGTCTCAACTGGATACAACAATGCTTTAAATTATGTTTTTGGTTTTCTCTCTTATTTTGTATGACTTGGAAATTTTCATTTTTAATTTGTCACCTACGTGGGAGGGAGGAAAAATAAAGATTGCTGAAACACTGGGCTTATTTTCATGATCACAATAGACATATTCAGCTGGATCTCCGGTGTCCCTCCTTCCTTTATATCCTTTACTGTCAGGGATCCTTGCCAAGCCCCAGCTTAACATTTTCAGAGAAGCCAATTAAAAAGCAACTAGTGAGCTTTTCTCTTTCCATGGAAAGAGGAATCTATGAGTAGTAGATCAACAGTAGAAAGATACAGACCTATTTTAGTGATGATTTATATGTAACAATTGTTGGGAGTGTATAAGAAACGGACCCCAAAATGAATGTGACTTTAGTAGCTGTTCCATTAACCCAAGATTCAAAAAAGTCTAGGAGGGAGCCAGTACTGTTTCTCAAGATATTTTCACATTTGAGTTACTTGTTAGAATGTGCAAAGAAGCTCTGTCATATAAAGTTTATTTTTTCTTTTTTTGAGGTTACAGGATTATACATAAGCCTCCAAAATTTTATTTGTTTTCTTCTTTGGAGGTAGGTAATGTAAAAATAAGAAAATATATTCATTTAATTTTTAATATGAAGACTTAAGGACGTACTCCTGTCATTCACTAGCAGTATGGTTATAAGAAAGTCATTTTACCTGCTGGAACTTACTTTAATTTCATCTAGTGAAAATTAATGCACATATCAGTTTTTATCACTAAAGTGAGCATCAAGTTAACTTTGTAAACAACAGTGCTTATAATATATAAAGATTAATAGCAGAGTTGACACACTGGCTTCAAAGAGAACACCTCCAAATATGTTTTCTTTTGCCTATGCAAGGTTATACAAATTATAAAATTGCTTCCATTTTCAGTTCCAGTATGTAAAGAGCTTGGAAGTCATTATTCCCACATAGGTCACAGAGCAAACTGTCCACTCTGAAATTTGGAGAGACAGATGAATACAGAGAGTCACAGATGAGTTATGCTCAGGTAGAACAGAAGCCACTGGAGCCATAAACTGGTAGAAACACTGAAATGGTAATGTTGATGAACTGCTGGAGGCTGAGTGTGGACTAGTATGAAAACGAGAAAGGTATGAGGACTCGGTCTTGGTGGGGAAGGAGCTCACACTTCCTTGGGCTTTGCCTCTTGCAATTCATAGTGAAGAACTGAGAACGAGCCACTCATGGTTCTGTCTGGCAGGGGAGTAAAAGAGTGATCCTTGTCATGCATGTCCACGTCCTTCTAAATAACAAAAGCCTACTCTTCAGGAGGGAAGCTCTTTACCAGAGACTTTTCCAACAGATGTATAAGGGTATTTCTCCCACTGCAATCCCAGTTAGTCTAGTCTTCATATATCACCAAGAGGTGGGAAAGGGGGAAAGCTATCCAATAAGAAAAATGTGTGAAGCCCAGAGACACATGCCCACCAAAGACTGATTTAATTGGAAGATACTAAAATAATCCTCTTCTTCCAAACACTTACCAATATACCAACAGGACTCCAGGATAATCATAGTGAATTATAGCTGGAAGAGTTCCAGGAGGCAGACTCAAAGTGAGAAGGAGTACTTAGGATAGGCCAAAGTCAAGAGTGGAGACAAAAATGAGGACACTAGAGAAATTTGAAGTCTCTGACACTTATCACTACAGCAAGTACAAAAAGAACAAAACTCAACTCCTAGCCAGATTAACATAAATCCCAACACTAGAGTTCTATTTACCACAGTTCCTATTCCCTGACACAGCATGTCTGGCTTTTAAGAAAAAAAAGTTACAATGCATACTAAAAGGCAATATGAAACACAAACACAGTCTTTAGATGCAAAGCAAGCATCAGAACCAGCCTCAGATGTGACACAGATGTTGTAATTATCAGACAGGGAATTTAAAATAATTACAATAAATATGCTAAGGTTTCTATAAACCTTATAGAAACCTCTATAAACCTTATAGAAACCTCTATAAACCTCTATAAAGTAGATAATATGCAAATAAGTATTGTAAGCTGAGAAACGACATTCTAATAAAGATTCAAAAGAATGCGTTCAAATTCAAAAATACTGTAATTGAAATGAAAAATGTCTTTGAAGGGCTCATTAGCAGACTTCACAAGGCTGAGGAAAGTATCAGTACACTTGAAGTCAAAGTCAGTAGAAACTTCCCAAACTGAAATGCAAAGAGAAAAAGAATAGTTTTTCAAAAAGAACAGAACAGCAAATAACTTGGAGACAGCTTCAAAACATGTAACAAATGCATAACTGGAATACAAGAAAGGAAAAAAAGAGAAAGGTACAACAGCAACATTGCCATAATATCGACCAGGTGCTTTCCAACATTAATGACAGGTACCAAGCCACAGATCCAGGATGCTCAGTAAACATAAAGAATAAATACCAAAAAACAACAATAACTGTAAGACTACACCTAGACATAGGTTTCAAGCTACAGAAAATCAAATACAAAGGAAATCTTTAAAAAAAAAAATTAGAGGGAAAAAAAATCTTAACTATAGATGAACATGGTAAGACCAATAGCCTACTTCTCATTAGAAGCCATGAAAGCAACAAGAAAATGGAATGAAATATTTAAAGTGTTGACAAAAAGAAAAACACTAATCTAGCATGCCACAACTTTATTCCTCTTTCTTCAAAGTGAAAGAGAAATGAAGACTTTATCAGACAAACAAAAACTGAGTTAATTCATTGCTAGGAGGTCTGCCTTGCCAGAAACAGTAAAATATTATATTCAGGTAGAAGGGTTATAATATAGGTTAGGAATTTGTATCTATATAAGAAAGCAAAGACATCAGAGAATAAATAAATTAAGGTAAAATAAATTCATTTTTTCTTATTCACAAATAATGTAAAATATAACTGTTTAAAGTAATACTAATAGCAATACTGCTTTGGATTCTTACAGCAAATGGTGAAATAAATGACAGAAAATTTCATAGGAGATGAGGGGAAGTAATTGTGAATACTCTGCTATAAGGTATCTGCACTACATTTGAGGCAGAAAACAATTATTAGAAAATGGACTTAGAGTTGTGAGAAATATATACGATATACTCTATGTTAACTACTAAAATGTACTAAAGGAACTAAGGTTGATATGCTAAAAGAGGCGATGAAATTAATATAAAATTCTCAATTAAAGCCAGATAAAACAGAAAAAACACTGCATATGTAGAAAACAGCTACAAATATGGTTGACATTAATCCAAATATATCAATAATCACTTTCACTGTAATCGTCTAAATACACCAATTAAAAGATAGACATTGTCAGACTGAGTAAATATCAAGACCCAACTATATGTTGTTTACAGGAAATCAAATTTAAATAAAATAGGTTGAAAATAAAGGATGGATAAAGGTATACCATGTAAACACTAACCCAAAGAAAGTAAGAGAATTAATTTCTAACAAAGGTGACTTCAGAATAAGGAAGATTGTCAGGAGTAAGGAGAGGCATTACTTCATGATAAAGTTATCTATTCTCTAAAAAGACATAGCAAACCTAGTTGACTAAATACCTATATTAGTCTCTGTCTGTCAAATTACCACAAACTTGGTAAAATAAAACAAGAGAAATTTATTTTATCATAGTTCCAGAGGCCAGAAGTCCAAAATCAAGGTGTCATCAGGGCTGTTCTTCCTCTGGATGCTTTTAGGGGAGAATCCATTCCTTGCCTCTTTCAGTTTTTGATGGCTGCCAGCATTCCTTGACTTGTGGATGCATCACTCAACCTCAAGCTTCCAGGGTCACATTTTCTACACTTCTTTTCTGTGTCCTCCTCTTCCGTCTGTCCCAGACCTCCCTTTGCCCTTCTCTTATAAGGAAGTATCATTTAATTTGGGACTCACATAAATATGCTAGGACTGTCTCCTTATCTCAAGATCCTTAACTGTTTCACATCTACATAAACACCCTTTTTCCAAATAAGATAATATTCACAGGCTCTAAGATTTTAAGATGGATATCTTTTGGAAGATCATTTTAAAAAACTTTAATACTCTTCATTTTTGAAAGCAGTTTTAGGTTAATAAAGTATTGCATAGGAGGTACAGAAGTTTTCGTATACCCCTCTCTACCCACACACAGATTCCTCTCCTAGTGTGATGCATCTATCACAATTAATGAATCAATACTGATGTATTATTATTAAGTATACCATTTACATTAGAGTACACTCTGTCCTGTAAAATTCTATGGATTTTGCCAAATACCTAATATCATATATAAAATACATCAATGTCATACAGAATAAATTCAGTGCTCTAAAAATGATCGGTGCTCAACCTCTTCCCTACAAATCCTGGGAACCACGTATCTTTTCACTATCTCTAAAGTTTTGCCTTTTCCAGCATGTCATATAGTTGAAATCATACATTATGTAGCATTTTTATACTGGTTTTCACTCAGCAATATGTATATAAGTTTCACTAAAATATTTTCTAATTATAGATTATTAAACATCTTAGACTATTAAAATATTGTATAATCTAAACCTTTTGCTAAGTCTTACAGACATGATATATCAAGTTTATATTAAAATAATAAGCAATAATCGTTTTATTTGAATAGAAGAATTCCTTTATTGCGTGTAACGTCAATATTTCACACAGGTAGGTATACAGCTAAAACTTTTGAGTTAGTGCTCAATGATTTTCTATTATTTTCCTAAAAATACAATTTTGTCTAGCCTAAGATGTGGATATTAATAATTCTGTGGCTAGAATAATTCTGTTTAATATAATTACATTCTACAGAAGTAGAGTAGCCTATAATGAGAAAAAGTTTAAATCTGAAATGCGATGACCTGACTGCAGACAATTTTTACAGTCTATGGCTTCAAACAAACCTACTGTCAGAAGACTCTCATTTTGTTTAAGTTTTTCCGTTTGATTCGATAACTATCCAGTAAAGCAAATTTATAATACTTTTATCTCTAGGGGCATTATTTCTGCATTGGAAACAGAGTAGCTCTTTATTCAGGAGGAAAATTTTCTTTATTCACAGTTTTTGAAAGAGAACTAAAAGTTGAGTACTTTTCTAATCAATATTCTTTCTGTAACTCACTTTGGAGAAGAGAAATGATTTAGTATTTTGGTTAGGTTCACAATCAAAGTAAATATGTTCATCTTAAAATCATCCGATTAATTACAGTAATGTAGGAACACCTAATCAAATTAATTTATACTGAAAAATGACTGAATGACCTAGCCAACTATTTACAAAACTTGTATGTAACACTGATTAAATGACAGACATCAATTTTACTCTGTATTGTTTACTTGCCTGCTGCTTTACAAATATTCCAGATGTAATAACAACACCAGAAAGATTGATTGTTTTACCAGGTTGGTATTTATTTAAATCAAAGTTCAATAAAATATATGTTTAGAAGAGAAGGGAACTTAAAAAAATTAATTCTATTCCTAAGTATTTTTAACTTTCCTTCTTGTTTCCTGGGATTAAAATCTACTCTAAGCTAACTTTTGCTATGGGCATGTTTTATATTTAATATTTCTGTTCCATTTTCCCTTTTGCTTCAAATGGATTAGATCTCCAGTACTATTATGCTGTGATAAGTAATTCTAAATCTTTAAAGATCTGCCCTATAGTTTTGTTATTTCATAGTACTATTTATCTACCTGACTTCCCATCTTCACTACCAATTCCCCAGTGCAGTTAATGTCATGTTACTATGGGGTGGGGAGGATTAAATATGAGCTACTATTAGCTATTAAGTTCTTCTCAGAGATGTTTGTCTATTTCGAAGTGATTTACTTGTTAATCTATAGGGGTTTCGGATGTTATCAATTTTGCAAATTGAAAAACACAGTGGGAGACCTTCAAGATGGCAGAAGAGTAAGATGTGGAGATCACCTTGCTCCCCACAAATACATCAGAAATACATCTACACGTGGAACAACTCCTACAGAACACCTACTTAACGCTGGCAGAAGACCTCAGACCTCCCAAAAGGCAAGAAACCCCCCGCCCCCACGTACCTGGGTAGGGCAAAAGAAAAAAGAATAAACACAGACAAAAGAATAGGGACTGGACCTGCAGCAGTGGGAGGGAGCTGTGAAGGAGGAAAGGTTTCCACACACTAGAAGCCCCTTCGCAGGTGGAGACTGCGGGTGGCGGAGGGGGAAGCTTCAGAGCCGCGGAGGAGAGCACATCAACAGGGGTGCGGGGGGCAAAGTGGAGAGATTCCCGCACAGAGGATCGGGCCAACCGGCACTCACCAGACTGAGAGACTTGTCTGCTCACCTGCCGGGGCAGGCGGGTCTGGGAGCTGAGGCTCGGGCTTCGGAGGTCGGATCCCAGGGAGAGAACTGGGGTTGGCTGCATGAACACAGCCTGAAGGGGCTAGTGCGCCACAGCTAGCCGGGAGGGAGTCTGGGGAAAGGTCTGGAGCTGCCGAAGAGGCGAGAGACCATTGTTTTGGGGTACCCGAAGAGAGGAGATTCAGAGCACTGCCTAAACGAGCTCCAGAGATGGGTGCGAGGCGCGGCTGTCAGAGAGGACACCACAGACGGGCATGAAACGCTAAGGCTGCTGCTGCAGCCACCAAGAAGCCTGTGTGCAAGCACAGGTCACTCTCCACACCTGCCCTCCTGGGAGCCTGTGCAGCCCACCACTACCAGTGTCCCGTGATCCAGGGACAACTTCCCCAGGAGAACGCACGGCGCTCCTCAGGCTGCTGCAACGTCACGCCGGCCTCTGCCACCGTAGGGTCGCCCCACACTCCGTGCCCCTCCCTCCCCCCGGCCTGAGTGGGCCCAAAGCAGCTGCTCCTTTAACCCTGTCCTGTCTGAGCGAAGAACAGACGACCTCAGGTGACCTACACACAGAGGTGGGGCCAAATCCAAAGCTGCACCCTAGGAGCTGTGCGAACAAAGAAGAGAAAGAGAAATCTCTCCCAGCAGCCTCAGGAGCAGCAGATTAACTCTCCACCATCAACTCGATGTACCCTGCATCTGTGGAATACCCGAATAGGAAAAGAATCATTTCAAAATTGAGGTGGTGGACTTTGGGAGCAATGATATGTATATATGTTTCCTTTTTGTCTTTTTGTGAGCGTGTATCTGTATGCTTCTTTGTGTGATTTTGTCTGTATTGCTTTGATTTTACCATTTGTCCTAGGGTTCTGTCTGTCGCTTTTCGTTTTTAGTATAGTTTTTAGCGCTTGTTATCATTCGTGGATTTGTTTTTTGGTTTGGATGCTCTCTTCTTTCTTTTTTTTTCTCCTTCTTATTACTTTTTAATATTTTTATATTTAATAATTATTTTTTTACTATTTATTTAATTCTTTCTTTCTTTCTTTTTTTCTCCCTTTACTTCTAAGCCATGTGGTTGACAGGGTCTTGGTGTTCTGGCCAGCTGTCAGGCCTGAGCCTCTGCAGTGGGAGAGCCAAATTCAGGACATTGGTCCACCAGCGACCTCCAGGCCCCACATAGTATCAATCAGCTAGAGCTCTCCCAGAGAGCTTCATCTCAATACAAAGACCCAGCTCCACTCAATGACCAGCAAGTTATAGTGCTGGACACCCTACGCCAAAAAACTAGCAAGACAGGGACACAACCCCACCCATTAGCAGAGAGGCTGCCTAAAATCATAATAAAGTCACTGACACCCCAAAAGACATCACCAGACACGGTCCAGCCCACCAGAAGGACAAAATCCAGCCTCATCCACCAAAACACAGGCACTAGTCCCCTCCACCAGGAAGCCTACACAACCCACTGAAACAACCTTAGCCACTGGGGATAGACACCAAAAACAATGGGAACTACGAATCTGAAGCCTGCAAAAAGGAGACTCCAAACATGTTAAGTTAAGCAAAACGACAAAACAGAGAAACACACAGCAGATGAAGGAGCAAAGTAAAAACCCACCAGACCAAACAAATGAAGAGGAAATAGGCAGTCTACCTGAAAAAGAATTCAGAGTAATGAGTAACGATGATCCAAAATCTTGGAAATAGAATGGAGAAAACAGAAGAAACGTTTCAAAAGGACCTGGAAGAACTAAAGAGCAAATAAACAATGATGAACAAAACAATAAATGAAACTCAAAATTCTTTAGAAGGAATCAATAGCAGAATAACTGAGGCAGAAGGATGGATAGTGACCTGGAAGATAAAATAGTGGAAATAATAACCAAAGAGCAGAATAAAGAAAAAAGAATGAAACGAATTAAGGACAGTCACAGAGACCTCTAGGACAACGTTAAATGCACCAACATTCGAATGACAGGGGTCCCAGAAGAAGAAGAGAAAAAGAAAGGGATTGAGAAAATATTTGAAGAGATTATAGTTGAACACTTCCCTAATATGAGAAAGGATATAGTTTATCAAGTCCAGGAAGTGCAGAGAGTCCCATACAGGTTAAATCCAAGGAGAAACAAGCCAAGACACATATTAATCAAACTATCAAAAATTAAATACTATGAAAAAATATTAAAAGCAGCAAGGGAAAAACAACAAATAACATACAAGGGAATCCCCATAGATTAACAGCTTAACTTTCAGCAGAAACTCTGCAAGCTATAAGGGATGGCAGGACATATTTAAAGTGAGGAAAGGGAAAAATTTACAACCAAGATTACTCTACCTAGCAAGGATCTCATTCAGATTCGACATAGAAATCAAAACCTTTACAGACAAGCAAAACCTAAGAGAATTCATCACCACCAAACAAACTACAAACAATGCTAAAGGAACTTCTCTAGGCAGGAAACACAAGAGAAGGAAAAGACCTACAATAACAAACCCAAAACAATTAAGAAAATGGTAATAGGAACATACATATTGATAATTACCTTAAATGTGAATGGATTAAATGCTCCAACCAAAGAAACAGACTGGCTGAATGGATACAAAAACAAGACCCGTATATATGCTGTCTACAAGACCTACTTCAGACCAAGAGACACATACAGACTGAAAGTGAGGGGATGGAAAAAGATATTCCATGCAAATGGAAATCAAAAGTAAACTGGAGGAGCAATTCTCATATCAGACAACATAGAGTTTAAAATAAAGACTATTACAAGAGACAAGGACATGACAGAATGATCAAGGGAGCAATCCAAGAAGAAGATATAACTGGTAAATATTTATGCACCCAATATAGGAGCACCACAATACATAAGGCAATTGCTAACAGCTATAAAAGTGGAAATCGACAGTAACACAATCATAGTTGGGGATTTTAACACCCCACTCTCACCAATGGACAGATCATCCAAAATGAAAATAAACAAGGAAACATAAGCTTTAAATGATACATTAAACAAAATGGACTTAATTGATATTTATAGGACATTCCATCCAAAACCAACAGAATACAGTTTATTCTCAAGTGCCCATGGCACATTCTCCAGGATAGATCCTATCTTGGGTCACAAATCAAGCCTTGGTAAACTTAACAAAATTGAAATTGTACTTGTATCTCTTCAGACCACAACACTATGAGACTAGATATCAATTACAGGAAAAAAATCTATAAAAATTACAAACACATGGAGGCTAAACAATACACTACTCAATAACTAAGAGATCACTGAAGAAATCAAAGAGGAAATCAAAAAAAAAAATAGAAACAAATGACAATGAAAACATGATGACCCAAAACCTATGGGATGCAGCAAAAGCAGTTCTAAGAGGAAAGTTTATAGCAATACAATCCTACTTCAAGAAACAACAAATATCTCAAATAAACAACTTAACCTTACACCTAAAGCAATTAGAGAAAGAAGAACAAAAAAATCCCAAAGTTAGTAGAAGGAAAGAAATCATAAAGATCTGATCAGAAATAAATGGAAAAGAAATGAAGGAAAGAATAGTAAAGATCAATAAAACTAAAAGCTTGTTCTTTGCGAAGATAAGCAAAATTGATAAACCATTAGCTAGACTCATCAAGAAAAAAAGGGAGAACTCTGAAATCAATAGATTTACAAATGAAAAAGAAGTAACAACTGGCACTGCAGAAATACAAAAGATCATGAGAGATTACTACAAGCAACTATATGCCAATAAATGGACAACCTGGAAGAAATGGACAATTCTTAGGAAAGCACAACCTTCTGAGACTGAACCAGGAAGAAATAGAAAATATAAACAGACCAATCACAAGCACTGAAATTGAGACTGTGATTAAAAATCTTCCAACAAACAAAAGTCCAGGACCAGATGGCTTCACAGGTGAATTCTATCAAACATTTAGAGAACAGCTAACACCTATCCTTCTCAAACTCTTCCAAAACATGGCAGAGGGAGGAACACTCCCAAACTCATTCTACACGGCCACCATCACCCTGATACCAAAACCAGACAAAGATGACACAAAGAAAGAAAATTACAGAAAGAAAACCATATCACTGATGAACATAGATGCAAAAATCCTCAACAAAATACTAGAAAACAGAATCCACAGCACATTAAAACGATCATACACCATGATCAAGTGGAGTTTATCCCAGGGATGCAAGGATTCTTCAATATATGCAAATCAATCAATGTGATACACCATATTAACAAACTGAAGTAGAAAAACCATATGATCTTCTCAATAGATCCAGAAAAAGCTTTTGACAAAATTCAGCACCGATTTATGATAAAAACCCTCCAGAAAGTAGGCACAGAGGGAGCTGACCTCAGCATAATAAAGGCCATATATGACAAACGCACAACCAACATAGTTCTCAATGATGAAAAACTGAAACCATTTCCACTAAGATCAGGAACAAGACAAGGCTGCCCCCTCTCACCACTATTATTCAACACAGTTTTGGAAGTTTTACCCACAGCAATCAGAGAAGAAAAGGAAATAAAAGGAATCCAAATCCGAAAAGAAGTAAAGCTGTCACTGTTTGCAGAAGACATGATACTATATACACAGAATCCTAAAGATGGTACCAGAAAACTATTAGAGCTAATCAATGTATTTGGTAAAGTAGAAGGATACAAAATTAATGCACAGAAATCTCTTGCCTTCCTATACACTAATGATGAAAAAGCTGAAAGAGAAATTAAGGAAACACTCCCATTTACCATTGCAACAAAAAGAATAAAATGCCTAGGAATAAACCTACCTAAGGAGACAAAAGACCTGTATGCAGACACTATAAGACACTGATGAAAGAAATTAAAGATTATACAAACAGATGGAGAGGTATACCATGTTTTTGGATTGGAAGAATCAATATTGTGAAAATGACTATACTACCCAAAGCAATCTACACATTCAATGCAATTCTTATCAAACTACCAGTGGCATTTTTCACAGAACTAGAACAAAAAATTTTACAATTTGTAGGGAGAGACAAAAGACCTTGAATAGCCAAGGCAAACTTGAGAAAGAAAAATGGAGCTGGAGGAATCAGGCTCCCTGACTTCATACTATACTACAAAGCTACAGTAATCAAGACAGTATGGTAGTGGCACAAAAAAAGAAATACAGATCAATGGAACAGGATAGAAGGCCCAGACGTAAACCCATGCACATATGGTCACCTTATCTTTGATAAAGGAGGCAAGAATATACAATGGAGAAAAGATAGCCTCTTTAATAAGTGGTGCTGGGAAAACTGGACCGCTACATGTAAAAGAATGAAATTAGAACACTCCCTAACACCATACACAAAAATAAACTAAAAATGGATTAAAGACCTCAATGTAAGGCCAGACACTATAAAACTCTTAGAGGAAAACATAGACAGAACACTCTATGACATCAATCACAGCAAGATCCTTTTTGACTCAGCTCCTAGAGAAATAGAAATAAAAATTTAAAAATGGGACCTAATGAAATTTAAAAGCTTTTGCACAGCAAAGGAAACCATAAACAAGATGAAAAGACAACCCTCAGAATGGGAGAAAATATTTGCAAATGAAGCAAATGACAAAGCATTAATCTCCAAAATTTACAAGCAGCTCATGGAGCTCAATATCAAAAAAAAAAACCCAATCCAAAAATGGGCAGAAGACCTAAATAGACATTTCGCCAAAGAAGACATACAGATTGCCCACAAACACATGAAAGAATGCTCAACATCACTAATTATTAGAGAAATGCAAATCAAAACTACAATGAGGTATCACCTCACACCAGTCAGAATGGCCATCATCTGAAATCTACAAACAATAAATGCTGGAGAGGGTGTGGAGAAAAGGCAACCCTCTTGCACTGTTGGTGGGAACGTAAATTGATAAGCCACTATGGAGAACTGTATGGAGGCTCCTTAAAAAACTAAAAATAGAACTACCATATGACCCAGCAATCCCACTACTGAGCATATACCCTGAGAAACCCATAATTCAAAAAGAGTCATGTACCACAATGTTCACTGAATCTCTATTTACAATAGCCAGGACATGGAAGCAAACCTAAGTGTCCATTGACAGATGAGTGGAGAAAGAAGATGTGGCACATATATACAATGGAATATTACTCAGCCATAAAAAAGAAACGAAATTGAATTATTTATAGTGAAGTGGATGGACGTAGAGTCTGTCATACAGAGTGAATTAAATCTGAAAGAGAAAAATAAATACCATATGCTAACACATATATATGGAATCTAATTTAAAAAATGGTTCTGAAGAACCTAAGGGCAGGACAGGAAAAAAGATGCAGATGTAGAGAATGGACCTGAGGACACAGGGAGGTGTGAGGGTAAGGTGGGATGAAGTGAGAGAGTGGCATGGACTTATATACACTATCAAATGTAAAATAGATAGCTAGTGGGAAGCAGCCGCATAGCACAGGGAGATCAGCTCCGTGCTTTGTGTCCACCTAGAGGGGTGGGATATGGAGGGTGGGAGGCAGACGTAAGAGGGAGGAGATATGGGGATATATGTCTATGTATAGCTTATTCACTTTGTTATAAAGCAGAAACTAACACACCATTGTAAAGCAATTATACTCCAATAAAGATGTTTTAAAAAAAGAAAAGAAAAGGAAATCAAAGTGTAGTGAAATTTTTCAAGCAGTCATTATTTGAGATTTGGAAAATAACGGGTATTGAATGCTGAGTCAGATAATTTTGCCACAGCTTAGTATTGTAGATTCTGTAAAATTTTCCAAGATTTTTACGCAATAAGTCTCTTTTGAGTCTGATTTCCTACTATTCATTACTTGAAATGTTTGTCTGAAAGACAAATAGTTTTTGTCTCAGCTTTTCATCAGTATATCTATGCTCTGGCAGAAGAATAATCAGAATGAACTGCAGCCTTTCTTAAAATATACTTCATTTATAGGACAACATAAAAGTAAATCAAGGACAGATACATTGAAGGTCATGACTATAAATAGTTACAATTTTAAAATGGTTAAATGAGTATATTTAATTTCATTATATACTAAAATAAATTCAAATTTCATATGTATAATATTCATAGTTATAAATAATTTATTAAGGGCAAGAAAATACCTGCTATTTAATATAACAGTCAAGTGGGATTCTATTTCCACCCAGGATGTTGAAATCTGAGAAATGCTGCCCTACTACAACAATGAGCAAAAAATGTAACTTTCACAAACTGTTTTTTTTGTTTTTTTTTTTTGCAAGTAATCAGAGACCTGAGGTTTCAGGGCAATTAGGAGGCCTGATATTCAAGAGGGGACAGATGTCTCCAAGGTGAGACAAAATGTGGTAGAGCACTGAAGCAAAAAAGAGCTGTCAAATAAGCACAATGTAATGGAAAACAGAGACAACATGCATAAATAGATGGAGGATTTCAGCACAGAGATGGAAACTGTAAGAGAGCCAAAACAAAAGACTATAAATTTAAAAATACACATATCAGATATGAAGAATTCTTTCAATGGACTCATCAATTGAAGAAACACGCATCTAAGGAGAAAATTAGTGAATGATAGGTTAGTAAAAAATTACCAAAATGAAAACTCATAAAGAAAAAAACAAGTGAAACAAAAACAGAACATCTTAGGATTGTGGGACAAAATTAAAAGATTTAATATACATGTAATTGAAGCCTCAGAATAAAAATAAACTGAATAAGGAAAAATATATATTTAAAAAGACGTTGGGTAATCAACAATTTTCTGAAAATATAGAAAGATATTAGCCACAGATCCCTAAAATTTAAAGAATCCCAAATGCATCTAAAAGAAATGCAAAAACAAAGCAAAACATACATGTAAACACACACATCAACACATCATGTTCAAACCATCACACTAAACTAGTGAAAACTGAGGATAAAGAGAAAAATCTTGAAGGTAATAGTGGGGGGGAAATGATACATTATATACAGAGAAAAAGACAGAAATTATAGCACAAACTATGCAAACTAGGCAATAGAGCAATATTTTGAAAGCACTGAAAGGTGAAAAACATCAAGTGAGGAATCTATACCCAAGGAATTTATTTTTCAAAAAACTAAAGCAAAGCATTTTTTGACAAATAAGTGTTGAGTAAACTCATTGCCTGAATAATTGTGCCACAAAAATGATAAAGGTAATTCTTTAGGAAGATTTATGATATCAGAAGCTTGGATTTACACAAAGAAACAAAGAGATCTGAATACAGGTAAAATGAGTTAAATATAATAGCCACTTACTATAGCCACTGTTATTAAGTGAATAAAACTCATTCTTGGCAAATGAGATTAAAACAGTGGAAGATAAAATATGAAAATAAGATCTTACTGGGTGTAAGTAATTGAATCATATAAGATTTATTTTAGATCTCACATTCAATTTTATTCCTGTGTTGCCTAAATTTTTTTTTATTGTTTCAGATTTTAAAAGTTCATGTGGAATTTCAAAAGGTTAGATTGGTAAGTCTATATTAATGTTACCATACTGCAATTCACTTACATGAAGTTTGAAAACAAAGTTTTACTCAAAGTAAAATTAGAAAATATCAAAATATGTATTCAGCTTATATATGTAAATATTAATAAATAAATAAATAAATATATATATTATATATATATATATATATATGGCCTTCTGGAAAAGACAAAACTACGGACACAATAAGAGGATCAGTGTTTGCCAGAAGCTAGAGGGCAGAGAGGGAGGAACAGACAGAGCACAGAGGATTTTTAGGTGAGTATTCAGATGGAACAAAATGCTTTTTATTCTTTGCCATTCAGACAGGTCTATCCACATACCCCATTCTCAGACCTTGTCATCAATTTGCCAATTGAATTCCTTCCAAGTCCTGACCATCTAGACAAACTGGAAGTCAAAGCTCATGAGTCATTGTGGACTTGTACCTCTCCTCTGTCCCTTTCTCCTCCCAAACAACCAAGTGCACTGCCCAAACTTTTGCCTATTGATAGGATTTCCCTTCACCACTTTCTGTCAGAGATGTCACAGAAGCTGTAGTGCTGTGGCTGCGCACTTCTAGGATGGTATCTGTATATCATAGAGAACTGTCTATACATCAGTCCTGAGTTTTCTCTTCCTTAGTCAGTTAGTCATAGGCAGCCTCATGTAGCCATAAGTGTGAGCTGGGAAAGAGATAATAAAGTAGGAATCATGGAGAATCAGACCACTTCATGCAACTTACTTGTGCCTATCGTATTCTGATCACACTGACTACTTGTGCTTGATAATGCTGTACTGCTGTGCACGCTCAGCTTCACGGTGTAGTGAGCCAGAAAACACCCCACCCATGATGGGCAGCTCAGGTCACGTGGTAACTTAGGAGTTCATTGTTAAGTGTTCAGTCTCTAATAAAGACCAATAGCAAGCCAAGAGCTGTTTTGTGCTTTTTTTGTTTTTAAAAGGAGCAGAGTTTTCCTAAAGGTTTGAGCTATGATTCATCTATAAGGAACTGCCAGAAGTTCTAAATAGCATCTCCTCTATCTGCTACTGACACTTCAAGCACAACTAGATCTTTTGGATCATACGGCCCAAATGGCAGAGCATTTTGCACAACCAGCTAGACTTGTTGCAGAGACTCCCTTGTTCTGGTGCTCACTCGAAAGTAGCAGCTTTTCGGATCACTCAGTAATGGGCTGAAATAGCACACCCAAATGAATGATACTTTGCATCCAAATTCCAAGGAGGCACACTGGGCACCATGTCTCCTGTTTCTTGATAGGAGGTCCAGCTGCAACAATTTACCCTTCAGCATAGAGGGGATATCTCGACATGCTCCACACCACCAGACACTTAGAAATATCATTGAAGTGGAAGGTCTCTGATTTTTTGTTGGATTTATTTCCTACCCTCTGGCATGGAAATGTCTTACTGATATATACCGAGTAGTTGATATTTCATGCTCACCAGGTTCAGTCAGCTTAATGTTATCAATGTCACGGACCAGTGTGATGTCTTGTGGAAAGGAAAGGTGACCAAGCTTCCTACGAACTAAATTATGGCATAGGGCTAGAGAGTAGTTATACCTCTGAGGTAGGACAGTGAATGTGTATTGCTGGCCTAGCTAGCTATAGACGTATGGCTTCTGATGATCATTACCAACACGTGTCCAGAGAAAAAAGCATTTGCCAGATCAATAGCTGTGTAGCAAGCACCAGAGGATGTGTTAATTTTCCCACGCAGCATAACCACATCTGGAACAGTAATTGTGATACAAATCAATAAGTGATTAAACTTCCTGTAATCCACTGCCATTCTTCAGGATTGTTTTCTGCATAGGCCAAAATGACAAGTTGAATGGGATGTGGCGGAAATCACTTGGCCTTTCCTGCCATAACAGCCCTCACACCACCTATCAGGAAACCAATGTAAGGATTTTGCCAGTTGCGAAGATTATTTCTTCAAAGTACATATTCTGGAATTGGTGAAATAACTACAGGTTGGGGACAGGGACTCCCTGGGCCCACCATGAGATAGACCTGAGATAAAACTCCAGTGATTGCTTGACTTCCATAAGCCCCTGCTCTGACTAGTGGACCACAGTGATGCCTTGGATGTCCAGGAATTAGAGTCAGTTCAGAATCAGTGTACAGTAATCCCTGAAAAATATGACTGTTTCTCTTTCCTCAATGCAGTCACAATGGTAAATGGCCAGAGGCCCTCATCAACTGACTTCATGTCAATAGAAAAAGAAGAAATTTGGACACAGAACACAGACATACAGGGAAAATGTCATGTGATAATGGAGGTGAGGATTGCTGAGATGTGTCTACAGGTCAAAGAACACTAAGAATTTCCAGCAATCATTAGATACTAGAAAAGGCCAAGAAGTATTCTCACTTGGAGAGCGCCTGGCCTTGCAAACACTTTGATTCCAGTTTTCTAGCCTCCAGAACTGTTAAAGATATTTCTGCTGTTTCAGCCAACTTGTTCATTGCAGTTTTTTATGGCAGCCCTAGGAAACCAATACACTACCAATCTACTTTTTTCTTTCTAGGGATACCATGATCAATGCATAGGTCTCTGCAAATCAGACTATTCATATTACTACTTTGACTCTACTATCCATTACTGTAACCACATCCACCTTGTCTCTGATAATTACATGTTGCCCTTGGCCCCTGCCACCCTGAGGTCCATTATCTCCATTATCTCCCAGTTCAGTGAGAAGGGTTTGCACTGTAACTTCTGACCTATTGAAAGTGTGAACACAAGGCTCTTCAAGGATACTGGGACTCTCCTCAAAATTTATTTTTCACAGTCTTAATGAAATGTGTGTCCTCTTAACCCATGCTAGATAAGCAGGTCTTACACACCTAATCCACTCTATTATTCCAATCTCCCTAAGTCTTGGGATACCTTCCTCTATAGTATACCAAGGCAGTTATGGCATTTCAACTTCATTTGGGGCAGATCACCTTTGGATCTGTGTATAATCCAACAAACCAAACCAAGTGTTAGGGCCCTTTCGACACCTTGAGCTACAACGTGGAATCTAGAAGCTCTGCTTAGAGGGCACATAGCAATACATTTGGCCTACTCTAACTTTAGTTTGTTTCACCATGATCGCACACCCTTAAGATCCATTTCCACAAATATCCCCATATCTCTGTCGATATAAATTAGAAAAACTGTGCAGTTCTTTTGGTGTACAGTGCACTCACTACCTTTTGGGTCACAATTTGTACTTGGGATCTGAGTCTATTTATAAATCTAGAACAAAAAGGGGTGTTGCCACAGGTCTTGAGGAGAATCACCAGTGACTTGCTATGTAACTGTCTCAGTGGAGGTAATTACATATTCTCCAGAGAGTAGAGAGCTAACATCCTCAAGCAGGGAATGAAGGGCTGTTTCTACTGGCAAAAAGATTTGTCAAAATTAGTGTTTGACATTGTCACCTTGAGCTTCACTTTCTGAAAGTATTTAGTTTGTGGTATCCAATGGCAGCATTTTACATGTTTCTATTGTCAAATCATGCCAAAGACTGCTAGTGCTTTCTTTACCACTCAAAATAGAATGTTTACTTCCTACTCACATTTGAGGAACAATTCCAGAAAACCCAGAACCAATTGAGAGAACACATTCTAAAGATTCTCTTTCTCTCTAGATCTTCTTCTCTAACCAAAATTTATATTAGCCTATTTGACCAGAGAAGTAGAACCTGTAGAATATTAATTGCAAGGAATTGGGTCAGACAATTTTGAGAGTGGCTAGACAAGTATCAAATCTATAGGGCCCACCATCAGGAAAGGAAGGCTGGAAGTCTCAGGCACAAGCCACAGTGGACATTTCTTCTCCTCGGAATTTATTCTGCTCTTAGAGTCTTTCAAATGATTTAATCAGGTCCACCCTGAATCAGGCCCTTTCTTAAATGATTATTGACTTTAAGCACAACTAGTTGTTTTTTTTCTTTTTAACATCTGTATTGGAGTATAATTGCTCTACAATGGTGTGTTAGTTTCTGCTTTATAACAAAGTGAATCAGCCATACATATACATACATCCCCATATCCCCTCCCTCTTGCATCTCCCTCCCACCTTCCCTATCCCAACCCTCTACGTGGTCACATAGCATGGAGCTGATCTCCCTGTGTGATTCAGCTGCTTCCCACTAGCTATCTATTTTACATTTGGTAATATATATAAGTCCTTGCCACTCTCTCACTTCGTCCCAGCTTACCCTTTCCCTGCCCGTGTCCTCAAGTCCATTCTCTACATCTGCATATTTATTCCTGTCCTGCCCCTAGGTTCTTCAGAACATTTTTTTTTTTTTTTTTTAGATTCCATATATATGTGTTAGCATACGGTATTTGTTTTTCTCTTTCTGACTTACTCTGTATGACAGACTCTAGGACTAACCACCTCACTACAAATAACTCAATTTTGTTTCTTTTTATAGCTGAGCAATATTCCACTGTATATATATGCCACATCTTCTTTATCCATTCATCAGTCGATGGACACTTAGGTTGCTTCCATGGCATTTTTCACAGAACTAGAACAAAAAATTTCACAATTTGTATGGAAACACAAAAGAGTCTGAATAGCCAAAGCAATCTTGAGAAAGAAAAACGGAGCTGGAGGAATCAGGCTCCCAGACTTCAAACTATACTACAAAGCTATAGTAATCAAGACAGTACGGTATTGGCACAAAAACAGAAATATAGATCAATGGAACAGGATAGAAAGCCCAGAGATAAATCCACACAACTAGTTTTTGATTGAATAACTGGGGACTATAGCCAAGCCAAGTTGACACATAAAATTGACCATCACAGGTAGATTCACAAATACTATGCCTCTGTGTAGGCATCCTTGAAGACATGTTTCAACAAGTGTTTTCTACGGAAACAAGACATTTTCTAATAATATACTTAACATTTCTTGAAATCCTTAGGAGTAGGAGGGATCCGAGGATGGAAGGCAGAATATAACAGAACAAATGAACTGTATTGCAAATACATGATAAAACCTCACTGAAGCTGTGGAAGAATAATATGGTAACCTAAGTAACTTTAGAAAGGAGGATGGTCTGTAAGACTAAGGGAAAAGGAACTGTACACAAGCACTGCACTCTAGTTTTAAAATATCCTATCTGGGTATGGTATAAGAATTCTGATATTGCTTTGCAAGCTTCTGAAATTAAACAAATAAATGGATGGCAGATGGTGGGGACCAAGTTCTTCACTGTCAGAGTGAGGGGATATAAATTAGCAAGAGGGTAAACTCTCTGGTAATATTCATGTGGTAATATATTAAAGGTGGATACATCAGCATAAATTCCTATAACTTAAGAGAGATACAGATGGTTAACTTATGGAGATATTTGCAGATATCTATATATACATAGGTTAGTATATACAAATATATGTAATTGCATTGTCTCTGAGAGGACCTGGAAGCAATAATACCCCAGTAACAAAGAACACACCTAGCATCAGACTTTAATTTCTAACAGTATTCATTAACAAAAGGATCCAGGAGAAATGGCTGTGAAAAGACTCCTTGGACAAATGACTGGTCTAGGACTGAGGAAAAAAAATATGGAAGTTGAGCCTGGAGTATCTGTAGTGACCAGAAAAAAAATGCTCAAAAAACAAACAAAACAGTGAAGAATATCAAAGAGACACAGAGGCCAATTGAAAAAGCCAAATGACCAAGGCTGGAAGAGTTTAAGTAACAAAATACAGTAGTACTTGATAATAACCCAAATTATAAAATAAACATCTGTTAATCCATATTTACTTTAATAAATTATAAAAACAAACAAATTAATGGGAGAAGAGATAAATCTCCAGTGTAGAATCCCAATTAATTTTTGTAGATATTTTGCTCTCCAGGTTGAGTGTAAGCTCTCATTTCTTAAGCATGAGCTGCACATAGCAACCTCCTCCCAAAGAGTACAGTATGAAAAGGACAGAAGTAGGTGGGGAGAGAGGGAGTAACTTTAAATTGGAGAAACATGACAAAGTAGCCAAGTAGTCAAAGTAGTCAAGTAGTCAAAGTAGTCAGCCAAGTAGTCAAAGTCAAGTTCAACAGAGGTGAATCATACTGATATAATGTATCTTTAATATAATTTCATGAAAATGACACTTAACCTCTGTGATCTTAATCCTTACACCCCAGAACTCCAGTTTAATCATGCGAAAAAAACCTATCATAGCCAAGAGGAGCTTAAGAAAACAGAAGATTAAGTATAATGTAGTATCCTGGAAAAGATTTTGGTATAGAAAAAAAGGCCCTAGAGAAAAAAATAAGCAAATCTGAATATTATATGAACTTTAGTTAATAATAATGTGCTAATATTGATTAATTAATTATAAGAAGTGTACAATACTACTGTAAGAAATTAATACTAAAGGAAACTGGATGTGGGGCATAGGAAGCTCTTTGTAAAATCTTTATATTTTTTATGTAGATGAAAACTGTTGTCAAAGATAAAGCTTATTACATTTAAATATATATATTTATATTTTCTATTTCACTAAAATATGATTATAATCCATTCTCCAGTGAGATAGTTCTGCAGTCCTGACATAGATACTCATTGCTTTAATCCTCAGGGTTTTTATAAACACTCCCTTACTTGATGTAATGTGAACTCTAATCCCTGATAGGAAAAAAAGCCTAAAGGCTTTAACAACTTACAAAAATGAAGGTCCCTGTCTTCAGAAATTTCTAAGATTAAATTGGAAAACAAATTGTTAGTATAAATCCATTGCTTAAGTTATAATGATATGAGAACTGATAAAATAGACATATGCCCTGGAGAATGTGGTCACTATTATATTAAGCTTTGATAAATACTGCATTCTGGTTTTCATGTTTCTGTTAGTAAAACATACAAAACATGGATGATATTAGATACTGTGAGAAATGAGCTAGGAAATATATTACATAAATAAACAGTATCTGAATTTTTTATTAATGTAAGACAAATAGCTTAATAAAAACTATTTTAATACCATATTTGATTTGATTGCCAAGAATCACATTTGTAAATGGAAAATCATGTATAATTCACTACCAGTACTTGAGAAATTAAATATCAAAGATTAGTTTGAGTCTGTGTATAACTTCCATTCCCTGTCGTAGTTTTAGAAGAGCATCAAAATTTTGTATTCTAGTTTAATCTGTAAAAGGTGTTGAGATGAATAATGTTTTGTGTTTTCAAACAAAAATAAAAAAGTTACTTTAATTTTTTAACCAAAAAAATTTCATAGAAGTAAAAAAAATATTGATAAAATGATTAGACATGAAAAAGCAGTATAGTAAATAGTGGTTACTTTTTTGTGCATTACTGGAGTGATTAATGTTAAATAACTTTTGTCTATTTTTTAGGCATTGGAATTGTTTCAATAATACACATGTGATATAGAGATAAAATTTCTGCCTATTACTGAAATTGCCAATCAGCATCTTTGTCTAAGTGTACACACACACAACTACTTTTCTCTCAGAACACACCATGTTTTTTTTGTTTGTTGGTGTTTTTTTTTGGCTGTGTTGGGTCTTCGTTGCTGGGTGCAGGCTTTCTCTAGTTGCGGTGAGCGGGGGCTACTCTTCGTTGTGGTGCACGGTCTTCTCATTGCGGTGGCTCTTCTTGTTGCAGAGCACGGGCTCTAGGCACATGGGCTTCGATAGTTATGGTTCACGGGCTCCAGAGCGCAGGCTCAGTAGTTGTGGCACACGGGCTTAGTTGCTCCGTGTCATGTGGGATCTTTCCGGACCAGGGCTCGAACCCGTGTTCCCTGCATTGGCAGGCAGATTCTTAACCACTGCGGCACCAGGGACATCCAAGATTCTTGTTTAATCTTAAAGAATCAGGTGAATTGAATGTGCCCCAGTCCTGCTGATGTTGGTTGTTTTGAGTGCCCTCCAAAATATGTCTGCCCTAATATAACAAAGACTTGAATGAAATATAACTTTGTGAAGAAATGCAGTTAGTAATCCAGAAAGACCTGTCAGAAAATTCCTTTATTATGTTGAGCCCCAAATTTTCCTGCATTAGGATTAAACATAGGTCTTAATTTGACATTTTGTGAACAAGGGAGACTACTTCCTCCATTTGACAAGGCTTCTTATTTGAAGAAAACTAGTGCATCTCTCTCTCTGGACCTACAGTTGACACTTCTTGCTGTAAATTGCTTTAGTTATTCCTTTGAAATAAATGAATCATTTTATTTCTCTCACAATTTTATTATTTATTTTATATATGTGTTTAAAGATTGCTGTGCCCCTAAATATCCATATTTGGTGCTTAGAAGAAAATATATTACAAGTATCTAAAAAAGTCCTGTTATGAAAAAATCACCAAATAAATACAACAAACACTTATGGAAATAATAGGATTAGGATCATATGACACGAAGCTTATACAACTAAATTCAACCAATCAATCAATTACTCAACGAACAAACAAGTAAACTGATGTGAATTTTAGCTAAAGCACTTATAAAAGCAGTAAATAATCTTAATTTTATATAGCCCAGTTAAATCTCCATTGACAATTGTGTCTGGCATCACTGTCATTCAATCTCCTGAATTTTCAGCTAGGGAGCTACAGCTTCTTTGGATTTGTAGGCCGTTCAGAGGCATTTTCTTTCAATAAAAACCAGTTCCATCAAAATTTAGAATCTGATATTTTGTGTAGTCTTTATCACCAATCAGTATTTTAACATGGAAGATAAATGGCTTCATAACTTCATCCTCTGCGCTGTCAATGACATTTACACAAACGTTTGGGGAAATTATAATCTTGAAGCCCATTACTTACACAAAGACTGCAGTTTATGCAGAAATTTCAGTTTTTTCTCTTAAGATTTTCATATATTGCTAAGACTTTTTTTTAATTGTATGAAAGTTGTTCTTGAATGTTTCATAATATTAATATATTGTAAAAATTGGTTATGAACTAATGCTACATCTACAGAACACTAGCATTATCGTGCTAGTGAATGACTAGCACTATGTGATAACTTAATGCATATGTTATCGTTGTATATCCACTAATTCAATATATAGTACATAAAGAATTGAGAATTGTGGTAGTATAGATTATACCCAATATTTTTACGTGCTTTATAAATTTAGGATAAGGCAATAAAGTAATAAAGCAGGGTTATAATTGTAGTATTTTAATAATACTATTAAATAATATTTAACAGTGTTTGAATAATTTTACCTTTATTGGCTAAATTTGTATGAGATTTTGGAAGCACTCATACCATTGATTGTGCTCAACTCTGTCAACTGAAGCCCTTGCTTTTGTGCCCAATAGCTCTACCCAAGTTGGGTCACTCAATAGCTGTATTTTTAAAGTTTCATTTTTTAAAAAATCATAGTTCAGGACCTCATGCTTTTCTCTACTACATTTTTACTACATTTAAAGTCATATTTCCAAATATTTTTATGTTTATAGAAAATAAATCGAATATCTACATAATCTGGTCTTAAATTACTCAGTCTCTTTACATTTTATGTCTTTTGTATTGAGACCTATTTTAAATTTCTTAACCCCCTCCATTACCCTTATTATATCTTCATATCATGCTCAAAGGAGAAAGTAAGTTTGAGAAGTCAGAATAACTTATCTGTAGAATTAGTTTCAATATTAAGTAATAATGGCTTAAACAGAAATTAATTTTCTCAACTAAGCAGGCACAAAGTTGCAGAGAATAGATTAGTGTTTCAGCTCTACTGAGGGAGTGTTGGCCCAAGTTTTTGCTATCAGTCCCAGCCATGTGATTTTCCATATTTCAAGTCATTTCATGGTCCAAGGTGGCTGCTGGAGCACCAGCCATTACATGTGCTTGCCAGACAGCAGGAAGGAAGAAGGGAGGAAGGCTAAAGACTTCTCTCTCCTTAAACACACACACACACACACACACACACACACACACACACACACACATACACACACACACACACATATATAATTTCCATGTATGTGCAACTGACTGACATCTCCTTCACTGATACATAGTCATTTGGCCAAGATATGAAGGAGGTTGGAGTAAGATACAGTGTATTTATGTTTTAAATATTTCACTGGATTCTACTTAATAATAATGTAATTTTGGCTACTATAGGCATACATGTGATTTCTATTTGTTTTTATTTTGTGAGTTTTTTTTGTTTTTGCATAAAGTTTACATTTTCTTTTAAAGTAATTGAAAAAGTTTACTGCTTCTTTTATGTTATTGAAGGTTGCAAATTTCAAAATAATCATATATCCTTAAGATTTTAAAGCATTTATGAGGTGAGCCATTTTCTAAAGTTTGGTTTTTGAACAGTTACTAAATTTCTTTTTTCACAAATTGTTTATTTAAATGCTTTACTTTAACTCAATTTGAATTATTCGATTTTTCTAGAAAATCCAACATAGTAATGAAATATTCACATTTATTAACACAGAGCTTGTCTACAATTTTTTTTTTTTTTTTTTTTTTCCTGCTGTACGCGGGCCTCTCACCATTGTGGCCTGTCCCGTTGCGGAGCACAGGCTCTGGACGTGAAGGCTCAGCAGCCATGGCTCACGGGCCCAGCCGCTCTGCGGCACGTGGGATCCTCCCAGACCGGGGCACGAACCCGCGTCCCCCGCATCGGCAGGCGGACTCCCAACCACTGCGCCACCAGGGAAGCCCCTACAATTTTAATTTTATATCTGTGAATTTATTCCTTCTGTAAATTCTGATTGTAGTATGTGTTTCCTTTTTTATAATTTGACTAACAAGTACTATATCAAGCTTGTTATTCTTTCAAGAACCAAATCTGGATTTGTATCAAATGTACTACTTTTTTCTTTTTAAAATAATGTCTCCGGTTTTGTATTTATTATCTTTATTATTATGTACCATGTTATTTGCAGAAATTTTAGTTGAATGTTTTATTATTCATTTTAAATGTTACTTGCTTATTAACGCAAGTATTTAAAATGATGCATTTTTCTTTCTTCATAAATCTGTTGCATTACAAATCTTCTGAGGGGCTTACTGCATATAACTTTTGAGGCATGAACATTGTATTGTAAATTATCTTGTTTTCAAGGAAACCATGCATAGTTAGTGCAAATACAGGTTTACTGTCTGTAAACAGTATATCTTACTTACTATCTGTATGTAAGATAGTAAGTTACTTACTTACATACTATCTGTATGTAAGATATATAATTATTATTAATTTACATTTTTACTCCTTTTTTACACATGCAAACATATCCCAAATAATATTCATATGAAAAAAATGTACACTTGAGAAGCATAGATAGCAAATAAAATCCTATTCAGTTATGCTGGTGGTACATATAACTACCAAGACACTAAACTAATTATTTTGCAAATTAAGACAACCAACTATGTTCTTACCTATGCAATATAAATTTTGATATTAAAAATAAAAAAAGTATTAGCCTTTTTAGACTTAGCTACCTACATTCAGTTTAGAGTTAATTTACTTTCAAACCAAACAGTTTGTCTACCAATGTAGTCTTTCCTCCAATCTCTACGTTACTCAAACTTGCTTAGTCATTTGGTCACTTTTTATTACTTTTTAAAAGCACAGGCAACTTTCCAAGATATTTTATCAAAATCACTTTATTCTTTCCTTATGGGAAGGGTCATACTGAGTCCATTTACAATAGAAGGATTCAAAAAAATAAGAAGTTACATATCACACCTGAGCATCAGTAGTCAGAGAGAATTATTCTTATGCCCTTCAGACTTCATCCTTTTTAATTCTCCAGCATTTATAAGCTCTCTTAAGCAGGCTTATTAATATTTTGTTTTAGTTAAACAAGTGGGAATTTTAAATGAGCCCTGTTGGAAAGAGCTGGCCAAGAGCCTTCCCCTTTTGTCTAGGCACATTTCCCTTCTTTGCATATCAATGGCCCCATCTCTCATTTTCCCTGTGCCAGGCAGAGCTGATCCAAGCACTAAGCTTCTTTTGAATTAATAGAAGATCAACACCTGGGTCACTTTATAAGACCTGGAAGGAGAGAAGAAATGAGCTCAACAAGCAGAGGAGCAATCTGGAGTACAAACAAGGACAACAGCAAAATCAGATTTACACCAGACGCAGTGCCCCATTTGCTCTTTTGATTCTAATAGTCAAATAAATAGCTTTTCTAGTTGTAAATCTTGATTTTTTGTTCATTTTCATTTGTTTTTAACAATTTAATCTGACTGAACATATGTGAAGGATAAAATATTTATCTATTCATAACTTCTTAAGTGATCTGCAGATAATAATAAAAGAAACCTTTCCTCATATGTGAATGTTGATCCTAAAGAAAATATTTCTTGCTACATTGTTTTAAAGCAGCACAGTTCAGTAGATACATAATGTGAGACATGTATGTAATAGCTCGCCGCCACTAGAGAAAGCTCGTGTGCAGCAAGGAAGACCCAACGCAGCCTAAATAAATAAATAAATAAAACATCATTAAAAAAAACTTAAAAGAAGCAGGTGAAGTTAGTTTTATTACTATAATTTAACCCAAAATATCCAAAATATTATTTTAAAGGTAATTATTATAAAATTATTAATGGGAAATATTACATCTTTTCATGCTAAACCTTTTAAATTGGATACATGTTTTATTGATGGCACATTTCAATTTGGACTAGTCATACTTCAAGTGCTCAATAGTCATAAGCAGTAAGGGGCTATTGTATTGGATAGTGCAGCTCTAGAAAAATAGATCATTCCAATGATGACAAAAGATAATCTTTTGGATATTCTTTGGATAATCATTCATATGTTCAATCATTTAGTACAGGGGTCCCCAACCTCCGGGCTGCAAAGCAGCAGGTGAGCGGCGGGTGAGCGAGTGAAGCTTCCTTTGTATTTACAGCCGCTGCCCATCGGTCGCATTACCACCTGAGCTCCGCCTTCTGTCAGCATTATGGTGAGTTGTATAATTATTTCATCATATATTACAGTGTAATAATAATAGAAATAAAGTGCGCAGTAAATGTAATGTGCTAGAATCATGTCAAAACCATCCCCCACCCCTGATCCATGGAAAAATTTTCTTCCATTAAACCAGTCCCTGGTGCCAAAAAGGTTGGGGACCACTGATTTAGTATATATTCATTGACTGCTATGCCATGAAATCCCCCTGACCAAAATAATATTGAGCATCTACCAGCTGGGTTATATGACAGCATCTTTATTTCCTACTGTTTTGTTTTTGTTAACAAAAACAAAACACAAAAGCATGGAATCAACAATTGGCAGTGTTTGTTTACACTTTAATGTTTTGTTAGCTAAGCTGTTGGAAGGATAAATTTTATTTGGGAAATAAATTTATTCAAAGGTCTTTGATTCAAGAACTAGTTAATTCCAATACAAATGACTAGAATTTATATAAGTTACTTCAGTCTCTGAGTCTCAGAAAAACTGATTTGTAATAAGTATAAAGTCATAATTATAATAACGACTTCACAGATAATCTATGCATGGTAGGCAGAATCCTAACCTCCCCCCAACCCCCAGGAAAACATGTTCTGATCTCTGGAACCTATGAGTATGGTAAGTCACTCCTATGATTATGTTTTGTTATATAGCATAGTTGACCTTAAGATAGGGAGATTATCTGATAGACCTGACCTAATCATGTGAGAGTTTAAAAGCCAAGATTTTCTTTCTCCTGGCACCAGCAAAATAAGTCAGATAGAGTCAAAGAAAGAGAACGATTCTATGAGCTCTTGCTGCTTTGAAAAAGGAGGTGGTCATTTGAGAAGGGATGCAGGTGGCCTTGCGGTGCTGAGGAAGACACTCTACTGACAGCCACCAAGGAAATGGGGAGTAGGTCCTACTTCTGCAAGCAACTGAATTTTGTCAACAGCCTGAATGTCCCTGGAAGCAAATTCTTCCCAGAAGCTCCTCAGTGCACTGACACCTTGATCTTGGTCTGATGAGACCCTGAACAGGTAATCTGGTGAGCCATGCCAGACTTCTGATTTATAGAACTATGAGATAATAAATTGGTATTGTCTTAAGCCACTAAATTTGTGGTAAAATTATTACAGTACACATAGAAGACTAACACACCATGAGAGAATATCTTGTAACCTATAAAATGTTTTATAAATCGTAGGCATTATAATTGGAACACAGAATGCATTAGATTCTCTCTTTGAACTCTCTGCAGGTAAATAAGCTTTGTTCCATAACCAAATATAGTATTCCTAAATACTTTGAGAAGTTTTCCAGTTTATTTTATCTTTCTTATTAAAAGCATGAAGTACTTGAGAATATTAACAAGCAAATGCAAATCCATTATCACCACTGAATTACCAAAACATTCCATTCCTATCAATGGGACTTACAGAATGCCATTGACGAGATGTATACCTTTGTTTTCTGTCCCCTCTACCATAGCATGGAGCAGGGTAATTCTCTTAATGTCAGGTAATGATGTGAAAGATACTGGAAATGAGATTATGATAATATTGAAAATTAAAGGATAGAATAATATATTTCTATGAAAGGCTGTTTTATAGTGCTTTTGTCTTTCTATTTTTGGCCACACCGCATGGCTTGTGGGATCTTAGTTCCCTGACCAGGGATTGAACCCGAGCTATGGCAATGGGCAGTGAAAGCACCGAGTCCTAACCACTGGACCGCCAGGGAATCCCTTTAGAGCTTTTTAAACACAAGTTAAAATTTCATTAATTACATCCATTTCAAACATAATAATTATCATTCTGATATTACACACCTGTTGATGAACTTTAATGATCTTTAATGAAATTTAATGTTAATGATTGAGACAAAAAAGAATGCCTGATCTGCCTCAATATAGTGCAACTTAATATACAGACTTGGAACATATTATATTACAAGTAGTATGCTTCAATGATAATTTTTTATGTGAACACACACACACAATATATTTTTTTAGCTCCCAGCGTCAATTCAGGTCATTTGAGACTCGAAAGCCATGATAAGAAGTACAAGAGATTATTGAGGAAAAATCTGATAAAGATAAAGGGATAAATATAAAAAGGATAAAGGTAAAGGGTGCAGGTAAAGACAAAGAAGAAGGCTTCAAACCATAATTCATCTCTGAACTCTAAAAGAAGAGGAAAGAAAGAAATGGTAGTCAGTGCCCTCAATTACAGTACTACAAGTCTCCAAACGTTTTGTCCAGTCCAAGCGCAAGGTGTCCATTAGAAAAATTCCACTGTGTACGTTTCTGGACTGTGCAAACTGTTCCCTTAGTGAGCTTTTTAATTATCATACTGTCTCAATTGCTATAGCTTCTTTATAGATCTTGGTCTCTGGTGATATAAATCCCCCCGCCCCCCGTTTTTCTTTTTCTTTAAGCTGCCCTAAAGATCCTGGTTAGTTCCATTTCTATATGAATTTTAGAATTAATTTACTTGTCAATTTCTTCAAAAATCCAGCTGGAATTTGATTTATATTTCATTAAAGGTAAAGAATAATTTGAGGAGAAATGCCATGTTTATAATGCCATGGTCAATATACAAACATGAAATAAGTATCTACCCATTTCTTTAGATATATATGATTTCTTTGGTAGTAATATTTTGTAGTTTCTTATATAGAGAACTTGTATATCTTTGATTAATTTTATTCTAATTTTTAAAAAAATATGCCCTTCTTGATAGTACAGTGAAACCACACTGTGGTTTCTCTAATAAATATCCCCCAATAAGTGTTATAAAATATAAACAGATTAGACACTCAACCCCCAGTGAGTTAGAGAACTTGAGGTCTGTACTCACATGCTTTTTGTTCTTTCTGTTAATAAAAATTTCCACTTAATTACCTAGCTTGTGGTCCACTGTGTAAGTGCTAATCGCACACTCAGGGAGAGAAAATCAAGGGAGTATTGGAAATTCCACTGCTAAATGACCTATTCTTGCTTCCCAAGGTCAAATATATATTCCTTAGACCAGGAATTTGTGTAGATGAGACAACAGAATAATTATTTTTTCATGTGTACAAAGGTATTTCTGAAATAGGTCAAGATAATAATAAGACCAAAGGCATATTATAAGCTAGGCCAAAACTTTATCCCCTAGTCTGTCTCTGTATTGAATTATGTCTAGCTAAATCTTCCAATCAAACTCACCAATAAAGATAATGTGCTGATATGACACAGTAACACTGCTCAAATAACCCACTGCAAATGTTACGCAATGCTGTGTATTAGACAACTACGAGCTCAAATTTATTATTAAATTCCTATTAGAACATATAATTATGATATTTAAAGGGAAATTCCTTCTTGTTAGCCACAAAGAAATTTTCCTCAAGAGCTAATCTGAATAAATATAGTAGGCTGACTACATAAAAATCACCTAAGGTGCTTCTGAAAACACATGTTTCTACCTATGTACCCTTTCCCTGTCTGATTTGGTATGTCTGGGCAGATACAATATTATTTTTAGATGACCCAGGTGATTTTCCTATGCAGCTTGATAGGGAAACTACTATGCATTGTTCCAGTTAAATAATATCATTGCTGTTATTGCTGTAGAACATAAAGCAATGCAGTACAGGAATTTAAAATTATTTTTTGTCAGCGGGTATTACTATTTTGACTAATCATAGCTAGGCTTCCCTCTTTAGCACTATAGCCTGCACCATTTGCCAATTAAACAGATATAGCTCTTTTACCACTTCTAAATACAGATTATCTGAATAATCCAAGACTTTTATGTATCCCACTTTTCCAAAAGCCCAAAGATTCAACAGGATTTAATAGGACCACTCTACCATCCCTTTTAACTTATCTTAAGTAAAAACATGTCTTTACATTGTTATTGATGTATGAGATTAATAAGAAAGAAGAAAAGGTTAAGAAAAACACTTCAAAATTTCATTTTCAACATTATTCACACAATCAATTCACTAAGGTTATTCTGGGACAACAACTGAAAGAGATTGCCATCATTTGGGGGAATGATTATATCCTCATGTTTAATTCTGGCATTGCTACCTTTACCAGTGGGAAGAATACAGAGGATGAGATAGACGAATATTGGGAATCCACACTTATAACAAAAGTGTATCCTCGTAAAATTTGGAAATTTGTAGTAATGATTTCTTAGGTCCTTAGTTCTTCTTTGACTGTTACTGTGCATCTAATATATTTACCTACTGTAATCTATATTTTACCTTTGACTTCTGCATTTCTGGTACAAAAGAAAAAAAAAAAACTGAAATGACTGTGGGTTCTGCATGTGACTACCATTCTTTTCTCCTGTGAGCAGTTTACCCTATAGTTAATTCAGGCAACATTAATCAAATCCCGTGAACTTGGGCTTTCTACATTGCCAATATTTATAACCTGCTTTATAACGTGGATCTCTTTACTGTACCAGACATCCTGCTTCTAATGCCTTCCTATTTGTTACCTAGCCTATTCATTTATTGTCCTGGTATATGCCTCCAGATTTGTGTTGTCTTCTTACTGAGAGCTGGGAATTTGTTGGGTTTCAGTTCTACAAAATGCATCCATTGTTCAAGAAATCTGGTTCAATTTTGTCCCCTTAAAGATTCCTTCAAAGTAGCTTTCTTTCAGAAGTTGAAATTCTGGTCCTGGTCTATGTTAAATCTTTTGTGTTTCTATTTTGTTCCCCTTTAATATTTGTTAAAATTGTATACCTCCTTGTACTAGTCATTCCACAGCTCCTTTTATTTATCTACGCTTAACAGGTGTGCTAGACTTCACTTAAAAATGTTTATTGTTGCTAATGAAATAGTCATGAGTTTAGAGGCTTAATTAAAAAGGTAACAACAGATTAAGGAACACCTACTTTAGTGCAGTGAGTTTTTCTCTCTCAATCATCATTGTATTAGAGGCAGCACATATTAGGAAGAAAGTAAGTAATTACTGAGTGAACAAATGAACAAGTGATGATCTAGTAACAGGCTAACTTACCTAGTCCCTACATCCCATCCTCCTGCCTCCATTTTTCTAGCCCTTTCACATTTGAAATCCATCTAATGCAGTAGAAAGTAGTCAGACGCTGGAGTCAAACAAGTGGGTCCCAAATCTGGCCCTGCCACTCTTTTGCTGTTGTGTGACTTTTGGCAAGTTACTACCTCTTGAGCTTCAGTTTTCTCATTTATAAAATTGGCCCCCAAATTCTACTTATCACAGAAATGTTGTGAGACAATGCATGTAAAAATATTTATCATGGTAACTGGCATATGGTGAACACTAAACATGTTAGAAGACTTTGTCATATACCTAGTGGGTATTGGAATTTCCTAGATATTTTTTTTTCTTTACACATGACATACCGGCTTATTGTTCATTTTAGGGTTTAAAGTTAATTAAATATATCTGATAAAGGGTTAATATACAAATATATAAATAACACACCACTTAATAGCAAAAAAACCCCAATCTGATTAAAAAATGGACAGAAGCGCCAAGAGACATTTTTTCAAAGATGACACACAGATGGCCAACAGATACATGAAAAGATGTTCAACATTGTTAATCATCAGGGAAATGCAAGTCAAAACTACCGTGAGATATCACCTCATACCTGTTACAATGGCTAATTATCAAAAAGACAAGAAACAACAAGTGTTGACAAGGATGTGGAGAAAAGGGAACCCTTGTGCCCTGTTGGTGGGAATGTAAATTGGTGAAGCCACTATGGAAAACAGCGTAGAGGCTCTTCAAAAATTTAAAAATAGAACTACCATATAATCCAGCAATTCCATTTCTGGATATTTATCCAAGGAAATTGAAAACATTAACTCAAAAGTATACATGCACCCCCCCTGTTCACTGCAGCACTATCTACAAAAGCCAAGATATGGAAACAATCTAAACGTTCATCGATGGATGAGTGGATAAAGAAACTGTGATATACGTTTATACACACGGAATATTATTTAACCAATAAAAGAAAATTGAAACCTTACCATTTACAACAACATGGATGGATATATCGTTTATTTCTCACAGTTCTGGAGGCTGGAAAGTCCAAGATCAAGGCACTGGCAGATTTGGTGTCTGGTCATGGCTCCCAGCAACATTAGGCTCTCCCCTTTTACTGGCAAGGTGTTGCAGCAGCTTCAGTCCTTACATCTCAGATTCAGGTTCTGCAAACAAAAGTGAGTTTGTTTAAAAAAAAACCCAGTATTATCTGTACTATTAGAAATCTTTGAAAAGAAAACAAAAATATTAGCATCAGAAAATAAGAGTTTTCTGCTCTATATTCAAAATGAAAATAAAGTAGAAGTTATTGGTTTATTCATTCAGGTGCTGGAATCAAACTGAGTATAAAGAAAGTATACACATTCTAATGGCCTTGTGTGCCTTCTATGTGCATCTTGTTCATTATGATTAGTCTTTTGTGATTACATTTTTCCCATTGTATTAGTTTATGTGAGAAAAGACACTTGCTCTTATTATAACATAAAAAGTGAAAAAACAGACACATAGTGGGAAAATCATGTATTTGGACTTGAGTTTGATTACTGCCTCCACCTTGAGCAAGTTATTTAACCTCTTTGAATTTTAGTTTTCTCATCCACTAAATATGGCTACTAATAATATCTTCATCTTAGAACTGTTGTGAAGGTTAAATATGTTAAGTAGGTAAAGGACTTTCTTGGCAAAAAGAAATAAATGCTACTTAACATGAGTGATATTCCATTGTTACTATATGCATAGTTTAATACCTGGAACATGACAGGCACTTAGGTAATGGTAGATAACAGGTTTTGAGACTTTTCTTATTGCCTAATTTCAATATATTGAAAAATAATTAGAATTATTGATCCAGAGATTCATAGACAGATGAATAATTCTTTGTTCATAGAGTAGGTGAATGAAAACTACTATTTTATTATTGTTATTTATTAAAATAAATAATACATAATATAACAATATACTTATATTAATATGTGACAATATATAATATTTTATTGTAAGCACATGGTAATATATAATTGATACATGATATAATTATATCAGAATTTTATATAGAATTAATATGATATAATGTAATTATATCAAAATTATACTATACATGCTATGACATATAATAAATAATATATATATATAATATTTATTATATTCCTCTTGAGGCATATACATCTGATCATGTTGCTAACCTTCTGAGAAGCCTAAAAAGTTTTCTGTCGCCTATGGAATAAAATCCAAGTGCTTGAATTTAAGTGCCATCCTTTGTTCTTTGGCCCATACAATTTTATTTAGTCTTATTTCTGTCTTGTATTTACTCATTCTTTCCCTTACCTGTTCCTTCCTTTCTTTTTTTCTCTAATTTTTCTTTTCCTAATTCTTTTGAACTTAAATATATCTGAACTTATGTAAAGGATGTAAACAAAGACAATGCTGAAAAGCAGCTTTCTGACACCTTCTTTCCTTTCGTACCCTCACTGCTGCTTGCCCTAGGAGCTCAATACTGTGAATTTGTTATATCTTCTTTGAGAATATTGCCTTTGCATATGCAGTGAGACAATATCTTGAAATTAATACTGAAAATATTAATTGTAGTCATTTATTTTCCATACTTCCTTATATATATACTCTTCCAGCCATATCAATTATAGCAGGAAATCCAATCTTTTAACTTAAAAGAGGCAGATTTTTTTATTTTTTGGCAGTTGGCCGGTGGGGAGAGGAGGACCCTGCTGAGAATCAGGCAAGAAGTAAGGCATGGGATTAAAGCCATCTCATAATAATGATAGATTTATGGTATTTAATATGCTATTTAACAAAATATTCTATCTTGTTCTCTTTGAAGCAAATGGCAAGTGTGCACTTCTTATTTCCCTTGTAGGTTCGTGGGACCTTCTGGCAAATTTTGGGCAATGAACTGAAAGTGCTAATAATATATATCACTTGGAGGCTAGCATCTTTAAATAATTAATGCCAGAGTGAGAGCCACCATGGTTCTTTTTATTTCCTTTTCCTTTTTTCTCTTTAATCTGCCAGGACAATTGGGCATGACCCAGATGAAGGCTATTCCATCTTCTTTTGTTGCAGAGTAAAGACGATACAGAGCAAAACCTCAGCTGATGCACAGTGGACATATAGTCAGAGCAGGAAATAAATCTTTGTGGTAAGATTTACAAGATTGCAAAGAGAAAACGGAGCCTGTGTTGTCCTGAGGGGGAAAACCAGGTAAGAAAAAAATTATCTTTAAAGTCTAAAGGAGTTTATGACTTTGGGGAGATCATAGATGTTTGGGAAAAAGGAGCAGCCATGTAGGGAGACCTTAGAGAGTTGCTGATGCAGCTCGTTTGCTCCTGTCCTTTGCTGCCTTCTAGAAACCACGTGGGAGCTAATCCAAGGCGATTCTTATCTTTAAGCTAAAAGTGTACATCACCAGTGCAGAGCAGATACCCCGTATCTGCTGAACTCTTTCCTGTGACAGCAGCCTAAATGTTGTGACTGTGTGACCTAGCAGAACTTATGCTCACTCATTCGATGCCCCAAAACCTGAATGAGCCAATCCTTACGCTTCGGATGGACATATCCATGAATATCCATTACGTACTGCACCTTTGTCACTGCCCTTCTCAAACAGAGACAGGGTTCCTAGAAACCCAAAGAAATAATAATATTCTAGAAAATAAATCCCTCACTGTCTTTAATTGCATAGGAATAAACTATGGTGAGAGCCACTTTGATAGCAATAAGATTCATGCACATATCATTCTACAATTAAATACATGTTATGGCAAACATGTTACGATACATGCAATAATATAGCTTAGCTTTTTAAATCCTTAGTGTTGGGTTGCATTTATATTCCATATATATTTATGGATTTCCATAATAATACTCACTTATAATAATTGTTTTCCATTTTAACATACAAATAATGCCACAGTGAAAATTTTATGTATTTCTTTCAGATAGATTACTTAAAGCAGAATTTCCCTAGCCAAAGTCATATATATTACTAATTTTAATAGTGACTGATAAATTCTTCTACAACATATATTGATTTACTCACCTACAAACAATATCTGGTATTGCTTGCCTAAACACAGGCAACAGTGAATAATAGACATCTTTCAGTTTTTTAGTCTTGTGATTTTACATTATGCAACAACTTCCTTCTCTCCTATTCTTCAGCGCATAGAACCATACTCAGTTCTCAAGTGTCTGGCTAAAGCGTGTGCTCGTCTCTGTGTTCACAACGCTTCTATTGTCTGAAATGTCCTTCCCCCAATACCTGCTCTTCAAGGGACAACTCAAAATTAACTCCGTCATAAAGCCTTTCTAAACTATTGTTGCAATTGATTAATTTCTCTTTTGTGTCCTATACTAATCTACAGAATCATTTACAATAATTTTCAAATCACTTCATTATCTGACTCATTTTCTATATTTTAAATGATTTGAGAACATTTACAACTGGGACTGGGACTACTATGTTCTGTCTCCTTTACACTTAGCACAAGACCTGGCACTGAATGCTTGCTGAATGGACTGATGGGGAAATATTTATACAAACCATCCCTAGGAAAAGAACATGCCCCCTCTGGACAATACCGATCTTAAACTTAACGCTTGGCCATGGTTCAAATAAGTTCAAGCTTATTTGGGAAGAAAAATGGGCAAGGTCAGAGGATAAGTTCTCTTTCTTAACTAGTAGTGAAAAGAATCAGAGTTCTGTCGGGAAGCAAAAGGAGAACAGGCTCTGATACTACATTGATAATTTATGAACAAACTACAATTATATAGCATTATCAACTGCTAAAATCTGAGCTCAACCTTTATACATTATTTAGGAAATACTATATACAAGGATACATTTTATTTCACAACTAAAACTATAGTTCAACACAATTCTTTTTAAACAATCTACTTTTTCTCTTCTCTCAAGTATTTTCAGGGCAAAGAAATTCATTCTTTTTTGCAACCCATTCATAACCTCGTCCTGTATCTGGTATGAAGTGGACAGTAAACAAGTGATTTTTGCCTGAATGATACTGTAGTAGAAAATAATTCACGTGCAGTGGCATATGCACTGATTATGGAAAAAGCAAATTGGGTATAGAAATCTAGTTTTGCTATCAACACGTAATAGCTGTATGATAATTTTAAAAGTCTGAAAATTTTCTTCTAATTTACTTGGTTTCATAGCTATTAAGAAGTTGTAATATTTCTTCATGATGTTAGTGTCACGATGAAATGATTAATTATGATATTGTATACAAAAACACCAAAGTATATCACATGATTCAGTAATGCCTATTGGACATGTCAAAATAGACTTCTTGTCATCAACAATCTGTATAAATGTGGCCATCTATAAAATTCTGAAGCATGTAAAGTGGAATATCCTGAATAGTTCTGCATAAAGTATATATTACCCGATTTTGTCATCATTTTCCATACAAATATAAATTAATAAAAATTGGACACAAGAAATATATATATTTTTTCAAATGATACAGCATTTATTACTCTTTGTAGAACATATGAATATGTGGTTTCTTCTTATTTCCTGAGTTCTGCAATAATATTCTTTTTTTTCTAACTATCATGAAAAGTTTTATTATCTAACAAGAGTGACTGGACTTGTACAATTTGGCTTTGATATTTCTTTAATGACCTCTCACACCTACTCAAAGCAAGTGTTTTGTAATGGATATCACACGTCTTCAATCTCCCAAACAGGTGTGTCACATTTGTTAATAGCTTGAACTCTAATGAGGTGTTTACTCCCTGAATCTGTACTTTTCACCTGGAATTGGAGAAAAGTATGCACGATACCTAAACGTGTTAGTTATGAAGTTAACTGTCATTTAGTAGGTCTTAAATGTTATCTTACCTATATAAGTTGCAAAAGTAACTTAATTTCTATACATTATTACTTACATCAGTAGTTTAATTGATGTAGCAATTAGCATAGCACAGTGGACTAAACAGATGCTGAAAAATGTTAATTATTTTCCTTTTCTTGGAGTCTGAGTCCATAATTTCATACACAAATATAGCAGTATCCTGACTGTATGAAAACTGCATGCAAGTCATTCCTTCAATGTGTCATCTGAAGAATCCTCTAAAAAGTGTACTGTTGATGACACAGATGGTAAATTTCTGAAAAGTACAAAACAATGCTTTATTCAGTGTGCTAGTTCTGTAGATAAGTTTGTATCCATGAGTATGACTAACGGTCATGTTAAGAACTATGACTGCGAGTTCCGGGAAGATGGCGGAAGAATAAGACGTGGAGATCACCTTCCTCCCCACAGATACACCAGAAATACATCTACACGTGTAACAACTCCTATAGAACACCTACTGAACACTGGCAGAAGACCTCAGACCTCCCAAAAGGCAAGAAACGCCCCCCACACACACACACACGTACCTGGGTAGGGCAAAAAAAAAAGAATGAACAGAGACAAAAGGATAGGGCCGGGACCTGCACCAGTGGGAGAGAGCCGTCAAGGAGGAAAAGTTTCCACACACTAGGAAGCCCCTTTGCGGGCGGAGACTGTGGGTGGCGGAGGGGGAAAGCTTCAGAGCCGCGGAGGAGAGCACAGCACAGGGGTGCGGCGGGTAAAGCGGCGAGATTCCCGCACAGAGGATCAGGGCCGACCGGCACTCACCTGCCGAGAGGCTTGTCTGCTCACTCGCCGGGGCGGGCGGGGCTGGGAGCTGAGGCTCGGGCTTCGGTCGGAGCGCCGGGAGAGGACTGGGGCTGGCGGCGTGCACACAGCCTGAAGGGGAATAGTGCGCCACGGCTGGCCGGGAGGGACTCCGGGGAAAAGTCTGGACCTGCTGAAGAGGCAACAGACTTTTTCTTCCCTCTTTGTTTCCTGATGCGCGAGGAGAGCGGATTAAGAGCGCTGCTTAAAGGAGCCCAAGAGACGGGCGCGAGCCGCGGCTCAAAGCGTGGACCCCAGAGACGAGCATGGGACGCTAAGGCTGCTGCTGCCGCCACCAAGAAGCCTGTGTGCAAACACAGGTCACTATCCACACTCCCCTCCCGGAGAGCCTGTGCGGCCCGCCACTGCCAGGTTCTCGGGATCCACGGACAACTTCCCCGGAAGAACGCACGGCGCCTCAGACTGGTGCAACGTCACGCCGGCCTCTGCCGCCGCAGGCCCGCCCCACACTCCGTGCCCCTCCCTCCCCGCCGGCCTGAGTGCGCCAGAGCCCCCGAATCAGCTGCTCCTTTAACCCCGTCCTGTGTGAGAGAAGAACAGACGCCCTCCAGTGACCTACACGCAGAGGCGGGGCCAAATCCAAAGCTGAGCCCCTGTGAGCTGTGAGAAGAGAAAGGGAAATCTCTCCCAGCAGCCTCAGGAGCAGCGGATTAAACCTCCACAATCAATTTGATGTACCCAGCATCTGTGGAATACATGAATAGACAACGAATCATCCCAAATTAAGGAGGGTACCTTGAGAGCAAGATTTATGATTTTTTCCCCTTTTCCTTTTTTTGTGAGTGTATATGTGTATGCTTCTGTGTGAGATTTTGTCTGTATAGCTTTGCTTCCACCATTTGTCCTAGGGTTCTAGCCGTCCGTTTTTTGTTTTTGTTTTTTTGTTTAAAATTTTTTTCTTAATAATTACTTTTTATTTTAATAACTTTTATTTTATCTTCATTCTTTCTTTCCTTCCTTCCCTCCTTTAGACAACGAATCATCCCAAATTGAGGAGGTGGACTTTGAGAGCAAGATTTATCATTTTTTCCCCTTTTCCTCTTTTTGTGAGTGTGTATGTGTATGCTTCTATGTGAGATTTTGTCTGTATAGCTTTGCTTCCACCATTTGTCCTAGGGCTCTATCAGTCCGTGTTTTTTTTTTTCTCTTAATAATTATTTTTTTATTTTAATAACTTTATATTTTATCTTACTTTATTTTATTTTACTTTATCCTCTTTCTTTCTTTTTCTCTTCCTTCCCTCCTTCCTTCCTTCCTCCCTCCCTCCCTCCTCCTCTCCCTCCATTCTTTCTTTCTTTCTTCCTTCCTTTCTTTCTTTCTTTATACTTCTACTAATTCTTCTTTTTTTAACATCTTTATTGGGGTATAATTTCTTTACAATGGTGTGTTAGTTTCTGCTTTATAACAAAGTGAATCAGTTATACATATACATATGTTCACATATCTCTTCCCTCTTGCGTCTCCCTCCCTCCCACCCTCCCTATCCCACCCCTCCAGGCGGTTACAAAGCACCGAGCCGATATCCCTGTGCCACGGGGCAGCTTCCCACTAGCTATCTACCTTACATTTGGTAGTGCATATATGTCCATGCCTCTCTCTCGCCCTGTCACAGCTCACCCTTCCCCCTCCCCATATCCTCAAGTCCGTTCTCCAGTAGGTCTGTGTCTTTATTCCTGTCTTACCCCTAGGTTCTTCATGACATTTTTTTTCTTAAATTCCATATATATGTGTTAGCATACGGTATTTGTCTTTCTCTTTCTGCCTTACTCCACTCTGTATGACAGACTCCAGGTCTGTCCACCTCACTACAAATAGCTCAATTTCGTTTCTTTTTATGGCTGAGTAATATTCCATTGTATATATGTGCCACATCTTCTTTATCCATTCATCCGATGATGGGCACTTAGGTTGTTTCCATCTCCAGGCTATTGTAAATAGAGCTACAATGAACATTTTGGTACATGACTCTTTTTGAACTACGGTTTTCTCAGGGTATATGCCCAATAGTGGGATTGCTGGGTCATATGGTAGTTCTATTTGTAGTTTTTTAAGGAACCTCCATATTGTTCTCCATAGTGGCTGAACCAATTCACATTCCCACCAGCAGTGCAAGAGGGTTCCCTTTTCTCCACACCCTCTCCAGCATTTATTGTTTCTAGATTTTTTTGATGATGGCCATTCTGACTGGTGTGAGATGATATCTCATTGTAGTTTTCATTTGCATTTCTCTAATGATTAAAAATGTTGAGCATTCTTTCATGTGTTTGTTGGCAGTCTGTATATTTTCTTTGGAGAAATGTCTATTTAGGTCTTCTGCCCATTTTGGATTGGGTTGTTTGTTTTTTTGTTATTGAGTACATGAGCTTGTAAATTTTGGAAATTAATCCTTTGTCAGTTGCTTCATTTGCAAATATTTTCTCCCATTCTAAGGGTTGTCTTTTTGTCTTGTTTATGGTTTCCTTTGCTGTGCAAAAGCTTTGAAGTTTCATTAGGTCCCATTTGTTTATTTTTATTTTTATTTCCATTTCTCTAGGAGGTGGGTCAAAAAGGATCTTGCTGTGATTTATGTCATAGAGTGTCTTGCCTATGTTTTCCTCTAAGAGTTTGATAGTTTCTGGCCTTACATTTAGGTCTTTAATCCATTTTGAGCTTATTTTTATGTATGGTGTTAGGGAGTGATCTAATCTCATACTTTTACATGTACCTGTTCAGTTTTCCCAGCACAACTTATTGAAGAGGCTGTTCTTTCTCCACTGTACATTCCTGCCTCCTTTATCAAAGATAAGGTGACCATATGTGCATGGGTTTATCTCTGGGCTTTCTATCCTGTTTGATTGATCTATCTTTCTGTTTTTGTGCCAGTACCATACTGTCTTGCTTACTGTAGCTTTGTAGTATAGTCTGAAGTCAGGGACCCTGATTCCTCCAGCTCCGTTTTTTGTTCTCAAGATTGCTTTGGCTATTCAGGGTCTTTTGTGTTTCCATACAAAATGTGAAATTTTTTGTTCTAGTTCTGTGAAAAATGCCAGTGGTAGTTTGATAGGGATTACATTGAATCTATAGATTGCTTTGGGTAGTAGAGTCATTTTCACAATGTTGAGTCTTCCAATCCAAGAACATGCTATATCTCTCCATATATTGGTATCATCTTTAATTTCTTTCATCAGTGTCTTATAATTTTCTGCATAGAGGTCTTTTGTCCTTTTCAGTAGGTTTATTCCTAGATATTTTATTCTTCTTGTTGAAATGGTAAATGGGAGTGTTTTCTTGATTTCACTTTCAGATTTTTCATCATTAGTGTATAAGAATGCCAGAGATTTCTGTGCATTAATTTTCTATCCTGCTACTTTACCAAATTCATTGATTAGCTCTAGCAGTTTTCTGGTAGCATCTTTAGGATTCTCTATGTAAAGTATCATGTCACCTGCAAACAGTGACAGCTTTACTTTCTCTTTTCCAATTTGGATTCCTTTTATTTCTTTTTCTTCTCTGATTGTTGTGGCTAAAACTTCCAGAACTATGTTGAATAATAGTGGTGAGAATGGGCCACCTTGTCTTATTCCTAATGTTAGTGGAAATGGTTTCAGTTTTTCACCATTGAGACTGATGTTGGCTGTGGGTTTGTCATATATGGCCTTTATTATGTTGAGGTAAGTTCCCTCTATGCCTACTTTCTGGAGGGATTTTATCATAAATTGTTTTGGATTTTGTCAAAAGCTTTTTCAGGGAAGTTTTCAACTATAATCTCTTCAAATATTTTCTCAGTCCCTTTCTTTTTCTCTTCTTCTTCTGGAACCCCTATAATTCGAATGTTGGTGCGTTTAATGTTGTCCCAGAGGTCTCTGAGACTGTCCTCAGGTCTTTTCATTCTTTTTTCTTTATCCTGCTCTGCAGTAGTTATTTCCACTATTTTATCTTCCAGGTCACTTATCCGTTCTTCTGCCTCAGTTATTCTGCTATTGATCCTACCTAGAGTCTTTTTCATTTCATTTATTGTGTTGTTCATCATTGTTTTTTTCATCTTTAGTTCTTCTAGGTCCTTGTTAAATGTTTCTTGCATCTTGTCCATTCTATTTCCAAGATTTTGGATCATCTTTACTATCATTATTCTGAATTCTTTTTCAGGTAGACTTCCTATTTCCTCTTCATTTGTTAGGTCTGGTTGGTTTTTATCTTGTTCCTTCATCTGCTGTGTGTTTTTCTGTCTTCTCATTTTGCTTATCTTACTGTGTTTGGAGTCTACTTTTCGCAGGCTGCAGGTTCGTAGTTCCCATTGTCTTTGGTGTCTGTCCCCAGTGGCTAAGTTTGGTTCAGTGGGTTGTGTAGGCTTCCTGGTGGAGGGGACTATTGCCTGTGTTCTGGTGGATGAGGCTGGATCTTGTCTCACTAGTGGGCAGGTTCACGTCTGGTGGTGTGTTTTGGGGTGTCTGTGGACTTATTATGGTTTTAGGCAGCCTCTCTGCTAATGGCTGGGGTTGTGTTCCTGTTTTGCTAGTTGTTTGGCATAGGTTGTCCAGCACTGTAGCTTGCTGGTCGTTGAGTGAAGCTGGGTGCTGGTGTTGAGATGGAGATCTCTGGGAGATTTTCGCCATTTGATATTATGTGGAGCTGGGAGGTCTCTTGTTGACCAGGGTACTGAAGTTGGCTCTCCCACCTCAGAGGCACAGCACTGACTCCTGGCTGCAGCAGCAAGAGCCTTTCATCCACACGGCTCAGAATAAAAGGGAGAAAAGGTAGAGAGAAAGTATTAGTAGAAGTAGGAAGAAAGAAAGAAAGAAAGGAGGGAAGGAAGGAGGGAAGGAAGGAAGGATGGAAGGAAGGAAGAAAGAAAGAAGAAAAGAAGGAAAGGAAAGAAAGGAGGGACGGAGGGAGGGAGGGAAGAAGCAAGGAAGGAAGCAAAAAAGAAAGAAAGAAAGAAGATACAGTAAAATAAAATAAAGTGTAATAAAGTTATTAAATTAAAAAGTAATTATTTAGAAAAAAAAGGGACGGATAGAACCTTAGGACAAATGGTGGAAGCAAAGCTATACAGACAAAATTTTACGCAGAAGCATACACATACACCCTCACAAAAAGAGGTAAAGGGGAAAAAAATCATAAATCTTGCTCTCAAAGTCCACCTCCTCAATTTGGGATGATTCGTTGTCTAAAGGAGGGAAGGAAGGAAGGGAGGGAGGAAGGGAGGAAAGAAGGAAGGAGAAAGAAAGAAAGAAGGTAAAGTATAATAAAGTTATTAAAATTATTAAGAAAAAAATTAAAAAAAAAACGGACGGCTAGAACCCTAGGACAAATGGTGGAAGCAAAGCTATACAGACAAAATCTCACACAGAAGCATACACATACACACTCACAAAAAGAGGAAAAGGGGAAAAAATCATAAATCTTGCTCTCAAAGTCCACCTCCTCAATTTGGGATGATTCGTTGTCTATTCATGTATTCCACAGATGCAGGGCACATCAAGTTGATTGTGGAGCTTTAATCTGCTGCTTCTGAGGCTGCTGGGAGAGATTTCCCTTTGTCTTCTTTGTTCTCACAGCTCACAGGGGTTCAGCTTGGGATTTGGCCCCACCTCTTCGTGTAGGTCGCTGGAGGGCGTCTGTTTTTTGCTCAGACAGGACGGGGTTAAAGGAGCCGCTGATTCGGGGGCTCTGGCGCACTCAGGCCGGGGAGAGGGAGGGGCACGGCGTGCGGGGCGGGCCTGTGGCGGCAGAGGCCAGCATGACGTTGCAGCAGCCTGTGGCCCGCCATACGTTCTCCCGGGGAAGTTGTCCCTGGATCCCGGGAACCTGGCAGTGGCGGGCTGCACAGGCTCACCAGAAGAGCGGTGTGGATAGTGACCTGTGCTCGCACACAGGCCTCTTGGTGGTGGCAGAAGCAGCCTTAGCATCTCCTGCCCGTCTCTGGGGTCCGCGCTTTTAGCTGCGGCTCGCGCCCGTCTCTGGGGTTCGCGCTTTTAGCCGCGGCTCACGCCCATCTCTGGTATCCGCGTTTTTAGCTGCGGCTCGCGCCCGTCTCTGGAGTTCCTTTAAGCAGCACTCTTAAACCCAGGAAACAAAGAGGGAAGAAAAAGTCTCCTGCCTCTTCGGCAGGTCCAGACCTTTTCCCGGACTCCCTCCCGGCTAGCCGTGGTGCACTAAGCCCTTCAGGCTGTGTTCATGCAGCCAATACCAGTCCTCTCCCTAGCTCCGACCAAAGCCCGAGTCTCAGCTCGCAGCCCCACCCTCCCTGGCGGGTGAGAAGACAAGCCTCTTGGGCTGGTGAGTGCCGGTCGGCACCGATCCTCTGTGCGGGAATCTCCCTGCTTTGCCCTCTGCACCCCTGTTGCTGTGCTCTCCTCCTTGGCTCCGAAGCTTCCCCGTCTGCCTCCCGCAGTCTCCGCCCGTGAAGGGGCTTCCTAGTGTGTGGAAACCTTTCCTCCTTCACAGTTCCCTCCCATTGGTGCAGGTGCCATCCCTATTCTTTTGTCTCTGCTTTTTCTTTTGCCCTACACAGGTACGTGGGGGGTTTCTTGCCTTTTGGGAGGTCTGAGGCCTTCTGCCACCATTCAGTAGGTGTTCTGTAGGAGTTGTTCCATGTGTAGATGTATTTCTGGTGTATCTGTGGGGAGGAAGGTGATCTCCACATCTTACGCTTCCGCCATCTTCCCCTCCCAGCTACTAATTCTTTCTACTTTTTCTCCCTTTTATTCTCAGCCGTGTGGATGAAAGGCTCTTGCTGCTGCAGCCAGGTGTCAGTGCTGTGCCTCTGAGGTGGGAGAGCCAACTTCAGGACACTGGTCCACAAGAGACTTCCCAGCTCCACATAATACCAAATGGCGAAAATCTCCCAGAGATCTCCATCTCAACACCAGTACCCAGCTTCACTCAACGATCAGCAACCTACAGTGCACGACATCCTATGCCAAACAACTAGCAAGGCAAGAACACACCCCCAGCCATTAGCAGAGAGGCTGCCTAAAACCATAATAAGTCCACAGACACCCCAAAACACACCACCAGACGTGGACCTGCCCACCAGAAAGACAAGATCCAGCTTCATCCATCAGAACATGGGCACTAGTTTTCTCCACCAGGAAGCCTACACAGCCCACTGAACCAAACTTAGCCACTGGGGACAGACACCAAAAACAACAGGAACTACGAACCTGCAGCCTGCAAAAAGGAGACCCCAAACACAGTAAGATAAGCAAAATGAGAGCACAGAAAAACACACAGCAGATGAAGGAACAAGATAAAAACCAACCAGACCTAACAAATGAAGAGGAAATAGGAAGTCTACCTGAAAAAGAATTCAGAATAATGATAGTAAAGATGATCCAAAATCTTGGAAATAGAATAGACAAGATGCAGGAAACATTTTTCAAGGACCTAGAAGAACTAAAGATGAAACAAACAATGATGAACAACACAATAAATGAAATGAAAAATACTCTAGATGGGATCAATAGCAGAATAACTGAGGCAGAAGAACGGATAAGTGACCTGGGAAATAAAATAGTGGAAATAACTACTGCAGAGCAGGATAAAGAAAAAATAATGAAAAGACCTGAGGACAGTCTCAGAGACCTCTGGGACAACATTAAATGCACCAAAATTCGAATTATAGGGGTTCCAGAAGAAGAAGAGAAAAAGAAAGGGATTGAGAAAATATTTGAAGAGATTATAGTTGAAAACTTCCCTAATATGGGAAAGGAAATAGTTAATCAAGTCCAGGAAGCACAGAGAGTCCCATACAGGATACATCCAAGGAGAAATACGCAAGACACATATTAATCAAACTGTCAAAAATTAAATACAAAGAAAACATATTAAAAGCAGAAAGGGAAAAACAACAAATAACACACAAGGGAATCCCCATAAGGTTAACAGCTGATCTTTCTGCAGAAACTCTGCAAACCAGAAGGGAGTGGCAGGACATACTGAAAGTGATGAAGGAGAAAAACCTGCAACAAAGATTACTCTACCCAGCAAGGATCTCATTCAGATTTAATGGAGAAATTAAAACCTTTACAGACAAGCAAAAGCTGAGAGAGTTCAGCACTACCAAACCAGCTCTACAACAACTGGTAAAGGAACTTTTCTAGGCAAGAAACACAAGAGAAGGAAAAGACCTAAAATAACAAACCCAAAACAATTAAGAAAATGGTAATAGGAATGTACATATCGATAATTACCTAAATGTAAATGAACTAAATGCTCCCACCAAAAGACACAGATTGGCTGAATGGACAGAAAAACAAGACCCATATATGTGCTGTCTACAAGAGACCCACTTCAGACCTAGAGACACATACAGACTGAAAGTAAAGGGATGGAAAAAGATATTTCATGCAAATGGAAATCAAAAGAAAGCTGGAGTAGCAATTCTCATATCAGACAAAATACACTTTAAAATAAAGACTATTAGAAGAGTCAAAGAAGGACACTACATAATGATCAAGGGATCGATCCAAGAAGAAGATATAACAATTGTAAATATTTATGCACCCAACATAGGAGCACCTCAATACATAAGGCAAATACTAACAGCCATAAAAGGGGAAATCGACAGTAACATATTCATAGTAGGGGACTTTAACACCCCACTTTCACCTATGGAGAGATCATCCAAAATGAAAATAAATAAGGAAACACCAGCTTTAAATGATACATTAAACAAGATGGACTTAATTGATATTTATAGGACATTGCATCCAAAAACAACAGAATACACATTTTTCTCAAGTGCTCATGGAACGTTCTCCAGGATAGATCATATCTTGGGTCACAAATCAAGCCTTGGTAAATTTAAGAAAATCGAAATTGTATCAAGTATCTTTTCTGACCACAATACTATGAGACTAGATATCAATTACAGGAAAAGATCTGTAAAAAATACAAACACATGGAGGCTAAACAATACACTACTTAATAACGAAGTGATCACTGAAGAAATCAAACAGGAAATTAAAAAATACCTAGAAACAAATGACAATGGAGATACGATGACCCAAAATCTATGGGATGCAGCAAAAGCAGTTGTAAGAGGGAAGTTTATAGCAATACAATCCTACCTTATGAAACAGAAAACATCTTGAATAAACAACCTAACCTTGCACCTCAAACAATTAGAGAAAGAACAAAAAACCCCCAAAGTTAGCAGAAGGAACGAAATCATAAAAATCAGATCAGAAATAAATGAAAAACAAATGAAGGAAACAATAGCAAAGATCAATAAAACTAAAAGCTGGTTCTTTGAGAAGGTAAACAAAATTGATAAACCATTAGTCAGACTCATCAAGAAAAAAAGGGAGAAGACTCAAATCCATAGAATTAGAAATGATAAAGGAGAAATAACAACTGACACTGCAGAAATACAAAAGATCATGAGAGATTACTACAAGCAACTCTATGCCAATAAAATGGACAACCTGGAAGAAATGGACAAATTCTTAGAAATGCACAACCTGCCGAGACTGAATCAGGAAGAAATGGAAAATATGAACAGACCAATCACAAACACTGACATTGAAACTGTGATTAAAAATCTTCCAAGAAAAGCCAAGTACCAGATGGCTTCACAGGTGAATTCTATCAAGCATTTAGAGAACAGCTAACACCTATCCTTCTCAAACTCTTCCAAAATATAGCAGAGGGAGGAACACTCCCAAACTCGTTCTACGAGGCCACCATCACCCTGATACCAAAACCAGACAAGGATGTCACAAAGAAAGAAAACTACAGGCCAATATCACTGATGAACATAGATGCAAAAATCCTCAACAAAATACTAGCAAGCAGAATCCAACAGCACATTAAAAGGATCACACACCACGATCAAGTGGGGTTTATTCCAGGAATGCAAGGATTCTTCAGTATACGCAAATCAATCAACGTGATACACCATATTAACAAACTGAAGGAGAGAAACCATATGATCGTCTCAATAGATGCAGACAAAGCTTTCGACAAAATTCAACACCAATTTATGATAAAAACCCGGCAGAAAGTAGGCATAGAGGGAACTTTCCTCAACATAATAAAGGCCATATATGACAAGCCCACAGCCAACATCATCCTCAATGGTGAAAAACTGAAAGCATTTCCACTAAGATCAGGAACAAGACAAGGTTGCCCACTCTCACCACTCTTATTCAACATAGTTTTGGAAGTTTTAGCCACAGCAATCAGAGAAGAAAAGGAAATAAAAGGAATCCAAATCGGAAAAGAAGAAGTAAAGCTGTCACTGAAATCAAGAAAACACTCCCATTTACCATTTCAACAAGAAGAATAAAATATCTAGGAATAAACCTACCTAAGAAGACAAAACACCTGTATGCAGAAAATTATAATACAATGATGAAAGAAATTAAAGATGATACCAATATATGGAGAGATATACCATGTTCTTGGATTGGAAGACTCAACATTGTGAAAATGACTCTACTACCCAAAGCAATCTACAGATTCAATGCAATCCCTATCAAACTACCACTGGCATTTTTCACAGAACTAGAACAAAAAAATCCACAATTTGTATGGAAACACAAAAGACCCCAAATAGCCAAAGCAATCTTGAGAACGAAAAACGGAGCTGGAGGAATCAGGGTCCCTGACTTCAGACTATACTACAAAGCTACAGTAAGCAAGACAGTACGGTACTGGCACAAAAACAGATAGATCAATGGAACAGGATAGAAAGCCCAGAGATAAACTCATGCACATTTGGTCACCTTATCTTTGATAAAGGAGGCAGGAATGTACAGTGGAGAAAGAACAGCCTCTTCAATAAGTTGTGCTGGGAAAACTGAACAGGTACATGTAAAAGTATGAGATTAGATCACTCCCTAACACCATACATAAAAATAAGCTCAAAATGGATTAAAGACCTAAATGTAAGGCCAGAAACTATCAAACTCTTAGAGGAAAACATAGGCAAGACACTCTATGACATAAATCACAGCAAGATCCTTTTTGACCCACCTCCTAGAGAAATGGAAATAAAAACAAAAATAAACAAATGGGACCTAATGAAACTTCAAAGCTTTTGCACAGCAAACGAAACCATAAACAAGACAAAAAGACAACCCTTAGAATGGGAGAAAATATTTGCAAATGAAGCAACTGACAAAGGATTAATTTCCAAAATTTACAAGCAGCTCATGTAGCTCAATAACAAAAAAAACAAACAACCCAATCCAAAAATGGGCAGAAGACATACATAGACATTTCTCCAAAGAAGATATACAGACTGCCAACAAACACATGAAAGAATGCTCAACATTTTTAATCATTAGAGAAATGCAAATGAAAACTACAATGAGATATCATCTCACACCAGTCAGAATGGCCATCATCAAAAAATCTAGAAACAATAAATGCTGGAGAGGGTGTGGAGAAAAGGGAACCCTCTTGCACTGTTGGTGGGAATGTAAATTGATACAACCACTGTGGAGAACAATATGGAGGTTCCTTAAAAAACTACAAATAGAACTACCATATGACCCAGCAATCCCACTACTGGCCATATACCCTGAGAAAACCATAGTTCAAAAAGAGTCATGTACCAAAATATTCATTGCAGCTCTATTTACAATAGCCCGGAGATGGAAACAACCTAAGTGCACATCATCGGATGAATGGATAAAGAAGATGTGGCACATATATACAATGGAATATTACTCAGCCATAAAAAGAAACAAAATTGAGCTATTTGTAATGAGGTGGATAGACCTAGAGTCTGTCATACAGAGTGGAGTAAGGCAGAAAGAGAAAGACAAATACCGTATGCTAACACATATATATGGAATTTAAGAAAAAAAATGTCATGAAGAACCTAGGGGTAAGACAGGAATAAAGACACAGACCTACTAGAGAATGGACTTGAGGATATGGGGAGTGGGAAGGGTAAGCTGTGACAAAACGAGAGAGAGGCATGGACATATATACACTACCAAACGTAAGGTAGATAGCTAGTGGGAATCAGCCACATAGCACAGGGAGATCAGCTCGGTGCTTTGTGATCACCTGAAGGGGTGGGATAGGGAGGGTTGGAGGGAGGGAGATGCAAGAGGGAAGAGATATGGGAACATATGTATATATATAACTGATTCATTTTGTTGTAAAGCAGAAACTAACACACCATTGTAAAGCAATTATAATCCAAAAAAAAAAAAAGCATAAAAAAAAGTAATTTGTCTAAATCATGTAAATAAAAAAAAAATAAATGTCCTTATGGAAACCACTGTGACTCAGTTTACTAATCTTTGTGTCTGTTGTCAGTCAAATAAGGTTTTTCAAGCTCAGCAAGTGTTGACATTTCTTTGTTCTTTGTTGCAGGGGGCTGTACTATGCGTTGCGGAATGTGTAGCAGCATCCCTGGCCTCTACCCACTAGATGCCAGTAGCACCTTCACTGTTGGGATAACCAAAAAATGTTTCCAGACATTGCCAAATGTTCCCCAGGAGTTGAAATTTCCCCTAGTTGAGAACCACTGCAGTAAAGGAGTTTGAGACAATCCCCCTCTGTAGAGGTGCAGGGAGCTGTGAATAAGCTACTGGCAGACACCATGCTCTTTTCCGATTCCAACTTCTGATCATGACTTTTCCCCTCCCTCTTTGCTGGGCTATCTTCCTTCCTTCTCAGCTCAGTGCCACCTCCTTTAATCTACCCTCTTCAAGCTTCACAGCCTCACCTTTGCGTCCCTCGTTTTATTGAACTCTTCTGTTTTTGTATGTGTGTCCCTGTCAGACTTTGAACATTTCAAGGGTATGAAATGTGTTTTCATCTGTGTAACTCCAGTATCTGGTATGTTGTAAACAAGTGTGCTTGCTGGATGTTTAACAAAATAATAAAAGTTGATCATACATTTTCAATGTTAAAAAAAAAAAAAAGAACTGTGACTGCATTTATGCCACAAGTATTTTGAATGCTTTGGCTTTAGTTAAATGAGGATTGTCAAAAGAACAACTGTGGCATGTGCTTGAGCTCCTAAGCTATTAAGGGCCCAGCAGGCCTTACTGGTTTTCTTTCAAGATAGAGGGAAAGTCTTATTATATATGAAGTGCTGGAGAAAGGCAAACTTGTATCAGATAACATCTTATAAACCACAAACAGTTCTGTTTATCTGTTCAGTTTCAAGGTTTAGGCCTATATTCCATTGATAACGATTGGAATTTGAAAGGAAGATTGCAGCCATGCCTGTCTCCCACCCTTCTTCATAAAAGTTTCTCTTCCCTGCTACCAGTCGACACTCGTAAAAGGGAAAAAAATAGGGAAAATAAACTTTAAAGTTACATGTTATAGTTATGAACCATATTGAGATAATTTCAACCTAAATTAATATAAGAAAATCTAGAGAGATAAAATAGAAAAGGACTAACCATGATAATTCCTGGCATCAGCTGCCATCAAAATGGGAAAATAAAATCAGAAAAGAATGTTCTGAAAGCTTTGGTCAATTCATTCCTCAAGTTCTTTCTCCTTTAGTGAATATTGAGTTTTCACAAGTTTCAACTGAGTTCTTAACGTTTTGCTCCTTGGGAGTACTGGCTAGAAATCTTGTGATTAGAGCCATGTTACCCTGACTTAGCAGTGCTTACCAATACATCTCTGACAAAAGATTCTCGGGAGCACCTGTGCACCATGATTTAAAAAAAAACCGTGGATGGACCTAGAGGGTATGATGCTAAGTGAAATATGTCAGACAAAGAAAGACAAATACTATTTAATCTCACATATATGTGGAATCTAAAGGACAAAACAAACAAAAGAAAACGAAAACAGACTCATAAATACAGAGACCAAATGGGTGGTTGCCTGAGAGAAGGAGAGTGAGGGATTGGATGAAATATGTGAAGGGGATTAAGAGGTACAAACTTTCAGTTATAAAATAAATAAGCCATGGTATACAGCTAAGGAATATAGTTACTAATATTATAAATAACCTTATATGAGGACAGATGGTTATTACACTTACCGTGGTAATCACTTCATAATGTATGTAAATGTCAAATCACAATGTAGTACACCTGAAACTAACATAATATTGTATGTCAACTATATTTCAACTAAAAAATGATAATTTGTTTGCTGTTACAGCCTCCATTCCCCTGTCCCTACCCCCTGTCACTACATGGGAGAACCTTTCACTGTTATGAAAGTATGATTCACATACCTTATAGTCAAGTAGCATAATGGATATTAATCAATTACTTAATGAACAGTAACAGAAAAAATGAGGGTAAGGAAAAAAATTGGGAAAATAAAGCCGAGCCCTTGTTCTCTTCAGTTGTGTATTTATGTAATGAGTTTGGATTATATAGTTTAAGGCCAGGTCTGCATATGAAATTAGGAACTGAGAAAATTAGGAGGAGGATGTGGAATTGAAATGATTTTTCCTTATCCATCAAAATATTTCAGGACTCTGTGTATGTGTGTGTGTGTCTGTGTGTGTAACTTCTATTAAAGACTATCTTCCTTTTTAGTTTCCTTGATTTTACATATGAGGTACACTTTCACAAATAATAGAATTTGGGACATTATGGATTTTAAATTCAAAATTATTTACCAGGTGATGAAAACATAATGTTATCCAATCACGTATGTGTTGAAAATACATTCAAGTTGGAAGATAGCCAGTGAGGCTTAATGCAACAGAGTACGAAAAAATGTTTGATATTGTTTCAGGTTCTACATTGCAGTTACTCTTTATTAAACTTCAACTTGTCACATTCTCAGTTAGTATTAGAGAAGAATGTACACACATACTTAAAAACACTATTAAATATTATTAAATATTCTTCTTAGTCCCAACTATGCATGTATGTGAGGCATGGCTTTCTTCACATATTAAACCCAAACAGCATATTGCAACAGATTTAATATAAAAGCAGACATAAGAACCAACTTATTTGGTACTTAGACATTGAAAAGACTTGCAAGAAAAATAGGAAAAATAGTTATTTTTATTCATAATCATTCTTTTTCATAAAAATACCGTTATGTTAATAAGTAATGTTTATTATTTCTAAATGAAAAATAATTATTTTACAATTTTTCTCAGTTTTAATTTCTAATATGGTAAGTTTTAATAACTATAATAATACTCTGGGGTTATTAATAACGTTAAGGCTATACAGGGATTTTATGATGAAACATTTGGAGACCACTGACCTATGTATTTCAACTCTGGAGTAAGTATGGGGAAGGTGTATTAAGAATTTGTAGAGTTTTAAAAAAATGCTCAAAGAGGACAATGAAAAATAAGGAAAATGATGGTTTTATACATGTTCAGAAACATCCTGCTTATATATTTTTCTCATTTTTAATATTAGCATGATTAAAGTTAGAGTGAAATTAAAATCTTGTTTTGGGACCAGACAGCCGTTCTCCAGATCTAAGTTGCCATCACTCGAGGAAAAGCAGCAGAGAGCATCCTTCGGGTTACATGCGTGAATGCGCTGGGGATTACACATAGTTCAGGAAATTTATTTCAGATGTCTGATCTCTGAATCTTGCTTTGCATGAGGAAGGTTGTATTTCCCTTAAGATTTAGGGAAATAGAAATGGAAGCTATCTCATGGGACAGGTTTCTTAATGGCCATGTGAGATAGCTAAATTAAATTAAATATTTGAGAAAGCAATATTTTCGAACAATGTCTCATTATTTAATTCATCTTCTTATCAAGATTGGAATAAAGAGATCTTTGGTTCACAGACAGTCTACTAATGGTGGATACAAATCAGTGAAGAGTGCTGGAGATACATGTGGCAGCCACATGCAACCCACAGACATGAGAGTGAGGCTAGCTTAGACCATCCAGCCTCGGTTAAGCCAGCAGACAAAGGCACTCTGAGGGCCAACCAAAGAAGCATCAAGTTGGGAACAGACTGAATTGTTCACCCATTGAATTTTTTGCATGAAATATTGTGAGTTTGAGACAGTAAGTTTTTGGATTTTTTTTTTTGAGGTGGCAGCATGATACTGAACTCTCCCATTTCATGTCCCATTTGTTTGCTTGTTAAATGCAAACTAGGCCCTATGAAAATATCCATATTTTTTGTTTAATTAACTTGAAAGGATTCTTACAAAACCCATGATGTAAATTAAGAGAATGGATGCCTTACTGTTCATCAGAGATTACATAATAAGCCTATTTTCTTTCATATCTGAAGATAAATTCCTTAAGACTATATATTATGCTTTCTTCGCATCTTGGATTATAAAGACAAATGATAATTTTGAAAGCGTATTTGCATATCTTTTCTCAGAATGTATAGTGTCTTTTGAAACATTTTCTGCCATTTGAAACTCCTCTTTTAGTGTTATCTCTGTCTCTTTCTGTCTGTGTGTCTGTCTCCCGTGTCCCCTGCATCAGCAGGCGGACTCTCAACCACTGTGCCACCAGGGAAGCCCTTGTTCTCTTTCTTTAGATAAAAGATTGTTGATACTTGTTTGCATGCCGTTAAGCTATGGATTAGTGTTATCCTTTTACATCTTCATTTTCAGGTATATTATGGTCTATTCAGAGTTGTTTTAATTCTAGAGCTAGCTTAGACTTACGATTTATGTATGACCTTTCTAAGGTCTTTACTGAATATCACAGATATTCAATTAAGTCTCTCCACTTGGCTGTTTGAACCTTGAATGTCTCAAGCCCCTCTGTGAGCTGCGGGACTGTTCACCTTACATTGCTCCAGTAGCAATTTTCCTAGCCTTGTGGGTTTTCCCCTTGCATATACACATATTTTTTTATTCAATGATTACCATATCAGTGCACTTAGGTGCAAATGTCAGAGATTTCCTTCTTTTTCCTCTCCTCCCCTCCTCCTTCTTTGAACTTTACTCACTTAAATTTACTTAACACCAGCCAACTCATTTTGCAGTCTCTGGTTCCTTATCCCAACTCCCCAACAGGCTACTTCAGGTTATGTGCCTTATCTGTAATATCTTTCATTTAATCCTCATTCCGTCATTGCCTTCCTTCCCAAACAAAGCCCATATGCAAGAGCTGCACCCCATAATTTTGTTGGAAGAATCAAGAGAATTAGTTAATGAAACAAATTAGAAAATTGTGATTAACAGATTAAATGATCTATTAGGTATGGGCTTGCTTTTATCTTGGACAGGGATTATCTTTCTGATATTCTGTGACTTCTGCTGAATTTAGGACTGTTCTTCATACTTATGGCTTGTGTCTTAGACATTTCCTGAAATCTATGTTTTATTTCCTTTCCTTTGGTCTGAGATGGTAGAGTTATTTATCTAATTAGAAGAGGTAAGAAGTGATCTTATTACATTTTCAGCCAAACATTTTTTCTTAGTACTTAAACAATAGCTGTTTTCTGAGATTATTTGTATAGCTCAACAAAAGCTGTATCAATACCCGTTTTATTTGTGTCTTTAAATCTTATTGATAAAATATTTTAATAAACAAAATGAAATGGTAACAATGGCATGAAGATAAGGGTCTCATGTTCTGAGAACACAAAATTATTATTCTTCAAAAGTGAAACATTGGTGGGCTTCCCTGGTGGTGCAGTGGTTGAGAGTCCACCTGCCGATGCAGGGGACACGGGTTCGTGCCTGGGTCCGGGAAGATCCCACATGCCGTGGAGCGGCTCGGCCCGTGAGCCATGGCCGCTGAGCCTGCGCGTCCGGAGCCTGTGCTGCGCAACGTGAGAGGCCACAACAGTGAGAGGCCCTCGTACAGCAAAAAAAAAAAAAGAAGTGAAACATTGGAGAACAGTTTGAAGTTGCCATCTGGAGTAATAATAAGCTCAGTAAGATAGCAGATGTCAAGGCCAGTTTCCCCTAGTCAAAACCAAATGTAACAAGTAACTAAATTTTTAACTGGGGGACAATTTGTTTTTGGAGAACTTTCTAACTTTCTAATGATCACTAACCTCTCATTTGTATTGCCCAAACAGCCTGAAGCATAGTTATCATCTCCCTGGATGATCTTTTTCTCATTAAAAAAAAAAGTACTGTGTTATTGAAGACAGATTGTTGTTAATCTGATCTCTCTCCTTTCATGATCTCTTTAATTGTTGAAAATGAGTCATTTGGGAAGTGGAATTAAAGTGCGGTAATTTTTGCAATATCTAACTGAATAAAAATTTCACATTATCTTTCTTCTTTTAATTCACTGAGTGTCTTCAATATCATGCATAGGTTAACTAATCTTTTGTATATATCATATACCTTTATATCATTTTAAACATGTCTTTGCAATCCTACCAAGCTAATTTCCAAACTCCTTGTTGACAACTATGATATAATCACATTGGTGTATCTCAAACATTACAATACTACACTTTTCCTTCACAGTTTGGACCTTTGTTAAAAATAACTGAGAATGTATTCTTAAATTCTTCTCAAATATTTTACTCAGGTCTAAGCTATGGAAATAACCTATATGTACACATATTTGTCTGAAAGTAACTATTGATCCATTAACACACCTAATTTCATGATATTAACTGAACGTCTGCTACATCACATCCAACCAAAATGACATATAGGACAAATAAAAGTAATCTTCAGTATATGGATGGAAAAAGTAAATTGTTTCATTACATTACATATTTTTCATACAGGTCATTGTCATTTAAAATATCCTATATATCTTCTCTATATGATACAGTTTCTGTGAAATAGTCCTTGAATATCTTCCCATCGAAATTAATATGTCTAAACATGTACCTGAAAGTAAAGTTTATTTTTCTTACTTATTTGACCAGATTTTTGCTTATTTGTTACTCCCTGGAAGGATCCCAAAATCTGGGTCCATTTTCTATACACCAAAAGCAAAATTTCCCATGACTGAGTCATTTTATGTTTTTCGCTGATATTTTTATAAATATAATTTCACATTGAAAAATATTTTATAAATTAAAAAATGAATGTTTACTATAGACATTTCCATATAAATAATAACTATCATACTTAACATTTATCTGGAAAAAGTAAGATGAATATAAATCAAAGCTGAATGAATATAAATCATAGTGATTTTCATAATATGAAAAAAATATTCATTCATTCACCTACATGAACAGTCAACTCAGTCATCTGTACTGTTGATGGGAAAACTATGGGTGAGTGTATTCTAAACGATGTACATTTTTATTTTAAATCCCAATACATATTTTTGCAGCATATCTATTGTCTTGATTATATTTTGCTGTGATTTCCAATAAGTTAATCAGCTCTCACTTGTTTAATTATTAAAAGAAAAAAAAGAGGCATGATCACTAGTGAGAAAAGCAGTGTGGGATTTATTTTCAAAAGTTTATATTAAAAAATCACATGTGTATTATTGAGTCAAAATTAGAGTAATTGTTTTGTGTGTTTAATCAAAAAAGACACATTGTAAAAATATGACTCTACACATTTTTCCAGATTAATCATTTTCCTTGTGTAAACTTTTTCCCAAGTGTTACTAAATTTCTTCTGCATCACTTTTTTTGAAGTATAATTCTATAACAGACATAATTTTTGAAGTAACTAATAATACATATTTTTTATTTTTTTATTTTTTTTTGCGGTATACGGGCCTCTCACTGTTGTGGCCTCTCCCGTTGCGCAGCACAGGCTCCAGACACGAAGGCCCAGCGGCCGTGGCTCACGGGCCCAGCTGCTCCATGGCATGTGGGATCTTCACGGACCGGGGCACCAACCTGTGTCCCCTGCATCGGCAGGCAGACTCTCAACCACTGCGCCACCAGGGAAGCCCCTAATGTGTTTTGATATATGCATATACCTGTGAAATCATCACCATAATACACATACATCCTTTCCTAAATTGTGTATATACCGCATGTTATTTTTGGAAAGTGACAATGGGGTTGAGTTCTCTTCTGTTTTTATCCCTCCTATATGTTGAGGACATTTTATACATAAGTTTATGTATTCTATCTAACACTTTAACATAGTTTTTAAAAGATGGTCTATGCAATCTAGATAATAGCCCATTCTTAATATTTTTGCTGGCACAGTCTCTGCTCAGATGTTTATAGGGAGAGATATTTATTGAATATTTAGAGTATGTGAAAAATAATATGACAAATGCACAATTGTTGAATTTACAAAGTATTTTTGATTAAAAAAATTCTCTAAGGGATTTTAAAAACAATTCCAAATCAAATTCTTCATTTCCACAGGTGAGCAAACCAATATTAAATGATTAAGTAATTTTTCAAATGATAAAAACTTTTTTTTCCATAGGCAAATTAGACAAAATACAACCTTTCTTATACTCACTCCAAAATATTTTGCATTTTGTAATGTAATTATTTTCTGATAATACCTAAGAAAGAATGCCCAAAGAGCCGGGGGTCTCAAAGGAAAATGTGGGGATGGGAGGAGGAATTCATAAAAAGAACTGGATGCTGACAGAGGGAATACAGGATGACCACGGAATTTATTTTACGGCTGGAAAAGAAATTCTTTACGCTTCCAAGCCAATAGAATTTAATAACTTCCATTATATGTTTCACATTTTCCTTTTTTGAAAAAATGTATAGTTTTGTGGTTATTCTATGCCTATTATTCTATTGTATAACAGGTATTTTGTAGGCAATCAACTTGCCTAGATTTCTTTTCAATGGATCTCATATGCTGAGGTTTGCTTTAATTATACAATTCAGTTCATGGCATATTATCTATATTGCCCTGTAAAAGCCCTTTATGCATGTATGTGTGAATATATGAATGTGTGAACGTATGTATTTATGTATATATGTGCTTATGTATATAACTATTTATTTACTTTCTTTTTTTCTGAACCAGATGGAGAGGCTCATATGTAAGCAAGAGGTCTTGGAAGTTGAAGTGGATGTAGTGGGGTTGTCTTTCTTCAGGTAGGTTGCATATGTTCTTTGTTCAAGAGGAATGGTGTGCATAGATCATTTAATGGCGAAAGGTTGAGATTATAGAAATGCTTATGGGGCTCCAATATTCTTCCCTTCATTCTTACATGGTAATAAAATCCCAGGTTTTTAGTTGGTGTATTCTCATTTGGGAAAAAAAAAAAAATTTCTTGCAACGAGGTATGGCCATGTGACTACACTTCTAATCAATTAGATGCATGTAAAAGTGCCAGCTACTAGCTTCTAGGAGCTATTAGAAAAAGATGGCTCTTATTTATTCCTTGCCTCTTTCCTTCTTCACTCAGTCCTTCCTGATGGCTATAACGAGGATTTTGTTTTCCGGGTTGGATTAGTAATGATGGCTGCCAGGATTTCTGACGACCTTAGAGGTGCCATATCAGCCCTGATTGCTTATGTTTGAAATTTTAGGGAAAGAACCCCTCTCTTACTTAATTCACTGCTATTTTTGGCTTTCAATAACTCACAGCAGATCTTATCAATTCTAATTGATAAACCTAACAATGTGTTTTATAAACAAAAGATGCACTAACTTGGTTATTTATTTTATCATTTTAAAAGGGTGGAGGAGAATGTCAAGATAAGAAGAGGACAAGGAATACATGGTTGTTAGAAATTTTAACCTTGATTAAATTAATGATAATGAGTCTAGTGTTTGGAATATAGAAGATTGCCCTTTAAGAGATAAGGAAATAGAAAAATTTTAGAGGTTAAATAAAATGCCCCAAATCACAAGACCGGCAAACGATTTAGCTGAGATTTAAACCAAAGCCTGACACAGGGTAGGTGATAATAACTTTAGGCTACATATGCTCTCATTCCTAATAGGAGGTGAGAATTAAATTTAATCACAGGGTAATGACAATCCTTGTTAAAGGTGATGAATGCAAATATCCAGCCAGCTCAGATTAATAGTTTTGACTTCACCAGCCAGGAATAGGGTAAAAGAAACCATAGCAGGGCTTCCCTGGTGGCGCAGTGGTTGAGAGTCCGCCTGCCGATGCAGGGGACACGGGTTCGTGCCCCGGTCCGGGAAGATCCCACATGCCGCGGAGCGGCTGGGCCCGTGAGCCATGGCCGCTGAGCCTGTGCATCCGGAGACTGTGCTCCACAACGTGAGAGGCCACAACAGTGAGAGGACCGCATAACGCAAAAAAAAAAAAAAAAACAAACAAACAGAAACCATAGCAGAGTAGATCAACAGAATTAGAGATGACAAAACCTAGATATTGTGATGAGAAGGTGGTAGCCGCTATAAATTCAATAGAAAGAGAAAAGGGAGTTAGCAGAACAAATGAGACATAATTGTCATGGAGGCATAAGGGAAAGGAAATGTCTATGCAAATGAATTTCAACTGGATCAGTCATTCTTTGGACACACTTCTAAATTAAAGAACTTCAGAAATGTAGAATTCTAGAACTGAATGATACAACAAATGTTTAAAGATAACAATTCTGCTCATTTTAAAACTTAAAATGCTAAAGATTCATAGATTTGTTTTTAGGTAAAGACTTGTCTCCATAGTGCACATTTTATTCAAACTTAGCCATTAGATAACATAGAAAGGAGTTCAACAACATCAAGTTATGTTAACGGACATATTTATACTTCACCCTTTTGTTATAACCAATTTTCATTTCTTTTCTACAACTGGATTGTATGTTATCCTAAAACTTTAAGCACATTTTCAATGTCTGATTATTAAACAAATAGCATTGGCAACATTATGAAAAAGTAAGACTATGGATCATGTTTACTTTAAATGAGAAAAATACATTATCTCAGCTTTTTAGTATTTGGGAGACATTCTGAATTTTACTTGCCTGAGAAAGGTTAGTAAAATTGTTATGTTAATACATTTTGGAATATTTGATATTAATTTTTAGGAAAGAATATTCAGAAATGTGAAAAATTGTTGGCGACATTTTTTTTAGGCAAATTACCACAGGACCTGCAATAAGTGCTATGAAGGATAAAATAATGATCGACAATCTTTGCATATTTGTTTTCAGTAAAATTACTTATTCTACAATTGTGAAAACTATCACTTACTGATATTGAGTTTGTTTTCAAGCCAATCTAAACTATTCTCATCTGCTACTCTAATTACTGTATTTAGATTCAAATTCTACTTCTGACATTTCTCAAAACATTTATGATTTCCCTAATGCGTTATATATCTTTAGTAGAAATTAGAGATTTTAAAATGTTAAAGAACTTACTACATTATTGGATTATCGAATCAAATAATTCTACTCACACAGTATGTATAAAGATGTCAATTAACTCTGTCTACCTATCTATCTATCTATCTATCTATTTATCTACCTATACCATGGAATGAAAAGGAAATGTAAGTACTCAACAAATATTAAATAAACGGACAATATATTGGTAATTTATAGGCTAGAATCACATCCAATTATTGAAGTGTCATTTAGCAAGAAAAAACACATCTGGCATTTCTGAGTTATTTGAGGTAAGGGTTTAATTTTCTGACGAAATCGGTAGGCTGGGTATGGTGCTTCCCTTGTGGCTCCAAAGCACTACTGCAAATTCCATCCAGAAGTCCCTGATTATCTTTCTAATTCTTATCTATAGATCAGTTTCATTACCTAATCATCCATTTACACCATCCTAAACCCACTGGGGCAATATGCTAAATTGTCTGCATTGGCCTAGATTTTTGAAATAGAAAACCCTGTTCAGAAATTGTCTAAATTTCAGCCTTCATCAGGTGCCATCTTTTCTTTTGAAGCCCTGATATCATGAGAAAAAAGAGAGACTAGACCTTAACAAAGGCTTCCTAGGCTTATCTCCTTAGAAGGGAGAGTAATATCTTTTATTCCTTCTCAATTAATCCATATCTGGAGAAGGCAGTAAGATAAAACTAAATTTCCAATAGATGCTACATTACATTTTAAAACAAATAATCACTACATTAAAAAGCATATCAACTCATATGCCATTTATGTCATTATCATTATTAATATATTCTGTCCAAAATCAAACAAATAATTATCGACTGCTCTTGAACTGAGACTCTCTAATATTCATTACAGTGTTCTTTCTATTATGAAAATATTGGTCAATATTTAGGTTTAAATGTCCTCAAAATCTTTTTTTTTCTGTCTCATGACTGAAATTTAAATACACAGATTCACATACATGGTATCATTAGATTTATTTCTCTTTTCTTAAGTTTCTGAGGAAAACTTTAAGGGGAGAGGAATGGGGACACCATCTCACTAACTGAGTATACTAGTTCATTATACTCTTTTAGAACCATGGAAGGTAACTCCACTTAGTCACACTGGCGTAGGAGGAATCAGAAGTAGCAATTTGTATAAAGTGCCTCCTGATCTTAATATCCACCCTCTGAGAAAGTTTTTCTACTAGTAGTTAAACAGAGCAAATTGGGTCACTACATCAGTTTTTCAACATGATCTTATGTACTTAAGTTTTTGAAATTCAGTCAATTATAAACATATATACTCTTAGGATGTGTTTCTCTTTATATTTACATGGTATAAAAACAAGGTCCTTATATTTTCCTTGAAGAAAACATTGTAATGAAACTTTATTCTAATAAAATTATTGACCAAAGCAAAGGACTTAGACTATTTCTAATGAACTGTTGCATAAAATATTCCTATCAATCTAGACAGGTAGTCATCAAGAATACAGATAATCATAAGCAAATGTAAAACTGACAGCTATATTCAGTGGTTGATAAACTATCTTCACAAAAAGAGTTAAACTGAGAAGCCTGGGAAAATGATGATATCCTTATATGAAAAATCAAAAGAATTTCAGCTTCTGTAACAACCTGCTCTGAGATCAGGGCAATGTTAAATCCATCAATCATTAACCTTGAAAACTTTTCTATATGTGTATTTCCTCAGCCTTTACAGTGAAAGACATAACATGTAGGATCAATGAAGGACACACCCTCAATCTATGTCACTTTTTCTTTCTTAAATTTAGTTTAGTGCTTATATTAATCAGTGATTCTAATCACGCTAACTCTTCTACTCTACTCCAACTAAATGAGTAATACAATTTTGTTTTCCCATTGATAACACTTCAGGTTTTCATCAGAGATAGTATAATTATTGTGTACGAACAGGGACCTTGAATGAAATCAAAGTCAATGAATACTGATCTTGACAGTGATTAACTGTAAACTTGCAAAATTGTTTGACTAAGTTTTATTTCACGCGTAAAGTGAGTGCAGTCGTATGTACCTAATATACATTTTTAAATAAATGTTTATTGAAGTATAATATACCTATAGAAAAATGTTTAAATCATAAGTGTTTGGCTTATCACATATTCGCAATGTGAACTCATTCATACAACCATGATTCAGATGGAGAAATAGAATATTAGCACCTAGTAATATTGCTAGTAGCTACCTTAGACCTCTAACAAGCCACTAACCCCTAATTCCCAAAATGCAGTCATTATCATGGCTGTGACACACTAGATTAATTTTTCCCAACCTTGAACTTTATATATTAAGGTATCACAGAATATGTAAAATTTTGCATCAGATTTCTTGCTAAACATTATCTTCGATTAACGGCTTAGTAAGACTTAATATGCATTAGTCAAGACTTCCCAGTTTGTTTTCCTTCTATAAGTGTGTCTTGGTTATTTCTGACCATCTGCATTTTCTTATAATTTCTAGGAATACATTTTGACACCCTCCCCCAACTCTCCAAACAGCTAGCATTTTTATTAGGAATGTATTGAATCTCCAGATCAACTTAATTGACATCTTTAAATGTTAATGTCTTCTGATCCATGAGCATGTATATTGTTCCATTAAATTAGATTTTCCTTCATTTTTCTCAGTGATGCTTTGTGGTTTAGTGTTAACTAATTTGTACTGCTATCATAAAATAATTCCTATGCATTCAATGTCTTTGATAATGCTATAATAAATGATATTCTTTAATTCCTATTTCTTTGGGGCTGGAATATAGTAATATAAATTATTTTTTCATGTTAACCTGATATTCCTGTGGCTTTGCTAAATCCAGATCTTTGTGTTAATGCACAGTCTTATTTTATCTATGAATAAAGTGAATTTTACTTAATCGTATTTAAATTCTTATAACTTTCCTTTGTTTTTCATATATTATTGCACTGGTCCAGTTGTCTAGTACAGTGCTGAATACAAGTTGTGATAGTAGGCACTGACTTCTTATTCTGAACCTCAAGCTTTCAATATTTCACCCTTCAGCATGAGGTTTGCTAGAGATCATTTGTTAATACCTTTATCATGTAAAGTAATTACCTTTTCCCAGCTCACTAAGGGTTCTTAGCACCTCTTGTACCTAATACACATAAGTTCTATATTGGGACTTCCCCGGTGGTGCAGTGGTTAAGAATCTGCCTGAAAATGCAGGTGACACGGGTTTGATCCCTGGTCCGGGAAGATCCCACATGCCGTGGAGCAACTAAGCCCGTGCACCACAACTACTGAAGCCTGCACTCTAGAGCGCAACTACTGAGCCCACGTGCCACAACTACTGAGCCCAAGTGCAGCCAAAAAAAAAGAACATGTATCATGAGTATATTGAAACCTCTGATAAACCAATAATTATAAAAAGATAAACAACATTATAAGTTCTATATTAATCAGCTTCATAGATAACACTGATATAAATTTGAACTGAAATTTTAGTCCTGAAATATATACACATGGGTATATTGATATCCCTTTTTAAAAGTGAATTACTAGATATATTGCACATATTTTCTTTAGGTTATTTGCATTAATATTCAAAATGATATTCACCTGCAATTCCCTTTTCCTGTAATGGTCCTGTCAGGTTTTGATATGTAAGTCATGTGACCTCATGAAACAAGTAATGAAGTATTTATAAATATTGATAAATTTTTTTCCATAATTAGATGGAAGAACGAACTAGTAAAGCATGTAGACATGGAGTTTCCACTTGTTATAGTAGATTTCTTCTTTAATAATTCCAGGACTGTTTATATATTTCTTATGACTGTTTCACTGGTTGTATTTTCTGATAATTTATAATAATTTGTATGTTTCATTAATTTTCAAATTTACTTTTATTAATATGTAGGGATATCAACTTTTTATTCCTGATATTGATTTTTGTACCTTCTATCTTTTGTCCTTGATTTCACCCTGGCTTATTAATCACATTTGTCTTTTCAGAAAAACAACTTTTAGGCTTTTTCTCTATATATGTGTGTTATACACATTAATTTCTTAAATAAATTACTATTTATTAATTTACTATTTTTTTCTTTGGATTTAATATTTTTTTTAACTTCCAGACTAGATTTTTAGATCACTGATTTTCAGGCTTTTAAAAAAAATTTTGCATTTTAATATTAAAATTCCTCTCAGGGTACGGTTTAGGTGTTTCCTACAAGTTTTATATGGCATTTCTTAATTATTATTCAGTTAAAATATTTTTGAATTCAAGTGAGAATTATTTTTTATCTAGGACTATTTTAGGTGTATTGATTATTCTCCAGAGAATTTATTTACCCATTTTATTTTTTGGTATTGATTTCTAGCTCAGTCTCACTATGGTTAGAGAACATATATTCTATGATAGAAGTATTTTGAAATTTGTTTTTGATGCAGTTTTAAATGGTTTTTTTTTTTTTTTTTTACATTTTTGGTGTATAGAAAGCAACAGATTTCTGTATATTAATACATTTTTAGTGTATAGAAAGCAACAGATTTCTGTATATTAATCTTGTATTGATTTTTAAGATAACATTTTTAATGAAAACTACATTTTTCCCCAAATTTTAAAGAGCTATTGATATGTGCTTAAGATAGTGAGGTTATACATTTATGGGGGGGAAAAAACCTAGTTATAATATGAAAAATAGTGGAATAGTAAGAAAAGTTAAGCTAAAATTCTAAGAATTCCAAGAACTTTAATAAGAGGCCTGGGACCTGGTGTTATTTTTGTTTTATCATTACTAGTATTAAAAATGTTATTTACCTTAAACAACAAAAAAGGTCATTCTATTAAAGGCGGGAAAAAATACATATTTTAAAATAATGATATAAAATCAATGTCTTTATAAATATTTTCAAAATGTTATTTAAAAACAAGACAAAACATCTATTTCTATATGAGGAACATGAATAATTAAATGTGTGCTAAATGTATTTTTTTTAGGCATAATAGAGTCTGACTCCATTTTTTAAAAAATATTTCATTTCTGACAGTGTTCAAACCCCACTTTCTTCCCCTTCTGCCCCACATCTAGGTAATCTATTAAGAAACCAGGTGTTCCGTTTTTTGGCACTGGTGGAAAGTTGAAGCCACGCAAGTCACACCCTGAGGCAGGAGATAGATGGGCCCCAGGCTGAGCAGCTGGAGTTAGTCGCCTATGGACAGATACTCCAAAATAGCAGGAGGGAGAGAGGAGCTGAGCCCTTCCCAGATAAAAGACAGAGACCACGTATTTCTCATTCTCGAGGTCTAGGAGCCCTTCCCAACTATACATGCACATAGAGGCTCCTTGGAGGTCAAAAAGGGAGTGATGTCAACCTACCCATAGGCCTCTTCACTAGAATCCATCTTGGCTAAGAGATGTGCATGCACACAGGGAAGGACCCTGAAATAAACCAAATACGGACTCAGAACCAGGCAAAGCAAGATGATTGGCCAAAGGAAACCCAGAAGAAATGCCCCATATAAGAGATTCAAACTACCACAAGGGTGCGACTCTCTCTGTGAGTCAGCCCATGTCTCTATCCACATGTACTCTTTTTCCTCCTAATAAACACTATACTTGTTTCACTACTTTCTTTGTGGGAATTCATTTCTACAAAGCCGAAGGGCCAGGGGCCTTGTCACTGGCCACAGGTTCCTGGTGGTCTAGTGGCTAGGATTCAGCACTCAATCTCTGGCTGTGAACAGAAATCCTGCTTTAAGCCACTGGAGGCCAAGGTCACCTGAGATCAAACCCATGGTCTAGTTTCAACTATATAACCCATGGAACCCTCATCCCAGGTCCACCCTTATCCACCATAAAGTGCCATCCTAGTTGCTACTTCTGCTGTCTGAAGTCATATTTGGACCTATGTAGGTGCCTTTCCTGCTCTCCCTAGAGAGCCTCATTATTGAATTTAAAAATCAAAGACATTAAGAAGAAAACAATAAAGGTTTAACCAATGTGTTTGGTTAATTGGCACGGTTGCCATACATTCTGTTGTTTGAAAATGATTCAAGGTACAATTTATTCAAGGTATATTATTAGGTATAATGGGTCAAGGTATATTTATTATTCAAGGTATAATTTATTAAATTAGTGTTTGTAAAACTACTAGTAAAAATCACAAGTTATAATTCTGTAAATATTCAAGTAAAAATGAAAAAAATAAAGCCTATAAATTTGCACAATTAAAGAAACAGGTCTCTTTTGATTTTCAATGTGTTTTTTACAAGACTAATTCATCAGTTTATCTTTTAGTCAAAATACACACTGAAAACCCAAATTGTCCTTCTTAGTTTTATTATAGTATTTCAGTAATCTAACGATAATCAGAATAGTTAATATATAAATTCCTAAGAAATATAGTTAATATATAGTTAATAGTTAATATATAAATTCCTAAGAAATATTTAATAACCTCCAAATTTCAGAATAATGCTTAGTATACAAAAGCAAAGTATTTTATACCATAGAGATGATAGAGAGGGAGAATGAGGGAGAGAGAGGAGAGAGACAGGAATAAAAGGAGCAACAGAGAAGGAAGCAGATACAATTTCAAGCATTTCTTTAATATCACTGACTCACGACACCAAATAAGTTTCTTTGCATATTAGAGAAGAAAATTTAAAAACCTGCTAATGTCAGAATCTTAGTGGGCTAAATAAGAACAGATGTTAGCAACATTTTGTCCTCATTCCAAAAAAAAAAAAAAAAGTAAAACTAAATAGGTTTATCCATATTTGGTAATTTAAATATTTCAAATACATGTTATTCTTTTTTATGTTGAAAATCCTAAATCCTAACTGATTTTTCTTTAACTGTTCCCAGCCTTCCTCCTACAACAATTCTATATTTATTGTTACTCCTACTTGATAAACTGTGCTAGCTTCCAAAGCAGGTTTCTTTCCCATTTGTGTCAGCATTTCATACTGTTTGTTAGTCATTAAAATTTATTTTTCCTTTATACATATAAAAATCACTTAGGGAGCATGCATTATCAGGCTCTCTAAAATAATTTTGGGTAAGAATATAGCCAACTATATTTCTCAATAGCAATTTTCAAAATAAAATGCTGCACCCTTAAAAAAATCAATAAATTCGATGTTTTGTGCATAGAAAGGTTAGATTAAGTTAAAGAGTTCTTGTTTCATATTGTTTTAAATGGGCCATAAAAGTATATGTCCTTCAAATTTTCATTAGCAGTATTTACTTTGCAGATGACTCCAAGGTAGAGAGAAGAAACACCAGTGACTATTCAACTCTGGCAATAATATTTTTACCTGTTTAAATATATGAGTGAAGGCGGAAATATCACGGAAGTATTTAGAAATAATATACCACAATATTCTTAACAAATAGTCAATGTAAAAAATAATTAAGTATTGTTATCATTATGTCCAGAGTTGTCCCAGTAATCATGTAATATATTCATTGTTCATTCTTAATTAAAATGTGGTTTATTCAGCTGTTTTCTTTCTGCTTTGAGTGGCAGCAGTAAAGTCAATAACACGATCAGTTCATATATAAATGGGATGATTGGAAGAAAATATAATTTAAAATCAATATCCTCTAAAGCTGACATCAAAGATGAATCACTTAATGAAGACTATTTCTAAGTACCTATTTGGCAAATTCACATTCACCAGATTTAATGATTCTTAAGTAACAGGACAGCTTTGGCTTTTTGAAGCATTTTTGCCCTTTCCATGTATTGTAATACACAAACCTTTGCTTAAATCTACTTGTAGTTAGTATGAATTAAGAATTCACTCACAGTACCTGATCTATAGTTCACTGACTTCACTATTTTGAGTATTTTGCCTTCTTTGGACAATTTTCTTAGTAGTTTGGCTGGTTGTTTTATACAATTAATCACTTTATTGAATGTAAAACAAACCTTTCCTCATGTGGAGCCAATGGCTTACACTTAATAGTTTATGTGTATGTGGGTGTGTATTTTAAAGAAATTTTATTATCTTCCCTTTTAATTGCTTTACTAATTTCTTCTCACCTAATTTCTCTTTTCTATCTACTTGCATCTCCTATTAGTTAGAAGATAGACAACCCAACCCTTTTGGAATTTCCCCTTTCTCTTACATGTTTCTCTGTTTGCTTCTTTCTCTTTTGGGGGATTCACCTCCATTTACGAAATAGCATTGTGTCTTTCAAACTTACATGGAGTTTTTTTAAACAATCATGGTTTACTTTCTGATACTGTTGAGTTTTTTTTTTCCTTTTAGCTCACTTTCCTCATTTATAGATTTGTATTATTACAAAATATTTCTGAGATGCAAATTAGAGTTTATTAAAATATTTTAGTCTATATGTTATTTTAAAATATAGAAATACCATTTATATGTCCCTCTAAACCTTTTCTTAATTATTATTTTCATGTTTCTTCAAGTATGTCTTCAATGTTGGTGATTGATTCATATTTAAGAAAGCACTAATAGGAAAGCTTACTGGGAATTATGCAAGCAGGATTTTTGCTATGCCAGAATGAATTATAGGATGACCAAAAAGATAAGTAATCATTATTTGCTAGGATATTTGACTTAAAGAATAACAGTCTTTAATATTAGGCCCACCAACATAGCCACCACCTCTGCCACCATGACTATTACATTCATAGGTCTAATCCATAAGATCTTCAGTGTCAAGGATGGTAAGTGGTAAAGTCATCTTGGCCAGGTAGTTCACTAGTTTTCATCTGCAGTAAGTGCTTTTGGGGCATTGATATGTGATTCAAAACCCTGCATTACCCTGACCCCATATAACTCTTTCCTGGGCCTCTGAAAAAACGATTTATTTCCCAATTTCTCTCATTCCTGATTATTGGCCATAAGCCAAACCACTTGGATACACCCTACTCCATGTATATCTTTACTTTGAAGATTCTTTAAACACAAAATGTATGACCATATATGGTGCTCAAAGCAAAACAAAATCTTTTAGGGCCATGTATGAACGGGACTATAGATTTTTTTCCTGACCAGTATAATAAAGGTAATGTCTTCTTCCTAAACAAAGGTTAAGATTGCTAGCAGCCCTTTGTAAGACTGATGTTTCCTAATATCAGGCTTCCTCATTGTGACAAAAGAAACTCACTATATTCACAATATCCAACTGGGTCTACCTCTATATCACAACCCAAGGGATTTTAAGGAGGGCAGGGACAATTGTTGTACACAGGTACCTCAGATTTCTTGTGCTGTGAGTGATAAAATCCTTTGTCTCTGAACCAGGAGTCTTCTGTCTTCCATCAGCATCTATGAAATTGTGACAGGATCACTTGTTAACTTCAAAGTAAGATAAAATCTCATATAGCCTATCTTTTCAAAGTATTTCTGGTATATATCCATGTCCCTGGCCAAGAAACAAACCTGACTATGCCATCACAATAGAGAAAATTATTATTTAGTTTGAAGGTTTTTTTATAATCCAAAAAAAGTCTTAACAATTCTTTAAAATAAATCACCTAAGGTAATCAAAAAAGATGATTCATTTACAAGGATTTTTTAGTGTTAATTATGAGGATAATGGACGTAATGGCTGTGTAAGTATGTATATAGTAAGTGTTTGAGGGAAAATACAGAAAGTCAAAAGTGTTTGGACTGTGAGGCATCATATCATTTATTGGGAATAGGTTAGGAACTAACTGTATTAAGTCAAATACCTGAAATTACTGAATGGCTTTTAAATGAAAGCTTTCCTTCAATTGAACCCATATAGAAGAGTCTCTTTAGTGCATAGAGTTGTGGCATTTATTGTTTTTACACTAGAATAAACAGAGCAGTAATGTCAAATATATTCATACAAAAGAGCTCCCAAGAGTTTGGCCTAGAACTGAGTTACTGAAAATAAGACTTTTTGCTAAGTGATAAATATAGTAGTGTTAATTAAAGTTATTTTAAAAAATATTAAAACAGTAGCCTAATGAGGTTTAAAAAACATTGTTTAAATATTCAAACAAAAATACACTGCTAACTTTAAGAAATTAAATCAAGTTTCTAGTATGGAAACATTTTAAAACAATGGTAACAATTTCCTATAGTTCTAAAGTTCTAAATGATGAATATCAAATGTATAATTTCAGTTACTAGCTCTATGTAAGATGAGTAACCCACATCCCTAGGTGAGCATGATGATGGAGAAATGATTGTCAGATCCTAAGAATCTGTGCAAGGTGACAATTCAACATTTAGAGAGCACTGGAATTTTGCAACAGGCAAGATGGATTTGAGTGATCCCTACACACTCTGTTAACTGTATAAACTCAGGCAGTTAATTTTAAGATTCTGAGAAGTGGTGTCTTAACATATAAATTTAAAATAGTAAAAGTTTATGCCCACTTTTTCTACTCTGGCTCAACTAACATAATGGATACAGACTGTTCCATACATTTTGTTTATGTCAGCTTTATAATAAATATCTTCCTGTACTAAAATTGCCTTATACTCTTCAGTTTCTCTTGCTAGCTCATGAACTGCCAATACACAGAGACATAATCTCGTTCAGTCATGTAACTCTTAAATACCTAGCACATTCCATGTGTATAACTGACTTTTTTTTTTTTTTTTTTTTTTTTTGGTATGCGGGCCTCTCACTGTTGTGGCCTCTCCCGTTGCGAAGCACAGGCTCCGGACGCGCAGACTCAGCGGCCATGCCTCACGGGCGCAGCCGCTCCGCGGCATGTGGGATCTTCCCAGACCGGGCACGAACCCGTGTCCCCTGCATCGGCAGGTGGACTCTCAACCACTGCCCTACCAGGGAAGCCCTCCAGCTCTATTTAATTGAGGTTTCTATTAGTTTTTTACAATGCCAAACACAGGCTTTCCCTATTTTCATTTTTTGCCTCATAAATAATTAGCTCAACCGCTTGTTACCACTGATCAGTTGGGACAAAATCCTTGGTAACCAAACTTCAATTTGGATTCTGTCTTTCTCCTCAGCCCTGAACTTTGGTGCACTCAGCCTAAGCCAGTAGGCAGTTCTTCCTTAAGGAGTCTTCCTGAAAAGTAAGGGGGCCTCAGGGTAAAACATCTCAGATATACTATGTGTTCACACAATCCTTTCATCCCACTTCTTCACACTTGGTGCTCTCTAACCTTATAGTCTTTTCTCTATAAGAGAAAAACCTTTTGAGAGTGACTTCAGCAAAATGGCTAAATAAGACATCCCTTTCATGTATCCCTCCTTCAACAACATTAATTTGGCATCCATCCAAGTGATTTCATGAGAATCACTTCCAGATATACATATGTATAACGTAGACACATTTCTAGTAGGTATAATCTTTTAAAAATGTGTGGAGTCTGAAATATAAAGCACTAGCAGTGGTAGAAAGAGAAAATGAAGGATATTTAAAACTGAATTAATTTGAACATTAGAGCAGCACAAATGAAAAACTATGAATGCATACATATCTAGCACAGGAGTAGGTATATTATGGCACTCAGGCAAAATCTGTCTTACTGCATATTTTTGTCAATCAAGTTATATTGCAACACAGCTGTGATTATTCACCTACGGCTACTTTTTGTGCTATAAGCACAGAGTTGAGTAGTTACAACAGAGACATTATGGCCCAGAAAACCTAAAATATTTATTGTCTGAACCTTTATAGAAAATAATTGCTGACCTCTGGTCTAATATAATAGAGATTAGCAAATGTTTCTACTAGATATTGAGAAAAATGAGTCAACCAGGAATTAAAGAGAAAAATTACAGTTAATTGGAAAAAATTCTACACCCAAGCTATAATTAGGTCACAAGGGTTCTATGGGTGAATTCTAATAAACCAACAAGCAACAGCTAATTAATTATATAAAATATTATATTTCAAAGAATGCAATGTAAAATTTTGTAACATTCTACAATGCTAGCATAACCTAAAACTACATTTGGGCAAGAATATCACGGAAGTTAAAAATCTCACTTAAGAACATAGATCCTAAAATCTTAAATATTAGAAAATGAAATCCAGTAGAATATTAAAATCATAACCAATTACAGTTTTGGTTAATTCTTGGCAAACAAGATTAGTTCAGCAATTTAAAAATTATTTATAGATATCTTTTCTAGTAACGTTTTCTTACGCTATCACACCTGAAATATATTTGGGTATTTTTTAAAGAAGCTTGGCTTTATTCAGACTGACCAAGCTGTGCTGCCAGCTTGAATGAATAAGTCTAATATTATCTGCATATTGAAGTCAAAGAGGGGAGACACAGATGCCAATATATCTTTGTTTCCATAGATATTTTTCCAGAAGTATCTGGGTTTGAGACTTAAGAAAACAAATAGACAGTGCTTTATCAGGGGCTGCAAAGTCTTAGTCACTCATTAGGAAACTCTATTGGGTAGAGAAATTTTGTTCATTCAGTTTAACAGAGGAGTAGGAAATTTATTGGAATATAGATATGAATACCTACATAGATATATAATATAAACATGATAATATATTTTTATATAATAGAACTTAAAGACAGGAAGAGAAAAGATGAGGCTTTATCTAATTAAAATTTCTTAAAGCACAACCTCATCACACATAGACAAAAGTCAGGGCATACTCTTTCATAAAAGACCATTAAGTACTAAGTATTCTGCATGGTGATCTTTCCAGATCTTATCCCCAAATCATTTTCCCCACCCTCTTACTACATCCTAATTTTCTAAACAAAGTTTGCTAAACTGCGACTCTAGCTCTGTTGCTCATACTACTCTGTCCCATGATTAATATAAAGTTAAGTCCTCCCCATACCTTCTGAGCAGTGAAGGATTCTCACAACAAAACTGAAATTAAATGCCGTACCCTGTGTGTGTGTGTACACACATGGTTACATATTTTTCTTCTACTTTTATCTCAGACTTGAGTTTTAAAACATGTGCTGTATATGACCTTCAGTTTTGATTTATCCCCTTTTAGGAATGATAATTATTGCATAAGTTAAAAATCCATATTTATTACTTTACTGATATATATAGTATGATTTATATTACTCTAATATACTATAGTGGGGTACTCAAAAGGAATGTAAATTAGAAAACTTTAGCTCTATAGATTATGAGGTTTATTTCTTGTCTTTTTTTAATGATAAGGGAATGATAGGGTATATGAAATTATTCTCTTAGAAAATATAAAGTTGCATAAAATCATATGCTACTACTATTACTGCTTGCAACTCCAAATGCAGTTATGAGAGCAGTATAAAAATGGATTCATAACATCAAACTGGTTAATTCATTTTGCTTATTTTAAAAAATATCCTAGTCTTTTAAATTAGTGTAATTTTGTTTGTTATTTTATTTATTCATTTATTTGGTAAATGTGCAGACAAGAGTTTGACATATTCTTGAAATTAACCTAAACAGATATTTGATATAATTATTTAAAATCTATATATGAGACTTTTATATTTATGCTTAGTCATTGCTTTAAGATCAACTCTAATGAATATATAAATCTACCTATATTTCAATTTTTCTTTCTAAAAATACCCACACTGAATAGACAGCTTATTACTGGTAGCATTATTATTACATGAAATCAGAAAAGTGAAAGGATGGAATGATATGGAGATCAGAGCCCACTACAAATATGTTTTAAATGCAGTAATTAAACAAATGATAGGCATCAATTTTATTATAGATGACTAAAGCACCAGATCATACACAGTAATAATTTTCAGCACTGTTGGTTTATGACACTTTTGTGTATCTATTATAGCAAACAAGAATTTTCCAAGTGGGTAATTCTTAAGCAACAGCTTAGGCACTTCTCCAGGAAGTGAGTTGAGCAGATTGTAATGAGCTGTAAAACAGAATCCCTGCTGTAACTAATTTGTACTTAAAGAGTCCTGTCAGGAAAAAAAAAAAAAAAAAAAAACTTTCTTCATTTATAATATAATTGCAACTAAATTTCAGGGATAATTGAATTTCATAAAATTGTCAATATTGATAAGTTACCAGAATATTTTTTGTAACCCCATGTTCAACATGATTCACTTTTAGCAAATAACAGAAAAACAATCATATTTTGTCCAGATAGTTTCTTGTTTGTCCATATTTCACTGAAAGGTATATGATGGCAAAAATCATTGTAATTGGGCCATTAACTACTATGCATATGCTGGCATTATGAACAGTTAAAAAGTTATAGCTAACAAGAAAACTGTACTGATAGCACTGTGTTTCTAGAAATAAATAGCAGGGACCCGAAAATGATGTGACTTGACCTAAAATTGCTTTTTCTTGAAATGACCTTATTAAATATTACTATTATGAACATGTTGGCCTTGTAAAACAAAGTTGCTGTTAATTTTTTATGTCCTGGTAAATTTTGTGTAATCATGTTGCTATTTCTTTCTTAAATGCATGTGATAGTTCACTGGTAAATTCAACAGGGACTGGGGTTTCCTGTGTGGAAATAATTTCATTTAAAATTTTAGTTTCTTTAATAAATATGGGGCTGTATTTTCTATTTTTACTAGTTTTTTTTCAGTGACTTTTCCATTTTATCTAAAATTCCAATTTATTATCATATGTTGTTCATGAAATATTGCTACGGGAGCTTATTGTCATAAAGTTGTTCAGGAAATACTCATCTGGGAGTTTAAATGGGGATAATAATTATCTATTTAGTCTTGATTTCTCACTTAAATCCAGTCTGGTGAGAGAACATATTTTAATTATTTCAGCCTGTCCTTTGGTATTTGTTAAGGCTTATTTTATGGGCCAGAGAATATGATCAATTTGTGGACTGTTCCATATGAACTTCAGTGAATATGTGTCATGCTCTTTGGATGTAATGTTTAACATACACCCTTGAGTTCGATTGTGTTAATTGTGTTTGCCAAATCTATATGTTTTTTATCGGTTTCCATGTAGCATACTTATTGAGTGTGATGTATTACAGTTTCATAGTGGTTTGTGTGCATTTGTTTTTCTTCTAGTTCTCTTAGTTTTTCTTTCTATAGTTAGGTATGTTAACAAGTGCATACATTTTTAGAATTATGTCTTTTTGTTGGATTGCATTTTTGATTAGTACAAAATGTCCATTTCATCTCTTACAGCTTGTTGCTTTAAGGTATACATTATTTTAGATATTGAAACTGTGCCCCATAAGGTGAAAAAAACCCATGCTGAAAACGTAGCCATGGGGTTAATAGAAACTTGTGACTAAGAGAAATTATTGAGCTTGCCTTACAGAACAGCAGAAAAGGAAACAGCTTGTTAAAAACCTCTCTGTCTGTAACACAACAAAACTGGCTGAAACCTGCTAGAACCAATGTGGCTGACCAGAGCCTGCATAGAATAGACTCGCTTATTAGATAGGTGATGTTTTGACATCAGAGGGCCAAAATTCCACCCTCAGATCATGCTAATGCTACTATTTTCTGAACAAGTGTCCCATGAAGAAGCCTGTAACTCAGAAACGCCCACGCAGAGCAGCAATGACCTCACTCTTTTCCTGCCTTCAGTCACCTTCGCCTGCACCTCTGACCACCCTATACTCTTCACCCATAAATATCCCAAGCCCCTCGCCTTCAGGATCTGAAGATCTGTTCCCTGGTTTCCTTTCTCAGCTACCTTATGGACAAACCTTTTCTCTGTTACAAACCTCAGTGCCTCAGCCTTCGGCTTGCTGCATGTCAGGCAAACCTGTCTGGTAACCATATTACTTTACTATAGCCGCTACCAGCTTGCTTTTGGTTAGTTTCATGGTACATTACATTTTTTTCCATCTGTTTTCAGTTCTCTAAATTAGTGCTTCAATCTGATACAGTGAGTAACTTTCTATTTATAGAATCTCATTAAAAATTATCTTTTTGACCCTCATTTCTGTTCATCAGCGTTTTTAAGATGATTTATTTTTGTAACTGATTTATAATTTATCTACTATTTTCATTTCTTTAAATCCACACATATGGGAAACTGGAATTCTCTTCCCATCTCTCTTCAGTCTTCAACTGTGGTCTACTATTCCAGTAAAATATTCCCTCTCTCTTGTCACCAGGGACCTCCAATTTTTCACTCCAAAGGCCATTTTTTAATTCTCATGAAGTTTGACAGTTCACTACTATTTGTAACAATTATTACTTATCCTTCATGAAAACCTCTCTTTTTGGCTTTCAGGACTTCTTGATCTCATAGTTTTACTTCTCTAATTGGGCCTCTACTCAATTAACTTTCTTATTCTTTTCATTTCATTTTTTCATAATTCTGCAAATCTCCTTAGATCAATCAACACAATCTATGCTTGTGATGATTATGTTTGCTAAGGTTATTATATGCTTAATATTAGACTATAATCACATGGATAATAAGGGCCTTGGCTGTTTGTACATCACTGTCTATTAGTGCCAACTGAATAATAAATATAGTATTACATTCCATGTTGACAATATTCAGTTAAAGTATATAACCTCAGATTAGCTAACTAATTGGATTAGGCTATCTAATTATTAAGGGTCAAGTCAGATTATAAACTCTGTTTTAAATTAAATTCAGAACAAACCTACTTACAAAATTCTTTCTACAACATTTCGATAATTCCATAATAGTATAGCCTTACTATAATTGAGAACATAGGGAAAAGCAAGGAAGAAACAAAAGGTGAAAAAAATTAACCTGAAAAGAAAATATACAGAAGTTTGCATAAAGTATAGAAAGGAAAGGAATTGGGGACAGATGCATATTTTTAATCTATTTTTGCTCCCAAATTATGTCTTGATCAGGGAAACATTTAAAAAGCTGCAATAAGACAGAAGACTTTAACTTGGAATGCTCATGTACAGGTTATATCAGATTAGGTGACAGAATCACTAAATTCTAGATATTTCTTTTTAAGGGATTTCCCTGTGATGTGAAAAGGAAATATCCAAATACAGAATGTTGATTCATAATGAGAAAAAGCACAGATTTAATTTTAGGTCTTACTGGCATATTTGAAGGAAAACATGATCCCATTGCTATTTTTCCTCTTCAAAATCCCTCCAAACACAGGTCTCAGGAAAATTCGGAAATGAAAACAAAGCTCTTGTATTTTGAAATATTCTGAAATTATTAAAATTTAAGTATCAGAAGTTCCATGTCAATTCTAAATACAAAAATGAAAATCCTTGAGAAATAACTAGTAAACAAAATATTGCAAATAAATAGGAGTCATAAATAGTAAAGTTGAAGTCATAAATAGTGAAAACCATACATATATGCTATTTACTCATTTATTTTCACTATATTTTCAATTAAACATTCTTCTTTTAGTCTTTTGTTTTTCCTCTCTTATTCTTTTATGCTTATACATATTCACCTCATGGATTTACTGTAAAAATTTACGAATAGGCTGACTAGTAACTTCACCTTTGTTTATACCTAATATTTTGATATTATTGCTAATTTCCAGATCATTTACATTTATGTGTGCTTACAAAATACTGAAGAGAGGGATTCTCAGTTACACTAAGTAATAGTAATGGATCATAGAAATTTATGTTGCTCTGGAAATGACACTGTTTCAGTTGTCATGAGCCTCCTGTTTATTTCATAAACTTTGAAATCTTTTTAGAAGTTAATAGTTATATTGAATGCACACACATACATATGTGTGTTCATTAGTAAAATTAAATGCAGTTTTAAAAGATTTCACATAAAATATATCTATAGAACAACAGGATATGGAAGGGAAATCACTGGACTTGGATTGTGAAGAAATATGTTCTAGGACTATCCTGGATATTATTTATTTTCCATGACCTTGGATAATTTGTTTAACCATGATGAGACTTATTCTTCTAAGCTTTGACCTAAATCAGAAGGTGGGACTAATCTCAGTGTCTATTATTTTACAAATCATAAAATGCAATCCTCATAGATTTGTTCTCAGTTACACATTTCAGAATGAGTGCCCTTATCCTCTTGAAATTTAATAACAGTTCAGACAGAATGCTGCCATGAAAGTGATAACAATCAAAAAAGGGAAAGTCTGCATGTACAAATACAGGCAGAAGTATTATAACAATCACTTTAAAAATTAAGGGCCAAAACACATTTCTAATGTTCTAGAGATCTCTCATGTGGAAAGATGTGTTAGACACCTTACTTAGTTATAACGAGTCTAAAGTAAAGTTGCTCTAAAGCTAAGCACTTTTTCCATACATGGCAATTCTGGTCATCTTGCTTTGCTTTTCTGTCTTTTTACACTTAGTAACTTGAGAATAACCTCTGATTTCACTGCATTTGAATGCTTTTTATTTTTATGTTCCTTCTCCACCTGATACATAGCATCTACTACTTTCTCAAGATGTATCTTCTATACTCTCCATGCTAGATGTAATGCAAAAATTCGAGATCTGGTGAATTTAGAGGTATGGAGTGTTAAGTAGGTTCTGAATATCCTCACACACTGAAGGCCCAGACAGGGAATATAGCAGAAGATATCTCAGACAGGTTGTAAAGATGAAAGTATCAGATTGTTTTATGCTGGAGTCCTTCACAATGTTAACTCCACTTGTATTTCAATAATATGCAAATTTATGGTACTATATGGGTAAAGGCTTATACATAGGCCATTGTTAAACACTGAGTGAAAGAGACATGGTTAAGTGTTAAACTCTCATTTTTCTCTTCAAGCTAACAGAAATAATTATTCTGCAGTCTCTCTTGTACTTTAGAGGATCCATATAATGAGACTGCGTAAAAGAATGTGAACAGAGGGACTTGGTTCACTAATAGGCCTAGGCAGTTAGAGCCTGCGTGCCTACCGTATGTTCTGTCTCCTACAATCTTTGAACTGGAGCAAAGGACTCCTGTGACAGAGACACGTAACAGGAGGAACTCACCTCCCTGAGAAAATGCCTGGGAGAGCTGACCTACCTACTTTCACTGTGATATTAGTGAGAAATAAACTTATCATGCAAAGACACATATCCTTTCCACTTTAAAATACATAATAAAGAGACAGTAAACTATTAAAACACCTAAAAAATATGGTTAACAAAAATTAAGACCATTGGGGGGAAACCCACCTTGCAATCCTATACTAATAATGAAAACAATCTCTATTTAATGATGCAGCACACTTTGAGGTGGAGAAATATATTTTTGTTGCTATTTTTTATTTTTTAAATATAATAATCCCAACCCCTCCTCTACTTTTTAATTTTTAAACTCTATATCACTTTTTATTCCCCTGGTGTCCTTCAAATACTTTCTTCTTCATTGCCACCATCAAAATCTGTCCTCAAAATAGTGTCATGTGATTTTTGTTTAGATATGAGATAGATTCTGCTTTAACTTTTTTGATGAAGAAATGAATAGCTATATCTACTGCCAATTTAATATAAGATGATAGTATTGAGAAGGATATTTTTGTTTCCATAGTAAAGGGTGGGAGATATATTACTTATCCCTGCTATCAGAATGCCTATGTGAGCATTATACACTTAGTAGAGTTGCTATAGAGTTATTTGCTACTTGGCACTACTCAAATTCCAGTGCACCACAATTGTCAAGATGCCACCTATCTTCCAATTCCTGTTGTAATTTTCTAAAGTCAAAAATTTAATAATATGGTATTCTTTTCTGTAATAATGTTTGTACTTTGTCAGTAGGAAAAATCCTTATGAATTTCATATTATTCAATAGAGATAGCATAAAATGTATCATTTCAACTTCAAAGCAAGACACGTGATATGAAAGTTAAAATGTGTAAACCCATTATGAGGTTTGAACAAAGAGTCTTAGGTTCATCCTGTGTGCCATAAATATTTGCTACATAACAGAATGAATGAAGGTGCAATTCTAGCAATCCATCGCAAAGCTAGCCCACCCAGCCACAATCGCCCCTGTTACTTCTTGTCAGCCATTTTCCCGCAGTACAGCAAAATATACCGGTCACGTCCAAGTTTATAACCTACAAATATCTTTCAGGTGTCCTCAAGGTAGAGATGGAAATCCTTACCCGATACACAAGCCTGGCATAATCTCTTCCCTATTGATTTTTCAGCATCTTCTCTTTCCTCTCTTACCCTCTCTCCCTACAGCAACCACATCAGCCTTTTCATCATCATCAACCATTATGAGGAGTCTTTTTTCATTCTGTTTTTCTCCCTTTTAAAACACTACTTTTTTTTTTTTTTTACCTCTGGACATTCAAATTCATTTTTTGAATGCCATCAAGGTAAAAATTAATTTCTCAGATAATCTGGAATCTCCCTCGGATTTTAGAATATCACATGGTCCCCACTCATCACTTTCTTCTTTCCCATACTCATCATATTTACTTTTCATTTTTTTTCTTACTCATTCACCATGTTTTATCAACATTTACCTTTCATTCATATGATAAATACTTCTGTGTGTGTGTGTGTGTGTGTGTGTGTGTGTGTGTTTGTATGTGAGAAACAGAGAAAGAGAGAGAAGAATATAAGAATTAAAGGAATTAAGGAACAAGAGAAAGAGTCAAAAGAGAGTCAAAACTTGAGACAGCTATATCTCAGTACACAATAACAAAAATACCTATATTTTTACCCTAAGACCTAATTTATTATTACTTTATAAAAGCTGTGGATCAGATATCAATGTATGTCTGTTTCTCTTTGTGTAAGATAATAAAAAGTACAAAATCAAAATTTTGCCTAAATTAATCAAAAATACAGGAAAGGAAATGTTTTGTCAATTTTTATTAATTATTAATATTACTACTTGTAAAGATTTTTATACCATTATTTATGTATTCAATCTATAGTGTTTTTACCTCATTTATTGTTTAAATATTTTAAACATATGTTTCATTTTATTTCTGAAACAATATAGGACATCAAATATATGAAAAGGAGAAGATAAAACTCACATTATTATTTTTAATTTTTTCTCTCTGTTCTTGGACCACAGTTATAAAGCTCCTGAAGTCACCTAAAGATAAAAAACGGATAATGACAATATATTCAGAAGTAAAAAGTTAAGTAAAAATATATCTCAATTTTCTACCTGAAAGAACTAGCCAATAAATCTGAAAATGTATTAACAAACTGATGTTGAGTCTAATTAATGTCATTCTATACACCCTTATAAATAACATAATCCAAACAAAAATGTTCAAATGATTTTATATGAAATATATGCATTATATGGATTCTACAGGTTATTTGGTATTTATTTAGTTATCATCACTGACTGAATGACACACATTTCACACCCAGAAAATAGAAGATTAACTCTTATTGGAGAAATTAAAGATTTGAAAATGACTAAGACAATATTTAGGATCCTACATGTTTAATTAAATTACTCTATTATTTTGTGTGGATTAGTCAATATTTAGTTTTCTTGACTGTCTAAAAGAGGTTTCGCAGCACCCAGGGGATTTTTTATTAAATCTAAGACCACATATCTTGTGTTTACTGAAATGTTAACATTCATTGCAACTCTGGCTGCTCAAACTTTTGCCATTTTGTTAAAAGTAAGTGACAGAAAATTATTTGAATTTACAAGAAAGATAACATAGGCAGTAAAATGTTTTGTTTAAGTGGAGAGAATTCAATAATGTAGAAATAAGGAAGATCTGCATTCTAGCCATTAGTACTTTGTCACTCACAGACCAAATAACCTGGGATTAATTTAACATCTGGATATCTCATTGTTTTCATGTTTCTATATAAAATTTTGTCAGTGATAACAACTGTTCCTATAAGATAAGATGAAATTCACTTAGTTGATTGATCTTAAGCCTACATAATCATTAATAATTATATTTAGTTACTTATGATAAAATAAGTTACATATGCACAGACCTTTTTCTTTTTAAAACTCATTTGGAGTATTGCTTTCAGTGATTTATTTTACAAAGACTTGGTAAGTCAATCCCTTTGATTGAATTTAGCAGTGATTTATTTTCCTAAATAAAAAATTGGCTGTATACCTAATACCAAATTTAACTTCATTTTCTGCTAATTAATCCAGTGATCTTCCCATATGGGAATTCCAGTGAATTCCCATAGCTTCGATCAGCACATTTTTTACATTTGTAAAATATTTAATTTGTAATGCAATGCCTGAATGATTTTAAACGTAACAATATTCTAACTCATGTTTTCCCACATTAAAATAGTGTGATTCTCCATGTAGATTTCATACCCTACGTCAAGGATATTCTAAATCTTGCTCCCAAGATTAAGTGAAAGTGATTCTTTTCAAGATTGAAGGGAGAATTACGTGAGTAAGAGGTTAATGTTTAAAAGCAGAGAGAACATTGAGTCCTTAAATTATTAGAATAATGATTACTTATATTTTCCCCTCCTGTTTAATAGCTAGTTGTGGTTACATTTACTGAGAGAACTAGAGCTAAGGATGAATATTGTGTAGAGGAAAAATGTTAGCAATAAACAAATGGGGCAAAGCCAGGAATGGATGTTGAAGACAGGGAGTTGTTTTAGGATTAAAGATACTAGATTAAGTTTGTATTTGATAGAAAAGTTCAGAAGAAAAAAGTTCGGGCAGAAAAAAAAGAAAGAGACAGAGGCAGAGACAGAGAATTAGGGGAGGCATAACTATATATATAATATCGTTATTGTCACAGAGAATGTTATTGGTGGGAAGAGAGTGTAACAAGGATCAGTTTAGGGCATTTGTTCTCCCTGACTCTGTCTCTCTCTTTCCCTCTCTCTCTCCCTCCCTTCCACTTCTTCCCCACTCCTCTCCTTTCTTTCTCTCTCTCTCTCTTTTGGCCATTGGCTGTTTTCTCTCCAGTCTAAAAAATTTAATACAACAATAAGGAAAGCAGATAGGAAGTCAGGCTGTAAAGCCAAGACCTGATAATTGGGGCAGTCAAATTAGGGATAGAATCAAGTATATTTGCACAAACACAATGCATACAGGATAATGAGCTCCTCAGGAAAAAGTAAATAAATAAAAACCTAATTAAAGTCCTTGAAGTTCAAATATAAAGCCAGGCAATTATTCCATTTTGCTGTGACAATTAAAATTGTTTTATTTTCTCCTTTTACTAGTATGTCATCTTCATGAGTTTGACTATTGGAAAAATAAATGTGGATTTCTTGTTATTGGTTGGGAACTGAACAGGCTTTTGAACTGATTCTGTTAATAACACTACAATGATTCTCTTGCTGTCAAAACACCTGTATTTTGGTCTTTCTTTTCTCAGGTAACAGAGACAGCTTTTACTGAAAATTATGTTGCTAGTTTTATATTATGTACTTTTTATTTTGCATAAATATAACCTGGAGAGTATACTGACATTCTTATATTTGTTTTGTATTCATGTTTGTGCTTCTAGTGGTAAAAGTAGAAACGTTTGAAAGAGCAGTAGGAACCCAAGACATCTCTATCTCTTTTCAAAGCGCATAAAATTTATAACTTACGTTCAATTCAGGGCACTTTTGAGAACGAAAAACACTAGTGTTGATCTCACTAGAACAACTAGTATCATTTGAGGATCACCTAAATAAAACAGCCTTCATCTTTACAGTAACTAAAAAGAATTACAATTCTCCTAAATCTCAGACACTATCTGAACAAATTTGATCTCGAGGCTTTCACGTAGAGTTGCCAGATAAAATACAAGAACCCCAATTAAATTTGAGCTTCAAATAAACAATAATACATTTTTATATGAGCATGCCCCAAATATTGCATGAGTATGTTTATGCAAAAAAAAAAAGAAAAACTAGTCGAATATCTGAAATTCAAATTTAACTGGGTGCCCAGTATTTTTATTTGCTAAATCTGGCAGCATTATTACAATAAACCTCTAGAAAGTAGTCTGGGTAGATCTAGTTTGCATTCAGATGAAATGGGAGCAAGAAATATTCAAAGGCATTTTGACTGCCTTTCTTAAAGGGTTTATATCATTAATATTTATAAAGTACCTCATAGAAAAGAAAAATTGAAAACACATAACATTGAAATTTTCCTCACTGAAAATTCAATTCTTCCATAAATACTTCACTTGCTTTATTTTGTATTCCCTGAATTGCTGCATTTTTATTAATTCAGAATGTAAGTTAGGTTTTAATTATGACCAAAAATTAGGCAAAGTTAGTGAATATTTACAAAACTTCTTATATCAATATTCTAGAATATCCCCTTGCAGGGAAATGGGTTTAAAGTTCCTACAAACTGGTATTTTTTTTATTGTCTGAATTATTATATTTCTTAATTATACAGCATAAATCAAGCAGAGTCAATAAAATGTTAACCAATTGTTTGATTGTAATGCTCTGAAGTGGCCATGCCCATGTAGCTCCATTAGGGGTACCATGCTGGTCAAGGGAATACAAATTCTATATTTTCTATAGAAAATAGAAGAATCACTTTAAAAATACCATAGGGATTAAAATGTAAATAAATAAATAAAGAATAAAGTCATAGGATTTTTGATGTGATATGTTTCATTGTGTCCCCCAAATTTTCTCATATCTTAAAAATAGTGTACATTTGACCAATTTGAAAGGATTCCTGCTTTGACTGCAGGCCATATGCATTAATCCAGGTGATTTAGCTGTTTCCATGGGTGTTATCTGAATTTCCCAGTCGTGCCCTTATCCCACCTTCCCATATCGTGGAATTCAATATTGTTCAAACTGCTAAAGTAAACTTAGGAAGAACTCGACCAAGGAATGGATAAAGAAGGTGAAGTACATATACACAATGGAATATTACTCAGCCATAAAAAATAACACAATAATGCCATTTGCAGCAATATGGATGGACCCAGAGATTGTCATACTGAATGAAGTCAGACAGAGAAAGACAAATATTATATGATATTGCTTATATGTGGAATCTAAAAAAAGGATAGAAATGAACTTATTTACAAAACAGAGTCACAGATACAGAAAACAAACTTTTGGTTACCAGGAGAGAAAGTGGGAGTGGGAGGGAGGGATAAATTGGGAGATTGGGATTGACATATACACACTACTATATATAAAATAGATAACTAAGAAGGATGTACTGTATAGCACAGGGAACTCTCCTCAATATTCTGTAATTACCTATGGGAAAAGAATCTAAAATCGAGTGGATATATGCATATGTATAACTGATTCACTTTGTTGTACAGCAGAAACTAACACAACATTGTAAATCAACTATACTCCAATAAAAAAATTTAAAAAAGAACTCAGTCCTATCAAATCTACTTTATTCTATTGTCAGAAAAGAGTTTTGCTCACAGAGTCTGTTTTATGAGAATTAATCTACAAATAACTCCAGATTAGTCTTTCAGGATTAAATAAATTAATTAATTATTCCCTCACCATTTGATACAATGTGTCAAATTACTGCCTTGAACTTTGTATGAAATGTGTTAATCTTACATTTTTAATATTGTTAACCATGCAAACATCACTGTATTTAAATTTAGCAAGCTTAGACAGAAATTCATTTTATTACAAAAGATCTTTTTTTGATAATGTACTTTGTGTGTGTATAGGTGACAGATTATCATGGAGCATCTGCAAAGTGCAGATGAGGAAAAATTATTCTGACTCTTCAGTGCTGTTGTTTTAGTTGAGAGCAATTGAAATTAAATTATGAAAGAGATTTTATATGAATACATATTATCATGCAAGTAATTTAATCATGATTATCAAACCAAAGTATAGATATTCTACAAGGAATCTGATTTCATTTTCTCTTTTTTAAAAAATGACCTGGTAGAAATTTTTACCCAGGAGAAAAATTATATATTTTTATTTATTTAAAATGAGCAATATTTATTTATGGTATACCAAAATTTATTTATGGTATTTCTTAGAATAAAAGGTCTATTGAAATATAATAATGTACACAATAAAATTGTGAATAAAATTGAAATATAATAATGTATACATAAAATTGTGAATGTTTCACCAAAGATATCATGTAAATAGCTCAAATAAAAGGTCTCCAAGAACAAAATATAGTTTGAATAGTTAATAAAATCACAAGGTTGAAAAGTAAAACCAAGAAAACATATATAGCAAAGAGTATTGCTCCTACTGCTGCCTACTTATACTACCTCTCTGGAAAGGTAACCACATTTATTTATGTTTTTCGTGTTTTTATGCAAATATATGAACACCCACACACTTTCTCCTTACATATATTGAAAGCAATTATTTTGTTATACATCTCAAATGTTTAACTTAATATATGTTGGAAAGTTTGGGAGAAGGAGGGAAATCACTCCACCTAAAATTATTTTGTGACCTTTATTGCCCTAAGGAGTTTGATATATACTGATCACTTTCTTTCTTGTCTCAGAGCTCTTCTGATTTTCTTTAGTTGCAGAGATTGTCTTATCTCTGCAGATAAAGTTTGCTGCATACTATATATGTATAAACATATACGTGTGTGTTTGCTGTATGTTTAGTAATGCAAAGAGTTTTTATGTTTCCAGTAAGTTCTGCAAACTGGTAGCTGCTCAAAATGTTACTTGTTAAAGTAAAAGTGCTCTTTACATTCCATTTAAAATTTGAACAGAATCAGTAGATTAGCCATATAAACTCTAACTCCTTTAAAAACAGACTGCTAAATGCTCATGATTAGTAGCTAAATATTTAGCATAAATTTATGTGTCTATAAAATGATATGTGTGCTTATCAAAAGTCACTAGTTTTATTCCAAACTTGTTTATGCTAGTATTTGATATTTTAATTACAAAATATTAATATGAATTTCAAAGTGTATTGCCAGGTAAAAAAACACATTTTAGAAAGACATGATAAAAAATCATAAAACACATTGAAAAGGCAAAGATAATTTGTGTGTGTGTGTCTGTGTGTGTATTTTAAGTAAAATATTTTAAATTTATATTTTAAGTGAAAATGTTGAGAATTTTTAAGTTAAATTTTATGATTCTGCACTTTAAACAATATTTTCAATCAGTAAATGAAAGCAGTCCCAAATGTTTTGGGAAAAAACTGTCCAGAATAGAAAGAAAAGTTACTTAATGTCATACTTTCTTTCCTATTAGAGATTTTTTTTCTATTAAAGCTAATCCTTTTTAGCCCCCAAAATTTAGATTACTAGCAGATTATTATGGCATTAAAAAATGAAATGTGAGTTAATGGAGGCCCATGACCACTTACCATGTTACAGCATTGGAAAACCATCAAGAAATACAAACTCCAAAGCACTCCATGGAAAATGTATTTTATGTCTAAGATTCCCCAGAAAGTAAATATAAAAATCTTTGACAATCCTTTTCATAGTAGAACTATTTGACAAAATTATTTGTCCTTAATTTTATACAAAATCATTGTATAATACAAAATAATTTATGGGATTGATGGTTGCATAATACATGTGACTTGTTTACATCCTTTCTTCCTTCTCTACAACAAAATTACTTCTCAGATTGCCTCTTCCACAGGGAGAGTTAGAGATTAGCATAAGGCATGCCCTTTAAAAGAAAAATGATGTTTTGCTTTATATTTCTGAATATATCTAATGCTAAGGAAACAAAAATAGCAGAAGAAACTATCATTTCCAACTGTCTGCTGGATATATAATGTCAGATGTAGTGAGATAATTCTCAGTACAGTTATCGATCTCATTCCTGAATGTGCTTATTCATTTTGAATTGACAGAAAAGTGGCAAAAAATAGATGTACAGAGAGAGATACTGGTGGACAATCTAAATAAAGAAATGGTAATTACAATTACAATTTTAGAGACTTTAAAATGGTCACTACTCACATATAACATTCTATCTTAAATGCATCTGGACACTTAATTAAGTTTCTGTTCAGATGATTTATATTATCACAAATAAAATCTCTAGATTTGTATTAATTCATCACAAATGCAAGAAACTGTCATAGGCATTTCCTCTTACTCTAATGAAATTTCATAGGCATGGCCAAAATAAAGAAAAGCAAATGAAGCAAACTAATTATAACAATTCAATACATTTCATCATTAGTTTTTGCAATCTTTGTTACCATTATGCTTCTGTATTTAATATTTAAGTGTAGTATTTAAAATGCAGTTGTTTCAATTAATTAATACAATGAATTGTGAAAAATTACACTTGTCCTTTCTTCCCCAGTGATAATACTAGAGCAGGACAATCAGGAGATTTCCAAGGTAAGCATTTTGCTTTCAACCTTTACAAAAGAAATGACTAAATATGTTTCATGAAACTTGTCTACTAAGTGACACTTCTTTTCTTTAATCTTCTTTTAAACTAAGTTCCTTTGCTGACGGAATAGTTCTTTAACTGAACTGCAGTCCAGTTATATGGATCTGTGTGATAAAATGTCATAGAATTATACAAGAAACTTAGGAAAATTGAGTGGAATTCTTGATTTCAGCTCTGACATTTAAGGAGCTTGTAAGTCATCATCACCCAAAAACAACAAAACAGAAAATAACTAAAATCAATGAATTTTCTTATGTCCATCAAAACCTGATGTTGCAGGGCAAACTGCTATCCCCAGATCTGAAGAGGCAGGTGCAATTGTATTTTTGTGAGAGAAAGGCTAGGGGAATGACACAGCTCATTTCCTCCATCAGTGAACTGCTGAAATTACATGAACAACTGTCTATGCCCACTTGTTTTGTTCTGGAGCAAAAGTACACTCACACACGCACACAGTTCATTACAAAGAAGAAAAGTACATACAACTAACAGATATTTTAAAAGCAACAATTAAAATGCCTCATGTTTTTATTTATAAGTTTTATACTAATAAAACAACTTATTCACAAGCATTTTACATGACATTAGTATGCCTATAACCAGGTTAGATGATGTTGAGTATTATAAATGTACATAGTTGATTATATATAGTGTACTTCCTTCATAAGAGTAGATTTTTAAAATGTCATTTGAAAATTAGAAATATTTTTGTTACCTGGAAAAGACTGAACAAAAAACTAGACATTATGTGGAACATATTTAAGATGATACATATCATAGCAAAGTAGCTTGGAAGAAGATATATATTTAAATGTTAGAAAAATATGGCAAAGTAATAGAAAGGAAATGGATTTTTGTTTGTTTTTTGGAAAGGTTATATTAAAGTATTTTTGTTTATCATATGTTGCATTTATTTATTAAATGCTTAATGTCAATGTCATCATTAGGTACCACACCATTCCCATCACGTCATGTATACATATAGGTGTAAAGAGACACAAAATCTCCTACAAAATGATATTCTGCTGGTTACTTGACTCAGATTTCCTTTAAAACAATGATTTTTTTTAATTTTTGTTTTGAGCATATACTAGTTTTTGCCACTGAGTTTGATTTTTGAGATAAAGAAAAATGACTTTAACAAATCCTGACATTAATTATAGTGTAATCTTCTGAGGAAATTTTTCTCTTGAATTATAATGAATTTTTTTCCAGAAAATGAATTATGTAGAAATTGAAGATCTGATGGACTGTAATATACATATATTGACGACTCTTGGAGCTTTTCAGTTGACACTTATCTTTCCTAAGTTAAATACCTTTGCCAGAGACTGATGTGGGACTCTTGATCTCTAATTTGCATATTGGAGAGCAGGAAGTTTAGTTAACAAAGCAAACTTAGAGTTAAATAATAAAAGCAGACATCTCTAAAGATTAACATATTAAGATTCTGAAGAAATGGAAAACACTTAGGCATGCAGATGTAATCAAATCTATTTTTTGGGCTTCTTGGACTTTTTTTTATTCAAAACTGAACTATCATTAAATATAAATGAGAAAAAGAATATAAAAGTAAATATGAGGAATCTAAACACACAATAACCATTAATGTTAACTGATTAAATAAAAACATTATTCAAAAAATTGAGGATAAATTTTATAATTAATGATTTTAAGAGTAAAAAACCCTCAGATAAATATAACTCTACATATTCAAAAACTGTACTTAGTAACTAATCCAACTGCATATACGAATTTTACATTTTTTAAATATACCAGGAATAGCTATCTTACAAAGATGAAGTTCCTCAGTGAAAAAGAGATTCTAATCAAGACTGCAACATAGAAACGCTGCCTGAGTTTCCAGCTCACTGTCCTATAGCATTTTGACTCCAGACTGCAACATTGACTTTTACTCAAATATCTGTCTGCCTGCCTGACCTGCAGTTTTGGACTTGCCAGCCTTGCAATATCATGTGAGCCAAATCCTTAAAACCAATCAATCAATATAGATAGATAGAATAGATAGATTATACTGGTGTATATATATACGTGTGTGTATATATATATATGTGTGTGTGTGTGTGTGTGTGTGTGTGTGTATATATATATATATATATATATATATATATATATATATAGGTTGTTTCTCTGGAGATCCATGGCTAATACAGCTGCACATACTGATTCATAAATATTTCAGTAGGGATGATTTTTCTTGTTCACAGAACATATAATTACATGAATTCTCTTTTCCTAAAATCATAGAAAATCATAAATGCATCCTCCCTTATTACATTTTCAATTACATCCATTCTCCATTGGATATTTTGTAATTTATGCTACATTTCTGACAAAATTTTGTCTTTTCACTCAATTTCTTTATAGAATTTCATCTGCTCTTATTTCACAACTTTTATTTTTGTCTAGTTCATATCTTTCTGAGTTTTTTAAAATAAATTTCTCCTAATTTCTTCATAAACATAAATAAATGCTTAATAATATTTAATTCCAGTTCTTTGTGGGTGAGCTGATATATCTTGATTTTGATTTTCTATTTTTTGCATTTAATTCCTGGCAAATTTGTCTCAAGTTGTGTGTATTATCATTAAATTTAGGGTCACGGTCTATGTCAGACAGGGTCACAGCCATCTCCTTGAAGCCTCCAATTGTCTTGAAACCATCAGGAGTACAGTTACTGTTTATTAAATCACTGCAATAAGAGAGGTTAGATATACATTAGAGCATCTCCCCCAAAGAAAGGAAAAATAGAGATCTTGCAGGATTTGGAAGGAGGGTGGCAATCGGTTGTCACTGAAATGAAACAGTGTTTTGATAGGTTCAAGCAAAGCCTGACTGTGAGAAAAGGGGTTAGCATTAGATCTGGACGGCAAATTGGCCCAGGATCCTGTTTCCTTCAAGACTTTAAAGTGGAGATTGATGTGTCGAGTTGTGGCCAGGAAGCTGAGGTTTACCTAGGTTGTAAACCAAAACTGCTCAGCTGTGCCAAAGGCACTTGGATCCTACAGGCACGGAAGCAGTCCATTCTTACTGATAGAATTTCAAATAGCAAAGTTTCTGACAGTCTAGGATTTGGCAGAACAGTGTCCCACAGTACATAGAGAGCAGTAGTCTTCTCAGAAAGAGATTGTTATGACACTCTACAGTTACAGTGTGTCCTGCAGGGAAATACTGTTCCTTGTCAACTTTGCAGCTGATTTTTCCCGTGTCTTTTATTATGATCTGATAATGGCAGGGCATAATTTTACAATTAAGGTGACTTTTTACTTTCTCAGGAAGTACTGCAATGTCCTTCCAGATCCATTTGTGGAACTAAAGAGGAAAAAATTTCTGAACGAAGGTATAATAATGTCTTCTAATATGTTTGGCATGTGTGACTAAAGCCAGGGAAGTCTGAATAACTTATGCCTGCAGCTAAAATATAAAGCATTTTATTAATGAAATTTTAAAGAAAGTATATATAAATATGTTATATATAAATATTAAATGGCAGAAAGCTATGTACATAAAAAAGGAAATTTAAGACATTATAAAGAGAAATGGTTAAACTTAACATTAATATACCAAGTTAGTATAGTGATAGGCAATTATAATTAAATTTACAAGAAAGGCAGAATTTAGGAAGCATTGGAATGATACTAAACAAATATTCTTATCATGAATTTTTTTCACCTATATCATACTGGACAAGGATTATGCTAAATATCAAAATCATTTATGATGTCTAATTATTGCTTATAATTTATTGACTATATGTCTAAAAACTATCGTAAGTTGAAGTTAATGTCAAATCAAGGTGAAAATGAGAGACCAATTTACTCATTTAGACTTCTGACTTAAAATTCTGACAATTTCAAGTGTTGTGGCACATGTGGAGTATTACATTTTACATACATTTTATTACATTTTACATTTTGTATACATTTCTGATTAGAGTGTAAAATGATGAAATCACTTTGGAAATTTGTGTGTATTATCATTTAAATTTAAATATTCAGATATTCTCTGGTCTAAGACTTCTCCTAAAAATATACTCAAAATAAATGTTTACATTTAAAGCAGAAAATATGTGAAAGAGTATTTATAGCAGCCATATTCACAGTGTTGAAAAAAATAAAACAGCTTAAATGCCCAATAATGGATGAGAAGACAAAAAAGGATAATATATTCATCTGAGAAATATTATACAACACTGGATTCCTTGCTGTTCTTCACACTAGTATTTTTACCTCAAAACATTTGCATGTTCAGTTCCCTCTATACAGAATAATGTTCTTCCAGATATCGGTCTGGATTAATTCCTCACTTCTTTTAGGTTTCTCCTGTCTTGTCATGTCATTAAAGATGTATCCATAACAATCTAATATTTTAAGCATTTTCAAAATTTTTGCTTTTCATTTTTACAAATTTTCTTTATAGCAATTATCTCTACTTAACCTATGTTTCTATTTATTTGTCATATAGCTGAGAAGGGCACATATCTCTTTTGTTCATTGTTACATTTATGAACAGATAATAGTCCCAGACAAATGAGGTATTTAATACATTTTTTGTTAAATAAATGAATGATTAAGGAATGTCTGGATGAATTAAATATATTATGTTATTCATTGGGTAAAGAAGATTATATTGTTTCCATTAAGTGAAGAAAGGCACAAAGACAGAATGTATATGATAAATGTTAAATAATATAATATGCAAAGGGAGTTGGAAGAAATTAGAAATTACTCCAAGGAAAATAAAAACACAATAGCTGAATTAAAATTAATTTTGTTAACAAGACAGAGCAAAATTCATAAGATGAAAAATGAAATAAATGATATATAAGTAATATATATAAACAAATTAAAAAATAGATAAGTGATGATAGGTAGATAGATAGATAAATAGAATTTTACCAGAAGAAAAAAATAAAAAATGAATTAGCATATTAAAGATAATGGACCTTTCCCAAAGAAATACTAGGAATATAGATAATTCACAGAAATATATAAAATCTTAAGATAGTAAAGAGAAATAATGATTTTTTTTTCAAAGTAATAAGTAATATTGCTTGGACAATCACTATAAAATTTAAGTGTAATGAAAAATTATTTAATTATATTTACAGTACATGTAATCAAAAGATTATTTTCATTAAGTATAATACCTGTAATGTGCCAGTTATAAAATATAAGTAAATGGCAAGTACACACTAGAATGCACAGGAAGGAAAATATAAATGTCTCATTAGCATATGAAAAGAGGAACAGTGTCAAGGACAACTGCATGCAATGCAAAATTTTAAAAATATTTTTTCTCAGTTTGCATAGGAAAAATCTAAATATTTTCTATAATATTGTGTTTTTGAGTGTCTAAACTTAGGGGTTATTACCCACTGTTGAGGAGGAGGGTAAATTGACGGTAAAACCCCCCAAAAATCTGGGCTTCCCTGGTGGCACAGTGGTTGAGAGTCCGCCTGCCGATGCAGGGGACGCGGGTTCGTGCCCCGGTCCTGGAAGATGCCACATGCCACAGAGCGCCTAGGCCCGTGAGCCATGGCCGCTGAGCCTGCGCGTCCGGAGTCTGTGCTCTGCAACGGGAGAGGCCACAGCAGTGAGAGGCCCGCGTACCGCAGAGGAAAACAAAACAAAATACAAATCTTAAGGATTATCTCATTAAATATTATTAAAGAAAAATGATGTCTAGGCAGAAAAAATTTAGAGGACATAATAAAACATTTTATCTTAATATTTCTGAACAAACATTTCAAAACAGTTCTAGAAAAATATAACTTTCAATATTCATTGAAAAACAAAGAACTACTATGAATAATCAGATCATTGTTTAAAAAAGCCAAGAAACCTCTACAAAGTATACACCATTTTCAAGTCAGTTTTATAAGCTAATTTGAGCATTTAAGAGATTAGTGTATCACTGCCACTATACAAAAATTATCTTTTTTTCAAATTAAATATTAAGAGATATACATATTTTAACTATTTATTATAAGCATATGTAGTTTTTTCATTCTTAGGTGGAAATTGTAGTTGATCAACCCTCCCTACCTTCAACTTTCGAACTCTAGTGTGTTTGTAAATTGGCACATTACCAAGGAAGTGATTACTATAAATGGCAAATGCTTTTACATTAAAAGGATAAAGTTATAAACAAATAATATAAAAATAAAATCATAAAGTTTTTATTTTATTTTATATAATCATTATTCTTTATCTTTGGGATATACCTGACTTGTTAATATAAGCTAATTTTTTTATGACAAAGAAAAGTAGACTAAGAAATTCCCATTTGTCATTGCTGATCAATATTTCACTTACAGAACAAATTTTTCTTAAACTTACTTTAAAACACTGACTAACCAATTATCCTATGATGTTAAATACATTAAAGGTTACCAAAAATACCCCCCCAAATACACTTAATGCATTCCAATATGCGTAACATGTTTCACAACAATATGCATAACTTGAGATGCCAGATATCACATACACCAATTTTACTTTTGTTCTATTTGAAAAAAACTGACCCATCCCTTAGAACACTACTAATTCAAGTAGCTAAATATAGCTTTTCTATTAAAATTCCTGGGTCCACATTCTGCCCTGACTGTTGCTCTTTCTCCTTGAAGTGAATTGTAACCGCAACACAAAGACTATTGACATGCTTTCCATGTTCGACCCTTGACTCATCCATTGCTGTACAGGAATTAGGTTTCCAAACTACATCAGCAAGGGTCATACCTGGGCAGGAAAGAACAAACTGGGAACAATTCCTTTCTAATGAAACTATAACACCAAACAAGTCTGAAAACAGAGGTTACCCTGCAAGAAAGAAATGATTCAAGCAACAAGAAAAATAAAACTATTAATCAAACACCTACAATCTTACCTGGAGCTTCAGGGCTCAGAGAAATGATCATATCTTATCTTCACTTATTAAGTAAGACCCTGGTAAATTTATGAATTATTTTCTTTATTGATCAGCTTTTCTTTAATATATGATCCAAAATATATATATTTTCAAGGATAAACTAATTTTCCCTTATATTCAACAATTAAATATTTAGTATTTCCTAAATGATATTATATAAAGTATTTATATTGCTGCCCTAACTCTAACTCCAAGCAAACTCATGTTCATAAAAAACACATATACCAATGCATGCATACAAATAGACACATATACTCACACCACTTTTCAACATGACCAAATTATACCCATTTTTAAAATCCCAAAGAAAAACTGTTTCTATTTGACTCTGCTTTCAAAAATTCCTGTTTCTAGACCTTAAGTCTGGGTTGCTTTTTCTCTTTTTATATGATCTACCGCAATAACTTTTTGAATGTCTGTCTTCTCCACTTAGTTGTGTTTCCTAGGAGTTTGCCTTTTATTTCAAACTGTCATGGTATATATCAATAACCCTTAAATGTGATAAACAAATATATCTAATTCTTACAATATAAGTGCATATTATAATAGAGGAAGAAAAATATGTTATCTAATAACATTGAAGGATAACATAAATTCAAGGATATTTGGGATAGGCTAACCCATTCAAAAACAGGTAAGTTATAATGGGAAGTTTTTATGGGAACTAGATTTTTGAATTGCATTAAAAAAAGAAACTTTGGGGGCCTTCCCTGGTGGCACAGTGGTTGAGAGTCCGCCTGCCGATGCAGGGGACACGGGTTCATGCCCCGGTCCAGAAAGATCCCACATGCCACGGAGCGGCTGGGCCCGTGAGCCATGGCCGCTGAGCCTGCACGTCCGGAGCCTGTGCTCCACAGTGGGAGAGGCCACAACAGTGAGAGGCCCACGTACCGCAAAAAAAAAAAAGAAACTTTGGGTACTTCCCTGGTGGTTCAGTGGTTAAGAATCTGCCTGCCAATGCAGTGGACATGGGTTCGATCCCTGGTCAGGGAAGATCCCACATGCCACAGAACAACAAAGCCCGTGTGCTGCAACTACCGAGCCTGTGCTCTAGAGCCCGCGAGCCACAACTACTGAGCCCACATGCCACAACTACTGAAGCTCGCATACCTAGAGCCCCTGCTCCACAATAAGAGAAGCCACCACAATGAGAAGCCCACACACCACAATGAAGAGTAGACCCCGTTCGCCACAACTAGAGAAAGCCCGCATGCAGCAACGAAGACCCAACACAGCCAAAAATAAATGAATAACATAAATAATATTTTTTTAAAAAAAAAATGGTTAAGATGGCAAATTCTGTTATGTATATTTAAAAAAAAGAAAAAGAAACTTTGGCTATGCAAGAGATAAATGTTCCAAGTAGACTGTTAAAGAGATTTGGGAAACAGTAATAAATGAAATTATATATTAAATCCTGAATTTTAAGATGCCATATTCCCTTTGAAAATGTAAAGATAAATTTGAGGACTCCAAAGTATTCAAATAATAGTATTTATAAAAATGTATCTACACAGCAGGCTCACTAACGTTTGCTGGTAATAAACATCAGAAAGTAAAGAAAAGCAAGGTGACAACAGTGGGAATGACAGAGTATGAATCTTCCAAATCTTTCAATTTGTTAAGAGTGATTATGGAAAAAAATGTAAAAATCAACTTTTTATAACTCTGAAAATTAATCCAAACCTTGCAACAGTCTGGGGAAGCTTCGTTTATTAAAGAAAACATGGCCTGATCTTGGTAAGAACAGTGAGCTGTCACCGATGTTTAAACTCGCCTATTCCTATCTCTGTCTTCCCATTTCTGTTGTGGCCTTCAAAAGTAATATTCACAATGACAGTGGAAACCAGCAGCCTAGCATTCACTGAAGGGAGCAGAATGTTGCTGGAGTTCTTCCAAAGCCCCATTTCAAAAGAACTGTCATTACTGGGCATATCTAGAATTTCATAAAATACTAACTCATAGGGCATTTTTTATTTGACCTGACTCAAATATCACCCAGAAAAAAACAGCTTTTCTCTTGGGATAATTTGTGAAAAATAATCAGTGGCAATTGTTGGACATTACAGCTACCAGAGTCTGTGGTACCAGTCAAGGCAAACAATCAGCTAACCAAAAATCTTGAAAGGAAAAGCTGGGAAGTGAAATATCTATAGAGACCTTTGAAAACCTCTGACATGTTCTTAGGAATCTAGAAGGCCATGCACAAGTACAGGGATGTGAACATGCTCAGATATGTCCAGAGAAGGTCCTAAGGCCTCACCTCTGGCTGACCTTGAGGCTCTGCACAAGCAGACAGTGAAGACTGGTTAAGGGTTGTCATGTACCTGGCTGAGTGTTGAAGGCACATCACCACGTGCACACAGAGCCCCTTGGCAAAGACTGGGAGACAAATCGATTCCAGACACTTAAAGTGATCTCTGTCCAGTTATTAGGTGGCCACTAAGGTAATACCGCACAGAATTCAGAGTCCACAGATGATGATGACTATAAATATTATATAATTAATTCATGAAAGTCAATATACAAAGAGTGAAAACAACAAAATCAAAAATAACAACAAACACAGATCAGAGGGCAACAGACCCTGGGTAAGGGGAATGAATCTCAATTCTAAGGTTGCTACATTATATTATTTAAAATCTCCATTTCAATAAAATCTATGAATATAAAATGAAAGTAAGGTAGAGAGAAAATAAACAGTTGAAAAAATTACAGACATGTGAGGCTAAAAGAAAGTGGGGCAGGTCAAGGGTGTGGAGTCCATGGAGATAACCCCTTAGGAAGCCCAGGTGTAGAACAAATAACTTCAAAGAATGACAGGATACTATGCCTAAAGAACTAAAGAAAAGTATGAAAATAGTGTATCACCAAAAAAGAATATCAATAAAATATATAAATCATTAAAAAGAACAAAAAAGAAATTTTAGTGTTAAAATATAAAATAACCAAAAAGAAAAATTAAATAGATGATCAACAACAGATTTGAGCAGGCACAAAAGAGAATCAGCAAACTTTGAGAACAGGTCACATTAGATTTTTCAACCAGAAAAAAATAAATAAAAAAGAATCAAGAAAAATAGAGCCTCATAGACCTGTCAGACATCATCATCATCATCAAGTGTGTGAACATAGGCATAAATGGGAAAGAACAGAGAGAAAGTGGTGGGAAAATGTTTGAATATATATTTGTCAAAAGTGTCCAGATTTGATTTTTAAAAATTGCATTGGTCTACACATTGAAGAATTTCAACAAACTCCAAGTAGGATACATTCCATCCAAATGTAGGATGGTTCTGGTCTTCATTTCTTTTTGTGGCTGAATGATATTCTACTATGTGGATATAACACATGGTTTGCAATGTAATATATAATTTATTGCCATGTAGCAACATGTATAAGTGCCTCATACTTCTAGTAAAGACTCTTAGTACTTATCAATTAATGAGAGGAATTTAAATAGGAAGAATATACATGAGAGCCAGACGAGTTATAGAAAAGTACATAGAGAATATAGGGTGTGAACTGAATTTTTGAAATATTTGTATTAAAGCAGGGGTCCCCAACCCCCGGGCCACTGTGAACTGGGCATGTGAGGGATCTAGGCTGCGCACTCCTTATGAGAATCTAATGCCTGATGACCTGAGGTGGAGCTGAGGCAGTGCTTTTATTTACCACTTCCATCCGTGCCTCTTTCCTGCACTGCACACTTGTCTCAGTCACAGTTTTGGTAAGCCCACAAGCTAACCCTAGTCAAAACAAGTAAAAAACAAACGTTGCTGGAGAGCTTCTTTGAAAAGGGGGAAAGACCCAATGATGAGACAGCAGAAGACTCTAAGACTGCCAACAAAAAGAAAGCTGCATTTAAAAGAAAATACCAAGAGTCCTACTTAAATTACAGGTTCATTGCAACAACGATTCACATTCTCCAAGCCCGCTTCGTATAATATGTGGTGACCGGCTGTAAAAATGAAGCTGTGAAACCTTCAAAACTGCTTCGCCACATGGAGACAAAGCACCCTGCGTTTAAAGACAAGTCTTTGGAGTTTTTCAAAAGAAAAAACATGAACACGAAGAACAGAAGCAATTATTGAAGGCCACCACTTCATCAAATGTGTCTGCACTGAGAGCATCATTCTTAGTGGCTAACCGCATTGCTAAAGCTAAGAAGCCCTTTCCTATTGGTGAAGAGTTGATCCTGCCTGCTGCTAAGGACATTTGTTGTGAACTTTCAGGAGAGGCTGCAGTTCAAAAGGTGGCACATGTTCCTCTTTCGGTTAGCACCATAACTAGACGAATTGATGAAATAGCAGAGAATATTGAGGCACAATTGTCAGAGGATTAATGAGTCACTCTGGTACACAATCCAGGTTGACGAGTCTACCGATGTTGACAACAAGGCAACAATGCTTGTTTTTGTGTGATATATTTTTCAGGAGGATGTGCATGAGGATATGTTATGTGCACTTTTGTTGCCAACCAACACCACAGCTGCAGAACTATTCAAGTCTTTGAATGATTACATATCAGGAAAACTAAATTGGTCATTTTGTGTCGGCATAAGCACGGACAGAGTGGCTGCCATGACCGGACGTCTTTCTGGTTTCACTACTCAAGTCAAAGAGGTCGCTTCTGAATGTGAGTCTACGCACTGTGTCATCCATAGAGAAATGCTGGCTAGCCAAAAAGTGTCACCTGAACTTAACAACGTTTTGCAGGATGTGATCAAAATTATCAACAACATTAAAGTACATGCTCTTAACTCACGTCTGTTCACACAGCTCTGTGAGGAGATGGACACAGAGCACACACGTCTTCTCTTATACACAGAAGTGAGATGTCTTTCTAAAGATAGATCACTGGCCAGAGTTTTTGAGTAACAAGAGCTGCTCCAGAGATTTCTTTTAGAAACGCAGTCACCACTGGCAGCACATTTCAGTGACACAGAATGGGTCGAAAAACTTGCTTCCTTGTGTGACATACTCAACCTGCTCAATGAACTCAATCTGTCACTTCAGGGGAGAATGACAACTGTGTTCAAGTCCACAGATAAAGTAGCTGCATTCAAAGCCAAACTGGAATTATGGGGGTGACAAGTGAACACTGGGATTTGTGACATGTTTCAAACATTAGCAGAGATTTTGAAAGACTGAGCCAGGGCCTTCTTTCTCCCAGCTGGTGCATGACCACCTATCTCAGCTTTCAAAAGAGTTTGAGCATTACTTCCCAACCACAAAAGACCCTCGAACTGGGAAGGAATGGATCCGTTACCCATTTGGGAATAAGCCAGGTGAATCAACTTTGTCCATGCTAGAACAGGATCAACTGCTTGATATCACAAATGACGGTGGCCTTAAAAGTATGTTTGAGAAAACTTCAAATCTCCATACGTCTGGATTAAAGTCAAAGCAGAATATCTCCTGAGATTGCCACAAAAGCACTGAAGAGGCTGCTTCCATTTCCAACCTCCTATCTTTGTGAAGCAGGGTTTTCTGCAGTGACAGCAACCAGAACGAGATTACGGAGTAGACTGGACCTAAGCAACACACTTGGGTGTCACTGTCTCCCATCACCCCCAGATGGGACCATCTAGTTGAAGGAAAACAAGCTCAGGGCTCCCACTTATTCTGCATTATGGTGAGTCGTATAATTATTTCATTATATATTACAATGTAATAATAATAGAAATAAAGTGCACAATAAATGTAATGCGCTTGAATCATCCTGAAAACACACCCCTGCACTGGTGCGTGGAAAAATTGTCTTCCACGAAACCAGTCCCTGGTGCCAAAAAGGTTGGGGACTGCTGGATTAAAGGACTGAAGCTCACATTCAAGGCATAGATGAACAGGAACACAAGACAGGAGTGACCCTAGACTTAGGTACAACAGTAAACAGACAAATCAGACTCAGGGGAGGGATCCTTTTGGAAGTAGTAAAAGCAACTTCTGGCTGGTTTGGAGAGTGTCAAATAATGGAGAATTTTGAATTCCTGATAGAAGAGTTAATGTAGGAAATAACAAGAAGCAATTTGTCAATGCACACTATGTTCCCTTATTACAACTTCGATTTGCTGTCCTCTGACATAGGTTTAAGTCACAGGTCTGTCACGTAGTAGCTGAATAATTTTGGAAAATTTACCTAACCACACCACACTTCACAGGGATGATAAAAATAATTCCATGGATTTTTTGAGAACATTAAAATAAGTGAAGTGTTTAAATAGTAAACAAATAGCAGTTAATAGTAATATAAGTTTTTTTCAAAGTTCTATGGAACTTGTGATTTTAAAAAGATATTTAAAAAAATCTGAAGGTCTTCTATTCATTCTCTCTCCCTCTCTCTGTTTCTCTGACAAGGCTCATCAGGCAAGGACTCATGGCAAAAACTATAAAAAGCCTATTGTGCTCTGCTTGACAATAATAGTTCTAATATTATTACTAATATTTGGCATCTATGAAAAGATTTCAAATTTATACTGAACACTGAGGATTTGGTGGATTGATGAAGAGATATATTTTATACGGATTTTCTTTGCTGACTTTTTACTATCTCAAAAATTGAAACCATACATACTTAAAGAAACAAGTATTTTGGAAGAAATAAAACAGTAATCTGCTTTGTCCTAAACCCTAATATTTAGACAATTGTATGGTATGTATATTATTTAAAATTTTCTATTTGAGTAATAGTTATAATATTTTTGTAAAGAAGTAAATAAAAGTAGATGGTGAATAGACATTAGCAGAATTTTCCATGAAGAAAACATTAGGTTAAGGATTTTACTCCTTTGCTGCAAGTGCTCTGTGTTTTTTGGTAAGAACTGTATTGCTGCTGTTATGTTATTTATATGAAAACTATAATTTGGGACAATTAAAAACATGCAGACAAGTAAAAGAAGACTTCTTAAAATATTATAATCTAATCTCTCAGATAGAACACAATAAGTATGTTTTCCTGTTCCTCTGAGTGTTTTTCCTGACATTTTTATATCCCTGCACAAATATATAGAGAGATATTTATAACTTCAACTGTCAGTTGGGAAATTACTAAGAGAGTGTACCAAATACATATGTATTTATATGCATGTGTTTATGGTTGTATATGTGTGTAAAAGTGACCAAGCAATACAGCATAAATGACTTGTACAAGAGTCCAGAGGCAGAGGTGACACTAAATATATAAACCCAATTTACATTTAGAGAGCTATCTGGAACAACTTTAGTTTTCAACGGGATGTTGAATTAATGAGAATTATTAGAATTTTATTTAGACTTTGAGTCTAAGATCAAGCTACAGTTCACATTTGGGATTCTTGTTTATATGTGTGAGAATAAATATCTGGGTGTAGCACTTTTTGGGCACATGTATTAGTCTTTCCTATAAGAAATATAATAATTAAAATATTTATAAATGTGATTTTATATTACATTTTGATGCCAGATATTTATGGTAAATAATTAAAGATAACATACTTTCATTTATGGGCCTAATAACAAACATATTCATTAGTATTTCTAAGGTATACATTATTTCAAATAATCTGCACAACAATCCTGCAAGTTTGAAATGGTATTTTCTAATACTGTAGGTAAAGAAAATGATGTTAAGGGAGATTTTCAGTTGTTTTAGCTATATAGAAAGTAATTCTAGGGATAATATTGGTCTAAAGTTCTGAGTCAAAAGTTTATTTGATAATAGAACCTACATTACTATAAAGAAAGTTAACGAAAATGAAATTAAATATGCACAGTATCTGGTATAAGATTAATATTTTATGTAATAGGCATCATTAATCAAAAAGATAAATTTTATTGTATTGCTAGAATATATATTTTTTAGAACAGTAGTGGAGCAGACTTACAAAAAAAGGAAAATAATTATTACTTTAAAAAAATACAACAATCATTTTGTAAATGATTTAACAAATACCAAAGCAATAGATACAATAGGACTTCTGCTTATGATAATAGTAAAATAGGCAATTCAGCTGATTAGAAACAATTGAAGAGAATTATGCAGTTGGACAGCAGAAGAAAACACTTTGAATTAATAAAATAAAAGACAAAAATAAGGAATATACAAAAGAGACAATAAGAGATTGGAGAACACAGTTTAAAGATCTAATATGTGAGATACTAATGAAATACTACTAAGAACCTCCCAAATTTTCATAAAGTATATTCATAAATTATTCACGTGATACAGTAAATAATTCACAATAAAAAATACACACACACACACACACACACACACACACACACACAAACTTACTTAAAACAGAAAACAAAGAAAAAACTTCAATTAAAAAAGCCAGAGGGAAAAAGAATCTGAGAGAAGACTTCCTGGTAAAACAATGGATTCCAGAAAATAAGAAAATATGTCTGCAAACCAATGAAAGAAAATAACTAAGTCAGAATTATTCACCAGATAAAAACATCCTTCCAGAATGAAGATGAAGGAAAGCTGTTTTGAGACAAATAAAACCAAGTAATAAATTGCTACCAATTCTGCACCAAAGGAATGCAGACTGTTATCTTCAAACAAAAAGAAAAATGATCAGAGATTTAAGATTAGAGATGAATTAGAAAAGACAGAAAAATGTATCAAATAAAATATAATTCAGTAAAAGAAATTTGTAGGGTAATATTACTCTTAAATACAGATATAATAATCCTAAAAAATAATTGGAAGAGAATGCATATAAAGAATAGCAAAGAGTCTATATAAAATAATAATATTTATTTACCATTATGAATTTTAGTAAAGCAGGGCTGATTTAAAATGTAAAAAGCAATCAGAATAATTTGCATATTGACAGAATAAAGGAGAAAATCATATGATCATTTCAATAAATATAGTTGATTACATTATTCCTGTATACATTCTTGGTAAAAAGTTCTTACTTAGGAACATAATTAGCTCAATAACTATATTTTCTAAAGTATAGTAACACAATGGATAATGTTACAAATAGTATACTAGTAAGATTAGAATAGACACAAGTATTTCTACTGTAATCTGTTCTATTCTACCTAGGACCTGAAATAAGGCAAGTCAATAAAATAAAGTCTGTAAGGATTAGAAAGAAAAGAACAAAACTCTCTTCATCGATGATATGTTTGTGTTCACAGAAAATATGAAAACCTGTATAGACTACAGGTTAGAATAAAGAACTGACTTTAGCCCAGTTTCTGAATACAATGTCATATAAAGGATCAATTCCATTTTTATATGCCATCCTCGGGTACTAGTAAATAACATTAAAGAAAATGATATTTTCAATCCCTTAGGAATAAGTGTAATGAATGCAGGGCAACATTTGTATGGAAAAAAATATGAAATATTACTATTTATAATTTTAAAAGACCTCAATCAATAAAGTGATATACGATGTTTATGGATCAAAAGAATCAATATTTTAATTATGTCAATTCTCCACAAACTATGCATATTTTCTGTAAGCAAATATTCACCTTGGAAATAATTACCATTTAATTTTGTCAGTATCAATTTTTTTTCCCATGATGATCTCTAAAATTATATAGACATGCAAAGTTCTAAGTATATCTAAAACCAATCTTAGAGAAACAGAACAAAATGAGAGGTATTGCTATATCAGATATGAAATCTTATTATAAAACAACATTTAATTATGAGATCATAGTATTTGTGCAGGACCAGATAAATAGGCCAAGCAAAGGAAATTGGGAATCCAAAAAACAAAATCCACCCATAATGGCATAAGGCATATTATATAAAGACATTCTTGTAAAGCAGTGGAGTAAAAGATGTTTGTTTCAAAATGGTTGCTAAGTCAGTTTGATATTCATACCAGGAAAGAAAATAAGTGTGGCCCGTATATCACAAGGATCTACAAAAATCATTCTCAGGAGAACTGCAGATCTAAATGTGAAAGGTGAATAGTAAACTTCCTAGAGTATAATATAAAAAGCAAAACAAAACAAAATAAAAAACACCTTCATGACCTTGGGTATGAAAAGACTCATTAGCCAGGACATAAAAAACATAAACTGTAAAAGAAAAGATTAATAAATTGTATTACATTAAAATTAGATTCCATTAAGAGAATGAAAGCCAAGTCATAACATGGGAGATTATACTTGCTATATATAAAACTGACAAAAAGCTTATTACCAGAATATAAATAATATCTACAAATCAATAAGGAAAACATGAAAAACAGAAATAGAAATATGAGCAAGAAGTATGAACAAGCTCTTCACAACATATATATCAAAATGGCTGAAAAGAGGGTACTCAATTTCACTATTAATCAACAAAATGCAAATTAAAAGCACAATGTGAGACTACTAAACATTCATCAGAACGGCTAAAATTAAAAAGATTGATGCATGTGTTGACAAGGCTGTGAAGCAATAGGGACTACAGTGCTTTTCAGAGGAAGTGTCAGTAGGAATGATCATTTTGAGAAATACTTTGGGGTTGCTTATTAACATGAAGATATTCACACATGTCAGATCAGTGCTGCTTATACATGAATACCCTATAGAAATGAACACATGGACATGTGCACCAAGAGACATATATGGTTATGTTCATAGAAGGACCATTTGTTATTTCTTCAAAGTGGAAATCACCCAAATTACCATTAATTTAAAAAGAGTAAACAAATTGTGGTATCCTCCTATTACTGAGTAACTATTATTAAAATATAGCTACAAAAAGGGAAATAATTTTATAGACATACATTTCATCAAAAGAGAAAAGTACAAATGAACAATTAAATCCAAAGTTTAAAAAATGTAAAACTTTTGGTATTGGGGAGTGCATTTTAGGTGGCAAAACCTTAATGAAAAGTAAAACATTCATTATTATGAATGGGTTAAAATTTTGGTTAACTTGAAGATGAAATGTTTGAGGTGCTCATGCTGTTTCATTTCTTAACCTGGATTACAACAGTATTTGCTTTGAAATAAATCATTGAGCACTACCTAATTCTTTGCTGTTCATTGTATTTTTGCTATAATGAAACAGTAATGCTAAAATAATTGAAAGAATAACACAAAAAGGACTATTAAGACATATGAATGTCATGTGTATTATGAAAAAAGGACAATATTGTTGTTAACTTAAATTAATTCATTTTTGTTCTAATTAAATAATGGGGCTTCCATAAACATGTAACTTTGAAAAAAGGCTGTTCAATTACATATTCCTTCCTTATCAGTAATAGATTTCAGTTTTCATGCTCTCTTCTCTGTATAAATAATTCTGTTACTAAAAAAAATAATCATTTGATATAACTTTTGTAGTTTTTTGGACAGAATGCTTCCTTCTCTCAAGAAATGGCATAAAGTTATATATTGAATTCAGAAGCATTGATTAATATTATCGCAACTGATTACATTTCATATCTGCTAAGAGTTAATGTCGAAATGGGAAGATAAAGTATCCTATTAAGAATATGTTAATATAGGAAGAAAAGAGCACTTTAATCAATAGCCATTATATTACTATGACCTTTCCCATTATATTACTATGACCTTTCCCCTTGTACTCATTTGCTAAAACTCAAGAACACAATCTTGTCAATTGCAATAAAATTTACATCTGATTTTTCACTCATTTTCCATGCTGGACTGGAAAACTTCTTTATTCACCCATTAAATTGGATTCTAGGTGACAGGGCTCCTTCATATTGTGATCAATGTAAAATTATTATTCTTTTTAATTGCTAAAACTCTCCAGGAGGATAGACATATCAAGATTTAGCTGTGGTTATAGGTCTCAGATTTCATGACTGGGAAGAGATCAAAAACAAAATCCCTGCTTCTTTTGGGGGACCCAGGACCAAATATATAACTCAAAATTAATAGTATTAAATTGAAATTAACCTTCTCAGCCATAGCCATATTTTAAGTACTTCATAGCTATGTGTGACTGGTGGGTACCCGATTGGATAGTTTATTGGACAGCACTGGTAAGAACTACTTGACCCGCACATAACTTTGAGCTAGAATTTTCCTTTCTGCACCTTGAAGCAATATGGAGACCAGAAACACAACTTCCATGCAGAAAGCTATAAATGTAAGTGTATCAAGACATGTAAATTCAGTTCGTATTGGGCAAAGCAATCTTGAATCATCTGCAGCAGATAATGAGGGAGGTTTAACTGAAAACTACTAGTCTCATCTTCTTTTCTGATAGATTCCAAATTATATTAGCATCAATATTCCAAGTTCAGGGGAACAAATCAGGTCTGGCCTCAGCCAGTTGTGGCAATTCAATTTGTTTATTCCTAAGATTTTCCTACTTTATTTCTCAGTTTAAGAAAATAGCAAATGTGGTTATTTTTAATCAAGGGAGTAAAAAGTTTAATAAAAATTAATTATCAAGGACTTATGCTAACCTAACAGAAGTAACCTACAAAAAAATTACACAAAACACAATCCTTAGATGCAAATAAATAGTCAAAATTGTGATAAATTGCGGATGATATATATGTCTATAGAGAAAATGTTAGTAATTTTCAGGCAATTTTTTAAAAATAAGCATTTCAACAAGTTTTGTTAGATAAATGATTCAACAAATATCAGTACTAAAATGGGGAGACCATCTAAAAATTCCCCAAGATTTTTTTATGTCTGCTTGTTGGTGATTATGTTTTGAAGAAACCATGTTAGAAATCTTAACTGAGAAATTATACAGAAATAAAATAAAAGTGCATAAGGTATATTGATATTGGAAGATATCTAAGAAAAGTAGAAGACTTTTGTTATAATGCTAAAACATTATGAGAAAAAATAAAAGAAGACCTAAATAAATGGTGATATACCTTTTCTATGAACTAGAAAAATGTGAATACTCTTTGAGTTAATTTATATATTGAATACAATTCCCATTAAAGACCCAAAATGATTACTCATGAAAGTAGTCAAAATTTCATATGAAAATTCATAGTATAAAAATGAAGAAAAGTAGCTATGAGGATAAACTGAAGCAGCAAATTCTACCTGGTTCTATAAGATACCAGGATATATTACAGATAAACAGTAATTAAGACAAGGAAATATTATTGTAGGAACAGATCAACAGAACATAGAAGTAGATTGAATAGATTATGAATAGAGCTATGCATATATAGGAAGTTGGTATATAACAGAGTTGGCATTTCAAACTAATGGAGAAATGCAGGGCTATACATACAAAAAATGTTGTTGGAACACACAGAAACACATATGGTTAAAAATATAAAATGATTTTCTATTTCAAACCATATGCAAAACTAAACTGAAAATAAATCAACATCAAAATCAAAGTGCTACATATGAGAAACAAAACATTATGTCAGTATATAAGACAATATTTTTACCTCAACAAAAATAAACCACTTAGAATTCATAGTCAAACAAAAATTTGCATAACTTAAAAACCAGTAATATCAATATAGCAAAATTAAGACTTTCTTAATAATAAAATTCTATGCATAAAGTGTTGCCTGCCCAAAGATATATGAAGACCTATGAAATTAAGTTTTAATGTGTTGAAAATATAAATAATCTTTACACATATATATGAAAAAGACACATAATCTAATAAAAGAATAGGCATTACCTATGCAAGGGCATTTTTCAGAAGAAATAATCCAAAGTCCCATAAGTACATTTTAAAAGATTTTTATTATAATTAGTATTCAAGTAAATAAAGTATAAATCAACAACTTACTGTTTTCACTACTCAGTTAAAAAGAATCACCCTGGCTGTGATAACTTTTTTCTTTTTTTAATCTTTTTTTTTTTATTGTTATTGGCATTTAGTTGCTTTACAATGTTGTGTTAGTTTCTGCTGTACAACAAAGTGAATCAGCTATATGTATACATATATCTCCTCTTTTTTGGATTTCCTTCCCATTAGGTCACCACAGAGCATTGAGTAGAGTTCCCTGTGCTGTAAAATAGGTCCTCATTAGTTATATCTTGATATTTTATACATAGTACTGTATATATGTCAATCCTAATCTCCCAATTCATTCCACCACTTCTTCCCCCCCACCCCCCGGTATCCATACGTCATATGTCCATTCTTTATGTCTGTGTCTCTATTTCTGCTTTGCAAATAAGTTCATCTGTATCATTTTTCTAGATTCCACATATAAGTGATATTATATATTTGTTTCTCTCTTTCTGACTTACATCACTCTGTATGACAGTCTCTAGGTCCATCCACATCTCTGCAAATGGCACAATTTTATTGCTTTTTATGGCCGAGTGATATTCCATTGTATATGTGTACCACATCTTTATCCATCCTTCTGTTGCAACATTGTACTGGAAGTTTGTTTTTTTTATTTTTGAATTTTATTTTATTTTATTTTTTAAACAGCAGGTTCTTATTAGTTATCTATTTTATACATATCAGTGTATATATGTCAACCCCAATCTCCCAATTCATCTCACCACCACTTCCCCACTGTCCCCCCTTGGTGTCCATATGTTTGTTCTCTACATCTGCATCTCTATTTCTGCCTTGCAAACCAGTTCATCTGTACTATTATTCTAGATTCCACATGTATGTGTTAATATGCAATATATGTTCTTCTCTATCTGATTTACTTCACTCTGTATGACATTCTCTAGGTGCATCCATGTCTCTATAAATGACCCAATTTCATTCCTTTTTATGGCTGAGTAATATTCCATTGTATATATGTACCACATCTTCTTTATCCATTCATCTGTCGATGGGCATTTAGGTTGCTTCCATAACCTGGCTATTGTAAATAGTGCTGCAATTAACATTGGGGTGCATGTGTCTTTTTGAATTACGGTTTTCTCTAGGTATATGCCCAGTAGTGGGATTGCTGGGTCGTACTGTAGTTCTATTTTTAGTTTTTTAAGGAACCTCCATACTGTACTCCATAGTGGCTGTATCAATTTACATTCCCACCAACAGTGCAAGAGGGTTCCCTTTCCTCACACCCTCTCCAGCACTTGTTGTTTGCAGGTTTTCTGATGATGCCCATTCTAACTGGTGTGAGGTGATACCTCATTGCAGTTTTGATTTACATTTCTCTAATGATTAGTGATGTTGAGCATCCTTTCATGTGTTTGCTGGCAATCTGTATGTCCTCTTTGGAGAAATGTCTATTTAGGTCTTCTGCCCATTTTTGGATTGGGTTGTTTGTTTTTTTTGATATCGAGCTGCATGAGCTGCTTGTAAATTTTGGAGATTAATCCTTTGTCAGTTTCTTCATTGGCAAATATTTTCTCCCTTTCTGAGGGTTGTCTTTTCATCTTGTTTATGGTTTCCTTTGCTGTGCAAAAGCTTTTTTTTTTTTTTTTTTGCTGTACGTGGGCCTCTCACTGTTGTGGCCTCTCCCGTTGCGGAGCACAGGCTCTGGATGCGCAGGCTCAGCAGCCATGGCTCACGGGCCCAGCCGCTCCGCGGGATGTGGGATCTTCCCGGACCGGGGCACGAACCCGCATCCCCTGCATCAGCAGGCGGACTCTCAACCACTGAGCCACCAGGGAAGCCCCTGTGCAAAAGCTTTTAAGTTTCATTAGGTCCCATTTGTTTATTTTTATTTCCATTACTCTAGGAGGTGGGTCAAAAAAGATCTTGCTGTGATTTATGTCAAAGAGTGTTTTTCCTATGTTATTTACTCTCATACAGTTTTGATGGGAATTGTAATTGGCATGGCTATTTTAAAGAACAATGCTGGGGTAAATACAACCATGATGCTTCTTGAGTGGAACAGAAGTACAGTAAAGCAAGGCTTAGGAAAGCTACTCTGATATTTATGTACGAAATTGAGTCATGATGGTTGGGACTTATATAGGTAACTAATTAGGAGGTCATATTATCGAGCTATCAGGATTTAATGGCTTCATTTACAGGGCTATAAAGGGAAAGGAAAATACATTGGATACTGATTCTTTACAATAATGGAATGAAGGGAATTTGGCGCCTGATTATGTGTTGCAAAGAAATAGAGATTGTTAAGAATGATACTGGACTTCTTGTTTGAGTAGTAAGGAAAATGGTTCTACCAGAAGGAAATATAACAATTTGAGAATGGTTACATTTTTCTTCTCCAGTGAAAGGCTATAACTAGATAACACTAATGTTAAGAACTATTTTACCTCCTATGCTTGTCTTTCTAACATGGTAACTGAATCGTCATTTTGAAAGACGTTAAATTTTCTGATGCCCATCATGGAAGTGAGTGTCAGAGGTATAGCTAACATATGTTTCTGCATGTTGTAATCCTAATATACATAAGTTCAAATCACAAAATGTGATCACTCTCCTTGTCCTCAGGGAGAGTTTCAGAAATTATTCAGGTCTGAATATAGGTTTTTAACAATTCCCATTTATGTGAGGGAAACATATCATTCATACTACAAAGGAATGTATCAAAATGTTAGCTTTTTTCAAACACATAGAGTTTTTACATTTTATTAGTGATCTGTGTAATTACTAAAACATATGCAATATTTCTAAAGATAAACTTCTATTCAACTCTGTGGTTGTGCTACCAATCACATTTTTTTCCCAGTGTGTTTTAATCTCTTCAGTTCCTCTTTTCTTTCTTTTTTTTTTTTTGGAGCAGTTTGGTAATTTTGATATGAAATGCAGAAGCATACTATGGAAAAACACAGAATGCAGTACATAGCCAATTTTGTCTAAAGAGAAGAACACATAGACTGTGCAATTTCTTAGGGAACTTTGCCAAAATGAACCTTTTTGAAGATTTTTTGTGAGACATGACTTCGGGAAGAGAAAACTTTCATTTGTGTGCCAGTAATTGATGATGTGAGAGGGTAAGAGGTTAACACAACACTCTTTTTTTTTTTTTTTTTTTTTTTTTTTTGCGGTACGTGGGCCTCTCACCGTTGTGGCCTCTCCCGTTGCGGAGCACAGGCTCCGGACGTGCAGGCTTAGCGGCCATGGCTCATGGGCCTAGCCACTCTGCGGCATGTGGGATCTTCCCTGACTGGGCCACGAACCTGTGTCCCCTGCATCGGCAGGCAGACTCTCAACCACTGCGCCACCAGGGAAGCCCAAAACAACACTCTTTGGCTGATGCATTGTGATTTGCTGTGAGCAATGACTACTCTTTGCCTGGCAGCTCTGCTTTTTCTTTTAAAACCAGTCCTATCAAACTCAGTTTGTCATCTCAGGAGATTTCCTTCACTTTTAACCAGGAAAGTCAAGTGAAATCTTTGTATTCTTGTGTTGTTTTTGTAACCGGGCTTTGTGAAAGATTGACATGGGACTTTTATCAAGCAGAAACTTATTCTCTCTTTTTCCCTTTTTTAAAATTTCCTTTTCTTATTTTCTTTCTTTCTCCTTTTCTCTTTTTCCCCTTTCTTTCTTTCTTTCTTCTTTTCTCTCTCTTTCTTTTTTCCCTAACATATTTTAGACTGGAGGGCTTGATTTGAAATAATAATCTTTGAAAAGATTGGGTCAATACATTCAGGTCTACAGGAGATCTCTCAGATCTTAGGATGCCTTTGATCAGAAGTAGAAAAAGGAGAACTTTCCTGTTCTTGGTATTCCTGCCCTTTCTGTAAGCCTTTGATATTCTTGTACACTAATTTAGAAGTATAGCCTAGAACAGACCTCAACATGCAGTAGGGACTGTAAATACATCAACTTAGACTAATCGTGAGGGACTTCCACTGGTGGTCCAGTGGTAAAGAATCTGCCTTCCAATGCTGGGGACATGGGTTTGATCCCTGGTTGGGGAACTAAGATCCCACATGCTGCAGGGCAACTAAGCCTGCATGCTACAACTGCTGAGTTCGTGCGCCTCAACAAGAGACCCTGCATGCCTCAAACTACAGAGCCCATGAGCTCTGGACACCACGTGCCATAATACATAGCCCACGGTCCCTGGAGCCCATGTGCCACAACTAGAGAGAAGCCCGCATACCACAACAAAGAGCCCCCCGCTGCAACGAGAAAAATCCTGCACATCTCAACGAAGACCCTGCATGCTGAAACTAAGACCTGACGCTGCCAAAAAAATAAATAAAATAAATAATTGTAAATAAATAGAATAATCTTGAGTCTATCTATCCACCATATAAAAAGAACGACAGTGAAAAAATATAACAATTTTAAACACTTTTAAAGCCAGGTCAGAGTTGCAAGAATGTTTCCTATTGCAACTAGAATTTAAAAATGTCAGTTAAGTATTTTATATTTGGCGCCACTTCAATAATAAAATGATTTTGTAATTTTTAAGTGTATAAAGATTATAGGAAATATTAATTTTGTAAGAAAATATATACATGAATACAGATATTCATTTATCAGAGTCCATTGGTTACAATACACACTCTCTTAGGAAGCTTAAACAAAATGAAAATATTGGGTGGATATAGGGTAGTTCATAGAATTGATGGAAAAACAGACAAGGTTATGAAACAATGTAACTCCTATGATGTCAGGTTTCTTATTTTTGAACTGATAGCAGAAAACACACACACACATGCACACACCAACAAAAAACTTCAGTATGAACTTCTTTCTGTCCATAAAATATTTTGCTAAGGATTCAATTCCCAGGAGAAATATTAATCTGTCTTAAATTAAAATCCCTACCTGTCACTGATTGAATCCCATCAGAAACAGATTAAATGCAAGTGAGAGGGTTTTTTTTCCCCTAATGGAAATGTCAGTAGCTGTTACCCTGCAAGGGGTAGGATTTTCCCACAAGCAAGATTAACAGATATCTACTATGTCCCACTCATGAACTGACACTATCACGTAGGCACATTCTCACTTCCATACATAGAATTATACAGTATGTCCTCTAAACATCATATATTGTTATTCTAATATGCAGTCTAAGCCAAGTAAGCCATAAATGGAGAATAATTGTAATGTTAGAGACAAGTAAGTTTTTAAAATGTATGTAAAATATAATATACGTAAATATAAACTAAATATAGTTATTTAGAAAATGCTTGAGTAAAAGAATCATCATAATAGGTGAAATTAGACATGAGTGTTTTTGAGCATGTGGGAAAAATTATTTTAAAATTACACCTGCTTTCTTAAATATTTTATATTCCAATATTTAACATGCTTGAAAATGTCAGAAGAAATCATTCAGCTATAACGTAAAATATTATATTTGTACTTAGAAAAAATATATTCAATTAATGCCTTTTCCACTTAATATTATATTCCTAATAGAATATTATTTTAAGTCTCTATATTTGTCTCCTAAGCAGTAAAAGAAAGATAATAAAGCCTATCTTACAATCTTTTCTTAAAGTAGAAATAGAAGGATCACAATGAAAGTGATTTCAGTGCTTGAGGAATTATTAAATGGTATGTTTTGGTAAATGTTTGAAGTAATAAACAAGATTGGAAGGTGAAAATTTAGTTCATTTTAAGTTGACATTAAGATAATCATAGGAGGAGGAGTTGAGGGTGAGAGTTATGATTATAAACCTTTTTGACTATCAAATGAAATCAGTATACACCTCCCTTGAAAAATGTTCAAAAACATACATTTAAAAATCCCCTTATCATTATATAAATAAAATAGAATACATTATATTATTGCTTTACAACATGATTTAATTCTCTTTGATAGAATTATAGCTTACTTTATCTAATTAATTTAGTATTTTGAACATCTGATGAGTCAGAAATAGCTTAAATTGGCTGAGCACTGACCAAATGCAAGAGATAGTTCTAGATATTTGAAAACAACAGTAAGCAAGACAGAAAGCAAATCCTTGTTGTCTTGGATTTATCATTCCATGGGAAAGAGAAGAAGCAGGCATAATGAATAATAAATGTTAAAATAACAGATATAAAATTTATGTAGTTTCTAAAAATAATATAAAATTGGAAGGGGGTAAAGAAATTAGAAGTTCTGTGGGAGATGGTTGGAATTTTATTAAATAGAGTGGTCATGACAGCACTTAGGGGAATGAAAGGAGCTGATAGAATGAGCTCTACTGATATTTACATGAAAGATGTGGGTGGCACAGGTAACTGCAGTGCAAAGGCTTTAATGTGAGCTGGACTATCAATGGTTTATAGAAAGGGCAGGAATGTCAAAAAGCAGGGAAAGTTCTTCTTCCAATTCTAATGAAAAACATCCTCAGCTCATAGAGATCTTTTGGGCACCTATATGTCTTGAACTAACCTTTTCAAAGCATTGGACCCTCCAGTTTACGCGGTGTGTTGGTTGGTGGCTGGTGTAACATGATGGAGAAGGCAATGAGAGATATGCAGAAGCAATCAGAATGCTGGGGAAATGGAGGAGCATCTTTATTTTAGAGAAAAGAATCTGAACACTTACAAGTGAAAGTAATTTGCCCAAGAATACTCAGCTAGTCAGTGGACTGAACTCTTAACCCTTTTTCATCTTATTCTAGATGCTTTGTTTGTCATTGGAGATACAAATTTGAGCAGCACACTCATTTTCTTTTTGCTATTGTTCTTAGAAATAGTAACCACAAACTTAGGTATACATTTAGTATTTGGGGAGTGGGGGGAACAACATTTTGAACATGTTTAAGTAGAATTCAAAAGAAGCGAGAGGGATAAAAAGAGGAAGAGATAAAACTACATGCAAGCTTTAACATTCAAGAGCCAAAAGATTAATTTTATAGGATAGAATCCTCAATCCTCAGTAGTGATAGATTTATGTTTTATGTCAAGTATAAATGCATACACAGGTAATGAATAAGAATAGATGTCACAGGAATGGAGCCATTTCTCTAATCTGAATAGTCAGACAGATAAATTTATGTTCCCAATGAAAAAAACTAAAACTACTGGATTAAATTTTTTTTAAGCATAAACACATACAGGAAACAAATCAACAACAACAACAAAACACACTTGTATTAAAGAGCTGGCAAGCTAATGTAGATTAATCAATATTTCAGAAATCTAAATAAAGAAGATAATGAAAATATAGATTGAATCTTAAAGCTGATTTTGTACAGGGAAATATTGCCAAGCTGACTTGAGCTTTACACAGGACACAAAGGACACAGCCTTTGGCCACTGGCAGCAGAGAATTAAGTAGGAAATCCTCCCTCAGTAAAACTGGGACCACGGGGCTAAATCTTCAGTTTAAGGGTGAACAAGAGGTAAACATTTCCTACTCCAATAGGCCCAGTAAACTACAAGAGAAATTGCATTATTTAACACTAAGCACAGGAGGAGCAAAAACAAAAATAATGCCTGAGAAGTTGTAATGACTAGCCTGGCCTCAACCAGGTTTGTGGTCCAAATTCATACTAACTAGGTAAATTCAAAATAATCTTATTCAGAAATTAAGTTTTAAAATATCATGATCTGTTAGTGGCTGAGGTACCAAACAGGAGAGAAAGCAAATCATCTCTGGAAGCATGTACCATCAATATATTCCCAAACTATATCTTTATGCCAGTGTTACATAAGTGTCTCTGATGGAAAGATTTCTGGGGCTTCCTATTCTGCCATTTTGCTGTCATCACTCTTGAGTTATTTGTTTTTTATTGGTGTGTGGTAACATCAATTAATTAATTCTGTATGTTATTTCATTCTATGATTATTCCTTAAGAATGGGTCACTATGCCTAAACTTTGTGTGAAAATAACATTGTTTATGCTGAACACCTTTTCCTATGAAAGACTAGAATTGCGGTATATGCTAGGTAGAGAATGACTATATATGATCAGTCTCCAATAAAAACCTTGAGTATTTTATCTCTAATAAACTTCCCTGGGCATTATTTCCATTTCTCTTACAGGTTGTTTGAATTTTTCATATGAATTTACATGAGTCTTTTATATGATTCATTCTTGGTTCATAAACTCAGGGAAGATATATGCCAAGGCAAAGGGTTTTGATTTCTAAGAATTTAACTAAGCCCATAGGAGACAATAGGTCTCCCTAAGTAGTCTCAATTTGGGGGGGGAAATCTTAAGAAATTGCTGTTTTTGCTCAGCATTCAGATCCTCATCCAAGAATCAAAATAATTTCCACTGGTAAGAAGGGGTTACGTAATGAGAATGGGAGCTGGGAAAAAAGACCTGTACAAGCACATAAATAACAACGAGGTTACCATGAAGAGGTACCCTTTGAATAAAACAGGTACATTAGATATGATTTTACTAAACGTAGGCAACTACTTCTGTACTGTTCATTCTCCAAAGTACCACATTTATTTTTTGAATTTAAGACATTCTTTATTGTTAAATTATCTGTTTACTACCAAGTATATTAATCCTTATGGAGGAAAGAGAAGTGCTGATTTATTTTCAGTGTTTTCTCAGAAGCCATGCTGATAATAAAGATTTAGGAAAACAAAAAGTGGTTTGGGAAATATAAATAAGAATATGATAGTTATCTGTCTAGATTCTATGTCAGGCTGTTTAGAATCTGCTGTACTTTTCTTCCACAACAATTTTCCATGCTTTTTTCCCCACAGATGATTAAATATAATACTGTCAAGAATACATGTTCATCAAGATCCCCTTAGAAATTTCTTCCTTTGCAAGTAAATTTTGTAAATCAATTTTACCGTAGCATTCTTTAATTCTTTAGTTCTTATAATTACTTAACTCTGAGGTTATAAAACCAAAATGGAAAAAGAATGGGGCACACTTACTTAAAAAGAATGTTGACTGCTTCTTTGTATTAAATTGCTCCAATAAAGAATGAATTGGCACTTTAGAGTCATTTAATTAGGAGAAGAGTATTTTAGTTTTATCTCTTATACCACAACTTACAAAATAGTGACTTTAATAGTTCTGCTCACTTAATTATGTCAACAATTAAGAGACTGTTAAACACTAAGCTATAACTTGTCTAGTTGAATTTGATTCATTTTACTGGCCTATTTATATTTCAATTGATTCCTTTACATAGTTGGATATAAACAATGTTATAATAAAATGAAATGATATGGATGCTGTTATTTTGATCGGATAGGCTGTGATTTAATTTTAAAATAAGAGTAAAACGAAAATGTAATATGTAATTTAAATATAGTATTTAATTCTATTTATGTCATGTTATCTTTTGATGATTTAAAATGATTACAGTGAACTTGGTCTTTGTTTTCAGTCATCATGTGAATTCTGCATTTAAGAACACAATGCCCCGCCTGAGGTATTTTCTTAATTTCTTTAAATCACAATGCCATTATTATCAAAGAGAAGATTCATCATACAATAGGAGCTACTGCTTAAAACTGTATTACAGATTAATGAGATTAAAACACATTAATGAGATAAAACCCATAAAATGCTTATCATTGACAAATTAATTACTCAGTGAGGTTAACCCTAATTATATTGTTATTTTTTCTTTCTCTCTTCCCATTTCAGTTCCCTTGCATCCAGGCTGTCTTTCTATCAGTCACTAAATAATGGGTTTTCTCAAAGGTTGGCCCTCTTTGGTTCTCACTGTATATCCTTTCCCTTGGAAATCTTATCCAAATATGTTTACAATTAATCTTTCTATATTTATGATGGACCCAAATATGAATTTCAAGATATATCATTCATTTAAACTCTACTTCAATATTTCTAAATAATTAGGCAATGTTATTATATGGGTATTTTGAGACAACTCAATGTTGGTTTGAAAAATAAAACTAAGTAAATAAGAATATTTATCTATAAACTTGATTTATACTAGCATTCTTTAGTCAAGGTCTTTATCAGTCATCTATCACACAGAGCATTTATAGAGATGTTATTGTTGATACTTCCTACTTTTTCATCTTTCCATACCCGATCATTCACCAAACATATTAAAACACATAAATGCTTATTAAATATACTCATTTTTCTTAATCTCTGATTCCCTTTCATATTTCAAGTTTTCATCTTCCTCCATAAAGACTGCTAGTATTGCCTTCCTACTGATATCTCTATGTGCACTCAACCTCTGGACCCCACTTCATCATTTCTTATATTAGAGCCAAAGGGATCTTAGTAAAATGCAAGTATAATCATACCAACCCTCTGCTTAATAGCCTTCAATCTATTTTCATCAGGAAAGAATTGGTGGCATATGAATTTGAGTATACAGGCATGGGCCTGGTTTGTTTATTAAAAATATTTGACAGCTTATAACGGCAACATTTGCCAACATTTTTGATTACTTGCTAAAAATTAGACACTGAACTAAGCATACTATAGGCATTATCTTGTTCAATACTCATAGTCTATGAGATTACTGATAACCTTCATAATTACCATTTTAACAATAAATAAACTAAGATATTAAGCAAAATGGTCAGAAGATTATATATAGAAAAACCTAAAAAAAAACCTGTTAGAACTAATAAACAAACTCAGTAAAGTTGCCGTATACAAAATCAGCATACAAAAAGCAATTGTGTTTCTATACACTGAAAACAATCTGCCTGTAAAAGAAATTAGGGAAGTGACCTCATTTACAATATCACCAAAAAGAATAAAATACTTAGGAGTAAACTGAACTAAGGTGGTGAAAGACTAGTATACTGCACACTACAAAACATTGATGAAAGAAATCAAACAAGAAAGACAAATCCCATCATGTATGACAACATAGATGAATCTGGAGAAAATTAAATGAAGTGAAATAAGGCAGTCACTGAAAGACAAATACTGTATGATTCCACATATATGATGTATCTAAAATGATCAAATTGATAGAATCAAAGAGTGGTCATAAGGGCTGGGGGAGGGAGAAATAGAGAGTTACTAATCAATGGACCCAGAGTTTCAGTTCAACAAGATGAGTAGGTTCTACAGAGCTGCTACATGAGGGTGTACCTATAGTCAACAATAATTTTGTTCCCTTAAAATTTGTTAAGAGGGTATATCTGATGTTAAATTTTCTTATCACAGTGAAATAAATTTTAAAAATTGGTCAAATCCCTTTGTTAATAAGTGATGCAGCACAAATGCCTGACTGGTGTATTTATATTTAACCCCTCTATTTTTGAAGAATACTTACAGTAGGGAATTGTTACATGCAAGTGAGAGTAGATTGACTTTATCTATTTCATAAATAACATTTGATCAAATAAGTGGGAGTTCTAAATAGAGAATATATAGGAAATAATTGCCAAGAGAAAACAAACAAAAAAACACACAAAAATCCTCTAACCATCTGTTTAGTGTTGTACCATAAGTTAACAAGAAAAATGTATTTTTTCATTTCACACACACAAAAATACTGAATGAAATACAACACACATATTTATCTGAGCTAAAAACAAATAAGAAACATTTCAGAAGTTAAAGCTAGAGTGCAAGACAAGTTACAGCTAGATGACCCATCAGTGTCTAGGAACTGAAGATTTAGGGTCTGGGGTTATTATTAAAAAGAGGAATGGGTGACAACTGTTTATTCTCTTTAATTTCAGGGAGGTGGAACTACGCATAAAAGTGTAAATGGTTATCTCTAAATGAGCACAAGATTTAAAAAAAGGAAAAACATCATGTTATCTAACCACACTCACACACACATACACATATACCCTCTTGACAGAATACCACATCTCTGGTTAAACTTCTGTGTTTCTAACTGAGGCCAAAGGAAGACAAGTCTTAAGAATTTTTTACAACCATCAACTATACTTCAGTGAAAAATAAATTTAAAAAGAAAAAGAAAAAGAAAATTGTTTTCACAACCAAGTGTCTGAAAGGTTTCCTTGAAAGAGATTTAGCTAAAAATGTATTTACATTAAAAGTTACAAACCACACGAGGAAATGAACTGTCATGGGAGAAGTATTCTACCTTCCAAAACTATAGGTCAACCTTAAATAAATGATGATTACTAGTGCAGCTGGAATTGAGTATCTGTAACCAACAAGTAATTAGAACGTAGAGCCTGATGGAATGTTAATAAGGTGAAGGAACAGTCAGTAATAATTTCCATTTTCTGATCTGATTAACTAGGTGGATGGTGGTACCATCTACTAAGCTAAAGAATGCAAAAGGAGATGTTGGGCAAAAACCATCTGTTCAATTTGGCACATTGGATATGGAGACACCAGTGATACATTGTCTTAGTCAGCTTGGGCTACCATAACAAAATACCATTGACTGAGTGACTTAAAGAGTAACAATTTATTTTCTAGCAGTTTTGGAGGTTAGGAAATCTAAGACTAAAGTGCCAGCCAATTTGATTCCTTATGGGGGCTCTCCTTCTGGTTTGCAGATGTCTGCCTTCTTGCTATGTCCTCACAAGATCTTTCCTTGGTGTGTGTATGGCGGGGGTGGAGGGGGCGGGGGAGAGAGAGAGAGAGAGAGAGAGAGGAAGAAAGGGAGCTCTCTGATATCTCTCCTTATATGGGCACTGATCCCTTCCTGAGAATATCATTGTAATGGCTTCACCTAACCCTAATTACCTCTCAAAGGCCCCATCTCCAAATATCATCATACTGAGGGTTATAACTTCAAAATATGAATTTGAGGGGGCTCCAAACATTCAGTCCACAGCATCAATATACGTTTTTCTACCAGAAAAAATAAGTTCGCTGGAAATGATTATTTTTGGTATTAATCAAGAATGTTGGCTCCCTTAATTAATAAAAGATAATTTGGAGTCAATATGGAAACTCCAGTAATTTATCTTGTATTAATTCATTCATTTAACAAGGATTTGAGTGCCTATTCTGTGCAGGTCACAGTCGTAAGCACTTGGAACACATCAGTGAACAAAATAGATAGAGATCCCTGGCCTGATGTGGCTTTCTTTGTAAGGAAATCAATAAAATAGATAAGTAAAGAAAATGATATATCAAGAAGTTATAGAATATGGAAATTTTCAATTTGCATGTGTGGTGATAATAGAGGAAGTTCCTATAAAGTATAATCCTGCTCTCAAGTAGATGACAAGATAGATAAATATATAGCAATGTGTGGTGATGCTGGTATAAGCATATTTATGAGGAATTGAGACTGACACAACAGAGAAAATAATAAATAGTGCCTTGGGTAGACATCACTTCATAGAGAAAATGAAAGAAATTAGAAATCAGCTTGGCTTTTATTAAACAAGCACAAGAGGAAAACATTTTTGGAAAGAGAGAGAATCGTGTGAAAAAAATCACTGAGTAACCCAGGAACCCAGCATCTTTGTGATACCTCAAATAGCTCAACACTTAGAAGTTCCAAGACAGGTGCAGCTAAGCAGAGGAGTGATTAAGGGGGTCTTACATGCTACATTATGGAATTCAGAATTTTCATTAAAAAGTGAGAAGTTATTAAATAATTTTAAAATAAAGAATGGCATTTTCCCTTAGTTCATGATCATTCTGTTCTTTGAAGGGAATGATTGGGGAAAAATCATAGAAACAAGATAGCTATTCATAATGCTATTTTATGCATTTCCTAGGAAATGAGAAAGACCTAAACTATAAGGCAGGAGAAGTGGTGATAGAAAGGTGCAGAAAGATACAGGGATTTCTTTAGGCAGATTTTAATATATAGAATGATGGAATGGTCTAAGTTTAAAACACGTCCCCAATTTCAATATTTAAGTGAAAATGAGAATGAATGGACAACACTGTAGGGCGCGGTCAGCTAACTGCTACGCGGCAGGAAGCTGAAATAAGCTGAGTCATCCTTCCTGTGGCCACTGCGCTTGCGCTAAGTATACTAATGAGGTTTTAAAGTAGCGACCTATCCGATGCTGGCTCACAAATCGCACCATCGGCGAAAGCCAATCACAGAGCGACACATGTTCTTAATCCCTATATAAGCAGACTGCTATAGGATTGCGGGGTCTTCCTTCCATCTTTCTTCAACCAAGCTGTGCTCCAATAAAGTGTGATACGAGAAGAATCTTGCGTGTGGCGGCTCGTTATTCTGCTGGTCGGAAACGGCTCGCCGCACAACACATTTTATTTCCTAATAAATAATGATTTTAATCAGTTTGGGCCCTAATGAGTTTGAAATACAAGGTGGTATATTCAGGTGGAACACTGGAGAGAAACGTTTGCTAGAGTTGGATATCTCCGTAAAATGTGTGATATCTTGTGCTATATCTCGTGAGATATCTCCATAAAAATGGTATTAGACACTTTGAAAGTATATGAGAAAAACCACCGCTATGTATCATGAGAGCAGAAAGACCATACCAAAAAGAAAAAAGAAAGGAAAAAAGTGCCCAAACTCATTCCATGGAAAGTAGAGTTGCTCATGCAGGTGTCTGAGAAATAAGTGTCATAACAGTAATGGAACCATGAGTGCGGGGTATTATAAACACCAAGAGAAGAAAAAGTTTTAAAAATAGTAAAATGATTGTTCTAGGTAAATCTTGTGGAAAAAAAAAATGTAAGGACTGCAGGCATTCATATGATTATCTAATTAGAAAATATTTAGCAATAATGACAATGATAGAAACTTGGTCATTTTCAGACTTTCTTTCAATCTCTTTCCACGTTTGATTCAGTCTTAAATCTACTCAGACTGTATCATTCCCTTTCTATAAAATGTTCAGTAATTTCCGATTTCGTACAGAATGAAGTACAAACTCCTTAGCCTAACATTAAATCCCTTCCATGACTTCACCTATTTTCTCAACCTCACCTGTTTTTACATGCCTTTACATTCTACTTCCACCAACCCATGCATTTTCCACTTCAATTACCCTTTACGGAGATGAATCCCTACTGTGTAAACGTTCCCCCACAGCCCTGGAACTACCTAGTAACCTAGTTCAAATGTCATAGCCTCTGATGCTCCATTTAAAAAATTTTAAATTGAATGTTTAGTATATCAAATATATTTCTATTATTTCCACTTTTTTTCTATCATACACCAATTAGCTTTGTGGTTTTTTTCTTTCTGTAGTACAAATATACTCATAAGAAAACTCAGATAATATATTTTTATCTTGGACTATCAAAATCCATGTGTCACACACTGAAACACTGTAAAATTTGCAACTTTCCCAGTTATACTGTGAATTTCCCCCCTTTTTTCCAACATAAGCGATTAATACTGATTACAGTATTTCTAACAACAATGTTAATCTAGTTGAGGTTTGGTTTTAGCAGAAGTTGTATATTTGCCCTCATCTTTTTTTCTTTGCATGTTTTTATCAAAGTATATTTTACTAATGGTCAAATGAACACAAAAGTTTAGAGAAAGTGAGATTAGTAAATTAGTTAGCTTTACTATGAGACTATTGGGAAGAAAAAAAAAAAAAACCTAGAAGGTTTATATTCATTTAAATGTAATTGTAACAAGTTTTAGCCAATGCAGTTTCATTGTAGGGAATTCACAATCCTGCTTCAGCCCAGACACTATACTTATTTGACTCACAGGAAATTCAAATATCCTCGTCCTATCATTCAGTTTATTTGCAGATTGTTCCACTGCAAATCTGTTTATGCACTTTGTATCACTCTTCAAATACATTTTTCTTTTTCATAGGCAGTGGGATGTATCGGCTAGTCTATTTCTTCAGAAATCAAGTCCTTATTTCTTGAAATTATCCTAAACTACAAACATATATATATATATATATATATATATATATATATATATACACACACACACACAGATATATACATATATATATATGTTTTGGGAAGGGAAATCACAATGTTCACTGTGATCTGTTTGCAAAATAACTGCATTTTTCCCTGTTTTATCTTTAGCCTTTGCATTCTTATCTTGAAGCTCTGCCCATCAGAAGATGATACTCATTTTCCCACACCTTGAATCTGAGCTTGCCTTGAGACTTGCCTTAAGTAGTAAAATGCATGGAACTGAAGTGTGTCAGTTCCTAGCCTAGACCTCAAGCATTGCACACTTTCAGTTTCTTTTAGAATCTTTTCTTCTACCATGTGACTTTGATTAGGCTAATATGTGAAGGATAAGAACATATGCACCAGAGTTGAGGCATCCTAACAGTCCCAGCTGACGTGTCTATGTGAGACATTCCATCCAAGATCTGCAAAAGCCAACATCTTGCCCCATATCTGACCCACAGATGCCACAGAAGACCAGCTGAGACAATGTACATATACACACACAGCATATATGCATATATGCATACCTGTATATAAGTACAGATATACACACATACAAACACACACTCATATATACAGTGAAACCTTGTGAAATAATTGGCAAATGTAGAAATTTATCGTTCAAATAGCATGTACACATTAAAGCAGCTAGTTAACAAAAAAATTCTGTTCTAGACCATTTTCCAAACATCTACCATTTCTCTATCTGTTGCCTTTGAGGTCTACAGGTTTTTCATTCTCTTATTGAATAATGCACTTTCTTTAAAAATCAATGTGTTCCCTTTGAACTTAATTAAGCACTATCCACTGGGAATCAGGACCAAAATAGTACAACCACAGGAAATATGGATTGCATGGTTATTGGTTCTCTTCCATTTGCTTTAAATGTATTAATTTAAATCATTTAATCCTCACATGTGTATAATTATTATATCAGTTTTACATATAAGGGAAAAGAAGCACACAGAGAGTAACTGTTCACAGTCTACACAATTGGGGCCGAACCTAAATCCAAGTAATTTCATTCCCAAATCCTACTCTTTTATTACTATGCTATACTGTCTCTTGCCCCTCTTTATATATGTGCCTCTTTAAATGTCATGCCTATATATTTTATGCATGGCTGGCTATAAGGAAGCTTTTTTCCTAAAATTCAGCAAAGAGGAGGTATTTTATATTTGTGTCCCCTCACAGTATATTTTTTTAAAGTTCTCTCAATTATTTTATGTAAAATTTAAAATATTGTTTCACATAGAACCAAATAATGGCCAGTGTTGAATAGCTCATTGACAAATCTTTTATAATCAACCTAGAAAACAATTCAGTAAGCAGTTGCTTTGTGAATACTGGAATTAGATAGCTACAGGAAGATAAAAAACACACCTTCTCCAAATTTAAGTGAATAAAAATCTGTAGCTTCAGCTAAAGTCTTCATTAACATATCACACTTTTTTTTTTTAATATCTCAGATACCCTGAGCAAAAGTGAAGGTGAATTGCTCAGGATAGGTGTGTTATATAACTCAAAAATTGTACTGTTTATTTTGATATAGAGCCTAAAGAGAAAGATACAAAATTTAGAGACTTTTTTTCATAAAAAATGGAAAGTAGAAAATATACAATTGATTTAGTACATTTCCTTAAAACTTGTAGTTTAGTGTTGCACTGACTAAATGATAAATGTGTAAACTAAATTAATAGATATTAAGTAAACATTTGACAATTGCATCTGTAATACTACAAGTAATCAGCCATATGCACCATTTTGGCACATGTAGTGTTAATAGCCAATTTATATTTTGATTATTTGGTGTGTGTACAATATCCTTTGGCTTTTTTCTTGTTTTTTGTGGTATGCGGGCCTCTCACTGTCGTGGCCTCTCCCGTTGCAGAGCACAGGCTCCGGACGCGCAGGCTCAGCGGCCATGGCTCACGGGCCCAGCCGCTCCGCGGCATGTGGGATCCTCCCGGACCGGGGCACGAACCCGTGTCCCCTGCATCGGCAAGTGGACTCTCAACCACTGCGCCATCAGGGAAGCCCTATCCTTTGGCTTTTTGACTTTCTAACTTGTTTGCTTATTTTCTTCCTTGCTTGTTTATTTGATTTGGACCTTCTTTTTGGAGAAACAAAAAAGGAGATAACTCTGCCTTAAAAGTTGTCTTGTATGTAGATACATCTAAAAGGGCAAAATAAATAGACACACATTATTTTTATTATTATTTTTTTTTGCGGTACGTGGGCCTCCCACCGCTGTGGCCCCTCCCGCCGCGGAGCACAGGCCCTGGACGCGCAGGCCCAGAGGCCACGGCCCACGGACCCAGCCGCTCCGCGGCATCCTCCCAGACCGGGGCACGAACCCGTGTCCCCCGCATCGGCAGGCGGACCCTCAACCACTGTGCCACCAGGGAAGCCCTTGACACACATTATTTTTAAACTTTATTTTAAAAAAAAATTTGTCTTTCAAGTAGGCATTTACATATCAGTAAATATGGATATGTGCAACATCAATTGAAAGCCTATAATAGTACACTAACAAATATCTATACTACAATTTATTAAGCCAATCTATTATAGAAATTTTAAATTATTTTTATGTATTTATGTGTATAAACTATGCTATTATATTCATATTTTCACATATATGTTTATTTATTACTTTCTGTAAAAGAGTTAGCTGAGGACACAAAGAAAGATGGTGTGCTTTGGTGGATTTGTTTAGTTCTGGTAACGACAGAGCAACCAAATGAAGATGTCTAGTGTACACTTGGGTAATGAAGTATGGAGCCCATGAAAAGAATCTTTGAAGTTTATTTTACTGGCCCATTTTATGGATGAAAATACAAAGGACTAGGGACTTAAGACAATTGTCCAAGTTAACGGGTAGTGAATGTCAGAGACAATAGTTAAGTGTCTAACTCATCTGATTTCAAAATCTACATAATCAACCACTACCTATTGATAAAACCAAGCAGAAGTTTTCAATATTTATTTATTGTACAAAAAAATAACTTTTGATTTACCTACATGTCACTCAAATTATCTTTTGTTTCCTTTTTATAGTGCAAAACAGAAATTATGTGGAATCCAAGACACAAAGTATCATAAAATGCATTTATCTTATTAATCTACAATATTACATTGCATAGCACTTACAAATTTATTTTAAAATAAACTCTTTTTTACTTTTTGACATCATGTCTTTGCAAATTTTACCCCATTCATCTTTTTTTATTTCACTATTAAATTTCATTTTGTTAAAAATCAAATGCATTGGGACACTTTGACTATGAGTAGGATTGACAAATAATATCAAAGACACAATCTCAGCAGAATAAATTTGATTTGGTTTAGTGTATAACAAGCACTCACCAAATATTCAAAATTCCTAGGAGGTGAAAATCAGCATTTTCAAATAGTTGAATCTATTCCTGACATTTGGAACTTTAAAATTATGAAAAAGAAGTCATATACTCACAGGACAGTAATTAACATCATAATAAAATTTCATACTTAATAAAATATTTCAATTAAGTAATGTTGAGTGCCTTAGATTCTCATTTCAGCTCATATGCATTTATTTCTCTTTTCTTCCATTTTGTTGAATATTGTATTCTATCTTCTTGATGTGGACTTATGTTCAAGTCACCTATGTATTTTGTTATTTTAATAGTCAGGTGAAGAAACATGACCATCTAACTTAGGAAAGAACTATCTGGCATGCCTGAAAACTAAATAGCTAATTGAATTTTCCAGATAGAAATAAATAGTGTCATAATAGTTTCATATTCAACTTCTCTAACCATATGTTTGTTGATCAGGATCCATATCACTTGACTTTGATTCAAAAAAAGGGAAAATGAGTATGTACTTCCTGTCATGGTAAATATCTCAAGGAGAATAAATGAATAGTAAATTACTTACAAAAATAAGTCAGGACTATCCTTTAACAATATCACATGTTAACCTAAGGGTTAAGCTGATGCCTGTAAAAAATTAAAGCAAAGTAAGAAAGGCATATTTAAATACTTAACATGTCAAATTTAGCATGGGACTTTATTTCATTTGAAGCATATTGCTTCTATTTCTTCTTTCCATATGCACTTTGGATATATACAGTACTATGTGAACATTGATTTAATTAAGCATATTATTTTGAGCAGCTGAGTCACAAACTGAGATATTTGGGAAGAAAAATGAGCAATAGACAGTTTGGTATGTCAGGCAATTTAAATCAACTTGAAAAGTTTTCCCTTTGAAAGTTCTCCCAATTTCTTGTTCAAAGCAAAGTTATAAGGGAAATTGATATAATTAATGTCCAGGAAAACATATCACTCTTTATACCTACCAACTAAATAGACCACATCCCCTAGTAAGTTTGCAAGAACTTACTGCAAAACAAGGTAAACATAAGATATTGATAAAAGTACAAAATCTGAAAAACTATTGTCCTTAGACCATGCAAAATCAAAGGAAAATTATGGCTATGATAATGTTTATGTATTATTCTGAAAAAATTACATTTAAGAGGATAATTGGAGAATCCACAACTTTTTTTAGGCTGAACCAATGCTAATTCTTATTTCAGAGGTAGAAGCACAGATAAAAGAAGATAAAAGTCAAACAATAACTAGACTCTTGTTAAGTGATTCTTATTCCACCTATACCAAGCCTCAATGAAAACAAAACAAAACAAAACAAAAATAAACAAAAACAGCAAAAGTAGGATGCTATGTGAGAATTTACTTTTTGTAAAATAATGTATTAAAATATATTTTGTCACTTATTTGCAGTAGTTTGCTGATGCATTTTTATTTGTATATGCTTTAGAGAGATTCACTCAAATTGTTTCCTGTCAGAGATTTACTTTTAGTTTAAATTACTTATGGAATTGTTTCATTATTTACAGAAACATAAGCCAGGTAAATATTGGGTTGGCCAGAAAGTTTGTTTGGGTTTTGGGTTCGTTTGGGGTTCGTTTTTCTGTAATATCTTACGGAAAAACCCGAACAAATTTTTTGGCCAAGCCAATACTTTTCTATAGGACACATTTTGTAGGAGACTCCATTTACCAAAACACTTGTCAGGTTTGCCTGTCTACTATCACTATCACACATGTTCATTTTTTTAAAATTAGACGAAAATGACTAAATGTTCATAATTATGTAATATTTTATAAAATATTATTTTCCATTTTGTCTTGTTCACTATTGTAATTCATAAGTTGGCATGTAGTGTCAACTTAAAGTATGTGTTAAATAAATGGAAGTATAAGGCATATCACCTCCATTTGCTGTACAAACCTAAGTTCTGTTAAATAGGACAAAAAAAATTAGATAGTCCTTCAGTTACTGTTCTTCAAGGTAGTTTATTCTGTGCCTTTTATTCACATTAAGCCTATATAACAGAAGACACGCACACACACACACACACACACACACACACAATTAATCTTGGTCAAAAAGGAAACAATAAATTTTAAACTTTTACTATAATACAAAATCAACTAAATTAAAGATACATTGCGTGATGTATCTAAAGATATGAAATCTTAGGGTTCATAAAAATGAAAAGAGAAAACAAAATAGTTCATATAAGTGATAAAAGCAAGACATTTGATGAGATCACTGCTGTTGTAGGGTCAAATAAAAAAGTACCTAAAACTAAAATAACACTATTTTTATATTTTTAGAGAGGAAAATAAAAAAAATAGATAACAAAAATATACTCTTTCCAGAAGAAGCAAAATAAAAACTAAATACAGAAGGTGTCTAAAAACAAGGAGTCTTTACAAGAAAACAATTAATATCTACATGCATTTGAGTAATTTTAGATGGACTAAAAATAAGGTAGGTTGAAACAGCACCCTTTAAGGGAGAAAAAGAAGTATGCAGGGTGTAAGTAAAATTTCCAATTCCTTTAATCATGGCATAGCCCTAAAATGACTACCTGTATGATTCTAATTATGACAGTAAAGAGGTGTATTAATTTAAACTTTTGAAAAGTAATTTTTTTTTGTTTAAAAACAAAATCAAGCCTATGAAGCTATCAAATGAAGATTATAAAGAAGAATAAACACAATTGTTTTCAAATGTCAAGTATCTATTATTGTAACTTACTGGAACTTAGAGAGTTTTAGAGAAATAATTCTCCAAAATAAATTGGTGAATAATTAAAACATTTTGACATGAACACTTTGAATTGTCACCTTCCTGCACACAGTTTTATAAATCAGTATCTTAAAGAGTACTGTGTTTATTTCATACAAGAATAATCATTAAATGACAAGTAAGTTACAAAATATATTCATAATTAAAAAGTAGAATAAAGTTATGATGTAAAAAGGTAATTAACAAGTCACCTTGTCATAATCTAGATATGGAAGTAACTTAGTGATGTTATACCATTAGAATAGAAGTCATTTAAACTACTCTATGAAGAAACAAAGCAAGGTTTTGTATATAGTAACAATGAAGCATTATTTCACAACAAAAAACATAATATGGTTACCATACTATGTATAAATGGTGATAGACACTGTCTCTTTCATTAAATACATCTGTTGGACAGAAGATTGAAAAAATAAGAAATGCACTCACCAGGGACCTTAAATTCAAGCTGGAAGAGGAGTAAATTTGCAGTCTATAGGTAAAAATATAGTATCTTAATTCAGGAAGATATGAGTATGAATCTTACTTTACCACTTACTTGGTTGACAAATGATAATAAGAGTCTTTCATAGGTTCTTATAAATAACAAATGAGATAATGAATTGTAAAAGGACTTGGGATACTTCTTGTTCCATCTATTTATTAATAAATGTTAGCCTTCATTCAGATATTCTACTAGTTTTAGAGAGGCCTAGAGATTATACATTTTTGTGAATAATTTATAGGAAACTAGTATGAAATTTAGTACAAAATGGATATTAACTTAGAAGGAGAATGAATCACAAGAAATTACATATTTTAAAAGCAAACAATACTGTCAGCATCACAAACTCAGAGAAATAGCATAATACTTCTAATATAAACTTCACATTCTGGTGTACCATACATATAATCTATCTTTTCCTCAATTTGTTTCTTTATACTTTTAGATTGGCTTTTCATATGTGAATGGTTACATATTATCATTATCTATGCAGAGAACAGAAATGTCGTTTAGTCATTTTCTTGCATAATTAATCAAAATTTAAATTTAATCTTCGACTTGTATCAATAATTTTTAGTTTCAATAATTATTTGCTTGTCATTTTTCATCTTGTATTTATTCACTATTTCTGCACTTTATCCTTGATTAGATTAGTGTTTGGCCTATTTTGTTTATTTTGTTCAAAGAAAAAAGTTTGATTTATATTATTATTTACACTTTCTTCTAGCTTCCTATCTCATTAATTTTTCTTTTTCTTTAAATTATATGTCCATCTATTTACTCTTTTGTTAGTCATATTCTAGTGTGTGTGTGTGTGTGTGTGTGTGTGTGTGTGTGTGTGTACGTAGGAATTAACTAAAAGAATCCTGAGAATGTGTAGCAGTATGTTCCTCCTATTATTATTCATGTTCTTTAGTATGATATTGTTTTTGAATTATTCTGTTTGTAGACAGCTGATTTTTAAAAAGTCAAGTTTAAAAAGAAAATTCATGTATTCAGTCACTAACTTCACGGTATTTTATAGAAATGTACATTTACAAAAAAAATCTTCGTATTAACCATGCTACGATCTTTAATGAATATTTTTAGCAACAAAAATATGCCTGAAAAGATGGTTAAATGAAGATATAGATTAACTTTTGTGTATTCTTGAAATTTTACTAAAATACTATTAAAGCGACATATAAAAGCCATAAAAATACAAATTCAGGGACAGAAGAGAAACGAGTAGCAACAAAATTTTGAATCCAGAAAAGAAATTGGATAGATGTTAAATGATTTAGCAGACCTAGAGTATTTAATTCTGATCTGGCAATGAATTAAAGTAAAAATAAATTTAAATTATACAGCAAAAATCCCCCAAAGGCTCAAGAATTGGTGACACCAAGGACCTTTGGATCCAGAAATGAATTTAAGGTGGGTTAAAGCTCAAATAGAGAAGACTGGTGGAAATTCTGTTGTAAAAATAGTTACCAGAGTTATAACAATAGTACTTAAACATTAATAATGAAAACCCTAATGACAAAATAGTGAAATGGCCATAAAGTAAAAACAATGAAACATTTTTAACATCTCTACACAGGCATTTTGGCTGCACCTTCTGGCATATTTCACTTTTTCTATATCTCTTTAAAATCCAAACTTATCTTTCTAATACCTCATGTGTCAAACCACTCCAGTCTTGTTTCTGATCCCATTAAAATTCTGAAACATCTCTGACTTGAACCACGGAGAGAATTTCCATGTCACTAAAATCAATGGACATTTCCATTGTTATTTCACTTGACTACCCTTGGAAACTTCATCTTCATCACCAGTTTTAATAATCATTTCAAAGCAGATAAATTATACAATTTTACTGACAGGTGTTAATTTCAAATTAATACCTTCAAATAATTTTTAGAATTATCATGAACACATAATATTCAATATGTCAAAAACTAACATATAGCTTCCTACAAATCTAGTCTTTTGTTTTGAATCGACTTTTAGTAAATGGCTTTACTGCCTATTATATTTTGTAAGGTATCCATGAATAACTCATGTTACAACCCTCTACATAATTCTTCTTAGTTAACCGATCATGAAATCCATCAAGTTTATATCCAAAATAGTTCTCACAGTTACTACTATCTCACTACTGCTACTTCCCAACTTACTAACAAAATCAAACTGAAAAAACTAAATTTTCTACCTAAAACATTTCTCCATTTTAAAGCTCTAGTTACTTTTTCAGACTTGTTGTTTGGCAGAAAAATGGTAGCTGCTTTACTGTGAAAATCTCCCACATTTTTGCTCAAAAAAATAAAAAAGAAGATAAGACAAAATCACACATGGCCCAGGAATTCAGCATTAGTAGGAGACAGAAAATACTGCAATATTCCAAATACTCATGAATAGAGAAAATAGATTCTGAAAGAACTCCCATTTTCAGCTCACTCCTACAACACTATGGTAACTGAGAGAAGGAAAAAAGGAGGCTTAGGAGACTCAAAAATAGTACAGTGGAAATGAAAATGTAGATGAAGCAACCTAGAAAGAGAAAGTCCAATATAAATGTCACAATACCTTCCTAGTAATCCTCAGCACTGGTTACAGGGAAGGGGCTTGAAAATGAGTGAGACCAGAACTAGAAGTCCCAAAGAAGCATTGTATCTGTAGGAAAATCAGTTATAGAGACAGATTCTATAAAATTCGAATACTGTTTTGATGGCACATGAAGAGGACAAGACACTAAAGAAATAGGGTAAGAACTACAGAATTAGATCTATCTTAATACAGAAAAACTAGTAAATGATAAGCTATCTCAAATCCCTGTGGCAAAGATGGCATTTTAAACAAAAGATTTTTAGACAACTAGATAACCATTCAGAAAAAAAAAAAAAAAAAAAAGATAAAATTTGATCAATTCCTCACCACCATACACAGGAATGAAACTTCAAACTGGTCTAAGATTTAATCGTCAAAAAATTAAAATATACAAGTACTGGAAGAAACACTGAGTAATTCATCAATATCACAGCTACACAGAAATATATGATTATTACTATATATGATTTTTTTAAAAACATCTAACAAATGTGACTATATAAAACAACAAAACAACCACAGCTTTGAGGTAGAGGACATTATGACTAAAGTTAACAGATGAAGGAGAAACTGAGAAAATATTTGCAACGCATATCACAGAAAAAGGTCTAATACCTGTAGTATAAAAGGAAAAGTTAAAAACTGAGGACAAAGAGCAAAAATCCTATAGAAAAATGGGCAGAAGACATTAACATACAAAACTGTCAAAATTGTATACAATTTGGTGAAATTTATATTTCATAAAAATATAAAAAGTTTTTCAACTTTACTTAAAATAATTACACTGATGAATAATTTTTCATCCATAAAAGAATCCAAGAGAAGTCCAATATGAAATGCCAAATATTCTGAAAATACAGTGATTTAGCAAGGATATAAAAGACTTGGAAAAGCACTATTAATTCAACCTGACACATATGAAACACTTCACTAAATGACTGCAGAAGACACATTTCTTTTCAAGCACACATGGAAAACTTCTAGGATAGACATACGTTAAAAAATAAAACAAATTTTAATAAATATAAAATGACTGTTATAATAAAAGTGTGTTTTCCAAAAACAATGAAATCCAATTTGATAACAACAGAAGGAAATTTGGGAAATCTTTAAATATTTTGAAATTTTAAAAAATGTTAAATAACTTGTCAAAGAAGAAATTACAATGGACATTAGAAAATATTTTTAATGGAATGAAAAACAAAACTCCACATCAAAATGTGTGGGATACAGCTATAACAGTACTAAAAGGGAAATGTCTATCTTTAAAAATCAGTATCAGGGGCTTCGCTGGTGGCGCAGTGGTTGAGAGTCCACCTACCAATGCAGGGGACACGGGTTCGTGCCCCGGTCTGGGAAGATCCCACATGCCGCGGAGCGGCTAGGCCCGTGAGCCATGGCCACTGAGCCTGCGCGTCCGGAGCCTGTGCTCCGCAACGGGAGAGGCCACAACAGTGAGAGGCCCTCGTACCGCAAAAAAAAAAAAAAAAAAAAAAAAAAAAAAAAATCAGTATCAGGAAAGAAGCACCTCTAATCAATAACTAGTTTCTAACTTAATATACTAGAAAAAAAAACATATATACATACATTGCATGATATTATGTGATATGGAAAAAAACATAGAAGGATGCTTAGATTTGACAATATAAAATTTATTGACATTGTAAAGGTGGTTTCAGCAGCCATGAGATGAAGAATAAATGAAAGATAAGGAATATAACCTAGTCTTTTTGTTTTGTTGTTGCTTTTTTACTACTTTTGGTTTACTTACTGGAATTGCATACATGCCCCGTACATAAGGAAGTTCATATCACTGAAAAATTAAAAACTCTTAAGATGTCAAAGATCTGAAATTTCTTTAGTGTTATTTTTCTGTCATTAAGCAACTTCTGTGTGATAGGCAACTTCAAGTCATGGGGATATACTGATGAACCAAACACATCATAGAACTCTATAGGATGCCTTATGGGAAAGCCTTGCAAGTCATGTCATTGAAAAATCTTAAATATATGAGAAAAAAAATTGATATAGAATGTAACGGCATTCTCATGCTTATGTGCCACCTACTCACCACACAAAACTCCACACAAACTTTAAATTAAGGTAGACTTGTGGATGATTTTATACTATTTTATATATTTTTCTGCTCTTTTTTCCTAATTTTGTTATTAATGTGTCTTTATAATCAGGAAAGGACTATGTATGCATACACACATATCTGTTCACATATGAAAATATGTATATATATTTGCAGCATATTATAAAGTGTCTCAAGAGTTCAAGGTAATATTCTCACTAGTGCAGAAGTTTGTAGCAATAAAATGTAAATATATGTAATTAGAAATTGGTTTTTCTGAAACAAGCTTAATCACAGTTTATAGCTGAACCATAGCCATGAATTTATGCATACAATGTCACTTTCTGATTGTGTTATGAAATATTTTATTTTCATGCATAAAACTGATAAATATGTATAACAAAATAAGTCTCTGTACTGTCAGTTTTGAAAGCTTGGTTTTAAGGGTTTTATATTTTCTAGAAGTATGCAATTATCCCCCTACAAACATATAAGTATGTCTGTATTTCTGAAAATATATTAGTATGTACAAAATCAATATATCTATAGATCTATTTTAAAGCATATTTTCAAGAAAAAGGTAGCAATACATGACAATATCCATGAATTTTCTATAATTAATCTTTATATTGTGACAAAATTCTTTTGAAGTTTTGTTTTTAGAATCAAAATGAATGACTCAATTAAAAAGAAAATCAAAAATCAGAGAGTAATATTAATAGTGAAATATTATTTTAAATGATCATGTATTCCATTTTCATGCTGAACAACACTATATTAAACCTCACATTGGTTAATTCAATCACATAAAAACTTAAATAAATTTATAAAGAACTGAGGACTTACACTGAGAAAACATATTTTGATTATTTTGTCCTTGAATTCAGTCTCCCTGTAATATCTGACAGTAGAAGCAAATAAATGGAAATTGTGCAAAGATAATGGGAAAGAGAAAGTTTTAGGCTAAGTGGCAAAATATGCAGATAACTGCCTTCTCCTTCCTTCTTCAAGTTTTAAGTGAAGCTATTTGCCAACACTGACAGGGTAAGCAGAAAGGTCAGAAACTTCAGGAGAGAAACAGTTTAAAACTCCCTTGGGCAGAGATAGGTAACAAAGAAAATGTAGAAAAGAAGAGAAAGATCATTATAGAGCTTGACAATGTAAATACATTTCCTTCCAAGATAAACTGGAAAAGTTTTTGTAAGTGGGTAACAGTAAGAGTTATGGGTCAGGGATAGGAGTCATCACTGATAGCTTTCACAGCAGTAAAACAAAAAACAAAACAACTAAATAGAACTCACAACTTGTTTACAACTTGCACAGCAATAAGAAAGTGTTTTTGACAACACAGGGAACCAGAGGTGAGGGTGGGAGGAGCAAGTTTGATGTTGAGGGAAATTTCTGTATATCCATTTACATTTTTTTCTTACATTTATTAGTCCTTTATGTGCAGTCTAAACGCTTGCTGTGTTAAAGAAAAACCTTTTGAAAACTTGTTTAGAAGGGGCAATCAATCTCCTAAGAATGATTACTCTTTCCTCTGAGCCGTGGTTCATCCTTTATTTGCATCTCCACTTATCATATATTGCAAGAATCATTGATACACATTCACTGGCTTTACTTTCCACTTCTAAATGATATTCTCCTTATGGATAATAACCACATCCTCTACACAATAATAATAATAAAACAATGACAATGTTAACGAAAGATCATTGTGGAATAGCAGTTGCCACTTACTGAGCACCTGCCATGTCAATTTACTTTTACTTGTCCTCCAAACTTACAGCACCATCTCTTATTTAGAGTTTAGGAAAGTGCTCCTTTAAAGTCTAGGGAGACCTCTGTAAATTAAAAAGACAAGGAAAAGAGAGACAAATCTATTTATTGTTTCTCTATTTTAAAGTCATACTTTTTAAAAATAAAATAGTGTCAAGTTTATGTTTCATTGATTTCAACCATATTTCTCTTAGCTCCTGTATAAAATAGGGTTAACTTATAATTGGACTAGTTTAGCACTATGCTTTATCCCCAGGGAAGGCTGAAAGTCTGACGTTGATCCTTGGCCAAGAACAGGATAAAATATGCAGCTTAAAGTTCAGAGCTCATTTGCAAAGAGAGCCAAGGTTAGCTTGTCTACATTGCTTAGGAAAGTATTGTTTTATAGTTTATACCTGCTTTATCTGGTTATACAAACTGGCATGGTTATATGATGAAGGGGTAAAAGATACCACTGTAAATTTTTGTCTGGGCCCCCTTGAAAGCACAATTCCTTGCATATATCACTTTGGTTCATAAAAATGAAACATCCTTTATGGCTGAGAAAGAAGCCTGGGGGCCTGCCTCTGGAATTCTCAGACCCTCATTGATTGCCTGATCTTACTTTCTGTTGCTGTACAACAAGCCTCACGTCAGTATACATAGGAGGCTTCTGAATGTTTTTGACTATCTGACCCTTTGTAATTGCTGCTGCTCCCAAAGTCTGGTTTTTCTGGATATTGATACATGTTCAGGATAGTAACATATGTTACTAAAATTGGCTAACAGCCCTGGTTCTTGAACTTGCTCAACTCTCTAACTGAAATTTTTGATGGTATGATATACTACCTAGATCCACCTCGGTTTCTACTTCTAGAACAACAAATTCAAGCTAAAAAATCCAATGTATGTAGGCTATTCTTCACAAGATGTCTTTGAGCTCATGACAGGTGGAGACTTAGCCAATAATAAGGCTTAAATTTGTTTGCACAAAAAATTTCACTGTTACCAACAAAGTATTAGCCTGGAGGTGCCAATATTTTGATGAAGACTGGCAATCCCTCCATTTTTATAGATGAGCTCATTTTGTTTTAGAACTATTTGAAATCTTTTACCTTCTTAATAATTTTTTTGATAAAGTGATTAATTGTAGTTACATTTTTAAAAGATTATTATACAATTGTACTTACATGAATAATCTTAAAATATGATTGGTTAGCTATTTTATTTATCATTCTCTTTAATTTAAATACTACATGGACTATTAAGCAAAACATTCCATAAAATATGCAGCATTTCGGTAAAAATTTTACTGTAGATCTCTCTGCTGACAGAAATGTCTCTTCATGCTAGAGGCATAAAAGCTCAAATATGCTTCTTGGCCATAATCATTTTTCTTGAAGCAGATGTTTGTTGAGGATGGCGAGTTCATAATCTTGTTCTCACCTACCTGTGCAACCTCTGACTACAGCATCCTGGACTCAACCAACAGAGAATAATATCAAGTAAATTAGAATGGTCAAAAGTGAGATAAGCTCCTTGAACCAAAATACAACACAAAGGAATGCTACACTTACATTATTCAATACGATGTCCTGGCAAACAGCTTCTACTATGTTCTCTGTTTACTAATGTACTACAAAATTAGTTCTTTGTATTCATCCTGGCTTTGCCCTTAGTTAATAGAAGATTCAGATTTGCTAATTGAAAGATTTTGTGCATAGTGCAGCAGTTTCACACAATAAATCCTTGATGAAGCAGTAAAAATTATTGGTTTTATTAAATCTTGACCCCTGAGTGAACGTTTTTTTAATACTCACTGTTAAAGTGTGGAAATGTATTTTATGCAAAAAGCACTTCTGCTGCTCACTGTAGTATAGTAGTTATCTTAAGGTAAAGCATAAGATAACTTTTATCCTAGAATACCATTTTTTCCTTGAAAGAACCACTAATAGTCGAACAATGATTATACAGATTTGAGTACCTGCATACATTTTATTGAAAATAAAGTTAACCTGTAATTTCCATGATAGCAACTATTTATTTTGCTAATAATGAATTTTAATTTTCAAGTGAAAATTAGAAGTTCAAAAACTTGTACATGCCATTGTAAGCTTCACAGTACTTACTTTTCCTGATGAGATTAGTGATGATATTAACCAATGTTAATTTTTAATACTTGTTATAAAATGTATGAAAATTTAAAGAACTGCATTATTTAGTGAACCAATATTTCCAAAATAACCAAAGCACAATTTTACAAAATTATGCATGGATAAAAGATTTAGTTAAAGTACAAGATGGACTACTAGATTTTAATGTAAGGATATTTGAAAAGTTTGTTGATATATTTTTAGGATGGCACTTCGCAAATATTTTTAGGAAACTATCACTTGCTGAGTATTCGTATAGTTTCAAAATCCATGATTATCTGAAAAGATTGTTTAAATACTCCTTCCTTTTTTGACTATATATCTTTACAAGGCAAATTTTCTTCATATATTTGAAGCAAAACAACATATTGCAATAAACTGACTGCAGAAACCAATATGAGAATCCAACTATCTTAATACAGACATCAGACATTTGCAAAACTGTAAAACAATGCCACTTTCTCACTGATGTCCTTAATATAACTATTTTCATTAAAATATTATATTTATGTTATCCTACAATATACTAATTATGGTTATTTTAAAATGCCTAAATAAATAAGTATATTTAAAATTTCTCAGTATTTATTTTATGATAAATGTTGATAATATTATCAACAGAAAGAAACGACCTTTGGTATTCTCAGTAATTTTTAAAATTATAAAAGTATTACAAAGACTAAAAAGTTTGAGAACCACTGTTATAATGTCCCTTTGTAAACTGAGGCAGGATGCCTCCATCACTATAAGCATCTCATTAAGGAAAACTGGACTTTTTTTTTATGCAGTATGGACAAAATTATTTTATTTTCCTTTAAACTTATATAGCAATACTCTTGCCGCTATTGTTGTTAAGATTAACTTTTATAATTGTTCAGGTTAGTAATTTCTTTAGCTAGATATAAGGCAGTGGTTTATGGTTTGGGGAAGATGGATCTACTGTCTCCACAATCTGCTAACAAAAGCTGTCTGGCTTCATGAATATATAGAGACCAAAGTTAACACTGCGGATGAAGAGATCAATTAAATTCATTCTTTATTCCATTTCTTTAACATGGGGGGAGAATCTCCAGAGAATTAATGAAACTGTTTCCATATGTTAGCAAGGGAGGACTTGTTGAAAGTATTGGTTTCTCCCCTGTGAACACCTTAGCAATTTGTACAAACATTGATCCTTTCCCTCAACTGGGAATTTGACAAGCTTCGCGTCTTTGTCCCTTCCTACTTCACTTCAATTTAGTAAATCCTTTGAGGCTTTGTAATAGCAGACTTCCAAGAGGTTGTATTGTTTGGGGATTTTCTACATTGTGTTAGCTATAGATTTACTTCCAGCTAACTAAAAATATTTAAATACTAGTATGCGCAAACCTGAAGTTAAAAGTGATATCAGTTACCTAGACTCTGAGACTAACCAAAACAACAAAGGTTTTTTTTCCTGTCAGTAAAGTTTCCTTTCAATAAAAAAAGTAAAGATCTTCACCTACTGATTTTTTTAAATAAAGTTTTGTGGGGTTTTTTTTTTTTTTTTTGGCAGTACGCGGGCGTCTCACTGTTGTGGCCTCTCCCGTTGCGGAGCACAAGCTCCAGACGCGCAGGCTCAGCAGCCATGGCTCACGGGCCCAGCCGCTCCGCGGCATGTGGGATCCTCCCGGACCGGGGCACGAACCCGTGTCCCCTGAATCGGCAGGCGGACTCTCAACCACTGCGCCACCAGGGAAGCCCCCAACTAATTTCTTGAGCTAACAATTTAGACAATATATTTTGTCTCTAAATATAAAATAGGATGGTACATTATCTTCCTAAGTATTATTTTTATGAAACATTTTATACTTAAACATTATTCATTTTCATATTAATTTTAGATTGTTTAGATATTTTATGATAGAAAAGCAAAATATTAAATTTACATTTCTCTCAAACCCTAGATTTATCGCTATTTTTATGTTGCCAATATTTTAAAACACTTTTCTGGTTTTGTTATTAGTCTACAAGTTACTTCTAAATTTTTTAAAACAGTATATAGATGTAAATATATATATATTTATATATATATAAATATATCTAATATATATAAATATATATTAGATATAAATATAGATTAGATATATAGATTAGATATATTATTAGATATTATATCTATATTAGAAACTTCTGTAATTATAGAAATGTTCTATAACCACTGGTTAATATGGTAATATAAAAAATTTTCAAGATGAGATATTTGAAAGAATCCCACAGAGCATAAGCGTTTTATTTAAAGACAAAGAACGTGGTCCATATGGCAACAGAAACAATGCAAGCAAGCATCAGTGTTCTGAAAGAATTTCATTTTCCAGCTCCTCTGGGTTTTTACTTGTACATGGAGTATGCTCTGTCACTGGATTCAACTACCATGGTCTGTGTAAGAAATCTTGGCTCCCTGTGTGCTCAAATCATAAATTCTAAGCAGTTTTATATTCCTCTGGCATTTAATCAGCCTAGGTTGATAAATAGGTTAGGCAAGTTGAAAACTCTTAGTAAAAAAAAACTGTGTCTGGGGGTTGCCAGGGGAGTTTAAGTTTTTAAACAACAAATAATAAATCCACTGACCTTATCTTGGCCAAGAGTCAACAGACATCTAAGTATCCCCAGAGATAAATATAGAGTTTTTTTCAGTCCATCTGTAAATCAACTCTATCTACTACATGTAGATAGCCACTAGCCACATGTGGTTATTGAGTACTTGACATGTGGCTTTTGGAGTGTAGAATTAAATATGATTTACTACATATTTATTTTAATTAATATAAAATTACACAGCCACATGTGGCTAATGACTACAGTATTGGATAGCACAGACCTGATTATTTATAATATAATGGCTATATAAATATAAATAAACAGAACAAGTAAGCTTGTAGAACCCAAAATATTTTACTATATCATTAAAACTTGAGTATGAAGGAGAATATCCAAATACCAATTCCAAATGGTCCCAGTTTAAGTTGTGTGTGTTTATATCATCTGCTGTTACATAATTGTTTCTCCTATCTAAAGGGAATTATATTGTATTTTTTTAAACTTGGAGATTCCATTTGCAAACCTTGAATTTTTTTTCATATTTGGAGTGGGTCATAAATTTTGTTATTCCTTACTTGTTTAAAGATAGCCTTATTTGACAATGTTAACAAATACTCCAAGCATAGATTCTAAGATGTAAATTCATTTTATTCTGCATAGCTTATTCTCTGACTCTTGGCTCAGGTTTTTTAATTATAAATCACCTGTGATCTTTTTTGTACCATTTGTAGAACAGAAAAAGTAAAAGAATAACAGCCAAAATATCAATAATCTGTATTGTCACATGAGGTGTTGCTTTAAAGAATTTGAGTTTACCAAACATTCTTGCACAAATTTGTTTGTAATCCTGTTTAAGGTTGTGAAGTCCTTTACTTCCTTCCACTATTGAAATCTGAACTTTATTAAAGGTATCAGCAGACCAAGTAAACATAACAATTAATTTATTGTTAAGTAAATCTTTTAAATAACTTTGGGCAATTAGTTCTTACGGAAGACTATTTTATGGCGGTTTTAATTAAATCTCTCAAACTATTTAGTCATCAGTATCAGTATTATCAAGGTTTTGTTGAAATCAAATTAATATTATAAATTATACCAGCATTAGGCCAAATTGCAGTTACATTCTGGATATATTTGTATCATTTTTTAAAGTCAGTTGGTATTAACAATAATATTTTACCAGCCTTCCTTAACAAAAACAACTTTCATATACCAAATGCTGTTATGGATTAAGTTGTAAATTAAAGGGGAAAAAACTCAGTTCCAGATTCCAATCCTATTTGGACATAGTTGTATGCCTTTTCTCATAGTTCCCTAGGATCATGCTATATGGGTAGTAGTCAACCCCAAATAAACTTTAGTTAATGCTTCCCATAGGCACTGTTGGTGGATACTGGAGCTATTTCTAGTAGAAATAGACTCCAAAACTGACACTAGTGTCTGTATACCAGTTATTCTTTATCTTGATTATTCCTCTCTCTACACATACACACACACACACACACACACACACACACACACAGAACTTGCTTTTGCATGCAAATTGCCTTCTAGAATCAAATGAATCTTTGGTAGGTCATCATTTACAGGCAGCTGAGTATTGATGATAGGGTTGATAATTTTGCATTCTATAATTGTGATTAAATGCAGCTCTGGATTTCAAAAATTTTAATAATGCTTTTAGCACTGTTATTTACATGGCTAAGTACTTTTGAAATTGTTTTCATCGATCAGGTTTCAGAACACACTGCAGGAATAATGAGGGACAAATTTGAAAAGTGCATTAAACATCAGTGACTGCTGTCATCACCTTATCAATGCTAAATAATAAAACTATTTCTAACCATATAATATGTAATAAAAGTCAAAGAAAATTACTTTAAAAGCTAAAATAATGAGTTTTAAAATTATAGCGTAGTGAAATGACAGTAATCAAGCAGTAGATAAACACAAATGAAAATAAAAATAAAAGTAACAAGTAGCAGAGATGGTTGGCTTATTCAGCCAATTCAGTAAAAATATGTTCCTTATTAATGTTTTATAATATTTAAATCAATCCATTCCCATCTCTTTCATTAGTATAGATTTTAGAGGAGTAAAAAAATAGATTTTACATTTGTTTTTGCCAAGACTAAATTAAGTTTCATTTAAAACACTCTTTAACCTAATTACATTAATTAATAAATCAAGTTACTAAGGTTGGGTCTTATAGTAAAGTTCTAAATTTATCTCAAAAATTTCTTCTCCATAAAAATATGATTTTTGAATAGTTTATTTTTTAAATTAGAAAACATATATGATTTACATTTAATAATCTATTTTTGGGCTTCCCTGGTGGCACAGTGGTTGAGAATCTGCCTGCCAATGCAGGGGACATGGGTTCGAGCCCTGGTCTGGGAAGATCCCACATGCCATGGAGCAACTAAGCCCGTGCGCCACAACTACTGAGCCTGTACTCTAGAGCCCGTGAGCCACAACTATTGAAGCCCGCATACCTAGAGCCCGCACTCCACAAGAGAAGCCACTGTAATAAGAAGCCTGCACACTGCAACAAAGAGTAGCCCCTGCTCGCCACAACTTGAGAAAAGCCCACACACAGCAACGAAGACCCAACACAACCAAAAATAAACAAATAAATAAATTTATAAAAAAAAAAAATTTCTTTTCTTTCTTTTCGTAATTGGGGTATAGTTGTCTTACAATGTTGTGTTAGTTTCTGCTGAATCAGCTATATGTATACATATGTCCCCTCTTTTTTAGATTTCCTTCCCATTTAGGTCACCACAGAGCATTGAGTAGAGTTCCCTGTGCTACACAGCAGGTTCTCATTAGTTAACTATTTTATACATAGTAGTGTGTATATGTCAATCCCAATCTCCCAATTGATCCCACCCCCCTTCCCCCCTTGGTGTCCATATGTTTGTTCATTATGTGTCTCTATTTCTGCTTTGCAAATAGGTTCATCTGTACCATTTTTCTAGATTCCACATATATATGTTAATATATGATATTTGTTTTTCTCTTTCTGACTTACTTCACTCTGTATGACAGTCTCTAGGTCCATCCATGTCTCTACAAATTTATGTTCTCTTTATGACTATGGTTTTGATGCTTATTGTCATTATCTGAATAACTGGAGTCTGATTAACAAGGTCAGTAGAGAACAAACACAGTGATCGTGCTGGTTAATTTTATGTGTCAATTTGGCTAGGCTATGATACCCAGGTATTTGATCAAATCCTATTCTAGATGTTTCTATGAAAGTAATTCTTAGATGACATTAACATTTAAATCACTAGACTGAGTAAAGCAGATTGCCCTCCATAATATGGGTGGGCCTCATCCAATCAGTTGAAGGCCTTAATTTAAAAAAAGTTGACCTCCCTGGATAAAGAGGGAATTCTGCCAGAGGACCACCTTTGGACTCAAACTGCAGCTCTTACCTCGGTACTAGTGTACTGGCCAATCCTGCAGATTTTAGACTTGGCAAGCTTCCATATCATGTGAGCCAATTCCGTAAAACAGATCTCTTTCTCAATAAATATATGAAGTGAAAGTGGCTTTGGAACTGGGTTACAGATAGAGCCTAGACGTTTTCAGATGCATGTTAGAAAAAACCCTAGATTTCCTTAAAGAGACTCTAGGTAGAAATATGGATGCTCAAGGTGGATCTGGTGAGGCTTCAGATGGAAAGAGGAACATATTTTTGGACATTGGGGGAAATGTAATTCTTATTATGAAACAGCAAAGAATTTGTGTTCTGGTGTTTTGTGGATGGTAGAACTTGTATGTGATTATATTTAGCTGAGAAAATTTCTGTTCTGAATGCACTACCTAGTTTTTTTCCCCTTTTGCTTATAATAAAAAATAAGAGAAGAAAAAATAAGAAGGAACTGTCAAGCACAAATTGTTAATCAGAACTTGAAGATTTGGAACATTCTTGGCCAATCTATATTGCAAAAAACAGAAAGTGTGTTCTGCAGAGAATATCAAGGGTGTGGCTAGACAAACATTTGTTATAAAGAGATTATGGGTGTAAGCCATGGAGCCAGTCAATTATCTCAGGAGAACTGCTACCAGCTCTGACTAAAGGGGATGGACGACAAAATGAAGTAGGGCTTTTGGATCTCTGAGATTCTAATGGATAAGCTAATAGAGCTGTTTATAAACATGTCATCCTTCAAGAAAAGGGAACAATGACTCCACAGGCAGAGATCCCACTGCCATCGTGGGCCTGGAGGGATCAGATCTAGGGGACAAGGCTATCTCCTGCTTGGTTCCATAGGGCAGAGCTTCCGCTCAGGGTGTTAGGGGCAGGGCTACTGCCTAGGGTTTCTGTGGTGAAGCCACAGCCCAGGGACAAGGAAATAGGACTACCACCCCTGTTGGTGCAGAAGGCAATGCTGCCACCCTGGTCGGCCTGGAGGACAGAGCACTCAACAAAAGAGGATTATTCCCAAGCCTTAAAATCTAATGGAATTTGCCTTGTTAGGATTCTGACTTGCTTAGGACTTGTGACCCTTTCTTCTTTCTGATTTCTACCTTTTTGGAATGGGAATGTATATCTCATGTCTGTTTACCATTTTGTTTTTCAATTCTATGCTATTTTGATTTCACAGATTCAGAGGTGGAGAGGAATTTTGTCCCAGGATGAATCATATCTCAGCTAAACCTGATTTAGATGACAGATGAGATTTTGAACTGAGTTGATGCTGGAATGGGTTAAGACTTTGGGGGCTTTTGATATGCGGTGAATGTATGCAGTAATGCATACAAGAAGGTCATGAATTTTGTGGGACCAAAGAGTGGAATGTATTGGACTGAACTGTGTCTCCCTGACCCCGAAATTCATGTGTTGAAATTCTAATCCTTAGTACCTTAGAATACTTGGAGATAGGACCTTTAAAGATATAGTTAAGGTACAACAAGTTCACTTGGGTGCATCCTAATCCAATACAACTCATGCCTTTATGCCAATGTGGACACAGAGAGGAAAGACCATGTGAGGCCATAGCAAGTAGACGGCCATCTGCAAGCAAACAGAGGCCTCAGAAGAAGTCAAACCTACTGACATCTTGATCTTGCACTTTCAGGCTCCAGACTGTAAGAGAATAAAATTCTGTTGTTTACGTCACCTAGTCCATGGTGTTTTCTTATGGCGGCACTAGAAAATTAATATAGTGACTAAATTTAAACTGCTTAAGTAGTGGAAAGTGGCAAAAAGTCAAAAAGCATGTAAAAATTATTCACGTGTTTTGCCCTATTCAAGGTAGAGGTTTCTCAGCAAATTAATAAATTAACAACTATTTTCTTCTAAGTCTGAAACAAAATGCAAATTTGCTTTCCCCTATGTTCAACTGTATGTCATACCAACAAAAAGTTAAAATATGGATTGTAAATAATATGTAAATTAACTCAAAGTACAGAACAGTCAATTTATATGTACTTATAGAATAAAGATATTATTGTAAATTTGCCTATGTGAAAAATATATCTTATCTTCATTTACTTGTATACTGCATACTTGAAATGATTATTTGGTAAAACATTTCTTCATGTTTACATTTATATTTACCTATGTTGTGGAGAAGGAAAATTTTCCTCTACCATTCTAGGTTCTTCTGGCTGGTCTAAAAATTAAATTGACATGAAATAGATTACCAGGGGAAAAACAAATTTAATTCCGTGCATACAGGAACTCCACATACATGAAAGGGTCAGAAACAGAAAGGTAAAATGAAGAATATATATGCCATCCTTTGCTAAGGAATGGGATAGGGGCCTGGAGCTTCCAAGGACAGGAGGGTCATTCACAGAGGTATAAGAAAAAGAGTAGATGTTTGGTAATTAGATGTTTGCCCTGCCATATAGATGGGGCCACTTAGATAAAATTTATCTCCAGTAATAACTCTTTTCTTGAGAGAAATCCCCAATTTAAATCTTCTACATAGTTAAGGGAAGGGAGGTAGTTTCTCTTGAACGCACAGGGTCTTCCTTGTCTTTAGCTCAAAATAATCTTCATGCAAAAGTGACACATTTTGGGGAGGCTAGTTCTGAAACCCTACGCCTAATTAAGAGACAAAATAAATACAGGATTTTAAAAGCTAATTATAATAGTTAAAATAGCTGTGTATTTTTTAATTAACATATTTCATAGCCAAGATAAATTGCTTAAATTTTATTTAAAGGTTAAAAATAATGGAAGTTATTAGCTTTGCTTTTGAGAATTTTTATTTACAATGACTTCAGATGCAGATGGGCTTAACTTAAAGTTTCAGGGCTGTCATATATGAGCAAAATGCTCTTAATCTTTATGCCAGTAAACTGGAATTTAAGGATGAAACAGTCTATATTATTGTGAGGATGAATATATACATGGAGAGAGATGTTTCATTATGTATTATAGTAACTGATATGTGGTTTATGTAATTGTCAAAGCATGATTTCCAAAGCTCTACATACATAGCCAATATCACCTTTATCTTAACTAGTAGTAAATCACTTAAATTTTTTTTTTTTTTACTCATAATGCAAAACCCTTCAGTCTGGTCAATTCCTCATTATTATTTAGTTGGTCCCTTATTACTCCCTAGTCAAATAGTATCCCCACATGCAACAAACTGCAAAAATTTTGTTTCTTTACGCTTCTCCTCTAATTGGTGCGTGACAAGCCCTTCTCATTAACTTACAAAGGGTAACAGAGTATGCCACCATAAAATGTGCCTTTTGGCATAAAAATTATTTTGAGAAACTGCAGATATAGATCCCTAAAAATAGAATAGAAGTTACTCTTATGTAAGGAAAATTTACATTAGAAATTAATCTGTGCCAGGAAGAGAGCTAGTACCAGAGATCACTTTTTCACCAAAGAGACTTATGGGTAGGGCAGGGCAACCTTTGTTTACTAAACATTTCCTTTTCTCACTTTCCTGTAAGTTGCTTTCCCCTACTTTTAAGGCCCAGACCCCTATTTCTTTCCTAAGTCTCAACTGTCTGGCTGCCTTTTGAGTTTCTTATCTTTGTGGGGCTCCTGTACATACAAATGTATGTACATAATTAAAATTTTCCCCCCGTTAATCTGTCTTATATTACAAGGGGATCTCAGCTAAGAACTTAGAAAGATAGAAGGAAAATTATTTTTTCTACACTACATTTAATTCATAATTCTTTCACAAATAAATTTCTACTTCCTCTGTGATGGACAGTGCTTTGAAATTCTGTGGAAAATGTGCCGTTAATATGTAATGCATAATACATTTTTGTATTTGTATTGTACATTTTTATCTCTTTCTCTCTTCCTTCTTATATCAGGTTTATAAATCCGTAAGGGACAGAAAGCCTACCTTTATCTCTGTGGACCTAGTGTCAAACCGTCTATTGGAATTCATCTTTTAAGACCTTTCATTTTACAATATATTACTAACTCCTCAGCATTCAATAAAGTCATAGCAAATTCTTTATCTTTCAAAGGCTCATAAACTTGCCCTGTAAACAATTTACATTCACATAAGCTTTCCTAAAGTTCTATGCTACAAACAAAAACATAAGGAGATCATGGAGCCCTTCTTAGATGAGGAATAATTTGATCTAAGGCTTGAAGGATGAATAGTTGAAGAAGAAAAGTGATTCTAGCCAAAGAGAAATCCAGGTAGGGGTGAAAATGGTTATTGCCATGTTCATACAACTTGACATACTTTAGCATGAATGGAACAGAGTGGGCAAGGGTTTCGTGGGGGTGAGTATGTCAAGCGATGAAAAGAAATGATAAACAAGGGTGATATTAACAGTCTTTCATACTTTGCTAATATGGGTTTTTTTTAAGATTTTTTTTTTTGATGTGGACCATTTTTAAAGTCTTCATTGAATTTGTTACAATATTGCTTCTGCTTTATGTTTTGGTTTTGGGCCCAGAGGCATGTGGGATCTTAGCTCCCTGACCAGGGAATGAACCTGCACCCCCTGCATTGGAAGGCAAAGTCTCAACCAATGGACTGCCAGGGAAGTCCCAACACTTTGGTAATATGTTTGAACTTTATGCCTAGGATAATGAAAAAATACAGAAATATTTTAAGGAAAAGAATTGCTATCATCCAATTTGCATAATGTCGTGATTTCAGTAACCTCTCGACACATAAAGAAGATGAAAAATGAATTAGTTAACTTTCTGGTTGACTTTGAAATAGTTTTCTCTTTTAAAATGCTCACCTATTTTCAGAAAAAGAAAATTTTATGGAAAGATCTTGAATACTTTCTTTCAGACATACACAGACATATTAGCCAAAGAGATTTGGTGAAGATAATTTGATATTAACATGAATAGCTTGCTTTATTCTCATCCTTGAAAGATTGTATGATAACAATGCTTCTCATTCATTGAAACATGTTTCCCTTGGTGGGTATTTTGTGTAACAAGTCCTAATTGGAATATTAGAAATGTTACAATGTTTTTCATATAGAGTAAACATTTATAAGTAAAAATATATTTGTAGGCCTAAGATATTTATGTATATATTTGGTTATGTATGTATATATTTATTTATTTACTTATTATTAAGATTTCTATGTCAAGTTCCTAGCAGAGGCTCCAAGAGGAAGCCCAAAACTTATTGTGAAGTATGTCTAATACCTGAGAGTATCAATAATAAAAATTTCTCTTCAAAGCAATTTTACTAAGCAGATTTTATTGCTGTTGAAATACTTTCTAGGTCCTAGATGGAGCTGATCTTAACCACTGTGCCACATCAGCAAACTGAAAGTTACATAAGTTTCATGCCCCTGCAAATGTTTTGCTTGACCAGAAACAGTATATCTAGTCAGGCAATCCCCCAACACCATGTAACTCTGGTCTTCTCTCTCCAAATAAGGTTAACTATGTGGCCCCAGCCAACCAGATATCAGCTATTTGCCTCTTCCTTGTTTTTGACTCTTTATACTGTAAAAGCGTCCTGCCTTCTACCCTATTGTTGCAGCTCTCCAAAAGGATACTGTCCACTTCATAAAGTGTTGGATAAAGTTTTTTGAATCACCTAAATTGTCTTCTTTAATCTTTTTACAATTTGTTACATGCTGTTTGTCATATGTGTTGAGTTTCCTTCATTTAACCAATGATTTTGAGCACCTTCCATTTCCAGGGTACTGTTCTGGGCTTAAAAGCAGTGAATAAGCAAATAAGAGGTCCTAGTTCTCACAGAGCTTGCACACAGTCTTGAAGATGTATAATACACAAATACACACATTAACAAAATATTTCAGATGGCTGTATGTGAATAGAATATAATAAAGTAATATGATACAATGTTCAGTGGTAAAGGTTAGGCAGCCTTCTGAGAAAGAGCCAGACTTGTGAATTAGGAGTCAAGGATTCCAGGCAGAGAGAAGAGCAATGCAAAAAGGCCTGAAGCAAAATGTTCTTGACATGCTCAAGGAAGAGTCAGAAAGCAACGATGCCTTCCGTATTTAAATCAAGTGCCACTCAAGTATAATTGTAGACTTTATGGTTTCTTTACTAAAGAGGCTTACAATAACAATGGGACATGATGTTGGATATTAGAGTGTAATCACATGCAACTGCCTTTGACAAACTTAGGATGTACTTGTCGGAGTTTGAGAAGACTGGTTTTCTGCACAGCCTCTTGAATCAAAGAGGTTGCAACTGAAATGAAGAGTCAGCACAAGACCAAATTTGACCTTCTCAAGGCAGGATTCTTGCTAGGACTACATCCAAGAAATTATAAATATACTTCACCAAGTAAATATATATATATATATATATATATATATATATATATATATATATATATATACACATTTTTTTTCTGTTACATTTACTCATTTGTCCTTGTTTGCCCTCTATATCTACATGAACACTCTCTTATATGAGTGGAATTTCTAATCTGTATTTTCTTATATTTTAAAATTATCCAATGAGAAATAGGTAATAATTCTATAACTTTCATGATTTGGCAGTTTATGGATATATCAAAATTCTTGTTGAAATCTTTTAGACATACTCTAGTGTGTCACTGTACTTCCTAAAATTGTTACATTGGGAACTAAAGAGAATACCTGTGTAGTCTGAACTAAACAGAGGACCAAGAGACTAACTTCTGTGTTCTTGAAATTATAATTCAACCTATATAGCCTAAAATGTCACTAGGTTTTATTTTTTAGCTGAACCACCTAAGTTCTTAGTAAGTTAAGATTATATGATTTGGGGAAAATAAATCTCTCTCTCTCTCTTTCTCTGTCATATAACCATATCACTTAAAATCATAGAACAAATGATAAACTTATTGTAGCAAAAATATTCAGACATTTCTCTCATGTCGACTGAAAAAACTGTATAACATGAGAGCTATTAGTTAAGTTTTTTGGGGGACTAAATGAGACTATAGCCCAGGAAACAGCATATCAGGCAGCTCTGAGGAACAGCTCCAAAGAGTTGGGTGGGAGGTCAGTATACATATGATTTTGGTGAAGGAGGATACATGCAATCCAGCACACGTTTTGGCAGAAAGTTGCTGCGAGTCACAAGGAAGAGATATCTCCATTAATGATTTTAGTGATTTTCTAGTTATGAGATGATACAAGATATTGGGTTCATAAACTTTTCCTGAAAATACTTATCTGATGGCCCGTTCTGCCAGTTTTTTCCCAGAGCATAGAGTGCCTCATTCCTGATCTCCACCCTAAAATCTTTTCAAGTGGTGCTGAAGGTTAGTGACTACAGTGGCTAGTGACTTCACTCTTGTGAAACCATCTGGTGAGCGACATTCTTTATTTGGCACTCATGACGTCTTCATGGCGTGACTTCTTAACCTCACTTTCCAAATATATTTTATGAACACCTAATATACAGTTTCTCACCTTCCTCAACTGACTAGAAATCTGGGATTTCTCATACCCGGCAAAGAACAGCTCAGTCCATGGCACAAAAAGCCTCTCAACGAAGTGGCCATCAGTAAGGGAAGCATTCAGTCCTTCTCCCCACAAGAAGCAGAAAAACGGAAGCCCCTAGCAACTCCTAAGTGTAATTTATGTGATCAGAGGATATACTGAATATAATCCTTGAAATGGAGGTGCTAGATATGTTGGGTCTTGAAAAGTAGACAAAAAGAAAGATGGGTTTTCTCTGATAATCTTTCAGTTCAACAAGAGTGAGAACTCTGTTCACTGAAAATTAGTTTTAAAAAGTTTGTTTAATAAAGCATACAGCTTATATTCTATTATGAGAAAATTATCAGTAGAAATTCTGAATTCAAATAACTTCTCTCATTTCATTAAAACCTATTCTGGGGCTTCCCTGGTGGCACAGTGGTTGGGAGTCCGCCTGCCGATGCAGGGGACACGGGTTCGTGCCCTGGTCCGGGGGGATCCCACATGCCGCAGAGCGGCTGGGCCCGTGAGCCATGGCCGCTGAGCCTGTGCGTCCGGAGCCTGTGCTCTGCAACGGGAGAGGCCACAACAGTGAGAGGTCCGCGTACCGTAAAAAAAAAACAAACCAGAAAACCTATTCTGTGTTTTGACAATAGAGTTTTTAATAGTACAAGGCCTGCATGATTATTAATTCAGTTTAATTTTGCTAAGCAGTTGACATTTCATAATCATACTTATAAATTATAGTAAATATGAGAACTCTTGACTTTCCACTTGTAGATTTTACTCTTGGTGATTCAACACTGGATGATTAACAAAAAACACTGTGGAGATAAATTTACAGTATAAATTGTTTTGCCACATTTAGTATTCCACAGTTCTACCAATTCTGTAATATTAGGGGCAGTTTTGAGAAGTTTAACTACTATGCACTGCAAAGGCTTGCCAACCCAAACTCACATGCTAAGTAGGATGCCTTTTTCTAATTAATATGCTCAATGAAAATGCTGCTTTTTTCTCTTATTTCATACATTCAGAAGGTGTTACTTTTGCTAATTCATACAGAGAAATCCATATACTAAAATAATAATGTTTAATTTTTAAAGCATATATAGCATCTATCCTATTTGGTTAATCTGTGATATTCATGTATTGTCTTTCTCTTTCAGTGTTTTTTTTTTTTTTGACTGTTGCATGGATGTTGACTGATCCTGACACGCATTAGTCAATATATCGTAATGGTGTTTTACGCACTGTGGAGGCTTGAGAAATAATAGTGGCCAAAGAAGCAAGACATCACTGTGGGGAATATAATTCGTATTAATATATTTCAAGCCTGATTTGTCCAGAGTCATATCAATATGTCAAGAGTGTTAAACCAATTTCTTCTGGATCCTACAACATATATGGTTTCTAAGTTTAGATGAGGCATGGTAGCATAAAGTGATGAAATTTTATGCCCACATTCAATAAGGCTGTTAATGTATTAACAAGGTCTCATTACTACTAGATGCCTTGTAGAACCTCATTGAGCATTTATTTTTAAAAAATCATTTTAAAAAACTGATAATAACCATAAGAAAATTTATGGGAAACTCCAGAAATTTTACTTTTAGGTAAAAATGCAGTATTGGTTACACAGCAAGCAAAGAAACTAGAAAACTAACGTATTTTAAGTTCTATTGTGTGTTTCTGATCCAGGTAGAAAAATTTATTCTCCTCATCCATATAAATATGCATTTTCTTAAGCTCTTTTTTTTAAGATAATTTTTTTAATTTTTGGCTGTGTTGGGTCATCTTCGTTGTTGTGTGCGGTCTTTCTCTAGTTGCGGCAAGTGGGAGTTACTCTTCGTTTCTGTTTGCGGGCTTCTCACTGTGGTGGCTTCTCTTGTTGAGGAGCACAGGTTCTAGGGGCGCAGGCTTCAGTAGTTGTGGTATGCGGGCTCAGTAGTTGTGGCTTGCGGGCTCTAGAGCGCAAGCTCAGTAGCTGTGGCACACAGGCTTAGTTGCTCCGCGGCATGTGGGATCTTCCTGGACCAGGGCTTGAACCCGTGTCCCCTGCATTGGCAGGTGGATTCTCAACCACTGGGCCACCAGGGAAGTCCTCTTAAGCTCTTTATTATCAACTCTTGGACAGCTATAAAGTCACAGAAAATACTACTTGATGGAACAAGTATTCTTTCAGGACTAAAGTAATTATACTTCGAGGTGATTCTTACTTTCTGTGGGAGGAGAGAAAGGTTTCCTTCCTATCACTTCCTAGATCCTTCTTTGATGAGAAAGAGCAGAGACCAAGATAAAGACAGCAACACAGCCAAGTTTCTAACTGATGATTTAATTAAATTGGTATATGACAAAGGTGTATTTGAGGCAATTGTTCTCTTTTCTTTGAGGTCTCATTCATTTAATCTATCTTTGGCGCTTTTCTCTTTCTAATGTTAAATTATAAAGGAAAGTTTGTGCTTGGAGCAGAAAAGAGTCCAAAGAAGTCATCCAGCCAGCTTTTCTTACAAAAAGATAGAACAGAGATGCTAAAGGAATCCTTGAGCCTCACCTATAGCCAAGCATATCTATTAGGACTAAGTACCCTAAGTAGAAGAGTTTTGGGCTAAAGGACTATTAAAACATAAAGAACTCTATGACACAATAAAATAATAAACAGTTAAATTTTAAAATATGCAAGAGTTCTGAAGAGACATCCTACCTAACAGATAAACCATAGGCAAATAAGCATAGGAAAAGGTGCTCAGCTTCATTTGTGATTAGGAAATTGCCAATTAAAGCAACGAGATACAACTACACACATATTAGAATGGCTAAAATTATTTTAAAGCAAAAACCAAAACACACAAATAGACCCTGAAAATATAATTACAGGAGACTGTGAAGCAACAGGAGCTCTCATTTATTGCTAGTGGGAATACAAAGAGTTCAAACACTTTGGAAGACAGTTTGGCAGTTTCTTACAAGAGCTAAACATAGTCTTATCGTATGATCTAACAATCACACTTCTAGGTATTTCCTCATGTGAATTTAAAACTTATGTCCACACAACAACCTGCACATGAATTTCTGTAGTAACTTACCACATTATATAGTCCCAAATTGGAAGGAACAAAAGGTATACCCCTACAATAGAAAATTATTTGGTGATAAAAAGAAATAAGCTATCAACTAGTAAAAAGATATAAGTGAATCTTAAATTCATATCACTATGTGTAAGAAGCTAGTCTGAAGTGGATACACGTTATTATTCCAACCAATTGATGTTCTAGAAAAGGCAAAGCTATAACAATGGTAAAAATCAGTAGATGTCATTGATTTGTGGGATGGGGAGGAAGGTTGAATAGCTGAAACACAGGGGTTTTTTTTAGGGCAGTGAAAGTACTTGGCAAGTTACTATAATGGTGGATACATGATACTATGATTTGTCAAAATCCAAAGAATTTTAAAACACATAGAATTAAATTGAATGCCTGAACAGTTTTAAAGATTCATTTAGGAAAGGGGGATGCCGGGATGAAATGCAGAGTGTAACAGACTTATCTCTGTGTATGAGAAATGTATGAAAGAACCTCACTGAAGAAGGTACAGTAAATGGAGACCCGAGTAACCAGAAATGAGGGGATTCATCTGGCAATAAGACTAAGAGGAGATTACCAGCTGTTTAATATTTTCACAAACTTTCAACTATCCACTAATATTCAACCTCTGCTTGCACCTCACTTGTTGCCTTAAATTTCTGATAATTTCCAATGTTCTGCACCATGAATTGACTTATTTTATGTTGGCCAAAGTCTCAGCAGGCATTTTACTGTCAGTAAGTTTGGTTTGTAAGTCAACTTCTGCTTGTCCCCAAAGTATCTATCAGCCAAAATTTTTTGACATATCCATTAGTTGTCATCTCGTTTCTTGTCCTTGTGACTTTATGCATTTTTTTCCATTTCATTCCTTTATTCTCATTTTGAACAGCTTGGACATGAACAGAGAAAAAATGTTTCTAATCGTTCAAGTGACCAGGAAATTTAGTTTGATATTTGGCCTAATTGGAATATAATTTTCTATACATGGTAAAGTAGATATTCAATATTTATCCTTTTTTTCCTAAATATTTAGGTGCTCTATCATCACCTTTTGAATAATTGTAAGATGCTATATCGGGATTCCTAAATCACACATACCTTCAACCACATTCACTGAATTGTCAATGAAATTGGCATGGCTTGTTGTTTACCGATTTTTGCATTCTATAAATATTTCTTTGGTTAGAGTCACTATGTTGTGTGAGAGACTGAAATCATTCAATAACTAGTAAAGAGTCATGTTTTAATACATCATTTTGTCTACTGTGATGTAAACCTTAAATGTTTGGTATTTCTGAATATCTGAATTACTTTATTTACAAGTAGTAATTTATTAATATCACTAATCAATAGATTATTATACAGATAAATTTTTGAAGAATATCTTTTTCCACAAAGTCCTTTATTCACAGTATTCTTGACTTGGACAAATTATATAAAATCTTTCTTTTGTAGTTACTAAAAATTGGGCAGTTTATATTGTCCTTTTGGCAAGTTTTTTTGTGAAAGATTTTAAATTTACTTTATAACAAAACATATAATGGGATATCTTCTTAAATAATTATTTCATTTGGCTTGGGTCTTAGATTTTATTTTTAAGGACAAAATGTGTTTTGGGTTGCTCACTTTCCACAACCATTTCTTTGTTTCTTCATGCTCTAAAACTATTATTATGTCTAAGTTAAAGTTGCTTTATCATGTATGTTATTACATATTATTTTATTTTTTATCTTCACAAAAGTCTGACATACAATTTAAAAATTTCATTTTATATCATCCTCAAAAATGTGAGGAATTCCAATATATTCTATCTTCTTTAAACACACATGTACTACATGTAGTCAAATAACTAATACCTAATGAGATTTTGGTAATTTGCTATAATAGTCTATACCATATACTAAGTATCCTTACATACAAGTGTTTTTCTAACTATGAAATAAAATCCAAGGCAGAGATGCTAAATCAGATGTTTTAATAGTCATTGCCAGATGGCTTTCCAAAAAGCTTGTTACTATTCTTATTTCCAGTAGGAGTCTATGAGAATACATTTCCCTCTTCATCTCCATATTCATTAACATTAGAAACTGCCAGAAAAATGGATGAGTAGATGATAATAGATAGATAAGTGATAGGTAGATAGACAGATGATAAATATAGTAGATAGATAAATAGATGATAGATATTTAAAATAATTTTGCCAATCTAATGGGGTAGATTGATATCTTATTTTACTGTAAACTGTTGCCTTGACTACTAATGAGAACAACTTTTCACATATATTGACAACTTGTTTTTGCAAGTTATTCATTTTTCTATTAGAGCTTTTTCCTTAATGACTATTATAAACTTTTTATAAGTTATAGAGAATATGTTATAGATACTTTAGTTAACACATGCACAAGAGTATTTCTCAAGCTTCTGTTTATAGTCTCACTTTCCAATCCATTTTAAGTCTTTATATATAAATAACCATAATAATACATGCAGTTCTATATACTTTGATGTTTTCTTCTGAAGGGGTGTTTGTTATGGCTACTTTTAGCCTGTTTTATGTTATCAATTATAAAATTCATAATACCAGAAATTGTCTATTTATTGAAAACTGAGGATAGATTAATTTTCAATACTATGAGGAGCTTTTAAGCAATCATGTAGGATCTATTCTTTTTTTAAAAGATATAATTTTGATCTTATTTTATTTTACTGATTATTTTCTCACTCTGTTCTGTATTTTTGGTCTTACATCAATTAACATTACTCCATTTGACTCTCCTTAGACAGAAAAGTTTCTTTAGGGATGTATGTGACTCAGCTATTCTTTATAATTATCAAGCAGCTCCACTAACTGGATCAAGCACAGTGTAAAATTATTAAACTTTTTCTTTTTTTTAAAGCCCTCTTTTTCACACTGAAAATATAATAAGTTAAAATGTGTGTGACTTTGGGGCTTCCCTGGTGGTGCAGTGGTTGAGAGTCCGCCTGCTGATGCAGGGGACACGGGTTCGTGTCCCGGTCCGGGAAGATCCCACATGCCGCGGAGGGGCTGGGCCCGTGAGCCATGAACACTGGGCCTGCACATCCAGAGCCTGTGCTCTGCAACGGGAGAGGCCACAAGAGTGAGAGGTCCGCGTACCACAAAAAAAAAAAAAAAATGTGTGTGATTTTGAAACAGAGTATCTACCCATTGAGTGGTTCCTCTTAGTTATAAAAGTCATTCCTTCCTAAGTCACATAATAAACTCAAAATGAGTGAGGAAAATGGTAACATAAGGAGAAAAAGATATTCAAAGTAGATATAACAGTGCTGTAAGCCAAGGAGAGAATAAAAATATGTGCACTGATACTGCAAAAGTATTAAGTAGGCATGTTTTAAAGAAAAGGATTATTGAGGTATGATAAATCTATATAAAAAACTAACAAAATAAGCCATCCATGAAAAGCCTTGTTTTTTGAGATAAAAATTATTCATAATTTTAAAAATTGAATATTATCTTAAATAAGGCATTTTAATAAAGGAATTTATCTAATTTTGTTTCAGTGGTGTTTCAGACTATCTATGGCTGTGTGCTGATGATGCTAGTTTCAGATAAATTTTCTGGTCAGACATTTGGCAAGGAACAGGCTCTTCCTTGTCTTATTTAGTAAGTTAGCTAACTTGGGTGAAGATGGAAGAATCAAAAACTTGGAACTCCTTTAGAAAATATGCATGTATGTATGTATGTATGTATATTAGATTTCCTGCTGGAGAGTCAGTCTACAGGTTGTCCATTACAATGATGGAAAAATAGGATATTTACAAAGCTAGGGTAGTGATTATTTCCATGGTCTCCAATAGAAATATAAACCCATTTCCACACACTGCAAGCTATCTACCTCTCAGCCTTACCCAAAGGCATCAAACCTTGAACGGTCTCCAGAATGTCCTCATCTGTCGGCTACAGCTGTCAAACAAGAACACCAATATGCATCATACTGAAAGCATAATGCATTCGTAGATGTAAGTGACCAGGATACTGGAACAGAAAGAGTAATGAGGAAAAAAATTTATAGTCACCACTTTTACTTAGGGAACTGTAAATTTTGTATACTATGGGTGAAGATTTCATTCTCAATCTCCACTAAGGAAAAAAAAGGAAAAAAGTAGAAGAATTAAATTCCACAAGGTGAAAATAGTTCATGTCAGCAATCCTTCCACTACATTCAGAATTAAGCATTAGTCAAGCTTTTATAAAGTATGGCTAGTGGCAGCGTATTTGTTCTTCCTATCTCAAATTCGTTCAACTTGAAAGCATTTCTCATGCAGGATGACAGGATGACAGGCTTCTTAGATAAGGGGAAAGAAAAAAATCTAACAAATCTGTATTTTACTAAGACCTTTGGCACCATCTCACATAGTATTCTCATCAACATGCTTGATAAATTGGAGAATGTGTATGGGGGGGGTCACAGCCAAATAGTAGTAATCAATGACCCTGTCAACCTCAAGCAGTATATTTAAAATGTATCAAAATAGTTGGACTGAGAGATGTTATTTATATATCTTACCAGAAGTTTCATGGACAAAAGAAATTAATATCAGCCAGTTCATTAAATTAGCAGATAAAGTCAAGACAAGTGAAATTGCTATTACTTAAGAAACAAACAACATATTTTTAATGATTATGATGAATTAGATAAATTCCATTATAATTTCATGGAAATATGTCTTACTACTTAGTAAATAGTACAATCAAATGATTGAACCCATAATGACAGAAATTATTTGGTTTAGTTACTTCAAACAAATAGAAAACAATTGGTAATTTATACATGCCCTTACTTTCTTCTCCAGCATACAATCGGCCTATCTAAAATAGAATTTGGCTAGCCATCACTGAAGTTACTCAACTTACTTCTCTACAAAATAGCAATGAGGCAATTGTGAGGCTTGACAATGTCAAAATCTCTGATGAATTTCTATATCCTATGTTTTCTATATTTTGGTATGGAGAAATAATTAGTAGCTTACTTTTAATTGGATAACAGAAAAAGAATAAATTTGTTTTATATAAATAATGGCTAGAAGAATATTGTTTCTCTTTTGCTGACTCCTGATGTAGAGAAAGAGTATTTGTACAATTAGAAATTCCTTTTTGTCATGGGCAGCTTCTAAAACAATCCCCAGTGATTTCTATCTACCGGTACTCACAACTTTATGTAATCCTGTCCCCTTGAGTATAGACTGGATTTAGTGACTTGCTTCTAATGAACATGATATAATGTATGAAGTAATGGATGTTACTACCAAGATTAGGTTACATCAGGCCACAGTTCTGTCTTAATTGTGCCCACTCTCTCGGTGTCTCTTGGATTACTCACCCTGAAGGATACCAGCTCCTGTGCTGTAAAGTAGCACTGTGGAGAGGACCGCATGGTAAAGGACCAAGGCCTGCCAAAGACTGTGAGTGAGCTTGGATGTCTATCCTCTCGAATCTAACCTTCAGATAAACCTGCAGCTGCAGCTGACAGCTTGACTTCTGCTACTTGGTAGTCCTTGAGTCAGTGATACCCAACCAAGTCACTTCTGTATCCCTGACCCACAGAAATTGTGAGATAATAAATATTTATTTTAAAAAGTCTCTGTGCATCAACAGATAACAAATTCAAGTTTTATTACCATGAAACAGGTTGCTGCCTAAAATATGGGAGTGACTTTGGCAACACAGCATTGAGTGAGGGCTGGAAAAACTTTAAGAGGGAAAACAGTAGTTAAAGCCTATATTCTCTTGTGCAGACTTGTCAGTGGAATGTGGACTTTAGGGCGATGCAGTTGAGAGCCTACATAAGAGTGAGGAAAATCTTATTGTAAATGGGATTATGAGAAATGTTTATTATGTAGTGGTATAAAGTTTAGCAATGCTACTATCTGCATTATACACACACATGTAAACACATAAATTTATGTGTATACATGTACATTTATATACATGTGTATCTATGTATACATATGTAAATTCACACACATAGGTTATATAAATATAAATCCACAAGTACAGATAAATACAAATATACATGTATATTACTAGTGTCTAATATACTTGATATCAGAGAATGATGAAAATAATTTGAATTTCTCACATTCTTTTCCTTGCTTCAATTTTACTTATTCTTTTATCTCTGAAACTACTTTTCATAAGGTAACCAATGCTCTCCATGCTGTTAAATTCAAGTGACATATTTAATTCTTACCTTTTGACATTTATAGCAAAACTTGTATTTGGTGACTGCTCCAACGTTCCTTAAAACACTCTCTGTTCTCAGCTGCTAGGCCATCAAAATATAATCTATTTTTTTAACTAACTGGATACTTTTCTCTTTACAAATGGATTCCTAAATATTCAAAAGTCTTTCCTCCTCGTGTCTCTCTATACTTTAATTAGGCAATATCTTCTATTCTCATGGCATTAAATACCTTCTACATGTTGATGATTTTCTAATTTATTTCCAACTCACAATTCCACTCTGACATTTGTACTCAGTCATCCAACTGCAAGATAAATATCCATATCTCAAACTTAAAATGTTCAAATCTGAACTACTGACTTTTTCCCATGACAAGTCAGTGTAGATTAGGTTATGCTATTACAGGGGAAAACATCATAAAATCTCAGTAGCTTAAAATAACAAAACTTTGATTTCTTTCTCATGCTACTTGTGCTTTGAGGGTCAGTAGATAGTACTGTAAATCATAGTCACTTCAGAACCTAGGTTCACAGAGTAGCCACAATCTTAAGCTTGCCTAATAGCTATTCCAGTGATAAGAGAGAGCTCCAAAGTGTTTCTAGTCAGCAGTTAAATACCTGTTCTGAAAGTAACACCCCTGCTGGCTTCAAGCAACCACAAGAGAATTAGAAAAATACAACTTTATCTTCTTTGTGGAAGCAAAAGACCCAAAACTATTTGGTAAAAGAACTAATTATATCCTGCATTCCCAAAGTTAATTCTCCAGACTTACCATCTTAACAAATACTACCAATTTAGTCCACCACTTGAGCAGAAGGATTCTTATGAAAGCCACAATGCTGAAACCCAGGTCGCAATATATGCCTTGGTGAGAAGCTGAAGAAGAAAATCAGAGAACTTTCCCTTCTACTACTCCTCTTTAATGATACTAACAAGCCTTGAGTGAAAACAGCAGGGACTACAGTAGGGAGTGCTCAAGAGACTGATTCTCATTGGGAAGGAGCACAAAGGGAAGACACAGAGCCAAGTCAGAGGTAAAAGGTTTCACTATAGGAATTTAATTTCTCTGGTATCCATTTCAACAATAAACCTCACTTCTGGTAACCATAACAACAATAAAATTTAAACACATCCAACCTCCTGAATAGATTAGCAAAAATCTCAACAATAAAAGCCAGGAAGGCAAAAACTCATGTTTTTCTCTTTGCATTGAATATATTGACCTCTTATCTCCTGTCTTATAAAACATTCCCAGCTTTCAAAAAAATCATAAAGTAAAATATGAGGCTCATTATGAAGCAAAGCGAAAAATGGAGCCTGAAGGTAGAACACAATAATCAGCACCATAATACAAAATTACTCATATTAGAATTATCAAAAAAGGAAGTTAAAATAAAAATGAATAATATATTAAAGGCTCTAATGGAAAAATAATATGACATATAAGATCAGATGAATATCAGTAGATAACTGAAACTTTAAGAAAGAATCTCAGATACAAACCAAACTAACATAAATGAAAAATGTGTTTTATGAGCTCGTTAGCAGACTTGACATAGCTGAGGAAAAATCAGTGAACTTGATGACACATCAAAAGAAGTTATCCAATCTAAAGCACGAAGAGAAAAAAGTGAAAAAGAGCCAAAAACATAAAAACAGAGCAACACATTCAAATAATGTAGGGAAATATCAAACATTGTAGCATATGTAGTTACACATATTCAAGAAAGGCAAGATACAGAGAAGTGTGCAGAAGACATATATGAGTGATAACTTCCAGTATTCATGGTAGAGAAAAAGCCACAAATCTAAGAAAGCCAGAAAACACAAAGTAGGATAAAGTCCAACACACACACACACACACACACACACACACACACACACACACACACACAGGCATATACTATCTAAACTGTTGAAATCACAGGTAAAGAGAAAATCTTGAAGACAACAACAGGAAAAAAAAACACCTTACCTATGGAAAAACAAAGATTAGAATTAAGTCAACTCCTCATCATAACTCACATAAGTCAGAACATAAGTGACATCTTTAAAATACTAAAAGAAGAAATTATACTAACTTAGAATTCAATTTCCAGTGAAAAAAATCCTTCAAAGTAAAGGAAAAATGAAGATTTTCTCAGATGAACAAACATTTAGGGAATGAAATGCCAGAATACCTGCTCTGCAAATGTTGAAAAGTTCTTTAGGCAAAAGGAATATGTTAAGAGGTCAGAAGTTAGAATCTAAAAAGAGAAATAAACAGTATTAGAAGTGGAATAAGTGAAGGGTAGGTTTTTCTTAATTTTTTTGCTCTAAAAGTAAACTATATATTTAAAGCAACAATAGTAAACATGTATTCGGTGTTTATAGTTTATGAGAAAGCAAGAATGGATTAGAGATTAGAAGAGGAATAGAGAATGTACTATTATAAGGACCTTATATGTGAAGCAGGAAAACAACTTGAATTTATACTTGATTATTTTATACTCAGCATTGTAAAATATAGTTTTTTTAAAAAAGCTTTAAAAGGTTGTTATGATAACTAAATAGAAAAAAAACTGGAATTCTAAAAGTTTCACTTAAAAAGAGAAAAATTAGAACAAGAAGAAAAATTTAACAAAATACAAATGAGAGGAATGGAAAATAGCTATCAAAATGACAGATTATAATCTAACCATGCCTATAATCACTTTTAAAGTGAACAACCTAAAATACTACTTAAAAGACAACAATTGTTCCATTGGATAGAAGTTCAGAACCTGTCTAAAAGAAACCTACTTAAATAGCAAGACCTAAGATGAGTTTACAGTAAAGATATGAAGAAAGATATATCATCCAAACTCTAAGCAAAAAAAAAGCTGGGCTGGCTATAATTAATATGAGACAAGATAGACTTCAGAATAAGGAAGATTATCAGGACTAAAGAGGAATATTACATTATGATAAAGTAGTCAGTCTCCAAGAAGACATAGTAATCCCAAAGGAATATGAATTTAGCAACAGAGCTTCAAAATGCATGAGGCAAAAACTGATACCTGAAAGGGAAAATAAACAAATCCACAATTACACTTGGAAATTTTAGTACTCCCTCTCAATAATTTTTGGAAAATGTCAGAAGAAAATCACTGAGGCTGACGAGCACTATCAACCAACCTGACCTAATTGACGTTTATGAAACACTCTACCTAATGAGAGCAGAAAACATTCCTCCCAAATGTACATAGAACATTCACCAAGATAAACCACATTCTGGGCCAAAAACCCAACCTTAACATCTAAACAAATTTAAGAGACTACAAATCATACTAAGTATGTCTCAGACCATAATGGAATTAAACTAGATATCAATTACTGTATGATATCTGGAAAATACCCAAATATTTAGAGGTTAAACAGTTCACTACTAAATAATTCATATGCCAAAGAGTAAGTTATAAGAATATTTGAAAAATATGTTGTACTGAAAGAAGATGAAAATAAAACATCAATATTTGAACAATGCTATTAAAGCATGACACATAGAGACATTTAGAGAATTAAACACATATGTTAAAAGAAAGATTTACAGTTAATAGCTTAAGCTTCACATTCTTCTAACTAGAATAATTAGAAAAAATAGATATAAAGCCAGAAGAATAAAACAAAGAATAACAGAGCAGAAACAAATTAAGTCAAAAATAGGAAAAAGTTTAAATATATATTTACATACACATATGTATATATGCCTATTCAGAACTCCATTTCCATATATATAGATCTATATATATTTTTAATATATCTTTTCATATATATTTCATATTTCACATATATATAAATACAATTGATGAAAACAAAAATCAAAAGATGGTTCTTTGAAAACTTTACCACTATAAAGAATGATAGAATAAACATCATTACTGATCTCACAAAATTAAAAGTATAATAAATAAGCATAACAAAGGTCTATGTGCATAATTTTGATAACTTAGAAGAAATTGATGAATTCCTTGAAGGACACAAACTAACGAAACTGACTCAAGGAGAAATAGATAACCTGAATAGCTCTATATTTATCAAATAAATTGAATTTAAATTTTTCCAAATAAAAAACTTCCAACATGCAAGACTAATTCAACACTCCAAAAATCAGTCAATACGATTCACCATTTTAACATATTAATAAGAAGAAAATATATGATTGTATTAATCTATGAGAAAAAAAGACAAATATCAAATTTTATTCATTATAAAAACCTCAACAGGGCCTTCCCTTGTGGCGCAGAAGTTAAGAATCCGCCTGCCAATGCAGGGGAAAAGGGTTCGAGCCCTGGTCCGGGAAGATCCCACATGCCTGCGGAGCAACTAAGCCCGTGCACCACAACTAATGAGCCTGCGCTCTAGAGCCCATGAGCCACAACTACTGAGCCCACATGCCACAACTACTGAAGCCCATGTGCCTAGAGCCCATGCTCCACAAGAGAAGCCACCACAATGAGAAGCCCACGCACCACAACAAAGAATAGCCCCCGCTCACCAAAACTAGAGAAAGCCCGCGCGCAGCAACGAAGAACCCACACAGCCAAAAATAAATAAATATTTTTTTTTTAAATACAGCAAACTAGGAATAAAAGAGAACTTCTTTAATTCTAATAAAATTTATTTATAGAAAATCTGCACCTAATACACTTTAATGGTAAGAGACTCACTCAGGAACAAGACCAGGAAGTCATCTCATATCATTTCTATTCAACACCACACTGGAAGTATCAGGCAATGTCATAGGCAAGAAAAATAAACAAAGACATGCATATACAGTGGAAGGGAAGAAATAAAACTGTCTTTATTTGAAGAAACATTGTCTATGGAGAAAATTCCAGACAATCTACAAAAAAAAAAAAAAAAAAGAAAGAAAAAAAAACCCTAGAGCTAATATGTGAGCTTACTATGTTACAGTGTACAAGGTCAATTTTTAAAAGTCGATTGCATTTCTATATAAAAATAATAAATAATTAGAATCTGAATATTAAACAGTAAATGTATAATCCCTCCCTGGAATATTTAAACTATTATATATAACTCTAATAAAATAGGTGCAGAATCTACATGTGGAAAACTACATAAAAGTTATAAAAGAAATAGGAGACAAAGTTAATGGGCACATAAATCATGTTCATCTATATTAGAAGACTAATATTACAAGCTGTCAGTTCATATAAATTTCATTCATAGATTTACCTATCAAAATTCCCATAGTCTTTCTTTTAGTTATCTACTACCTGATTATAAAACTTATATGGAAAAAAAAATAGAATTTTTAAAAAATTTTGATAAAGAACAAATAACAAAGTTAGAGGACTCAAGTTACCCAATTTAAAATGACCCAATTACCAAAGTGCTAAAGAAATCTAGGCAGTGTGGTATTTGTGAAAGTATAAGTACACAGAATAAAGTAAGAAAATAAAGAATCCAGATATAGACCCACACATATATAGACAAATGATATTTGATAAAGGTGCAAAGGCAATTCAATAGAGAAAGGATAGTCGCTTCAAAAAGTGGTGCTGGAAAAAACTGGACATTCAGATGTCTAAAAATAACTGAATCTCCAAGCATACCTGCCATACTATAAAAAATTAAAATTGTATAAGACAACTTTATATAAAATTATATAAAAGATAAAATTTAAGATAGACCATAAACTGAAATTTAAGATGCAAAACTATAAAATTTCTAGAAGAAAGTGTAGGAAAAAATAATGTGAACTTTGGTTTGGCACTAGTTTTTTAGATATAAAACCAAAAGCATGAGTTGAGAAAGAAAAAATTATAAACTGAACTTTATCCAAATTAACAACTTTTGGAGACTTCCCTGCTGACGCAGTGGTTAAGAATCTGCCTGCCAATGCAGAGGACACAGGTTCGAGCCCTGGCCCGGGAAGATCCCACATGCTGCGGAGCAACTAAGCCTGCGAGCCACAACCACTGAAGTCCGCATGCCTAGAGCCGTTGCTCTGCAACAAGAGAAGGCACCGCAATAAGAAACCCGCTCACTGCAACGTGGAGTAGCCCCTGCTCACCACAACTAGAGAAAGCCCGTGCGCAGCAATGAAGACCCAACTCAGCCAAAAATTAATTTTAAAAAATTAGCAACTTTTTGTCTTTGAAAGATACTGTTAAGAGAATGAAAAGACAAGACAAAACTGGGACAAAATATTTGCAAATTATATATCTGATAAAATAATTGTTTCCAAATATACAAATTACATTAAAACTCAACAATCATTTAACGCACAGTCCAATTAAGAAATAAGTAAAGGAACTGAACAGACACTCCAACAAAAAAAAAGCATATGGATTGCAAATAAACACATGAAATAATCCTCAACATTACTCTTCATCATTGTAAAATCACATACGATACATTGTACATCTACTAGACGTTTAAAACTCAAAAATTGACGGTACCAAATTCTGGTGAAGATGCAGAGTGATAGGGAATTTCACTCATTGCCATAGGAATTGCAAAATGATAAAGCTCCTTTGGTAAAAACTGTGGCAATTTCTCATCAAGTTAAATATGGACCGAGTTAAAACCTCTAACTTTTACAATGAAATGTATGGAAAAAATATTTCTAACATTGGACCCAGCAAACATTTCTTTTTTTTTTTTTTTCGGTACGTGGGCCTCTCACTGTTGTGGCCTCTCCCGTTGCGGAGCACAGGCTCCGGACGCGCAGGCTCAGCGGCCATGGCTCACGGGCCTAGCCACTCCGCGGCATGTGGGATCTTCCCAGACCGGGCACGAACCCGCGTCCCCTGCATCGGCAGGCGGACTCTCAATCACTGCGCCACCAGGGAAGCCCGAGCAAACATTTCTTAACTAGGACTCGAATGACCCACTAAAGAAAAAATTGATAAAATTTACTTCAAGTAAATTAAAAATATTTGCTCTTTGAAATGCATTGTAAAGACATCTATGAAAGTTTAAGCTGCACACACAGAAAATATGTACAAACCTCATAACTGACAAATGACTTATACTTAAAGTTTCTTTTACAAATCATTAATAATATTAAAAACAGCAATATTAAAAATTAGCAGAGATCCTTCTTTTCTTATATACTGCCTTTGTTTTCCCCTATATTCCAAGCCCAGCCCGTTGGAGGAAAAAGCCGAGTATGCTGGGAAACTTCAAATGTGGAGGAACTCATTCATGATTTCTATGATGTATTCATGAAATTACCAAGAAGTCTAACTGAAACATCAGAGGAAGGTGCCAGCAATGCATCTTCCAAGCAAAACACCAGTCAACACCTCTGGATGTCTTCCCCAATCCCATTCTCAATCTTTACTTGGAGCAGAGGAATGTGACTTGACTGACAAAATTGGTTGGATTGACTGCCTTGACTGACAAAATTGGTTGGATTGACTGCCCTCAAGCAATTCCTCCAAGAAAAAAGAACTAGACTCAATTATTTGAACAGAACTGTGAACCACAGGGCCTACCAGCCTGCTGGTATTGTCAGCTGAGAGCACTGTCAACCTTTGCCCCATGATTGATGTTGGTCAACTTGGGACCCCAAAAATTGCAAACATCTTCTTTCTAAGGATATCATGTACATGTTTAGGACAGTGTTTTCTTTTGTGAATCCACGATTTAGCTTACTTCTGTTCCAAAATTAAGATGAGTTTCACTTAAGGAGTGATCATAAGAAAACTAAATGTGTTTAAAGAAAACCACTTCACCCTGGAAGACATTTAAATCAGCCTCAACTCACTGGCCAGAATAGTTACAGATGATGAAGTACTCTATGCTAACTCCTTGTGGCCCAAGGTGAAGTCTGTGTAAACAGGAATAAACACTGTCATATCTGAAATGTTTCTTTGGACCAGGTGGAAAAGTTCCATACAGAAACTTAAGCAGAAACCACCTAGCTTTTTAAGGTAGGTCTTGATCATTTATGGGTTTTTTTTCTTTCCACTTGAAACCTAAGGGACATAGTTAAGGTCAAAACTGGATTCTTGTTGCTTTTAGACCTATTGATAGTAAACAATTAATTGTGTATAACACAAATCAAAACTTTTATTTTTAAATATCAGGTTAGGTTAATTGGAGTGGTTGATAAGTGGCATACACACACATACATACATACATACATATATATATATATGAAACAGAAGTCGAGATAGTGCAGACCCAACAATTAAGTAATATGTATTATGAGAGAGAATTGTCCTTGGGTCCCATCCATTTCAGCATACCTTCTAAGCAAAGGCATTGATGATGTTTTTGTTTCATAATATCTTTTCAAAGATGTTTATATAGCAAACAGTCTTGGACAATAGAGACATTATATTTCTCCAGGGAAGGGACTGTTGGCCAGCATAAGTTAATATCTCCATCTGTGGCAAAGGTTAGCAAAAGTTTGCAATTAAGCCATTTAAAAGTCTGAGGTTTCCTAAGCTCAGAGCCCCTTTCCTATAATGCAACACTTTGTGTGCAAGAGTCACCTAGCCCCCAATGTTTTTCCTTTTGAGAAACTGGGATCAGGGAAGCAGCACAAATAATGTTACTTGGGCTTTTGCTATTACTGTGAGTGATAAACAATTCTGTTTCTCTGAACAATGAGTTTCTACTGGTATCCATTAAACCTGTGGTCTTGCAATCAGGATAAAATCTGAGGCCCTTGATTGTTCCTGACATACAGGTGCATTCATTAGTCAAAATACATTTAATTACATGCAAATATTACAATAGAAACAAAAACTGAGCTTGACAGAATTACATGCAGGATGAAGTATTAAGTGAAAACGTACTAATGTATGCAATTTACTTTTAAATGCATCAAAAAGTAATTTATATTGATGGAGAGATGGAGGGAAGGATGCATGGGTAAATAAATGCTAAAACAAGCATGGTATTATCATAATTGAAGAATCTAGGTAGTTACGAAATGGTATACACTTTAAAATTCTTTCCATTTTGGTCTCTATTTGAAAATTTTCACAATAAAGTGAAAGAATTGAGGATTGTCTATTCTAATATGTTGCTAAAATTACGTAAAGCTTTAGGACAGCAATTTGACAATGTCAGAGGTATTTAAAACTTGGATATCTTTTGGATAATTTATTCTAGATGTGGAATATTTACTATGGTAAATAATTTAAAATGTATTTGTATTAATATAAATCAGAATTTATTATAATTTTGGCTTTATTTCTTAATGGCTCATAGGAACATAGCAAGAATTCTGGTTAACACAGCTGTAATGCTTCCCCTGGGTGAGGGAACAGGGAATAGGAAGTACCTTTGAGTTTGATAAAAAACATAATAGCTGAGATGGCTCTATGACTAATCATGGTGGAACACAATGGAACTTATTTTCTGTGAGATTTAAATCTCATCTCAAATTTGATTTATCCTTAAGATTTCATTATTAAACTGATTTAATTAATAGTGAATCTGAGGGTGGAAATCCACTTTGATAGTTAATTTTATTCAATTTATGGTTAAATTATTTTAAGAAAATATTGCATGGCCTTTGGGTAGATAAGAGTGAAAAAGGAAATAAATGACATTAGTTTGGAGGAAAGACCATCTAGATATGACTACATGGTAATATTCTGGGTGAAATAGTCACAATAGTGTTTACTAAATATCTTGGTGTTTTCTTCATGGCTCTATTTAGACCATAAAAAGGAGTGAAAAATATTCTTAAATGTTCCTGATAACAACCTGCAGGCTTCGTTTCTTGTAAGGAGAATTCTTTTTATTGAATCTGATTGGGAATTGTTTAAGTTATTTCTGAATGTCAAACTGCTTTTGGCATTTTAGTCCTACGAATACAATTTCATGTTCCTTCTTTCATTGTACTGGTGAGCTGTGTGATTTAACTTTTCTTCTCTTGCACCAGTGTCCAGCAGTGCCAGGTTGCCCCTCTTGCACTAAAAGAATCTTACTCTCCATCTAACATACTAATAGCCAAACCAGTTTAAGATGTATAGAGGCACTGAATAACAACAAACATACTTGCTTTTAAATTTATATCTCTCTGAGGCTATTTTTTCATTGCTAATAGGATAGATCTTCTTATCTCCAGAGTATGCATTCTATATGAAAGCAGTGCTTTCAAGGTGAATTGATTTCAGCCTGTGAAAACAAATACATTGCTCCAAGACATGCTTTATTAATGCTGCCTAGTATGCTGCCACAGTCTAAAGAGCTTGGTTATAAATAAAATGACACGTGATGAGTGAAAACACTTCTACACCACTAAATTGGCCCAACCAGAATACACAACACATCCAAGAAATTTTAAGGACTAAAAACTTCTAATTTTGTTTATAAATGGTTAAGGTTGAAATCAAATTGTATAAGCCTAATGATTTCTTTTCAAGCTAACTAGCAATACATATAACAAATACAATCAACGCTATATTCACACTGTTGAATAGTCTCAAGAAAATTAGATGATAGATTTCTTTTCTTTTCTTTTTTAAAGGAGTTGATTTCTTTTTTTTTAATTTATTTTTATTTTTGGCTGCATTGGGTCTTTGTTGCAGTGTGCGTGGACTTCAGTAATTGTGGCACATGGGCTTAGTAGGTGTGGCTTGCGGGCTCTGGAGCGCAGGCTCAGCAGTTGTGGCACACGGACTTAGTTGCTCCGCAGCATGTGGGCTCTCCCCAGACCAGGGCTTGAACCCGTGTCCCATGCATTGGCAGGTGGATTATTAACCACTGCGCCACCAGGGAAGCCCTAGATGATAGATTTCTAAACAATTAAAATCAGTAATGAAATAGCACCAACCCAATTATTTATCAGGTAGTATACACAAATATATACATTAAAATTAATTTAAGGCAATGTTTTAATATTTGAAATTTTGTGTCATTTTGAGGAATGAGAACTGCATTTATCCATTCAGTTTTTATTAACAAAATATTTTAAGGATAGAATTTGGGAAAACAGGTACTTTGAATTAATTCTCATCAATTCTTAGGGGGAACATAAAACTGACATTTTAAAAAACATTATCTACACAACTATTTCTCAAATTGGATTACTGAAATATCACACAATGCATATGATTCATTCCCATTTAGACATTCTTTCTTAAGGAGAAGTATCAAATATTAGGAACAAAAAAAAGGGGCATTGTCTTGGTTAAAGTGATCTATAAAAGATATTACAAATAAACTTAAGCAAATAAATTTAGATAAGTGGGCATTTTCTTAGAAAAACATAACAATGTAAGTACAAAAATACAATATTTATACCGACGTGGAACTCTCCTGTATCCCTGGCCCTCTCATTTAATAAAGGCACATTTTGTTCCTCATGAAGCCTTCTGTCTATTTTGAAAAGTTTAGTCAATAACCAAAGTTTCTTCATCTCTTGATTTTTCTGGCACCAGTTCAACGCCAGTCCTCCCTCTTCCCCAAATCCAAAGGGCCTCTATCAACCAGAGTACTTATGCAACTCAATAGGTAAAAGGCTGCTGAACTATGTCACACATAAGAGATGAGTTAAAAGTAAACTTTAGTGTGGTAAATCACTGCGAGTTTTCCCACAAATTCTCTATTTCATCCTAAATAATGCAGAATATGGTATCATTAGTGGGATGCTTTTAAAAGAAATATTTAAAATATATTGCATTTGCCTAACAGATGATATGTGAGGAAAAAAATGAATACCTTTAGCTGGAAATTAAGTTTTTAATCGTACACACTGGCAAACTTTCGGTAAAACTATCATTTGTGATAATTTGGGAGGCAGACCACCACATACTGAGCAATTCTAGAAGAAAAGGTTATTAGTCGTTATTAGTTTATATTGGTGTGTTTAGCAAAGTTCTATAAAAATATGAAGTTAAAAAACTGACAGGTTTTCAAGAAAATATTAGAGTTTGGAAATCAAGAACTTGGACAATTGTAAAAGCTGATTGCTGTTAGAATCCAAACAGCAAGTATGCAGGATAATGCATATCCAATTCTTATCTTATTTTCCTATCAGTTCTCTTACATATTTCTTTTGCATCATCCAAAACTCCATACAGGAAAAACAAGTAACATTATTAAGGTGACTAAAATCTTCCGTTATGGTGGTAAAAGCTAGTGGATCTATGCTATGGTTTCATGTTCAATGAGAGAGGGTAAAATGGCAGTGAGCATCAAGAATGGGAATTTTCTTTATTTAACTTCTATAAAACAATTTCATACTCCTAGAACCATCAGAAAATAGTATGTAAAAAAATGTTGCATACAATAGTATGTAAAAAACATTGCATACAATGTTCAAGTATTTACAACTTCAAGTAATGCATTTTATACTTATATGGAAACTACACAACAAAACTGAATTGTGGTTTTCATCTTTTTATTGTTTTGTTCTTTAAGCTAAATTTCTAGAAACTTTTTAGAAATATCATTACCAGATGTTTTAAAGCAACTTCTAATTATTTCTGATATTTGGCATATTCAATGCTAAAAAAAATCAAATCTTAATGGAAAAGCAAAACTAGTTTTCTTTATAAATAACATAAAATAACTTTATGAATTCTGAGTGGTCTTGCATAAAACAAATGCACTACGTAGGGATTTAACTGACTTTTAAATTAACACATTTAAACCAAGTCTTTAACATGAAATAACATTACATGGATGTCTATTGCTACTCTTATTATGAAAAGATGCAAAACACTGCTTATACTGCACAGTTGTTTCAGCAGAACAAAGAGTAGTTAAGCAGCAATTGTTTTTAAGTAGTATACTGAAACTGGGTGAAGAAAACAATAGCTTTCTACATTTTTATTGTTATTTTGTACATAATTATGCTTATTGCTGATTCGGTTTTCAGTTTTATTATTCATTATATTTTAACGAATTTAATGAATTTGACCTTTTAACATAGAGAGTGTCATAAACTTGGTAGTTTATTATCAACTTAATATTGACAATAAAATGAATTGATAATCACTAAAATTGTTTACTTTAGGAAAATATTTTATTTTCATTTGTCATACTGTATATTTATATATTTTGAAATATGATTTAAAATAGATATATTACACAAATGGAAGCTTTACAATTTTCCATAAGTTATAGAATGTGATATATATCTTTAGTATGTAATTTGAAATTTCTCATTTTTAAAATTAGCAGCTCTATATTCAAATGTGTTGGTAGGCAGGCAGAAGAGATAGATAGATAGATGATAGATTAGATAGATGTTTTTTCAGAAAAATATTCTTTAGAATTTCTGAAAGCACTGTTTCCATGTTGATAGTTGTAATGCGTTTTTGTATATGTAGGTATTTAAGAAAGGGTATCTTGTTATTAAAATCTAAATATTGCCAAAGTTACTAATAAATTGTAGTTGTCCCTTTTTCACGACTCCTGTCCTACTTCCCAAAGACAATAGTTCTTTAAAAGTTTCTAATGTAATCTTCTAGAAAATATTACAAGTATTCTTCTACCTCCTATTCTGTAACTTAGTTGTAGCCTAATAATTGAGACCACGCATTTTTCATACTCTACATATAAATCTACCCATGTCTTTTTCAACATCATGTTATTTATGACTCACAATGTATTTATTCCATTCCTTCTTAAAAACTACTTAGGTTATTTGTGATATTTAACACAAAAAATTAACATTTACACATATTTGTAGGATACCATCAATCAATATAAGGGCTATATCAAATATTTGTACATTTTATTTTGAAAGTTATAAGAGTTTATACCAAATAGGTTAAAGGTTAACTACTTATTTAACCACCAACACCATATTTACGTGTACTTAACTTTATGCGTAACATTAAATATTTTGAAATCTAGCATCTCACTCAACTGATATATACATTTTATTTAATATATTTTTATTATAGTCCTTTAAATATCAGTGATGTTGAAGCAATCTTCACTTAATTGCCAAATCTGTGTCTTTTTTATAACTACTTGTTCATGTATTGTACATAATATTTTAATTAAAAATACATGATCAGAGAATTCCCTGGTTGTCCAGTGGTTAGAACTCTGCACTTCCACTGCAGGGGACGTGGGTTTGATCTGTGGTCGAGGAACTAAGATCCTACATGCCATGCGGTGTGGTCAAAAAACAAAACAAAACCATGATCAAACATATATATTACTACACTACACTAGATTCATTTATTATATGAGTATCTGTGGGAGGATATTACTCAAATTATTTAATCTATCATAGCCTCATTTTATTTCACTTGTCATAAGGCAATAATAAAATTATCTATGTCAGAGAAATTATGATAATGATGTATTTTATATAATGTGTGTGTATATATATATATACACATATATATATACACATATATATGTACATAAACACCCACATATATATGCATATATATACTCAAAAATTTTAAAAGCTCATATCTAACTTCCTTGAAATGAGATGCATAAAAGAACAAAAATCCTGTAAAGACACATTCTCTACTTTCATGTGGTTTATGGGTCCACAGTGAAGGCAAGTAACTTTCAATGCTATTCTTAGTGCTTTATACATAATCTATTTAACACAGGTGCAGTATTATTTGTCTAATTTTGCATTTATTGCAGCTATTTGTATCAGGACCAACTACAGACAAAAGACTTTCTGAGAAATGATAAAGGAAATTCCTAAATGAAAAAGTCATGGACAAAAAAAAGAAATGATAATAAGAAACATAACAATAGGATTACTCTCTTGGTGGGTACAAGTATGTATTTGAAGTTTTATAGAGCACAAACAAAGCAGCCCAGATACAGCTGAAAGCTGTAGCACAGCCTGGGGCTTCCAAGATCAGATGAGCTTTTTAATCCTAAAGTGACATGAGTTCAAATGAATCACCTAGTGGGCATCAAGAAAAGGTAGAAATTCAAACTTGCAAAACTACTTTAGCTATCTGTAGTGAGGAAAAGCCCACATTCATTTGAAGATGCTGGCACATAGTAGATGCTCAATCAATATTTCTTGGACAAATAAAACACCAGTTTTATTTATTTAATTCTGGACTTTCTATTTAGTTCCATTGTTTTAATGTTCTTTTATTGCCAGAACCACACTGTCTTTATTATTGTAGCTGTATAGTAATCCTTGAATTCAGATAATGTTTGTCTTCCAAGTTTGTTTTTCTCCCTCTATAGTGAATGCGTTACTCTGTGTCTTTTGCCTCTACATATAAACTTAAAGATCGGTTTGTTGACATCCATAGCATAACTTACTGGGATTTTGATTTGGATTGTATTGAATCTATGGATCAAGTTAGAACTGACATCTTGATAATTTTCTTTTTTGCCATGTACATGGAATATCTCTTCATTTACTTAGTTCTTCTTTGATATCTTTCATCAGAGTTTTGTAGCTTTTCTCATAATTATCTTATGCATATCATTATATTTATACCTAAGAATTTAATTTAGGGGATCTAAATGGTAATATGCTTTTAGTTTCAAATTCCACTTGCTCATTGCTAGTATATAGGAGAATAATTGCCTTTTGTATATAAACCTTGTACCCTACAACCTTGTTATAATTGCTTATTAGTTACAGGAGGGGTTTATTGTTGAATCTTTTGGATTTTCTACATAAATGATAACGTCCTCTGCAAACAAAGACAGTCTTATTTCTTTCTTCTCAATCTGTATAACTTTTTATTCCTTTTCTTATCTTATTGCACTAGCAAGGACTTCCAGCACAATGTTAAAACATAGTGGTGAGAAAGGACATCCTTGTTTTTTCCTAATTTTAGCCAGAAAGTTTTGAGTTTTTCACCATTACATGTGATGTTAACTGTAGGTTTTTGTAGATTTTCTTTATAAAGTTGAGAAAGTTCCCCTCTATTCCTAGTTTATTGAGAAATTTTATCATTAATAGGTGTTGGATTTTGACAAATGCTTTTAGTGCATCTATTCATATGACCATTTAATTTTTCTTCTTTAATATATTGATGTGATGTATTATTATACATTAATGGAATTTCAAATGTTGAGCCAGTGTTGCATAACTGAAATTAATACTACTTGGTCGGACTTCCCTGGTGGTGCAGTGGTTAAGAATCCTCCTACCAATGCAGGGGACACAGGTTTGATCCCTGGCCCGGGAAGATCCCACATGTTGCAGAGCAACTAAGCCCGTGTGCCACAACCACTGGGCCTACACTCTAGAGCCTGCAAGCTACAATTATTGAAGCCCATGCACCTAGAGCCCATTCTCTGCAACAAGAGAAGTCACCACAATGAGAACCCTGTGCACCATGACAAAGAGTAGCCCCCACTTGCTGCAACTAGAGAAAGCCCATGCACAGCAACAAAGATCCAATGCAGCCAAAAATAAATTAATTAAAATAAATTAATTAAAAAAATACTACTTGGTCAAGGTATATATTCTTTTTATATATTGTTGAATTTGATTTGCTAATATTTTACTGGGAAATTTTCCACCTATGTTCATCATGAGAGATATTGGTCTGTAGTTTTATTTTAATATCTTTTTCTGCTTTGGGCATTAAGATAATACTGGCTTCATTAGGAATATGATTTATGAAGTATTTCCCCTACTTCCATCCTCTTGGCAGAGATTGTAGAGAACTGGTATAAATTCTTCCCTAAATGTTTGGTGGCATTCACCAGTGACCCATCTGGGCCTGGAGCTTTCTGTTTTGAGAGGTTATTATTATTTCTTAATTTGATTTATTTAATAGATATAGGCCTATTCAAATGATATTTCTTCCTCTTAAGAGTATTGATAGCTTGAGTCTTTCAAGGTTTTGGTGCATTTTGTAAAAATTATTAAATTTGTGGACACAGAATTGTTTATAGTATTCCTTTATTATCCTTCAGTGTCCTTAAGATCCATAATAATGACCTCTCTGATATTGGTAACGTGTGCCTTCTCTATTTTTCTCATGATTAACCTGGTTAGAGGTTAATTATTTTTATTGATGTTTTTCAAAGTACCATTTTGGGTTTGTTTGATTTTCTCTATTTCCTGTTTTCTATTTATTTATTTCTGTGCTAATTTTTATTATTCATTTTTATTCCTTGCTTTAGTCTTAAAATTTTCTTCCATCGCTTGCTTCTTGAGATGTCAGCTTAGATTATTGATTTAGTCTTCTTTCTTTTAACAAATATTTATTTAATACTATCAATGTTCCTCTAAGCATGTTTACTGCATCCCACAAATTTTGATTAGTGTATTTTCTTTTTCATTTAATTTAAAATATTTTAATTACTCATGATACTTCTTCTTTGACCCATGTATTATTAACAAAGATATTGTTTAATCTTCAAATATTTGGGGATTTTCCCACAATCTTTCTGTTATTGATTTTTTCTAAGGAAAAATAAACTACATTTTTGAGATAAAGAAAATCATGTTTTTGCTTAGCACATTCATATTTTCTTAGTGTTTATAGTATACTATTTTATTGTTATTCTATGATTCTCTGTGATTTGGGATTCATTATCAAAATTATTATGTAGATATATTGGTAGAAAATAATATTAAACATGTGGGTTTCTACACTACCTAGACCCAAATTGTTTCCTTGCATTTTTTCCCAAGCCTTTTTTGTTTTTTGACTCTCCTATTGATCTGATACAGTCCAGACCATATTTATGCTTTGAGCTCTTCACACTCAGGACAGAGCCCTATTTTTGTGAAGATGAACCCTAGTTAAATATTTTTAGCCTCTCCCCAATGTTGTGAATCCCTTACATCTCTGTTCATTCCTTTAACTTTCACTGAACACTGAGTTATAGCATGGAGTACACATAAATTTTGATTTTTTAAAATATTGTGTAAATTGTGATTTAGTTTCTCTGACACGTTTATGTTTTATTTGTCCTAATATCTCTCTGTCTTTTTGGGAGTAGAGGATAGGAGATTTGGATCTAGGCTGTCATTTCTCTCTAGAATTAATTTCACACATGAAGCCTTGACTGGTTCCATTCCTGGAGAAGTTAAATGGTGTGAGAGAGCTTGTGACAATCTAAGCTGGGCAGCTGACACTGACAATAGAATACAGAGCTGTTTTTAAAATAATTTTGCTAACCTGCTACTCTCTGCTGTGAATTGAAGGGATGTTAGTGGTGAAAAGTGAGAAGCAGGCATCTGAACATAGGGGTCTATTATTGAGTTACTAATTGTTCTCTTAATATCTACATCTACATTACACTGCCCAGTCCCTGTGAAGGTGGAGCCCTGTAACTAACTCAAGCTACAAGTGAGCAGAAGTGAACACACATGAACACTGAAGAAAACAATGAGAAGCAGAAGTGACCATTTAAGAGGAAATTATAATCGTCAAAGAGAAAAAATTTTTAAAAGATATATTTTATCCATATATCCATAGCTTATTTTTTATTTACTATAATATAGGTCTTCATAACTGGTAGAATATTTTCTCTACACCAGTGGGATTTATCCCAAGAATATAAATATAGGTTAATATTGGAAATTATATTTTCACATTAATAGAGGTAAGGAGAAAATGGCATATTCTTATTAATAAATTTGAAAAAAATTATTTTTGACCAAATTGAAATACATTTTTAAGGAAATTTCTCACTGAATTAGTATTGAATACTTCTTCGAAATTCCCCAAAGCGAAATCTAACTATGTGGGATAATAATATTGTCTCCACTGTGTTTTATTAAGAAAGGAAAATGTATAAATTATGATTCCCATTATTAAACATTATACTGGAAGCATTAGTCAATGCAATTAGATAAAACCAGCTGTTGGAGGTATATGCATTAGAAAATGAGGCAAAATTATCTCTATTTGCAGATGACAAAAGCAGTATAAAAAAATTCACTTGAAGAGTATGTAGAAACACTTGAAGAATAAATGAGAAGCCAACAAAATTGAATCCCCTTGGGGAAAGACTTGAGAAATGGGGTCTAGGATTCAGGGCTAGTAGAAAAGTCTTCTTGGTGTGTAGGCTTCTTATGTGATTTTGAATCTAGACTATCAAATTGTTTTCATATTCAACAATAGTAAATAAAAAGAAGTGACCATTGACATTTGAAATAACCTGAAACAAATGGCACTGTCTTTACATTACTTGGTTCTATAACCATAGTGAAAAACGAATAATCTCAAATGGTTTTGTAACACCAAAATTTGATTTCATGTCAAATATGGGATACATTAGAAGCGATCCAAGTTCCTTGGATAAATGATTGAATCTTGATTTGGGACAAAAAATGTATCAGATGAGCCTGGAACATCTTGTGTAGAGAAGAAAAACTAATGAGCACTTGTCAACCTAATAAACATAATAAAAAGAGCAAGTTTAAATGTCTCCCACAGTTTAATTAGGGGAAATTTTATATTTAAAAAGAGGTGGAAGCATTTGAAATATATTGAATATACAAAAAAATCCACGAGTCTGCAATGATGTCTCAAGAAGAAAAACCAAAGTTGAAAATGTCATTGTCCAGTATTGAAATAGTTGTTACATTGACTTCTTACTCTGAAAGTTGGGAGTTAATGGGGATGTAGTCAGGTTTTGGTTTTTTTTGCGGTATGCGGGCCTCTCACTGTTGTGGCCTCTCCCGTTGCGGAGCACAGGCTCCGGACGCGCAGGCTCAGTGGCCATGGCTCACGGGCCCAGCCGCTCCGCGGCATGTGGGATCTTTGTGGACCGGGGCACGAACCCGTGTCCCCTGCGTCGGCAGGCGGACTCTCAGCCACTGCACCACCAGGGAAGCTCTGTAGTCAGTTTTTTTTTTTGTAGTCAGTTTTTATCTTGTCTTTCTATGAAGAATTCTACTAAAGGGCAACTAAATAGCCCCAGATGATGAATGAAAGGTATTTTTTTGCAGAGGAATGACAGCTATAAATGTAGAAAAAATTACAAGATTTAAGCATAGTTTAACCATAATAAGTTTTGTGAAAGAGAAAGCAGAGTTAAAAACAAGGAAATAAATAAAGAACTATGTTGATATATTATTTATGAAAACCCTTAATTTTCAAATTTCTTTTTCATCTACCTCAATTTGTAATACAGAAATGATTTGTTAAATATGTGCAGTGTTTATTTTTTAATCATTCATCTGTGGCTCTCAAATGGATTTAGTCTGGCATGAGGATGTAAGCCCAAACAAGCAAAGCACCACTTGACTCACAGAGATAAACAAACAAATCTGAGGTTATCAGAATATGCATGTGGTTTAATAAACACATAGAGAATGAAAGTTTAAAATTTAATATGGTTGTGTTTATCATAATGAAAGAGCTGAACATAGGGCTGAACCAGATTGCTACACCAAAATAGGAAGAATATATATTGACTAGTACTCATTTTTATTTAAACAAAATTATGCTGACTAGTATGAGCATGCCCCATGCTAAAATAAATGATTGTTAATCCAGTAGTTTATTTAACCCTCATCTAATTTATAAAATTTGAAACATATAAACTAAAAACCTATAAATATCAAGCAAGTCAGAAGTCATATTTTGTCATACTTGGGAAAATATTCTTTCTGCCTTAGGAAGCTGGTAAAGGTAAAAGAGTTATCAGAGTAGAATGAATGCCCTAAAAGATAAATGTGGTTACATGCCTTTTCCTACGTGAGAAACTATGGCTAAAGAGAGTGGAAATCATTTTATCCTAAGAGCAAATTGGTTTAAATACCAAATATGTTTTGGGACATTCTTCTTTGTTAGAATACGTAGTCTACATGATCATATAGTAAAAATCTTACTATATTTAATAGGCCTATGTTAACTTTTACATTAGTATTACCTAATTATATTTGCAATTCACAATGAAATGCCCTTCCATTTTCATTAATCCATATGTAACACCAACTCTATTATCTTTTCAGAAATGATTAATGATTTTAAAAGTCTTACTAAATACTCATTTAACCAAAAAGTTGATGAAATTTCCTACAAACTTTCATGAGGGATTTGATGTCAGTAACTAAATAATGTCTGAAAAGCACTGTGTTGCCAAAAAAGATGGTAGTAGAAACAGAGTAAAAGATATGGTAAATAAAAGACTGTAATAAAATGATTTAATTTTAAAAAATGAAAGATTTAATTTTAAGCTCCTTTGTCTAATTAAGATAGTTATACACTGATACTAAATACATTTAGTGAAAATTCATATTTCTTAAATAAAAATTAAAAAAAAAAATTAAAAAAAAGCTTTATTTATCAATCTGGTACAGAAAAAGTGAAAAAGCCGCACATGAAAATTCATAATGAAACTAAGTTGCCAAAGGCATCTGGTACAAAATTTTCCCCACAACTTCACCAGCTGCCTAACACATGAAATATAATCATTTTAAGGGATTCAATACATCTGCCATTTCATGTTACTACAACTGAAGATGGCAATACATAGCCCGAGAAGAGCAGATGCTTTTCATAAGAATTGCACAATGGCAAAGGGAAGCAACTTTATATGCAAGGTTTGCCCAGTATGTTTTTGTTAAGGTAAAAGAGTGCAATTGTGTCTTAAAGTAAAATGACTAGTTTATCTAGAATGAGGAAGAAGAAAACAGAGGACAGCATCTAAATGAATATGGTAAGTTGTAGATGGTTCATGGAATAAGATTTTATTTCTTTTGATCAAAACTGGTAGTTTCATATATATACATTTATTTATAAGATTAAAAAATGTTTGTTTTAGAAACATTTAACAGCTTTAGAAACAATAGCATACCAATACAAAACTATAACATGGTTTTACCTCCATTAAAATGACAAATATTTCTTGGATTAATTGTGTGCTCTTAATAAGAGGTTGTAAAAGGCTTTTCTTTACCTTATAAGTGATCTTCCCAGAGGCAAAGATTCTGCGTCTTAGAATAAATTTCTGTGCTTTACAATGAATTTATAATGCTCTTGATTACTTATGAGAACCAAGTCTTACTTTTAAAAGAGCTAAGGTGTTTTTTTTTAATAATCATATTACTTCCTATATTTAATAAAAAAATAGTCATTTTGGTTAAATGCATAGGCAAGTATGTTTCTCAACCATCCATAATCCTATTTAGCCAAATGTTCAAACCTCCTTACAACTTCAGACATTTTACCTTCTCCAAATACTAATTGGCCTTACCGAAAGGAAATATAAACTTCATTGTATCTTCAACACAGGAGGTAGTTTTACAAATTGAAAAGCAAGGTTCCTACCTAAATTAGACTCCTACCCTCCCACGGAGACAGGGAGATAAATTATCTGTCTACCTTGATGGTTAAATTTCAGAGGACTGGCTCCCAAATCTCCCTTAGTCAATCTTTAAAAATAAATATTCTCTTTATTATATTCCTGGGTATTCCTCTCATTAAATGCCTGATCTCTAAGACCTTACAACAGCTATCAATCCAACAACAGGCTCAGTAGATGTTATAGGAGTCTTTCAGAGCTGATGAGAGTGAAGAGTAATCCAGCCCTGAAAAATACTTTACCAACTTCAATCTTGCAATTACTTCTTCCATCTCTAGTAACATTTAAAGCCAATTTTGTCTGTCTTGAACAACCAGGGGAAATAACCAAGTGTTCTCAGTTGCCTGTTTCTTCCTCTGCTTTATCTTGACCAAAGTTTAATCAAACATCTTTATTTTCTATGACTCTAATTGCCTCCAAGCCTGAATAAGAACTAAAAAGTGGGATGCATCCCTTACCAGCTTCTCCTGAGAACTGGCAGATCACAGTGAGACAATTTTCCTATCAGACCCCACTGATTATTTCCCCTCGCTTACCCAACTTCCTCTTAGTGGTTTCTGCTAAACTTTTGCTCACTTCTCCCTAACTATAAAAGGAAAGCTTTATTCCTTTGAGGAGATTCTTGCAGGTTTCTGAGATTGAATCATCCTCCTTAATGTAGTTGTCTTTGTAATTAAAATCTCTCATTATCTAAGTTCTTGAGGCGATAGATGGGCTCCAGGTTAGAGATAGATGGGCTCCAGGTTAGACATTTACAACTGGCCTTCTGTTTACATTTCATGGGGCAGGAAAAAGTGGGCTTCAGGCCTGACACTTACAACTAGCCTCCTGTTTTCATTTCCAGAGACAGGAGATAGGTGGGCTTCAGGTTAGGCATTTAAAATCAGCCTTCTGTTTGCTCTCTGAAATGTAAGCAATGACAGAGACAGGGTAAATAGCCAAGCTTTGTCTCTTGCGGATGTCTTAAGGTAACAGTCATTGCAAGAACAAAGAGGGGCAAAACCTTGTTTGAATAAAGGATCAAGGGATCTCTGATCCCCGCCGCCCCCCACCCCTCCCCGCCACACCCTTGGGGCAAGGGAGACACTATGCATGTGCAGAAAGGCTCCTTGGGGGTCAAAAGTCAGAGGACAACTCCAGGACATAATGAGTCTCTCCCAGACGCCTTTACGGTGGGATCCAACTTGACTGAGAGGTGCGTATGCACCTATGAGGAGGGTCCTGAGACTAATTAGCCAGGAGGGACAAAGCAAGATGATTGGCCAGAAGGGAAACAAAGACCCAAAAAACTGCCCCCTTATAAAGGATTTAAACTTCCCAAAGGTGCAACTCTCTCTCTTGAGTTCGCCCATGCGTCTTTCCGCATGTACTTTGCTTTTCCAATAAACTTTTTACTCTTTTACCTTCTGCCTCCTCGCCTGAATTCGTTCCTGACAAGGCAGGCAAGAACTAGGGACCTAGGCCCTAGTCGCTGGCCTCTGTGGTCTAGCAGGTAGGACTCCTGGCCTGGGAACTAAGATCTTGCTTCCAGCTCCTTCTCACTGCTGCTTGCTGCAAGCTGCCACTTAACTGCTGCGTGTGTCCAAAATCATTCTGATTTTTTTTTTTTAATGTTTAATAGCTTTACTGAGGTATAACTTGATGCACAGGGAATTGCACATATTTAATGTGTACAATTTGATGAATTTGGACATATAAAAACACTCATGATGCCATCATTGCCATTAAGGTAATACATATATTCAACACCACTCAAAGTTTCTTTGTGTCTCTTTGTTTACTTTCTCTTTCTTCTTTTTTTTTCCTGATAAGAACACTTAACATGAGATCTATCCTCAATAAATTTTGAAATGCACAATACCATATTGTTAGCCGTAGGCACTATGTCATACAGCAGATCTCTAGAAATTATTGTTGCCATATGCAATAGCATGTGTGAACCTGAAGGACATTATGATAAATGAAATAAGCCCATCACAGAAGAACAAATGTTACATGATTCCACTTCTATTCTGTATCTAAAAAGTCAAACTCGTAGAAGCAAAGACTGCAGTAGAGGCTGCTGATCGTTTTTTGACAAAAGTTGTAGACTGCTTTTGTTTTTCAGTATAGATAATTAATAAGGGATATAACCACTCTAATAAGGATTTGAAAAAAAAAATCACCCTCTTTTCATAATCATTTTGCTGAAATAAACTCGAAAAGCTGTTTAAATAAAAAACTTATCTGGAATGACTTTCAGTGACTATCATATTGTTGGACTGTCTATGCCCAGCAATTTAAAAATACTCTGAAGATGTAAATTTCCCTCATTATGTGTCCCAATACCCCAAATTAGAACCCAGACCTCATTTTACCTCTTAGTGCTAAGGCACAGGCATGTGACTAGGCTCTCACAAGCACAGCACTCAAAAGATAATTAAATTGTGATGAAAGGACACTAAGAAGTAGTTGCTCAGGGCATTCTTTCTTAGTAAGTGTTGTTTCTCTTTGAAGGTGTGAGTGGTGTAGAGTCCCAAGAGTCAGCAGAGCTCACAGACTCTTCATGCTACAGCGTTGCCTCCGGGTAGTGGTTACAGACGAACTTTGGATGGAGAAACTCCTTCCTTGGTTTGGTCATACAGTATTCTGAGCATCTAAACCTGGAGCTATTTTCCCAGAAATTTTGTGAACTAATATCTTTTAATAAATTTATTTTCTGTTAAAACCAATTAAAGGATATTCTGATAATTGCAACTAGGAACCCTGAATTGCAACTAGGGTTGAAGCTCTGTATCACACGACTGGGAAAAATGAGATGATCTTCAAAAATGTAGCTAAACAAACTTCATAAAGAAGTAGTAGAATTTTAATTGTTGGGACAGAATAAAAGTTTAAATTGAAAAAACAGAACACTCTAGGAAGGGGAAGACAAAAGACAGATTCCTATGCCAGTGGGTGAAGGAGGTGAACACTGATGAACAAAATGACTGACTGAGTACTTTAAAGTGAAATAAGAGACAGGAAAACAGTCCTTGTTAGAAGAGGTGCACAAAAGAAAAATGGGAGTGAATGGAAGGTTTGTTGCCGGTAAGTTGTTGTTTTCTGATTTCATTTAAATCTGCTTTGCTTATTGTATTAGTGGTGTGATGTGAATAATTACAAATGTTTAAAATTGGTGTGATCATTATCACAAAGGAAGAAATTTTCCTCTACCCTTCTAGGTTCTTCTGGTTGGCCTAAGAATTAAACTGGCATGAGCCAGATTAACAGGAGAAAATCAAACAAAAATTTCATAACATGTATGCAGGGGATATACTCAGAAATACTGAGTAACTCACCAAAACAGCCAAAGCCCTCATCTTAAACACATTCCTCAGCTAAAGACAAAAGAGGATGTTGAGTGTGGTGAGAGTCAGTTATGGGAGGTTGTCAGGGAAAGAACAGTAAACAAGGGTTATTTTGATGCAGATTTACGTCTTTGCCTTCTCAATGGATAAGAATTTCTAGAGATTTGGTCATTCTCCTCAGTTACAGAAAAACACCCTTACAAATGGAGATTTCCCTTACAAATGTAAATGTTTCTTACTAAAGGGCAACTCCTACTTGATTTGCAGAGCCCTTCCATGTCAACTGTTTCTCAGACAATAACTAGACGCATACAATTAATATGCCAAAGAGACATATTTTAGGGTGGCAAATTTTGCTCCCCTACACAATTTTTCATTGAAAAATAACCAAGAATTATTGGTTCAGAAAGTATGATGTGAGTGAATGAAACCTCATTAAAATGTGCTATGTGGGATAAGGACAAGTTGTGCCAGAAAAAAAAAAGGAAGGGGATCAGTTTTATGTTTTCACAAATAGAAAAATAGAAAAAGGATTCTAAACTACTATGCATTAGCCTAAAATGTTATTTTCTTCTTTTCTCTCTTTAACCTCTTTCTTGACTTATTTTATGTATGAATGCTCCCTTAGGCTATTTATGCTAATCTTAAGAGCACTAATTATTCAGAATTCTTATCTGACAAATGCACACTCACATAGCATTTGTCTCTAGGCTTAGCAGCATTTTAATGGTGATAAACAGAAATACTTCCAAGAGTAGTTGCCTACCATTTTCTAATTATGTTTTATTCTATTACTTTGCTGAAAAGATTTTTACTGATGCCTGAAAAATATTCCAAAAGCAGGAGGCATGTTTTTAATTATTTTATTGTCTTCTGTCAATGGTTTGGGTCTTGCTTTAAATCTAGACACTTGGATATTCTTGTGTCTAAGCATAACCTTTGTTGTACATTTGATTATGACAACTCAGTAGTTGTACAGTTGATTATTACATATTTTTAAATTATTCACAGAGAATGATTCTGATAGTGAAGTTTATCTAAAGTGGCTATTTAAAAACCCTACTCTATTGTGTACACAGATGTTTTATGATGCTCATTCTTCATGGCAAGTATAAAGAATCTAAGGAAACATCTAAGTAATGCAAAGTGGATTTCAAGTGTTTGAAAACATGCCTTTTTACGATAATACCCAAAATACATGAAGGATGAAATATTATTTAATATACTGGTGTTTGGGGACATTTCAATTAAAATGAAGTTTTTATTTGTTTATTTGTTTTTTCATGAGAATACAACTAAGCTTGGTTGAAGAAACTTCCCCTACTAATGTCTACTTTAATTTGAAGGAAGTTTAGGGTAAATGAATGGATTATATAGATATTTATTTAACTGAATTTTGGCTATACCTAATAATTTCTCTTTTCAAGTATATATTCCACTCTAAGTAAAAATACTATCATTAAAACTCTAATAATCAGTCACATAAATATATAGCATATACAAACAAACATATACAAACAAAGTAGGCTTGTTCCCATACCGTAACCTAGCAGGACCCTATGGGACCTTCCTGAGAAAGACTCCTTCCACCATGTCTTCTGCCTCCCTCTTATTTATAGAAAAACTGTAGTCTCCCAGGCTCTCCTGGGTCACAAAAGCCTGGCTCAGGAATTAATGATTGAAAGGATGTGAACATGTAGTGACAAAAATAGCAGTTAGGTCAGGAGAACTAGTAACAATTCAAACAATAAATCAGCCATATGGTAGTCACAGAATCTTTAGCTCCTCTCTAAAGTATCTAGATAACAGTCTGACGCATATTGCTTGAACTGTTTTACAGATACTAAAACCCGCACCAAATGGAAAAGGTTAACAATTGATGACCATGAGCACTTAGCCCCTAGACCTACTGGAGCCTGAGGATTGATAATGTTAATCCCTTTGACTCTGCCCTGTTACTTCACCATCAACCAATCAGAGGATTGTGCGTGAGCTGATCACACATCCTGCGACTACCCCTGCTGCCAGCCCCCACCTTGCCTCTAAAAATGCTTCCTTGAACTCCATTGGGAAGTTCAGGTTTTTTGAGCACTAGCTATGCTGGACTCCTTGTCTGGTGCCTTACAATAAACCCTCCAACCCAAACAGACCTACCCCAAGGCATATCATAAGTAAAACTGGAAAAATTAAAGAGAGAATTACAAAGGCAGCAAGAGAAAACCAGAGTCATGTACAAGGGAATCCCCATAAGTCTATCAGCTAATTTCTCTGAATAAACTTTGTAAGCCAGAAGGGAGTGGCATGATATATTCAAAGTGCTAAAAGGAAAGAACCTGCCACCTAGGATACTATACCCAGCAAGATTATCATTTAGAATAGAAAGAGAGACAAAGAACTTGTCAGACAAGCAAAAACTAAAATAGTTCATCAATACTAAACCTATCCTAAAAGAAATGTTAAAGGACCTTCTCTAAGTGGAGAAGAAGAATCTATAGGAAAGGGGAAATCCTACTAGGAAAGGCAAATATATAGTAAGGACCAAGAATCAACAACTAAAATAAGTCAGTACATAGATTAAAAGACAAAAATTGTAAAAGCAACTATAACTACAATAAACAGTGAAGGGATAAGCATGAAGATGTACAGTATGACATCAAAAACACAAAATGTCGGGGAGGGGAGTAAAAAATGTAGCTCTTTTAGAATGTGTTTGAACTTAAATTACTACCAGCTAAAAACAAGTAGATATAATTAGAGGTCAACATATATGAACCCCATGGTAACCACAAATCAAAAACCTACAACAGATACACAATAATTAAGAAGAAGGGAACACAAGCATAGTACTAAAGAAAATAATCAAACCATGAGAGAAGAAACAAAAAGAAGAAAAAATGAACAGAGAACTATAAGAACAACCAGAAAACAAGTAATAAAATGTCAGTAAGTACATACTTATCAAGAATTTAAATATGAATGGACTAAATGCCTTGATCAATGATATGGGGTGGCAGATTGGACGAAAAAACAAGACTCTTCAAGAGACTCACTTCAGGACTAAGGACACACACACACAGAAAGCGTGAGGATGGAGAAAGATATTTCATACAAATGGAAATGACAAGAAAGCTGGGGTAGTAGTACTGATATCAGACAAAATGGACTTTAAAACAAAGGCTATAACAAAAGACAAAGAAGGGAATTATATAATGATAAAGGGATCAATACAGGAAGAGGATATTGTACTTGTTAAAACATACACATCCAACACAGGAGCATCTAAATATATAAAGCAAAATACTAACAGACATAAAGGCAGAAATTGACAATAATGCAATAATAATAGGGGACTTTAACACCCCATTTACATCAATGAACAGATCATCCAGACAGAAAATCAATAAGGCAGCAATGGTCTTAAATTACATAACAGACCAGCTGGACTTAATAGATACCTACAGGACATTACCTCCCAAAACAGCAGAATACACATTCTTTTCAACTACACATGGAACATTCTCCACGATAAATCACGTGCTAGGCCAAAAAATAAGTCTCAACAAATTTAAGAGCATAGAAATATATCAAGCATTTTTTCCAACCACAGTGGTATGAAACTAGATATCAATCAAAGAAAGTAAAATGGGAAAAGAACAAACATGTGGAGACTAAGCAACATGCTACTAAAAAACATCAATGGGTCAATGAAGAAATCAAAGAGGAAACCAGAAAATACCTGGAGACAAATAAAAATGGAAACACAGCACTCCCAAAGCTATGGTACACAGACCATGGAGACAGCAACAGATTGTCCTGTTATTAATGTGGGAAAAAAAACGGACTTTAAAATAACTCTTAGTAATACATGCAGTAGGCATGTATTTCTCTCTTTATATTTAATTTAAATTGAGAATTTTATTCTAATTTTATATAGAGTTTTCTTCTCAGAGGTAATTTGGGAATAAAACCAGTTAAAATTTAAATGGAAATTCAAGAAATAAAAGAATACATTAAAAGTAATTGTGTATTACTCAGAGGGGCCAAGAGAACCCAAATGCTGAAAAAAAAAAAAAAAAGGAAAGATAGAGAATGATATAGACTATAGATATCAGGGTACTTTTGAAGTATTTGTAGTTAAAACAGTGTGTATTGTTATAAGGATATTGTACACAAAAACAAATGGAAGAGAAATTTCGAGCAGAAACAAACCCACACAAATTACATCTGCTTACATATGATAAAAGAGACCTTGAAATACAACAGTGCACATTCAATTGAATATCTATAAGGGGGGGAAATGAACCTAAAACCCTATCTCACACCATATTCTGAAAGCCCATTTCAAATACATCATGGACGAAACCTCATAAAGTAAAGCAATGCATTTTCTAAAATATACAATAGGAGACTATCTTCAGGATGTTGGAATTTGAAACAATTATTTTAAACAGGATACAAAATAACTTCAACAAAGAAGAATGCTTAATCTGAAATTTCATTAAAATTAACCATTTAATTCACACACCAAACAAAACAAACGCTATTAAAAAGAGTGAAAATGTAAACCTCAGAGTTACATAATAAATACGTATGTTACACAGAAAACGTATGTGCGCTTCCCTTATGGAGACTTTTCCTTCATGACATCGACTGGGTGCTGACAGGGAGGCCCAGGGAGAATTTCAGGTAAACTTTCGTCGTGGTCCTAACTAGGGTCAAGGAGCAGTAGCCACTGCTGAAATTCCACCCAGACTCACCTCTAACTCCTTGATAGAACAAAAGCTTTATTCTATAAACAGAAGAGGGGGAAAAAGTACTGCTTCTTTAGGATACTGGTAGAAACCCATTTCAACCAGGGGAAGAAAAGAGATTACAGAAGTTCTACCTCTGGCAGAGAAGCAGGAATATATGCTAGTCTTAGCATTATAGCAAGTTGAGAGGCAAGAATGCTTGGAAAGTCATATAATGCAAGACCCAGTTTCCCTGTGCCTGATACAGACAGAGGCTTAGTCAGAACAGTGGAGAACCACCGCCACCCACCCACCCCGGCCGCCATGCTAAACCACCACCATAGGACTGGGAGAGTGGAAAAAGACAGATTCTCTCAGGTGAAAAAAACATGGGAAAAAACCTTCTACTAAACTAGCCTACGAGCTGAACACTAGGTATCCCTGGAGGAATTTAGATTGTGGCACACTGAGGGTAAACCTGACAGCAACCTTCAAATTCAGCCCAAATTCTGATTAGATTAACACAAATCCACACAACAGATGCTCAGCGAAAGGAACGATCTTCAAGCTTTCAAAATATCTGCTTCATTATCTATTGCCCAATTAACACATCTGGCTTTCAAAAAAATATTATGAGGTGTACAGAAAGATAAAACACAGTCTAAGGAGGAAAAAATCAGAATGAGATTTCAATAAAACATCGATTTGGAAGTATCAGACAGTTTAAAATAACTATGATTAGTATGTTAAAGGCCTAATGGAACAAAAAGATGGAGGATGTTCTATATATTTCTGCGAGACAACAGAGGAAGCCTGTCCCTAATGCCTCAAATAAGGAAAAAAGTGTAAGTGGATGCTGTCACTGTAATGATTTTGATTATTCAAGATGGAGGAGATTCAACTGTAATGAGAAGCAATCACCAGATAACAACGATTTATACCCTTCTCTTTTAAGATAGAAGGAATCAAATTGTGAGAGGGATTTAATAAAGTTCGTGGAGGTTAAAGCTTCACCAGGAAAGGAAATAAAAACATAAGAATAATACCTTCTCAAAGCATGAATAGCACCATCTTAATATTAAATTCAAGAGATGACAGAGACAAAAAAAACCCTGTATTTTGGTGAGGTCAAATTCTTATCATTGACTCCACAAAGAGCCTTTGTCTCTGAGACCAGGGCCACATTTTTACAAGAGCACCTTGGAGAGAGCTAGTAAGGAGACTGACTAAGCTCTAGTGGGTTGATATCCTTTGTGATAATTAAGCACCTCTTCTATGGTGTGGGCATTTTAATGAGCATTCACAGAATAGGGGGTGAATAATACACGTTATATCCCTTTCTGGAGTTGCCAGTTAAAATATAATATGCCCAAGTACAGTACTCAATATTTGTATCCCCTCAAAATTCATTTGTTGAATCCCTAGTGTGATAGTATTTGGAAGTAATTCGGTCACGAGGGTACAGCTCTCATGAATGGGAATAGTGTCCTTATAAAAGAGACCTCAGAGAACTAACTCTCGTGCCCATTCTACCATGTGAGAATGGTAGAATGCTGTCTGCAAACCAGGAAGTGGGACCTCAACTGACAGAGAATCTGCCAGCACATTGATCTTGGACTTCCCACCTTCCAGAACTGAGAGGCAAATGTATATTGTTCAAGCTGCTCGGTCTATGGTATTTTGTTATAGCAGCCTGAATAGACTAAGATACCAGGTAAATTTGAATTTCAGTTAAATAGTGAAAAGTGTATAGGGCCTATTTTACTAAAAAAGTATTTGTCGTTTACCTGTGATTCAAATTTAATTGAGCAAATGCATTTGTATTTGTTAAATCTAGCAACGCTACACAGACTTAACCACGTATCAGCTAATTATGGTACCCAACTATCTAATGTCTGTTACATTTCCCCAGATATATGGAAAAATTTTGACCCTATATTCATTTTGATGATTTTAATATTTTATTTTCTGGTCATTTTTTTCTGATATATTTTATTCACCAATTTATGTTCAACCTTTCAGTATTATTTTATTTCCAGTGATACTTTACAGAATCAAAACATTGCATTTCTTCACTTATCAAATAAGGTTGCATTTGACTTGTGACTTTGCCTCCTTGATCTGGCTCCAATTATTCACCTGCTGTATTAGGCTGCCCACATGAATGAGATGGTGAATTTCCTCAAACTGAATACTTGAGGAAAGCTGGGTAATTGTAATAGCACCTATTTCAAAGACATGGGTAGGATATGAGGAAACGGCAAGTAATATTGTATTTTCCTGGAACTAGTAACAGTGGAGTGTTCAACTGAAGGAAGTATGTGAGGGGAAGGGCCACCTGACAGGAGAGAAACTGCCTGATGGCAATACTGCAGGGATTTAGCCAGGGTAATAATTATACTAACCCCAGTCCTTCTCCTTCCTCTCCTTCCTACAGATGTGTCTCCTCCAGTTTTCCTCACTGGCCTACACATTTGGAAGCCAGAGTGCAAGAGAGCTGGGGATAAAGGTCAGGTTCCTTTTGCTTAGAGACAAGGTAAAGGATGGAGAAAGTTAGAGAATGGATATAGAGGAACAAACTGAAGATACCCAAACACTTCTGTGACCTTATTTTTAATTTTTATTGGCTATGTTTTTCTGTCATTTTCTTATTTTATTCCTTTCCTGGATCTTTCTGCATTAATCAGTTTTAGTTGGTGGTTCCGTGTTTTCTCCATAGTAATTTATTCTAATTTGCATTCCTATTTGAATAGTAGTTACCTTTAAATGTTTTAAAAACCTATATACATTTTATTTTTAATTATCAATTACTCATACTTCCCTTCCAGTAAATTAAGCAATGATGAAAAGCAGATAAATTAGCACTCATCCAATACACCTCCATGGGTCTCAGATTATGAATGTTTATGTGAAACATCTGGCAACAAAGTTTCTTTGAGAAACATTTAAAAAAAAATAATTAAGTAGTTTGGTCTGGTGGAAATTGAAATGATGAAGGCAAGCGTTACCAGAGAAGAAATAATGAAATAAATTACTGGCATACTTTGAGGGTGGCAGAGGCTAAAAAATAGCTGGTAAAGCTGAGAATAGAGAACAGTATATAAAGACGTAAATTATAAAATGCCATGACCAAAATTAATTTTATAAAAAGACATGTCAAATCTTTATATTGAACTTTTATTTAGACACCTTTTTGATCTCCTTAGTGCATTCACCAGTGTTCTGAATGACATTAAGATGCTCAATCCAAAAGTACATATAACTATAATTTCAAACATTTACTAATTTGATATTTGCAACATAATCCTGGAAGTCAGGCAGAGATACAGACATTATATCCACTTTGAAGAAAAATAAACTTACTCTTGGAGATTGTTTTTGTCTGCTCGGGCGATTATAACAAAATGACATAGATTGAGTGGCTTTAAAAAACAGAAATCTATTTCACGCTTCTAGAGAACAGAAGTCTGAGATCAGAGTGCTAGCAAGGTCATGTTCTGTTGAGAGCTTTCTTCCTGGCTTGCAGACGGCTGCCTTCTCTCTGTGTCCTCAGATAGCAGAGAGAAAACTCCAGTCTCTCCTCCTCTTCTTATAAGGACACTAATCTTACTGTGGGGGCCCCATGTTCATGATCTAATCTATGGACACTAATCTTACTATGGGGGCCCCATGTTCATGATCTCATCTCTCATTTGCGAGGACTTAATTGCCTCCCAAAGGCCCCAAATAGAGTCCCTTATGCTAAACTCCATAACACCGAATTGAGACAACTTAATTACAGTATTGGCTTTCCCAGAAATGGAATATTAAACCAGTCAATCGGAATCTCCTAATTAGCACTAGTTAGACAATCTGTCTGATGACCTCTGCCATCCCTTAAAGGAAATTAACCTTGCAATAACTAATCCAAATTTTTGCCTAGGTAACTTCCTTGTTCCTGCTCCCTCCTGGCTATTAAAGTCTTCCATTTTGTCTAGCTCCTGGGAACTCCTTTCTATCTGCTAAATTGGATACTACCCAGTTCAAATTGATTTTTGCTCAAATATACTCAATATTTTTAATATGCTTCAGTGTATCTTTTAATAAGGATTAGGGCTTTATCATATGAATTTTTGAAGGACGCAAAATTTTAGTCCATGATGGCGATGTTTAATAACGTTATTTAATTATTAGTCTTGTTTGCTGGATTGAAAAAAGCATAGTTTTACATTCCTTGGACACAGTTATACTATACATTGATCTTTAATGAAGTGTTCATGTTATCAATGTAATATCCTAGAAAATTAAGTCTGTCAAATGTAATTCACTACCAGTATTTATTTCTACACATTCTCAATACAGATACCTTATAGTAATAATGATGATTCTTTAACATTTCCAATTTTCAGCAGAATTTCTTTGTTCATTTCAATATATTTGTGAGTTTTTAGAAATTAATAATTGATATGGATCAAAATGATTTATTAAATGGAATATTTTATTGAACATAACCATATACCTCACTAACAATTTATTGTGGCCTAATCTGATTTTTACTTGAAAGAAAAATAGATGGCTAAGATTATAAATAGATAATAGGTAGAGATAGATAGATGACTGATAGATAGATAGATAGATAGATAGGATAAACCCAAGAATTTGGGAAAATGTGGTGAAAATTGTGTCCAAATATTCATTCTTCAACAATGAAGCATTAGATTCTAAAAGGAATGCCATCTAGGACAATAAAGTGAAATGGCGTTGTTGAGTCAGCTCTGTAAACATTTGAATAAATGCATCAAGTTAAATTTTATAGAATTCTAAAGGCATTAAATGCAGAAATAAAGGATTCTGCTAGCTGTCATCACATTGTTTTAAATATATTTGCATGTTGCAGTGAAAATATATACACCAGAATTAAAGCCATACATATTTTTTTCCTGTAGAATGCTGATAAAATCTAACGAAATAAGTAAAAATGTAGGTAAGTTGTTATTATGGATAACAGTTTATCATTACTTTTGTTTTGTAAAATGATGGTACCACTGAAATCACGTATGGTAAAGTAAGTTATATCTTTTAAGACGCTTGAAGTATTCTTTGTGTGCCTGAATGAAGTTTGGAATAAAAATCATGGTGATTATAGTGAAAGCTGTGTTATACTGAGTGACTCTCGCATGCTATTCCATTGTGGTCTGAATGTAGTAATAAATGCAGGACTAATTATGATTATGATTACATGTAATTGATTTTGTACATAATACATCTTCCTCTGTTTCTCAGCTAACTTAACTGAATTTTATTTTCATGACATTTTAGAATCAAAGCAACCACTACAATCCAGTTATTGATGAATGGAAGCAATAGGGACTATTCTGTAAGAAAAAAATCACATATCGGCGAGTGAAAAATTCTGGACTCCGGAGAGTTGAGAAGACAAGAGGCAAGACATTGTTTAAGTTTCCTTTTATAATTGAAGAATTGCTCTATTAAATAGAACCTACTACGTACACTGAATAATCAGTTCCTCTTAAAGTTAAATTGGGCCTGACAGCAGTACAAGTATCATTATACATGAATTGTTTTCTTTCAAAAGAGGATCTTAGGGAGAAAAAAAAATCAATTTCTATGGTATTCTTGGGAATTTTAAAATTATTAACCTTAAAATAATGACCCATTCAGAGAAGTGAGAAAATAATGTTCACATAGAATTAGGCTAATTTTACATCATAGATCTTTGCATTTTTTCTTTTTATATTTGATAGCTCAGAAGTATTGCCTGTTTCAGAAGAACCTGTATATTTTACTCAATCCCAAGGCTTTTATTCTTTATCACAACACTGCTTGGAAATTCAGTCTTAAGATATTACTCAATTCTAATGGAGAGAAATTAGAAAAAAAGACAGAAAAGGCAAGTGAAAATTATTTAAACCAGTTATTTTAAGTTTAGTCTTTAAGCTGAAATTGCTAATATTCATTAATATATCACTTTGTTACATCAAAGAATCGTAAATTACAAATTCATCAAAAATATCCATCAAGTTTTAGCCTAAAGAATTTTTTCCAAAGCTGCAATAAGCCCTGAAAATTGGGTCTTTAATAGAGATTCTTACATTACATTTAACTAGACAATTTTAAATTGAATTGTCGTAATAAACTTTATTTATTTTTTTCCTAACCAATGGAACCGGATGATTCAGATTCAATTACTCAGGCTGTTTCACTGCAATTCATTCACTCCTCAAAAGCATGTTATTTAAAGCCTTTAAATGTTAGCTGATGGTGGTGTTAAGTTGCAATACATGTCTTGATTTTAAAATAGGATAAGGTCAGCAGAGGTAATTTCTACCTCTAAATCCAAAAGTATATCCGTATCTAAGCATGCTGCATTTAATGTAGGTCTTAAACCTGAGAGTAAATGTGGGATAATTTTGATACATATTCAAGAGGTAACATATGATAATTTAACTTATTTTAAAAGATGGGACTTCACATTTTCACAAAACAGTTGGAAGTTTGGGCTTTATTCATATTACATATTGATACTAATGACGACTGTGACCTGAGTCATTTGTGTCCCTTTGCTCTATTAGGCAGAACAATTAAGCAAAAAGGAGTAAAAAAAATATGCCAACTCAATTTGATACATTTTTTAACAGTCTCCAGTTAACATTACCTTATAAAGTATAATTATAGCAGACTGATTTATCTTTTACTGCTCAATTTGAGGTGGGATAATTTTACAGAAATCGTCTGGTTTCTCACACAAGTTAATATTAGTTTCTTAAGGAAATATTGGATAGGAGTCAATCTAACATCTATGTAATTTCATATACTGTTGTGATTACCAGGCTTTTCTGCCTGAAACACCCTTTTCTCTCTCTATTAGTATATTTTTAAACAGATTAAAATTATAGCATTGTCTGATATTAAGAAAAAAGTTATAAGCATGCTAAGAAACTATTTTCTCCTCATGACAAATTAATTGAGTTGCTAAATGCAAAGAGGAACAGAAATACCATTCAAGATAAATTTCAGGTATAATAAATGTTACAAACTTTCAATGAGTATAATATATAGCAATACATGTTAATGAGAATATTCTTTTAGTGTTCAGGCCAATGAAAAAAAAGAAAGCAGAAAATAATGATATTATGATTGCAATTTACCAACTGTGTTTTCCCAGCATTGTAATTGCTATATTTTGGTCTGCCTAGAAAGCGTGTTTCATTAACTCTGAAATAGCACATTATCCAAAAGTAGTTCCTAAGGTTCTGATTTTACTGTTGATTTCCTTACAAAATTGTTGAGACTCATTTCAAAGAGAGTGTTTTCGTTCATAAAACCTGGAATGTTAATATAAGACGTTGATAAGTGTGGCAATGTCTTGATGAATGTGATAACATCAACCTAAATTTTTCATTAGTTACATACCTGAAAATATATTTATTAAAAAAAATAAAACTTGATATCTTAGAATAAAAATAGAAAGATTAAGATATTTAGACAATTCTAAATCATTGCCATTGGTGTTGCCTTTGCTTATAGGAAGATACTACACTGGTATTGTTTTTCTAAAAGAAAAGGTTGCGGTTTATTTTTGTTAATTTGTAGATAAGAAAATATTGGGGTATGTTTTAAGAGAAAATGTGGTTTTTATCACAATGTAGATCACATATTAGAATGTAACAATATCAGTAGGTTTATCATAAAACAATAACTTTGAAGTACATCTTAGGACGCTATTTTTTAAAAATTACTAAAATGCTAACAGATAAAATTATTTGGATATATTGATTGTAGAGAATGTACAGGAAGTAAAAAGACTTGAAATAATTGAAATGAATAAGGGCTGTTAGGTGCTTTTTTCTTTTTTTACATGAAAGAGAATAATTTATATAGTTCTGTGTTCATAAATTTGCAAAAAAGTTTTGATCATGGAATTTTTGAAAATATAAATGATCAAGATTGATAGAAAAGAGGAAATAATACATAGGAGTAATACAATAATGCTTAAGAGTAATAATATAAAAGTTGATCTAAATTATTTCTAAAACATTGCCAAGTTAATTCCATTTTAAAAGAATATACTTTCTTCTCTTTCAGATTGTTAAAAAATATTCCAATGCTATATGTGGTCTAACATTCTTTGTGTTTATTTGCCATTAATATTTCTTCTTTAGTAACATTTATTCATTTTTTGTTCTGTTTTTATGGATATTTTCAATTGGGTTTTAAAAATATTTTATTATTGATTATTTTAGACTATTTTTACATATCCTGGATAAAAATACTTTATCAGGTATGTAATTTGAAAATATTTTCTCCCAATCTGTGGATTGTCTTTATACTGTCTTAACAATGTCTTTCAAAGAGCAGCAGGTCTTAATTTGGTGAAGTCCAATTTACCAGTTTTCCTTTTATGGTTCATCCTTTTTTGGTTTTGTGTATAACAAATCCCAGTTTAACTCAATGTCACAAATATTGTCTCCTATGCTTTCCTTTAGAAGTTTTATAGTTTAAGAGTTTTACAGTAAGGCCTCTGCTCTAGTTGAATTAATATTTATGTATGTTGCAAGGGATGGATAGAGATACTTTTTTGGCATATGGATATTCAATTTTCTGGTGGCATTTGTAGAAAAGATTATTTATTTCTCCATTGAAGTACTTTTGTACTTTCTCAAAACCCAATTTAACATATACGCATAGGTCTATCAGTAGGCTTTCCTTGCTATTCCACTGACCTATCTCTCTATTTATATTCCAATACCATATCATCTTGATTACTGCAGCTTTAAAATTGGTCTTGATATCACAGTCTGTCCACTAACAAGAATCTTTTTCAATTTGTTTTGGCTGCTCTATAGTCTACGGATTTTATATGAATTTAAAATCAGCTTGCTAACACCTACCAAAAAAAAGCACTGGAATTTTTACTGAATTGGCCTTAAAAGTATAGATTAATCTGGGGAGAATTGATATATTAACACATTGACTCTTTTGATCATGAACACAGTATATCTCTTTCTTTTAATGTTTCTCAGCAATGTTTTATAATTTTTAGAGTAAAATTTTTGCATATCTATTGTCAGATTTATCCTTGAATATTTCATATTTTTGATATTATTGTAAGTGGTTTTTTAAAATCCCAATTCTGATATTTCACTGACAGTTTATAGTAACAAAATTGAGTTTTGTATATTGAATTTACAAACTTGCTGTAAACTTGCTGAACTCACTTTTTGGTTACTTTAACTTTTTTGAATATTCCATAGGATTTTCTACAAAAACAACAATCTCATCTGAATATAAAGACTTTAAATTCTTCCTTTACCTTTGAATACCTTGATTTATTTTTCTTCACTTCTTGTACTACTATATAGAACCTCCAGTAAAATGACAAGTAAAAATAATGAGAAGATATCCTTCCTATTTTCCTGATATTAGAGGGAAATAATGCAGTCTTTCATCTTTAGGTATAATGGCACTGGAAGATTTTTCATAGGTGATCACTGTAAGTTTGAAGAGGATTCCTTCTATCCCTACTTTGCTGAGGATTTTTATAATAAACAGACATTAACAAGTGTTTGTGAGTATGCATAAAATGGGAACCTTCAAACATTGCTGCTGAGAAGTAGAATAGTGCAGTTATTTAAAAAGAATACCGTGACAATTTCTTAATCAGTTAAAATATATATTTCTGTAATGAACCAGAGATTCCACTCCTACTTTTCTATCCAGGTAAAATAAAACGTATGTCCACACAAATATCTGTGCAATAATGTTCATAGCATCATTATTCCTAAGAGCTAAAAGTGAAATGGCCTGAAGGTTCATGAACAAAACATGGTGATAAACAAAATGTGGCACATCTATACAGTGGGATCTTATTTGGCAATAGGAGGGAATGAAGGACTGATGCATGTGAACGTGGATGAACCTCAAACACATTTTGCTCAGTGAAAGAAGCAAGGTACACAAAAAAAGTATATATTATAAAATCCCATTTATATAAAATATTTTAAAAAGCCAATTCTATAATAACAGAAAGTTTTTTCCTATGATGAGAGGTTGGAATGGAGAGTGATAAATTGGTACAAATTTTCTTTTTAGGGTTATGGAAATCTTCTAAAATTAGATTGTGTGATGGTTGTACAATGCTGTAAATATACTAAAATTCATTGTGTTATAAACTTAAAAGAGGTAAATGATATGGTATGTGAATAATATCTCAATAAAAACATTAAAAATGTACTGAGCTACTTTACATCAGGCAATTTGCAGATGTAGAATATACACAGGAAAATAAATATTAGCATTTATTCTATGGGTTTACAATATAGTGTATAGTGGCAGATATACATAAAGCAATATATTTAAATGCCAAAGTGACATAAGTTTATTTATGATCAAATCATTTATAAAAAAGAAAAGAGTGGTTGTTTCGGTATTTGGTGATAGATTTTATATGAATCATGTTTGAAAATGTCTCTATTTTTAATTGTATGTATTTAATTTAATCTTACTTTTTTTCTAGGTATACAGGGAAGAAAATTAGAAGGTGAAGTTTGTGTAGTTGTATCAGATATTTTTAAATAGATAATTCATAAAGAAATAAATAGTACAAGTTGCTTGTCCATATTGCTTAATTTTAGTAGTGGGTGAGAACTGAGGATAGTTCAGACTCATGACCTAATAAAGTTTTTCAAATAGCACATCAGTTCATCCAGATGCATTAAAGGAGAAACTCATAAACAATACCTTGTGAGTGAATTTCTTATTAAGCGTGTGATAGACTTTCTTGGCTTAAAATGTGACTTAATTTGTGTTCTGCAGTAAATAATGACTGAAAACAAATTCAGCATGCTAATTGTTTTGTGTTAGTACTTAGACTCTCCTAAACTCAAAGTACAAACGTATGTAAATTAGGCAAATTATTCTTCCAAACTAATTGCCCAGCAATACTTAACTAAGCCTTCACATAAAGTATCGTGTGTTCATCTGTAACACAAAATATTTATATTACATAAGCATACTCTCCAAATTATTCATCAATTAATCTATTTATTCATTTATTACTCATTTGTTCATTCATTCATTCATTTGCTTAATTCATTTAGTTGATGTAACTAGTGTTTATTCTAAACACTTGCATTGCCATAACATTCAGAATATTCACCTTAAAAATATGAGCCACCAAATCTTATATATTTTTATTTTATATATGTGTTATATATAATATTATATATATAGGTTTTATACTATATATGTCTCTCTCTACATACATACTATACTATTTAACTATATATATATATATGTAGAGAGAGAGACAAATACAGAGACAGAGACAGAGAGTGAGATGGAGAGAAAGGCAGAGAGAGAGACAGAGGAGAAAATTTTCTCACAGTGCATACAGAATAGGTTTTTTTTTTTTTAACATATCGTATCATTAATTCTGCTCATAAAGCTCCAAAGACTCCCATTGCAGCAGAGTAAAATCCAAAGTACTAGTTATGTGACAGGAGATCTACAACTCTCCACTCTCCCCTTTGTTCACTTCTCTTTAGACTTGGTGACCTACTTTTAGTGCACACTTAATACCTTTCAACACGATACCCAGACGTCCACAGTCATGGCCTTTGCACTTGTTGATTTCTGACAGAAACTCCACCACAGATATCTACGTGGCCCACTACCGAACTTCCTGAGGATTCTTCACTAACTGTATTAAAAAAACAGACCCAATTTATCTCTCCTTGCCTCTTAACAGGTTCTGTTTTCTTTTCCTTCTTCTTTTTTTTTTTTTGTACCTCAGTATGTAATAGGACCAGTTCACACTGGTAGGTGGTGTGCAGCAGAAGTTTTAATGCTGAATTATTACAGAAGCCTGATAACTGACTAATAAAGAAATCAGGCTTTCAGCCTTTGGGTTGGGAAACACTGAGTCAAAGAAGCAAATGCAGGTGTCTCAGTGTCATATGTCACATGAATAGTGAAATGTTATGACTATTCTGTTAAGACAATTTTCTGGCTATACTCAACTATTTTCTGGAGGAACTATTTTCTTGGAAATTTTTTGTTGTTGTTAGATACCTACCTCTGATAAGCACAATGGTTTGCATGTTTTTCCACAAAGAGTGATTATCAATTAAAAGGGAATTGCCCATTTATCTTTGGATATGCACTATCTGAAAATTACGCTGCTCAGTTTATTCAGACTGGTTAAAACCTACATGTTTGAAGAGGGATTTTTCTGCTTGTCTGCATATGCATGAATGCTATACGTTATTATAAAAGAATAAAAATGAAAAGGAAGGAAAAAGAGTTAAGATACATATCATTAACTTTCCAATATTATTTAAGTAGTTTTTTGTTTTTTTTTTCCTAGAGTGCTGGTAGGCCTGTGAATTAGACTGAGAACCCAGTCTGTAGAGCTTATTCATATAGCTTCACAGCAGTCTGAATTTTGATTATATTGGTTTGATGTACTTATCTGGATTTACAGGTACAAGGTATTTGATTGATTAAAACACATAGTCTTCCTTGAGCTGCTAAAAGATAGTTAAAAGGCTATCTGATTTTTAGTGGATATTTTCTATTAGGATTTTACTTCTTTAAAAGGACTTCATAGTGTCTATAGTGGAATGAGGGCAATTATTATACAGTTTTTCAAGTAAATTGGAGTGCTTTCTCCAATTTACTTATCTTTAAGACTGCTATCAGAATTCTCATGGACTTCTAAACCAGAGTTTCCACTATGTCTGATAATTTATTATACTCTAGAATAAGCTTCTTCAAAAAATATAAAAAGCCACCTGGTATGATTGTATATATTATTTCAAGACTCCTGCTGTATTTATCCAGTAAGTATGTGTTTTTCCAATTCTAAAGATACTTTTAAAGCCCTATGGCTAAACACTAATACAATCCCCACTCCTATATATAAGGTTGGGGGTAAACAAAAGTAGGAAGTTGTAATAGGCTCTCCTTTCTGGCATGATTTTGCCGGCATTGCATATTTAAGAGCAGTGTAGTAACTTTATTAGTAGTACATTGTAAACAGCTACCAAAACAATTCTGGAAGGTAGAATTTGGAAGAATATTATTCCCAAACAAAATGTCCTTTCCACTTGCACTGAAACGTTTCACTGTTTTTGTATTCCAATATTCTTCCAGGGCTGCCTTTCTTGGCACACACAAAATGGAGCTTCAGCTCTAGAATTAACTGACTCACTTCTCTAAGGGCACTGTGCTTGTTCAGTGAGACTACCTTATCCCACATCAAAATGTTTGCAAAGGCTAAAAGTCATTAAGAAACCAAAATTCATAATTAATTTTATTTACACATTTGACCATATGAAAGATTTTGGTAGGTGAGGCAAACAAGGTAAGTTTTTAGGTATTCTTGGAGAATTGTAATAATAAATTGATTAAATCTGGAGTAAAGAATTTAACTTTGCTGCTTTCATCAACATGAGACTTTGGGTATTAAACTGACTTTATTCATCAGAATTTATTGATTTATTTCCATTGATACTATTGTTTTTTCATTTGTTAATAAGGGGAACTGTGACTTATGAAAAATAAGTGACAGTGGAATGTAAACTGAAATCTGCTTCAGGATGATCTAAACAATCTAAATGACCTGTACACCTAGTGTCTCCTCTTTGCTTTAGTTAGATTTTTTTTTTTTTTCATTTGACTTTAGAGTCCAGGATCGAAACATAACATTAGGTTTAACATGTGATGGGTTAAAATGGCTACAAATTATTTGACACTTTTGCCACCAACTGGCAAGATATTTTGTTCCTGTTTTGTTTTAAATAAACTTTCACTTTATAATAGATTTATGTTAACAGAAAAGTTGCAGATGATACAGAGAGTTCCTACTGTGTTACAGCACCCAGTTTCTCCTATTGCTAAAATCTACATTGGTGGGCTTCCCTGGTGACGCAGTGGTCGAGAATCCGCCTGCCGATGCAGGGGACACGGGTTCGTGCCCTGGTCTGGGAAGATCCCACATGCCACGGAGCGGCTGGGCCCGTGAGCCATGGCCGCTGAGCCTACGCATCCGGAGCCTGTGCTCCGCAACGACAGGAGAGGCCACAACAGTGAGAGGCCCGCATACCGCAAAAACAAACAAAAATCTACATTGGTGTGTTACATTTGTCACATTTTATGAACCAAGATTGATACAGTAGTATTAACCAAAGCCCATACTTATTCAAATATATGAAGATTTTACTTTATCCCTTTTTCATTCCAGGATATCAACCATAGCACCACATTGTATTTAGTAGTCTTGCCTCCTTAGGCTCCTCTTGGTGTTCACAATTTCTCAGATTTTTTTGATGATTTTGACAGTTTGAAATGTACTGATCAAGTATTTTATAAAGTGTCCCTCAGTTAGGATTTATCTAATATTTGTAGAGGTTAAGTGTCATGGTCATTACATCATATCAAGGGAATACATTACCAACATGTCACCACTGTCGGTGCTAATTCTTAATCACCTGGCTGAGGTACTATTAATACTTATTTTGTTGCTTAAATTATTCTAGCTTTGGCCATTGGAATGGCTTTCATTTGGCTCCTGTGTCCCTTGTAGATTTCTTTGAGTATTGCCTCTTCTTTAATTTTTAATTTAATTTTTGGCACCACAAGAAGTGCCAGGTTCATCTTATGTATTTCCAGCCCTAGTCCTAGAATCAGCCATTTCTCCAAGGAGCCCTGATTTCCTTTATTGGGGATGAAGAAATATATGTGTGTATACTACCCTGTATATGCACATACATCTATAAATATTTTTCTATGTAGCCATCTGTATCTATATTAAGCAAAACATGAGTTCATACTGATTCACCAACGCTAATCCATTACCATACAGATAAGTTTAGCCTCCTCCGCTTACTTATCTTTAACTCATCCTAGTCCAGCAGTGAGAATCCTGGCTAAACTATGCACTATTCATTTACTTAGTTGTTCAATTCAAGAATTCACATATAATTGTTCCAGAATTGTTAACTCATATTCATGTGGGAGACAACTTTATCAACTATACTCTAATTGTTATGTACAATTCCTTTTGTCTTTAGTCGTATAGACTCCACTCATTTCCAAATTACCACACAAATGAGTACATGATAAAGAGACATATTATTATGATTTAAAATATTACTACTACAAAAAGATGTAACAAGCCTAAATTGTATATACTTAATAAGAGCATTCCCCCTCACCCTCCCAAAAAATGAAGATTTGAACTAAATCCTGAGGCAGAAAAATCCACAATCAGAATTTAACAGACCTCTCTCAAAAATTGATAAAACAAGCAAACAATGAAATCATTAATAACACAGAAATTTAAATAACATAGTTAAGTGTTGATGTATTTGAGATATGTGGAACATCATATCCAACCTCTGTAAAATATAATCTTTTCAAGTGCATGTTCAAGTTAACATGTTCCTTTATAAACTATGTAGCAACCAATAAGAAAACATTGAAATCATTTGTATATGTTCTCTTAATAGATGGAATCAAACTAAAATGAGACATTAGAAAGCTAAGTGGAAAATCTCCAAATGTCTGGAAACTGAGCTACACAAATCCATACAGTCCATGGGTTAAAGAAGAAATCAAACATAAGTGAGAAAACATTTTCAGTGGAATAATTATGAAAATCAACATATTTAATTTTGTGGGATATATATAAAGCATGGCTAGGAGATTACTGTTTAGTAGCAAAGAATGGGAACCAATTGAAGCATTATTTATTCACAAAATAGACACATAAATTGTGACATTCATACAATGGGATACTCCAGCAGTAAAAATGAATGAAAAATGTGCATACACAATATCACGAATAAATGTCACAGACATAATATTGAGCGGAAAAGCCAGTTACACCATAACACTAATGCTATTATATTCCATTTATATTATATACAAAACGTGAAAAAATAATCTTTGATCGTAGAAGTCAGAATAGTGGTTATCCTTAGGGATATACTGCCTGGATGGTAGAATCAGAGAGCTTTCTAGGATGCTGAGAATGCTTTACATCTTGACAGGGGTGGTGCTCACAAGGTGGACATATGTAAAAATTCATACATACATATGTAAAAAGTCAACAAGCTGTACACTTAAGACTTATTTATTTTACAATATGTAAATTCTACCTTAATAAAAAATAAAGCAAACTACTCTGTCATACAATATTCCATCTGTCCACCTGACAAAATCCAATGCTCATAACACACTCTTTTTGTGAGACTAAGGAAACAATAAGTCTGATATATTACTGCTGAGTGTACATTGGCACAAACTTCCTGGAGGGGAAATTGGCAGTATATATCAAAATTACATGTGTATATGTAGTTTCTCCCAGTGATTTTATGTCTGGGGATTTATCTTATGGGTATTCTTACAGATGTGAAATGATATATGAACTAGTTTATTAATTTTAGCTTTGTTTGAAACAGCAAAATATTGTCAGCAACCCAAATAACCAGCTATGGAGAACTGGTAAAATGAATCATGGTATATCCACAAATGTAATAATGTGCACTAAGGAAGAAAAAGAATGAGGAAACACTATGGAAGAATCTGAATTTTCTCCAAGGTAAACTGTTAGTCTAAAAACTATGAACGAAACAGAGTGTCAAGTGTTCTACCATTTACATTGAAAATCAGTGAAGATAAGGATTTATTTCTATATTTGCCTTCATGAACAGTAACACGGCAAGGACACAGAAGAATTTATATCAATGAAAGGGGGCATTCAATTTCATAGGTAATTTTTTGGCCATGTGCCTATATTCCTTTTCAAATGTATTTTAAATGAAAACACAGGAAACTGTCCAGGACATAGGTACTAGTTTTAAATACAGAGAAAAATATGTTGAAATTTACATACTATAGTATATCATTGCCACTGCACTATAGTATATGGTGGCAACAGTGTAGCAAAGGGAGACATCTCTGCTTACCATGGGTGCAATCAGAATCTTCTCCTTTTCAGTCTCTGAAACAGCTTCAGAATTCCTTTCATCATAAGAATAATAATTTACACCAAATAATATAAAAATACTTAACATTACTGATGTATTTAAAAGAGACGGGTTCTGAGTTCTGAAGACTGGGTGTGGTATGTATCAGTTTGCTATCTTGTCTGTTATTCTTAATGTTAGATTTTCTGAGTTACTGTATTCCTCCCAATCTTTAGATCAGGGAAGCTGCATCCATTGAGCAGTTTGTGCCCTGCCCTGGTGGGTAGCAGGGGCAGAAACCAACGCATGTTCTGCTCTCCAAGCTTTGTACCTCAGGTTTGGGGTTGGGGAAGAAAAGGAAATGTCAAGTTCTTCACACAAAGCCGCCATCTGCGAATCAAGACTTACTTACATAAGGCTGTTTCTGCATAATTCAGCAGAGCGAATATTATAACAGAAATACAAAATGCCAGATAACGATTACAAAATAGAATTACTTCTATATTTCTTTTTAAATTATTTTTAATTTACATAATTTACAAAAGTACACAAATCTTGAGTGTACTGGCAGATAGGCACATTCTATGTAATCAACATCCAAACAAGATATTGACAATTTTCATCATCCCAAAATATCTTTCATGTGCTTTACAAGTCAAGTTCTACTATGTGAGTAACCATATTCCAATTTTTATCATATCACTTAATTTATCACCCCTTTTCTTGAGAGAAGGCTATTGTTTGAGGGTTCTATCTGTAATCATTGCAGAGAGGCAGGTAGAGATAATCAAGAGCAAAGAGAAAAAGGCTTCTGGTTTCGGCAAAGACATGAGAAAGAAAAGAAAAGAAAAAAGTTCTCATCCTTACAAAAAAAATTAGACAAGTATCAGATGACTTTTTTGTGAAATCCATCAGAATGATTTCATAGGACAGTCCCCCCAAAATTTGGAGAGAGACAGATACTGGCAGGCATACATTCGACCTAAGAATTTGCTCCCCTGGACAGAAGACTGTCAGACTTCATATAAATTGGTAAGTTTATTAAATTAGAAATTATGAGAAATTGCTGGAGGCTGAGAGTAGGCTAGAGTGATAGTGAGAAGCTCCTGGGAGATGCAGTAATAAAGGGACTGCCAGCCTCTCACAGTGGCAGGGCAAGTGATGGTTATAAAAACAGGCCCTTACTGGAAATGTACAAAGTTTGAGCAACTCAAGTCTGCTGAGTTAATTCACTTCTGCATATATGCTTACCAAACTCAGCTATCTTGCTACTATGTATTGATCAAAAAGATTTAAAAATTTATTTCCACACAAAAACCTGCATGTGAATGCTTATAGGAGCTTTATTCCTAATCATCAAAAACTGGAAGCAACCAAGGTACCCTTATATAGATGACCTTGAATGGATAATAAAACTAGGACTTGTATTTCATAAAATGAAATACTATCCGTTGATAATGGAGCAAGCTACATGGTTCATACAAAAACATGGATGAAACTTAAGTGCATTTTGTTAAGTGAAGCACACCAGACTCAAAACGCTACATAGTGAATAATTCTATTTGCATGATTTTATAGAAGTCAATATTGTATGGTCAGAAAACACATCCATGGATGGAGGGGTCTGAACGTGAAGAGTTGTTGACTACAAAGAGGCCATCCAGGGTTTTTCTTAGAGTGATGAAGTATAGTAACTAGATGATGGATAACTGACTTCATTTATTTTCCAAAACCCATACAGAGTGAACTTTTCTGAACGCAGTGGAAAAAAAAAAAATCAACCAGAATATTGGACACTCCAGAACAGAATGAAAACAGTGACAAAATAATCAAACATAACAAATTAATAACACAACTACAGTGTGGGGAAAAAAATCGAGCTGATATAATGCTTTGAACAGAATGTTTATGTCTCCCCCAAATTCTTATGTTGAGGCCCTAATCTTCAATGTGATGATATTTGAAGCCGCGGCCCTTAGGAGATAATACGTTTAGCTGAATACTTTACCACAGAATCTATTTTGAGTACTCCTTTAAGATCTTTCACATGTTTGCAAATCTGAGTTTTTTCTCAACATAGAAATCATATAACATCTCCCCTTCTAGCTTTTAAGTGATACTAAGATGTATGATAAATTTAATAATTTAAATTTTCTAAATCAATTTTTAATTTTTATAAAGTATAAGATACAGTCCAGAAACTTCAAGAGATAGCTAAACTATATTCAAGAAACAGAAGTATACAGGAAAGTATATTGTCCAAATAATTAATAAAATTTTGGTAAAACATTCATTTGCCTATATTATTTTGAATTACTGTTACAAAACTAATAATCTTTTAAATCCATTTAAAGATTGCTGCTGGAATTTCTTATTCTTAATAAAAATCCTTCTCATCAATGATTTCCCTAGAGCTTTATGTTTTTTAAACTTTACCAGTCCATTACAAAAAGAGTAACAGGAAATTGTGGAAGAATAGCTATTTACTGACAAGTAAATAAATTGCAAAAGATTGAAAAATAATTCTAAGCTGTTAATGGAGTTCTAGTATAAGGAGTGCATAGAAAGATAGATATGAAGAGCTTTATAGCCTATAAATATTCAATATTCATTTATCCTTATGACTCCTATTAATCCATCAGTGTCACCACTCCTAACAGCATATTCAATGACACTTCCTAACCTGTACACATAAAAATTTTGGAACGTTTCATTTAATCTAATTCCAGAGAAATTTCCAACATATTATGACTAACAACTTTTGCAATAAGGTAGTAACATAAGTTCTCATAATAAATGCAATTTTTGTTTTGTTTTGTTTTGTTTTGTTTTGTTTTGTTTTGCGGTACGCGGGCCTCTCACTGTTGTGGCCTCTCCTGTTGCGGAGCACAGGCTCCAGACATGCAGGCCCAGCGGCCATGGCTCACGGGCCCAGCCGCTCTGCGGCATGTGGGATCTTCCCGGACCGGGGTAACGAACCCATGTCCTCTGCATCGGCAGGCGGACTCTCAACCACTGTGCCACCAGGGAAGCCCAATAAATGCAATTTTAATGCAATCTTTTGTAGATTCATTTCCCCCCTGGAAGAAGGGAATGGGTATAATGATTTCTGTGAGTAACAATATCCAAGGATATATAATATCTAAGGGAAATACTATTATTTCCTGCACATTTTTAACATTAAAATAGATTTATCTCCTCATATACATGCTAGTACATGCACACACACAATACAGGCTATATCATGCATTCTTTTTAATACACATTTGTTGAGACTCTCTTACTAGCACTAGTGGAGAATTTCTTCTGGCAATAGATGGTACAAAAATGACAAAATGAATAAAATTCCTCCCCTCATGCACTTACATTTTAGTGAACAAAGAAGTAAAAACATAAAACATGTAAGTATAAGTGCTAATGAGGAAAGTAAAGCAGGAAATGAAGTTAAGTAATACATTAAAGTCAATGGGAGTTTATTTTTTTCCTAGAGCTCTTCTAGGAAAAGAAAGGGACAAATTTCATCCCATGGTTTAGATAAAAAGTTGTAGTGATTGATTTTATTTTACCTTGCTTAGGTCACTTGCTTAAACCTTGGACGAATGTAGATTTGCCATGTGCCCAGGAAACTAAGGAAAACTGAGTATTGTTAAGCACTATGCCTACCTCAAGTGGATGTGTTTTGTTTTTTCATTTTATAATTTTCATTAATAAAAGGTATTATAATTATTTTGTCATCTCTAATATTTCTGTTTATTTATTTAATTTCACTGAAAAATATTTTGTAATGTCTTTTAATCATTTTCTTCTTTTTTGGTTTTAAAAAAGATTTCTAGTTGTTCTCTTTCATCATCACATTTAATAATTGAAACATTCAAATTCAGAGACAAGCATATGGCTTCCTTAAAGTACAGTTTTATTTTTTCCTAAATTGATTATTTTTTAATTACAGAGTAACTTTTTGATTACTAGAAAAATTGATTGAATTAGTGATCTCCATTCATCACCTCTTTTTATCCTTTGCCACCTTAGCTTCACTCATCTTCTTTATGCTGGAATATTTATAACTTGTCCTCCACACTTGTTTCTTTAATCTGTAATTATCTTCTCCCAATATATTAGTTTCTGGGGGCCAGTGTAACAAAGTACCACAAACTGGATGGTTTAATCACAACAGAAATGTATTGTCTCACAGTTCTGGATGTTAAAAGTCCAAAATCACAGTGTCAGCAAGTCCAGGCTCTCCCTGAAACCTGTAGAGAAGCATCCTTCCTTGCCTTTTCCTAGCTTCTGGTAGTTTGTCAGCAATGCTTGGAGTTCCTTGGCTTGGAGCTGCAGCACTTCAATATCTGCCTTTGTTGTCACAAGGCATGACATTCTTATTTCCTGTGTCTCTGCTTTCTCTTCTCAAAAGGATACCAGTCATATTAGATTAAGGCCCGTCCTAATGACTTCATCTTCATTTGGTCACATCTGCAAAGACCTTATTTCTAAATAAGGCCACATTCACAGGTACCAGGGAGTTAGAGTTTCTACATATCTTTGTGGGGGACATAATTCAACCCATAACACCCAAGTATGGCACTACTTCCTCTTTTATATCCTTTAGTCTCAACCCAAATTTTACTTCATCACACTGGTCATTCCTAATAAAATTATAATCCTCTACATTCTATGCCTTCAGTCTTGTTTATTTTTTCTAGGGTATTTATTCTTAACTACAAAATATTTGTTTCTTATTCTGCTTATTATACTATTTTCTAAATCTTCTCACTGAATAATGTGTCTCGTGGTAAACATGTTGTCACTTTTATTGACTGTCCTGTCCCCAGCAACCAGAGCAGTGCCTGGAAAACAATAGGTGCTCAAGAAATATTTATGGAATTACGGAATGAATGAAACGAGATTAAGAGGAACTTGGTTGCTGATTTACTCAAATGCCTCATTGTGGTTTCAACTTTATCTTCATAATAAAGCTATATGAATCGAGGCTTTGATGAGCAATACTTGCTTAAAAGAATGAAAAACAATACAATTTTAGTAATTTAACTATGTTTAATATTAAAACTATTTTAGTTGTTCTCTCTGACTAGGAGAAAAGTTTAGCCATTGTTTTTCTCCAGAGTTCTTTTGTAGATGAAATAGCTCAGCATTCCAACTATTGGTTATTCTCATGGGTTTCTTTTACATAATACCAACTTTTTAATTTTTTATCCTTTCTTAACTTCAATTTATTCTTTTGAATTTTTATTTCATTTTTGACAGATTGGCTTCTTCTCTTTGGGCCACTGGGTACAATTCTATTTTAATCATGTTCCCTTTTTGCAGAGTGCCCAGGTGTGGTGATGAAAAACAAACTTGTTAGAAAATGTAGAACAAACACACTTAGCATGCACTGCATTTTATTTGCTATAGCTAAATGGCTTTCTTTCTAAAATGAAATTAAAATGTTGGACTAAATTAAAATATGTAGAAATCTGCTTTTGATGTTGTTAATTAAATATCAAGTAAGACATCTGCAGTGCATTTACATAACTATTGGTTAGGCATAATTGTAAATTGTGGACATTAAGGGAAATTATTTCTTAGTAGTGTAATAGGTGAGTAAATATAAGTTAGACTCACATGGTTTTTACATGTTATTTATAACTTTTGTAAATATTTAACTTCTTGAAAATGAGTGGCTTTTTACTACTCAGTTTTTTTTTCTGCTATACACTATTTTTCAATGTACAGTCTTATATCAATACTTTCCTCAAAGTAGGTGCCAACTAAAAATTAGCAATTGCCATCTGCCTCTATAAGGATTAAGTCTCTAGCCACTGTAACTGCTAACCTTCAACACACCCTGAAAGGAGTTCAGGGTGGAGAATAGGAATGAGCCACTCTGCTCTGGGAAAAACTGGCCGAACATGACTTCAGGTAGTTACATATTTTCAGGAGAAGATTTTATGAGCCCAAATTCTTGCATCTTTTTATATCTAGAAAAGCACTAAAATCATTAATGGTGACATCTGCTCCTCATGACAAGCAGAAAGCCTCTGCTAGTCTTGACTGCACATACCCCCCTTCACTAAAATCATATTTTGTTCTGATCTCTCCCCCTACCTCTGTGGAGCTAGTACCTCAGTGCTATCAGAGATGCTGTCTCCCAGGCTACAAATAAAACTTTACTCACAGCTTTCATGTTGTGAATTTTTTTTTTTTTTTTTTTTTAGTCAACATAGGGATTAATCAAGTTCATGGCAGATTTTCAAACAAATTGTCCTTGTTCATCATAATCTCATACGAATCCTAAAATATGTTTCATTGTGAAAGTGATTTTATAATTTATTAGGAAATGTGCATTTTTTAATTCTTACATTGTGCAGAATTGACTTCACTAATTGTTAATCACTATATGCAAAATAAGATTTCATGAAAAATAGGAGATGTGAAAGTTCTCGTGTGTGTGTATATATACATATATATATATATGTATATATACATATATATATTTTTAAAGCAACTATTTTATTCTATTTCTCAATTTGAGAGACAACATTAAATGAAAGTGTGCAAAACGATGCTGGCATATGGCAATAGTGTTTATAACTCACACTTCTGAGGTCATCTAGAAGTCAGCAAAACAGCTTTGCTGACCTTGGCTGGTTAAGTTTACACAGAGGGATTTGGCCAGCTGTCTGCTGATTTAGGATGGCCTTAGCTGGGACTATTGAAGCAAGTTATTGCTAGCCCACATATCTCATCTGCTAGCAGGCTAACCTAGGAATGTTCTTATGACACTGGCAGAACTACAAAGAGCAAGTTCAATTGGACATGTGCTTCTATAAGCCTTTATTTGTATCACATTGCTAAAAACCCCTCGGCAAAGCAAGTCACATGCTCAAAGCAATTATTAGAGTGGGAGGAGACTTCAAAGCCATATGGCAAGGGGACTGATGAAGAATTGGGTTCACTTTTGCAATCTTCTGGAACACATATGTCCCACATAACTTAATTACTGCTGCTAGCTGATAAGCAGTGTTGACAAGGTCATGGATTTTTGGTAAAACCAAGTTTCCTAGATGATATATAAGCAAGAGTTTTTCTTTTCTTTTTACTGTTTCTTTTGTTTGTCTGTTTTGTGTTTTTTTCTTTCCATGATGAAGGGGAAAGTATTTGTAGATATCTCAAAATATCATTTACACTCATTAGTATTTTAAAAGTATAATAATTATTAGGCCAGCTACAAGATCTTGTTATTTAATACATTAATAAGGATGAATTTATAATAAAATATAACAAGTTTATTTGACAAATTTATAACAATAATGCAACATAATTTATTTCCTTTGTAATCTTATGCATTTTATATATTTTAAAATATTACTGAGAATGAATCAACAGTTTGAAAAGTGGATTTATAGACCAAGGAAAGTTAAGAAACTCTACCCTGTATAGAGTTGGAATGCAATATAATGGTGATTCTACCTTCATTTCCTTCTTGTCAAATGTAGAAAAGCACTTAATAATTTTGTGTGCTATCAAGATACTTTATATCTAACTGATATAATTGAATCCTAATTATGTAAATGTTTCTCTTCTTACCTTAATATTTGAATATTGGCACTTCTTTGGTGGCACAGTGTTTAAGAATCTGCCTGCCAATAAAGGGGACATGGGTTCGATCCCTGGTCTGGGAAGATCCCACATACTGCAGAGCAACTAAGCCCATGTATCACAACTACTGAGTCTGTGCTCTAGAGCCCGCGAGCCACAAATTCTGAGCCCGCATGCCACACCTAAGCCTGCGCACCTAGAGCCCATGCTCCATGACAAGAGAAGCCACTACAATGAGAAGCCCAAGCATCACAATGAAGAGTAGCCCCTGCTCGTCGCAACTAGAGAAAGCAAGGGTGCAGCAACGAAGACCCAACACAGCCAAATAAATAAATAAACTTATAGAGCCCACAAGCCACTACAACTGAGCCTGCACACCACAACTACGGAAGCCCACATGCCTAGAGCCTGTGCTCTGCAACAAGAGAAGCCACCGCAATGAGAAGCCCACGCACCACAACGAAGAGCAGCCTCTGCTCGTCGCAACTAGAGAAAGCCCTCGCGCAGCAATGAAGACCCAATGTAGCCAAAAGTAAATAAATTTATAAAAAGAAAATTGAGTAATAAGTATTAAATTTTAATATAGTAATTATACCAATGAAGCATCTTAAATGTGTCAGTCTCCATTGTTAATTCTTCCACTTACGCCACAAGCATTTCTTGAGCACCTCTACTACAGCCAAGCACTAAATTATAAGTTAGAGATTAAATGAAAACTAAGATATAGAACCTGGTTTCTGGAATTTAACAATTTAGTAGTTGAAAATGACAGGGAAATGCATAATTAAAATATTGCTTTACACATGCTAAAACAAACATGACCTCAGATTGCTAGGTGTACTCAACTAATTATGATGCAAAAGGGGAAAGGTGTAGGGTCAATCAAAATTAATACTTCTATGACTTTGTACATGTCATTTCTTCTGTCTATGATAACATTTCTTACTGCCTATTGGAGTGATACTGATGCTTTTCCTCTTTGCAATCTCATATGATTTTTTTCATTATTCTATTTATCATATCATTTATTCACTACTGTTACTTCTAACACTAGACTGTGAAGAAAGTTTGTGAGGTCAAGGACTTAGTTTTTTTGTTTGTGTTCTTGATACTAACTCAATATTTGATAAATGCTAAGAGGTAATGAGAAGTCAAGGATTTGGAGCCAAACTGCAAGAATTCAAATAATAGATTTATCACTTGCTAACTGTGTCACACTGGATAAGACTTAGTTTCTCCTTCTATAGAAATGACTTTTGTAATATTATCCATATTATACAGATATTCTAAGGACATATAAATTGATGAACATGTTACCAGTACAGAATAAATGGTAGTTAGCTATTATTATCACATAATCTAAGATCAGTAAGATTATCTTATGAATATATGTGGCACTTATTTCTAAATGGCCTAAAATAGAAAAAAAGAAGAAAACTGTGATTATAAACTTCTGTATTTCCTAGAATTAAGTAAAAATAAATATATATATAACTTAAAAGTTTAGATATTTAGAAAATAACAGGGTTGGAATTTCAATGACATTTCTAAAAGATATGTTACTAATATGCACTTGTTGAGTAATTGATGTTGACACTAAAATCTTTACTACAGTCTTGCAGTAGTCCATCCTAAATATGGATGTGTGAATCAATTGTGATGTGTGAATCATAATGACAGCACACAATACAGATGAATATGCTAAGATAATAAATCATTTTCCATATAATTAGTTGGTCAGTTACTTTGAGGAATCAAAATGTTAATTACATACATCTGAATTTTAGCATTTTCTTTTTCTCTATTGTTAATCAATATTACTACCAGTTACAAATTATATCACCCCAAATTGTTTTCCTTACTATATTCATTACTAATTTTTATAACACTTTTCTTTGTTTTTTTGGTTTGGTAAATAATTTGCATTATGTGTTCTGCAGATAGGCTTCATATTTAAAATTGAACATGAATTATTTAGAATTTTTGCTATTAATCACATGATCCAGAAATACATGCAGCAAATTCTGTATTATTTCAGTGGTATGACAGTTCTTAACCTGTTTTTGGTGCATCTATTTAGTAAACAATACTAAAATGAGATTATTTTATATACTTCATGTGAATATTTATCTTAGATACACAGTGTTCAGAGTTTAAATAAAAATTACAAACAGTAAAGAAGCATGTGGAATAAGTCAAAGCATTAAATATTGATATGGAAACAGTTATCTGATTTAAAATGTTAAGAGTTAACATTTTCATTGATGTTAGAAACCAACTAAATTTTTTAATCTGCTTTTTAGTACTTTCTGCAAATCCACATATTGTTAGTTTATTAAGACATAAACCTGATTTAAGGAAGGTCAATTTATAAACATAATATTTTAGAAAAATATATAAAGTAAAGAAAAAAGTACCTTTTAAAGTTGATTTTACACATTCTGAATTAAGCCCAGACTAAGTTATTTGGTACATTACAATATGATTAATATTCCTTAATCGGGCAAATTAGAAGTATCAGAAAACATGTATTAACAAAAAGTTGACAGTTTTACTAAGATTGTGGGTGTCTCTCCCATCTCTACTCTTCAAGCGACATTGCCTGGGAATGCAAAATTGACAATCAAAGGACAGCTGTCAATTTAATTAGTTGACTAGGCTAGTTTTACTTTTTGTATCATCTTATATATATTTTGACATTTTCTGTATTAGAAATTTAACTTTAAGAAGAATTTTAGCCTGTTTGGTATACAGTGGAAACATAAATTAAAAGTGAATTTAAGTTGAGGCTCTATTTAAAAAGCAATACTGAGAAATTGGTTCAAGATGGTGGAGTAGAAACACGTGTGCTCACACCCTCTTGCAAGAGCACTGGAATCACAAGTAACTGCTGAACAATCATCAACAGGAAGACATTGGGACTCACCAAAAAAGATAGCCTACATCCAAAGACAAAGGAGGGGAGCAAACATAATAAAATCAAATCCCATAACCACTGGGTGGGTGACTCACAGACTGGAGAACAATTATACCACAGAAGTACACACACTGGAGTGAAGGTTCTGAACCCCACGTAAGGCTTCCAAACCTGGGGGTCCAGCAACAGGAGGAGGAATTCCCAGAGAATCATACTTTCAAGCCTACTGGGATTTGATTGCAGGACTTTGACAGGACTGGGGGAAACACAGACTCTACTCTTGGATGGCACACACAAGGTAGTGTGTGCATCAGGACCCAGGGAGAAGGGGCAGTGACCCCATAGGAGACTGAACCAGTCACAACTGCTAGTGTTGGAGGGTCTCCTGCAGAGGTGGGGGGTGGCTGTGGCTCACCATGGGGACAAGGACATTGGCAGCAGAAGTTCTAGGAAGTACTCCTTGGCATAAGCCCTCCCAGAGTCTGCCATTAGCCCCACCAGAGAGCCTGTAAGCTCCAGTGCTGGGTTGCCTCAGGCCAAACAACCAACAGGGAAGGAACTCAGCCCCACCCATCAGCAAACAAGTGGATTAAAGTTTTACTGAGCTCTGCCCACCAGAGCAACACCCAGCTGTACCCACCACCAGTCCCTCCCATCAGGAAGCTTGCACAAGCCTCTTAGATAGCCTCATCCACCAGAGGGCAGAAAGCAGAAACAAGAAGAACTACAATCCTGCAGCCTGTGGAACGAAAACCACATTCACAGAAAGACAGACAAAATGAAAAGGCAGAGGACTACGTAACAGATGAAGGAACAAGATAAAACCCAGAAAAACAACTAAATGAAGTGGAGATAGGCAACCTTCCAGAAAAAGAATTCAGAATAATCATAGTGAAAATGATCCAGGACCTCGGAAAAAGAATGGAGGCAAAGATCAAGACGACGCAAGAAATATCTAACAAAGACCAAGAAGAATTAAAGAACAAACAAACAGAGGTGAACAATACAATAACTGAAATGAAAACTACACCAGAAGGAGTCAATAGCAGAATAACTGAGGCAGAAAAACGGATAAGTGACCTGGAAGACAGAATGGTGGAATTCACTGCCACAGAACAGAATAAAGAAAAAACAATGAAAAGAAATGAAGACAGCCTAAGAGACCTCTGTTACAACATTAAACATTATAGTGGTCCCAGAAGGAAAAGAGAAAGAGAAAGGACCCGAAAAAATATCTGAAGAGATTATAGTCAAATATTTCCCGAACATGGGAAAAGAAATAGACACCCAAGTCCTGGTGGCACAGAGAGTCCCAGGCAGGATAAACCTAAGGAGAAACACACTGAGACACACAGTAATCAAATTGACAAAAATTAAAGACAAAGAAAAATTATTATAAGCAACAAGGGAAAAATGACAACATACAAGGGAACTCCCAAAAGGTTAACAGCTGATTTCTCAGCAGAAACTCTACAACCCAGAAGGGAGTGGCATGATACCTTTAAAGTGATGAAAGGGAAGAACCTACAACCAAGATTACTCTACCCTGCAAGGATCTCATTCAGATTCAAAGGAGAAATCAAAAGCTTTACAGATAAGCAAAAGCTAAGAGAATGCAGCACCACCAAACCAGCCTGACAACAAACACTAAAGTAACTTCTCTAAGTAGAAAACACAAGAGAAGAAAGGGACCTACAAAAACAAACCCAAAACAATTAAGAAAATGGTAATAGGAATATACATTTCAATAATTACCTTAAACGTGAATGGATTAAATGTTCCAATCAGAAGACACAGGCTTGGGCTTCCCTCGTGGCGCAGTGGTTGAGAGTCCGCCTGCCGATGCAGGGCACATGGGTTCGTGCCCTGGTCTGGGAAGATCCCACATGCCACGGAGCAGCTGGGCCCACGAGCCATGGCCGCTGAGCCAGCGCGTCTGTCTGGAGCCTGTGCTCCACAATGGGAGAGGCCACCACAGTGAGAGGCCCACGTACCACAAAAAAAAAAAAAAAATTCACAGGCTCACTGAATGGATACAAAAACAAGACCTATATACATACTGTCTACCGGAGACCCATTTCAGACCTTGGGACACATACAGACTGAAAGTGAGGGGATGGAAAAAGATATTCCATGCAAATGGAAATCAAAAGAAATCTGGAGTAGCAATATTTACATCACATAAAATAGACTTGAAAGAATGTTACAAGAGACAAGGAAGGACACTACATAATGATAAAGGGATCAACTCAAGAACAAGATATAACAATTATAAATATATATGCTCCCAACATAGGAGCACCCCAATACATAAGGCAAATGCTAACAGCTATAAAAAAGGAAATCAACAGTAACACAATAATAGTGGGAGAATTTAACACCTCACTTACACCAATGGACAGATCATCCAGACAGAAAATTAATAAGGAAACACAAGCTTTAAATGACACAATAGGAAAGATAGATTTAATTGATAGTTATAGGACATTCCATCCGAAAACAGCAGATTACACTTTCATCTTAAGTGCACACGGAACATTCTCCAGGATAGGTCATGTCTTGGGTCACATATCAAGCCTCAGTAAATTTAAGAAAATTGAAATCATATCAAGCAATTTTTCTGACCACAACGCTATGAGATTAGAAATAAATTACAGGGAAAAAAGCGTAAAAAACATAAACACATGGAGGCTAAAAAATACATTACTAAATAACCAAGAGATCACTGAAGAAATCAAAGAGGAAATCAGAAAGTACCTAGAGACAAATGACAATGAAAACATGATGATCCAAAATGAATGGGATGCAGCAAAAGCAGTCCTAAGACGGAAGTTTATAGCAACACAATCCTACCTCAAGAAACAATAAAAATCTCAAATAAACAATCTAAACTCACACCCAAAGGAACTAGAGAAAGAAGAACTAACAAATCCCAAAATTAGTAGAAGGAAAGAAATCATAAAGATCAGAGAAGAAATAAATGAAATAGAAACAAAGAAAACAAAAGCAAAGATCAATAAAATTAAAAGCTGGTTCTTTGAGAAGATAAACAAAATTGATAAACCATTAGCCAGACTCATCAAGCAAAAGAGGGAGAGGACTCAAATCAGTAAAATTAGAAATGAAAAAGGAGAAATTACAACGGACACTGCAGAAATGCAAAGCATCATAAGCGACTACTACAAGCAACTCTGTGCCAATAAATGGACAACCTGGAAGAAATGGACAAATTCTTAGAAAGGTATAACCTTCCAAGACTGTACCAGGAAGAAACAGAAAATATGAACAGATCTATCACAACTAATGAAATTGAAATTGTGATTAAAAATCTTCCAACAAACAAAAGTCCAGGACCAGATGGCTTCCTAGGTGAATTCTATCACACATTTAGAGAAGAGCTAACACCCATCCTTCTCAAACTCTTCCAAAAAAAGCTTTTGAGAAAATTTAACACACATTTATGATAAAAACTCTCCAGAAAGTGGGCATAGAGGGAACCTACCTCAACAAAATAAAGGCCATATATGACAAGCCCACAGCAAACATCATTCTCAATGGTGAAAAACTGAAAGCATTTCCTCTAATATCAGGAACAAGACAAGCATGTCCACTCTCACAACCGTTATTCAACATAGTTTTGGAAGTCCTAGTTACAGCAATCAGAGAAGAAAAAGAAATAAAGGGAATGCAGATTGGAAAAGAAGAAATAAAACAGTCACTGTTTGCAGATGACATGATACTATACATAGAAAATCCTAAAGATGGCACCAGAAAACTACAAGAGCTAATTAATGAATTTGGTAAAGTTGCAAGATACAAAATTAATGCACAGAAATTTCTTGCATTCCTATACACTAACAATGAAAGATCAGAAAGAGAAATTAAGGAAACAATCTCATTCACCACTGCAAGAAAAAGAACAAAATACATAGGAGTAAACCTACCTAAGAAGGTAAAATACCTGTACTCAGAAAACTATAAGACACTGATGAAAGAAATCAAAGATGACACAACCAGATGGAGAGATATACCATGTTCTTGGATTAGAAGAATCAATATTGTGAAAATGACTATACAACCCAAAGCAATCTACAGATTCAATGCAATCCCTATCAAATTACCAATGACATTTTTTACAGAACTAGAACAAGAAATCTTAAAATTTGTATGGAGACACAAAAGACCCTGAATAGCCTAAGCAATCTTGAGGGAGAAAAATGGAGCTGGAGGAATCAGACTCCCTGACTTCAGACTATACTACAAAGCTACCATACTCAAGACATTATGGTACTGGCAGAAAAACAGAAATCTAGATCAATGGAACAGGATAGAAAGCCCAGAGATAAATCCACACACATATGGTTAGCTTATCTTTGATAAAGGAGGCAAGAATATACAATGTAGAAAAGACAGTCTCTTCAATAAGTGGTGCTGGGAAAACTGGACAGCTACATGTAAAAGAATGAAATTAGAACACTCCCTAACACCATACACAAAAACAAACTCAAAATGGATTAAAGACCTAAATGTAAGGTCAGACACTACAAAACTCTTAGAGGAAAACATAGGAAGAATACTCTTTGATATAAATCATAGCAAGAACTTTTTTGACCCATCTCCTGGAATACTGGAAATAAAAACAAAAATAAACAAATGGGACCTAATGAAACTTTTGCACAGTAAAGGAAACTATAAACAAGATGAAAAGACAACCCTCAGAAGCGAAAAAAATATTTGCAAATGAATCAAGAGACAAAGGTTTAATCTCCAATATATACACACAGCTCATGCAGCTCAATAATAAAAAAAGAAACAACCCAATCAAAAAATGGGCAGAAGACATAAATTGATATTTCTCCAAAGAAGACATACAGATGGCCAAGACATATGAAAAGCTGTTCAACATCACTAATTATTAGAGAAATGCAAATCAAAACTCCAATGAGGTATCACCTCACACTGGTTAGAATGGCCATCATCAGAAAATCTACAAACAGCAAATGCTGGAGAGGGTGTGGAGAAAAGGGAACCCTCTTGCACTGTTAGTGGGAATGTAAATTGATACAGCCACTATGGAGTACAGTATGGAGGTTCCTTAAATAACTAAAAATAGAATTACCATACGACCTAGCAATCCTACTACTGGGCATATATCCAGAGAAAACCATAATTCAAAAAGACACATGCACCCCAATGTTCATTGCAGCACTATTTACAATAGGCAGGTCATAGAAGCAAACTAAATGGCCATCGACAGACAAATGGATAAAGATTTGGTACATATATACAATGGAATATTACTCAGCCATAAAAAGGAACGAAATTTGGTCATTTGTAGAGACGTGGATGGATCTAGAGACTGTCATGCAGAGTGAAGTAAGTCAGAAAGAGAAAAACAAATATCGTATATTAATGCATATATGTGGAATCTAGAAAAATGGTACAGATGAACTGGTTTGCAAGGCAGAAATAGAGACACAGATGTAGAGAACAAATGTATGCACACCAAGGTGGAAAGCGGGGTGGGGAGTGGTGTTGGGATAAACTGGGAGATTGGGATTGACGTATATACACTAATATGTATAAAATACGTAACTGATAAGAACCTGCTGTATAAAAAAATAAAATTCAAACAAACAAACAAAACAAAACAAAAAAGCAATACTGTATATGCTTTTCTTTTCAATGAATTTTACTGTTAGGGGAAAACACCTCTAATCTATACATCTTAATTTTATATAGTGGAAAACTTTAAAATAAAAATCACTTTTCTTGTTTCTGAATTACCTCATTTGTTTTCAGAGTGCTGTCTTTTAGAAAACAAGTCACAATCTTGTTGACAGTTTTGTATTTTCTAAGATGGCTGTAAAAGTTTATCTACTATCTCATATGTTTTTCTGAAAACTTTCCCTTCATTTTTGAAAAAGGAGTTTAATTCTTCTCACCTTGAAACCTATGACTATGCCAGAAATGAGCTATGAGACTTCTTAGGTTTGCTTATGAAAGTGGATGTAGCTTTGACCTTTCTTACTGGAAAGCTGCCTTACAAGACAGGGGCTGGCAGACTTGCTCCGTAAAGGGTCAGGTAGTAAACATTTCAGTGTTTGTCAGATGTCGTCTCTGCTGTAACTACCCAGTTCTGTTGTTGCAGCACCAAAGCATCCATAGACAATACCTAAATGTTTTGGCTTGGCTGTGTTCCCCTTAAAATTTGTTTACATAAAAAGAAGGCCATCCTGATTTGAACCATGGTTGCCAGATTTCCTAACTAATAACACAGGACACCCAGTTAAATTTGAATTTCAGTTAAGCAACAAATACATTTTTCTTTAATGTGTAATTTTGTCCCAAATATTGTCCAGAACATATTTATACACAAAAGTTATTCATGTATATATGAATTTCAAATTTAACCGACTGTCTTATTTTATCTGGCAATTCTATTTGTGCTATAGTTTGCTGACCTTTGATGTTAAGTCATCTCACTCACAAAAAGTGGTTATGCTCTGAGGAAGTCCAAAACAGCAAAAAGGAGAGAATCCATGGAAAACAACTAAGATAACATGAAGAGAGTGAAATGCCCAGCCTGTACCCGTCTATTCCACCCAACCCCTCACATTTCAGCCCATGCCACCATCTGAATAACAAGAGAGTTTCTGAGCCTGAAATCTAGATGAATCCTTGCTGAAATCCTGACATGTAAAACTATGAGAGATAATAAAATGATTAAAAGTCATTAATTTGTGACTATAAGTTGTGATTATGTCATTAATTTTTGTGTGCTTTGTGTATCTTCATGTAAATATAACAGAAACATAAACTACTATCCATTTATCTTATCATATTCTTCTTGTGATTATGTCACGAATTTTTGTGTGCTTTATTATATAGTGATATTAATTGGAATAACCCTGCTACACACTGTCTTTCTTTCTTTCTTTTTTTTTTTTTTAACATTTTCAGTTTTCCTATCTGCATCTGGATTTTGATAACTCCATCTGAATCCATACCCTAAACAGGTTGATTTTAACATAAATATTTTTAATCCACATCAACCATTATATCTTAATTTTCTGGTTCATTGCTAACACAAGTAAAACAGTAGCATTATATAGAAACCTATGCACTCCACATTTAGATTTTGTTTTTCACAAAATTCAAATGTCAGTGATAGTCCTCCTTCTTCCCTCATTCATGAGAAATTTATTTGCAATAAAATCATAACATATAGTGATGTTTATCCAAACTTTAGTAATGTTGAGCTAAAAATGACTCTTACTAATGGGATAAAGGCTTTGACACCCATTTTATAATTTGCTTTCAGCTGTTGACCATTAAAAAATTCCTCTCAGAAACAGAAATAGAAGCTTTCTGTTGTCAAGAAAGAAGAGTAGTTCTCAAACTATGTTATGCAAAATTGTCACTTGGAAACTTATTAAGGATGCAGAGTTTATTATTCCTAAAGGACCTCATGGTTTGAAAATATATTTGGATTAGGAAGGTGTCTAGAATATAAATTTCTAACTTGGTCCTACTGATCAACTTTGGGAAACACTGAAGTGAAGCTAAAACACTGAGTAGTCTTAGTGTCATTTTTAAAAGTCTATCCTTATTCTTTTTGATTTATCTTTCAAATTCCTAGAATTCTTTTTTTTTTTTTTTTAATTATTGGCTTGACTTCCATGCACAGCCCCACTCCCACACACTTAAATAGGAATGCCATGAAAGCTCTTCATTAGTTTTTGAGAATGCTGTGTGGGCAGCAGGATATGCTACTATAAAGAAGAAGAATATGATAAGATAAGTGAATAGTAATTTCTGTTTATCTCATATTTACATGACAGTACTTTATGGTCTGTAACTAGTAGAGAAAATGGAAAGAATTTACTTTGGGGATCTGATCTGCATTATTGTTATTTCTATACTTCATTATATAGTTGCAAAATAAAGTTCCTGAAAGTTGGAAGGTCTAAATTTTGTCATATCCATGCCCTTTTCTAATAATAAGTGTAACAGAATATACTGTAAATCAAATAATTGAGGGTTGGTATCAATATGGATATCTGAACAAATGTTTGTAATATTTCTACCAATAATACTAAAACAAACTAACAATTATGACATCATACAGTTAATGAATATGTGTATATCAGGTGGTAAGGTTATTTTACCACCATCACCACACCATCAAGAATGAGTAATCTCTTTTTTTCACAGAGTGGTTTTTAACTTGATGTGGTACAAGTTACTGAGTTATTAACTTTCAGAGGTAAACTTAAGCCCAGGTCCAGGTAGCATCTCCATCAGTCTACATAATCATTACAATATATTTGTCAAATATTATTAATCATAAGTGAATTTTATATGGCTTACAAATCAAATTCATTTGCACCCATGGCCATTTCTCTGTTTATCTTGATGTTTGCCTATTGTATGAATAGCCTCATTATCTAGGTCAAAAGGCTATCTAGTTCAAATTTATTAATTTTTGAATATTAAACCAATGTTACATTCCTACTTAGTCATAATTTTTCTTTTGTGTGTTGCAGATCCAATCTGGTAATAATCTATTAGAAAATTTTGTATTGCTTGTGATATTTGGAATGCTAGCTTAGGTTAAGGTTTATATTTCCATTCTGTCATATCTAATATTGGTACTAAATTATCTAATTATCTAATTTGATACACTCATATTTTTTCCCAAGACCTAGTTGCCATGCAATTCATATTATGTACTGAGAATTAATGCTTCCATGCTTCAAATACCTAAATTGAAACGTATTTTGTGTATTTCTCATGGGCATCTATTGCTTTAAGGATATGAATAAATCCTTTATTTCTGGTTATATTTCTTATATTTCACTGCTGGTACTGATAAAAATAGCCTTATCAATGTTTTTTAAAAAATATAAATTGAAAAGTCACTGAGATTCTGTCCTGGGTCTTGGCACAAAGTTCTCAGATTTTGTAAATCTGCCCAATATGTGCCGTGGACTTATACCTTCTTTTACTCAATTTTCTTCTACTTATTTTGTTTCTCTAAAAACATAAAGAAGCAAAGCTGCTAGAGACCAATCATTATATGCTGCATTAGATAGCTATGGACTGAACCAAGGTTGCTTAATTTTTAATGCCATATTTAATATTCCCTTGTAATTATTTATAGTACTTGTAGTGTTCATACTGTTTTCTTTGGTCCCTTTTTTTCTGATTCTTTTTTTTTTTTTTTCAAAACTTTTCCTGATTTTATGACATTTCTTCTCAAAACATTTGGCTTTTTATCTAATATTTTTAAAAGTTTTTTTATGGGGTACCAAGGGTTGATTTCTAAGAAACATTTTCCATCTCTTTATTAAAATAGCTATCTTTCACAGAGTTTACAAATTTATTCTTAAGTATTTCTAGCACATCCAGCAGCAGAAATAATATACAAAGCCATCATTTTATCGAGATAGGGATCAGTTTCTCACGATCCTCTCTTAAGTACATCTCATTGCCAACTGAATGATTCTGAGAAACAGAAAATCAAGATCACCAAAAGCCTGAGTCTGAGGTATCTGCAAGTAGGAAACAAACAGGACTTAGGTGACATGACTTAATACTTTACTTTTTTCAACAAGGGACTCATCGGTTTCTCTGCTTTGCCTTCTGCTCACTTTCTGCTGGGATGTCTAGTAATATTTGTTTGTGGATATCTTTCCAAGGGATTGGAATCACTTTATTTTTCTTTAATTTTTATTTTTTTAAACTTTTAATTTTATATTGGAGTATAGTTGATTAACAATGTTGTGTTAGTTTCAGGTGTACAGCAAAGTGATTCAGTTATATCAATACATATACATGTATCTATTCTTTTTCAAATTCTTTTCCCATTTAGCTTGTTACATAATCTTGAGCAGAGTTCCCTGTGCTATACAGTAGGTCCTTGTTGGTTATCCATTTTAAATATAGCAGTGTGTACATGTCAATGCCAAACTTCCTAAATATCTCTCCCCGTCCACCTTTCCTCCTGGTGACCGTAAGTTTGTTCTCTAAGTCTGTGAGTCTGTTTCTGTTTAAGTTCACTGGTATCAGTTTTTTGTTTTTTTGTTTTTAGATTCCACATATAAGTGATATCATACAATATTTCTCTTTCTTTGTCTGACTTACTTCACTCAGTATGACAATCTCTAGGTCCATCCATGTTGCTGCAAGTGGCATTATTTCATTCTTTTTAATGGCTGAGCAATATTCGATTGTATATATGTACTACAACTTCTTTATCCATTCCTCTGTTGATGTACATTTAGGTTGCTTCCATGACTTGGCTACTGTAAACAGTGATGCAATGAACATTGGGGCACATGTATCCTCTTGGACCATGTTTTTCTCTCCATATATGCCTAGGAGTGGGATTGCAGGATCATATGGTAGCTTTATTTTTAGTTTTTAAAGGAACATCCATACTCTTCTCCATAGTGGCTGTACCAATTTACATTCCCACAAACAGTGTATGAGGGTTCCCTTCTCTCCACACTCTCCAGTATTTATTGTTTGTGGACTTTTTGATGATAGCCATTCTGACTAGTGTGAGGTGATATCTCATTGTAGTTTTGATTTCCATTTCTCTAATAATTAGCAATTTTGAACATCTTTCCATGTGCCTCTTGGCCATCTGTATGTCTTCTTTGGAGAAATGTCTATTTAGGTTTTCTGCCCATTTTTGGATTGTGTTGTTTGTTTTGATGATATTAAGCCACATGAGCTGTTTGTAAATTTTAGAGGCTAATCCCTTGTCGGTCACATCATTTGCAAATATTTTCTCCCATTCTGTGGGTTCTCTTTTCATTTTGTTTATGGTTTCCTTTGCTATGCAAAAGTTTTTGAGTTTAACTAGGTCCCATTTGTTTATTTTTGTTTTTATTTCCATTACCCTGGGAGACAGATCGAAAAAGATACTGCTGCGATTTAAGTCAGAGAGTGTTCTGCCTATGTTTTCCTCTAAGAGTTTTATAGTGTCTGGTCTCACATTTAGGTCTTTAATCCATTTTGAGTTTATTTTTGTGTATGGTGTTAAAGTATTTTCTAGTTCAATTTTTTTAACCTGTAGCTGTCCATTTTCCCCAGCACCATTTATTGAAGAGACAGTCCTCCTTCCACTGTATAGTCATGACTCTTTTGTCATAGATTAATTGGCCATAAGTGCATGGGTTTATTTCTGGGCTTTTTATTCTGTTCCATTGACCTATATTTCTATTTTTGTGCCAGTATCATACTGTTTTGATGACTATAGCTTTGTAGTATAGTCTGAAGTCAGGGAGTTGATTCCTCCAGCTCCATTTGTCTTTCTCAAGATTGCTTTGGCTATCAGGGGTCTTTTGTGTCTCCATATTAATTTTAAGATTTTTTTTGTTCTAGTTCTGTGAAAAATGCCATTAGCAATTTGGTAGGGATTGCATTGAATCTGTAGAGTGTTTTGGGTAGTACACTCATTTTGAAAATATTGATTCTTCCATCCAAGAACATGGTATATTTTTTTCATCTGTTTGTGTTGTCTTTGATTTGTTTCATCAGCGTCTTATTGTTATCGGAGTACAGGTCTTTTGTTTCCTTAGGTAGGTTTATTCCTAGGTATTTTATTCTTTTTGATGCAATGGTAAATGGGATTGTTTCTTGAATTTCTCTTTCTGATTTGTCATTGTTAGTGTATAGAAATGCAAGAGATTTCTGTGCATTAATTTTGTAACCTGCAACTTTACCAAATTCACTGATGATCTCTACTAGTTTTCTGGTAGCATCTTTAGGATTTTCTACATATAGTATCATGTCATCCGCAAACAGTGACAGTTTAACTTCTTCTTTTCCAATTTGGATTCCTTTTATTTCTTTTTCTTTTTTGATTGCCATAGCTAGGACTTCCAAAACTATGTTGAATAAAAGTTGTGACAGTGGACATACTTGTCTTGTTCCCGATCTTAGAGGATCTGGTTTCAGCTTTTCACTGTTGAACATGATGTTAGCTATAGATTTTTTTGTATATGGCCTTTATTATGTTGAGGTATGTTCCCTCTGTGCCTACTTTCTGGAGAGATTTTTATCATAAATGTGTGTTAAATTTTGTCAAAAGATTTTTCTGCATCTATTGAGATGATCATATGGTTTTTATTTTTCAATTTGTTGATGTGGTGTATCACATTGATTGATTTGTGGATATTGAAAAATCCTTGCATCCCTGGGATAAATCCCACTTGAACATGGTGGATGATCCTTTTACTGTATTGTTGGATTTGGATTGCTAGAATTTTGTTGAGGATTTTTGCATCTATGTTCATCAGTGATACTGACCTGTAATTTTCTTGGAATCACCTTATTATCAGCTTGTTTTGGTCCATAGCGAGCTCAGCTGACACTCCAGAGAGACAAAGGGAAGTGAGGATCCTTATCAATTTGGTTGACTTGGCTTATATGCTAAATAAAATAGTCCTGGGAGCTTTGTGTAAACCTTACATTTTATTAGTCTGCAGTTGCATTAGCAGTGTTTTGATTGGTTTCTCCCAACGTTATATAATTTATTACATAAGTGATGTATAATTTGTTTTATGAAACTTGTTTATGTTATAAAGATTCTTATTACTCCATATTAGAATCTCCTAGTACCTTCCAAACATATTTAGTGCAATTTGTACACAATTCGGAGATGACCACTTTTATGCAAAAACCAGTAATATAACTTTTTCTGGTAGTAATGCTAGTTTGAAGCATAGAAAAAGTATCAATATTCACACACTAAAATTTAAAATGAGGTATCCTAAGTAATTCCTTGGCAGTCTAGTGGTTATGACTCTGTGCTCTCACTGCCAAGGGCCTGGGTTCAACCTCTGGTCAGGGAACTAGGATCCTGCATGATACAGCCAAAAAAAATAATAATAATAAAATAACATAACATGACATACCATACCATACCATACCATAACATAACATAACATAACAAAATAAATAAGGTACCCTTTACAAACTTCACTTCACACCATAGATATAGATAAATAAATACATACATAAATCCAGGTACATGCTATAAATACCATAGTATAAATACAATGTATTGTATAAATACAATGCTTTGAATATCTAGAGCATTAGGGGTTGCAAATTGTGAAGTAAATGAATGAAGACATTCTTAACTTTATCAATAGTCAGACAAATGCAAACAGGATTAAAATAAGATACAAAACCAATATTTAAAAATTGATACCCTAAAAATATCAAGTGTTAAATATCATGGTAATGGATATTATAACTTTTTTATTGTTAATGTGATTATAACTTGTTGCAGCTTCTTCAAAAAAGAAAATTGTCATATCCTTTAATGTTGAAAATTATGTTACAGTGAAAGTCTTGCATGTGTGAATGAGGAAAATTTCTAAAATATTGCTAACAATGCATACGCTTTTGAAGTATGGCATACAAAGAGAAATGTGCGCAGTTCAGAATTGTACGGTTCAGTGGATTACAACAACATGATCACATCTTTGCAACTACAGCTGTCAAGAAATAGAAAACTAATAGCAACCCAGAAGACCCTTCCTACCTTCTCCAATCACTATCCCTTCTCTCTTCCACAAAGGCAAATCTTATCCTGATAACTAATAGTCATTTCATTTTGATTCTTTTTGATCATTAAAAGAATGGCATCACAGCACAAGTACTTTTCTGTTTGCTATATTCACTCCATATTATGTTTCTAAGAGTCACCCCATTTTTGGACATAACTCTAATTTGTTTTTATTGCTATATAGTAGATCATTGTATGAATATATCTATTTTATAAATTTTTCTTTTGATATACATTTAGATGGTAGTAGTAATTACAAATAATGCACTTACGTACTTTTTGTGCATGTCTTATTTTGCACATTTCTACACATCTCTTACATATATAACCAGAATAGGAATTTCTGCTAAGACACATGTATGTTGATCCATAGTTGAAACTTCAAAAGTGGATATCTCCCTTTATACTCAATTAACAGAATATATAGTTAACAATTGTTCTACATCCTTGAAAGCACCTGGTAATTAAAAGTAATAATAATTTAGTCTTTCCAGTGGGCACTGGTGGTATCTCATTACAGGTTACATTTAAATTTGAATTGATTACTTGTAATTTGGACATGTTTTTGTATTTTTTTTGCTGTTTGGATACTTCTTGTGAAATGTCCAGGTAACTTTATCATTTTTAAATTTTATGCATGTCTTTTTATACTTAATTGATATAATTAATTGGTAGCCGTGTGTTCTATATAGAAGTCCTACATAGGATATATGTATCACAAATATTTTCTCAATATTTCAGCTTTTCTAACTTTTTTAAATACTTTTTTCAATAGATCTTAATTTTAATGAAATCTAATTTATTAAGCTTTCCATTTTTGGAAAAGTGCTTTTGTATTAAATTGAAAAAATGTTTGCCTACCCCAAGATTTTCTCCTACTATCTTCTAGTGAAGTTACACTTAATTCAGTTTGACTATTAACATTGATATAAACCTAAAATTAAATAAATATTGACTATAAAACAATAGTAACAAAGTGAAGTGTACACAGAATCTCTCTGCATTATTTCTTATAATAGTATGTGAATCTACAATTATCTTAAAATAAAATGTTTAATTTAAAAATAGTGAAACAAATAGACAAATAGACTTCATCAAAAAAAAAGAGATATTGAGAGAAATTCATAACATCACTTCTCTGACAGAAAACCTTGAAAGCCATACAACATCCATTTCCAGAATATGGATAAATGAACTGTAGTATATATTCAAAGAATTGAATTGTATACAGTCGTAAAAATAAAAGTCTGCTGTAATATGCAACAGCATGGTTAGACTTTAAGAAAAAATATTGGGTAAGTAAAAGCAACTCTGAGATTATATATTTTTTCATATTCTATATCTCTAATTCAAAAAATATATAACCAATATATTGTATAAGCGTGCATAGGTATGGGATAAGACTGTTGAGAACAAAAAGGTGAATGATAAACATTAAAAATGAGATAATGCTTACCATGGTGGGAAGATGCACTTGGCAGCTTAGAGGAGGATTATATAGGTACCTACATGTTACTGGCAATATTCTAATTATTTTAAGGCATACCTCAGCAATATTGCAAATTCAGTCAAGACCACTACAACAAAGCAAATATTGAAATAAAGCAAGTCACACAATTTTTTTTGTTTCTCAGTGCATATTAAAGTTATGTTTATACTATACTGTAGTCTATTAAATGTGCAATAGCATTATGTCTAAAATAAGAATGTACATACCTTAATTTAAAAAATGCTTTATTGCTAAAAAATGTTAGACATCATCTGAGCCTTCAGGGGACCATAGTTTTTTGCTGGTAGTGGGTCTTGCCTTGATGATGATGGTTCGCAACTGATGAGGGGGATGGTGGCTGAAGGTCAGGGTGGCTGAGGCAACTTATTAAAATAAGACAGAGATAAAGATCACTCCATCCATTCACTCACAAACCATTTCTCTGCAGCATGCAATGCTGTCTGATAGCATTTTACCCACAATAGAGCTTCTTTCAAAACTGGAGTCAACCCTCTCAAGACCTGCTGCTGTTTTATCAACTAAGTTTAGGTAAGATTCTCAATCCTTTGTTGTCATTTCTACAATCTTCTCAGCATCTTCACCAGGAGTAGATTCTATCTCAGGAAACTACTTTATTTGCTCATTCATAAGAAGCAACTCCTCATCCACTAAAATTTTACCATGAGATGGCAGCAATTCAGTCACATCTTCAGGGTCCACTTCTAATTCTAGGTCTCTTGATATTTCCACCACATCCGTAGTTACCTCCTCCACTGAAGTCTTGAACCCCTCAATGTCATCCATGAGGGTTGGAATCAACTTCTTACAAACCCTGTTAATGTTGATATTTTGACCTCTTCTTATGAATCATGAATGTTCTTAATGGCATCTAGAATGGTGAATACTTTTCAGAAGGTTTTCAGTTTACTGTGCCCAGATTCATCAGAGGAATCACTTTCTGTGGCAGCTATAGCCTTATGAGATTGGCTTAAATAATAAAACTTGAAATTACTCCTTGATCCATGGGCTACAATGGATGTTGTGTTAGCAGGCATGAAAACAACATTAATCTCCTTGAACATCTCTATCAGAGCTCTTGGGTGACCAGATGCATTGTCAATGAGCAGTAATAATTTGAAACTCATCTTTTTTTTCTGAGCTGTAGGTCTCAATGGTAGGCTTAAAATATTCAGTTAACCATGTTGTAAACAGATGTGCTGTCATCCAGGCTTTGTTATGCGATTTATAGAGCATAGGCAGAGGAGATTTAGCATAATTCTTAAGGGCCCTAGAACTTTCAGAATGGTAAATGAGCATTGTCTTCAACTTAAAGTCATCAGCTGCCTTAGCTCCTAACAAAAGAGTCAGCCTGTGCTTTGAAGCTTTGAAGCCAGGCATTGACTTCTTCTCTCTAGCTATTAAGGTCCTATATGGCATCTTCTTCCAATATAAAGCTGTTTCATCTATGTTGAAAGTCTGCTGTTGTTTAGCACAGCCACCTTCATTAATTATCTTGGCTAGATCTTTTGGATAACTTGCTGCAGCTTCTACATCAGCACTTGCTGATTTAAAGAGAGAGACCTGCAACTTTTCCTTTTACTTGAACACTTAGAGGTCATCTTAGGAGTATTAACTGGCCTAATTTCAATACTGCTGTGTCTCAGAGAATAGGGAGTCCAAGGAGAGGGAGAAAGGTGGGGAATGGCCAGTTGGTGGAGCAGTCAAAACACATATATTTATGAATTAAGGTCATCATTTTATATGGGCGAGGTTCATGGCACCTCCCCCTCAAACAATTACAATAGTAACATCAAAGATCACTGATGACACATCACCATAACAAATATAATAATAATGAAAAAGTTTGAAATTTTGGCAAAATTACTAAAATGTGACACAGAGTTACAAACTGAGCAAATGCTGTTGGAAAAATTACATTCATTGAATTACTAAACTCAGAGTTGTTACAAACCTTCAGTTTATAAAAAAACACAATATCTGTGAAGCTTAATAAAGCAGAACACAATAAAACGAGGTATACCTGTATTGAATAGTAAATTAACAGATGTTCATTATTTTGTAGTGTATGAATATTTAAATAAATTATAAATTATAAACTAATGAAAAGCTCTTATGTATACACATGTAAGCATTACTAATAACAAAGATTAAGATTAATCAATATTTTTGTTTCATATCTTTAATTTCAATTAAATTTACTGTGGATACTTTAAAATAAACAATTATTTAAACTGACACATTTAGTAGTGCAACGTCAAGTAGTACAACATTATTTCACTCAGGTTTTAAACACTGACATTTCCTTCACTAGTCTTTGCATATTGGTTATTCTCAGGACTAAATCTTTAACCAGGGGAAAAATTATTGATCCATTAAAACAAGATTACTTTTCTGTTAAGTTAAAATAGCCTTTCAGTTTGCAGTCATTTCTAATGCTCTTATACTTTTATTCTAAGTAACTCAATGGAAATTCATACATCCACATACATATATCATTATTAGGCTTGAGAGTCAGTGTGTATTAGGTGTATACCTAAAAAAGTATATTAATTGATTTTATGGGAAGATGTATTTCTATGCTTACTTCCTGAACGTTTTATTGAGAATTTTTAAATTTCCTATTTTATTTTCTTAGAACTCTAGTTTATAGAAACTAATATACATATTATTTCAGAAATTATCTGCAAATAAGAGTGATATATCAAAGAGTGTAGTTTTTTTGTTTGTTTTTTTTTTTGCGGTACGTGGGCCTCTCACTGTTGTGGCTTCTCCTGTTGCGGAGCACAGGCTCCGGACGCGTAGGCTCAGCGGCCATGGCTCACGGGACTAGCCGCTCCACGGCATGTGGGATCTTCCCGGACCAGGGCACGAACCTGTGTCCCCTGCATCGGCAGGCGGACTCTCAACCACTACGCCACCAGGGAAGCCCAAGAGTGTAGTTTTTGTATTTCACATATGATTAATATTTCACATATGATTACTTCTGCATTTTTGTTGTTTAAATAGATTAAATTGTTTTTCAGTGAATATTCAATTTATTTCAGTATTTTCCAAATAAAAAGGATAGTGAGAATTTTTAAATTGTCTTAATGTGTTCTTAGTTTAATCTAGAAAGAAAAAAATACTCAAAGTAGGATTTAATTAATTGGCAAATGTTTTAAGCCTTGAGACTAATGCTGACTTCAAACTCTATAATAGTTTATCAGAATGTGAGGTAAAACCTCTGTTTCAAAGATGAGAGTTTGCTAATAAAATGCAATGTTTCAGCAAAGTTCATATGCTTTGCCGGGAGAAATAGCTTAACTGGCATATATTTCTTCTACAGTATTATACATGTAAAGGAAAAAAATACATATAATCGTGTCAAATTATAAACCTCTATGGCTTTTCCCTAAAATAAAAGCCTTAACACTTTCCTTTACAGTCAAGAGTAATTTATAATGAAGAATATTTTTAATTTAGATTCCAAGACTTTTTATTACAAAAATACTGTGGACTTAGAAGCCCTGAAATCTTCTACTGAAAAACCCTAGAATTATAAAATGCAATAAACCCATATTTCTAATGTAGGGACTTCCTATAGACCTCAAGGATAGACAAATCTTCTGAAACAAGATGACACAGATATTATGCACAAAGAAATAATAAATCTTACTGTATTAAAACTTTTGTACGAAAAAGACATTATAAAACAAATAATGTAATAAGTCAACATGTAGGAAAAGACATTTGCTACATAAACTGAACAAAGATAATATACAAAGTAGAGAAAGACCTTTTACAAATCCATATAAAATCAACAAAAATCTCATTGTGACCAAAGGCAAAGATGTGAACAAGTAATTTACAGAGGAGGAAAATGGGTAGAAAATGCTAAAAAGATAGTTTAACTCACTACAAGCTAAGGAGTAAAAATTAAAACTGAAATGGGATACATTTTCATATTCACCAGAATGCTGTAATTTACTAAAGGAAGAACAAGGCAGAAATAGAAAGAAGGCAAGAAGGAAAAGAGGGATGAATAGAGGAAGGAAGTAAAGAAGGAAGGAAGCATTGTAGTTTGATATATTACATTTTGCGTCTATAATTTTGAAAGCAAGAAAATGTTATGAGAAGGTATAATGATTATTTCCTTTGCAGAAAAAAAATAAATAAATGGAACAAACACTAAATCTGAAGGAGATATTTAAAGCTAGTAAATGTTCATATGTTTTCACACCTGAATTTAATTTGAAAGATAGTACTGTATTAGTCACTTAGCACAATTACTGAGACGTCATTAAGGAACTCTATTTGGGGTTTTGTATTTCTACAATTGAGTTAAATCCTGCTAAGCTACTTAATATTTGCCACTTGCTTAATCATTTACAGTGTCATATTAATCACTGCCTATGCTAATGGTCTAAAAGACACTTAGTAGTGGGAATGTTCTCTGGGTAAAGGGCACAGTTTTAACTGAAGCTCAACATAGATATGCTCTAGTGTCTTTCTTAGTATCACATGCAAGTCACAGTCCTCATAATAACTTAAGGTTTCAAATCATATTAATATGTTAGTAATCTAGAAGGCCATATGTAGGTGCTTATTATGTATAATATACAGTCTATTCAAATAATTGTAATTTGAACTGTAAAAATAAAATCATCATTTGAACAACAAAAAAATTAAGGGCTCATTATTATTTGAGGGTTTATTTCCCTACATCTTATTGAATGCCAAAAGCAATGGCTAGGAATGTCATCCCCAATAATCAAAGAAGACATAGATATACAAAAGTATGCCTATATATCATTTAGAATTGAAAACGGTATAATAAATTTTGGCTATTTTCCCAGTTGAATGAACAGAAAATCTACTAATGCAAATTTCTGAAATACATTTGCAATGTAAAACACTTGCAATGTAAAACATTAAATTAGATACTGCCATGATGATACTGATAATTACACGAGAAAATAACAAGGAAACATTCTAAAAACTTGTTGTGTGGTTCATCAATCAACCTTAAATCACAAACACAAAGTTTACAGATAGGGACTTGGAAGCACTCCCAAGCAGCACATGCCATTAATTATAAGACCTCTCCTATGATAATTGTCTGGACCCACCCCAAGACATAAGTTTTCACAAAGGTTATTTAGGGTCTATGCCACTCCCTATTCCTCCATATCCCTGTTCCTATAGATGCATTAGAGCCAGATAAAGGAATTACATTTGACTTGGAAGCATTCTAAGACCTTTTCCTTATTCTCTTAAAAAGAAAATATTGATTAGTACCTTTTTCTCAGAGAGATCATTCAAGTCAGTGCTAATGTCTATATCTCAGGCTGCTATGGCCAAAAGTAACAAAAGCAGGACTAGGTTCATTTATAAAGCAGGTATTGTCACTATCATAATCTTAAGATGCTACATGTAATATTATATGAATAATCAACTACCATGTCTTCTTTCCTGCCACTTATTTTTCTGAAATGACGAATTTCCCTTGTATGCCCACAACTTACTAAAAACTTCCACCAAGAACTTGGTAGATGAATTTCTATAATCCCTATAAGAATATGATTCACTCTAATTCCTAGTCAAGTAGAAAAGGTAATATATGAAAGGGTGAACACTGGAATCATCCTTCTACTCCTAAAACCAACTCAATTCCATTCAGTGATATATTCCTAAAAAACATTTATTTTCAAGTTTTTCTATTTAGAATAAATTCACACACACACACACGAACACCCCACACAAATATATATTATTTAGTTTTTGAGATAAAATATATTTTTCAGCTAATATTGACCACAGAGTGTCTGAAACAGCAATAGTCTATTTATTATTTTTTTACCTTGGTTAGATAAAAGCATCACAGTGTCCATTTCTTCGGTGTATTTCTCATGGTGAATCCCAAGTATTGCATAAGCATTATCCTGGTAACCTGGAAAACAGCCATAAAATAAGCTGCAATTTATGTTCAAGATAAGAAAATATGCATTCTGGATGGTCAAGGTCATGTTTAAATAAGATATTCTTATTTTACATTAAGTGAAAAAATTATCTCCAAAGCAGCAGTAATAATATATATTTAAAAATCCATAAATTAAAAAAATGAATATTTACATTGCCAGCTCAACATATCCACCAGGATATCTAATAAGCATCACAAAATTAATATTTCCAAGTACTAATTCTTGTTTCTTGCCCACCACTTTCACAGATTTTGCTTGTTCCCCTATACTCCATCTAATTACAAAACAATCATTCTTTCAGTTACTCAGGTCAAAGACTTCGGTAGTTACATTCTGACTCCTATCTGTCAGACACCAATTCCAATCCACTAACAAATCTGTCAACTCTTCTTTTGAATATATGATGAAAGCAAATTCTTTTCACTTTCTGTACCTATATTCTGACCCCATAATCTCTTCAACAGATAATTCAAATTATCTCATAAGTGTTCTCTCTGCATTTATACTTGCTCCCCTATAGTCCTTTCTTCATACAACAGAGACATATTTTTAAAACTGCAAGTCCCAGCAGGGAGACTTTGACTTTACCCCTCATCTCACACAGTAGAACCCAAAGAAATCACTATGGTGTATACTGTCACTTATGATATAGTCCCTGGGTATGTTTACATCATTTCTCACTCTCCACCCTCTTTATTCTGTTCAATTTTACTGGCCTCCCCATTATTAGACAAGCCTAGCACATGCCTACCTCAGGGACTATTCACTCCCTCTACAATACTCTTTTCCCCAGATATTCGCAAGGCACTCTCCTCACTCTTCTTGGATGGATCTCTATCCAAAGTTTCCAGTGTCTCTGGCGCTTCACCACCCCATATAAAATAGTGCTGCCCTTTTCACATTTTTTTATAATTGATCATTTGTATTGTTCTTTGTAAAACTTTACACTAGCAGACATTTTGACTTTATACAATCATTTGTTTCAAGTTGGTCTTTCCCTGAACACTGGAATATTTATTGGAGGGGAGCAGGAATGTTGTATTTGCTTTGCTGCTCTATTCCCATTACCTAGCACAATTCCTGGCAGATAGCAGATAGTAAATTAATATTAGTTGAATCTTGTTGTTGAATGATAGCACTTGATATTATATTGTACACAAGTTTACAATGTGTCCATTTTTATCAACAAATTGCTGGAGTACTTCTCAAGTAGTAGGGACATTTTCTAGAATGGCAATATTTAGGTCTTCTTTAATTTCAGTATTGGATTTTGTGGCTTATCTCATATAAAACTTGTATATGTTTTGTTAGATACATACTTAAGTATTTCATTTTAGGGGTGCTAATGCAAGTGGTATTGTGTTTTTAATTTCTAATTCCACTTATTCATTGCTGCTATATAGCAAAGGTGATTGACCTTTTATATTGACTTTGTAACCCATGAACTTGCTTGCTTTAATCACCTACTAGTTCCAGAAGGTGTTCTGGTTTTTTTTTTTTTTTTTTTTGGTCAAATCTTTCAGATTTTCTTCATAGACAATCATGTCATCCAAGTACAAAGACAGATTATTTCTTCCTTTTTAATCTGTATAACTTTTATTCCCTTCTCTTGTCTTACTGCATTAGGTAGAAATTCCAGTATGATGTTGAAATGAAGTGGTGAGACGGGACATCCTTGCCTTGTACCTGATATTAGAGGAAAAGCTTTCAGTCTCTCACTATTAAGTATGATGTTAGGTGTAGGTTTTTTGTAAATATGCTTTATCTTGAGGAAGTCCCCTTCTGTTCCTAGTTTACTGAGAGTTTTTATCATAAATGAGTATTAGATTTTGTCAAAACTTTTTCTGTATGTACTGAGATAATCATGTGATTTTCTAATTTATTTTTTAGCCTGTTGATGTAATGGATTACATTAACTGATTTCCAAATGTTGAAGCAGCCCTGCATACCTGGGCTAAATCTCACTTGGTCATGGTGTATAATTGTTTTTATACATTTCTGGATTCAATTTGCTAATTTTTTTTTTTTTTTTTCGGTATGAGGGCCTCTCACTGTTGTGGCCTCTCCCATTGCAGAGCACAGGCTCCGGACACGCGGGCTCAGCAGCCATGGCTCTCGGGCCCAGCTGCTACGCGGCATGTGGGATCTTCCCGGACCAGGGCACGAACCGGCATCCCCTGCATCGGCAGGCGGACTCTCAACCACTGCGCCATCAGGGAAGCCCCAATTTGCTAATATTTTGTAGAGGATTTTGTACAGCTCTGTTCATGAGACATGCTCGTCTGTAATTTTCTTTTCTTGTAAAGTTTTTGTCTGGTTTTGGTATTAAATGCTGGCCTCAGAGAATGAGTTAGAAAGTATTTCTTCTGCTTCTATTCTTTGAAATAAATTGTAGAAAATTGGTATAATTTCTTCCTTTAATATTTGGTAGAATTTACTTATAAGCACAGCTGGGCCTGGTGCTTTCCGTTTTGGAAGGTTACTAATTGTTGATCCTATTCTTTGATAGATATAGGCCAATTCAGATGGTTCCTTCTTGTGTGAGTTCTGGCAGATAGTATCTTTCAAGGCTCTTTTTATCTAGGCTATCCAATTTGTGGGCATAAAGCTGTTCATAGTATTCCTTTATTATTTTCTTAATGTCCATGGAATCTATAGTGATGTCCCCTCCTCTATTTCTGATAATTAGTAATTTGTTTCCTCTCTCTGTTTCTCTTAGTTAGCTAGTGACTCACTAATTTTATTGATCTTTTCAAAAAAACAGCTCTTAGTTTTGCTGATATTTTTTTGGGGGGGGGCCGGGCCATGCAGTTTGCAGGATCTTAGCTCCCTAACCAGGGATTGAACCTGCACCCTCGGCAGTGAAAGCACAGAGTCCTAATCACTAGACTGCCAGGGAATTCCCTGATTTCCCTATTTTCAATTTCACAGATTTCTGTTCTACCCTTATTATTTCTTTTCTTCTATTTACTTAGGACTAAGTTTGCTCTTCATTTTCTAATTTCCTAAGGTAGAATATTAGATTCTTGATTTTAGATCTTTCTTCTTTTCTCATAAATGTATTCAATGCTATAAATTTCCAAGTACTGCATTCACTGCATCCCACAAATTTTGATAAGTTATATTTTCATTCTCATTTAGTTCAAAATATTTAAAAATATCTATTGAGGTTTCCTCTTTACCCATGTGTTACTTAGAACTGTACGGTTTAATCTCCATATGTTTTGGAATTTTCCAGTTGTCTGACTTCTAGTTTAAATCCATTATGATATAAGGGCAGATATTGTATTAGTTCTATTGTTTTAAATTTGGTAAGGTGTGTTTTATGGCCTAGAATATGCTCTGCCTTGGTGAATGTCCATGCTAGCTTGAGAAGAATATGTGTTCTGCTGTTGTTAGATAAAGTATTCTACAGATGTCAGTTATATCTAGTTGATTGCTGGTGCTGTTGAGTTCAACTACAGTTGCACCTGATATTGTTTCCAGGACCTCCTGCAAATACCAAAATCCATGGATATTCAAGTCCCTTAAAAAAAATTCAAGTCCCTTAATATTTGCATATAATCTACATACCTCCTGCTGTATACTTTAAATAATCGCTAGATTACTTATAATACCTAATACAATGTAAATCTTATGTAAATAGTTGCAAATTCAAATTTTGCTTTTTGGAACTCTCTGGAATTTTAAATCCATGGTTGATTGAATCCTTGGCTGCAGAATCTGTGAATATGGAGAGCTGACGTTGTGTCCTTACTGACTTTCTGCCTGTTGGGTCTGTTGATTTTTGATAGAGGAGCCTCGAAGTCTTCAGCTGTGATAAAGGATCCAGCTATTTCTCTTTGCAATTCTATTAGTTTTTGCCTCACATCGGTTGATGCTCCGTTACCTGTTTAAAAATTTTAACGGCCAAATGACCATATGGCATCAAATAAATGTTTCCTATCTTATTCCATACACTGAGATACCAAGAATTATTCTTCTTTATTCCATAACACAGCATCTTTCAAATTCACTCTCTCTTGGCAATGGTCAAAGGGCTTTCTACAGGCTATGCACATTTGTCAAATGAGTCCTGTGATACAAATTATCTTGTTAAAGATTTTAATAAACTGAAATATGATTAATACATATAAGTAAAAAAATCATCAGAGGGCTTCCCTGGTGGCACAGTGGTTGAGAATCTGCCTGCCAATGCAGGGGACAGGGGTTCGAGCCCTGGTCTGGGAAGATCCCACATGCCACGGGGCAACTGCGCCCGTGAGCCACAACTACTGAGCCTGCGCGTCTGGAGCCTGTGCTCCACAACAAGAGGCCACGATAGTGAGAGGGCTGCACACCACAATGAAGAGTCGCCCCCGCTCGCCGCAACTAGAGAAAGCCCTCGTGCAGAAACGAAGACCCAACACAGCCAAAAATAAATAAATAAATAAAATTTTAAAAAAAATCATCAGAGATTGTATAAATATTAAAATAGCTTTATTTTAAATTAAAGTTTCAATCACAAGGTGCTACATGGAACTATATTCAATATCTTGTAATAAACTATAACGGAAAAGGAAAAAAGTTTCATTACTAAAAATGTGGACATATCTCTTAGTAAACTTTCTTAAGACTATACTTTTAAATAATGAGTATAAAATATAAAATAACAAGTATAAAATATGTGTATATACTTATGCTTGCACTGCTATTTTTTCCTTCTTTTAATATCTTATTTACTATGCAAATAAATCCATAAAGGGTGAATACAAAAACATTTTAATTATAATTGCAATTCAATATTATTAAAAATTTCCATTAACCACTTTTCACATAACTGTTTCCCATGTAATATGCATATTTGTAAGTGCTGCTGTTAAAGCTCTGAAATGTCTAAATTCCTGACCCCAAAATGCTTACATTCTAATGGGAAAAGGAATCTTAAACAAATAAGCAATAAATATATAATGTAACCTCAGGTGCTGATGTTTTATTTTAAAAAATACACCAAGGTAAATGAGAATGAATTTGAGAGACACGGTGCCAATTTTACCTGGAAAGGGTCAAGGAAGTATTCCAGAAGAACACTGTCATATAAAAAGACACTTCAATGAGGAAAAAAGGGGCCCATTCCATAGAATTTTCTTGAAAAGAGGATTCTAGGTACATGGAACAAAAATTCAAAGGTCCTGAGGCAAACATAATTTTGGAAATCTAAGGCATAGAAAACTGAAGTGTGTTTACACAAGGTTGATGTAGGAGGGTAGGGAGCATGTTGGAAATAAAGCCAATGAAGTAGAGAAGATATTGTAGAACCTCAATTCTCAGAGTAAAATGTTTGAACTTTTTTCCTAAGTATGCTGGGAAGTGATAGGAAGGTTTTCTAAGTAGATAGTTACACTAACTTAAAGCAAATGGAAAGAAGAGACTTAAAACTTTAATAGCTTTCATTTAGAATACTTGACACACATATATAATCAGTTTATTTTGGTTAATTTTTTTCTATCCTCATAATTTCCTTGAATTATTTTGCCCTGAAATAATTACAGGAAGGCGTTCTACTTAATTTACAAGTATCATTAGAAAAAGGTGCTGCATATAATTTTAAACATTCAATCACCTTTAAGCTTTATGCAATAAACCAAAAATTTATTACATTTAAGTAATATATTCAGCTATTATTACATTTTAATAATCTCCATAAATTGAAATAGCCCATATTCATTCAACAAATATTTGTTAGCCTTCTATGTGGTTTAAGTGGGGATACATGGAAATTATGTTCCTTATGGAACTTAGTCTATCAACAAAAATGAAAACACTAAAGCTATGTAAAATAATGTTCTTTATTATTTCCACAATTTATTTAAAATACTTAAGGGTGGGAAGATTGCCAAGCTATTGGGACTGGAAATATAAATTAACTTAATAGGTATGTTTTGGGATTTCATGGTAATTTTATTAAAATTTCTATATAATGATTTTTTATTATTAGTAACTGTAGATGAGACAATGAAAACCAAGATGGTGACATAGAAGCCTCTGTCCTTTGCTCCTTCCACAGACACACCAAATACAGAACTATACATGGAGCAATTCCTTCTGAGATAAATCCAGTTATAATCTGAGAGAATCCTATAACTTGGGCAACTGAGAAAATGGCCACCTATATCAGGTAGAAAAGGCTAAGACACATACATTCTCCATAAACCCCACCCTTGGCACAGTGCCATACAATTGGGAGGCAACCACCAGCTCTCAGTTTCTCTCTGAGGAGCCTAGTGCCCAATTTTTACGGCTGCAAGCTAATGGATGGGTGTCCAAACTGCCTAGCTCTGAAAGCCAACATGATTTGCATTCAGAAGACCCACAGGGCTACAGCAGACAAAGAAATATTTCTTAATAGATGCATGAGTACTCTATATAGCTGTGCCCCCGGGGCCCAGTGCAGAAGGATCAGGCAAAAACATCCATCTCTTAGTATTTCCTTAGAAGGGGTTTGATTACATACTTTACAAGCTGCTGCTTGAAGGTCTGAGTTCTAATTAGCGCACAACCAGGTGATGACTGTGATCTCCGGGGAGTCCCAAAGAGCTAATCAGCACTTCCCCCACCTTTTCCCTCCAGCTGACTCCAACAACAAAACCAAGTCATCAGCACTTGCCTGGAAAGAGCTTGTCCACAAATCTAGTGCCCCAAATGTTACAGTTACCATCTAATGGACAGACCCCTAAATCACCTAGCTCTAACAGCCAACAGGCTTGCACTCACTAGTTCCACAGGACTACAGGAAATAAAGCAGCAGCTTCTCATGGGTGTGTAAGCACTCACTATAGTTATGCATCCAGAGCTCACTGTAAAGGGCACAGCCAAAAATGTCCATCTCTTGGATTCTCCCTGTAAGGAATTTGATTAAATATTTTCCCACCTGGAGCCTGAGGGTCCAGCTTCTAAAACCCTGCATCTAGGTGCTGTCTGCAATCCTCCCCTTTGAGACCCTGATCTGTCTTCAAACTCCCTCAATTACTGGAAGTAAATAAGAACAAAATCTTCAGCTTGGACCCTCACAAAGGTTTGAGAGGCAATGAGGAGCTGGAGCCAGGCTGATAGATGAAGTTCATCTCCTACATGAGATCACTCTGTTAAGACTGGGAGAAGTGGTGCTGTCTTATCTAATGCACAGACACAAACACAGAGAGTCAAAAAAAAAAAAAAAAAAAAAAAAAAAAGGAAGAAATAGGGGAATATGTCCAAACAAAAGAACAAGATATATCTCCAGAAACTGATATTAATGAAATAGAGATAAGTGATTGACCTATCAATGGAGAGTTCAAAATAATGGTCAGAGAGATGCTCATTCAGGTCAGGAGAGCAATGCATGAAAAGTGAGAATTTCAACAGAAATATGAAAAAGTGCCAAATAGAAATCATAGAGCTGAAGACACAATAACTGAACTGAAAACCTCAATAAAGGGGTTCAATGGAAAATTACACAAGCAGAAGAAAGGATCAGCAAACTCGAAGACAGGGCAGTGGAATTTATTCCATCAGAGGAGCAAGAATTTTTTAAATGAAAAAGAGTAAAGTTAGTTTAAGGGACTTAAGTGCCACTATTAAGCAGCCTAATGTATGAACTATAAGGGTTCCTGAAAGAGATGAGATCATCAAAAAATCTACAAACAATAAATGCTGGAGAGGGTGTGGAGAAAAGGGAACCCTCTTGCACTGTTGGTGGGAATGTAAAATGATACAGCCACTATGGAGAACAGTATGGAGGTTCCTTAAAAAACTAAAATTAGAACTACCATATAACCCAGCAATCCCACTACTGGGCATATACCCTGAGAAAACCATAATTCAAAAAGAGTCATGTACCACAATGTTCATTGCAACACTATTTACAATAGCCACACATGGAAGCAATCTAAGTGTTCATCGACAGATGAATGGATAAAGAAGATGTGGCACGTATATACAATGGAATATTACTCAGCCATAAAAAGAAACAAAATTGAGTTATTTGTAGTGAGGTGGATGACCTAGAGTCTGTCATACAGAGTGAAGTAAGTCAGAAAGAGAAAAACAAATACCGTATGCTAACCCATATATATGGAATCTAGAAAAAAAAAGGTTCTGAAGAACCTAGGGGCAGGACAGGAATAAAGATGCAGACATAGAGAATGGGATTGAGGACACGGGGAGGGTGAAGGGTAAGCTGGGACGAAGTGAGAGAGTGGCATGGACATATATACACTACCAAATGTAAAACAGACAGCTCGTGGGAAGCAGCTGCATATAGCACAGGGAGATCAGCTCGGTGCTTTGTGACCACCTAGAGGGGTGGGATAGGGAGTGTGGGAGGGAGATGCAAGAGGGAGGAGATATGGGGATATATGTATACATATAGCTGATTCACTTTGTTATAAAGCAGAAACTAACACACTCTTGTAAAGCAATTATACTACAATAAAGATGTTAAAAAAAAAAAAAGAGATGAGAGACAAAAAGGAACAAAAAGCTTACTGCATATTTGAAAGTTGCTAATCTTAAAAGTTCTTATTTCAAGAAGAAAATAAAATTTTGTAACTATGTTTGATGACAGATGTTGATTAGACTTATTTGGTGGTCATTTTGTAATACATACAAATACCAAATCATTATGTTGTACATTCAATTAAAAAAAAAGAAAAAAGAAAGCTTATTAAAAAAATAGTGGATGAAAGCTTTTTTAACCAGGAGAAAGAAAAAGACAACCAGATCCAAGAAGCCCAAAGAGTATCAAATAAGAAAAATTAACTGGGTTTAATGTGTTAGGTAGGAAATTCTAAGGATAGAATCATTTAATAAATAGTTTCTGGCAAGATATTAATAAGTGATTAACAAAGTGATCTTTGTTAACAAAAACATCAAAGAAAGCATAGGCATACACTATAGGTCATGAAAGTTTTTTTCTCACTTTTAAAGTGAACGATCAAGAGAGACAACAAGATACCTGAGACAAATATAAAAGAAAGACACTTCAGAGAAAGCACTCTGTATATTTTAACTATCAAAATCAGTGGTTTCCAGGGCACGGAGTGAGAACAGCTATTGACTACAATTGGGCACATAAGTTTTTTAGAGGTGATGAAAATGTTTTATACCATGATTTTGTTGGTGGTTACCTGATTGTACACTTTTGCCAGAACTCATCGAACTAGTCTTTTTTTTTTTTTTTTTTTTTTTTTTGCGGTACGTGGGCCTCTCACTGTTGTGGCCTCTCCCGTTGCAGAGCACAGGCTCCGGACGCGCAGGCTTAGCAGCCATGGCTCACGGGCCAAGCTGCTCCACGGCATGTGGGATCTTCCTGGACCGGGGCACGAACCCGCGTCCCCTGCATCGGCAGGCGGACTCTCAACCACTGTGCCACCAGGGAAGCCCCGAACTAGTCATTTTAAAAGCAAAAATTGTACTGTATTTAAATTATATCTTACAAATTTGAAAAAAAAAAAAAATCACAAAGGGGTTCCCTACAATTAACTTTCATTGCTTCATTCTCCAATTCTTGGCCCCAAACACTTTTGAGATTTGTCACTTCTTATGTCCCACAAGACCACATTCAATCTGCTACTATTTCTTTAGGAAGCTGATATCACCTAAATTATTTCTTTAGTTATTTTTCCAAAAGAATAACTGCAGAGTAGGAGTTTCAGCCATCCTTCACAAGAAAGCTATTATTGTGAGGATTTCATTTGTAGACATTGCAGAAAGGCAAGTCAGACTCGTCCAAAGTCTATTACAGCTATGTAAGATTATAGAAAAGAAAGTCAGTTATCAAATGAGCAAAACAATGAATTGGGTCAAAACAAACTGCTATGAGACAAATTTTATTTGGTAACTAGTAAAGAGCTTCTGAATATACTGCTGAAAGAAGAGTTCTAAAAATTTTTTAGTAAAGGAAGAAGCATTTAATTTTAATTTTATAGGCTCCAGAAATGACTATGATTATTATAATGATAACTTTTTGGATATGTCTTCATAGGAAATCAGTTTTCTTACTACACTATGATATTTTAATTAGTTTGTAATACTCTCATAAACTACCCCTTAGACTCTAACAATAACAAAAGAGAGTAGAATAACACCAGAGAGTAGAAAACAATAACAGAGAAGAGTAGAAAATGTAGTTATCTTGGAGTAATAGAAAATTGAATTTTAATTTGTCACATGATTTGGGGACAATTTAATTAAGCTTTATGAAGCTCAGTTTTCTCATGTATAACATAAAGCTAAGAACATCTCTTTTATGAGGTTGTTGTGAAGACCATTTGAAATAACATAAGAAAATCACCAACTGCTTTATCTGGCAATGAAGAGAATCTTAATAAATGGTATTTAATATAATCATTTTTATTTACATATGTGAGATAAAATTTTCTTTAATCATTTATATTTTCTCCAACAGTTGATTTATCCTTGCTTTAGCAAATTTATACAATCAATTTAGGCAGAGCCAAACAAACAAAAAATTACAATTAGTGGCTAGAGATGGAAAGTATTCATGATTAATAAACAAATCTCAGGGTCACACTGATTCTGACAAATTGCAAATAATGTGAGCACAGCTGTTGCAGAGCCAGAGTATATATGCATGTGTGCAGGATGAAACGGTGGGAGAATTGATTATCGGCTGCAAGGTGTTGCTATAGCTCTCCTACTCCCTCATCAACAAAGAATATCATATAATCTTAATATCTGACATCTTATTAATGTAATAGTTTGACTTACATTCAAAATTGTAGCTAGGTCTTTTCATAATAGCAGTCCATTTTTATAGATAAAAAGCTAAGGGTTACAAGACATTCTCCCTCTTTGTCCTATTCCCTGACCAAAAGAGAAGATCAATGTTCAGATACAAATGATTCTTATAGATGTTGTTCGTCTCTTACTGCTCAATATCCATATTAAATGTGAGACAAAATATTGTTTTCAAACTGGAGGTACAAACATTCTATACTGAAATATTTTTTTATTTGTCACTTGAATATACTTTTGTAAAGGTATCATACATACTTGGCACTTTGGGATGTGACAATCTAGTGTCTGCCCAACAGAGAGAACCAGATGTTAATGCTGAGAATCCAGATACACTATTCAAATAGGCTATGTTAGGGGGTGGGTAATATAATGATAAATAGAAAGTTGTTAGAAAAACAATTTGATATAGAATATTTTTTAAATTAGGTCATTATATGCCCCAAAAAAGGAATATAGTAAATGATAGGGAATCCACATATAGTACCCAAATAATGTCAGAGAAATCTTGCATAAAAAGAAAAGCATAGAAGCAAAAACATTACTAGTGATGGAGACTGACAAAGCAAGTTGCTTTCCCAATTAGAGAAGCAGAAACAAAACAAGACAAAACAAGGCAGACAATCAAAAAGAGGGTCAGATTCAATCATTAACTTATACAAAGAATTCTACTTATCAAATCTGGGATATAATTTAGAAACTAGATCTGAAACAGAGTTAAAGAGCATATATCAGACATTGATCACAAGATCAGGGTAAGATGAGCAAAAAGGGTGGTGATGCAAAATCCAAAAACATGGGCTTAGGCACTTTAGTTTCTCTTCATAAATTTTTTAACCGTAGAACAGTTGTTCTCAGTATTCACTATGCCTAAGAAGCATCTGTGGTACTTCATAAAGATATAGATTTCAGGGCATCATCTACAGAAATTCTAATTCAGTAGGTCTGAAGTAGACCCAGAAATTTGTTTTAGATTAACATTAAAAGGTTTTCCATGCAGGTTGTCCCGGAAACTTCCTTTGAAACCATCATGTAGAAGCTGGGGTATGCCTAAACCATAAATTACTTAGTCTCAAAGTTGGGCAGAAGAATGGAGCTTAAAAAGGGAAAGAGACAGTGACAGAAACAAGAGGAAATCAAAAAGGAAAGAAACACTGTCTACAAATCATTCTCAGTTCCTGGTATTGCTGAAAGACATAACCACACACGTGACAATATTTGGTCTCATAGATTTAAGCTCTTATATTTTTGTCACTGAATATTTTAAAGAGATTATCACATTTCAGTGTACTTCTATCTGATAATACTCTTGAAAAAAAATAATATGTTAATTTTTAGAGAAAACTTGTAGCTGATATACTCATCAACCCTGCTACTGATACATTTACATATTTATAGTCACTTTTTAAATGGAATTTGTTTTATGTGTCCATTTACAAAACTGAAAACTTCAGCTGAACTTCCTATTAACTGGAAGGACAGACAAAATAAAAAATTCTATCTATCTACCTACCTACCTATCATTTATTGTGTAGAACTGAGTTTGAGAAAGTTAACTCTTGGTAAATCATTCATGTGATAATTATATGCCAGAGACTTTTAAAAACTGCTAACCTCATATTCTTTAATTCTTGTGTGAGTCCTATTAGATGTTTACTATTATTATCACCTTTATTGAACAGAGGAAAGAGAGGCAGAGAAGTTTCAGTACCTTGGTCAAGATCACATAGGTATTAAATGTTGATACCTGAATTTCTACCTGGACAAGAAAGTATGGGCTTTTATGCTATACAAACAATAAAAAAGGGAGTGAATTATGCTTAAAAAGCTTCATGAACATTTTGTATTTAAAAAGGAAACAAAATAGATGAATGAACATGACAAATGCTTGTTTACTATGAGTAGATGTAGTATTTAATTTTTAAGATAATGTTATAATTATTTACTTAAAAAGTCAGTGAGAGGCTTCCCTGGTGGAGCAGTGGTTGAGAGTCCACCTGCCGATGCAGGGGACATGGGTTCGTGCCCCGGTCCGGGAAGATCCCACATGCCGCGGAGCGGCTGGGCCCGTGAGCCATGGCCGCTGAGCCTGTGCGTCCGGAGCCTGTGCTCTGTAACGGGAGAGGCCACAACAGTGAGAGGCCCAAGTACCGCAAAAAAAAAAAAAGTCAGTGAGAAGATGCCAGAAAAACAAGGAGAGGTATTATTTTGGAACTAAGAAAGAGGGAAAAAGGAGTATAACATTTGTATACTAGCAAAAAAGGGACATAGTTCTAAACTACATATTAACCCTACATAAATTATTTTCCTCTTCTCTCAGCATTATTACCTAAAATTATACATACACCAAATTACATAGAAGAAAAATGCCAAAGAACAAAACAATTTTGTTCAGAAAAAAGTATCATTTAAAACTATTTGTTTTATATAAAACTTACAATCAAAATAAGCTGTCCAGGGTCAATAGTATTTGCCAAGTATCCTTCATGATATGAGAAGCAAGTGCCAGTAATTTTTCATTCAGTACAATAATCAAATATAAAGGGAATTAACATTATCAATGGAAAAATATAAAATCACTATATAATCACCAATCAGGCAGCTTCCTTCTAGGCTTAGTAATCACAACCAGATGCATGATTCGCTGAGATAATTAGGAAACACAATTTAAATATTTTAGAGACCCAGCATTTTTGTTCTTGAGTCCCAAGAATTTATGGGACTCAGAGGCTCAAATAAAACAACGAGGGAGATTTGTGACTGTCCGTATCTATACTAGTGGATAGAGTAGCCGCAGGTGGTAAGCCAGATGATTACACATAAACATTGTCTAGCATTTTGAAAAAGGAAAAATGCATCAATAATTAGAAGCACTATAGGTGAGTAGCTCCGTGCCAGACTAACAGTGGGGGGTTGCTAGTACAAGGTGATTGCTGCTGGTGGTATAAAGTACTATGATAGACTGTAGAATGCATAGCAGCAAACTGAATGTTGGAAAAGATGCCAAATTTTGCATTACAGCGTTACTTTATTTCCGAAACATAACATATATCAAAATGGAAGAAAAGTCATTCACTTGTATACGACTGATGGGGGGATTATTAAAATTACATAATTTTCCTAATAAGAAGCTTGGAAACAATATAATCCTTTATGCTCATTTTCAGAGTGTGAAAAGTTCCAGTAGGATATAGTACCACATTGTAGATCAGAAGATATGGAAGCCACAGCTCTGAGATCAGAAACCATCCTTCCCAACAGCAAGGTCAATGTTTCTTTGTTTCCATGTAATGTTTCCATGTATTGTCACTGATGTTCTTATGTGAATTGTGTCCTAGATTTATTCATGTCACAAATATTTTTTGAGAAAATCATGTGTCAAACACTGCAAGGCACAACATTTCTATTTACGGCAAAAAAGTGTTCCAGGGTATTTAGTTTCTGAGGGTCCAGAGGAGTCATTTATTTCCCTCAGTGGTGACACCAGCAGCAAGAAATTGCAAATAGATGTGTTGCTTTGATATTTAGATCAAAATGTATCATAATGTCATTTACCTGAGTTACTGTTAGGAATGAAACCTGCCAGATTATCCATTACTATGCACTATGGGGTTACTCATTTTCTTGCTTCTCTGTACAAATTCTTATCAGAATCCATCTCTCAACCCTTCATACTTTCACAGACTCTCACTTTCCGTTTGGAACTGAGGTTTATATAGGAACACCCACTCTTATCATAGACATCTTCTCTTAGTGTTTCCTTCCAATTTTTGCTCTGAGGAGAAACTAGTTCTTCCTAAGAATTTTGTTCCTTCTGATGCATTCTCAAGGTAAGCGTCCTAATTTTCTACTGTGAATCATGTGCCCTACATGGAAGAAGGTTAGTTGAATTTTCCATTCCCCACTTCTGTATAGCATTCACCTCTTATGATGATAGCAAGTTGGGGGAGGGATCACAGAAATAACTACTGAAATATGAAGTTACTGAAATATACTATTTCAAAGGAATCTTTCTTAGGACTTTGAAAAACTATATTATGGAATATTATATTCCATATAATATTATTATATTATTATTTTTGACCGATGGATGCTGAAGAAACAGATACAGAAGGTTAGAAGAATGGTTAAATAGTTAGGTGGTAGAGAAACATTGAATAAACTCTTTTGTGATTTCTTGGAAAGCAGTTCATGTACCTAATGAAATCTTAGCTCTATGAAGAAGGTTAAAGACAAAATATTGGTAAAAATATGGGTTATTATGAGCTATCTGTGTCTACAATAAAGGGGCAAGGATAGAAAGCAGTTGCTGATTTACAAACAGAAAAGGAGGCAATTTGAAAAAAAAAAAAAAAACAGCCCAGTAACTTGGGGACTTACAGGATTGGAAGAGGCAACCATCTCCTCCCGAAAAGTAAAAGATAAATGTGAAAAGCCATTTGAGCAATGCTGTATGAGTATGACCCAGTGCTGGAATGAACCATAAATGTGACCATGATTTATACTGGGACTACATCTGAATTGAATAAGGTGTCCCTAAGTAGGTATCTGCAAAGTTAATACTTTCAACTGAGTGAAATTGCTCAGGAAAAAAGAAACTTCAGAGATGGCTGTCTCACCAAAATCTGATCATCTCCACGTACCTGCAATTAAGTTGAGAGAGCAAAAGCAGAGTGAAACAACAATAAAAAAAACAATTATCTATCTACCTATCTGCATATTTGAAAAGAGTGAACCTTAATGTGTACAAATTAAGAAAAATAATGAACAAGTGAAGGGGACCCCAACATGGAATACAGACTATAGCAAAATAATTTAACTGCATTACAAAATTCTGACATAAACATTGAAATTGATGGGCAAAAATGATACTGCACTAACTGTAGACGCTAAGACTAAACACAAAATGAAATATATATAAACACTGAACCCTAGGTGGTAAGTTCTTTCCTATGTGGATATGGGTTAACAATTCTAAAACCACTAAACATGTATATTGGAATTGAAGAAATAAGTGAATGGACGACAGATGGTAGAATCCAAATTTCTCACTATTTGAAGGGGAGGTTATAGATAAGCAAGGGGCAACAGCTGGAATGAAGCATGTCCTACTGTATAAATTTCAGAAACCTTAGCATGAGCTCATATTTAGCTCAGTATACATACAAATATATGGAGAAATAGATTAGCATATACAAATAAATTTCCTAGCTCTGTCCGCTAAAGGGCCTAAAAGTACTGACACCCTGGTAACAACAGCACATCAGTTCCCAGATCTTGGCTTCTAACGACATTTTTCAATAAAAGGAATATAGACTCCTAGGTGAAATAGCAGATTCTATGGTTAAGGTAAGGAATGTAAAAAATGGGCCTGGAGCATCTTGCAATAAAGAAGTAAAGAAATGGTAACAAAACAAATAAAAACAAAATATATTACAATAATGGGGTATAACAATCACAAGAACTAACTGAGAGCTCTAAATCTGGAACAATTTGAGCAACAAAGAAAATTATATAGTATTAAATTATAACCTAAAGTATAAGATAAATATTCTTTAGTCCATACTGATATAAATGACTAATTGAATAAATAAATAAATAAGGAACAAATGACAAATTTCCAGCAGAAAAGAATTCTGAAAATTTTCTGAAGTTACTAACCTTCCAGGAGATGGAGCATAATTCCCCATCCCTTAAGTGTCAGATAAGCAAAGTTACTTTCTTCTAAAAGAGCTTTACAATTGAGTAACCTGACAAACACTATCCCAGCCATGTAATAAAGGTCAGCACCAGCAGTGATGTTATGTTGATAGCATAGCATATACCCTTGATGTGAATTAATGAGAATGGAACTTAACCTCTGTGGTCTTCATCCCCAAACCACAGCCACTGCATAACAATAGAAAAATATCAGATCAACCCAAAGTGAATGGCATTCTAAAAAATACCTGACAAGTACTCCTGAAAATGGTCAAGGTTATCAAATGCAAGGGAGGTCTGGGATTTCCCTGGCAGTTCAGTGGTTAAGACTCTGCGCTTCCATTGCTGCGGGCATGGATTCCATCCCTTGTCAGGGAACTAAGATCCCGCAAAAAAAAAAAAAAAAAAAAGTAAGGGAAGTCTGAAAAACTTTACCCCTTAAAGAATCCTAAGGAAACATGACAACTAAATATAATGTGTACCCTGGATGATATTCTGGAACAGCAAAATGACATTAGGTAGAAACTAAGGAAACACAAATAAAGGTTGAATTTTAGATAACAATTAACACATCAATACTGGTTCATTAGTTGTGGCAAATGCCCCACAGTAATAAGGAAATCTGACCACATGTATATAAGAACTCTCTACAATATTCTTCCAACTTGCCTGTAAATCTAAAACAATTTTAAAATAAAGGTTTATTACATGTTAAAAAACAAAACAAAAATAACTATGGATTTGAATGAAGACACATAGAACTTACAAGAATTCCAGGTTTACCATTCTAAAACAAATAGGTCAATGCATACAGTTTTTAAAATACTACTTTTTAACCAATCAAAACTAACATGGATAAAATTAAACACAAAGAGAAGCATGTTTGATTTGTGTGTTTTGTTATGTATCTCTTGAAAGTTTACTCGTTTGCATTGGGCACATGAGAGCACCACAATAACAGGAAAGAGATCACTTAATCAATAGCACATCAATATATTTACAATTATGCCGTGGTCACTAAGTTTAGAAGGTAATGAGACATTCTCCGTTATTTCAATTATAGTTCATTTGTAAAAGCTATACCATTTAAGGAAACTTTGTTTCCCATTTAATGGTTTAATGATGAACAAATACTAACAGAAAGCAAATCTAGAACACAGAGGCTGCCAATATAGCATTCAATGCATGAGAAGTTTTTCCCCCTTCACTGCATTTACCTTACTATTTATCTGAAATCTTCTCGGGGAAAGGTTCTCAAGTGGATTCTTAAGATACAGGCTGTCATTGTTTGCAAGATCTCAATGCTACTGCCTGTAAAATTGTATACACAAACTGGTGGGAGTAATAGCCAGATAACTGTTTATGAGAGGAGGTTAAGGAGCTGGCCACTGAGGAAATACAGAGAAGAGAAGCCATGAGCCAATCACTCTGAATGATAATTTTTAGAAAAGAAGTGACCTTTAAAATTAACTATATTAGGGATTATGTAAGGTATTCAAACAGCATATCATATCTTCTGACCCTGCAAACACACTTTGGGGGGGTCATGTAAAACTCAGAATACAGATAAAGGTAAAGGCTGTACTTTCTATTTATTCTAATTTTTATTGCATTATTCCTATATGCCCTGTATAAAAAAAGCATTTCTCTACCCACGGAGTGTTCAAAATAATGAGATTCCTGGAGAGAGGAATATCTTGTATATTTTTGCTGAGCCTACAATTCAGGCCATACTCCAGTAGCTGCTGGTTCAGCACGATTCTGCCCTTTAGGATAAGAAACTTGTGAAGCAGGCTTCACTGGGTTATATGTCTTTTGCTTGGGGAAAGAAAAAAAAGAGGACAGATTGTCCTTGGGAGTTATACTCTTGCCTATACAATAGGATGGGTTCTTAGTCACTGGATACTGAATTTGTAAAAGTCATATTGACAATAATAGTGCATATTATGTTTCAAGCTCATTTAATATGACATCTTCATGTCTTGATAAGGCATGTGTTACTATTTTTTCTATTTGCAGAAGATGAAACTGATGCACAGAGAGTTTAGAGTAATTATCCACAGTTACTCAACTATGAAGTGGCTGGGCACATATTAAAGTCCTATGAGCCTGATTTAACAGTCCGTGCTCATAAACCGTATAATCATCAACATTAAAAAAATTCTAAATATTTTGTTATGAATAGCTAGGTTGTATTCCTGGCAACTAAAAGATTTCTACTACCTCTCTGACTTCAACCAAATGAAACAAAATAATAAACCATGGCTACCAGGGATAAAAGCATTAGTACACTGAGATCAGTTTAGTGTAAAATTTTTACCATCTTCAGGACTAATGTAGCACCAAGAAGACAGGACATCTGGAGAACTTAGGTGAGCGTAGATCTGGTACAGAGACCTAACTGTCAAGTCTGATGATTCAGCCCAACATCATAAGATTCAGAATGGAACTATTTCAACGCTTTGTCATGCAAGGGTGAAACAATTTACATTAGGAGAGGGAAGCACAAAAAGTTTGATTTTAGTGTAATCATCATCAACATCATCAACATCATTTAGTGTTTGATTCCCTTCTCTGGTCCTCCAGCTTGTACACACTTGTACTTCCTTCCCTTCTTCAGAGGCACAATACTTACATGGTCTATATTTTTCCTAAACTGTATGAATATTTATATCAAGCATATGATATAAAACAAAGGCCTGAATGAAAATTTAGCTACCAACTATTGTGAGAGGAAAGATACTCAGATGTCTTTCTGTTAAAACACAAGTTGATTCCCCAGATCTGCTCAAAATAACAAATGACAAGGCTGAAATCCATGTGAAACTGAGCCCTGTGAGGCCTTCCTGGTGACAAGATCCCTCTTTGCCCCCTGTTTTTTGTTTGTAGGAAAAAGACTTTAGTCTCTTAGGTGTTCCCTGAGTTCCAAAGAGCAGACTCCAGCAGTTACTAATTAGAGACGTGATGAAATACAGAAACAAAGGAAAAGCAATTAAGCAAGATAGCTTGAACAATAAATAGTTCTGCAATAAAACAGAGTCCTAGTTCCTCCTCAAGGGATATACATAACAATCTGACTCCTATCTTTGAGCTGTTCTGTAGAAATTAAGACACCCCCCCCCCCCAGGTGGAGGATGGTGACTACATGCTGACCACAAGCACATAGACCCCAGATTGGTTGAAACCAGAAGGTTGATGATTAAGATTACTAAAACACCACCCTGTTAACTCACCACCAACCAATCAGAAGAAAGTCATGCACCCTGCAACCCTAACCCCTAATGCTACCTTTAAAAACCCTTCCCTAAAAGCCATCAATACGTTTGAGTCTTTTGAGCACAAGCTGCTCATTCTCTTTGCTTTGCACCCTGCAAATAAAAGCTGTACTTTCCTTCATCACAACCTGGTGTCAGTAGATTGATTTTGCTGCACTGTAGGTGAGCAGACCTAAATTCGTTTCTGTAACCTGCACACTGTATCTCTGGTAAGAAGCATACATTGGCCGTGATTAAATGTGAGAGTCCTTACTCTTCTCTCTTCCCCATTTCATCTGGTATGTATTAGCAGATGGCAAAACTGTGAGCTGTCTTCAACTTGGAAATTGAGTTGAGTTTGGCCTAGACAGCTCAACATTCCTCTGAGCTTGACTAAACTTTACACTAGTTTTTTTACTGACTCTAGGCCCCTGACCACCTTTTCTTATATACTTTTGGAAATTTGCAATTATAAATTCTTTCTCTGTCCCTTTGAGATGTAAATCTCCTCTCAAACTCTTGCCAGTTTTACAACCCAGGAATATCTTTCTCAAGGGACTGGGAGCCATCTCTTTACATTATAATCATTAGGAAAAATAGCGGTCCAGTCTCTAGGTCTCTATGCCAATTAGCAAACACACATGGTCTAATCGCATTGACCAACCTCACCCCTAATATCCTCTCGTACATTTGCACTAGCTGACTCCAGCACTTAAAAATTTTAGTTCCTTCTGTTTCATTGGAGTTGAGTTCAATCCCTCTCCCTTATTGCAATAGTCTTGAGTAAAGTTTTTCCTCCTGTTTAACTTGTCTGGTGCAAATTTTTTTGATAGATTTTGTTACAAATGCATAATATTCAGATAAGTGATTTATGGATAGCTTAATCTAGATACATTTCCCATATTATTACTCTTTCTTTTTTGACAAATGACTCCTCTTTAAGATCTTTAGTGGACATCCTCAAATTCTAAACTATTTAAAATCTATTTTTAATCACCATTTTAAACGTGTTTTTATTTGTTGTTGTTTCTCTCTTTATATATTCATCATATATCACAAAAAATTAGGAGAATATAAAAAACACACAAAACTCTGTTCTTATTTCTTTCTTTGTCAGTGTTGAGGTTGCTGAGTCACAGACTACATTCTTAAGCAGGAAGTTGTACATTCAGCTGCAAGCAAAAGTACACCTCATTCAAATTCCTCTAACCCACAGAGGCTTTTGTTAGTCATGCTGTAAGTCCAGATATACGCCTTTTTAGGGCTTTTGACTGCTCAAAGATTTTATTAACACCTCATCTTCCTGTTTTCCTTCTTAACTGCTCTGGCATGTGTTTCTGTTCTGATGGCTATGACATGACTTCTGTCAATTCAGTTATTATATCCACATTTGAAAAGTAGAAGTGCAAGGTACAGCAATAAAGGTTGAAGCGTGGAAGGACTCCTTACAGTAAGTTTCTCCCTTTAGTAAACTTTCCTGGAAGTTAAGAGCAACTTCAGTTTATAACTTATTAGTCAGAACTAGGCCAAAAGACAAGCCCTAGCTACAAGGTATTCTAAGAAGTAAGTCTATTTGTTCAATATCTATGGTAGATAAAGTTAAGAGAGAAAGACTATGAAGGACTTTGGAGTAGTCAATATACAAAGTCAGCTTTAATACTTTTGTGTTTTATCAGTGTTATGCTATATAATCTACATTAAAGTATGCATGTTTAATTTAATTTATTTATTTGTGTGTACGTTTCTCTCTCTCCTTCCCTCCCTCTCTCTCTCTCTCACTCACACACACACAATCACAATCATAAGTAAGCATCACTTTTCTATAGTGGCAATACTCTAGGAGGAGTATGTACAAAGTACTTGAAGAGGAAGAAAGGATTCATTCTTCCTAGACAAGACAGAAAGCACCTGAAAGGAAAGGTCATATTTGACTAGGCCTTGGAGGAGACATGTTCAGGAGCTGCAGAGAGAAGGGCAGATTAAAGGACACTGCAAGAAGGAGAATAGTGCATGATATGTTCTGGGAGATGTAAGTAATTTAAGCTTTCCAGAGGTGACATTTTTCACACTTTTTAATGTAACACTTTTTAGAAGTGAGTCTTTTTTTTTTTTTTTGTATTTTAATTCATCTAATGAACCCTTGGCAAGATGAGGATGCAAAGATGCAAACGGTACTGAACTTTACCCTCAAGGAATTTGTAGTTTCACTGTAAAGTTATGGCAGTAATTGTGAAACAAAACAGATATTTTGAAATTTTACTTAAGTGAACTCTGGTTTAAAAATATACAAACCTCATTGAGAAAACTATCCTAATGATAGTCTATATTTATTATTTTGTAACAAGGTAACAGAATGTTGTAATCTCCAGGTATCTTTTAAAAGAGTTGTTTGAAAAGGGATTTAGGAACATAAGATGTTAAAATTGTATGTGGTATTTTTGTATATACGGGTAAACTCAGTCTTGTTGTTGTCGTTTGTTTTATTTTCCAGATCTATTAAGATATAATTGACATACAGCACTGTGTAAGTTTAAGGTGTACAGCATAATGACTTCATTTACCTACATCATGAAATGGTTATGAATGTGCATATTTTTAATATAGATTTTGAGGTATTTTCACAAATGTATGCACTCATGTAACCATCACTCAATAAAGACATAGAACATTCCATCACCACAGAAAGCTCCCTCAGGCCCTTATGCAGCAAATCCCCCTCACTGGTTACTCCAGTCTACAGCTGATTTGACTTTTATCATTACAGATTATTTTTTCTGTTCTAGAAAGTCAAATGCATAGAATCATATAGTATGCACTCTTTTGTGTCTCACTACTTTTACTATGGTGATCTTGAGATCCCCCCCATAATGCTAGAATATTAGTAATTGGTAACTTTTTATTGCCCAACAGTATCCTTTTGAAAGAATTGTCCTAACCTGTGTACCCACGCATTCATAGGTGGATATATTGGTCATTTTCAGTACACAGTTACCATGAGTACATTTGCTATCAATACTCATACATGAGCTTGGTAAATATCTAGGACATGGAATTGCTATGTTATAGGTTAAGAACTTTTTAGTTTTATAAATAACTTCCAAGTTGTTTTCTAAACTGGTTGCACTGTTTACTCTCCCTTACATAGGGCACCAAAAGTATAGTTGTACACATCATAGTCAACTCTTGGTATTTCAGATCTTCAAACTTTAAGTATTTTAGAACATATATGATATATCTCATTGTGCTTTTTTTTAACATCTTTATTGGAGTATAATTGCTTTACAATGTTATGTTAGTTTCTGCTGTATAACAAAGTGAATCAGCTATACATATACATATATCCCCATATCCCCTCCCTCTTGCATCTCCCTCCCACCTTCCCTATCCCACCCCTCTACGTGGTCACATAGCTGATCTCAGGAGCTAATTTCCCTGTGTGATGCAGCTGCTTCCCACTAGCTATCTATTTTACACTTGGTAATATATATAAGTCCTTGCCACTCTCTCACTTCGTCCCAGCTTACCCTTTCCCTGCCCGTGTCCTCAAGTCCATTCTCTACATCTGCATATTTGTTCCTGTCCTGCCCCTATGTTCTTCAGAACCTTTTTTTTTTCCCCTAGATTCCATATATATGTGTTAGCATACGGTATTTGTTTTTCTGACTTACTTCACTCTGTATGACAGACTCTAGGTCCATCCACCTCACTACAAATAACTCAATTTTGTTTCTCTTTATGGCTGATTAATATTCCATTGTATATATGTGCCACATCTTCTTTATCCATTCATCTGTTGATGGACACTTAGGATGCTTCCATGTCCTGGCTATTGTAAATAGTGCTGCAAAGAACATTGTGGTACATGACTCTATTTGAATTATGGTTTTCTCAGCGTATATACCCAGTAGTGGGATTGCTGGGTTATATGGTAGTTCTAATTTTAGTTTTCTAAGGAACCTCCATACTGTTCTCCATAGTGGCTGTATCAATTTACATTCCCAACAACAGAGCAAGAGGGTTCCCTTTTCTCCACACCCTCGCCAGCATTTACTGTTTGTAGATTTTTTTTTTTTTTTTTGCGGTGCGTGGGCTTCTCACTGCTGTGGCCTCTCCCGTTGCGGAGCACAGGCTCCAGACGCGCAGGCTCAGCAGCCACGGCTCATGGGCCCAGCCGCTTCGCGGCATGTGGGATCTTCCCAGACCGGGGCACGAACCCGTGTCCCCTGCATCGGCAGGCGGACCCTCAACCACTGCGCCACCAGGGAAGCCCTGTTTGTAGATTTTTTGATGATGGCCATTCTGACTGGTGTGAGGGGATACCTCATTGTGGTTTTGATATGTATTTCTCTAATGATTAGCAATGTTGAGCATCCTTTCATGTGTTTGTTGGCAGTCTGTATATCTTCTTTGGAGAAATGTCTATTTAGGTCTTCTGCCCATTTTTGGACTGGGTTGTTTGTTTTCTTGATATTAAGCTGCATGACCTGCTTGTAAATTTTGGAGATTAATCCTTTGTCAGTTGCTTTGTTTGTAAATATTTTCTCCCATTCTGAGGGTTGTCTTTTTGTCTTGTTTATAGTTTCCTTTGCTGTGCAAAAGCTTTTAAGTTTCATTAGGTCCCATTTGTTTATTTTGTTTTTATTTCTATTTCTCTAGGAGGTGGGTCAAAAAGGATCTTGCTGTGATTTATGTCATAGAGTGCTCTGCCTATGTTTCCCTCTAAGAGTTTGATAGTGTCTGGCCTTACATTTAGGTCCTTAATCCATTTTTTTTTTTCTTTTTGCGGTACGCGGGCCTCTCACTGTTGTGGCCTCTCCCGTTGCGGAGCACAGACTCCGGACGCGCAGGCTCAGTGGCCATGGTTCACGGGCCTAGCCGCTCCGCGGCATGTGGGATCTTCCCGGACCGGGGCAAGAACCCGTGTCCCCTGCATCGGCAGGCGGACTCTCAACCACTGCGCCACCAGGGAAGCCCTAGAGTTAGTTTTAACATCATTTAAGCTGAGGTCTCTAACTTTGTTATTTTAAGTGTTTTGATTTTTCATGTAAATTTAAAAATCAGCTTGTTGATTTCAGCCCACCCCCCCAAAAAAAATTATGCTTAAGATTTTGAATGAGATTGTGTTGAATTTATATGTTAATTTAAGGATAATAAACTTCTAAACCATTGACTTTTCTGATGTATAAACATTTTGTAGCTCTCCCTTTATTTATATATTCTTTAATTTCCCTCAGCAATATAATTTTATTGTAATGATATTACACTGATTTTGCTAAGTATATTCTTGAGCACTTTTATGTTATTGTATTTTTTTAATTTATTTTTTCAATTGTTTATTGCTGATGTACAAAAATATATTTTTTGTACATTGACCTTGCCTCTATTACTCGACTAAATTTTATTATTTTGCTAGGAGTTTATTATTTCCTATCTTTATGGAATTTATTTATTTATTGTTTTTATGTTTTTATCTTGTTTCATGGGCTGTGATATTGAGTATAAGTGGTAAAAGCAGAGTTTCTTTTTTTCCAGAAATTAGGAAAAAAACATTTAGGCTCTCACCGTTATGTGTGCCATTAGCTATTGCATTTTTGTAGATGCATTTTATCAGGTTAGAGAAAAAACTTTTTTTTTTTCTTTTGATTCTGAAGTATTTATTGTCCTGATGGCACAGGGTGTTCACTGGGCAGCTTGGCTGCAGCCCAACTCCTCCCCTCCCCCCATGTGCTTTTACACATGTGTGTAAAGGAGAACCTTTTACTGTAAAGAGATTTTCAGTCTCTCGGGGAATAGGACCGGGGTTTTCTGGGGCCTCAGTCTTGGGCACTGGCTTTCAGAGTGGCTTTGTACTTCCCTGTCATTTCCTTGGGCAATGGCACCAGGCCCGGGCAGGGCACCTGCCCCTCCATGTCACAGATACACTCCCACAGCCAATAATTTTGGGGGCCAAAATGGGCTGTGTGAGAAAGCTGTTTTTTTCTCCTGCTCCTCTTTCTCGAGGGTTTCCTAATTCTTCCCCAGAATCTTTTTGATGTGCTCCACGATCTCCTTATTGCCCTTGGTCTCCTAGTTAGCAGAGAGTTTTTATCACAGAGGGATGTGGAATTGTGCCAAATACATTCTCTCTTTTGATTAAATGTTCATATGATTTTTTTCCTTTATCTTATACATGTGATTTCTATTTTGTTTCTTTAAAGTTTTCACAAATTTTCATTCCTAAGAGGAACCCTACTTTTTCATGATGCATTATTCTTTTTGATATATATTATTGTTTGTTTTGTTGAAATTTTTTGTATTTATGTCTTTTGTAGATAATGTTCTGAATTCATCTTTATTCTTATGCACTTGTCATCCGCTGATAACAGTATGACACTGACCTTATATTATTATTTCTAACATGATCCATCCCTCGTGTTTCTGTTCTGTCCTCCTCTGAAATAATTTATTTAAGATTAGGGTCAGTGCTTTACTTTTCAAAAGACAGATTTTTTCAAATTAGATATCCATCAAATGCATATGATTGGATGAGTTTTATTATTCCTTGGTCAATACCATGCTTTAATATATCTTAAGTAATTTCTTTCTAATTGATGGGTGAAAGATTAGACAACATATTTAAATATTTGCAAGATTAACACTTTTTATATATGTTTATTGCCTTCTGTGCTTCTATTTTATTCTTTTCAATCCTTTGCTTATTTTTATTGTGCTAATTATGATTTTTATAATTGTAATACAGAAACTTTGTATTCATATAGCCATATATCTTTTATCATGTGTCCTACTAATATTCTCCATAAATCTGTATGTAATATTTCACTTAATGCTATGTTTAGGAAAAAAGAAATTCCAAATTTATTTGTAGTCAAGCATGTCACTGTTACTAAAATTATTTTTGTAAAATTTAACTCCTTTTAAAAAGACTTTTAAAACATTAATATTGTAATATTTAAATATTTCATTTATTTGTGCATTATAAATTTGCACTATACACATGTATTCATGTTTATATTGAATCTATTTTCTTATGCTAAATATAAATATGTATTCACATATATTTTGATTAATTTTAGAACTAGTGAGACTATTGACAGCACTGAATATACTATAGAAATTTATAATTTTCACCTTAATTCCAAATATCTTAACTCTTTGCAAGTTTCTTATTCTTTTATATTTTTCTGAGACTTGTATTCACTGTCTCTACTCCTAAGAAAACCAAACATTCTACTACTCTTTCATCAGATTAGGGACTGGATTATTGTTATTTTAGTGTCTTATTATTTCTAGGACATGTTCAGAAGACTAAATACTTAGTAATTATTAGCTAAGCTGCTTGATTTTTCTTAGGGATAAATTTTTATCCCATACAGAGAATCAAAATTTATTTTATTTGGTGCAGGTCTCAATGGCATTTCTGACTAATATAATAAAACTACCTATTTTATGCTGAAGCATGTTCACTTTGTAAACTTAAGCACATTTAGTGAGACTCATTTTATGACATTTAATGAAGAAGTCATTTTAAAATTTACCTTTAGAAAATTCATCTTATATAGTCTTGACCAGTCTTACTTTCACTTACCTCATATCTTCGGAAGAGCATATCATACATAAGTAGATACACACAGACACCCTTACTAAGGAGAAAATATGTTGCAATTTTAAAATAAATATTTGAAGATTATTTTTAAAACTTTGAAATTATGGTACTCATTAAGGTCTGCTTTTGTAAAAAGGCAGAAAAGAATTTTTTTTTGCAAAAGGAGTTCAGTATACTGGACATTTTATGAATTGATTAAAATATATGTGTGTGTGTGTATATTGTTTCTCATGATTTATTTATAACATTACTTGGAAATAAATTAAATTTGGGGAAGTTGCTTCAGGACAAGAATTTAGGGTTAGAGAATCTTTAATTTTTTTTTTTCAAGTTGGAGACAGAATTATAAGTTACAGATGTTTATAAAATTGAAGAAAATTGTATAATGTATGACAAAACAGTGTGAGTCTGCTTCATCTTTGCCAAGGACAAGACTTTCCCCAACAAACTAATTACTAGCTCAGGCTGGTTATTTCCTCTTCCAGGGTAATTAATATTGCCTCCGTTCTGTCATGATAATCCACTGCAGCCTACAAAGGAGCTGAGCATCTCTTCTCTGATATCCCTAGGATACACTTCAAAACTCTGGAGGAAATAATTTTTATTTTATCATTTTTCTTTTGAATTAATATGTCTATATCTTTGAATAGTCTCAGCTCATCCTCTTTACAGGTAACATCTCTAAGGGGTTTGAGTGTGTGTGAACCAAACTGGAGGAGGGTATAAAAAAACTCAAATAAGAATTATTTCAAATTTAAAGTTAATTAAATCTCTGCATTGAGAATAATCAAGAACTTCTGTTTCCACTGGATGGAACATTTTATTTGCACACTCTTTCCCAATATTCTGAGATTTTTCATTAGTCACAGAGCTAACATATCTGACAACCAAGTGGCTGATATTTTTAAAGTGATATTATAAAAGTGTTAAAGGAAACTTAGAAGAATCCCAAAGTCTAAACTTTTTCACAATGAGCTGTATATCAAATAATGTTTAATTATCTCATTTCTTATTATTTTAATTACTTTTTTTCTTTGTCACTGTTCTTAGTGACTACACCCTCTAATGGAATATAGCTCTTAATAAGTAAACCTAGGGCTTCCCTGGTGGCGCAGTGGTTGAGAGTCCTCCTGCCGATGCAGGGGACATGGGTTCGTGCCCCAGTCCGGGAGGATACCACATGCCGTGGTGCAGCTGGGCCTGCGAGCCATGGCCGCTGAGACTGCGCGTCCAGAGCCTGTGCTCCGCAAAGGGAGAGGCCACAACAGTGAGAAGCCCGCGTACCGCAAAAAAAAAAAAAAAAAAAAAAAAAAAAAGTAAACCTAAATCAATAGAAAAGACCAAGTACCACTGACATAAATCTACCAGTGGTGTTCCTGATATGTTTTTCTGGTTAATTAACAGACTGTAACACCAAATTTGTTCATAAGCATTCAAAAACAAAAAGGAAAAAGTTAGTGAAATTAATGAAACCTGGTCAGTAAAATGAGTAGGGTATGTTTAATAAAACCAAAAAGATATCAAAGACTAATGAGTATATCACGAATTCAAGATCTAATTTATTTACTCATATAGAGTTCAATCGATACGTTGTGATTCTTCTAAATAGATAACTAGCAAATTGTATGGCTGTATAACAACAGCTCAATATGATCCAAGCTTTAAAGATCATAAGTAATAAACATATACCACTTAATGGTACTTTGTATCAGCTTTTAGAATTAATTCTAATTCACATATGCATATTTAGAATAGTATCATCTGTTACCAATATGTTTTAAAATATTAAAAACTACCAAATTTCAACATCAGAAGTGATACCTAGAAATCTTAAGGGCCAGATGATAGGGTGTTAGAAATGACCTGGGTCAAGGTGCACATGCCAGGTGATTGTTCAATTGTTGTCAGTATACTTGAGTACCAGTTGTGTGTATTTTTTTTAATGACTTACAAAAATTACATTCTTCCTGTCATCAACTAATATGGAACATACCTTTAAAAAAATATTTTTACAATAGATATATATTTTCCCTAAAAACTATCTGCTTAGTCATAAGAGAAGTAAAGGTCCACAAAATAAAAATTGTATTACTTTAAATTTGTGATAACTAACATCATATAACTTCACAGAATAAAAAAATACAAGAATGTTCACTTATTTTCTGAAATTAAAAAATACAAAACATATTTTCCATGACATTGTATGTTAAATGTCATAAATTTAGTTTTACACAAATTTCCTAACAAAAAATTAAAATATAGAGCTACTTCAACTTATAAAAGTACAAATAAAAACCTAACCTCAAATAAAGAAGAGTTACAATATTAAAGACAGAGTTACAATATTAAAAAGACAAAGTTACAATATTAAAACACTTTAGCTGTCACTCAAAATCAAATGCACTATACCTCAAAGACTTAGAAAATACTGTGTGACTTAGAATTTCTAAGCCAAGAGTTAACTGTTCCTGTCTCAAACTTTCATGACTCTTTATTCTAGCATTCCTTATTCTATCATTGCATATAATTTAAAAAATTATCCCTAACTTCTTCTTTCAGAATTTTGTTATCAAAGATGATATTAGAACTTAAATTTACTCTACATTAAAACTGTTGAAATACTACCACAGGTCCTGAATAATGATTATTCCATCTGCCAACTGTCATTTTTCTTTTGATCTATGTGTTGTTATATACAAACTGTGTTATAAATTTCCACACACTTGGAAATTTTCCAGGTATCTTGCTTTTATCTAGTCTCTAATTTTACTGTGGTCAGAAGAGATATACTCTATGTTCTAAATTATTTTAAATTCATGGAAACTTGTTTCATTGGTTAGAATATGTTTTATCTTGTTGTGTCTTATGTGCATTTGAATGGGCTGTGTATTCTCTTGCTGTTGAACAGAATGTTCTAAAAATGTCAATTAGGTTAAGTTGATTGATAATTTGTGCTAGTATTCTATATGCTTACTGATTTTCTTGTCTAATTGTTTTAATAAAAGCTGAGAGAAGAATGGAGAGATCTTCAACTATAATTGAGCATTTATCTATTGCTTTTTTTCAGTTATACCAGATTTTGTTTTGTGTATTTTGAGATTGCAATTGGATGCATATACATTTAGGACTGTAGTGTCTTCTTGATAAATTGATCTTTTATTACAGTGCAATGTCCCTCTTTATACCTGCTATTATTCTTTGAGTTCTACTTTGATATTAACATAATTATTAAGGCTTTCTTTGTATTAATGTTGCATAGGATATATTTTCTCCTATTTTAACCTATCTGAATCTGTATATTTAAATTTTGTTTCTGTAGACACCATATAGTAGCTTAGGTTTCCTTTTCAATCCAGTCTGACAGTCTGTTTTTTACTTGGGTTATTTGTATCATTTATATTAACTTCAATTTTTGGTGCATTTAAGTTCAGACTCATCATCTTAGTATGTTCTCTTTAAAATATTTTCCTCTTTTCCTGCCTCCTTTTGGATTAACTTTTTAAAAAATAATTTGGTATTCCACTATATGTACATAATTGACTTCGTAGCTGTTCTTCATTGTTTGATCTTATTTTTCCTGTGGTGATGCTAGACTTTACAACATGTGTCTTTAATTTATTATAAAATACCTTCAAGTAACATTATACCATTTGCATAAATTGGAAAAATATGTGAATGCTTTTTTTTCTCCCATAAATTCACCAAAATCACAGGCAACAAAAGCAAAAATAGACAAATGAACTACAAACTTTAAACTCTAAGCATCAAAGAAACAATCAACAGATTGAAAAAGTAACCTATGAAATGGAAGAAAATATTTTCAAATTATATATCTGATAAGGGGCTTTTATTCAAAATAGAGAAAAAACTCCTACAACTCAACAATGATAATAAGCGTAATAGTAATAACAATCCAATTTAAAATGGGCAAAGGACTTTGGCATGTCTCCATGCCAAACAAATGGAAAATAGGTATGTAAAAAGATGTTCAGCATCACTAACAATCAGTGAAATACAAGTCCAAAGCACAATGAGATATCATCTCATCTCTGTTATGATAATGATTATTTAGAAAACAAAAAGGATAGCAAGTATTTGTAAGGATGTGGAGAAATTGGAATCTAAGTACTTTGCTGGTAGGAATGTGGAATGGTGGATCTGCAATGGAAAAGAGTATGGAGGTTCCTCAAAAAATTAAAAATAGAACTATCATATGATCCAGCAATCCCACTTCTGCATATATATCCAAAAGAATTGAAATTAGGATCTCAGAGATATATTTGCACTCCCATGCTCATTGCAGCATCATTCACAAAAGCCAAGATATGAAAACAACTTAACATCCATCCACATATAAATGGATAACGAAAATGTGGCGTATGCATACAATGGAATATTATTGAGCCTTTAAAAAAAGGAAATCCTGCCCTATGCAACAGTGTGGATGAACCTTGAGAGTATTAGGCTAAGTCAAAGGAGCCAGTTCCTGAAAGATGAATACTGTATTTTTCCACTTATACTATCTAAAGTTCTCAAACTCACAGACACAGAAAGTAGGATGGTTGCCAGGGCCTGGTGAAAGAGGGAGTGGAAAGTTGTTCAATGATTATGGAATTTCAATTTTGCAAGATGAAAAGGTTCTAGAGATCTGCTGTACAACAATGTGAATATTGTTAACACTACTAAACTGTATACTTTAAAATTATTAAGATGGTACATTTTATATTTTTTACCACAATAAAAAATAATAATAGCAGAAACCCAGAATATATAGAATCTCTTTGTACTATCTTCTCAAAATTTCTGAGTCTAAATATACTCTAAAATAAATATTTAAGTTAAAAAATAAAAATTAAAATCTAGATTTGAAGGTAAGTGCAAAAGAAAATACAGACAACTTTTTTTTTAACAAACGTGGAAAAGCATTTTTAAAATGACTTCTTGTAAATGATTATCTAATCATTCTCTATAAGCATTTCAATAAAACCATTCATATTTTTTTTAAGAGTTAATTTGGTAGCAGACATGGAAATGGTGTCTAGAGAAGGCAGAGGGGACCTGTATTGTTCAACATAGGACAACACAGGTGCTCTGCATAGTAAATTAGTAGGATAGCAATGGAAAAGAACTGTGTGGAAGAAATAAGAGAAAGGAGTTGAGATGAGGAAGATGAAGTTAAAGGACCAAGTAGGGGTCATATTGTGAATGGTTAAGAATGGCATGCTAAGTGTTTGGACTTTATTTTGTAGTATATGGGGCACTGTTAGGGAATATTTGCAGGAGACATTGTATATAATCTCCCAAATTCATTTCACCCTCCCCCACTGTGTAGCAATAAATATGTCTGGGGAAAAAAAACCACCAGCTCCAGAAGTGGGTACCAATCAGCCTTCAGCAATCATGGTCATCCCATGTCTTTTAGTCTTTTGATACATAGATGGAAAAGCCCAAGCAAATTTGATTCTGTGAACGGAAGAAGAGGTTTATCAGTGGCTTCAGGATGGAAAGCATACTTACTATTAAGATAGAACACTTTAGATGAATCAGGAATCTTGGAACCCTGGCTGGTACCGCAGCCATCTAAAACCACAAGGGGAAGAATCCAGACTAAGAAAATAGAGCCAAGAGAGCTACCGTGATGAAGTTGTGCATGAATTTCAAACTACCACTGTACTTTCAGTGCTGTGAGCCAGTGGGATTCCTTATTGCCTGATCTAATATGAATCACATTTCTATTTCTTGGAGCTCAAAACACCCTACCTAATAAATGTTTTAGAAAGGAAAAAAAAAACAATAAATGATCATTTTTATAGCGTCAATCATCTTTTAAATATATTTTAAATTAGTAATTGAAGGTTACTATTATATTAGTATTCTATGCTGCATAACAAATTATCACAAACAGAAGTTTAAATAGCCTCAATTTATTATCTCACAGTTCTAAAGGTCGGAATTCTGGGCACAGCTTAAATGAGTTCTCTGCTTTAGAGGGCTCACAAATCCAGGTACATTCAACAACACAGATGACCTTACAAAGAAAGCAGTGCTGAGTAAAGGATGCAAAATAGTACCTATTGTACAATTCTATTAATATGAATTTCAAGAATAGTCAAAACTAATTGGTAGTGCTAGAAATTAGAACGTGACTCTTATCTAGTATGAAGATTGATGTGAAGCAGGGAGGCACAAAGGAAATTTTGCAGTGTCTGGATTTTTAAAAATTTAAATTTGATAAGGTTTTGTTAATAATTTTTGCATGTCTGTTCATGAGAAATATTGGGATGTCATTTTCTTTTCCAGTGATGACATTGTGAACTCTGGGTTTTGATGGCTGCGTCAAAGGTATGTATGAATGTTTGTGTGAGAATGTTTTCTCCTTCTCCAATGTTTGACAGATGTTACCTATAGTCATTAATAGCAAATCTGTTATCTTTAACGAAGAGCTATTTAAATTTCCCATCTGTGCGTGTGTATGGGTGTGTGTGTGTGTGTGTGTGTGTGTGTGTGTGTGTGTATGTACCTTGTTTAAAGAGTAATGAGCAAGCTTTCATAACTTGTATTCATCTAATTCCAAACAGAATTTTACAAACATAATAAAATTTACAGGACTGACCCATACTTGTACTGTTCTCTCTATTTTGTTTATAGTAACCTTAGTAGATTAAAAACTGTATTCTAGATATAATACTACTACATTCTAACTTTTTAAAAAATTTATTATTTAGGAAATGCAAGAGTGAAGTAATTGAGAAAAATTTTTGGAATTTTTCCTTCATTCCCATCCAAAAGAATGTTAGGCGGTCACTAATGAATTTTATGAAATTCATGGTACTATTTACATATTTATTTTAAAGAAAAATGGAAAAATATATGACTTTGTCAAAATCATCCATTCTGTCTGGCTATGTAGTATATAGATGGTTGAACAAATACAATGTCTTATATGCAGAAATTTACAGTAAGCAAATTATTCCAAGAATCTTCTTAGCTAGATAAGATGATAAATATTAGAGTATAGTAATTTGCACAATTTTTTCAGTAATTTACCAAATGGGTGATGTAACAAAACCTACATTTTTACTATTCTATGTGTAAATGTGTATAACATCAGGGCACGTCAGTGCCTGGTTTATTTTTGACAAGGAAAGAGAGTTCTCATTTCTAACTTCAGTGATAAAGCTGGACTTCACATATTAATTAGTCAACAGTTTAGACTAACCCATTTTCTTTTAAAATATGTAACAAATATCTTTAAGAAATTTCCTTTGCATATTTGCAAATATTTGCAAATTTCCTGGCATATTTGCCTTCATCAGCAACATTATAAGACAATGCTTTATTACATAAAATGTTCTAATACTGGAAATTTTAAATGCAGTGATTTTTTTGTTAAAGGAGTTTTTGGTGCTGCCTACCCCCCTATAGCATCTCTTAATCCACATTAAAATATTCTGATTAAGAATATTCTCTATTAAGAATAGAGTGGAGTCCATATCCTCTCTCCATTTGCAATATAAGGAGACAGGGAACATTCATAGATCAGTTCCTTACTGTTAAAGAAAGGGGTTGATAAAAATACTTGTTTTATATATAAAATTGCAGTAGAATCAACTAATGAAACCTTGTGCAAAATGTAGGCTTGCCATTCACATAGAAAGTCCCTGAACTTGTGCAAAATGTTAGTTCTGAAATAAAAACAGCAAAACAGCAAAAATACATTATGAAACATGACATTTTTGTGTCTGTTGCTTTATGATCAATTTAATCCTTATAGAAACTCTTTTAATATATCCTACCAAGTATTATTATTACCTTTGTGAAAGGACCTACAGGCCTCACTTCCTTTTGCTCTTTTATTTTCATTAAAAATTAAGAATCTATCCTGAAAATAAGAATTGTTAGTTATTACTCATTGTTGGCTGAACACTCCAGCAATTTAAGAATCATAGACAATTCTAAGCAATGATTCTTTGTTATAATAAGAAATAAACATAAATAGGGAAGAATTTGTATTGTCAAAGTGGATATTACTTACTAGAACATAAACTACTCTATATGTTTGTCACAATTACGGCTTTTTGGCTTATAATCCACAAACTAAAATTGCTGAAATTGGCCTTGACAGGCCCAGCTAATTGGCTCCCAAGGAGCCGTTATGTTCTACCTGGTGAACAGTCCATGAAGTACACAGCCACTTGTCCAAACAACGCACAGGACTAATTACAAAGCAGCAGGAGATATCACATGATAATAGGCCATGCACTGTTACAAGTACATAATAATTCCATACCCAAATTGTCAATTACAGTACTCTTGCTACCTTGAAGAAATGGTATTGTGCAGGAATGATTACTTGGGGACCCTCTCTGAGTAGAAGCCATGCTATTTTTATTGTCTTAAATGACTAATTCTTCTTATTTTCCCTAGGACATTAGAAACCCTATCTAGTCACCAAAAACAAAACAAAAATTAAATAAATCAAAAAGAAATAAAGAAAAGTATCTTTCTGCTCTGCAGTCAGAAAATGAAATATGATTCAAAAGTTATTTATTTAAAAAGTATAGTGTTATTTCTCAATTTTATTCTTTGCAATTTACCATGCTACAATGTTTTATTAAATTCTTTAATTAATAACCAATTTTAGGAAATAGTTAAGTTATGGTTAATTATAAATTTAATTTAATAAATATTTATATACTAACTATACCAATACACACATAACAAAGAATATCCTTACTATCATCCTTTCAGAATGATCAGTTTATATTCATACAAAAGTGCTCTGCTTTAGCTGAGCGAATCATTTGAAAGTAATTAGCTCAAAAAAATAAATTTTAAGCTCAATTTATTCCAGACTAAGTCTGAGAATTTTCTCTGCTTACTTAATTACCTTCTTTCAACAATTCATTTTATAATCAGGTTCAGTCTTATCCCAGAGTTGTTTGATCTTGGTTTGGGGTCATTAACTCTGATCTGTTCTTGTCTTTAAGTGAAAACATGAAAATTCTTGTAATTAGGCACCCTTCTAAGGTTTTTATTTCTTCCTTTCACTTGTTCTTCTTGAAAAATAAAATTTAGAGGGCTTCCCTGGTGGCGCAGTGGTTGAGAGTCCACCTGCCGATGCAGGGGACATGGGTTCGTGCCCCGGTCCGGGAAGATCCCACATGCCACGGAGAGGCTGGGCCCGTGAGCCATGGCCACTGAGCCTGTGTGTCCGGAGCGGGAGAGGCCACAGCAGTGAGAGGCCCGCATACCGCAAAAAAATAAAATAAAATTTAATATTTTTTATTTAATCTTAATTTAAGCCACATATATTTCAAAACATAGTTTTTTAATCTTTATCCACTAAAATGGAGTATAATTCTTTAATTCTTATCTAGTTTATTAATATTAGAATTTCTCCTTAACTCAATGCCTGGAATTCTTTGGGGGAATAGAAATGAAGACAAAGTGAGAATTAATATCCATATGAAGGGTCATCTCACAGATTTTGTATATAATGAAATGAAAGATTTATGCCCCAAACAGGATTGAATAAGAACGTTCAGTCCTCTGTAGTTGTTTAGAACATTCAAAAGGAATTTGAAATCTAAGCAAGCCAGTATATATCAGTTTGTTTTATGAATCATTTTACCTTACAAATGTGATTTCTGCTAAAAATCCCTTATCTGTTAATTACTATTTATCTTAAACAATTCAGAATTTGCCCATATAAAATGAGCCTATGACATGAGGCTTGAAGTTACACCTCTCCTTGTTGGATCGACTTAAAGAAATTCATTTTTAAAAACTTGTTTCTGCGATTGTGATTTGGATTCCTAAAGTCCCCATACCCTAAGCACAGATATTTTCTATGACTTTTTCATTATCATGAATGTTCTTGAAGCAGAAATACTATTCAACTTGAGGCCATATTGTCACAGACCTTAAGCCATAATTCAAAATTATTCATTATATTAGTTAACGTGTTGAGAAAATTTCACAAGAGTCAGGGAGATATATGATTTATTGTTCAATCCTTATTTCTGTTGCTTATTTGAACAACAGTTGGAGGTTATCCAAACCCTCTCAATCTGTGTCTTTTCAACTTTACCTAAGGAAGGGATGTGCTTTGGACCTGGAAATAATTGGGTCTTACGTATTTAAACCAATAACAAGTTATTAGTCCTTCATGCAAATTTTATTTTGATAGAGGCCTTTTGTGTAATATAGCTAACTACATCTAATTGTTACATCTTAAAGATGTTTAATTTCTACCACATCTTAAAAGTGAAAAGGCAATCCAAGGAATAAGAGGAAATATTTGCAGAACATATATCTGATAAGGAGCTAATACCCAAAACATATAAAAACCTCCTACAGCTCAACAACAACACAAAACCCCAAAACTATGATTATATAATGCACAAAGGACATGAACACATATTTCTCCAAAGAAGACATATAAATGGCCAACAAGTATATGAAAAGATGCTCAACATCATTAATTATCACAGAAATGCAAGTCAAAATCACATTGAGATATCACCTCACATAAAGACACTAAGTATTGGTGAAGATATAAAGGAGTTGGAACCCTTGTACACTGTTGATGGGAATGTGAAGTGGTACAACTGTTATGGAAATCCCCCCCCAAAATAAAAAGATTGAACTACCATATAACCCAGCAATCTCACTACTCGGCATATATTCAAAGGAACTGAAATTGGTATCTTGAAGAAATATCTGCACTTACATGTTCATTGCAGCATTATTCACAAATAGCCAAGATATAGAAACAACTCAAATGTCCATCAAGAGATGAATGAATAAAGAAAATGTGGTATATTTATACAATGGACTATTATTAAACCTTAACAAAGAAGGAAATCTTGACATTTATGACAACATGATGAACCCTGAAGACATGCTAAGTGAAATATGCCAGTCACAAGAAGAACAAATAGTCAAATTCATCCAAATCATAAAGGCAGAGAATGGTGATTGCCAGGGGCTGGGGGGTAGGTGAAAATGGTGAGTTGTTCAAAGGGTATAAAATTTTAGTTATGCAAGGTGAATTAAGTTCTAGAAATCTGTTGTACAACATAGTTCTATGTTAACAATACTGTATTGTGTACCTAAAATTTTGTTAGAAGGCTAGATCACATTTGATGTGTTCTTACAAAACAGCAAAACAAAAACCAAAACACCCGAAAGGCACAGGAAACTTGTAGAGGTGATGGATATGTGTATAACCTTGATTGTAGTGATGGTTTCACAGGTATATGCATATATCCAAACTCGTCAAACTGCATACATAAAATATGTGTAATTTTAAAAATATCAATTATGCCTCAATAAAACTGTTTAAAAAAAGCAGCAGCAAACATGGTTTAGCTCATGAGCCAGTTGGTTATTCTTTCTTTCTCTCTTTCTTTCTATCTATCTATCTACCTACCATCTATCTACCTATCTGATTTGATTAGAATTATGAACCCAAAATAAGTGATCAAAGCTTTATGGAAAGGTAAAGATATAAGGAAAATGTTTCTTTATAGAAATACACCCACTAGTTTTTAGTTCTGTTTTTGATTTCTTTTACTAAAAGATTTTTTGATAATAATACTCCATGGATTTGAGATATTTTATTCTTTACATTGCTTAGTTTGAGAGTTATTAGTACAGCTTTTTTTCATTGAAAGATATAGGAAGCATTTGTATTTGATTTATAAATTTATATAAATGTGGGTCACCATCTACGCAGATACTACATGAATGATCTAATATGGATCATTTTTATTTAATGATCACAAAGTTCAGTTGTCATTCAGGAAAACTGTAAAATAATGGAGATATTTCATTCGTGAAATGCTATAACTTTTTATCCTTAGCCAGGCTTTTTTGAAGTTCTTTTACTTGTTACTAGTGTAAGATAATTCAATTTGAATACTCTAAAAAGAGCTTTCACAATTTATTTTTACCTTGTAACACTGACTATAATTATGAGTTATACAGTTATGAGTATGCAGTTCTAATCTTTAAATTACAACTGCACAAAATACACATGAGAATATTTTTAGTTTTTATTGCAAAATATTTCATGCAATAAAATAAGAAGAGGTAGTTGAAGATGTGTTTTAATGTGTGGTTAACAATATAATAATGTCATTTTTGGCTATCATAAGCAAAAAAAAAACTTAAGGGAAGAGTCAATTAGAAACCAAGTGTAGAAATTTATATCAATTGTTACCTCACAGTCCCAAAATTTCACTTCTGTACTCACATCACTAACCTCACTCCAACTGATGCACCGATAGCAGATAACTGCTATTATTAGTTATTTCAATATTTTAAATTCCTGTCCTTTATCGATAACTAAATCTACCTTTATCATTTCTCTTCAGGTACAATAGCAAATATCTGCTTCTCCGATTCAAGGTTAATACTTCCGTTCGTGCTATTGCTTTTATCCTCTCCCTAATGCATCCATAATCAGCAGCCACTCCTTCTGAACTGGTTTTTTAACTGAAATAGATATTAATGGTTTAGTTTTTCTCATTAAGGGAAACACCTTATAAAATAATCTTTTTCTGTTTAAATGTCAATGAAAAAAATACGTATGTGTGTGCATTTCTGTTTATGCATGTTTTACATGTGTTTTATCATGTGTGTATATATATATATATATATATATATATATATATACACAGAAATGTATACAAATATATGTGGGTATATATGTGTGTGTATATATATAAAAGTGTATATATATACACATATATATATGACTATATATATGTATATATATATATAGTCAAAAAGTTTGGAAACCACGTCTCTAATCAAGAGGTAGTGATTTTTATATTTCTTTTATGCTAATTTATTTGAAACTCATATGCATAAAATTATATACACAGAGAAACACATATTCAGAGATAAATAATAATCTCTCAATTTTAATACTTCCCAGAGATGTGGTATTTTGGAAAATGAAGTGATGTTAATTGATAGAGATCGATCACTTAGGAGCATACTGATTTATAAATCAATAACATCTTTCTTGGCTCTTTAATTGATATATATTTATATTCCAATCAGGATCATATTAAAAATGTCATAGTATAGGTATTTTCAGACTTTGAATATGATCTCACCATAATTGGAATTTTTTGTTAAACGGCCAGGTGCAAAACAAGATATTTTTTGTTCTCTATTATTATTGGGAGTTCATATTTTTTTGATATAAAATTTTCCCTTCTAAACTATGCAACTGATGATTCTGTAACATGAAATAAGAATATATTTTGGCTTACAATTTTTCTAAAAGTGATTTCTAGAGACATAAAAAAATCAGAGAATATATCTTTAATTATGCCAGCTTTAATTTATGTAGAGTATTTAATATGCAAAATTTAAAAGCAACAGTTTTTCATGTTTAAAAATTTAAGAATCCACTTGCCTTGTAAAATACCACAAAATAAATCTGAATGAGACTTGATGTTTACTTTTCTATTAAAATGTATTACCTGCTTTTGATTTATATCATGTTCTCTTCCTGAATATTTGGATATTTATTTGCTCTAAGGTTTATAGTATAAAATTGCCATCATGTCATCATTTTCTTAAAAGTCTTATATCTATACTTGCACTTTAAATACTTGTTATAATTATCAATTAGTATTTTATTAAATAAGATTTATTTCTGAGGTATATTTAAGGATTCCTGAAATAAAGTAATGCTTAAACTTTGAAATAATTACCATAGCAATAGTAAAATGAATGTCATTTTGTTATAAATAGTGGGGACATTAATTTTCTCTGCTTCAGCTTCACCAAATTCAAGATCATACACGTGAAGGCACAGGAAAAATTAAAAGTATATATTTCCTGCCTCATCTGGGATAGTGAGATAGTTATTCTGATTCTTGGTTAATTACTTTTCCAAATAAAGACATCTAAATGACATTTATTAATTTATTAGTAATGCATTGTTGAGGAGCCATTTCTGTACAGTGTAAACCACCTTTGTAAAGAGTTTTTAGAATTGTATAAGTCATGCCATAAATTATCATTAATGACTATAATAAAATGTGTTTGTAAGAGAGGCACGTAGAATGTGGGCAATATAGGAGAATTACATAAATATTGTTATGAAAAAAGGATACATAGTTATGAAACAAAATTTGCAATTAAATTTTATTGTTTTGAATGTCTGCATCACAGAAAACATTTTTACAAGTAAATTAATTTTAAGTAAATACTTCCATACATGTAACATGCATATTAAAAGTACATAGCATCATTTGTAGAATTTTTGCAAATAAAATGCATTTGTGTAAACACTGGCTAAATAAAGGAATAAAAGGGAAACAATAACCAGAAATCTACCTTCTAATTCTTTGCACTTACTTTTCTTCTCCCCAGAGATAACCACTATATGGATTTCGTGATGAATAATATTCTACTATATAATTATATGAGCATTTATTATTTTTAATTTGATGCATATGTAGATTGTTTTCACTTCTTGATGATTAATTTATCCTGCAATAAATCTTCTTTGCATGGCTGCAGAGATATGTCTGCCTATGTACCAATTTCTTTTGAATATGCACCTTCAAGTGGAATACTTAAGAGTGGGATAGGGTATGCATATGTAAAACTTTAGTAAAAACTGTCAGCATTAGTTCAAAACATTTGCAGCAACTTAGATTCCAATCAACAATATATGAGTGTTCTAGTTCATTTATATCTTTGCCAACACTTGATATTGTGTGTGTTTATATCTCTTACCTATTCTGGTGGATATGCAGTGATATATCATTATAATTTTTAATTTTTAGTGTTTTTCTGATCATTAATTAAGTTGATGAACTTTTCCCAAGAATTAATTGGTCACTTGGATATGTAATTTTGTGAAGTGACTTGTGCCTATTTTAATAATTTATTCATCTTATTTTAAATTACACTTCTAGATTATATGTGTGCTTGTATATACACACATGTATGTTTGTATATGTGTATATACATATATGCATGCATGTATCATTGATACAATATTTTGTTGGTTAATAAATATAACTAGCGTCTTCTCCTACTCATTTGCTTATGTTTCCATTCACTTAATAATATGCCTTGATAAACAAAAATCTTAATTTTAATATAATATAGTTTATCCTTTTTTCTTCATGTTGATCACTTTTTGTATCTTTTTAAAGAAATATTTGCCTATATCAAGGTCATGAAGTTTTTTAATTATGTTTTCTTCTAAAACCTTTACTGGTTTAGCATTTGAATTTAGTTATATTTCCCACCTCGGATTTATTTCTGAGTATAGTATGAGCTAAGGAATAAAAATTCTTCCCATAAGTTTATTTTATTGCCTCTTCATCATTTACTGAAACTATCATACTCTTCCCTATGCACTTCATTATCACACATGTAATAAATATTCCACATGAATGAGGTTATTTTGTTCCAATGGTGATTTACCTGTTTGCCTGTTTATACCACCCTCTTGTTTCTTTTGATATATAGCATGACATATAGGAGTACAAATATTTCAACTTAATTCTTCTTTTTCAAATTTGCTTGGCTATTACTGGTTCCTTGCATTTCTGTACATACGTTAAAATCAGCCTTTCATTTTCACAAAAAATTTTGGGATTTTTATTAAGAAAAGATGGAACCTATATATTGCTTCAGGGAGAACTGACTTGAAGTAATATGAATATGACATGTTATTAGCTTTATTTATGAGTATTTGATACTTTTGATATAGTTTTTAATGCTGTCATCATGATCATTACATAAAAATAAAACTTGTGTTTGTATATTGATCTATAATCTAACCAATGTGCTAAATTGATATATTGGTCCTATAGTTTATCTGTAATCTTTTCAGATAGTCTGTATATAAAATCAAGATGTATAAAGACTTATAGCTTTATTATCTCCATTCCAATTTTTATGTATTTCATTACTTTTGCTCATTTTCTCACACTGCCTTGGATCTGTAATAAAGTGTTAGGCAGAAGTGAGCATTACACCCAGTTTCCGAACTAAAAGGGAAGTTCTTTTTATTTCACTGAAAAGTATGGTATTTGTTGTAATTTTTTGTAGACATATTTTACCAAATTAAAGGTGGGTTTTTGTATTCCTTTTTTTGGGGGGTGGGGGAAGTTTAATGTGAAATAATAGTGTGTTTTATCAAATGCTTTCAGCATCAAACACCATTTATCTATCTTCCACCCTGTTCATACAGAGAATTAAAATAATGTTTTTAATTTCTGGATGCTAAACCAACTTGCATTCCTAAAATCAACCATATATTGAGCACAATGCATTATCATTTTAATACATTGCCTAGATTCAAAATATTAATATTTGTTTAGTACTGCTGCACCGATGCTCACAAAATATTAGCCAGTGATATTCATCTGTGTTCTTAAAAGGTTTTGGCAGAAAGCAAATGATGGCCTCTTAAAACACAGTGGTAATTTTTATTTATTTTATATACTCCATGGAATAACTTATATGTTTTAAATTTTTGTATTCATTCAAAAGTAAAGACTTGTCTTTGTGTTGTTTCCTTTTTTAAGTAGGACTACAGTCAATTTTCTTTCTTTTTAAAAAAACTTTACCCTATTTATTTTTATTTTTGGCTGTGTTGGGTCTTTGTTGCTGTGCACAGGCTTTTCTCTAGTTGCGGCGAGTGGGGGCTACTCTTCGTCGTGGTGCGCATGCTTCTCATTGTGGTGGCTTCTCTTGTTGCAGAGCACGGGCTCTAGGAGCACGGGCTTCAGTAGTTGCAGCACGTGGGCTCAGTAGTTGTCGTTTGCGAACTCTGGAGCGCAGGCTCAGTATGTGTGGCGCACGGGCTTAGCTGCTCTGTGGCATGTGGGATCTTCCCAGATCAGAGATCGAACCCGTGTCCCCTGTATTGGCAGGCGGATTCTTAACCACTGTGCCACCAGGGAAGCCCTCAATTTTCTTTTTAACTTTTAGTGACGTATTTACAATGATGTTCCCTTTGCTATCTTGATATTGGTAATCTGCACTCACTTCACATTTTTCTTTTTTTTTCAAATTTGTAAGGGGTTGATCAGGTTTTTGTTTTAGGCTTTCAAAATTTTACCAATTGGATTATTGATGTTTTTTACTGTCTAATTTCTTTGCCAAATTGTTACTGGATTTATTGAGAGATGTACTGATAAAAGCTCCCTATCTGAATGTGGATTTGTCTAGTTCTCGTTTTACAGGTATCCCCTTCATTTAAAAAGTTCAGTTTACATTTCTTTGCTTTTACAAAAGACCTTCATTAGTACCTGTTTTCATTAACCAAAAGAAATCTGAAGGGGATTTTTTGCTTTTATGAAAAAAAGGTAATTGCTTCTTTGCTTTACACCATTTTGGCTTATGAAAGTTTTTAGAGGACTGCTCTACTTTTGGATATTGGGGAAAACCTGTATTTCTCTCAGTTTTTGTTTCATATATGTTGATATCATATTATCAGGTTCATATAATTCTAAAATTGTTATATATTTTCATTGAATGACCATTTTATCATTTTGAAGTATCCCTCTTTGGCTCCGTGTTTCTGTGACATAAATTTTTCCTTTTTTTCTTATTTCAGTATTGAAAGTATCTATTTCATGTAGCATACAGTTGGATTTTGTTTTCATCTAATCTGACAGTATTTTTTAAATTACAGTATATGATCCATTCTTTTTCAAGTGTGATTAAAAATGTTTGAGCTTCATATCTACCATTTACTTTCTAGGGTTCTTTTTTTTTTTTCCTTTTTATTTGTTTTGATCTTTTTCTCTGTATTTTATTTTTTGTTCTCTCAATTAAGACTTTTGTTTAAATTAATAAAGTATTTTTATTACTCCATTTCCCTTTTTGGTTAATTATACATTCTTTTTACAATTCATTAAGTAAAAATGCTAGGGATTATAAAGTTCACCCCAATGTTCATTGCAGTATTATTTACAATAGCCAAGACATGGAAGCAACCTAAATGTCCATCAACAGAGGAATGGATAAAGATGATGTGATACATATATATAATGGAATATTACTCAGCCATAAAAAGGAATGAAATTGGGTCATTTGTAGAGACATGGATGGACCTAGACACTGTTATACAGCGTGAAGTAAGTAAGAAAGAGAAAAACAAATATCATATATTAATGCATATATGTGGAATCTAGAAAAATGGTATAGATGATCTAATTTGCAAAGCAGAAATAGAGCCACAGACGTAGAGAACAAACGTATGGATACCAACGGGGAAAGGGGGGATGGGATGAATTGGGAGATTGCGATTGAAATATATACACTATTGATACTGTATATAAAATGGATGATCAGCTATACATATACATATATCATCTCTTTTTTGGATTTCCTTCCCATTTGGGTCACCACAGAGCACTGAGCAGAGTTCCCTGTGCTATATGGTGACCCAAATGGGTAGGAAATCCAAAAAAGAGATGATATATGTATATGTATAGCTGATTCACTTTGCTGTACAGCAGAAACTAATACAACACTGTAAAGCAACTATACACCAATAAAAATTTTTAAAAAATGTATCCTAGACTTATTAAAGTCTTATTAAAAGTAACACATTTATGCTTTTCAGGAAAACACAGGAATATTCAAATTAACTTCCATTCTCCTTTCATGGTTTTTGTGTTATTTTCTCATGTATTTAAAACCCCAGAATATTACAGTAAATATTCTTTTAAAGGTACTTGAATATGTACTTTCTCCTGTAATATTACCTTCACCTTATGTTTCTGTGTTTTCATCTGGCACAGTTATTCTATCTGAAGAACTCTTTCTAATATTACTTTTAATCTATGTGTTCCAACAATATATTTGTGATGTTTACCTGGAAATGCCTGTGTTTTATTTTATTTTATTTTATTGGAGTATAGTTGATTTACAATGTTGTGTTAGTTTTAGGTGTACAGCAAAGTGATTCAGTTATACATATATATATATATATATATATATATTCATTCTTTTTCAGATTCTTTTCCCCTGTAGGTTATTACAAAATATTGAGCAGAGTTCCCTGTGCTATAAGTAGGTCTTGTTGGTTATCTAATTTATATGTAGTGGTGTTAAGGCAAGTTTGTGTGCCCAACGCACAGTGAGGTCAAATAAACTGAAACGTTGGCGTTTGGAGCAGAGAAAGGTTTATTGCAAGACCGTGCAAAGAGACAAGGTAGCTCATGCCCCATAAAGCCTTGAGCTCCCCAAAGGGTTTTGGCAAAGCACTTTTAAAAGCCAGATGAGGGAGGGGGGTCACAGGGTCTGGGAACAGCTTGTGCCCAATTCTCTGATTGGTTGATGGTGAGGTAGCAGGGTGGTGTCACAGGGTTAACATTATCAGTCCTTAGGCTCCAGGAGGCCTGGGGCTATGTGTTCATGGTCATCAGGTAGTTAACATCTCCCATTTGTTGGAGAGGGGGAGGTTTTTTACATCTGCAAAACAATTTAGGAAGTTTGCATCAAATACTATTATCTAGATACTTCAGAGAGGAGCTAAAGCAGAGGATATGGGGAAGGCCTCCCCTCCAATGCCCCATGGGGTCCTGCTCCATTACAATAGTGTGTATGTTAATCCCAAACTCCTAATTTATCCTTCCCCTTCCAAGTTTCCCCTTTGGTAACCATAAATTTGTTTTCTAAATCTGTGAGTCTGCTTCTGTTTTGTAAGTAAGTTCATTTATATCATTTTTAATTAGATTCCACATATGAGTGACATCATATGATATTTGTCTTTCTATGTCTGACTTACTTCACTTCTTTGAAAGATGTATAAAGGAATATACAGTTTTATCTTGGGGCTCATTTTCTTTCAGCTCTTTAATAATATAATTTCATTGTCTTCTGGCTTCCATTATTTTTCTTGAAAATTAAGCAACAACCTTAGTTTTATTCATTTGAAGAAACTCTTTTTCTCTGTTTACTTTGTTTTTTGGCTTTTGACAGTTTTACCCTGATGTGTCTTGGTATGTTCATCTTTTTATTTACTTTTCCTAGGTTTATAGTGCCTCTTGAATCTGAGGTGTGATGTTTTCTGTTTTGGGAAATTATTAGCAACTATTTCTTTAACTATTGTGTCTGTGCTAGCTTTTTCTGTAACTCAAATTATACATCTCATATATACATGCATATATGACTTTATGTTTTTTTGGATTTTCCATATTTTTTCTCTCTTTATTAAAAAAAGGGTGGGGTTGGGATTCCATGCTATTTAATTATTATCTATAGTAAATACGTGTGGTTTTACAATTATTTGTAATGTCTGATTTTGACTGACCAGTTTGTTCACTGCATTCATTAGGAAACATTATGTAGTTTTTCCTTATGCCAGTATGCAATATGATAAAGCCTAGCAGTGGATGTTTTCTGTAACTCCAGAAACTCAAGGAGGATGAAAGATTTGTTTAACATTGTACAGTCTCCACATAGTGCAGTTACTGGTTTGCATTAATGCTTGAGACAAATTTTCTAAAAGAATGAATAACTAATAAAACTTTTCTGTTAGCACCATGTTCATATTGAAGTGGCTTCATTGTGTTTTTCCATTAATGTTATGTACAAAATTGAACCAAAGAAAGATTTTTTTAACATAAAATAGTAAATAAGCAATTAAATTATTTTTTTGAATGGTATTTTAGTATTATGTTTTGGAATACACATGTATATTTTGTTTTCTCTAAAAGTAATAGATCATTAGGTAAGAATATATTCATTTTGAAGAATTCTATTTTAGCAGACAATCTCTTCCTGTATCAGTTACCCATTATACATAACAAACCATCCTAAAATGAAATGCCTTAAAAACACTTTTTTTTTTTTTTAATGATCCTTATTCCTTGGGTAAAGAATTGGGGCAGGGCTCAGCAGAGAAAACTTTTCTGTGCTCTATATAGAATTGCCTTGGGCAGCTCAGCTGGGATTGTGAGATCTAATATGGCCTTAGTGACATAGCTGTCCCTACAGTAGGCATGGGTGAAATTCTGAGCTCTCTTTTATGTTTTTTTATCCTACAGGGTTCTTTTTCCTTCACGATATTTCAAACTCCAGAGTCTCATCAGCAGTATTTCTAAACATTTATATAGTGGCTAGGATTTTAAGAGGGCAAAAATGGAAGTCATAAGGTCTCTTAAATTGTTGCCTTCCAAGTGGTCAAGGCTATTTCTGGTACATTCTTTTGGTAAAAACACGTCCTAAAGTCATATTCAAGATGAAGAGGAGTAGACTTCATTTGTTGATGGAAGAAGTGACAAAGTCATATTGCAAAGCAGTTTGCAAAATATGACAGATTCTTGCAGTCATCTTTGGAAACAAACTTTGAACACTGCTTTAAAATTTACATATATTATCATGCTTCTCTGACTTAAAAAATTCACACATGCACACAGTACATATATATGTATGTATGTATATATACCCATAGGTATGTTTATATGGATATATTACATGTATATACACACACAATTTTCATTATTCTTGGCAGTTATTTTCCATAAAGTTGTTGTAACACTGAATTAGTGAATACTGAAACATTGCTTTATGATAAATACAGGGTTAGGTTCCTAGGATCCTCTGGTCAAAATATTTTCATGAAACAATCAATATACAACCTTGCTTTGTATGTGTTTCTGTTAAAAGGCAATTTATTCACTATACACTGTTGATTAACATGAAACTCACATTTAATACCACTATAACTTATGCGTGAATGAAACTTGTATAACCAGAACTAACCAGATTTATTTTCTCTATAAGGTACATTATAGTCTTCTTATACTTAGGAACACTAGGTACTTCAGCACTACCATTGAGGACCATTTTAAACAGTGAAATCGCTAACACACACACACACACACACACACACACACACACACACACACACACACACAGACTTGGTAACCATGCTACCATAAAAATTTTCAGATGTGTTCGGAATATTATTTAACTAGAATTAATTTGTCTATGATGGAGAATACTTATAACAGTATACTGATTCATATGATTTGTGATATTGTGTGATGTGAACTATATGTTAGATAGTTACAAAGAATTTACTAAAAAAACTAAAGCCAGTAGTCCTGATTTCAAGTTTTAGCCTTACGATTGTATCTTACTTGTGATATTTTTGCAATAAAAACCTGCACTATTATGGTCAATTCCCCTTTATAACATTCCTTCAAAGTAATTATTTGTTCTGTCCTTAAACAAGTTCAGTGTTGTGAACCTTAGTGACTGCTAAGTCTTCCTTGAATAAGCATAAGAGGAAATTTTTTGTTATGCAATTATATTTAAAACAGTGTATCTTATATCAATTTTTGATAGCTAATTATGTTGACTCACAGCTTAATATCAGTCAAAACCCCCAAATATTTCTCTTAGTATATCTACTTTTCAGTACTGGAAAACATTTAAAATTATTTTTAATTGCATATATAGTAATCATTTTATTAAACTGTTATATAACCAGAGTTTAGTCAAATAGAGCTAAAAATAATATTAAAAAAAAAGAAGTCACTTGCCTTATGATCACAATTTTCAAATGGTGTAGGGAAAAATATTTAAACATGTAAAGCCACAAAAAACGAAAGATTTCTGATGCACCTTATCTCTGGAAGAAATCTGAGGATGAAACAAAGGTAAAACCCAGAAAACAAACAGACCTAGGATCTATGGATCAGTGGATACAGTATAGAATATAAAAGGAAAAAATTCCCTGGATGTCAGCACACACTTTCAAACACTATGTGTAATCTGCTTTCTTTTGATTCATCAATTTTAGAAATTACCAATTAACTTTTTATTATGATAGATGGGTATTTTTTTAAAAAGATCATCATTGAATTCTGTCTGGATTTTGATGCATCATTACTGTTTTCTACCTTTTATTAGCTATTGAGCATCTCAATGCTATTGTATTCCTATTCATTTTATGGTACCTGTACTTCCCCTTGGATACTTTTTATTAGAAAGGTGCTTTGACATTTTATGAAGATATCTCAGTGCAATAAAGGATTAATCCAAACTATATAAGGAACTCCTACAACTCAACAGCAAAAAACAACTCAGTTTAAAAATGGGCAAAGAATCTGAATAGACATTTCTCCAAAGATGAGTTACATCAACTTCAGGTAAACGTTCCCAAAGACGAACAATCAAAGCATCTTTTATTTGCATTCTGCCCTTTGTATTGCCTCCTCCCGAACAGGTTGAGTCAAGAAACTACTCATTCATGAAACTCTAGGAATTCTTCATATTCTGGGACATAGATATCTCTAAAAGTACATCAAGACTTTAACAGGTGTGTGCAGTAGGGATAATATGATGGGATATATTTTCAGAATCTCCTAATTTTCTTAAAACTGAAGTACCTAAAATGCACTTATGATGGAGGCATCATGCTGGATCTGTTGTTCCAATTCCTCTTTTACAATCACCCTCTATTAGTTTATAATAAAAGAGGATATCTTTTACCCACCCCAATCTTACCCTGTTGCATTTCCCCATGAATAAACAGAATTAAAATAGTTTTTAAATTTCTAGCATTAAAATATATTATATTAATATTTTAAATATGTCAACAGTTACATTCATGTAACCATTCATATTACAAAATTTCAGGTACCTTAGTTTTTCAAAATGTTCCAGGGACAGGTGAGGAAAATATTGGAATACCACTTCTATAGCTTCGATTATCCTACTTCAGTGAAGTAGGAAACAAAGTGGTTGTGGAGCAAGGAGGTGATAGGAAATTTTGAAGGTTTGAAAAGAGAAGTGAAACTGTAGTTGCATAAAAAGGGAATGTGAAAAAATTTAGGAGATAAAGACTGGCATCTCTGCTGGTCCTAAGTGTCTACCTGAGGTTGGTTCAGGAAATCAATAAATAGAGAACTGGCTTTATACAGATTTGGGGTTTTACTATTGAAGTGAATAGTAATAGCAATATGTAAGTTGAAAACAAATGTCACATGATGATTCTAAATATAATGATGTTAAAAAGTGACTAGATTAAATCATTCTTATGGAAGTTGTTTGTAAAATATCTATCATGATGTAAAATTAAGATACTAGTATTACTAATTAGGTTTACTTATAACGGTTAATAATATCAACTTCAAATAAAAACTACAAAATATAAAATTCCTTAAATAAATTTGTAAACACTGTATATGGTTATTTGTAAGAAAAAACTAAGAAATCATAGACTTAATTCTTCATTTCAGCTATTATATACTTTGCTGTGGATTCTATATAATTATAAGGATGAGGAAAATTTCAACAGTCAGCAGTGGGAAATGTTGAGACAAAGGGTTGTATAGGAATCCTAATAGAAACTCAAGTTGATTGAAGAGAGAAATCTGAAAGACTTGGAAGAATTTGTTTTATTTTTTAATTAATTAATTATTATTATTATTATTTTGCGGTATGTGGGCCTCTCACTGTTGTGGCCTTTCCCGTTGCGGAGCACAGGCTCTGGACGCACAGGCTCAGCAGCCATGGCTCACAGGCCCAGCCGCTCCCGGGCATGTGGGATCTTCCCGGACCGGGGCACGAACCAATGTCCCCTGCATCGGCAGGCGGAATCTCAACCACTGCACCACCAGGGAAGCCCTAATTTACTTTTTATTGGAGTATAGTTGCTTTACAATGTTGTGTTAGTTTCTGTTGTATAGCAAAGTGAATCAGCTATATGTATACATATATCCCCTCCTTTTTGGATTTCCTTCCCATTTAGGTCACCACAGAGGATTGAGTAGAGTTCCCTGTGCTACACAGCAGGTTCTCGTTAGTTATCTACTTTATACATAGTAGTGTATATGTCAATCCCAATCTCCCAATTCATCCCACCCCCTTTTCCCCCCGGGTGTCCACACATTTGTTCTCTATGTCTGTGTCTCTATTTCTGCTTTGCTGATAGGTTCATCTGTACCATTTCTAGATTCCACATATATACATTAATATACAATATTTGTTTTTCTCTTTCTGACTTACTTCACTCTATATGACAGTCTCTAGGTCCATCCACATCTCTGCAAATGGCAGAATTTTGTTACTTTTTATGGCTGAGTAATATTCCAATGTTTGAAAACACATAATAAAACAGAAGAAAAGCAAATACAACCCTCCCCACAAAAGAACACAAAAATAAAACTTACTATATTACTTGACAGGATTGACTATATATAAAATTATACTGAGCACTTTTTGAACAATTGTTCATAATTGAGCAATGTTATCATAAAATATAAAACAATGAAAGAAATTTAGGCAATTTTAAACAGCCTATATAGTACAATAAGGAAAATATAAAGTACTACTTACTGAGTGATAATATTAAAAGAAATAATTTTCTTTTCAAACAAAAATGTTGACATAACTATAGGCAGGGGAAGGGCTAAAAATATAAGAAAGCTATAATCCCCATCTTCTATAACAGGAAGTCAAATGACAATGTATAACATGGTAAGTGAAGATACAACAGTGAATGAGAACAGTTGAAACAATGAAAAGTACTGCCCCTGGAAAAGTGAGATGGTGTTTAGAGAAAAAGAGGCCAAGGAAATTCTGTTATTGATTTTTTTATAAGCTCATAGCACTATGTGACTTTAAAACTTTGTGCATTTGATTTCCATTTTCCTGATGATTAGTGATATTGAGCATCTTTTCTTGTGCCTGTTGGCCATCTGTATAACTTCTTTAGAAAAATGCCTATTCAGGTCCTCTGCCCATTTTTTAATTGGGTTTTTTTTTGATATTGATTTGCATGGGTTCTTCATATATTTTGGATATTAACCCCTTAGACATATCATTTGGAAATATCTTCTCCCATTCAGTAAGTTGCCTTCCTGTTTTGTCGATGGTTTCCTTCACTGTGCAAAAGCTTTTAAGCTTGATTAGGTCCCGTTTGTTTATTTTTGCTTTTGTTGTCCTTGCCTTGTCTAAAAGTATATTGCTAAGACCTATGCCAAAGAGTGTACTGCCTATTTTCTATTAGGAGTTCTATGGTTTCAGGTCTTACATTTAGGACTTTAATTCACTTTGAGTTTATTTTTGTATATGGTGTGAGAAAATGATCTAATTCCATTCTTTTACTTGTAGCTGTCAAATTTTCCCAACACCACTTATTGAAGAGACTATCTTTTTCTTATTGTATATTCTTGCCTCCTTTGTTGTAGATTAATTGACCATGTGTGCATGGGCTTACTCCTGGGCTCTCTATTTCAATCCATTGATCTACGTGTCTGTTTTTGTGCCAGTAAATAAGTCAGACAGAGAAAAACATATACTGTATTTTTTCAGTTATATGTGGAATATAAAAAATAAAACAAAAGAATGAATATAACAAAACAGAAACAGACTCACAGATACAGAGAACAAATTAGTGGTTACCAGTGGGAATAGGGGTGGGGGGATGGGTAAAATAGGTGCAGGGTACAAACTACTAGGTATAAAATAAATAAGTTACAAGGATGTAATGTACAGCACAGGGATTATAGCAAATATTTTATAATAACTTTGTATGGAATATAATCTCTAAAAATACTGAATCACTATGTTGTACACCTGAAACTAATATAATATTGTAAGTCAATTATACTTAAATAAGAGAAAAAAACTGCATGCATTTATTACTCAGATATAAAAAAACTTTAAAAATATAACTGAGAAAAAAATCCTTCAAAATATCAAATAAGTTGAACAGATAAAGTGAAAGGAACTTCACATATAAAAGTAGTGAAAACACAAACCTATGTATATGTTCATTTACAGTGAAAATACCTGTGCCTATACAGGAAATCAATTTTGATGGCACGTCTGATGGTTCGCAGTCCACATGAAAAGGCTAATAAAGAATAATGGATTCGATAACAGAAACTATCCGAATATTCGTCTCCCTGAAGTCTTTACAAACTTATAGATATAACACATACTTATCAGAGAAGATATAAAAATAAACTTTTTAATTTGTCCTTTGAAAATCATTCTTATAAACATGATTTCATACACTTTCGGAATAATATAGCATTCAGTTTTAAATTGTGATGAAAGGGAATAGAATGTGTTGCACTTCCTCTCCCTCAAGCAATTGAGGCAGATTATGACTACTCTTTTGGAAGTGATTAAGAAAAGCAGAATGAGTCACAAATGCTGGAAGTCAAACAGAACTGAGATAGTAAATTATTCCAGAGCAGATGTTTAAAGGAAAAGAAACCAACATTTGAGAGGAAAGAATGGGTATTAGAGAACTGGAATAGTTGTTTCAATGACCTTTCTTGTAGTCTACTTTTCACAGACACAACTTGCCGAATCACTGACTGAAAACAGTTGCTTTGAGTGGACACATTTTAACAATCCTAACTACTGTTAATTCTAATGACTGAAAATATTTCTGCAGGCAGGTATTCTGTAATGATAATAACCACAAAATTATCATCAACAACTACTAGTACTATTTATTGACACCTACACCCAGAACTACTTCTCATAAACAAGATTGAAATATTAAAAAACGATATCCCTAATTTTGTATATTAAGAAATAGAATTAGAGATATTATATGAGTCGTCCATGATTTTACAAATCACTTGAATAATCTCTGGAGACAGAAATTTCAGTTCTCTTTTTTCCCAAGATCCAAGCTTTCCACAGCACTATGATGCTTTATATAGTTAGGATAGTTCTGGTTTTGTTTTTTGTTTGTTTATTTTGAGGCAGAATATTGTCAATAAAAATGTGTAAGTAAAAATCAAATTTTATTAATTATGAATACATGTTTGGGAGTAATGCAATGCCACCTAACTCACCTACCCATTGAAAACAAAACAAAACAACAAATTTGTGAGTATCTACTGTGGAAGGCAAAATAATGGGCTCCCCAATATATTCATGTCGTACTTCTCAATACATATGAATTTGTAAAGTTACATGACAATGGAGAGTTAAGGTTGCAGATGAATTAAGGTTGCTAATTAGCTGACCCTGAAATGGGGAGATGATCCTGGATTATCCAGCTGAGCCTAATATGATAACAAGGGTCCTTATAAGAGGAAGAGGGAGGCAAAAGAGAAAGAACCACAGAGACAGTATTGTGATGAACATTCAATGTTGCTGGCTTTGTAGATGCAGGAATGGGGCCGTGAACCAAGCAATGTGGGCAGCCTCTCAAAGCTGGAAAAGTCTAAGAGGTGGATTCTCCCCAGAGCCTCTAGAGAAAATGCAGCTCTGTCTGTGGACACCTTGGTTTTACCTTTTTAGACCCACTTTTGACCTCCAGAACTATAAGGTAATACATTTGTGTTATTTTAAGCCACTAACTTTGTCACAGTTTTTTTGTTTTATTTTGTTTTGTTTTTACAGCAGATATAGAAAATGATTCTAACTACTGCAAAGGAGGCAAACTTTACCTCTACCCATCTTAGGTTTTCAACTGGTACTCTAGCAAAAAGATTAACAAGAGAAAAACAGTTTATTAACATGTGCAGTACACATCATGCAGAAGAAACATAGACAAAAAGGTAAATGAAAAGTGGACTCATAAGTCCGTTTTATATAGCATCTTCAACAAAGAACAATAAATTTGTAGAGAAACAACAGGACAAGGGAAAGCAGGCTTCCAAGGGTGGCTATCTCTGAGAAGGTACAAATATGGGAGGAAACTAATGGATAAGGCTTGTTTGCAGATTCCTTGGCGCCATCTCTGGGGCTAATCGGAGTCTGTCTCCAGTAGAAGGTAAATTTATACCCTGCCTTAGGCAAAAAAGGGGAGGGTAGAAAGAGTTTTTCTTGCATTTGCTGCTTCTTAATTGCATTCAGCTCAAAGTATTTTTTAATGTCAAAGAGGCATATTTTAGGGTAACATATTCTAGCTGACTTCACTAGTATATCCTGGTATCTTCTCTAGGTGTTAGTAATAGACTATTAAAACAGAAGAGGCTACTTGCCCTGTAAGAGTTGAAATTTTAGAAGTTATTAAAAGAAAACTAAAGAAACAAGCAAAGAAAACAAAACAAAAACAAAATTAAGTTGATAATATCTATGAAGGGAAAAGCACGACGTTGGGAGAAAAAGAAAAGAAAGACCTAATCAAATAGGTCTGCAGTTTTCAAAGGGCTAGAATCTGTCAGAAAACAACACAGGCACTGGTAACTATAAAAATTAGGAGTTAGATACACTCAGAACATTGTAAAAGAACATTTCCAAGATAGAACAGTAAGTTCACAAATTGTGAAGAGCATTTTCAAAAGTTCTCAGAGTATAGAATTATAGCATTTTGACAAGAAAGAGCTTACCAACTGGAAGGGTGTAAATGTTGATTTTGGAAAAGCAGTTGAATGCAGATTACACAGAAACTTGTAGGCCACCGTAGGTAGTTTAGAATTTATAAAAAGCACAGTAAAAACTATCATCCAACTTAAAAGAGGTAGTGACATTATCAAATATAAACATTTTTAAGATGATTTCCTGCTAATGGGTAATGCTGGATGGAACATGAATAAAAGCAGTGTTGGAGGAGTATGGTGTTTTGATTAGTTTAATTGTAGCAATATAGAGAGGATTAAATAAAAATGAGATAGGGCAAGAAGAACTGCTAATAGTACTAATGGAATAAATGGGGAGGTGAAAAATGGAAAAATTATGAGTGACTATTAGGTTTCTAATTTAATTGGATAAATGCCAATGCAATTTACTACGATGAGAGAGATTTGCTAAGAAACACTTTTGGGAAAAAAGTATGAAGTTCCATTTTAATAAATTAAGTTTAAGAGGACTAAGATAAATCTAGATAAAAATATTAAGTAAATTATTCAAAGCATGGATATACACACACACATCTATAGGTATATGTATCAATATATATATACAGACATACACACATACATGAAACATGCATACATATATGCTTGATCTTTTGTATAAAATTTAATGAGTTAGTCCACTGCCTTTTATTTGGGATTTTTAAAATGTAAAATACTTTAGCAATGTTACTGATATTAATTATTAATATAATTTGTTGAGTATATTAATAATGGATTCTTAAGGTTATAGTTAATGAGCTATTGTCATGATGTTGGTGAATACAATGGATCATCTATGGGGAAAATAGATACAACTCTAAGTGAAGTCTAAGTTAACATTTATTGTTACAGGAATATAAAACAACAGTTCTTAGAACCAAACACAAAACAAAAACCAAACAACATTTTTGATATCACAGGAAAGTTTTTCTTGCTGTTTCTTAAAGAGATTATAAATATATATATATATATATAATTAGATGTTAAGACAGACAAAAAATTGAATTTAAATTAAATTATATGGTAACTGGTATGTAAATATTCATTAATATGCTTCCTTTTCAATCCAAAAAAACACTAATTGTTAAGTGCTTTGAAATCTCAAAAGCATTTGTGTCCTGTCAAGTTTTCTGCTATTGACATGTGGCATATGTGTTAATCAAATTTCATCAAGGCTAAATGAAAGATATTTACGGCTTATGATGATAATTATATGTGTGGAAATACCGACCAGAAGCCAGGGACATGATCAGTGTAGATTTGTATGTAAAACCACAAGAATAGATGAGATGACTCACAAAGTGTAAAGAGAAAAGAAAGGAAAACTCAGGAATGGATCCTATGGAGCTTCATGTTAAGATACTAGGTAAAGTAGATACTAGGTGGGAGGAAAACCCCAAGAATCTAGGGGTATTTCATCTAAGATATGATCATGAGAGTCATTATCTGTCTCAGATAACAGGTTGAGTATGATGAGGACAGAAATCTATATCAAAACATAAATCCCAGATTTCATTCCCTATGATGCAAAGACTGAGGAACTTCCCATAAGTGACAATAGGAAAAGCCAGATTGTTGATTGAATGCAGGGCCTGGGCTTCCCCAGTTTAGAGCAGTAGGTGAAAGCTCTTTTGAGACTGGCTTCCAGTGCAGACAGCAATTAGGCGATTGCCTGGCCTGAAGAGAGGAAGCAGAGACACCTGTGCAAATGGAAACCAGGACTGATGAGTGACTTTTTAAATAATCATTAATTTATCAGTCTCATTTCTGAATTCCATAACAATTTTCTCTAGGAGGGAATAATTTATGGCTTAAGATAATATTCTTAACCTAGAAAAATTTCAATAGTTCTTCACTAAATATAGGCTTAAATTATATCCCTATTTAAAAATTCAGTATTCACAATTCCATCCTGGCTTTCACTGAAAACGTATTCTCCTATTATCCTTTACATGGATTTTGTAGCTATCAACTAATTACAAAATCATGTGTATTCTTAATCAAGCTTGACATCCTCATTTTCTTTGCTAACTACCTGAACACTAGTCATTTTAATAAACCTTTTAAGTTGCAGTGTAACCTTCATGCAGAAAAAATCACACTAATGATAAATGAGCTCAGTGAATTATCTCAAAGTGAACCTATCATTGTAAACAACACACAGGATCAACAAATGGAATATCACCTGCATAACACAAAAGCCTCTTTATGCCCCTTTCCCATCACTATGTCCTGCCTCTTCTCTGACAGACCCAGTATTAAATTCTAATGCATGTTTACAAGTTTTGAGCTTTATATAAATGGAATAATAGAATATGTAATATTTTGTATCTACCTTCCTTCAACCATTAAGTTGGTGAGTTTCATCTGTGTCATGGCAATTAGCAGTGTTTTCACTTATTTTTATTGCTCTACAGTTTTTTCATCTTATGATTATACACATTCTACTTAAATTTGTACAACTGCAAATAATGCTGCTATTAATATTTGTGTACATTATGAAAGTGTATGTATACATTTAAACTAAGATACAAATATCTGAATGACCAGACATTAAAAGATTCAGGAGAAGGTATCCCTGGCTGGAAACCATAAAATCAAGAAGGTCTGAATATAAGGATAGTTGGACATAATCATAAAACAGAGCGCACACCTAATCACAATGGGGAGAGTGATAGGAAATAAAATCATAAAAGAATACAGGACCCAGATCTTGTATGTCTCGCTATTTATGACAATTGAGTTTGAATTTCAATGAGAGATGTTGAAAGATTTTTAAACCACTTTACTGAAGTATAATTGACATATAAAAATTAAAATTAATTTTAAAAAAGCTGTAGTTATATGATGTGATATGTCCAGGTGAAAGATGTTCATGATTTGTTTTGCATTGTTACAGTGGAGATGAGGATAAACTGAATTGGTTCGTGAGTTATTGTTGATAAATTAGTTGGTAGGGGAAACATCTGAAGAAGGAAAGAAGCATCAGAGACAACTCTGAAGTTCTAAATTGAGCAACGAGGCAGATGTGGCCCCTACTTTCCAAAGACTGGAGGAGGTTCAGAATTGGTGATGGGCCAAGAGGGAAATCAAAACAATTTTTTTGGATCACTTTGATATGAGGAATAATGCCAAAGGCAGAGAAACTGCTCATAAATATTAGTTTCTCTTGTCTGCCTTTGGACCTTTAAAAATAAAACTTCCTCATTCCAAACCACTTTAACTTATCTAGGAGACAACTTGTTATTTAAATCAACAGAAGACAATAGATAAGAAAGAAAGTTATATATACTACTCATCAGGGAAATAATAGTACTGTGTTAGACATTTTATAAATATACTGTTAAATTTTTAAAACAATTCTGGAGTGTAGCTAATGATGAGGGATAATGATATGTTATTGTTAAAAGAAGTTTAAGTAATTCTCCATGACATGTTTTCCCCATAAAATGTGATGTCAGGATCATATATAGTTTTTGGAATCTAAATTACTGTATATGAATTTTCCTTGTCTCTCCAAGCTTATTCTCCCAAGGACATGAGGGTACTCTTCCATAAAAATGTTCCAGTGTGATTACTCTGACAAAGAGATGTGACCATAATTGTAAACTAGCCATGGAGAAAGGGGTTTGGTGCCAAGACAATCATGGATATTGTAATAAGGGTGGAGCACAATCTTTGCAGGAAGTACACTATCTATTACATTCCATTTTATAGCAAAGAAAGGTAGAATCACAATTCAAATATTTTGATTTTTTTCCCTTAGAAATGAATCAGCTTGCCAGAATGCAAGTTAAGAGCAGATGTCTAGTCTAGGACATTTTCCAATTTCCATTAAAATAATGAGGTGTTTTACGAAAACTTTATATAGAGGTTTTTAAGTGGTCAGCAATAATGTGAAAATTTGCTTGACATGCATCCAAAGTGTAATAAAATGCTAACTATGGGACACTCCCCATTTAAGGATATGAGGTTACAGTGTCATAAAGGAGACAATTTTGGGTTGCAATTAAGATGGGATTGCACTGAATATAATTACTCTGCTTTTCTTTTTGCTTTTACTACTTCACATGAGTATAATATTATTATTGACTTAATATGTTTACATATTTTGTTTAGTTTTACATTTTTCCAATCGATCAAGTTTTCATCGTTTATTTAACTGCTCATACATTTGAATAAAATGACACTGTTACCAAATATTTCTAGCAATAATTTGAAAGTAATGATTTGGAAACCTCATCTTTGTTCTTTGAAATAGCTTTTTAATGTCATTGGATTGATCTAATTTTGTATATGTGTTTAAAATATAACTTAATTATGGAGATAAAATAGATAAATTTCATGTCATAGTATTAAATAAATCAGTTTTCATCTGAATAAAGAACTAGAATTTAACAAACTTGGTTTAAACTGTAAGACTGAGAAGCATTTCCAATGTAGTGTTAATGATTAGACATTTTTATGGTTAAAAAATAGTATAGAGTTCCATTAATAGTGTAACTATGTGTGTGGTACACCTGTGTTTTTTTATGTGTGTCCATAGTTTTAGGGTTTACAGATCACTCTTACCTACTGATGGAGTAAGATTTTGATCTATTAACTTTAGTTCTATTATTAAGCTTTTCATTCTCATTAATTCTTTTCACTCAATGCCACTCCCACCCCCAACCACTAGACTTTCTAGACTCTGTTTTTCATGGTTTAGCAAAGTAACTTGAGAATAAAAGAAGTGAGTTCTTGACCTTTAGTATTCCACACTTAATAATTAGGAAAATTAAGAATCTGGAGGAGGATATAGAGATGGAGATAAAGATAGAGATAGATGAGATTGCATTGAATGTAATACACACACACACACACACACACACACACACACACACTGAGACAGTTCTTACCCCTTCTTCTTACTAAGAGATTTTAAATAAAAAAAATATCTTAATGAGACGAAGATGTCAGATAGGCTATCAGAACAGATGCTGGAATAGGCCTCAAAAGGAGGTCTGCTGTTTCTCTACCTTCAAACTGAGCTCCTGAAGGACAGGCTGGAGGCAGGACAAATAAAAGTCTAGCTGTTTAGGAAATCTGCTTAACGAGGTTATGACGGCCTCATTTTCCAAGTAAGATATGAGAAAACCTCACAAAGAATAAACGTCACAGAGAAGAAACAGTGTCCAGGCTAGTGTACAAACAGTATGAGTTGCATGCAGTGGTTATGTATAATGTATAAGCAGATGGAATGAAGGCAGACACATACAGTTGTGCAAGGAAAAAGGAGCAAAATAATCTTTCCCTTAGGCTAAGATATTATGGCACTGAGAGCCAGGAAGGAGAGGACTTAGAACAAGCAGAATGTGTCAGTGCATGCTGGAATAAAAGAAATGAGCAGACAACGTAGGAATGCAAACATCTGAGCTGATGACTGCATGAAGGACCAAGGAGGAAGAAGGGCAACTCAGTGGATATTAACTTGGATGGACAACAACCAAAAACAAGAGACCAGATGACATTTTCCCCTCACTTTGCTGTGGCATTTCAACAACAATCATGTAGGTGCACCCTCTAGAATAAAGTTAAGGGACGGAAACATACACACACACACACAAAAAAAAACAATGAAGAAAACCTTGAATATATGACTCTATGCTGAACTGTGTAAGTTTCATTTTATTCTATAACAAACCAGATAGAAGTATAGTATGTGATTAAAATTATCTCTCCCCAGCCACCCCACTAATCGGAATTAGTTATCAAGAGAATATGATCCTCTGAGTTACATTAAGTAAGTATTTAACTGAAGAATAGAGAGGTTAAGTGACTTGAAATACTAACAACCCTAGACATTAACAAATGTGATTTTTAAACTTCTTTTAACCATAAATCTAGGGCAAGGTTCAGTACTGCAATAAATTCCCTCAGTGATGGAGATAAACAATGACCAAGAATGATCAAGTACAACATGGAGAGAAATTCTCTCTCTAAGATTTCGAGATTTCAACTGCTCAAGGAAGGCTCAATGCCTGGGTTTAATTGAATTTGTTTATGCTGGCAGTGACATATATCTAGTAATTTTTATTCTTTCCCATTCTTCTGAAGTTGTCAGAAACTATGAACTGTTAGCTATGTAGTATACAATGGAAATGAATTGCTTACTTCTATTTTAAGTATAGAAACTGAAATATTGCATTAAGGAAAGGTTACCAGATGTCTGGAATGTATATCTGTATTCTGATTTATGAACAATGACTAAGGCAATTTAAAAAGCATGGTAGATCTAGCTTCTCATGATGTTTTTCTATGTAATTGAGAATCACTTCTTTCATTCACTACAAATTTAAGGAGGAATGAGCATTAAGATCTCATATTTTTTCTGGCTTGACTATATGAACATTAATGTTTTATTTAGACTGTGTGTTTATTAAAGCATGAAGAAAAAAGACTTACAGTGTCATGAGGTAGTTTTAGTTATCTGTAGTTTGAGAAGAGATCTGGACTATAAAAGCCAAATATTAAGCAATAAAAACAAAATAAAATGCTTAAATATCTATAAGGTAATTAAATTTTGAATTCCCAAGTTACATAACTTTACTCAAGACCAGTAAGTTTTACACAAAGGCTATTTCAAAACCAAAGAGAGAACAGAGAAAAGATTTATTTCTCTTTTGGCTACCAGCATGGTCCAACCACATCCAAGGGGTTCTTGGATAGAATGTGGAGATTTCATGAATTTGAATAGGAAAAAATTGCATCTTTATTTTTATCACCCTTTCACTGAAATTTAACACTTCTTTCAATTATGAATCTTGATTGTGAACCACATTATAAGAGTAACTATGACGTTTTTAGAAACAGATGTCACAAATATTTACGTATCACATTCACTTGCATATTTCCCTAACGATTATTTATGCTCATCACTTATTTGAAATTATGGCATTTTATTAACATGATATTATATCAAGTTATTAAATGGTTAATACAGAAGCACATGAATTTCCATATAAGAAAATTTTAATAACACATGTTAACAGAATTGGTTCCCTTTATAACCCCATCTAGGGGTTATAAAGAAAACATTATTCTGAAAAGAAATCCGTAAGCTTGCAACACACACGAAAAAGGTTAAAACTCTAGTTAGGCGTGAGATAGGGGAGAGGAGAGAGGACGGGGAAAGGGGGAAAGGGGAAGGATGGGACGAGGGAGGAAGCTCAGGAGTGGGAGAGGAGAGGGGAAGGGCAGTGGCAACAGTATGGAAAATGGAACTATTTATTCTTATGGTCTTACTTTCCCTTACCTTACTTAGTACTGGCAGGAAAAAAATATCCATGAATAATAGAACAGCTCTGAACTTTCTGCACCTGTAAACAGATAATAGGAAAATTTCTCATTTCTGAACTTCACATGAAAGCCTTCCATGGAGCTGCACCACATGACATTTCTACATTGAGTGTGTTTCTGACATAGGAAGTGGTAACTGGAAATCTGAAATATTTATTTCAGCTCTCAAATTCTGTGCCCAAGGAGGGAATCCTAATCTAGTCATCAGTATTTATGGATAGTATATTCATCCACTCTCCGCACTGGAGGCTCTGCCCTGAGAATTGTTTTGATTTGTTCTTTTCTCTTTCTTCTCTCTTCTTCCCTCCCACCCTAGGTTTTCTCTCCCACCTCCTCTTCCTCTTATTTACACTGCTTTCATGTGCTTCCTCTCTCTCTCTTTCTCCCTCTCCCTTCTTACCTCCCTTCCTCCCTCCATCCCTCCATTCATCTATCCCTGGTCCCGTCCTAGTCCCCTTCCTTCCTTCTTTCCTTTTTGTCCCGTGTATTATAGCCAATTTATTCTCAACATAATCTGAGATAACTTACTTATCCGGAAAAACATTTTTAAAAGTTAATTTTTTTTTTTTTTTTTTCGGTTCGCGGGCCTCTCACTGCTGTGGCCTCTCCCGTTGCGGAGCACAGGCTCTGGATGCGCAGGCTCAGTGGCCATGGCTCACGGGCCCAGCCGCTCCGCGGCATGTGGGATCGTCCCAGACCGGGGCACGAACCCGTGTCCCCTGCATCGGCAGGCGGACTCTCAACCACTGCGCCACCAGGGAAGCCCTAAAAGTTAATATCTTTAAAACATCATACTTCATAAATCTTATGGTTTTCTCAAGAATATCTTTTTATCTGAAAAGAGTCATAAATAGATGTGGATATTGAAAGCAGGGCCTCCAAATGTGAAGTATTTTTCTTGAAAACCATCTCTAGAACAAATATGTTATATGCATACTACTAATGCATTCACATATAAAGGCTTCAATTGTTTATATAGATTCTTTACCCATTTTATGAGTATGGGGCTCACAGTAAAATCTAAGGTTTTTGTTCTAATTATATACATTTGAAGGAAATATGGCAGAAACCACACTTATCTCTCAAGGTAACTATCTGAAATTTTAAGCATGACCGGCATAATTATTTTTATTGTACATATGGTTCATTGATCTGCCACTGTTAAATTCTTAAATCATATGTCAGCAAGGCATTTCCATGCTTATAATAAAAAATACAATAACTATAACAGAAATGTTACCATAAAATGATTGAGGTATTTATGACATTCATGGTCCTCCTTAAAAAAAAAATCTCCAGCTCCCTAATTTTTAAATATAGGCTTTAATATATAAAGAACTTTTCACTATTATGTTGATATTTTGAATTTTTATTAAATTTTTATTAAAATTTTGTGAATTTTTCTCCTTTCTTATTATGAAGTTTGAAACATGTCCACATATTTTTCCACGTGTTAATAAAAAGTATTTGATTTCTGCCTGATTTCCCACAGCATCATTTGGGAAATAATTTCAGCCCTTTTAATCAAAATATTTAATACAGTCATTTTATTTCATAGGGACTTTCTTCCAAAAGTACAGCTATTTTGTGAATATATTAAGTCTGAAATCATACACATTTCTATGAACGTGCATTCTTAGTCTTAATCAGCAACGCATGTGATTTCTATAAGTAGCATCCATTACATCCCTCCATTATCAAAACATGATGCTCACCAACAGCTGAAGACTCTTCTTGTATGTCTTTTTCTCTTGCTGAAAACATTGTTTCCATTCCTTCCTTCTCTCTCCCTGGTATTTACCATTTACTATGTTTCTCTTTCTGATGTAGTTATTTGCCCTGACTGATGAGTGAGCAAAATGCTTTCTTTGTGACTCTTCCTTCTCTACCAAAAAATAATTTCAAATATTGAACTTGATTATTCTGTGAATAGACTTTCTTGAATTCCGCTCAATGGATATTATGTGGATACCTATTAGGTCCCTGGTTCTGTATTTGACACGTGTGTTTTTTTAAAAACTTTTTTTTGTTATTTTTATTTTTTACTTTTTAAATTAATTTTATTGAACTATAGTTGTTTTAAAATGTTGTATTGGTTTCTGCTGTACAGCAAAGTGAATCAGTTATATATATATATATATATATATATATATATATATATATATATATATATATATCTCCACTCTTTTTTAGATTCTTTTCCCATATAGGTCATTACAGAGTATTGAGTAGAGTTCCCTGTGCTATGCAATAGTTTCTTATTAGTTATCTATTTTATATATAGTAGTGTGTACATGTCAATCCCAATCTCCTAGTTTATCCCTCCCTCCCCGCCGCTTTCCCCTTTGGTAACCATAAGTTTGTTTTCTATATCTATGACTCTATTTCTGTTTTATAAATAAGTTCATTTGTGCCATTTTTTTTAGAGCCCACATATAAGTGATATCATGTATAATACTAAATTATCCTCCAAAAGCTTGCACATATGGGGTATGTGTTTGGGGGGAAAGCAAACACATAGACACAGAAATATTACTTCATCTAAAAAATCCTTTTACTGGGCTTCCCTGGTGGCGCAGTGGTTAAGAGTCTGCCTGCCGATGCAGGGGGCACGGGTTCGTGCCCCGGTCCGGGAATATCCCACATGCCGCGGAGCGGCTGAGCCCGAAAGCCATGGCCGCTGGGCCTGCGCGTCCGGAGCCTGTGCGCTGCAACGGAAGAGGCCGCATCAGTGAGAGGCCCAAGTACCGCAAAAAAAAAACAAAAAAACTTTTACTGAGGAACATACATGAAATCCAACATAAGGATATTTCAAACCTCACTGATACCTAAGGAAAAAGACTAAACTAACCTAATGAAAATGAGGAACAAAAGTTCATTGCAAATAGTGAAAAAAATGTATAACATTTATTGTGAACAGCAAAATTAAAAATTATTGCAAAAAACAATTGAATTCATCCTGCGTTTAACAAAATATGTTATATTTGTATATGTGTTGATTCTTGCATCAGAGTCTGAATCAAGTGGTTATTATCTGTTTGCATTTTCTTAACATTACAGTGTAAAACCATGTTATCAAGTCTTGCATTTAATGTTTGACTTTTTCATCAGAATCATAAAGGGAAGTATTGTTTCCATAAGTAATCAAGAGATACCTCAATTGTCTAAAGAATCATTTTTATCCTTTCCTTTCTTGCATCTACCTGTCATTTTCTCCAACTTTTTTTTTCTTTCTTTTACTGTGATTTTTAACATTTCTCCAGGATCATTATCATATACTTATTGAAATTCTACTTTTTGGTTTTATTTGCAATTTTACTTTGCAATTGATATACGCTGTATACTTATTGCAAATTCCACAATCATCAAGAAACCGATTCACAAACAGATTGATGTTAAAAGTAAAGAACAGAAACCAGACTTGAAAAAAAGACTTCTTAGAGTGGACTAATTTAATAAGTTTTCATTTAATGATACTTGCTTGTCATGATTCATTTTGCTTCTATACACAGTAAGAACTCAAGTAAGGAATGCTTGTATAATTAGGATGCCTATAGCTAGAGAGAATAAGAAAGTAGTAGAGTGAGGCAAGAGCAGGACAGGACATTCAAGACAGATGTGGCAAAATAAGAAAAGGCACACACAGTGTAACGTGTTTGTAAAGCAAATTATGTAAATGATGTTACATAATGGTTATGTATGTAGTAGCAGAGACGAATGTGCAAGGTACTAGGTATGTACTAGAGGCAAGTCTAAAATACTAAAAAGAATGTATTTTATCACAAAGGGGTTGAAAAACTACTGGAAAGATCCCACTTGGGAATGTATTGGTCAGGTTGTGTTTAAGTTAGAGACTTTACCAGCAACAAGATGAACTGGAGGAAAAGAGACAAGCTAGGAAGTTAAGCAATCATTAAGGAGGGGTGTTTTGTTCGTTGGCATTCCATGACACATAAAATTATCCATCAAAAGCGGTCAGGACAAAGACAAAAAGATTAATGTATTATGCAACAAAGAGGCAAAATAAGCAAAACAATTGACTATATGTCCAAGGTTTTAAAAAAGGCAAATAATAAATTTCTGACTTGGGATATTAAAAGATCACGAAGACAGAGGGTGAAAAATAAATACTGGAATTGAAGGAACAGATCTTGTACAGGCATATGTAGAATCTAAAATGCCTTTGCCAAATACAGATGAGGCTATACTTCAGGAAAATGGGCCATGAGTCTGAAGCACATTTGTGAAAACTGTCCTGGGGATTTGTGTGTTTGCTGGTCTTTGTCTGACAGGTATTATTGGAAATGAAATGAAGGAGAGCAATACTAAATGTGATTTTTAAAAGTGGGTTAAAGTGGATTTATGTATAAAACAATAAAAAGTAAATAATAAAATTGTTAGGGAACTGTTGACTGAAACCATCCAGCTTGGCCAGGTCCACTTGCTTGAGTTGTCTCACAACAGGAGGTGTGATAAGGAACATGGTGTTGCCTCCAAAAACTAACTGGAAGAATTCGGGAGGGGCCAAAAGAGAGAGGAGATGACCAACCTCCCAGAGTCTTTCTCTCTGGAATCCATCTTGGCTGAGAGACACGCAGGCCACCAGGAAGGACCCTGAGTCATACAATAGGCCAAGCGAGATGACTGGCCAGATACAACCGGGAAACTAACCCCATTACCATGAAACCTGAGACAGTGAGCCATCTGGCAGAGTAGTTCTCCTGGGTTCCCTTAGCCTACTGCTTTCCACCCAGGCACCCCTTCCCAATAAAGTGTCTTGCTTTGTCAGCTTGTGTGTCTCCTCAGACAATTCCAAGTGTTAGACAAGAGCCCACTCTCAGGCTCTGGAAGGGGTTCCCCTTCATGCAACAAAAAAATAAAATAAAAATAAAAAATAAAACTTTAGAGAAAGATAATTAGATTTTATATAGAAATTTCAGATGGAGAACTGAAAAGATGGTGATGACCCAAAAATGTTCCCTGCAAAGTATGTCAATCTAAGCTGGATATAGGGATTGGTTAATACTTAAATGCAAGTATCAGATGAAGCAATGAAAATACATTTCTTAGGGAAATTGTACAGAAAAGAGAGATGGTAGGATTTTAGAGAGAAAAATGAAAGGGATGACAACCAAAGAATGGTGCTAAATAAGGTTCTGGTAAATGATCTAGAAGGAAGGTGTAAAAAGCAGGACTAGGACCAGTAAGATATATTTGGAAAGAATCAAAAGGAGTAAAGAATTCAATAAAAAAAAGCTGTGATGAACAACATAAAACACTTTCTAGATTCTCCTGTAAGAAAAAGTTGAGAAGGTATCTAATGGAATGACAAATCATGAGAATAATTGTAACTTCATTGTGAAGATGACGGAAGAGCTCAGAATGAAGTGTGTTAAGAGGTGAGGGTAGATAATAAAATGGCACCTTCTATTTCATGGGAAGCTATAGCAGGGTGCAGAGATAGGGGGCAGTTTGTTGTTTTTCTTGTCAAAAAGGCCTGAACATCTTTCAAGATTGGCTTAAACAGTGAAACAGCAACAGATCGAATGTATTGAAAAAGGTCTTAAATGGAATAGATATGGATTGTACTAGGAAAACCAGTGGAGGAGCTGAAAGAAGACAGAGTTCTCAGAACTATGCAGGTGCAAGTATGGTTGTGAGTGTGTGTTTATAGAATTTATTTTTAGTGCAAAAATATTGAAACTGTTGCAGGTCCTGCCCAATAACTTTAGTTTTCTTGAAGAAAGCAAGAGATGGTTACACAGGGAAGTGCTGATATCAGCAGGAGAATGGAGATGTAAAAACATCATTGAAATACATGAAGGGGCAAAATGATTGAGGATTAGAGCCAATTGCCCTACACAGTTAAGAAACCATTTATCTGAAGTCATCCAGCAGTACTGGAGTCCCTAATACTTATTAACTTATTGGCCATAGAACTGAAAAAAGCAGACTGTAAGATTGACTAAACTTTAAAATTTTTTAGGGATATTTTCCCCTTTTTTGTTAACCAAACATATGATATATGCCTAATTTTGGCATATACCAGTTGCAAATAATGAATCCAGTAAAGGACTGCCCTGAGTGGTAAATCAATCCTTGGCTTCATTTTTCTTAGACTCACTTTGCCTTCAGAGCAAGTGCGGGTACTGACACCAGCAGTGAGGACCAGGAAACAGAAGTAAATCCAAGAAAATAGGTCAAATGCAGTTGCTATGCTCTCAGTGGGTACTTCTCTATCAGAAAGCATGCTTCAAATGTGCTATCTAAAAACAGTACAATTATATAGAGTACAGGAACCATCCTGAGGGTGAAAATTCCTGCTGTTTTTTCAGGAAACAGAATAGAAACACAGAAGAATCCAGAAGCAGTTTTCTGAAAATAGTGTCTTCTGAGGACTTGGCCTTTACAGTGAATATCATTTTCTGAACAGAATAGTGCAAATAACCAGGAGGCCCTCATAGTTGATTCCAGGAGTGCAAAAGGAAGATACGAGATTACAGAATCAATGTTGATAAACACAAAAGCTAAAGACAGAACCATCCAACTCATGCCCCTAACCTCTCTCTCCCTCCCTCTCTCTCTCTCCCTCCCTCTCTCTCTCTCTCTCTCTCTCTCTCTCACACACACACACACACACACACACACACACACACACACAAGAGGTGCAGTTGGAGAGAATACCCGATTTTTCATATGAGATCATCTTCCACCTATTTGATCAGGGAAGTAGCTATCCCTCTCCATCAATCAGTAGCCTTTGAAATTTTCCTTTCTATGACCATGGGAATAGTTTTCCCAGAAGCTGTATGAGTGTTTTATTTAGAATTACTGGCAGACGCTTCTCAAGAGCGAATAACCACCTGACTCTAATATATGCACACTGTTGACAGAAATGGCAACAATCATGGAAGCCATCAACACCATACGATGACAGTTAATACAAATTACATAGTCCGAAACCTATGTGTTCCCTTCTCCACCACAACGTTCATGCCTGGCAACCCTTTTTATTTATGACACTGCTTTTAACACAGGTTTTCTATCTATCATATCCAGAACAGAACTCTAACACTATGTTCAGCTGCTAAAAATGAGTATGGTTCTACTGGTTATTTCCAGTCAGCGTCTGTTCTGATTGTTTGGTGCCTATAGCATACTGGTACTGTATGTGTTTAGTTTAAATTCCCTATTACCAGTATATGTACTTGCAAGTTCTGTATCTGACTATTTAACCAAACTTGGATCAAAAATATATATTTTTTTATTTTATTTTATCTTTATTTTATTTTTTTTTTTTGCGGTACGCGGGCCTCTCGCTGTTGTGGCCTCTCCCGTTGCAAAGCACAGGCTCCGGACGCGCAGGCTCAGCGGCCACGGCTCATGAGCCTAGCCACTCCGCGGCATGTGGGATCTTCCCAGACCGGGGCATGAACCCATGTCCCCTGCATCGGCAGGCAGACTTTCAACCACTGTGCACCAGGGAAGCCCAAAAAAATATATATATATATTTTTTTTTTAAATTCCAGAAAGTTCCAAAAAAAGAAAACTTGAATTTGCCAAATGCTGGCAAATATTTACATAGCATTTACATTGTATTAGCTAGTATAAGTAATCTAGAGGTGATTTAAAATATATAGGAGGATGTGTGTAGGTTACATGCACATACTACACCATTTCATATAAGTGACTTGAGCATCCTCAGATTTTGGCATAAGCAGGGTATTCGGGAACCAATACCCCAACCGATATCCATGGGCAACTGTACTTAACAGTTTCCTTTCACTCAACTGACCAACTTTTCTAGAATGTACTTTAAAACTTCAATTTATGGTCAACAGATGTTCCTCTGAATATTAATCTTTGTTTTTATTAACAGACTACTATCACCTATGGTTGTTATTTTTCTTATCACTTGACTGTATTATTTTTCTTTCATGCTACCTATAACTTAGGGTATGGAGATGGCATTGGTATCACCCTTGCTTCCAAACACCATTTTCAAAATATTATTTTTCTATCACTTGGTAAAAATGCTGGTTTCTCTAAGTATTGTGTTGTATCTATTGCATTCCCATGGCCTTCATATGAGGACCATTAATTTACCTTCTGTTAAGCCCTTATCATCCCTTAACAGCTTAAACTCCTGTATCACATTCCTCTACTGTATTAAAACTCCCATTAACATGTATTATTTAAACATCCATGTGAATGGTCCATCCATCACAATCCTTTCCTTCCACTTTACTTCCACAACCCATATCCAGTCTCAAACTTGAATTTTTCATCATCCAAAGTGAGTCATCTCTTAAATCACAAACTCAAAACAAACTTTTCAATTACAACCTCTTAACTTGCTTATCCAAGTACCTTCTCTCCATTGCTCTTTTTTTAAATCAGGTTTTCCATCCTCTAACACAATCACACATTATCCATTATCAACTTCATTTATTTCTCTATTTTCTTCAGATCTCACTTTACTGATATACTCTGAATAGGGTGGGTTCTCTGAAAAAATATTACGTTTTTATCATCTAAGTTTATATCAGCTCTATTTAAAGGCGACCATCTGTTTTATCCATATGAAAGAAGTAAGGTGCTTCTAAAGAAAACAAAATCACATGAATTGGAATAGAACTATGATTTAAATTGCTCATTATCAGTCTCAATCAGGCCCCTAGCTTTTTGGAAATATTACTATGGTGATAAGTCCAGGAGCATACAGTAAAATTTTGGATGTCATCTGGTACAAGAATTTTGGTCAAAGTAAGGTCAGATGCTCTAGCGAAGGACTTGACATTCCATATTGGGAGAGTGAAGAGGCTTCATGCACCACTCCAGTGGGAGAAAATCCATAGATCTAAAAACGCTGAGGGTTCTTGCATTGCAGTAGGGAACTTTCTGAGATTGGTTTTCCTTTTCATATTTCCTCTTCATTTTGTCACTTTAACTGACCACATGTGTAATAAGTAGAAAACACTTTCCTCAAATGTCCACATCCTAATCTCTGAAACCTGAGAATACATTACCTCATCTGGCCACAGGGACTGCAGATGAAATTAAGTTATGAACACTGAGGTTGTGAAATTATTTTGCATTACCCAAAGGAGTTAAATCTAGGCAAATGGGTTATTAAATTTGGAGAACATTCTTTGGCTGAGTTCAGAGTCACAGGGAGATGTGACCACTGAAGAATGGCCAGAGGGATGCAATACCATTGAAGATGTAGGAAGAAATGTGGGTGATCTCTAGAATCTAGAAAGGCAAGGGCCCTGGATTCTCCAAAAAGGAACCCAGGTAGGTATGCCAAAACCTTAATTTTAGCCCACTAAGACACTTATCCAACTTTTATAGAACTGTAAGATAATAAATTTGCAGATTTTTAAGCTACTAAGTAGATGGTAGTTTGGTACAACAGATCTGGAAAACTATTACATATAAAAATGAATTAAGCCCCAAATACTGATTTTTAGGTCTGATTATCAATGTTATGTTGGCTCAATCATTACCACATATCTGACTATAGAATTTTTATGAAGATGCAAGTTAGCCAACCCTCATGGGATACTGATCAGATATAGTATCTAAATCGCTTCCACTTCAACTTTGCAATCAAAACTTTACCATGATCCTTGAATGAAAACATACTTTCATTGCTATGGTTTTGTGAAATGTCTTAATATCTGTTAAAGAAATTTAACTACTTATACCTATTATATTGTAATTGACCTAGCTATTTCTGAATTTTTATTCTTCCAAATATATTTTAGGAAAAGTTTATAAAGTTTCTAAGTACATATACAAATGGAATTTTTATTTAATAGGATTGAATTAAAAAATTAATTGGATAAAACAGAATGAGTATACAGGCATACCTCGGAAATAGTGCAGATTTGGTTCTAGACCACCGCAATAAAGCAAATGTGGAAATAAAGCAAGTCATATGAATTTTTTGGTTTCCCAGTGCATATAAAAGTTATGTTTACACTACACTGTGGCCTGTTATGTATGCAATAGCATTGTGTCCAGAAAACAATGTACACACCTTAATTTAAAAATACAAAACTGACACCAAATGTCAGAGCATTAAAAATGTTTTCTGCTTTATTTCAACCTTCCAAGCCTCATGCTAATTTCTATCATAGCTGACCATATTTTGAACCTAAAGAGGAATTTTTCAAAATAGTATTCCAACTTTGGTAGACTGGCAGAATGCAAAGCCACCACAATATCTAATGTTTAAAAATTATATTGTATTGGGTTTTTCATGATAAAGTAAAATAATATTGAATTTTAAATTGATCTTGGAGATGTTCCTTTTGAACTCTAATTAATTTTAAAGACATTGAGTCTGTACCTGGTTTTACAGATACTCTTCAAATAATGACAAATTATCTCTTTCTTCCTCATGCTAAAACCCTTACTATTTTTGTTTTTCTTTCCTTACAGCATTGGCCAGGACCTTTAATATTACAGTATTAGCCACAACCTTTAAGCATTGGTCAGGACCATGTTAAGTAATCATGATAGTGGTAATCTTTATCTCATTCTTAAACTTAAAAAGAATACACTTTAAAGGTCTTGAGATAGGGTACGGTACTAACCTAGATTATCTGTTAGCCCTAAATGTGATCACAAGTGTCCTTATAAAGCCAGAGGGAGCCAGAAGGAGACTCAAGTACAGAAGAGAAGAAGGTGATTAGATGTTGGAAGCTGAGATTAATGAACTATGGAAACCAAGGGTAATCATCATTTAGATCCATCACACCTGTAACCTGCCTTCAATGATCAATCGCACATTATTTTTTACAAATGCTTGCATGTCCTCCAAGGGTCACATAGCCTAAACAATAAAACATCTGCCTGAGTTGTTTTCCAGGAACTTAGAATCAGCTGTGTTGAGTTTGAGCTTGAGACAATTAAGACTGGTTAAGATCACCGACCGGGGACTTCCCTGGTGGCGCAGTGGTTAAGAACCCACCTGAGAATGCAGGGGACATGTTCGAACCCTGGTCCAGGAAGATCTCACATGCCATGGAGCAACTAAGCCCATGTGCCACAACTACTGAAGCCCAGGCGCCCTAGAGCCTTAGAGCCTGTGCTCTGCAGCAAGAGAAGCCACCGCAATAAGAAGCCCGTGCACTACAACTAGAGAAAGCCCGCATACAGCAACGAACACCAACGCAGCCAAAAATAAATTAAAAAAAAAAAAAAAAAGACCACCAACCCTCCAATGGGGCATATGTTAGTGGCCACTCAATGACCTTTTGACATCAGAGGGCCAAAAACTCCACCCTCAGAGCATGCTAAAGCTGCCATTTTCTGAGCATGCATCCCATGAAGAAGCCTGTAGCTTAGTTTCTTCAGTGCATAACAATGATTATATCACCCTTTTTCTTGTCGCCAATTACCTTTCCCCATGCTCTCCATGCCTCAGTTTTATTGCCTAAATATGGTGAGCCCCTTTTCTTTGGGGAGGCAGATTTGAGACTTGTTCTCCTGTCTCCTGTCTTGGCTGCCTTGTAAATAAAATCTTTCTCTGCTGCAAACCTTGATGTCTCAGCATTTGGCCTGCTGTGCATTAGGCAAACAAACTTGGTTCAGTAACACTATAAAGAAGGAGACAGGGACCACAAGTCAGAGAATACAGTCAGCTAAAATGGAATGAATTATTGCTCAGAGCCTCCAGAAGGAATCAACATGTTGACACTTTGATTTTAGTCCAGGGAAACTAATTTTGAACTTCTGGTCCACCAAAATGTAAGAAAATGAATTTGTGTTTTTTAAAGCTACTACGTTTGTGGTAATTTGTTACAACAGCAATCGGAAATTAATATAGGTACCACTCACTGTAAGGAAACAAAAGACCAAACAAACAAAAAATGGCCAGGCGCAGAATTGTACAAAATTGCAGGTATGTTGTGCCGAAGAGTACAGACTGAAGTCAAGTTAGAGAATCCAAATGGAACAATGAAAAATGGAAATCCAGATTTCCAGTATTTCAGACTGGTGCAAGCTACACAGAGAAAGCATTTGCAGTAGATTGAAATGGGTAAGTCAAAAATAACCCCAGAGCTGAGGGACAGAAAGCCACAGGGGCATAAAATGCCCCTGAGGTTTGTTTTCTCTTAAATCTAGTGCCTTAGTCAGATACATCTGAGAATACTTGTGAAAAGCCAAGTGGAGATCATTATCTGGTTCTTCAGGTTTCAATTAAACTGAACATATTTGTATTTCAAATATATTAAACATATAATTAAATCATTATAACATAATTAAAATATTGAAAAACTAGGTAAAAAGAATACTAATCATTATAAAACAATATTAATTTTAACTATTAGAAGTGGAATATTAAACATAATCTATAGCAATGAAAAAAGGAATTGAAAAACATTAAAGCAACATGAATTTTGAGATGAAAGAATTGGAGGCGTGAAGATAGATCATTAGTCTCCAGCCTTTATCTCTACTCTCTATAGTAAATATGCATAAATTACTCTTCAGGAAAAACAAAAACCAACCAACCAAACAAAAAACGTTGCAATTAATGAGAACTCTCTCCAAGGAATGCCCTGGCTAAGCATTTGGAAACTGACACTTGGACTTCTACTAGGTCCATGAAATGTGAATGCTAATGACTATGCACATGTTTATGTGTGTATGTATGTGTGCATGTTTAACCTGAAGGCTAATTGTCCTCCTCAGCTTCTTAAAGATGAATAAATAAAGCCATTCCAATACCTAGCAGAAACTTTCTACATTTTTTTTTTATAAAAAATGATTTCAGCTTATGAGATTTTAAGCTATGATTTTAAAATCAGGTTAGATGTTTAGAATCATGACACTAAATCTGTAAAAGTTTAAACTGATAATTTTCAGGAACAGAACACATAATGTACACATCTAAAATCAAATATTCACATTTGGAAACAGAATTTTTTGTAGTTAGACAATCTTCAGCTGCAGATACAAGCACTTAAATGTTCTAACGTCTGAGGAAATTGATTATTTTAGCTATCTTACTGAGTGAAAAGTGAAACAATCATAGTCCAACTGATAAAGGAGTAGTCTAAATCAATCTTTAACATGTTCAGAATACACTTCCAAGAAATAATTTCAAACTCCAAAAAGATGAGGTAAAGAGTGGCCTTTTTGAGGTCTCAATTGAATGACCAAGGTGCTCAGTGAGGTCTCTCCTCTCTGGTTGGGTGGGCACCTCAAAGACTCCCAGCCTCTCACAACTCCTTGTCATTCACCTCTTGTCTCTGTAGGAAGAAATCTCTCCTCAGCTATGTGTAAGAATATGATTTTACCTTTTTTTTTTTTTTTAAATTGTTCTTTAGCAGATCTGATTCTTTGGCTTATAGTCTTCATGTTTATGTTTGTTTTTGATGCTTGGTGCCAGAGCATTTAAAAGTCACCTGATTTAAGAGTTTCATTTTGCAGGTGATGTCATTTGTTGCTCAGATAATTTCAGTGACTTCTATAAGGACACTAATCAAAGACCTTAGCCTAAGAGAATCTAAATCTAACTTCAGAGGGAGAGAAAGAAGAAATTACATGATACTCTCTAGAGTAGTAAATAAACTACTACAATTTACTCTAACACAACCAGGGCATTTGGATTTTTTTTTAATGAACACTATGTTCTCTTAAAATCTCAATCATTGATACTTTAATTATAATTATTTAACCCACAAGAGTAAATACAATAAAGTAAATTATAAATACTTTGCATCTCAAGCTGTCTTCAACATTTCAATGTTGTTTGCAGACAGTAAAATAATCATAGAACTCTTAAATTAAAATCTAAGTGTGAAATCTGTCACTCAGTTACACATTGTAAATAGAATTACCAAACTAAATTTTAAGAATTATAGCTAATTATCTTAATCATACTATTTTAATCCTAAGTACAGATATCATCGCTAACCAAAACCATATATTATTAATGTGTGTATGACTTACACCATCATCTCTGTATTTTATTCTAAACCTCTCCAGGGTTAAAAGACCCTGAACCTTAAGGCTATAAATACAACATTCTAGGTAAACTGGAATTGATACAAGTGATTTGAGGTTAACAGCTCGGGTTAGTGAGGCTACTTTTTTTGCCAGATAATGTTCATATCCCTGTGTTCAAGTTGTATCAATACTTAAGTCTTACGTTTGAGCTGGGAGATAAAGATGTCTAAGCCTCTCCCACACATGCACACATACTGAAAAAACTTAATCTTTATCATCTGGGCACATTTTATATTTTCCAGTGTTAGAATTTTAAGTTTCCTATTTGGCTCCAATAAGAGTTTGGTACCATTTCATTAGATTTTACATCTTTACATAATTCTGTGGCAATCCTTTTTTTTAATGATTTGATTGAGCACTATTCCCTCTTTATTTTCCATCAGTATAGATCACAACTCCTACTGGTATTAAAATGTCATCTGGATGATTTCTGGTATTTACCAGGGATTTGTCTGGATCTGAAGTTACATATCTGTGTCACTAGAATAAAATATTTTATAAAGCCACTTCCTAAATACGAATTGTTTCTTATTTTGATGAGATTTGTTATCAACCTATTTACATTTCATCTATACTAGTTTCAAGGAGGAAAATGGATATATAGTTAGTTGAATTGTGTCTACACAACTATTTGTTCATATATTCCATTATTTTGTCTTAAGAATTTCAAGGTTAACAGTTAAAGGAATGAAACTATAGGAATTAAAGAAAAAATTCTGACAAAGTTTATCCTTTCCAAAAGTTCTCAAAATAGTAATTTATATTAGCATACCAAAAAATATTGTACTCTGGAGATTTAATAACTAACAATCCTTTATCCTCTTACTAGTCACAAAGAGTAGAGAGATAGTGGGTCAGGTTAATAGAAATGTCTGCTTTGCGTTGAGAGGTGAAGGTGGGTGTTGGGCTGGAACCAAGAATTAAACTGACATAAGACAGATTAACAAGAGAAAAGCATACCAATTTAAGTTTTACATGACAGTAGAGCTCTCTTAATGGAGGCTGAAAGAAATGGCAAAAACCTAAATATTTTTAAGCAAAGGTGGAACAGACAGAGACAATTGTAGAAATGTAACTAAACTACGTGGAGCCTAAAGGAAGAGATTAATTATTTTAACAAGTTCTCTGATTTTCTCTCGAGTCTGACTCCCTGATAAAGAAAGTTTCTTTTCTCCATCTTTCTCATGGAGTTTTTAATCTCCTCTTTTCAGGAAGAAAAGAGGAGATTAGAATGTTCTTCTAGCATCTGCTATTTCTCAAGTGCCTTTAGCTCAAAATAATCCTTATGCCAAAGTGGCATATTTTTGGGTGGCGTATTCTGCCACCCTTCATAGGCTAATTGGAGAAAGTGGTTCCAAATTTGAGCATCTGAATATACACCTCCATCTTGAAGTTTGGAACAGCCCATCCTAGAAAAATATTGGTGTAAAAGACTAGATACATTTATGCAGGTTTGCTTTCTCACAGTAGTGTGGAGTAGAGGAAAAACAGAAAAGAACTCCTGTGAGTTTGCCATTTTTTCTGAGATTATTCTTTTATCATCCAACTCTCCTTTATTATATCTTATGCAATCAGTGACAACTTATTTTCTGACTTCACTCTAACTTCTTCCTTAGCTTTCCCAAAGCTTCATGTTTCCGCCCCAATGGAGACTGAGGATAGAAACTTGTATGATTGTGGGTAAGTTAATTTATTTTTCTATGCCTCGATTTTTATCTGTAAAGTGAGAAAATTAGTACCTCCCACCTCATAACGTTGGAATAAAAAGTAAATGAAGTAAATTATGTAGAAATTTGAAACACTGAATGAAACAAGGTAAGTACTCAATACATTAGCATTATTACAATTATCATTTCTTACTCTATTTTAACCTTCCAATTAAAAGGATTGAACTCTCTCTATTTGTTAAATTCCATCTAAATAAAAGCAATAAACATATCATATTTTTATATTAGTAAACATGACTTTTAGATGAAAATGGGCTTCAGTAAATGCTTAAGTGCTTAAACAATTTCAGACCAAGAAAATGACTACCAATGAAACTTCATTGCAAATCTCCACCAATATCCACCTGAAACTGATTTCTATATTTTAAAGAACAGGTACCATTAGAAATAATAAAACTAATTCAACTTCTTACTTGAGATATGAGGGGAAAAAAAAAATATATATATATATAAACACTCACTAGGAGATATTACACTGCCCAGACTGAATAAGTATCACAAATTTTAGAGCTTACACCTGAAAACAACTTTTCTGGACGGATAGAAAGCATTAATGAGCTTTTTACTTACCATCTTAGTTTAAAACATGAAAACGTTTTCAACAATAACCTCAGTCCATGGCATATTACAAAGATTCTGGCAAGGTTATAAGCAAAGCAGAGAGGTTACTTTTTCTGTGCCAGCTGTTTAGTTAGTGGACTATATTGTCCATATGGTCATAATTATCTCAGAACTATTTTTCCAACTACCTGGCTTCATGAAAATTATATCTTAAAATAAAATTAAAACAAGAGAAATCTCTTCAAAAAGTGCAATACAAATTTGCAAATCATCTATGTTCTCCTCCCTCTACTGCCCTATGCATTTGCCCTCTCTTTGGGGTCATTTTCATACCAACTACGCCCTCTAGGATTCATTTGATATCCTGTTTCTCTCCAGATGAGCCATTCTATGTTTTTGTATGGCTTCTTAGCATCTCTTCTGTGATCAAGAATTAGAAGTCTTTCTGCATGTAATAAATATGTCAGTTCTATATAAAATTGTAGTAGTTACATTGCATGTGTACCATTTTTCAAGTATGTTGCTAATCCTATTTTATATATTTTCTTATGTAATTATCACAACACAAGTGCAAAGATATATTATTTTTAACCATACGAAACTGCCATTTGCTAAATCAAAAATTATTTAATATTGGCAGTTCATGTGTTTCACTTAATATTCTTAGGACAATTTCAAAGATATGGAAGCAGATGCTTACAGCTAAATTACTCAAAGTCACTCTACTAAGCCTTTCATCCTAAATATAGATAAAAGTTCATGGTCTCTAGATCATTATGAGCAATGCCCAACTATTCCCAGTTTAATCGCATGAAATATTTTGTTACCTGGAATGTCTAAGTATTTGGTAAATTTTTATAGGGATACTCATTGAAGTATAGTCTTTGTGGTAGACAGAATAATAGTTTCCTTAAGATGTCCAAATCCTAATCTCCAGAAATTGTGAATATGTTATCTTACATAGAAAATGGGACTTTGTAGGTATTATTAAAGTAAGGGTGTTCAATGGGGAAATTACCCTGGATTATCTGGGTGTGCCCAGTGTAATCATAAGGGTGTTTGTTAGAGGGAAGCAAGGGCACAAAAGACAGTGAAAAGGTTATTTAATAATAGACACAGAGAGAAAGAGAGATGTGGAAGATGCTACAGTGCTGGCTTTGAAGATGGAGGATGAAGCTACAAGCCAAGGAAGGCAAGTGGCCTCTAGAAACTAGAAATGATATGGAGACTGATTCTCTGTTAGATTCTACAGGAGTAATAGCTCTGACCTCCAGAACTGCAAGAGAATACATTTGTGTTGTTTCAAACAGTTTGTGGTAATTTGTTACAGCTGCAGTAAGAAATTTATACAGTCTGCTTATTCTGAATTTATATAATGATTTATAGGCACATTGAGATATTAAATTTCATCACTTGAATTCGATAGCCCACTATATGACACTATGACACAGATTCCTATAAAAAGATATATAATAATAAATTTGAAGGTTAGACTAAGTGTTCAAGTTAATAACATAAATTACTTTTAGTTCAATTTATTCTGCTTCATAGATTTACAATTAAAGTAATCAAATAAAACTTTCAAACTAAAGCCACCATTTCTAGGCTTCAGTGCAGACCAGCTTGAATAGATATAAATAAGAGACTATTCAAGCAATAAATTTATTGGTATAGTTCTTGTCTGTGTACTTTGAAGGCTTGTACTGGAAGATGTGAAATATCTGGGTCTGATAAAGTGGCTTGTATAAATAGTGGAAATAAATTATGGCGAGAAAGAATTAATCTCCCACAGATTGACATAACCTTAGATGCAAGTGATATTTCTCTTTTATTTATATGCAAATTAGATGTTCCACTTGAATTTTAAGAATTTCTTAGTTATCTAATTGGCATTTCTTATGTTATCCATTGATATCTGAGTAAGAAAAGAAAAACATACTTTATTTATTCATTCATTTTAATATTGATCAATTTTGCACATACAGAAATTTGCTTAGGAGCAGTTTTACTGCTTAACAAGCTTTCTCAGTTTCTTCTTCAACATCTCAACATCCTGACATTTTATCAATCTATTTAACTTAGTCTTCCATTAAATATTCTTTATATTGTCAAATGTATTCCCTCTCTACTGTATCTCTCACTTTAATGCCCTTAAAATATGGTGAAATTATGACACGTTGTACATTTTCTCATCAATTTTCATCTTTCTTTTTAGACATTTTCTGAATAAAAACATTTTTTTGGCATGCCATGCTCAAGCTGAACTTAGAAAATCACTAAAGCTCTAACAGGAAATAACAGTAGAAACGGTCTAAATATTCTTGAGAGCAAATAAATGGATTACAAATGCCATGAAGCTAAAATAAAACAGAATTCAAAACCTTGTTAGTGATAAGGTATAGGTTTCTGGGAGCAAATTTATTTGAAAATTCATATATAACTGGTTGGGGTCTGAATTCAGCATAAACTAATTGGCTTACAAAAGAAAACTAGAAGAATATCCCCATGGGAATCATGGAATTCATACTGTTGCTTTTTTTTTTTTTTTTTTGCGGTACGCGGGCCTCTCACCGTTGTGGCCTCTTCCGCTGCGGAGCACAGGCTCCAGACGCACAGGCTCAGCGGCCATGGCTCACGGGCCCCCGGACCGGGGCACGAACCCGTGTCCCCTGCATTGGCAGGTGGACTCTCAACCACTGCGCCACCAGGGAAGCCACATACTGTTGCTTTTGACTTAGCTTTGATCTATAAAAATATAAATATATATATATATATATATATACACACACATATATATATACACACACGCATATTTGAAACAAGATTCTCTTACTCACATCCTCTCCAGCATGTTCAGAAAAGTCAACACTCAAATAATTCCCATGAATCATATCCGTGAAGTGTTGCTTCTTCTTTACAAGCTGAAGATGCTGCTAATGATAAAAGTGTTCTTATGCCAGGTGCATCTTCATATTCATGACACATACTTTTCCTCTGGTTCACTTTATGTATAAGGATACAATGATGTGTCCATGGACTTGAAAACTCTGCATATTAATGCATTATATAACTTTTTTCTGTGAACTTCATCAGAGTTTATTTTTCCCTGGTATGATATTTTCACCAGTTGTACTCCTAAATTCTGCTTTTAATACTTATCAAGTTTCCCCAGTTTTCTATTTGTAACGTAAAGCCCCTAAAACAATTTGAGAAGCCCACTTAGTTTTTATGTTTTTCAGCACTCAGTTCTAAAACAACTTTTAAAAATGTATTTATTGTAACATAAGACACGGAAAAATAAAATCAATGGAAACATATAGCTTAATCAAGTATTATAAGGCAATTATCACTAGGTCAAGGAAAAGAAATTTGGCAGCCACTTCACAGGTTCTCCTACACAAGCCATGCCAATCACAGACCCCTCTCTCCTTCCCTAAGTAACCATTATGCGCATAGTGACTTGCTTCTAGTGGGTAGAATAGAGTAAAAGTAATTAGCATATCCCTTATAAACATTTACTCTTAATAGTTGCATTTCACAAATATAAGTTAGGTCATAATTACCTATTTAAGGTATTCTGTACTTCCTCTGTTAATTTTTCTATAATCCCTCATTGCATCTCATTGGCTGAAATCCCTCTTTGATTTGAGTTGATCTTAAGTAAAGAACAGGTATATGTTTTTACTTATTGTAAACTTCCTTAAGTTATAATAAATTAACCTAAATATTGTTTTAAGAATTTAACTGTCAGAATAAGAAAATAATATGAACATTAGTGCCTGGTATAGATTACATTTTCCTTATTGTTTTTTTAATAACTACCTAATTGTATTAAAGGCAGGGGGAAGTTTATTTGACGAGACACATAAATGTTGCCATAAAAACATTATTAGTACTCTTAATATTAGGGATACATGATTCAATTTTTTATGTAAGCCTATAAAATTTTCTTTCTACCTCAGTCCTATATATGTTTTAATGTACATGAAAAACAAAATTAATCAAATATTTGAAATATAATTGAAGACTGACATTATTTAAAACAGAAGTAATGTATTCATATTTGCCTCAAGACGATGTTTTTAATTTTTTTCTATGGTTATCTTGGTATGACTCAGAATTTTGAGGTCAAATCTTAATGTACACCTTGACCTTGATACAGCTTTGGCAGATAAGACAAGCACAGAAATCATACTTCTTATTTTAACTTCCTATATTTATCATGGAAAACAAATTATTTTGTAGACAGAAAACATGCAACATGTTATACATTTCCTTGTTTTAAAAGGTAGAAAATATAGAGTTGTCACCTCTATCAATTTATATAAGTATTACTTATCAATGAATTTAACAATGAATAAGTATATTGTATCTTTCAAGTAATTTGATAAATGGAAAAGACAGTGCTGCCTAATAGATAATTAAATGACCTATAACTTGAGTGGTGATCAATAGAATAATCTTAATAAGAAGGAGGATTTATTTTGGTGTTATCCAGGACTTTTCCCTAAGTACCATTCAATATTCTTACAATAAATTCCTGTCTTAAAAATAGGCATGCATACTAATACAAGTAGCTGAGAAAATTAATAAATACATTATATGACAGGACTGGAATTCAAAATGTTTGTTGCCAGAAACCAACAATAATACAAATTTTAAAATGTAACTTTTACTCTATATCAGTAGACATGCCTTAAAAATAATAAAAATTAATGATAGCTGTAACAACTATAAGAAAAAGGAAGAGCAAAGATTATCACAGAAGGAGAAAAAAGAGATGGAAAAATAAAGTTTGGAGTCCTAAGAGGGAGCTGGGCTATCATGGCTGACTTTGGAGAGAATTAGTACTTAAGCGTAAATGTCTCTATGACTAAGCCTCTGATAGGCATGGTTAAAACTGACATTATGATCTCTATTTGAGTGGATGCCTTTGTAGTTCCTCATAGAGTATTTACCAAAGTTGAATCACAAACTAAATTTTTAGTTAGTATGAGGATAAACTAAAATACCTTATATGATATGTGTGTTCAGACTTGCCTGATGTGATCATAAACAGAGTAGATATACCCATAAACCCTTAGAATTAAGTGATTCCCAACATCGCTGGCTGTCAGCCTGGAGGACTTCATGACATACATCTGGATTACATGGAGAGCAGGGGAATAAAAGCCTGTAAATTTTGAGGCAAGTGGGATTTTAAAACCCACAATAAGTATAGTTGTATTTTCAGGTGGGTTCTTTCATTTAGCACTAATACTTTCATGTCAGTTACAGAAAGACTGAATTTACTTCTGGCCATATCAGCCCTAAAATATAGTAATTGTAGAGACTGTAGTTGTGTTTCCAATATCTATAATTATAGAACCCTTGGTATTTAGCTGGTTGCAAGACCATATGGAATAGCTTTATATTTCTTAGTTTTCCTTAAAAGTAGATGATTTTTAACTAAATTCTGATTAATGGGATGGAGTGTGATTAGAGTGGTCAGGTAAAATGCAAGAATTCTGGATAGGTTGCCAAGGGGGTGCAGGGAGGGATGGATTGGGAGTTTGGGATTAGCAGATGCAAACTACTGTATACAGAATGGATAAACAAGGTCCTACTGTATAGCACAGGGGACTATATTCAATATCCTGTGGTAAACCATAATGGAAAAGAATATGAAAAATAATGTATATATATATATGTGTAACCAAATCACTTTGCTGTACAGTAGGAATTAACACAACATTGTAAATCAACTATACTTCAATAAAATCAATTAAAAAAATAATTTTGGATAAATGTTATATATATACTTAATCATGATATTTTAATATGAATGTGCTCCAATAATGCATGAGATATGTTTATACTAACATATTTGTTATCTATATAATTCAGCTGAGCATTCAGAAATTTTATTTACTTAATTTGGCAACCCGAGATTTGAGTAGAGATAATGTATATAATCCCATGCTGTTTCCATCAAAGAAATGGAACGCCTATTCTCCAATCATTTTTTATCCAGTTTCCAGGAATATGGTCAGCGTAGTTCCATTTTGTAAAATGCAAATTGGTCATGACACTAAAACCAAAGCAGCAACAAGACAGAAGGAAACACGGTACTATACTGCATTTTGGTGCAGATATCTCTTACAAACCCTAACAAGGCTATTACAGGTTAAATCCAAGATATTACAATAGAAAAAATAAACTTCAATTCTGCCTAAGCCACTTTCAAATTTTGTTCTATATTATGTACTGAAATTGTATCCTAGCTAATACATTATACGAACAGAAGTTATCCTGATCATCATTAATTAGTCCTGGATTATTTTCTTTTCCCCCTTTTCCCTTTTTCTTCTCCATTTGATATTTTTTGAGATAAATTGTACTGTTTGTCACAATTGCTAATAGACAAATTATGATTAATTGCTTTCCTTCTATGTTCATTAATTGGCCTTAATAAATTGAAAGCAATTTAAACTGTTTTGCCCTGAAGAACCCTGTCATAATTATGTAAGTACAAAAATGACAGAATAGTAAAGATATTTCAGAAATGAATAATGAAATGGATTTTTAAGGATTAGGATACTTTTAAAAGCAATACTGTATTAGAGAATTTTTAGGTTCACAGAAAAACTGAGGGCGAATGTACAGAGATTTCTCATATAGTTACTGCCCCTACATATGGATGTCCTCCCCCATTTTCTATATCCCCCACTAGAGTTACATCAATTTGTTACAATTGATGAACCTACACTGTCTCATCATCATCCCCCAAAGTCCACAGTTTTCCTTATGGCTCACATTTGGTATTGTACATTCTATGGATTTGGACAAATGTATAATGGTATATGCCCATCACTATGGTAGCATACAAAATATTTTCACAGACCTAAAAATCCTCTGTGGTCTGCCTATTCATTCCTTCCTCCTCCCTAACCCCTGGCAATCCCTAATCTTTTTACAGTCTCCATAGTTTTGCCTTTTCCAGAATGTCATATGGTTAGAATCATTCAGAATGTAGCCTTTTCAGATTGGCTTCTTTCCCTTTGCATTACACATTTAAGGTTCCTCCCTGTTTTTTCATGGCTTGATAGTTCATTTCTTTTTAGTGCAGAATAATATTCCATTATCTTTATATACCACAGTTCATTTATCTGTTCACCCACTAAAGAACACCTTGGTTGCTTACAAGCTTGGCTAATTATGAATAAAGCTTCTATAAACATCCATACACAGGTGTTTGCATGTACAGAAGTTTAACTTCTTTGAATAAATTCCAAGGAGCGCAATCACTGACAAAGGCAGTAAAAGTATGTTTAGCTTTGTAAGAAACTGCCAAACTGTCTTCCAGAGTGACTGTACCACACCAGCCATGAATGGGAGTTCCTGTTGCTCTGCACCCTCATCAGCATTTGGTGTTGTCAGGCTTTGGGATTTTAGCCATTCTCATAGATGTGTTAGTGGTATCTGTTTGTTGTTTTAATTTGCATTTCCCTGATGACATGTGATGTTGAGTATCTTTTCATGTGCTTATTTACCATATGTTTATCTTCATTGTTTGTCTGTCAAGGTCTTTGGCCAAATTTTATTCTTGCTGTTGAGTTTTAAGAATTCTTTGCATATTTTTTACAACAATTTTTTTATTGGATATGTCTTTAGCAAATATTTTCTCTCAGTCTGTGGCTTGTCTTCTAATTCTCTTGACATTGCCTTTCACAGAGGGGAATTTTTAATTTTAATAACATCCTGATTAACCATTACTTCTTTCATGAATCATGCCTTTGATGTTGTGTCTTAAAATCATCACCATACTGAAGGTCATCTAGGTCTAGGAGTTTTAAAGTATTGCATTTACATTTAGGTCTACAATCCATTTTGAGTTAATTTTTGTAAGGAGTATAAAGTCTGTGTCTAGATTATTTTTTTGTTTTGCATGTATATGTCAGTGTACCAGCAGCATTTGCTGAAGGAACTATCTTTTCTCCATTGTATTGCCTTTGGTCCTTTATCAACAATCAGTTAACTATAATTAAGTAGTTCTATTTCTGGACTATTTTGTTTATTGATCTATTTGTCTGTTCTTTCATTAATGCCACACTGTCTTGATTACTGTACCTTTGTAGTAAGTCTTAAAAGTCTTGATGTTGGGTAATGTCAGCCCTCCAAATTTGTTAGTCTCCTCCATATTGTGTTGGTTGGATTAAATTTAAGAATCAGTTTGTAAATATCTAGAAGATAATTTACTGGGATTGATTCACTGCCTTAAATCTATAGATTAAATTAGGAAGAACTGATATCTTGATAATTTGGGGACTTCCTATCCATGAACATGGAATATATCTCTACTTTTTATTATTTGATTTTGTTCATCAGAGTTTTAAAGCTTTCCTCATATATATCTTGTTCATATTTTATTAGGTTTAAATATAAGTATTTCATTTTTCAGGGTGCTAATGTAAATTATATTGTGTTTAATTTCAAATTCTACTTGTTCATTGATGGCACACAGAAAAGAGCTTGACTTTTGTATTTCAACCTTGTAACCGATTACCTTGCTATACTCCGTTATTAATTCCAGAACTTTCTTTCTTTTCTTTCAATTCTTTCAGATTTTTTAAGTAGATAATCATGTCATCTACAGTTTGATTTCTTCTTTCCAAATCTGTATATCTTTTATTTCCTTTTCTTGTCTTACTGCATTATCTGGAACTTCCAGTCCAATGTTGAAAAGGGGTGGTTAGAAAGAACATCCTTGCTTTGTACCTCATTTTAGTGGGAAAGCTTCAAGTTTCTCACTGTTAGGTATGATGTTAGCTCTAGGTTTTTTGTAGATATCCTTTATCAAGTTGAGAAAGTTTCTCTCTATTCCTAGTTTACTGAAAAATTTTCTCATAAATAAGTGTTGGATATTGTCAAACAACTTTCTGCACCTAACAATATGATTATGTAATTTTTCTTTTTTAAATTGTTGATATGATGATTTCATTAATTAATTTTCAAATGTTGAATCAACCTTATATATCTGGGATACATCTCACATGGCTATGGTGTATAATTTTCTTTACATACACTTGTATCCAATTTGCTAATATTTTGTTGAAAAAAATTTGCATCTGTGTTCATGAGAGATGTTGGTTTATATTTTCTTTTCTTGTAATACCTTTGTCTGCTTTTGGCATTAGGGCAATACTGTCCTCATAGAATAAGTTACAAAGTATTCCCTTTGCTTCTATCTTCTGGAAGAGATAATAGAGAATTAGTATTATTTTTTCCTAAAATGGTTGGTAGAATTTGCCAATGAACGTATTTGGCCTGGTGCTGTTTTGGAAGATTATTAATTACTAGTTCAATTTTTAACAGATATAGGCCTATTCAAATTGTCTCTTTCTTCTTGTATGAGTTTTGGCAAACTGTGGACCAATTTAACAAATTGGTCCATTTCATCTAGGTTATCAGATTTGTGTTCATAGAGTTGTTCATAATACACCTTTATTATTTTTTTAATGTCCATAGGATCTGTAGTGATATTCCCTCTTTCATTCATGATATTAGTAATTTGTGTTTTCTCCTCTTTTTCTTAGTTAGCCTGGCTAGAGTCTTATTGATTTTATTGATGTTCACAGTACCAGCTTTTGGTTTTGTTAATTTTTCTCTATTGATTTCCTGTTTTTAATTTCATTGATTTATGCATTAATTTTAATTATTAATTTTTTTCTGCTTATTTTGGATTAAATTTGCCCTTCTTTTTTCTAGCTGCCTAAGGTAGAAGCTTAAAGGATTGATTTTAGATCTTCTTTCATTTTTAATATATGCTTTCAATGCTATAAATTTTCCTCTAGGTGCTGTTTTTACTGCTTCCTGCAAGTTTTGACAAGCTGTTTTCATTTTCATTTAGTTCAAAACATTTTAAAATTTGTCATGTATGGTTGGTGTTCTCTGAGCTTTCTTGATCTGTGGTTTAGTGTCTGACATTAATTTGGGAAAATTAATTGTTTCAAATATTTCTTCTGGTCCTTTCTCTCTTTCTTCTCTGGTATCCCCATTATGTATTTGTTATACATTTTGTAGTTGTCCCAAAGTTGTTGGATACTGTTTAATTTTTTTAGTCTTTGTTCTCTTTGTTTTTCCTGTTTGAGGAATCTACAGATCAGATATCTATGGATGAGGTTTTTTTTTCCCTCAGATGTATCTAATATGCTGATGAGCCCATGAAAAGCATTTTCACTTATATTAAAGTGTTGCTTATCTCCAGTATTTCTTTTTGGTTCTTTCTTAGGATTTCCATCTCTTTGCTTACATGCCCATCTGTTCTTGCATGCTATCTACCTTATCCAGTAGAGCCCTTAGCACATTAACTATAGGTGCTTCAAATTCCAGGTTTGATAATTCCAATATCTCTGTCATGTACAGTCATGCTCGCTCCGTCTCATCAAATTGTGTTTTTTGCCTTTCAGTATGCCTTGTAATTTTTCATGATACCTGGACATGACGTACGGGGCTAAAGGGATTGTTTTATGCAGACATTTAGTACTGTGGTGGAGAGGTGTGTGGAGAAAGAAAACATTCTATAGACCTATGATTAGGTCTCAGTCTATTAGTGAGTTTATGCCTCTGGGCTGTGAACTTCACAAGTGTTTCTCAGTTTTATAATTCTCCTCTAGGTAGGACAGGATGGTTAAACTGGACTAGAGTTGGGTGTTTTACTTTAGTTAGGCTCTGATAATATCTCATCAGATTAGCTTTTGTAAACTAGTTTCCCTTGAGGGCAGGGCTTTTTAAGAAGGATAAAGTGATTAGGATAGTTTTTATGGACACTGTTATACTCCTGATATTCTAAAACCATATCTTTCAATCAGGAAGTTGTTCAATTTCAATTGTTTTGATATGGGTTTCCATGGTGCAATGAAAATGGTTTACTGAAAAACAAACAATCTAACCCATCCATTTAGAATAGCCAGAAGTTCCATGTAGCCTAATAACTTTTCAAACCTGAGAGGGACATAATAACAACCAGTAGTCTTAGAAAACAACCATTTGTGTTTGAAGAAATAAGAGACATAAGGCTGCAAAGAGAAAAAGTTTACATCATCTGAGAATCATAACATGATTTATCTAAAACCTATCCCTGTCTTATTAATTCCCACCTCTAGATTAGATCTTACATGTTTCAAAGAGACTCAAGTTAGTCCATGTCTACAGTATCCTAGTCATGCAATAGGGAGATTAGATTTGTTTCTCCATATTCTCCTGCTGTTCCTCCACTTATTTCAACCTGACCTTCCTTATTTATTTATTTAGCTAGCTAGCTAGCTAGGTTTAGCTAAGATAGAATAATATGTTCAAGTAACAGGAGCCATGCCCCAGTAGCTTTGAGTCCTTGATTTCTGGAATAATAAAAATTAAGTAAGATCATCTGACTTTTTGAATTTTAGATTTTATTGGCATATAGGATAACCTGTGCAGTAGAAGAAAAAGAATATCTGGTTCAAGTGTAAGGGAATGATACTGAATATAAGAGCAAAAATTTTCTCATTTTTCCTTCCAATTAATTCTCCTCCCAATAGAATATGCTGACTTCTAATATGCATGTAATAGAAAAGAAAGGACAGTTAAAAACCATAAAAGTTGTGACAGAATAATTTTGCTTGTTATGGCCCCTTTTATCTTCTGTGCTAGGAGGCCCTTCAGATTATTCTCTTTTGAAACTGTGATTTTTTTTTTATTCAACATCTATCTATATATATTGGACTATCTGGATTTAAATATGATTTTTTTTTACTTGCAATATTCCATAGATCTAGTGGCCTTAATAGAGGAGGCCGAAAAAAATTACAAAATTCTACATATCACTTGAATTAATATGTAATCTCTGGGATGTGTTAATAGGATGATTGTGATCAACAGACATAAATACATACTAGTCAGTTTTTATACTGCTGAGTGCAGATTTGGAGGAATATGAAACATTGCCTAAGTATTAAGAGACATAACCCAGAATCTAATGCCTAAGTGGTGAGAAGACCAAAATATTTTCTCACTTCCAAAATTCCAACCTAACATGATACACTAAGTAAACCAACCTTACTGTATAGACAGATTACCTTTTCTCTTTTTCAACTCAATAATCATTTAATTAAAGATCTAATAATCAGTGACTATGAGAATATTATATATAAATATACATATTATACACACAAACATGCACATATACATAATTTTCCTTACTTCCTGAAAGACAAATTTCTGGTTTACCTTATATTTTCCCTGTTTCGACTTTGAAATTAACCATTTCACCAAAGTCCCCTTGTTCCTTTTCATGAGAAATGTTTAGAAATTAAGATCTGGGAACGAAGGCTACTCATCTCTAGTGGAATATCATTGTTTCTAGGTTCTTTTAGCAGACTGTACTAGAAAAGTGGCAATTTCATACAGTCAACTAAAAGTCATAGGTTCATAGGATAGTTCTAATTCTATTCCAAAACAGCAAGATTCTTCCTTGCCTCCCCTCAGATACACAAGGGAATTCTGAAACCCAACAATATAATACAGTTTTAAAAAAAAATGCTTAATTCTATAATACACACAAATAGCTTCAGAATTCCTAAAACCCCCAAACAGTACTATATCTGGATATATCTCATAAAATCAATCTAAGATAAGTGGAGTAGAAATTCTGGGTAAAAGAAAGCTTGGGGTTATAAATAATTGCCCTTTACTCATCCTTCAGTCCATTTTTCAATCTATTTTACTGCTAATTATTTTATTTTTCTACTTCAAATTATCAAGTACTTTTTAATAGCCATAACTAATATTAAAAGTGCATAATTTGCTCTTTGAACATATTGGTCATTTATTATTTGTCTTCTATTCCATATCTACTTCTATACATGCTCCCATTTCACCCCACTTTTAGCTGTGACAGTTTTACCAATATTTACTACAAAAGGCCCTACTATTTCCCACTCCTGAGACTATTGCTTCTATTTATTTTTTAATTCTCTTTTTCTACTCCAGCACTAAATCCCACTCAACCTTCAAACTTGAATTCAATCTTTTACTTTTTTTTTTTCATTTCTGAAATCTTCCTTTTTTGAAAACTTTCCCAAAATATTATGGGACACATACATAACCTTCTATAATACTTTGAGATCATATTTCAAACAAATATACAACAGGGTCCTAATGTGACCCTTTAGGAGTTGCTCTTTTGAGATAGTACTTCTAATGTGTTTTTATATTATAACCATTTTTGCACACAGAATAGATTTTAATGTTAAAGAACTGAGTCTGACTTGATCAATATGTATAGATTGATGTGCTGTAAGAGCCTTCTATCAAAGGTTTTCAATGAACCACAGTTAAGAATACTAAAGCAATGTTTTGTAATTGTTACTTAATCAACATTACCCATTATTTTATGGAAAATGTGGTTGATCCTAAAGACATTTGGATACACTGCTGTCTGTAAGTTAAGGCCACACCAAATTTCAAAACTAGCACCCTTCAAAAGATTGCCTTTTACCACATTTTAAAATTCATTGGTAATATGAAATAATAATCTTTTACAAAGTCAGCATACTGAGTTGTATGGATTAGCAGTCAGTCCAAATGAGATCAACATTATATTGCAACTGAGAAAATCATATCTGCCTTGGTAAATACTGCTCGCTCAGCAGTTGCAAGTTAGTCACAATAAGGTATATAGGCAATCCAAGAAATAACATAGATTTTTAAAATCAATTTTAAGTCTATGAACCTTGCTGTGTGTTTGAAGTTTCTTAGTAAAATAAACACACACACACACACACACACACACACACACGTGCATATAAACTTCTCAAAGCCCCTGTAGATTTTTCTGAGCTTTGCAAATATTTAATCTTCTTGACATACAATATACCTAGAGTATTTTCTTTAAAAACTCCCCCCTCCGTGCACTACCAGGTAGTTACAGTTTGTATTCTTAGCTTTCAAATATTTTTTAGTAACTAGAATCTCTATTCCCTTCTTACAAATATCTCAATATATGTCCCCAATCATCCTGGCATTCTGTTTTAGATGACAACCTTTTGTCCTATCAACTAGTACACAGTTTTCTGACCATTTAGTGTTCTCCATAACCTAATCAGGACATTTTTTGATATCTATGCAATTTAAATATCTGTAAGCATGTTACATGTTGTGTAAAAATGCAGTCTTTCCTACTTTTCTACATTTTGTACAGAGGTGCAATTAACTAAAGAGATTTAAGTTGACTAGTTCACCTGTCATCCAAAACATTTTTAGGGAGAAATTAGGAAGACAGTAATCACTGTAAGATCTTGCTCTGGATAAGAAAGAACTTATCAACTTTACTTCTGAAATATTAATTTCTCCCTATGCCACTTACTCTAAATATCCCAGACATAGACGGCCTTAAACACTTAAAATTTCTCTACTGCCAGTTTCTTAGATAAGGCTTTCATCATCTTTCACTAGAATCATACCGTTACTCCCTCAAAAGTGGCTTATACAATTCCCTCCACTAGGAAACATCTTCTGACCCTTTCAATTTCTCGCTTAAGTATTTTCCATAATTACTATATATTTTAACATAGATCCTCAAGTGTTCTCTGATTTACATGAGAATATATGGTTCACCCCATATATTCTGAATAATTATCTAGATAACTACTGCTGAATTATGTTTATGAGATGTCAGTGTTTAGTATATTTATGATCAAATTCACACAATGTACTCAAATTTGTCTACTAATGATACATTCCAAAAAAATATAAAGAGCAATTGATATATAATTTATTTGATTGCATCAAGTAATATCTACAAGATGCCATGTATATTACTATATGAACAAAGTGTTAGCAGATATTTGAATAAATAAATGTCAAATTAGAATTGTAGTTTCACCTTGTTAGAACCTGAGTATAATTTTTCCTATAAATATTTGTGAGGTTTGTTCTGAGATATAGTTTATTTAAAGTTTGAATGTTTAGGTTCATTATTATTTTATGATTTCCTAGGTGTGTCTAGAATATGGCTCTGTTTAGGGCATATTACTCCCAACTTCTGGGGTTAGATTTTCCTGAGTATTCTATCCAATATCACATAAATTATTAAGTTTGACTGATCTGGCTAGTGGGATATGCACTTTCTCAGCCCTATGTGAGAAACTGGGCATTGTTCTCTAATATTTTTGGATTTTTTAGTTTTCTCAAACACTAGGGTTGATCAGTATTCAGACTCTAGATATGCAGAGTTATCTCTTTATGAAGATCTCTTCTCTCAGTAATCTGTGTTGTAATCTCCAGCCACATTTTTCTCTCTGAACTCTCAGCTCTGTTTTGTCAATTCATGTGATCTCCTGGACTCTTGTCTTGCTTTCCCTTCTCTGCTTTGGCCTGGGAACTTTAAGGCAGCTAGTGAGGAAAGTATCTTGTTTCTTTTTCACTTGCCAGAAAACGTTACCCACTGTTGTCTGGTGTCTTGAAAACCATCGTGTATGTTCTTATAGATGATATAGATAGACAGAGATACAGATTATATAGATGATACAGATAAAGATATATAGTCTGTTGTTTTTTGGTTGTTTCAGATGGGAGGGTAAATCTGGTCACCTTGGACAAAGATGATAGCCTCTCACAGTACGTTTCTTTTAAATAAGTCCATTATTCAAGTTTGAGAGACATTGATATGATTGAGAAATATTGATACCAAGTTAAATATTATATTGTTGTACAAAATAAGCTCTTCCTTCATATAAGGCCACAGAATTTGAAATTTACTCTTCCTGTGTATTTATCCAACTGATTTTCTTGAACAAATATGCAACAAAATCACTTGGCCTAATAAAAATGCAGATGCCTATGCACTGCTCTAGACCAACTGAAGCCAAATCTCTGGGTTTGGGCCACTTAAGTATCACAATTATTTTTATTTTTATACTCCTAAATTTTGAAAACCTCTGTTCTATATTATTTATGTCTTCTTCTTAGTAATCCTGTTTTTTTTAAATCATGTAGACTGTTTTTAACTGTTGCAGATTACAGCACCATCAGTTGTGAAGAAATGAATATAACATGTACTGAAGACTTAGTTTGCATCAAACACTGTGCAAGGTATAGTTCAGCCATTATTGCATTCAATAGTAATTATTATGTATAGTTTTTAATTAAAAAATCAAGAATTTACATATCTTTTTGCACAGAATCTTATAGCTCAGGTTTCAAACTCCATGTGTCTGACTCCAAAACTAATGCTTCTCCATGAAGCCTCTCCACTATGTTACTTGGCCATATTCCTTGCTTTTGTTTGCTCTTGTATTCTAAACTATTAGAAAATATCTTTGCTTTGCTCTACCAACATCTTGCCCCCTTGCACTGGGCCCATGTTCTGTTTGTTTGTTTTGTTTTGTTTTGGGGTGTGTGTGTGTGTGTGTGTGTGTGTGTGTGTATGTGCCATCCTTTTCTGCAGTGATGGCCCAGTCTAATCCAGCCTCAGTAGGCAGTTAATGGGAAAGAGCTATTAATATTCAGTATAACATGGAAGTATGTATAACAGCAGTAAAGTTCTGTAGACAAAATATCAACTACACCATAAGCTTTTTTTTTTTTTTTTTGCGGTACGCGGGCCTCTCACTGTTGTGGCCTCTCCCGTTGCGGAGCACAGGCTCCTCCGGACGCGCAGGCTCAGCGGCCATGGCTCATGGGCCCAGCCGCTCCGCGGCATGTGGTATATTCCTGGACCGGGGCACGAACCCGTGTCCCCTGCATCGGCAGGCGGACCCTCAACCACTGAGCCACCAGGGAAACCCCATAAGCTATTTTAATTATTCATCGATGTAAGTATTCACAGAAATAAAATAAAAATAAGAAGAAATATGTAACACATATTGATGGCTGACCATCTATTTTTTAATGCCTTTGGAAGTATATTTCTGAGTCAATAATGTAACATTTTTTCAAGAATCTTTTTAAAAAATCAATTAGAATATAAATGGCTTAATCTTAATAAAAGAGTCAAGAAACAATTCATTTTGCTAGCATAAATAAATGACAATCCAAATAATAGCATCAGATTTTCAACTATGCATTTTAGTCAAATATTTATTTGAGAATGGAACAACTATAATCATGGATAGTCTTAAAACTTTTTCAGGAATAATAAATATATAAGTATGCATGATCAGTAAGAGATAAAACTTTTATTGAATGTCTTAAATTAAGAACATAATAAAATAAGAATAGGTCAGCTTTTTTAAAAGTTAAGTAATTACAGCTGGAAAACACTTGAAAGCTATTTCCAAACCTTATATTTTTAACTTGCTGTGTAGGCATTGTTTGTTCAATTGTTGTTTTGTTTTTATAAATAGAATAGTTAATGCATTTGACAAATGTATGAGAAATCCATTTTATGAAGGAAGAAAGTAAGTTTATCTTCTCTGGATGACATAAATCTTTAAAAACTCTGTGGGTATTTAGCCAAATGAATTCTTATTTTTAAAAAATCTTTTGAAACTTTTTAGAATAACAAAGTTAACTTTTGTATTTTAATTCATTTTATATTTTAACCATACATTATTGCTATCTAACAGAAGCATAGCTAAAAGGTAATATACGTTTAGGGAAATATATAAGTGGCTATAGTTATATACATGAATATCAGTGACTTATAGCTTTGTAATGTTATAGAGATGTTGGTAAAATAGGCAAGAACTGTGGAAATTTCTGGGGCCTTCTCCTCCCCACGAATTTATAACAAAGATATTTTGTCCACTGGCATGTGTTTTCTGAGGACTAATGAATAATTCTATGTTGAGCATTACAAAGGAAAACAAAAAGTTTAAAGCATTATTGTCTTAAGCATACATCCCAATGTATCTTTAAGGATCCCTCTAAAATGTCACATCTCTTCTTACTTTACCTGATTCCCTTTCCACACCACTACAGCTCTGCAATAATATTTACTATATTGTATTATACTTCTTTGTTTATGTCTGTCTTCTTTATGTTGTCTCCATAAAGGCAGAGTTTATATCTCTGTCTAGGCTGGTATCCCTAGCAACTAATTCACAGCCTGACTTAGAGCATGTGCTGAATAAACATTTATTTGTTGTAGGTTTATGATTAAATGATGATTAGATTTTCATTCTCAAAAGCTTAAGATTTAGTTGTAAAGGTAAGTATTACCTGTTTGAAACAATCTAAGGCATTATAGATCAAGTGTTCAATAAGTAGCATATAACATGAAGAGTTGAGTGAGAAGATAGAATGGTTTTATAACATTTACAGATAGAATTTGCAAATTATGAAAAGATATGTAATTTTTATGTAATTACATAAAACTGAACTTTTATCTTCTCCCTTCTAAGAGAATAAGATATTAAATCAGTTAAAAGTTTAGTGATTCACTAGAAAGATGAAAATAAGCCATTAAAAAAAAGGCAGGCATGTGCTTCAGTTTTCACAGCTTAGCACAGCACTGTTCTATTTTCAATGTTCCATTTATCTTTTTTTTAATGTGGGATTGACTTCAATTGGCTAAAAATACTGTACCTTTTTTAGTTCAATATTTGAAGATTTAAAAAATTGTTCATTTCGAATATTGGGTTAAGTTCTGTCTGATTTTATGTTCTATCATTTGTAACACAGAGACAAGAATATGCTTCTTCAATAGCATAGTCTACAAAAGGCACTGCTTTGTTTATTCTAAATAGCACAGTCTACAAAACGCACTGCTTTGTTTATTCTATGTTGATGATCATAATATGAACTGATTTTTTTTAAGCAGGATTGATTTATCCAGTTATCTATATATGAAAATATCCATATGTGTTCTTAAATTGGGAATTGCCATGCCCACCATGTTCTGAAATATAAACAATGCAAGACATAAGATTTTTCAACTTGTAGCTCCTGTTCAGCACATAAATGGCTTGAATACTAAATTGGTATTAAAAAAACAACTATCTTTCTTCTCAGCCACTTTGGATTCATCTTCCCCTTGGGTTAAATACCAGTAGTATCAATCATTCTAAGGTACTAATATATTAATTCTAAGATTGATGGCTCCTTTAACTTTTGTGTCATGTGTATACACAAAAGCTTGAAATTCTTTTTGGTGAACAGCCTTATCTGTTTGATTTTAATCAAGATTTATCTGTCTTCCAACGAGCTCTGTGACTGCTTACTTTATGTGTTAGTCTAGAAAATAGTTCATTCTCTTTTTAAAATGTGGACTTACTGTATTAGTTATCTCTGACACAATTAATGTTCCTCAAAAAAGTAGCTTTACCTGCCTTTTCGACTGTTGAGAGTTTAGCCAAGTTGCTCCATGGAATTGCTGCCTTGGCATCCATTGTGTTTAGCCAAGCTTCCTGTGGGTAGCTTAAACTGATACTAGCCCCACTTTTCTCTCCATTCTAAAGCCTCTATGGCAATGTGGATCCCATTAATTGTAGTGGGTAAACCAATAAAAGCTCCTAACACAGAGCTTTTCAATTGTTAAAAGAAATTTACAGATGGTAAACTTGAATAGGATACTAATGGAAAGTGGAAGAAAATATTCTGGTGGCTGCACTATTTATGTGGACAATGGAGTTAGATACCTGATGCTGAGTGAAGTTAATGCATTGGAGAAAGACAATACAAGGTCAAGGATCAATATTATCCAATTGAAGGATAAGTGTGAAAGTAAAAAACCTACTGTAGCATATACTATAAAGACAGTGATCAGTTTCCGGAGCAGAGAAATATTGGAGTATCATGCATGAGGCTTGTTTACAGAGGCAGCATAGCTTCAGAGAAGGATAAATTCTCAGCTACTACAAGACAGTTTTGGCCTAGTTGGTCTTGACTCTAGTTGGAATGACATGAATCTATGAGACTTGGAATTGAGAAATCTAGGTTGATGCACTGAAAAACTTTGAAACAAGATCTGTCTAAACCACATATTCTCACAGAAGTGACCCACTCCTGTGGGGTTAAAGACAGTAACCCCTTTCCTACAAATGTCTGTGCCTTGCAAGGAAACACACACTCCCTCCAGATCTACTTCCACCTCCCTTCCTGACCAGTAAATGTGATTAAGTCACACTAAAACAAGATGGAAGAACTGCTGGACCTAGTAAAGAAGAAAAAGCTCCACACTGATGAAGCTGCAAGACTTAGCCAGCATATTCTCCGAATGTGGGAGATGATGTGTAACACTTGATCCTTTGGGTGAGTTGTGGTGGATCGCCAGGTTAGATAAGAAAGCATTTATTAATATGGGTGAATTCTCCCATGAAAGAGTTATCACCACACAGGCAAAAATCAGGAGATAGTGCTAACTCACAGTGAAAATGGCACTTGGAAGCTCTCTGAAAGAGACGACCTGTGCTAAATATAGTAGACATACTAGGACTGTTTTGGCAAATGGTGAGAGAAGGGAATACTTTGTTGAAAGGAATGCGAAAACTATATTATTAAAATGAGCACATCGGGTGCTTGGCAGAATCCCCACGTTGAATCCTTGGTCTGTGGGCTACCAGTTATTGTAATGACAAATGCCGAGTTTCTGTTCATCCTCCAAAATATTAAATTGGTCCATTAAATTGATGATATAATATTAATCTGTCTGGATAAGAAAGAAGTGTCAACTATGATGGAAGGGCCCAGTAAGACACATGACACCAGAGGGTGAAATGTGACCCCTAGGAAGATTCAAAAACTACTACAACATCAGTGGGGTTTTTAGGAGCACAGTGATTTGGGGCATGCTATTTAACTCCTTCATAGCATTGGCCAAATTATTATAATTTGAACTTTTTCCCAATAAGGCGGAAGCACATTTTTTGTGGACCTCTTTGGATTCTGGACCCATCATATTCAATACTTGGGAATAGTACTCTGATTAATTTACCAAGAGACATAAACAGAAGAGGCTGTTATCATTGACTAGGTCCCAGAATAGGAAAATTCTCTAGTAGGACTATTTTGTATTAAAAATATGCCTTCGATTAGGCCCTCATAACCTAATCATCTCCAACAGGTCCCACATCCTAATACTGTCACCTTGGGGATTAGGATTTAGCACATGAATTTTAGGGAGGCATAAATATTCAGACCATAGAAGACCAGTATCTAGGATATATAAAGAACTCTCACACCTGGACGTTAAACGAATAACAATGTAATCAGAATATGGTCAGAAGACACACAGGCATTTTACGGAAGAGTACTATATATGTTTAGCTGATATGCACATAAAAATGTTTGAAAATTATTAGCCATTAGAGAAATGCAATAAAATCACAATGAAATATCACTACACACCAGTCAGAACAGCTAAAGTAAAACAAAGTGGTATCACTAAATGCTGGTGAGAAAGCAGAGAAACTGGATCTTTCATACATTGATAATTGGAATGTAACATAGTTCATCACTCTGAAAAAGAGTTTGGCAGTTCCTTTTAAAACCAAAAGGAGAGTTACCCTCTTGAACATTTATCCCAGATAAATGAAAGCATATTTTCATGCAGAAACTTGTGACATATGAGATGTGAGTAAATGCAAACACCTTTTGGAAAGCCTGAGAGACAGCAGTATCATCCATGGATAGCCAAATAAATTTTTCAAAAAGCATGATAGAGAAAGGAACTTGATGGCAAGAATATGAAGCATTGGAGATTTAATTAAGGACAGGCAATAATATCTAATGAATAAAGGAAAGAGTTGGCATGGTTGCTTGTTGCAAATCTCTGTGATCTCATTCAATCCCCTGGCTTTCAATACCATCTAGCTACAAATGACTTTCAAATCTATATAACTAGCTGCTAACATCCTCTTAAATTCTAGAATAATTTTACAATTATCTAATGAATAACATCTCAATTTGGCTGTTCAACAAGCATCATAAAATTAATACATACAAGATAGAATGCATGGTACTTCTACTCCCAAATCTTTCTTTAGCTTCTCTCTTCTTAATCATTACATCATCATTCATTTTGATGCTCAAACTTAAACCCTGAAGTCATCTTTGATTTTTTTTTCACCTCACAGCTCACATCTCATCAGCTAGTACTGTCAGTTCTATTAAAAACTATGTCCCCAACTTAACAACTTATGACCACCTCCAACACCAAACTCAATCCTAAGGCATCAGCATCCCTGACCTGGACCAGTCTGTTTACCCTTCATTCCAGTTCTTTGTTATCACTCACATCCCTGGCACCACTTTACCCTCCCCATAGTCTATTCTCTAAAACAACTTGTGTGATGTTATGTTGTGTAGATCATATTACTCTTTTGATCAAAATCCTCCAGTGCCTTCACGCCACATTAGATTAATATATTGCAGAACTACATACACTTGCACACATACCTTTACAAAGACCCTCAAAGTAATTGCTAGAATCTTCTTTACCTACCTCTTGAGATTTCTCCTACATGCTATTAGCTACAGCCACACTGCTTATATTTCTTCCGTGAAAATGCCAAGCTTACTCCCACTCCAGAGTTTTTATACCTGCTGCCTTCTAGCATGAAATGATTTCCCTCTAGATAATCACAGACTAAGTTTTTGTTTAAATGTCACCTCCTCAGAGAATATGTTAGTGATTTCTATCAGAAACATCTGGCCTTCTCTATACATCCCTCACTACCTATTCTGATTTGTTTTTCTTCACAGCACTGACCATTATATGAAATTGTATTGTTTATTTTTCCTCTTTATCTTATTCTGTTAGCACAAAAATTTAAGTTCCTAAGTCAGGTCCACATAATCCCAGCAATAAAAACAGTGACTGACACATAGTGGGTAATCAGCAAATATATCTTGAAAGAATATATAAATGAATCATCTATTTTAATAAAAAAATTAACAATATATTTTAAAATGTGTGTATATATACTGAGTGAAGTAAGTCAGACAGAGAAGGACACTATAGTAGATATTGCTTACATATTGAATCTAAAAAAAACGGTACAAATGAACTTATTTACAAAACAGAAATAGAGTTACAGATGTAGAAAACAATCTTATGGTTACCGGGGGAAGGGGGAGAAGGGTTAAATTGAGAGGTTGGGATTGACATATACACACTACTATATATAAAATAGATAGCTAATAAGAACCTACTATAGCACAGGGAACTCTACTATAGCACAGGGAACAATACTCTGTAATGACCTATATTGGAAAAGAATCTAAAAAAGAGTGGATATATGTATATGCACAGGTGATTCATTTTGCTGTACACCTGAAACTAACACAACATTTTAAATCAACTATACTCCAATAAATATTTTAAAAAATATGTACACATAATCACAAAGGAAACCACATACAAAAGGCCAAAATATAAATATGACAAATACTGAAATTAGAGATCCTGCCATAATACTATATATCAATAGTGTAACCTGAATTTTTAAACTGACAAACTTATACTGAGAAAACTGTTACATAGAATGGTTAGTCTCATTTTAAATAATGTAATTCATATTTTTACTATCTACCTCATGACAAAGACTACCTCAAGTTTAGTATAGGTTAATAAAGTAATATTCTGCAAACATATAGTTATAGTTGTTTGAGGGTAAAATGGAAACATTTTGTGGAAGGCTTTTTTAGCTATATAGATACTGAGTTCTTGGGATGATATTTCTTTACTCCAAAAGAGAAATAACTTCTGAAAGAGCAGTCAACATTGGAGGCTCCACATGATTAAGTTACTAACATCTTGAGTCATTCTCTAAAACCCATCCGTTTTTCACACTTGCCAAACTGGTAATTGAAAGAAAATGGAGTAGGAACAACCCACACAAATCTCACTTATTTTTTATGGTGGCACTGGTTAATGAGAATTCTTGAGAGAGTCGGTACTGCTTTTGAATACTTCAAACCCATGTGAGAATTAGATCTATTGTTAAAACATGTGTAAAGCAAATTCCTGAGAAATAACCTTGGATCATTTCAGGGATATATCTGATATAGACTGAAATGAAATTTTATCAGAATTCCTTTCTCATGTGTTTCTATATCTTCTGTATCTCATTTAGTCTGAATGAGAGATTGTTATTATTTTTGAAATATCCAGGAATCATTAGCTTGATTGCACTCTCCAGTAGTCCATGAAGTTTATGCATTTCCATTTAACTCTAATCACAGTAGCAAGGACAAATATCTGCATGACCTTTTGAGGAATACTAAGGGAAGGTTCAGAAGACACAAACAATTTTGATGATATATGATTTTGATACATAGAAAGGATTATTCATGGGTGTTTAATTTTAATGATTCTTTGATTAAATTCAAATATATACTGAAGAAAATGTTTGAAAATTTCAACATAAACTGTATATAATATAATTTTAATCTAAATTAATGAAATTAAACCACATATTTTAATGATTTTTCTAAAACTTTAATCTGCAAAATAAACATGACAAAAATGTGAAAAAAGTTTGCAATTATTACTATAATTACTGACATTATTTAATAATTCTATATTTATTTTCATATATTCCTAGGGTTATTGCTTTATTCCTAGTGGACTTGGTGCAATCTTACCAAATTAAAAAGAAAAAAAAATATTATCATCTCATGACTAGGCAACATTACATGTTCTGAGTTATCTTCTGATTTTTGATTATGATAGAGTGCTTGATGACTTCTCCCAGATAAATACTGATCACTAGATATATGTGTCAGTAACCACTTAACAGGTAAAAGGAATTTGTTACACCAGAAAAAATTTCTAAGCCTACACCTAGTGATTTTGTTTATGGTTATAATAACAAAAAAAGGAAACAAAATCAGGCTATAAAATACTATAGTAATTTTTTGAGCTTTGGACTTTAAAGTTTGTTAAACCCATGGGGAAATTGATAATATAATATACTTCATGTAAATACATGATTTATACATTTATAGATTAACCTAAACATGGGCTAAGTGTGATATGTGGCTTGGCATATGACTCAGATGGTTAAAGGCAATTCAGAACAAGTATCCTGAAAAAAGAAAAGAGAAAGATTCATGAATCAGGAGACTTGTATCTGAACTTCAAGCCAGATATTTCTCTTATAATGTTTTACATATAATTTTGACTGTATATATTTACTGTGACATATGCATCAATACTTAACTGTTAAGTAAATGGAATATTGATTTATTCCTCAGTATAGGCTTGGTTCTTATTATCTAAATCCATTTGTTAAAGTAGCCTTTCCTGTGCTACTAAAGAAAGGCATCTGATTAAATTGGACTCAAATGTCAGTAATTGTCCAAATATTGATGAAACATACTATCTATAACAGGTAAACATTTTTTTGTACACAATTCATCTGGCAACATCATATTTCTTAAACTTATTTGAGTCATGTAAAATGATTATTTGATTAACAATTGCAACCTTTCAAAATATACAGGTTATAAATTCCATCTTCATATACATAATTATTTCTCCTGGGAATGTGAGTGAATGATTGTTTCTATTTTTGGATATCTTGATATTTCAGCTATAAGTCATGTGTGAATCATAGCCATCTTTAATGTAGGGGACAGTGATTTAATGCATTGAATAATAATATGATCTAAAACCAAAGTGAAATGTTTGAGACATAGTAGCACTTAGGGTAAACATTTATTGAGTACTGGGGCAATATATTCATTTCGTTAGGAAGGGTTCTCTTTATGGAGAGTAGGGGCTCTTCTTTCCAGAATAGCAGGCAAGTTAGTTGTCAAAATGGGTGGAAAGGTGAGGCCTGGGACAAGAGACCCAGGGATTACAACAGTGATTAATTGGAAAACATGTATTATTTGAAATTCAGTGATGCTAGGTATTGTTCTTACAATGATCTTGAATAATATTGAAGTCAGATTTCATTTATATAATCGTTACTTAGTTTTATTACACATTTTATGAGTTTTAACATGTGCTACTATACTTGTTTTGTCAAGAGCTGCGTCAATAATTTTTAATCAATGCATAACAACTTGACATTTTCCAAAGCTCTCAGAATTCCTATCCATATGTGTAATATACTTGAATTCAAAATCCCTATTCTCTCTTTAGGTTGTTAAATACCAGGATTTCACTTTGTATATGCATAGTTTTATCATAACTAAGTGAAAATATGCATATTGAATCAATGCAAAATTCTGACATTGAGAATATATTATTGATTGCAATGATATATATGTCTAATATTTAATAAAATGTTACATTATTTATAGTCATCACTATCTCTGTCCTTCCAGGGGTATGTTTCTGTTAAAAGTCATGCATGCGTATGTGTATATGATGATGATAATAACAATTATAAGAGCTAAGACAAGTGCTCATCCAAGAATTTTGCTTCGAATGATTTATTTAACCCCATGATGTTGATAATAATTATTCCCATTTAAAGATGAGACACCTGAGGTACTGAGATGTTATAAAACATGTCTGTAATGGGTTAAATTATGTCCAAAATTTAAAAATATATGCATATTTAAGACCTAACCCCCAGTACTCCAGAATGTGAATTTATCTAGAAATAGGGTCACTGAAGACCCTATTAATAAAATTAGCTGTAGGAAGACTAAACAGCCAAATCATATTTTGCAGAATTTATAGGGAAAAGTAGATCATTTTTTGTGCAACTACATAAATGTAATTCAAGATTACCTCACAGGGAATAGTTGATATCTAACTTGTTTTTCTGTCTCCCTGTCTTTCATAATTAACTCCTGAACATAATTGAGAGTGACCAAGTGATTGTAATCAGCCCTACTTACTTCTCATTCGGCTCGATGAAATTTAATCAGGCTTCTATCTGCTTCTTAGGTCCCTAACTTTGGATTGCTTCAAGGTTAAACAAGCACTAAGGTACAAAATATCCCACCTTAACAGTTCATTCTGAAATCTGGCCGACCGGAGAGACACATTTCCTGTAGAAAAGCCCTAGTTTTTCTACCTGGTCAGCCCACCTTGCTGCCCTACTCCCCACAATGTTTTTGCTAGTTCTGCTTTCCTCTCCCTAGTAAAGAAAGCCCTTTTTACTTTGATTTAGAGATGCTTGCGGTTCATGAGGTCTGAGTCCTCTCCCTATTGCAATTTTGAATAAAATCTTTGCTTACCTAAGTCCAGATTTATTTTATCTGACAAATGCTTGGATTTTTATGAATATTAAGCTTTCTTACATACAATATCCTGTTTACTTTTAGAGTTTACAGAGAACGTAGAACTAATAAAACAAAGGTCTCTGTAAATAATAGGTTCAACAATTTTACATATAAATATATATATATATATATATATATATATACACACACACACAAACACACGTGTGTGTGTGTGTGTAGAGACTGTGATAGGGATAAGGTATAGATATATAGAAAAAAGTTTCTTTAACCTACATAGCTAAGAGACGAATCCCTATGTATCTATCTATCTACCTACCTATGTACCTATTTTAAGTTGGAAAGCATCAGTGACTTTACTAAGCTCCATAGCAGTGTAGTGAATAGAATAATATTAGTGAAAGACGTATTACTTCAAAACAACTTGACATTTTCCAAAGCTCTCAATACTCAGCTTCATTTTAATTCAACATTCTTGTACTTCCTTTGAGTGGATAATGTTGTAAGTCAATGTTATAACAGGAATTTTAAAGATATAAGAAGCTTTTTTTATGCTAGTCATGTATATAACTAATACAGTTTTATAATAAATAGCAATTTCTGGAGGAAATCAAACTCTATACATAAATATACAAGATAAAATGACCCTTATTCATTGAATACAAATTTTCAATATATAAATATACATGCAAATGCATAGTTAGATGTACAAATTTGAATGACTTATTTTTCTCTAAAAATATATATTGATATACTTCTGTTTATGATAATACATTATGACATGCATAAGTTTTCTTACTTAAATAGCAGATTTACTGAGATATAACTCACATGCCATAAAATTCAACTTTAAAGTTTATGAGTCAGTTATTTTTACTTTATTGATAGAGTTGTACAACCATCCCCACTCTCTAATTTCAGAACATTTCTATAACCCTACAAAGAAATCCTGTATATCTTTGTAGTCACTCCTCATTGCCCTCTGCCTCTAGCCCCTGACAACAGCTAATCTGCTTTCTGTTATTATGGATTTGCCTATTCTTGACAGGTCATATAAATTTCAATTAAATTTCATGTAAATCTTTATTCAATATGTAAGTTTTTTGTAACTGAATTCTTTTCCTTATAATGCTTTCAAAATTTGTCCATGTTGTAGCAGTTATCAGTACTTCAATACTTTTTATTGCTGAATACTTTTCCATTTATTGATATACACAATTTGATTATCCATTCATATGTTGTTGGGTATTTGGACTGTTTCTGCTGGACACAGGCACACCTCAGGTTCAGTTCCAGACCACCACAATAAAGCAAATATCACAATAAAGTGAGTCACACACATCTCTTTTGGTTTCCTAGTGCATATAAAGTTATGCTTAAACAATGCTATAGTATTTTAAGTGTGCAACAGCATTATGTCTAAAAAATTGTATATAGTGTAATTAAAAATACAAAACAAAACCCAATGACAATTGTAACATTAAAGATCACTGATCACAGATCTCCATAACAAATATATTTACAATGGCTAAGTTTGAAATATTTCAAGAATTACCAAAACGTGACACAGAAACATGAAGTGAGCAAACGCTGTTGGAAAAATGGCACCCACAGACTTGCTTGAGGCAAGGTTGCCACACCTTCAATTTTAAAAAAATGCAGTATTGGGCTTCCCTGGTGGCGCAGTGGTTGAGAGTCCGCCTGTCGATGCAGGGGACGTGGGTTCGTGCCCCGGTCCGGGAAGATCCCACATGCCGCGGAGCGGCTGGGCCCGTGAGCCATGGCCGCTGAGCCTGCGCGTCTGGAGCCTGTGCTCCGCAACAGGAGAGGCCACAACAGTGAGAGCCCCGCGTACCGCGAAAAAAAAAAAAAAAAGCAGTATCTGTGAAGTGCAATAAAGCGAGGCTCTAATAGACAAAGTGTGCCTGTGTTATGAATAATGCTGCTATATACTTAGTGTACAAGTTTTTGTTTAGACTTAAGTTTTAAATTCTCTTGTTTATATACCTGGCAGTGGAATTTTGGATCATATTGTAAATTTACGTTCAACATCATAAGAAAGTGCCAACTGTCTTTAAAGTGGCTGCACCATTTTACAATTTTGCTCCCAATGTACAATGGTTCCAATTTTCCATATCCTTGACAAAACTTGTATTTGTCTTTTCTTTTTAATTTTAACCATCCTAGTGGAAATAGTGTCTTATATGGATTTGATTTTCCATTTTCCTGATAACTAATGATGTTGAGCATCTTTTCCAGTGCTTCTTGGCCACCTGCATATTTTTTCAAATCCTCGACCACTTTAAAAATCAGGTGTTCTGTCTTCTGATTTTGAATTGTAAGAATTCTAGATGTATATTGGATATTAGTTCTTTATCAGATGTTTGATACATACCTGATAAATATATCTGATATCATAAATATATCTGATATAATATTATAAGAGATATCAGATCTGATAATATAAATATTTCTGATATTATACAACTGATAAATGACATTTATTTTTCCCATTATACTGGTTGTCTTTATTTTTGTAAAAGTATCATTTGATGCAAAAATATTATTACTTTTGATGACATCAAATTATTTTCTGCTTGTGCTTTCATTGTTATATCTAAGAATCAATTAACCAATCAATGTCACAAACATTTACTTCTACATTTTCTTCAAAGAGTTTTATAGTTTTAGTTCTTACTTTTCGGCATATGACTAAATTTTAATTAATCTCATATATGATATGAAGTTTGGGTCCAAACATATTCTTCTAGATGAGGGTACCCAATTATCCCAGCTCTTTCTTATAAAGACTGTGTATTTGTTGATAATCTTTTTTCTTTCAGTACATTGAATATGTCATCTCACTGTATTCTGGCCTCTCTGGTTTCTTAAATGAAATCAGCTGATAATCTCATTTATGACTCCCTGTACATGCTGAGTAATTTCTCTATTGTTGCTTTTGAAAGTCTCTCTTTGTCCTTGTCTTTCAAGAGTTTGATTATGAATAATATAGGTGTATCTCTTTATATGTATCATACTTTGTTTGCTAAGCTCCTTGGATATATAAATTAATGTTCTTAATAAAATTGGGTAAGTTTTAAATCATTATTTCTTCAAATATTCCTTCTGCCCCTTTATCCCTCTCCTCACTTTCTGTGAATTATATTATGTGCATTTTGGTATGGTTGATGGTGTTCCACAGATCTCAGAGGTTTTAATCATTTTTCTTCCTTCTTTTTCTTTCTCTTCCTCTGATTGGATACTTTCAATTGACCAGTCTTCAAGTTTGCTAATTAATTCTTCTGCTAGCACTGAGTACCTTCTGCAGCTGAGTACCTCTAGTGAATTTTTTATTTCAGTTATTGTACCTTTCAACTCCAGAATTATATTTGGTTCTTTTAAGTCTTTGTCTAGTAAATCTAACACATGAGCTCCTTCTGGGAGGGTGTCTATTGACAATTTTTTTCCCAATATATGAGGCATCTTTTCCTTTATGTTCACATGTCTGGATGTTTTGTTTGTTTTAAAACTGGAACTTTTAAATAATATAATGTGACAAGTATGGTAGTCAAATATCACACTCAGGATGTATCATCATTGCTGTTTGTTGTTTTTGTCACTGCTGTTGTTTGGTTTTTGACTTTTGTAAACTAAACTAATTCACTAAAATATATATCATTTGTATTGTTTGGCCAGTGAAGCCTCTGCTTCATTACCATAACTGTCATCTGAAGATCATATAGAGATCTTCTTAGTTCCTTGCACTAAGAAGTCTCCCAGTCTCAGTCAAGTTCTTTGTGCACACCCTGACAATGTACAACCCTGACTTAGTCTTTACTTTCTGTTTGTGCAGAGCCTCATAACCAGCTGGAGATGAAAGATAAGTGCTTTCTGAGATATTTCCTGGGCATGTACAGAGCCCTTTACATATGCACAGCCTTCTAAATTTGCAGGAATATGTTGGAGGTTTTCAGAGCACCCTATGGGTATCTCACTCCTCTGCTTTCTTCCTTAAGTTTTTTGGCCAGTCTCTTGTTTTCTCCAGTTGTTATCCCTGTCTCAGACAGTTGCAATGTTAATTAATTTCTTCCAAATGATTACAACAAATGCTGCAGGGAAATTGCTACTCACACCTAGTGAGCTCTCAATTAGTTAATGTGTATAAGATTTGTGAGTTAGAATTTCCAAATAGTGGCCAGCCGTGTTAAATATGGCAATTCTCCAGGATTAGAGCTTTTGGGGACTTTCAAACCTATTTTGCCACCTAGTGGCTGCTAGGCTTCTGGTTTTCATGGCTACTGTAGTTGTGAAGCTGATGGTTTTCAAGGCTACTGTGGAATTGAGTAAGGAGGATGGGAATATTACAAGTTAAAACATGACACACTTCACCGTTTGTTCTGATATTCAGTCATTTCTCTTGAATAAATGATCCTCATATGCTGATAAGGCTTTGGATAATTATCAGAGTTTTGTCCTTATAAGAAGGGAAGATGGCCATGAGAAGATACAGATTCATAAGGAGAATGTTATATGATGATGAAAGCAGAGGCTAGAATGAAGCAGTTGCAAGCCCCAAAATACCAAGAATTGAAGGCCACCACCAGAAGCTAGGAAGAGGCAAGAAAGATTCTCCCTTACAGGTTTCAGAATAAAAATGGCTCTGCTGACACCTTAATTGCAGACCTCTGGACTTCATAACTGTAAGATAATAAATTTCCGTTCTTTTAAGCCACCTAATTTGGGGCACTTTGATATGGCAGCCCCAGGAAATAACTACAATGATTGAAGAAATGTGCTTTTCTATGAGTATCACATCTGGAAGTACAGTATGTACTATCGATGCCATTTTACCGGTGATGCTAACTTTTATCACTTAATTTAAGGTACTGTCATGTTAGTTCACTGTAAAATTTCTTTTTTCTTTCGTAATTAGTAATTATCTTGTGAGAAATACATTAAGATTATTCAGATATCCTATTTCTCATTATAGTTTTACCTACTAAGTTTGCATTTATTAATGAATCTTGCCTACAACAATTGTTATCGTCGTGTTTGACTAATGTTGCTTTCTATTTCTATTATTTCTTCTGCATTTGTTTATTTGAATTCTACTGTAGAACTGAGGTCTTCCTTCTACACTATTTATGTACTCTGTTGTTTATTTACATCTTTATGGATTCATTGATACTTATTTTACTTCATGCATTACACTATACTACTATACGTGCTTTTTTTCCCCTCAAATTACCCCAGACTTGGCCACTAGGAGTTCCTTTAAACTGTCTGCTTTGTTCTTCAAACACATATTTTAGATCATTTCCTTTTCTTTCCAGCACCACAAGATGTTCTAATTTCCTCTTCTACTTTCCCTGCCTCAGTTCTAGAATCAACCTTTTTTTTTTATTGGTGAATTAAAATGTTTAAAGAACAATTTCCCAGGAATTTTGTTTTAATTCCTTTAGATAAAATTCTACCAAGTCCAGTGATGAGATATAGAAAGATAAAAACATCAGTGAATATGTATAGTTTAATATTATCTTAAAAGCAAAGCCTTAGAAATTATGTTTGATACATTTTAAATGCTTATAAGAATTCATATTGTGGGGGAAACTTAGGTAATACTTGTAGATAGGCTCTCTTATTGTCAAATGCCTGAGTCATAGGGTATCCATCTGCAACAATGCTGTCACGAGTTAACATGCATCCTCTGCCTACAATATTTTGGGCAATCTTTGAAGGCCTTACATTAATAGTCTTATTTAATCTTTATGACAAGCTTCATCATACAGGTACTATATCTTAGGTCCAGAAGACTGACAACTTGATAATTGTCCCATAGCTTGAAATGGTGGGGAAGGGATTGATTTCAGATGCATTGACTCCAGAGACTGTGTTCCTGAGAATTACATTTAACAATGTTATTTAATAAGCATGCTTTTGAATAGGATGCTTTTGACAACAACCAATAGAGAATATAAAAAATACATAGAGGCACACGTGTGTGTGTGTATATTTAAATTAGTTTAAATACTTATAACACACATCACTCACACAAATGGAATCTTATGCTAGGGCAGGTTTCCAAGCAGTACATCAGTGATATTATCAAGAACCCTATATTAACCACTGTCAGCTTGATCTTCTGATTGGTGTCATGGTGGCCTCAGCACTGTTATCCTTCACAAAAGAAACATACCAACTGACAAGGAAGGAGATGAATTAGTTATTTCTGTGGTTATTAGATTAAAAAATCACCACCACTAGCAACAAAAACATAACAAACAAAAACTGGAAAACAATTTCCAGATGTCTTCCACCAGGGCCACCTCATGAATTCTCAGCCCAATCCTAAGACAAGCATTGACAACATAATATTTCAGTGAGTAAATTGGCCAAATGAATTCTTATGTAATGTATCCTGGGAATTCTACCAGAAATAATTCTGAAGTTTGGAATTTACTCACCTAGTCCACATTCTAACAAATTATTGCACACATCCAAATTTCTTCCTTTCATTATGAAGCTGGAGAACCTTACCAGTTATCTAAAATATCTAAAAATTTCGCAACCTCAACAACTATCTGATGGCAGTTAATATTCTGAATAAACATTATTTCACATTTTTCGATACACCCAAGTATTATGAAGCTTTTCTCAAAACTTGCCCAGTTATTATAGCTGTACCAGAAATCACTTAATAGTTTCTCTCGACTTCTTTCACATGGAGGACATGTAGTCAATGGATTTCATGAAAGCAGAACTTTGTCTTCATTTATATGGCAGCAAAATATATTCCTAGTTTTCAGAAAATCCTCCTTTGAATAAACACTGACTTTCTAGAAATAATGAGTTGTCATTACCTCCCTGACGTTGAAGTAGATTGTAAAGTTTATTATATGTAATTGCTTTACAGAAAGTAAAAATGTTATTTCAAAAGTTTTATAGATGGTTTCAAAGGGCGGAAGAATCATTTTTGTGCTACATATTTAAAATACTTAACTGAACTTACATAATCTGTTCCTCTGCTGGACTCTAAGCTCATTATTTCTAGGAATAAATCTATATTTTCATCCCAGTCTGTACATTTCCCAGAATATTCCTGACATATTGGTTGCTCAAAAAATATTTTGTCAAAAATGATAGAACAAGTAATTTGCTTCATTTTTGTGACCAATTATTTTATTTACCAAACCAAAAATAAAAATCAATAAGAAAATAAAGACCTCCTCAAGTGGAAACTAAAGTACAGGCATACCTCAGAGATACTGCAGGTTCAGTTCTAGACTACTACAATAAAGCGAATATCACAATAAAGGAAGTCACACACATTTTTGCTTTCCCAGTGCACATAAAAGTTATGTTTACATTATACTATAGTCTACTAAGTGTGCAATAGCATTATGTCTAAGAAATGTACATACCTTAATTTAAAAATACTTAGTACTAACAAATGTGAACCATCATCTGAGCCTTCAGTGAGTCATAATCTTTTTGCATTAGTAACATCAATGATAACAGATCAATAATAAAGAAAAAAGTTTGAAATATTGAGAGAATTGCCAAAATGCAACAAAGAGACACAAAGTGAGCAAATGCTATTGAAAAAAAAAATGCCACTGATAGACTTGCTCAACACAGGGTTGCTACTAACCTTCAATCTGAGAAGGGCAATAAAAGAGGTGCAATAAAACAAGGTATGCCTGTATTTCATTTAGGCTAAAATAACTTAAAGATATAAGTGCATATATAGTATACAAATACAATATATATTATATTTAATTCTTAAAAAAACAGGGACCTACGTTTTATTGATCAGCTTTGGAGAAAGTTTGCACTGTTTCTTAATAGGCTGGGTTCTATTTTAGATTCTTCATTTTAGCTATAACCAAATTGAAAATTTAATCACAGAAAGAAATTAAAAATGATTCATTCATTTATCAAAAAATACCAGAGTGCCTAATATAAACACCCAAAAGCTATACTTTTGTATTTCTTAAAATTATGAAATATAATGCTTTTCCTAGCTCAGACCTTTTTTCCTAAAGTACTATATCCCTTAGAAGTTGCTTTGGTGACTGTTAGTGAAAAGCTTTTTTAGGTTTGATGTATGAAAATGTCTTATTAAAACCTCATATTTGAAATGTATGAATGTATAAAATATCTGATAACCACTGAATTAAGGACGATTTTAAGATTCAAATAAAAACAGAATTGTCTATTTTCAGTGACTGAAGCAAACTGTTTTAGATTTATTGTACATTGTATTGATTTGTAGGAATTAAACATTTTGAATATTAACTCTATTGTTTATATGTTGCTAATATTTTCTCTCATTTTAGAACTTCATTTCCTGTAGTTACATTTTATGATGAAATAATAATGAAAGAAGTTATTGCTAATATAAACAAATTATAATTTTTCTATGTATTGCACATTTTGACTTAAATTTTTTTTCCTGGGGCAATATCAGCCCTCTTTGCCTGTCTCTTCTCCCAGATCTCCCTGTTAAACTTATGGTTGGTCTGCCTTTTCATTTTATCAGAAGTAGAGCTGATATTTTGATTTCTCAAATGTTTAAATAATTTGTCCATCTTTCAACTAATTCTGAACTTGAGTGAGGAGAAGAATGGTTACTTACTGGACCCTATGTGTCTCAACTTTATTGCATCTTGCTTTTTGCCTTTGTTAATATCATTACTTTTTCTTAAAATTATATCATGTAATATATATTATCATGAATCTATTCCTTTCCAGTTATCAATATAATAATATAATTTGATGTCAGTGCATTTCACTGTATTCCATGTCAGTGCATATTTTTCCACTTCATTCTTTTTAAAGTCTGTACAAGTCCTTCTGTGAAGATTTCAGGATTTATTGAACCTGCCTCTCCAAAACAAGGGACAATAATAGGGCTGCCTACTCCAGACACATGTGCCAATTCTGAGTCTTGATTAAGATTATTGAATTCATATATATATATATATATATATATAAATTTATTTATTTTTTGTTTATTTATTTTTGGCTGCATTGGGTCTTTGTTGCTGCAAGTGGGCTTTCTCTAGTTGTGGCGAGTGGGGTCTGCTGTTTGTTGCGGTGCGTGGGCTTCTCATTGTGGTGGCTTCTCTTGTTGCGGAGCACGGGCTCTAGGAGCACAGGTTTCAGTAGTTGTGGCACGCGTGCTCAGTAGCTGTGGCTCACAGGCTCTAGAGCACAGGCTCAGTAGTTGTGGCGCATGGGCTTAGCTGCTCTGCAGCACATGGTATCTTCCCGGGCTCGAACCCATGTCCTCTGCATTGGTAGGCGGATTCTTAACCACTGTGCCACCAGAGAAGCCCAGATTATTGAATTCTAAACATGATTTTCCTTCCCACCAGTATTTGATAGCGAATGAGATGACTGGTGACTAACTTATTTACCAGTTTTTTTGATCCTCTAATATGTGAAGAAAAAACAGTTTTACTTTTATACTTGGACTTCTGAAAAAGAAACCAGCTCAGCATTATTCCACAAATGGGATGCTCAGCATTATCCCACAGAATCTTAAAATTTCTCATGTTTGACTCACAGACATAGAAAACAAACTTATGCTTACCAAACGGGGTAGGGGAGGGATAAATTAGGAGTTTGGGATTAGCAGATACAAACTACTATATATAAAACAGATAAACAACAAGGCCCTACTGTATAGCACAGGGAACTACATTCAAAGTTCTGTAATAAACTATAATGGAAAAGACTATGGAAAAGAATATATATATATATATATATATATATATATATATGAATCACTTTGCTGTATTCCAGAAACTAACACATTGTAAATCAACTCTACTTCAATAATAAATAAATAAATAAAATTTCTCATGTTTATTAGTAGCCATCAATCAATAGTGCATGAGGTCCACACTTAAGTATCAGAGAAAATCTATAGACCAGCTTTCACAATTAACCCTTAATTTGTAGGTCACTAATAAATTATTTGAAATAGATGTAATCCAACATCTACCAAGAGATTTCTGAGAACTGATACATATACAACACTATAATAGAGAATCCCTGTTTTCCTAGACTATCTTTGCCATTAGGATGGGTGTTTTGCTTTTCTCAGTCATTTTTCACAGAAGAGAGTTATCACTATTTATGTGCCGCTATCTGTCACAGTCCTGAATTTTTCTTCTCTTTCTTCTTAGCTTAGAGTCCAGATATTTGTGATTTTATCACTTATCGCAGCATCCTAAAACTTGATGTATTCTTCTACATTTAGAACATATATTTGTGCAAGCCAGAAACCTTTATAACACAATTTGCCTTCTCTAACCATGCAGGGTTTTGAGCACTGTTTATATGAATTGATTCCATCATAAATTCAGAGCCTGTAACCATTAATGGTCACTGGACAATGCCCTGAACCACTACAATTCTTTCCTACACTACTCATCTTTCTACAATAGTTTTTAAAATCAATTCCAGACTCTGCAAAACTTGGCAACTCTACCTTCTTCCTTTTTCTCAACAGAAGAAATTACCTCTTAACTACACAATGGAACAGAACACATTGGATTGACAGACTCTCTTATTTTATCTGCCAAATGCCTGGCACTTGGGCCCATCAAGTCCTTTTTCACTTTTATACTGGAGAGGCACTGCACTTTCTACATTTTCTCATCTCATTCACTCACAATCTTTTACTTTTTTCTTTTATCCTGTATTTCCAACCAACCACTTGGCTTGTTCCTTCCCATCCAAACTCTTTTAATAAACATATGTAGAAAACATAAACTGTTCTCAACTGCTGTAATACTTTCCCAACATCTTTATATATTGTTCTTTTTATTCTCTTTCCTTTTAAAATATATCAAAAGAACTGTTTATCTTGTTATCTCCATTTCTTCATCTACCACTCACATCTCACTGAACTGTTTTATGGCTTCTGAACATACTACATATTGAACCTACCTCTATGCCTTTTACTAATGTCTTGCCATGTCACACATTCTAAGTTCTAATTTTTAATCTTGACCTTTTTTTGGAGGAAATGTTGACCTTGATGAACAAACTTGTCCTCCTTGATATAGTCTTATCCGTGGCCTTTCTAAAAAACACCTCTTGGATTCCCTTCTTTTTCACTGGTTGATTCTCCTCACTCTCCACTCAGCCTCCTCTTCTTCTATCAAACCCTTAAGTGAGGGAAACTATCAGTGTTTCTCCTCTTATTGTCATATCCCCTAGTTGATTTCATCCATTTGAATGCTTTTAATTTTATTGACGTTCCCCAGATAAATATTATATTCATGGTCATTTCTCCTAAGGTCAAAAAAATGCAAGTGTCTAAAAGATATTTTCACTTTTATGCCTCTTAGGTACATCAAATTCACAACACTAAACTGAACTCATAATTAATCTTCATTATATCCAAAACAACCACCTTTTCATTGTCCCTATATTGTAAGTAACATTACCTTTCAAGTTATTTAAGTCAAAAATCTGAAAGTAACAATTTATTGCCTTGTATCCTTATTCCTCATAGTCAACCTATCACTACATCTACAGATAATCTATTTTAATTATCTGTTCTCGACACTTCTTTACATTTATACTAGCTAACCTCCGACTGTCCCTGGACACCTGTGCTTTAGCTTAGTATTCTTTTAACACTTAGTATATTCAGTATATAGTCTTCTTTAAGCAGTTAGTATATTCTGAGGTTCTTCTGTATTGGGTCATCGTATCTAATAAATTCTTACTCAACAGATCTCAGATCAACCATCACTTCTTCAAGAAGCCCTTCCAGATTAGATTAGATACCCATGGTATAACCTCTAGAATACCATCTGCTTTCTTTATTATGATATTCATAACACTCCCAACAGTACTTGATTTTTTCAACTTTTATTTATCTCTCAAAGGATGTTCCATAATCACAGAACCTGATCATACGCTATTATACTGTCCATGCAAAATAGGTCAAAAAAGAGAATTCCATAAATATGTTAATTATTTTGCAATGAATACTTTTAAGATGGTCCCTACAAACAATGCTGCAGTAAACATTTTGTACATTTATCTTTCCCCTCTTTTGAAAAAAATACTTATATTAAACTCAGAAATAGCCTTAAATTATATGTATACTTTTTCATAGATCATGTCTATTGCAATTAAATATTTGTACCAATCTATACACTTCCATTAAAGATTGTATGAGAGTGCTTAGTTTTCCAAACCATGGCTGACTTTAGGTATTATTTTGTAAATCCGGTAGGAGGAAATGAGCTTTCATCATTATCTTAGTTGGCATGTCTATTTATTACTCAGTGGTTTTAGAATATTTTACTAATAGGACACATATTTCTTTGTAAATTAATTTTTTTGACATTTGTCCATTTCATTTTTGGAATTTTTTAACTCATAGGATTCATTATTATTTCAGGGATAACTATAACTGCTGATCTGAAAGCAGTGCTGTTGCAGAAAATACCATGTGTCTCAATTAACTTGAAGAATTATTTCACAAATTATGGACAGTGTATAAATAAAAAGTGAAATGCACTCTAGCTATAATTATTTCTAAATAGTGTCTGGAAACACACTTAATAATAAACTCAACTACCATGATTTACAAAGTGATAAATACTGTAAATTCCATTTGCAAATACCAATTATATCACCAGATAAATAAATGAGTTTTTAATTGCATAATTATGTGAATGGAAACGACTGACATGCCCAAATCAATGTAAAAATGAACATTTTATTCATGTTAGTAAAACTTCAAAGTATTTGATAATTAGACTCTTTCTAACTTCAGAAGAAAAACAAAAGAACCAAAATGAAGACAAAACAAGAGTATGATTTGTTGTCTTACCCAAGAATATCCTAGAACTGAAACTTTATGAAGATTGATTTACCCTTTATCTTTTATGTGTACAGACCTTTGAAGTCTGGATGGCTGTCACTATTATGATTAGGATTGAACATTAGTTCTCTTCACACAACATTGGGTAGATTAGAAGTAAAATTGGAATTTCTGACAGCCATGACTTGGGTGTAACCATCTTGTTCATTTTTTCCTACTTATTCTTGTTACATTTCTTATTTGATCTTAGAAAACAAAAACAAATTTGTAATTTTCCCTGTAAGATAGCCAGTATATTATGGTTTCTTGCCACAATAGGGTAATACATCTTCACAGTGAGATGAAAAACCTGTAAAAATATAACCCTGTCTGATACTATTTTAAAATATAATTTTTCTCTAATATTAGTTACTATAACATAAGACATAGCCAGAGTAAGATACTGATTAAATAATATGTGAAGGTAATTTAAAAGGTGATTTCTCTTATTGCAAATAAGCTTTGTGTTATTACATGGTTATTAAAAGATTAAGTTTACATATGTGTGCCTCTAATTGTTGAATGTGTATTTTTAGAATATTTTCTTCGTCAAGTTAAATTATTAGTATTTGTTGCTATATAAATGAAACTTTCATATGATATATGCTTTGGAAGTAATTGGCAGTAGAAACTCTAATGGCATTAAATAAATAGTTTCAAACAGAATTAATAGAATACATCAAATTTGATAACTAATATACACTGAAAATGTTTATTTATGAATAAGGACTTATTCATAGTACAGAAAAGATATATTAAAATAAACTCAATATATTTGAGTGAAAAAGATAAGGGATTTTGATCTACTTGCTTCTCTATATTAAACTTACATGCACTCTCATTTAGTCCTTTTTCTGTGTATGTGTATATGTAAGTGTGTTTTATCCTTCTTGATAAGTACCATATTTTATGTTACTTTTTATTCTTGAAAGCAGTTAGCACAAGGCTCACTATACAGTGCACCAAATGTGTGTTTAACTTCCAATGGCAAATATTTTATGAATGTTATATATCTTATCACAAATTGAATGTATGTTCCTAGAGATCGCAATACATAATAGATATTTGTTAGCTATTAAGTAATGCCTTGTGTATCCATACGGTGCATACATAAATAACTTCATAATCGTAGAATATTTAATGACATTAATAAATGTTCATGATTAAAGTTTGGATAAAATTTTGAAATAAAGCAGATATAAATATATATAAATTTAAAATATAAATATATGACATTATATAAGCATAATGTTTGACTTGAATGTGTCCAGTGGACTAGTGAATTTTAAAAGATAAAAATAAAACAAAAAATATCAGAGTAACTTCAGTATTTATGGTACGTCCCCTTTACTTTTATACATGGAAACATAAAGAAAACATTACCATAAGTGACAAATATTAATATATCAAGAGCTTAAAAATTATTGCATGATGAAGCACTCTGGTGAGAATTCTGATTTTTAGCTAAAAAGATGAGATATTAGTCATGTAAATATCCTGAAGAAAATACAAGCAGCTAACTATTTCCATACTTTTATCCATCCATCCACCCATTAAACCAGTGATTTTTTTTCAGATACCTATCTATCCAACTAAACAATAAAACCTTATAAAAAAGGAGGCACATCCACACATATATATGAAATAACATATGATTCCTTTGGCTTTTGCATATATTATTTGTATATATGTACAAATATATCTGTTTATTTGGCTGTCTATATGTTCATCTGTCTCTATTATCTATCCCATAAGGTCCTTAAAGCTCAGGCAGCAACTTTTGTTATACGTGGCAGTTTAGTTACTCAAAGTTTTTGGAGCCAAATTAAGCCATGTTTTGAGCAGGCTTTTAAGTTTGGCTAGAGTGAGCAGGGAGGTAAATTCAAAATAATGCTTTAGAACAAAGATTACTTGGGTACTGGAAAAAAACCCGACAATTACGAGGTGAGATATTACTGCAGGTGAGCGTAAGGTTGTTAATCGACTAAATAATTGGTTTTCCTGTGTGGCTACAAATAAGCCTCAGAGACTTAATATGGCTATGCATTTGACATAAAAGGAGAATAAAATAAGCAAGTAATAGTGATTTCATATAGTTTGTAGCCTTTTATTGAAATCATATTATAATTATGAATAATTTCCTTGAATGATCTGTACATCAATTTTTTAAATCTTAAATTTAACGATATGCATTTATTTAAAAAGTTTATCTAGTTTTGGAAAATATTTTTCCATTCTCACCTGGACTCCTGATATAGCCTCTAAATGTACCTTCCTATTTCTTATTTCTTTTCCCATAAAGCATCCTTCACATTTAAAACATATACCTAACTTTGCCCCATCTCTACATAAAATTTTCTTCTCTGTGTTCTATGAGAAAACATCCAAAGTTATGAGCTTAAGACCATAAAATGATAAGAAAAATACTTATGCTGAAATTACTAAAAGTAAATAAACAATTTTGGTGCTTTCTATGAGTCATATGCTTTATAAAGTCATTTACCCTTAATAGCAAATTTAGTCCTCTAGACCACAATGTACTAAGGTGTATCTTCAATTTAACTATGAAGAACTGAAGCAAATGCCCAAAGACAGTAAATGAGATATCCACATGAAATCCTTAATTTCTCTAATGTCAAAGCTTGTGCTTTAAAGCTACACTACTTATGCTGTATAAAATTCTCTAAGATTCGAAGATCTGGCCTCATCCTATTCACTTTGTCTCTGTTATTTTATCACACAGCAGAGCATCACTAGGTGCTGTACTAGTTTTAACATTCTTTTATCTATGTGATATTTCATTAAATATGAAATGTATAAGAAACACCAATTACAAAACAACAACAAGAAGTATGAAAATAATAATTGTTCTGTCTACCTAAATTTTTCTCTGGTACATCAGATATACCTATATCTATATCTATAATTACAGCTATATCCATCTATATCATCTCTCTCTCTGTACTACATCACTATGTCTATATTATTACATATAAGGAGGTTATAACTATTTTTGTTAAATATTTTTCACTACCCTTTTGTAAAATGTACAGAAGAGCTTGCAATTAAAATAGTGAAAAAAGACTGTGACTAGTATAAAGAAAAAAACATGGAACACTTAAACATAAGTTAACTTTAAGAGCAAAGTGAAAAAAAAAATCATAACAGCACTATTCTACATACTCAACAGCATAACATATAATTAAATTTTACATTCTTTTGATATTTAGATTAAGTCCCTAAAAGAAATAAAATATATATTTACTTTGCACTTATTTCTGGGCAATATTTTTACTTGTTTCTTGGCAAATTATATTTTTCATTACACTTTATACTTTTATAAATTAAATGTTTATATTTATGTATATGATTTAAATATTATGAACACTGCTGAATTGTAAAATCAACATATTATCTCAAATGTAGTATCTAAAATGTATTTGTTTACTTTAAATCACTAATTATAAATAATAAAAAATGAGAAAAATATTAAAAATTGTTATGGAAGTGTGCTGTATACTGGCATGTGTTGTAAATATTGGGGGGTGAGTGTGGTGTCTGTGTGTGTGTGTTACATGCACAGTGCTTCTCTGGTGATTGAGGCAATTGAAATGATATTGAAATTTTTTTTCTACACCAACTTATAACACATAAGATACCAGTACTGGCCATATTTACTATTAGACTAGATTAACATCATTCTTTTTAATCTCCTTTTGTTATTTTGTATATCCTCAACTGGATCAACACTGAAAAATGTGGACATGTATCTTGCTAAATCCAAATGCAGAACAATCAATTTTTGTTAACACACACGTGTCAACAACAATATTACCAAAACCATATGCCCTGTGATGTATGCTGAATCACATGCTTAGTCTGCTTACAGATTAAAGGAAATATTTTCACACAAATGTCTACAAATATTTCTCCATATGTCTGGCACTGCCACATGCCATAGAGATCAAGTTGAGCATATACACTCCTTTTGATTAGCTGCCATTAGCCAACTTCCACCATATGGCTTTAGTTTTAACATTGCTGTGTCGACACAGGTAAGATATTATTGAGAGTGGACAAAAACTTGAAATTTCCCAGGATCTTAGTGAAATGATTTTTTAATTTTTATAAATTCCCATTCATATCTAACTTATCAGGAAATACCACTGGCTATATTTTGAATATATATGTAGCTTAAGATACTAGTCTGAGCCACTTAGTCTTCCAATGAGCCACCATGCTTCCTTAATATTGTTATGAGCCTACAGTAGGTTCATAACAAAGAAGTTAGAGTGATCCTTTAAATACATAAGTCAGTTCACATCACTCACTAACTCAAATCCCTACACATCTCTAATTTTCTCCAGAATGAAAAACAAAGTTGTAAAAATGAGATACAAAGTGGTAAATAATCTGACTTCCTATCACCTCCCCGACTTCAGAGCCTTCCACTTTTCTTATTTTCTTGCTCGAAACACCACTGGCTTCCTTGTTTGGTAGTTAAACTTTCAGATCAGGTCTCTTTCACTAACTGCTTACTCTGCCTGAAATAGACTTTCATAAAATAACCAAATAGCTAACTCCATAATCTTTCACACATTCTTGTTATAAACCATCTTATCAATGAGACTTATCTCAATTACTTAATTTAAATATGTAAGCTGGCCCTAGCACTCTATATCAGCTTTACCCTTCTCTACTTTTTCAATTTTTTTCCACAGCACTTACAACCTCCTATTTTTAATATCAATCAGGACCTCAAACACGAAAAACATATCATATTATTGGATTATATTATTGGAGAGGGATTTTATGCAAGTACTGTTTACAAAGTATTTGAAATGGGTGGAATGTGGAATATCAGTATAGAACTATATGGTTATGACAGGTAGGTCCAGAAAGGCAGGGCAAGAGAGCAGTTATAGAAAGTGGTGAGAGTCATGTACAGAAGCCTGCACTGGTAGAAGGAGTGACCATGGGTCAAAGGACACAGCCTGAGCTAAAGAGCTAGACCCAGAGGGAAGATCTGGAGGAATAAACTAGGTTATCTATTCTCCAACCCTCCCTATTTTCAGCAGGAACTCAGCATGGGCTGAATCTAATCAGAAGCCAGAAAGTTGAGGGGGACAATGGAGTTAGTTCATACAGGTCTGCCACCTGGTATAGAGATGATGGTGGAGAAGCATGGAAAGTAGATCCAGAATGACATTCAGAAAAAATGTCCAGCACCATGATACAACTAATACTTGTAATAGTCAATGTATTGCATCAATATATTACATTGACTATTAAGTATCTGTCTTCCCTTTCTGGTATATAAGCAACATGATGGCTCAGTTCACTGATGTATTGCAAGCACTAAGATTAGTAGTACCTAGCCCATAATAAGCACACAATATTTGCTAAATGAATGTTGAATAAGCTAATATATAATAGATCTAACAGCAATAATTATAGTAATTCTTGATGATAATGTAAGAATGACAATAGTATCTCTACCACTTATTTGTTTAATATTCCTCAGTAAGGAATATGTAATGTCCTCTTCTATAAAGCAAGAGATAAAGAAATATAAAATATGATATAAATATATCATATATTACATATAAATACATAATATATATAAACATATACATTATATACAGAAATATATATTATATGTAATAGATATATCTCAGTCATAAAGTAAGCAAGTCATTTATTTTGAGACATGAGGCATGTTACAAAATAACAATAATACATGACATATGCTGAAAGTTTCTTTTTATGTATTATCTATTCAATCCTCAAAACAATCCAAAGGAATGATGACTCGTTATCATTTTCAGATTGAAACACTGAGACATTTAATGTTGTGTGACTTGCTTGAAGTCACATTTAAGCAATATAAACTTTGTTAATTACACAATACATTTTATATATTTTAAAATTTTTATCTGTATTTATATTTAAAATTTTTATTTCTCATTAATACCCAAAAGGCTTTCACTATGCAGCAAGTAAAGTCACTTATTTGAGTTGGCACTTTTGTAGAATTAAATGATACATATACCTTGTACTATATGTCATCTATTATGATTGTTACCATGTAGCATATCTTTCCCTACCTTATGACTGAGATATATACAAATGCTATATATATATTTATATATATATATAATACATTAAATTACATGATAAATGTAAACATATTCTTAGTATGTTAATTTCATTCTTAAGTTTACTTTAAAAATCTAACTATTTTCAAGTAATAAAACACAAATGAAATGAGTTGGCACTGCTACACATGGTACAGATAGAGAATTCTTTTGGCAGTTTCCTCAAAGCAAACACTTTCTGGTCTTAAGTATGCATCTCCATTTTGATTAGTTCTTTTTCCTGATATCCTCTCCTCATTTTAGGCATAGCACCTAAAAGGATGACAGGTACTAAGACTTAATCCTGTGGGTATTGAAAGCTTCCCACTCTTCAAAGAAACCCTATTTCCAAGGAAGCGTTCTTAGGACTCCATATAATCATCATCTGCTTATACTTCAGTGTTAATTTCTTAAGAGCTGAAAGTAAGATAGAGGATTTAGCAATGAATGTGTCTCCTAAGAAAGGAGTTTGCCATTGAAGTATAATTAAATAGTAGTCACTCAGGCAAAAAACATTTCTTTCTGAACTTTGCCTAATCGTAGGGCAATCATACAATCAGTAAGGGAGGTTTAAGAATTGTAAAAAGAGAAGTCGGTTGGTTATTTTAGAAATGATCATTTTGTAGTCATATGCTAACCCAGAGTATTGCAATCACTGAAGTATAATTAAATAGTAGTCACTCAGGCAAAAAACATTTCTTTCTGAACTTTGCCTAATCGTAGGGCAATCATACAATCAGTAAGGGAGGTTTAAGAATTGTAAAAAGAGAAGTCAGTTGGTTATTTTAGAAATGATCATTTTGTAGTCATATGCTAACCCAGAGTATTGCAATCACCATTTAGGAAAACTCATTGATTTACGAAATTGAACAGTGGACATCGTAAATGGGACAGCTGAGACTCCCAAATTACATTGTATTAGAGCCTTTGGAGCATGGATGCGAGGTAAATGTAAAAAGAATGTGCTGTGCTCACAAGCCATTTTTATTCGCAACAAGGAATTTTAATGACCATGGTCTCATTGTTGCCTTCCATGTGCAACTGTCCTACAAATAACTCTCTTGGTAAATAAGATATCTGAGTACTAGAAACAATACCCCCACCCTCATCAACAATTACTTGTGTGATTAGTGATTTGAAGTAGACTCCAATTAAACACATTACTAAGGGTTTTGTGGTTTACTTATATCATATCAAGAGTATTTTTAAAAGTTATTCAATCATGTGTTGAGTAATATGGGTGTTTCCCAAAAATCCATATAAACTTAAATTTGAATTTTGACCATAAAATGATATTGACATATCATAAATGAAATATATTGCTATATTATAATTATATGCTTTGTAAATAGATATTCAATAAGACTAAATTTACTTGATCAATTTACTAGGAACTATTCTCCTTTCTGCTTTTTATCTTTAAACAAATAAACACTCCTTTAGTCATTGATCAGCCTACATTTTAAAACCGAAAGATTATGTAGTTTTATTAATTCTGGAGAAACTAGTACCTTGCTATTCAAAGTGTAATCCATGGACTAGCCACACTGGTATCATGTTGGAACTTGTTAGAAACAGAATTTTAAGTACCACCCCAGATCTACTGAATCAGTCTGCATTTTAACAAAATTCTTAGGTAATTTACATGCTCTCTTAAGTTTTATAAGCATTCTTCTAATAGACAAGAGAGAATTGCAGATTGCTGCTAACATTTTTGTGATTGGTGAGGATCAATTTCAAGCAACTCAAAAAACAAAAGCAAGCAAGCAAATAAAAAGCAATCTTGCAACTTTTAACCTGAATTTCTTCTGGCTACATTTGGCTGGGACTGAACAGTATCAGCCTCCTTTAGATAGAGAATCACCTGTTGAATTAATTTATGATGCCTGCCTTGTTTGTTACCTGCATTTCAGTTTGAGGCCCCTTATTTAAAGAACAACAGGACTAATTTTGTCATTCTGTTTTACCCATAAATTTTAGCATTCTCTTTAAGCCACAACTCAATTTATGCAGCCCTGATTCTAGCCCTGGTCATATATACTTTGCACATCTTCCTAACTCCTTAGGGAACGGTTTGAGACAGGAGTTGTGAACACTGCTATGTGGAACCAAAGTAAGAATCCTGTGAACGTTAGAAGCTTAATTAGGTATTCGTATTGGATTAGTGAACATGAAATCAATGCTACTGAAAGCCTGAAGAACTCTCATGCTTATTAACACATGGCAATATATTTTGGCTTTCTCCCAGGATACCAGGGCAGGGAATAGAGAAGAGGTAACCTAGAGTTGAGGCATAAGACACTGGATAAAACATATTATTGTTGGTCCTTGGATTTCATGATTGCAGTAGTCAATTCCTGAGAATACAGCTGTTGTAGCAGTTGCTCAGTCACAGATCTGAATGTTTCCTCCTGATATACAGAACCACAGTAAAAAAGCCACGCAGCTCTCCTGTTGGGCTTAGGTCTAGGATGTACTAGTGCCCTGAAACCGAAGTCCTGATTTCTAAATATTCTTGAAATTCATATTTACACTATTAAACCCTTTATATTTTCTCCATTTAAAAACTACTATATTGAGGTGTTATTGACATACAAAAGCAGTATATATTTCATATATACAACTTGATGAGTTTGGAAATAAGTACACCTTCGAGAAATCATCACTAAAACCTATGCTATAAACATACCCATCACTTTCAAAAGTTTCTTCTTGCCCCACTTATTTGTTATTAATAGTATTATTGATAAGAATATTTAACATAAGATCTATTCTCTTAGTGAATTTTAAAGTATACAATACAGTATTATTAACTATAGCCACTGTATTGTACACTAGATCTCTAGGACTTTTTCATTACTGAAACTTTACATTTGACTATACCTCTCCATTTCCCCCTCCCCTAGCCCCTGGCAATCACCATTCTATTATCTACTTCTATGAGTCTCTTTTAGATAAAGGAAAAATTTAGGTAAAGAAAATATGGCATATACATACAAAGAAATATTATTTGGCTTTAAAAAAGAAGAAATACTGCCATTTGCAATAACATGGATGACTCTGGAAGACATTACACTTTGTGAAATAAGCCAGACAGAAAAACAAGTGTTACATGATACCACTTATATGAGGGAGCTAAAGTATTTTTTCCATTTCTGATATCTTAGACAGCCAATAAATTGATTCTATAGTACTTAAGGAGGACTATCCTTCTACTGGTTTCTGTATCCATAATCCTGATGAGTACATGTTTCATTATTGAGCATATTTTCCTTTATTGGTAATAATTTAACAAAATGTAGCTTAAACAAAGCAACATTTAAATAAAGTCTAAATACAAAGAGCCAATTATATTCCCACATTATAGACAATTAGTCATCAATCGTAATTACCACCAAGACAGAGGCTGTTTTATTAAATTTGTGTTCTTTGAGTTGATTTTTTAATTTCATATTTATAGTATGTACATTTTCAGGAAAATTCAATATAATCACTTAGTTAAAAATACACTGTAAAAATGTATGCTACAGTGGTTGAGAGTCCGCCTGCCGATGCAGGGGACACGGCTTCGTGCCCCGGTCCGGGAAGATCCCACATGCCGCGGAGCGGCTGGGCCCGCGAGCCATGGCCGCTGAGCCTGAGCGTCCAGAGCCTGTGCTCCGCAACGGGAGAGGCCACAACAGTGAGAGGCCCGCGTACCGAAAAAAAAAAAAAAAAATGTATGCTACAATAAAATTTATCTTGGTCATTCTCCTCTGGTACTCAGTCATTTCAGCTTCATCTTCAGAGTTACCAACTATGTAACTGATTTTGTATCATTCTAGAGAAAGTACACAACACACACACACACACATACACATATTCCACTTTTAAACAAAGGTTAGTGTAATATATATATATATATGTTTATGTGTGTGGGCATGTGTATGATTAAATCAGAAATCTACCTTATTATGTTAAATGATGAATACTATATATTGTTTTTATGTATCACAAGTGCTAATAAAGTACAATAAAAAACATCAGGAATTCAGGCATCTGACTGCATGGGTTTTCTTAGCAGTTTCACTACTTCTTACGTCAGTTCCTGAGCAAGCTATTTATTCTCTTGGTGCATTGTTTTTCTAATCTGTAATTTATTTGGAATACTGCTAAAAAGAATCACAATGGTGGTTGTGAAAATAAATAAAATAGCAATAATAATAAAGAGCATGGAAAAACACCTAAGTGTCTAGAAATTGCTAAACATTAATTTTGTGCATCTAACTAGTTCTCTATTGATGATGAACACTTAAATTGTTCATATATACGTGAATTTTAAATCTGTAAATTTCTGGCAACTTCCAAAAGTACCTATCAATAGATAAATTTGTAGAAGTAGAGTTGCAAATTTAAACATGTTGCATATTTTTGCTACACTCTGATAACTCCAAATGTCTCTCCAGAGATTGTGCCAGTTTTACCCAGCACTATGTATGTTTGTATTTTCCTTATAATGTCACAGCTCTTTATATTGTTCAATTTTTAAATTTTTTGTCAAATACTGGATTGAATTTATTTTAGTATGTTTTGGATATCCCCAAATTTTACCTGCCCAGTCCAGTTTTGGATATCCCCAAAATTTTATCTTGCCCAGTTAATATTTACTAGTTGTAAATATTAACTTAATAATCTATGTAATATTAATTGACCTTAAATCTGCATTTATCATCTACAAATATTTCAAATATTTGCATATTACATAATATGCATCATATATCCATATATTTGTTTCTATTAATTAGTCTGCTGAATAATATACTAATACCAAGAATTTTGAATGATTGTACTTCTAAAAATATAGTCAAATATCTTGAAGGTTAATCCATAGCCTTCTGTTGTTTATATATTTGGCATTTCTTAAATGATTATTATTTTATAACTTTATTGAACTGTTTTTTTCTAGATACAAAAAATGTTGCTTTTAAATGGATTCACAAAAAGGTTATAGAATAATTTAGCTAAATTAGTAGAATTTATATTTATAGGGTTTATCATTTTAGCTTCCTAAAATTTTGATTTTTTTATATATTCAAATATTTTTAATATCATTCAAGATAAAAATATCTTGAAAGAATTGAAAATTCTTTATATTAACTTGTAGTAGAACAAGAATAAAATAAATAATAACACTTATTCCTAGTGTTCTTTTAGGTGGAAGAAAGAAGAATATATATTGGAGAGGGACATAGTTGTCCTGGAAATTTCACCATGCATTTTTTTTTTCTTTTTAAATTTTATTTATTTAATTTATTTATTTTTGGCTGTGTTGGGTCTTCATTGCTGCACACGGGCTTTCTCTAGTTGCGGCGAGCGGGGGCCACTCTTCATCGCGGTGCACGGGCCTCTCACTATCATGGCCTCTCTTGTTGAGGAGCACAGGCTCCAGACGCGCAGGCTCAGTAACACCATGCATTTTTTAACCACTATTATATGCAACCTAATATATAATATAAGGATATGATGCACAAATATTAATAATTCAAAACAGGAATGATGTATTCCATAAGAGAAGCTCATACACCAAGTCTAGAGAAGTTATAATTAAGAAAAATCACCCCTTCCTAAGCCTTTAGAAGTATTTAGCCTGTTGGAGACAGAAGTGCTGGTTTGTTGAAAAAAAAAAAAAGAAAGAATCCTGAGTCAGGCCATAGAAGTAAAACATTACATTTGTAATGCATGGAGTCCAGTTTGGTGAATAGATGAAGAATAGCTGAAGACAAGCCTATAAAGATAGGTTAAGGTCAGAATGAAGAACTCTATTCTAGGAGCTGAGAGGATATGGTTTAGTCAGGCTCCCTCGCATTCTTGAGATGCAGGAAATGAGTTCATGATCTCTCCTTGTCATTAGAGTGCGGTACACTCAACTAGCTACCAATCCCTTTCATGAGAAACCACTTTCTCCAGAACTAAAAAAGCCACAGGATGTACAACTCTTATATGTTCTCAGAACAACATGACCTTTTCCTGCTTCTAAATCCAAGTTTGCTCATATCTACAAATTTCAGTATAACAAGCTAAATTCTTTTGTATTTTTATCTTCAGAACAGAACTGGCTCTAGGCAAAGTCAGACGAGTCTACCACTAGAATTCAAAAGTTACTATATTCTTCCTCCACATTTTAATTTTACTAGATAAAATTACATTTATTAATGTAGTGATATTGATTACTTTTAAAAACTCTGTTCTAGATGCTCAGGGTTCAAAATCAATAAAGGAATAGACTGCCATTGGTATTAAAGAAGACTAACAAGTGAACAGTCAGGTACAGTACAATATAATATATGCTGTGATAGAAAATATTCACACTCTCAGGATACAGTTCTCCACAGGGCCTTCTGTGTTTCTTCACTTCATGCAAGTAAGGCACTAACCACCATTTTGTTCCAGACTATCCTTCTATCCTTTTGAAGAATGTCTGTACCATAAATACCCATGGAATGTATAAACACTGTTTCCACTGGCGCAAAGGGAATAATTATTTACTATCTTGTATGGTAAAGACAGTGCCTCCCTCTGCTGCAAAAATGTTAGGAAGGTTTGTTTGCAGCCCATCATAAAAGATGTGGAATTCTCAGTTTGAGATTCCTCAACTGTGATGGAAACCAACTGCATGCACAGCACTCTGACCTCGGCCATTCTAGACCCCTCATCCCTACCCCCAGCCCAGAGACTTGGGATCTAGGGAAACTGGTATAATGATAAAGATTATGCAGTTTAATACACAATGAGTCATAAAGTCCTTTGTTTCTGATCAGAAGTCCTGTGACTTCTGTCTTCATTCATGAAGATGACTGGCTAGTATACAGCATAAAAATCTCAAACTCTATTCAGTCTGTGACATTCACAAGATTGTCTTGGTCTTTATTTAAAGTCAATGTGTGAATATCACCCTAGGTTTGAGTTATTCCATGTAGAGCATCTTGAACTCCCTTTAGGAAGTAGAGCTTTACTGATCTTCAAGGATTAATGACAGAGGAACAGTAAGCTATTACTCAGAGGAGCCCTTTCTAGTTGGTATACATAATACAGACAATACATTGTAGAGATACAAAGTTTCAGTTAGGCAAGATGAATAAATTCTAGAGATCTGCTGTACAACATGGTGTCTATAGTTAACAATTCCGTATTGTGCACTTAAAAATTAAGACGGCAGAACTCATATCAAATGTTCTTACCACAGTAAAAAACAACAAACAAACAAAACAAAACAACTTTGGTTTATTGACTAAATAAAAACACATTTCATGATCAGGTACTATTACAGTAAAAAATACTGAGAATAGGACTGTCACCTTGCTAATGAAAAAAATAAGGTCATAGGTTCAATTAGCAAGAGACTTTCTCTTCAGAAAAATATTTTATTTGTGTTATTTTAAAAGAAAGGATAAAAAATAGTCTGGATAAGCCAGATCAAATTAATTATCACTAAAAGAAGGCATCATCTTTGGCTTAAAGTCAAGAGCAGCAATGGAATGAAAAAGAGAAAAATCCCCAGTTTATATAAGAAGGCATTCTGAGTGAAGTCTGTTCATATAATTGTTTTTAATGTGCTTACTTAACAGAAAGCTTATGAAAATCTCATTAGCTATTCTTGCTTCAAGAAACAATTTTGTAAATATATCTCATTATAAAACCCCATAGTTATTTTCATATGTATGGAATATAATATATACATATCAGTATGATGTTTTCCATTACTTGATGTTTGGAAAGCATTAGAATATTTAATAGTTTGACTGTTTTCACTCTTGGATACCATCTGATATTTAGAATGTGATGTCATGAGGCTGATGTCGTGAGGGTATGTACCAGAATAAGTTTGTTTATAATCTGTGAATCAAAGTACACAGAGGCATGTCAGTTAGTGGGAAACACAACAGCAGGTAAAGAGAATAAACATAGGAGAGTATTTAGCATTGAGGTACTGGTTGGTTAAAAAAAAAAAAAAAAGCTGCCTTGAATCCTGCAAGAGAGTGAGATTTGAAGTATGGGAAGTTGAAGAGGAGACAACAGTTAGAGTTTCCAATACTAGCAACAAGCATACTGATGTTAAAACAATAGAAAAATACACTTCTCATTAGTACAAGTAGGGAATCAAGGCACTGTATAAAAGAGGACTGCATAACACAGGGACTTAGTTACTGATAGTGAGGCACAAGGCTGAAACTTGTACACAGGGATTCACCTTCCATATGTGAAGCCCAGTATAGGACTTGATCAAGCAGTAAGGCTCAGCTAAAACTCAGCTACTAATTTGTCTCATGAAAACATACAATTCCATTTGTGAATAGATTGTTTATTTTGATTTTAGGTTTGGAATTAAATTACAGGAAGAATAAAGCATAGAGGATATTATACATTTTTGATGCAAATAATTTAATCACTCATATTTTATGAAAATAAAATATTTAAAAGCTGCATAAGAAGCTGTTATAAGAAACGCATGCTATATATTGTTCCTTTTAATTTACATTTTATTTTATCTTCCTAAACATATGTATTTGGTACTGGTTTACATGATGATCCACTGTTTACAGTTGTCTGCTCTGCAGTCTAGGATTTTATTCCCAAACCCATAAAAAAAATGTATTTTGCATATAGTAATTTTGTAGATATTTAAAAGAGAGAAAAGATTACCATCAGCACACTGGAAATTTCAAGAAATATCTTGATGCCAAATGGAGTTTGGTATAAAAGAATTTTTAAAATATAATAAATGGAGAAAATTTCTGCCTAAAATATACTTAGAAAAAAGGATGTTACTCAAATAAGAAGAAAAAATTTAATTATAGACAACAAACTAAAAGTACAGGTAGGGAACTTACTGCATTCAACACTGTAAATAAGTTCAGGAAAATATTCATGGAAGTTGAACTGTTGGTCAAATCTCCTTCTCCAATTTGGGTTGAGCCACAGGCAGCCCAAATGTATATACATAAACTACTTTTGTTAATATGGTCACTGATGTGAGATAGGCAAGGAGAGACTCCAGATGGTTGCTGATCCCCAGTAAAGAAAGGAGACGGGCTCAACCATATCATATATATATTTTTTTCTTCTACCATTTTACTGTATATTTGATCCCATCTATTTCCTCTTATCTTAGGAATTAAACTTTCTGATCATCAATTGATGCTTTTTTAAACTACTGATACTGATTTAATTACATTAGGCATGAGAATAAAATAAATAAAATTTGTGCTGTCATTTCACTATTTTAATGGAAACCATTAAACGACTATTAAAATTTGTTTAAGAAGTTTGAAGCAGTAGCTCTCCAGCTAGAATTCAAAACATAAATATAAAAACACATCTTAAGGAATTTTATGTTGTTAAAACACTGGAAACAGTGGTATTTATAGTTTGTAGCTTGATTCAGAAAGATGAAATAGCAGTTGACTATATTTATGTGGGCTTTCTATTTTGCCTCATTGATCGATTGTCTACTACACTGTCTTGATTACTGTAACTTTGTAATAAAGTCTTTAAAATCCTGAAGTTGGGTAGTGTCAGTCCGCCAACTTTGCTCTTCAGTAGTGTGTTGGCTATTCTGGGTCTTTTGCCTCTACACAGAAATTTAAGAATAAGTTTGTCAATATTCACAAAATAACTTGCTGGGATTTCAATTGAGATTGCATTGAATCTAAAGATCAAATTGGGAAGAACTGACATTTTGAAAATAGTGAGTCTTCCTGTCCAAGAATATAGGATATCTCTCCATTTATTTAATTTTTTGATTATGTTCATCAGCGTTGCAGTTTTCCTCATATAAATCTTACATATATTTTATTAGATTTATCCCCAAGTGCTTTATTTTTTTTGGATGCTAATATAAATTATATTGTTTTAATTTCAGATTTCATATGTTAATTGCTGGTATATAAGAAAGAAACTGCTTTTTTGTGTTAACTATGTGTTCTGCTATCTTGCTATAGTCACTATTAGTTTCAGTTTTTTAATCAATTATTTCATATTTCCTATATAGACAATCATGCCCCCTGTGAATAAAAACGGTTTTATGCCTTCTTTTCAAATCTGTGTACCTTTTATTTCTTTTTTGTGCCTTATTGCATTAGAAAAGACTCCCAGTACAATGCTGAACAGGAGCAGTGAGAGTACATCTTTGCCCTGTATCTGATCTTCATAAGAAAGCTTTGACTTTCTCATCAGTAAGTATACTCGCTTTAGGTTTTTTGTAGATTTGTTTTTTTCTAAACTGAGAAAATTCCCCTTTATTTCTAGTTTATGAGAGTTTTTTATCATGAATGACTGTGGGATTTTGTTAAAGGCTTTCTCTGCATCTATTGATGTGATCATGTGTTTTTTCTTTTTTAGTCTGTTGATGTGATGGATTACATTACTTACTTTTCAAATGCTGAAACTGATTTGCATACCTGTGATAAATCCCTCTTGATTGTGCTGTTTAATTCTTTTTTATACATTTTGAATTGACCTGCTAATATTTTGTTGAGGATTTTTGCATCTCTGTTTATTAGAGATATTAGTCTGTAGTTTTCTTTTCTTGTAATGTCTTTGCCGAGTTTTGGTTTTGGGGTAATGTTGGTCTCATGGAATGAATTATTTATATTCTCTCTACTTCTATACCCTGAAAGAGATAAACTGACCCTTTTCAATCATTACAAAATGAGCTTCACATTCTCTGGTTATATTCTTTCTTAACTCTAATTTTCTGTTATTAATGGAGCTTCACAAGTTTCTCAAGCATGATTTTCCTTTTTCATCCTTTTACTTTCAAAAGCTCTTTAATTTGATATTTTAAAATCCTGTTTTTTCATTCAATATAAAAATCTTCTGGAAATATTGCCTTATAATTGGAGAACATCATCCACTAAAATTTAACATAATTATCAATATATTTATGTTTATTATGTTAATGTTTGTTTACCAGTTGTCCCCGTTTTTTTTTTTTGGTTGGGTTATTTTTTTTAACATCTTTATTGGAGTATAATTGCTTTACATTGTTGCGTTACTTTCTGCTGTATAACAAAGTGAATCAGCTATATGTAGACTTATATCCCCATACCTCTCCTTCTTGTGTCTCCCTCCCACACTCCCTATCCCACCCCTCTAGGTGGTCACAAAGCACTGAGCTGACATTCCTGTGCTATGTGGCTGCTTCCCAATAGCTATCTATTTTATATTTGGTAGTGTATACATGTCAATGCCACTCTCTCACTTCGTCCCAGCTTACCCTTCCCCCTCCCCTTGTCCTTAAGTCCATTCTCTACGTCTGCATCTTTATGCCTGTCCTGCCCCTAGGTTCATCAGGTTTTGGGGTTTTTTTTTAGATTCCATATATATATGTTAGCATATCTTATTTGTTTTTCTCTTTCTGACATACTTAACTCTGTATGACACACTCTAGGTGCATCCACCTCACTACAAATAACTCAATTTCGTTTCTTTTTTTATGGCTGAGTAATATTCCAATGAATATATGCACCACATCTTCTTTACCCATTCATCTGTCGATGGACACTTAGGTTGCTTTCATGTCTTGGCTACTATAAATAGTGTTGCAATGAATATTGTGGTACATGACACTTTCTGAACTATGGTTTCTAAGGGTATATGCTCAGCAGTGGGATTTCTGGGTCATATGGCAGTTCCACTTATAGTTTTTTAAGGAACCTCCATACTGTTCTCTATAGTGACTGTATCAATTTACATTCCCACCAACAGTGCAAGAGGGTTCACTTTTCTCCACACCCTCTCCAGCACTTAATGTTTGTAGAATTTTTGATGATGGCCATTCTGACCAGTGTGAGATGATATCTCACTGTAGTTTTGATTTGCATTTCACTAATGATTAGTGAGATGATATCTCACTGTAGTTTTGATTTGCATTTCACTAATGATTAGTGATGTTGAGCATCCTTTCACGTGTTTGTTGGCAATCTGTATATCTTCTTTGGAGAAATGTCTATTTCGGTCTTCTGCCCATTTTTGTATTGGGTTGTTTGGTTTTTTGATATTGAGCTGCATGAGCAGCTTGTATATTTTGCAGATTAATCCTTTATCAGTTGATTCCTTTGAAAATGTTTTCTCCCATTCTGAGGGTTGTCTTTTTGTCTTGTTTATGGTTTCCTTTGCTGTGCAAAAGCTTTTACGTTTCATTAGGTCCCATTTGTTTATTTTTGTTTTTATTTCCATTTCTCTAGGAGGTGGGTCAAGAAGGATCTTAATGTGATTTATGTCATAGTGTGTTCTGCCTATATTTTCCTCTAAGAGTTTTATAGTGTCTGGCCTTACATTTAGGTCTTTAATATATTTTGAGTTTATTTTTGTGTATGGTGTTAGGGAGTGTTCTAACGTCATTCTTTTACATGTAGCTGTCCAGTTTTCCCAGCACCACTTACTGAAGAGGCTGTCTTTTCTCCATTGTATATTCTTGCCTCCTTTATCAAAGATAAGGTGACCATATGTATGTGGGTTTATCTCTGGGCTTTCTATCCTGTTCCATTGATCTATATTTCTGTTTCTGTGCCAGTACCATAATGTCTTCATTACTGTAGCTTTGTAGTATAGTCTGAAGTCAGGTAGGCTGATTCCTCCAGCTCCATTTTGCTTTCTCAAGATTGCTTTGGCTATTCGGGGTCCTTTGTGTTTCCATACAAATTGCCAAATTTTTTGTTCTAGTCCTGTGAAAAATGCCATTGGTAGTTTGATAGGGATTACATTGAATCTGTAGATTGCTTTAGGTTGTATAGTCATTTTCACAATATTGATTCTTCCAATACAAGAACATGGTATATCTCTCCATGTGTTTGTATCGTCTTTAATTACTTTCATCAGTATCTTATAGTTTTCTACATACAGGTCTTTTGTCTCCTTAGGTAAGTTTATTCCTAGGTATTTTTTTTGTTGTTGTTGCAGTGGTAAATGGGAGCGTTTCCTTAATTTCTCTTTCAGATTTTTCATCATTAGTGTATAGGAATGCAAGAGATTTTTGTGCATTAATTTTGTATCCTGCTACTTTACCAAATTCATTGATTAGCTCTAGTAGTTTTCTGGTAGCATCTTTAGGATTCTCTAAGTATGGTATCATGTCATCTGCAAACAGTAACAGCTTTATTTCTTCTTTTCTGATTTGGATTCCATTTATTTCTTTTTCTTCTCTGATTGCTGTGGTTAAAACTTCCAAAAGTATGTTGAATAATAGTGCTGAGAGTGGACAACCTTGTCTTGTTCCAGATCTTAGTGGAAATGGTTTCAGTTTTTCACCATTGAGAACGATGTTGGCTGTGGGTTTGTCACATATGGCCATTATTATGTTGAGGTAAGTTCCCTCTATGCCTACATTCTGGAGAGTTTTTATCATAAATGGGTGTTGAATTTTGTCAGAAGCTTTTTCTGCATCAATTGAGATGATCACATGGTTTTTCTCCTTCAATTTGTTACTATGGTGTATCACATTGATTGATTTGCATATATTGAAGAATCCTTGCATTCCTGGGATAAACCCCACTTGATCATGGTGTATGATCCATTTAATGTGCTGTTGGATTCTATTTGCTAATACTCTGTTGAGGATTTTTGCATCTAAGTTCATCACTGATATTGGCCTATAGTTTTCTTTTTTGTGTGTGACATCTTTGGTTTTGGCAACAGGGTGATGGTGTCCTCGTAGAATGAGTTTGGGAGTGTTCCTCCCTCTGCTATATTTTGGAAGAGTTTGAGAAAGATAAGTGTTAGCTCTTCTCTATATGTTTGATAGAATTTGGCTGCGAAGCCATCTGGTCCAGGACTTTTGTTTGTTGGAAGATTTTTAATCACAGTTTCAATTTCAGTGTTTGTGATTCATGTGTTTATATTTTCTATTTCTTCCTGGTTCAGTCTCTGAAGGTTGTGCTTTTCTAAGAATTTGTCCATTTCTTCCAGGTCATCCATTTTATTGGCATAGAGTTGCTTGTAGTAATCTCTCATGATCCTTTGTATTTCTGCAGTTTCAGTTGTTACTTAACCTTTTTCATTTCTAATTCTGTTGATTTGAGTCTTCTCTGTTTTTTTCTTGATGAGTCTGGCTAATGGTGCATCAATTTTGTTTATCTTCCCAAAGAACCAGGTTTTAGTTTTATTGATCTTTGCTCTCCTTTTCTTCATTTCTTTTTCATTTATTTCTGATCTGATCTTTATGATTTTTTCCCTTCTGCTAACTTTGGGGGTTTTTTGTTCTTCTTTTTCTAATTGCTTTAGGTGTAAAGTTAGGTTGTTTATTGGAGATTTTTCCTGTTTCTTGAAGTAGGATTTTACTCCTATAAACTTCCCTCTTAGAACTGCTTTTTCTGTATCCCATAGGTTTTGGATCGTCGTGCTTTCATTATCATTTGTTTCTAGGTAAGACCCTGTCAGCCACACAGCTCAGAAGAAAAGGGAGAAAAAAAAAAAAGAAAGAAAGAAAAAATAAAATAACATTATTAAAATAAAAAATTTAAAGAAATATATTATTAAAATTAAAAAAAGTAATTAAAAATAAAAGAGAGAAACCAAACCAATAAATAAATTTACCAATGATAACAAGCGCTAAAAACTAAACTAAGATAACCATAAAAATCAGAAACTGGTCAGTCGCATACAGCAAACCCCAAGTCTACAGTTGCTCCCAAAGTCCACTTCCTCAGTTTTGGGATGATTCACTGTCTATTCAGGTATTTCACAGATGCAGGGTACATCAAGTTTACTGTGGGGACTGAATCCACTGCTCCTGAGGCTGCACAGAGAAATTTTCCTTTCTCTTCTTTGTTCCCACAGCTCCTAGGGTTCAGCTTTGGCTTTGTCCCTGGCTCTGCATGTAGGTCATCTTCTGTCATCTGTTCTTTGCCCAGACAGGAGGGGGTTAAAGGAGTGGCTGATTAGGGGGCTCTGACTCATTCAGGCTGGGAGGAGGGAGGGGTACAGAATGCGGGGCGAGCCTGCAGCGGCAGAGGCCAGTGTGACGTTGCAGCAACCTGAGGTGTGCTGTGTGTCCTCCCAGGGAAGTTGTCCGTGGATCAGGGAACCCTGGCAGTGGTGGGCTGCACCGGCTCCTGGGAGGGGAGGTGTGGATAGTGACCTGTGCTTGCACACAGGATTCTTGGTGCCTGCAGCAGCAGCCTTAGCATTTCATATCCATCTCTGGTGTCCTTGCTGATAGTCATGGCTTGCACCCGTCTCTGAAGCTAGTTTAGGCAGTGCTCTGAATCTCCTCTCCTCGCGCACCCCAAAACAATTGTCTCTTGACTTTTAGGCAGTTCCAGACTTTTTCCCGGACTCCCTCCCGTTTAGCTGTGGCTCACATTAACCAACTTCTTCACCAGCAATTTTTTCAGTATATTTAACATTCTACTATCACTCTGAATTTTTCACAACAGAGATAGAGCATGTTTCTCCCAAACTTATTTGCAACAGAAACCTTTTTTGGGGTCCTCCTGAGAAATTAGCATTTCACAGAACAGACTTCAGGTAATGTCTATATACAGAATCTTCAAAGCAGCTCAAGCCGATGCTCTTAGCCAATCTCCGTCAACCATCCCCTATGTTCTTAATCCACGGTTTCTCATTTTTGCCTTCTTTTATTATCAAACATTTGTAGTATTTTATTCTCTTACAATTAAAGACTTAAAAAAAATCTTTACTGTTTTCCTTTTTCTTAGTGGTTGCCCTAAGGATGTCACTTCACATATAATGTGACAACTTTATAACAGTTACCTCTATTCACTTCTCATATTCTTTGTGTTCTTTTGTCATATATTTACTTCTATAATTGCTACATACTCTAAAATGAATAGTTACCATTTTCTTTAACAGTACATTGACTTTAAATAATGTATTTTTTCATTAACAGTAAATTGACATCAACGAATATATTAAAGGAAAGAAAAGCAGTCTTTATTCATCATGCCAACATACTTACCACACTTGTAAAATGAAGATAATGTCTACCTCATGAAGTGTTATAAAGTTTAAATATATAATAGATAAGTGTTTTAGAAATTAATTTCTTATAGAAGTAGTGCTCAAACAAAGATAGCTACTAACAATATAATTCCTGTTTATAATAAAAGAATTAACTTATATTAAATAGTTCCCTAGTTTCTGCAAAGATAACTGCAAGCAGTACATCCAGAACTATCTGTGCTATGATATGGTCTCTATCTGCTTACTACTCCTCACTTACTTCTGAAAATTCATAATATTGTGTCCAAAAATAGACTATCAGCTACTTTCTGAAAACACTCTTAGTTTTTCCATCATAATATTTTCATTCACATTTTCTGCTAATTAGCATGCTCTTTCTCTCACCTCTGTAATGTACATTTTCCCTCACTTCTCACCTAATATGTATCCAACCAAATGAAGCTTTATTCCTAATGATTTCCTTTAGAGTAAATTTCCTCATTCAGGTGAGCTCTATTTTTATCATTTGAAGTAGTAGTAGAAAATTCAGGGAAGATCACTATGGAAGCTATTCTGTCAAGATTCTATCAGAAAACTCTTCAATAAATGGTTTGGAATGGCAGAGGTAAGTTTTAGTTCTCTGAGTTTTTATTTCAGATATAGGAAATACTGCTTATGAGTCAGTTTATTCTTCAAATTTTTATAAATATGTTTAGTGATTGTGATGGTCATTTTTGTTATTTTAGTTGTTCATTTTCAAGCTTTCCTAAATACTGTATATTCAATATATACAGAACTCTGGACCTCATCTTATGTACTAGGAAAACATTGAACATATTACTCTGAACAGGGAAATTCTGGAGCCTCGTGTTTAGGAAGATTGATTAAATTTTTACTATTACTTGATATTATATAAAGGACAGCTTATTAATTCAATTTTATAGAAATTTATCAATATGAAATACACATGATACACAGAGAAACATATTTGAGAAGACCCTTTCATTTGTGATGAATTTTGAATAATTTTAAGCAGGATAAGGATAGGATTACTGTCCAAATATACTAATATTTAAACAATATAAAGAGATCTACTAATTTTTCTAACTCCTAATATACTTACAATCATAAATTTTAAGCCTCAAGTGACAGTGTAAATGATTAATTTAGCAGTATGGGATAACCAGGGTGGGAGGTAGGTAGAAATCAATTTATAGCACACACCTTAATAATTCTGAGCAGACTGAAAAGGAGATAATAGATGGAAGGGTAAGGACCTCCAGTTATAGGAACTGCTGAAACATCAACAGCATCTATCAATTATTTATACAGGACCCATAATGAACTGTGAAAGATGCTGAAGATAGGGAGATCAGAAACATCCACTGGCTTCAAGAAGTTTAGAAAATGCATACAAGTACACAAACAATTACAAGTCCTGAAGAGGGATGGCAAGCTCAGGTCTTGGCATCTACAAAGCAGCTAGTTAAAGGTAAGATTTACCAGTGCTAAAATTGTGATAAACTTGAACCTTGGTCCCTGCTGTCTGTAATCAGAATTCCTTCCCTCTCAATATCTGTAAGATCCATTCCCTCTGCTTCTTCAAGTCTTGTGCAAATTATGTCCTCAATGAAACCTTTTCTGTCCGTGTTGTTGAAAATGTAACTCATATACTATCTATCCTTCTGCATATCTCTTCACTCTTCTCTCCTGCTTTATTTTTCTTGAATGCAACTATAACTATTGGTTTTAATAGATACTGAGCTTATCTATTTATTGTTTGTCTCCACTTGTTAGTTCCATAAATACAAGGACTATTTTTTCCCCATTTTTTTCCTGCAACCCCTGTTACAGAATAGTTGCTCAGTAAATATTTGCTGTTGTTTACTGAATTGCATAATTAGTTATTTATAATACTCAATTCCACAGTTCCTAGTATAAGATATAATATGTGGTCTTGACAGGATGACAATTATTTTGATTGCATTTATAGCCCAAAGCTATCTAAAAATTACCTCTTTTTCTTTCATTTCATCTTTTGTGTACTCCTTTGACAAAATCTTAAAACATGGGTATCAAAGACTTTATTTGGTGCTTTTCGTTCTCAGAATAGACAATTTCTCTTGTTGCAGTCAGTCACATCAATTTTTTTAGGAATAAATTCTGCTCTCTTAAATTCTTTGTGGAAATTAACAGGGTCTATTTTATAACTGAGAGTATTGTAAAGCCTCCAAATTACACCAACCATAAAAATTCAGTCACAGGGCTTCCCTGGTGGCACAGTGGTTGAGAGTCTGCCTGCCAATGCAGGGGACACGGGTTCATGCCCCGGTCCGGGAAGATCCCACATGCCGCAGAGCAGCTGGGCCCGTGAGCCATGGCCGCTGAGCCGGCGCGTCCGGAGCCTGTGCTCCGCAACAGGAGAGACCACAACAGTGAGAGGCCCGCGTACCGCAAAAAAAAAAAAAAAAAAAAATCAGTCACAATGAATATATACAAAGTTTAGAACACACTGGAGAAAAGATATACAAATAATATTCTCTAGTGAAGAAATATTGGTAAGTTCTAAGACAATCTGACAGGCACACAGAGTAATGATCAATTGCACATGGCCTCTCTCAACATCAGGTAAATGGTCAGGCTTTCCCAAATCATTTTCTTTGATATATTTAATAAAGAAAGTATCTTTACAAATATGTTTCACTGCCAGGAGCAGATTAGTCTATATTTCATTTTGCATTTAAAATTTCAGTATTCTTCCTGTCAAGAAAGGACTCCTGAAGTACAATTGGCTTCAGAATCAACAAAAACTTGGCTCATCCTAGATAGCCAGAGTTAGTATTACTAAAGTTTTCTCCCAGTCCCAAAGAGCAATTAATGTTAATGAGGTTACATTAGGTTTATCAGATAGCATCCCATCAAACATGACCAGGGACTGCTCTCCTGCACACCAAAGAATTTCATCAGGCTATACATCTCAAATGATCTTGCTTTTTACCCTCTCTTTCAAACCTACTTGCTTTTCCTACTGCCTTTGACACTGTATGTGCGCTTTTATCTCTTGTCTGCATAACTGCCTATCCTATCCCTTAATATCAATGTTTGGATTGAATTTTGTGTTTGATTATTGATCTCAGATGTGTTCCTGAAAACTGTTTTTGAGATCTTTGTTGTTTTTTTTTTTTCAGCTTTATTGAGATATAACTGACATATAGTGTAAGCTTAAGGTGTATACATATTGATTTGATACACATATTTTGCCAAATTATTACCATCATAGCATTAGCTAATACCTCCATCACCTCATATAATATCTTTTTGTGTGTGCTAAGAACACTTCAGATCTACTCTCTTAGCAACTTTCAAGTATTTAATACAATATTATTAACTATAATCACCATGCCGTATATAACATTCCCAGAACTTACCTGTCTTATCAGTGGAAGTTTGTATGCTTTGACTAAAATCTCTCCATGGACCCCACCCTCCGCCTCTGGTAACCACCATTCTACTCCTTCTATGAGTTTGGCTCTTTTTGGATTCCACATATGAACGATACAATACAGTATTTTTCTCTCTCTGTCTGTCTGATTTCGTAATGCCCTCAAGGTCCATACATATTGTCACAAAGGGCAGGGTTTCCTCTTCTCATGGCTAAATAATATTCCATTGTATTCCAGAGTGTTAAATTAGATAATGTTTAACATATCCACAGAGTTGTGCCACCATCACCACAATAGATATTAGAATATTTTCTTTAGCCCAACATTGGTAAACTTTTTATTGAATCTTTGGCTACGTTTCCTTGACTACAGTTTTCAAAAAAAGTGAAAATTAAATGGCTTTTTAATGTTTAAAATGTATTTCTCCATTTGTGATTAGTTTATTGTGGTCAGTATATATTTATTTATAAATGAAATTAAAAAGATGATAGCTATTATCTTCAAGAAAGTTAAAAATACCAACAAAAGTAAACCTGAAAAAAGTATTTACTGAGTACTTTTCATTTTTCTAATCCATTTGCTAAGGACATAAAAGGCACAAATATGAGAAAAAGTTACTTACCAAGAAAACTTCTAATTTATCAAATGAAACCACTTGAATAATATATATGTATTGCATGATCTCAGAATTGGGACTAAATTAGTCAAGAAAGCTTTCTTTCAGTAGATAAAATTTCGATTGGAACTCTTTTTAAAATTGTGGTAACGACATAACATGAGAACAACCCCCTTAAATTTTTAAGTGCACAATGCAGTATTGTTAACTATAAGCATAATACTGTACACTGGATCTCTAGAACGTATTTATCTTGTATAATGAAAGCTGGGTTTTAAGATATAACCTTGTAAAAAAGAAGTACAGAAGACAAATCATGTTTTGAGTGAGATATATTAGGAAGGTGGATGTTATATCCCAAGAAAGTCATGGCTCAACATTACTCCATAAGACTTCAATATATTTTTTTTTATCTTTCCCTTGCTTATCATCTGTATTATTATTAAGTGTTTTGAGCTTTAATCTACTACCACTTTGATAACGGGTTTTCCCTCTTTTCATATGTGCTTTAGGATCCCAAATCCCTTAGTTTCCTACTATTATATAATAATATTAGAAAAAAATGTGAGCAAATTCAGGCCTTCAAAATAAATTTAAAAATAATAATGCAAGAAGTGATAAGTATATCTACATATAAATTTTTCTGTGAAACATTTTATGCATAAAAATACATAACACCCATGGAACTTGGGAAGGACTCACAAATTAAAATATGCTTCATATTCTATTCTTTTTTTTTTTAAATAAAATAAAATAAATTTATTTAAAAAATTCTTTAAAATAAACAATAATTTAGTTTCTTTAATGATATGAAACAATTCAGCTTTCTTTTTCCTCCTGATTCAGTTTTGGCAGTAATTTTTCCAAATATATGTCCACCTACCCTAAGTTTTCAGATTTCAGCAATAAAGTTATTATGACATTCTATGTTATCTTTTAATATGTACTGCATCTAAACTATCATATTCTATTCTTAATAACACTAATTACATTAGCAAAGAAGGAATGTTAAAAATAAATATAAGCATAAGTAAGTGTGAGGTAGCATTCTGTATATACAGTTTGAGAAAAGTCGATGGTAATTTGATATATATAACTCAGAGATAGGGCCTGGAAGATATACTGCAACATGGATTACTCATATGGCTGACAAGTTAGTGATATCACAACAGAGAGGAAGTAAAAGCTGCCAGTTCTAAGAATTGGGATAGAAAACTGTCCTGGCATCACTTTTGCCATATTCCATTGGTCAAGAAAGGACCTTGACCACACAGATTTCAAAGTGCAAGGTCACAGATGCACATCTTCATGGGAGAAATGTCAACTAATTTGCAGTCATCCTTAATCCACCACAGGAGATAATTATGTAAAATGTTCCATAAACACATTAAAATATCAGTTTTGAAATAATTTATTTCCTCATTTATATTGCATTTTCCTTTGAAATATTAAAATTTGCATAAATAAAACTATAATGTTATGGTTTTAATGAAATAAAACTATAGAAATAAAAATGTATGTACCTGTGGCACCATAAGTTGTCAATAAGTACTTGATCAATAGAAGATAAATATCTTCTAAATACTGAATATTGTCAGACCTTGAGAAGGACTCCTATGGGCTATGAAAAAGTATTTTAAAATATTCTTACATAATGGGACACTTGATCTCCTTAGGTGACTTAATCTGTTGTTCTCAGTGGAACTGGGAGATAAGGCTCTAAGACTTAAATCTTTATAGCTGTTCTTAATTTCAATTTATTAATATTTTATTTCATTTTGTGTGAGCATATTGTTTCCTCAGGTCAGATATTAACTGTCCTAATTTCTTGATAGTTAGAAACCAATAAAGATTTAATAGGAGGAGCCTGCAGTAAAGTATGCATTTAAATCAGGTGGTGGTATTTTAATATTCTAAAAACTTTCCATCTATGTGACTGTTAGACCTGCGCAGTCTCCTAGGAGTTTCGACTCGCCCAGGAAACAACAAGAGTCGGAAGTCGATGCAAAACGCAAGAGGTTTATTGAAGGCCGGTGCACCGGGGTTCCTTGGTCCTCACGCAGGAGGTCAAAGAAGGAACCCTTTTGGGCGCGAATATGTCCGTTTTATAGGTTCCCACTTCCCCGTATGTAAATTATAGATTTGGTTGTGTTCTCCTGCTGATTGGTCCCGGCTTAGGCTCGGACCAGAGAGGGAACTTGTCCCCAGCTGCCTGATTGGTCTTTGACAGACACCTTTTTTACATTTTGTTATCTCCCTCCTTCTCGGAAGGGGGCCGGACATCCTGGAAATTCACCCATTGTCTAAGAAGCCCCTATTGTCTGGAGAGTTCTTAATCATTAGCTGGAACAATGTCCCTCGAGTCCCACATGACAATAAAATTCAATTTCAAAAGTTTTAATGAAAGGAACACATGATTAATCTGCCGGATGTTCATGAATCCCTTAAGTGCTTTTTCCATAAAATAAACTGCCTAATGTTGCCCTTCTCATAGTGTGTTTCCAAAACACTGGTTCTAGAGAATGTTAATATAACATAATACAACTTAGGGGATTAACAAAAATTTATGTTTTTAAATTTATGGATTTTCTCAGAGCTGTGAATCCTGTAATTTGCATTCTACATTGCCAAACAAATATATGACACACATTTAAAATAAATAAATAAGTAAAGCTATTCAAGGAACATCACTGAGGATTGCTGATTCTAGTTTCTTAGTAAAACAACGCTTTCTATTTTAGTTTGAAAAAGATTTAATAAAGAGATTTTAATTCTTAAAAACTTATTGAAAATACTAGAGGTCAGGTTCTTGGATTGCTTCTAACAATGGCTTCCTGCATTACAGAAAAGTAATATGTTAGGAACCTATAATTCACATCACACTCGGAACACTGAGCTGAATAATATATGGTAATGCTGGGACTCCTGTATCAGTATAAGCAAAGCCCAAGACGCTGGTATCACTACCGTGTTCATATGCATAACTAGTAAACAGACACTAATTCTGAACTCTCCCTCCTGCATAATTGCTTTTTGAGGCCCACAAGGCTGACGATTGCATGTTGGTGTATAAGGATTAGTTTCTTTTTAGTTCAACTAAGAGTGTGTCTAATTGAATCCAATTTCAATACAATAGCCATAGGCATTTTGAGGTAATGTAAAGTAATTTGCTAAACTCTTCATTATGTAAACATGTGGAAACAGATGCCGAACGGTATAGCTTCAAAATCAATTTACGTTAGAATACTAAGGAATTGCATCATTGTCTCATTGCCTCCGGGACTGCTAATAAGACATCTTCTGTTGGTTTGACTTATTGCAGCTAAATTTTGTGGCATTGCGTAGAATAATTCTATTACTGTTGCCCCACTCACAACTACTATTGCTACAGAATTATTTCTATTTACTCTTTGACCGTGATGTTCTGAAATGTAGAAAATGGAAAGTTTTTTTTTTTCATCATCCTTGCCCCACATTTAATTTGCCTTTTTATTTTAACTGATGTTGGATTGGAAATGGTAAACTGCTAATCTCAATCTTCTTCTAGTGTGCCTTCTCTAAATCAGAGCCTAAATAGGTAACATAATATTTGCAGGTCTTTTCTGCAGTCATGATTTTAAATGAAAATTAATTTGTGCAAATTAATCTGAAATTAAATGCAACTGTTCAAAATTTGGAGGGTGGAAATGAAGAAGTCATCTTCCTGTTGCTTTGGTTTGGTTCTGAAAAGTGAGATTTTGGACACTGCGTTTTCTGCATCTGCGTTCTGGTGACTAGACATTAGATTTGTGACTACTGAAAGGCAGATGCAGCCACAGCAGCAAAAGTTTCCTAAATCTTGGATGACAGCACTTGTAGTGTGTTCTTGAATCAAGAACTTCAACTATAACCTGTTTTCCCACCTACCTCTTTGTGAAAAAAGCAACAGATCTCTTATTGGGCCAATTCTATAGTTTTGTTCTGAGAATCATTCTTGGAGATCAATCTAGAGTCCACTGTTCCATCCATTGAGAATGATTCTGTCAACACTAAACTGAATGTATTAAGCATATGGGGGACTTAAAATAGCTTTAAATGGTTTCCATTTCTTAGAATTGCATTGTTGAAACCAAATATTTTCAGGCAGCAGACCCTCAAAATTGTATAAAAAGGAATTGGTTATCTATTTAGTTTTGAGAGCAATGAAAATCTGATTATCAAAGTAAAATAGGACTTGGGACCTGAATAGGCAAAAGAGGTCCTTAAATTAACACACGGGATTATCCAAAATAAAGTGTTGTAGAATGCAAACTTGGTAGATGGAGTAGGTGTTGAGATAACCCCTTAAAATGAAAATGAGGACAGCACCATCGTAGAACAGGTGAAGTGTTGGGAAATTTGACGGAATGGGTGATTTGCCAAGGTAGGGAGTCACTCTGCTGGCAGTGGAATCTATTCTCAGGCAGCTAATCTGACAGATACCAATTGTGCTTGATTAGAAATGCTTGGCCATTTTTTTTTTCTATAGCTATTCTGTGGTGCTAATAATCCAAAACAGAATCCACATTAATTATATACAATTGTAAGAATAAAATATGTAGCATTAATGAATATAGAAGAATATATATAGACCATGAGTTATTTGTGAAGAAAAAATAAGGGCAGGAAATACATAGATTATTACTAAGATATCACAGATCATTATAAAGACAAATGATTTCCCAGTTGATCCTTGTAGAGACAGTGGAAAAGCAGCAGCAATCCCAGTTGAAGAGGAATGCAGGCCATTTATTATATAGGAGAAAGAATAACTGTTGTATTGTCTTTATACCTGTACAAGAAGGTCATGTGTATTACAAACACACTGAACAATACAATTATTAAAGGAAATATGGCATTACTATCACATAATACCCAGAGTGCAGAATTGATACTCTACAAACTACAAACCAAGATATTCACTTTTCTGACTAACACCAATCAGGTCACTAGCCCATTCAGGTTCCAGGTCCCTTTCACCTCTTGCCTTATTTCCTCAAAACAAATTAAGACTGTTCAGATATTTTGAAGGTTTTCAGGCTGCACTGATGTCAATATTGAGGAGGGACACTGTTTCAGGGTGTAGTGACATTTTAGCCGCAAAAAGGCTAATTTGTCAAAGACTCCCTCTTAGATGTTGCGTAACAAAACTTATTTCCTAGTGGCTCCAAGGAATAAAATATAATAACAAAAATTTTTAAGAATTACATGTTCATATTTTATTAATCATTCATTAACACAACATAACAAATGGACATAATAAGAATAGATCTGGAAAGAACCATATTTAAAAAAGATACACATATCCCAATGTTCACTGCAGCACTATTTACAATAGCCAAGACAGTGAAGAAACCTAAATGGCCATCAACAGATGGATGGATAAAGAAAATGTGATACATACATATCCACAATGGAATATTACTCATCCATAAAAAAGAATGAAATAATGCCATGTGCAGCAACGTAGATGGATCTAGAGATTATCATACTAAGTGAAGTAAGCAGACAGAAAAAGACAAATATCATATGATATTGCTTATATGTGAAATCTAAAAAAAAAACCAAAACATACAAATGAACTTATATACAAAACAGAAATAGACCCACAGATATAGAAAACAAACTTATGGTTACCAAAGGGAAGGGAAGGAGGGATAAATTAGGAGTTTGGGGTCAACATATACACACTACTGTATATAAAATGGATAACCAACAAGGACCTACTGTATAGCACAGGGAACTATACTCAATATTTTGTAATAACCTATAAGGGAAAAGAATCTGAAAAAATATATATATATATGTCTGTATAACTGAATAACTTTGCTGTACACCTGAAACTAACACAGCATTGTAAATCAACTACAACAACAACAAAAAAGAAGAAAATTTAATGTCTCTGTTTTTGTCAACTTTCACTCATTAAAATTCCTTTTGTGCTCTTCTTCAGGTCCTGCAGCTATTAGGGGTAGCTCTGAATGACTGTCACCTTTATAGACACGCTAGATATTAAGGCATATTTGGCTTCCCATTATACTTTTATTGCCTGCTCACCCATAGCAAGGTTCTAAATCTTGTCCTACATTAAATAATTACATGTATAAAACACTACTTACAACTACAGAATACATATAGTCATGCATTTTTTTTTCAAAATAGTGCTATAGTGTACTGCAAATCAAGTCTCATCAGATCTCAAAGGGTTGAAATCATAATTATTATGTCATCTGGCCAAAATAAAATTAATTAGAAATTATCACAAATACAACAATATTTTAAAAACTCTAATTTTTATAATAAAGCAATATATTTTATATAATTAAATGAGTCAATACAAATTTAAAATATTAGAAAATATTTTGAAATGTTAAGATATTTTAAGTTGTAGTCAGAATTTTATTCCATTATTTGTATTCATTAAAAAGGAAGAAAGTGAAAAATCAATTATCTAGGAATTCATCCCAAGGTATTACGAAAATAGTAAATTGAATACAAAAGGTAAGAAAGATAAGACAGAAAATAATAATGAGATGTAAAATAGCATATAATAGAGGATGAGCACAGACAAAAGTCAGTTCTTTAATATGGCTAATAAAATTGATAAACTCTTAGTGAGACTAATCATGAGAAAAAACAGAAGGTATAGATAATAAAATCAGAAATGCAAGAGAAAATATCAGAATAGACCTTTTAGATCGTAAGTCACAATAAATTTGTACTATGAAAATCTTTATAAACACCTATGAAAATGTTAGCAAATTAGAAAAATTCCTAGAAGAGAGCTTATAAAACTGAAGGAGAAATGATGATGAATTATTAATTGCTTCATAAAACTTAGAAAAACTGAATCTGAATTTTAAATACTTTCTACAAAGTCCAGTGCATACCAGATACGATCACTGATAAGGCTTGCCAAAAATTTGAGGAATAAATAAAAATCTTAATTTTACAAGTATAACCAGAATAAAGAAGAAAACAGTCTATTTCCCTATGCATTTTATGAGACCATCATATCCTTCATAGTAGAAACTGACAAACACATGATAAGATCAGAAAATTAGAGGCCATTTTCACGCATATAGATGCAAAACCCTAAAGGTCAAGCAAAGAAAAAAGAAAAGCTGAAAAAGTCATGTAGCAACATATAAAATACCACATATGAACACACAAACACAGACACACACTTGTAAGAAGGTAGGTCTTGAATTACATTTGAAAATCATTATTAAAAATCATTAACACAATAAAGAAGAAAAAAGTATTGGATCATCTCAACAGATGCAGAAAGATTTGAAAAACTTCAAAATCTATTTATGATAAACAGTTCTTGGCAAGTTAGAAACAGAAGGAATATCCTTAATTTGACAAACGACATTTACAAAACATAGTAATAAACATCATGTCTAGAAAGAACAAAAAAACCCCAAGTTAGCAGAAGGAAAGAAATCATAAAGATCAGATCAGAAATAAATGAAAAAGAAATGAAGGAAGCAATAGCAAAGATCAACAAAACTAAAAGCTGGTTCTTTGAGAAGATAAACAAAATTGATAAACCATTGGCCAGACTCATCAAGAAAAAAAGGGAGAAGACTCAACTCAATAGAATTGAAAAAGGAGAAGTAACAACTCACTGCAGAAATACAAAGGATCATGAGAGATTACTCAAAGCAACTATATGCCAATAAAATGGACAAACTGGAAGAAATGGACAAATTCTTAGAAAAGTACAACCTTCAGAGACTGAACCAGGAAGAAATAGAAAATATAAACAAACCAATCACAAGCACTGAAATTGAAACTGTGATTAAAAATCTTGCAACAAACAAAAGCCCAGGACCAGAAGCCTTCACAGGTGAATTATATCAAACATTTACAGAAGAGGTAACACCTATCCTTCTCAAACTCTTTCAAAATATAGCAGAGGGAGGAATGCTCCCAGATTCATCCTACGAGGCCACCGTCACCCTGATACCAAAACCAGACAAAGATGTCACAAAGAAAGAAAACTACAGGCCAGAATCACTGATGAACACGGATGCAAAAATCCTCAAAAAATACTAGCAAACAGAATCCAACAGCACATTAAAAGGATCATACACCATGATCAAGTGGGGTTTATCCCAGGAATGTAAGGATTCTTCAATATACGCAAATCAATCAATGTGATACACCATATTCACAAATTGAAGGATAAAAACTATATGATCGGGCTTCCCTGGTGGCACAGTGGTTGAGAGTCCACCTGCCGATGCAGCGGACGTGGGTTCGTGCCCCGGTCCGGGAGGATCCCACATGCCGCGGAGCGGCTGGGCCCATGAGCCATGGCCACTGAGCCTGCGCGTCCGGAGCCTGTGCTCCGCAACGGGAGAGGCCACAACAGTGAGAGGCCCGCATACTGCAAAAGAAAAAAAAAAAAAACTATATGATCATCTCAATAGATGCAGAAAGAGCTTTTGACAAAATTCAACACCCATTTATGATAAAACCCTCCAGAATGTAGGCATAGAGGGAACTTACTTCAACATAATAAAGGCCACATATGACAAACCCACAGCCAACACTGTTCTCAATGGTGAAAAACTGAAACCATTTCCTCAAAGATCAGGAACAAGATAAGGTTGTCCACTCTCACCACTATTATTCAACATACTTTTGGAAGTTTTAGCCATGGCAATCAGAGAACAAAAAGAAACAAGTGGAATCCAAATCGGAAAAGAAGAAATAAAGCTGTTACTGTTTGCAAATGACATGATACTATACTTAGAGATCCTAGAGATGCTACCAGAAAACTACTAGAGCTAATCAATGAATATGGTAAAGTAGCAGGATACAAAATTAATGCACAGAAATCTCTTGCATTCTTATACACTGATGATGAAAAATCTGAAAGAGAAATTAAGGAAACACTCCCATTTACCACTGCAACAAAAAGAATAAAATACCTAGGAATAAACCTACCTAGGGAGACAAAAGACCTGTATGTAGAAAACGATAAGATACTGAGAAAGTAATTAAAGATCATACAAACAGATCGAGAGATATACCACGTTCTTGTATTGGAAGAATCAACATTGTGAAAATGACTATACTACTCAAAGCAATCTACAGATTCAATGCAATCCCTATCAAACCACCAATGTCATTTTTCACAGAACTAGAACAAGAAATTTGACAATTTATATGGAAACACAAAGGACCCCAAGTAGCCAAAGCAATCTTGAGAAAGAAAAACGGAGCTGGAGGAATCAGGCTCCTGGACTCCAGGCTATACTACAAAGCTACAGTAAACAAAACAGTATGGTACTGGCACAGAAACAGAAATATAGATCAATGGAACAGGATAGAAAACCCAGAGATAAACCGATGCACATAAGGTCACCTTATTTTTGATAAAGGAGGCAAGAATATACAATGGAGAAAAGACAGCCTCTTCAGTAAGTGGTGCTGGGAAAACTGGACAGCTACATGTAAAAGAATGAAATTAGAACACTCCCTAATAGCACACACAAAAGTAAACTCAAAATGGATTAAAGACCTAAATGTAAGGCCAGACACTATAAAATTCTTAGAGGAAAACATAGGCAGAACACTCTATGACATAAATTACAGCAAGATCCTTTTTGACCCACCTCCTAGAGAAATGGAAATAAAAACAAAAATAAACAAATGGGACCTAATGAAACTTAAAAGCTTTTGCACAGAAAAGGAAAACATAAACAAGACAAAAAGACAACCCTCAGAATAGAAGAAAATATTTGCAAATGAAGCAACTGACAAAGGATTAATCTCCAAAATTTACAAGCAGCTCATGCAGCTCAATATCAAAAAAACAAACAACCCAATCCAAAAATGGGCAGAAGACCTAAACAGACAGTTCCCCAAAGAAGATATACAGATTGCCAACAAACACATGAAAGGATGCTCAACATCACTAATCATTAGAGAAATGCAAATCAAAACTACAATGAGGTGTCACCTCACACCGGTCAGAATGGCCATCATCAAAAAATCTACAAACAATAAATGCTGGAGACGGTGTGGCAAAAAGGGAACCCTCTTGCACTGTTGGTGAGAATGTAAATTGATACAGCCACTATGGAGAACAGTATGGAGGTTCCTTAAAAAAACTAAAAATAGAACTACCATACGACCCAGCAATCCCACCACTGGGCATATACTCTGAGTAAATCATAATTCAAAGAGATTTATGTACCACAATGTTCACTGCAGCTCTATTTACAATAGCCAGGACATGGAATCAACATAAGTGTCCATCAACAGATGAATGGATAAAGAAGATGCAGCACATATATACAGTGGAATATTACTCAGCCATAAAAAGAAATGAAATTGAGTTGTTTGTAGTAAGGTGGATGGACCTAGAGTGTGTCATACAGAGTTAAGTCAGAAAGAGAAAAACAAATACTGTATGCTAACAGATATATATGGAATCTACAAAAAAAAAGAAAAAAATATGGTTCTGAAGAACCTAGTGGCAGGACAGGAATAAAGATGCAGACATAGAGAATGGACTTGAGGACACAGGGAGGGGGAAGGGTAAGCTGGGACGAAGTGAGAGAGTAGTATGGACATATATACACTACCGAATGTAAAATAGATAGCTAGTGGGAAGCAGCCACATAGCACAGGGAGATCAGCTCAGTGCTTTGTGACCACCTAGAGGGGTGGGATAGGGAGGGTTGGAGGGAGACGCAAAGGGGAAGAGATATGGTGATATATGTTTATGTACAGCTGATTCACTTTGTTATAAAGCAGAAACTAACACACCATTGTAAAGCAATTATACTCCAATAAAGATGTTAAAAAAATAAATAAACATCATGTCTAATGGAGATTTATTAAAAGCATTCTTTGATCAATGCAGGATCGTAATGCCTATAATCGTCACTTTAATTCAGCATTGCATTGGTGGATCTATACAGTGTATTAAACAATGAAAATTAAATAAAATTTATAAAGTTTAGGAAGGGAGACATAAAACTATCATAACGTTCAAGCAAAAATGTCTGGAGAAGTAAATTCCAGACTAATTACAAATAAATTATTAAACTTACTATGTGAGATGTGTAAGTTTGTTTGATAAAAAGCCAACACAAGCATCTCTTGTATGTATATATACCCTAGAATTGAAACTAGCATCTTAAAAAGATATAATTTACTATACTTAAGGGATTTAAAAAAAATATATCAACTGTATAAAATGAAATCTAGCAAAAGATATACAAAACTTTTGATAGTAAAACAATAGCTCATTGAGAGACATTTCTAAAGACCTAAATAAATAATTATATATCTTGTCCACGCTTCAGAAGACTCAATTAATCAAGTTTTCCCAAATTGTTCTAAAGCTTCAATACTGTTCAAACAAAGACCCCGACTTCATTTTTTTTTTTAATTTGGAAATTAACCTATCCATAAAATTTACATGGAAAGGCTAAGTGTCATTTATAGCCAAGATCTCTTGAAAAAGTGTAGTAAAACATCACCAAATGTCAATTAAAAAAAAAAAAGTTACAATAGTTAACGTCATATGGCATTGGAGAATAGGCAAAGAGATCAATGGGTAAAAAACAGAGTCCAGAAACAGACATTCATATGTATGACTACTTGATTAATAACAATGATGGTTCTAGGGGAGAAAGAGTCTTAAATAAATGGTGCCAAGCCCACTGGATAATTATGTTAAAAACATATTAGCTGGATGACTACATCTCTTCACTGGTAAAGTGATCAATCCAGGACAATTATGGATCTATTTGTATAAGACAAATGTGAAAAATAAACAGATAATTAAATACATATTTAAACAGATATTTTATGACCTTTGTGTCAAAAATCATAAACAAGAGGCATTCAGCTCTAAAGGAAAAATGTCTAAGTTTAACTTTAACACTGGAAATTTGAAAGGCACCATTGAAAGTGTGAAGTCACAAAACAGAGGGTTAGAAGTTTAGAAGTTGTTTGCAACCATAGAGTTGAAAAAGAAATCCCCAAATCAAAGAAAAAAACAAGAATCCATTAAAAATTTTGAACTCAGAGAATATTTAAATGACGACGTTAACACAACCTTATTAATAATCAGTGATTTGCAAGTCGAATCCATAATGTGTTCCATTACATACTCAGTAGAATGCTTAAAATAAAGACTGAAGAGCTCAAGTGCAGACGAGAATGTGGAGCAACTGTAACTCACACTATTCACTGGTGGAAGCATGAAATGGTTGAGAATCTCTAAAGTTGTCCCCCCAAAATTTGTTATCAACGTGTAGTGATAACCACAGTATAGGTACATATATTTTTAAAAATTCTAATGCTTATGTTATTTATCTTTAGGAAGCAAGATAGAAAAGTAGAATAATAAGCCTAATTCTGGTTTAATTTTATATCTCATGCTAGTAAACAGTGCTCATGTCCAAGAAAATATAGAACAGGCTACATGAAGGTCGCTCTTAAAAACTAACATGATTTAACGTATTAAGCAGCAATGTCATACATATTATTGAGGAGTGTTTGTTGCAATGTATTTTATTCTGTTTCAGAATTAAAGAGATTTTTATATTAGATATAAGGACATAATCTGACAGATTCAATTAACTCAAACTGTAAAACATTCTATAATATATAATTGCTAGACTACTCTCTCAGTTGTATTAAACAATATCTTTCAATGGGGATGTTTTAAAAAAAAAACTATTTTTATCTTAGATTAGATGAGTGCAATGTACACATAATGTGCCAGACAAAAGTTTTCAAACTGTCATTTGGACCCCTTCTCTATCCCTTCTAAACACATATTTCTTATATGAAAAAATACTTGGCTTTAAATCATTCATGCAGCAGTTAGATAATTATTACCTGTTGTATTTCTTTAAGATCACACAGTTGTCAGCTTCTACATTTTTGAAGATGAAGTCTTTAAGGATAACCATAAAGGAAAGTCATATTACTTCTAAATTTAAGTTCCCTTGAGTTCAATGTAATGCTGAGGGACTCTGTATTCTTGTGTAAGTTTAGGGGGTTGCTAAATATTAAAAAAAAGTGAACATTGAATGCACTCCTCCCCCAACATTCCCACTTGAATATTAGAAAATTATATCAATCATAGCAATGAGCTTATCTAGTCACTTTACAGATAATGACAGTGATCTGTTAAGTGAAACACATAAAGTAAGGAGAGAACTATTTAATATTTTTTTTGTTCAAGGGTCCTTACATTAAATCACAGTGTCCAGTATATGACAAGTGGTTATTAAAATTGTTACATGAATATTAAGGTTCCAATGTAACTAAAATGCCTATATGGCACTTGTTTTTTACTTGATTAAAAACTGTAAAATAATATAGGAAATATGATGCACATAACTAGTAGTGATGGTAATATATTTCATATTGCAGGTTTATTTCTATGCTTCATTATGAAATTTGAATTTCATTTACAGTTTTCTTTTTAAAGGAATAAATTAAGATTTTGATGTTACTGTACTTTCGAGGACAGCGGCATTATTTTATTTACCGTGGACATGAAATTCTGATCTTTCATGTAAAATTTAGCTACTTTCTGTAAAGAATATCTTATTAGTAAATATGATTTACAAAATGATAGATAAAACGTTAAAAATGTTCAAAAGTAAACAATTGATACATGCAATATAATAGACAGATGTTTAATTTGGGACAGGAAATCAAATGTCTCACTTCTAAAATGTTAGACACATTAATTAGTTTATCGACATATCCAAATGTAATATACTGGCATTGATAACTTGGTAAGATTATGGTATACTTTATAATGTAATTTTAATCAGTAGTTTTGTTCTTTTGGGCTCACATTTTTAAAACAATTTGGATTGTGTTTTCTAACTAATGTCTAAATCAAGTACATATGAAGTTTTTTTAAGTAATTTAATCATTACTTATTTTCTTATTTTGATTATTTTGTGTGTTTAATAATTGTTGGCATAGATGTGATGATAAGTTTACTTGTTCTACCTTTGGTGTGCAAACTGAATTATTGTTCTTCCTTGCTATGATTATATATCAATATCATTAAATAATTAGTAACTGCACCTCAAAATAAATTTAGATGTTTTCATAAAAACTGCTGAGCATAACCATTATTTCAAACACAGAACAAAATCTAAAATTCAGGAATCTCGTTATACAAATCTACTGTTTTTAAAGAACAAGAATTTATAAGGAAAAAAATCTTATGTTTACTGTTGCATTATAAGGGCTATCATATTTTTCTCAGTTTCTAAACATCTGTTGACTGCCTCAGAACTCTTCACAGTGTCTTTGGTACAGACCGGCTTTGTACATCTATATGAAATAAATCTATAGCCACAATGCTTGTAGCATTTAAAAAGTATTAGCAGAAACAAGATGCAGGATTTAGTGTGGGATTTACACTATTGCAACACGGGCACAACTTAGCTTGCAGTGGTTAATTATCAAAGTGAGTTTTAATTTTCCAGATGAACTAATAATCCACCCCCCATCCCCCCAGTCAGAGGGTTAATGATGGATAGAGGAAAAGCTAACAAGTATTCCATTTTAGAACAGAAAAAAAAATATATAGAAATTACTTGGGTAGTAATGTTTGGGCACGCGCTGCTCTTTTACATAATTTGCCAAAGGTTTTCCTGAAAATGCTTGAGTATGGGCATGCAAATAAAGAACTGGGATGAAAGAAATTTGAATTTCTGCTTCAGTGAAAAGAAGAAAGCCACAACAATCCTTGATGCTGTCCCAAATGTAGATGACTTAAAGACAATTGTTGTTCTGAGGATCACTATTCCTTAAACTGACTTTCTCATCTAAGTTGATTTGTTAGTTACAGAATTTATAGTCATAAACCTCAAAGAAAATGCTTGCTTAATTTTTAACAAGTCTTGATTTGTTATTTACTAACTATCTGGTGTAAAATCACTTATTGCCTTTCTGTCTTCACTCTAGCAAGTATTCATAGGACACTACTAGGATTCACTTCAATTTGAAACAGAAAATGGACTTTGCTTTCAAAGAAGTTGACTAGAAATTCTGGAAAACTTCTGAATGGCCATAGAGGATATATGAGGTCTGTGATGCACAGCGTAAAACTTGCACACATATATATCATGTGTTTATCTCTTCAAAATTCGTTTTTTTAGCCATACTATTCACAACTTCAAATTGAAGAGCTGAGCTGCTTAACACAGTAGCCGACACTGGTCTGCTTTTCTAAAAATTTGATTTGAATAAATTTATGAATAAATAAAAATGATTATCTATATCGTATCTCCTTAAATATTTGAATTATACGAAATCCATCCCTATAATAACTGAATGAAACAAATTGATCAATTATTTTATTATACTTAGTAGCACACTTATTATTTTCATTTGTAAAAAACAAAAAAATCAGCTCTTTGTCCTAATTTGTCTAATATTGGAAAAGTAAAGTTTTTTTAAAAAATAATATACATAATAATTTTATTGGACTTTGTAGAATTAGTGATTTGTGAGGTAACTGACATGCTGGTATATTATGAAAATAATTCATATATATAATACAATCCTTCCTCTAAAATTTTATAAAATGATTTAAATAAGCATTAATATTGCATGATAACATCATTTGTTTAGTACAGATAATTGTGAAATAAATTCTATAATATCATAACTGACATTTTCTTAGTTTATCAAATATTTTATTTCTCAAATTATTGTGAAATCCAATTACTGAAATTCTTGGAAATTATTCTGATATTCTATAACTTTGTATTTCCACCCCTCTTTCTTCTTCATACCATACATGGAATACCTTTGTTTATCAACTCCCTTTTTGTGAGTTATCCTGGCCACATTAGCTTCATTTCTGTTCCAAGAACATAAAAGATTTCAACTTCAAATCTATAGGTCAATTCAGAAGTGAGTTCTAAAGCTTAACGTAGGTTACATTTTTAAGAAAAATAATAAAATATTTTAAATAAAAGAGTAGCTACAGGGACTTTGCGGGGGCCAGTGTAAATGCAAGGTCCTGAAGCTTAAGCTTTATTAGCCTCATGGTATATCTACTTCTGCTATGGGGTCTTTGCTAGGTGATTAGCTCCGCAGGGAGAGATATATCGATATCTATGGCTAAGTATCTCACATCCTTTAAGAATCTGTTCCATCATAACTGTTTCAACAATGCCTACACTATCCTATCCTATCCTATTCTATCCTATCCTATCCTATCCTACCCTATCCTACCCTGATCTCTTGGATCCCCTTTACATTTCTCTTTTTCTTTGTTCAGTGTTACATACCTCTTAACATAGTATATAACTTAGTCATTATGTTTTTTTCTATTCCCCGACCAGAAGGTAAGGTCCACAAGGCAGGGGTTTTTCTTTATTTGGTTCATTTATGATTGTCAAATGTTTAGATCATTATCTGGCACATGGTAGGTACATAACAAAAATTAGTTAATTAAATGAATGAAGTGACAGCCTTATTTTTCACTAATGATTTCTCAATACAACGCCCATCATTACTTCTCTAAAAACATAAATTACCTTGCTTACTTCCTTTAAAAAAATTTTAAAATGTTTTCCCATTAATGGCTTTTTACCAATGTTAAAATTAATCATCAAATTCTTAATATGACATGCAAACTCTTCATAATCCGATTCAACACTCTTTGTCCAACTTCTTTCCAAATCAGCCTTTAAAACATATCAACACAATAATCCACCCAAACTGCATTTCTACATCATTCAAACCCTCAAACACTTTTGGCTTTGCCTTCACATCCCTTTCACCCCCCATAATCTTCACTCTCTCAATCTCTTCTCTCCTTAAGCGCACACGTGTGCATACGTGCGTGCACACACACACAACTGTCTTCTTCACTAGATTGTAAGCTTCTTGAGGGAAAAATAGTCATATCTATAACAATAAGTTTAGCATTTAGCATATTGACTGGCACATAGTGAATATTAAACTAGTATTTAGGGAATACAAGAAGTTATCCTACTGTGTAACTAAAAATTCCTATATGACGTTCTTTCATACAGAGCAAATGAAAAACATTTTTAAAAGGATTTTCACACACAGAAATCTTAAAACACAATTTCCACTTAGGAAGTGTAAGCTGTACTATAAATAGAAAAAACACAAATATTATAAAAGAATTTCAATCTCTGTATCTTCTTTATTAAGCACATGGTGATAACCCTTAGTCTTTCTACAGAAATTATTCTCTCCTTGTCTGCATTATAACATCTGCTTTTTATTCAGAGTCTACTGACCCCAACATTCCCAGGTGACTGGAAGCTGATATCCCAAGGCACATTTATTGAATCTAGACTTTCTGTCACCCATATAATCTTTGTGACCCACACTGCTCACACATGCAGTGGATTAAATGGAATGGAATAAATGCATAAGGTGTCTGTACTTGAACAAAAACACATCATGTGTCCTACAGACTGTCCTAACCTTAACCTGGGGATGCTTCTTTGTGGGGAGAATGGATAGAGGTCTCATCCTTCTATTCTCTTGCTAACCATGGTTTTATAATTTTTTTCATTAAAACTAAATCCACCTTGCTATATGACATTGATAAATTTCTCCCAGGTCCTAGTGCATATGGGACCACCCTTGCATGACACTGCAACAGTGGGAACTCAAATAGACTGCTGATGTGAATGTAATTGAGAAAAGCAATTTGTGGTGGATCTTTTCTATATCTAGTAAAACTGAAGCTCTAAATATATTTTGAGCAACATGGCGCTTAGCTATGTACCCTAGAGAAATGATGTCGGAGTCACAACATGAAAATCCAGTGAAGCGTTGTTTGTAATGACAAAATATTAAAGACATTCAAAATATCCTTGAGATGTTGAATCAATAAATATTCTGAGATATAATCATACAGGTGTGAAATAGATAACAGAGTTATTGATATAAACATTTATAAATTACATAAGTTTGTAGAGCAGAAAAGTTGCAGAATAATATATACAGTATGCAGCATATGCCTTACAGTGGGTAGCATCTTAGATATAAGGACATAAAAAATACAAATTAAAAAAATAATTATTTTTTTCTAAGCTGAACAGTGAAAATTGACCATAATCTGAAATTTTGTGTCCTTGATGAAGTACCAATTATGATTCCGCTTATGCTCAGGAAATACAGGCTTAAAAAGTCCATACACACTGACAGAGTGGGATGGAGGTGGATTATGTGATCTAAACTTGGCTAATTACAGTCACCAGTAAATTTTTACTAGAGTTATAAGAGAAACTGCTAGCCAAATGAGTTTAATAAGCTGGGAACACACAGTTCCTGGACTATTTATGGCAATCATGCCTGTCCCTGAAGGGAGTTTGCCATATATTTACAGAGGGGTTAATTTTGGTTTTAACATTTTCTTTACTCAGCAAATATTAAACAATATTTCTGAGTTTTAATGCCCTCTTTCAGCATATTTATTCATTCACAAATGGTTGAGAATAGTTAAGTGATCATTTAACATTATTAAATTAATACTGGGACCAGAGCATTTACATTAAAAATATCAAAATCGATAATAAAATTGGAAGTCAAAACAGTGTGTTATCAGTGAAGAATGGATAGAAAAATCAAGAAAAAGATTACAGAACCCCAGTGGTATGCTTAAAAAATTGCTTAACATTTTTTGTCAAAATAATTTAGACACCTATCCAAATTATTTAAAAAATAAATAACAGATGGACTATTCATTCAACAAAAAATAGAGTATAAATAAGTAGACCTAAACATAGGCAGTTATTTTCTGAAATGGGAAGGAAAGAATTATAAATGGACAAAAAGCAATTTAAATATTTTCCATATCATTAATTCAATGAATGCAGATTAAAACCACTTGATGCTATTTTCCTTATGAATTTGTAAAAAAATAATAATTTATTATGTTGAATGTTGCAAAGGTTGTGATTAAATGAACATTCTAATGCATTCTTGAAAATGATAAAAATTTTAAAGCTTCTTGAGAAAAATTTACTAGGTGCATCCCATAATCTATAATTTTGTATACAATTCACAACTGTAATTCTACTTTCAGAAATTTTTAAGGTAGCTATCATTGAGATATAGGTATTATTATGTACAGTTATCACAGTGTTATTTTTAATAAAAAAATAAATTCTAAGTGTTCATCTATGATGAATTGACTAAATAATGACATGCAATTTGCGGATTACTATGCATTTATTAAGAGTTTCATTTTTAAATGTGATGAAATATATTTAAGAATTATTGTTTACTGATAATTGCAAGGTCCAAAATATTATATATAGAATTATTCAAAATTTATATTCCTATATGGTGAAAAATATGGAGTGACTTTTTTATGTGATACCTTATTAATGCCATTGGTTTTTATTTTTTGAATATTTTCAATGGTGAACATTTATTTCATTTATATCAGAATGATTCCAAATTCTAAAATAATACAAACAAAATTGTTTAAATCCCTGCAGTTAGGTAGATATAACTATAATGAGGATGATAAGCTGTTCAGATTTGACATTCTTGAAAAAGTTTTCTGTAAAATATTTTCAAGAAAGTGCATGCAATTAACATGGGATGACCACTGGAAAATGAAAAACCTAGTCAAATTTCTAGAATAACAGTATTTCCTTGTTTTTTGTGAAAGTATCCAGAGGATCCAGTGTTTTGCTTTATAATTGTAATCATACTGTATAATTTACAGTTGGAGCAAAATCATAAATGACATTCTAGTAAAGAAAATATTTTATGTTCTATATTAAGTTCCTTTGATGCTATAAAAAATTCCCACACACTTGGTGGCTTAAAAACAATACAAATTTCTTATTGTAGAGCTTTGGTGGTCAGAACCCCAAAATAGGTTTTAGATAAATTAAGCTAAAATTAATCTATCCTCAGGCCTGTGTTCCTTCTGGAAGCTCTAAGATCTGTTTCTTTGCCTTTTCCAGCTTCTAAATCTGTCTGAATTCCTTAACTTGTGGTCCCATGTTACTCTCATCTGTGCTTCTATTGTCACTTCTCTTTTCCTATTCCTGGTTATCACATTGCTTTCTCTGCTTTCTTCGTGACATAACGTTCTCTCACTCTGACCCTGCTGCTTCTCTTTTATAAGGACCATTATAATTACTTTAGGCTCATGCCAATAATCCAGGATAATTTCCCCATCTCAAAAATCCTTGGGGGCTTCCCTGGTGGCGCAGTGGTTGGGAGTCCGCCTGCCAATGCAGGGGACATGGGTTCGTGCCCCGGTCCGGGAAGGTCCCACGTGCCGCGGAGCGGCTGGGCCCGTGAGCCATGGCCACTGAGCCTGCACGTCCGGAGCCTGTGCTCCGCAACGGGAGAGTCCACAACAGTGAGAGGCCCACATACCGCAAAAAAAAAAAAAAAAATCCTTAATTCCATCTGCAAGGCCTCTTTTGCCTTATAAGGTAACATAATTACAAATCTAGGGATAAAGGTATGAACAATTTTTGCAGCTATTTTTTAGCCTACCATTGAAGATTAATATTAATTTGAAAGATCAATTAAATAGCTCTTTTGTGGGTAAGCTGTTGGTCTAATACTTAACATCAAATTCTCTACATATGGGTAATTTTTGGTTAAATTCATGACAATTTTAGATGCTGACTAAACAAGTACATTGGCTTTAGTGGATAGATTAGTTGAGAGTAAACAGCTTTTATATATTTGACAAATTCAGTGGTATCGGTAAAATGTGCACACAAGTTATCATTAGAGGTCAAACACAATGTATCTTGTTTGAAAGAACAGGAAATCAGGTAATGAACTACGGCCTGCGTATGTTATTACTAGTTCTATACAGTAAGCTCTATTATTCTTTCCTTCAAGACCCAGATTAAATGCTCCCTCCTCTTTGACATCTTACTTAGTCATTCTAGATACACTAAGTTGATTCTTCTGTGATTTCACATATCACTTGTCTTTCATATCTGCCATTATATCACATTTATTGATTGATTTAAACAGTCATGTCTCCCACTGATTAAAGACCTCTAGAAGCAGGAATATCACATTTATCTTTGTAATGCCTATGACTTGAATAGACGCTAGCAGCCAATGAAATTTGCTCAGTAAATATTTACTGTTTATTGAATATTAAATAGAGATGACTGAATTGTTGAATAAGTAATTTTAAAAAGACATATATTGCAAGGCTGATATAAACAAAAATACTGAGTATTTAAATATGACTGTCACCTTACTGTCTCCTTTTTCCATTTCTCTGGCTTTTAATATTAAGGCCAGTCACAGCAGGAATTTTACATTTGGTACTTTAGTCTTTCCAGGTGATCATAAATGTAGTTGCTGTATGGAAAAGCAGTCTGTATTTCTGGAAGTCACTCTAAGAGTTTTCACCCAGGGGTTTATTATGCTGAAAGTCCTGAAGAGTCATTTTCATGTCAACTATTATACTCTACAGTTGTCTACAGTAAGTGACTCTGGGCTGATTCCCTTTGTTCTCTAAGTATCATCAATTTTAAAGAAATTCATTATAACTAGATGGCATTCGTGTTATTTAAATATCTGCTGACAGTCAAAGAACTACTTCTGTTCTGTCATGCCATTTTTGTTCATTCAGTGCTTACTGAAATTTCTCTGAGACTCCTGGGAAAAGGGCATTTAAAATTTTCATCTTAATCCTTGCTACTGAGTAAAGGAATAAAAGCTAAAAAATACAAATGATATAAATTAAACATAGCAGTCAAATTGTAATTTAAGAATAGCATACAATATTAAAACATACCACTTCAAGCTTAATTTACATTCATATTTGGAAATAAGTAAATAATTGGATTTCCTTGCTGCCAATAAAAGCACCTTTCCTTTTACTATATTCTGACATCCCTCTTATTTCCTTAACTAGTTGTCTATTGATATTAAGGACCAATAGGCATTACCTGCACTCCTGCTCCACTGCATTCACCCCAAATAAAACAATCTGAGTAACTTTATCTGACACTGGAGATTAAAATATGCACATAAATAGGGCTTCCCTGGTGGCGCAGTGGTTGAGAGTCCGCCTGCCAATGCAGGGGATGCGGGTTCGTGCCCCTGTCCAGGAGGATCCCACATGCCGCGGAGCGGCTGGGCCCGTGAGCCATGGCCGCTGAGTCTGCGCGTCTGGAGCCTGTGCTCCGCAGCGGGAGAGGCCACAGTGGTGAGAGGCCCGTGTACCGCAAAAAAAAAAAAAAAAAAAAAAAGCACATAAATAGTTCAGCTCTTCTTGCTTCTCTCTTTGTTAAATGTTTATTCTTTCTAGAGACAGGAATAAGAAAAATAAAGTCTCCTGTACTGGGGGCAGCAATCTCCCTTACACTGAGCTGGATATAAGTTATTAGTTCTGCAAAACAATGGATTCCAAAATTTAGACATGAAGGAAATTGTGGAAAGCCTTATTTCTGCTACACATCTAAGTTGTGCTTTCTATTCTAGATATACCATCAGATCCAGAATATCATTTTTACCTAATACCTACATTTATTTCTCACGAGGATTGGGAGATACAAGAGAAAGGTTATGATAACAACTTCCTAGAGAGCTACACTACAGCATGACTTGGCTAAAACCTCTGGAGAAAATACATTGAGAGATAACTGTAACTAGAAGAGTGAAGCGTCTGTTTTAACCAGGGTGGAAAGGTTTATATTTTTATATATAAACAATGAATCATTGATTCTAACCTTTACAATTGGTCACTGATATCAAGAGTAGGTGGCAGTTGTATACCTGTTTCAAAGGAGCACAGGATGCCTGGTCTTGACCTTCCCAAGCATAATTCTGAAAGGAGCAATCCCTTGGGCTAGATTACCAGCAAAAGGGAGGCAATGAGTCCCAAATGAAGGCCATACTCAAAGTGGACAGACTTTTAGCTTAGCAGTTTGTTAAGCTTTGGGGAGTGAAAGACATTCTGCTACTTATTGTATACTTCACAAAAGGTCCCCAGATTGGGGTTCCATGAAAGAGCTAATTTTCTCATTGTTGCACAGCACTAGATTTTAAATTCAAGTACTGGGCATCTGTGGTACCTGGCCACATTGATATTCTTTTTATCTTATTTTGTACCTACTCAAAGCCAGAAAAAAATTTAAAAATACTATAGACAGACTAATCTCTTGAATACATGTGAATTTTCCAGAAGTTTCCAGATTCATCTCCTAAGAAATAGTCTTACTATGCCTCTGTGCTTGTTAATCATATAAGTACTGATCATGGCTTAGGTATTCACATAGCAAGATTGTGGGTTTCAGGACAAATAACTATCTTCCATTTAAAGATTACAGCTAATACACAATATATAAACATAAAGGATGTCAGTGTTTTTCTTTCAACCTTGCTGTCTGATCCCTTGTATTATACCACAATATTGACTTAAGAATCTTCATATTTCATTTTCCTGAATTGATATTTGATATCACTTAATTCCTTGTTTCATTAAGATAGAGACTATGCCTATAGATTTCTTTCCTATTAATATTCATCTTAGAAAAAACTTAACCTAGGTGATAGTAGCATAAGAATTAGTTCCTAAACTTTTAATATTTTGTTTCATTACTAATAGCACTGTGGTTTATAAGACATGAAAAATTCTCCCAATTGACAATGAAGAATTCCTATCATTTACCCTACCTTTAAGAGTTTTCACGCACACTAGCAAAGGAAATAAATCTATATATTTAGTATAAACGGTGTGTTGCTCTTTCTGCTAGAAAATGTTAAACTATGTGATTCCTACATATGCATTTTCAACCTCTGAAAAAAATGTTTGATTAAATGTTGTTCTGGAAGACAGAACAGAATGAAAATTAAAGATTTAAAAATGAGAAATCAAGACAAACAAATGCTTACTATAATAAAGCTTCATGTTCAACGATACCACTATTGAAAAGGCTAATATAGAATAAGCAACAAAATGATAAAAATGTAGGGAAATATATATATATATATATATATATATATTTTGCTGTATGCAGGCCTCTCACTGTTGTGGCCTCTCCCGTTGCGGAGCACAGGCTCCAGACGTGCAGACTCAGTGGCCATGGCTCCCGGGCCCAGCCACTCCGCGGCATGTGGGATCTTCCCGGACCGGGGCACGAACCCGTGTCCCCTGCATCGGCAGGCGGACTCTCAACCACCGCGCCACCAGGGAAGCCCTAGGGAAATATTTTAAAATAAATATGGTTCAACCATGTAATAAATGGTACTTTCATGCTAAGGTACATCATACTTTCAGGAGGGCAATTTAAGTGTCTGTTGTACAGACAGAAAGGGAATTTGTATCTCTCCCCTCCTCGATTCAAATTAACACTAACAAATGCACACTTAAAAAAGAGGTCTAGTCTCAATCATGACTGATAGCTATTTTCTTACGTTGCTATATGAGGCAAATTTATTATGTCATTTAGCCTGAAATGATATTTAAGCTAAGTATTGATTGTCAAATGGCAAAACAGTACACAAGTTGTATTCCTTACATGTATTTGCCTGTGATTTTTTACATGGGTAGACAATATTTATTTATCAAGGCAACTGGACTTTTTCAGACAGATGAACACAGCATCAAATATGGAGTAAACCATGGATGGTTTCATCTATTTTCAAAGATACACAGAGAACATTTTCACTACTGCTCTGTCAACTGTTATCTTTACTGACAGTTGATGTGCGGGAAGAAGTACTCTTGGGTGTTACTTTTTTTTTTTTTTTTTTTTGCAGTACGCGGGCCTCTCACTGTTGTGGCCTCTCCTGCTGCGGAGCACAGGCTCTGGATGCGCAGGCCCAGCGGCCATGGCTCACGGGCCTAGCCGCTCTGCGGCATGTGGGATCCTCCCAGACCGGGGCACGAACCCGCGTCCCCTGCATCGGCAGGCGGACTCCCAACCACTGCACCACCAGGGAAGCCCGGGTGTTACTTTCTTGATTCATAGTAGGATAGTTAGAGGCTTCTGAAAGATTGGTAGCAATGGAGAAACACAGGAGATATGTTAGTATGACAGATCTGGAATTTGATTAAAAATATTCTAACATCCTTCCATCAGCAGAGATGGTGACATGATGAAGAGTTGAATGAGATCATGACTAAGACAAGCAACAGTCAATGAGTTACCTATCTTTACACGTGACAAGTCCACGCAAGTGAAAAGTCCAAAATGCTTTCTATAAATTCATTTTGCAATCAGTATAAAGGTTTAGAATGTTGCCTGCATATATTTTGGTAGACTTTAATTATAGTAATTATTGCCATTGTTCTAATAGCCATATGCAACTTCAGAAGCTTTTATATTACATTGAAAGCCAAGAAAATATGCATGTAACCATTTGAAAAAGATTAGATTCTTTTTGTCTTTTTAGGGTACATTCTTCTACAATTAGCATTTTTCCCTTTACTTATCCCAATAAGACACCTTTTCTACCTTAAAGGATAAATAAATGTTGATCGACATAGCATATAGATAAAGAAAACTGGTTAGTTTTTCTCCATAGAGTAACTTTTAATGAGGGAGCGACAAAATTGAGTTGTTATACTAGTTTCTGAGAGCTATGATAACAAAATACCATAAAATGGATAGCTTAAAATAATAAAAATTTCTTGTCATCACAGTTCTGGAGTCTAGAAGTCTGAAATCAAGGTGTTATCAGAGCCAAGCATCCTCCAAAACCTCTGGGGAAGGCTCCATCCTTGCCTTTTCGAGCTTCTAGGTATTCCACTTGAGCACTAGGTATTCCTCTACCTTCACATAGCTGTCTTACCTTTCTCTGTGTCTGTGTCCAAATTTCTTTCTTCTTCTAAGAACCAGTCTTAACGAATTAAGGACCTACCCTACGCCAATATAACATCTTAACTAGTTACATCTGCAATGATGTTATTTCCAAATAAGGTCACATTCTGAGGTATTGAAGGTTTAGTCTCAGGGGGATGCAATTCAAGCTAAAACAGATGTATCTACAGTAAAATAAAGAGAGAAAATGAGAAGAAAATGCTTTTTTGCTGAGATACTTTCCTGAATTCTAAATGGAAGTTTGAATTACAGCCCTTTTATTATAAGGTTTAAAAATATTAATTTTAAAAGGTGAAACTATTTCCATGTTTTTACAAAAGCTGAAATATTTCTATGTAAAAGGGATCATCTTTAAGAAATATTTAGCCATGCCAATATCAGACAATGTATTGTTGTTGGGAAAATTTGTGAGATTCTTAATGCATAAGCATCATACTAAAATGTAAAGAGACATCTCACATCAAACATTCTTCAAAAGTCCTAAAATTTAGGACTTTACTTTCTTACCTAAGCTTTTGTATATTGTATTAAACAAAATTGACCTCTGTTATCTATGTTTAGAGAACAGCAGAAAGAGCTCTGTCTAGCATTCCAGGTGAAGTAGACCTGCGAGTTCTGTAACAGTTCTGAAAAGCAGAGACTAGATGAGGCAACTAGATCTTATCCATCCCACTTTTTCAGCTAATAGTACTAGCCATCTCCTCTAGTCAGTGGAGTGGATGAATGATGAAAGCCTGGGCAATCATACTCCATTCTACTTCCTTGGCAATACAGAGAAGTTCAAGCAGTGACATGGCCAAATCTAAAATGAGATCTGTCCTTTAGTAAAATAAAAATTGTGGACATCCAGCATACTAAAACTTGAGCATTAGTAGATGTGAAGTTGCTAATTTGGAAAGGTATATATTTCGACTTGCTCTCAGTTATAACTCAAAACATTTTTGAAGCTCCTCTTTAAACTGTCTTTAGATCTAAATTATCTAATACATTGTTTAAAACATAAAGTTATGCATTTCATCAAAGTTGGCCATTTAGACCTCTGAAATTAATCTAACATCATGAATGAGCCAATTCAGAACGACCAAGCTGGGCAACAGAAATGTAATGATAAAATAAACTTTTTATGATCAAAATCTTTTTTACTGGAAACTAATATACAAAGTTTGAAGCTTGGGAATTAATGCTACACAAAAGAGCACAGATATCCTTAATGAATCAGTAGTTTGATATCAGAACACATGAATTCAAAAAGTATCACTGTCTTTATATCAACTGGTCAAATAAAGATCCCTTATATCACATTAGGTCAACTTACAAGCATAAATATAAATGCACACACATAAGCACAGACAGGGCATGTTTTAGAGTGAAGGGAATTTCGTCATCAACCCTAATTGCTTTGCTGCTTCCTAATCATATATATTACCATAGATTCAGGAATAATAATTTCAATATTAAGAAACTGTACATTCTTAAGATAGTAAAAGCTAATTAAACCCAGAAGTTCTATAGGATATAGCCCAAGTTTAAAGCCTGACCATCAGTAGATGTATTTCAGATATGGTAATACAATAATGCATATTTTATTAAATCCCCACATTTTTTCTCATTTTGCTCCATTCAAAGAAATATTATTTTATTCATGAATTTAATAAAAACAATATACATTTTTATTTTAAGTATATTTTGACGCTGTTTTAGACACAATATTTAATGTTATAGATCATCTCTAAGTTTCTATGGGAGAAATAACTCTTGAAAGTTTCACCAGCGAATATAAAAATAATGTATTTCTATACGTAAATGCCTTGAAGTGTGAACGTATCTCCCTAATCACCTAACTTATGAAAAAGGATAAGGTCAGTTAATTTTACTTCAGCTATTTGAATATTTTATTTAATTGCTGTAATATTTTATATAAAATAAAAATTGAGTAATAAACACAGAAAACTTTACCTTAGAGAACATTTCAACTAATTAAATCCCAAAATATGTATGGAATTTTATCTATCTATATAAAATATATATAAATACATGTATATATGTGAATATATGTCCAGGTATGCACACGTTTCTATGTGTGTGTCCGGTATGTATACATATAAACACTAACTCTAACCACCTTCTCATTTACAGTGGTTTCAGAAATTCTCTACACTTTCATATTTTCTTCATCCTTGATTATTTCATTTGCATCTTAATGCCATCAGCTGAACCTGTCTTATAAACTTGTTTGAAATAAGTATCAGAAGGGGTAAATCACTTTAATGAAAGCCATCCTCATTTCTACTTATGGATAACTTGAACTTATATATATGATACAGATATAAACATGGAAGAATAAAGTGTTAATTTCATAATTTAGTTTACAAGTTACTCTTCAGGGTTCAAATTCCAGGGAGAAAATGTTAGAAATATAGCAATAAATTTTGCCCCTTTTTCATTAAGTTCAACCACAAGGTGCTGATTCCTTGCAAGGTCAACTTAAAAAAATAACACAGAGGTAATTATATATCTCTTTTTATAAGAACTTCATTTAGTATGTTGAAATCTTAATTTTATTTATAGAATGTTTGCATTTTTTCCCTGTTTATAAGAAAATCACATCACACTGAGACAAGGAATAGTTTATGACTGATTGCTAAATTTAGCATTTAAGCTTACATTTTTGTGCATTAAAGTATAACAGAAAACTGGAATTTTAAAAAAAGCCCAAAGTTGGAGACTACATATTACAATCAAAGGATTACTCTCAAGAATATGTATCGAACTGCTGTATATCAACAAGAGAAGATTGAACACCTGAAAAGAAAAATGATCGAAGGACATGAACAGATACTTAAGAGATGATAAAAGTAAAATCGGCAATGAATATAATGAAAAATGCTTAACCTGATAGGAAAAAAAATTGGGAAAATGCAAATTAAAATCACAGTGAAATACGTATGCACATCCATTTGACTGGCAAAAATTAGCAACAGTCTGTAGAACAGGATGCAGAAACACACAATTGCTTACATACTATTTTGAAATTGGTAAAAACATTTTGGAAAGCAAATTGAGAAAAATCTGGTATATCTTACTTCTAGTTATATTCTCTGGAGGAAAAGAGGAAGAGAGAATATTTATAGCAGCACTGCTTAAAAGAGCAAAGAGGGCTTCCCTGGTGGCGCAGTGGTTGAGAGTCTGCCTGTCGAGGCAGGGGACACGGGTTTGTGCCCCGGTCCGGGAAGATCCCACATGCCGCGGAGCGGCTAGGCCCGTGAGCCATGGCCACTGAGCCTGCGCATCCAGAGCCTATGCTCCGCAATGGGAGAGGCCACAACAGTGAGAGGCCCGCACCTCAAAAAAAAAATAAAATAAAATACGGCATTGTTTATCATCATCAAAAAAAAAAAAAAATTAAAAAAAAATAGAGCAAAGAAACCATAAAACATAAATGTCCATCAAATGGAGGATAAATAATTTCAGCTACCTTCATGCATATGGATTGTATATAAGAAGAAGAATGCATTAATCGAAATGAATCTCAGGAAGAATGTTGGATGACAAAACAAGTAGGAAAAGAACACAAAGAATGATTCATTTACATATATATATACTATAAATCCTATTAAATACTCAAAATTGATTAGGAATACATATATATTTAATAAGTCAATGATTTACATATGAATGATAAACACTAAATTCTGGATCCCAGAATTTGTATGGAATCACAAACCATCTCAAATAGCCAAAGCAATCCTGAAGAAGATAAAAAAAGCTGGAGGCATCACACGTCCTGATTTCAAACTATATTACAAAGCTATAGAAATCAAAACAATATGGTACTAGTATAAAAATAGTCCCATAGACCAATGATCAGAATCAAGAGCCCAGAAATAAACCCCACATATACAGTTAAAAATAATTTGACAAGAGAACCAAGAATACTTAGTGGGAAAGGAGAGTTTCTTAAATAAATGCTGCTGGGAAAACTGCATAATCACATGCAGAAGATTGAAATTGAATAGCTACCTTACACTACTGACAAAATTAACTCAAAATGGGTTAAAGACTTAAACCTAAAACTAAAACCTAAACCTAAAACTCCTAGAAGAAAACATAGAAAAAAAGCTCCTTGAAATTGGTCTTGACACCACTTTTTTGGATATGACACCAAAAACACAAGCAACAGAAGAAAAAGAAAAGAAAAAAAAGGAGTGGGACTATATCAAACTAAATATATTCTGCACAGCAAAAGAAAAAAATCGAAGTGAAATGGCAATCTGTGGAATGTGAGAAAAATCTGCAAACCATATTTCTAAAAAGGGGTTGATATCCAAAATATGTAAATAACTCATAAAACTCAACAGCAAAAAAAGCAAACAATCTGACTAAAAATTGAGCAGAGGAACTGAATAGACATTTTTCTAAAGAGGACATACAAATGGCCAACAGGTACATGAAAACATGCTCAACATCACTAATCCTCTGGGAAATGCAAATCAAACCCACAGTGAGATATTACTTCACACCTGTTAAATGGCTATCATCAAAAAGAGAAGAGATGGGCTTCCCTGGTGGCGCAGTAGTTGAGAGTCCGCCTGCCGATGCAGGGGACATGGGTTCGTGCCCCGGTCCAGGAAGATCCCACATGCCGCAGAGTGGCTGGGCCCGTGAGCCATGGCCGCTGAGCCTGCGCGTCCAGAGCCTGTGCTCCGCAACAGGAGAGGCCACAACAGTGAGAGGCCCGCGTAGTACCACAAAAAAAAAAAAAAAAAAAAAAAAAAAAAAGAGATCACAGCGTTGGCAACGCTGTGAAGAAAGAGAAGCAAATAGTTTCACCTTTAAAGGCATCTGTAAATACAACTAAGTGATAATATCAAATCTCTTCCTTTTGGTCATTCACTGGGCACCAAAATAAAATTAGCTTCTACTTTTGGCATTAACCACTGACTGGCTTCCTTTCCAACCTCAAGTGCTCCCCATATTTCCAGTTGTCATAAATTTTTACTCAGACCTAAACTTTCTGCCCAGAGTAAGACCATCAGTTTCAGCCAGAGGACTGACACATCCAGCTAACAGCAATACAAATATGGCCAACACTTCTCCCTTCGTCCATTCCCAGTTACATGGGGTAGATGGAGCAAAACTGGGTAAGAATTACTTTATAAGACTGTCTTATCCATTAAGTAGGAAAGAAGCAGCAACTGTTAATAGTAGTTTAGGCAAATGAGAAGAAAAAATAACCCATCTCACTATTCCCCATGAATTCAGGGAGTAATATTTAGAGATACTGTCATGGTATCATATTTAGAAATTGATCCTTCCACCAGAACTTATAAATGCAACCCAGGTCCTGGCACTACATGAATAGGCAGAAAAAAAGAAAATAAAGGAAAGGAAAAGGAAAGAAAATGGCCCATTTTCTCTAAAACGGTTAAACAACACACACATTAAATTTCAGTATTTATTCGTTCAATCCTTTCAGTCTCTTATCACATAGTTTAGTAAGCAAGTATTTCAATTGTCCATTCCGATTTTCAATTAATCTTTTTTATGTATAATAAGATACATGACAATTTCATTATATGGTATTTCTTGGTCCATTATTGCACAATATCAGCACTAAAATAGGTTCCTTGATTAGATGATAAATATGAGGTCCAAAATGAATAATATTTTCAGCTCTAAACCTCTTACCATGTTAGACAAGTGTGCTTCAGTTAATGAATATGCAAATTCAAATCCAGGATGAGTAACTATCCTGATCAAGACTTATCAGCATCCACTTTAAACTATGGTAAAAGGCCAATGTAATCTGCCTGCCAGCTATGGGCTGGTCCAGATTTTGCCAATAGGCAGTGTATGTCTGCTTTTTTTTTTTCTTGTTTACGAAGTTGGGTATGGCAAACTGTTGTGCACCCTGTCCAGCAATCTGGTTAAGTTTCTTCTCTATCCCCAGGACATTTTACTCATTCTGATCCAAATGTCTTTGGGTACCCTCTTGAGAGTTGGGCCAAGAAACCTGGCTCTCTATTTACTAAGTGTCAAAAATCCTTTCTATTTAGTGGTGTCATATATATATGTGTGTGAGTGTGTGTGTGTGTGTGTGTGTGTGTGTATGATTTATAGATTTATATATATATATGTGTGTGTGTGTGTGTGTGTGTGTATTTCACAAAGCTAGGCTAAACTGAGCAAACCTGTTGCTTGAGGAATTGATGTGACATGAAAAATACCATAAAAATCAAGGAAATAAATGGAGTAGCTGTGCGATTTTTGATGGATGTCTCAAAAGCATGTTCGCTGGAGCGAATCCAACTCTGGTTGGTTGATTTTGAAGTGAGAGCCTGACATTAAATAGCTATTTTTCATACTGTGTTCACTGACTTCATAGCTATTTCATTTATTTCCTTTATTTTAATGCCATTTTAAATATCTCAACACTTGTAACCAATTTAATTTTTTCCCACCACTTTTATTTTTATTTTTTCTTTTATTTTGAAGAATACTAATTTTTTTCTTATTATTCAACCCCACTTTAGGGGAGCTGAGAGAGAAAGACCATGACAGATTACTTCACATTATCCTGTTCCTCCAACACTTGTCACATAGGGAGTCTTAACAGTTGGAGCCCTTTTTATCATCACATCATTAATCATAACTTGAGTTAAAGGAACTAGGATAAACTTAGTATCATTACATGACCAACATTAAGTTGCTTGCATTCTTAATATTCAGCAACCTCAGAAGTAGGATTCCATTTAAAAATTATGGTTGGAGTATGACAATTCTCCATTTCAGGAAATGTGTTAACACACCTCTGCCTTTATTCAGATTGGCATATTGAGAGTTTGTGTAACTAGCCACATTTCTTCAAAAGCATCAGTTATCTAAGCTTCCTGAGCAACACTGAACATACTTTTCTATGCACAGTGTCTGATGCCAAAGAAGGAGGTCATTAATATCAATAGCTGCTCCACAAGGGGTCAACAATATGAACTTAAAGTGGCTTCTGATTCTCTCCCACTGAAACTGTGTAATTCTTTTTGATTGATTATCTGCAGGAAGGCATTTTTCCAATCAAAGAATATCCTCCCAACCATCTTTTGGCTTTACATTCCTCCCTTCTACCTATTCAATCACCAGGTTTTAACTCAGTTGTTTTGGGAGCCTCAGGTTAGTCCTTAGTTACTTTCAGTTGTGGCTAATGTCCCTGTTGCCTAGATTTTCCTTTTTGATCCATATATTGTCCACTGACCTTTGATCTATTATTTATGTCATTTATGTGATTTTTCTCTTATACATGGTCACCTTGCCTGAGTGACCTCTCATCAGCTATAGCTTAGAAGCCATTCTGTAAACAAAGGTTTCCACCACGATTTTCCTTATGGCCCCCCTGGAGAAACAAACAAACAAATAAATAATCGTTGCTTAAATTATAGTGTCAAGGTTTGGTTTAAATACCTTGTTCATGAATATATGCCTGTAAGTCTTAAATAAAGAAAAAGGACAGAGCGGAAAAATAGAAAAAAAGCATAAGCAATCATAAATCGGTCCAAAATTTTTCAGGCACCTTTCTCAGGTTGTGTAAACAGACAAAACAAGCAGAAACCATCAAGGTTTTCATCCATAAACAATGAAGACAACCTTGCATTGGTTGCTTCCAGGGGTTTTCAAACTTTAAGTACTCTCAACCACTAAGAAAATTATAGGAGGGTACACACTCAAAAACACTAAAGTATATCAAGATAGAATCCTATATAATATTCAAGTAACTCACAGGAAGACAAGAAAAGAGAAAGAGAGATAAGAGGGAACAACAGAAAACCAACTATAAAATGGCAGACTTAAGTTCTAACAAAACAATATTCACCTTAAATGTAAATAGTCATAATATGCCAACTAAAGTTAGACAGTGGCAGAATGAATTTAAAAAATTGGTCCAACCAAATGCTGTTTACAAGAAACTCATTTCAAATTCAACAACATAAGTAGATTTAATGCATTCCTATTAAAAACTCTAACCAAAAACTTTTTTTTTTTTTTTGTAGAAATAGACCAGCTTACTCTAAAACTTATATAGAAAGTCACAATCTCTAGAATGGCTGAAACAATCTTGACAAAGAAGAAAGTGGGGAAGTTCTCAATTTGACATTAAAGCTTACTAAAACTATTGTAATCAAGAGTATGATAAAGGCAGGATAGATACATTGAACATGGAACAGAACAGAGGCTCTAGAAATAGACCCACAAAAGCAGGCTGCAAATTTATTTTTGACAAAGTTGGAAAAGCATTTCAATTGAGAAAAGATAGGCTTTTCAACAAATAGTGCTAGAGCAATTAGGCATCTAAAGGCAAAAATTTTTTAATTTTTAAAAAGAAAAGAAAAAACTCCCCTTTAATTAAACCACACACACACACACACACACCACACCCCTTATAAAAAATTTAAATACAAAGGGTCATGTATTTAAATATAGGAAACAAAGCTACATTTTTTTTTCATCTAAGCCTAGGAAAAGAGTTTTAGGACTTTGTACCTAAAGCATGAGCCATCAAAGGAAAAATATAATTGAACCTTAACAAAATTTAACACTTTAGCCCTGCAAAAGATCCTGTTAATAGTATGACACAACATGTTAAAGTCTGGGTTAATACATTTTCAAATCACCTATCTGACAAATGATTAGCATTTAGAGTATATCAAAAAACCTCAACTCATGGAAAAAAAATAATAAAATTAGAAAATGGGCAAGAGACAAACAGCCATTTCAAAAAAGAGGATATAGAATTGGAAAATAATTACATGAAACAACGTTTAACACCATTATTCATTGGATATATACAAATTAAAGCCAGAATAAAAATAGTAACACCATCAAATGCTGGTGAGGAAGCAGAGACATTGGATCATATTTTTGGGAAAATATACCAGACAAATGAAAATTATATTCACACAAAAGCCTGTACACTAATTTTAATAGCAGATTTATACTTAATAGTCTCAAACTGGAAACAACCCAAATGTCCTTTGAATGGTGAATGGTTAGGCAACCTATAATAAGTACTTCATACCATGGAATACTAAGGAATAAAAAGGAACAAACTAGTGATACTACACAAGAACTTGGATGAATCTGAGGAAATTATGATGGCTAAAAAAAGCAAGCCAATGTCAAAAATTTACATGTTGTATGATTCTATTTATATAACATGCTTGAAATTACAAAGTTAGAGAAACGAAGAACAGATTAGTGGTTGCCAGGGGTTAGCAATGGGATGAGGGAGGGAAACAGAGAAGTGGGTAGAGTTGTAAAAGGTCAACAGCAGGATCTGTGTGGTGACAGTATTTTATATTGACTGTGATGGTAGATGCATGAACTACACGTGATGAAATAGCATAGACCTAAATAGAAACACGCAGGCACACACACACACACTGGAGTACTAGTAAAACTTGGAGATCTGAATAATGGATTGTACCAACGCCAGTAGCCTGATTGTGACAGTACACTATAGTTTTACAAAGCAGCACCATTGGTGGAAACTGGGTAAAGAGTATACAGGATCTTTTTGTATCATTTCTAACAACTATATGTAAATCTACAAACATAATCTCAAAAATTTTATAAGTTTAAAAATTGTAGTTGTCAGAAACATTTGAGGCTTAATATAATGGTATCTTCTTTCATAGAGGACATTCCATCTTTTTTCTTCTATTTGTCTCTTTGCACTAGACATCTGAGAACACTTCAAACCAGTTAAGGCACTGAGATGATTTGGAATTTAAGGAACTTTCTGCAATTGACTGTGTATTTCAAGTTTCCCTCTCTTCTAGAGTACAATCTTTTGCTTTCCTAATCCAAAACAAAAAGTTTACATGGTGGCCCTTCTTTTGACAGACTCTAGACTCCAGAAGTTTCTTCTGGTGGTTCTCATGAACAGGGGGCAAGGAAGAGGGAGCAATTTTGCATTCTCAACCCACAAGGTCAGGGAATATTTGGTAGTCTGTGGAGACAACTTAGTTGGAAAAGTTCTACTGGCATCTAGTGAATAGAGGACAGACAGGTTTGTTGCTAAAAATCCTACAAATCACAGGATATGCCCCCACAACAAAGATTACCTGGCCCAAAATGTAAATAGTGCTGAGGTTTAGAAACCCTAAACTAGTCTCAGATACTGAAATAAGTGATGCTCAGTCTTTCAGCCATATATGCATTGTAGAGTTGGATGAAGTCTAGAGGGTATAAACCACTCCAAAACTTACCCTCATCTTCAGGGTCCCATCATCTCTAAACTACTGGCCTGGGAAATCTTCGTTATCTTGTTAACTCTCTAATGCCCTCAAGTGGATGAGATCAGTACACATTTCTTTTTGGTCCAGAGTTTCTAGTTTTTCTCTATATTAATTCTAAATTGGCTTATGTACCATCATTAGAATTTGAAATCCATACATACATTTTAAATTTTAGAAGATCTTTTTGATTCTTTACAAAGTCTGTTCATTCTCCATTTTAGAAGGTATATTTGATCCTTTATCAAGTCTGCTCATTATATATACTCATTGTTATACAATTCTTTTCACTCAAAGTATTTTAGTTTGGCTTTAATTTCTTCAAATACATCTACTTGATATATTGTGTTTATTATGTCTAATATCTAAAAGCCCTTGCTGATCTGCCAATTTTCTATTTCTTCTGTTGATTCTTGCGTATGGTTACTTTTTCTTTGTTTTAGTACTTGTTTGATGGAAAACTTATTACTTAACTTACCAAATGATATGTAAAAAATCCCTAGGGTTTAAAATAAAATGAATATTTCCAAACAGGATTAGTGTAAGCATTTATCAAAGGCTTTAGACACCACTATTCTGAAGTATTGTAATAAAATTTAAGCAGGAAGCTCAGATATATACTACATGGATTTTAGATTCTAAACATAGTGGCCTTTGTCACTGTTATAACCCAAATTATTTGTAATAAAAAACCTGATATGCACATATACACAAATATATATATATATAAACATATACGTTACAATAAATTTAATTTGTATTTGATTACACTGTTTTCTACATTTTTGACTATTTTATTTACATCATTTAAGTAGCATCAAGTAAAGTAAAATTATGACTATACCTAATAAAAGCAGTTATTTGATAAGAGACTGCAAGGAATAGAAAACTGAGAATGGTGATTAAATGGTTAGGAGTATATATTCTGCTCAATGCAGCAATTCTGTTCTTATCTTTTTTTTTGTTTGTTTTAAACTACCTTAAGGCATATACAGCACATAATGCAACTCTGTATAAATTGGAAAATCTGGTAGCAAAAATCGATCACAACATCATTTCCTTTTGAGCCTGGTCACAACCTGAAAATCATTCAAAACGTAGAAAAAAGCCATTACCAACAGATCATAATTCACATGTAAAATGAAACCTACTTCCTTCGCTTACAATATTTTAATTTTTTTCTTTTCAAACTGGATGATAGAGAAGTGATCATTTAGAAAAGAATAAAACAAAAAGAAAAAATGCAGTATTTTCTGTAAATTAATTAGTATGAAATACCATCTTTGGATCTGTTTTTAAGTAATTTAGAAACATATTATCCAGAGTTAATTGTTTGATTTTACACAAAAGAAAACTCCATTAACAATATCATATATATATATGCATAAACGTATATGTCTATACACTCAACAAAAATGAATTATTATGATCTAGATTCTCTTTAAAATTGAAATATTTTAACAACATAACTTGAATTTTTGCAAAGGTAGGATTTATTGTCATATGAGAGCTATTAATTTTTAATTCTGAAGGCTTTGTGCTTGAGAAATCTTAATTATAATTTAAATAATACTCATGGAAAATTGTGAATATTCTTTTAGCCACTTCTATTGTAAACATATATAATATATACATATATAATATATAAAACACACTAATAAAATAGAGTGCACAATTCAATAGAACAAGAGGACTGTATGACTGAGACAATTCAGAGGAAGATAAGTTTATATGTTAGTATCATGTCTATGTATTAAGTAACAAAAAAATAAATTTAAGAGAATTTTCTCTGGAAACACTTGCATATCATACAGTATTTTACACAATAAAGTATTGTATTTTAATAACAGTTTTTCCTCATCCTTGCCTCATGAACAGAGTATTACTTTATAACAAAATTTTAGTACAATTTATCTTAATGAACTGTTTTGCTTTTTGAAAATTTGAAAACCACTACTATTTTGTAGTTATGAAAAATCAGCTGAGGGCTTCCCTGGTGGCGCAGTGGTTGAGAATCTGCCTGCCAATGCAGGGGACACGGATTCGAGCCCTGGTCTGGGAAGATCCCACATGCCGCGCAGCAACTGGGCCTGTGAGCCACAACTACTGAGCCTGCACGTCTGGAGTCTGTGCTCTGCAATAAGAGAGGCCGCGATAGTGAGAGGCCCACGCACCGTGATGAAGAGTGGCCCCTGCTCGCCACAACTAGAGAAAGCCCTCACACAGAAACGAAGACCCAACATAGCCAAAAATAAATAAATAAATAATTTAATTACAAAAAAATCAGCTGAGTTTTGGACAAAAAAATAGTGTGATTTTGGATAAAGTCTGTATATGGAAGAATTTTCTAAACTAATTTAAAAAGGTTTTGTTTTCTTTATCACATCTACAGTCATAAATTCTACTTGTTAAATTTTTAAACTCCATAAGCAATATGATGTATCTAATAAATATTAAAAATGTTTTGTTCAATCATCACATATAATGTCCAGAAGTAATGTCAGTGTCAAAAAATTAAATATATTATCATACAGGTCCAACATTTTGTAATTCTTTTGCTTAACTAATGTTATGTTGAAAAGAAATATTTTTAGCAGTTTTAGATAATTGATTTGTCTAGTTACTATTTTGAATCAATATGCTAATGAAATGTAGTTCCCAAATGATAGTTAACTTTAATAAACATTTTGGACTAAAGATGTTCTTTCTCTTTTTATTCATTCAATGCATATTTTAAAAATACGCTTTAAGAATTTTTTTTTTTTAAACTGGGGTATAGTTGTTTTACAATGTTGTGTTAGTTTCTACTGTACAGTGAAGCGGAGTTCCCTGTGCTATACAGCAGGTTCTCATTAGCTATCTATTTTATACATATTAGTGTATATATGTCAATCTCAATCTCCCAGTTCATCTCATCACCATACCCCCCACGGCTTTCCCCCCTTGGTGTCCATACGTTTGTTCTCTACATCTGTGTCTCTATTTCTGCCTTGAAAACAGGTTCATCGGTACCATTTTTCTAGATTCCACATATATGTGTTAATATACGATATATGTTTTTCTCTTTCTGATTTACTTCACTCTGTATGACAATCTCTAGGTCCATCCATGTCTCTACAAATGATGCAATTCCATTCCTTTTTATGGCTGACTAATATGTACCACATCTTCTTTATCCATTCATCTGTCAATGGGCATATAGGTTGCTTCCAAGACCTGCCTATTGTAAATAGTGCTTCAATGAACATTAGGGTGCCAGTATCTTTTTGAGTTATGGTTTTCTCTGGGTATATTCCCAGTGGTGGGATTGCTGGGTCATATGGTAGTTCTATTTTTAGTTTTCTAAGGAAACTCCATACTGTTCTCCATAGTGGTTGTATCAATTTACATTCCCACCGTAGTGCAAGAGGATTCCCTTTTCTCCACACCCTCAATAGATCATGAGTGAGCCTGTAAAAATCTTTACACATAGGATCAAAGACATCTTGATCTTTAAGTATGAGAAAAAATCTGATATGTCTTGTCCATGAAAGCATGTCTGTCTTCCTCCACAAAAAGTATGTATGGAGGGTGGGTTTTAGACTTGCATGGTATTTTGAGTTATTTTCATTAACTTGAAAATTCAAATTTTAGTTCTAGGAACATCACAGTAAATTATTATCAGTGCAACCTGAAGCCCCTGACTTCATGAGCAAAATATTCATGCAAGACCTCTGAATTTTTTAGATTCACAGTTTCCCTAAAAATGCACTTATAAAAGTTAAAATATATTTTAAAGATTTCTTTTGCAAAATGTTTTTCATTTATTAAAATATAAATTCTCTCTCTTCCTTTCTGTCTCTCTGCCTTTCTATCTCTCCCCCTTTCTTTCTCTGTGTATCATGGAATAGATAAGTTGCAAAATTGCTAACCCAAAGATTGTTTTAGGTCTCAGAACATATATATATGTCCTTGTCCTTGGGAAAAAGATAGAACCATCCTAGGATTTTTCAATATGCTGCTTTCAACCATCACTATAGCTTCTATCACCCATGACAGGTCTCTCCTTGCAACACTGCAGAAATACAAAGGATCATGAGCGATTACTACAAGCAACTATATGCCAATAAAATGGACAATCTGGAAGAAATAGACAAATTCTTAGAAAAGCACAACCTTCCAAGACTGAACCAGGTAGAAACAGAAAATATAAAGAGACCAATCATAAGCACTAAAATTGAAACTATGGTTAAAAGTCTTCCAACAAGCAATTGTCCAGGACCAGATGGCTTCACAAGCGAATTCTATCAAACATTTAGAGAAGAGATAACACCTATCCTTCTCAAACTCTTCCAAAATATGGCAGAGGGAGGAACACTCCAAAACTCATTCTATGAGGCCACCATCACCCTGACACCAAAACCAAAAAAGATGTCACACACACACGCACATGAACATAGATGCAATAATCCTCAACAAAATACTAGCAAACAGAATCCAACAGCACATTAAAAGGATCATACACCATGATCAAGTGGGGTTTAACCCAGGAATGCAAGGATTCTTCAATATATGCAAATCAATCAATGTGATACACCATATTAACAAATTAAAGGAGAAAACCATGTGATCATCTCAATTGATGCAGAAAAAGTTTTGACAAAATTCAATACCCATTTATGATAAAAACCTTCCAGAAAGTAGGCATAGAGGGAACCTACCTCAACATAATAAAGGCCATATACAACAAACCCACAGACAACATCGTTCTCAATGGTGAAAAAATGAAACCATTTCTGCTAAGATCAGGAAGAAGACAAGGCTGCCCACTCTCACCACTATTATTCAACATAGTTTTGGAAGTTTTAGCCACAGCCATCAGAGAAGAAAAAGAAATGAAAGGAATGTAAATCGGAAAGGAAGAAGTAAAACTGTCAGTGTTTGCAGATGACATGATACTATACATAGAGAATCCTAAAGATGCTACCAGAAAGCTACTAGAGCTAATCAATGAATTTAGTAAAGTAGCAGGATACAAAATTACTGCACAGAAATCTTCTGCATTCCTATACACTAATGATGAAAAATCTGAAAGAGAAATTAAGAAAACAATCCCATTTACAATTGCAACAAAAATAATAAAATACCTAGGAATAAACCTACCTAAGGAGACAAAAGACCTATATGCAGAAAACTATAAGACACTGATGAAAGATATTAAAGATGATACAAACACATGGAGAGATACACCATGTTCTTGGATTAGAAGAATCAACATTGTGAAAATGCCTATGCTACCCAAAGCAATCTACTGATTCAGTGCAATTCCTATCAAACTACCCATGGCATTTTTCTCAGAACTAGAACAAAAATTTTCACAATTTCTATGGAAACACAAAAGACCCAAATAGCCAAAGCTATCTTGAGAAAGAAAAGTGGACCTGGATGAATCAGGCTCCCTGAGTTCAGACTATACACAAAACTAGTGAAATCAAGACAGTATGGCACAAAAACAGAAATATAGATTAATGGAACAGGATAGAAAGCCCAGAGATAAACCCACACACATACGGTCACCATATCTTTGATAAAGGAGGCAGGAATATACAATGGAGAAAAGACAGCCTCTTCAAGAAGTGGTGCTGGGAATACTGGACAGCAACATGTAAAAATTGAAATTAGAACACCCCCTAATACCATACAGAAAAATAAACTCAAAATGGATTAAAGCCCTAAATGTAAGGCCAGACACTATAAAACTCTCAGAGGAAAACATAGGCAGAACACTATGACACAGATCACAGCAAGATCCTTTTTGATCCACCTCCTAGAGAAATGGAAATAAAAACTAAAGTAAACAAATTGGACCTAATAAAACTTAGAAGCTTTTGCACAGCAAAGGAAAACATAAACAAGATGAAAAGACAACCCTCAGAATGGGAGAAAATATTTGCAAACAAAGCAACTGACGAAGGTTTAATCTCCGAAACATACAAGCAGCTCATGCAGCTCAATATCAAAAACCAAACAACCCAATCCAAAAATGGGTAGAAGACCTAAATAGACATTTCTCCAAAGAAGATATACATATGGCCAACAAACACATGAAAGGATGATCAACATCACTAATCGTCAGATAAATGCAAATCAAAACTACAGTGAGGTATCACCTCACACTGGTCAGAATGGCCATCATCAAAAAATCTACAAACAATAAATGCTGAAGAGGGTGTGGAGAAAAGGGAACCCTCCTACACTGTTGGTGGGAATGTAAATTGAGGGAGAAAGTATGGAGGTTCCTTAGAAACCTAAAAATAGAACTACCATACAACCCAGCAATCCCACTACTGGGCATATACCCTGAGAAAACCATAATTCAAAGAGAGTCATGCACCACAATGTTCATTGCAGCTCTATTTACAATAACCAGGACATGGAAGCAAGCTAAGTGTCTATCAACAGATGAATGGATAAAGAAGATGTGGCACATCACATATATACAATGGAATATTACTCAGCCATAACAAGAAATGAAATTGAGTTATTTGTAGTGAGGTGGATGGATCTATCACACAGAGTGAAGTAAGTCAGAAAGAGAAAAACAAATACCATACGCTAACACATATATATGGAATCTAAAAAAAAAAAAAAAGGTTCTGAAGAACCTAGGGGCAGGACAGAAATAATGACGCAGACATAGAGAATGGACTTGAGACACTGGTAGGGGAAAGGGTAAGCTGGGACGAAGTGAGAGAGTGGCATGGACACATATACACTACCAAATGTAAAACAGATAGCTAGTGAGAAGCAGCCGCATAGCACAGGGAGACAAGCTCGGTGCTTTGTGTCCAACTAGAGGGGTGAGATAGGGAGGTTGGGAGGGAGACGCAAGAGGGAGGAGATATAGGGATATATGTATATGTATAGCTGATTCACGTTGTTATACAGCAGAAACTAACACACCATTGTTAAGCAATTATACTCCAATAAAGATGTTAAAAAAAGAAAGCAACATTTGTTAAGCCAGTGTAATATTTTCAAAAAGATAAACAGGAAGACCATTGAAACAGAATAGAAAATCCAGAAATAGACCCACACAAATAAGTTTAAATGATTTTTGACAAAAATGCAAAGGCAACTTCACAGAGAAAGGATAGTTTTTCATAAAATAGTGTCAGAACACAAAGCAACCGGATTTCCATGTTTTAAAAGAAGATGAAGACTAAGGCAAAGATGAAGAGGAAGAAGGAGATGGAGAAGGAGAAACAGCTCTACCTACACTTCACACCGTACAAAATGCATTATGAATATATATACAATACACTTAGGAGAAAACATAGGAGAAAAATCTCCATGACCTTGGATAAGACAATGTGTTCTTGCAATTGATATCAAAAGCATGTTCTATAAAAGAAAAAATGAATAATTTGACTTTTTCAAAATTAAAAATATTTTTCTGTGAAGGACAAAGTTAGATTATAAAGACAACCCAGCGACATAAAGAAAATACTTGCAAATCACACAGCAAATACTTGTTTTCAGAATGTATAAAGAATTATCAAAACTCAGCAGTAAGTAAACAAACAACCCTATAAAAATTTGCGAATCATGTGAAAAGACACTCCACCAAAGAAGATACACAGATTACAAATATGCACATGCAAAGATGTTAAACATTATTTGCCATTATGGAAACGAAAATCAAAGCATGGTGAGAGACAGTAAACATCTATTAGAATAACTAAAACAAAAAATACCGCGAAAACCAAGTGTTGGCTAGCCCAGGGAGCAATGGGATCACAGACACTGCTGCTGGGGTTGCTAATGGTACACCATACTGGAAAAGAGTTTGACAGTTTCTTTAATAAAAAACAAACAGGGCTTCCCTGGTGGCGCAGTGGTTGAGAGTCTGCCTGCCGATGCAGGGGACACAGGTTCATGCCCCGGTCCGGGAAGATCCCACATGCCGCGGAGCGGTTGGGCCTGTGAGCCATGGCCGCTGAGCCTGCGCGTCCGGAGCCTGTGCTCCGCAACGGGAGAGACCACAGCAGTGAGAGCCCCGCGTACCGCAAAAAAAATAAAAAACAAACAAACAAACAAAATAAATAAATAAAAAAACTAAGCAGACATTAACATTATGTCCCAACAATCTTGCTTCTAGGTAATTATCCTAGACTAGTAAAATCTGATATTCAAACAGAAACTTGAATAGAAATGTGCATAGTGGCAATACTCATAATTTCCTTAAAAACAACCTAATAGTCTTTCCGTGGGTAAATGGACAAACTGTGAAACATTCACACAATGAAATACTACTCGGCAATAAAGAGAAATGAACTAATGTTTTATGCAACAACATGATGACTGCAATGGATTATGCTAAGTGGATGAACCCAGTTTCAAGAGATTGATGACTGGCTGATTCCACATCTGTGACACTCTGGAAAATCAAACAACAGAAGAACTAAGAATAGACTAGTTGCCATGGAGTCAGAGTGGAAGAAGGGTCTGAATATAAAGGACCAGCCTGACAGAATTCTTTGGAACACTGGAATTATTCTGTATCCTGTTTTTGTTGTATTAACAGTAATATATTTATGTGAACAAACTCATGGGACTATATACCAAAAAAAAAAAGTATTTAAGAAAATGCACACCTTAATTTTTTATCTAATGAAAATATTAACTGTGTAAGTCAAAACATTTGCAATATTCAAAACTAACATTATTTAAGAAATGACTAACATTAAAAAAAACTTTGATTCTTTGTTTAATGTTTCTCTGTGCTGCTTGTAGGCCAATGTGTGTTGAAAGTTAAGAAATCTTGTAAATTTGTTTGGATAACTACTCACCCTTCAAAAATCTTTTTGCAGTATCACTGCATTTAACATGTTGAATAGAATTATCTGTCAACTTTCTCAGGAATACAGTTTTAATACATAATGTATTTTTATTATTTTCCTGAAAAAGAGGCTAAGTAATATTTTTAAATGATTAAGAAATTACTAAAATTAGATATAAATTATTACAACAGTACAAATGACACATTCATTCCTATTGTCATGACAAATAATGTCACTTTCACATGAAAGGCAGTCTAATCTCAAAACTCATAATTGGATAAATTATACTTACTTCTTCACAGTTTGATGCTCTAGCTAAACTATCAAAACAATTTAATATAGAGTTAAGCCCAATGGAGCCATTTTTGCATTGTTAAATCTAAAACTTAGGAAACTAAAGTCATGTATTTATTTGTTGCTGTGATATGGTTTGCATATTGAAGTAAATAATACCAGCTTGTTGAACAAAAAGAAAATGCATCACGTTGTTCATCTTCTAAAACTAATGAATGTCAACTTGTGTTCTAATGATCCCTCTAAGGGGAAGCCTACTGATCAAGAAAAGCCTAGACACAAGAAAAAAAAAAGTCCCAGGGGAGCAATTCTATGCTAGTCATAAAGCAAATTATAATCAAATACATGATGGTTTGTTCTTTTTACAGAACACAAGTTTTAATGTATTGAAATTCATAACAATGGATTTATTTTTAAGAAAGTTCTGTTTATAGAGCTGTTCAATTTGGGGAGAAGGCACAGAGTAAGAAATAACAAGTTTAGGGCATATGTCTATTTGATGACATATTTCTGGTTTAATGAGGTCAATTTTTAATGTTGTTTCAATGTTTATTATATTGTGCAAAAATGAATAGAGTTAGCTACTATACAAATGAAAAATGATAATAATCCAGGAAGAGATCAGATGATTTTAACTCATTCAGAAAATACTTCTTGATCACTTACTATAGGCCAGACTCTGTCCAAGAAGGATGGTATTGATATATATCAGGGTGCAAAACCAATAAAAAATATCTACCATCTTACATTTTAGAAGAGGTCAATAGATAATTTTTTAAAAAATCTAATAACTAAGAAAATCATATGAATAATAGGAAATAATAAGTCCTAACAGGAAAAAAAATGGAAAATTACAATAAGGTAAGGGAGGTTGGGAGGAATAAGCTTATTATGTTTATAAAGGGGGATCATGAGCCGAATTTTTAGGAAGACGATATCTGAGCAAGTATTTGAAGAATGTGACACAAAGTTGTAGAGAACATAAAACTGGATTTTCTCTGAAAATACTGAAAAACTAATTCTTAAGCCACACATTCCTTTATAAATCTTGGGCCCCAAACAGACTCACAGCATGGAATCAGGATCAGCAAAACTGGGCCAAGATCAACTGAACCCTAGTAGAATGTGTACCCACCTTCAGACCCTTGAACAGGAAACACACATAAATAAATTTGTTGTAGACGCACATAGAAGTTGTAGTTTAACAGTCTTACCATTATAATAGCGAAATATATAAAAATGCATTTATGCGTTTAAGGAGATTCATATCATGAGAAGATAGTTTGCAAATGGAGTAGAGGTAATATACTGAAAACAAAACAACCATATAGACAAAAAGAAAAAATCAAAATGGAAGAACAAGTCATCATAAGGTATTGCAATTCACAGCTGTCAATAATGTTTAAGCACAGAATGTCAAAACGTGTTTTTAACAAACTCTTTAATAGAATTAACTGATATATGACGAAATAAATGATACAAGTATTTATGTAGCGTCATGATTTATCAAAAAGCCCATTCATGTACCTACCAACAAGGCCCAGACATAGAATATTACCAGCAGCTCAAAAAGAGTTGTGCTGTTTTATAATATCATGTTTCAAGTATATTATTGAATAAATAAGGAAATAATAAGGCAATTCTGCAATAAATATTAGGAAATGTGTCCAGGACATTTAATGATAATAGAATATTAGGAAAACTAAATAAATTATAGTTATTAGAATATAGATTAAACAATTCTGGCTGTATGTGGAACAAAACTATCTTTCAAATGTTTGTTACATATAAAAATGTCATATATATACTTAAAAGAGGTGGCAGCAAATATATTGAGTGACATTTTTGATAAGGTGTATGCATCACAATTTTTGGTAGCAAAATATATGGCAGGATACATGTCACATATTTAGTAATCCTTTTCAAAGGTAGGAGATTTCTCATTGCTTTAAAAAAGGTATTTAAAAATCTTTAAAATATCTTTGAATTTTTATATTGTATTTCTTTTTATCCAGTATGAGCTTCTTGTGGGCCAAAGATTCATTCTATTTTATCTCCACAATTCCTAGCATGAATAAGGAGACTGGGTGAGAGGTAGTGTACTTCAGATAAACAATTTCAGTGAATTATCTCTGATCTGAAAATCAGTGTATTTACTTAAGACTTCAGCATATATGACTTTGAAACCAGGCATCCATTGTGTGCCTAATAAATATTTGTCGAGTGAAAGATTTTGAGTATATTACTTAATGTCAAGGGGCCTCAAGCTTATGACTGCAAAAAAGAGAAATAATAATAACTGCCTATAAAATTATGTGCTGGGATAGGCTGGTCATGGATTGGGTTAGACTGACACTTGGTCACTAGCCAATTTCAAGAAAATTTCTGTGTAATGAAATACACTGTAAAACACCACAAAATCCCCAACCCAGTGGCACATCCCTTAACATGATTCTGAGACACCCAAGGTTTAACCAAAGAAATAAGATTAAAGATTATCTATATAAACTTTCTTAAGTATTTGTATATATTAAGTTGTTACGAGTTTAGTAAATACTGATTTAAACTCAACAGCAATTATATTTTTCCTGTTTCGACATAAAAAACTGAGCAGAGGAGTTAATACAGGAAAAATTGAGAAACGGAATTAATGATGGTTCCACTCATTTTCACTGCCTGCCACCATGAAAAGTGCCAAGTTCATGGGCTTCCCTGGTGGTGCAGTGGTTGGGAGTCCGCCTGCCGATGCAGGGGACACGGATTCGTGTCCCGGTCCGGGAAGATCCCACATGCCGCAGAGCGGCTGGGTCCGTGAGCCATGGCCGCTGAGCCTGCGCGTCCAGAGCCTGTGCTCCGCAACGAGAGAGGCCACAACAGTGAGAGGCCCGCGTACCGCAAAAAAAAAAAAAAAAAAGTGCCAAGTTCAAATGACTGCAAAGGTTAAATCTTAGGCCTATTTAAGAACTGATACTTTGGATATGGTTGAAACTATTCTAAAGCATGGAGAAAAGGTGAACTTTAAAATCTTTTTTCTTACAAACCAGTACAGTAAGTCCCATACGTACAAACAAGTTCTGTTCCAAGAACGCGTTCATAAGTCCAAAACAAAGTTAGCCTAGGTACCCAACTAACACAGTCGGCTATATAGGACTGTACTGTAATAGGTTTATAATACTTTTCACACAAATAATACATAAAAAAACAAACACACAAAAAAACATTTTTAATCTTACAGTACAGTACCTTGAAAAGTACGGTAATACAGTACAACAGTGGGCATACAGGGGCTGGCATCGAGGGAACAGGCAAGAAGAGTTATCGACAGGAGGAGGGAGAGGAGGTGGGAGGTGGTAGAGCTGAGGATCGTCAGCAACAGGAGACGGAGGGCAAGCTGCAATTTCACTCACGCCTGACGTGGATGGCACAGGTTCTGGCTCCTTGCTCGATTCAATTCTATCGACCCTCTTGAAAAAACGATCCAGTGATGTCTGAGTAGTAGCTCTTTTTTCTTCTCATAGATGACACTGTAGCACTGGATTGCATTCTGAAAGACTGTTGCAACCTTCTTGTACCGTTCTATGTTCGGGTCCTGTGCCTCAAAAACTAACAGTGCCTCCTCAAATAAAGAAAATCCTTTTGCCATTTCCTGAGTCCTGAATCTCTTTGGTTCTTCAGTTACTTCTTCCTCTTGTCTCTCTTCGTCCTTTCTCTGGGCTTCCAATTCCATCTTTTCATCTCGCTCCACTCTCTCAATTATTTTCACTTTTGTTTCCATCGTTATCACTTGGTGCTTCTTAGCAGTACCAGCTACATCACTGCCTCTCTTACACTTGCTTCCGGACATCCTGGGCTTGAAATAAAGACACTGTACTACTGTCCTCTATACTGTAAAGTACACAAAAGCACAACCACTTGTAGAGGATGCATGCATGTGACAATGTACGCAAGACACGTGAACTAACTTGATAGGACATGAGAGCTCATACTCGCATCTTTGAAAGTTGACAACTTGAAGGTTCGTGTGTAGGGTACTTACTGTATATAAATAATAAAGATGCCTAATAAAGATAAGAATTATGAAATATACATATAAACCTATGTATATACATATACATAGGTGTGTATATACATACATATACATATGTATATACATATGTATATACATACATATACGTATGTATATACATATAAACCTATGTATATACATATAAACCTATTTAATTAGATAAAAGTATTTTAAAAACATGTTGACAAAGTGAAGATAATACCTGTTTGATTCAGTCTCTCACTCTCACACACACATATAAATACACACACATATAAATATATATACATATATATCATAGAAATACATATATATCATAGAAATACATAGTTATATAATACATAGTTATATAAATACAATGTTTTTTTTTTTTTTTTTTTTTTGCAATATGCAGGCCTCTCACTGTTGTGGCCTCTCCCGTTGCGGAGCACAGGCTCCGGATGCGCAGGCTCAGCGGCCATGGCTCACGGGCCCGGCTGCTCCGCGGCACGTGCGATCCTCCTGGACTGGGGCACGAACCCATGTCCCCCGCATCGGCAGGCGGACTCTCAACCACTGAGCCACCAGGGAAGCCCAATACAATGATTTTTGAGTGACAAGGTTTTTTAACATAAACCAGTATTTGCCAAAAATAGCATTTGATAAAGCTTAATATTCCTGAGTAAAAGAGAAGTTAAATCTAGAGTTGCTATGGTGTAACAATAAAATAGATGCCAGCAGAATATATGGTGTTGCTTTTATAAGTCACAGTTCTATTTCATGCTATTATTTTTTTTAACAGATATTTAGTTTACTCTCATAACAATATACTGAAAAGTGAATTATATACTAAATATAACTTTTTCTAAAACAACATTCTTAAATTTTCTGGGAATTCCCTATTGACTTCATTAGGTTTTGTGGCTCTTACATAACTGACATACCTTTTTTCTTGCTGATGAATTCACCCTTATCCAAGGAACCTCCATGGATAGTCATTTTCTTTCTATCAACTATGAACTAATAGTAATAATAGAAAGATCATATTTCAAACTCTCAACTTCTAAATCCACATGAATTGCCTAGTTTTTAACTCAAATCATGTGAATTTGTCTTCAACTGCTTATATAACAGCTCCACATAGATATATCATTATATTGCAGATTCATCCTGTCCAAAGGTGAGTAATATGTCTTAATTTTGATCTTTACTTTTATTGGAATTCTGACCCTAATTCTTATTGGATAGTAACATCAAGACTCTTTAAAAAGCTTGCAGAGGCAATTATTTTTTAAGGGTTGACAATGTATGTTTAAAGTTAGAATAACTTTAGCACATTATTGGGCAGATTTAATGTTGTAAGGCTTTTAATAACAGAATGTGTTTGTTTTATTTTCAATAATATATTTTAACAATCTGTAGAAGTGGTAGGGAACATTTCTGGTTAGTATTTCTAACAACAAGAAACTAACAATTATTAACTACTTGACTGAAGCACTTTAGGCTTAGATGGCTCTAAAGTAATCATGCTTGACATATACAATTCTGCTCCTTAAAAACAACCACTGAGATTTTAAGAGGCACACTTTACAACCGATTATAGAATATGGCCATACCGTTTTTCTAATGCTATGGTACAAAGATAAAATGATTAAAATACTCAAATATGTTTAGCTATAGCTCTCAAAATTAATGTACCTTGAAAATTAAACACACATGTTGTCAAAGTTATCTAGAGTAACTAAGATAAATAATTTTATTATAATTCTCAAAAAAAGAAGTTTAACAAGAGAATCAGAGTCCTAACACTCAGCAAAACTCTCTAAAGAATTTTCTTTTTCTCTTTTTGATCATTAGCCAGTGATAAACTTTGAAGACTTTCCTGATAAATCTCCACTATCTTTGCCACAAATAATACATTTCTATACATTTCCTCTTACACTTCCGAGCATGTATTTATATTGCAAAAACAATGACACAGATGACTGAGATGATTCCTCACAAGTTGAGAATCCTCTCTTCTTAATTACACCCCTCACATTAACTCTCATTATTACTAACAACTCAATATTAATACAATCACATATCAACCTTCTGTGAATTTGAGTGCCTTCTCATAAAAAAATTCATGAAACTGATTGAATATCTGAATAATGTAAATGTCAACTACAAATTGGTACTTGCCATTGGCACTTGCCATCTACCTCTACAAGGATGAAACCAGGAGCTGCTGCAGCTGCTGACTTTCAACAGCTCCCTGAAAGGAGTTCAGGGTGAAGAGCAGAAATGAGACACTCTTGTGCTCTGGGAAAAACTGGCAGAACAGGTCTTCATATAGTTAGATATTTTCAGAAGCCGATTTTATGAGCCCAATTCTTGTATCTCCTCATATCTAGAAAAGCACTAAAATCCTTCATAGTGACGACTGCTCCGTGTGACTAGCAGAAACCTTCTGCAAAAATATGTGCTTGATTGCATGTTACTCTCCCTTCACCAAAATCACATGTATACCGACCTTCCCCCCTACCTCTTCGGAGCAGTTTCTCAGAGCTATCTGAAATGCTGTCTCCTGGGCTATAGTCCTCATTTTGCCCCAAATAGAACTTAACTCACAACTCTCATGTTGTACACTTTTTTAAGTCAACATAAAGAGCACAGAATTCCGTTATTTTGAATTGTAGAGCAATTATTGATAATCCATTTCACTTTTAGGACTAGAAAAAAAGGTAAAGAAAAAATGTCTGAGACAAAAAATATACAGCAACTTAGGAAAAACATTTATTCTCATTCTCAAGGCTTAAAACTGAACACCAATGCTCTCTGCAGCAATCTTTTGTTTTTCACTACCTTCTGAAAGAATGTTTTTTCTTTCTCATTTTTTCTCTTAGCTATTATTTTCTTCCAATATGAACAGTAAATAGATTGTTTGCTGAGTTCAGTAAATCGCATATTATAATCCTTCAAAGCAATAAATGTTTTTATTCATTTTTGTATCTCATTTACACAAATCTCTCCTACCCCACAGATACCTAGTTTATACAAACTTAAGAAATTTTTATAGTGTCAGAAAGTATTTTAAATTTAAAGTAGACCTACTGATTAGGTGATGTGGTAATATTGCTGAAGATGGAGACTTTTAATATGAATGAGAAAATACAAAAAGCTCGAATTTGAGATATGGCCAAGATGTGGACTTTGAAACTGTTTCCTGCCTTGGAACCTAATAAAGTAGGTAAGCTGTGACAAAGTGAGAGAGTGGCACGGACTACCAAACGTAAAATAGCTAGTGGGAAGCAGCCGCATAGCACAGGGAGATCAGCTCGGTGCTTTGTGACCACCTAGAGGGGTGGGATAGGGAGGGTGGGAGGGAGAGAGATGCAAGAGGGAAGAGATATGGGGACATATGTATATGTATAACTGATTCACTTTGTTATAAAGCAGAAACTAACACAACATTGTAAAGCAATTATACTCCAATAAAGATGTAAAAAAAAAAAAAGTAGGTTGAATTGTTTTGTTGATATTCACAGTCTTTAATCCATGGATATTGAAAGTAACAAAGTATAGAACAAAGCACTCTCTTAAGGAACAATAAGTTTTTACGATGCTGGAAGCACTATTTCTTTCTGTTATTTAAAAACTATATGGTAAACTACTTTAGCATGTTGTCAGTGACAGCAGAAAACTGGAAATATTCCTGATTGTTTCTATATCAGGTATTGTTCAAGACTTTCAGTTTTTCAAGGGGTAATGTATCTAATATTTGGTTTAATGACAATTAAATTATATAACTACATTCTAGCTCACCACAGTTTCAAATATTTTATGGTAAGGAAAATATCACTTTAATCCTAAAGATTTTTAAAATTTTAACATGAGGTTTATAAAGTTTTAACTATGATTATTTGGCATGAAATATAAAAAAAGTGTTTTAACTAGTGTGTTTTAGCCTGGTGGATTCCTGAAAACCTTTCATAGATGTGATTGCAAGCTTTGAAAATTTTACCGCACATGTATTTGCATTCTATTGACAAGTGTGTCTACCTTGCTGAAATTAGAACTGAGTGGCCCATGTTATCCAAAGTAAATACAAGTAAAACAGAATGAGATTTAGTTGCGTTTTAGTTTATAAAATCTCACCAGCACCACAGAGTTAGTGTATACTTACCAGATAATCTAAGAAATTTTCTGCCTGAACGTTTAAGAAAGTGATAGGTCTATGCAAGTTATTATGCAGGCCTGCCACCGAACCAAGTGAATAAAGATTGTGAAAGATAGTTATTTGATAGAAATTTAATTGTTGTCCAATTTGTAATGTTCTGACTACCTTACTTCTCTCATAGTACCTTTTCCAAATTCTAATACTTGAATATATGTTTCAAAAGCAAAAAAACTCAAAAAGATTGCAAATAAACTAGATGAAGCCAGATGGTTGTCAATGTAATATAATAGCACAATCTAATATTAGCTAAGAAGTACAATGAAATATTTTAACGCCAACTTGGATTCATTTATAGAACATTTAAGGAAATTCTAAAGTAATTAACCCACAACAAAGCAAAATCTGTCAACTATCATGTAAGTGTAGAACAAACAGAGCATAAAATAGAAATTCAAAGAAAGGCACAGACTAGAGAGATACTTTACTAAAAATGGGGTAAATGTCAATGAAAGACCTAATGATACTGACTTGTGTGGCTCTGCCAAAAGAATGACTTGCTTTCTACTCACTCACTCAACTTAATCTATGTCAGCCAATCAGTTGGCAAGTCCTGACTGTGCACATAAATGCCTATCAGATTTTAGGTGCCTTACTCTTAAAAACAAACATTCAGTCAAAAGATCATAAAATATTTGACTAGAATTCTCAATATAAAAATACAGATAAAAAATAGGATAAGGGAACATGAACTATGGAAGAAAGTTAAACTCAACAAAAATATGACTGAAAAACAATCTCACTTATTAGAAGCAAAGGAAAAAAGAAGTCACACTGGGAATATAACTTAAGCAAGAGTCCACAAAACAGATCAATACACCAGGAAAGAACATTTGGAAATTCTTCCATCATAATTTTTTTCCAACCTTGATAGCATAAATATCATTATTTTGTTATTATGATATATGACATGGGTTTTGCAATTGGGAAACAGAAAGCAAAGAAACAGACATAGCAAGGTGAGAGATGGTAATCGTGTTTATGTATTGCAAAAACATTCAGTAAAATATTATCTGTGATAAATTGGAAGAAATACAATAAGCTTAATGAATCTGTTAGAGGTTAACTATTTGTAAAAAGTCAGATAATAAATATTTTTGGCATTGTATGCCATATGTTCTCCATCACAACTACCAAAATTTACTATTTTTTTTTTAATATGGAAGGCTTCACGAATTTGTGTGTCATCCTTGCACAGGGGCCATGCTAATCTTCTCTGTATCATTCCAATTTTAGTATATGTGCTGCTGAAGTGAGCACCAACTTTACTATTATAATGAGAAAATGTCCATAGGCTATTTGTGGAAGAATAGTCATGACTGGATTTGGCCCACTGGCATGAGTTTAGAGACTTTCTTCTGAGGAACCTGTTTCCAGTGAATCAGAATAACCATAAATATTGGATGTGGAAAGGAAAAAGTCAGAATCCTCACAGGTGTGTTGGCCCATAAAACAAAATCAGCCATGGTACAAAAGTAAATTTAATTGTGTTATCTTCCCACCCCAGCTATAGTTTCAGCTGGTTTCACCATTCCAACTATTAAGTTGAGAGATATAAAGCATGGCATAAAGAATCAATGATATAACTCAGATTATCAGTTATGTCTAGTGGAGAACTTCAGTAGGTTGACTGCTACATGTAACTGACAAGGAGTGAATAGATCAGAAGGTGCCTGGTAAATTTTGAATGAATTGCATTGCCAGAGAAAACACAAACCATAACAAAACAGAAGAAAAACAAACATAAATCATTTTTGTTTTAAAACAACCTATAGGTCCACAAACATACACCAGCCACAGATGGAACTATTCTACAACACCCAACACAGATAAAGCCATAAAGATGAACAGACAGGAAGAAACCTCCCAAAGGGCATGAGAACAATTACCAAAGGAATTCTTCCCAGGGAGCGAAATCAGGGACTAATCAATGATTTTCTATCTACCACCCCAAGATGATAAGGACAAGTAGCTTTTTTTTTTTTTTTTTGCGGTACGTGGGCCTCTCACTGCTGTGGCCTCTCCCGTTGCGGAGCACAGGCTCCGGACGTGCAGGCTCAATGGCCATGGCTCACGGACCCAGCCGCTCTGCGGCATGTGGGATCTTCCCGGACCAGGGCACGAACCCGTGTCCCCTACATCGGTAGGCGGACTCTCAACCACTGCGCCACCAGGGAAGCCCTAGTTTCTATATTTCTTGGGAGCAGACATTTTTTTATCCTTTTCACAAAGTTCATTGCAGTCTTCCTTCTGTAGAATTGCTTAAGAAATCATCTTTTTCCACTAATGGTGAGCTCATGTAGAACACAGGTGAGCATGAAGCAGATGGATACCTTCTCTAGAATGCACATTAATTAGGCTCAGGCAACCTTGAGACCACTTGCACCTTTTGAAGACCACCCTTTCATTAAAAACAGCACTAGGAACATCTATTCTCTAAGCATTGTTGATGCCTTGCAAAGATATTAAATGATAAGAAAAATTATGTTTGCTAAATACAGAAACATATTACCTTTTAATATAATCATGTCTTTTGGTCACTTTTTCATTTCTGTAGCAACTAATACGGTTTGCATGTGAAATAAAAATCCACAGTATAATATCTCCTGATTTCCCTCATCTTCTATGTCTGGGATCATTTATTTAGGGAAACAAACACATGGAACTTTTTGCCATTCCACAGATATGTTAACCCCTTCCATACTTTAAATTTCTTTTTCTAAATGAGGAGAATATGGTTAAATTTTATGGTAAGATATTATACATTCTTAAATATTTAGGTCAAACTTTACCAACTTTTAAAAATCTTTCTTATCTATAATCTCCAAGAAGTCCTTGTTTATGAATCTCTCATTGAATTAACATTATTTACATACTTTTGAATTGGTACTAAAAACTTTATTTCTCAGTAATTTTCATTTTAATAGCATTGGTTTGTTCAAAGGATTCATGAATGAATCCAGATAAATATAATATAGCTCACCTTAAATACATTAGTATCTCCAACACGAGACATACTGTGAAATCAATAAATATTTGGCAAAAGGATAGATTTTTTAATAATAATATTAAGTTATTGCCTTATTAAATTTTGCTGGCTGAGTAACCTTCAAGAAGATCAAAACTAAAACAAGTTATTTTAGGGAAATAGCTATTTCCATTAAAAGAAACAAGGATAAAATAATGCAGATAACTTTTCTTTGATTGTTAGTCTTCTGATTTAAGTGGTTCTTTATAATAATTTTATCAGAGCATATTTTCAGACTCAAAATTTCCACTTATGTTGTATTTTAATTGCTTCCCCAATCTTATTTTTAATCTCACCATTAAAGATGTTTCCTGATTATCTATAGTTTAGCAAATGGCAGTTCATTTTGTTGTTCCAGATTTTAAAACTTCAACTAGTTCACTTAGACACTGAATTTGTTTTGAAAAATAATTTCAAGCATTGATCATTTACATTTTAAACCTGTGTATCACTAATATAAAACTTCAAATAACTGCTCTTACCAGTATATTTATCTGTTTGCTTATTTGTTTTGCCAGAATAGAGCTTTATTACCACAGCTTTCTCTTTACATTTAATGCACTTATGCGTACAGCTTTCATTACCTTTTAAGAGATAAAGAAGTGAATTATCAATACATAGGGATCACTATATTACCAATGTTAGTCCCTAAACAAATAATTAAGTGCATTTTTCCCAAGATTTAAATTGCCCATTATTAAGAAAACAACTATTGTGGGCAACTTAAAGTGGAGAATAATTATAGATTAATTTATGTTCTAAAGTTGCCAAGTCCTACCAGAGGAAGGAACTATATTTGTCCTTGAATAGAAAAGTGGAGGTCATCATTTATTCGTTCAATAAATATTTTTGAATGCCTAATATGTGCCAAGCCTCATTCTTTGTACTGATAAAAGAGCAGTTAATGAAATATAGTAAACTCTCTTTCATACTTCATAGAGTTTGCATTTTAGAGAGACAGTGAGGAAGTCAATAAACACAGACACACACGCACACACACACATGCATACAATATTACAGTGTCTTATATGCTACTAAGAACTTTGAGGAAAAATAAAGTTAGAGAATAAGAATTTTGACATTTACTCTAAGAGAGTTGGGAAGTGACGTTATTAGTCTTACCTTTAACACAATGACTTTGGTTACCTTTTTGAGAATAGACTCTAGGGCACAAAGGCTGTAGCTGGGAGATGAGTTAGAATACCACTGATATAATCTAGACAACTGAGTATGTACAGTGATTCAAACAGGGTAGTAATTGTGGAGGTGGCAAAGTATCATCATATTCTACACGTATTCTGAATGTAAAACTATTGGAATTTGCTGAAAAAAGAGATTGAAAGAAAGAGAAATGATACTCTATATTTCGATTTGAGGAATGGAAAAAATGGAGTTGCTATTAATTAAGATGGAAAAAAACTACAGAATGAATGAGTCTCTAGAGGAAGAGTGAGATTTTATTTTACACATGTTAAGTTTGAAATATTAGATATCCATCGAGTCAGTAATTTAATGCAAAGTTATACTAAATCAGACAAAACTGGTTAGTTAAGAAGCATTGCTACAGAAAATGGTGAATTTAGCATCAAGGTAAAAGAATTAGTTCACTAAAACAGTATTCTAAATATGTTCATATCTAATTACACAATGGCACACTAACAGTAAACAGAAAATATTAACAGTAAATATTTCCAGAAACAAAAGTAGATACAGAGAATTAGGGGGATCCACAAACACTGTGGGACTTTATCACACCTCTGTCATTGTTTTATAGATAAGAAAATTATAGTAAGCTATATATAAAGTTCAAACAACATAGTACACTACAATTGCAAAACGAAACTCTTTTTAAGTGCACATGGAACTCATTCAATGCATAATAAAAACTAAAAATTCCAAAAGTTGAAAAAATGCATAAGAAGTTCTCTCACAGCAGCAGAGTTAAGCTAAAAATAAATAATAAAGAATAACCAACCTCTCAATTTTTAAAAAAAATCACATTTAAATAACTCATAGTTATTTAAGAAAACGCAATAAATATTAGAAACAGCTGAAAATTATTTTAGCATCCATATCGAGGTATCAGAATAGAATATAAGCTCAAACATATCAAGAAAAAAAAAGAGTAACAAAAAGAGAAAAATAAATGTTTACCAATATTAGATATGAAAACAATGTTTTTGCAGTATTACTCAGGCAATAGCCTAAACTGGAAACAAAGCAAAGAGCCCTCAGTTGAAAACTAGCAAATAAATTGTTATATATTTCTACAGTGAAATAACATGCTCCTATGGGAAGGAACAAGACAACTTGAGGGAACAACATGGATGAATCTAACAAAACAATATTTAGTAAGAGAACCTAGACACAATAGAGTTACTTTATGGTTATATTTATATATTGTTCAAAAACAGAAAAAGCTCCTATTTTGTTAATCATCAGAATGCCAGTTACCTTAGGGAGCTAATGCTTGGAAAGGGACACAGAGGGGCTGTTAGAATTCCAATAATATTTCATTGTGTGCTTGTTACACAGGTATGATAATTTCATGAACCCTTACTTAACTATGTTTATTCAGCATTTGGGGAATATAAATGTCACACTTTAATTAAATATATTCAACAATCTGGAGAACCGTAAGTTTATATATGATATTCCAGGAGACTGGATAAGGACATGAAAGAGGCATGCAAACACAGAGTGAAAGAAGATGTCTGAGAAATGAATCATTGATCACGGTGTCATAGAGAGAATAATGCAGCAAAGGAAAACAAGAACAAAGGTAGGAAACATTTTTTATATTGGGAAAAATTGAAAATGTGGAAGAAAAAGGGAACCATTTCTAGACTGACATCCTCAACTATGGGAGAAGTGATGGAATCCGATAAGTAAATGTCTAGGTTTAGTTAGGCTCAGGTGCAGTTTATTCATAAGAATGGGAGTGACAATGGACATATGTGCTGGTAAGCAGACATGGTAGTAAAAGTTGGAGAATGATCTCATCTCATTGTTTCAGTTTCCTTGGAGAAAACGGGAAAAAGGAAGCAGGTCAAATCTCTGGAAGAAAAGGAAAAAGAAGCTATTCAAGGAGTAAAAATATAATCACTATAAACTCTTTCTGGTACAGTGGCAGAGGCTTAGTCAAGGCAATGCATAATTGTGTTATTGCCAGGTTTACTTGCTTTTAGTAGTCACATATTTGAAGTGGGCTCAGTCACTGTGTGTGTGTGTGTGTGTGTGTGCATGAGCACACACTTATGAGTATTGGGTGCCTTTTGTACCCATTGTTTTCTACCCATACAAGTGATGTGGCAGAAAGAACAGAGAATTGGGTTTAACCAGAATTGGCGCATTTCTACGTGAGTGGATGAAGGAGGAGAGGAGTGACATTATTGAATGATCACAGATTTTAGTAGGAAAATGAGAAAAAAGATGAGAATATTGGCTGGGAAATGGGAGCTAGGAAGTGACATAAAATAAAACTAGGATCAATAAGCAGCAAGCCCCAGCAAAACTGAAACAATGTTGTGAGTCAGTAACAAAGAGATAGCATGGTTTTAGAGAATGGAGTGCAGAGTATGATCTTTGAACCTGAGATGATGTATGTGTAAATTTGAAATTATTGGTGATGGCAAGAGTATAATATAGAAAGTGAGTTGCCAAGGAAAGAAGGATAAGAATCTTGGAGGAAAAGAGGGCGATCAATTGATAGCATATGGTATTGGAAGTAGTGTAATGACACTGTAACCCACAAGAATTCTGAAAAGAGCACAGTTTGAGAGTCACAATGAGATACTGTCTTAGAGGAGTAAGAAGGGGTCAGAATGACTGCACCTTATTGCAAAGAAGAGAATTTTTGGATTATGCTTTGATGACATAAAATTCAAAATTTGGCAATTTTAGAGAGGAGTGAGGGAGGCTGGTCTGGAAATAACGAATAGGAATTAGGAGAAGCCTCAATTACTTCAAGGCTGAGTATGAGATTTATGGGAGTTATACAAGAAGGTAGCATCCTCTGAGGCTAGCTTCAGCCAGCACAAGGAAGAACAAAAAACCCTCACACAACCAGTTGGGGATATAGGAGGCTCTTGCTCTGGTGGAGTGTGAGTTCCAGAGGGCATAGGAAAAGGGTGCCACAAGTTCAAGAGGTACTGGTGTTTAGGTAGGAAAAAGGGATATACAGAGATATATAGTGCTTAGTATGCAGTTACTGAGAGCTTATTTATATGGTGGTGACTGGCATAAATTGGTATAAAAGTAAAATGTAATTAATCTTGTGTATTGATATGAGTGCATTCATTGTGACGAATATACTAAGAGGAAACTGAGTGTGAAGTATATAAGAATTCTCTGTACTAACTTCACAATTTTTCTATAAATCAAATATTGTTCTAAATTTTTTAAAGTTTAAGAGACATAAAGCATGCTTAATATTGCAAAAAAAAACCCAAAGCCCACTGCTCAATTATAAGGAAAATTCAAACTGAAAATAATGTTAAAATGATATGAACACACTGATGTGAAAAAGTGCCATAATATAGAATATGAGTTTATGCAACAAAATATCTGATATATTAAAAAGTAACATAATAAGAAAACATAAGTATTATTAATTCAAGTTACCATTGCATCTTGCCTGGACAATTGTAATAATTCATAAACTCATCTCTCTGCATCACCTCTGGCTTTTTCTAATCTGTTCTTTGCATTACAGCAAATCTGAACAGATCACTCTTATACTTAGCCAACAGTCACTTCAATTTACCATGGTTTTCAATTCACAAAACCTTTCATGACATATGCCCCGCCAACTTCTATAAAATAAATATGAACCAGTTGCCTCATACTGACCTTTTTTGTTTTTTATTTACATCATTTTAGAGTCACATGATATACTGCTTAGAAACACCTGTCTCTCCTTCTTCATCTAATCAGTTTTTAATCTTTCTTTAGGCTTAGGTCAATCATCAATTTCTCATGGAGGCTGCTCCTTACCAGTCTAGGAAATGATCTTTGTGATATATGCTTATAAAACTTTATTCCTTTCCTTCACATCAGCTCAGTCTGTAAATATACTCCGATTAGCGAAACAGGGCACTTGTCTTCCATTTTTGCTAGACTGTAATCACCTTAGAACCTGAACTACGTCTACTCAACATTGTATGCCCAGAGCCTAGCATGATGCCTGCCATAAAACTTTTGATATAGAAGTTTTTCAATAAAAGGATGTGGAGCAATTGAGAAGTAGAAAAGGTAGTTTTGTAAAAATAAATATATGCCATTGTGTACAAGATCTAACATTATAAAGACTTCAATCTTCCTGAATTCAATTAACTAATTATAATTATACTCATAATCCTAATTAAGTTTTATGAAGTAGCTTGAAAAATAGTTGTGCATGTCATCTATAAAACTAAATTCAATAAAATACGGAAAATATGAGTGACATGGGGGTATATAAATGACAAATATACAGTTTTTAATGTTGAATTTTTTGCGTAAGAGAAATAGCATAGGGAAAATAAAGGAACCAGAATAAACAATTTAATAATTACAAAAAAATCTATAGTAAATGAGAAATGTATTGATTTTTCAATAGCAGTATTAATATAGATAATTGCAAAAACATCCATTTAGATCCATAGATTATACCTAATAGCAGTGTAAATTCTACATAAACTTAAGAGTTTAATATAAAAAATAGTCTCTAAGCAATTAGAAGAACATATCTGTGAACATATGTTTAACTAATAAAAATTTACTGCTCACAGTCTAGTGTGAAATATATATTTTATATATACATTTGTATATATACAAAATATTTTTTAACAACTCAACCACTTTAAACTTTAAGCCTTTTTTTTTTGGCATGGGTTTGTGTGCCAGTTGATGTTAATTAAATCAGCTGTTCTTAGTTTTCTTTTTTCCACTTAATTAAAAAGAAAACCTTGTCAGAGTACTTCCCAACCGGTAATGAGATCCAGCAGCCTACGTATGTCATAGAACTGGAGGGAAATCTAAGCCTCGTGAATTCGGAGCTGGCAATCTATGGGATATATATACTGTTATATTCTACTCTGGCCCAATTCTCTACTATATTTACTTCATCCCTTCAATCCTGCCCTACTCTAAAACTTCTCCATTTTCACTTGTCTTCATTAGTTTGATCCATGACAATGACTCAACCATCATTCAGAATCCAGCTCCTCCCACCAAAAGGCAACTTCAGGTCAGCTGCCTTTAATCAAATCTGCTTTACTCTCAACTGACAGAAAAAGAATATGTGGCTATGTAATCGTTACTTTTATGTGTCAACTTGACTGAACAACAGGGTATCCACATTAACCATTATTTCTGGGTCTGTCTGTGAGGTTGTGTCCAGATAAGATTAGCATTTGAGTCAGTGGACTCTGTAAAGTAGATCACCCTCCCCAGTGTGAGTGGGCATCGTTCAATCCTTGAGGGCCTGAATAAAACAAAAGATGAAGGAAGGATGAATTAGACCCTTTTTCTTCCTGCCTTCCTGCTTGAGCTGGGACATAGGTCTTCTCCTGCCCTTGGACTGGGATTTATACCATTAGCTCCCCTGGGTCTCAAGCCTTTGAACTCAAACTGGAATTACACTGCCATCTTTCCTGGGTCTCCAACTTGCAGATAGCAGGTCGTAGGACTTAGCCTCTATAACTGCATAAACCACATACATGTATATATGATAGCTATACCATATATATATAATAAATATATACTATACGTATCTATATCTCCTACTGGTTATATTTCTTTGGAGAACTGTGATTAATACAAGCTGCTTCATGTATCCAGTCAGAATACAAAGGGACACTGTCAGACTATGCCAGCACATACGTCTAAGGCATTCAATACATCTATTAACACTCTTTCCACAAGGAGTGATCCTGTGGAAAATTTTGGTTGGACATTTTCTCATCTAAAACAAATAGATGTTAGTGTAGACACAGTTTCCCAATTCCTTGAATCTCAAAATTAAGAGTTTCCTGGAACCTCTGACCATATGTAATCCAAATAGAGAAGCTGAATCTATGACTTCCTCAGAGAATTATATCAGTATCTTGCTATATTGCTCTACATTCCAGCTCATTCCTTAGCACAGCCCAGAGAATTGTCATTTTTATTTTGGTTGGGTAAGATTACAACTACAATGAGTAAACAAATATTCTCTTAAAGTGGGGTTAATGGTGGGATCTTAGCTGTTGAAACTCTTCGAAGATGTTCATGTCTTTTATCTAAAAGCTGCAAGGAAGTAATCATAAATGGAGATACAATTTTTTTCTAGGAAGAAAATATAGCATCCTTTTAATTAAATAAATATTATCCATTTACAGCAAGATTAGCCAATTAAAATACTTCCATAAAATATATTATTGCAAACCAAATAATGTTCATGAAGACTTTAAATGATGTGGCAGGCATATTAGCATACTTAACACAGATGTGGCTCGAGCCCATTGAACATACATTTCATTATAGACTTGATACAAATATCTAGATACTTTAGTAATAGAATAAAATGTTCACAGTGATAATGTCTGCATGAGGATACTGGCAGTTTTCAATTCTTCATTTTGATAATGCAATAATAACTTTTAAATATTCAAACAATAAGGAATATCTTTTTCATTGCTTCCTCCTCTCCTTCACAAATTGAACCACTGATCAGTTTGATATGTATTTTCAAAAAAATTCATTTTTTACCTTTGCTTAGGTATTTGTACTTTTGTCCATAAATAGCATAATCTTTTTCCTTTTTTCAAATCATTCAAAAAATTTATTGACCATACAGCAGGAAATGTGAGTCTAAATTCAGAAAAAATTCCCTGTGTGGAAATACACATTTGGAAGTCATAAGCATACATGACCTTCTCTCTTGTGAGCTATCCAATGTATCTAAAAATCTTGCTGCCTTTATTTCCAAAACGTACTCAGAATCCTCTCAGCAAGTGTTGCTGTGTCTCTGATTCAAGCCGGAAGCAACTGCTCATTTACTGTCCTTGCTCCTATGAAGGCCATTCTCAACACAACAATCAAAGCTCACCTACTACATAATACATAAATACATACAAGGTCTCTCCTTCACTCAAAAAACTCTCTGATTTCTGGTATTTCACCAATTCACTGTATAAGAAAACTAGATGCTCTCATTAAAACACTGATATCATTGGGCAAAGTTACCTTCCAATGTAGCCTACAGATATTACACCTTGACTCCTGAATAGTGGTCACGGCTTTAATTTTTCCTTTCCAAACTTAGATAGAGAACCCCTTTTGTTTGTTTCTTTAATGTATGTAAGTCTGAAAATTTTTATAAAAAACACTCAAATTACATAAGTAGTACAAATAAAGTACATTTGAAAGTATAAGTTAAATCTTTAAGTATATATTGCAATTCTCAGCATTCAGATGTACGTATCCGTATCTCCTGAAACTTTTCCTGCCCAGCTCTCAGCCTAGCATGGTGTTTGAAGAATCCCCTGGAGTGCTCCAAGAAAGCATATAAAATAAATTAAGTCTGAGTTTCCACATTGCCTGGTAAGAATCCATGGCTTCAAAAGGGGATAAATCTAAGTGTCCTAGGCTCTGTGTTCTCTCTCTCTCTGTATTTTCATTCTGAAAACCTTTCAACTCACTTCACAGTTGCTTCTCATTTTCTGCTCATTAGAGGCACCTTCTTCTCTACCAAGCCCCACTAACACAGAAACCAGTATCTCTTCTCCAGCCCTCAATATAAACTTTATAGACTCACACATTTACCAACACAAGCTCTCTGAACACCACCTTCTATGTCTCTCATATAAACTTTGATTCTACCAGGCCAAATCCAGATTTTAAGTCTTCAGTCCTGGGCACCTTCACTTACTGGAATTATGAAACAAAAAAACACAAGGCATGTAGCATGTTTTATTGAATAGCAACTATCAAATACCATCAATTGGTGATACACAGGAGACAGAGAGAGATCTACAATTACTGCTGCTTTCAGAGTTGCCAGTTTGGAGGGTGACATTTGTTATATGTTGCCTGTTTTGTCAGGTGAACACACAAAAATAGGAGTACTTTCAAAGCTGCTAACAAAGATATGCTTTGGGAAGCTTCATTTACTATCCTTCCTTTCTAAAATGAAATAAACACATAATGTAAAAAGTAGAAGAGACAAAAAGCTTGATATGTATACATAGTTATAATTTATTTAAAGCATATATACATATACTATATGCTACTCTTAATAAACATATTAAATATTAATAAAGACATAACTTGTTTTTTAGAAGTTTGACAGATTCTACCATTTTACATTAGTTTATCTTATGTCCTCATCTCTAATTCATATCACTTCTTTCTGGTCTGTATTTTAATTGTTTTTCTATTCATTAGGAAAAAATACATTTTCTCATTCAATTTTTAAAAATATTTCATGTTATAAATTACTAGTGTCATTCAATCTTATGTCTCTTTCCCTCTTCTTTTTATGTAGTTCACTTAAAGTTTATCTCATTGGAAAGTGACAAAGGACCTTCCCCATTTATTTTTACTAATAACTTACCTCTGTCCTAGCCCAATCAGCCTAGGTCCACCAAGAACAAACATGCAGCCTAAAGAAATAGAGTTTATTGACCCAATTCAATGAGGGAAACTGCAATCAAGAGAAACCAAGGGCTACCTCATAAAACATAGAAGATACCATTATAAGAAGTTTGGGGGTAAGGATACAGCTTAGATGAAATGTAAATGAAGCAGTCTCACAGCAAAGCAGGACTGAGTGTGAAGAATTCAACATCTGACTTGGATTGTAAAGTGAATCTAAGATCTTTCCACCTTGAAAACTACAAAGTCAAGGTAAATGTTCAACTCCATGTCCAGAAACACTATGAGAAGCTCTGCAGCTGGGTTGTAAATTCAAGTGCTTCTCTGTGTCAAAGTGACTTAGATCCTCCAACTAAGCATGGGATTAAATCTTACTGATATCATTTTAAACAGCAAAGTTCCTGATGGTCTATGAGTTTGGAGAACAAATATTCTCAGTGAGGAAAAAAAAAACAGTAGTCATCCAAACATGGGTATTTTTATGACACCTCAAAGCTGCAGCATTGCCCTGGCTGAAATAAGATTTCCTGCTAAATTTTTAGCTGGCTGTATCAGAGTCTACTATTTGAATCTGCTGAATTACTGGACATATTTTCATTTGTTCATTGGAGCTGATAGTTTCTTACTTCTGTAAGAATAAATACTATTTTCTAGTCACTATGCTTACTAACAAAGTTGTGTTCCTAAGATAGCTTTCTTAAGATAAAATAATGTTGTATCTTCAATATTTCTTAAATTTCAAGTCTACATGACATAGAAGAAAAAATAAACACAAAAACAATTCAGTGAGTCATTGAGAGGTATAAATAAGTATTTTAGAAAATAGATCAGGGCATAAAATTATAAATTATCTAATCAGATTATCACTGCAAAATATAAATAAAACAGAATTTACTGACATTAAATGACCAGATTTAAGAGTACTTGCTTCTTTTTCTGCTACCATTGTTGTTTATAACTTACATACTTTTAGATTGATACTGTAAATATCCTGATGATAAGGGATAAACCAGATATATGAATAATTTAATACAAACCCTACCCCATCTAATTTAAAAAAAATACGATCTGTTAGTAAGGCTAACATATCTAGACCAATTATCTATACTAAAAAGTTTCTATTTTCAAGTTTATATTACCACAAATTTATTCTATGTAGTAGAAACTGAATAAAATATAATGATGGCAACTACTAGGAAAGGTGAAAATGAATATGTAAAATCCAGAATGCATGTATAGCAGGTACTGAGGCAGTGCTAATAATACATTAATCTTTTTTTCTTTTTTTAAGAAGATGTTGGGGTAGGAGTTTATTAATTAATTTATTTATTTTTGCTGTGTTGGGTCTTCGTTTCTGTGCGAGGGCTTTCTCTAGTTGTGGCAAGCAGAAGCCACTCTTCATCGCGGTGCGCGGGCCTCTCACTATCGCGGCCTCGCTTGTTGCGGAGCACAGGCTCCAGACCTGCAGGCTCAGTAGTTGTGGCTCACGGGCCTAGTTGCTCTGCGGCATGTGGGATCCTCCCAGACCAGGGCTCGAACCTGTGTCCCCTGCATTAGCAGGCAGATTCTCAACCACTGCGCCACCAAGGAAGCCCCACATTAATCTTCTTAATCCCATTTGTTTAAGAAGAATATTGGAGATGTAAAGTAATTATTTCAAGTCCTCAAAAGAGAAAACTTTCATTCTGTGTCTATTAAGGTAAAAGCTACATAGGATACTTATGTTAATAACACAGACTACTGAAACTCATATCAATAATACATTGTGTATTTCTGTAATTAAGAACCTGACTTCATAAAATTAATTTGCTTTTATAGCATTTCATTGGGACTTTTCTCAAATATGTAGTCATTTTGCATGGTTTAGAGGAATAACTAAAGTTTAATTTCTTGAGTTTAGACATACTCCTGCTGCTTTTCTTCTGGAGAATGTTTTCTGGGATCTATTAATATACAAAGTAATAGCTGTAGTTTAATATTTATTACTATTATGGTTTCACAATTATATATTTTTAAGTTTTTATCATTGATACATTTTAATTTTTTCTCTTTTCCCCATAAGAGTACTATATAAATATCTCAAAATAGAATTCTGAGTATATATTTAATTAGTCATGAAGTGCTTGAGATGTTTCTGAAAACTTACTGAACATACAGCAAAATATTTAATTGTGCCAAGGAAAATTATGTTTCATCAAACTATTAATTTTGAATCAAGAGTCATTATATGTGCTGTTAGGTGAAACCTTTCTCTTTCATTCTTTTTTAACCTATATATGTCAGGGCCCCATTTCAAAATTATATGTGGCTCAGTCATGTAATGCTATTTCAATCCTAAATTTACTCTATAGCACTATCCTACCTGCAACAGCTGATCCAACCAAACTATAAGGAAATTAAGTCATTAAGAAAAAACAAACAAAAAAAGAATAATTAAATATTCACATGAATAACATAATAAATCCATGCACTATTTGTAACAATATTTCTAAAACTTTCTATATATACTTTATGAAATTTTTGACATTATCCCATTTGATTTTAGAATTAATGCTTCAAAGTATATTTGTTAAGAATATGTAACCTCAGTAGTGTCTAAGCTATAACATTTAGTAAAGATATAGTATTATTATCTAAACTGAGTTGACATTCAAACTTCAAATTGTCCCAATAAGACTCTTTGAGTCTACACTCCACCATTCTGGCCCATTGTCCAAATTGTAATCATGTTATACTTATTTGCCATATCACTTTATTCTCCTTCAATTTGAAACAATTTCTCAATATTTCTTTGTCTTTCATGACTTTCATTTTTAAAGAGGTTAGGAAATTTACTGGGTAGAATGTCAAATTTAGGTTAGTCTATATTTTCCTCATAATAAGATTCAAGCTATACATTTGTAGCAAGAATACCACAGAAGTGGTGGTGTGCCCTTCTATGTGCAGTGTGTTAGGACCTCATCATGTCAGCCATTTCATTATTGGTAATGTTAACTTTGACCACTTGGTTAGGATGTTGTCTGTAAGGTTTTTTCCACTGTAAAGTACAATTTTCCACTCTATAAACAATAAATTGTGGAGAGATACTTTGAAACAAATATTCTGTTTCTCATTACATTTTAATATCCATTGATGCTAAATCAAATCTAACTATTATGGTTGACATGTATTTTTTCACTAACACTGTAATTTCTTCCACAATTATTACACTGTTTATATAATACCCTTATATAACAGTTATACATATCCCTATATATAAAATAGATTTCACTTCCTATTACTTTATCATTTTATTACTCTATTTATATCATGGTAGACTCAGAGACACCTATTTTATTTAATGGGTATATTATATTATCATCATTATTTATTTTTGATGATTTTATTATTCTATATTTGGCCAATATGAGTAACTTCAAGCTACTTCCACAGACCATATAGGGATATCTGCTGTTTTCAATCAGCAATACGTTCTGGATATAAGTTGATATAAATTAACAAGATCGTTACTGTATTTTAGAACTACAGTGTACTTTATTGTCTGCCAGTAGCATGGCTTATTCAATCAATTAATTATGCATAAAATATAGATTGTTTCTAATATTTTATAAATGGAAACAATGAGCTAATGAACAAGTATTACATTTAAGGTAATGTACTGCTGAATGTGTATTTTCAAAGTAATTTCCTAGAAGTGGGATTGCAGTTTCAAAGGTAAACATATGTATTTCTGTTACATATTGGCAAATTTCCCTCACTAAGGGTTGTACCAAGTAACAATCTCGGAAGCAATTCAGGAGAGTAACTGTTTCCCCACAGACTTTCTAAAATAAGCCTTTAATTTTTTAGTCAAGCTTTTAATCATTTTGAAGGACAAAATAGGTGCATCACTAGTTTTCATCTGTGTTCTTCTTATCCTTTTGTGAATTGCCTCTTCATGCATTTACTTATTTTGTATCTTAGTTGTTTTCCCTCATTTCTAGCATTTATTTATATATTTGCTAATATTAAACCTAAATTAGCTCTGATTATCTTTTCCATGTGACAGTGCAACTTTAACATAGATGTTTTATAATATGTTTTAATTCCTTGTATGCTCTTCACCCCTCATAGATTCTCCTAGATATTTATGGTTATTATTTTCAAAAAACTTTAGTATGAACTTTTGTAGCTACATAAATTGTTTGTATTTTTATCAGAATTATATTAAATATAAAAATTACCTTAGAGAAAATCGACATTTTTTGGAATGTTTAACTCCCTATCTAAGAATAAGAGATGCCTTTCTATTTGCTGAAATCTACTTTTTGTCATATATATATATATATATATATATACACACATATACATATACATATACATATTTCACTCGTATAGATCTTGCCCATTTATTTTAGGTTTATTTCTGAGAATTTTATTTTCTCACTGGCTATCACAAATAGAGTTTTTATTTCAATGATTTTATCTTCAAACCAGTTATTGTGTGTCTATGTGAAGGTTATTTATTTCTGTATGTTAATTTTTGAGTTTCTACCTTATCAAATTGCTTATTACTTGAGTCAGATATATAATTGGTTTTCTGTTTCACTTATGCTATCATATCATCTGAAAATAGAGAGTGTTACCTCTTTTTTCTTAGTCTAAAATCTCTGACTTCTCTTGTCTAGTTGCATTGACTAAAACCTCCAGTACAATGTTTATAGTAGTAGAAGTAAGGGATATCCTTGTCTTATTCCTAATCTTAGTGGAGATATCACTGTGTTTCAACTAAAATCAAGATTCATGCTTGAGGAATATGTTTAAGAACATATTTCCTATTAAGAAACAACCCTTCAATTACTATTCCCTGCGTGTTACTATAAACAATGTTTATTGAATTTGCTTACAGTTTTTTTTTCTGTATCTATGAGAAAAATAATAAGTTGTCTCTTTTTTTTTTGGTGATTTTTTACTGTGGTAAAATATACATTACATACAATTTACCATTTTAACCATTTTTAAGTGCACATTCAGTGGCATTAAAAACATTCACATTATTGTGATACCACCACCACCATGCATCTCCAGAAGTTCTTCAACTTCCCCAGCTGAAACTCTGTACCTACTAAACAGTAATATCCCATTCCCTTATCCTTCCAGACCCTGAAAACCATCATTATACTTCCTGTCTCTAGAATTTGACTACATTATATACCTCATATGAGTGTATAAGTGGGATTATACAATATCTGTCCTTTTATGAAAGGCTAATTTTACTTAGTATAATGTCTCGAAAGTTCATCCATGTTGTAGCATATGTCCGAATTCCCTTCCTGTTCTAAGACTGAATAATATTCCACTGTATGCATATACCACATTTTTTAAATGCCATGAATCCACTGATGGACACTTGGTGTCTTCTAACTTTTAGCTGTTATGAAAATATGAGTACAAATATTTGTTTAAGTTTCTAACTTTATTTCTTCGGGGAACATACATGGAAGTAGAATTACTGGATCACATGGAAATTCGAGGTTACTTTTTTGAGAAATTGCCATCCTGTTTTCCACAGTGGCTACAGCATTTTACATTCCCTCCAACAATGGCAAATATTTCAATATCTCAACAACCTTACCAACACTTATTTTCTTTTTCTGTTCTTTTTAATTTTGTTTTTGCTTTTGTTTTTTGTATCCTGATGAGTGTAAAATATATCTCATTGTGGTTTTGAAGATGTCTTTCTTTAAATCTACTATTATGATGTATAATAGTAATGGATTTACTAACAGTAAAACGACCTTGAACTGCTGGAGTAAATTCCACCTTATCATGGTTAAAGACTTTTTAATGTGGTATTAGGTATTAGATCCTGTTTAATAATGTTTTATTTACTAATTTTATATTCTTTTAACTATGTTTTGGCTGAAAATTGAATTCAGCCACTGTAGCTGAGGTAAAGAGATGTTTCTGGAGGGCAAATGGCAGGAAAAATAAGCAAAACAAGAAGAATCAAATCTTTTCTCTCATCTGTTTACACCTAGTTTCTCCCTCATCTCCCTACTGATATAACCACATAGGAAACCATCTCAGGCAACATCCCAGCCCCAGTGTCACAGAACAGAATACAGAAGCTTGGTTTGGGAAGCCTTTTCTTAAATTATATATTTATTTTGCTAAGTTGCTTAATATTAATTGTACTTAGTTATAAAGGTTATTATTAGTATCTGTATTTCTTCTCTAAATTATCAAAGTGCTCTAATTGCGTTAAAATAATGTTTACATGTCTGGTGGGAGGTGAGGAGGCAGCAGACTTCACAGTACTGAAGTGAAAAACCTGAATTTTACAAAGTTTACACTCAATAATAACTTATTAGTTGTTCATTACCTTCATTGGCACTGAAAACTTTATTCAAATTATTTTGATGGGGTTTTTTTGAGACTTTTTTTATTGTATGTTCAAATACATTCCTATTATTTCACTGCTATTATATTGAAAAAAGAAGACTTCTCCGCTTGAAGAAATAATGATGTTACAATTTACTTCATGGAGCAAAAAAAGAAATAGCCTGCTTTTATCAACTGCAGATATCCTATCTATGTTCCTTTTGATGTTATTTCTTTTACTAAGCAATTTTCATTTAATTCTTTATAAAATCAGTTTTCTTCCATTCCCTTATTGAAGGTCAAAATGTTTACCTGAATTTCTCACAAATTTTAAATAGCAGCTCAATTTTAGTCATTTTCAGTGGGCAGAGTAAAGAATACTGTGAAAAATCTTCAACTATGGATATTTAGAGTTAAATTATACTCTAACTGTAATTTAACAGGTTTTAGCCTTTTGGCACGACTTAACCTGTATAAAAACAATTCTCCATATTGTCCTCATGGCTGTGGCATTTCTGATTCTATTCTAGTATTCCAAAAATTACATCTACATTATCAAAGGTAAAAATTAAAAGGTTTTCGGTTTTTCTCCAGGAGTAAAAACACCCCAACATTTTGCGTTTCTTTCTTAATTAAAATAGCCTAAAATAACGTAATAATAAACACACACAAATATACAAGGCATGTGACTCACACTTAGTCTTACATTTAAGGAACATATTCAGGCTAAAATTACCTTATTTTCAAGTTTCTTATATGCCAATATGGCTATACAAATAACTACTTTATAATGAGTGTCAATTAGAATTGTCAGACACACAGAATGATTAACCTAAAGGATTCACTTGAGAGTTTAATGAAAGCAGAGTTTAAGCAGCTGTGTACAGGTTTAAAGAACCTCAAGGGTTTGATGAAACACTCAGGTGCCAGCTATAGTAAGAAGCCATTACACCCATAGTCCTGAAGGGGAATGGGGAGAAAATGGTGTTACCCAGACTTCACGGCTCCAAGGAAAAGTGACCATCTGACATAAACTGAAACTGTAGAATAAACTGAAATTGCTAGAATGACGGTAATGCAGGGAGCAAGAAGGGGAATACATATCTAATGTGTTTCTCTATTTGTCTTTTAATATCCTGTTGAGGCTTTCTACATGTTGAACCCAGGGAAAATCAGAGGGAAAGGAAACCTACCTTGGTGATGTAGTATGTAGCGATCCGATTCAAACCTAAGTACTTCATTTTGGGGGATGCTAATGTAAATGGTATTGCGTTTTTAAATTCAAAGTCCACTTGTTCATTGTTAGTATATAGGAGAGTGATTAACTTGATTCAAATAGCCCTTCAAAGCTATGCATTTACCATTCTATTATATAATAAAGCCACCTCAAAACAAAAACCAAATAATAAAGCCACCTGGACCAGAATCTAGCATATAGGAAAACTATGAAACAATGTAAATGAGTGAGGTTCAGCTACCAGCAACAGTAATGAATAAATCTCACAAACAATACTGAATGAAAAAAGCAACACAAAAAATCATATACTGCATGATACATTTACATAAATTTCAAACCCAGGCAAAATTAGCACATAATGTTAAAAAGTGAAGATTATGCTTACCTCTTGGAAAGATACTTTAGAGAGCAACTAGTTGCACATGTGGGGCACCCTCTGAGATATGAATATTCTGTTTGTTCATTTAGGTGGTGAAAGCAAGTTTGTATCTATATATGATACATGTAATTTAACGTATGTATATTATGTACATTTTAAAGAGGAATTCCATTTGATTTTATTCAACATTTCTGATATTTTTTAGTATAAGGGATTTTCAGCATATTTACCCATGGCATTTACCCATTTGATAAGATGATATAGACCTTAAAAGCAATGCATTTTTATTATAACCCAAAAGGTAAAATTCCTTCATATGTTTATCCCCAGCTCTCTTTCTCTCCATCTTTCTGTCTCTTTCCACCCTTCTCTCTGTATGTCTTTTACACACACATACATACACACACACTCCACAATTTCTTGTCTATTCCCTTCCAATAAAGGATTATTTTTCCTCATCTTTGTTTATTGTAAAATGTAAATTCTCTTTCAAGATAGGAGTGAAAAGAACCGCTTGAGGGAGTAATTATAGTAAAAAAAAAGAAATCTTAATTTTGCAGTGAGGTAATTTATAATCTTAATTAACTCACATTTTCATAATGTTTCTATTGACTTCTTCTGGACTCTCAGGAGCATAACACATAATAGTATTTCTAATTCACTTGCACATTTGCATTTAATAAAAATATACCTCTCCTTATATCACTAGGTAAATAGTCATGTTTGATTTTTATTTCAATGCACTACACTTTTCCAGGTAAAAATTGATGAAATGGGCTTGCTTGTTTCAATTATCCTGATATGCACTAAACTGAAGTAACGTTTAATTTTTTTTCTTGCTGGCTTTTCATTTACTTTTAAAAACACAAAACATGAAATGAGGAAATGTATTCTTGAGATGTTATTCAGAATAATTTAACAAACATAGAATATTATTTTATGCTTATAAGGCACTACAAACACATGTAAATTCATTTTTAACATAGCATAATGCAGTTTAATCACTGTAGTTAGAACTAGAAAGACGATAGAGAAAAGAAACAGCAAACAATTTAAAGTGTTAAATGACACACAAAATCACAGAGGCTTTTAAAAAGCATGATTCTCTCCGTGCCTGAATCTCCGGGGTAGGTTAACTTACCTACCCCAGGAAAACAAAATTTTAGAAGCATAAGCACTGCTAGTTTTACTGAAAAATTTTTTATGGGCCAGAATTTTTTATGTTATTTCCTCCCCTCTCCACCCCCAACCTGCCACAACTGTTTGAGGTTAGTATGTACTATCCTCTGTTCATGGAAAGGCAACCAAGACTTCAAAGTATAAATTTTAAGTATGGCAGCACCAAGTCTGTCAGCTGGAATTCCAACCTCAGTATATTTTATCTTGAACCCACGTATTTTTTGTTTTTTGGTAAGCTATTAACAAATTCCCAATTTGTCCAGATTTCTGTCTTTGTCTGAAATTTGAAAGAGGTTAATGACAGCGGCTGGCCTACCTCAAACTCCTGGAGAGCTCAGGAACGGCGCGGCATCCTCAAGAGGGAACGGAGAGCCTGACACCTGATGGAGGCCATTGCCTCAGACCTGAGACGTGAAGGACAGCGGAGGAAGGGCAGCGGATGGGGCCAAGGCCGGGAGAGGCCTGCCAGCACCGCCTCCTCTGCCGCGAGGCAGCAGGTCCCTCTAAAAAGCGTCCTTGTTCTTCGTGGCAGCATGTTTCTTTCACTGTCTCTGGTGCGGAGAGAGGCAGCTGGGAACCTCCGTGGCCCTGCCTACAAACGAGCGCTGAGCGCCTCTCACGCGGTAGTACTTCCTGGCCCTGCGCTCAGTCGGGCTTGCCAGGCTGGGGGGCGGGGCCCAGGTCAGCTCCGCTCCCGCCCTCCAGGCCCCACAATTCCCCGGGTCTGCGAGAAGGCTCCGCTGCCAGTCTCAGCAGCGTGGGAATTGCCGGAGGAGGTCATGGCGGCACGTGACCGCAGGTCCACCAGGGAACTGGCCGGGACTGTGGAAGGCTCCTCACCGCCTCCCTGTCCTTGCAGTATGCGTTCCGCCCACTATTCCCATAGCCTGGGCCTGTTCAGGGTCTAAGCCTAGGGAGAGCAGTGTGTGGTTGAGACCTTCTAGAAGGTAGAGGTGACTGAAACCCGTTAAGGCTTCTATATACGATGAGATGCTGGCGGGCAGGGGCGGACAGCTGCTAGTCTTGCAGCCGCTGAAGACAAGCCTGGTAAGTTCCTTTGCTGATTTAAGCTGCCACCTACCAACCTGCAGTGGGCTGCCTCTTTCTTAGGCCTCTCCCTGCCCTGGAAGCCAGTTTGTGAACCGAGTCCCCTCAGCTGTTCTCTCTTTCCGCCGAGGCCCAGGCGCAGGCGCCCGCGGCCTCCTGTTTACCCTCAGAGCGCACCCTAGTGGCCTGTGACTGTCAATACAGGTTGTTTCGGTAAAGTTTGCAAAACAACAACAAAATTAAATTAAAAAAAATAAACTTTTTCAAACTGTTACTGTTTTCACAGAAAAAAATGAAAAAATATCAGTTACTTCAGAAGTGTGCAGAGGCCCAATGAAATAGGGTTACTGATAAAATATAAATATTAAATTTATGGGTCCTAAAGAAAAAAACAAATAACCAAAAAGCCCTTGCCGTAGACCTGCTGAGGAAGGATGTGGACACAGGAGTCCCGTTCACACCCTTGTTCTGCTGCTAACAAGCCCCGTGACACTGGATGAGATGTTTAACTTCTCTGGCGAAAGCATTTAATGATAGGGTTTTAAAAGCATGATATTAGTTAATATTTGCAACTTAAATTAGTGCCTGTAACAAGATAAGTGCTATATATTGCAGTTATTATTATAATTAGTTTGCTGTCCAAATATCCTATAAAGTAGGAGGAAAGTAAACCTTGTTCTGTTCAGAAAGAGAAAAAAAAATCATGAAAAAGACCTGAAATCAGCGTTCTTTAATCTATTTGTGCTGCTCTGTGACCTTGGTAAAGGCATAAATTCTCTGAGGCGTATTCTGTATCTATTTGAAAAGTGTAATTTCAGAGGGACTTTAAGATAATTATATTTAATAATAATATATTTAAAAATGAAAGAATTAGAATGTTATTGAATTTCATCTCTAGTATCAATTTGCTAATTTTCTACATGTAAAAAGTTTAAAAAAATGGAAAAAATAAATGTTTAGTTATCCTATCAGAATGCTATTACACTCAATTTTCAGTTTCTTTCCTAATTAAACCCTAATTTAATATAAAAGGGGAGAAATATAATTCTCATTATTTTATAAAATTCAGGAAACAGCCCAACAGTGATAATCAGTAAATTAATTATATTGGTTGTAACAAAAAGTGATAGTGAATCATAGCAAAATCATAGATTAAATACAGGCATACCTTGTTTTGTTGTGTTTCACTTTATTCAGATATTGTGTTTTTTTACAAATTGAAGGTTTGTGGTAACCTTGTGTAAAGGAAGTTTATTTTTCCATTTTTCCAACAACATTATTTTTTAGTTAAGGTATGTATATTGTATTTTTAGTCATAACACTGTTGTACTGTTTATAGACTTCTATAGTGTAAACACAGTTTTATATGCACTGGGAAACCAACAATAACAACAAAAATCTGTGACTCACTTTATTGTGATGGTCTAGAACCAAACCTGCAATATCTCTGATGTATGCCTGTAATTAAAATCTGCCCATAGAAAAAAGTGAAATATCTATAGATACACTAGTAGGAATGATATAGGCTGTTGTTGGTTAGGCAGCTATAGTCAATTCTCATTTTTGGTAGTAGTTATCTTCTGTAATAGTGCCATAACACTGACAATGAATACTGAAACAATTCTCATAACCGGGGTAAGTTCCTGTGAGCCTCAGGTCACAGCATTTTATCAACTGATCAATACATAACCTGGTTTTATGTATGTTTCTCTTTACAAACACCTTATTTAACACATATTTTTATTCATTAACTTTGAATTAACTTCCAACAGCTCTATAACTCATGTCTGAACAAAACTTATTATAGACATCTATCTTCTCTGTAAGGCACATCACAGCCTTCTTAGGAACACTAGACAGCACTTCAGCACTATGCTTGGGGACCATTTTAAAAAGTGAAATCATTTAAAAAGAAGCACAAAAATGTAAAAATGTGTCATTTAATCGAGCACCAAAGGGACACTTGTGTACAATGTGAGAACTGAAACAAAAGACAGTACCACCTTGTTCCACCTCACCTGGGAACAGGTGACTCAAATTTTTCAGTACTGAGCATCTCTATGAACAACTGTGAAAGTGCAGTAAGAACTGATTTTGGGGTTACCAAGACAGTTTTAACAAGTGGGCAGATTTGTAAATATGGAATCTGCTAATAAAGAGGTTCAACTATATTTTATGACATGTTTCAGGTTCTGACTTCAAAGATGCTGTTTTACCCATATTTCAGGCAGTTTTTGGCACACTCATAAACATAAAGCTGAGCCATAAACATAATATATAAACATATAAGCATGACTATAATACATACACATAAAGCTAAGTCAACAAAATACTCATTATCCTTACGAGCCATTTCTGCCCAGGCCTTCAGACTTATTATTTGGCCATTTTACTAGGGTGAGCTATGACGCTCATCCATGAATTTGTTTTGGTTCACCCCTCGGAATTTCAGGATCTCAAGCTGCTTTCTATAGAATAACCCACCTGAGCTTTGACCCCACTTTAGCTGAAGCCATGTGGTGACTTCCCAAAAGGCACAGCTTCTTTATAGCTGTTCCATTCAATATTCAGATGGGGGGATTTATACGATACTCATGTAGGCATTCATGCCATAGATTCCCCCCTGTCACTTATACCTTATATTATTTCCTGCATAATGCACTTGACCTTTCAGATTTACCATTATGAATCTGGAAAATAAACCCATTAGGCAGAGCACTCTGTTCATCCTCTGCCCACTTCTCTGACCTTGATTATTCTTGTGTATTATTACCCAGGAGAAATAAATAACACAAAGAGCCTGTATACACACTGGGAATTTCATGAGTCATTTTAATTATTAAAATTTTGTTATCTTGATTGATAAGGTTAAGTAAAAGGCTCTAGTCATCAATATCATTGAAGTGATATCATAAACTTTATGATTAGTTTTGTCTTAGAAAAGAAAAAACAAAAACAAAATTTTCATTGAAAAGACCTGAAAATAATCACCAACTCTATAAAAATAATATTCTTAGTGCCAAGATTATGGTTTCCAAAATGACATTGTAAGAAGAGATTTGCTTACCTCAAGCTACTGAGAATATTGTACTGTCTTAAGTTAGAGAATCTGTATCCATTTATGTCTTATATTTAGGCCTACAATCCTACTGAAATTGATTTTTTGTGTATGGTGTCAACTAAGGGTAATGGCATATTATGTTCTCATGTCAGTGTTTAATTGACCATGCACAAGTTAATGAAAACACCAGCAGTCGAAAAGATGTGGTCAACAAGCCAAATATCTTTTTGTATGACCTATGAGCTAAGAAAAATTCTACATTTTTAAATTATTGGAAAAAGTAAAAAACAAGGTAATATTTTGTGACATGAATATTGTATGACTCAATTTCTTTATTCATTAATACAGTTTTATTAGCGTATAGCCATGCTCTTTTGTGGACATCTTGTCTTTTGATATTTTCAGATGGAATAGAATTGTAATAGAGATGGTGTGGTGTGCAAAGCCTAAAATGTTTATTATTTGGCACCTCATAGAAAAAGTTTTGCTGGTTCCTTAGAAAGATTCACTTTACTATTGTGCTGCAGTGTCACCTCTGACAAAAATCAAGTGACCATATATGGTCAGGTATATTTTTCAACTCTCTGAGTGACCCATTATTCTACGTGCCTATCTTTGCACCAAAAATACACTTAGCAAATTACTGTAACTTAATAATATATCTTGATATATCAAAGTATAATTTCTCCAGTTGTGTTGATGTAGTTATTTTTGGTTCTTCTTTCCATTTCGTATTTTTTATATCAATTTTAGTACAAATGTGTTATTTTTCCACAATATAGCTCCTGGATTTTTACTAGAATTGCATTAAAGTATAGATCAATTTGGGGAGAGTTTTTATATACATATATATACATATATATATATATATATATATATATACACACACACACACACATATATATATATACATAATGAGACTTCCAACACATGAACATTAAATATTCTTTATTAAATTAGTTTTCCTTTTCAATTTATCTCAATGTTTAGAAATTTTGGTGTATATATCTTTCACATTCTTAATTGTATTAGTCTATCTATTTGATTTTATCCTATTGTGAGAATATGTTAAATAATTTTTTTTTCTGCTGCTGGAGTAGTTCGGAAATTATTTTGAATTCCTGATGTACACAATATTATTGCCTGCAATATTGACCCTTTTTATTTCCTGACTCCAACACACATAACTTTAATTTCGTTTCCTTGTCTTTGTTGAAATAACTTTCTAGGCCCAAGACTGAGCTGCTCCTGCCTTGGGTACCACGTCAGCAAAAAAAAACTTAGATAACAGTTATGTTCCTATAAATGCTTGCCTTGACCAGAAACACAGTATATCCAGTCAGCCCATCCCCAAACACCAAGCCAACTCTGGGCCTTCTCACCTGAGCAAGGCTGACTATGTGGCCCCAGCCAATCAGATATTTTCTATTTGTCTCTTCATTTTTCTTTAGCCTTTATCCTATAATAACTTCGTGCCTTCCATCCCATTTTGCAGTGCTTCCAAAGGAGACTGTCCACTTCATGATGTGTTAAGTAAAATTTGTTTGTATCACCTAAACTGTTTACTTTAATCATTTTTAACAGTTTTTGGAGATAAGAAGTGGGATCTGCAGCTGAGTATCAGTGGCTTGCAAGATAAGACACACAGGCCAGGTGCCACGGAACCCTTTGAGTTCACTGATCCTCTAGACCTTACTGAGGACCTTGGGTAAGTCACTCTTGGATTTGAGTTCTGCTTCCTTGCATGCAACTCTGTGATTCTAGAAAAACTTTATTTTAAAAACATATATATATATATATATAGAGAGAGAGAGAGAGAGAGAGAGAGAGAGGGAGAGAGAGGGAGAGAGATATTTTTTTCCGGAAAGGTTCTGGGGTAGTTTTATTGGGGTCCCCTGGGTGGCAGCCATTAGGGGACTCACAAAGCTTCGAGGTAAATCCACAGCATAAACAGCTGGGAAACTTGGGAAAATAAGACAAGAGATTCTCACTATTTTGACCATCAAAACTAAAATCTAAATAGTCACACAGTTAAAATACATTAGGGCTTCTGTCGCTATAAAGAAATCTTCAAGTGAAAGGAGCAATAGATCTATTCTATTGGGAATCTTGGAAGCCAAAGCCACAGAATTGGTGGGCACGGTTGGTAGTATGCTCTCCACCTGACTGAGAGACTCTTGTGCTAGGATACATTGGTCATGGAAGAAAGGAAGGTAAAATTTCATTTGTTCATTCCATTCCAAATCCAGACTCTTGTGAATCTGGCTTTGGGCTGCCTATTGGTTATCAATCCATAAATTACTTTCCCAAGGACAGCTATTGCCTTCTTTTTTGTCTGCTTTTATGTCCTGGGAACTTGCCTTGGCTTTCTGCTTGCATGGGGCACTCAGGTTGTTGGTTCTTGTGTACACAGGTAGCTCAGCCCTCAGGTTGGGGGCCCAAAAATATGGTCGGACAGAAATGTGGGCTGTATTCTATTTGTGGCTAGGGTCTTACTGTCTGTTGCCAGCTTTTAGTGGAGTCGTCTGAGTCCTTCTTTCTTTTGGGTATCTTTGAGAGTGTGTCTGGATCTTGGGAGGGATGGCATCTTTTTCACCCTCTTACAGTAAACCTCTTCCACCCATGGGGTCGTTCAATACTGCCGAAAACAGCCTCATAGAAACCTTGTTTTTAGGTTTTCTCCTCTAACCTAAGTGAGACTATGTACCCAGAGGGAAAGAAAAACATTTGAAAGACAAACAGCTTTAAATAGAGAACATAGGAATCGTGTAATTTTAGTCAGCAAACTGAAAGTTAGATAACTTTTATGTTCCTGTAAATGCTCCCCTTGACCAGAAATGTAGTCTATCCAGTCAGCCCAACCCCAAACACCAGGTCAACTCTGCGCTTTCTCATGCAAACCAGATTGACTATTTTGCCCCAGACAATCAGATATTTTCTATTTGTCTCTTCCTTGTTCTTTTTTTATTATTATTATTATTTATTTTATTTTATTCTTTTAGCTGAAAATCTTTTTTTTTTAACATCTTTATTGGAGTGTAATTGCTTTACAGTGGTGTGTTAGGTTCTGCTTTATAACAAAGTGAATCAGCTATACATATACATATATCCCCATATCTCTTTCCTCTTGTGTCTCCCTCCCTCCCACCCTCCCTATCCCACCCCTCTAGGTGGTCACAAAGCACCGAGCTGATCTCCCTGTGCTATGTGGCTGCTTCCCACTAGCTATCGGTTTTACATTTGGTAGTGTATGTATGTACATGCCACTCTCTCACTTCTTCCTTGTTCTGTAACCTTTACCCTATAAAAGCTTCCTGCCTTCCACTCCACTTTGCAGTTCTCCAAAAGAACATTGTCCATGTCAAGAAGTGTTAAAGTTTGTTTGTATCACCTAAATTATTTTCTTTAATCATTTTTAACACTTGATTATTCTGACTAATATCTCCAGGACTTCATGGATATAGTGAGTATCCCTTTCTCATTCCTAATAAAGCTTTCAATATCTTGATATTTGTTTTGTTGTAGAGATCATTTTTGCAATTGAGAGGTATCCTTTCTATTCTTGTCTTTCTAGGAGCTTTAATCATAAATTGATGTTGATTTTAATATTATATTTCATCTATTTCTATTTCATATATTTCATCTATTGCTATGCTCATATGATTTTTCTCCTTTTTTACATTAATGTTGTGAATTATGTTTCTAAATATCACATACATTTCATGCAAGCTAACTTAACTAAACAAAAAAAAACAAGCTTATAAAGTAGTCAAGTAGGGCTTCCCTGGTGGCGCAGTGGTTGAGAGTCTGCCTGCTGATGCAGGGGACACGCGTTCGTGCTCCGGTCCGGGAAGATCCCACATGCCGCGGAGTGGCTGGGCCCGTGAGCCATGGCCGCTGAGCCTGTGCGTCCGGAGCCTGTGCTCCGCAATGGGAGAGGCCACAACAGTGAGAGGCCCGCATATCGCAAAAAAAAAAAAAAAAAAATAGTCAAGTCAATGAGTGAAGAGAAATCTCTTAGATACTTCTAACCATTGGTACCTCATTGCATTACACCTTAGGAATAGTTTCCTGAAAAGATAGGAAGGTACCTAAGGTTTCAATATATACTCATTTTAGGTCTTCCAAAGGGAATACCCAACCTATGTGGCTAGATCTATCTCTTTCTCTTGTGTACTAAAGGTCACTTTTGCCATATTAGAGGGATGGAACTGTAAGCCCCACCCATCAACCTCCAGGAGGGGGAAGGGGGAAGGGAACTGGAGATTCAAGTCTGTAAACACTCTGGACTGACTGAAAATCAGAGAGCTTCCAGGTTGGTGGACACATCAAAGTACTACCCCTGTACCTCACCCTATGCAGCTCTTCAGTTAGCTGTTCCTGAGTTGTGTCCTTTGCAATAAAATGGTAAACAGAAGTAAAGTGTTTCCTGAGTTCTCTGAGTCGTTCTAGCAAATTATCGAACCTGAGGAGGGAGTTGTGGGAACAGCTGAATTTATAGCCAGTCAGTCAAAATATGGATGGTCCCTGGGACTTACTGTTGGAGCCTGAAGTGGGGCAGTTTTTTGGGACTGAATCCATACACTGTGGAGTCTGTACTAACTCCAGATATTGTCAGAATTGAATGCAATTGTTGGATATCCCATTGTTGTCACAGAATCGGAGAGTTAGTATGAAAAACCCACACAATGTGGTGTCAGAAGTGGTGTCAAGAAAAAAGACACCTCAGTATTAAATAATAATTAGCCTTACTTTTTTTTTTAAATTTCACTGTAAATGCATAATTGACAAAAGAGTTTTTAATATTTTGAGAAATATTTTAAAGGTTGTTGAACAATCATAATTTTTCTCCGGTGACTATTAATCTAGCTTTGTATGGTTTCGGCTTGCATAGTCATGTTTATATTCTGCCACTACCATGCAAAGTGAGGACAACCTATATAAAGCTTGTTTAGATTTTTTATTTGTTTGTCTTTGCCCTTTTATAGCAAGGCAATAAGCCTTAGCACACGTGTGATTTGGATGAAAAAAGAGTATACAAAGAAGAAGCAAAAGTAAAATCTGAAGCTTCTTAGACATTCCTCAGTATTTTATTATTCCAGCTATAGTGGAAAAAGAGGAAAGAAAATGTCATTCCCATCTTGTGCTGAGAAGTTTAGGCCCTGAAGCCCTGGGCTCTGGTTTTATTTTGTTTCCTTTTTGGTCTTGAGGGACTTAGCATTTAACTAGTATTTCAGTTTATAAGTGAATAGCTGAACAATACAAATGTTCCTTCTAAAACTATGTTAATTACCAGATAAAGAACTAATTGCATATAATCAGTGGAACAAACCCAGTGTGTCCTATCAGATAATTAGTGTGAGATCTAGTAAAAATATTTCCAAGTTTTAGCTAAATCTATTATTATCAGCAGACAACTTGAAATATATTCATGGGGGGGGTAGGTACTCCAGAAATAGCATAAAAATTGCTATGTCATTTAAATAGATTAATATGCTTAAATAGCCCCTACCCCATTAACTACTGAAGAGCTGCAGTAGTCTAGAAAATAATTGTGCATATGTTTAAATTAATAAAAATTCACATATAATAAAATAGAGATATTGTTTTCAGTCCTTATACAGTAACTAGCATTTCATATCACATATGATTCCAGGACATAGTCAAATAGTCAAATTGTCTCTTCAAGGACAATGATAGTATCAAAGTCTTTTTGACATATCATACTCAGTGTCTAGTATAAAATAATAAAGTAAAATAGAAATAAATAAAGCATAATAAATATACATGAAAAGAAACATGAATTATAGCCCAGGCAATGGAAAAATGGCAAAAAAGACAACCTAAATGACTCAGATAATGAAATTAGCATAAAATGCATTAAGCTAGTTATAATAATTTTTTTAATACAGAGGAAAATATGATCATAAGGAAAGAATAGATTGGGAATCTCAGTAGAAAAATAAACACTTAGAAAATTAACATTTTTATAAATGAAAGTTACAATATATGAAATGAAAAATTCACTGGATAGACTTAGCAGATTGTATATGATAGAAGATAAGGCCATTAAACTTAAAGATAGATAAAATTAAATTATTGAGCTGAAGACCAGAAAGTAAAATTTTGACAAAAAAGAAAAAGAGCCTCATTGTTAATTGGGCAGTATGAACCTGTCTAACATACATGGAATTTGAATACCACAAGGAGATGACAGAGAATGCAGAAGAAAAAAAGTATTTGAAGTAATAATGATGCACAATTTTCAAAATTGATTAATACAAGCTTGCTGATCCCAGAAGCTTAGTGAACTTCAAGCAAAATACATACAAAGAAAACCATACCTAAGCACAACATAGTCAAACTGCTCAAAACTAAAAACAAAGAGTAAATCTTAAAATGCTCAGATGATAAAACAAATTACACACAAAAAAACAAGAATATGCATGATGACTGGCATCTCATCAGAAGCAATGAAGAGAAGAAGTCAGTTGAAAAACAGCTTTAAAGCACTAAAATAAAAATAAATATCAAACAATTCTGTATTCTTGAGAGTACAACTTGAAAATGAAGGTGACATAAAGATATTTCTAAATGAGTAACAACTGAGAGAATTTGTTGTCAGCTGCTTAAACATTGGTCTGGTTGTCAGCTCTCCTCACACATTTGACACTCTGTCTTAGACATGCCCATCATAACAATTCGTATGAAAACGTATTCTGCTTAAAGGAAAGTTTCATCCCCTTTCAGACAATAGTTACTGAGACAACTACAAAAACTGAGAGTGAAAGGAAGAAATGTGTGAGCATAATGGAAACTAGGCCATGCCTTAGAACTTTGACTGATTTACTTGGGAGATAAGAGTGTTCAGATGTGTAATGCTTATTAGTTAAGATTAAGCCTGGCTGTCTTAAGGCTTAACCTGCCCTGCAGTCTTTCATGCCAACTTTGATCCATTTGGAGATGATAGTAAAAGTTCTGTAAGTTGTTTGGAGCGTTTGGAATGAGTTCTGCTTGCTACAGTGGAGCTTTAGTCTTCTTGAAGTGATTTCCTTTATGTCAGGTTCACGTGGGAAAACTTAGAAGAGACGTTGAAAACTTAGAAGAGGTTTGAAGGATCTTCGTGTTCTGGAAAGGAATTACAATATTAATGAAGGTCAACCATCAGAGACTGACAAAATGACCCAAAGAAAGCCAGCTAAATTCTTGCAGTCAGCCCACCCCTTAAAAACAACCCTATGTCTTGTATTGAAATGGGGTGAAAAAATTTTCAGAGATGTAATCTTGATAATGGAATATTGGATACCCCATGTCAAAGTGCACACCTCAACAAAGATTGAGCCTGCATCAGAGGGCTCAAACCTGCTGAGTTAAAGAGTTCCCAAGCCTGAAATAGACTTACGTCACTGCATGATATAGAGCATTGGGTGGGCTGAAAGTATTAGAAAATGGTCTGGTTGATCTGTGAGCTTCTGCCACACAAGTAGCAACTGAATATATAACCAAAGCCTTGTTTAATGGCATGGAGCAATTCTCTCCCTTCATGCCTCCTGATTCCTTCCTCCCTTTCTATCTATATAACCTCCTATCATTTTTGTCCTCATTATTCTGCTTCTTGAGTATTCCTTTGGAGAATTAGCTCTTCAATTGATGCTAAATGAAGTAAATTTAATTTCCCTGCTTGGTTCATGAACATGGGATTCAAACTTAGTCCCTCAGACTCTGCCTTTTGATATTTAACTCATGAGGAATAATGTAAGAATAAGTCATTATGCTATTTATCCTGCAAACTGTTCAAGGACATCTCCATTAATTCTCGCTAATTAGGTCACATCTTAGATTTCATGTCCTTGTTCCCATTCTGAGACTTGAATATTCAGCTTTACTTTGAAATCTCTAGTCTTCTCTTGGTCTTTTCTGTGGCTTCTGAAATTAACCAGAGTTAGTGTCTTTCTTTATAATCAGAGCTAACTGAAACAAAATTCTTACCATCATTTTTTTCAAAGCAAAACTTATTTAATGACATAACCTAAAATACAATGATGTGCTAACATCAAATTATCTAATTATTCATAATTACTCATTCTGTATGGTATATTGTTTCATGAAAATATCAATTTGCCAAAATTATACAGTCTGAATAAAATTCTATTCCTTAAACTCATTTTTTGTCCTTTCCTATAAGAATATATTACATCATCATGAAACTCAAATAAATTCTTAATAGAAGGTGATTCATTCAATATTTACACTTTAAGAAAAGCATTAAAATTAACTCTGAAAGAGCAGTGTGTTGCAATTATATCATCATCACAGTGGTACAAAGGAGATATACAATGTATTTTCAGAACTAGAAAGTCCTGGGTTTGACTAATAACTAACCCATTCACTTACTATGTAACATTAGTCATTGAAATTAGGGTCTCAAATTTCTCAGCTACTAAAATGGGTAATTACAAGACTTACCCTTGTAGGATTATCATGTGAAAATTAAAATTATGTATTTAAAGAGCACTTTCTTTGATGCCTAGGCAATCATGAATAGACACTATAGGTTGACTGATTTTATTAAGAAGATAGGGCATTCCCCTTAATATCTCCATGTCATATGGACAGTGTGATTGATATCAACTTTATTACAATAAAATATACATGGAAAATGCAAATACCATGAGGTTGAGGCTACAAAATAAAACAACAGAAAATTGCTGACCAATTGTAGTTCCCTCATAGTCTACTCAATTTATACCACTCTTAATATTGAAATTAATTATAGATCTTCCTATTTCTCACTTTTTACTAATCCTGGGAATATATGATATGATTAAATAAATTCCTTCCCTCACAAACTTTTCCTGTTGCTCCAGAGACAGTATGATTACTAAAAGTAGTCATTAGTGACTTTGGATATGTATGTGGTGAAATGCTGATTATGAAAACCATATGACCCCTAACGTTAGTCACTTGGTTGCTATAGATTCTATATTTATATGTGGAGACTCTTTTGAAAAAACAAATGTTTAGACTCTATTTAAAGCAGAAAAAGTGTTTTTTGTTCTTACTTTGATTTGTTTTTGTTATTTTTTACAAATATTTTTAACCATAGAAGAAAGTCAAATTTCTCATTAATACAATATCATACATTAATTCAGTTGATTCAGAGGCTGACTGCTATTACATATATTACAAGATAATTACATCAAAAGTGCTAAACTTCTCAAGGAATATAGTTTTTATTTTGAAATAAAATAAAATTTATTTTTAATGTTTTAGTATGAATATTTATATTTGTTTTTAACTGATGACTCATAACTGAACATATATTTTATGAAACCTAGTTTATTTTGTTTACTTTTTAGAAATACTTCTTAAACACATTATAAAATAATATGTTTCCCAATAAATTCCATATGTTTGATATGTCAGCTTATTCTGTTTTATATGATAGCATTCCTGCTTAACATAACAATACTGTATTATCTTCATTCTACAAACAGCAAATATTAGCAGGAGGATTAAGTAATTTTCCAAAGGCAAAAAAGGGGGTCAATGTCAGCAATCGGATTAGAGCTAAGTACGCTTTGATTCCCAAGACTAGCCTAAGAGATTAAAAATGCCTCTTTCGGTCTGACTTCAATAATTAGTTAGAAGTTAGGTTTTTCAATTGAAACCTTAAAACCTGATGTTCTATTCATTTTAAGAAATACTAAGAATTCACTAAATATTCAGAAAACCAAATGGGAATTTTGAAAGATAAGTTAATGTTTTTATGCATTTAAATATTTTATATCTGTATTTGTCTTTTCTCTACTTTTACTTTATCAACAAATCTTACATCCATCATCAAAATATTTTCTGAATAGTTTCACTTCACTCTTCTTCATATTACCATCTTCACCCAAGCTTACATACATCACTTACCTAACCTTCACTTTTGCCGCATTTAACAACAGCATGGGCGTTTCAAAAATTGTGCAACTTTCTACCATTTTAGACCTTGAAACACTCTAATTCTTCCCAGAGCAATTTGAATACTCTCACTTTAGGATTTATACTTGTGTCCTATTTAAATTGAACTTCCTCAGACTTAGCTGATGATTCTTTATTAACCCAGTGCCACCCTGAAATGCCATCTATTTAGAGAGACTTTCCACATTCATTCAATATCATTAGCATGCTTATTCACTTCCATCCTGTGTTCCTGCTTTACTTGCCTCATAATTTATCACTATGTGAAATAACTGGTGTGTTTATTTCCTTGTTGATTCCTGTGCCCTCCATTCACACAGCAGAGCCAGAAATCAGGAATCATACCTGTATTCATACCAGTATGTACCATCTACATACCAGTATGTAGATGAGTATATGAGAAACATAATTATCCAAATAAATATTTTGATGAAAGTATAGATACAATCTGAGAAACACTAAGAAAATATATATTTTATCCACAGAAAAGTGTTTTCTATTATGAGTATTAATCTCACTTTTATTTATTTTATACCACCCTTGACTATCTATCTTTTAAAATATTTAATGTTACATTAGAGAAACTGAGAGAAAAAAATAAATTGATACCACAAGGAAAAATATATCAGCATATAAATTTAATCTTTTTTTTGAAATTAAATACCAAATCTGATAATCAGGCATATTTAAATAATGAAAAAGATAAGTTGTCTTCTACAACTCTGCTCTGGTGAACACATTTAAATTCTAAATGGTACTTTTACTCGACACATAGAAATATTTTTTTTAAATAAAGTGTGAAGAAAGCTGGACATCATATATATTGAGGAAATACTGAGTAATAAGACACCACCGTTTTCTGACCAAGATGTGGTCACAAAAGATTATGATTATCAGCTTCTTTAGAACTAAGTTCTTTCACAATGCTATGGATTGTATAAGAGGTCAATATATATTTGACAAGTGAGATGCTTTATAATTCCCCCAAACACTTGTGGTTTCTTTGGAAGGAAACTTTGAAGTACAGAGAAAATTGAAGATATTAGTTAACACTTGGTTATTGTATGTATTAATCAAATATTTATTATTCTGAGATATGTAGTTAGTATGTTTTATTAAATAAAAGTAGTGTACTATGATGTAATATGGAAAATATATAATAATATTTCCACCCCCAAATTCAATACCAAAGTAATCAAAGTATTCAACTTTATAACAGAATATTAGTAATAAATTGTTTGGAACAAAGAAAATTTTCCTAGACTCTAAAGTCATGTTTCCGTAAGAAAAAAAAAAAACAACAGATTGCCAATTTTCTTCTTTCATTTCTACCTGTATATCTAACTGAGATATTAATTGGTTTCCTATTCTTGTTTTAGAAGAGGTTTATATTAAATTTCAATAATAAACATTTTAGAGAGTAGTTTTGAAATATCAAGGAGATATTTTGAAATATACCACAGGGAGTCTAAAATTTATTTTACCTCAGAAAATATAAATTTAGTGTGCTGTTTCTATATAGATAACCTCAAAATTGTCTAAATTAATCATTACCAGAGGAGTATTTAAAACCCACCAGGGATTTTAAAATAAAATGTTATTATAACAACTATATAGTTCCTTCTAAATGTTTTCTCCCCCTTTGCTCATTTCTTTCAAACATATTTTTAAATTAAGTCATCTTTCTGGACATTTAAATATCTATTTATATTTCCAATTATGTATCAAGTAGATTCATCAGAGAGACTGATAGTTACCAACTTGAGAAATTAAATTTCTGCTTCCATGAAACTGCAGACAAAATTGACGTTGTTTGTCTTTTCAGTCACAAAAATAGCTGATTCTTTGGGGGAAAACAAAAGGAAACCTTTATTGTACGTTATGCCTTCAAGGTATTATTCTAATCCCTGTAAAATGGAAATTATAATACACATTACAGATGATAAAATTATGTTTTAGATGTTAAATAATTTGTCCAAAACTGAAATTTAAACTCATATTATTCTAACGCCAAAGGTTCTATTTTCACTCAGAAAGCTGCCTGGCTTTTCCTCATTAACACAGTCACAAAAAGAAGACATTTATGAAATTCCCAGTAAGAAAAGGGTACTATAGTGGGCCTTTAGTAATTAGTTATAAGAGATTACTACCTCATTTCCAGAAAATGGATAGCAAAATCTCTCCCAGGTTCCAAATTGAGTCCTGTCTAGAGCCGTGCTACCTCTGAAAAGTTCAAGATCCTATAAAAAGATTGTCGGAATAAACATTAGGAATGGGTTGACTGGATAAATAAATATTTAAAGAAATGACAAACTGTTTTTCAAACTGTGTTTACCCTTTGCTTCTTGTTTAATTGTAAACCTTTTTTCCATTCTTCCCTAGTTTCCATTGTCATACAATTCTTAGAATAAACTTGTCAGATTCTACCAAAAAGCCTGCTAGTACATATTTTTTTCCTTTGGGGGAGCAGAGATTGTGTTGCATTTATACACCACTCTGTGAAAAATTAAGGTCACAACAATATTGAATCTTCCAGTTTCTGAACAAGGCATATCTCTCCATTTATTTAGGTCTTCGTGAATTTCTCCTACCTATGCTTTCTAATTTTTAATATGAAACTCTTGGCACCTTGCACATATTTTTGTTAAGTTTTTCCTGCATATTTTATTGGCTTTTGACATTGATATAAAATGAATTTTCTTTAGTATAAAAAATAATTGATTTTTTTTATTGATTTGTATTCTGTATCCTTGTTACTGTAGTTATTAATTCTAGGAGATTGTTTTTATAGATTCCTTAGGATTTCCCATGTAAGCAATCATATCATCTGAAAATAGTCAGTTGTACTACTTTCTGAGCTATATGGGTTTTTTAATAGCCTTATTTAATGGTTAGGACTTCTACTACAATAGTGAATAAAGAAATGAGAATGAATGTCCTTGCCTTGTGCTAATATTAAGGGGAAAGTGGTCTACTTTTCACCACTAAGTACAATGCTAGAGGAGTCCACAGGCAAACATGAATTTTCCTTAGCAGAAAACAAAAATAATTTGGTAAATAATAAAGATATGCAGAGTTCAAAATAATTCATATAAATATAGCACATAATCCTAATTTTGTAAAGTAAATATACACTAAGATACTTATTTCAAACACACACACACAAAGGTATAGGAATATAAAAATATATACAAAATTTTCCAATAAGTTATGTATAAGTGATAATATTTGTGTTAATTTTTATTCATTTTTATTTGATAGTCTGTATTCCTGTGTTTTACTCCAATAATCAAGTAAAATATAGATACAGTTATAAAATATAGATTTTAAATGTTTATATGAAGATATTTCCTCTCTAGTCTGCCTTTTTTCCATTCTTCCCCAGACAGATCCAAAAGTGTTTCTCCCAAGGTAGTATTTTCTAAAATATCTACATCTAAAACATTTGATATTGTTCCTCCTCATTTTGACAGTACTTCTTGTTTTGAAAACAAAATTGTTTATTGCTGGAGCAGAGATGGTTAAACTCCATCTCTAAGTTTGGTGGGTTTCATGGGAGACTATGAATTCTTAGAAAAACTGCAAGATTATATGGGCAGATGGATGCAAATAGTCAATTTCTTTAATTTTTGCCTTTTGGTAAGATTAATGAAGATTAATTATGATTATTTTTATATATTTAATTTAAATTAATTATTAATTAATAAGATTAATTCTTACTGAAGAATCTTCAATAAGATTCTTAAGGATACATTTATACTTTACACATTTATACTTGTGTCTGCTCGTATATATAGGTGCACAGACAACTGATTATTTAAATGTAGCCTACTATGTACTCACCATGCACTTACTAAACTAAATGCTTGTTTAAGACTCGTTTACTCACATCTTTGTGAATCTGAAGTGTCTATTTAGAGAATGATTTTTAAAAAAATCAAATACCACATTTTCTACAAAGTCTTCTTTGACTTCCTGTAGTAGAACTCTTTTCTGTAGTGGAATTGAATGTTCTTCTTTTTTATCCCTAGTTATCAGATTTAAAAAAACCCTTTTCCATCAAATAAATAAAGGTCTGTGCTACAAAGAGTAATATATTTTGTTTTATCGACTTTCTTTAGAGCAAAGTAAATGTCATTTTTAGAACAAAGTAGACTATTTTGTCAAACTTTGATCATATCACAAGAGGTAAAACAAAGCCTATGCAGAAACATATACCTTATCTGATAACGTTTATCAAAATATTAGTAAAAGTAAAAACTCATATTTTATATTTTAAAACCAGGACATTGAAGGAGTAAGACTATACCCATCTCAATTAAATAGTTGGACACAGGAATAAGGATGCATAGTTAAAGGATGATAGAAATGAAATATAAGCTATCACTTCTAGATAAAGCTCTGGACAATATTTTTAGTATTGTCTTTCTTGTACAAATAGCTGCATTATGATATTTTAATCTATTTTTGATAAAGTAAGAATAGTGTAATTTTAAAATTTTTAACATGGATTTAACCACAGTTTCAAAAAAGAAAAATATATTTACTTATTTAAAATCTTCTTTTCTCCCTATCATCAGAAGAAAATAACTTCTTTGTCAAAATGTAAAAGTATCTTGTTTCATAAAAAATTCAGTTACAATTTGAAAGCATACCTGGTTTGATTTTCCTCACTTATGTGCACAATTAAATAGAATTTTACATAGGAGAAGCCACTGCTACTTTACACATCATGCTAAGTATTCGTCCTGTAAGGCTGAGTATATTTGATTGACCTCTCTGGCAACTTCTCGAAAATAGTATAAAACATCCAGGAAAGTACCCTATCATGTTAAAATGTACTACTTTAGAAAAACTTTACAAATGGCTGGAATAGTATAAAAGCTTATACATACATATATTTGTCAGAGAATTCAGGGACAGAGCAAATCAATCTTTTTAACATTTCAAAATTATTTGCCAAAGCATGGAGAAGCAACATTGTCTTGCCAAAGCTACATTCATTTTGATCCACTTCACAGTAACATTGGAAAGCTGGCCTCACATGAAGTTATTTATTTATTTATTTATTATTTTTTAAATTGGAGTATTGTTGCTTTAAATTGGAGTATTGTTGCAACTAACAATGTTGTGTTAGTTTCTGCTGTACAGCAAAGTGAATCAGCCACACGTATACATACATCTCCGCTTCCTTGGATTCCATCCCATTTAGGTCACCACAGAGCATTGAGTAGAGTTCCCTGTGCAATACAGTCTGTTCTCATTAGTTATCTAGTTTATACATAGTAGTGTATATATGTCAATCCCAATCTCCCAATCCATCCCACCCCCCCTTCCCCCCTTGGTATCTATACGTTTGTTCTCTACATCTGTGTCTCTATTTCTGCTTTGCAAATAAGTTCATCTATACCATTTTTTCTAGATTCTACATATGAGGTTTTAATGGAGCCAAGACATTCAGTTTGCCAGATAAAGAATGTGAAATTAACAATCATGTCATCAGCCGCTGTGTTAGATGTAGAGTTCTTTGACTTGTAATGATATGATAAATGCCTCTAGGACTTTTAGTTCTGGTAATAGGGCAGACTAGACGTCTATAGAAACTTTACTTATAGACACCAAAATAATGATAAAAATATTTTTTAAAAGAGAAAGGAAAAGTCTTACTTGAAATCATAGCTTAGCTTGTGGCAATATAAAAGAAACCCCAGATTTCAGTAATGACCTGAAAGCATGGACTGAAAAAATATATTGAAAACACATACTACAATTTTCTAGAGCTAGAAGACTTACAGGAGAAGAAATGCAACCATCAGTTTTTAGAAATGGACAAATTATTCAAGGAGTATGACCATGAGTGACCAATGCACATTAAAGAAGATACCTAATCTCATTAGTGATCAAAAACATACAAATTGTAACAAAAATGAGATACCATTTTATGTCCACCAGATTTACAAAAATATATTTCTAGCTTAAATCTCTAATTGTGAGGTTTAGAAAAAAATGGGAATTCTCAATGTAATGTATTATGATTCACTTTAAATTTGGAAACGCTCAGTGAAATTGAAATTTTTCTTAGTGCTAACAAAATGAAACATACTATAAAATGGACAAATAAAATGTTTTTGTACATCTAGATTCTATACAGTATTGAAAATTAATTTTACTCTAGCATCCACCTGGAGGAATCTAAAAAATTTAATTTGAGCAAAAGAAATAGAAGTCACAAAAATGCAATCAGAATGCATGCCTTTATGTAAGGGTCAAAAGTAGGCAACATTGTATTTGTTTTAGGGTTATACACATGTGTGGTAATATAAGGAGTAGTAAAAGAAAGTTTTAAAGCTGGAAGAGGGTAGGGGTTATGATATAGGAGGGATAAAGAAATTTTTCCGAGTTTTTAATGTGCAGTACCTTATGTTGGCTGGGAGGTACATTATTATACTTAGAGTTTTGAAAACTATATATATGCTATCTCTTTCTCATTCATTGTATTTATATTTGTTGTACATAAGCAAAGAGAGATTTCAAATTATTTTTGTCAAAAATTATCTATGATGTACCAGTTACCTCCCAGTAATAGTGAAGGAGCTGGCAATTTTCATATAAATGGACACAGCTGGAATGATGTATCCACAAGACATTAATATCTTGCAATGTAAAACTAATGATTCTTGTTCAGTGGGTATCTCTCTCATGGGTCTCTTATATTTTTAATCCACGATGAGTTATGAAGTTGGAAATTCCTCAATTTTGACCTAATCCAGAATCTTAAATCCAGGTTCAGGGACTGTGTGCCATGCTGGTATAAGAAGCTTATTTGCTAGGTGTATCTGAAATCTTTATCATCTTTACATCATTGATCACCAAGAGGTTTTTGCCAAGTTTTATCTAACATGATATCATAGTAGAGAATTGCCAAAGGGTGAAACCTCCAGGGAAGATATTACCAAGTCCACAGCTCACTTCATATCTTTTATGTAGCTATGTTTTGTATGGACGTTGCATGATTACTTTAATGTCTGTTTCACCCACTAAACTATCATCTTTTAGAGACTTAGCTTTATCTTAATCTTTGTAGTACTGGCTCATAAAAATGGTTGGCAGATTATATTTTTTTCTGAATGAAGATGTATACTGGATACATATTAATCAAACAGTATAATAAGCTTGGAAGAAGTCCATCTATTGACAATTGAATTCAAACTATATTTACTCCTTATACTATCTAATTGTATGCATTTACTGACCATTTTCATAAAGATAATATTATTTCATATAATAATATATGTCTAAAGCAAGATATAGTATAATAAGAGTAATAAAGCTTGCCTTCCACCTTCCTAGTTGAGAAGTTTAATTCTTTTCAAGAAGGAGTTAATTTTTCAATCAACCAGACAATATATCACATAGGGTTTTCTCTCCCTATATATTTTTATTAGCTAAAAACTCAAGTATATGACTGTGGACTTTGCCTTGTTGCAAATTGTAAACCAACCAGAAATAATATTGCCCTGTATTTAGGCTAGCACTCATTTTTCTTTTCATGGGAATTTAAAGTAGGGATAATGACATTAATGAAACAATTTTAAAAGTAAAATTTTCAGTAGTAATTGAAGTCTACAAGTATCATAATAAGGTTTTAATGATAGCAAATGGAAAAATTACCGATGTTGCAAAATTGTAAAACCTTGCAAATACATAAATCATAGAAATAGGATTTTCTATTGTATAGGGTTGTCAGTGATAAGTATGTTAATGCATTGGAAGTGTGTTTACTATCGGTGCTGAAATCTCATGAAAATTCAAGAATTAAATTGTAACTTTTAATTTCAAATTTTATTACAAAATCATAGAGGATATCAGTTACGTTTAATATATAATATACATAAAATTGAGAATAAGTGCATAGTGTAATGATAAGAAAACAAATATACACTTATGAGAGTTCTAACACAGTATATGCATAGGTAGTATATTTGTATAAGATAGTAGTAAAATAACTAGAAATTATGAATACCAGGGTATTTATATAATAAAGGTGAAAATATAGGCTTGTAACTCATGACTTTATTCCTCAGTAAGATGTGGATTTATTGTGCTGACTTTGGAATTTATATTACTTTGACTATTTCACTTCTATACTATTCCAAAGGTAATGATGCTTATCTATTATCTATTTTCTTAAAATACCATTTTCTGACCTAATTCAATTTGATATTTAAATATAAAAAGACATACTCTAGGAATGGTAAGTGCAAAAATTTATGCCCTTCATATTTATTTAGTCATTTATTTAACCAGTGTCATTAAGCATGTAATAAACACCAGCTGTAAGTTTAAATAAGAAATTGAAATGAACCATCTTTTGTTTTTATATATATAATGGAAGAAAAAAGAAACATTTACTTTCATTGTAATCTCTAGTCTATATCACAGTGTTTACTGTAAATACAAAGTGGATACAAATAGGCAATAGAATGAGTACAGTTCTATGACACAATTTCATTAATGTGTTGCAGAAAGATATCACATTTTAAATGGTTAAATGCTTGGATGTAAAGTAGAGCTAAAATGTGTAAAATTGTTTTTCTGTTATTTTGGATGAGAAATTAAAGATGTTGCATAGTAAAACCAGGCACATGGTTTTCTTTTTAATTCATGTAATAGATAAACAAGGATTGATGATAGGACTAATTAAAATATAATTAAGGCATATAGTGAAGATAAAACACAAATATTAGAAGTAGAGAGCACTATGTGGATACAATGGAGAGAAATATAAAGTACTTTTAAATAATCTAAATGCCTTCAAAAAGAGTAACGTTTGAGTTAACGAATGGCAGATGAGTAATGTTCTTAAAAGAGGACAAAAATTATGAGGTATGGGTATGATTCTGCACAAATGACTATATCACTTAGAAATATTTTTCCATCTATTCATTCATTCACCAAATATTTGTTGAAAACTATTGATAAAATGAAATGGAGACATGATAAAGAATGAAACAAAGATGGTTTCTGACTTCATAGCAGCATCTTCTAGTGAAGAAATTAAGTAATAAACAAAAATGTAAGGATTAGAGATATTATATGGGCTAGGAAGGAAATGAAACATGGATGCTATGACAGGGAATGAGGTAGACGTTAGGAAGTAACATAAGTAATTCAATTAATTAGGGAGAGCCTTTCTACGGAGGGAGGGTTTTAATTGAAAGATGCTGTAGGAAATGATGCCAGCCAAATAAAATCAGAAGGAAAACATTTTCATCAGAGGGAGTTGCAGATTCAAAGCCCAAACAATTAAATAAATGGTTGGTGGATGGTGGGAGCAAGCTTTCTCACTGTTGGAATGGTAATTTGTCAATAAGAGAGACTAAAATTATCCATGTGGTCATTAGAATTATTGAGTTCATATTTAGCTTAATATGGATGCAAGAGTTACATATAGAAATATTTATACATCTGTGTATATCAGCAAGTTAGCTGATATATTGCCTTGCTATATGAGCTGGGTGGGCTTAAACAAAACAACATCCCTTTAACAGTGAGCACACTTAGCATCCAGATCTTGGTTTCTAATATCATTACCTGATGAAAGCGAAAAGACTCCTTGGTAAGTGATTGATTCTAATAATGGAACAAGAAATATCCAAGGTGAGCCTGGAACATCTTATAGTGTCAGAAATTGTCAAGAAAGGAAGGAAAGAAGGAAGGGAGGGAGGAAAGAAGGAAGGGAGGGAGGGAGGAAAGAGAAAGGGGAAAAAAATCTACAATGATGCTGATACGTTAAAGGAAGGGACACAGAGCCAATGAGTTTTCAATAGCAAAAGCTGGAAAAATTTGAGCAGCAAAACAAATTAGCATTGTTTTATTACTCAAAATATAAAATAAATATCCATGAGTCCATGCTGATTATAAATAAATTACTGAATAAATAATAAGTGGAAGAGAAAAAAACCCTGAATCATTCTTGTGGGAAAATTCCAAATTTGTATAGATATTTCAGGGTGGAACTTTCTTCTAAAGAGTACAGCATGGATATTAGGAAAAAAGAGTAAATTTACAGTGGAGAAGACTGACAAACACTCCCTCAGTCAGGTGATCAAGGTCAATATCAGCAGCGATAAAATCCTGTTGGTAGTATGTATTTATGATATAATCGATGAAGATCACACTTTACCTCTTTGGTCTTTGTCCTGAAAAAACATAAAGGCACTCTAAGTGTGGGGGGGAAAATAGACAAATTTCATTAGAGGGACGTCCTTTAGAATACTTGACCTATGTACTCTCCAAAATTTTCAAGGTTAATAAAAAAACAAGGATTCTGAGAAATTGTCACAGCTAAGAGGAGCATGAGACATGATAACCAAATTTAAAATAGTGTCCTAGAATAGAAAAAGACATTAAGCAGACTGAATAATCTGATTTAATATTTGATTTAGTTTTTAATAAATATTGGTTTTAATACTGATTCATTAATAGTAATAAGTTCACCATACTAATGTAAGGTGTTAATAATAGGGGAAACTGTGTGAGTGGGTTTATGAAAGTTCACCGTACAATCTTGTTAACTTTTCCATAAATCTAAACCTATTCTAAAATATAAAAACAATTAAAAGAAAATTCACATGCTCTGCAGCCTCCATTGCAGTTAGTGGCAAGTATGTGGCATTGTTCTTGCCAGAGATGAAAACTAAGGATTTGCAGGAAAACTTATTTCTCTAAAACAGATGCTACCCTTTCCTGCTTCCCTTCCATTTCCATTCTTCACTCTGCCTGGAACAAGGCTACAGTGCCTGGAAGAGCAGTGGTTACATCACATATGAACGTGAGGTGACATGCTTGAAGACAGGATGATATTGCTGAGCATGGCAGTGTAGAAAGAATAAAAAGGAAAATATGTGTTAAACTACCATGGAATCACTGTATGCTTAGACTGCCACTGCAAACGTTCCTTTGCACTGAATTCTTAGATATAAAAAAGAAGTAATGAGAAACAATTGCCTTGACTAAAAATTTCTATTTCAATAAGGGATGTATCTCAACATATATTGAATGGTATATATTTTCTTCTGGTTCATGTATTTACATTATAAAATATGCCATAATACTGATATGTCATACTACAGCACCACATTTTTCACTAAAACACTTTAATATTGATTATATTAATTAGCGTACCAACACACAGTTTGGCCAACAGATCATAGTGCTTGTGAAACACACATTTTCATACTAACGACTTCAATTATTAAAGCAGAGAATCATCAGCAAATAAACAAGATTGGTGGTGTAACTACAGACTCAAATACCCTAGTATGCAACTGGATTATGAAAACAAGCAGCTGTACCAACAAGATAGGCAATCAAATTGACAGTGTGTGTCTGAATTAATGGAATATGTGCCACTTGACAAATTTAAATAAGTGCTGAAATGGTGAAACAAGTTGATTTGGATTATCACATTCGTTCAGAGTAGACATAATTTAAATGAGATAATTATGCATCTACATCAGGCAAATACATAGTTTTATAAGTAACAGAACATAAAAATTGATCTAGAAATGTATAAAAAGCAAACCATTAAATATAATTAAATACAGCAAATAAAAATTGATATTTAAAGATAATACAAGAGTTAGACTACAAATTAGCTGATATTTCAAACTTAACTGTTAGAATGTATTAAAAATACGTAATTCTCAGTAAAGATACAATCCAGTTCACTTTAATTTTATGATCAAGCCCAGGTGAAAGCCAATACACTACAACAATTATCAGTAAGTATATGACCTTATTTGATTATTACTTTGCTTGATCTGTTACAGAATGTACGTGATGGGACTTTTAACATAATGATCATGAAAGAAAGCAAGGCGACTCCAAATAAAGTATTTTATTTTTAATAGCTATTCAACAAGTTTGACATAGATTAGCAAAAGCAATATAAGTAAATCGGCTTGCCTTTATCATGATATCTAGTACTGCTCAAATGGAGTATGTATAAGTGTGTGTGTGTGCTATTAATAGTCAATTAAGGACCCATCATAATTATTTGCTATTCAGTTAACAGAATAGTCACTTATATTTATTATCTTTCACCTACTGTAAGATTAAAAAAAAAACTTGAAATAATTTTAAGACTACAGAAATATGACTGAGAATGAACCACAAAGAGAACTGCATGGTTCTTATCTTTACCCCTAGTAGTTCGAGAAATACTACCATCTCTTACCTGTTCAATGCATAGCTTTCAAATCCATCTTTTGGCCTCCATGTTTTTCTTCTCTCCAGTAAATATTACCAAAATTGTTATCTAAAACACAACACATATAATTCTCCTGAAAAACTTTTTAATGTTTCCCCACTATGAAGTTATTTTTTATCCTTTTCATAGTATAATCTTTGGAAGAAAGTCACTGTGCACAGCTCAGATAGGAGGAGTGTGGAGTTATGCTCCACCTCCTTGAGGAAGGATCTACTTAAATTACTTTAATTCTTCAGCACAGGAGATTTGCTCATTCTCCCTGATTTACTTATTTATTCAATCATTTATTTATATGAGTATAGACTTATAGATACCGTCTTCATAGTAAGTATTAAAATCCAATACTACTTTATTTATTTTGTTGCTTATATTTATTTTCAGGTTTGGCCATTGGCCATTGTTTCTCTTTGCTCCTGTCTCCCCTTAACATACCCCATTTAGGAGATTGTTTGTTTGTTTGCTTGCTTGCTTGTTTTTGAGCACTTCTTTACTTTCTGGCAATACAAGATGCTTCAAGCTTGTCTTGTATATTTCTTCTTCTACTCTAAGAATAAGCCATTTCTCCAAGGAGCCCTGATTCCTTTTACTGAATAATGGTATTAGGAACCAAGATCAGGGTTCTGTGTGTGCTCATTACTATTGAGGTGTCTTTGCTTCCAGGCACTCTCAGTTGACAGAGCAACAAAATATATGAGGTATACCAATCTGTGCATATATACCTATTTATAATTATTTCTATATTCATGCATCTATATCTATATTAAGATAACATAAATTCATTCTTACCTCCCCAACTCTAAAATACTGCTGCTTGGATAGTTATTGCCTTCTCCACTTGCTTGTCTACAAGAGTGAGAAATCTTGCTTCCAATCATGAGACATCCATTTACTAATTTTTCAGTTCCAGTATACATGTATAGTGAGTTCTGAATTATTAACCCATATACTCATAGAAACAACTAAACAACTAAAGTACAGCTAAGTACTTTGTACAGCTGTACAACTAAAGTACAGCTCTTATGTGCAGCTGCTTTCCCACTCATATCCAAAGTTACTTATAGCAGCACCTCCCTTCCCCACAGAACCCTCATAGATGAGTTTGTTTTATACATTTAAAAACTGTTAAATTTTATTGTCACATTATGAAGTCTATCCTGGGATTTCCAAGCTCTTAAATATATTTTTAAATTTGTATACATTTATTTTCATTTTCTGTGCTTTATAGTTCTATAAGTTTTAACAACCTCATAGTGTTATTTATCTACCATTATAGTATCATATAAAATAGTGTTATCACCCTAAAAAAATCCTCTTTGTACACACATACACATATTAAAAACACATAATACTTTTAAGGAAATACAACTTATACTCTCATCCCATTAGAATGTTGCAGTGAAAGTAAAATTTTTATTTTGCCATCTCATTTATACTTAAAAATTAAAAGCAAACATATGCTTTTTTTCTTGTTTTCCTGCTACCTCACTATGTATTTATAAATTAAATATAGTACAACTGAATGAAAATATAGGAAAATTTTGTTTGGTGATTATGATAACATGTTAATGAAAATTTTATTTTCTTTCTGTTTCTTGTTTTATATTAAGCCATTTAAATGTCCCTTTGATTTATAATGAAAACTGTTCACATGGATAAGTTGAGTGAACACTAGTCTAGGTACAGGAAACCTCTCTTTAAACTGGTTCCATTAATAATCAGCTTGGTGATCTTGTTTGTGAATTTCACATTAATACAACTTTGGAATAAAATATTGATGATGCCTAACATTAAAAAAGCAAATATTTTTTTCTCTGATGGGTAATAATACATTAAGCTATTATCTCATGGTATTAAGTTTATTAATTTAATGACTATCTCAGGGAACCAGATTCTGGTTCCATTTAGTCTATGTTTTTATCTATTTTTTTCTTCTTTTTTAATTTAGTTGATTTTTACTTTTATCTTCATTATTTCTTTTCTTACACCTAGTTTGTGTTTAATTTGTTGTTATTTTATTTTATTACATTGGAAAATGAGGTCATTCATTTGAGACCTTTTATTTTTCCTAATAAAGGCATTTAGTTCTACCTATTTCTCAGTAAGTACTAATACAGCAGCACCTCAAAATTTAGATATATTTTGTTTTCATTTTCATTCAATTCAAATTATTTTCAAACTCCTTTATCTCTTCTTTGATGTATGGCAATTTAAAAGTGTTTTAAATTACTTTGCACATAGTTACTTCATATATTTTTATTATTAGTTGAATAAAACTTTAGGATTGTTACACCTTTTGATAAATTGACTCATTAATCTTTTAAGGGTTCTTTCCTCTTAAGTCTATTTTTTTTCTGACATTAATACAGCCACTCTATCCTTCTCTTGATTATTGTTAGCCTTGAGTAACTTTCTCCATCCTTTTATTTATAATCTATTTGTGTCTTTATTTTCAGTCCCTTTCTTTAAGGCGTCATATAGTTGAGTCTTTTTTCTTAAATTTTCTTAAATCCAGTTTGAAAACTCCTACTTTCTAATCAGGTGTTTATACTATTTATACTTGATTGATCTAGTTATGCTTACTTCTGTCATGGTCCTATTAATTTTTCTATCAATTTTTTGTTTCTCTTTCTTTTTCTTCTTTGGCTTCTTTTATTAACTAAGTATATTTTTGTTATTTCATTTAGGGGGAGTTTTATTACTACAACTATTTGCTATGTGAGTGGTTGCATTCAGGTATACAGAATACATCTTTGACTTATCACCATCTACTGTGACATTATACCATGTCACATAATGTATAAAAACTTTACAATAGCCTACTTTCATTTTTTTTCCCTTCTGGGCCTTTATCTTATAGTTACTTTTACATATTTTAATTTACAAAAACATATACTTTTTATTATTTTTGTTTCAAGTTGAATGTCTTGCAATGAGATCTAATAAAGAGAAAGCATTATTGTATAATTATCCACACAGCTGACAGTTCCAGTGTTCTTTGTTTATTCATACACATTCATAATTTCTTCTTCCTGAAGGACATACTTTTATAATTTTTGTATTTCAGGTCTGCTGAAGATGAATTCTTTCAGCTTTTGTATATCTCAATAGTCTATTACTTTTTTGTTTTTAAAGATATTCTGTAGATACAGAATTCTGGGTTGGCAGATTTTTTTTTGTACTTTATGATGCTGTTCCACTGTCTTCTTACATACATTATTACTATTGAGAAATCTTCTATGAATTGTATCTTTGTTCCTCCACACATAACATGTCATTGTGCAAGAGTTCTATTAAGATTTTCCCTTTATCACTGGTTTTGGACAATTTAATTACAATGTGCCTTTTTGTAGTTTTCTTTATGTGTCTTGTGCTTGGGGGTCGTTGCAGTCTTGGATCTGTGTATTTATACCTATCTCAAATACAGAAAGTTTTCAGGTTCACCTTTTTCAATGTATTTCTGCTCTACTCCCTCCTTCAGAAACTAATTACACATGCTTCGTTTTCCTTCAGTTTGTCCCACATCTCAATATGTCCTTTTAAATTTTCTAATTTCTTACATTTAAAGAAAATTAGTAATTTTTATTACTGTTTTCAAGTTCGCTAATCTTCCAAAATATCTGTTATTAATCCTATATGGTGTGTTTTTCATCTCATTTATTTTGCTTCTCATCTCTGTTGAAATAAATTTCTAGGCCCAAGATGGCACCATTCCTGCCTGGGGTGCCACTTCAACAAACCAAAACTTAGATAATGTTCATGTCCCTGTAAAGGTTCCGTTTCACCAGAAATACAGTATATGCAGTCAGCAAATTCCCAAACATCAAGCCAACTCTGGACCTTCTGATCCCAAACAAGGTTGTTATGTGGCCCCAGCCAGATATTTTTTATTTGTTTCTTCTTTGTTCTTTACTCTTTATCCTTTATCCTGAAGGCTTCTTGCCTTCTGCCTCATTTTGCATTTATTTGAATTGAAAATGTCCATTTATTGAGTGTTAAATAAAGTTTGTATCACCTAAATTATCTTCTCTAATTATTTTTTATCATCTTTCAAAGTTTGATTTGGGTCCTTCTTTTTTGTCATACATATCTCTACTAACAAACAAATGACATATACTTGTAAAAGCTGTTTTAGTATTCTTACCTGCTAGTTCTAACACCTCTGTTACCTCTAGATCAGTTTTGATTGATTGATGTCTCTTGTCCTTGAGTTGTAAAATTCCTGTTTTTTACATCTCTGGTACTTTTTAATCAGAAGCAAAGATAATTGTGAATTTTACATTTTTGGATGCTGAATATTTTTACTCACATAAACATTTCTGAAATTTGTTCTGGTGTTCAGACCAGTTATTAATATTTGTTAGGGGGTAAACAAAGCTGTGTTTAGTATAGTGTTAATTATGCCCCTCAAAAGATGCTTCTAAGGGCTCTACTCAATTACTCGTAAAAATTTTTCAACATGGCTGGTTGGAACATGAATTATTCCCCGTACTGCATATGTGCCAGGCACTCTTATCTTTTGAGTAGTGTTTTCCCAATCTTGGATAATTTTCTCATGTGTACCATTCATTATTCTGCTGAATACTTGTGGAACATTCTCCAAAATCTCTGTGCTTTTTTTTCTTGTTTGATGCCTATCTACCTTTGTTTCCCTGGATTCTGAACTCTATCCTCCCACGACTGGATCTGTCAGTATTTACTGAGGTTCTTTCTCTTGTTCCACAGTCTGGTATCTCTCTCAAGGCAGTAAGCTGGGGCATTCATAGGGCTCAACTTGTTTGCTTCCCATCTCTCGTGGATAACCTTTGTTTTTCCTGGTACAGTGTGTAGAAAACCATTACAGGTCCCTCCCCCCATCTGAAAATAGAATGTTTCTTTGAAACGTTTGAAATAATGCAGGAGTAAGGGGGTATACTGAAACACCATTGGCCATGTAATGATGATTGTTAAAGCTGAGTGATGAGTCACTCTTCCTTCTATTTTTGAATACAGATCTTCCTTGACTCACAGTGGGGTTATGTCCTGATAAACACATCATAAGTTGAAAATATCACAAATTGAAAATGCATTTAATACATCTAACTTATCAAACATCATAGCTTAGCCTAGCCTACGTTTAACGTGCTCAGAACACTTACACACTTACATTAGCCTACAGTTTGGCAAAATCATCTAACACAAAACCCATTTGATAATAAAGTGTTGACTATCTCATGTAATTTTTTGAGTACTGTACTGAAAATGAAAAACAGAATGGCTGCATGGATACAGAATGGTTGTAAGTGCATTGTTTGTTTACCCTTGTGATCGCATGGCTGACTGGAGTTGCAGCTCCCTGCTGCTGCCCAACATCATGAGAGCATATCTTACCACATATCACTAGTCCAGGAAAACAATCAAAATTCAAAATGTGAAGCACACTTTCTAATGAATGTTTTACTTTTTCACTGTCAAAAAGTTGAACCATCATAAGTTGGGACCATCTGTACATTGAAATGATTTGGTAATACTAATTTTCAAAACTCAAAATGATAGAGAACTAAATGTGTTGTGTCTGTTGTTTTAATGAAGCACCTGAACTTGAAGACTTGATATTGGGTTAGGAGAAAAGACATAACAAAATTTCTGACACTTGTCCACATCTTTGGTGACTGAATCTTTACAATTATCTATTCGGTGATCACATGATACAATGAGATGAGTTTCTACTTCTCTCTTCTTTTCTCACCCCAGACCAGCAACTTGGAGTTGCCTAATCCAGTTGAAGTGTTTTCCTTTCCTCTCCCCTCCTCCCACCTCCTCTCCTCTCCTCCCCTCCCCTCCCCTCTCCTCTCCTCTCCTCTCCTCTTTTCCTTTCCTTTCCTTTTCTTTCCTTTCCCCTTCCTTCCTTCCTTCTTCCCTTCCTCCCTTTTTTCTTTTTCTTTCCTTCTCCCTTTCTTTCTTTCTCTCTCTCTTTCTCTTTCTTTCTCTCTTTCTTTTTCTCTTTCTTTCTTCTAAGTCACTACATATATATATATATATATATATATATATATATATATATATATGTTGTCATCCACACAGTGGTAACTCCAGAATATTTTTATAAAAGGAAGTTCGAAGCAGCTATCTGCTTAGAAGTATGACTAAGTGCCTTGGGGATGTTAGGAGGCTTATGATGAAACTGTGTTTAGCAGGCTTACTGTTTGAAAGGATTTACAACAGTGGTGATGAAGCTTATAGTTTGGCTAAGACCTACCACCAACCCCATTTGCCATCCCTTGCCCCACTACTGCCCTTGCATTTATTTTATGAATACCAAAAATGTAACAGTATCTTTCCCTAAAGGAAATAGACTCTGCTTTATTTTCTTCCACACTACTACTCAAATAAATATGTTTTTCCTTAAGAGCTGAGGTGCTATGTCTGTCTGGTTTGGCTTACCTACATTGTATATGTTATGGAATGTGAGAAAATTACCTCGTTCTAATGCTTCTGGTTTATAAAAGGAAAGAGGTAGAGGTGACTAGAGCCTAATGGTCTGTCTCCATAACCTGGTTCTCCTTACTAGCTCTATGACTATAGAAAATTTAGTTAATTTTCGTTCTTCAGTTGTATTATTGCAAAAATGAAAATAGTATTAGTATTTTCCATTTTGGAGTTTGTGGCAAGGATAAAAAGAGTTAATTAGTAAAATATTCTGACACATAAATATTAGTCATTGTCATTGTAAGTTGTTAGAAAGTGCCCTAAGAAGTTCAAGGTTGTGAGCACGAGATGGAGAAAAATAAAGAGGAAACTTGAGATCTTGCAGAGAAGTCCATAAGCCTTGGTGACCTGATAAGGGCCTTGGAAAGGGTGGCATGCATGCAAAAAGTTGTTTTTCTCTGGTCTCTCCCCAAGTGACTTATGCAATTCAGACTTTGTTTAGATCTTGCATCTTTAAATCAGAGATTTCTTTCTTTTCCCTTATATTACTTCAAAACCACCAGAGGCCTAACATGAACAATAAAAAATTGAACAATTTTATCTTTTAAGAATGAACATTTAGGAAATGTAGTTTTCAATTTAGAAAAGTAGTCATTGTACATTGTAAAATGCAGTGTCACCTAGAACATAAAATTTATAGGTTTCTTTTTTTATAAAATGGGAAAATTCCATATACTTATAATTATTTATACATGATAGAAAACTTCAAATTTATATCTAATTCTAAATGTGTTTTAATTGGCAAATAGCTGTATCTAAAATGTGTCCATATCTCTCAATCATCTGTGTTTAGAAAGAGAATATTTTACAATATTCCCTGTTCTAAATGTAAGCTTATAAATAGAACTGTAAGAGGCAATTACAATTATTTCAATTAACGTACCCAAATTACTTTGCAATATAATAAATTCTACAAAGCTCTGCATAATCACCATAGAATATGTACGTGTTTTTTATTATTTGAACACTAAATTTCCTCATTTTCATGCTGCAGATTTGCTGACCATGGCTGTAATTAATCTCCTAATGATTAACAAAGAAAGATACTTTTTTATGTCAAATAAATGAGAATAATAACTTCCATGAATTTTGTGAAAACCAATTTATTAGATTGGTCCTTAACATCTTGGATAACTTCCAACGGTATAAATGAACGAAATCCAGCAATGAAGTATTTTCTTTGAAGGCAAGATTTATACATAAGAATGCTCTGGAAAGAAACTTATCTTTTTCACAGTGGGGGTGATTATAAAGTTAAATGTATAGCATAGTTTTAAATGGAATTTTGAAGAATGAGGTTAAAATAAGACTAAAAAAAACTGAAGGACATATTTGATAATGTGAGATCACTTTCAAACATAGGATATTTAACTCCCGGAAGCCACTTTAAAGAGAAGTGGTTGGGCTTTCGTGGTGGTGCAGTGGTTGAGAGTCCGCCTGCCGATGCAGGGGACATGGGTTCGTGCCCCGGTCCGGGAAGATCCCACATGCCGCGGAGCGGCTGGGCCCGTGAGCCATGGCCGCTGAGCCTGCACGTCTGGAGCCTGTGCTCCGCAGTGGAAGAGGCCATGACAGTGAGAGGCCCGCGTACCGCAAAAAAGAAAAAAAAAAGAAATGGTTAATGGTCTTTAAAATTCACTTTTACATAGTGTTACATTGTTATACACTTTACTGTAATACCTTTTTTTTCCTATTAATGTATAACAGAAGATAAAAATGTTATATGGTGCTATTACACAGAGTACTAAAAGATACATACAGAGTAACATCAAAAGGTAGAGTTTTATTATATAAACTACTATTCTGTTACATGCATGTTCCTGCAGGAGTAGCTGTGGTGTTTTTAGTGATTATTTATTAGTAACTAATGTGGGCCATAGAGAAATTCAAGGCTCTCCATGAGTGTGTCTTTGTTTCATTCTCCAGCTTCAACTTGCTTATGTATGGCACACACTTTGAATTGCCATACTCAAATATTTTCCATTTTCTACACTTGTCATTCTTTACATACCCTTGGACTTTGTTCATGCTTCTTCCTTTTGCCTGAATGCACTTCTTCCCTCCTTACCTGTTCCACAAAACAGAAGTAGCAAATAGCTACTCCATTTTTCAGATTCTACTATAGACATTATATGTCATCTGCTCCCCACCAAGAAAGAATTAATCATAATCTCCTCTGGGCTATGACATTTGTAAAACATTATCAAACTGATATTTAGCAAATTTGTCTCCTCATTCCAAACATGATCATTTTTTCCCATGTTGCCAGTATTGAGCCAAATGACTATTGAATGTGTTCTGTGGTTTATCTAGGATTGCCCATTAGACTATTCTATGCTTATTAATGTATTATTATTTTTTTAAGATTCAAATGCCAAGACCCCCGAATTTATGTAGTTTAGGGATAATTTAAGATATACCAGTACACGGTGAAAACTATGGATTTCAACGATGTCAATCTAATCTTGAGAACATATATAACAGATAATGTTAAAATGCTCCTCTTGAGAAACACTATCCAATAAGACATTCCGCAGCGATGGAAAAGTCCTATATCTGAAGTGCCCACGAATATGATAACCACTAGTTATACGTTGTTATTGAGCACTTGAAATGACCAGCATGACTGAGGAAGTAAATATGTGGTTTTATTACATTTAATTAATATTTAAATTTAAGTAGCCACATATAACTAGTTGCTCTCTTTCAGACAGCACCACTCTTGAGTTAGAAGATAGTTAAAATTCAGATATTTTCAATGCCATGACATATACTAACCAAGCATCCTATACATTGCCATTTAAACAACTTCATTAATGGGTGTTTTTCCAGCTCCATTGCTGTGCACTGGGAATTCAAATATAGTAGATAGTCTCAGAAATATAGACATTTTTACTTTTCTAAAAAGAAGTTGTGATAATATCTACTGCAAACTTCACACGTATTTGAATAATAAATGTTTGCCCCTACCTATTCTCCCTCACCCAAACACAATAGTTTGCAGAAAAAGGAAAGAAGAGTAAGAAAAACAGAGTAGGCTTTGTGGAGCAAGAAGACAAATATGAAAGATAGAGTGAGGATATAGATAATAGAGTAAAAAGATTCAAAATGAATTTGATAGGAGATTCAGAAGAAGAAAACCTAGAGATAATGCTAGAATGATGAACATTCGGAAAAATAATCTTTTAAAGTTTTCTAAATTTAATAGAAACGCTTAAGATTTCAGATTTTATATATTTTGATATGTTGGTTTATTCAGTGCTATTCCTTCTAGACTATGTACATGGTGAGAATCAGGGATAGTCTGCTTATTCAGAATGCTTTTTCACTTAGAGTAGCGCTTGACCTATAGGAAGTCCTCAGTAAATATTAAATGAAAAACTGAATTAATTACTGTGTCCTGAGAGATATCACACAAAAAAGAATAAAACCACATTAAAAAAAAACATTGATGAAACTAAAGAACATAAAAGACAATATTGGAAGCAACTTGGAAATTTCATATTATATGCATGGCAGTAATAGGAACATAATTCTCATTAGCACCAGGAGATAAGGGTAGAAAAGGAAATACCTTTCAAGTGACAGGGTAAACTAATGATGACAAATTAAAATTACAAGAGAGTAATAACAATTCATGCACACACAATAGAGTCTGACAGCCATTGAGGATCTGGTCAGACACATCTCTGCACCACTGAGAACCTGTACTTTCTTTGATATGTACTAGCCCCAAGGACACCACCAATCATATTCAGAACAGTATCTGCCAGCTGTAACCTTATGGTCTCAAGGTTTCCACTTGTAACTATGCAACAATTTCTTACCCCAACCAATCCTTACTTAGCAAACAGCCTTACTTCTTGCCAGTTCCAATTATGATTCTTGATAAACAACTCATATAACTAACTGTAACCTTGAGGTTTCTGCCTTTATAGGCCTCCCCCATTTTGTATAAAGCGGAAAACAATTCAAGTGCTTCTTAGATCTGTGGCTTCCAGACTGTAGTTCTATAAAACCCCAAATAAACACCTTTTAATTTCGATCAAGTCTAAAATTTTGGTTAATGCCAGCAATGTCACTAGGTTGTTTTGTTGATACAGAAGGTAAGCATTCAGCAATCTCATTTCCTTTTCCTTTCTCAGGGGCTACTTTCCTTTTTGAGTTTCATGTGTTTTATTTTTTCCTGTGTTTTAATACATATGATATTAGTGTGTATGTGTGTGTTCACATGAACGTATATTTATGTGTGTTTTCACAAATTATCTTTTGGACAAAAACAGAGCAAATTCAGAAACATGATGTTCTCAATGGAAAGAAAGAATAGCAAACTGCTTAAAACTGTCTTAATATTTTATTTCATTAAAAAATCTTGAGTGAATTGTGACAATACATAATCTATGAAATCTGAATGGAAGGACATGGCTCTTTGTATGTCATTAGTCTTTACATTTAATTTGTTTAGAATATTTCATAATTAAAAAATTCAACCAAAATTATATCTATGATATAAACCTGAACTTGTGGCACTTTTATATATTCCTAAGACATGAAAAAAGTATTAAATAAACCAATTATGTATGGATTAACATGAATCCACAACTTTTATTGCACACTAACTGTGATGGATCCCTGAAAATATACAAGTTATTTAAAGTTATTCCTTATTATTAACTCCATAGTTTGTCACATACTTATCATGACACTATTCTTATGTAAGTAAATACTAATTTACAGTTTAAAAAACAACTTAGAAGTATCTAAAGTGCTGTTTCTAATAACTTTCATTAGCAGCTGCATTTTAGATAAACAGATCTGCATTTCTTTGAGGTTAGAAATATATTGACTTGCTCCTTAATTTATATTTGAGCAAAACGTAGAAAGTAATTAATTATAAATTTACTCCATGTTCATAAAATGTATACATTTTTATTCCTGATGGTTGTTTTCACCAGCTTCACAAATTTCTTTTTTTTACCCTTTTCAAAGGAGATCTTGCTGAATTTTTTCCATGAAAGATTTTATTCTAGTATTGAGTCATATTAAAACATGAAAAAGTTGAAGTTGGCAGGAAATACATGAAATCAGCAAAGTTAAGAGGAACATAGTAGTATTGGGGGAATTTGAGAAAATGCTGCTTATCCAGCATCACCACTGTTGCTGCCTAGAGGCTAGTTTAATTAGGCTACAATTCGTATGGCAGAAAGCAGTTTTGTAATTACCTTCAAATGACCAAACCATATAGAACTCTAAGGAGAATTGCATATTCCAAGTAATGAACCAATTTGCAGTTGACTGGATTTTTTATCTAAGGCATTTATTGGGCAAACAATATTTAAATATATGTTACTTCAATTCTATACCCATGTAAATAGTTGAATTTTAAGACCTATTTCAGAATTTATAGAAGTGATAAAAATATGTTAAAATAAATCCTATCAATTTTTAAAAACCTGCTTTGGTAAAAGTACTGTATCTAAAACCTAGAAGTACTTACAACAATTTAACTAAATTTCAGATTATACTAAAAGAAGTTTAATTAGTTTAGTAAGGAAAGTATATTTAATTAAAATCTATGTTTCTTAATGGTGAAGTGGTATAAATACTTCATTTTCTGATTCAGTGTCTACCAGTCAATTCTTCTTTGATATCAAATTGACTCAAAAATCATAGCTTCTTCATAACACTTTCTCTCTTTATCTGTATTTGTGTCTTTTCCAAGGGATAAATGACTTTAGTGTACAGGCATACCTCGGAGATGTCGTGGGTTCAGTTCCAGACCACTGCAATAAAGCAAATAGCACAATAAAGAGTGTCACACAATTTTCTTTGGTTTCCCAGTGCATATTAAAGTTATGTTTAGACTATACTGTAGTCTATCAATTCTGCAATAACATTATGTCTAAAAAAGCAATGTATATATCTTAATTAAAAGTACTGTATTGCTAAAAAATGCTAACCATCATCTGAGGCTTCAGTGAGTCACTGTCTTTTGCTGGTGGAGGGTCTTGCCTTGATAATGATGGCTGCTGACTGATCTAGTGGTTGCTGAAGATTAGAGTGGCTTTGGCAATCTCTTAAACTAAGAACAATGAAGTTTGCCACATCAATTAACTCTTTCTTTTAGGAAAAATTTCCCTGTAGCATGCAATACTATTGATAGCATTTTACCCACAGCAGAACTTCTTTCAAAATGGGAGTCAGTCCTCTCAGACCCTGCCCTGGCTTTTACAACATGTTTATGTAATATTCTAAATCCTTTGTTGTCATTTCTATAACCTTCACAGCATCTTCATCAGGAGTAGATTCCATCTCAAGAAACAACTTTCATTGACCATCCATAAGAAGTGACTCCTCATCTGTAACAGTTTTATCATGAGATTGGGGCAATTCAGTCACATCTTCAGGCTCCACTTCTAATTCTAGGTCTTTTGCTCTTTTCACCACATTTGCAGTTACTTCCTCCACTGAAGTCTTGAATCTCCCAAGTCATCCATGAGGGTTGGAATCAACTTCTTTGAAACTCCTGTTAATGTTTATATTCTGACTTCTTCCCATGAATCACTAATCTTCTTAATGCCATCTAGAATGATGAATCCTTTCCAGAAGGTTTTCAATTTACTTTGCCCAGAGCCATCAGAAAATTACTATCTATGGCAGGTATAACCTTGCAAAATGTATTTCTTAAATAATAAGATTTGAAAATCAAAATACTCCTTGATCCATGGGCTGCAAAATGATGTGCTAGTAGGCATGAAAAAAAAAAACATTAATCTCACTGTACATCTCCATCAGAATTCTTGAGTGACCAGGTGCATTGTCAGTCAACAGTAATAATTTGAAAAGAATCTTTCTTTCTGACCAGTAGGTCTCAATAGTGAGCTAAATATATTTAGGAAAGTATGTTGTAAACAGATGTTCTGTCATCCAGGCCTTGTTTTTCCACTGATAGAGCACAGGTAGAGTAGACTGAGCATAATTTTTTAAGGGTCCCAGGATTTTCGGAATGGTAAAAGAGCATTAGCTTCAACTTAAAGTCTCCAACTGCATTGGCCCCTAACAAGAGAGTCAACCCTTCCTTTGAAGCTTCGAAGCCAGGCATTGACTTCTCTCCTCCAGCTGTAAGTATTAGATGGCATCTTCTTCCAAGAAAAGCTGTTTAGTCTACATTGAAAATCTGTTTTTTAGGGTAGCCACCTTCATTAGTTGTCTTAGCTAGATCTTCTGGATAGCTTGCTGCAGCTTCTACATCAGCACTTGCTGCTTCACCTTGCACTTTGTGATATGGAGAGGGCTTCTTTCCTTAAACCTTATGATCCATCCTCTGCTAGCTTCACACTTTTCTTCTGCAACTTCCTCACCTCTCTCAGCCTGCATAGAATTGAAGAGAGTTAGGGCTTTGCTGTGGATTAGGCTTTGGCTTAAGAGAATGTTGTGGCTGGTTTGATCTAGTTTTAGACTACTAAAACTTTCTTCACATCAGCAATAAGACTGTTTCACTTTATTTTCATTTGTGTATTCACTTTTAATTTCCTTCAAGAAATTTTCCTTTGTATTCACAAGTTGGCTAACTTTGGTGCTACAGGCCTAGCTTTTGGCCTGTCTCAACTTTCTACATGGCTTCCTCACTAAGCTTAATCTTTTCTAGCTTTTGATTTAAAGTGAGAGTTGCGCAACTCTTTCTTTCACTTGAGCACTTAGAAGCCATTGTAGCATTATTAATTGGCCTAATTTCAATACTGTTATGTCTCAGGGAGTAGGGAGGCCTGGGGAGAGGGACAGAGATGGGGGAACAGCAGGTCAGTGGAGCAGTCAGAACACACACAAACATTTGTTAAATTTGCCATCTTGTATGGGCACAGTTCATGGTGCCCCAAAACAGTTAAAATAGTAACATCAAAGATCACTGATCACAGATCACCAAAACAAACGTAACAATAATGAAAAAAGGTGTGAAAAATGGAGAGAATTACTAAAATGTGACACAGAACCATGAAGTGAGCAAATGCTACTGGAAAAATGGTGCCAATATACTTGCTCCATGCAAGGAAGGTTGCCACAAACCCCCAATTTGTAAATACCACTATCTGCAAAATGCAATAAAGTGAAGTGCAATAGAACAAGGTATGCCTGTATTAAAATATAATCCCAAACATTAAATATATTCTCTTTGTTACATAGAAATGAAATCAGCAAGTTTCAGGCAAATAATGTGGTATGGGGTTTTTGTTGTTGTTGTTAAAGTATAATTGATTTACAATGTAGTGTTTCTGATATACAGCAAAGTCATTCATACATATATACATATACATAGATATACTTTTTCAGATTCTTTTCTATTATAGTTTACTATGGGGTTCTTTTAATTAATATAAAATACTCCCTTTTCTAGATGTAGAAACATTATCAAGAGAAAACTTGGCTCTAAATACAGAAGTTTTGAAATGTTATGAGGAATTAAGGTTATCTAAATCAGTATATTTTCATATTTTGAGAATGGAGTTATAAGAGGAAAAAAACAATTTCTTATAATTCAAAAAATTACAAAAATATAATTTGGGGATGAAAACATAGATATGTTTCATATATGCTGAAAAGTTGTGTATAATTAATTTTTACAGCTCAATAAAATTTTGTTTTAATTAAAGCAAAAAGCTGAAAGAATAACAGTTCTTATTCAACAACAAAAGCTGTTCTTATTCAACAGTTCTTATTCAACAACAAAAGTTCTTATTCTCAAACAAAAGCTGAAAGAATAACAGTTTTTATTACATTTTCTATTAAATACTTATAGTAATAATTACTTATAGACTTTAAGAATATTAATTAATTTAATTCTCACAGCTGAGTTAACTATTATTATGAATTTCATTCAGCAGACCAAGAAAGCTGAGATAAAGAAGTTGAATGACTTGCCAGGGCACACATGAGTAGCATTATTGGAGACAAAATTTGACTCTAAGCAAACAATTAATTTGAAAATCCATTTTAAAACATGACAAATGCAGTCATTATATAAGATTAATTAAATTGGGAAAAATACATGTGTGAGGAAAAAAATGATATTCTCATCTATTTCTTTATCCTGAATATTTTTTGCTGTGAACTTACCACGTATTTATTAGTGAGAGAAAATATACAAAATTCAGACAAAGAAATAATGGTAACAAAACAAAATAAACACTAAACTTGAAAAGTTAAAGGGGACTTCCCTGGCGGTCCAGCAGTTAAGACTCCGTGCTTACACTGCAGGGGCCATGGGTTCTATCCCTGGTCAGGGAACTAAGATCCTGCATGCCACGTGGCACGGCCAAAATAAGATAAAATAAAATAAGTAAATAAAAGTTAAAACTTCAAGTACAGGTATTAAAAAGGTTGTTAGCTGGAGCTGTCACCCCAGAAGGTGGAATAACATATTGAAGGGGTCCATGAGGAAGGTCAATTTAAACAAGCTTTCTGTCTAAGGTGTTTGTTACAGTCTACAGCTATCCATACACAATACAAAAACATTTTATGTGAGATCCTAACATGAGCCTAGAGGTGAGAAGAACTGGAGTGCCTATTTTAATAATTTTTTACTTATCAATCAAAATTACCCAGATAGAAAATAAGTCTACAATAGATAGAAGGACAAGGAGGAGGGAAAAGGGGATGGGGAAGAATAGAAGGAGGGGAAAAAAAGAAAGAGCAGAGGAGAAATGGGAAGAGAAGGGGGAGGAGGAAGAGAAGGAGGAAGTGAAGGGGGAGGAGGAGGGAAAAAAGGAGGGGAAGTAGGAGGAGGAGGAGGCGGAGAAGTGGGAAGAGGATGAGAAGGGAAACACAATTTTTCGTGGTAACTAAGCAAGAGGCCCTTCCTTCTATGAAACACTCTCTCAATTCTTCAAATAAAGGAAGTCTCCAGCTTCCTTGTGTATTCCTTGAACCAATATAAAGGAAAACATGATTAGCAGAAAGAATATTTCTCACATACTCACTACTCTTTTAATGCAGTCTCAATACTCAAAAAAGGAAATCATCTAATGAAACTCTGTATGATACTAATAGTCATCAGTCTAGTCCATTTTGATTGTTGAATGCAGAACCAGGAAACATAGTATATAAGGAAAATATGAAGAATAGAAAAACATTAAAATTATCTATGAGAGAATAAAATCCTGATTAAAAATAAATATATAAGGGATTTTTATATACATATATTTGTGAATGGGTATTTGTGTGAGGTACACACACACACACACACACACACACACACACACACACACACACACACACACAGTATGGAGTGGGATATAACCCTTTGCATAGGCAGGCATCTATCTTGCCCCTTCTGGATTTGGTGGCAAGGGGAACTGAAACAAATATGCTGCTCATGCTGGCTGCTTTGCCATAAGATTCTTTTTGCCTCTGATGCAAGAATCTTGTGTTCTTGACAAAATCTGTGAAAGTCTGGCAGGCTAACATTTTCTTGCAAGTCAGCTAAAATCTCAGGCCCTTTACTGTCTTTACAAATATATTATAACTGTAGCAGTGATACTGGATCTGAATCCACCAACCAATCAACAAACAAAAAGAAAGCACTGAAAATATATTTTAACAATTGAAGTAGTAAAAAAATAAGCTAAATGGATTGTATATGTTTTTTTAAATTTGTCTCAGAAGGAAGTTAAAATTATAATTAGAAGTTATTCAAAGATGATGACATTGATCTTTACATAGTAAAAATTATGTAGATAGGACAGATTTGGAACACAAATATAGAGAAAAATGAATAAAAATAACAAAAATTAAGTATTAATCCAAGAACTGAAGGAAGTTAACTAACAAGATCCAAGGGCAGACCTAAGAAATTATAACTGATAAACTGAGAGTTGTTCTTTTTTCTTTTGAAGGCACAAAATTAATTGACTATTGGAAAATCTAATAAAGAAAATCAGTCAGGAAGAAGTCACATTTACAATATCAGAAGTGGAAAGCTGAATATAAAGATTGACAGATCAACAATTTCATTTGTGCCTGAGAAATTATTTATTTCCTGATCTAAATCATCTGATAAGAGAAAATAAATGATGATAAGTCAAGAAATTAAAAATCTGGAACAATTTCAAGAATTATAAAAGAAATATTCCTACATTCTTTTCTAGTAAGTGTGGAAATCTGGAAGAAATATGCACTCTCTCAGGGAAATATGAACTAGAAATTGCCATGTAGGAAAGAGAACACCTACACTGAAAAAAAAACATGGGTATTAAAAAAGTTTATTAGTAAGAATAAGACAAAATTAAAATGCTCATGAAGGAATAAGATACTGAGAAGTTAACCTAAGTCTGGCATTGTGATTTATTATCAGGTTGTATACAAAAGAATTAGAAACAAATGTTTATGTAATTCCCTCCTGAAATCAATTCTGATAGTTGTCTCATTAACGTTTCCACCTCACTGGTTTGTTATTGTTATTTTGCTTTTCTATTTGTTTGTTGTTCATTTGTTTGGGGGTTGTATGTGGTGATGTGTATGTTTCTATGTGTGTAGATTCTTTTCTTAAACCCAAGCAAATATACTTGATTCCATTTACTTAAGCATGAATTATCAGTGCTTGATTTACATTGTCTTAATTCTTTTTGAATAAAGCCATGGGGAAATTATCTTCAAAATAACAGAGTGAACATTATAACTTGTTTAGACTTCAAAAAGTTACCTATAAGATGGAATTAAAATTCATTTTCTCTTAAGAGATTTATCTTTTATTTTTCTGGTCCAGCTTTATGTAATCAATCTCAAGGCCAACAATACTGGGTTCGGATTAAGTTCAGTGAGAGTGAGATTGATTTCTGGGTTGTTTAAAATATTGACATTAAAATAAAGTTAACTTAAAAAAAAAAGAATTTTTCCTTAGCAATTTTCACATAAATGTTCTCTGGTAATTTTCCTTTTAGTTTCATATCATTATATCTTTAACAATCCATAGAGACAAAAACTTTCCAGTCCATGTTTTTTGAGAGTGAAAATTAGTCAGTTATTACATATTCTAACATTATGCTTCCTACATATAAAATTTAAAATATATACTATTTAAATAATGAATCCCAAAATAAAGAAATTAAAACATACCAAATCTTTATTTTGGGCAGTTTCATCTGATTTGGGCAATATATATTGTTTGGAGAAATAAAACTTGAAGGGCTCTCTAAAGAAATAAATTGAAATAGGAAAAGCTTTTAGATGAAGAATTTTGTATTGTTGAATATAATTTAATTACTAGAAGTATGTCCCAGATATCTATCTATATCTATAAATAATTTAGTTCATGTTCTATATATTTCTGAACTTTTAAATGACAATTATTCAGCATATCTCAAGCCAAGATGTTGTAGATTAGGATAACAATTATGGGAATGCTACTTCCTGTGCCTGAGAATTTATTTCCTGATCTAAATCATCTGATAAGAGAAACTAAATGATGACAAGTCAAGAAATTAAAAATCTGGATGCTAACATATGACAAGTAAAAAATAAGAATAGAGCTGAATTTGTGGCAATGTAAAAATAGTCTCTCAGTAGATATTTTCCATATTTTTCAAGTAATACTTTTCTGAGGAAATATTTACAAATATATAAAAGGTATTTCATCTTCTAGACCAAATTTACCAACTTACCTAAATCCATTCCAGACTTTTTGAGGAAAAAACCCTGTATTTATCAAAGGCCAATTTACACAAAGAAGCTGAATCCCCAAATTTTCTATATCCTTAATGTAGCATTCTGGAAACTTACAATTTTGTTCTCCAGTAAACATAGACTCACCATTTACTAGCTCCCACATATTGAGAGAAAAAAAGAAAACAAATAAGAAAAGGAGATAAAGGAAAAAAAGGAAAAGAAGTCTATCCCATGGAGCCATATCTCATCTCCATATTGTTCATATTAAAAATCTTGGAGTCATCTTTGTTTCCTAAACTTCATTTTTTCCCCATTCAGTTTCTCAGCTAACCCTGTTTGTCATGTTATGGCAATATATACCAAATCTCATTAGATATCACAATTAATTCAGCAACCATCCATAACCAGCCACCATTTCCTTTTGATAGGGCAATTGTGGTAGCATCCTAACCTTTCTTACAACTCCGTATGATCCTCTTATAATCCAGTCTTTAAATAGAAACCACAGTGAGCATTATTTTATTCTTCAAATATTCCAAATATTTATTTTCCCTGTTTTAGAAATTTGCACTTGTTGTTCTCACTGATGATTGGATGTTTTTCTTCTCAGTACTTTATCCTAGCTCAAATGCCCCCTAATTCAAAACTTTTTTTTTTGTTCTTTGTTTGTTTGTTTTAATGGCTACTCTAAATTATGATTTCTTCATCTTCTACTAGAAAACCACATTTTAGGTTCTGGAGAGCACTGATCACTACTGGAAAATGTTTTATTCTACTTTGTCTGACAAATAAAATATAAGCTTATTTTGAGTGAGTACTTTTATGTGTTTTTCAAAGGATAACATATACACCCTGTAATGAATATTTTTAAATATCTGAATTAATGAATAAATGGATGAATGCATTTATTTTCCCAATAATATTCATGAAATATAAACAGAAATTTAATCACATAAAAACAGTGAAGATTAACCTTGTAAACTATTTTGCTTTATGCTTAAACAGACATACAATAAAGAATCATACAAATAGTTATAAAACAGATTTAGAAATTTAAAAATGCATATATCATACAGGAATGCTTGAATTGCTGTAGGTTAGACTGTATCAATAAGAAAATGAATGGCTCAAAAATAATTTGGATTTTATTTCTACAGTAATATTGATAGATCAATTAAATAAAGCATTTGGCCTTCAAGCATTATATTTATTTATTCATCCATCCATTTATTTAATAAATATTTATCAAGTGTTATCATGTTCTAAGCTCTGTACTAGAAAGAAGGACCCAATTTGAGAAGAAGCAACAATATAACACATCTCATGAAACTTAGCAATAATTCTAATGGATGTATAATTCAGTAACAATTTTCTTGCAGGAATAAATGCAATAATCATAAAAAGTACTGAAAACAAGTCCTATTGAGAACTAAGCTTTAATATTTAGCAGTTAGTATTTTATCAGAAACATCACAGCATCCTTACTAGATGACAACAGCATGATGAGAAGGAATATTCATAGGGACTGCCTGATTAAACAATGTTTGAAAGGCAACCCAAATGTCAAAGACATAACCTAAATGTATACTAGGTGCCTAAGAATAGAATAAACAGTATAGAAAAGCAAATAAACAGTGATTTAAAAGTAAACTCAGAAACTCTCCCACACCATGGATAAGGACTACATTGCAGAATCTTGTTTCGAGGACAGTCTTCTGATATAAATGAACTCATGTTTCACAGAGTGATATTGAAATGCATATTCTAAAGCTCTCTGTGTTATTATATGTTAGGGGCATTATCTTCCTGAAATAACATCAAAATTTGAAAAAGATTTTGAAGATGCCTCATCACATTTGTCTTCCATAGTTATCATTGCAGTCCCATTGATAAATGGTAACAGTTAACAGATATATTTTTTAGAAGTCAGCAATTCAGAATCAACTTTTTAATGAAATGACTATGCAGTATTTGTCTTTTCATTAAAATGTGTTTCATTTATTTGAGGTCATTTCTGCTGAAAGTGTTTATTGCAAAAGAAGAGTGTTATGAATCAATGGAAAAACACATTTGCTGAATAAAAAGTGTTTAATTTATATCATACACTTGAGGAAGAAGTTGATACTAACATAATAATAGTAGGGGACTTTAACACCTGACTTACATCAATGGACAGAGCATCCAGACAGAAAATCAATAAGGAAAGACTGGCCTTAAAGGACATATTCTACCAGATGGACTTAATAGTTTTCCATAGAATGTTCCATCTAAAAGCAGCAGAATACACTTTTTTTTTTAAGTGCATATAGAATATTCTCCAGGATACAGCACATGCCAGGATACAAAACAAGTCTCAATAAATGTAAGAAGATTAAAATCATATCAAGCATCTTAATTTTAACTACAGTGGTATGAGATGAAATTAACTACAAGAAAAAACTGGAAAAAATACAAACACAAGAAGCTAAATGATATGCCACCAAATAACCAATAGGTCATTGAAGTAATCAAAGAAAAAAATTTTTTTTAAATCTGGAGAAAAATGAAATTGGAAACACAGTTATCCAAAATCTATGGGATGCAGCAAAAGCAGTTCTAAGAGGGATGTTTACAGTATACAAGCCTACCTTAGGAAACAAGAAAAATCTCAAATAAACAATTTAACCTTGTACCTAAAGGAAACAGAAGAACAAACAAAATGCAAAGTTAAAAGAAGAAATGAAATAATAAAGATCAAAGCAGAAATAAATGAAGTACAGACTAAAAAGCAATAGAAAAATAATCAGGGAAACTAAGAACAGGTTCTTTAAAAAGATAAAATTGGTAGACCTTTAGTCAGATTCATCAAGAAAAAAGAGAGAGCCCAAATAAATCAGAAATGAAAGAAGAAAAGTTGCAAATGACACCACAGAAATACAAAGGATCATGAGATCACTAAGAATAATTATATGCTAATGAAATAGACAGCCTGGATGAAATAGATAAAGTCCTAGAAATGTACCATCTCCTACCACTAAATCAGGAAGAAATAGAAAATATGAATAGACCAATTACCAGTAATGAAATTGGATTGGAATTAAAAAACAACAACAGCAACAACAAAAGTCCAGGACCGGAAAGTTTCACAGGTGATTTCTACCTAACATTTAAAGAAGAGTTAACATCTATCCTTCTTAAACTATTCCAAACAATTGAAGAGACAGGGATCCTTCTGAACTCACTCTGTGAGGCCAGCATCACTCTCATATCAAAACCAGGCAAAGACACCACATAAAAAGAAAAAAAACAAAAACAAAAAGCAAAAAAACAAAAACTGTAAAGACCCTGAATAGCAAATTAAACCTTGAGAAAGAAGAACAAAGCTGGAGGTCACACACTCCCTGACTTCAGACTATAATACAAAACTACAGTAATCAAAATAGTATGGGACTGACACAAAAAACAGACCAGAGACCAGTGGAATAGAATAGACAGTCCAGAAATGAACCCATACTTATATGGGCAATTTATGACAAAGGAGGCAAGAATATACAATGGGGAAAGATAGACTCTTCAATAAATGCTGTTGGGAAAACTGGACAGCTACATGGAAAAGAATTAAACTGTACAACTTTCTCATACCATACACAAAAATAAATTCAAAATGGATGAAAGACTTAAATGTAAGACCTAAAATCATAAAACTCTTATAAGAAAACATAGACTATACATATTTTGACATTGGTCCTGGCAATATGTTTTTGGATCTCTCCTCAAGCAAGGGAAACAAAAGCAAAAATAAACAAATGGACCTACATCAAATTAAAAAGCTTTTGCACAATGAAGGAAACTATCAACAAAATGGAAAGGCCTGCTACTGAATAGGAGAAGACATTTTCACAAATGATATACCCAATAAGGGTTTAATAAAGTATACAGAGAACTGATACAACTCAATATCAAAAACAACAAGCTGGGTTAAAAATGAGCAGAGGACCTGGGTAGTCATTTTTTTTTTTTTTGCGGTACGCGGGCCTCTCACTGTTGTGGCCTCTCCTGTTGCGGAGCACAGGCTCCGGATAAGCAGGTTCAGTGGCCATGGCTCACAGGCCCAGCTGCTCCGCGGCATGTGGGATCTTCCTGGACCGGGGCACGAACCCATGTCCCCTACATCGGCAGGCGGACTCTCAACCACTGCGCCATCAGGGAAGCCCAGGGTAGACATTTTTACAAAGAAAACAGATGGCCAACTGACTTGTGAAAAGATGCTCAATGTCACTAATCATTAAGGAAATGCAAATCAAAACAACGAGTTACTGCCTTACACCGTCAGAATGGCAGTCATCAAAAAACAACAAATAACAAGTGTTGACAAGGATGTGGACAGCAAGAGAACCCTTGTGCACTATTGGTGGGACTGAAAATTGTTGTGGCCACCATGAAAAACAGTATGGCGTTTCCTCAAAAGACTAAAAGTAGAACTGCCGTATGATCCTGCAATTACACTTCTGGGTATATACCCAAAGAAAACAAAAACTCTAGTTTGAAAAGATATATGCAATCCAATGTTTATTGCAGCATTATTTACAGTAGCCAAGTTATGGAAGCATTCTAAGTGTCCATCCATAGAGGAATGGATAAAGACAATGCGGCATATATATATATATATATATATATATATATATATATATATACACACATACATATATACATACATATATACACAAAATAGATTATTATTCAGCCATTAAAAAAATCTTTCCATTTGTGACAACATGGATGAATTAAGAGGGCATTATGCTAAGTAAAATGTCACAGGATCTCACTTATATGAGGAATCTAAAAATCAAAACAAACAAACAAAACAAAACAAAATGAAAACAGAGAAATACAGAGAAAAAACAGATGGTTTCCAGAAAGGAGGGAGTGAGAGAGTGGATGAAATAGCTGAAGAGGATTAAGAGGTACCAACTTCCAGATACAAAATAAGTCACAGGGATGTAAAATTCAACATAGGGAATATGGTCAGTAATATACTAATAACGTTGTATGGGGACAGATGGTTACTGGATTTATTGTGTTAATCATTTCATAATGTATACAAATGTCAAATCATTATGCAGTACACCTGAAACTAACATAATATTGTATGTAAATGATATTTCAATTACAAAAAACAAATTCGGTAAAGGGATGAGTTCTTTGTCTTCTCTGTCCAAGTGAATTTACTTTTATCCAAGAACAACCAAAATACACTTTTTGAAAGGGAGATTCTAGTTTCTTTACATCATAAAAATGTGTAAAAAAGAGAGACTAGCTTGTGGTACTATTCTTTCATATTTGACTTCTTAACTATGTGAGAAATGTATTCATTGCTTACGTATGTGAGAAATGTATTCACTGCTTATGTATCACAAAATACCATATTAGACATTGATAGAATCTGGAAAAACAAATTGGAGGTCTAACATATTAACATGCTTTATTTTTTAATTATTATGAATAATATACTTTGTCAAAAAAAAAAAAACTAAGAGAAATGCTAGATTAAAACTGATATTGGGCACATATGAAAGCCAGGAAATACAGGCACACTAGGAATAAGTAATTTTGAAGAGGTAATGACTAAGGATTTTTCTACCGTGTTCAAGAAGACAAATATTACTAAGTCCATACATAGTGATACCACATTTGATAACATCAGAAACAAAGTAGAATTCTCAACAAAAAAAACAGAGGAAAGAGAAGCGATTACCTGGAGTGGAAAGAATGTTAGGTCACAGCAGATCTCAACAGCGTCTGTGCAAACAAGAAATTAGTGGAAGATTATCTTCAAATTTCTGAGAAAAAAATTAAGTTGACCTATTATTAACAATTCTTTTCTGCTAATTTTCAAGAATATTAATAAAATAAAGATACCATATGCAAACAAAAATGGTAGATTTTACTATTAGCAGGTTCTCACACACAAAAAGAAACATGTAGAGTAAATTTTTCATGAAGAAGGGATTGAAATTTATAAAGACTGCATTGGGTTGGTGATGGTCAGTTTATGAAGATAAAGATTCATTTCACAAAACAGCATTACAAAACTAAGAGATAAGTGTTATTTAAACAATTGGTAGGATTTATAGAATTTGAAAACTATGTCCTGATTTTTTACTTTTTTTGAGAAATTGCTTTGCAATAAGTTCATTTAAAGAAATAAACTAAGTATTTTCTATTTTTGTTGGAACAAGTATACAGTTTAAATTATGGTTAAGTACAATTTAATAAAGGTAGCTGAAACAGAGTTAGGATAATTCAGAGGAGACAGAGTTTGGCATGTATTGAATGAATGAGTAGATGAGTATAAAATGTGCGTTAGAAAGACTGTATTTTGAATTCATTATTGCAAATTTAATAATTAATAATTGATAATCAGGTAGATGAACATTCTCCTTCTTTAGAAGATTAGTGAAATACTAATTTTTAGTACTAATACTAAAAAATAGTGAAAATTAGTATTATAGGGGAAGATTTCTAAGCAGAGCAGTGGTAAAGGTCTAGTTTAACATAATATTTTCTTGAGAGTAATGGCTACAAAAAAAATAAGCAATGATTGAATCAATTGTGTGAATATAAGATAGTAGAAAGTTTCTAGGAAGAAAGTGTTTTTTGTTTTGTTTTGTATTGTATTGCATCATATTGTATTTTTGAAATAATAATACAGAAGTCACCCTTTTGCCTCTCTATGGCATTGGTTGAGTGAGGATATAGGGTGATTTCAGCTACCTTGTGAAGGAGAACAAGCCTAAGATGATGAGGCTATAAAATAGAGAGCATCAATGAGTTGCTGAATCAGATATACTTTGATGCTAATCTAGCTTTAGAATTTAATTTATATGAGTCAATTGGTCATCTTTACTGTTTAAGGATTTTTAACTTGTCTCCGGGCCTAGGGTGTTCGTATGCTTGTGACTGTCTGAAATGGAATGCATATTAGACAAATAGAGTTGAGCCCCTCATGGAGTCTAAGTAACCAGAGGTTTAAAAAACTCTTTGCAAAGATGTCAAAGTAACTGAAGATATGTGCAGAGGAAACTGATGTGATAATGTTGGAGGTGAAATGAGGAAGCACAGAATTTGGAAAAAGGACATTTAATTCCAAAGGCTCATTTAAATGGCTTGATGTTTGCAATATGAGTAGGTTTGTTTGTTTACTTTTTAAGATTGCTGTCCTTTTACTAAGTTTAGCACCCATAAATGAAGTCTGCATAAATTTACCTTCCAAGAGATATAATTTTTGCTATTAATTTTTTGAATTTCAGGTCAAGAAAGGGTTATGTAGGCATAAAATACTGAGAGTATAGACTTGTTGCCTGTGGTACATCTCAGAAAAGATATTGCTGTTTACCATACAGTTGAGTATTTCTTTTGTTCTTCTAGTTTTTTCCATCCTTCTTACAATTTCTTGTTTCCATTGTCAAGGCAGATATTTCCCCAGACAAAGTTAAACAGGCAAGACTTTATTCAAGGCTCTTGCAATAGGGAGAGAATCCTAAACTCAGTCTGAGCTCAACTCCACTGAAAAAAAAGGGCTGGAGAGATTTTAAGAGCTGGGGCAGAGGGATCTTAGGCCATCTGTGTTTGCTAATCGGCTTGACCCAAAGGAAAGTAAACATTCTCTTGCTGTCATAAGAGGCAGTTTTATAACTTGGAGCATGTCTGTTTCCTAAATTAGTCTTTTGCTCTGCCCCCCCCTCCTTTCCTAGCTCCCAGGTAGACTGAGAGATAGGGTCAATATTGTCTTTGAGGATTACATTTCAAAGGAATGGCTCCCAGCTCCTTGAGAAAGACAGTCCTAGGTTATAAGAGCCTTTCAGAAAGATTTATATCTCAAAAAGGCAAAGAAAGAATTTACAATTATAAGTTTTCTGAAATAAATGCTCTCTTTTTGGGAGGTCCAGGGCCTAGAGGCTTGTAGAAGCGAAGTTTTGTCTGAGGGAATGGTAAGGTTGTCTTTGACACTATCTAACAAGTAGTGACCAATAAAACAAGGAAAAGTCAGTGTGTGATATTCTGGTTCTCTTTCTTCACGGCTCTCATAGCTGAAGCTTTCAGAAGTGACATGGTGGTATTGTAACTTGGTGGGGTCTCATACAGCCTTGGACTCTGAGTAACTGTGTAGATCACAGCTCAACCACCTACCTGAGTTGGACATGGAGACTAAGCAAAGTGTGTGTTTATTAAACCACTAATATTTGGTGTTTCTTTGATACTGCAGCATGATCTGGCACTGCCTGACTAATGCGGACATTGATTTTGAGAGTAGAGTGCCATCTCAACAAATCTAAAATGTGTGACAAGATTATCAGTTGGGAGTGGAGGAAACAATTAGCAGAGACTGAATAGATGTCACTTTAAAGCAGTGGGAGAATATTTGGTAACACCATGTCTGAAAAATCTTCTGAGTCTGATTGCATGTCCAATTATTTTGTAGCTCTAGGGGAAGAGGTCAAAAAAAAAGTATATTAGTGTTTTTGGTTGTTATTGACTGAATTTTATCAGGTATTACCAGAAAGAGATAAGGAAAGAATTTGCTGAAAAGCAGAAATGAAAGGAAGTAAAAACTTTCTGGAACTTTGGACCTTGATGCTATGAGGCTCAAACAGTAAGAGATAATTGATAAAGGTTTTGAGAGGCAGCACCCTATCAAAACTCAGCATTTTGACAAAGATAAAAATAAGAGTGTAGTCTTCCCATTTATTTCAAAAATTCTCAGAGGATTCAAGTGCCTCAGGGACAAAGATCAGATTAAGGATATGGAGGACAGTTAAACCTCAAAATCAAATTAACTGATTTAGAGGAAATTGGCCCATAACTTTTCCCCAGAAGCCCAAGATTTCATCTTGAGAAATATATATATATATATATATATATATATATATATATGTATATATATATAATCTCCTCTGAATATATATATATATTCAGATATGAATTATGATACATATCAGATATGAAAATTATGTCTTAATAAGGACTGTAGGTATGAATATTTGCTAACATATACAATGGGCTAACATCAAATAGATAAAAATTTTACTCTGTTTTGAGAGAGTAATATTGCTAAAGCAAGTACAAACCTGGAATAACAGTAGTCAAAATGAAATTGCTGTTACTATTTGAGACTTTTGCCCCTTCCCCCAAATTCTTTAATTGGCCATGAGTTTAAAAAGTTGAACCAGTCTAGCAAAGGTACATTCCCTCATGAGAAGCCAAAAATAAAAAGGAAAAAGAAGCATCTCCCTGAGTGCAGGGCTAGGATCATTGAAGAAAATTCACCCTGGTACAAATCCTATAGAGCAGAATCAGGGACTAATCAATTAATATTCACCAACACTATTTATTGTAGGGCCTGCTCACAATGTCTATTCAGCAGGATTTCACAAATGCTACAGTCCTATGACTGTTCAGGGTCTTTTACTTCTTCCTTTCTGAGGAGTATTTAGTGCAGGTAACCAGACCTTGTTTCACCATTGACTATTGGGAGTTTGTGTGTCCTTTAGTTCATAGCTTTTTCAGATTAAGAGCCACCACAACTAGACCTGTTGTTGAAATTACTACAGAGCACATAGACATTCTGGAATTTGAGCTGGATACAGTGACAATGGGTTTTTAGATTGTTTCCTTTGGGGATGATTGATGTGGTAAAAGAAAAATAAAATGTACAAAAACAGAAACAAAGTGGTATTTGGCAACAAAAACATGAATAAAAATTAATGTTCGGCAGATAATCTATTTGACACCCTACATTAACCAGTCCTTTCGCATTTGAGTGCAGAATTGTCATATGAAAAGTCTGACTAATGAAGTATGAGACAAAGTGGTTGCATGCTACTATAAAGCTTATTGTCCCCCTGACACAGTGTATTCTGAGGTCACATATTGAGATGCTGCTATCATAATGGATCCATCTGAGTATCTGGGTGACTTCATGGAATAAAGGACCCTTCACCTATGGCCCACAGTTCCTACATGGGACATGCAATTTGGAATAGAAATGAGCAATTAATCCACTGAGAGTTTAGGGAGAGTTTTTTCACAGCATAACCTAGATTATCAGTAATAATACACGCTTGATTGACTGAAAAGAAACATATTGAAAAGATCAGTGATCCATGCTCATGTTCTCTTATGTTCTGAAATCAGTGCTTTCTTATAAAACATGTACATGGATAATCACCACATGGGTACTAGTATTGAAATCTGAGAAAATCATACAAAATTTAGCAGGAATTGTGAACTAATTGGAATTATGAATTAATTTAAAAATGTGAACTAAATGTCAGGATGAGGTATAGATCTGATAAATGATAGTTGGTATCTGTTAGCCTTAAAAACCATCAATTCTGTGTAATATTTATATTTTATTGGAAATAGTGTAATATAAATTAATATAAAATACTACTCTAAAAATTTAAGAAATATTGAAAAAGTCATCTAAAAAAAATGTTACCCTAACACAAGTGAAACTATTCTGTATTTTCCCTGCAGTCTGTTCGTATTTTTGTTTTATATTTTTCATATTATCAAATAATTTATCATTTATCAAAAAATATTTATACTGATAATTCTGATAGGTATTTAATATTACACAAACCAGAGATATAATAATTTACATAAATAATATACTTTTTCAGAGATAGCATAAATTGTTCAGCAATATATATATATATATATATATATATATATATATAAAACCTCTGCTAAAAACTGCTATGCAAGAAACATTCCACATGATTCATATTATCTCCTTAAAATAATTGAGGAGTATTACTACTGTTTATCATTATTGTAGTATACTGATAAACTGCTTTCTGAAGAATGAAACTATTATGTAGCTATTCATGAGGTACAGCTTCTTCAGTTTCACTCTTTTTTTGGCAATATATTGACACGCTTATTGACTATAACATTTCAGTAGGTCCTAATAATCTGAAATTGAATTCTGTTTGTCCTTTTCTGGCTCTTTCTGTCTCTGTATCTGTCTCTCTTTACACATACACACACAGACACAGAGACACACACACACTCTCCCTCATTTTTTTCCCCCTCCTCCCTCCCTTCTTTCCTCCTCCCCTCCTACCTTCCGTCCTTCTTTTATTCCTTCTTCCTTCTTTGCCTTGTTTTCTTATTTCTTTCACCTATTAATGCAAATAATCTTCTATTCTTTTTCCATACATATATATATATAAGAAGCATATACAGACGTCTTCTGCATTGCTAGATGCTACCAATCCCAACCCTACTCTAACCCTGATTACTATTATGGTAGTTTCTAAGAAGAAAAGGCAAAGCATATATTTTTAACATAGTACCCCATTGTGTGTGTGTATATATATATATATATATATATATATATATATTTAAATATGTATATATATATATATATTTTTTTTTTTTTTGCGGTACGCAGGCCTCTCACTGTTGTGGCCTCTCCTGTTGTGGAGCACAGGCTCCGGACACGCAGGCTCAGTGGCCATGGCTCACGGGCCCAGCCGCTCCGGGGCATGTGGGATCTTCCTGGACCGGGGCACAAACCCATGTCCCCTGCATCGGCAGGCGGACTCTCAACCACTGCGCCCCAGGGAAGCCCCCCACTGTATATTTTTAACTACAACAAAACTCATTAGGATTTTGTGTTTTGTTTTGTTTTTTCTGTTTGCCTTAATTAGGGTTCCATCCAAAACAAGGCTTGGGTTCAGATAATTTATTTAGAGAAGCAATCACATGTATCAGAAATGGGAGAATGGGCAGAATGAAACAAACCAGTAGAGTCAGGCAATCCAAGAGTCAGGTATTGGAATGGATACTGCTCTTAGTTCCCAGGACTCAAGCTTGTAAAGGAACCTCTCAGGAGCTATGTGAATGCCTTCCAGAAGTGTCCACTGAATAAATTTGGCTCTCATCCTCCACTGGTCAAGAATTGTCTCTAAGAGTCAAAACATAATATTTATGAATAAGTGCAAAATAGATTTAAAATATATCTTTTTCATTAATATTTTAAAATTAACTCATGGAAAGATTGAAATAGCATATGTGACTATGATATAAACTTTGTAAACAAGATGAATAGCGTTTTAAGTTGAAAAAATGTAGCCAATGAAAAAAATTCTTTATTATTTCAGAAGTATTCTACCTGAAGAAGTCAGAGAAATTAATAAACCATTCCTTTCATCAGTGATTCAAGGGCTATACTATTATAAAATGTTATTTAATGTGCATAATAAGAGATTTAGCACTGTTAATGACCATAGATTTTTTTTTTGTAAAGAGAGCAGTATTTTCTTAATCAATTTAAATTTAAGTTCATCACAGTTTTCCCTTGACATATTTATTGGCTTGCAGTTTCACTACTAATATAGAAAATCAAAATGGACTGGATCACAGATTCAGAGTAAGTCATTCTTATCTCACATTAGTATAAATAATTCTGTTTGCTTTAATATCAAAAGCAGAGACATCTAATTATGATTCCTAATGTTGTGCAATGATTTGAATTAGAAAAGTAATTGGAGAATTTTGTCTATTGAATTCTACCGTCCATGAAATAATTCAAAAACAATAAGTATGTACATTTCCCAGGTGTCTAAAATGAAGTCAGTGTGGATAAATAATTATTGGAGAGATTGGTAACAAAAGGAATGTTGACTAGTTGAATGTGATTAAAAATATTTAAAGAACGGTTTTCCTGGTGGCGCGGTGGTTGAGAATCTGCCTGCCGATGCAGGGGACATGGGTTCGTGCCCCGGTCCAGGAAGATCCCACATGCCGCGGAGCGGCTGGGCCCGTGAGCTATGGCCGCTGAGCCTGCGCATCCGGAGCCTGTGCTCCGCAACGGGAGAGGCCACAGCAGTGAGAGGCCCGCGTACCACACACACACACACACACACACACAAATATATATATATATTTAAAGAATATTGTGTATACAATTTGCTACAAATCATGTGGTGCTATGAAGCCCAGTTCCAAAACTATGAAACTAGATTTATAAATGATTAATGTGTACAGTAGATCACAGGTAATACTCAGTCACATTATTCACAATAACACACATGTTCTGTACTTGCCACTGTCTTTAATAGACCTGTATATTTTCTAAAACAAAATATTAATACTCTGAATTATGAATTTTAAATAATAAGCCCAAATCAGGTAAAAATTATGTTTGTAAAATTAAAAAGATAATACAAAATACAGCTCTTGCGAATATTTAAAGATGAGTCTCCTATGAATAGACGACAGGGTGCAAATTTATCATGATCATATTACATCCATTTAGTTGTAAGAAATTTTCAGAGTATACAGTAGGAAAAAAAAGCTTGTTTCAGCGGTATTTAATACATTTTGAATAACATGTTTAACTTAACCAGTAGGAATATGAAAGCAAGAAAAGTAATGGCTTTTCTTCACATAATAAATACACAGTTATTACCTGCATTTATAGAATTTTGAATCCAAATTCTTATTCAGACATTTCTTGGACGAGATGCTACCTTAAATTAATGAACTTACACATGATGTGGAGTCAGAATATACTCTTTGGATTAATAGTAGTAATGGAAGATACAACACACCAATGAGAGACGACCTGACTTAGTCTAGTTACAGGCAAAAGTAAAAGGTTGATGCCCACTATTACTGATATGATTTGATTATTTCCTGTAAGTTTCACTAATTCATACTGAAAGAGGTAAATATTTCCATTATCAGTAGTTGACATAATAGTCTACTTTTAAACCTTAGAGAAATCAATTGAAAAGCTATTACATCTAGAAATAAGATTCACTAAAGTGCCCACTTACAAAGTGAAAATACAAAAATCAATATTTATGCAAGTTAGTCATCCTTTAAGCATCAGTTTAAATATCATCCTCCAGATTAAATTTCAAATAAGCTCTTGTATCATTCTCACACATTTTAATTTTCCTTCATAGTTTTATCACCATGGTAATATTGTGATTATTTATGTTAGAGTTTTATAAAAATTATAAATTTAATATTTCAAACCAAATACTAAAGAAATGTTTAAAATGTGACTGCTTCTAAAGTTCACTTGGAAGAATAAATCAGTGCAAAAAGTTAAAACATTTCTGTAAAGGAAAATGAGAAGTGAATACCTACACCACAATCAATGAAATGCAGTACCACTTAAACTATTTAAAATAGTGTGATATTGGCTCAGGAACAGAAAAAAAATTCACATAGCAAAACAATTATATATGTAATCAAATAAGTAAGAAAGGAACACTGGCTTTAAATTTTAATATCTTAATTTTTTTTAATTTATTTTTCCTTAATAACATAACATACATGATTTCCCCAAGCCTATTAATGAAAACAAATAATTTTAAATGAGATGTCGAATTTAAAACTACATATTTTCCCACTTATTTGAAAATCCAAATTGATATTAAACCCATTCTGGTCAGTCATCACCTGTTTTTCTCAACTCTTCACCATTTTGTGTCTTCTGTCCACTTATTATTCAAATACCTGCAGTAGTGGTATGAATTATCATTGGTATGTGAGCAAGCAGTGATTAGCCAAATGCAATGGCAGTTGAAAAGTCAGAGCAGAGAGCTAGTGTTTCTCTCCATGTTTTAAACACACACACAAACACACACACAGCATGATAATCCAACTACTAAACAAGGTCAAAACCACTATCACTTCTCTTCTAACACATACACACACACAATTATAAAAACGGTTCTTCTCCCCAGGACTTCTGACCATTTTCTACACATTTTGATTTTTTTCCCTGCAATATTCAAAGTATGTTAATCTTAAGAAAAAAGAGTATTTTGTGCACATTCAGAATCTTGGCAAGGCAAATTCTTTTGGGTCATATCTGAAGTGGGTGGTACTGGAAAATAAGCTTTCCTTGAGGATCACATAGTTTTTTCAACTTGTTTCTCTCCAGTGGGTAAGTGGGGCCTCAAAGGTCATTTTAAGTCTCAGTGACACAATTTTGTACAACCTTGAAGCTGTTTTTAAAAATACAAAACCTCTTAAAAAATTAATATACAGCCCTTGAGTGGCCTCCACCTTCATATGTCATTGAAAGGACATGCTACCCACGGTTTAACCTTATTTTCTAATATTCATATTTTATATAATTTTTCTGATGCATACTTGCACAATCCCTGAGTAGTAAGAACGAAATATGGTGAATTATGTAATGGCTGTCAAAGCCTTTGCCAAAATTAACAAATGCCGTTTCTGTTCACATTTAATTGAAAAAAGCAAGTAACATGGCCACACCTAACAACAAACATGGTAGGGACATTGCATTTCCATCATGTGCCTGAACATTAGATAGAAGCAGTAACAATAACAACATAGAGTTGGAATGAGCATTAATTTGAGTTGACAGAGGTAAAATAATTGGAATTGGTTCTGGCCCTTAGCACTCAGTGTAAGTATTATTTGTTTTTTGCAGTGTTCTGTATTTCCTGAATTTCATCTATCTTACTAGTCTTTTTAAAGAACCATCTTTCCTTAGCCTTGATCTATATTTTAACTTTCTTACTTACCCCCTAGCTTTATTGAGGTATAACTGACAAATAAAACTTGTACATATTTAAGGTGTACAATACATTGTGAAATAATCACCATATTCAAAGTAATTAACATATCCTTCATTTCACATAGTTACCTCTGTGTGTGTGTGTGTATGAGAACACTTTCAATGGGTATTTACCCAGAAGTGGGATTGCTGGATCACAATGCAGTTCTATTTTTGATTTTTTGAGAAACTCCATAGTTTCTATAATAGTTATATCAATTTAGATTCTCACCAACAGTGTATTAGAGTTTCTGTTTCTCCACATCCTTGCCAACGCTTATTATTTGTCTTTTTGATATTAGCCATTCTAACAGATGTGAAGTGATATCTCACTGTGGTTTTGATTTGCATTTCCTGATGACTAGTGAAGCTGAGCATCTTTTCAAGTCAGTTGTTTCTTTGTTGATGTTATGTCTGGGTGATCTATCTATTATTTTAAGTGGGGTATTGAAATCCCCTATTATTATTATATTGCTATCAATAGAACTGCCTTCAGTTCTATCAGTATTTGCTTTATATATTTAGGTGCTCTGATGTTGGGAGCATATATATTTGTAATTGTTATATCTTTCTGTTGAATTGACCCATTCATCATTATATAATTACTTTCTTTGTCTTCAGAGACAGCTTTAAATTTAAAATCTATTTTGCTTCATGTAATTATAGCTATCCCTGTAATATCTTTTTACAGATTAACAGAATTGATAAGGGAATCTTCATGCTAATGTCAATGATCTGTGCTTAGGGAACTCTAAGCAGTGGGAGTTATTTGGGGTGGCTTGAAATATTACCTATTATATAAAACTATAAAAATAGCTGGTACCCAGTCTGTGGCTCCTTGTATCACCATCAAATTTTATAGTTCATAAATTTGATGGGAGTTAGTTTGACTAATCTTCACCAGTTCTGATTCTTCTAGCTCTATATAAGAAGATTAAGGGAAGAATAGTGTGTTTCTTTAAACCTATTATTAATTGGGTCCATAAATGGATGATTGGCTTTGCTTTCACTTTAAGCTTATATGTGACTTGAAAACGGTCAGAGAGCTTGAGTTTTTAAGTTTGAAGATAATTTCAGACAATCATTATAAAATCTCTTTTCCACCAAGTTCTTCTGGGTTGATAGCATCAACTTAGGAGGTGTTTTTCAATGTTACTAATTAGGTACACCAGGAGATTTTGGTTCTGTTTCACATGTGATAACATTAAACATCTGGAGTCAATATTTCTAAATGAGAAAATTTTAAAATAGCATCGTTAGTATTATTTACACTTACAAAAACTAATAGAAATATTAAAAATGGAACAAAGATATAAATTCAAAATATGTATTTTTTCTCATCATGGTTCGTTTTATGTATTTTTGTCTCAAAACTTACATCTTAGTTAATATTCTTATCTTTTTGTTTTATCATGAAAGTTTTAAAATTGTCATAGTGCTTTGAATTTTCTTTCACAACCTCAAACAGTACCTGAATAAATAAACCTTATCTTTAAAAAAGCTTTCTGTTTCTACTGAGGCTATAAATTGGAGACATGCAAAATCATACTCTGTCCAATATTTTATTTGCAGGTACTGATACAGCTAGATAGATGGAAAGATAGAGATAGAGATATAGAAAGAGAGATAAAACCCCCTGAAAAACTGATAGCTAAAAATGCATTTTTAAAAATAAAGAATATTTAGGGCTTATGAGGATTGTTTTTTGGAATCTTATATTTATTTTCCACTTGAGGTACTTGCCTAAATATTAGCAAAAATATTTCTTTATCATACACAATTTATGAGAGATAATTTACTCTCTTTAATAAAATAATGCTGATTTTCAGATTTTACATATTATTCACAAGCAATATGCCCGTCTTACTATTGATCCAGTCATTACAAAGTGCAGGTAATGTGGGCCAAATCAAAGATGGGATAAAAAAATTTTTTTGTGGACCAAGAGTGGATTTCAAACCCTGTCTCTACCATAAAAATGATCATCCAATACATATTGTTGGGGTATTTGCTGAACAATCTGGAAAATATATAAATTTATAACTTCTACTTTATACCATATACCTATAGCATATTAAGCATGTATTAAACTAAAAATTAAAAAAATATTAGTTAAAATACATTCTAAAGCTAAATGTAATTAAAGTAATAATAAAAATACTTATAGAAATACATTTTACTACATACCATTATTACACCTATCCATGTCACTTACAATAAACAGAAAAAAATAATTAGCAAACTAGATCAAGAGTCAGCAAACTATTGTTTGCAGGCCAATCCCAATCCATTGCACGTGCTATGAACTAAAAATGAGTTTTACATCTTTAAGTATTATTAAAACATGAAAGAGAGGGAGCATAACTCCCTGCTTCTAAGTGTGAGCTGTGTATACTGACTTCCCTCTAAAGAGTACAATATGGAAATGGGGGGAAAAAAGCAACTTCACAGTGGAGAAACCTTACAAACACTACCTCATCTTGGTGATCAAGGTCAACAACAACCATAAATCATGTTGATAGTGTGGACCCTTGATATGATGTGAGAAAATGGCACTTTACCTCTGTGATCTTCCATCCCCAAACCCATATCCCTAGTCTAATAATGGGAAAGATATTAGACAAACTCCACTAGAGGGGCATATTTCCTAATACCTCAAAACTTTCAAAATCATGAAAAACAAGGAGAGTCTGAGAAACTGTCACAGCCAAGAGGAGCTTAATAAGACGTGACAAGTAAAAATGATGTCATATTCTGGATGGGATCATGGGACATAAAAAGGACGATAGGAAAAGACTAAGAAAATGTGAACAAATTATGGACTTTCGTTAATAATAGTGTGTCAATATTGGTTCATTAATTATAACAAATGTACCATATTAATGTAAATTGTTAATAATTGGGACAGTTATGCAAAGATACATTGGAACTCTGTACTATCTGCTCAATTTTTCTGTAAATCTAAGACAATTCTAAAAAAGTAAAGTCTATTAATAAAAATAATAAAAAGAAGAAGAACGTGTGACAGGAAACATATTTGGCCCACAAAGCCTAAAATGTTTCTCATCTGGCCATTTATAGAAATGTTTGCTGATATCTCAGTTACGTTTTTTTAAAAATATTTAATCTCCACCAGGCTAATTCAGTTGGTAGAGCATGAAACTTTTAAAAATACTACATTTATTCTATCAGGTTATGATGAATTATGGTGAAATAATGACCCCAAACCTCAGTAGTTTAGTTCAGTTTAGGTAGGAAAAAAAATCCTAGTTTCTCCCTTTAGTAATCTAATTTCAGTCAAGTTTCTTTTCTTACTGATCTTACTATATCATATTGAAATTATATTTTGAATGTCTGTCTTACCTACCAGACAGCCAAATCTTAGGAGAAAGGAACTATGCCTGTTTATATTTCCGTTACCAAGTGTACGACCAGGAATATAGAATGGGGGAAAAATATGTATTCAATAGAATTAAAGTCTTTAAATATAACTGCAGGTAAACATGACTGCTCAGTAGCAGGATGAAATATATTATCAAGAATTATCGTACTAAAATCTGTCTCACCTGTAGCGGAAAATGAAACAGAAACAAGTACTGTAGGGGAGAAATTAATAAAGTCAGTTTTGCAGAGTTCAGGTTTTAGTGAGTGATAAACTAGGTTTCAAACTGCTAAAAGGACAACTTAACCTGCGCTCCCTGCAATTGAAGCACAGAGTCTTAACCAGTGGACCACCAGGGAAGTGCCAATATATTCCTTTTATATACCTCATTTTCATCATATTTTTGAGCATAGATAACAATATTTACTCTTAAGAATGTCGTGATAAGTAAATGAATCTATGCCTGCAACCTCCTCAGGCATCTCTAAGACACAGCAGAAATCAAACACGTTGATTTTACTACATTATAAGGCTAAGATAATTACTCATATTTTTATAAAACCTATGAATGCTATACTATATTAATTCTAATGTGTATGTTCAAACAAATGTAAACTGTAAATATATTTTCAAAACATGGAATAATATTATTCACATGCCATTTGGTTTGCTGACATTTATTTCCAAAAGAGCAATTGAATTTGTCTTTCTCATTCTTAGTTTTTATGAAATAGCTATAGAAGTGGAAAAAGAAAGCTTTGTAGTTGTCATTCAAACCTTCCTCAAAATTAATTTAGGAGTCATGGTATGCCTGAGAAACTTTGTGTCTTTAAGGGATTTGCATATATGTTTCAAATAGAAGTATTTGACATAGCATCAAATCACAAATTGTTACAGATTTTGCTCCTTAACTGTAACAAAGGTAGTAGATACATTTTTTTGAAACAGACACTAATCTTACTAATATAACCTGTTTTTAAAATAGTTTCTGTTTTAAAGTTACGTTTCTTAATTTTTGTATTCTCTCTCAGAAAAGTAATGCAGTGCAACAATTTAGTATTTTTTTCTTTAGTAAACTGAAGTTATACTCCCTAAATTAGAAGTAGTTTCAAAACTCACTAAATAAATAAAATTCTATATTACTTATATTACTACTATTTAACCGGCATTAATAATCATTACATTTGTGCAGTTTTCTGATTATGCTAAATTAAAACTTTTTTTTTTTTTTTTTTTTTTTTTGCGGTACGCGGGCCTCTCATTGTTGCGGCCTCTCCCGTTGCGGAGCACAGGCTCCGGACGCACAGGCTCAGCGGCCATGGCTCAGCGGCCATGGCACAAGGGCCCAGCCGCTCCACGGCATGTGGGATCTTCCCAGACCGGGGCACTGGCAGGCAGACTCTCAACTACTGCGCCACCGGGGAAGCCCTTTTTTTAATTTTTTTTTATTTTTAAACATTTTAAAATTAGATATTTGTTGTTTCTTTAATCATATTAGGAAACTGATACCCCTGAAGTAATTCATATTAAAATGGAGTACTAGAAGATTTCTCTAGCACATCATTTTCTGTTCACCATGAGCATTTTACACTGAGAAAAAAAAAATTTTTCATGTATATTAAATAATTGGATTGATCCTGTGCAAATAAAATAAATTCTACCTAATATACTAGTTCTAAAATACATAAAATATCACTTTATTGAGTCATGTTTGGGCATTTATTGAGAAGTAAAATTATTATATCTTGTCAAGAAGAGTAGAAAGTATATGAAACATAGAGAAATGTTAAGCATTTAGAATATCTTCTTCCAAATATACAGACAGGATCTGTAATGTGTGTGTGTGTGTGTGTGTGTGTGTGTGTGTGTGTGCATGAGCACACATGCATGCTTGATTTTTATTTATATTAAAGGAAAAATTAGATATAATTATCAAGAAATACTAAATATTTTAAAATTAGTGAATATGGAACTTAAGACTGGAAATATATATGTACATGGCTGCATTATTTATTAATTTTTTTTGTAAAATATGTATATTGTTCTTTTTCTAAGTTTGATCATAACACAGAATAGTCTTTTCATCTTTAATCATATGATCTGATCTTCTAATCATATTTTGAGTATTTACCAAAAGAAAAAAAAAAAAGAAAAGAAGGCAAAGTGGTTAAAATGTTTTACTGAAAAACGGCCTGAGACCTGGGAGATAGAAAAATATTTACCCCTTGTTTTTTTATCTCCTAGCCAGCAAATTTAAAGTTCTATACAATGTCATTGGGCATTCAAAACCATTTTAAAACTTTTTTTTTTTTATTACTTACACAAGCTATGCCACTCATTCATAGCAGAAAACAAGTAGAAAATCCAGAACTTGCAACCAAGATGCCCTTCAGTAGGTGAGTGTATAAATAAACTCAACATCCCAGCAATGGAATGTTCATCCCAGCAATGGAATTCACACTAAAAAGAAATGAGGTATCAAGTCATGTAAAGACATGGAGGAAACTTAAATGCATACTAGTAAGTGAAAGAAGCCAGTCTTACAGGCTACATATTGCATAATTCTAAATACATGACATTCTGAAAAAGGTAATGGGGACAGTAAGAGATCAGTGATTGGGAATGGGGAAGGGATGACAAGAAGAGCACAGAGGATTTTTAGTGCAGTGAAAATACTCTGTATCATGTCATGATGATGGACACATGTCACTATACATTTGTCCAAACTCATAGAATGGACAACACAAAGAGTGAACTGTAATGCAGACTGTGGACTTTGGGTGATAATGATGCATCAGTGAAGGATTCATCAGTTATAAAAAACGTACCACTCTTGTGGCAGTGTTGATAATGGGTGGGGAGGCTATGCACATGTAGGAGCAGAGGTGTATGGGAAATCTCTATACCTCCCCCTCAATTTTACTATGAATCTAAAACCGCTCTGAAAAATAAAGTCTTTAAAAAAAAACAAAAAAAATTCCAGGAACTCTGGGTAATTTTGGACCTTAGTGTAATGCCTAAATCTCAAACAGGTTAATTTCTGTCCCGAACAAAGGACTGAAGAAATTTGGTTAAAATGAATAAAATTAGAGAATTAGATAAAAATAATGAAAACTAATGTTAATGTTCTCAATAACTCATGAGATTTTATTCAGCTTTTGCAGAATTATGAGAGTATGAATTATGTTAATCATCACCTAAAACTGTAAAATTAAAAAATATATATTTGCAAAGGACATTGCCTTAAAATAGCCAATTATTTAGAAAATATTTGATGAAATTGATGCAAAATACTGTAATAATGTAAACTGTCTACTGATTTTCAATTCATACACTCTAAGGCTTATGATTATTATCCTGATTAGGTTTGCTTTATTTTTATAACTGCCAGCTCCACTTCCTAAGATCCCATTTGCTCCTCAAAACATCTACCTCTATATGCTTCTAAAGTAACTCTTGTTAAGAACAACCCAATAACCATCACTTTGAGAATTTCAATATCACCACATCTATGTTCTCATTTTATAGTCCCTTACCAGTTTTCGTCCAACTGGCAAATTGTTTTATTTTCAGATTTCTTTTACTCTTGATCTCTGTGTTGTGTGACTTAAACGTAATTTTCAAATTGTTTTCATTCTAATTATTCTCAATGAATAGTTAAAAATCTAGAGTGGTAAGAATCTGATGCATATACACAATTGATATTATTATTACTGGCTATTAGATATTCATTATGGTGTTTTATATCCATTATATTTGAGCATTATGTGACATCTATTAGTATACTGATACTTATTGTATGAACTTTCAATATACTGTGCAAAGGAGATTTCTTATAATAATGCAGCACTTTTTACAAAGTAAGTAGTCAGTAAATAATTCTTGAATTGAATGGATTAGGCTACTAAATTTTAGGGTCAGTCCTTTAGTACCGTTTTATACTAGATTTTATTTACAGAAGTGTGGTTTATTTAGCACATAATTTTGCAAACAGTTTCTTGTTTGTTTCTGTTCTGTTGTATAAAAGCCTTGATGAACTATGGATAGCCATTTTTTTCTTTAATATATAAGTACATTATATCCAAATCACTTTATTTTCCAGGACATGCATTTGAAACATTAAGCTATGTGATATAACTAGCACAAACTAAAATCCTGTATTTGTAAAAGCTATTTCATCATTGATAATAAAGCATATCCAAAATAAATGCAGAAGTAGAAATCAACATGTGAATTATATTGTGCTCTATAAAAAGACAGTTATTTTGTTGAGCTCTCTTGAGCCACATAAATACCAAATTAAATGATTCTGAAACTCCTAATTATTTTCAACTCAGTGCCATACTCTACATATACCAGAAACTATTGGAAAACTATTGGGGAAAAAAAATCTATAATAGAGTAATAAAAATGTAAAATTCAGAACTATATTTATGTTCATATTTAATTGTATCCCTTACTGTAGATATTTCACTATTTTGATCTGTTCACATCAAATCATGGTGAATAATATTTCATTTGTCTACAATAAATCTTATTAAGTGAAACCGGATACAGTTTCATGCTGGCTCAGAATAATACAGTTGGATGTGCATTGATGTTTTGGAGTTTCTGATGGAAATATGTTTCAAGTAGGTTGCAATAATCCAATTTCATTTTGACCGGTTACTGCTAAATGTCACTCAGCGTTATTTTAAAGTATTTTTTCAACTTCAGAAATAAAATTTTAAAGTTGAAAAAGGGATAATGTATATCATTTATGTCAAAACCGTTCATTCTAAATTTGAGGAAACTGTTGCACAGAGGGGATAAGTAATGTGCTTAGTCACATAGCTAATGGAGATGTGAAATTAGAGAATAATTTTTTGATGTGACTACATGTTAGTGTATATTGCTTTGCAACAAGGAAGCCACAGAAAGAGACTTTTGGGAGTGGAGGCAAGTCCTTTAAATACAAGGTTAAAGAAACTTTTCCAGAAATGGATTGTGACTTAGAGATTATTTCTTCTTATTTTTCCTGAGCCTCTAATCCAAGGAGTTTGTCAGTAGATCCTTGTATATTTATTTATCTAAGATTAAAAGTAACCACGTCTTCCTGAGAATGACTCAATGAGTAACAGCATTGAGTTTTCTTATTTAATCACTGGTGAGGGCTCTGAGCTCATTGCCTCAAAGAAGGAGTTGTAGTTATTTGGTGGAGCCGCAGGAATATTGTTTTCAGAAAGTTTTTAGAGAATGTCCTCAATATCGTTTTACTCCCTACAGGTTTAGGTAATATTTAAGAAGTGAAAGAACTTGGAACATAAAATGGGAGCAAAATTTCAGAATTGAGAGAAGTTGAGGATGCTAAGCAGTACACTTTAAGAATAGCCAACAGAGCCAGATTCAAAGTCAATAGAATCCTCAGAACATACACATATAGATTAAAAATCCACTTTATAAAGTCATTCATAAGAATATGCTTCAAGATCTATGCCACATGAAAGAAAAAATGATGAGTAAATAAGATTCTTTGCACTAGTAATCATCCATTCCAAATTAATTGAGATCCTGTAGTATAGCTGAAAATATTTTAGATACTAGGTAAATAACAGTAAATAAAACACAGCCTTAACCTCAATTATTTCAAAATATGCAGAGAAATGTACATTTAAAAGTCAAGGTGTATAAGAAATCTAATAAAAGAAAGTAGAATAATAGAGATGATTCTTTGGATGAGTTTTAATGAAGCAATACGAATTTTCTAGTATATAATGGGGCAGTAGAATTCCAGTGACAGTGATGTAAATGCACATTTGCACATGGCGGATAGAGAGCCTGGGGATTTAGAAAACTGCCTGGATAGACTCTGACATTTTAACTTGAGCCCCCTTGCCTAAAGAGTATTCATACATCTTTACCATCCTGAATGTTTTTGTGGCCTGATATAAAGCATGCAGATTTTAGAATAGTTACTGAAAATAAGTTTTTTTGATATGTTAAAAAAGACTGGATGTAAGAGATGATAAAATGTGATGAAAAAAGACTTTGAATACTTAAACATGGAATAAGTGGGTGAATTATTAAAATATAAAACTCTTTAGAAAAACTTTCCTATGAGTTCCGCAGCCCTTTTGTCATGCTGTTTTCAATTCAAAGGCACGGTGATTCTACGACATCATGTCTTTCTGTTGCTTCATTGTCTAGTCAGTTTCTACACTGATTATGGGCTATTTGTATCCAATTTGTTTTCATTGGTCAAATTGTTAAACAGATTGTTGCCAGATAGCCATGTCAAGTACTGTGCTAGAAGCCAGTTGCAGGGATTATCCCAGATGTCACTTTCTAGTGCCAAGTATTATATTTTTTTGCATGTGTTTGTTTGCTTTTTGCATTGCAATTATCATTTTATAGAGCCTGCTAAAATATATCTATATTTTCTACTACAGATAGAAATTGGTCTGTTCTGTTACTGTCCCACACAGCAGTCTGCAATACAATAAGGCATTATTCACATAATGAGATCTTAGAGTAAATGTTCTTACCACTTACTGATCTCCTGTTTTCTCCTTCTTTCTCATTCATCTGTGAACTCACTTCCATAATTTAAAGTAAAATACTTGTAGTTGAGGATTTTCACTCTTCATTTTTACCTTTTCCAAAAGGGAAGGATGATCTTACTTTGTATTCCTTCCTTATCTCTTCAAGTTCAAAATAGGAAACTGTCCATAAATAAGGAAACTTGTTACTTATTACAGTGGATGTCAAAACAGAAACATTGTCAAATGTATCAGACCAAGCCTTATCTACTCTATATTCCATTCTCTCAGGTCACTAAATAAGGAATATAAATTATTAGATTTAATTTCAACATTTTAATTGATATAGTTTAGCTACCAAATAATCGTGGAATATCTATTTGTATGGTGCTATTTCAAATTTACATAAATTTGCAAATTTACAAAAATATTTTATAGAAATAAATCAATTTTAAACATGCTAAATGTAACACATGTATCTTATATATGGGCAAGATCATACTCTTTAAATACAAGGTGCAGAATTACTTTGTTATTAACAAATGCTAAATAAAAAATATGACATTTTCAAGTAGATATAGCCATTTCCCAATTTGACAAAGCTTCATTGGCACAAACATGTCTTTCATGTTTGAAATAAAATTAAAATATTAAAATATTATAATTGGGTTAATTTGACCATATGAAAAAAATATCCTTTTTTAGTATATCCTGTCTTTACATGTAATTAAAATATATCCAAAAATTGGGGTATTGACTGACAGATTTTTTTTCCACAATGATTGTAGAACTTTGGCATAATACAGCTCCTGAATAACAAAGAAATGCCAAATCTTCCTTCAAAATACTGATCAAAACTCTTCATCATGCTATGGATTGATAAAGCATGAAGGTTAAAAGCATAGATTCTTGATAGAGATGTCCTGGATTCAAGTCTTAGTTTGTTCAATTTCTCCTTTTTGACCAATGTCAAGTCACCTAAAAAGTCTAATCCACAAATCTATATTTTAAAAGCAGTAATATTTTACCTATTTTATAGTATATCTGTGTATTTTAAGAGTTCATCAAGGTAAAACACAAAGAATAGTGCTTCGCAAATGGTAAGAATACAAAAAATGTTGATGTTTAATTAAAATATATGAAACACACAATCAAAATAAATGCAAATAAGTTCCCTGATATTCAGTTTCTCTACTTCTATTTATTTTGTTCTTTCATTCATGCATCTGTGAAATTATTCATTGATTTTTCAAGTCATTCCTATCTGTCATATCAATAAGCACAATAGCATGCACATAACAAGCACTTGATAAAGTTATGAATGTATGAATAAATGTTTCAGTTAATCAATTTGAAATGGACTTATTCTCACTAATTTACTGTTATTCAGAATGTTTACTATTCTGCACATCTTTTTGATAGTCTAACTATGGGTTTGTCTATTAAAAGATAATAAAATATTTCAAGCCAGAGATATAAGAACATCAGAGAATTCCAAGTGAGATGATTAAATGCATGTTATCATTATTTATTGTTAATTTCAGTTATTATTAACAATAATACCAGGCATACCACAGGAAAACACATCATAACCAAACTTCTGAAAACCCAGTTATGACAGCCAGAGATAGAGAAAACTGATGGCAGAAAACAAAGATAAAAATATAAGCAGAGAAAAATATATATATATATAAGCAGATTTTCTAACAGAAAACATGCAAACTAGAAGTCATACAAATGACTTCTTTAAAGTACCGAAAGGAAAAAATAATCCTCTCTACCAAGAATTCCATCATAAGCAAAAATAAGGAGTTTGACATGAGACAGTTGCATCTACCAGACATTAAGAATGCTGGTAGGGGCTCCCCTGGTGGCGCGGTGGTTGAGAGCCCGCCTGCCGATGCAGGGGACGCGGGTTCGTGCCCCTGTCCAGGAGGATCCCACATGCAGCGGAGCGGCTGGGCCCGTGAGCCATGGCTGCTGAGCCTGCGCGTCCGGAGCCTGTGCTCCGCAACAGGAGAGGCTACAACAGTGAGAGGCCCAAGTACCGCAAAAAAAAAAAAAAAAGAATGCTGGTAAATAAAATTTTTTTCATTTTAATTGCTAAAAGATAATTGGCTACCTAAAGTAAAAAATATGCACTATGGTATTTAAATTGCCTGAAAAATAAAATTATTGCCAGTATTACGGAGGACTGAGAGGAATTTTAACTATATCTGAAGTAATAGTATAATAAAAGGGTTATCATTTATAAATTATTTGGAAGTTGAGTGTGATAAATAACATATACACCTAATAGTAACCATCATATTTTTAAAAAGAGATACAACTAATTAGGCTCCTATCTTCCCACAGAAACTGGGTATTGTGGGGCACCAGCCTTAATGATTACATTTCAAAGGCTTGTTTCCCAAGTCCTTGATAAAGACAGTCCTGGGTTGTAAGACCAGCAAGAGGCTTTAAAATATTTACATCTCAAAGGGACAGAGAAAGGTTTACAATTACAACTTTTCTAAAGTAAATGCTTCAATAAAAGAGAGGTCAGGGACCTAAAGTCAGGAGAAGCCTGTCTAAAGCTTGTCAAACTACAAGGGACAATAAGGATGTCTTGGTCATGTATTCTTTTCCCACTTTAAAAATAAAAACATGTATATTGCCATAGCACGTCGTATTTATCTAGAAACTTGTACATCATATGATTGAATCAGAATTTATGATCAATGAAATGAGATTTTTAACTTGTATACTAACGTATATATACAAATATCTATAAATATTTCTATATATAGCTATATATCTGTGAATATACACATATTAAATATTTACTTATATATACATACACACACACATATGTAACTCTGTATCTATATTAAACTAAAATAATTTTATACTGATGTCTCCACCTCTACTTACCACTTAGGAATTCTAGCCTTCTCTCCTTCCTTTTCTGTAAGCTTCCATCCTAGGATCCTTTGATCTCTTTAAAGATTTTTTTTTTTTTTTTTACATTTGTACGCATAAAGCTTTCCTTTTGTGCTATAAATACCTATGGGTTTTGACAAGACATAATACCATGTATTCACCATTGCAGTATCGTACAGAACAGTTTCACCACTCTATTTCCTGTGCCTCAAAAATTCAGTGTTGCCCTACTTCCCCTGAATTAGTTTGCTAAGGCTGCTAGAAGAAAATACCACACACAGGATGGCTTAAAATGGAAATTTTTCTCATAACTCTGGAGGTTGGAAGTCTAAGGTCAAAGTCCCAGCAAGGTTGCTTTCCAATGAGGCCTCTCCCCTTAGCTTACAGATGGCGATCCTCTTGCTGCTTCTTTACATGGTCGTGTTTCTGAGCATGCACACTCCTGGTCTCTCTTTGTGTGTCTTAATCCCCTCTTCTTATATAAGGACACCAGGCAAATTGGATTAGGGCCCACTCCAAAGGCCTCGTTTTAACTTGCTTACCTTTTTAAGGCCCTGAAACCAAATACTGTTACATTCTGAGGTACTGTGGGTTTAGGGCTTCAATACAGGAATACTGAGGGATAAAATTCAGCCCATAACAACCCCCAAGTCCATGGTAATCAGTGACCTTTTTATCTTTGCTATAGTTTTGCTTTTTATAGAATGTCCTATACCTGGTATCATACATATTCAGCCTTCACAGACTGGATACTTTCACTTAGCATTATGAGTTTAAGATTCATGCATGTCTGTTAATGGCTTTAGAACTAATTTATTTTTCTTGTTTAATGATATTAATTGTATGGATGTGCCTTAGCTTGTTTATCTGTTCACCTATGCAAGGATATCTTGGTTGCTTCTAGTTTTGTTTTTTGTTTGTTTGTTTGTTTGTTTTGCGGTATGCAGGCCTCTCACTGCCGTGGCCTCTCCCGTTGTGGGAAACAGGCTCCAGACGCGCAGGCTCAGCGGCCATGGCTCACGGGCCCAGCCGCTCCATGGCATGTGGGATCCTCCCGGACCAGGGCACGAACCCGTGTCCCCTGCATCGGCAGGCGGACTCTCAACCACTGCGTCACCAGGGAAGCCCTGCTTCTAGTTTTTGAAGCAACTTGGTTGCTTCTAGTTTTTGATAGTTATGAATGAAACTGCTATAAACATTTATATGAAGTATTTTTCATGCACATGTTTTAAATCAGTTGAGTAAATACCTCGAAGTATGATTGCTTGGTTTTATCTTCCTTTCCAATCTGTGTACCTTAATGAAATTTGTCATGCTCAATGCACAAGAAGAACAACTGCTTAATTTTGTAGGCAAGGTATTTGTATAGAGTACATGATGTTGTAACATACACTTTGAAAATGATAACTATTTGTATAACTGGTAAACAATACCTTATTTTCCTCTTAACACTGAAGAGAGCCATCTGTTCACAGTGATTCATTTTGTTAAGCATTATCTTATGGTTCAAAAATTATTTCGAAGTAAATTCATAATGTCTTTCTGTATTTTTTTATTGAGTACAGCCTCCTTTAATATTTTTTCCTTTGATACTGCAAAAACAATGCTTCAAAAAAATCTAATATAGTGTTCCTGAGAGTACATTACTATGCTTAGGTTCATTGTTTGCATTCCAGAACACTGTTGTTATATCAGGGCTACCCTTTATTAGTCTACCTGATTTGATTCTCTAATTCCTACGTTTCATGCATTAACCTTTAATAGGTAACTCTCACATTCTAATTAAGCATCTCTTCAAGTGACATTCCAAAGGGAACATAAGGATTGTCCAAAATGTATTTATTTAGATTTCATATGTGACTAATTGTTTGACTGAAAACACAATTCTGAATTTAAAACAATTGTCTATCTGAATTTTTAAGGTAATACTTTATTGCTCTCTAGGACTCTGCATTTATTATGAAAATCCCAAGGCTACTATCATGTTTATTATTATTTATGTTACTTCTTTTTCTCCCTTGAGCATCTTTTTACCCTTGATAATATGAAATTTCACAAAGATATGTAGTACTATGAGTGTGTGATTTTGCTTTCTCTAAGTGTGGATTTAACATTTTTATTTTGTTGGGAAATTGAGCTGTATAAACTGAGGAAGAATCACCTAAAAACTATACAGCAGTAGGTTTATTTTTTTACTTTATTATTATTATTTTTAAGATTTTCCAGGTAGATCTGGTTCTCTTACTCAGCCATACTTGTTGTATAAATGGACCTTTGTTCCTTATAGCAAAGGATGTATATCCTGTTTCTGTTAGGTCTTTCATAAATTCCCAAAGGCTGTGAGTGAAACATCTGTGACTGTCAAATATTCACATTTAATACCAGCCTTAGCAACAAAATAGTTAGGTAAAAGAAATTCGCATCTATTATCATTGACTGCTCGCATTAAACATAATTATAGTTTAAAACTGTATTTGAGCAAAACACTACTGCTCAATATTTTTTCTTTTTTTTCATCTTTTGGACTTCTAGCATAAAGATATATTACTCATGAATGATCAAATGTGTTAAGGACTGTAAAATGTATGCTATTTTCTATCTAAGTTTCCAGATATATTATTTACATTATACCCTGTATCCCACTTTATGACTGGCATTGGCTTTGTATTTTCACAAAATTATGATCATTATTTAATAAATTCTTCCAAGGATACAACATTTAGTTTTAATATCTTTGGACAGTTTTATTTGTGAATGGATTTTTAACAGACCTGAGGTGATAAGAATGGAAATTGTGGGAGAAATTGCACTCATTTATGATTAAATTGCAAGAATCACATATTTCATGACAATGTATAAATGCATACCCATTAATAATATAAACATCTTGGCATTTATCATATATCATTTAGAATCGGAAAGATATGAGTTTACAAAGGCCTGAGTATGTTTCCAACACATTTTGTAATAATAATTATTAACTATTGGTAAGTGCTTTAGTAGAAATTTCATTGTATTTATTAAAACACATTGGTCTATCATTTCACTTTGAGAGTGTGGTCATTTTCTTTCCTTCTTCTATTTGACCATTTCCCTACCCAGTCCCATGGTCACTTTCCATTCACCCAGCACTATTAGTCTTTGTTTTTCTTTGTCTCAGGGAAAGTATGTGGGAGGGAGAGAAGCAGAAATTGCCTCTATGAATCCTAATTAACATTTCAAGATTCTACCAGAGACAGAAGAGAGACGTTAGAATGCAGAAATGATAAATTAGCTTTCAAAAATCTAAAAAGAAAGGGTTAACTTAAAAAAGATTTCTACTGGTTGGGAAAAAGAGTTCTCTGGGACCCAGAGCAGTGGATACTACTTGCATTGTGTGGCAGCACCCAAGTGGAGATGACAAAGCTCTAAAAAGAGAAAGGTCATACGGTTCAGCTAAATAGATAACATCCAAGATTTTGGCCTTTCCAAGCTTGAGAAAAAATTTCAGTGTTTCAAGCATGTTATAAAACCAGTGGAAATTTGCCAATCCTAAAGAGGACAGACATAAAGGAAGATACAAATGACTGAAAATAAAGGAACACTTCCCATCTACCAACCCCATTCATTCCTTAACACTTTATAAGCCTTAGATCCTTATTATACACTGTTGTGATGAGAAAAACAGCTATTTTCAGTTGCTGCCTATGCATGACAACCCTGCTGATACCCAGAGTCTGGACATATAGATAAGGACCTGAACTTAGGATTCCTGCCACAAGTTCCCACTTTTCTTTTCCTGGGGCACCTTTTAAAATCAACTTAGAGTTGATTCTCAAAAAGTTAGTGACCTCGGTCCTAACCACTTTATCTTTATAATAGGTGCTTGCTACCGTGCTTTCTGTCTCTTGCTTGCTGGTGACCTGGGACAGAGGACTGCCTTTCTTCCATCTCATTGTGACACTGCCTCATTCTGGGATCTGTAAGTAATAAACTTGTTACTTTACTTCCTTTGCTGAATATACTGAAACTGAGCCTTCAATCAAAATGACCCCAGTGTTTGTATTTCCCAAAAGTGGGAGCGTGGATGCTGAGGGAGCTACCTGTCAACCCTGTGTACATAGCTTGTGCCTCCTCATTCAGAAGGTCATAATCTACATATTTTTAACTTAATACGCCAGGTACCACACAACCACCCCAATACAACTGCCTTCTCAAAAGTTATGTCTTTGAATGCTAATTGCAAAGCATGAGAGAGGGCTTGCAAGTTGGCTGTTTGAAGTTGTCCATGCCACTCTTTAATGTGTAATTTATTTTATATAGGCTAACTGTAGCAGCATTTTATGGCAAAAATGCTAATTAAAATACTTTTGTTCACTTAAATGTAGTGAAAAGAGGATACGTAGGATTTGGAGTCAGAAGACATCTCAAATCTTGTCTCTGTTGCTGTTAATATCAGTGCCTTATACAAGTCATTGACCATTTCAGACCAGTTTCTCTACTCATAAAAATTATGATAATCATTCCAAAGTCTCTTACTTGTTTTAAGAATCAAATGATTTAGTGAATAATTTATAAATTTCAATAAGTTATCAAAAATAGTCAGGAAGCCGTATAAAATCATAGCGAATTTTAATAATTAGAAACCTATCATTATAAGAGAAATTTTCCTTTAAAATCATTAGGGAAAAGAAACTATACTGACAGATGTAAATGATATGTAAAGAAATACTTAATTACGCATATAGTACATGCTATTTAAATTAAAATATTTGTAGTATTTAAATATATGATTCCAAAATTAATTTAGCATTTTGAGTTTTATTGATATAATGATGCACACGAAACTTTAAAGTGAAAGTTCAATAGAGTAAAATTGAAAAAAAAAATCTGTTCTCATTTCATGACAAATTTAAGAAGCTCAGCTAATTGAACCACAGGGATACAGTGTAATACAAAAAAAATTTTACACCAGTTGGTAAATTTCCTGAATTGTGATATAATGTATACAGCTGACCCTGGACAATGAGGTTTTGAACTGTGCAGGTCCACTTATATGAGGATATTTTTTGATAGTATATACTATGGTTCTGTACAATCCATGGTTGGTTGAATCCATGGATGCAGAGGGAAACACGGATACAAAGGGCTGACTATAAGTTATACTAAATTAACCCCCCCTCTGTTCAAGAGTCAACTGTATTAGCATGAAAATCTCAAATTTTTAACAAATAATAAAATCTTAAGTAACGTTGTTAAGAAATTACTTCCTGACCTGTATCTCCGATGGATGATTATAACTTAAGATATTACATAAAACTACATCTAAATGGATTTGGTGTAATAATGTAATCAAATAAAAATTTAAAAATGACTAGTTATTTGAATGAGCAGTGATTTTAAAAGTTATTATGTGGTATACGCTACACTGTTTAATACAATATCAGGAGTAGATTTTAAAAAAAAGTTTTTTGAGTCATTAATGCTATTTGTCTCTGAAACAGAACTTTTTCCTCTTAATTCAGCACTCAGCAGTGCTGTGAACATATTGATCTGTAATCAACTGCTGACATAGTTATTTGGCTTAAGCCATATATTTACTGAACTGCAAACACAGCACTATGACAGGCATATATAAAACAGTTTTCTAGTACACACAAAAACTCATTGCAAACACTTTATCTAAGTGACAGTTTTATCTACAGTTTTCTTTCTTCAGTTTGTTCAGTAAAGAGTGTGTTAGTCACCATAAAAATAACATATTGCTATAAATCATCTCCTAAAGCAAAATTAATTTTGTCTTTCCTCATAATAAAGATTTAATAGATTTTAAAAACCTACGAATAGCACATATTCAATATAGCTTGATTGCAGAGCATTAGCATTTTGAGTATTAATTTATCAGCAAAATCTAAAAATGGTGGGGCAACTTTTCATTTATCAGGGATTTATTAATTAATATTGCAAAAATTGTTGCAGTTTTACTACTTTATAACATATTTGATATATGAGGTCAACTATTCTTCAATATATTAGCACACCACTAATCAAATATAATGAAAAATCATTAACATTTATGATTGTGATAGCTTTAAGGAATTATAATTTTCTTATATAATGTCTTATTTCATAATGTATTGATAGTATTTTCTAAGGCTTATAACTAGAGAGGTGAGAAATATATGCATGTCATCTGTCAAGCACCATGCTTGGTGTTTAAGAGTTTAAAAAAGGAAAAAGAGTTTTTATACATCTAGTGTATGATGACTTCTATATGTATAAGAAACACTATTGGTGTAAAGAAGACATAGATGGTTTCTTTTTTCTCTTGATGGTCATGGAAGACCTTCCAAAAGAAGAGTGGTAGGTTTTGGGTTTTACTTTGACTTCTGTTTGTAGGATGCAGAGAAGTACATGCCATAAAACAGGAAATGAATCTTTGAAATTACTGAATAAATGACATATTATGTTCAGAGTTTCCTGGTCATATCTGACCAAGTTTTGTAATACTTGAGTATGCTTGCAACTGAAGCAAGTACATTATTGTAAAATGCCCTATAATTTAATTGCACATAATTTTAAATGATTCTTGCTAAACAGTATTCTGAGGAGCACTTCTTTCAGGAATGATATTAAGTGCTGCCTAATTTTTAGCATGTGATACATGAAAAGTACCACAAAAATGTTCCTGAAGAAAATACCAGATAATTACATATTTTAAAAATTCCTGACCAACTGACAGAAAATTATGGGAACTTCTTGGAAACCAGAAACAAAATGAATTGCAAGTTCAGATACGTGAGTAGTCACTGGACCTGGGATTTCTGCAGATCTCTGCTGCCCTTGAAACTGCACTTCATGCATTGCAGAGTGTAGGAGATGTTGCATGGGGCGCCAGAGGAAGCCTAGCACTCAAGCACTTCCATTTTTTTAATCTAGAGATTAGAGGAAGAGGATTTTAAATGTCTAATCAGATTGCTAGAAAAGTAAATAGACAACTGGGAGGAGGTGCTATTAAAAAAAAAAATTGGGCGTATATATTCCAGAGTTGTTAAAAAATCACAAATCAGGAAGCAAAAAGAATTCCAAGCAGGTTTAAACTAAAGAAAAACTACTCTTAAACCTGCTAATGAATATTAAAAGACAACAATAAAATAAAATTAAATTCAGTAGAGTGATTTAATTTATTTAGGAGGATGAGGCAGTGAAACTGTAGATAACTTTAAGGTGAAAATATATCGCAAAGGGGGATTTTTGAGGGAAAGCCACACAATTGTTACCTGACCCTCATTAAAATGTATTATTAAAATGCATGGCATGTCTGAATGGGGAAGTCTTCCTTTAACCAAACATTTGGGAAAAGGGAAATAGTGCAAATTTGCTCTTCATCCTGTTTAATATGGCATGTAAAATGGTGAACCTTTAGAATTACCTAAACCCATTCAAGTAGCTAATTTAAAACAATCGGTCTGGGTGCAGGGAGAATTACAAAACTTCAGCTAACTAATTAGTCAGAACTAATTACAAGAATTGTCTATAACATACACCTCATTGACTGGAGCCTCTGGGAAGAGCCTGTGACAGACAATCACCATCTACTGCTGGAATTTGATGCAGTTTCAAGGAACATGCTATTTGAAAGGGATTTGTTGGCTTGTCATTGAGTTTTCACTGAGACTTCTTCTATTCCAGAAGAATATAACATATTGTGAGCTGAAACAGCCCTCCTATCTTGGGTTATGACAAATTCTATTCCCAAAGGAATGAGAATGCACCAATTTTCCTCATTAAGTGGAAACGTATTAAAAAATACATGATATTTGTGATGACTGGAGTATCAGGGACTATATGAACTGGTGGCTGCCATGCTTTTTGTCTGAGCCAACATTAGATCCCCCTCAGGAGTTACCTAATCCCATAGCCAAAGGGGCCACGTCTAATGATCAGTTATTGTAAAATGCCAAGCAGTCAGCATGGTTTACAAAGGTAGATCAAAGGTAGATAAGTTTGTCTAAAACGCAATTGCACTGCAAATAGTTTAGTTGTACTTTGAATAGAAAGGGAAACAGTGATTCACACAGTAGGATTAATTACCATTGGTGTTTCTTGAGGCATAGGAGCAATTAGATGATAACAATAGTGTAATGATATGGATTTTTGGTCATTCTTGGGCAGTAGGCACTAAATTGGTGAAAATGCAGATTGCTTTGTTGTGGTAAACTTTATGGAATTGGAAAGAGAAAATCAAATGATCATGTTATAGCCATTAAAATATAAAAAGCAAGTGGATGTGTTCATTCACTGTTTGGAAGTTGTACCATGGGGACATAAGTGACCTTACAGACATTCAAAAAATGCATCTATGAGTAGAAAAATATCTCACAATTTCTATCAGATTCTCACAATGTAATGAACAATCATTCTGTTTATCAACAAGATAATTAGGGATTAAAAACAGCTATAAACTGTCTAGTGGAAGATCTTGGTCAGACTGTGGCTAGCAGGAGGCCCATAGAGAAATCCATTTCAGTATAGCCAGGCAGTATAAACAGTACATGTGGCTACGCCCACAAGAGACTTGAGATCCAGATTTAACTGAGTTTAGCCCTTGATTTATTCCCCAGTCCAGGAAAATATCTGAATGGGTAAGGGCCACTCTTGTTTGGAAGGCCAAGAAAATACTAATGTGATTCAAACTAATGTACTTTGCTATGATTTTAGTCCAACTCATAATATAACTGCTATTTGGTATATATTTCTGTCATAATTGATATGATTAATTTGATTGATTTAACAAAGTATGTAATACTCTGGTGATCAAATGTATTGGGAGATTAAATTAAAATTCCCACAGGCTATTCTTTTAATGAAAGCTGTCTGGCCAAACCAGGAAGTAAAGTTAGTTAACAATCACTTAATTCTTACATGGAATCAACTTTTCATTAAGTTGAAGTTTCTATAGTTGAAGGAAGTAAAAGTATAGAAGTATAGTCAGTCTGGGGCATGATTATCAGAAAAGGAGCTTGCAAAAAAAAAAAAAAAAACAGAAACTTGAACATTTATATGGTAAACGTAAATGTATCTTTAAAAAATAGCTACATGTCGGCTCACTCCCTCTTTCGAGAACACTGGAATCACAGCTAACTGCTGAACAATCACTGACAGGAGGACACTGGAACTCACCAAAAAAGATACCCCACATCCAAACACAAAGGAGAAGCTGCAGTGAGAACACCAGAATCACAATTAACTGCTGAACAGTTATCAACAGGAAGACACTGGAACTCACCAAAAATAATACCCCACATCCAAAGACAAAGGAGAAGCCACAGTGAGACGGTAGGAGGGGTACAATCACAATAAAATCAAATCCCATAACTGCCGGGTGGGTGACTCACAAACTGGAGAACACTTACACCACAGAAGTCCACCCACTGGAGTGAAGGTTCTGAGCCCCACGTCAGGCTCCCCAACCTGGAGGTCTGGCAATGGGAGGAGGAATTCCTAGAGGATCAGACTTTGAAGGCTAGCAGGATTAGATTGCAGGACTTTGACAAGACTGCGGGAAACAGAGACTCCACACTTGGAGAGCACACACAAAGTAGTGTGCACATCAGGACCCAGGGGAAGGAGCAGTGACCCCATAGGAGACTGAACCAGACCTACCTACTAGTGTTGGAGGGTCTCCTGCAGAGGCGGGGGGTGGCTGTGGCTCACTGTGGGGACAAGGACACTGGCAGCAGAAGTGCTGGGAAGTACTCCTTGGAATGAGCCCTCCCAGAGTCTGCCATTAGCCCCACCAAAGAGCCTGGTAGGCTCCAGTGCTGGATCACCTCAGGCCAAACAACCAACAGGGAGGGAACCCAGCCCCACCCATCAGCAGACAAGTGGATTAAAGTTTTACTGAGCTCTGCCCACCAGAGCAACACCCAGCTGTACCCACCACCAGTCCCTCCCATCAGGAAGCTTGCACAAGCCTCTTAGATAGCCTTATCCACCAGAGGGCAGACAGCAGAAGCAAGAGGAACTACAGTTCTGCTGCCTGTGGAACAAAAAGCACACTCACAGAAAGATAGACAAAATGAAATAGCAGATGACTTTGTACCAGATGAAGGAACAAGATAAAACTCCCGAAAAACAATTAAATGAAGTGGAGATAGGCAGCCTTCCAGAAAAAGAATTCAGAATAACAATAACGATAGTGAAGATGGTCCAGGACCTCGGAAAAAGAATGGAGGCAAAGATCAAGACGATGCAAGAAATGTTTAACAAAGACCTAGAAGAATTAAAGAACAAACAGAGATGAACAATACAATAACTAAAATGAAAAATACACTAGAAGGAATCAATATCAGAATAACTAAGGCAGAAGAATGGATAAGTGACCTGGAAGACAAAATGGTGGAATTCACTGCCATGGAACAGAAAAAAGAAAAAAGAATGAAAAGAAATGAAGACAGCCTAAGAGATCTCTGGGACAGCATTAAATGCACCAACGTTATAGGGGTCCCGGAAGGAGAAGAGAGAGAGAAAGGACCCAAGAAAATATTTGAGGAGATTATAGTTGAAAACTTCCCTAACATGGGAAAGGAAAGAGCCACCCTTGTCCAGGAGGCACAGAGAGTCCCATACAGGATAAACCCAAGGAGAAACACACTGAGACACATAGTAATCAAATAGACAAAAATTAAAGACAAAGAAAAATTACTGAAAGCAACAAGAGAAAAACAACAAATAACATACAAGGGAACTCCCATAAGGTTAACAGCTGATTTCTCAGCAGAAACTCTAGAAGCCAGAAGGGAGGGCCACAATATATTTAAAGTGATGAAAGGGAAGAACCTACAACCAAGATTACTCTACCCAGCAAAGGTTTCATTCATATTCGACAGATAAATCAAAAGTTTACAAACAAGCAAAAGCTAAGAGAATTCAGCACCACCAAACCAGCTCTACAGCAAATGCTAAAGGAGCTTCTCTAAGTGGGAAACACAAGAGAAGAAAAGAACCTACAATAACAAACCCATAACAATTAAGAAAATGATAATAGTAACATACATATTGATAATTACCTTAAATGTGAATGGATTAAATGCTCCAACCAGAAGACATAGACTGGCTGAATGCATACAAAAACAAGACCCATATATGTGCTGTCTGCAAGAGACCCACTTCAGACCTAGGCACACATACAGACTGAAAGTGAGGGGATGGAAAAAGATATTCCATGCAAATGGAAATCAGAAGAAAGCTGGAGTAGCAATTCTCATATCAGATAAAATAGACTTTAAAATAAAGAATGTGGTCTTCCCTGGTGGCGCAGTGGTTGAGAGTCCGCCTGCCGATGCCGGGGACACAGGTTCGTGCCCCGGTCCGCGAAGATCCCACATGCTGCGGACCGGCTGGGCCCGTGAGCCATGTCCGCTGAGCCTGAGCGTCTGGAGCCTGTGCTCTGCAATGGGAGAGGCCACAAAAGTGAGAGGCCCGCGTACCGCCAAAAAAAAAATAAAATAAAATAAAAAATTAATCCTTACGTAAACACAGAGAATCCTTTCTTTTTTCTCTACTTCCCAAGTACACAAGATCTCTATGTGAAAAAGCATGCACAGACGCCTGCCCTGTTCCAAGCAGCATTGCAATTTTGGAAGTAATATCTCCTGAATGTATGCAGTAAAGAGAGATACGACCAAAAGAAATATGCACTGAAAAAAATAACGGGGTGTAATTTGTATGGGAGGTAGAAACACAGCATGCCCTAGTGGTTATTGAAATTACCTACTGGCTCATACCTCACTTGGACATTTTTTTTCCTCAGAGATTCAATGAAAACCTTGGTTTTTACGTTCAGTTGGTTTTAAAGTTAGCTTTCAATAAGTTAAAAACAATTCCAAATCTGAAACAACAACCATTTATTTAATTCATATTTTTGAGGCTAGATGGTAGGCTGGAATGAACTGGGTAGTTCTGCAACATGGCTGAACTTGGCTGGGCTCACTGCTGGGTCATTTGGAGGCTGGCTTATCTGTGATGGTTCTGCTAAGATGATTCATCTCTGCTTACTGTGGTATCTCATCCCCCAGAAGGTCATCTTTTGTTGTTGCTCAGATGGTGGACCACCAGATTCCAAGAGGAGAGGAAAGGCATGAAAGTCCTCTTATAGCACAAGCTCATCTAGTAAAATGTTGCTTCCACTATGTTTTAATATCCAGATCATTTTACAATGCTAGACCAGATTTTAGGAATGGGGGACTAAATTTATCCCCATTAAAGGGAGAATTACATGGAAATAATATTCTCATGTGGGGAGGAATTTATAGTTATTTTCACAGTATACCATATCATTATGCCATTTTTCTTCAACAGTTACTTTCTCATAGCATGTCAACTAAATTAGATTGATTTTAAAAGAATTAGAATTTAAATCAATTTTAAAAGTTTGGAAAAATAAATTCTTCCTCTTGGCATTGTCTTCATACCAAAATGTTATGTTAAAATTATTAATTTGTCCCTAATGACAATATATACTAATTATAGGGAAAGTAAACCAATATTTTAATCTAAATTTGTATAGTGGTAAACATCATTGTGCAATTGTTTTCAATTTAAATTTAATGCTCATAGGTGGCTTCTGGGTCTTAGTAAAATTGTTGAGGAATAAGGTAACATTTTTGAATGCATATGCATTTTCTGAGTTGATGGTCTACAGTCAATCAGATTCTTGAGTCTCCTACACAGAGTACACAAGTGTTAAAGGGAATATTTTTACTCCTTGAGAAAAACTCAAATTTTATTTGAACATGTTGGTTCATAATTTATATGTAGGTTTTAGCTTTTACCACAATTTGGGTGACTCATACCTTTAATTGATCGTTATTTGTTTGCAGTTACCAATACCCTACTTACTGAATAAGCAAATTATTAAAAATATTTAAAAATTCTGAAAAAGGTATTTTGATAGTAGCAGACTGATACATTATGACTAATATAATGTCTACTTAAAGGGCATTGTATTCTTGGCTTCCTATCTGATGACAGAGAGTTTCTCCTGAACTAAAAGATTGATCAAGATCTGCATTGCATTAGAGGCTTTAAATTGTAAAGAATCAAAGTCTGATGGCAGATAGCACACCTGCTGAGGAATTCAAGGGTACTGATGAGATAATACCGAAGTGACAAGAGTCTTTTTGCTCTACATATGTAATAGTTGATATGAAGAGATTTCAAAACTGCTGTTGGCATTATTATCTTTGTGATAAAAAGGTGAATGTTCTGTCTCTGTGGTTATCTGCCAATTACCTTGAAATTGAGAAAGGGAAAAACAAGTGAAAATGAATACCATGTATAATCCCTAAATTTAGATCTTAACTATATTTAAATAGTACAATTTAGTCAAACCACAGTTTTCACAAACTATCAAACCCATGTGAAAATTTTAATGAGTAGAATCACATAAATTAAAAAAAATAAAACAGGAGAGACATATGACACAATTATGAATACCTCGTGGTGAATCCTATTTTATAGTAATGAAAATTAGTTACACTATATGTTTATGCACCTGCCTCTTTAAATATCTTCAAAAATTTTATAGAATGTAGGAAACATACAGAAACATATAGAGGATTTCCTGGTATTGGAGGAACTTGAATGCGCTAAGTTTATTGCACTTTAAATGTGTACTGAGATTGCAGTGCTGAAGCAAGTATAAATATGTAGTATAATTCTATTTTAAAAAATACATGTGAATTCCAAAGGCATGTTAGAGCTGAGTACCAGTGTTAGGTATGAGTACCAGTGCATTTGAAAGACCATTGTTAAATATTTGGGAATTTTGTGAGCCAGCTAATTTTGTGTTGATTGCTTGCAATTCGGTTTGTTAGGGGTATTTTTACCATGGGAATATGCCACAGATCAGTGTTTGTTTTTTCCACCTAGAGAAGGTTAATAACATTTACCAGCACATCACTGCTTGTAAATAAATCTTTGAAACATGTTAATATGCCTTTTAAACACTTTCCTTCAGTCTCCACTATTCCTCTCTCTCTTGATTTTTGTGAGGTGTTTTTAATTTAAAAATTTATAATCAGGGCTTCCCTGGTGGCGCAGTGGTTGAGAGTCCACCTGCCGATGCAGGGGACACGGGTTCGTGCCCCGGTCCGGGAAGATCCCACATGCCGCGGAGCGGCTAGGCCTGTGAGCCATGGCCGCTGAGCCTGCGCATCTGGAGCCTGTGCTCCGCAACGGGAGAGGCCACAACAGTGAGAGGCCCACGTACCAAAAAAAAAAAAAAAAATTTATAATCATACTAAAGTATATATATTTTTAAAAATTTTAGGCAAATATAACCAATACACAAATTAAAATGTATTCTTTAATATCAGATGAAAATATATGTAAATATGCAATGATAACTTTAATTCTTTTTCAGTCATTTATTTCCGATGCTTCTGTAACAGAAATGATAGAAATCCAAGTGACTAGTCACCAGCTTTGTAAACAGAGGAGCAAATTATGGAAAAATTGACCAAGTTACAATACGAAAGACACTATTTCTCATACTTAAAATGGAAAAAATATCACATATCTGAAATACCCCTGGTGAGAAATATCTCACCTCCATAAATATTCATGTGCTCTGTAGCCTCTAACTTGTATAGTTTCATTATTGCTGGTCACACTGATGTAAGAATTTCTTTCAGATACAATTTTACCATTTTTCTGCAAGCTCAGACAGTGTCTTGACAAAAAAAAAGGGTGTATATTTATATAATCAAAACTACGGCTTCTAGTAGTATTGCATAGCAAGGAAAACAAGATTTTCTAGCAAAACAAACCAATCCATATATGGTATATTTTTATAATTTCTTGATTTGTTTTTCTAATATTTTGTCTGAGATATTTGTATGTAGCTTCATAGTATCATTGACAGTTTATACATTTTTCCTGAAAACACATTTTTCCCCACATGTACAACAGTTTATGAATATTTGACATAATCTGTTTTTAGATTGTATGTTTTTGCCTTTAAAGACATATATGTCTTGTCCTTTCTTAATTGAAATTTTTAAAGTCCCATTCCATTTCTTTGTGGTTATGGAAATTTTTGTTTGATTCATTATTGAGACAGACATGTTGAACAATAGTTTTCTTGAATTTTACTATCTTCATCTAAATTTTAATAGTAGTTATTACATAATCACTGTCTTCTCAGTTGCATGCAGAGTTAGATATATCTCTCCTTAATACCTGTTGCCTTAAAAAACCTATACCATCTTGCTAATTTCAGTTTATTAGAACATGAGGAATGCCGGCAATACATAAAAGGCAGAATAAGAATTATAATTTGAAAAATATTTAAATAAGAATATGCACTTTAAGTATACTCTTGGAATTTGTTTTAAGTATGTATGGGAATTCAGAGATGGAAACATTTTCCAACATGATATATTTTTCTGCCAGTATACTTGTATTTTGTCTTCCATCCAAATAATACCATTCCTATTTTATTTGCCCTTGGATTTCTTGAAATTTATTTTCTCATACAACTTCCTTTGATTGAATATATCTCTCTTTATATTTCTATGATGTATAGACATTGTTCCATTATCACCTTAGTTTACCTAAGCCTCCATCCATGTGATATTATTTATTCTTCTTAGTTCCCATCACACTCTGCTATACAAAATAGATTATTTATTTTACCCGTATATTCTCACCACATGAGTGTAATCAGATTAAAGCATCGTCAAATTATAAATTTATATTGCTAGGGGTATAATATGCTCTCCTTTATAATGCTATTTCAAGGTCAGCTTATTTAAGGACTTTGCAAATAATAGGTGACAAATGTATATTTTTATATTTAGGTTAATTTTTTTCTTTCAGTACTTATCTGGTCAGTACTTAATGATAAAATAATAATTTTGTTCTGTGACAAGAACTTATTCACAACTTATTCACAAAAGTACCTTAAAATGAAGCTAATCATTAATGAAAGATACTTTAAAATTTCAGGATATGGTATAAGAGTCTTTGACAATAATTATTTAAACAAAACCAAAAAAAATGATTCAAAAGCAACAGCATAAACATCCCATATATCGTGAACTAATTTTTATTTCTGTCATACTTTTGTTGTGGAATGTAAAATATTTTTACTGTGACTGGGTTTATCTGACCTCTAATTCACTCACCAAAATTTAGGCAACCATCATTACATAAAGTAAGGGATGTTAAAAGACAATGATTCATATACCTTTACAGTAGAATTCCAAGATGTTTGTCCTTCTCAAAGTAAGTCTTTTTTTTTCCCCCTCTGCAATAAAATAATACTATTCCCTGTCAGAAAAGAAAAATGTACTTTTCAGAATTACTCAAAAAACATAACCCTGTGGGAAAAACACAGTTAAGCTATATGCTGATTTATTTTCTGTGTCTGAAATTATGATGTAATATAATTTTTTAAAAAGCACTTTCAGCTAATCAATAAATCATATAAAAATACTCTAATAAATATATGATCCAGTTAAAATTAGTACAAAATATGATGTGACCATTGATACAACATGAAAAGAAAGTCAATGCAATTGAAATTTTGGAAGTATCAATACATATATTTCTTGAGGTAGATTATGCTCTCTGGGTGATTATTTTATGCTTTGTCCTTTTCTTTTGACTTAGAAATAGTTATCAGAAAAATGTGTATCTACTACTTAAGAACAGAATTATATACATATATAATATATATGTATATAAATGTATATATATATATTTTTTTCCATGGGATCTCCCCATTTGTTCTGTGTTTTCTATTTTTGGCTGACAATAATTAATCCCTATATGCATGCCAAATTAATGGTCCTGTATTATTACTGAATAACCATACTAGTTATCAAAGAATAAACTGGAAGCACACTTATGAAGGTTGACAGTGACTACTATTGATTAAATATTAGATAAGAATGTTTTCATTTTTCCTATAAATTGACAGTTTTAATTAACAAAATGATTAAATATATAGCAACAGCTATGTTTATAGGCAAAATTGTATTTCATGAAATTACAAATATACTCATGTGTATATACAATTCTACCCGCCCCCAGCTACTGTCTGCAATCTTCAGCATTTGTCTATACTCTTAATTTTTATAACCACTTTTCCCCTTATCCCTTGAGTCCATTTTATAGTGTCTTGATTCTAAAACATAAATGAATCATGTTTTTTAAGGTCATCAATGACTTCCATCTTTCCAAATTCAATGGCCGTTTCTCAGTCCTTTTTATTTTTCTCTTCATCTTGAAAACAGTTCTTCACTTGACTTTAGGGCAGCCTATGCTCCTGCTCTCCATGCTAACGCAATGGCCATTTTGCCTCAGTTTTCTTTGCTGGGTCTCCCCTTTAAAGTCTTTAAGTACTAGAGGAAGTCAGGATTCATTCCATGTGCTTCTTTTATTCTCTGTCCATACTAGTTTTCTAGGTGATTTTATTTATGTGCTTTAATATGGCTTTGATATGTGCCTGGAATCCAAACTTGGAAAAGAATTGCATCTCAAACATAATATGTTTAAATTCATATATTAGCTCCCCTACCAGTTTTCCTTTCTTATTCTCATATCAGTATCTGCAAATGGGAATTGAAACATATTACATTTATTTAATGATTCACATTTAATAAAGTATTCTGGATCTCTCTCTCTCTATATATATAAATATGGTGTTATGCACTTAAAAATCTAAGAAGGTATGTGAGAAGATGTGTTGATTAGCTTGATTGTAGTAATCATTTCACTAAGTATATGAATAACATTATTATTTGTATACCTTAAATATACACAATTCTTATTTTTAAAAGTTTTATCTTTAAAAAAATCTAAAGGTAGATCTCATGGTAAGTGTTCTGACCACAACACAAAACCAAAAGAAGCAAACAAGCAAAAAACAAACAAAAATCAAAAGGACATGAGAAAATTTTTGGAGGTGATGGATATGTTTATTACCTAGATTGTGTTGATGGCATCATGAGTATATGTATATGTCCAAACTCACCAAATTGTATACCTTAATATGTGAAGTTTTAAAAATATCAATTATAACCTCAATAAGTCTGTAAAAAAACCCCGACAAAAACAAACAAAAAATACCTTTTAGATTACATGATATGTACTCTTTCCTTCTAAAAGAAGATAACAGTTTTCAAAGGATACTTTTCACTTACCATTATTATTCTAAGTAAACTAATTAATCATTCAGTAAACTTCCCATAAATCAAGTTCATGAAAAAGTCTAGTTAATACAAGGTTTGAAAATTATGAAGGATTATAGTGTCCTGGAATCTTGGTAGTGAGGAAGTCACAGGGAATACCAGTCTTAAAGCACATATACAATACATTTGTGGATGTGAATTTTACAGAATGGCTTCCTCAGAGACTATGCCCAGACTCTTCTCCTTACTCAGTTACCAAAATGGCAACCCCACTATCTACTGTATCCTTGAAAATAAATATTGATATTTCATGTCTTTGAAACACTTAAGTGTTCAATCCATGTTATTAAGCAGCTAGTACATGATCAATTCTTTATAATGTATAACATTATATATAATGTATAGCATGCATAAGCATCTTGTAAGTACTCTGAGTCACTAATTCCAACAGTGTATTAAACATCAGTTTTCATGGGACTCTACAATAGACATTCTATTACCAACTTAGGAATACAGTATTTTACTCAGGAGGAAAAGACTACATATGATCTGTATTATACAGACACAGACACAGACACTAGGGAGAATACCAGAAAGAAGGATGGATCAGGTTAGGGAAAGCTTCAAAGCAAAGCAAACAATATATCAAGTTACAATTTGAACTAGTAAGAAAACATCCAGCGCTTTTTAGAATAAATGTGTTGTTACTATCCCTATAGAAAGGGATAGATAATTATGAAGAATCTGCTCCAGGGAAATTTCCCATAGCTATTCAGAGAAATTTGAAAGAAGAGCTCTGAAGCAAATAAGGGACAACATCTACAGACATTGTAAAGCAAAAATGTTGTGCTATCTAGAAAAAAGATAGCCAAACCTGGGAAAGTAGGAACTAGGAGTAGACATATTTTTGTTGTTGTTTTACTGAAAATGAATTATGCAAGCTTAATAGAAACAAAGATCTGGAAATTGAAAAACAAATGCCAATCCATACAATTTCCAGGAATGTAAATGTATATAGCAACACTAAATTGTAAATTTCCTATTTGACTAGCCATTTGGGAAAATGGTTGGGCTTTTTTTTTTTTTTTTTTTTTTTTTTTTTGCCGTATGCGGGCCTCTCACAGCTGTGGCCTCTCCCGTTGCAGAGCACAGGCTCCGGACACACAGGCTCAGCAGCCATGGCTCACGGGCCCAGCCGCTCCGCAGCATGTGGGATCCCCCTGGAACCGGGACACGAACCACTGCGCCACCAGGGAAGCCCTGGTTGTGCTTTTTTACTAGGATTTAAATCAATCTCTGATATTGATGTTTTATATAGAGATAGATGATGATAGGTAGGTAGATAGATATGTAGGTAGATAGATAGACAGAAATAGACATGGATTGAGTTGATTCCCTTTGTATTGTCTGATATTAATATTTCACATAAATGTGCTAAAACCCTCAAAACTAAGAAACTACTGATTATACTTTGATTTCACCAGTGTTGAAACCAATACTTTTTCTCTGAATCTGGATCCTATTTCGGATCATATATTGCATTTATTGGTAAATATTTTTATCCTCCAATGAGTGGTAGTGCTTTAGTCTGTTCTTATTTTTCACGACCTTGATACTTTTGAGTATCATCAGGTACCCTGTAAAATGTCGCTCAGTTTGGGTTTGTTTTATGTTTACTGTAATAGATACCGTGGATTTGTTTGGAGGGAAATACCTCACAGTTATTGTGCCCTTCATAGCACATGTATTAGGGGACACATAATATTGATATGTCTCATCACCACTAGTACTGACTGACCCTGATACCATATTTGAAGTAGTGTCTACCAGGTTCTTCAGTACAAAGTCACTATTTTCCTCTTTTGTGTTCAACAGATATTTTGGTGGAGACACATTGAAGCTGTGAAGACATATCATTTATAAAACTTATAAATTTTAGAATTCATATGTTTATCTTGCCAGCAGAAATTACTGTTGTGCTGTTTTAATGATTATTTATATTTCCCTCATTGCATCTACTTTTACTAATGGAATTTTTCTGTAAATAGAAGTTATCTTTTCTTCTCTGTTTCTTTATTCAAACATTTATTTATATTAATAGTATGAACTCATTGATATTTATCATTTATTTTATCCTTTGGGTTATAACCAAAACTATCATTATCCATCATTATTGTTTTGATCAGTTTTTTTCAGCTTTAGATACTAATATATATATTAGTATCTAACGCTAATATAGAGGCTAATATAGCGGTTTCTTGCCTCATACCTCACTCCCTTTTGCACATGACCTGACATCCCTCTTGTTGGCCAGCTATCATCTCGCCAGATTATAGGACTGAGACTGGATCTCGGGTCAAGGTGTTTGAATGACCTTGGAAAGGAGTCCGTGTTGAGGAAATCGTTTTCATTTGAGAAATAGTATGATATTTACTGATTGTGTCTACTGCCATCATTTATATTCAATTATAAGATTTCTGAAAAGAAATCCTTGTTCCTTGCTGCTCAGAAGAAGTTTACTGAAAATACCAGTTCACTTAAAAGCACTGAAATCTGCAACAAAACAAAACAGACCCCAGAAATATCTGGTATTTCTGAATCTATGTGTTCAGACCAATATCTATAATATCTGTAATTACATACCAGAACCCACAAGATTTATTACTATTCTAGCATATTAGTAAGTATGTAGTGGTATCTGAATTGGGTTTTGCTTTGCATTTCCCTAATGACTGTTGATGCTGCACATTTTAATATACTTATGTGCTATTCATACATATTTTTTGGATAAAATCTCTGCATACATTTTTGTCCATTTTGAAAATTTAAAAATTATTTTATGATTTTTTTAGCTTTAAGAGATCTTTATATACTCGGACACAATTTCCTTATTAGACGTGATTTTCAAATACAATTCTCCTAATGTGTAGATTGTCTTTATATCTCTTAAAAATTTCTTTCACAGGGCAAAATTTCTCACTATTGATATAGTTTGATATATTAATCTGTTATGGCTCATGTTTTGGTATTATACCTAAAAACACTTTGCCAAACCCAAACCCAAACCCTTTGCCATAAATATGAGGTTGTCCTTATATAATTTTTTTCTGAATATCTTATAGCTATACCATTTATATTTAGTTCTAAAATCCATCTGAGTTGATTTTTATAAAAACATGTTACATATGATATGATGTTTATTTTTTTTAATATGGGCATCAGATTTTTCCGGCAGCATGAAAATGATGAGAAGACTAACATTTTACATTGATTTGCCTTTGTACCTTAGTCAAAAATCAATCCTTTATTTGTTTATGTCTATTTTGAAGTTCTATAATCTGTTCCATTGATCAGTGTTTCTATGCTTTTACCAATACCCCAATATCTTGATTACTGTAGCTTTATAGTGAGTCTTGAAATTGAGTAGTGGAGGTTCACCCATTTTGTTCTTCTATTTTAAGTTGGTTTCTGGTTTCTTTCCCTTTCTATATAAATTTTAGTATCAGATTGTCAATATCTATCAAAAAGTTTTCAGGGATTTGGATTGGGATTACAGTGAATCCGCAGATGAACATTTTACCAATACTGAGTTTGATAATAATTGCACATAGCATATTTCTCCATTTTTAAGGCCTTTGATTTCTGTCAACAATGTTTTGTATTTTTTGGCATATAGATCTCTTACATATTTTTCTGATTTATTATGTTTACTTTCCTTTTTGAGTGCTATTGATTTTTCAGTTGTTTTAGTTTGTTAGTGTTGTAAGTTTGAATTCCCTAGGTTCTCTTTGAGTGAGATTTCCACTCAATGAGTGTAACAACCAGACTGGTCTAGACTTGAAATCACGGGAAAAACATGTCATGCCAAGAATTAGTTAGAATGGATTTTGAATTTTCAAATTTGGTTTATATACACTACCACTACTTTTGTCTTTATCTTGCACAAGAGACAACCTCAAATGGAAGATCCTTTTCTAGGAATGATTGCATTGAATCATTCACCTGCCTGACTAAATTGTGTAGATTAGGAGGTAAGGAAGGTAGGATGAGAAATGTGTATATCTATTGTACTTTTCAGATGGCTTTTCTAACCCTCAGTTATTCCAGATTCCTGTGGCTAGAAGGGAGGGTAGAGGTCCATTAAACACCTTGACTATCAGTCCATTGTTGAGTGACTTTTGTGTTAATAGAAATACTATTATCAGAACAAATCTTAAAAAAAAAAAAGCCAGGACATGACGTGCATTAGTTTGAAGGGCCACAATGGTGTGGTCAGAATCAGCTGATGATAACCTGAAAAACTCAACAATCCTAAGGCACCACAGATGGACCAGAATGGGTATATCACACGTTTATGCAGTTAATCAGTCTGTAGCAGGTGGGGATCATTCCTTGTACAATGTGGTCTCTCCCATTGCAAGTTAAACAGGCCAGCTTTCGGCAGGGGAACAAGTTTAAATTGGAGTGGCAGCCTCGGCATTATAAACATAGAGTGTCGCACTGGGATGTTTACTCCTGGTGCTTTTGGGATAGGGATGGGCAAGCGTATAACACACCAATTCCTACTATATGTTCAGATGTAGAAGTGACAAAATCAGTATGTTGAATTGGTTCATAGTGCCCAACCTACAGACCATGCTTTCTGCCCGCCCCTCCTGTGAACTGTGCACAAAATCCTTCAGTTGAATCTGGGTGTCTCCTCTGCCTACAGGGCAAGGCTGGATGATGACTCCATGCCTATATCTAATAGAGCCAAAAAGTTGTGGTGCCTCCTCACACCAGATCCCCAGGATACTCAGCTAAGTGCAATGGTCTTCAGTCCTCACTGGGATTGGAAGACTTCATCCTTACCTCTAACTATGTTCTTCCTTAAAGCAAATGAGGTCAGGGTAGAAGGCTAGGGAGGGTGTAGAGAGAGACAGCAGCTCCATAACAGTAAGCAAGGCACATTTACTTTCATTTTCAAGCAGTATAACAGCTGCTCACAGTTACCCCAAACAGATTTTTAATTTGAAGTTATGTATCAGCTTCGGACACTCCCTCACTCAGCAGCTGCAGCCATATTGCTTTCTGGGTGGGCTTGGCTCTTTGTTGACACATCCCTTTGCTGCTTTGTGATAACATTCCTTCTTCCTCTCACCCAAGGGAGCATAAACAAAAGTCAAAATAATATTTGGGCAGCTTGCTTCTTTTTCTTTCTTTTAGTGTGGTAAGAACACTTAACATGAGATCTATCCTGTTAACAAATTTCAAATGTGTAATACATTATTGTCAACTGCAGGCACAATGCTGAACAGCAGATCTCTAGAACTTATTCATCTTGCTTAACTGAAACTTTATGCCCAGTGATTGGTACCTCCCCATTTCCCCCTCCCTCCAGCCCTTGGCAACCACCATTCTACTCTTTGATCTTATGATTTTAACTATTTTAGATACCTCATATATGTGGAATCATGCAGTATTCGTCTTTCTGTGACTGGCTCTTTTCACCTAGTATGGTGTTCTCATGGTTCATTTATACTGTCACATATTGCAGTATTTACTTTTTTTTAAAAGGCTGAATAGTTTCCATTGTAGGTATATGCCATATTTCTTTATTAATTCATCTGTCAATGGACATTTGTTTCCACATCTTGGCTCTTGTGAATTGTGCTGCAATGATCATGGGAGTGCTACTATCTCTCTGAGATCCTCATTTAAATTCTTCTGGATAAATGACAGAACACTGTTGATGAGAATACAAAATGGTACAGCTGCTATGGAATATGGTATGGTGATGACTCAAAACATTAAAAACAAAACTCCCATATGATCTAGCAATCCCACTTCTGGGTATTTACTCAAAAGCATCATGAAGCTTGTTTCAATTTTCCCTGTTTTCTCTTAGCCTTTGAACGTTTATTAACAGGATGCTTGCCTTTCAGTCGGAGTTTTCAGTCTCTTCATCACTTGCCACAAGAGTTAGACAGTTTGGTGTAAAGTCCTAGTGGATCTTCTTATATGCCCTAACCTGGCCTGTGGGGAGCCTTTTATTTTCTTTTTCAGAAGCCATGTCTCTATAAGCATACCCTCTTTATCAGCAAAAACTGTCAAGAACTGTAATGGGTTCCAAATTTTACCCTACTTTCAAGCTAACATTAGGCCATCACAGTTTTATGGGTATAGAAAATGACTGAAGACTCCTATGTCAGAGGCAAAGACTTTTTATCCCTCGTGACTCAGCAAGCAGCATGAGCCTCATGTTCAGAGTGATACCACTTGCTCCTGAATTCCTGTGGGAATGATGATACAAAGGTGACCAAAGTGGATGCTATATAATAGCTGAGGAATTCTAAACTGCAGAAACCCCGATATTTTATAAGGGTTTGCAAGCAAATTTGCCACTCCTTGCCTCTAAGGGAGACATTGTCTTTATTATGCTAGACGGCAAACAAATCTGATCTCTGCCTTGGAGGTGACTATCTCGAACCTCCAAGGCTGTTTGTTATGCTGACATCCTTGAAAAGATCAAGACTCAGTCCCTCTGCTTGCAAGACAAGGAAGTATGAGAGACTGAAGGAGTATTGTCCTAACACAGCCATCTCACAAAAAGACACTATATAACCCATTAAGGGATCCCAGGAAAGGAATAAAGATCTGGCCATTTTCGCCCACCAAGTAAAATCTCTAACAAGCCATGTATGATTTAGGACTCCCTGTGGAATGGGCCATGGCTTTATTAGGCCTCCATCATGGTTCACCTCCTTCCTTCACTGAATCACACATTCTCCCTTCCTCTTTTCAGATGTTGATCCCTAATCTCTAATCCATATGTAATACTATAATCCATGTTCCATGTCTGCTTCTAGAAATCTCATCCTGTGTCATAGCTATAGGCCTTTGAGTCTACATGCTCCAGTGAATTAAGTCTTTTACCACTCCACCATCCACTTTCTATTTTTTCAGAATTCTAATGTATCACTTATTTCTTATTTTTTTCTCTCTAGGTAATTTGCTCTTGAATTGTAATATATTTTTCCACTCCTTGTTGACTTTTTTCCTGTTGTTATTATTTGTTTAAAGAGACAAATAGTGCATATAATTGACTGCCATATTTAACTGAATATTTCAGGCCTAATTTTAGTTTTAATGTATTTTTTTTCAAAGTCTTCTTAACTTTTCTATTTTACTTCACATAAAAAAAGCTTTCTTAAAGTAAGTCAGAAGTAAAATAAATATATAATATTTATTGTTATTTTCAACAAATATCTTTCAAGGCTATTTTCTTCTTTCCTTTTGTGGGGGTCTCCTCCTCGTATACTATAAATTAGATGAATTGATTTATATTTGTTTTCTTTCTTTTTTTCCTATATTATTTGTCCATTTTATTTTGTGCTGTGTTCCCTGGCTGTGCTAGCAGATTCCTTAGGTCTTGCTTATCATTAGGAAGAATAAGCCCACATTCAGGGGAATCTGGCCTTACTGAACCCTCGTGCTGCTACTGAGGCCTGAGGCTTTATGCTTTAAGAGTTGCCTGAGATGCAACTACCTCAAACACTAACCTGCATTCATGAAAATGCAACAAAACTAAACTTTAGAAATGGGATTTTCAGGGCTTCCCTGGTGGCGCAGTGGTTGAGAGTCCGCCTGCCTATGCAGGGGACGCGGGTTAGTGTCCCGGTCCGGGAAGATCCCACATGCCGCGGAGCAGCTAGGCCCATGAGCCATGGCCGCTGAACCTGCGCGTCCGGAGCCTGTGCTCTGCAACGGGAGAGGCAGCAGCAGTGAGAAGCCCGCGTACCGCAAAAAAAAAAAAAAAAAAAACCACAAAAAACCTATTTGTAAAATAGCATTTAAATCAAGCTAAACTATATCATTTCAAATAACAGCTGTAATTCATTTATGTTTTTTAAAAAATTTACATACCCTTAATTCCAAACTGTGGAAATATGTCTATGTATATCTCATAGTACCTGACTGTAATATATATATTATATATTAAAATATATATTATATATAAAAACACTGTAATATATTACAATAATATATATATACAACATATATCAATAAAATTGATACTGAACCATTATATAATTAAAGTACTTGCACAAATTACACAAACATCTTACTGATTCGTTTGGTAGTTTCCTTGTGATAATCCTTACATGTTAATTTTCAAAAAATATGTCTTAGGGATTATCTTCCTATTTATGTTTAAATTATTCAGATCTCTCTACTGCCAATTTATTATTGACAATAAAAACAAAATGGTAATTTAACATGAATAGCATCATTTTTGTATTGAAATAATTTACAGTTAAAATTCTGTTTACTTCTTGAAAATGCATTTTGCAATGATTAGAAACTATTCACTTAATAAAAAAAGTATGCTTTTGCTCACTACTTTGTGCATGGTGGGTGAACAAAGATTTGCTTATGCTAGTGTCCAAAGTACAAGAAGGACTCTTAATCATGTTAATATAAAACAAGAAATAATGTCTTATTGAAATAGTTTAGTTTGAACTATAAAGCAGAGAACTACAAGCTATCTTTAGATAACTGGTAAAAAGCAAATAATCAAAAATTTGCTGACAAAAAATTACTAAGATCAAAGACATTATGACTTATCAGCTTCATATTAATTTGGCTCCAAGATTTAATGTAAAAATATACAGTCATAAATTATGTTATAACTCTGAAATTTTATTGTCAACCATTGCAATTAATAATACATTGATTACTTTCATTTCAAATACATATAAAATTTGTAATGTCTTGAAAATGTAATGCCACAAAAATTCTGACATTATCTTACTTATGTGTATGATCATGGTAGATACTACAGGAGCCCATTTTACCTATATCTTTTAGCTAAAGTTCTAAGTAGGTTACTCTGCCAGAGTGTAGTGAAATTGCCATGTTCTTCTTAGAACAATGATGAATTTTGAAAGTCAAGTAATAAAATACAGTCTCAGGAAGGTTCCAAAGAGAAAATCTTGCACAAATAATCAGCAACATTTAGGTTCAATAAAGAACAATGTGAGAGTCTAAAAAAAGAAATGTCAAAATGATGGGTAAGCTCCCTAGACACCTACACGATTCCTATTTTTAGCCATTCTAAAAGAGATAAAAGCTTGCTAAGATTAGATTTCTTTCTCAGGCAGCTTTCTTTCCCTAAATAAACTGGATATTCCAGCCCCTCTAAAGTACATTTTAGGATTTTGTTCTTAGTGCAGTTTTCTTTGTAAAGCAAATAGGGATGGGCTCATTATGGAAGTTTTCATTAATTAATAAGAGACCGGAAAGATTTTTTCTGGGAGATATTTGGTTATTGTGTCTGTATATGCCATTTGATTTATATTTGGTCTTTATTGTAGACATTGGTCTCTTAGGCCTTGTGGTATATTTTCATTTCCATTGCTATGAACATAATTGAAAAAGAAATTAAACAGAAACCAATAATAAACCACACTCTTTGGTAAATAACTTAGATTCCCATTTCAATATTCTTTGTTCCTCTTATCTAATACCATTCACTTAGCAAATGAAAATTTTGCCAATATTAGAATTTTTCATCTAACATTACAAAACCTTGCAGCCACTTTTATGGAAGTAAAGGAGATAAAACCATTAGCTTTAAAAAATGACTAACGTAGCAGTTGGATTCAAGTGCTAATCCCAGAAATGTAGGGAACATAAACCTGGATGTGAAGATACATAGGAACATTTAGCCCTAGCAGATGGGAGCTTTATTACATTTTTCTACAGTGTTCATTGAAGAAATCCCTTCATCTTTACTAATGCTACTAAACCACAATTCCCCACACTCTTGTTTATGGGAAGGGTCTTTTTTCATTGACCCTCTACTCCTCCTTGCCTGCTTTTCTTATCCCACTGCTCTGTTTTCCTGCCTCTATCTTTGTGCTGCCATTTTCCTTCCATGTGCTTTCTGCTTACTGTTGAAAGAAGGCCGTGTAACTAGCCTGAGAGAAAAATAATAATAATTAAAAAATCAGCAAAGACACAGTTTAACTTGAAGAAGTATTATTTTTATTGCATAAGTAAATGCATTAAAATAACAGATATTATTTTATCTGTTGTATTATATGATCCTACTTGTTGGTCTGAGGAATTATTCCATGTATTAATCTCTGCATAATTTCTTCAGTCACTATAGACAGTCCACACACAAAGAGCCTAATGTGGTCGTGAGACCAGTATATATGATGGTAATTTTTTTATTGGCATGATTATGATTAGTATGATTAGCATTACCTATTATGATATTTATATCATATTGAGACCAATAATATGAAGGCCAGGAAAATTAAATTTCCTGTGGCACTCTGGAGCAAGGAAACAAAACAAAAAATGAGAGGTCAAAAAAGACAGGGTATGAATCAAAGTGGGATATTACTCAAACCCAAGCTGGTAGTCAAGTAGCCAGCTATTTAAACAATTAAAAAAGACAGAGTAATTTTTATTTTATGTTGTTTTATTCTAATATATATAATTGGTTTTAGCCAAAAGATGGGTTAGAAATCTAAATGATACATAATTGGTTTGAGGCAAAAGACGGGTTAGAAATCTAAATGAGCAAGGCATTTAAAAACCATAAATAATTTTGCAAATCATTTCTAAATATGAAAGTTACTAAATGGAAGAAAACTCATCAAACATTGCAGTATGATCTTGGAATACAGTTTAAAGTGCTTCATAGGCTCTACATACTCATCAATACAAATGGTAATTATGAATGGAGAAAATGTAATAAGAAAACATGATTTTTCTGACATAAAAACAGAATAAACTCAATAGATTTTAAGGAAAATGCAAGAGGAAACATTAGGAAATAAACAGTCTTGATGTTAAATATTTCTTAATAGTAGTTTTAAACTACCATATCATCAAAAAGGCAAAGTTACTAAATTCTAAAATGTAACAGTATAACAGAAGAAAATAATGTTTCATCTGGAATATGTAACTATATTGAAATTCCCAAAAATAGTATATGGGGCTTTTATAAACAGTTTAAATACATTCTCTGTGACAAAATAAGGATATAAAAATTTTGGGGGCTTCCTTGGTGGCGCAGTGGTTGAGAGTCCGCCTGCCGATGCAGGGGACACAGGTTCGTGCCCCGGTCCGGGAAGATCCCACATGCCGCGGAGCGGCTGGGCCCGTGAGCCATGGCCACTGAGCCTGCACGTCCGGAGCCTGTGCTCCGCAACAGGAGAGGCCACAACAGCGAGAGGCCTGCGTACCACAAAAAAAAAAAAAAAAAAAAAAAAAAAATTTGTTTGTGAGCTTTTTAAAATCAATAATAAAAACTTTAGTACTAGAAACATATTAAAATATAAGATAAAATAATCAAAAGGGTATTACAGTGAAAAGAATTTAAAAGTCTAAATATTTACTATGTTTTAAAAAAGAATAAGTCAGTATGATTGGTTGCATATGATCACAACATTGTGAACACATTTATATGGTTTTGCATTCAATTATCCAATACAAAAGAACAAAACTTCACATCTGAAACAAATTTAATGATCTCTTGTGAATATTATAAATACTAAAAATGTTAAATGCCAATAATTATTTATACTGATAACAAGTATGCCAAAAAACAAGATTGGCATAGAAAATAATAATTGTATTAATTTTACAAAAATAACTGCCAATTATATTATTTTTCTAAAAGTTATAAAATTGTACTCATATGTATATATTGCATGGTATTTTATCATCTAAATACTGTCATTTTCCACCAAAGTGGACAATAGTTAATAATATTTATTAATATTAAACCATTGTCTGAATTTCTCACTTTATCTTTTTTAGCTGATAAATTACTAAACATATAGATATATAACTAAACATATACAGAAAAATGGAAGCAAAGTAATATATCTGACTATTCTGTGACTATTCTGATTATAAAAGTAACTTAAAATTTCCATTTAATCAAATTCTATATAGAGTAGAAAAGTGAATAGAGTACGTCCAGCAGTATACGGAAAATATGATGCTTATTTGAATATTTAAAATAAAATGCTGTCCTCAAACTCATCAGAAACTAGCTGGAAAAGACATATAAGGAAATAACTTGGATAGTGGCCTATTTAGCATCTGATGTGAGCAACACTTTCATAAACGAGAGTCTAAGGGAAGTGCCTTTAGTGGGAAAACTCCCTTTTGGTTACTGCCATCTAGAGGGCTCTCACATTTGTTCGTGGCTTCCTAGACATTCCAAATTCTAATTCCCTTTGTAATTCTCTCCTACTGTCCCAGCATTGTGACTTTGGTGTGATAACTAGGTCAGTCACATTGGATTTCACATACGCATCTACAGAGCATGGGATTAAATTAATCTGTGGTTATCTGATTCCAAGTCAAAAATCCAAGAAATTATTAATTTGAAAAAAAAGTCTATACATTCAATCTAAAGATATTATATTATAAAATTATAAAAATATATTATATTATAAAAATGTATTATGTTATAAAAATTATAAAACTAAACCTTACTCAGTAGGATTGTATTTCACAGTAACATTAGTCTACCATTACTAAAAAAGCTTTCACCATATTGTAGGATGATGTTAGGGGATAATTTTCTCAATGTAGGGGAAAGAGTGACATGGATATGGAATATGGGAAGGCTAGAAAGAAGCAGAGGTGCTTTATTGGAGATGGGAATTTCAATATAAATTCATGATTTCAATACACACAGATAAACATCTATGTATGTTCTTATAGATGCATGCATATGCACATGTGCATGTATATTTCATAACTCTGCTGAAAGAACCTAGAAACAATGACTTCCAGTAGTATCAATAGCAATGGGCATACCTTGACACGCTTTTGGTTTTTAAATTCTATTCCTTAATAGAAATTCCAAAGTACCTTGGAGAGATGGCTGAGTTTAGCTCTCAGGCAGAGATCTAAGTACAAGCACAAATGTCCCATCCTGTTTGCCAAAAAGAAAGAGAGTTTTCAAAAAATTATGGGGCACTGTAAAAATGACACATGAGCTAGATTTAAGGGGCTCCACTTACTGAAATCTAGGACAAACTGAAGTTCAACACAGATAGCAGCAGTTTAGGATTATAACTCACTGATTAAAACATAAACCCATGAGTCCATCCAGATAATAAATAAATGAGAACAAATAAATAATAAATAGAAGATAGACAGATACGTACATACATAAGAGAGAAAGAACAGCTCTCCATTACAGTAGAATACCTATTATTAAAGGACTAAGAAAGAATTACGCTAAGAACAACTTTTTTTGAAGGGATAATAATGTATTTACACATTAATTATCTATGGATATTAAAACTACAAGTTAAAGATTAATGGGGAGAAGAATATTTACATAGTTCCAAAGTGTATGCCTTTATATATATAGAGAGAGAGAGAGAGAGAGAGAGAGAGAGAGAGGGAAAATGATTAAGAAAACAAAATTTAACAGTTGGATAATCTGGTGAGGTGTATAAATCTGGGGATAACGTTGCAAGTTTTCTTTACGTTAAAGTTTTCTTTAGGTTAGATATGATCTCTAAGTAAAAATTTATGAAATCATTTTGTAAACTTCACTCTCTTCAATTTTACTTTGCTTTAGAATCCAGGGTCTAAATATTGAACAGAAGTAAAAATAGAAAACAAAACTACATTTCTATCAAAAACAAATGAGTTTGATACAATTCAAATTAAAATACTAAACCAGATCTTGCGATTTGAAATATGCAAGAATATGAGATGAATCTTTCATTTTACTCTTGGTTGATGTGATAGGACAGTTTTCTATTAGGTGTAAGCTGTATTGATGACTCCCTCCCTGAGAACAGCAGTGATCTTCGCACATCTGAATGATTCATATTTGCATTAAAACTACAGGTTCAGTAACACACTCAGTTAATTTTGTGCTCCACAGGATTTTAGATTTACTTTACATCATAGTTTCTTTGATTTATTTTCTATTACTAGCACTTTGTATCATCAAACTTAATAAAATAGGTTAAGCTAGGTATGCTCCTCCTCCAGAACATGTGCTTTAGGAGGGATTTATTAAAAGCCATATCTGTCTTCAAATATGTATTCAAAGTTCAGAGTGTCATATGAGGAGTAATTTTACTCAAATCCTGCGATTCTTCAGAGGCTTATTTGATTGTGTTTTTTTTTTTTTTAACATTATCTCATGCTCAGAAAAGTCGCTTTTTCATTTAACTTTACTAATTCACCACTTTCATATACAAACTGGATTCTATGATACTTTCCCTTACAATTTTCAAAATCATTAAACTCCCCTCATCATACTTATCATAATTAATTACCTAAAATATTTGTATTGGATTTAAGTACAATAGTATCAACACATTTATATATAGTAGATTCTAGGTATTTGAGAATTTAACATTTTTCCCTTTCCTTTTTGACCCTTTTGAGTAGTCTCAAGATAGGTGAGATATCCTTGTATACAATTTATAATAATGTTTGGAATTGAATTATGTAGACCATGAAGTTGGTAGGTGTATGCTAGATAATAAACTAAAATTATTTTGTATATTGATCTATTATTTTGCAGTCTGTTGCTAACTGCTACTCACATGCGTTGTTATTTAGTCCACCAGAATAACCTATGGATTATTATTGATTTTATATAATAATGTGGGAACTGATTAAAATGTGCCATTTGTTTAAGACAAATGGCAGAGATGAGCTTGGATTCAAGTTTTACAGGTGATAGAGTGTAGTTCATTAAGATCAGGACCCTGGAGCCAAATTTCTTCATGGACTTAATACTACATCATTGTCAAATAGACAAACTTCTGCTAGTATCTATTCTCTCCCATATTTCCTCCCCACATTGCTCTGGGCTTTCTTTCCTCTAACAAAATGTTTATCATTTTACTCCTTGAATCTGCCTACTATATACAATTCTCATTACACAGGGTTAAAGTATTTTATGCACTGTCACTGAATAGCCCCTTTATATCTTATTTTAGAACCTGAGTCTTTATAGAGAAAGACATGTCCAGACAATTCCTCTCATGACTTTGAGACACTTATTTGCCTCTAAAACCCTGCAACCTGTTACATGTTATCAGTCAAGACCATATCACTTATTTCATCAAAGATTGGATCTCCTACTCATAAGCTTCCTTAATATCCTAATTTGGAAACCACCCTGGAAGATTTGAAGATGAAGTAGGCGATCCATCTGTTTTTGACTTGAAGATCATCTTTAAAGGAGTGCTTTAAAATAGGTTAATTTCCTGATTCTTGGCTGGGTATCATGCAGTCATGAAATGGACATCCTGAATATAGTTAAGTTCTACAATGGATATTCAGAGCAAAACATAAACTGTTCAAGAAAAGTCCTATTGTTTAACACTTCTCAAACTTCACAGATTCATCCTTGGTCCATCTTCCCCTCAGCACTATAACAACTTTCCATTTTGGAAGATACATATTATCTGGAAGAATGATAAATTCTAAGGATATCTTAAAATATCCTCCACTATAAACATCATCTAATTGTTAGCTATTACTGTTTAACAGACCATTCTCAAGCTTATAAATTGAAAACAATAGGAATCTAAAAATAAAATGGATGAATATATCAAAACAGAAGTAGAGTCACAGATATAGAAAACAAACTAGTTGTTATCAGTGGGGTGATGGAAGAGAGGAGGGGCAAAATCGGGGTAGGGGATTAAGAGATACAAACTACTATGTATAAAATAAATAAGCTGCAAGGATATATTGTACAGCACATGGAATATAGCCAATATTTTATAACAACTTTAAATGAAGTATAATCTATAAAAACATTGAATCACTGTGTCGTACACCTGAAACTAACATAAAAATTTTTAATATTTTTTTATTATTTATTCTAAATCTATCATCAGCCAAGTAGAGCTGCTGATCTTGTCCGGGCTCATTTGTGAATATGCAGTCAGCCATTGGGTAGACTGGGGAACCTGGAGTAGGATGGCTTTGGATGTAACAACTAGGCTTTATTCCACATGATCTCTCATATACCAGAAGACTTGCCCAGGCTTTTCCTCATGGCATTGGCAGGATTCCAAGGAAGGATGTAAAAATGTAATCAAGCTTCTGCTTGATTACAATGTCATCAAGCTTCTGCTTACAGCAAATTTGCTACTCTCTACCAGCCAAAGAATATCATAAGGCTAAACCCGTAATCAGTATGGTAGGACACCAGAATAAAAGTATGAATGCAGGGAATAAATGAAAAAATGAGGCCATTTTTGAAATTAAAATCCATCACTAGACACCTTTCTTAAATTCTTACTGCTAATGAACTGAGATCTGGTCACTGGACTTTGATGATGAGGTTCCTTAACTTGGCTAGATTTCAATTGACTTAATTGTATCTGTGAAACTAGAATTCTGCTACTCAAGATCATATGTGGTCATGTAAATATTGTACCTTCAAACATCTAAGAAGTTGTTCCAACATTTTCAACTGGACCACACAGAGGTAAATAAACCCATTTTAGGTTAGGGGTTAGACAGCTGGAGGATTCTGTAATTGACTCTTGTCTATGTAGCATTGATTGGCATCCCAAGCTAACAGTAGGAACAATTGAGAGCCAAGATTACCAGAATTTAAAAAATAAATTAGGAATCCAAGGAAAAATTAACTTTCCTCTATAATACTTTGAAATAAAAACAGGATAAATTCCCTGGTTTAAATGACGAATTTACCCACATAAAAAGAAAGATGACATGACATCCCAGCTTTCAGAAAAGCAAATGGCAGCCTCTCTTGTTTGTATATGTATCAAAATGCTAAATATTGGAAATGGGCCTTAAGAACAGCTGAAGATGGATGTTATTGGCTGTGACTGCTATCACCTTTCTTAATGTAGACATCTTCCTTTTTATTTCTTTTTTGGACTCCTACATGTATTGTGGCAGTCAACTACATATTTTGTTACTTGGGGCTGTCCTGAGATTTCACCCAGAATACAGAGATACTATATGACAGCTAAGATAAAGACAGAGTATTATCAGATGAAATGAGTAAAGGTTTACATAAGATACCTCTAATAATATTAAGGCTATGGAGGATAAAATTATTTAGAGTTGCTTAATTCTGGAATATTTTTATCAGCAATTGAATGGGGATCCAAAAATAAATGAGCAATTCTGATTTTACCCACGTTCAGTATCATGCAAGATCTTAGCTCTTAGTTCCTTAAGCTTCTCATCTTCAGTTTCTTAAACTTCCAGAGTGTATCAGTAATCCCAACCTGTGATGGTAGCCTAGACCTTATCATGAGAAGCAACTGAGCTTTTTTGGAAATACTAAAACTCTCTGGTTATTAAACAGTTTTTCCAAATTATAAATTGAGTTACTTATACTGAATCTATTATTTGACCTTATCAAGCTATTAAACGCTGTTTACAGCCTTGTCTGTTGTATCCATGTGTCCCTATCTCACCTGTCTTTACTTCCCTCCTTCACTTTTTTGGTATAGTATAGTATATCACTTACTCAACTCTTTTGACAGGGTTTTCAACAACTCCCTGTACTACTGTGTCTGTTTCCATGCCTGACAAAACCCCAATGCTGGCTTAATCCAACCATTTTCTTTTCAAACCTAAACCCAGGCTGCTTTCCACAACTGCAGAAAATCATAAAGCTATGAAGTTGATTTCCTTTAAAAACTATGGTTTCCAAACAGTTGAACACACAGTACAACTTAGCTACCCTTATTCTGCTAGATTATCTATGAGATATACCACTTATTTCAAAATGTTTCATTTTCTTTTCATATCTGTAAGTTGTTTCCTGAATCTTATATTCTTTTTTTGTGAAACAGAGTTGATAACACTGACTTTAGAGTTAATCATAAAAAGGTATTTGCAAGATTTTATACACAGCAGCATTTTTAAGGGGGGTACTGAATTTACAATCCAGGGTAAAGTCTTCATAAGTGCACTGGAGATGAAGATGAGACTCTCTGGGGTTAGGATGGATGCACTTAGTTATACAAACATAGAGATACTTCTGATTAAGAAGACGATGGGAGTTTGAATGGTGAGGGTAAAAGAGAGATGACTTTAGAAGCAGGGAGGAGCTAAGCATTCCAAGGATATTTGGAAATTACCTTTTTGATTAGATTAAGAAAATATTAATAATAATAATATCTAATTTTGAATTTTAAACATTTGTGTGTCTACCTGATGTCAGATTATTAAGCAAGGTAAGAAGCAAAAAATAAGAATTTAACATCAGAAAGCCCTACATTCCTAGACTTGCAACCTAACATCATCATGACCTTGGAACCACATTACTTAAACTCTGAGAATCAAAGGAAAAGGAAGTGAATATGTGTTAGGTACTCTTAAAGGTCACACGACCTTTAGTTAATTTGACCTAATGTCTGAACATCAACTGAAGTAGAGCTAGGAAGAGTAAAAAATATATTAAAGCTTAATTTTTAGGTCTGTTAATAAATACACACATGCTATTAGTTTACATAAAACTTATGCCTTTATTATGTATGTCATAGGGAGAAAATAATGAATAATTGCCCATTATCTTTAAAGCCAAGAAAACTAAAATAAAGGAATAACCTGTAGCAAGTCAGGAATATCCTAATTGTTTATTAAGGCTTTCAAGAGGTAAAAAATATTTTGAAAAAGAAAGTAAAATCTATAATAAGCATGTAAACAGGTAAATAAGTAACACATTCATTGTCCTTCCTTTCATGCAGTTTATTAGCTTGCATTTTTGCTGTTTGACAAACAAATGCAAACTAATTGTGCTGTGAAATCAAAGTGACAGTTTCAATTATCTTACTTGGTTTCTTGACTCTTTTTTGCTTTAGGAGAAACTGATGCAATGCAGCTTAAAAATCATTAAAAATTCTTAATTTGCTTAAGTGATAATCACTTTTATAATTTTTAACAGATAGAATGCCATAAAAACAATCCTAATAATCTTAATGAAGAATTTGAAAAATTGTTTAAAAGACTAATTCAGAGTTACAGACTTTTGAGAAGATAAATGGTTATATAGTGGACAACTGGCATATACAGGTTATGATCCCAAGTGACTTGTTTTCAAAGGTCACAACATTAACTACGACTTTAATTGCAAGTAATTTCCTTGCATCAGTCCTTCAGAAACTTTTATCAGGCCCTGGTGTCCTGCCAAAAAGCAACTGCCTGTATGCTTGAAACAAATAGTATTTTTTTTAATTTGTTCTCCTTTCTTTCTCTTTCTCCTTTCTTCACCCCACTTTCTCTCCAGTTACACCAATAATTTATTTAGGCAGTTTCTTACACACTGGCCAATCAAAAACTGTTAACTTGGTGGAGGTAAAGAGGTAAAATAGCTGAGTAGGCCCACATTGTCTCTAGAATACTTTAGTATAATATACTTATTTAAAATATGTTAAATGACGCATCTTTACTTGTGCTAGTAGACATTTTGTGTACTTATTATATACTGAAAATTATCAGTTATTCTGAAGTGAGTCCTTGTGACATTGTTTTGAAAAGTGCATGTATCATTTTTTTTATTCTTTGGTTATGAACTCATGGCTACTTTTACATCTACTTTATTATCATGAAAGAAATCCCTTCAAAAAGACCTTTCACCTCTTGGACTGCTCTTCTTTATTTCAACACTGGGGTTGTTTATTATTGCTGAGATGCCGCTCCGCGGCATGTGGGATCTTCCTGGACCGGGGCACGAACCCATGTCCCCTGCATCGGCAGGCGGACTCTCAACCACTGCACCACCAGGGAAGCCCCTGTTGCTGAGATTTTTTTTTTTTTTGAAGTCTCTTCACTATTAGAATTTAGAACAATTGGTAATTTAAAATTTTTTTTCTATGATATTTGATTTCCCAAGTTCTAGTCAGGCTTCATGTACACTTGCTTAATTCTTCAAAACTGCTGGATGGGGTAACTACTTTGGATCAATTTTTCTGACAGTTCCATTTCATCGACCTCAAAACTTCTCAAAAGTGACAATCATCTTAAAATTAAAGCATTACAGTTTTCTGCTTATAATAACTATAAGGCATTTAAAAATTATAACTCAACTTAACACTGCAAAATAATACATGGATTTGCTTTGACCATGAGAAAATACGATCATCTATTTCCATGGAGCTGAGCTTTTAAATATATCCTGAAAATTTTACTTCTTACATTCATTTTACATTGAAATAACTCTTCTATTTTATGTCATCATTGCTGAACAATGCCAGTAGGTTGTTTTATGTTTGTTTTTTGTTTGTTTGCTTCTTGGTCAGTAAATAACAACCAGAACAATGTACCAACTTCATCAAGTCTTTGCATTATATTTATGTATCAAGGACATGCAAATAATTCACATTTGAGCAATAGAAATTTTAAATGTTCAACTAAATGAGATAATAAACAATTCCCGTTCCTGGAATAATCTAGTGGTCAATGAAATAAACAGAAACTATTAGCCACTGCTTGATACTTTCAGCTTCTATACAATTTAAAGAAATTAAATTTTTGTGCATTAATATTGCCATATATCCCAGTAGGATATATCATTCAGCAGCTCAGTATTTTAAAATAAATGTACCACTTTCCAGTTGCTGAGAGGTTTCTAGAGGAGTGTTTTCTGGATGAGATATATATAACATTTAGCTCATTTTCAATATCTGATTAGGATAATTAAACCCAAGGGCTTAGGACTCTATATTGTAGGTAACCAAAATAGGTCACATTATCTTTGTATTTCCATGTGCGTACACTCAGTGAAGGCAGGCTTACTGTAAAAATATCAAACTGGAAGGCTCCCTCCACCACCAAAAAATATTTTTTATAAATTTATACCATATATAAAAGCATAAAGGATTGTTTATATCCTCACATCATTTGCTGTACTGGATAATGTGAATATTTTAAATTTAATAATATTAGTGAAAATTAATAAGTTTAATCTTAGTGTGTAATTACCTGAATATCAGGGAGTTAACCATCTTCTTATATATAGTAATCATGGCTATGACTTCCATAAATTGGCATTTTATGCATTTTGGTCATTTTTCTATTCATTTTTCCTTCTAACTCACCTGTGACAGCTCTGAAAAATAAAAGTATTATTATAACTTATTTGGCAGTCAAAATATGACAAGTCGTGAACTGTCCTAAGGCTATTTGCTGTCTTTTAAAAACCCTACTTTTTGTAAGTATTCATGGATTCAGTGTAAAAATATAAATGTGTTTCTTTAATACATGGTACTGTGCACCTTGCTGGGGATTGTATATATGATTTCTCTAAAGCCTATCTCTCAAAATAATTTTTGAATTCCAAAACACATTTGTCAAACATGAGTTCAGATAAGAGAATTAATTAAGTCCATTAAAAATTCAGAAGCAAATGTTAACTTTATAAAATATTTTCCTGGCATTGACAGAAATTTTAATTTTTGTTTCTTTTTTGACTTAATATGGATGTTAGTAAATCTTAGTAAAATATTTTCTAATACAAACTATTTTATTCATTACTAAAGCAAGTCAAACTTGGTTAGGATTTTTAAAATCTTTGAATTGAAGTATTTATATACAAATACACGTATAGGTGTTTATATTTTAAACTCTTGATTGAAGTTTAGATGTAAGAGGATAGCTCATTAATTTTGACAAGCTAAAAATACATAACTTGCACCCAGATTATGAAACAGAATATCATCATAGTACTAGTGCCCCAGAAGTCTACCTTTGCCCACTTCTAGACAATAGCCACCCTGCTAACCCTGTCTTCTAATAGCAAAAAAGTTTTGGTAATGCTTATGTTATTAAATATGATACTGTAACTTCTACTCTCTCGTATGTATATTTATTACATTTCATGCTTTTGCGATTCATCTGTTCTCACATGTATAATTAGAATATGTTCATTTCCCTCACTATGTAGTAGTTTACTGTGGAGCCCACTGTGTGAAAATACAATGAATTTTATTGGAAAATATTTTGGGAGAATCTGTGAAAGCTGAAGATATGCATATTCTATAACTGTGAAATTCTACTACTAATTATATACCAAACAGAAATGTACTCGTGTTCAACGAAATGTATATTTTGAAATTGGATATTGTAAAATAGCTGTATTTTTGAGTGCCACATAAAAATTCATCAAGATCTGTTTGTAGTATCTCCTTTTGTTTAGATTTAATTACTAAAATTATGTTGATTTTGTTAAATAAATTAAGGAAATATGTATATTTTTAAAATTTACTCTCTTTCTCTCTCTCTCTCTTTCTCTTGAACTGGACCAAATACCATTCTGATTTTGTGTTGCTTGAAAGTTTGATAGAGTTCATGTGTGAAAATATCTGGGACTGGTGCTTATAGAACCTTCTCAATTACTTGCATAGAACTTTTCCTGTTTTTGTTTTTGCTTCTTCTGATATCAATTTTTGGTATTTTTTCCTAGAAAATCACCAAATTCATCCATGTTTCCATGTTTTTAAACAAGGAAGTATTTTCTTTTTTTTTTTCTGGTTATAAATTTATTTCCTTTTAGCTGCATTGGGTCTTCGTTGCTGCGTGTAGGCTTTCTCTAGTTGAGGTGAACAGGGGCTACTCTTTTTTGTGGTGCGCAGACTTCTCATTGTGGTGGCTTCTCTTGTTGTGGAGCACAGGCTCTAGTCGCGCAAGCTTCAGTAGCTGTGGCACGCGGACTCAGTAGTTGTGACTCACAGGCTCTAGAGCACAGGCTCAGTAGTTGTGGCGCACAGGCTTTGTTGCTTCGCGGCAAGTGGGATCTTCCCAGACCGGGGATCGAACCTGTCCAATCCTTGGCAGGCAGATTCTTAACCACTGCACCACCAGGGAAGTCCAACAAGGAAGTATTTTCTAATATTGTTTTTTGTTCCTGGATATTTCAGATATTTTTTCCCATTCTCACTTAGAAATTTGTCAATTTTGGCCTTGGTTATTTTCTGATTTAATAAGTAAATGGGTTATCTATTTTAGTCATAGTGTGTTTTTTTAACCTAGTTCTTTGATTTTTTTATAATTCTATATTGTTTTGCTTTCATAGTAATTCTTTCCTTGGACCCGATATATACTTAACTCTAACATTTTCCAGGTTTGAGGGTTTCATTATTTCTCTGATTATTTCTTTATTTTATCTCCCTCTTCTGTGCCACGATGAACCATGTGTCACTATGGAAATTTCATGAAATTGTTACAGCCAGAATTTTAAGCTAGCATATGAAGGACATGGCACTAGAGAGTGAGCTAGACTCAAAGTCAATATTCCATAAATAGGGGGGAAATTGTGTGTGTGTGCATGTGTAGATGTATATATGGTCACTGAACTACAATATAACCTATCATGACTCGTGTGTAGGCATATGATATAGACATTAATATCACTATGTCCATTTTACAATTAGGAAATTGATGGTAGAGATGTTAGCTAATGTTATTAAGTGTTAGAACCAGGATTTAGACCTACCTGGCAATGTGATTTCATTTCCTTTACCAGAATTCATAGTTTAATTCAGAGTTCATTAAAGAGAATCAAACATACTTAAGAAATTATTCTTTTGCTCATAAAGCATGATGTATGGGTACAGAAAAAAGAGTTATTTTCTGTACTTAAAGGTCTTAAAATCTATTTGCACTACAAAAGATAAATATGTGCACCTGAAAATATAAATGTAAATTAATATTTGAATACTAATTTGCAATAGTGATATAAGATAAATATAGGAACAGAGTATGGTCAAACTAGATTTAGACTGCAAAGTGGATTTAAATCCTGACTCTTCTATTCACTTTTTTTTTTCACTTGACAACTGTGTTTTAGTGCCAGTTATTTGCCAGGCACTTTTCTTGGCACTAGAAGTCAGAAGTGGCTAACAAAGAAAATCTCCTGGTTTTTTACTTTCTAGTGGGAGGAGAGATGAACAATGAACAAATAAATATATAACATACCAAATGACAGTTGGTGCCATGAAGAAAGGTAATGCAGGGTATGTATACAGAGATGGCAAGGTTCTATTTTATATAAAGTTAGGAAAGAGACCACTCTGATAGGATGACATTTGAGTAAAAACCTGAAAAAGGTTGAGAAACTAGCTGTATCTGGCAGAAAAGTGTTTTAGGCATGGCACTATGATACTTAAGCATTGATACTCTTGACCAGACAGATTGTGTTCAAATTTTGGTTCTTTCATTTGCTATATTATCTTGGCAAGGTTCATAATTTTCTCTGCATCTGTTTCTCCCAATGGGCAGTACATCTAATGGGTTGCTTAGAGTATTAATTTATTAAGAACTTAAAGCTCAGTGCCTAGCACCTACTAAGTACTCAGAGATTTAATTGGTTACTATTATTGGTAGAGGAAAACAGCAAGAGCCAATAGCCCTAAAGCAGGAATGTACTATTCCAGTATCAGTAGTGGCAGAAAACTAGTAGCAGAAAATGGGGATGGGAAAGGGAATGGGATGGAGGAGAGACTAGGAATGAAATCAGAGCTTGCAGAGAAGCAGATCAACCAGAGTCTTGCAAACCAAGGTAAGGATTTGGATTTAACTTTGAGTATTAAGGAAAGCCACTGGGAAATTTGAAGCAGAAATATGACATGATCTCCTCTGCTTTATGCATATGTGGATGACTTTCACTGTGTCCTGCAAATGCAATATAGGTTCAACATGTCTAATATCTGTTACCAAAAAATCCATAAACTTCAGTTTCTTTATCCCTGATAGGGACATCATATTAGTGGATCTCTGATAGGGCTGTTTAAATGACAGAATGATAATAGCCGTGTAAATGAGTCAAAAGTCAATGTTACCAGGCTTCCTTTGCTGTGGCAATGTTCATGGATCACTGCTTTGGTTAGTGGTTGCTGAGTCCACCACAAAAGTTAGTGTTCATTAGAACAATATCTGAACTCAAATGGGCAGTTCTGTTGTTTTTGCTTAGGGTGTTTCATTCAGTTGTAATCAGATGGTGACTAGGATATCCAAGATGATTCTACTTATTTGTTTGGCTGTGAGACAGGAAGGTCTAGAAACTTAGGAACACCTGGGATGCTGAGATGACTAGATTTCTTTCCATGTAGTTTCAGGGTCTCTTCCTCTCCATTTGGCTTCTCCACATACTCTATCCACATGTATCTACAACTGAGAAGCTGAACTTCTTATTGGGCAGCTCAAGGCTCCCAAAAGTGGGAAAGTAGAAGCTGGCCATGCCTTCTTGAGATTTAGTCTCAAAGTTGGTACTGTTACTTCTGCACTCTCTGTGGGCTAGAGTGAGTCTCAGGGCCATATCAATTTCACTGTGGCGAAAGAGCACAAAAGATTGTGAATACCAGGAACTGTAGTTCATTAGGGGACATTTTGGTTCAAGAGCTACCACAGTCACCATGCACCCCAGGTTCTCTTTTTTTCAAACAGGCATATCTATAACCTCAGTGTTTCACTAACCCTATGATTATAAAACACTGGGGAGGAGAGTAAATGCCTATGAGTATTTTATCTTATTTTATTTTATGTTTGCATAAAAGAATGTGGAAGGCACATTCTTTGTTTTATGATTAGATAAATTCAGAAAAACAGAAGATATGTCAAAAAAGCTGTTTGATCAATGCATGCAAAATTATTACAAGTGGTTCAGAGAAATGACAATAAAATCAAAATAATTAAAAATAAAAATACCTTTATTTGTTTCTCCCCTTCCACGTTATCAAAATGCATGTACATTATGCACCTGCCAGCATCAGTCTGCATGTTAAAGGACATCTGCTTAAAATTATCTTTTACTAGAACTATAATATAGTCAGAATTCAGAACAACATGGTTATTCTCTTTTATGCTGTATATTAGTTGCAGAAAAATTTAAAGTCAATATATCTTTTTTTAATTTGTCAAACTTATTCACTAATGCACAGAGATATCTAATTTTAATTTTTCAAGATGCTAACTTTTATTTTCAAGCATAAAATAGTGTCCTGGTTTCCTGAAAGAACGTTTTCACCTTTATAGAGAGACATCAATATGGTCTTGTAAGAAAGTGAATGAGCTCAGCTTGCCAAATTATTATATCAAATAATAATAGTGAGCCTTTTTATGACCACCCACAGTGAGCTGCCTGTGCCTAAGAACAGCTACACACATGTATTCTCTTCCTGGTGGGCTGAAATAAAAGAAAACCGGTATCTATAATTCTTCATCAGGAGACCCTGCTGACTAATCTGATGAAGGAAGGAAATCTGTAAAGGAATGCTGATTCAAAAGGGAAAGTACTCAGTAGGATGTACTATTTTCTTTAAATGCCAGGAGAGGGACATTTATTTTTCTTGTGGACCAATATGAGAAGTTGGGAGCAAATGGTGACTCATCTAGATATTCTGTTTTTACCACAAAAATTAGATTTGTTTGCTGACCTATTTCAGTAAAGTCATTTTGTTCTGAATGCTAAAATCTTGAAAAAAGAAATCCTACAGTTATTATAATTTAATAGTAATATTAGTAAGAACTTTCCATTTCTTTATGGCATAATTTATAATGGAAAAATAAGTTTTAACCCATATAACACTCTTAACCCATCTCCTGACTTCTGGGAACTCCAACTGTAATAGCCAATCATTGTAAACCTTAGACAGTTTCTTCATTTCTACTTTATAACCATCCCATAGTGTCATGCTTCTGAGCTTCATACCACTTTTGGGTTTGAAATCTCCATATTTGTGAGTTTGTTTCTCACTCGATAAAATATTCATATCAAATAAGCTCTCTGAATTTTCTTTTAAGTGCATATGGGAAAATGGTATATTCCCTATTATTATATAATAAAATGGAAATAAGGAAACATTGATGTGGCTTAATACAGCAATACATGCAAAAAGCATAGTTGAAATAGGTGAGTAGATGTAAAGGCCAGGCTTACAGGTCAAGCAGAGCATCAGAGGTATAGTTGAAAGTCTTTGACACCTTTATTGAACCTGATGTGCAGATCCATGAAGAGCCTCAGCCCTTACTGGTATGACACTACTGTTTTCACTGTGTTCTGAGCCACATTTACTGAGATATCCAGCTGTCTTATCTGAGGTGCCCAGATGTATTAAGGGCTCCTGATGCAGTATATATCCCCATCTGTTTTAAGATGTTTTCTTCAAAGAATCTGCAAAGAGATTCCTCTCCTTATCTCTCTCTCTTTCTGTGTGTGTGTGTGTGTGTGTGTGTCTGTGTGTTTTGTTTTGTTTTTGCTTTTAATTCAGCTGGAAGGATTTTTTTAAGTGGTAGCTAGAGCCAGGGACAACTTCTGAACTCTGAAAGGGACACTCTTGCTCAAACTTTCTCTTGACCTAAATGATGTGTACCCCTCACTCCAGCTCTGACCCTAATTGTTAAGCCAGAGAGAATTTCCCCAAGGTGGAGGAGGGAGAGCTGTATGAATCTGTAGATTCAAAGATGTAATTAAATCTAGCTAGATTCACAGAGTCTGTGATACAATTGTTATATTCAGGGGTTTCTTTCATACATACCCACACAGATACATGCCCTTCATAAGGTACATAAGCCCACCTGTGTCCCAGGTGGGTGAAGTTATCTCAAAGAACTTCTCCATTTGATATACAGATTAATTTTTTTCTTGTAACTTCTCCCACTTAAAGTAAGGTCCATGAGGAAATGATTTTTGTCACCTTTTTTTTTCATTCCTGTCACTCCAGAGCTTAAAACAATGCTTGATGCATGATAGTTTCTCTATAATTATTAATTGAATGGATTGATAAATAAATGTCTCAAAATTGAGCTTAATATAATGCAATATTGGGGTGTAGAAGGAATGTAGAGAGAGCAAATTCTGTGAACTGAGTATCAGAAAATGTTTTCAAAAGCAGTTATTAGAGCTTGTTTGGTCCCTTAACATATATTTAAACTCACGTTTACTGTTTTCTGATTACTTATATGTGTTTATTCCACTAATTGTTGAAAAATGTCTTGTGTTTGAATTTCTCAAGCATCTGGTATCTCATAAATTTTGACTATTCAAGTCTATCCTGCACTAGAGAATGTCATCAATATTAGCCTTTATTCAAAATGCAAAGTGCTTGAAAATTGTATTTCACTCCTTCACCTCTCCAGTTCTACTCCATATAAACTGCCCACTCATGTTTTCTGTAGCTGGATTCTTGCTAAATACAGTTAATCCAAGAGTCCCAGTACTTAAGCTGAGAGCCTCTAACCCTTTAATTGAACCTGGTCTAAATTCAGAAAGAACCTTATTGACTATTGATGGCACTGCTCTGTGAGTGGAGAGTGGGGGTGGATATTGGCTTGTTAAACCCTATGAAATTTTAATTGGTGGAATTTTGTGTCATATTTGGGATATATTTCAGAGAAGGGTAATCTCCACAGAATCGATGTTCAGCATTGTCATTTTACCTATAAATTCAACCCTCAAAGAAATATTTTTTCAAATACCTCCCTATAAGGCCTATTTATCGTGCTATATAAATATGTGAATTTATCAGTAAAGACTTTACTGCTTACACTCATTCTAAATGCTACTTTATTCATAGACCTCAAAGATTTGAAAAATACAGATAATATTACTATACCCACTAGCCTAATTGCTGAGAGGCATATAAAATGATTCATACCTTTGTGAATTTTTACTGCATAGTTTCTACTTTTATGCCATGTCCTTCCACTCAAAAGGAAGGAAGATGGAAAATAGTGTATAAATCCAAAATAATTGCTTATGTGTATGCACACACACATATATGTATATTTGTGTATACATATATATATATGAAAGCACACACATGTTTCTTTGTAGCCAACTTATCTATCATTGTAGAGGTTAATTCTTAATGTTTTATGCTAGAGTCACTCTCTTTTAACTTTTTTAACTCTTTGTTCGAATGGAGACTGAAAGCCATAAGAAATCAAAATTCATTATATATTTTTCAGATTTCAGTTAATAATCCACTCTAATATGCATTGGGCTGTCAGTTTTAATCTGAACCTCTTCAGGTATGGAGAAATAAAAATTATTGGAAATGAAATATTGCAAAGTATAATTTCAGTTGATATTCAGTTCTTGCCTTTTGAATGGATTTTGAAATAAGTCTGAGTTATAAACAATATTATTATAACTAATAAGTGATTAACAGGTGTTAAAAATAAAGCAAGCATAAAGTTTTTAAATAAATAAGAAGTGAATCATTTGACATAAAGTACTATTTCTTGTTTTCCAATATTGCTTTTATTTGCATTTTTTTTAAATGCTGGACCTTTTCCTGTGGAAATTGTCTGTTGCCTATTTATTGGGAACATAATTTTTAAACCCTTTAAAATAGATTATTAAGATATAATTGACATATAATAAACTGCATATATTTACAGTGAAAATTTTTATTTATATTTTTATAATTGTTTTGAAGTTATCATGTTTATGTATGTATTTCATATCTCCCCCTCTTGTCTTCCATTTAATGCAGAAAAAAACAAGAGCATCATGCTTCCATTGAATCACCGCTATGCTGACATATAGATCATGTATTCAATATTATTTTTTTCTCTGTTATAAGCCACAACACTTTCAGTAACAGAATCACTCTGAGTAATTTTGAAATATCAACTAATCATTTGGATAAGGTCCTTCAAAACATTAAGTTACTGGGGCTTCCCTGGTGGCACAGTGGTTGAGAGTCCGTCTGCTGATGCAGGGGACACGGGTTCGTGCCCTGGTCTGGGAGGATCCCACTATGCCGCAGAGCGGCTGGGCCCGTGAGCCATGGCCGCTGGGCCTGCGCGTCCGGAGCCTGTGCTCCGCGACGGGAGAGGCCACAACAGTGAGAGGCACACACACACACACACACACACACACACACACAAAACATTAAATTACTGAGAAGCAAGGTAGATGTCACTGACTGAGAAGGAGATCTAAATTAGGACTAATAAATCAGCACTTCATGTTTTACTGCCAGTTGATTTGCTCTCCTCTTTCTTTCCTTCTCTGTCTCTCCGTCTCTGTCTCTGTCTATCTTTAGCTAACAATCTCTACCTCTCAGCTTCTTGGTTTGAGTTATAGTAAATACTGGTGCTTAACTCTAAATAAGTTCAACAGGGAAAAAGTTAATTTATTCAATAAATTACTTGGACACTAGATGAAGCTTCAAATTTCCCACTCATCCTGTGTAGTCAGTGAACTGTACCTGCTGGATTTGGTTGATTCTTTAACTTTCAAAACCAATGGGCACTTAAACCACAATCTAAGAATCTCAATAAATAAAAATATTTAATAAAAGTATCATCTTTCAGTCACTTCACAGATTATCTTGGATTTGGGAATAAAAGCCTAATCTTGAAGTTTGTATACATGGAAGGTGAGTTTTAACCATTTGGCTTACTATCTATGGGCACTGCCTAAGATACTTAAACTCTTTGAGACATATTATTTTTTAACTTGTAATGGAAACTAGTTAAATATTAAGCTTCTAGTCTAACCTAAGAGATGGAAAACACAAATAGTTTAGGTTTTGGGGGGAGTGTGTGTGTGACTTTCTCAGACAGTGAGGAGCTGGAAAGTAGGGGAAAACAAAACAAGACGAAACTTAGAAAATTTACAACTGGAAGCCACATGTGAGTTTGCTATCCAAATATAAAATAACCTCAGATCCAGCAATCCTGGAGGCAAGGAGTTATTTTAAAACATTCCTTGGTTGTTAGTAAGACAGGTACCTAATAAAGCAAACAAAGTTCTCTCTAGAGGACTTCTTTCTTCCAAGAATTGCCACAGGTAAAGTTTGATCACACATGATCACACAATAAAAATCTCAAAACATGTGGGGAGACAAGGGTCCACAATGGAGTGCTGGCAGAAACAATAATCAGGAAAAATAGTTATGGAATCATCAGATACACAATAAAATATACACAGGCGCACACACACACACACACACACACACACACTTGAGAAACTAACATGTGTGCAGGTTAAGTAGCCTGGAGAAAAGTGTTAATTGCAGCAAAAATATAATTGGAAGTATGGCTCAGAGTGTAGTAACAGTTTGCAAAAAGACTATTTCCTCTTGTTAATGACAACCATGTATCTTTCCTCACCCAGTCCTCTCATCCCTTCCTGTTATACGCCCACCTCGCCATGATTTCAGGAGAGGATTGGTATAGGAAAACCTTGAGAACTGTGCATACTGTGCCAAAAATTTTACTTCATAGTACCTCAAATACCATAGAAAAACCATCTCAGTTCTTACAGGCTAATGACTGAGCATTAAGTTCAGGAAAACAAATGGTTCCGAGTAATAGACTCAAAATATTTGAATTTAAGTATGGTAATGGTTTAAGGGGTTTGGCTTCATGCAGTGTTATCATACGTATTATCTGAAAGTGATATATCATATCATCATCACCTGGCTTTTCAGAAAGAGGAGACCAAATCAAGTTGTGGTCAAGGGTGGGTAATTAAGAAAATCGTCTGATGTATGGCCTGGTATGTCATCTCCAGGAGTAAATTCTAGAAATACTCTTCAGGGAAATGATTTTAGATCTCAAACAGAAAGGATTACAAAATCAAATATATTTGAACACAGTAAAAAGGTTACTACTCCATTGATGAAACCTCTTTAATTTTTAAAATTAGTAAACCATAAATGTATACTTGATGATCACTTTCTCCTAAATGTTAGTGAGAAAATTTTAGATTACTCCCAAGTGGTTATTTTTTAGAAATCTAATTTTGTATTTATGTCTCCATTTTCAATTTTAATGTATTTTGATTGGAGATAATTATCAGAGATTATTAAATTATCCTTGGGGAATTTATTTTATTTTTCTAATATATATATAATAAATACATACACAATGCAATATTACTCAGCCATAAAAAAGAATGAAATCTTGCCATTTGTAATGACATGGATGGACCTAGAGGGTATTATACTAAGTGGAATAAGTGAGACAAAGAAAGACAAATACTGTTTGATTTCACTTGTATGTGGAATCTAAAAATCAAATGAACAAACAAAACAAAACTGAAACAGAGTCATAGATACAGAGAACAAACAGGTGGTTGCCAGAGGGGAAGTGGGTGGGGAGAGAAGAGAAATAGCAAGGGAGATTAAGAGGTACAAACTTCCAGTTACAAAGTGAATAAGTTCCAAAATGAATAAGTCACCGGCATGCAATGTATGGTGTGAGGAATATAGTCTGTAACAATATACTAGCTTTGTATGGTGACTGATGGTAACTAGACTTCCTTGGTGATCATTTTGTAATATATAGAAATATCAAATCACTATGTTGTACACTGGAAACTAACATAGTGTTATAGGTCAATTATACTTCAAAAACAAAGAAACAAACAGATTCATGGAAAAAGAGATCAGAATTGTGGTTACCCAGAGGCAGGAGGTGGAGGGAGGAGGAATTGGATGAAAGTACTCATAACATAAAAACTTTTGGTTGTAAGATAAATAAGTACTAGGGATGTAATGCACAACGTGATAAATATAATTAACAGATATATGTTAAATGTGAAAGTTGTTAAGAGTGTAAATCCTAAGAGTGCTCATCAGCAGGAAACATTTTTTTTCTTTTTCTTTTTTATTGTATCTATATGAGATAATGGATGTTCACTACATTTATTGTAGAATCGTTTCAATGAGTCAATCTTTATGCTGTACACCTTAAACTTATACAATGATATATGTGAATTATATCAATAAATCTGGAAGAAAAAAATATATATCTGTTTTCTTTAATGCAGTAATTTTTGTTCCTTAAAATCTGTTATGTTCATGTCATCTCATTTTATGTGTGTATTTCTATGTATCATGTGATCCTGTGTTGTGTGTTGTTTGGTCATGTAGGTGTGTTTGTGTGGTTTGTATGTATATATTTGTGTGTGCACATTTGGTATGTGTGAAATGTGTTTGTGTGTGCATATGTATATGCATGAGCATGTAATGTGTGACTGTGCATCTAGTATGTTCTTATACATGTGTGCATTTTTGTATATGTGTTTGTGTATGTTCATTTGTATATAATGCATGTGTGTTTATGAATAGGTGATATGTGTATCATTGTGTAATTGTTAGAGGTTGTATATGTGCTTCCTTTCAGTTTTATCTTCCTGCTTGATTTGGTCCATGACATTCTTTTGTAATGAGCACGTCTCAACATTTAATTTGGCAACTTTGCTTTTAAACAATATTTACTAGTTTTTATTGCAGATATGTCCTTCCTTGGGAAGGCTAGCTCTGTTTTCTCAGAAGGAACTATTCTTTCTAATCTTTTTGAAGATATGACTTACACATTTTTATGTTGCTGTCCTGCTCTGAACAATAAATCTAGTTCAAAGAAAGTTATTTTCTCAATCCTTTAGGATAGTCCTCTTATGTATCTTTCAATAGACCATTCTTTTTTCCCCCTAGTTTTACTGCTTTGATTTTCTGCTTGTTATGTGCTTTTCGCTGCTATGGAAAAGCGTCACCCAAAAGTTTTATTTTTCCCTCCTTAATGTTCTCTTTGTAACCCTCTAAATTCACTGGTGTTATCAAAGTTTTATTTTATCCTCCATGAACGGAGTTCCTTCCACCCATGTTGCTATGTCACTAAAAACAGTGTTGTCATCCAGGTTTTATTTTCTGGTTTTGTTTGGTTTGTTTTTTTGTTTAGGTTCTATCTTACAGATATAAATTTAATAAGGATTTTGTCTTTTAATTTTTTTATCAGAATTAGGAAAGAGAAAGAATTAGAGACCTGGCTATTATGATCTTACAGATGACAAATTTTATCCTAGAAATGTTAAAGAATTTAACTTTTTAAAAACGTTATAGGGACAGGAGCAAGTCTATATTCCATATAATTGTGACTTAAAATATTACCATGTTATATGTGGGGAAAATAATCCTTGAATTCTGGTACACAGTATCATATAATATTCTATACATGCCATATGAATGACCTTTCTTGTCACTGTTACCCACTGTCTCAGTTCTACTCCCTGAAAAGTTCTGTTTTCTTCCTGTAACATTAGATAGCTTCTTAGCAGGTATCTCGCTATTTTCATCTTCTGGCTATTTTTATGTAAAAAATAGTACCTTTTGTTCTGTCTGTGTTCCAGAAAACTGAGGAGTGCAATAATCAAGACAGTGAAGTGGTTTATGTAGACCAGGGGTTGAACACAAGGAATATTATGAAAGCCCCTACAAAGAAAAAAAAATCTTTTATACCAAAATGTTTTGGAAATCAAGAGAGAGAACCAATTTAAGAAATAATTATAATATCAAAGATGTTCAGAAATAAGAAGTGTCAGTTACTTAACTGACACAAGAAGAAAAAAACAAGGATGTGGAAGAAAGGAAGGTTATTTGTAATTTTGACATATTGAAAAGTTTGGGATACTGGACACGCATACAACTGAAATTGTTCAAGGGGAAGCTGCTCAAAGGCTAAATGGCTATTCACTAGTTCTTATTAGATTTAATACAATTTTCAATCTCTGTGTTTCTTAAATAATATATCTTATATCTTCTCCACAGCTTTCAAAATGCCCTAACAATTTTAAAGCAAGATGATCAACCAAGGAACAATTTGTTTATCTCTGTGCTTTCTATCCTGTTTCATTGGTCTATATTTCTGTTTTTGTGCCAGTACCATACTGTCTTTATTACTGTAGCTTTGTAGTATAGTTTGAAGTCTGAGAGCTTGATTCCTCCAGCTCTGTTTTTCTTTCTCAACATTGTTTTGGCTATCCGGGGTCTTTTGGGTTTCTATAAAAATTGTGAAATGTTTTGTTCTAGTTCTGTAAAAAATGCCATTGGTAGTTTGATAGGGATTGCATTGACTATAGATTGCTTTAGGTAGTATAGTCATTTTCACAATGTTGATTCTTCCAATCCAAGAATATGGTATATTCTCCATCTGTTTTTATCATCTTTAATTTCTTTCATCAGTGTCTTATAGTTTTCTGCTGAAAATTACTTTTTAATTCAAGATTGAAAATAAAATTTCAGGAAAAAAAATTTATCAATTTCAATAGAATACAAGAATATAAGTTGTATTGAAATATATGGTTAGACATAAAAAGGATAGAAAGAAAAAAATTACAATAATATGAAGATGAATAAAATAGAAAAGGCTGCAAGAAGTGCACTAATGCAATTTAAAAGATCAATTGTTTGAAAGATGTAATTTTAAATGTGTCCTGGTTAAAGAAATAAATTCAAACTCCATGATTATAGAAAGCCCAGAGATAAACCCACGCACATATGGTCACCTTATTTTTGATAAAGGAGGCAAGAATATACAATGGAGAAAAGACAACCTCTCCAATAAGTCGTGCTGGGAAAATTGGACAACTACATGTAAAAGTATGAAATTAGAACACTCCCTAACATAATGCACAAAAATAAACTCAAAATGGGTTAAAAACCTAAATGTAAGGGCAGACACTATCAAACTCTTAGAGGAAAACATAAGTAGAACACTCTATGACATAAATCACAGCAAGATCCTTTCTGACCCACCTCCTAGTGAAATGGAAAATAAAACAAAAATAAACAAATGGGACCTAATGAAACTTAAAAGGTTTTGCACAGCAAAGGAAATGATAAACAAGACGAACAGACAACCCTCAGAATGGGAGAAAATATTTGCAAATGAAGCAACTGACAAAGGATTAATCTCCAAAATTTACAAGCAGCTCATGCAGCTCAATATCAAAAAAACAAACAACCCATTCCAAAAATGGGCAGAAGACCTAAACAGACATTTCTCCAGAGAAGATATACAGATGGCCAACAAATACATGAAAAGATGCTCAACATCACTAATTATTAGAAAAATACAAATCAAAACTACAGTGAGGTATCATCTCACACCGGTCAGAATGGCCATCATCAAAAAATCTACAAACAGTAAATGCTGGCGAGGGTGTGGAGAAAAGGGAAGAACCCTCTTACACTGTTGGTGGGAATGTAAGTTGATACAGCCACTATGGAGAATAGTATGGAGGTTCCTTAAGAAACTAAAAAGAGAACTGCCATACGACCCAGCAATCCCACTACTGGGCATATACCCTGAGAAAACCATAATTCAAAAAGAGTCATGTACCACAATGTTCATTGCAGCTCTATTTACAATAGCCAGGACATGGAAGCAACCTACGTGTCCATCAACAGATGAATAGGTAAAGAAGATGTAGCACATATACACATTGGAAAATTACTCAGCCATAAAAAGAAACAAAATTGAGTTATTTGTAGTGAGGTGGATGGACCTAGAGTGTGTCATACAGAGTGAAGTAAGTCAGAAAGAGAAAAATACCGTATGCTAACACACATATATGGAATCTAAAAAACAACAACAACAACAATGGTCATGAAGACCCTAGGGGCAAGACGGGAATAAAGACGCAGACATACTAGAGAATGGACTTGAGGATACGGGGAGGGGGAAGGGTAAGCTGGGAAAAAGTGAGAGAGTGGCATGGATATATATACACTACCAAATGTAAAATAGATAGCTAGTGGGAAGCAGCTGCATAGCACAGGGAGATCAGCTTGGTGCTTTGTGACCACCTAGAGGGGTGGGATAGGGAGGGTGGGAGGGAGGGAGATGCAAGAGGGAAGAGATATGGGGATATGTGTTTATGTATAACTGATTCACTTTGTTATAAAGCAGAAACTAAACACCATTGTAAAGCAATTATACTCTAATAAAGATGTTAAAAAAAAAAAACTACGTGACTATCATGTGAAAATATAGTGGATATTTGGTCAAAAAGTGAAAATGTTATGCACCTATATCTGAAAGAAAAAAGTACCACAAAATTAATACCAACTGTAAATTAATAAATGTATTAATTTTTTTAAAATGAATTTTAATAACTAGGTACTTGCTGATATAATGATTTGATATATAGAGACTGAAAATTTATTATTGTTGGTAATAAACAGAATGATTTTGTGTATAAATATCATAATATGCATAAGAACAATCCACTTATACATTTGAATGAGATTGGAGAAAGTAAAGTGATTTCTTTTTGAATCTCCTTGCTAAAAGACTTAGATATATCAAGCAAAATAAAGGGTTATGTTACTAAAAAGGAAGGAGGGAAACAGGTAATGGAGAAAACTATTAGTCCCAACCACAATTGTAGTACAATATAGGAAAAATTAGTAGAGTCATAAACATAAACATTAACACCTCACTGACTCTAACTCTCCTCTCATTCTCTGCCTGTCTCTCTCTCTTTTTTTTTTTTTTTTTTTTTTTTTGCGGTACGCGGGCCTCTCACTCTTGTGGCCTCTCCCGTTGCGGAGCACAGGCTCAGGATGCACAGGCTCAGCGTCCATGGCCCACGGGCCCAGCCGCTCCGCGGCATGTCGGGTCCTCCCAGACCAGGGCACGAACCCGTGTCCCCTGCATCGGCAGGTGGACTGTCAACCACTGTGCCACCAGGGAAGCCCCTCTGCCTGTCTCTCCGTCAGTGTCTTTCTCTTTCTCTCTCTGTCTTTTCTCTCTCTCTCTCTCTCTCTCTCTCTCTCTCTCTCTCTATATATATATGTATATATATACACACATACTATATGCACATACATATACTATATATACAATGTAACTGAACATATTAAAAATGCAAGGAGAATTTGATAAAAATATATTTTGGTTTTACTGATGACTTCCATACATCCGTTATTTGTTTTTTAGTTAGAAAGCATTCTATGTATTTCTTTCTGCTAAAAAAGAAAGAAAAAAGAGTGGCATCAATGTTCAGCCTAAAGGAATAAATCACAGCTTATCTGAGCTTCTCATGGCAAATGGTGTCCATTTTGCCAGACACTCAATTTCTTTATTTCTTTTCCAGTTAGAAGTGATCAACTAATCTTATTCTCATGTTGAAAACAAAACAGGAGGTGTGCCATAGGTTTCTATTGAAAAATTTCTTGATTTAACACAAAGAAGTCAATTTCTCTTCTCATTTAGAGCATGGGATTAGATATTTTAGTGATTTGACATAACATTTTGAAATAAAAATTAAGCTTATGCTTTTTTCTTACTTTCTAAATGCATTTATAAGCTCTAGACTCTATAAAGCATATATCTGTGCTCTGTAAGTTAGATGCAAAAAAATATACAGTGCTGGATTATTGCAAATGATTTAAGAGCTAAGAAGACAAAGCATATAGTAGTAACATTTGGGGGATAAGAGAAGGGATACAAATAAAAATAGAAAACTATGTAAATTGAAATGTTTTAATATAGAATTTAATTATTAATTATGAAACAAATTTATGTATATCAGGTATAATTTATATGTAAAGCAAAATTTCTAGCTCTGGAAATTCACAAATATTTCACAACTTGAAAACAATTTTCCAAAATTAATTGCACTTCTATCAGTTATGGAAACATTAGCGTCCATTACAATATCAAGAAATAATGAAAAAAGAAACCATCCTCCCAGTAAGGAAAATACTATTGAATACTTCTCCTTTTCTGGTAATAAAATTTATGGCTGATCAACTCTGTTTTACATAAACAATGTAAACGTTAGATGCATATTTACACACACACCATATAACTTGCTAAGCCTTCCAACGCCATTTTACTCTGTCCTTTTTCTCTGTGTAACAGGTGTTCATCTGCCTCTTAGTTCTCTTTAGTTATGGCACATTCTCCTCTTCAGTTATTCGTGCATCTATATACAACTTCTTATGAGTTTCATCATTTTCTTAACTGAGCACTTTGATCTCCATAATTTACTTCAAATTCTAAAAATTTGCCTAAAATTGGTTATATGGTTCATGTCCTTAGCTGAAGAAATAATATTTTGCAAGTCTGAACATTAAGAAAAAAAAAAAGAAAAAGAAAATGAGCTGCTTTTTATTCATTCAGCTCCTAGCTGCAATTAAACTAGACAAGCTGGGGAAAAAGTCCCTATATATTTATTAATTAATATCTTTCTTTAAAGTATGGAATATATAATGTAATTATATATCTATAATATAAAAGTCAATATTTCTTCACAGCTTTAGAATTTGTAAGAAGATTTTCACATATAATTTTTCTTATATTTTTCTTAACAAACAGAAAAAATGTGGGCCAAACCCTTCCTCTCAGTGCTCCCTATATAATTTTATGTTTTATTCTCAAAATAAGTATAATTATCTAATGAATAGATTCTAATCTATTAATTTACTCTTTAATTTTCTTTGTTAAGTCTCTCTCTACCCCTACTTCACCAAATTATTTAAGATTTTGAAAACAAGTGTTTGGTTTTGTTCAGTGCTGTGTCTCCAGCACCCAGAATACTTAATGGCACATAGATGGAGATCAATAAGTAATGGCTGGATAAATATAAAATGAATTATCCTAAACTTGATTTTACAAATGAAGAAAAAAAGTAAGGATATAGATATTTCCCAAAGATATAGAGCTTTTTAAACAGTCAATACTTGAACTTGTAAAATAATGTTGCCCACCATCTTGTTCTACAAGTATCAAGTCATTAGTCAATGCAGTCACTAACCTACAAAACATCCTAAAAGGAATTCAGGGCAAAGATCAGGATGAGGCACTCTGCTCTAGGAAAACAGGGAAAACAGGTCCTTAGATATTTAGATATTTCAGAAGAAAATTTTTATGAACCTGGATTCTTGCATCTTCCCATACTTAGAAAAGCACTAAAACCATTAACTAAATGACTGGCAGCAACCTTCTACTGAGAAGTGTGCTTCGGTGCATTTACCCCTTTGCCAAAATCACGTCTATACTGACCCCCCTCTACCTCTTCAGAACAGTTCCTCAGAGCTGAGAGGCTGTATTCTGGGCTACAGTCCTCAGTAACTCCCCAGATAAAACAAACTCACAGCTCTCATGCTGTGCGTTTTTATTTCAGTAGACAAAATCACATCTCCTGCTTCTAAATCAAAGTCCTTTCAATAAATTTAATTGCCCATCTGTTGATTTTTTCCACTTAAGTGACTAAAAATGTATTTTTCAAAAAAGGTAAAAGGACTCTGTAGTTATTGAAAGCATTTGCAAGAAAAAGGAAAAAGATCCTAAGTTGTTTTACTTCTACAGCAGCTTCCATAGTTACTGAGAACTCAAGAATCATCTAAAGAAATAATCCTAAATTAAATTATATAGCACTAAAATATTGAAAAAGAGAAACACTTGAAATTTGTTGAAGTGACAGATGGAACATAATTTCCAGCAATGGGTTGTCAGTTCCCTATAAGTGCAAAGCCTTTCTGTTTTATAAGTGCTAAATTGCTACAGAGGCTCTTGTAATATGAAAATCAACTAAAGAAAGAATTTGAGACAATGAGCTGTAATTTTAGTAGTGAACTTAAGGTGAATTGGTTGTATTTTAAACATTTTATAAACAATGAAAAGGGAGAATTATGTACATAGTGCAATTTGCTATGCCAACTTTAAACAATGTGACTAAATTATATGTAAAATGAGTATATTTTGAAAGAAAATAATTCCATTCAAACACTTTTCAGCACGTAACTGCAAAGGGAGTACTGAACTCATATATTGGGAAAAATATCTCTCTACTTTTTAAAAAAGTAGATACTTTACAACCTGCTGTGTTAAACATTGGGTCTTATTTTACTGTTTTGAGCAGTGAGGGGAAAATTTTTAAAAAGCAAAACTAATATTCAACATTTTCTTCTTTATTGAATTTTCTACATGCTAATTTTAATTAAAATATGTTTGTAATTATAATCATTTTGAGATAATAGTTTAGAAATTACCTCTAAGTTTAGGTCATATATTTCCTATAAGAATATTTGTTTTATATTATTCTCAGTCTTATGGATGAATAGAAATTTATTTAAGTCAGAATTCCAAATCTTGGATAATGAAGAATATCAAAATATCATGATCAAATTTATATTTTTAAAGTCAAGTTTTCATGATTCTTTGAAACAATATTATGCCATTTTCAAGTGAATTAATTATGGCTGCATTAAAATGACCATGTTTTGTTTTGTTTTTTAATTGCCATAAGAATTTTACTGTTCTCAAGTTTAGCTGGTTTTCTTTCAGATAAAACTTTAAAATAATAACCATGATTATATTCAAATGAACTTGCTTTTGTGTGTACCTGCAGGGCATAACTACTTTGTTCTTCTGTGTTACTTTTCCTTTTTTTTTAGGGAATAATAATAATAGCTAACCTGTATCAAATTTCTGCTGTGTCTCAGGCATTTTACTAAGCTTTTCACATAGTTGAAAGCATTTAAACAACATGACAACTATACTAAGTGGAAGTGATTTATTTCCCTGGTTTTCTCATGGAGATAGTTAATACCTTTCTCTAGATCCCACTGATAGCATGGCAGAGTGAAGTCAGGAATTAATATCAGAAACTTCAAAGCCAAACTGTTAAACAACCATATACCAAAATACCTCAAAAGCATGAAGGTAAATATTCCTATACTCAGTACCTTTTAGGTTAGTTCTTTAATCAATATTTTATATGAATATGAATTTTTAAAACGTATTTTTCTGAGAACGTTCAAACATGTTCTAGTACTCTACTTTGAAATCATCAATTTTACCATGATATCATATTTTGAAACATTATTATTATTCCTGGCACATTTTAAATTTTATTTTATTTTATTCAGTTATCTTACTTCCCAAACAATGCCAGACTATATTCTCCTGGTACAAATTTAAACACTGAAAATAAGACTAAAGTCCTCCTTAAATAAGTTCCCAAGCTCAAATGCTCAGTTTTATGCATTAATTTCAACCTGTTTCTCTCTACCTATTTCTCAACTTTCATAGGCTCCATAAAAATATATATTGGTGTTTTGTACAATTTATTCTAAATATGTGTCTGGAATTTAATTTGTCATATTTGATGTTTTGCAACATTGTTATGAATCCTTTCTTTCTAACCCATATATTCTGGTATATCTTTTCATTGCTATGTTGTATTCCATTATGCAGTTTAGTTTTTCAGTCCACCAATTATTTTTTTTTTCCTGATCACAAACAGTGCTGCAATGTTTTCTTGCAGCATGAATGCTTAGCTTGCTTCACTCATTTGAGTTATATACTAAGAAGTATCATTGCTGTATCATGGTGTTTTTACCTGTATGAGGCTAAATTGTACTCATAATGTTGTGATAATTTTTGTTCACGTTAGATATTATAGTCATTTAAAAATGTTTTTAAACTTTTCAATGTAATGCTAATTGTGATTGTTTGAAGGATATAATTTTTTTCTTAGACTTTTTTTTTATGATGTTTGTGTTTTTTCTATTAAAAGGCATGGGGTTTTAAAAAATACATTTTGGAACTGCCAGCTAAAAATTGGCACTTGCCATCTGCCCCTATAAGGTTTAAAATCACAGTCTGCTGCAATGGCTGACCTTCAACACACCCTGGATGGAGGCTAGGGTGGAGATCAGGAATGAGGCACTCTGTGCTCTGGGAAAAATTGTCAGAACAGGCCTTCAGGTAGTTACATATGTTCAGGAGAAGATTTTATGAGCCCAATTCTTACATCTCCTCATATCTAGAAAAGCACTAAAATCATTCACGGTGATGTCTGCTCCTGATGACTAGCAGTAACCTTCATGAGACTATCAGCAACCTTCTGCAAAAAATGTGTGCTTGATTGCACGTACCCCACCCCCTTCACCAAAATCTTGTATATACTGACCTTCCCCTCTACCTCTTTGGAGCAGTTTCTCAGAGCTATCTGAAATGCTGCCTCCTGGGCTATAGTCCTCATTTTGCCCCAAATAAAACATAGCTCACACCTCTCTTGTGCATTTTTTTCAGTCAACAGAACTAAGATGCATTTCCACAAACCATTTGTTCATATGTTTTGCCCAACTTCCTTTGGGAATGTTTTTCTTTCACTTTTTGTTTTGTAAAAATATTTGATGTGTTCTGTATATAATTTATTTTATACATTTGTTGGACATATTTTCTTATAGGTTTTTAGTTATATTTATTCTCTTTGTATAATATCTTTTGAAGGATAGAAGTATTGATTATTTGATTTGTTAGTTTCCTTTGGTCAGATTGAGCAATACCTTTTTTATGTTTTAATAAGATCAGGTTTAATGTTTTTCTCTTTTATCAGTGCCTAGTACTTCTACTAGGCCCCAGAATAAATTAAGCATGAAAAAAGTATTTTCATGAATAAAATATTGCATTATCCTATATTTTTTATACTAACCTTATTTTTATTCTTTAAACTTTTATGTTTTTAACTTACTTTGATTTTATTTTGCAAACAGTGTGAAATAAAATCATTTTCCCCAATTGGATAGCCAATCTTCTCATACAATTTTATGAATAAAGATCATTTCCTTGTAGCTTGGTAATACCACTTACATCACATACAACTTCATTTGTCAAAGAAGAATTGTACTGTACAAGTTTCACAGGCAAGGGAGATATCATCAGGTCAACTAGGATAGGGATCAAGGCCATTGCAATAGAGAAAGAAACTGAACCCAACTCTACTGAAATGAAAGAGATTTAAGCACTTCAGTGAGCTAGTGGAAAAGAAATAGAGAACATTAGGAGTACATTCGTCAGTGTAATTAGGCCAATAAGTTTTCTAACGTAAATGCTCTGAGAAAAGGGAGGTCAAGCACCTAGAGTCAAGAAGAAACCTGTCTTTAGTCAAGTTCAGGAGAATGTTACAGCTGTCATGGTCACATCATAAGTGTAACTTCTTCCTGTACTCTATTCTGTCACATTAGTGAAAGTGTCTGTTTCTGAACCATTTCTCATTTAATTGCTTGATAGTGCATTACTATCCAGACATTAAAATCTCGTTTCTGTTGTCTTCTTTTTATCAAACTCTTCTCGGTTTTGTTTTGTTTTTGTTTTGTTATGCTTTGTTTTGTTCTGGGGCAATTTTCTTGTCTATGAGTTTAATTTCAGCTTGTCAAATTCTATGAAAGATTATGTTGAAATACACCTTGAGTATAAAAGACAGTGGTACTTACCTTTAAAAGTTCCATTCTTCTCTTATTCCTGACCAAAAACCCCATAATTTTGTTCAGTGCAATAATATATTCAGCTTAAAAGAAAAAGCAAAACATTTGTCAGTGTCAGATAAATTATGACCAGTGATTATTAGTAAATGAAATTCCACTGAAAATATCTGGAATTATTTCACTCTCCTGATATAGGCGCTACTACTTCCTCATCATTACTTCATTTTTATTTTTTCCTTTTTGGGAAGGCAGGAGGGAAGTTGAAGTTGGAATAAACATCAGCAACCAGAGTGGAACCATCCAAAGATTCACACCACTACATCTATTCACATGTTGTTCCCAGCTGTTAACCTTCAAATTATTTATGGTCCTCTCAAAATTAAATCTCTCCATATGTACCCTAGATTCTAACACTTTTAATCTACATAAGGACATCAATCAAACAACATTCTTTTCCTCTGCAACATCATGAGTTTAGTTTTTACTGAATACTGTATTTATATACAGCCATATATATAATATACACACACATTTCAAAACATAAAATACATTTCAAAACATAAAATAATTATGTAATCTCACTAGTACCAATTCTTTCCCTATTTCTGCCTAACTCAACATCAGTCTACTTCATTACCACATTACAAAAACTGTACAGTTTATCAAAATACCAATCAATCAATGTTACTAAAACCAATGGTCAATTCTCAGTTTTCACTTTTTCTTCATCTCTCATGAACATTAGACACAGGCCCTCGATTCATTCTTTTCATTTCTTTCCCATGTCACTTTATTCTCTTAGCTTTCTTCCTATTTAGTGGGTACTCCTTTTAAAACACTTGTATTGTTTTCTCCTCTTCTGCATAAACTTATGTTGTTAGACGTTCTCAGGACTCAGTCCTTGATCCTCCCTTCTGTCTGCATTTATTCTCTTGGAGATGAATTTCTGTACCATGGCTTTAAATCATGTCTTTATAATCATGACCTCTAAATTTCATCTCTAGTATAGACATTTCCAGACTTGTATCCTTACTTGAGTTTTTCCTAAGGGATGTGCCAAAATGAACTCCTGACCTGCCCTACCACTATCCGGCATCCTGTCCATCTCAGTTGATGGACAGGATGACAAAACTGTTCTTAAAGTTGTTTATGCAAAAATTTGGAGTTATTGAGATTTCTAGCTTACATTTACAGCCTAACAACCTGTTTTTAACTGGATTCTGTTTATCATCAAAATATGCTTATGCTGGGCTTCCCTGGTGGCGCAGTGGTTGAGAGTCCACCTGCCAATGCAGGGGACACAGGTTCGTGCCCCGGTCCGGGAAGATCCCACATGCCGCGGAGCGGCTGGGCCCGTGAGCCATGGCCGCTGAGCCTGCGCGTCCGGAGCCTGTGCTCTGCAACGGGAGAGGGCACAACAGTGAGAGGCCCACATACCAAAAAAAAAAAAAAAAAAAATATATATATATATATATATATATATATATATATATATATATATATGCTTATGCTAAGATTAAGGCAAAAGGACAGAAGGAACCTGGGAATTGATATCTTCATGGAGCAGTTTCACCAGTCTATATAGCCTCTGTCCAAAAAGTTGAATGAGTAAAATAAACCTTGATTTTGCTATGTTACTGTGAATGTGTGTATATATATATATCTTACGCCATCAAATCCAGTCTTAACTGAAACACAGAACTGTCTTCTGTACAATATTCAGTGCATCATTCCATGAACTTCTTATGTGTCTCGGGTCCTTCAGTAATATATTCTTGCTTTTCTCTATTATGTTCTACTACAAGTCTTGTAAAACTATCCCTGGAAACTTTATAGCTGTTGTTATGATTATGATTACATATGTCTTTTTCTTCTATAATGTATTTGCTGTTTATATTCTTAAAGTAACTAACAGTATAATAGTAGTGTACTTGTGGTTGTTTTGCTTTGGCTTAACACTTCTGCCAAATATTCAATATTAAATAGAACTCATGGTAGCAGTATTTATATCACTTGACTTTAAAGATATTAAGTCTGTTATAATACTTTCCATATTAAGACTTTATCAATTGAAAGTGTCTTGTTAGTTTTACAATGTTTTATTTTCTTTAATTAATCTGGAATATTTTAAATTAAATATTTTCTCTATTTTAAGAGAATTATAATTTATCTTCTTTAATCTGTTGATATGATAAATACACATTCCTTGCATTCTCTCTGAGAATCTTTTGCTCCCAATTAGACCTTGAACATAACAAACTCAGAGAGAATGTGTGTATGCTCACGTGATCTAGGGTTGAAGTTTTTCTTTACCCAGCCATATTGTCATATAAGCCTAGTATATAAACATCCTTCTCTGTTCTTACTCATGTAAATTCTTCCCTTGCCTTAAGAGTGGAACCGTGCAAGGGAACTTAAAAAAATATGGTGGAGGGTGCCTTGTAGCCAGAACTTTATTTTATCCCAGTTCACTAAGTGGAAATACTATTATCCATGAAGAGATCTCCTAATTGAAAGCTGCTTAAAATTTAGAAAATTAACAACAGATTAGGAATCTGTCTGAATTCCTTCTTGTTATAAAATAGTCATACGATTATAACCACATTTGGGGGGTTGCTGATTCTAGACTAGTGCTAATAATGGACTAAATTGCAACTTTATAGACTGTTCTTATTTTCTAGACCACATTTATGGAGTTAGCCTGAACAATATTCCATTATATGCCTCATCCTTGCTACACCATACTGCATCCATTCTTCCAACGTTTTTCATGCCAGTTCCCAAACATATCCGTCCATCTTGTCTTATATAAGTCTGAATATAGAAGTAATTCTGTTTGTGTGTGTGTCACATGACTAAAAGAAGCATGCTTCAGTTTTCACTACAAGATCCTAGTAGAATTTTAATGATTTACTTTACTTTTATTTTATTTTATTTTGTATTCTTTTCTGCCACACCACGTGGCATGCGGGATCTTAGTTCCCTGACCAGGGATAGAACCCATGCCCCCTGCGGTGGAAGCATGGATTCTTAACCACTGGACCACCAGGGAAGTACCACGATTTACTTTTAATAAATTGAAAAAATTAAGATTCTACTCTCAAGCAGTTTAATAAATTAGTCTCTAACATTTATATTGGATATTATTTTAAAAGCTTTTCACTTTTCTCCTCTTTGGCCATCATGAAAATAAGTATTTGACTTTCACTTTAATGAGAAATTCAAGCAATTCCTAGCATAACCTTGTTTACTTGTCTCTCATTGGTGCATAATACCTTTTTTAAAATTTTTATTGGAGTATAATTGATTTCTAATTTGTGTTAGTTTCAGGTGTACAGTAAAATGAATCATGTATATGCATAATGCCTTTTATAAGGCTAGTGGTTTTAAACATTTGAAAGGCCTGGAAATCTCAAGTGTGAATAGGTCACTTAGTAATTTGCAATTCTTTGTTCTCAGTCTTTTTCTTAAACTAGCACTTCCTTTATTGATGACTACTTTAATACAACAGACCATTTGTCAGGAATTCAAACCACTCTGATGGGAAACAGAATGTTAGGATATCTAAATTCCAATTAAATGCACTGCTGCACTTTATTCCTGCATTTGAGAAACTAAGGACAAGAAACGCAGACTGAAACAGCAACTTGGAAGATGCCTTGATTGATAAGGCATGGTCCTTCATCTAATTTTTAAACATTTAACTGGAATGAAAAGTTATTGTAATAGTAATCAATTTGTGCTTGGGAAATGAAATGTACTTAGAAGTGAATGTTATTTAAATATAATTTTTTAGGGAAGGAATTATATATTTAGAATTTTTAAAGTTATAAGAAGACAAGGCAGGAGCCCATTTTTGCTTTAAGCCATATGGTTAAAACCTTTTATAAAAAGTTCTCTTTCCATCAATGGAAAATGAATTAGCTGAACCCAATTTGTTCCTTCTTTCATTGCTGGAGACTTCAAGTGAATTACCTCAGGGACAGCAATGCTAGGACCATTTGTACAGGCGAGAATCACTGGATGAGACTTAATCAGTGAGTGAGCTGTCTGAGAATTGATACCAATAGAGAGAAACTTTTAGATAAAGAATAGTTTATTTAATGGTAAATTATTAATTTGAAACCTAATCAATATTAAAATGCAATTAGTTTTACATATCAATTTCTAATATTTAAAATAAAAAGAAAAATAAATGTAAAAAGTAAAATACTTCCAACATTTTTAGGAGATACTTTGGCAAATTCCTGTGGACTAGCTTTGGAAAATTGTTCTGGTTTATCTCTTAAAAACTTCTTCAATAAAATATTTTGATTACCTCATTTTGAAGGACTCTAATGCGTACAAATCTTAAAATTCATTCATATGTAATTTGAGAATCTCCACAAAGAATGTGTGGCTTATGTTACATGCTAAGAAATTAAAGCTGTCTCACTAAAAAGTTTCTTGACTGATAGCAGTTCAGAATTAGAGTGTGTGCTCAGCCTGACAAACCAGCCCCTACGTTCCCTTCCCATCACTTCATAAGCTGACCTATCTTATAATTGTGAAAATATCCACATCCAGAGATGATAAATCTGAAAGTACGTTGTGTTTCTGATATACATTTAGCAGTGGAAGACATTTTAATGAGTTTTTCTCCAGTAATATATCCAAGTGGATGTCTGTGTGTGTGTTTGTGTGTGTGTGCATGTGTATGTGTTTAACTTTTTGGCCTTATTCTTTCAACAATTTGTCATTTGAGGAAAGAGGGGAGTAGGCTGGAGGTTTATTTACATTAGATTGTAGTAAACCCAGATTTAATATATTACCAGTTCAGTGCAGTTATAACAAGTTATCCCTATTCAGCTGAATTCCACACATTTATTTACCACTAAAACTGTTCTAGATGATTGGTTTTCAAATTGTGTTTCTTGGTGACTGGCAGAATTGACAAGTTGTGGATGTTCTGGTTCCCTCATTCCTGTATCAACCACAACACTCCTACTTTTATCTATTTCATATATTGTGGGAGTTAAAAAAACAAGTGTGACTAAGCATTTACAATAAGACATTTGAGAATTATTTTTTATTCTAAAATGGTTTCTATAAAAGTAAACCATTATGGAAAGACCTTATGGGAGGAACATTGTGGACAGCCATATAGTAAAGAATTGTTGACTACAATTGTCCAGATACTTGTAGCCAAGTGTATAATTTTGGCCAAATCATTTTAATGTTCTCAAAGTTCTGTTATGTTTTATGGACTGTGATTTTAGAGTTTTCATATTTATAATACATGACTTTCAAGGTTTATGAATGTTTTCCCATTTTGAATATACATTCAGATACTGTGATGGCTGAGTATATGCAAATCTTCATTTCTCTGTGTAAAGAAAGAGAGTGTACCAGCAAATGATTCAACTGAAAAGTAATAAGCTAAATTATTTTCAAAGATGGTCACACTATAAATTAATGAAATAATGTAGGAATGAGAAAAACAATTTGCATTTTCCAAAATAGAATTCCCAAGTGTTTTTTTCAGAAATATTGTCAATTAAAGAAAAGAATTTGACTAACCAAGTGGGATTAAAATGTAGATGTTTCCAAAATTTTCAGCAGTCACTTTCACTGGAACTGTAAGTCATAAAAATAAACTATGTCAACTAAGTAGCTCTTTATTTTAGCCACTGATTTTTCAGAGATTTTAGTTTTATCTTTCTTAATTCATAAAAATTTATCATTCATCCATAAAAGAGAGAGTATACCTCTCTTATTTGACATTATTCTATTAAATGTTCTATTCTATTCTATTAAATATTCTATTCTATTCTATATAAAATTAAATGTCTCATAGCATTCTATATTGGCATAAAATGTCTTCTTGGAAGTACTAATAATTTTTTAGTGTGAAAATTTTATTGTGACAAAACCCTGGGTTTGAAATCCCAACTCTGATTGAATTAACACCCATATGTAACATCCTTAGGTCACTAAACCCAGTAAGCCTGTTTTGGGGTGATATAAAGGTGTTTTCTTGTTTTTATTTCACTTGATTTTTGTGAGGATTAAATAATGCCAATACAAATGATAATTTTTTCCTTCCTTGAAATCCATCTTGATCAGTATAAATATTCCTAGTATGTCCTATTATTTCAACTAGGAACTCAGATACACACATACATGCATTTATTTGAATTATGATTACTTTCAAAGGGCCATTCCATTTATAAGTATCAAATAGAGAGATAACTGGAAACTGGCAGTTGCAGCCAAATATGGTTGCCTTCGAAAAGTCGTAGTAGCTCCTTTTTCCCTACTTATGGTAATGGTTCTTTTGTGTCTGTTTCTGTGTTTGGGGGTAGGGGGGTGAGGGGAAAGCAGGGGAAGATTCATCTTATACTTAAATGTTCTCAACACATATAATTTTTATTTGATCACCCAATTATTTTGCATATATATTTTTTACATATATATATACACACACATATATATATTTTACACTCATACCCAGTCTTTAACTTCAATGAATGTTCCTGGTACTAGAGTTGCTTGCTGATTCTGGAGAGAGTTTCCATTGCATCCACGTGATATGAACACAACCCTTGCACTACCATGGTAGAAACCCTGCATTGAACCTAGTTCTCCATTTCAGAACCTCCTTCAGATATCAGAGATATTTGAGATAATCTCAAACTCTTAGAGAAGTTAGCTAAATTCTTCTCTTTTAGGGGTTTGATTTTATAGGATGTACATCTATCAGCCCATCCCATGCAACCTAGAAATCTACCTGCCAAATGATGAAGGAAGGGATGGGGTAAAATTTACAATCCAAAAAGGTCCCTGTTACATGTGTTTTTGAAGATAAATAAATTGTCAGCTACCTAATTTTTCTCTTTGATTTATTTAGAACTTTTAACCAACAAAATTATAGATTTTGTTTATATCCTGATTTTTCCCAAAGACATTAAGTTAGAAAATAATCAGTAAGATTTAAAAAAGAGATAAGATATACAGCACATGAAAGTAAAATAAGAAAAGCCAGAGGTACTGTTAATAAGCAAACACAGCAGTCATAAAACATTCTACATTTGCTAACATGGACCACAAATTTGATTGTAAAATTCCTGACTGCCAAAGGCAAGATCCATGTAAAGAGTTAGAATGTCCCTATGGGCTAACAACAAACAATTCCTCAAGCAAATAAATGTCTCCTGTGCGCCCCATAGTGGAAGGATCTTAGAAGTGGTAGAGATGTTAGTGTTCAGCCAGTCCAAGAGCCTATTCAGTTCCTGTATTCATCCTAGTCCAGCTTTTCTAAAAGATCATATGTCTATTTGAGTGAGTTCATTGGCAAAAAGCTCAGCACTAATAAGGCATTTCATTATTTAGCAGACAATTTCGGGTTTTTAAAAATGTATTTCTTTTGTTCAGCCTCCTTCTGTGCATAACTCTTTAGTCATAATTTTAATTCTCTTGAGCAAAGTAGAACAAGAGGACTCAATATTCTGTTTTTAAATAATTTAAGAATAGCTGCCACTGCTCCCTTATTCTTGAATACATTCATTAAAAATATGCATTATGTTTCTAAAATTTACTGTACAAAATTTACTGTAC